>NC_137133.1:10001537-12471537 GCF_949319135.1 Squalius cephalus
AAGCACTCTGATGAGAAGTGTACAGGGAGTTTTTTCCCCTCAGTGGATGCATAAGAGGCTCCATTTCATATTAAAGGCATAGACTTTTCAATTTTGCATACCTCTTGACAAAAATGTGAAAATTGTCAGCACTATAATAAAACAAAACAAGGTCAAATTTTCTACTGATGTATAGTAAGATTAAATCAAGACTTTAAAAATTAAAGACTATTATTAGCTTGAAAGAAGAAGTATGTCTGAGTGTGAATTACCTTCATGAACATGCTAAAGCCAGTCTTGAGAAGGTCAGTGAGTCCCCCTGACATGTGCTCTACATCAGGGCATTCACGTCTGTCTGTGTGGAAGATCTCCTCTAGCACCTGCTTAAGCAATGGCCGGTATGTTGCCTATAACAACAACAACAACAAAAACAGCTTATTGTATGTGTGTCAGATCCATTTCTGGAGAAATTCTAAAATTTGAGGAATTATGAAAAAACAGAAAAATACTGTGAAGAAAAGCCTGTTCTCCCAGTCACAAACACTTCTCTGGTACCCTGCAGTGCATGTTGATTTCAAATTGGCCCATTAGTATGCAAAAAGCACAATCTTTCTTTTCGAAGAAAAAGCCTGATTCAAGAAAACCCCAAGAGGTACATATTTACAACTAAGTGATATGAGAAGAATAACAATGTTAACAAAAAGTTCAACAGTGTAAGCATCATTTACAGAGACAAACAAAAAAAACAAATTTTAAATAGATCTGCCAAAACACTGTTCTATTTACAGATCGATATATAAATATATCTAAAACCAGAAAAGGGACATGAACCAATACTGAACCTTGAGGTACACCATAGTTGCCAAAGATTAAGCTGACCAGTTGTTGTTCTGAATACTACGACAGATGGCATTGTGGGTAATATTAAAACAATGGCTTACAGTTTACGGAGCCATCAACACAGCATGTGTGTGATGAATGTATAATTCACTTTTTTTTTTAACATAACTGACACCGCGCTCTCAAACAAAAAACATGCGGTCTTGTTATTTTCTTTGTTTGGTGAAACCCATTATCATTCACAAGCAAATTACTTTGCAACAAAAAGAACATAGCAAGATGATAGAAAGAAACAATTACAATAGTGTGGGCTGCCATACTGGAAAATTGAAAAATGATATTTCCCATTTTCAGCAACAATTTTTCCCATCATAGTGTTCCTGTAATGTTCTGTTTCCTGTGTGGCGAGTGAGTGTAGGAGCTGACAAAAGCAGGTTTAAAAGTGTTGTTTAGGATAGTTATTATCTGCTGCATAAAGCATCAGCGGGGGCCAGAAGACTCAGTAATATGATGATTCATGGTTTTCCTGAATATGAACGTACAGCCTCAGGACACTCTAATCAACCCCTACTGTTTTTAACTGAAATAAGCACGTTTGTTGGGTTCAACACGGATCCTGATGTAACAGCCTGAGCAATTTACACTGGCGTGTTTTTTTGTGAAAGTGTGTTAGAAAAAGGAGGAGCATTCATGTTAAACAGATGTGTTTTTGCATTTTGGTGTTTTTAAAAGGAAGCAGAAAAAGTAGCAACTCTCTAAGCCTACAATGTGTTTCCCTTAGGCTGTCAACTGATTTAAAGTTTTAATAGAATTAACTCTATGATATGCTGATTAACTAACTGAATTAATCACAATTAATTGCATATATAACATATGCTAGGAAAAGTCAAATGGATATATCACTGTGGTGGAGGATTAGGTGGCTGAATAGACATCATAAAAAGTGGTGTTAGAAGTCAAAATATTGCTTATTTCCATACCGGTAAAAAAAAGAAAGAAAAGTTTGATCATATTGTGTTTTTAGCATGGCAAATGTTTTATACTTGGTCTAAATATGTGTGTCTTTTAAACATATTTGCCCTATGTGTCTCTCAGTGTCAAGTTTGACTTTGAAAAACTTTAAATTTGAAAATTACTTTAACTTTTTTTGGCACTGGCGAGTTTATGAAAGCCATGAAATGCCCTAGCATTCCGGAAAGTTGACATGACCTGACCTGCTCCACCTCACACATCCAGATGCAGATTTCCAGTAATCACACATACTTCTTAAGTGTGTGTTAATTTCATGAATCTTTCACTGAAATCTGCACCTGGGGCTAAATATTTCATACCTGTGCAAACTCCTCTGCACAGAGACACACCTCCATTAATGGGCTTTCAAGAATCACCTGTGCTGTCTGTCTAGCAGGTTTCAGCATCTTCCTAACACAGATATGACTAACCTATCTCACCTCTCCCGACACATGCGTGTACATACAGAAACAACACTTACTGGCATCTCTAAAGGAGATAATTGACAATTTACATCACAATTCTGCTTTTACCATAAATGAGTGATGAAACTCTGCCATTTATTAACAGACCTTCCCACTACAAATGTGCCCATATAAGGGATGAGACACTTTGCTTATAATAGGAACATATCGATAAGAAATTAATTTGGCCTTTGAACGCCACGTAAAAACACATCAGGGAGACAAAACAATGCAGAATAAACACACATATGTGCCCTGCAGTCACAATACACAGCCTGAAAGGAAAACACCCACATTTCCAATAATTGGATATGCACTTTGTCATGTTTAGTCATCTAATGACTCATTTTGGAACCCACTACCACCATTATTACAAACACAAAACCATTTAATTAATTGTATTTATGCCAACACAAAACAATCATTTGCCTTTCCAGGTCACGGTGACAAGCATGTAATGTGTTCGTCAGCAGATGAAGATGAAATGCTGAGGGAGGAAATGAGCTATACTGAGTCAGTCTCTGTTACTCAATATATGTAAATATACTGTAAACAAAGAAAAATCATATTAATTGAGGGATTAACATGGATTAACTCATACCCAAATTCCATAATAAGTGACCAAGTGAAATGAAAAAGAATGAAACGTATATAAGTGAAAAATAAGTGAAATAAGTGAAAAATGAATGCAATGTAATGTTAAAGTTTGGGGTTTGTATCATTTTTTTTAAATGCTTCTGAAAATCTGTATTTATTTGATCATAAAGTAAAAAAAAATAAAGTTATATTATGAAATATTAGTTTTAAATAATTCTTCAGAAATGATTCTATGCTGATTTGGTGTTTAAGTAACATTTCTTACTATTATTAATGTTGAAAATAGTTGTGCTGCTTAATATCTTGAATTGAAATGTCTTTACTCTAACTTTTGATAAATTGAATGCATCCATGCATTAAAGTATTTATAAAAGAAGTCGGCGTGAAACAAAAAGTTAAAATAATCGTTTCTTCCCTATTGTGATGTTTATCAGAGTGAAACGGCTTCTCAAACAAGAAAACGTGTAAGGTCGAGACTGCTGTGATATGTGAGTGACAGCTTTTCCCACCCTTGTGCCGGGGAACACGTCATCAGAAAAGAGAAGAGATGTCATTGCAAGAGAGAGGGAAAGTTATTTTGAGTGAAGATTACAAGGGCACATTAATTTTAAAAAACAGAACTAGAAATAATTTAATGATGTTTTATTAACAAAGTTCGGGAGGAACACTTTCAAATGATCTATCCAATCAGCACGAGAGGAGGCCTATATACACTCAACTAAAGGGTTATTAGGAACACCATACTAATACTGTGTTTGACTCCCTTTCGCCTTCAGAACTGCCTTAATTCTACGTGGCATTGATTCAACAAGGTGCTGAAAGCATTCTTTAGAAATGTTGGCCCATATTGATAGGATAGCATCTTGCAGTTGATGGAGATTTGTGGGATGCACATCCAGGGCACGAAGCTCCCGTTCCACCACATCCCAAAGATGCTCTATTGGGTTGAGATCTGGTGACTGTGGGGGCCATTTTAGTACAGTGAACTCATTGTCATGTTCAAGAAACCAATTTGAAATGATTCGAGCTTTGTGACATGGTGCATTATCCTGCTAGAAGTAGCCATCAGAGGATGGGTACATGGTGGTCAAAAAGGGATGGACATGGTCAGAAACAATGCTCAGGTAGGCCGTGGCATTTAAACGATGCCCAATTGGCACTAAGGGGCCTAAAGTGTGCCAAGAAAACATCCCCCACACCATTACACCACCACCACCAGCCTGCACAGTGGTAATAAGGCATGATGGATCCATGTTCTCATTCTGTTTACGCCAAATTCTGACTCTACCATCTGAATGTCTCAACAGAAATCGAGACTCATCAGACCAGGCAACATTTTTCCAGTCTTCAACTGTCCAATTTTGGTGAGCTCGTGCAAATTGTAGCCTCTTTTTCCTATTTGTAGTGGAGATGAGTGGTACCTGGTGGGGTCTTCTGCTGTTCTGCCCATCCGCCTCAAGGTTGTGCGTGTTGTGGCTTCACAAATGCTTTGCTGCATACCTCGGTTGTAACGAGTGGTTATTTCAGTCAAAGTTGCTCTTCTATCAGCTTGAATCAGTCGGCCCATTCTCCTCTGACCTCTAGCATCAACAAGGCATTTTCGCCCACAGGACTGCCGCATACTGGATGTTTTTCCCTTTTCACACCATTCTTTGTAAACCCTAGAAATGGTTGTGCGTGAAAATCCCAGTAACTGAGCAGATTGTGAAATACTCAGACCGGCCTGTCTGGCACCAACAACCATGCCACGCTCAAAATTGCTTAAATTACCTTTCTTTCCCATTCTGACATTCAGTTTGGAGTTCAGGAGATTGTCTTGACCAGGACCACACCCCTAAATGCATTGAAGCAACTGCCATGTGATTGGTTGATTAGAAAATTGCATTAATGAGAAATTGAACAGGTGTTCCTAATAATCCTTTAGGTGAGTGTATATATGCAGCCGACTCACCTATGTTCCTCGACAATTTTCTGCATTTTGCCCCTTAGTTCCCAACATGCCAGAAATCGAGCTTTTCCCGTCTGATGAAAAATCTTTCATCCTCAAGGAATCTTTGTCGCAATCCTCTGACCTAAGGAGTGATTCCACTCCGCCGATCCCCTGGCGTTATCTCGGGGGCATCAGCCCAACCAAACGGGTCCCCGCATGCCAAGACGCCGAGGGTAGGCCCCGCCGGCAAGACATCCGCTATCTCCTTCCGTATCTTTCCGTACTCTGGCCAATTCAATCATCTCTGCCATAGAGAAATGGACAATAAGGCCGTCGAGCCCCAAGCTTGTGTCTTGGGCAATGCTGCCCTTTTCCCCGCGAAGGAATGGGCCTTCCTCCAGCGTCAGGGCACCGCAGCGGGCCCTCAGCAAGCCAGGGTCCCAGCCTCAAATCCTTCTCGCTTTCTGTCCATGGTTGAATTTTGCATCGCTTTCGGTCGCTACACCAAAATAGTTTGTTTCAGTGTTCCCCTATAGACGGCACGAATTAAACGATTATTATGTTAGCTCGAGAAGCCAACATGTTATTATACTATTTAAACCTTTTATTATTATAATAATAATATAAGTATTCTGGGTTCAGACCAAAATACCGAGCTTGGAGCATGCTCCTCGTACAGCATGCTAAATATGCATGCTCTTTTACTCTCTGATTATTTGTAAGTGTGAACTCGTGAATAATAAATACTGAAATATTCAATAAAAAAAATAAGAATTGTCAATTTTGATTTCATAGTGACTTAAATCTCTTCAAAAACAAACTAAAAGTATATTTGATAAGTCTTGCGTTACTGGTGTATGTTGAAATGATGTCAGAAAATGACAGCAAAACAAAGCAAGATATTTTAGTAAACTTGCAACCAAATAAGAGTCAAAATATAACTGTAATTGAGAATTAAATCACCAAATCTCATGTAAATGCTGCATTGCAAATCAAGAGCATGAGATAAGTCAAGATGTTTCATTCACTGATTTTTGTCACAAAAAGTATGTCTCCAAGACTAACATGCACCCATTGCTTTGATAAAAATAGACTGTTAACGACATGCAGCCACAATTAGATCATACCACAAAAATAAACCGGATGAAAGATTACTCAGCATGCTAAACTAGTATGCTAAAAAAGACGACACAAAATGAGTATAAAAGGCTTATTATTCTTCAACTGAGTGACAGTGCATGTTTTATGTGTGGGTGTGCATTTTCTGCATTGATTATGGGGAAAAATATCTGCAGGATTCAGTCTAATGGATTTAAACAGAGCTGAAAACAATCAAATTAGCCACAATATCTACTGATTAGTTGTCACATAGAGATTAGCTTTTAGATAGAAAGTAGATTTATGAAAATGAAAAACCACACACACACACACACACACACACACACACACACACACACACACACACACACACACACACACACACACACACACACACACACACACAGTGTGTAAATAAGTTACGATGACAGAATTTATTTGCAAGGAACATTCCTGGACTGTGAGTCTCGCCAAAGTCACACTATGTACCAAACCTCTCTGACATAATTAATCTGTTTAGCATCTAAAACCTGAATACATGTGTATTGCTGAAAACATTCCCAAATAGATGTCTGAGTTTTATTGTTGAAGTATGTCTTTGTGTGTGTGTGTGTATCACTGCCAAGTCTGTGTATAAGTACATGTTGTCTTAAGTACGTAACGTGAGTTATTTACAGCTGATGTGTCAAACACAGAAATCTGACCTCCAATGAAGAGACACAAAGCTTAACACATTAAAATATGATGTTCTCTCCTGTCTGACTGCTCCTTCTCACTCAGATTTCTTTACTTTCACACAAATTCCATCAAAATACTCCTGACCTAGAATGGGAACAGTTGAGATCTTTTTTTTTTTTTTTGTATTTAAACATAACTTTATATGTTGTTTTGGGTCATTTCATTATTAATTAACACTATAATTAACAAGAGTCTTGGGCTAATATGATTTTTTCAAAGAAATGAATACTTTTAACTGGCAAAGATGCATTACATTTATCAAAAGTGACAGTAAAGACATTTATAATTTTAGTAAATATTTCTATTTCAAATAAATCTTTTTTATTCACCAAAGAATCCTGGAAAAATGTGTATCAAATTTTACATAAAATATTAAGCAGGACAACAGTTTTAATAATACTAAGAAATGTCATCATATTAGAATGATTTCTGAGGGATCATGTGACACTGAAGACTGGAGTAATGGCTGCTGAAAATATTTTAAAATCTATTAAAACAGTCATTTTAATTTGTAATATTTCACAGTATTATCATTTTCAACTGTCTTCAAATCAAATGATCAAATCAAATGGTGCTTTGGTGAGCACAAGTATCTTCTTTCAAAAACATTTAAAAACTCGTACCGACCCTAAACTTTTGAATGGTAGTGTATAGTGAAGAGCAACTGAGAACTACTGAGCGAGAGCAGGAATGCGATTGAGAAACCATAACAACTATATAAAAACCAACAATGAATATACACACAGACAGGTTTAAAGGGTGACTAAAAAGCTTTGACATTTCTCTGCCAGCACTTAGCACATATTTTCTGTGTCCCATTTTAGCTATTTTTTTCTGTGCCACATTTTTCCAGTGTCAACAGCATTTTCCACCATTGGCTTTACATCCTTATCATTTACTTTGGTTCAAAGCATATCTACAGAAGTAATCTGAGGCTTACAGCCTGGCAAATAGCTTTACTTCCTAATGGTGTTTCTCCTGAGATCTCATTCTGGCAGAGCAGTGTGGCTTGCTGAAGCATTTCCAGAGCAAAAGTGAGATAACAAAACAAAGATTGCGTTTCGGGGGCAAAATACTACATTTAGGACAAAATGTTCTTGTATCACAAAAAAAAAAAAAAAAAAGAAGAAAAAATGAGATGCAGACTACTGGTGATAAATAAGGATGTGCTATCGAATCCCCATCATGAATGCAGTGTTTTTCATGGGAGGGCTCGCTTACAGTTTCATGACACTCCATCTGTGAAAAACAACTGGAAGAACACAGTGGATTAAACTCCACAGATCACCATGACCAATATGATTAAGGCCGTTTAAAGACAGTATTGTGTCTGATTAAAATGCAATTAAATGAAACATCGACAAACGACAGGTGTTGTGGAATTTACTTTGAAAATGCCATATTCCAAGCTAGTAATATTGTAAAACAGTTAGTGACAACTAGTTAAACAACCGTACTTTCTTGAAAAAGTAGTTAGCTACACTACAAACTACTAACCAATAGAAGCTAACTAGAACAAAGGGTCAGATATAAATAAATAAAAACCTACAATGTGATACACCGCATCCTGAAGGAAAAAGCTTGTCACAGAAAAAGCTACACTATTTTTAAAACATTTGAGCTGCTGTCAAGTAAAGAGGACATTGTGTGCTACTTTACAAAAACTGCATTGAGTTCCCTGCATCATTAATTTTAGCTAATTATCCCCCCAACACGCATGAATAAAACTGCTAAAAAATACTGAACAGAGAACATCTCTGAATGACTTTAACACAAGTGCTTCCTGGTTAGGAAAAGAAAACATTAGTATGTTATATAATCAGCTCTTTACACCTCTGTCCCTCAGACTCTTTCTCTTTCACTGTCTGCCACACAAATGAACACAAGAGCACATGAAACACTCTCAAAGGTACAAGAGTGGATGTTCAGTTCTGTCATACAGTATAGTTAAAAGCTTGTGACGCACTCTGGCTTCCAGTTAGTCAAAGGCAGTCACAAACAGTCTGGAGTTCTGCATGAATACAGTGATCTCACAGGATGAGATTAAATTTATGAAGAAACGGGACAGAGTATAATAATTATCATATCTGTATGAATCGCAGAGGTATTCTGCTCATGTATATGCACAGGGTCCAAAATGCAATGTTTGAACTGATACTTTGAACTGTTTTAACCATGTGTTTTGCAATGAAATAATAAAAACTTGAAGATTTATGATGTTGTTCTTCATATTTTGTGAATATGAGCAGAATTCCACATAGGCTATGTGTTGCCACATGGACTTCCGGGGGAAAATAAAATCAGCATTCTGGCAACCTTTTGTAAAATTTAGCAGATGTGCAAATAGCGACAGAAGCTTTCTTTAGTAGAACTTCTTACATTTGAATTCTACCATCATCATTTTGATAGACAACTATACACTTATTTGGGGCTTGCAGGCAAGTAGATTTTTGGACCAGTACAAATATTTTCACACTTCGAGACACTGAACAAAAATGAAGACAAAGTGGATATCAGAGAAGCTACAAGAGTCTTGTTTGGGTCAAGTTTTTTCACATTTATGCTTTAGGGAGGCCAGCTGAACATTAATATGTGGCACTTTTTCAACTGATCACTTTTTTACAGTGAAGGTTCACTGACCTGGTGTGTCCCATCACTGGGAGTGTACACAGAACTGAACTGCTTCATGTGGTCTCGGGCATGACTCACTCCCCTCAGGGTCTCAAACATGTTCTCCAGGGCAGAGTGAGCGCGCTCCACCGTCATCTTTTCAGGGCTGGAGACTCCTACATACACAAACACACAGGAGAGAGTCTGAACACTACATGAATGTTCATGTAACAAATCTTTCTGGCTCTCTCATTCACTCTATTGAACTTTCTATTCATCAAAGAATCCTGAAAAAAAAGGCATCACAGTTTCCACAAAATTATTAAGCAGCACAACTGTTTTCAACACTGATAATAATAAGAATGTTTTTCTTATGCAGCACATCAGCATATTAGAATGATTAGATCATGAAGGATCATGTGACACTGAAGACTTGAGAAATGATACTGAAAATTCAGCTTTGCCATCAGAGGAATAAGTTACATTTAATTTCACATTGTTGGCAAATGTTTAAGCCATGTAGCGAGATATTTTTTTTAATACATTTTATAAATTCTATAATACATAAATAAATATATTGATAGAATATATTATATAATTTTTTTTAGGATGTGGGCTGTACGAGTTACGAGAATCAGAGGACAAAAGCTCTTTTCAATGGAAGGCAACAGAGTTAATCAAAATTTGAATGTGCACTCACTAAACTCAGACGCTGGGGAATGAGAGAGAGAGAGAGAGAGAGAGAGAGAGAGAGAGAGAGAGAGAGAGAGAGAGAGAGAGAGAGAGAGAGAGAGAGAGAGAGAGAGAGAATGTATCAGTTTCATTTTGGGGGGGGCAAAAGTTTTTGTGTTTGACAAAAACAAACTTTGTTGTCATTCCAGCAGCACTGATGGTGCTGAAAGCAAAGAGAGACTCAAAGACGACAAATGGAGGATGGGATAGCAACATGGGTGGGTGAGGCTGGCACATCATCCTGCGTCAGCTGTGGAATGCAAGTGTTGGGTAATGAGAGAGCCGTCCATCCTTCAACCAGATCTAAACAATCTTGCACCTGAGCAATAAGACATTCTGCTCGGACAGTTAAACCGTTCTGGCCTTGCCAAACCCGCAGACGCATGGCTAGAGCGGAGCAGTACACTTATGTAAGACTCATATTGATGGTAGAATAAGAACAAGCAACTGATTTCTACCATTGATGAATATCAAAAAAATCACAGCTCAATTGCTTCACATGACACAGGCACGGGTTTTATTTTTTTAGTAAACACAAAAACCAGATAAAAATTATAACCATGACTGCACTTTTGAGTAAAAAGAAAAAAAAAAAAACCCAAAGAAAAATCCTGTGCGGTACCTTAGCTTGCAAAACCAAGCAGCATTTTGTATGTCATATAACCGTTAAAAAACCCAAGTGAAATTAATTATAAAACAAATACCTATAAAAAAAAAAAAAAAAAAAAAATATGGTTTTATAAATAAGTTTTAACCTTTTGTAATGTTTTTTTAAAACTTATAATCAGTTAGGAAAGTCTCTTGTGCTCACCAAGGCTGCATTTATTTGATCAAAAATACAGTACAAACTGTAATATTGTGAAATATTACAATTTAAAATAACTTTTCATTTTTTTAATATATATTTTAAAATGTAATTTATCCCTGTGATGGCAAAACTGATTTTTCAGCAGCCATTACACCAGTCTTCAGAAATCATTCAAATATGCTGATTTGGTGCTTAAAAAAAACATTTCTTATTATTGTCAATAATGAAAACAATCCATAAATGCACAGTGGTTATTAATTGTTTCTGAGACTTGAACCAACTATCAATTTAGGCTTCAGTGACTGCAGGAATCATGGCCTGGTCTGCATACACTCACTGGAGCTTTGCAGTATGTTTATTGTAAACGTGTCACTGCAGAAAGACATATAGGACATAAGGACTTTCTTAGGGTGGATGAATGCTCTTACTAAGTAAAATACTGCTTTGTGAACCCTTTGTGCCTGCAGTGTGTGTGTGTGTGTGTGTGTGTTTGCAGTTATATAACTAACTCCACAAAAAAAAAATAAAGCTATAATCTGCATCCGGTATAAATATTTATAAGGAGAAGCATTTTAACTCTGCCTGAATGGCCACTGTTTAAACCGCCCAGAGCTGGCTTTCTTGGTCCAGAAAGCCCCTGACTGGTGCTTTTTCATTCTAGATGGTTCTAGAAATTCTGATTTAAAGCTTGATATCAAAACATACCCCAAAGAAAAGGGAATGAGTGGATGAGTCTCTCTGTGTGTTATGATCATACTGTCAGCCCAAATATAACTCTTTTCATATTTAGCCTGGCTGTTTGGTTTGATTTGAGTTTTTTTTCTTTTTTTTTTCAAATGCGTGCTATTTAGCCTCTTCTGTCTCTGCTCTTTTCTCTTGCTCTGTTGCTCTTGACAGCAGTGGGAGATAAGGATATAGTGATGCAGGCAGATTCGGATGTGAATGTTTGTTTTCCAGAAGATGGAAAGGCATGGTAAATATAACATGCCTGAAGAAAATCAAGGCATCTAGTGAGGTAAAACAACTAGTAGCCAAAATAAGTGTACTTTAGTGAGAGTTTACTTGATTGTGCAGCTATAAACCATTTCATAAAAATTGGAGAATCTGTCAAAGGGGTCATTCATTTCATACAATTCACCATCATTTAATTTTCCCCTATAAGGTCTCAGCCTCTTATTAATGTTTTTGAGCCAAAACCAGTCATAATTTAGTCTTTCTGAGATTGTTAAAACATTTTTTAGTGCTGAGTATTTGGTGTTACATACGGAAGTAAAATAATGACAAATGTCTTTGAAACAGAAAAGCATGTTGAATTGCACTAATTGAAAAAAGATATATTTGTATTGACACACAAAGTAATGTAGTCCAATGACTTGCATTATTTGGGCAACATTTTATTTCTTTGTGATGCGATAGATTTTATAAAGTTGGCCATGGGAGTGTAAAATTAATGTTAAAAGTTAAAGGTACAATATGCAAGAATTTTTTGCCGCTAGAGGGCGCTACATTCCAAACAACAACAACGGCGTAGCTTGATGACGATGTGAAGGAGCGTGGAATGATGGGAACTGTCGTTTTCAATTCCACCGTGGATGTAAATCAGTCAGACGGGAATCGAAAAATCATGTTCATGGATGAGGCTAAGTTCTATTTTTATAATGACATGCTTTTTGTGGTGAGGGGGTCGTGGTTCAGTGCGGTCTGTAATGGGAGAGAGAAGAGACGAGCTTTGAGAGTTTTGCTTTATTTTAATAAAGTACGAGTCCCAGTCACGCCGACCCCTGTCTTCTTCCTTCCTGACTCTTGAACCTCATCACACTTTTATTTCATTAAAATGAATTAACCGCAAGAAAAGTAAGGTTTAATACTAATTTGGTTATCATAGATGTTTCTGTATGTCGAATTCATTGTTGTGATAACGCGGCGCAGTTTTACGTGTTCTAAACAATTGTTGTAAAAGTACATTCGAACATACCCACATCATTTGCCAAAATACTGATTAATCTTTATGTATAACACATGCTATATTTATTTACATGGCCATAAACACCAGACGTGATAAACAATGTCAATAAACTAAACACAAACCTAAAGCAATAATACTTCCCTTACATAAACATAACTATTACCGAATGCTACATTTGGAAAATATAAAATTAAGCATGCTTTGTCGACAGAACCAGCTGCAATCGGTAAAGAATAATTGTGTTCCATAACGACTGCAAGAAACAAGCTAACGTGTGTTGCTTGATAGACGCTACAACTACAACTTCCGCATTTGTCCAAGACTCCACGCAGTACGAGCGGAAACCGAGGGTAACGTGGATATGACGCAATTGACTTGCGACTCCCAGCTCCCCCCTGCTCTAACGCCCCGTTTCCTTGGTTAAAATCGCAATTTTCTTACGAATTAAAAATAGTTGGAAACATTTGGGATATTGTAAGTAATCAACTTAACAAAATATATAACACTGGCCTTGAGATTATGGGATATTTTAATGCAAAATTCTTACATATTGTACCTTTAAGGAATCTTACACTGGTTCACTATAGGCTACTGTACTGTATATGTTTGGTTTATGTAGAATTTATGTTCCTTAAGACGTGGCTTTAATGGTGAGCCTTTAAAAGCCTGTTTTTGTAATCAGGCTCTCAAAAAATTATATCAAAATTTGGATTTGGATTTATCGGCAAATATATTGGTTATTGCGTTATATAAAGAATAATTGGTTTTCGGTATCAGCCAAAATTTTCATATTGGTGCATTCCTAATAAACCCAGCTTTTTACACTGGCCCTGATTATAATAATACTTACCGTTTGCTCGATTTTTGCGAATCAGTGAATGAATGACTCTCTTTTTTGATATGGTCTTTGCGAACACCGCTTGCACCAAATGCTGGTTAGGAGACTAACAGTAGATGGATATTATACATCGGTACTCTACTGCTATTCCTGCAGTTCCTGGATCTGTTGAATTTGAACCACTGAATTTGTGGAAGTGAATTTGTAAAGCGAAATAAAATGGACCTATGCCTGTTGAATATTATGGTATTTTTGAACAGTCTGAATATTTTGGAAATTAAGTCTAAATGGATTATTGAATTTTTATTCATGAAATTGTGGGTGAAATGTTTTCACTTGAAATATTCACAGCTTAAATATACAACAACGCTGAATTTCAGCCCCCAAAAATGCTAGCCCTGAAAATACAATGTATTCAAATGCAAGCACTGGTAATGCAATGCATGTTTTTTTCAATCAGTGCAATTCAACATGCTTTTTTGTTTCAAAGACATTTGTAATTATTTTACTTCCATACAGGAACAACAGTGAACTGTTCAACTGTATTGAAATGACGTTAGTTAGTTTCAGCCAATTCACTGAAATATTTTAACCTTCTCACATAAGCCTGCTTCCAGCAAAAGAATAAATAAATCAATAAATTAATAAAAGAAAGTCAGATCAGGAGAAATTAAGCCACACTGTAAATCACAAATGAGACATAATGCATATATAAATGTATTGCCATACAGTCACATTGTTCCATCAACAGTTGACCCTGACTAAGAAACTGCAAGAGATCTGCAGCAGATGTAATATGTGCGTGTGTTTTCATGTAGCCACAGACAGTCATTTGACTGCGTGCCAAGAGAAACAGCGTGCCAGTGGAAGAGGGTGTTGGCTGCGGTTTAGATGGTAATGGTGATCACAACACCAAATCCTGAGCCACAGCCAGGTGCTGGTGTGAGAACAGATGGGAGTCACACACATACACGTGTGCATATCCCCCACATTCTCCTCTCACGCAAACCCTTCCCTTTGAAATACAGATGTGTGTGCGTAACAACCTCCAATGTTTGTATACTGATCTCTACCAAAGAGAAGAGCAGAAGATTAACTTCATAAACACCCAAACACACTCCCTAGATCTTCTCGAGCGTGTCCGCCTGCTTTAACCAAACAACAGGGTATATGATCCTCAGAGAGAGGACAGTTCATTAGAAAGATACAAGACACAGAGGTGCATGGATGTGCACGTGACTGAAACAAGCATAGTCAGTTCTAATGTGATCTAATGAGACAAAAGTAAGCAAGGTTAGTCACCTACGCAGAACTAACTCTGCAGAAAAATTGTATATCAAGATGTGCTCAATGGAGTTTGCCTTTTTAAGGGGGAAAAGTCATTGAATAAAACAGAGTGTGAAATCATTTGTGGCAACCATGACAACACAGAAACTAAAAAAATGAAGAAGGGAGAAGAGGTGGGGTACGTGAAAGAATGAGAAAGAGACTGTTGCCTCGCATAATGCTTCCGTCAATTATTTTAGCAAACGCTCAGTCCTCACGCAATAAGATTGAGGAACTTCACACACATGTTCGTTTTAAATGCGAATTTAGAGACAGCTGTTTGCTTGCAATCTCGGAGACTTGGTTCGAAATTGGACTCTGATAAAGAGTTGTTAATGGATTTAGTGGCCCATTTCGAACTGACCGCGACTCTGGGATATCTGGCAAGACTCATGGTGGTGGAGTATGTTTATATGTGAACGAGCGCTGGTGCAAGACTGTTGTTGTGAGAGAGCATTTATGCACCAAGGACATTGAGATGCTCCCGGTATCCCTCCGTCCACATGATTTGCCCAGAGAGTTTCCTCAAATATTTGTGGCAGCAGTGTATATTCATCCAAAGGCGAATGTGAAGTTGGATACGAAGCATTTCGTGAAGAGTTTTATGAAATACCAGTTATTATCCCCGGATGCTCCGATGCTTTTATCATGGGTGATTTAAATAACTGTGTATTGGAAAAAAATCTATGCATGGGTATGTCACGTGTCAAACTAGGCACAAAATGACTTTGGTCCGATGTTATGGCTCTATTAAGGGAACATATCTTTTTCGGCAACACATGATCCATTAACAACACTTTCTCTTCAATATCTATATCTATCTCTCTCTCTCTCTCTCTCTCTCTATATATATATAAATTATAGATACTGCGTTAGACTAAACTGGGAAGGGGCATAGCACTCACATATTTTTGTCCAATTGTTAGTTTGACTTCTATTCCTCTCCTCATTTGTAAGTCGCTTTGGATAAAAGCGTCTGCTAAATAATTAAATGTAAATGTAAGGGAGCACACAAAGCTACCCTACCTCCATTGAGTTTGTCAGATCACAATTGTATTCATCTTATTCCATGTTATAGTACTGAACTAAAGAGGGAAAACGTTCAAACAAAAACTGTGAAATCTTGGACTGATTATGCTATTGAGAGATTACGAGGATATTTTGATTGCACCATATGGAATGTGTTTATGGATTCATCATGGTTGAGGAGATTCCCCCATCTATGTAAAGCGCTTTGAGGTCTCAGAAAAAGTGCTATATAAATGTAACAAATTATTATTATTATTATTATTATTATTATTATCTGTTGATATTGATGAGCTTAATGATGTGGTTAGTTCCTGGGTAACTTATTGTGTTGACTCTGTAATTCCTGAAAAAGTTCTTAAGATATATCCAAACAGTAAGCCATGGGGTGAGCAGGAATCTTAAGTGTTTGTTGATTAAGAAAAGAACTGCCTTTCAACGAGGGGAAGTTAAAAATGTACAGAAATTGATTAGACTTGAATTTAAGAAGGCAAAAAGAAGTTATAAGGATAAAGTGGAGTCTAAATTAAGAACAAATTGTATGGGCTCAGTATGGGATAGTCTTAATGAAGGACATAAATAATAGATGTAGAAAAAGAGTGAAAGTAATCGTTCTGAATTAGTGTTCTTGCTGAGGATTTTAATAAGTTTTATGCTAGATTTGAAGAGCAGAATGGTAGCATAAGGAATGTAGAGTTATATAACTTTCCTCAAGATGAAAGCCTACCTGTTTCTTTTAATGTGGAATGTGCAGTTAGACTTTTTAAACAGTGTAAGATAAAAGTGGGTTCTGGTCCTGATGGAATAAGTGGTAGGGTGCTAAAACAGTGTGGAAAGCAACTGGGTCCAATTTTTACTTATATTTTTAATTGGTCTCTTGAGATTCAGTATGTACCAAAACTTAGGAAACATGTATATTTTATCCCAGTAGCAAAAAAATAATAGTCCCAAAGGCTTGACAGATTATAGACCAGTTCCTTGACCTCACTTGTAATGAAGGTAGGCCTATTCAAGAAATCAGTAAAGGTATTATTGGAAAAAACTAAACCATTTCTCGACCAGATGCAATTTGCCTAGAGGGCGGGGAGAGGCGTGCAGGATGCGACACTGACCTTACTGGACCTGTACGTCACAATATGGAAGAAATGACCTGTTGCTACTTCAGTTATTTTGCGACTTAACTAACTGTTATTTGCAACCAAATACAACCTTGTGACCATAAACCAGCTGTGGAAAAGTGCAGACACAAAATTTCTGGAAATTAAATATTGAAGGATTCTGTGAACAATCTCCTAAAATGCAAAACATAACAAAACAAAACACCACCATTCCCCAAAAAAAGGCTTTCATAATTTCCACACTAACAGATAAAATAAAAATCATTCTGGAGGATGGAAAGATGGCCTCCTTATCAGTAATGAACATGTGAATACATGACTTTTTACTTTAATATTAATTATTTTCTTTACATTGTCATTTTCTATTATTTTCTATATTTCTTTATATACTTTATCTAAACTATTTTCTGTATTTAAATAAGTTAAAAATACTAAATAGCCTGATATATATTTTGTACCTACATGTTTGTTCATTTATTGTTATGAGCTGTCTATTTAAATAGAACAATAGTGAATCATAAACTTTGAATCAATACAGGTGGAAAGAGTCTAACAGAACAAAAGAACATTCCTTTACTTCATTCCCCCCACAGACGATCTCATGAATGCAATAAAGTCTAGTCTAAACTGCAATAAACAGAGTCATCTCCCTGACAACTAAAAATGGCTCCATCCTCAAAGGAATGTAGAAACCTTTATAAACTTCCTTCTTTTCTCCAGCCCTGTCTTCTTTCCCTCCTCACAAAGTCACAGCAGCTTCAGTCTCAAGCCTCTTCCAGAGGAATTCAGTCTCTGGTACTATTAATAGCGATGCTTATTTTAGTAACAGACTAAAAAGGTGATGAAGAGGAGGATATGCGTGTGTGCATTCATGCATTGAGTCTGTGAATCAAAGTGCTGCCTTCTTGGCCTGGGAATAAAAGAAGAACATCTCTGTATAATGTTAATCCGTAATGGAATTCTGGTTTAGATCTGGGAATGCTGCTGCATATGCTATTGGAATTCAAACACAGCATTGTAAGAAAGTGAAAGAGGGTAAGAATGCCGTGGAGCTGAATGACAGTATGTTAAAGGGGGGGTGAAATGCTATTTCATGCATACTGAGTTTTTTACACTGGTAAAGAGTTGGATTCCCATGCTAAACATGGACAAAGTTTCAAAAACTAAGTTGTACGTTTGAAGGAGTATTTTTGTTCCAAAAATACTCCTTCCGGTTTGTCACAAGTTTCGGAAAGTTTTTTTCGAGTATGGCTCTGTCTTACGTAAGATAGGGCGGAGTTTCCTTATATGGGTCCTAAGGGCACTTCTCCGGTAAGATCGCGGCCGCGCGCGCACTCGTAAACCAGAGCAAGAGAGTGAAAGCAGTTCGCCATCAAAGCGCCCTGCCCGGCTTTTGGGAAGTCAATGTCACCAAAGAAGTGTGTTTTTGGTTGCCAGGGCAAGACAACCCTGCACAGATTCCCAAAGAACCCAGCGTTAAGGAACCCGTGGATGGAGTTTGTTTTCCTGAGCATAAACGGAGTTGTGTAAAGACTGTTTGTTCCCTGCATTTCGACGATGATTGTTTTATAAACAAAGCCCAGATCTACGGATTTGCAGATCGTCTAATGCTTAAGGATCGAGCAGTCACAATGATAAAAATTCGCGGTCGTGCGTTGGAACCGGACGGTGAGTAAAACTGTTTGTTGAACAAATGTCTCTGTGTGTTGTCACTAGCTTGGCGCGTTAGCACAGCTAAGCTTCGCCCACACGGCCCGCCCCCAGCCGCTCGGTTTTTTCCGGAAAGACTTGGTACAGCCTATCTTTATGTTAAAAATGTAATAAAACAAAATACTTTTTGGAGATATGAAGGATGCAATATTACTCTATAGGTACTCAAGATTAACAGGAGATTGAGTGAAAATGAGCATTTCACCCCCCCTTTAAGGTTAACACTCTTTGAGAAGTAAGTTATATTACGACTTATATTCAGTGAAGGATTCGTCAGATTGATTCAAACCAGTAACCTGTCTTTTTGAACTATACATTAAAAGAACTGGCTCATAAGAGTATTTTTTTCTTGAATCACCAGAAGAACCAGTTAAGAATCATGTGTTTGGGAAACAGGCTATTCATGCTGTATGTTTTTATTCCAATACAAGAGCCAGCTCAAGCGAGTCACTTACATAAAATATAATTTCTTTTTTGTCCATGTTGAAGATTTTTACGTAGTTTGAGGCCCCGTTTACACGTACATGGTTATTTTGAAAAACGGAGACATTTCCCTTCGGTTGTGCCCCTCGTTTACACGCAAACGGAGAATTCGCCTCTGAAAACGATTCTTTCTAAAAACTCCAGCCAGAGTGGAGATTTTGGAAAACTCTGTTTGCACGTTTGCAAGTAAACTGAGAAAAACTGATTTTTAGGCAGTCGACGTCACAGTATGTGACAGAACTTGCGCTGCGTCAAAGGTGGACCTATATTTTCGGGATTCTGATTGGCTAACATGGGCTTGAGCTTCTCGTTACACTGCCACCTAAAGGTTTGGCATGCTCTTGACGGCATATACACGGGTTTGTGTAAACTAACACTTTTCTGAAAATGGAGAGGGTGAAATGTCCGTTTATGAAAATAACCGGCCACGTGTAAACGCAGCCTGAGGTTTGAAGATTATGCGGTGCAAGAAAAACTGCAGTATCAGATGATAATGGTACTTTGATATCTACCAAAGTACTAAATTATTACCATATTCATTTACAATGGGTAATTAAATGGTGCTCCAATGTACTTTAAAGATTACCATGGTACTGTATATCCTATATAACATGGTAATTTTTGTTAGTGAAAGAGGTTAGGAATCCGTAATACTTAGTTCAGTAAAGTCTATAACCTGTTGAAAGCCATAGCAATGAGAATTAAAGATATGAGAGATTAAAATGTTTAAAATCTTAAGCAAAAATTCCACATTTCTTTGCTAATCCCCTTATCAAGATCCAACGGAAAACACAAGACTAACCTAAGCCTGGCTCAGGGAATTGTTTAAATGACAGAAAAATGCCACACATTCCCATTCTAATGACAGACTGATGCTGAGTCTTACTTCCATTCACTCAGCGCAGCATTCTTGCAGCTCTAATCTCTACCAGAACATTATATATCTCAGTAATGATATTCAGATACGCATCATTTGTGTGTTTAAGAGTTTAACAAAGAATAAATTGCTGTAGAAATCGTGTGTGAGGGAGAAAGAGAAACAGACAAAAGGGAAGGGATTGAGAGAGATTTTGTGAAGGTGAAAATAAGGATAGAGGCATCTAGTCTCTATGCAAAGTGACACTTAACTTTTTAAAAACTGAAAAAATTCCTCATCACACTTATAATTACTAAGTGCTCTTCAGAGAGATCCTCCTGCATCATGTCCTGAGAAAACACTCATTACACTTTGAGAGAGATATCCAGAGTAATGCCATCGACATTCCATAAGGTTGGCAGCAACCTTACATTATTCAACCATCTCTGTCAGCAGTTTAAGAAGTCTTCAACACCTACAAATAATCAACAGCAGTGCTGGCTCACATTCGGCATTCCAGAAGCGCCAAACAATATCCTAACATTCCATACTTTACACTTTACCACCACCAAGGGTCCTGTTTTAGGGAGATTTTTCCAAAGTTTCTCTTCTGTTTTAGGAAGGTTTGTCCACAGTTTCTCCCTGGAGGAGTTCTAGAAGTGGAAAGCAGGACCAAATCTCAAGCCTTGGAGACTGGGAAAATTACAATAAAAAATAGTTTATTGACAAAATAACTGGGTAAAATGACTTGGCGAGTCCCAAAGTCACAGTAAACAAAACATAGAATTAACAGAGGATATGAGGTAATATGAAGGTAATGTAAATAAGAGTAAATATGGCTGAGGAGGTGTAGTGTATGGATGTTTTGGCTTATTACACATTGGCTGGAGTAAATGTAACAAGCAGGCTGAGAGATGCAGGTAATTACATGGTGATATTCAGACCAGCGATTGCGATTATCATATTTAACATTTCAATAAACCAGATGTTACTATCGACTAACTTACATTTTAGACACAATATAGCCAGTAATTTCGTGTAATAGTTCCAAAGTAATCAAAACAGAACCATTGTGCTTCTCCAAGCAACACACAGTAGTAATGTTCTGCTTCTGAATGAATCAATGTTTTTGAACGAATGGGTTGAGTGAATGATTCAATGACTCAACTCACACAGTCAAGTTTTTGTTCTTGAATGAATCAGTCTGCTTGAATGAATTGAATCAAATCAATGACTCACTCATAAAGATAGTCACTTGTCACCACCTACTGCTGTATCGAAGTAACCTGCAGAAAGTCAAAGCAAAATTCCCTCCAGTAAACACAAACTCGCTGCCATATAAATATAGAAATTAAACTTGAAAGTGTTGATTACCTGAGTTCAACAGTGTGATACTGCTTCTGTACAATAAAAAAAGAAAAAAAACCCTGTTTTTACCTGGCTCTGAATTGCTTATTGGAAGGCAGTGCTGGAGAAGTGTGATGACAAGAAACTGTGATGTCAATAACAATGTCACCTGGGCAACTTGCAGACACCTATTACTTTCCATTGAAAGATGGATGAACCAAGTGAAGGTTGTGACTGGGATATTGAGCCTGGGAAAGATTAACATTCCTGACATCCTCTGTTGGTCCACAATCATCTGTATTGTCGTCAATGGGTTCAGCTCCAGGTGGCTGTGGTCACACCAGCATCTTTTCAATCACCCAAATGGCTAAATGGAAAATGAATCACAGCCTGCTTGGCACCCATGGTTCCAACTAGACTGACCTTATCTGCACATGCAATCCACCTTGTTATAGTCAAGAACACACTGCTCAAGATTATCAAGACTCCAGCCTAGAACAAAACGAGCCAGGTCTCTCAAGGCCACAACACCAGTTGAGACAGAGACAACGAAACAATTTTGTATATTTGTATATAACTTTTTATACATTATTGGATATACAATGAAACGCACAATATGGATGTATTGACAGCACGTGAAACATAAAAGCATCAACATATGCACAGCTTTATATTACATATATATATATATATATATATATATATATATATATATATATAAGCTGTTTATATGCTTTGCATTGTCACCTCTTCTCATCAAAAATCCTTAAGACACAGACGCCAGTGTTGAGTGAAACTGTAGGACAAGGTCATGACCTAAGCTCACCTTTGAATATATATATATATATATATATATATGTTATATATCTTGAAAAGTCTCAAGATTTAGAACAAAGGATAAAGGCAGGAAATTGGTGTTGATCGCTGAAGCTAAACTGTTATCCAGGAAACAGGAGAATTCCGGCAGGAACACTTCAACCCTCTTTACTTCTGCTACTCTAATCCTTTAAACCATAACCGCTTGGCCCTGATGCAAGACTCATAATAATCCTTTTAAATCATGGCTGGATAAGAGAAAATAAGTGAGAGAGGATAAGTGAGAGAGAGAACAAAAAACAAAGAGGAAGAAGAGCAAGAGTTACGGTGTGTGACCCATCGCTTAAGTATATAGTATGTGTGTGTGATATACCAAGTCACGTAGAAAAGAAGTTTCATTTGGAGCAATGAAGATCAAAGGGTTGGATCATGTACTGTATGAATTTGTACATTACTGGATTATTTACTGGATCAGCTTTTTTGTTCAAATCCCATAAATGAAGAACTAACCTGATTAAAAACATGAAAAGAGCCCCCTAAAATTTTTTATATAATATTTATAATATATAAATATAAGCATTGCTTATATTAGTCCACTGTCACATACTTATTGGTTGACTGTCTTGTTAGACTGTTAGTCATTAGTCTTAGTGTATAAATAGCCCTTATGTTTCCATCGCCTCTTGTCTAGTTTTGTTTGTGTAACCGCTGTTGGCGAGTCTCGTGTAATCAAGTCAAATTCACGTTTTTTCTCGTGTCCGTGCCCCCAGTGACTTCCATAGTAGGAAAATCATTTCACTAGGGACCAGGCTGTTAGGTAAGCCACATTCTACAAAATAACTTTTATTTTCAACAGAAGAAAGAAACGTATCTGGGTTTAAAACAACTTGAGAGAGTAAATGATGGCAATTTTAATTTTTGGGGGAACTATCCCTTTAATGTTAATAAAACAACAAAAAACAAAGAGAAAAATCACTCCCTGCTCTGATAACTTTAATAGTAGCTTTAATAAGTATCAATGTATAATTTATGCAGTGAAGTCTATGTAGTGTTTTATTTTTATATTTGTTCATTTAATTTATTTCTTGAAAGCACTGTTTATTTCATTTGTATATTACATGCTGTGTATATGGTATATGTAATGTGCATCTTTGTTCTTATCTTTTAATAACAAAGAAAATAATGACAAAGATTTTTATCTTCACCACTTCGGCCTAAATGTCTGCCATTCTTTTTTTATTTTATATGTTGTTATCTTGTAAGGCTTTGTTTTTAAAATAGGGACATTAGTTTGGCTGTAATACTCAGTTACTTGCAAAATAGTAAAACCAACATGAAAAAGAATCGTGAAAAAATCGTGATTTTCCTGAAAAAAAAATCGGGATATGATATTTTTGCCATATCGTCCACCCCTATGTGTACTAGTAAGCAGAAGGGCCTTCCATCTATGAGCGTTTCCTTGAGAGCTAAACAACACATCAAGACAATGATATAGTTCAGGTATCCACACACACATGATCACAAAGCCCTGTCTGTATGCTTATTTACCATATACATGGACACTGTATAGAAAATAGAGCTTAAATACACACACTTACGCACATGAAGAATATACTATGAGTCTTACTGTTGTGAATTTGGGTCAAGACGTAAGACAAGCATTTCATTCCACAGAGTGGTCTTACATAAGAAAAATACACACAGATGCAACCCAGAAACATCCTAGAGCCTGTGAATAAAAGAAGACCTTGAAGTAAAAACCTGTCAAAATAACAAAGCTGCAAGCAATTTAAGAGCCAATCGCAATAAGCCCTATAGGCCGCAAGCTTGACCTACATTGAACTCTGTACAAGACAACGTCAAGAGGTACAACAACAGAAGTACAAATTTAGCTTTGGTGTTTCGCCAAACAGACAGACATACCCCTTGTCAAGCACAAAAAGCTATGCACTTGAGAGACACCGGTTTTGTCAGACATGTCTTGAAAATATCTGAGCCAAATTTGGTGAGAACCAAAGCGTTGACAAGACAACTTTACTTGATTGGCATGATTGGTGTTTTCAGATATAATTTTCTTGGCAGGTTACAGGAAAATGGGTTGGAGTGGGAATTTTTTTTTTTTGCCAGCTGGGTTTCAAGATTATCTGACTAAAACTAAAACTACAATTCGAAATCTCCAAAGAATTTCAAAAAGCTGCACATACAATATTGTAGTTAGTGTTGTATTGTCAATTACATTTTTGTAACCACTAAGTGTCAACAGAGCCAATCATGCTTACCTACTTCTGTTTAAATACAGTGTTAGCAGCACACAGCAGTTTGACAAAATACAAAATGGAAGGCAGGAAATGTGGCTGATCTTAGGATAATTGGTATTATGGGATTCTGTGTGGACCAAGGAATCTAAAGAGTCTCTTCAAGCTGACTTTGGGTCAAATATTCAGACTATAACAAGTTTATAATAGTAGTATAAAATGTGTAAATAAATATAGTATAATAAACTGTATGCCAATATATTGCTGAGTTACAGTCTTACCTCTGTTTGGCTTATGAAAAAATATTTTAATATCTTTTGGCCAGCAGGTTCTAAAGGTGATCTGATATTAATTTGGGGAAGATCTGATGAAAGCTGTGGAGATGAGCTTAAAAAAGTATGGTTTTGTCAAAATTCCAAGATGGTGACTAATATAGAAACGTTCTGTTGAGTTTGGCATGAGGCAGAGCCAAGGAATCAGATGAAATAACTATGTTTCTAAGCCAAACGGTTCAAATGTTACAGACAAAAAGTCAAAATTTGATCTGATGCTGGCGCTAGAGGGTTCAAGTTAGAGACTGACAATTTTGCATAATCATTGAGTTCCATGGACTGCGTAGACTCCCAAAAACAATAAGAAAACTAACAAAACAGATGCCTACACACATTCAGTTCTTGGACCCTAATAATACACAATCTCTCTGTCTTGAAAACATAAATGCACACCAAACAAAGAGTGTAATTGGTTCCAACGTGCTGCTAGATTGCCTTGGCTGAAGGTTCTCCAGACTTCAGATAGTTTGTTTCCTCCAGTGTTGCGTGCGATGTGAATATGTGATTTCAGCAGTTGTATTATTTCAAGGTGATCATGTTTGATAGGAAGTATAGATTGAGGCAAAGTTAGTATGCAGTATTTTTAGCACTAAGCCTCAATTATGGCAGCTCACGCTATGGAGCTCACACACACACACACACACACACACACACACACACACACACACACACACACACACACACACACACACACACACACACACACACACACACACACACACACACACACACACACACACACACACACACACACACACACACACACACAAACAACTTTCCATCTCTGCCCCCTTTACCCTGCGTAAAAAAGCATAAAGTATGAGCTCTAACACAATCTATATAGCTGTCCTCATCTAAGACACTTTTTACGCTTTACAAGCAGGAGGCTGTGTGTGTATGTGTGTGAGCATTACACAGAGACAATGACATCAGTAAAGGATTTAAGAGGCACAAACCATATTTATGTCGATTAGTTAGTTCCAAACACTAGCTGGAATTGAGGACGATGCTAGCAACACTGAGGTCATGGTTTTGATTCCAGGAAATGCATACATTGGCAAAACTACCTTCAATGCAATGCATAAAACTGTCAAAACTGCACACTGTATAAATGTACCAGATTTTCATGAATGTGGAAACAGATCTGTTATCATCACCAAAAACTAAAACTATATAAAAAATATATAATTAAAATAAAGCTGAAATAAAATAAAATTAGACGAAAAATTATTTAGATGATTTACATGAAAACTAGAAATGTTGACTTGGCAACTAAGTTTAAGTTGAAGTACGGAAATTACTAAAACATCTTTAAAACATTATTAAAAAAAAATATCATAGTACCTAATCTAGTACACGAATTAAGACTATGAACTGCATCTTAACAATAAAACAAACATCACAACACTGATCATTGACTTTCCTTGTTCATCAAGACATAAAATAAATATCATAGGAAATTAGTAGTTTTACAGCTTTAATTTTCATCAAAACGGAACGACCCATGAGGAACATAAATGTAATATTTTTCAGAAATTGCATGATCTTAATTGACATGCAGGAAAAAGTGGGTCATAGTAGTTTCAAGAGTAAAAAACAAATATTCCTCTGTGATTATTCTGCACTACTGGTGAAAGGGCAAATATAACTAATGAGAGAAATGATTCTGCAAAGGAGAACTTTTCGCCCTAACATGAAACTCCAGATCACATGGATTCCTATTGGAATGACTGGATTTCGCTTGTGAAATTTCACTGAGCAAAGGTAAGGCACCTTAATAAGCCTGAGGAAAAAATATTAATACAATTATTTGCTTTGGATCTGCAGGAATGAGAACAATCCCACTCTGAAATTTAAGCCCTGTAACACCAACAATATTCATCCAGAGCTAATTAAATGAGTGAGTGAGGGGAGGCGGGTTTGTGTGTCAAATCGCTGTTGGAGAGATCATGAGAGAGTGAGAAAGCACAGCTGGTATCGTGCATCTATTCTGCAGAAAATGAGTATTGGAAGTGTTTCAGATATTTCAATATCGATATGTATCGAAAAAATCTATATTTTTGACAACACTAAAACTAAATTTAGTAATTTGGTAATGATATCACTGTGCACGTGTACCTAAATGTTTAGTGTATTGAGAAAAAGACTCAGAATTGCGAAAAACAAGAATTGATGGTGATGATGCCACAAGGCACGTGTAGCTGGAAATGTTGTCCTTGAGGTAAATGCTGAAGAATGTCTGCCGTCAATTCCACTGCACACGTGTACACATTTAGTGTCCTTGAGGTACAAGCCATTTATGTTGGGTAATGATGCTACTGTGGATGGGTAGATGGACTGTTTACTTTCGACAAAAGCCACAAATTGCTTGGTGATGAAGCCACAAGACACACGCAACTTGACTTAGTGTATTGAAGTAAATGCTGCAGATTATTTGTTGTTCGACTGCACGTGTGTACTGTAGCTACTGTAGATGTTCAGTATACTTGAATTAAAGCCCACACAAATGTAGCTGTGTTCTGTTTGTATATAATGCCACAAATGCATCATAAAAGTATCCATATGATATGTGTGCTATATATCAGTTTTAAGAATTCATATGTGTGAAACAGTGACTAAAATTGTATTTGTTAATTAGAGATCAGGAGAGTAGTAGCAATGTCCAAATTGTGAACAAACAGTTGAGTCAGATATTTTCACAAAACTTGTCTGCATGCTTTCTTTACAAATTGGCCTGATCAAGTAAAAGGTCAATTCACTGAATCAAATATCTGATTGAATAAGGTTTACATTTACTTCTGTTCCTAACACAAAGCTATTACAAGCCTTCAGAAGATTCAGAATATATTGCACAAGTCATATGGACCACTTTTATGATACTTTAATGGGGATTTTCCATCCTTTTTGAAGCTTGAAGTCCATTGAAACGGCATGGAACAGAGTGACCAGTTCTTCAAAATTTCTCATTTTGTGTTCGCTACAAGTCAAATAAGTAAGTGTTAAAGTTAAATATATGAGTGCAGTAATATACAGTGCTCTACGCAAACGCTGGATGATATCGGTCAACTTTCTTACATAACCTGGACACACACTCACATCTACCATACAACAGATCAAAGCGACAGGAACGCTGTTATGGTGGCATGTTTAAAATGGTTATAACTGTCTTTAAACACAGACAGACAAAGTGAATTCCTCAGAGTTTCTATTAAAGACTACAGATAGCCAGAGGAGCTGCAGTTTAACATCTTAATTTTATTATCTTAATGAGCCAGCAGGTCAGTGACACTTTCGAGAATCACAATTAAGTGTTTGCAAGCTTGTGGAACGCAAATACAGTATGATTTAAGAGATGTGTTGCAATACTGGGGTAAATCCATTCATCTAACAGTAAAATAGAGAGAGCATATGTGTTTAAATAAAGTGAGCGAGTGGGCAGCTGTATGAGTTAATTATGTTACATTAACAGATAGGATCTGCTGTAGCCTGTTCCACGTACATGAATATTTATTTTTCTAAAAGCTGCTTTGTTGCCAGTGCGACTTATGTAAGTGGCAATTATCTACACCGACATCTAGTATATATAAGCATATGACACAATGAATATTAATCAATGCCACACACAAAAACTTGATTAAAGTAGCCTAATGAAACTCTTTCAGTCTGTGACCTGTATCTTGAGGTTTAGATAAAAGGAAAGCCCTGAGTCACGGTTTAGAACAATAATATTCCCCTCTAAATTGAGATATGGCTGTGAAACAGTGACAAACATGCACATGATTTAGAACTTGAGTGAAGATTTGTGTATTTTACATCACAAACTCAGGAACATTATGATTCTGTCAGATTAAAAAAACAAATGAAAAAATATGACCACTTCAACAAAAGCATCACTATGTGAAAAATTGAAACGCTGTGCTTCCTAATTCTTCAGAGCTTGAGATTTTATAACGTCCTGTGGCTCTATCGCCCCCTATAGGAGAAAATACTGAATAAGAAACAATTAAACCCTGAATACAGCTAATTAACAAAATCTCCAAACAGCAAAACAACATATCCTTACAGATTATTCATTCTGCTTCACATTTCCTAGTATCTCTGACTAAAACAAACCTCTTCTCTGCCTTGTGTTAAACTTAATTTACTTTAAAAAAAAAATCAACATCACCAACAATCAACATTCAATTTCAGAGTAACATTCAAAGTAAAGCGAGTGACTTGAGGATGACTCATGACAACAAGTTTGCAAATCTTTTTCTGAATGAACTTTGCTCATAAAACTAACTTTTGCCATCTTAGAAAGATGAAAACATGTAGTTAGGCTGTGAAATGTATTACAACACTGGGTTATCTTGACCACATTTGAAAAGTCAAGGAGAAAGACACAGGGAGCAACAAAACAAGCTATTCAGAACTGTGCCAACTAGTGGCCATCAATTAAAACAGCACTGAATGTCCTTTCACACAAAGCAATTCATTATTAGACACATCAGTGGTGGCCTGTGTCTGAGCAGATAGGTTGGGAAATATCTAGACATCACTGTGTGTAAAGCATAATCAGGAATAAAGAACCCAGCGTGTGATGAGAGAATGAAAGGTACTGATTGATCAGCTGTTGAAGTCTATTAGGCATCCACTATCATAATCAATGAAACACTGCCCTCTAGCCTCAGCCTGCAGAAGTACAACGAGAGTCATACACATTCAACTCCATAAAACACAAAAGCCAAGATACCCCCAGAATACTCATTTACATGTTCCAATGTATTTATTAAATACATGAATTAAATATTAATTTATATTTACTTTTTGCGATTTTCTTCACGTTTCACTTGTCTCTTTTCAGCGTGAGTGTTAAGTTACGTCTTCATAAATTCATCAGCAGGAGAGGAACTTGATTCTTAAGTGAGGTTTCCTGTGCAGCCTGCTGTGAAGTGATTGAGTATCAGGGATGAAGAGGTAACCGCTGTGCCTTAGCGTCCATTGCATGAATCAGTGTGTGTGCTTTTGGGGGAAATGCTCCTTCTCCTTCTGGGTTAAATGACACCTGGCATTCCCATTACTACTCTGAAAAACAAACATATGGTTCTGGTGCACAACAAGCATATCTCCGCACGTACACACACACACACACACACACACACACACACACACACACACACACACACACACACACACACACACACACACACACACACACACACACACACACACACACACACACACACACACACACAGTAAGAGTAAGTGTCAGAGAAATGGGTGTTGAACTTGTGTGTCCTTTGAGACAAACCCTGAAAGACATGTTTATGACATCCTGTCTCGTTTCACCCTGTTTCATAACTAAAGATCTCTCCTTTTCTGTGTCCATTCAGCCATCCATCTGCAGTGACTTCATTTCTCATTCACTCCCTCTTTCTGCTTAATATGTGTGTAAAAACACACACAGAAACAAGAAGCAGAGAAGCGTTGGTGTCTATTTAAGTGTCAAATTCAACTTTACTATATTTTTTTCTTCCCATTTATTTCTTAAAAAAAAAAAACAATTTTTAAAAAATCCTTTTTTTGTAAATTAAGTAAAAAAAAAAAAAAAAAAAACACTTTACAAAAATGCATATTTTTCTTAGCAAAACCGATAGCAAAAATGTATAGCAAAAAAAAAAAAATTCCAATCTTTTAGGTACTAAAATAAAATGAGCAACCAGCTGTAAATTATACAGTTAAAATGTAACTTCATGAATTAATTTAGCTTTAAAATTGTGCAATATGACGCAAAACATGTTTGGTTTCTATTTTTCAGCTTTTTCTGATGCATTTAGCACAAAGTCATACTTGCAATTTGGATAAAACTTCTCTTATGCTTATTGGTTTCTGGTCCTGGATTTTAAAATAGTCTCAGCCAACTTAGCCATGTGCTACAGTGATGCTTTCAGACTTTACATTGCATTATTCGTCCACTGCAGTGCCACAACTCCCAGTATAGTGAAAATAACACATGCCACTTTATGAGTGCTAACTGACTCTAAACAAACCACATTGGGTTTAGAAATAACACCTTTTCCTCTATAAACACTGCTAAAAAAAAGTTGAACAAAAAAGTAAAAAGCTTAACAGTCACTCCCCCCTGCTGGTTAAAACAGGTACAGTCAAGTCAACACTGCTAAAATGAGTCACACGTGTCACACATAGGCTGCCCAATAGTAAAACTGGCACTTAACCATATACTGTAGAACTGCATTAAAACTATGTACACATAGAGAAGCATGAAATGCGAGTGACTCGGTCACACAGCCACAAAGAGATGCACGTTTACGCAATAAAATACACCAATAAAAGTAGGCCTGCATGTGAATACACAAACATCATTCAAGGGCAGTGTGGGATAGTGACTTCATGGGAAGGTGCCCGTTAGGTTTTATTGAACCACAAGGGGGCAGCGTGGCTCCAAGAATCGGGTGGTCCCGAGTCCCGACCGCTGGCAAGTTTTATTCTGTCCACCCCCACAGCAACATGCAATCCAAGCCAGCAGCACACACCCACCCTCTCACACACATACACATTCACCCGGCAGTAAAACTGGGCTGTTTTATTTAATTTTCCTCCGGGAGATTAGCGTCAGTCTCGCTTCGTCCAACTTCTCTCTTTTTATAACACAAAAAACGGCAAAAAAGCACTACGCAGCCCAGATGTGCCTCTCTAGACGCATACCCTCTCCTCGATTTCCTCTGTTTCTCCCTCCATCCTTCCATTTCCTCCCTCTCTCTTACCTTCCTTTCTTCCCATCATCCCTCTTTTGCAAACTGGTCCCTTCTTATCACGAGCACGGTCCCATGAAACGCCAGGAAAGCCTGAGAAAATGATCCGTTGTGCGATTTCTCAATACTTTCTGTCTTGATTTCAACACAAACAAACTCAGTTACATTGTTCTCACAGATTGAGATACATGTTGGTGTTTATTTAACTGAAAGAAGTGTGAGAAAAAATGACACAGATGTCTGAGGGGGGAACTGACTCCGAAAGATAGTGCTGTTTATTTAGATTTTGTTTTATTTTCGCACTCTATTCAATAATGAAGCTATGCAAATCAATTAAGTGTTGTAAAACACAATTCCCCATTGTGCAGGCCAGTTTTCAGTGCCATACTGTGGAGACTGTGCTGTACAATATTGGGTCTATATAGAGTGCAACAGTGCCCAGAAGCATTTTCCACATTACTTTTAACCATAGGGATTTTTAAAAAAAGTCTTTGTTTAAGAGATATAAGCCTTGATCAAACCAAACCACTGTAAGATTAATCAAAACATTACAAACTTAAAAAAATAAATAAATAAATAAATAAATAAATAATAATAATAATAATAATAATAATAATAATAATTATATATATATATTAGGGCTGTCAAACGATTAATCGCGATTAATCGCATCCAAATTAAAAGTTTGTGTTTACATAATATATGTGTGTGTATGGAGTATAATTATTTTCTATATATAAATACACACACATGCATATATATTTAAGAAAAATGTGTTATTTATATATAACATATTTATATATAATATAAATTATATATAATATAAATATATATCCACAGTATATACATGCAAATATTTCTTAAATATACAGTGCTATGCATAAGTTTAGACACCCATACTAAAGTTGACTAAAAAGAGGAATAAAAAATCATCTTTTGGAAACTGAACTTAATGCCTTAATTTAAAAAATTAGGAAAAATCCAACCTTTAAGGACACCAATTTTCTTTGTGAATGAATAATGTATCGTAAATAAATAAATGTTCTTCCTTAAAATACAGGGTGCATAAGTTTGGACACCCCTATGTTAAATTCCCATAGAGGCAGGCAGATTTTTGTTTTGAAGTATTTAAAAAAAAATTTTTTTTAGGATACTATGCATCCTGATAAAGTTCCCTTGGCCTTTGGAATTAAAATAGCCCCACATCATCACATAGCCTTCACCATACCTAGAGATTGGCATGGTTTTATTTCAGTTAGCCTAATAGCTAGTTTGATTTGCATTGAGAGATGATCTTATGGAAAGTACCCCATGCCAATCTCTAGGTATGGTGAAGGCTATGTGATGATGTGGGGCTATTTTAATTCCAAAGGCCAAGGGAACTTTATCAGGATGCATAGTATCCTGGATCCATGAAGTAACTGGCCTTTAAAAATAAAAATCTGCCATCCTCTATTGGAATTTAACATAGGGGTGTCCAAACTTATGCACCCTGTATTTTAAGGAAGAACATTTATTTATTTACGATACATTATTCATTCACAAAGAAAATTGGTGTCCTTAAAGGTTGGATTTTTCCTAATTTTTTAAATTAAGGCATTAAGTTCAATTTCCAAAAGATGATTTTTTATTCCTCTTTTTAGTCAACTTTAGCATGGGTGTCTAAACTTATGCATAGCACTGTATACATGCATGTGTGTGTGTATTTATTTATAGAAAATAATTATACACCGTACACACACATATATTATGTAAACACAAACTTTTATTTTGGATGCGATTAATCGCGATTAATCGTTTGACAGCCCTAATATATATATATATATATATATGTATTTGAAAATTAGACAAAAACAGGTACAGGACTGTTTACCAAACTGCTTCAATGAGGGAAAGAATTGCGAATGACAGAGACATATAAAACAAATTATTTAAAAATGTTGATATGCGAAACAACATATTCAAAAATATATACAAATATTTAAGAAGTTTGAGACCGTAGGGAGACTGACTCATTCGCAATGCTTCATGGGAGTGGACAGGCAATAAAATTTTCTTTTGGAGAGATTGGTGAAGATGTCTTTGCAGAATCAAGTAAAAATGTCGTTTTTCACCAAGAATATCACTGTTAAACTTGATTATTTAAAATAATAATGAAGACTGATGAAAAAGGGCATTTATGATCGACAGTGCTGGGTATAGATTACTTACAAATGGTAGTCGTTTACTGATTTTTCAAAATTACACGACAAAAATGATAGTTAAAGTAATCTAGATTGCTCATTTTAGGTAATGTATTCTGACTACTTTTTGATTACTTTTAGATTACTTTTGACGTAACTCGTTTATCAAATTGATTTGAATAGGATATTGATATAAAAATACAGAGAAAGAAAATATATTCCATTCTTTGCCTAAAAAAATAAATTGTTCACCTGCATGTCATGTGACCATTACATTTAATAACATAGTTAAATGTAATCTTTAGCAAATCTCAAAATTAATAAACATTTTTCAAATAACTGATTTTAATTTTAAGTTTTTTTATTATTTATTTAGATCATTTAGATTTTTCTTTTTCGGGCTATAAAATGAATACATTTTTCTGCATTAATATCAGCGCATTCCTAATGGATATGTTGCATACAGTACATTCTCATAAGATCATTTTATATTCATCTTAAGTATTTCTGGCTTTCTAGTTATATATCATTGAACTAATACAAACTTGACAAACTTGTCAAGCAGATAAAAAACACTCAGATCAAGCTACATAAAACCCACCAAAGACAGCTAAGAATCTAAAGCACAGAATAGCTTTGTTCGAGGACAAGGAGAAAAGATTGTGAGAAAGTTAGTTTTGAGTTCAAGGACACTGAAAACATAAATGAGTATGAAACTTGAGTTGGCTCTATGCTGACCTATTTCAAGACATCTCGGCAGCACACATCAGTAAAGTGAGCGTACGTGTTTAATCAGACATGATGTACTAATTAGCCGGTGAGGGCAGTGAAATGAGTGTGTGTAATGTGATCTGAGGCCGAAACCACTGGCTCGGCCCTGAGCATAATGTTCATGAGTGAAACTCGACCCGCACTTGAGTTTTCATAAGCAATGTGTGTGCATATGAATGTGTATGTTACGATGACCTCTGCTAGCTCAAATGATATGAACAAGAGCAAGGGCTCTGTGTGTGTGCGTTTACTTAGTTTAGACGACTAAAATTGAGCTAAAGCTGAAAAGAAAAAGAAAAAACTCATTTCGAGGACATCCAGGGCTGTGCGTAATTGGAAAAAATATTCATAAGTAAAGTAAATTAAATATTCAATTTTATTTTAATTTAAAAAGTCAATATTTTGATTAGTATGTAGTCATTATAATTAGCTTCATATAAAAACAAGTCCTAATTTAGATATGCACTCTGGTGAAAGACATGAAGAAGTGTATTTAGTGAGCTGTCATCAGTACTTTGCAAGGCTTTTCTGTAGGACAAGACTCTGGCATGACTTACAGTTATTTCACCAATAAGCATGAAATTCTGCCTCGCTGCCAAACCAAACCAAACCACACACACACACACACCCTCAGTGACCCTTGAGTATGAGTATGCATGAATGTATTAACATATGGATTAATCATGTTACAATGACACATCGATTACAAAACAAATATATCTACATATCAAGACAACCTGAAACAGTATTCACAACACATTTAAAGGTGCAGTAAGCGATTTCTGAGAAACACTGCTGATATTTGACACCCAAACAAACACATCCCTCCCTTGATTGCTCTGCCCCCAAATAGCGCATCAGACAGCTCGCGCAAGCATTTAAATCAGCAACCTCGGCGTCCGTTTTCAGGCCTTCCCGTTCTCTAATGTCTATTCAGCGCAGGAAAGCTTTTCCAATAATAATGTGAATCCTAGCTCTTGCCAGAGTGTAACCCTTCTTCTTCCAGTTATATTCCTCTGACTTTTTCCTCTTTGGTAATATCTAGAGCCGGGACTTTAACGCGTTAATTAAGATTAATTAATTACACAAAAAATAACGCGCTAAACATTTTTTACGCATTTTAATCACACTTATTTTTGCACCGCGGAACGTTTCTCACTGGATGAGTTTCGGCGGACCGATTATACTGGAGCACCGACTAGCGTTCATGACTTCAGACAACAAACTACGAAAGAATAGGGACTGAGGTCAATCACTGGCACTTTTTTTATTTTATTTTAAATGGTACACTTTATGTTGAACTATGTATTGTTTTGGCCAAGGTTATTGAGAGTTGGACTTAGTCTGTTATGGCCTCTGAAGCAACAGAGAGATGTTTTCTAATAGTCAGGGTTTCCAGTGTTCTGAATGTACTTGAAAGTATTGTGTTTTACTTAAAAAAACAGTTTACAGAAGGTCTACCTACCTATAAGCTACCAGAATTTCTGAAATGTACTATATTTCTAAATATGCTATTGCTACACTTAAAGGGTTAGTTCACCCAAATATGAAAATTCTGTCAGTAATTACTCACCCTCATGTTGTTCCAACCGTGTAAGTCTTTCGTTCATTTTCTGATCACAAATTAAGATATTTTTGATGAAATCTGACGGCTGCATCACTCCTCCATAGGCTTTCAGAGGGACCCAAACTCGCCAGCCCAGAATAGTTATTAAAAACATGGTTAAAATAGTCCAAGTGACTACAGTGGCTCTACATTAAGTTTATCATGCGACGACAATACTTTTTGTGCGGAAAAACAACAAAAATAACGACTTTATCTACTTCAATGTGGGCCTCTGACGAGAGTTCATGGGAGCGCCAGGACGCATGCGCGAGAACTGAGATTACAGCGTTCTTCTTCTACTACTACTTGTTACTGGCTGCTCACTCCTTGGGAGTATTACCGCTGTCTACTGTACAAGATGACGTCCCGACATCATCGAGACCTAAATCACAATAAGTGTCGAATTCAATAGCTTACATACAGCGCGCGTCTTCCTCTGCTTATAAACAGACCGTTTTGCGCTTCCGGCAATGTCGGGACGTCATCTTGTACAGTAGACGGCGGTAATACTCCCAAGGAGTGAGCAGCCAGTAACAAGTAGTAGTAGAAGAAGGCCGTCGTAATCTCAGTTCTCGCGCATGCGTCCTGGCGCTCCCATGAACTCTCGTCAGAGGCCCACATTGAAGAACACTAATAGTTGGATAAAGTCGTTATTTTTGTTGTTTTTCCGCACAAAAAGTATTGTCGTCGCATGATAAACTTAATGTAGAGCCATTGTAGTCACTTGGACTATTTTAACAATGTTTTAATAACTATTCTGGGCCGGCGAGTTTGGGTCCCTCTGAAAGCCTATGGAGGAGTGATGCAGCCATCAGATTTCATCAAAAATATCTTAATTTGTGATCCGAAGATGAACGAAGGTCTTACGGGGTTGGAACAACATGAGGGTGAGTAATTACTGACAGAATTTTCATTTTTGGGTGAACTAACCCTTTAAATGGCAAAAATTGCACTGGTCTGCTGGACTTGGTTGAACAAAAATAAACAATATTTTGTTGCTTAAGCTTATGTATTTCAGTCATTATTCAATGGTATACTAAAAATCCATTTGAAAAAAATTACTTCTCACTGTTCTCAGGTCAAATATTTATATGCAATTAAAATGCGATTAATTTCGATTAATTAATTACAAAGCCTCTAATTAATTGTTAAACATGGGAAACATTTTTCCGCCCATATTTATTCCTAATTAGTGGCGTATTAAATAGTTAATAGTGCACAATAAAATCCAAACATTAATATAGCTGCAAAGAGTCAATTTTGATTTCAAACTCAAACAACTGTCTTTAAAGCTCACTAAAACCAATTAGTGGCATGGTCTTCCAATTCATGAACCTCAATTCATTTGTGAACCTACACTACCGATCAAAAGTTTAGGGCCAGTAAGATTTTGAATCCCAAAAAGAAATTAATAATTTTGTTGAGCAAGGACACATTAAATTGATCAAAAATGACAGTAAAGACATGTATAACTTTACAAATATATATTATATTAAGCAGCACAACTGTTTTCAGCATTGAGATTTTTTAAGCACCAAATCAGCATATTATGATTTCTAAAGTCTGGAGTAGTTCCTGCTAAAAATGTACATGCTTTTCCATCACAGGAATACATTTAAAATTGAAAATATATTCAAATAGAAAACTGACAGGTAAGTGCATCTTATATAAAAACTATTCTTTCCAACCATTCAGACTCCGGTGAGAGAGACGGTTCAGAGAGCGGTATTTCCCGTTTAAGGTTATTTACTGCACACAACGGCTGAGAATGCACAACAATCCACATCATTTCAGTCTCTGTGTAAAATATTGGGGAAAAATTCCAAAAAGTCAAAAATGGAAACTAATTGTGCTTCTTTTATTTACATATTCTTTTGCAAATATGGCATCTGCAATCAGCGCTCCAACACACACCGTGAGTTATAACAGAAACAAAAGTATTGCAGTGAGGCTCATACGATTGTTTGTCAAATCAATGGGGAGTTTTACGAGGAGAGTTGGTGGTAAATCTTTACGGTGAGGGAGAAACACATTCCACAGGAGGGAAATAGAAAGATGGAAAGAGCAGATGAAAATAAGAGGGCAACCACAAGATCTATTTTCTTAGGAAAATGTGTGAAAATGCCTTTCTGTGCATCAGCAGCACATAGCAGATGAATCATGGAGCCACGGAAGCGTATTCAGACGAGAGTCATTAATTCATAAGCATGGGGAGGACAGACAGAGAACCATGAGGCCTGATTGATGAAAAGACACGTTTAAACTTTGATCTTTCTCTTGTGTGTGTGAGTGTGTTTGAGAGAATCGAAGAAACAGTGTGTATACGTTTATGGTATCTAAATTGAATGATAGGCCTGAATATTACGTAAGGGATAATGTAATTCAACCAAGCCATGTAATAAATAATATTATCTTACTGAGAAACGATGAGTCAAAAACAGTGTATTTAAAGGAAAGCCCACCCAATAATTAATATTGTCATCATTTACACTCATTCCTAACCGGTTTGACTTTTTCTTCTGTGGAAGATATCTCCATGTTTTTTTTACATACAGTGAAAGTAAATAGGCTCCAATGTTGTTTGGTTCCCAAAATTCTTCAAAATATCTTCTTTTGTGTTTTGCAGAGGAAAGAAAGACAGGTTTGGAGGGTGAGTAAATGATGACAATTTAAATGTTTGGGTGAACAAACATTTATATTTTTAATATTAATATTAATAACAGAGGATTGTAAAAAAGAACAAAAACACCTCTCTGAACCTTTTCAAAAAGAGTGAAAATTTGTATGGCAATAATGTGACGTTTTTACTGCATACTCCAGAAATAACTGATGCATTACTAAGATGTAAACGTTTGTATATAACATTTTTTTGCCGGAGAACAGCTCAAATACTAAGTATACTATACTTTCACACAAATTGTTATGATAAAAATATACACTATTGTCCAAAAGTTTGGGATTGGTAAGGATTTTTTTTTATTTTTTATTTTTTTTATACTATATATATATTAGGGCTGTCAAACGATTAATCGCGATTAATCGCATCCAAAATAAAAGTTTGTGTTTACATAATATGTGTGTGTACGGTGTATAATTATTTTCTATATATAAATACACACACATGCATGTATATATTTAAGAAATATTTGCATGTATATACTGTGTATATATATTTATATTATATATAATTTATATTATATATAAATATTTTATATATAAATAACACATTTTTCTTAAATATATATGCATGTGTGTGTATTTATATATAGAAAATAATTATACTCCATACACACACATATATTATGTAAACACAAACTTTTATTTTGGATGCGATTAATCGCGATTAATCGTTTGACAGCCCTAATATATATATATATATATATATATATATATATATATATACACACACATACATACATACATACATACATACATACATACATACATACATATATATATATATATATATATATATATATATATATATATATATATATATATATATATTAGAGGTGGGCATAGATTAATTTTTTTAATCTAGATTAATCTAGATTAATTTTGAAATTAATCTAGATTAATCTAGATTAAAATGGCTCATTTGAATTCTGCCGAAGGCGTTCAGAATATGTGTGCTACCAAAATAATGACTATAAAAGTAAGTCTTTGAGAACGGGTTTCTCAAGCCAGGTGGCGCATTAGACCAGGGGCTCATCTCCTGTTTCCAAAATGCATCACAAACTGCTTGAGAAAGCTGTTCTACTCATAGACTGTAAAAGGTTATACTGTTACCGTACGTAGGCAACATTAGGTAGGCCTATGTTATTATCAACTACTATAGGCAATCAATTAGGGATGGGCGATATGGCCTAAAATCCATATTGTGATATACATTGCAGCCTCTTGCGATAACGATATTAAAATAAAACCATTTCAGAACAGGTTACACAGACCCTGCTAAACAACTGCTAAATGTTTTTTTTTTTTTTTGAAAGGGTGTATGTAGTTTTGAGAACATATATTGTGCAAAACTGTAAGTATACAACATAATTTTGCAGATAAATAAAATGTAAGTACACTAGCTGCAGAGACTTAAGTAGGCCTAGGTCTAATGTTTATTATGGCTTGGAGCTTATGAAACCCCAAATTTAAAATTAGAATATTGTCTAACTGATGTCTTTTCAGTTAAAAAGAAACACAACAACGATTCTTAAAATCGGGCGCTTTTAATAAAAAGAGATTATGTGCTACACCACTCACTAAGATATATTGGGAATAATACGCGCGCGCTGGTATTCAGTGATATGTTTCGTTTTGAATTTGAGGTGGTAGAACGGATTAGTCGTGTGTTAACTTACCGAACTGTTACCCCACACAGTCTACGTCGGACGGCTTAAATCCGAACCAAGTCCAAATAAGGGTTGCACCGATCTTTTTCACCAGCTTTCACTTTCAGCCGTGTTTACTTAAGATGACGACGAATATGATGCGTTGCAGCCGGGTGTTCCTCGCGGCCGCGGGTAGATTGCGTCATCATAGCTTGTGTAGCTTGAGCCAGCTCCCAACGCTCCCAACCCAACTTGGAGAATAGATTAACGGCGATATTTTTTTTATCGCGCGATAAGAGTCTCGCGTTAACGCAGCGCGTTAACGCCGATAACGGCCCACCACTAATATATATATATATATATATATATGTATGTATGTATGTATGTATGTGTGTATATATATATATATATATATATATTAAGTACTTTATTATTGTAATGGTAAAGCTGAATTTTCATCATCATTACTCCAGTCTTCAGTGTCACATGATCCTTCAGAAATCATTGTGATATGCTGATTTGCCTCAAAATAAATATTTCTTATTATCAATGTTGAAAACAGTTGTGCTGATTAATATAATGGCTGCTTCCTTTTGAGGACACCGTAAATTAATTAAAAAATAAATAAATAAAATAAAATAAACAGTTGTACACATCCCAAACTTTTCAGCAGTTGTGTAACTGGTAATGAAAAACATTTTGTTATCGGAGTGTCTACTTACATCAAGTGCAACTATCCCGCCTTGTTGGCTATCTACAATAACTCCGCTCACTGGTGTCTGGTTGGGCCAGACAAAAATGACAGAAGATGCTGGATTATCAACAGTAACTATAGTTTAGGGGTACGGCGTGTGTCAGAAAGTTTTGACGCAAATCGACCAGAGTTCGAATCCGCCTTTTGCCGAGCTCACTCTACTCCTTTTCCCCATCACATATCAGATCAGAAAGGAAAAGTTTTATTTTCAATAAAAATGAAGAAAATATTTGAAAAGTGAAAACAGTATCTAATGTGTTTAATAATAAAGTGTTTATTGGTTAGGGGTGGATGTGTAGGGAGGGCTTTAATTTATTAATAAATATAATAATTTACACTCTATATTATTATTGCATACGGTTTAAATGTATATGAGGTGCAAATAGTATCTGCCACTATTTACTAGTATAAATAGCATCTAACTTCTATTTCAACTTATTGCAAAGAAAATACTGCTATTTACACAAGAATTAAACAAATAGCACCGCTGCTTTTATTAAATAAAAATAAATAAATAAATAAATGCACAACTGCATTTTTACTAGTGTCCCCAGACATTTGGACCCCACAGTGCATAACATAATTAATAAGCATGTAATTCATGCGCTTCTGGAATGTGTCTAGAGTTTGTTTAATGGAAGCACACATAATCCAAGCAACAAAATCTCTTCAGAACAATGCGTTTAATTTGAAATTCAATTAATATGACCCTTAAATCGCAAGAGATTATATAACCATTAAAAAAAGATGAATGATCACTCCATGTGTCATTTGTAATGTAACACAGTTCTGTTTGTGCATATGACAGCATGATATACTGTATGATCTGATGGACTGCTCTGCTAGGTGCTAGTGTGTTAAGTTTAGTGAAGTGGGTAAAATGCGCGCACACACACACACACACACACACACACACACACACACACACACACACACACACACACACACACACACACACACACACACACACACACACACACACACACACACACACACACACACAATACTGGACAATAGAGCATAGTGTCCCAGACTCTGTGCTCCCAGAGAGATTCTGGATAGAGAGCCGGACAGCGGATGTGTATTCAAGATTATGTTTGAAACACACAAGCACTTGTATTAATTGAGAGAGAATGTACAGAGTCCAGACTACTGACTACAGTTTTATGAGCGTATATACACTACAGTTCAAAAGTTTGGGGTCAATAATATATATATATATATATATATATATATATATATATATATATATATATTTTTTTTTTTTTTTTTTTTTTTTTTTTTTTTTTTAAAGAAATTAATGCTTTTATCCATCAATATGCTTTACATCGATTACAAGTGACAATATATACGTCTTTCAAAATATTACCTTTAAAATAAATGCTGCTCTTTTAAACTTATATTTTGTGAACTGCAAAAAATAAATCACAGCTGTTTTCTACATTAACACTAAAATAAGGAGTAAACAGTTTAATATGCATTATGTGAATATTTACTAAATTAACAACTAAAATAATTGTGGCTTAGCATACTTTTCAACTGCATTTCAAAATAAATTATTCGTATTTACCAGAAAATAAACATTGTACATCATAACTATAATTAACTTTGCTCAAATCCAGACAAAATTATGAATAATGGCACAGGACTCAGCAGCATGAACTTAAAATTTTTGCTGCAAGAGTTGCCATGTATTTCTCAATAATTGATTATTTTATAATTAATTCCATAATCGATGCATTAAGTTTATATTATCAAATCATTCACTAAAGCTGCGTTCACACTACAAGCAACAAAGCGACACGATACCATTCATTTCAATGGAGCCGAGGCAAGATGAATGAGAAGTTTATTTTAGCAGTCAGAAACTGTCCAATAATTTATGATATGTCTCCGTGTAAATACTGTGGTACTCGCCGTGCTGACTCCGAGCCTGAATGGTTTCGTGAACTCAGAAAGACCAGTATTTGCCCATTTGCTGCAGTTAAATAGCCGCGATAGCAAAGAGCACTCGCTGTTTCTCATTCATCTTTAATATTATGCATTTTATGTACTGATTCCATTTATATTTAGACTTTTCCTTCCAAATGTTTGCTTGTAGCGGCAAGAAAACAGATTTGTTGTCTACAACATAACATCCGTGAATGTCACTCACAAACATTACTAGGCAACCAGTAGTGGGAACGCCCACTAGCGACCTCACCGCCAGCCACTGGCGACATGCAGCGACAAAGTCGCTTGTAGTGTGAATGCAGCTTAATGCATTTATAAATAAATATAAATAAATATACTGCTTTTATGTTCATGTAACACTGCATAGCAGCTAGTCAGGAACCAAACTGTGCTAAATATTGGTTTCACACCATTTCAAATTTTTCTGTTAGATGGTGCAACCCTAGTGGATTTACAATAAGCTTAAAGAGTGTGTTTTACCTCTTAAGCGCTGCAGTCATTTGGGGGGCCCTGCATTTACACCTGAGCCACAGATGTGTAAGAAACACAGGACTGTGAATGTGTGTGTGTGTCAGAGGACAGAACAATTAAAAAATAAAACTACAAGCAAGCATGTGGATGTTTATTCTGGAAATTTAGCTCAACGGTCCAACAGGAAATGAGAAAAATGGATGGTGAGCTCAAGAGTTGTAATCAGGAAAGGCGGAGAACCAGAAAAGCTGTGGATGAGCGAGCCAGTGAGTAAGTGATAGGAGAACGCAGGACGGGAGTAAATGAAAAGCATATTTTGCAGGCAGAGGAGGCTGAGAAGATGAGGTGGATGTATGGCTGGATTAGGGGGCTCTACGAATGCAAAGGAAATTAAAAAGAGCCCACAATAGAGCAAAATAAAACACACACACATTGTTTCTGGCTGGAAATTGTCGTCTAATCTAGTGGAGCAGGGGTCAAGGGGGTCATCTATACGAGATGTCTGTGATGTTGAGAGAACCTGGTGGGAAGGAGAACCTAGCTGTAGATTGCTAGTTGACTGCTAATGTGATTGTTCATGTCCCTGTGATATTCTGGTCCTTTCCTTATGAAAACGCTAATAATCAATCAAACATAATATGGACACTGTAACAGTGATAAGGTGAGAGCAGAGAAGGTCAAACATATTAATTGGCAATATTTTACCTGGTTATAGACTTGCACAGTTTAACATCTACACTTTGTAGAAGCCCAGAAGAAAAAGAAGTCTGTATGTATGTGGAGATACATGTACTATGAGAGCTGAAGTGGTGAACTCACACACATGGCCCTTGATGGAAAGCAGCTCTGTGCATCAAAGGGTGAAGATGACCTTGTGTTTGAGTGTGTGTGTGTGTGTGTGTGTGTCAGACTCAGGAGCATGAAGAAGAGAAGGCAGTGGACCACATTTTGCTCAAGATAAGAATGAAAGATAGTGAAAAGAGAGAAAAAGACAGGAAGAGAGGAAGCTAGGGAAAGATAGAGAGCTGGAGAACAGGAAAAATACACACCAAGCATTTGTTCATCAGAATGAGGCACAACTGGCCTCTAACATAGATATGAAACACCATTAAATGACCACAGAAATCAAGGATATCTCAATTCTTATAAATAAGAGGGACATGTTTCTACACTCATACCCATCTTTTTGGGAAATTCACACACTTTCCAAATGTGAGAAACAAGTAAGAGGGGAAAAAAACCCTTAGCAACAAAGTCAAATTATCCCTCTGATGCAATTAAATATTACAACAAAAATCATAATGCTTCTTTTCTTTTTTTTTTGACTTCAAAATACATTTATAATCAATCTAAAACTTTTTTGTATCTTAAGAGCATTACAATTCTGCCCATTGTAGGAATGCATCATTTATCTGTACCAAATTGATTATCAGCAAACAATACACTTTTTTTAACCATATTGGCTGATACTATTTAATTGTGCTGCTCATTTCCCCCTTTTTTTACATTTAGATGACATTTTCTGTCATCTAATGACCACTTAAAATTAATATTTAAATCTCAAAATTAATATACATTTTCATAGTGTACATAATGTGATGCTTAAATTCACTTGTAGTATTTAAAATGATTTTATTTTTTTATTGTACTATTTTTAATTTATTTAACAACATAGTATAGAACTTTAATGTCAGCCCTAAAACAGTATTGGCCAGAACTTTAATATCGGCGCATCCCTAGTCCATTACAACAGAAGATGGGTTGGATAAAAAGCAGATCCTGAATAATTAAAAAATATATTTAAAGACATCAGAGGGTTAAAAAAGGCAGTCTGTATTAGCAGTCAAACCCAGAGCCCAGAGAGTATAGGAATTGTCTAGGTTCCCCATCAATAGATCTCTACTGACCCAGTCTATATATGTAATGACTCAATATGAACAACAATATCATTAACAGTGAACAAGAGATGGCAGTTAACAACTAAACACTTATCAATCATTAACATCAATAACTAATAATTAACCACTGTTATACAGACAGTCATCAAGAACTCAAACAAAGTTAAAGAATATAAGAAGAGAAGGATCAAGAGAAAAGATGAAAGAACTGATGGAATTGAAGAAGAACCTGGGGGAAAGAAGAAAAAGAGAGGGGTATCGGCCCCTGCAGAGAAACAAAGAAGAGAGGGAGAGAAAGAAGGAGATAGCAAAAAGACTTAAAGGAGAGACAGTGTTAGTGTGGTGGAGTGAAGAGCAGAATATAGGGGCTGTTCCCCCTGGCTCAGGCCTTGATTAACACCAGACCTCCAAACAGGAAATGACCCGGCCAACGTCGAGCAACGGGAGGCCTTCCATCTGGAGCCCAGCGCTGCATAAGACTCGAACACACATCTGACCGACCAGAGCAAAAGAGCATAAACCAACACTGATTTCACCGAAACCAAAGATGATAAAGAAAGGCCCCCATTTTCACTGCAAATTCCACTCATTATAGCAGTATATGAATGCCTGTCAGTCATGGATAATGAATTCAATTTGACAAGCTGAGAGACAAAAAAAAGAAAAGAAAAACTATATAAACAGTATTATGTGAAGAGGCATGTTTGTTCCTGCTATTATTCAGTGATTTTGTTAGGAAATTAGATATCAGTGAACTCAAAAAGATGCCAGAGTTTGGAGATTGAAAGCACAATCCTTTCTGTCATGACAACTCTCTTGAGTGTTTGGCCTGGTAATGGATAAGGCAATTATGATATGTTTGGATTTGGCGGAATAGATCTGCTATTATACATACATGCATTAACCATAGCAGATCTATACAGGTGGAGCTGGGGAAGATGGAGGGTTTCTGAAAGCATGATGCAACTGCTAGAGCAAATGCAGATTAAGTTTTTGGAGATTGAGCAGCGAGCTCATTGGCTACTGATACAGCAAGAACCAATCAGCTATGCCCTATAGAGAATGATGTGATTGCAAGCAGATGGAGGTAAGGACCTCTAAGCCTGCGCCATCTAGAGTTTCATGACATAACTTTGTATTAATGTGCAGAGAGATGAGGGAGGATAGGAGGGAAAAAAGTTGCATCTCTGCAGTGACCCAGACAGAGACAGATACGCACAAGCGTGCGTTAAGGGCAAGCAGGACAGACCCCAAGAGAGGAACGAGAGAGAGAGAGAGAGAGAGAGAGAGAGAGAGAGAGAGAGAGAGAGAGAGAGAGAGAGAGAGAGAGAGAGAGAGAGAGAGAGATGGATTGTGAGTGAGTAATCTTAACCATTCCCAAAGGAGTGATATGACCAGAAAGAATGTGGACGTGTGTTTGGCTGTGTGTAAGACGGCTGGGACTGTCCCCTCGCTCGTGTGTGTGTTTTTCTGTGAGCGACCCCTGTGGCTATGATTACTGTTTAAAGTCTCTTTATGAGCTGAAGGGTTTCCTGTCACAAACAAGTGCTAACTACATTTATTAGACTTTTACTTCCTTCATGAACATACAGTATTCACAAACACACACACACAGTTCAAATGTTACTGATATATCCTGCAGGCAGATTGTGATTGGATGATACGAGTGATGAAATCCTCCAATCAGTAAGCTTGTCTGGATGTGCTTCCTGTCCTGGAGCTGAGGAGTGTTTCATTTCCTTTAATTAAAGAAGAGATTTTTAATTTCCTTCTAATTAAAGCATGACTATTAATTTCCTCTGTAGAAACCAGTAGGTACAAACCACTTCCGTCTATATATTTATATGAAGGTAGAGGTTTGTGTGTGTGTGTGTAGGTAGGTAGAGGCATGGAAAGTAAATAAATAAAAGAAATGGTAACTGGAAATCCCTTGAAAGAGAGAGAGAGAAAGAGATAAAGGGTCATGGGGTGAGAGATCTCTTTGTCAAGTAGATCAACATCATTCTGCTTTTTGCAAACCGGGCTACTATAACACAGAAATGATTTTACAGACAACTATGGCAAAAACAAACAGTACTGCTTGGAAAAAATATAAAAAAAATATCATCATAAATTTAACTGGAATGTACAATTACTCAACATTAAAGGGCTAGTTCAGACAAAAAATAATTTCTGTCATTAATTACTCACCCTCATGTCTCATAGACTGCAACGTAATCACCACATTCAAGGCCCAGGAAGGTAGTAAAGACATTGTTAAAATAGCCCATGTGACTACAGTAGTTCAACCTTAATGTTATGAAGCAACGAGAATATTTTTAGCAAAAAACTCCCCAAACCAATGACTTTATTCAACAATTTCTTGTCTTCCGTGTCAGTCTTTGACGCTGTTCACGTGAGCACCACGACACATGTGTGTGATGCTGACGCAGGATCCCGCCAACACTGAGCCGACGTTCTGATGTAGAACCCGGAGGCGCTGCACTGTTTACACAATGTGAACAGCGTCAGAGACTGACATGGAAGAGAAGAAATTGTTGAATAAAGTAGTTATTTTTGTTCGTTTTTGGCACACCAAAAGTATTCTTGTCGCTTCACATTAATCACTGTAGTCACATGGACTATTTTAAAGATATTTTCACTCCCTTTCTGGTCCTTGAAAGTGGTAATGGCGTTGCAGTCTAATATCTTAATTTGTATTTCGAAGATGAACGAAGGTATTACGGGTTTGGAACAACATTAGGGTGAGTAATTAAACTAACCCTTTAAATGTTGTAAAAATCAATTACGCAATCTAGTAGTTGCCATGCATGCTGGGTAATTCTGATACACAATCCTCTCCCAAATGTTGGATTTCAAAGTATAACAAGTCATTACAATAAATATGCTAAATGTAAAAAAAAAAAGAGAATAGTGAAATTTTGCAACACATTGGAGCATATATGATATCTGATAGCTCACCAAAACAAACACACACATCCACTTACACGTATGAGGCCACACACAGATTTAGAAAAACACACAGGGCATCCACAGACAAACACAGGCAGGTACTCAGAGGAAGACACCCCCATATCTCCAGAGAGACCTCCCAGCATGCTTCTCTGCTTCCTATGACTCTCACACAGATGGGTGAAAGTTATAGAAAAATAAATAAATAAATAAATAATCTCAACAAATATTTATTTTTCTATCATGTACTATGTGAACGTGTTCATGAAGATGCAATTGTACTAGCGTGTGTATTTGGTTTTAACGTGTGTATTTGTGGATGATTAAATGCCCTTGGCCAAGAGGATGAAGTGGGATTTGATTTTTTTTTTTTGCTGTATATATGTGCAGTTAAATCACTGTGTTTTGGCAGTAAACATGATGGCGGAAAAGGCGGGAAATAGAGATTTTGTGCATGTGTTTATGTGCTGGGACACATCCAGGCCAATGTATGACACTTCTACATGTACATGCAGGCAATATGGTTACATACATATGTGTTTACTCCTGCAGACTTTGACTACTTTAAAATGTGTCTGTGTGTAATTATGAATTATGCATGTGTGTTTTAATAATTCTGCTGACAGATACAGTACTTTGTTTAAAAATATTAGCATCAATGATATTCCTTGAAATGCCCACTGTAACACAAGCGCAAAACTTGATATCATAGAAACTGAGATAGAAATTCAGCAAAATCAATATTATGTCCAAAACAATAAGGTAATAATTATTTTCATGTTATGATCATTAACAGATAAAATGGCTGATATTAAAATTCTGTATTATTTTCTCTAAATAAAAAATAAAATAAAAAAGTGTTTAAAATGCTACACTTATTTTCTTATAATTCTTTCCCCAAAGATTTAACAAATGAACGTTTTTAAAGATTAAATTTAAGTAAGTGTTTTTCAGCCCCTCCCCTTCAACCCCCTGTAAGAGATCCCTTTAATAATCCAAATAATTCTCAATGGACAAATACACTGATATTAAATAAAATATCCTGTATCACTTGAAAATAACTACATGGGTTATAAATGCCTCTTTATGCCGACTTTAAACCTTCACGTGGCCAGCAGAAATGAATAACATTCAATATCATAAATAAAAATCCATAAAAAAGAACAGATGGCTTTTCTATTTTACTCTTCACCGTTCAAAGCCCCGAGCCATTTAAATATCAGGTCTGTGATTCATGTGCTATCCATCAGCTCCTAATTCAGACAATACCGCTCTATAAACAGTCTTCAAAGTTTTATTTATCGATGGGGCTCGTCCAATTCTATAAACAGACACAGTAGCACACCATCACTGTTTTCAGAAAGTCAACACCTCCGCCAATAACATTCTCTGTTTCACACAAAGCCCTTTGAGGTCATCCAATTACATTTGCTGATTCAGTCCAGCAGGAAGCCTTTTTATCCAATAATATTTCTTGTTTCACAGCGATAGCTCAGGTACCACATGTAGAGTTGGCTGTGGATAACTAAAGAACTCATTTCCTATGATGTAAGACTGAAAAGGAAACATTTCCCTAGATAGACTAAAACTAAAACCAGAGACAAACACAGGTTACTAACAAAAATTAAAGTCAGATTTAGTGTCAGACACATTCTCATTCAGATTCTACAGAAGTGAGGATACTCCTCTGTCTCGTTTTCTATCCATCCTCTAGTGAATTCGTTCCTCTCTCAGTTCTTGATCTGTCTGTTTGGAGAGATTTTACTGCCTCACCTCTGACTCTCTACCCGCTGCTCTGTAAAGCCACAAGCCTTCAGTGATGACAGCGCTGAACTCCAATAACATCATAATAACACACTGCAGCAAACACCGCCCTCTTGCCCCCTGCACTGATGTAGATCAAACTCACAGGACAAAGTAGAGACCACCATCTCAACAAGTATATGTTATTATACAGATGGAGAGGTAGACAATCATTTTAGTGAATCAGGCTCTTTGGTTCTAAAAAATGATTAACCGAGTCCCTGCACAGACATTGTTTTGTAGCAATAATAAAAACATTAAAATATTAGCAAACATAATACATTTTCAAGATAAAACAATGTTAATATAATAATAGGTATATTCAATTATTAAATTGTACATATATATTAATATTAGTATAACATTTCATAATTTTTTGTTAGGTTGCAATTTTTCCACATCGATAGAAATAATGATAGATAGAATGATAGATAAAAAGAACAACAGATAGAATGATAAAAAGAAAGAACAAAAGATAGAACGATAGAAAGAGCAATGGATTGATAAAACATAGAAACAATGAACAATAGATAGAATGATAGACAGAACGATAGAAATAGTGAAGAATGATAGAAAGAACAATAGATAGGATAGAATCAAAGAATGATAGATAGAAGAACTGAATAATAAGATAGAAAGAACAACAGATAGACAGACTAATAGAAAGAATGAACAATAGATAGAATGACAGACAGAACGATAGAAATAGTGAAGAATGATAGAAAGAAAGAACAATAGATAGGATAGAATCAAAGAATGATAGATAGAAGAACTGAATAATAAGATAGAAAAAACAACAGACAGACAGAATAATAGAAAGAATGAACAATAGATAGAATAACAGACAGAACGATAGAAATAGTGAAGAATGATAGAAAGAAAGAACAATAGATAGGATAGAATCAAAGAATGATAGATAGAAGAACTGAATAATAAGATAGAAAAAACAACAGATAGACAGAATAATAGAAAGAATGAACAATAGATAGAATGACAGACAGAACGATAGAAATAGTGAAGAATGATAGAAAGAAAGAACAATAGATAGGATAGAATCAAAGAATGATAGATATAAGAACTGAATAATAAGATAGAAAGAACAACAGATAGACAGAATAATAGAAAGAATGAACAATAGATAGAATGACAGACAGAACGATAGAAATAGCGAAAGATAAAGAATGATAGATAGAAAGAACAACAGATAGAACAATAGAAAGAACAACAGAAGGAAATAATAACAGAATGATAGATAAAAAGAACGATTCGATAGAAGGAACAATAGATAGATAGAATGATAGACAGAACGATAGAAATAGCTAATGATACGGAATGATCGATAGAAAGAACAGTGGATAGAAGGATAGAATGAAAGAACGACAGATAGAATGATATAAAGAGCGATAGATAACAATAGATAGATAGAAAGAACAATAGATAGACTGATAGATAGATAGATAGATAGATAGATAGATAGATAGATAGATAGATAGATAGATAGATAGAAATAATGATAGACAGAAACGATAGATGGAAATAACAATAGATAGAGAGGGATGGACGGATAGACAGACAGTCAAACCCACTATCTGATGTTGGTAAACAGGACGACACACATAATGAAAGACAGCAGTCAGAGTTACAGCAGCACTTCCCTCTGTAATTCTGTAGAGTCCGGTGATGCTCTGTAATTCACCTCCCATGAGTGTGTTTTTAACTTCTCTCGCCCTCTGCATGTGTGTGTTTGCTCTGACAGGCTTTTCTGCTGTGTATTTGTCTTGGGGTGTACGTCCTGTTATTGAAGCTCTCTATGCAATCTCTGTGAGTTTGAGAGCAAGTGGGTGAGCTTCATTATGACAGTGTTTCTCTTTTCTCGGCTGATTTAAAATGATTATTCAGGCAGAGCGGTTCCCATGCTGACCAGAGGCTGAGTGCATGTTAGTGTGTGCATAAGCGGCCGGTTCCCATGGCGACCATGTTTCAAGTCGAGCCTGATTTCCATTCAGACCAATTTAATTGAGCCGAATGTCACAATCAATATATATTTCACTGGTACAAGAACACCAGCTGCACGTTCTTTCATTGTTAAATAACTTGATTGTTACACTGATGACGAAAACATATGGCAAAAGTTTCATTACATGTGCGTCCAGACACACGTAAACGTTCATACGCTCAGAAACTCCTTTAAAACCTACAAATAGCTGTCAATGAGCAGTCATACATTTTCCTGGACACACCTGGTGTGCATTGGTACTATAATTGGCAGGCCAGTGTTTATATGAAAGAGTCATACGCTTTAAAAGACAGAGAGAGGGAGAAAGAGGCCCCTCAGCCGAGCAGAGCAGGAAGTTAGCAAGAGCCAAAGCATTCTTCATCAATGCAAGAGAGAGAAAAAAAAAAGACAAGAACGAAAGAAGGATGGGAAAAAAGTAAATATTCAATTTTTAACTGTACTTAACATTAATTTTAATGCATAATATAAAATACTATATTATTAAAATGATAGAACAATGAAACGATAGAAGGAACGAGAGATAGAATGATAGAAAGAACAATAGAAAGAATGATAGAAAGAACGATAGACAGAATGGATAAAAAGAATGATAGAAAGAACAAAAGATAGAACAATAAAAAGAACGATTAATAGAGAATGATAGACAGAGCAATAGAATGTTAAAAAGAACGATAGAGGATGACAGAAAGAACGAATGATAGAAAGAACTTTAGATAGAACGATAGAAAGAAAAAACGATAGATATAATGATAGAAAGAACAAATGATAGATATGATGATAGAAATAAGGATTGATAGAAAGAATGACAGATAGAACGATTGATAGAAAGAACTTTAGAAAGAACGATAGAAAGAACAAACGATAGATATGATATAAAGAACGATTGATAAAAAAGAGCGATAGATAGAACGATAGGAAAAAAGATTGATAGCAAGAGCATTAGACAATGATCGAAAGAACAAACGATATATTTAATGATATAAAGAACGATAGATAGAATGATAGAAAGAACAACTGATAGAAATAAGGATAAATAGAACGATAGAAAGAATGTTAGAAAGAACGAACGATTTTTATAGAGCGATAGAACAATTTTATTATTAAAATTACAAATTGTCTAAATGAATAAAACACTACTAATTATAAATGCTGTGAATTTAGGCATCAACTTTTATATTATATTCATAATGTAATTGATATTTGGAGATTTGCTAAAGATTACATACATGTATTTACATAACACAATGTAATGGATTGTGTCTATAATGGATAGCAACTTTCAGCTCAAAAACTGTGCTCACGTTTACTCAAGTTACAGCATATTTTCCAACAATCGCAATGCTGCAACATGCCAGCGTGTTCCTTTCAGAACCCCGCAGGTACGGAAACATTCGTGAAACTTCAAAACCACACCGACACACACACACACACGGTAAAGATGGAGGACCACAAGCCAGTCTGACCGCTGTGGCAAAAGCATCTATTACATGCGCTGATGGCGACTCTCTCAGGGTGTGTCCACCAGCCTAATAGGCACTTTGAATTTCACTTTAGAACATCAAATCATTGCAGAAGTAAAACAAGCTCATACACACACACACCAAAACAGAGCTCTCAAGGTTGGAAAAGTTGAACTTGTAGTCATGTTTCAAAAGAAGCATGGCATGCAGTCTTTTTAAGAAACCTCCATGTAACCTTGAATACACAACATTATGTAGGCGGCAAGCAAAAATGACTAAGAAACTAAAGCCTGGAGACTGAATTGGTTTGAAGTGCGGGCCGGCGAGTGTACAGAGTTCATTCCTGCAGTCACAAATCAGGCTGAATCAAGTTTACAGGCTCTCTTATGGGCCACAGATTCAGATGGCTTCCATCAGCTGTCACCAAACCGAGAGAGAGAGAGAGCATGAAAAAGGGAGAACGTCTGAGGAAAAAGTAAATCAAAGATTTGAATCTTTTCCTTTCAAAGTGGATTCCAACATAAAAAAGAGCAGTGTGTTAGCATGTGTGTGTGTGACTGATGGAATGTGAGGTTGTGAGTGAGTATTCCTGGGGACAAAAGACAGAAAACAGAGGTGTTTCTCTCCATTCATCTTAACTTGCTCACTTTTACCATCTCCATCCATTTTGTATCATCTTGACTCCTCTGTGACCCAGCTCTTTCTTGATCCTTTCCTTTAAGTAATACATCTTGTATACAGTACAGTAATTGAGGGACAACCTGAGATACTGTGTTTCAAAACCTAGTAAGGGAGCAAGAAGAATGCTGAAGAAAAGAAAAATACAAACTCTGTTCTTTCTATGGTAAGGACGGCTTAGAAGTCATGCCTACGTAGACAATTAAGGCTCTGGTAACAGGGCAAATTAGTGTAAGAACACAATCCCATAAAAGCGCTGATGGGAGTAGAAAGTTCTGTGGGCGATTTAATGACAATGCGCACATTAAAGAACACAGACATAGCCAGATCATTTACGTGATTACCATTTCTCTCGCTCTTTGGTGTGATAGTAAAATGATTAATTAAGTTTTTTAGTTTTTTTTTTAAGATTCTGCTTTTTTGAAGTTTATGTTCACCAAGACTGCATTGATTTAATCGAAAATACAGTAAAAACACAATTTCAGATAACATTTCTATTTGAATATATTTTAAAAATGTAATTTATTCCTGTGATGGTAAAGCTTTATTTTCAGCATCATTACTCCAGTCTTCAGTGTCACATGATCCTTCAGAAATCATTCCAATATGCTGATTTGGAATTCAATAAATGTTTCTTATTATCAACATTAAAATTTAAACAGCTTTCGAAAGAAAGTAAGTTCAAAAGAACAGCATTTATTAAAAAAAAAAAAAAAAAATCTTTGTAGCAATGTAAAAGAATTTACTGTCACATTTGCACTGATCAATTTAATGCATCCTTGATAAACACAAGTATTAATTTCTTTTTAAAAAGAAATAATAATAATGATAATAAAAACACGGTAGTGTATATGGGTAGTTGACAAAATGTTCTGGACTAAAAAAAAGTTAACCATTCCAACAATAAACACATTTTTAAAATTAATTTTGTGAGGTGTGGCAATTTTATTTATTTTCTAAAACAAATATTTAGGGATGCACTGATATTAAAATGTATGTTGAAACTGATAAGTTATGGCTGGTATTAAAATGTTATACTATTTTGTCTAAATAAATAAAATTGCATTAACAGTTATTAGTGTTTTTAAAAATGAACAAGTGAGCATTAGATGATGGCAAATGTAAACTAAAATTAAGAGCTTATAGAAGCTACATGCATAAAAGAGCATACATGCTAGAGATGTGCGGATGGGCTATTATTTCATCCGCAACCGCATCACAAAACTCATCATCCGTCCGCCATCCATCCGCACCAACGTTTTTGACCAATTTTCAAAACCGCACCCGCCCGCCATCCGCTGATTGGTGTATACATATATTTTTCATTTGATTGGTTCAACCGCCCACCACCCGCCCAAATTTAATTAAAATATTATTTTTCGTCACGTCATCCACCCAATCCGCGGTTTATCCGCGGAGTCCGCGGCTGTAACCGCCAACCGCGCATCTCTAATACATGCATAATCAGCATTGTTGTTTAAATGTTCCAGCACTAGCAACACAGAGATTAAGGCATGACAGCTTCATGAAGTCCCTCAATGATGTGGAAACTAAGTGACAATAATGTGACACTATATCATTACTAACTGAGCTGACTTCTAGTTGTCTCTGCACATTATTGCTTTAAGGTGATGATACACAGGGCAACTTTTTGAGCAATGTTGCTGGGTAATCTTGCCGATCGATTGATGCTTGGCCACTTTCCCCTTGAAAATGGGCAGTAAATTTCTGTCTGGATAATTTAGATCGGTCATGGGCCCTGTGTCTCTATCTGGATGCCCGTTGACGGCAACATTGCTCAAAAAGTTGCCCTGTGTATCATCACCTTTAGTATAATGATACTGGGATCATGTTGAACTAGTATTCCACCACTGACCTGTGATGTCCTGAAGCAGAGGGCTTAACGTGGTCTCCCGGGTGAGTCGGAGTGTCAATGCACCAATCAATTCCTTCTCCACCTTCTCCACATGCTTTCCCTCCTCAGCACCAGCCGGACATGCTTCCTGGGCCATAGAGTACACATAAACCAGCAGCACCAGAAGATCATCCATGCTCAGCTCGCCAGAGTCAGAACCTGTTCCAGACTCACTGGACTTTATGAGGGGAAGAAGTTGTTTCAGAACCTCTGCCAGGTCAGAGTCCCCCAAGGCCTGAAGAACAGAGACAAGACATTCATCAGCAATATTAAGACTATTAAAAATGTAGCATCGCATCTTTCAAACTACAGCGGTGACATTTATCCAGCAGGAATTACAAAGTTCTGCTTTAGTTATTTCCATGACACGATCAATCATTATGTCAGAGATCTCCACCGCACTCTTTTCCAGTTTTATGCTAAATTCTTTAGCAAATCAGCACTGAAGGGAGCAATTATTTCCTCTGACCCTGAACTAATACCTAATTCTGTTATGGATGAGATCTGCTAAAATATCTTTTAAAGGTGAAGTGGGGTTAAAATATTTTCTCGTATCCCATATTATTATGTTTTTGAAAAAAGTCTCTTATGCTTACAAAGGCTGCATTTATTGATCTAAAATACAGTAAAAAAATTATGTGAAATATTACAATTTAATACCTGTTAAAATTGCTGCTAAAAAAACATTTAATATTATCAATGATGAACTGTTTTACTGTTACCTTTGATCCATTTAATGCATATTTGTATATTTGTGCACTGACAATAACACAAAGTACATAATATTTATATTTATTTTAAGTATATTAACTATATGATGTCTTTAACTCAGATTATGCATTTGCTGTCCATTTAAAAAAACACAAAATTTGTCAAGAAGCTGCCCAAGAGATCAAGATTTATTCCCAAGCAACGGAAGTGCAGATGACCCTGAAAAGTTTCCACAAATCTTTGTTGTCAACAATATCAAAGCAAATTTAACTCTGCTGACAGGAAAAACTGCTCAGTATACATGAGGACAGACTTTTGAGATACAAATCAACATGTTTGTGAGTGTTCGTGTGAGTCTGAGAATGATTGCGTGCTTGTGTTAGAGCGTGTGAGTATTTGAAACCTACAAAATCTAATAACCTTGAGGATGGATTTCATATGCAATGAAAAACGTCCCTGTTGAGCTCAGCAGAGCTGTTCTGCCCAACACAAACACGTTTTCTCTCTCTAGAGAGAGCTAAACTGGCCTTGCTTCAGAATCTCATATCTGAAAACTACAAAATCCTCCCTCTGAGCCTGGGAGTACAATGACAACCAAACAATACATTCCAAAGCACTGAAACATGGAGTTTCAGCCCACTAGGCCCCCGCGTGTCATCCTTCCTTCCGAACATGAGCGGCCCACCTGAATCATCTTATGAGGTAACCATTATCAGTCAGAAGAGAAATAAAAGAGTGTGTTGTAGGTTATTATTTCAGACAAAATGAAATTCCACACCGTTAAGTCGGGCACACACGCCATTTTTTTCACTCGGAAGAAATCATGTGGAAATCGTTGATGCTCATATGGTCGTGGCTCACATTGTGTGAGAGGAATTACGAGATGAGCTGAATACATTACGAGCATGTTTAAAAAATTCGGGGAGTCGGCCTGATTTTGACCAGCATAGGCTGTCCCATATTGCCAAATCATACACAAACACGTCACACAGGCTAGATCTATGAATGCTATTAAGCTATAGCTCAGAGGATGTAACAAACACAAACACACACTACACAAACACACACTATACAATACATTCTCTAGAGTCTAGTTGTTTCTGTTGAAAGGAATGGCTGTGCTGCTCTCTGCTCTTCAACAAATCATTTTTTTCTTTCTTCTTTCTATCCAAAGCTATAGCAGCAACACTGAAAGCTTCAGTCTCTGTGTTTAGCGCAAAAGCTCGTGCAATTGGCACCGGCTCACTGTGCAGTACAGTCGTGCCGTGTGCAATATCCTACAACCTCCCGAGTGTCCGAACTCGTACAGTGTACGCCCACCTTTACCCCGCTTTAGTGGATGAGATTCCCCATTAGACTTCTAAGGTCTCACCCATGGTGTACAGAATTGGAATAGAATTTAGATGTTTCTGGTTTGTAGAATGTTCTTTCTTGGAGTGTGCTCAAGGGGAACTCAAATAGAGGAAGTCGAACCCCAGCGGGCTAATTCAGATCGTTGTGCCATATAACCTCCCAGCCAGAACGGCTGGATATGAGGGACTCACTCTTTCTCCATTGGATGGAATCATTCTAAATGCAGGCCTGGATATGTAAGAAGGACTAGAGGTCGACCGATAGTGGATTTTACTGGTACCGATATTTAGGTTTGACCGTACGTGCCGATAACCAATTAATCAACCGATATCCAATGGATACTGGATAAAAAAAAAACATAACACTCCAAGTAAAACAGTGCTGAACTGAAATGTGCTAAATTAAATAAATATATAAATATGAATATAATAAAATGAGAAGTTCAACAGAATGAATTTTACAGAAAATAATTTAAACATTAAAATATCACAGGTTTCTTTAGGTATAACCTAGAAACATAGGTAAATTTCATAGGTAACACTTAAAATAAAATTTGAAACTCATTTTAAAATGTATTAGTAAATGTTGACATTAACAAACTAACAATGGACAAAACGTTCCTTAGTTAATGCTAAAAATGTAATCTTATTGTAAAGTGTTACCATTTCATATTAATCCAAAGAGTCTGCTATGCTTAAAGATGGCCATCTTTAAATATCTGCAAAGGCAGGAGCATTAAAATTGCATAAATGTATAGTCTCTCACTTTATTTGATTCTATATAGGCCTATTAGAACACTTGGTGATTATCTCATCAAAATAACAAAATGTATTGCAGTGATAAAAAAATAATTGAATCAAATGCGTTTCTGAATTGTTTGTGTATCTGTCGGCTGCTTCAACATATCAATGTTGAGAAAGCAATCACATCACTATAGCTTTAAATATGCAACTTCGCTGGCTAATGAAAGCATACAAGTGACCAGCTGGATATAAAATAATGCAAATAGATAAAAATTAAAAATTGCGTAAAAATTGCGACACTAAACATTTGGGTCAGGTTTGCATGTGTTTTTGTCACATTGTTTTAACCGCTCGAGGTAGGCTAATGTTAGTCCTCTCAGCCTCGACGGTAGCCTGGTTAAAACCAGACCATTCTCAGTAGTAACTGAGTTATGGTCTGGCAAAGCTTCATTAATAACTAATTTCCAAAGGGGCGTCACCAACGGATGTCGCTCAAATGCCTCTAGGCGCAATTGGATAGACCTAAAACCAATCAGAGCGATCGTCATCGTGTAAAGCCATATGCTGCGTCCCAATTCGCCTAAGTTACACTACGCCATAAAAGTATGCACTCTTTTTGTGGAGAAAAGGTATTTACTTTTGAATGTTAAGCAAAAAAGTAGGCAAGCTTTGGGACATACTACTTCGTCATCTTTATCGGACGGATCTGTCGCGTGCATCCTGTCACGTAAACTGCCCTGTCAATCATCTTGTCAGAGTTAAAATCCTCTATTAAATCTAATTTAATTTCCTACCGTTTCGGAGAAAAATGTAGTAGCACGTTCATCTGCCAGTGGGTCTTTCATGGAGACTGTCCTCATGTGTTTGCAATTTGAATACAATAATGCATTTAAAAGTTGGTGCGCTTCACCAACGGATGTCGCTCAAATGCCTCTGGGCGCAATTGGATAGACCTAAAACCAATCAGAGCGATCGTCATCGTGTAAAGCCCGCCTCAACGTTTCTGATTGGTGCCTCGATTTGGACGGATTAGAAATCGACTTGAATGGGCTCTTTGCCAGACTACTTGCAGAGCAAATCTAAATTTGCCGGAAGTTTGTCTGGGTTTTCCCAGGCTACCTCGACGGCAGACATACTTCTGTTCTTTCTCTGCTAATGCAGCATCTAGTCAACAAATTAATTATTTTATAATGAAATGGCAACATGGACTGTAGTGTTCTGTATTCATACCGTTTCGCTGTCAGTGTTTTAAATGCGCATCTGAAGTGTCTCTGTGCTGCGTGCAGCCTCACATGTTACAATAAACAACATGCGGTGCCAATAGTTTTTATTCCGCCTCTAGAGGCCGCTCTAGCTCTGTATAATGCCAGCAGTCCCTTCTCAGTGCTCTCGTACTGTGTTATGACTGTGCACTCTTCTCAGCTGCTCCAGCAATGGACGCAACCCGGAAAAACTATCGGTATGTATTTTTGCCGATAAGGATAGTTCCCTCAATCAACTATCGGTACCGATATATCGGCAAAACCGATGAATCGGTCGACCTCTAAGAGGGACATTGACTTGGCGTATGACTGGGTGTGATGGATCACATGTTCACAACACCATGAACGAAAGGATATACATTTAAAAAGAAACAGCTAATTGAGAGGAACCACAGTGAATCTTGATCAATAATTTTCCTTTAACAAATGGCTGATCGACCCAAACAACCTTCGCAAGCACAACATATGCGGGACACTGCACAGTGGCAATTCTTTATTTTATACCTGTTTCGGTATGATGTTATCTAAAGTTAACACACATCCACGTGAGCGCCACATTCAATCTTGTTCTGCGAAATTCTGAATCAAAGCCCAGATCCGTGTTTTACAATGAATAAAATTTGAGGGAAACAAGAACAAACTCCCTCAAAAAAGGCACGTGACTCACACTAGCCTCTACCACAAAACACATTTTTATCCTTTGACATTGTGAAATAGAAGCCTTGCAGAACCCTTAGCCCAAATATTTGTGAAAAAGAGCAGGCGTTTTCTTTTCTACTTCATTTACAGGCCAAAGAAAGATTCTTTTATGATGCTGTCACTACATCATGATGGTAAGAGATACTGTATTCTGCAACATCTTTGACTGGAAATGTACCATAGCAACATCTGACCTACAAACTACATAAAATTCCACAAATGCATTCGCCCCACTATGATTCTTTGCTAGAAAGGATAAACAGTGCCAGGGCTGTCATGCACCAATTTTTAAGGCATACCTGCCTCACTTAGAAGCCAAGGCAAGATAGGACACGATCAGAAGAGGAAAAAAACATATTTTTTTCTTTTCAGCTTCAGAAGTTCAGAATTCTACTTGCCCTGCCAACAGTTTCACTGGCCCCAACACACTCTACAAATGACAAATTCAAAATATAAATTAAAATTATTCAGAATTGTCAGTTTTAAACGTATAATTTATACATGTATTATTTAAAATTATAAAATTATTTGAAACATTTTTACTTATTATACATTTAACATTTTATCAAAAGAAAATATGTAACAATATCTGGAAATGATATGGTTATTATAATTATACATTATTATGAAATTTACAAGCAAAAGTCACAGAAAACCAAGGGCCCTATTTTAATGATCTAAGCGCATGGTCTAAAGCGCAGGGCGCAAGTGCACTTAGGGCGTGTCCGAATCCACTTTTGCTAGTTTAACGACGGAAAAAATGGTGGCGCGCCCAGCACATGGTCTAAAAGGGTTGTCCCTATTCTCTTAATGAGTAATGGGTGTGTTTTGGGCTTTACGTGCAATAAACCAATCAGAGTCTCATCTCCCATTCGCTTTAAAGAAGACATATCATGCTTTTAAATCATTCCTTTTTACATATAAATCATACATTTGTAGTCTATATAAAGCGGAACTGCAATGCTTGGGTCTGAATTCCTCATTATTATAGCTCCACAGGCCCCTTTTCTACCCCTTTTCTGATGTGCGTCTGAGAGCAACTCGTTTTGGTGCGGTCTCTTTAAATACAATTGAGACACTTCATAACCCGCCCCCTCTCCAGGATGTAAAGGTGACACTCGGTTCAACTCCACCCCGTTCGGCCATTTTTGTAGTTTGATAGCAGAGATATGATTTTATTCATTAGCAGAGAAACTTTTTATTCACACTATTAACAAAATGTCAACAACGGAAGACTTGTCCAGCCAGCCTTACATGTTCGAGCCAGAGTCGGAGCCGGAGCGAGATGAAAATGAAGACGACGAACCTGCAGAACAACGTCTTCATATGGATGTATCGCAATGGTGTGTTACTGTAGCAGCTATTTACACATGAAACTTTGGTCTTCCGACCTTTTACCACCGTGTCGATTTATTTTGATTAATATGTGCGAGGGAGAGAGAGCAAGACAGCGTCTAGTTTGGAGACGGTGAAGTCTTGTTTACACTTTCGCCTGGCTCCGAAGAGAGAGAGAGAGCGTGCGCGCGACCGGGTCTCTCTCTCTCTGCTCGTTCTTTCAGTTAAACATGCGCTCTGTCACAAGCGCGGCAGTTCATCTACATTAGACGGTGTAATGAAGCGTGTGGGTTACTACATCCAACAACCGAACATTTTGACTTACCCTCTCGTAACTTCTGCATCTTTGAGCTTGCACTACAAAATTGCAGCGAGAAATAAAAATGGCGGATTGCTCGAAGTGTTGGGCTGGAAGTCAATGTCCTTATTTGGCAGTTCCGCTGCAAATACTGTGACGTAATAGTTCACAAAACGTCATAGCTAACAGAAAAATCGGAACAGGTTGAAAAATATGACCAAAACAGAATATAAAGATATCAACGAAGCACCTGAAGAGAATAATTTCAACTTTTCTGTACTTCTAAACACTCCAAATATACAACAAAATGCATTTAAGGGCTAAAAAAGTGGATTTAGCATGATATGTCCCCTTTAAATGCCAGTTGTGCTAGTACCAGGGCGGATTCGCTATATACAAGATGGAATTTGATAGTGGAAAAACCAAAGCCGTCTCCAGAGCGCAAATGGCCCTGCTCGTGCGGGAGGTTAAAGTGCGTGAGCCGGCCATCTACGCCGGGTTCCACCATATCTTTATGTACACAATAATAATCTTTTGCATTGTAATCCTTATATTTTTCTTAATATTTGGCATGTTTGTGTGCTGCTGTGCGTCCCTGTGTGTTTAATAAGCAGAGTGTACGCGCGTTGTGGACCCGCCAATAGGCGCACATTACTACCGCGCTATTTAAATAACAAAAAAAAAAATTGCACCATTGACTTTAGGCCAGGTTTCAGTTGGTCGCAGTCTATTTCAATTACCTCAAAATAGCAATGTGCCAACAATGCACCTGAACACACCTTGGTTTCAGACCAGCACGCCTATGGGCGCACAAATGGGCGCAAATGCATTTGCTATTTAAACAACGTGGCGCAGAACGTGAAAATGATAACTGCGTCGGACTGAAACTAGCAAAAAACACTTGCCGCTGCTTTGCGCCAGGTGTATGATAGGGCCCCAAATGTTTAAAGCCTAAATAGGCAAGCGAGTGGGGAACGAACAAACAAAAATAAATTGGATTTAAATGAATGCTGCCCAAACTCTCTCACACTGAACTCGGGCCAACAGTATCCTTATTGCTAAGCCCTGAACTGCATAGTAATTTTCCCACAGGTATTAGATGGGATAGTACAGAATACAGTTTTTGTTTACTGTGTTTAAAAGATGATTAGGAGATCAGCAGACTATATTTATGTGAAAACTTGCCAATATATTTGTCTGAATGAAAGTGTGTGTGTTTTTAAAAGCTCTTCCTTTGTATCCAGGGCCCTAATGGTCTGTGTTTGTGTTCTTTATAGCACCTGACATCTGTGTGAGGGTCATGTTCACCTAATTGGGCTGTTCAGTAAAGTGACCTGCTGAGACGCACATAAGCACTCACACACACACACACTGGAGAAAAATGCAAGGATTTAAAATTTACAGCTGTTGACGTAGTGATCTGAACCATTATTTCCCCCAATAGCATTGAGGGGCTTTCCTTCACAAAGTAAAATAAGGAATGGAGGAAAGTTGAAATACTAAACTCTCAGTCCTCAGAGAGTCATTTTCTCTCTCCACCCATTCCTAACATTAGAAGTCTTTAGATTAATCAATTCATGAAGTATGCAGAAAAATCTGAAAACCAAATGAGATCATGGATGAAAAAAGCACTTGACCAAAAAAAGAAAAGAAAAGAAAAAAAAGAAAAGAAATTCAAGGGTTTGGTAACATGTGGCTTACAAAAAAACTGGATACTCCTACTGCATTGCAGTTATGCATTAAAATCAAGATGCCAAGAACTGTCAACAGTGTCGCTGGATAGGGCTGGTGAAAACATACATGAACAAAGTAACAGATTTGAATCAGATTAGCATGCACATGAGTTTGAAATCTAAGAAAGACACACAATTTCAAGCAAAAAGCTTATTTTATTTTAATATCACTGAAGTACCACTACTTTTGACATCCCTAGTAGAACAGAATCTGACACATTATGTAGACAAAGTCTACTTTATGGTAAAGACAGCATGCCGAATGCTAAGCATATTGGCTAACCTTTGAAGCATTAAAGTCATTAGCCTCAAAACAACATATATAAAAATACACAGTCACTCCTTAACCCACTTTTCCTTTCTTAATAAACCCAAAACCAAAACAAGACGTTTAAGCAATAAAATGTGGTGTGGTATTTCTCTAAAACAGCAGCTAGCTTTGCTATAGTTTAGTAGGTAAAAACTGTCAGTGGCTTGTTTTCTAGAAAAGGCCTGTGTGGTTGATAACTAAAGTCATAGGAAACAATTAAGAGAGCAGACGCCGCCACTACATGTTACTGCTGCTATTAACTACAATTAGCTAATTGAGCCTTATTGTCGCTACATGCTACAACAACCATTAGCCGCAATTACTGATAAACAGGGTTACAGTTAAGCTTATATGGAAACTGTATCACCACACTGTCGCCATTAAGCATAATTCTGTTTCACTGAACTGTTAATGTCTTGGTAAATAATGTAATCAAGACTAAATGTACAATATAAGTGATATCATTGGTCTGAGATGTAATAGTTTAGCCCAAGAGATTCACGTATTTCTGAAGGCAAATTGACCATTTTAGAATAGAGTGCAACAGTGCCCATCCACTTTTTCAGCGGCCTTGGTTCCGCAAGTATTTTTCCAATTCATTTCCCCATAGGGATTTTAATCACCGTTTAAAAGTTATAAGCCATGAACCAAATTATTATGCCCAGTTATACATTAAGGACTTTAGGACAAAACGGGCTCTATCTCATTTGAATGAATGTGTGTATTTTGTAGGCCTATCTAAATATAGTTGTAAATTAAGGTAGTAAGTTAGGTAAGGGTAAAAGGTTAGTGAGGTAAAAGCACACAAAGAAATGTTATCATTAAACACTTTCAGAAAATTGATCAAAGTTTGCAATTAGAGGGATTCTTTATTGAAACACATAAGGTGGGCTTATACATGGTTCCACAGTGAGTAATGGTGAAAAAAGAAAATGTTTTCCTTTAAAAATGTAAGATATGTTTACAAATACATGCATGGAGCTTAAATATATTGTGGACTAAGTATCATTGTAATTTTCATTGTGCCCACATTGAGAAATGTTTTTTTTCATTCAAGGTTAGCTTGTGTTGGCTATCAGTTTGCATGCCTTTTGTGGCACTGTACCATTTAAGCCCATCTTAAAAAAAAAGTTTTCTTCTCTACAAAACAATTTATGATGTATTTGTATATTATTGTAAAATGAATCACAAAACATTTATTTGTTTGCAGTTCACATGCTTAATTCTTTGGCAGTCTAGCCTTTCTGTAAGGCTAATGGTTTGACCTAGAGATAAGCTTTGAATGCAAGCTAATAAAACTCATCTTTCCATTTAAAGGAAAATGAGATAAAATGATAAAGTGCTATTTGTTCATACACAAAAAACAATACATTTATCTCTTATTTGATATAATATCAATGTAATTACCAAAGAAATGGCTGAAAATCGCAGAAATGTGTTGATTTCTGAAGGGTCACGAAACACCAAAGTTTTGGGGTGACTTTGTGTGAGGTCCCCTGAGAGGTCCCCATGCACATGGGTGGGGCTAACTCAACATTGGCAAATGTGATTGGTATGCAATAAAAAATGCCAGGGATGTAACAAATCACTGGATAGGTTAAAATAATGAGCAGCGTAAAATATTATTTTCTCATTTAATTTGACTTCAGAGTTGAAAGTGGGCTTAAAGGGTACACTTACCCTGCATATTATGCATACAGAGAGTGCAGGGAAACTAACTCTACATCATTAATAATAATAAGTTTAATTTATATAACGCCTTTCCCAAGCTCAAGGACGCTTCACAATGACAGTAAATAACAAGCAGTTTACAAATAAACGGACAATGGACATTTGCCCAGTCCAAGTAGTGAGCGATTGCAGTTGCAAATCAAATTACATATGCAATACAAACATAAAAACAGAGGCAACAAACATTAATTGCAAAATAGTGCTAATGGGAGTGGAGATTGGTGGAGATTTCTCTGCAGAATCATGGGTAATGTAGTTCTTCCAACAGGAATTCAACTGTTGCATATGATTATTTGAAAAATAAGTTGAAATAATGCAGACTGATGATTTCAACAAAAGCATATATCATAAATTAACAACCTATATTGCTCACAGTTAGTCTGTCTTTATAAGTTATCGTTCAAAATCAATTCCTTTATGGAGAAAATGAATGGGAGTTTTACTTCCAGAAACGAACTGTTGCACTCTACACAAATTATAAAATGTGCAATGTAAACACTCGAAATTACACAAAATTCCTAAAATGAAAGAAAAAAGGTCTCTTAAGCCAATAATTGAAATAAACGTGCAGTTACGTTCCACCCTTTGTCCCTCATCCAATCACGAGGGTCTGCCAGACCACGCCTGTAATGGCTTGCTTTCTCCGACAGGAAATTAACTCCAGATGGGCCTCTAGAGGGAGCTGACCCTGCTGTGTGTTTTAGTATGACTGTGTGAGAGAGTGTGTATCCAGTTTGGCACTAACCAAAACCAGGTGCCTTTCTCCACACAATGGAGCCCTTCTACGGCCCTCAGGGCAGCAGGGACTCTAGGGTAAGATAGTGGGAGACGGGGCCTTTTATGGGGAGGGGGTACTGTTGTTGTGGGCACACCGCTGGAGGAATGTTGTTGATGTGTGTATGTTTGATGCCTGAAGCCTTTTATAAGAAGGGCTGTAAAAACAGAGCACCCTAAGAATACTCATTGCTGTCAAGAGGTTACAACCGGGCAAAAATAAGCTCTGCGTATGAAAGCATGATGTCAGAAAGTGAGGCAAGACTGGACACTACTAAAAGAGGCTGGTGGCTAAGCTCATTCAAACTACTCATTAAATCATAATACAATTTGAGTAATAAAAGTTATAACTTCATTAGTCATTGGATTCTCACTCCCTTCTAAGAGGGACAGGTCACCTAAAAGAATTCAAGTTCCGTCATTATTTAGGCCTACTCACTGTCATGTCTTTTCTAACATGCACGACTTTCTTTCTACTCACTGTCATGTCGTTTCTAACATGCACGACTTTCTTTCTACTCACTGTCATGTCATTTCTAACCTGCACGACTTTCTTTCTTCAACTAAAGACAAATGGAGAAATTTGAAGAATGTTCTGGTCTTTTCCACGCAATTAATGAATGGATGAGGGATGGAAAAGCACCATAAAAGCATCACCGAAGTTGTCCATATGACTCCTAGACTATATTCCAAGTCTTCCAAAGTCACAACATAGCTCTGTGTAAAGAAGAGAATTACATTTAAGCCATTATTCACTGATTATGAACTCAGGAACCACTATGACCAGATCATTGAGTCATTGAGTGAGTTTTCAAAGTTGAAATCCAAACCAATCTGATTCGTAAATGACTCATTCATACCAGTTTAGGGAACTACATCTATTAGGCTAATCATTGAAAAGATATGACTCAAAAGAATGATTATTCATGAAACACTTACTCATGAAATATCAAGAAGATTTGGCAATTTAAAGATTTTTAGTGACCAACACACACACACACACACACACTTCATCAGGACAAAAATACACTAAGTGAGAATGTCACAGGCCACTGCTTTCCACCATAGCAATTCATTAGCATTAAAGTACAACACTCAGAATAACAAACCACAACATAAAAAAATAAATAAAGAAAACCCTGAAAACAATTGTGTGCAAGAGAGACTAAACAAAGATGGTGTGCTGTCAAGAATGGCTACCCAGCCTAAACATTACAGATGCTTGATGGTATGTGGACCATTGTCGCAACACCATTCAGGTCTTCAATGTTGATGTAGGGGCTCTTGGACTCTCTTTGAACAATGCAGTCAATGAACCACTTACAAAATGGATAGTTCCAGCCTAACTGTCCAGTTTCTCAGAGTAAGGGCTTCCCTATCTAAATGAACAGGATTATAGAAAGCTGGGGGCAGATCCCTGATCTGATGTGGTTTATGACCACAGGACCCGCTCTTATTCTGTAGAGGCAGAGATGATATGTGGTGAGTGAATATACAGAGGAGCTGAATGAAATGCATGATCAGTGCAGTGGCTATAGTGAGACACAGACAGTCTGGGAGTCCAGCACTCATTTCATCAATCAGGCTGTAAACGGCCTCCTTATACCTGATCAAAGCCATTTCATTCAGCTCATTGAGTCCAACTCTCTGGAGTTTATGGAGATGAAACCCAGTCCGCACGTGCCAGACCAGCAGCACGTCAGTGTGTGTGAGTGTATGTGTGTGCAAAAATGACCCCTGCTGTATAATGCTTTCAATGCTGTGTATCATTTATTCTGTTCTGCTTTTAACAAAAGCAAAGCAGAAAAAAATAAAAATAATAAATCAATAAAAAATATGAAATGTAGCTTAATTAATAAAATCAATTAAAAAGGTGAATACATACAAATATTCGTATATCAGTATTTGCTGAGAAAATCCCCCCAGATGATGATTCGCTTTAGAAAAAGCAAAATGACAAATTAATTAGTTAACATAATATAGTAATACACTTTAAATCCAAGGTTTGGGATCAGTAAGATTTTTAAAAAAAGCAATTAATACTTTTTTTTTTACTAATTGTTCAAAACTAATTTATTACAGATGAAAATGTATTAAATATAGAAAACAGTTATTTTACATTGTAATAATATTTCACAATATTACTGGTTTACTGTATTTTAGATCAAATAAATGCAGACTTGGTGAGAATAAGAGACTTCTTTCAAAAACGTTTAAAACCTTTTTTACAGACCCAAAACTTTTAAACGGTAGTGTACAATGCATAAATATTGGAAACTTGTTGTCCTGCTTTTGCATTCATCCCATATGCTGTATTCTGTTTGTACACACGGAGCAAACTTTACACACTTGATGGCTGAATGTATTAAAAAAAAATCTGTTATAGGATGTTGTTTGCATCAGTTGTGTTGTGTTTGGTTGACACTAGGACACAATTCAATCTGTCCACAGAAAAAGACTAAAACAGATGGATGAGTATTTGGGATGAATATGAGATGAAGAGGAGAGGAAGAGGAAGGGTTTTTTAATGCAAGAAGAGAAAGATATTGAAATGTAAGCAGAAGATATCTATAGAAATGTAGGGAGATGAATGGAGTGAGGCGTAGGCGGTTTACACAGAAAGAGAGATAACTGCACAGATAATGAGATGCTCTTAAAGGTAATGCTAGATAGAGCTGATGGATGCTCTCTTAAAGGTAAAGGCAGATGGTCTGGCCTGTATCAGGGAAGTTTATGTAAGAACATCCTCATGAATCTTGTCTTTTAAACATGAGCCACCCTCCGCTCTCTCAAGTGCGTGTGTGTGTGTGTATGTGTGTGATGCATAGACCAGGTCACCTTGATATACTAAAATTCTTATACCATATAGCAATGACAAATAAAGGTACAAATATAGTTTGTGTTTCAAAGCATATAGTGAGCCATTAAATCATGCTGATGATGCCTAAAAATCCTGTTAATAAGGCAAATAGCTAGCTGTTTTTAGGTTTCACTCTTGCCATTCCTAACAGTCAGCAACATAATGCTGTCTTGTAAGATTTTGACCACAATCTACACAAACATCACATATTGTAAGACACTCCTAGAATGATGACAGTCAATTCCTTCAAGTCTGATACAGTGCTATTTTAGTAAAAAAAAAATTATTATATATATATATATATATATATATATATATATATATATATTATTATATATATATATATATATATGACAAAAATAGCACTGTATGAAGTTTTGATAATATATGAAGTTACCTTTTACTTAACATCCTGATCCTGCCTCAAAAGATATCTACCTATACAGACAGCAGACAATGTGGCAGCTTGCTAGGGTTTGGATCAGAGCCATTGTCCTTTACCTCAAAAACAAACAATGTGCCAAGTCTTGTCTGTTTGACAGGTCCAGCGGTTTCGAACAAGGCCAGACCATCTGATAACCAGAGCAGCTGTGGTTTCGATGTGATTTGTGCCGTTGGATGAGAACAATGCAGTATGTAAAATAATCAACGCAGCGTAATGTTGTTTTTGCTGCAGTATGCAAACACACACTTGTGCTTTCCATCTCTGTCTTACACAGCGAACAAATAAATAGAGTAAGAACATCCCAGTAAATTCCCCCATTCTCTTCTCTGTAATTGTATGGTTATGCTAACGGTATCATTTAGTTTAGACAGTGTTTACAGACATGCACACAATCGAGTAGAGTTGACAGGCCACACTCCCCGCAGTGTCACCGCTGACCATAAGATGGCCACTGTGACATGACTCTGGAACCACATCCAAACACACATGCGAAAACACGTACACGTCTGTTATGTGAGGGGTTAAACTTAATCTACAAGCTGGTGAATACAGCTAAACATTCTGTTAATGCAGCCAATAAAATGCTAAAATATACAAAAATATTTCTGTAATCCATTCTTCTTAGCATAAAACACAAATTATGGAAATATTGTTTCCCATTGCCAGTGTAAAAATAAAATTTGACTTATTTAACTAACTTTCTTGTAATTGCAACTTTATTTCTCACAATTGCAAGTTAATTCCCTGTAACTGCAACATTGTGTCAAAATTGCATACTCATATTTACAAATGCAAGTTTATTTTTCATAACTGTGACTATATCTCACAATGAGTTTATTACCTGTAGAGGCGGACTCAGTCTTATATAACAAATCCCAAAACATTTATCATTTTTAACTCATCTTTAAAACAAAGTCATATCTGTGCTCCAAATGTATTTCACTTAAAGTTTTGCATGTATAATATGTCATTAGAGTGTGTTGCATTTGCATGAACGTATAATGTATTTTGTGATTCATTTTGGCTTTATTTGCTATACAAGAATGTAAGAAAAATGCAGATATACACAAAACACACTAAAGCTGCTACTCAACTAAAGTTATCTTTCGCTCCCAGTTACAAACACACACACAGGAACAATGATAGACTTTGACCTAATAATTAATGACAGACTAAAACACACCTAACAAAACATTACCCTTGAAAATACACACACACACACACAAAGTCTGCAATGTGAGGGGTTAAACTTCACCATCTGATTCCAGTTTGTGTGTCTAACACACAGTCAGAGGTTTGAGTTCAGAGAGAGAGAGAGAGAGAGAGAGAGAGAGAGAGAGAGAGAGAGAGAGAGAGAGAGAGAGCATAATGAGAGGAAACCAGGTTTCAAAATAAGAGTTTTGTACTATTGAGTTTGCCAACACATAAATGTCCTCCAGCCATATAGATGTATATAAATGCAAAATTGTGCAAAACGGTCTTCAACATGTTATATTAAAAAGATTAAAATAACACGTTAAAGACATTTTTGCACAAGTACATGAACTGAATGAACTAGCTTTGGAAGTGTAAATACTTGCAATCTGTAGGTGGCAGCAACAGACCATGTAGTTCGATTTCATTCAGAGGTGTGTGTGTTTATAAGCATGTACTCTATGTTTTGCATATTTTGTTGGTTAATAAAAACATTCATTGCGGGGGATTAAACTTTGAAATATGTGTCTGTTTTTCAGCATCTGTTTACTGCGTCCTGGCACACCTAAACTGTCTAAACATTTACAATCCTTCGATTCAGGTATAAACAGGAAATTACTCCGTAAACTCACACACACTCACATCAGTGTACTTTTACGGAGGGGATCTCTTATAGAAATGAGTCAAACACAGTTTATGTTTTAAAACATAATTCTGACTTTCAGCTAATTTGTCTTCAGGGCAAGAATGCAAACAAGCACCTTTATGATTAAGACGTTACTCAGAGGAGCACACGGCGATCAGAGAGATGTCTTGGGGGGGTTACTGTACATCCTGCTGGGTTGTAGGGAAATTTGGTCATTTGTTCCCGGCAACCACAGCTGGATGATGAGTCAATGCAGAATTGGGCTTTTTTACGATCACTTCATATTTAACGCTGTTATCATGACACTGTAGAGTTTTAGGGAGGAACAAGAGTCTAAAAGGAGGACAAACTGAGGAATGCACACCCTCTCTGTCACAAGCATACATAAACAAAACAACAAACTGCTGAAATGCTGTATATCATATGGCTCAGTTAGCTAAACAAGTGCAGGCAACTTCTGCTATCATTTAGAAAGAGAGAGAGAGAACAGCTGAAAACAGAAGCCAAAATCAGCATGTCGTGGTTAATCAGTCTGTCTGTTTTCATTCTCTCTGCTTTCTCCTCATCTCCCACACATTCACAGAAAGAGATTCAGCATCTGAACAATCTGAACTCTCACAACGACAGGACCTGACCAAATTTGGCTAGAGAGGAGATCAATACAGTATATGCAACTGTACGCAGTTTTCTGGAAAAATATTTGGGCCTTTTATATTTTTACTTGATAAGACATGAAGAATGACAAGGGGGGATTGGGATCAGGATTATTATAGTTTATTGTATTTTTTTTATTTATTTAAAAGGGACAATGCACATCAATTGACATTTTTTTGTTTACACTCAAAATGTAAATGCGCCAGAGTTAGCAGAAAAGCTAATTTTCATCTGTAGTCCCTTGGCTGGTCAACACATCATCATATTACATGAATAAAAAAAGAAGACTGCCATTCTGAACCTTAACTGAAGTTAACTGAAACATGTTTTGTTACATGAAATAAAAGTTATCTAAAATAAAATCAATAAAAAACTATATAGGCATATAGTTGAGACTAACATGTTTCCTGTACACTAATCCAGTCTTCCATTGTTCAGACAAACAGATAGTCACAGCCAATGTTGTGTCGGCCTACCAGAGTCATTCTACAAGCGTACTAGCTGCTTACTAGTTGTGTTTGCATATTAAACTGGAAAATGAGAAACCATTTTAAAAGCCTCTTTGTACCAAGATGGTATGCTGTGCAAAAATAATGTGAACGAACAGCTGTTAAGGAATCTGTTCAGACCGTCACAAACGTTTGCATGTCATCAATATGACAGCTTTGCTTTTTTTTGTTTTTTACAGAGAGGTAAAAAAAAAATCTCACTGCGAAAAACACTGACTAACCAATAAGATTCAAGCATTTGGTCACTGCGGTTGCATAAAACTATGACTTGGTGGTAAAGCCACTTGAAGGCAAGTCTGCAAACTTAAAAGAAAAAAAAAGTGTAATGCCTGCTAACGTTCCGGTATGCAGGGAAGGAGACAATTAAAAAATAAAATGGATGTCAATGATGGAGAGGCTTCACTATGCTGAATAAACCGCTTTTGTGAGGAAAAAGCTTATCATTTAATGAATCGACAGACCATCAGATTATCTTCAACATGCTTGCTCTTAAACATTTGGGTCCCACTTTATATAAAGCGGCTTTAAGTACTACTAACATCGAAAAATAAGTACAATGTACTTATTGTGTTGATGTTGTATTGTAAAACACTTGTGCTGCTTAGGGACAGGTGTGGTGGCATGGGTAGGCTTAAGGGTGGGTTAAGGTATAAGGGAAGGTCAACAGTGTAATTACAAATGTAATTACATACATTAATTACATGCAGGTATTTTCAAAATATAAGTACAATGTAAAAACATGTATGTACACAATATGTCATCAAATTATTAATTTCAATGTAAGTACATAGTACTTAAAGCCACTTAATATAGAGTGGGACCAACATTTGTTTTGGATTGATCTACTTTTAGAGTTTACACTGAAAAAAATGCTGAAGTCACAGACAATTTTGCGACAGATATGTTTCAGTTTATGGTACTTCTCATTCATGTTTATGGTGTCCGCAAACAGTGACTCTGCACGAATTTCAATGACGTCAAGGCTGTAATGTGATTGGTTATCAAGACACACGTGATTCCAGTTAGCTATTACGTTATTTCCAATGGTATAGCCATGGACCCTCGTATCTCCCAATAATAGATGCTAAATGGTGGTGCTCACGGACAGGAGGGTTTTGCTAAGCAAGGGTGAACAGCAGAGGAAGAATTCGGAACTGGCTCTCATCGCTTTACTCTTATATTTGGTACATGAACGGCTGTTTAAGTGTAATTGAATTTTCAAAAACAAAACTTATCTGACTTAAGGTAAACTAATAAAAGACAATCATTGAAAATCACAAGAATCTTCCTCAAAATACTTTCATTACGCCTTTTTAAAACCCAGACATTTCGTTCTTCATCAAAACATTTCCTTCACACAAGCGAGTATTGGAGACGAAAGTTATGCTTTGTGTATAGGGGTAACTGGGGCATTTCTGCTTGGTTACTTTGAATTTTTATTCAGCAGTTTTTCAGTTTTGGTCTGAGCAGACAATTTGTGTGCGAAACATTAACAATGCCTTAACGGGGAAAAAATTACATCACTTACAAGGCAAGATTAAAACAAATGTCAAAATATAATTTGGACATATTTTTGGAAAACAATATATAATTTAGCTTCACAGGTTTATCTATCTTTTAAGAAAGCTTGAATATTTTTTCTAGAAAAAAGAAAATTATACTGGTTAAGAATACGATTTTTTTTTTTTCAATGTAAAAAATGCACTGTAGCCCCATTGGTATTTTATATATGCATATAGATGAATTAAGAGCAAAAAACTTAACCTTTTTGGAACGTTATCCAAAAGCTGTGCCATAACATAGACAGTGTGTGTGTGTGTGTGCGTGTGAGTTACACCAGTTATGTTTAATATCTCGAAAGCAACATGTCAACAAGTCATTAAACTCTTCTTTTATAAGGTAATGATCATATAGTGGTTGAACAATCTGGGATTTTTCAGGAACTGATAGTTAAACGTTTTTAATTAGTCTAACCATGAACATTTGCTAATGGCTGACGGGATGAAACCCTGTGTGTCAGTGCTGATAAGAGTGAGTGACTTGTGTTTTCAGAGCTGATGAAGGGCAGAATGGCTGTACAGAGAGTGTTCTGCTCTGTTTCCATCTGCTCAATGCACACAGTCAGCAGAGCCGTTTGATTGACACATGGAGCTGCTGCGCTGAGCACGCCGTGGGAATCCAGCATGCCATGGAAGAGGAACCAAGCGGTTCTGCTAAATTGTAAATAATACACTAATGCTATGATTAACTTGTTCATTCATCATTCTGTTATATTGGTTGTGTCCTAACAGGCATAGACTCAATCCACTTTAAACATGATGCCAGGTAAGCAAGGGGAGGGGCCAGAGGCTGTTGTCATGGAGATTGAGTGAGTGACATACTGATGGGCTGAGAGAGCACCGGTCGGGACAGCAGGACAATGCATCACTTGAAACAAAATCAACAAATGTGCACACAAACCAACATTCCCACGAGACAAGAAAACAACAGATCAGCAAAAAACAACAGTTAAACGGCAAATACAGCATTTATTATGGACCATGTTGTTTTCATTTCTCATCAAACCACTTTCGAACCCTTATTAGTCTCTCTGGCTCTTTCCGTCGTTCACTCTGACCTTTTGTTTTCTCATTTATCTGTATTACGGCTTTCTTAATCATACTGGATGTTTTAACTTCATTAAAAGTCTTCTTCCTCACCCAAACAACTAACACTAGTTCATGCAGACCTCACTGGAGCTTTGGCCAACATATTCCAGTAAACTCATCTCCCTCCTGTCCGTCTGGAAATCTGGGAATTTCAGTTATTTCAAAACACTCCATTATGATCATGAAATCACTGTAATAATTTTAGGAAAGATCACCAAATCTGCTCTAAAAAGTAAACATGTAAAAACGTCCCACAACACACATTATAATATCTTGTCTGTCCCACACCCTGATTAACTGATATAGCAGACATAACAGAGAGAACAGACAGATAAAGTTAAATGAGGAAAACTACAGTTATGAAAGGAGAGAGACTGTAGAATGTTTTTTTTCTTTTAACATAGATGGTATACTGCATTAAATCAATAGGATTTGTGTGTGTGTGTGTGTGTGTGTGTGTGTGTGTGTGTGTGTGTGTGTGTGTGTGTGTACAAAATGTACTCACAAATGGCAATATCCGAAACCCTTGTCCTTATTGGGACATTTTTTGGTCTTCTATAGCTATGGCTTCTATGGCTTTTTACTAGCATTAAAATCTGCATATGAATTAAGTGTTATTTGCATATATTGTTGAGCTAATTATTCACTTAACCAACGTTTACGTCGTTATATTTACTGCTTCAAAATACATGCTGTTAACGAAAACACTGTTGAATCATTTACATTACGAATAAAAACAGTATTATAAAACAATAAAGGCCTTCTGAAGCAAAACGATGAGTTTGTGTGAGAAAAATATTAATATTTAAAACTTTATAAAGTAAAATAACTAGCTTCCGGCCAAACGAACATACGGATTCCACTTAAGTGTAAAGCGCAACTTATGCGAGTTAAGCGATGTACTGCTGATATTTACGCTATGCCATGACGCACTACGCTACTTCTACACACACACACACACACACACACACACACACACGCACGCACACGCACAATCAAAGCAGAGTAAATTACAAGAGCACACACACAGTCATCATCAAAGCAGAGTAAATTATAAGAACACACGCACGCAGTCATTATCAAAGCAGAGTAAATTACAACACACACACACACACACACACACACACACACACACACACACACACACACACACACACACACACACACACACACACACACACACACACACACACACACACACACACACAAACAAACAAAGCAGAGTAAATTACAAAAACAAACTCACAGAATGGATAAAAGAGTGAGTAAGTCTTTAAAACGCACCAATACAGGAAGAGTCAAGACAGTTGCTCATAAGAATTGAGGATGAGAACAACTTGCATTAAGGGCACAGGAATCAGATTTTATCCTTTTGAGCACTGAAAGGTTTGCTGCGTATGCATATATTAAAGAAAGGCAAACAAGCACACTAAAAAATAACTTCTGAAATTTTTTTATTGAAAATATAAACGAGTTTAACGTGGAAAATAAGAGAAATAACTGACAAACACACTGTAAACCCAAATAAGCTGGCAAAACACAAATAATTTGAGGTAATCAGTTACATAAATGTTAAATTTCTTAACTAAAAAAAAATTTGAAGTAAGCAGAACTTGCAGATTTTTATTTTGTACTCATACATTTTAATTGCTCTTAACTTGAAATATTTGAGTAAGCAAATTCATACACAACTTAAAATGATCATGTACTCTCAACTTAAATATTTTTAGTCATGGAAACTTGGCTAGCTTTAACCAGCTAATTCAATAAATGCTAAATTGCTAATTGGTAACACAATGTTTTGATAGCATAGCACTTGCTGAATGAGTACAGCAATATAAAACATTTAACATGCACTGTTCTCAAACCAAGATCATGCTCCACTTGTCACCTTTGTGAACTCAAAAGAAAAAGAAAGTTCTAAATACTCATAAAAGTTAATTTGATGGAACTAATTTGTATAATTTGAGTTGGCTCTACTCAAACCAATTAATTATTTTGAGCGTTTGGGTGTACAGTGGATTTCTGAATGGACAAAAAAACAACTGATTAATAAAGAAATTAAAATAACAATGAAGAAACATACATAAAAAATGAAGAGCTAAAAGAAAAAGAATGTAAGAACTTTCAACGGAAACTAATAAAGAAAAGAAAAGAAAAGAAAAGAAAAGAAAAGAAAAGAAAAGAAAAGAAAAGAAAAGAAAAGAAAAGGGCTGTATGTGGAGAGTGTGTGCAGGACTCATTGCCCCCCTACCCAAACAGCTTCATAATTAGCGGTTGCACACTGGCCTCATTTGGGTTACTTTCATTCCTTTTATTTTTCCCTCTTTTCCATGGAAAACAACAACACATGCAAACACACATGGCACTACTCATCTGTTCTCCCCTAAACGAGAGCGAGAGAGAGAGAACAAGGGGAAACAAGGAGAACATGGGTCCCCCTCAGCCTCACGTGTGGGACAATACACATCTGAAGTTACAGTCTTCTCTCTGAATTTATCTTTCCCTCAGTCCCATCTTTCCCCATCCGGCCGTCACGAGTCTCACGGGCGGAAAAGCGTTTGGCTAAGTCAAATATCAAAACCACACATAGATTTGAATTTGTGTTTAGCTGTGGAACCACGCCACACAAATGGAAAGCAAATTGATGTCAGACACACCGAGCATGTGGCGCTTTAGACCCGTGCTCAGCGCTGACGCATAGGCCTGCCTCAAATCCATATTTACGACTGAATACATCTCCAAATGACACGCAGTCTCTCTGAGCCGAGTCTAACTCTGAGAGACAGACACCACACGCTCAAACCACACAGGAAGAGCAAGAGTGTCTCTAATTACGGAGGTCAATTAGATAATGGATAAGTGGAAAGGAGGGAGGGGGTGAGATACATATACTGCATGAGAGAGATGGAGGGATGAGATTCAAAGACAGAGGAAGAGACATTAATACTGTAAATGTGGCTTGCTTAGCCAAAAATGTATTATTGTACTACACATCTTATCATTGTACTCAATTTAAATGAACTTAAGCTGGATAATGACACTATTCTCTTTAAAAGCTGCCAGCCGAAACAAACTTTGTTGCATTATTTTCCTGTTATCAGTGTAAAGCTGCTTTGAAACGATCTGTATTGTAAAAAGCGCTATATAAATAAAGGTGACTTGATGCAACTGTTATCGTTGTCATAAATATTTTTTACCGTTTAGAGCACTTTGTTATTCTTACTTATTTACCTATGGTGGCAAATAACTCAGAAGTCTCTCACATTCACAGGAAATATACAACGCCATTGAAAAATAAGGTGGACACATTCATGTTTGTATCGCTCCGCTTGTCCATGTTTGTGTGTTTGAGAATAAATCACATTTTACACTGACTCTTTCTGTAGGTTACATGGATTAGCCTAGCCAGTGTGGACACAAATGACTGTGTTTACGAGTCAAATTAAATAATTCATCAAATCGATTCGTTCAAAACACAGATTCATTCAGGGATGAAACAAGTGACTGTCTGTGTGAAGGGGTCATTGAATCATTTATTCAACCAATTCGTTCAAACACACCCATTTATTCTGGAACCTAACAACACTACTTTGTTTTGTTCAGAGATATGCCTCAGATTCTGCTTTGACTTTGTTTGGAATAATTATACTATAGTAGCCTAGAAATCAAGACGCACCCTAGCGGCAGCAAAATGTATTTTGCAGACAGGGTAGTCTAGCAACTCTCCATTGACTTTCGAGCTGCAAAAACCTAAATTGGGTCAGGCCAATCACATCGCGTATAGAGTAGGCGGGGCGGGCTTAACATAATGACGACAGAGTTGCGACGGTTGCTGCTACTTGAAAACAAAGAATGGCGGCTGCTGCTGGAGAACAGTCTTTCGAATCAGCTTTGGCCGCGACTCTGGAGGACTTGGAGTTAAGTTTTTCTTTGAGAAAAGAGCAAAGAACGTCATTTTTAAAAAAAGGAAGATGTGTTCGTAGTTTTTCCGGCCAGATATGGCAAAAGTTGAATCTATAAACTAACGTAAGCTCCGCTGTTGGGAAAACGCTCTGGTTGGTTGAAGCGCTGTCCTATTGCGTGCAGAGGGAATTTGAAAGACAGCCGTTTATCCCGCCCCTCGGATTGAGCCGTGTCTATGGTGAGTTGCCAGACCTAACATCTTGATACTAATGATTTGTGCTAATACTATAGCACAAAAAAAAAAAAGTTTGGGGTCAGTAAGATGTTTTTTTAAAAAGGAATTAATACTTTTATTCAATGACATATTAAATTGATCAAACATGACAGTAAAGACATTTATAATGTTTTAAAGACTATTATAATGTAGTTAAAGACTATTATAATGATATAAAGACCTACAAAAGATTTTCATTTCAAATATATGCTGTTCTTTTGAAATTTCAGAATCCTGAAAATGTTGTATTACAGTTTACACAGAAATATTAAGCAAAACAACAGTTTTCAACTAATAATAAGAAATGATTCTTGAGCACCAATTCAGCATATTAGAACAATTTCTTAAAGATCATGTGACACTGAAGACTGGAGTAATGATGCTGAAAATTCAGCTCTGCCATCACAATAACTATATTAAAATAGAAAACGGCTCATTTAAAAATTAAGATTTAATTTTACTGTATTTTTTTAATCAAATATACAGCCTTGGTGAACATAACAGACTCTTAAATGGGTCTCTGCCAATATAGAGTCTAAATAGTAAGTTACATAATAACAACCAACCAAATAAATAAAGTATCTACATACATACATAAATACATACATACATACATACATACATACACTCACCTAGAGGATTATTAGGAACACCATACTAATACTGTGTTTGACCCCCTTTCGCCTTCAGAACTGCCTTAATTCTACGTGGCATTGATTCAACAAGGTGCTGAAAGCATTCTTTAGAAATGTTGGCCCATATTGATAGGATAGCATCTTGCAGTTGATGGAGATTTGTGGGATGCACATCCAGGGCACAAAGCTCCCGTTCCACCACATCCCAAAGATGCTCTATTGGGTTGAGATCTGGTGACTGTGGGGGCCATTTTAGTACAGTGAACTCATTGTCATGTTCAAGAAACCAATTTGAAATTATTCAAGCTTTGTGACATGGTGCATTATCCTGCTGGAAGTAGCCATCAGAGGATGGGTACATGGTGGTCATAAAGGGATGGACATGGTCAGAAACAATGCTCAGGTAGGCCGTGGCATTTAAACGATGCCCAATTGGCACTAAGGGGCCTAAAGTGTGCCAAGAAAACATCCCCCACACCATTACACCACCAGCCTGCACAGTGGTAACAAGGCATGATGGATCCATGTTCTCATTCTGTTTACGCCAAATTCTGACTCTACCATCTGAATGTCTCAACAGAAATCGAGACTCATCAGACCAGGCAACATTTTTCCAGTCTTCAACTGTCCAATTTTGGTGAGCTTGTGCAAATTGTAGCCTCTTTTTCCTATTTGTAGTGGAGATGAGTGGTACCCGGTGGGGTCTTCTGCTGTTGTAGCCCATCCGGCTCAAGGTTGTGCGTGTTGTGGCTTCACAAATGCTTTGCTGCATACCTCGGTTGTAACGAGTGGTTATTTCAGTCAAAGTTGCTCTTCTATCAGCTTGAATCAGTCGGCCCATTCTCCTCTGACCTCTAGCATCAACAAGGCATTTTCGCCCACAGGACTGCCGCATACTGGATGTTTTTCCCTTTTCACACCATTCTTTGTAAACCCTAGAAATGGTTGTGCCTGAAAATCCCAGTAACTGAGCAGATTGTGAAATACTCAGACCGGCCCGTCTGGCACCAACAACCATGCCACGCTCAAAATTGCTTAAATCACCTCTCTTTCCCATTCTGACATTCAGTTTGAGTTCAGGAGATTGTCTTGACCAGGACCACACCCCTAAATGCATTGAAGCAACTGCCAATGTAATTGGTTGATTAGATAATTGCATTAATGAGAAATTGAACAGGTGTTCCTAATAATCCTTTAGGTGAGTGTACATACAGTACTGTGCAAAAGTCTTAGGCATGTTTCACAGTACTGTAGCTTTGCAGGAAGGTTTCTTCAAGCATCTCAGAGACGTTCCCGCAGTCCTTCTGGATTTAGTCTCAGTTTCTTCTGTTTCTTCATGTAATCACAGACGGACTCGATGATGGTGAGATCAGATCATCCTGGCTGCTGTCAGACTCCTTGTGCATACACAAATCTCACTGGATTATTACAATTAATGGCAAAAAGAATGTTTGGAAATGAAAACTGATATTTCCTACTGACACACTACAGCAAAAGATATGAATAACTGACTTAAAAACATTTTTGGGGACATTTTTGGGGTGGGGATATTAACATGCCTAAGACTTTTGCACAGTACTGTACATACATACATACATACATACATGCATACATACATGTGTGTATGATTTGTATATGCATTTCCTCTATTCTTACTTTATTTCTGCATTCTGTTCAATGCATGCAGTTAAGCTGCACAAACATAGTTTTTGTCAGGCCCATGAAACCGTAAATGAGTCACAGAGCGAGAAAGAGAGAGTTATGGCAGAGAAAAAAAATGTATCCCAGCTTTCAGAAGGAGTACACTAGGCAAACGTGACGTGGACAGCACAGTGATGTTTCGAGGGATGCTGCACAGAGGCTCAGTGCACACCAGCAGCAGAGAAGAAACATTTAAATACTTCCAGACACATCAGCACAGAGCCTGAGGCCTCTCCACCTCCTCTGTGTCCCGCTGTCAATCATAGTTAGTGTGTGTGTGTGGGTGTGGGTGGAGATGAAGATGAGTGGGAGGAGTGAAGCTGAGGGCTAGTGCCAAAAAACATTTAGAAAAAAACTACTTCAGGGCAGATGAGTTTAATTTTCTCTCAGCTTCATATGAACACAGTCCAAATGTATGCGTAAACAAAGGCCGAAACGAAAGGGAAACAACATGAAAGTGGCTTGCTTTCTCCGGCACTCATGTTTCTCCACAAACCGTGAGAGCCACGTCAAGCTGGAACCCAGACAGCATGAACGATAATCAAAACACACACACACACACAACATGAGCAGCACTGCTGGTGCAGCAAAACTGGAACAGATGCAGACAAATGTGTAATGAAACAGTTCATTCAAAGTGAAAATTCTGTCATCATTAACTCACCCTTATGATGTCTTTCCATGCCCATATGACTTTATTTCTTCTGGGAAAAACAAAATGGGAAATTACGGAGTATATTGATGATGCTCAATGTCAACGACACCAAATGCAATGAGTTCTCGTGTCTCTCAGGACTGAACTCAACTTGGCAGGGTTAAATATGCACATATGCAATTGAGATGAACTGAAGTTGTAAAGTTTCCATCATATAATTATTAATCCATCATGTTTGTTTTCATTTCTCAGATTATTATATAAGCCTAGATGTATGTCACATCATCTTGATACATCTAATAGTAAAACTTTCATTAATAAAATAATTCAAAGCCAAATACCATTTTACTTGGGTTAGGGTTATGTTGTTTTAAAGGATTTGTTCACCCAAAAATTAATATGAATATTCTGTCATCATTTACTCACACTCATGTCGTTCCAAACCAGTATGACTTTTTTCTTCTGTGGAACATAAAAGATATTTTAAGAAAAATCCTAAAAATGAGGGGACTTTTTTTGACAAATGTTGTTTTGGGCCATAAAATTGAATAAAATTAAATAAAGTGAATAATAACCAAAACTGTTTGGTCAACATTTTTAAAATATCTTCTTTTATGTTCAGCAGAAGAAAGTACTGTAAGTCATACAGTTTTGGAACAACTTGAGGGTTAACAAATGATGACAGAATTTTAAGATTTGGGTGAACAACCTCTTTAAAATGCTAAATTTATGCTTTAACGGCGATCGTATGGTTTCATAGCACTTATACAGCACATAAGTTGGATGGACTTAAGGTTGCTTTTTGTCCATCTTGGAGCATGACAGCCCTAATTACAAAACAAGAGCTCCAAAAACTCTTCATAGTATTTTATGTGTATAAACAGTCAGAATAAAAAGACAGTCATTCAGGTTTGGAACGACATGAGGGTGAGTAAATGGTGACAGAATATTCATTTTGGGTGAGCTACTCCCTGCAAGACTCAAACACACAAAGCAACAAACAATCTAGACATCTGGACCCCTGGAGCTGTTTCATTTTGACTGTGACTTAAAGCCGCAGTACCCTGAAACTAATCAGAATTAATTACATTACTCAACCGCTTCACTGCCAATGTAGCGCAGAACTACAACCGCTGAGGAGAAAATTCCCAGGATGCTCGGGATTCTGGCTAAGCTATGCGATGAGAAAATTGAACCTGCGTCTCATTGACCGCAACTGACCCTGGACAACCCATTACATGACACAACACTCCAATATCTCTCTCCCTCACACACAGCCTAAGGCTTGAGAGGGACGTGGAGGCCGGACAAAGGAGGACTGTGTTTGAAGGTGATATATTATTGAAGGTGGATGTCACTATTTGAATCTGGGAATAATTAAAAATGTGTGTGTGTGTGTGTGTGTGTGTGGCTTGACCAAACTATTTGTGACTAAGCTTTAATGGAAAACCAAAATTGTTCACCAAAATCATAGGGACGGTACGTACTGATTTATTCATCGCCAGAGAAATTGAATATTCAAGTGCTGGAACTTGAAACCAGCTCTATATGAGAGCTCTCTGTTGGCGCTGGCAAACGGTTTGATGAAAGCACAGCATTGTGGGGGATTTCCAAAAGTCAGCAGTGTCCGACTGGAGCTCACTCTTCAGCCCGACGCCAGCTTGTCCGCAGACGCACACACAAAGGTGAAAAGACACAGACCACCTTGAGATACTTGACACACAGTCGTTGTGGCGGTACAGACTGAGACGCACTCATACAGCTGTCAGTGACTCTGTCTGCAAAACCAAAACACTAACCTGATTCACCATTCAGCACGTTTTCACACCTTAGCCAAGAATGCATATGCACATACAGTATACACAGACACAAGCATATGTCTGATCTTTATGCTAAACCTCACAAATGCTGCATTCAGACTTGCATACTGAGATTAAGCATTACGCATTATAGATACAGGCTTCACAGATGATGTTACCAAAGGATATGTGAGTAGTCCTGCATTGCAGTCACTGATCTATATAATGACTATATTATATATGTTATATATATTAATATATGTCATTCTATATAGATCAGTGATTGCAGTGCTACATAAACCAAGTATATATGCATCACAACTGTATATACACCTGACCACTGGACATCCAAAGTGATTTTAAACGAATTTGAGAAGCAGCTGTTCTAATCAGGTCTTGGCTTGGTTTTTCAAATCAATGAGCGTGAGCCCCAGAGAGATGTCAGCACGTTCTCTGAGGAGATGCTGGACACTCTCATATCAGTCTGACAGCCATTGAGTGCTGAAAAACAGTGAGAGACTGATGTTGACCAGGCCATATCTGATCACATATATATCTGTTCAATAGTTTTGGTTCAGAATAAAAAAAAAAAATCATATAATTGTATTCAACAATTTAAATAGAAAAAAAAAAAACACTTATAATATTACAAAATATTTTTTTTTTTACTTTTCTATTCATCAAACAAGCCTGTAAAAAATTATAACACAGTTTCCACAAAAATATTAAGCAGCTCAACTGTTTTCCACATTGATAATAAGAAATGTTTCTTGAGCAGCAAATCATATTTAAAATGATTTCTGAAGGATCATGTGACACTGAAGACTGGAGTAATCAATAAATAAATTACATTTTAAAATATATTAAAATAAAATAGTTATTTTAAATTGCTATATTATTTCACTATGTAATTATTTTTAAAGTGTTTTGATCACACGTGTGTGTGTGTGTGTGTGTGTGTGTGTGTGTGTGTGTGTGTGTGTGTGTGTGTGTATATACACACATATACATATACATATACACATCTACATATACATATATAATATAAATTGGTATATATATCCACACACACACACATATATATATATATATATATATTCTGAGAAAAGTGGAATAAAAGTGGTCTTTTAGACCCAAGTAATTTGCATTGACCACCGACAAACCCATATCGGTTAACAAGAGATTCATGAAAATGGAAAATGTTTTCAAGAACTTGATGAAGAAATCAAGAAATTAGGAGACCCAGATTGAAAGTCTATCTTTAGCTTTTCCTTTGATCTCTGATTTATCTGATACACACAGACCATTTCAAACATGTTCTTCATTCAGCTGTGTTGCATTAGCAAGCACATGACGCTTATACACACACAGAGAGCCGATATACAAACACACACAAAAAGACTGCCATATAAGCGCAGGTCATATGCAAAGGCACCGAGAAACAAATCCACGAAGGATGTTACTTCACAAACACAGCTGTGTGAGGAGGTCAGGTGTGTAAGAAAGATGTAAGCTGCACATGAGCATGCGTCTCTGTGTTTGTGGGGTTTTATGAAGACAGTGTGTGGTCAGTTGATGTATGTTGTGTGTGTATATGTGAGTGTGGGCGTTTACACTGGAGGTTGAGAGGGAGTACGAGAGATATTGAAACTTCCTGTAAGGAGTAAACGGGTTGTGTCTCGTTTCCGGCAGTAATCCGTTTGCCCTAAACACAGGAAGGCGGACAGGCTAAATAAGTCATCTCACACACACTTAAGTACTGGCTGGACTCTGGCCACAACTCTTCTCTCATGTGTATTCTCTTGTCAGAGTCTTACATGATGCACTCTTTCTATCAAACTCTTGAATATGATATACAGCTTGTATTATGAGGGGCTGTCATTCTGGATGACAACAGATTCAAATCTGCACAAAAAAATCAGTGAGATTGAATTGTCCATTATGGATGTGTGTAGCATGACACAGAAAAGAAAACAGTAAAACTACAACAACATCAAAAGATAAACATACATCTTGTGTGAAAAGGCAACAGTTACTAATCACACTTCATACGTCAAGGCTGATAGGTGTAAGTATAGAGTCTAAAACCACTGGTAGTAGGTACTATTGGGATGAATAAGAGCTAAACATACTATGGGTGCTTCTTAAACGGAAGGCTGCATTCTTGTAAGCACATAGTACTCGATGTAAGCACATAGTACTTAAAGCCACTTAATATAAAGTGGGACCAAAATTGGTCTATTAACTAGCTTTCTATTGATACAGTACAGTGAATGACAACTGTCTGTGGTCTCCCAGTGGCTTATATTATTGCCAGTTTAGTGTTAAAGGGATAGTTCACCCAAAAAAAGAAAATTCTGTCATCATTTACTCACCATCATGTCGTTCCAAATCCCTAAGACTTTTGTTCAGCTTCAGAACACAAATGCAGCTATTTTAATGAAATCTGAGAGCTTTCTGTCCATCCATTGACAGTCTATGCAACTACCAATTTGATGCTTCAAAAAGTTCATAAAGAGATCATAAAACTAATCTATATGAATTGAGCGGTTTAGGCCAAATTTTCTGAAGAGACACGATCACTTTATTTGATGGACAGATTTAATTTAGGCTTTTGTTCACATATATCGTATTGGTACAGTAATTATACAGTCTTTGACATGCTGCTTCCACAGCTATCCAATGAGACCGTTGTCATATTTGGGCAAAGAACAGCAACTGATGTTGTAGGTCACATGGCAACGCCAATAGAGCAGATGTAGTATGTCCAGACTGTAATCATCCAACACATGTGCATGCATACTTAAAAAAATTGTCAAGAAGTTCATCAAATGCAGTACATACTCTGACAGAGAATTCCGACAGCTAGAGAGAGTAGACAGATAAGATAAGAAAGATGAGAGGAAATAAAGGAGGAAGTCAACAGATGAACGATCAAAGCAGCAGAGAGATGAAACGATTCAAACTAAAACATTAGAGTGACAGATTTACAAAGAAAGCGAGAAAGACTGTAGCTCTTGCAAGCTGTGACCGGCTCCAGGGAACGTGTGTGTGTGTGTGTGTGTGTGTGTGTGTGTGTGTGTGTGTGTGTGTGTGTGTGTGTGTGTGTGTGTGTGTGTGTGTGTGTGTGTGTGGGGGGGGGGGGGGGGGTCTTCAGGGATGTTTTTGTCTGTGAAGACTGTCAGACAGAGCAACATGAAAAACAATGGTGTTTGGACACCAGGTCAAAACCGAATATGCTCACGCCCACGCACACATGAGCCACTAGCACGTTCATACTGTAACAACGCCACGCGGTTTACTCCCACTGCAATCGTGCATGTGTGTGGAGGAGGCAAAACAAGCTTGTTGTGTTAGCGAGGTCAGAAAGCCCAGAAACTGTCCAGAAAGTGTCTCTGCGTGTGTGTTCATGTGCATACAGTTAGATATAATCCAGGACGAGGCAGTAGGCTCCAGGCAGAGGGGAGAGGGTTGACCTGAGGGTGGGTTACGGGTTCAGAGGTCAAAGGTGAAGCGCCATAACTTTGTCTGTGTGCGTGTTAATGACGGCCTGGAGCCACTGAAGCAGTTTAACAGAGTGCGTAAATGTGCGTGATCCATCTCTCTTCAAAAACAAAAAGAAAGACAGAAAAGATGTATTCGGCTCCTGAAGTGTCTGTACGAATCATTAGTTTTGTCTGTGAATTCATGAGAAATAAGAGATATAATGAGATAGTGTCCAAGATGAAGAAAGGTAAAAAAAAAAAAAAAAAAAGCTACTATTTTCTAAAAAAAAAAAAAAAATTAATGACCATCAAGTAAAAAGTAATAACATATTGTTCTTAAACCTTGAATACCTGAGAGCTAACACTTCTTAATCATTGTTTTCAAAAACATCATATGTTGGGTGCACCATATGACTTTGATTTGGCGGACAAAAGCCTTTTAAATATTGATTATATTTAACAAATTACTGTTAACAAATTTTTCCTAAGAAATAATGATAATTGAAAAAAATGAAAAAAAGATGATCAATATATATATCAAAATTTATTTTAATTTAGAAATTACATGTACAACATAGAAAAGGTATATTCAAGTCACTGATTTTTTTATTTATTAAATTAATAGATCTGGAAAGAAAATACAAAGAAAAGAAGCATCCAGTCACTGAACCACCTTTATTCTCCTGGTGGTATGACCGAAATCTTATGTCACTGTTGGAGTAATTTTAACGTATACTGTATATGGCTAAATGGTAACAGTATATGCAAACAAATAGTTGTTTTTGCTAGAAATCCAACCACAAAATGTTTTACACATTACATGACCATGTATTACTGCCCATCTTCAATAATCTGCTGACATATACTTTTTAAGTCACCATCAGTGCAAATTTTTTATTTATGCATTCATATAAAGAGTTAAAATTAAATAATTAAAAACATGTAATTAAATTAAATTTTTAATAATTAAAAAAGTACATGAACCACATAAGCCATTATAAAATAGCCTATATATGCACAGCTGACCATAGAATATCTACCAGTTTACATATTTTACCATCGCATGCATATTGTCATTAGGGATGCACCGATGTATCAGCCAATAATTGGTATCAGTTCAATTATCTTCACTATCAGCCATTAGCCGATTGTTTAAAAACAGCCAATAATCAGTGCCGATTATATCCTGTCATTTAAAAGGGGGCAGAAAAACGTGTAAGACTGCAACTCATACTGTGTGTAAAGAAAATGTCTCTTGTGTTGAATTTAGAGCTGTTGAAGTTAATGCAACAATAATGGTAAAGCAGGCTCTATTTGACCCTATGAATCACCACATCAAAAGGCAAGTTGAAAGATAAAGTTCAACCTACTGAAATCATGTCTCATGTAATCAACTCAATCAGTGTTTCAACTATGCATAGGCATCAAATAAAACAATGTCACTTAAATGTTGCATTTACCTCTAAGAGAAGGTTTAAATGTCAGTACAAGAAAGAAAGGGATCAGATCAAAAGCCTTTGTAGATTTCTGATCAGTAAACAGGACTCAAACTGAGCTCAAGCAGAATGAATCCCTGATAGTGTGTGGGGTGGAGGAAGTCAAAGGTCACAGGTCCACAACTGAGGTATTAAGAGCACATTTACCACACAATTAATCAAATCCTCAGTCAGCCACCCGCACCACTGCCCTTTGAGGGACCTCAGCAACACAGACCATCTTTAAAAACATCTTACACTACATAGGTAAGACCAGCATCACTATTACGTAAACTCACACGTGGGCCTTTTCATGTAATCCGATCACAAGTGATTGCTGTAATGGCTAGGAACTCTAGTGATCGGATTTCCAGGGGTCTCTGATTTTGTTAATACATAAATCACTTGTCAGTGTGCCTAAAGTAAAAGTTCTTCTTTGGCAAAATGCAATTTCCTTAATAGCCTAAACACAGGATTTACTCCCTTCAAACATAAATCGGAATGTCACTGTTACAGTCATTGCAACTTCCCGAACACACACACACACTATACTGTAGGCTAAGTCATTTATTTGTTTATTGTCGAATACATACAGAGATTGACAGCTGATAGGCTATCACATACTCAGCACTTGATTCGCCTTTAATTCTTCTTTTTGAAATTTCTCTCTGATCTGTTTTGCATCCATTGCTGCTTCAACAATTGGACACCACAATTGCGTATCTTATTAAGAATCTGCAAATGAATGCCTGACGAAACAATTAAGTTTTAAACACTTTAATATCCATTATTAATGATTTATCTCATACACTCGCAATAAATCAGAAGGTTATTTATTTTTTATTAGTCCCGTCTGACTCGCGGATTATTCACAGTGTCCACAGACATAACCGCAATCCGCGAATCACTATCGCAAAACAAATGTGACATTTCAAGCAGAACGCTCATTGTTACTTTTGTTACTTGAACCACAATACTGACCAGCAACCACCTAAAATGCCCTTGCATCATGGTGTATACTTGTTTATGGGCAAGCCACTCACATTTTCTTCACTAAATGCAAAAATCTAGTTAAATAATACAAGGCTGCAAATAACTCCAGCGCTTTGTCCATCGGGAATTGATTGGATTCTGTTTTTACCTAAAAACATGTTTGACACCATAATGGCAGTGACGCAGTGTTTTGAAAAAATGAAAAACTGACATTTAGTATGAATATAATTACACACTCTGTGTGCTGGGCTGTGAGGTAACGGGAATGGGTGAAAGAGAGTACTTGTTGACAGCTCTTCTTGACCACAACACCCTCTTCAGCAAACACACTCTCACATACACACATTCCCCCTGCCAGGGCTGCACACCAGCCGTACCAGACTCAAGGGCATGATGCCCATCTTTCCTCAACTTTGTGTCAGCTTATTAACTCTAAGCTGTTCTCTAAAACCATCTTAGTGGGACAGCAGAAGCCAAAGAAACCAAACCTGTCAAAATTCACAGCCATAGTCAACAAATCATAGCATTATCTGCAGCCAAGGCCACAGCTTTAGCAAGGACACAGTCACCTGCCAACTCCTGTTTTTAAAGTCACTATGAAATCAAAATTGAAATGTCTTTTTATGGAATACTGTGGTGTTTATTATAAATTATCCATGCATATCATTATAACTAACTTTCTCTCTATTGGAGGGACATCTTTTCTCTTCTCTGTTTACTGGCGTCAGCGCGGAACAACCTGTAACTCACAAGAGATCACAGTAATAGTAAACCACAACCATCCAATCAATTCCCAATGGGCAAAATCAAGTCCAGCTCTACATTTTTTTTTCGTGTTCGAGAAGCCGTCTCACTCTGATATACGTCACAATAGGGAAGAAAAGACCATCCCAATTTCCGTTTTATGCCGAAAAGATATATTAGCCAGCCTGTAAATTCTCCATTGAAAACAAGATGGATGAATAAATGAACAAAACCTTGTTTTACCCTTCGAAATAAAATCTCAGTGCTAAAATAATTCCAATATGATGACCAAGGGGAGATAAGTGATCATTCAATACTGACAAGTATCGGAAAATAGACATCATAGCCAATCATTTTTGGCTATGTATTCTTATTAGAGTACAATATCAAACTCTAATTGAAATCAACTGTGAGGAGTACCTACAAGTATCGTTAAAAATAGTTCAAACTACACACTAAAAATAGATTATCATAACCAACAGATGTTTGCTATGTATTTTTATTACTTTTTAGAGTATCATTCCATTACATCAAGCTTTATTGAAATCAACTGTGAGGAGCGTAGAGCGTTCCAAATCTGTCACTTATGAGCTTCCATGATGGTTAGGATCATGTTGTCTAAGTAGGCAGTGGACAGCTCACTAGTTTTCGCGTACCTACCCCGAAGTGACAAAATAAAATAAAATTATGTATCAAAATTTATAAGGAAAGACCAGTACTTTGTTTAGGCTTGGTTTGTAGGGAATTACAAACCTGCGCACATTTATTCAAACGCACATAACTATAGAACCAATTCTTAATGCACATGTGAACGCCATCAGCGTTTCTCACAGGTTCGCGTTTAAAGTCTGTGTAGAGAGAATGGTGTCGTCTTAGCGACCCCTAATTTAATAACAAATGATCGTTGCGACGGAAGCGAATCAATCAAAACTAACTTTAGCTGGAAAATAACTTTATTAAAGAACCGCTATAAAGCCAAAACAATCTCTGTTACCTTAAATTATACGTTTATCTCTGTAAAGCTGCTTTGAAACAATCTACATTGTTAAAAGCGCTATATAAATGAAGATGACTTGACTTGACTAGTTTTCAGAACAGATCTATAGACTCAGAGCAGAAGGGCGAGGCCTGGTTGGATGGGTGCCTTTATTAACACTATCCAGCGGGGAGGGTGAGAGAGGTAACCACAGACCTGAAGAATGAGCCTGTCTCATGCCAGTATTTTCAATAACACAATTTCAGCCTCTGGTTTCAGAAATCCAGCTTGCAAATATCAGAAGAAAAAAAAAAAGAAAAAAAAAAAAAAACATCAAATGGAAAATAAAATGAAACATAATAAACAAGGGGAGAGAGAGAGTGGACGAAAAATAAGTTATTACTTTGGGAAAAATCAGGGATCCTGTTACGGATGGTGTTTAGAGTGCAAACAGAAACTTGCACTATGTGCTCAAGGCTGAATGCAGATATTTGATGTCCCAGTGAGAGCCTTATAATTACTGAATATTAACGTTTGGGGGCACAGGCACACACACACACACGCTGGGAAACCTTAAAACAATCATGCTCAAGGAGCTCTCCAAAACTTCAGGAGACAAACTTCTATTTAAGGTTTCATAAAGACATACTTACCGTATATGTCTTACATATAAAATCCCATTCAAAAGTTTGTGGTTGGTAAGATTTTTTCAAATGTTTTCGTTTTTCAAAAAGTCGTCTCATATGCTCACACAAATAGAGTAAAAAACAGCAATATTGTGAAATATTATTTATTTAGAAAACATTTATTTGAAATATAAATCTTTTGTAACAATAGGGTCTTAACTGTCACTTTTGACCAATTTAATGCATCCATGCTAAATAAAAGTATCAACTTATTAATTTCTTTCACGAAAAAAAAAATCTGACCCCAAACTTTTGAGCAGTATTATATGTACATTACATACTTATTATGCAAGTATTTACTATTACATTCTCACTATTACATAGTAATATTGTCCACTGCATGTTATACCATCTCCTTTTAAACACTTCCAGTACATTTAAACAGAAACCAGATTTTTTTTAAGGGATAGTTTCTCCAAAAAGTAGTTTCTCCGCAGAAGAAAGTCATACAAGTTTTAAACAACATGAGTGATGACATTTTATTTTTGGGTGAACTATCTCTTTAATAAAAGCAGAGATGGAGCATGCATTAGGTAGCGCAACTCTTTTTGTGTGATTAACATGATGTTTTAAATGTTAGTAAACACCTTTTCTCTATGTTTTCCTCCAGAGCAATGATGCCACAGGAGAGTTGAAGGTTTATAAGCTTGAGTGCTGATTGCTGTTTAGCTGTTTGGTGGTTTGGCTGATGTGGCCGGTCTGGCCTGCTTCTGCCTCATGTTTTTTCCTGATTTGTTTTAATGAGTTCCTATGGGCTGAGCTTACCCGCTGTTCTCTTTACAGCCGCAGGAACCAGAAACTCTATCAAAAACAGTCTGTGAAAACTAATAACGGAGAAGCGAGAGGATATTAGTCTGGAACGCTTTTTTTTTTTTTTTTGCATGTTCTAGTGTGGTTGAAATATTTTGATAAGTTCAATCCTCTAATAAATTTTTCCCCCAAATCTCTCTGAAGACCTTCATTTTGCTTTTCCTCTCTCTTGGCTCGCTGTTTTCCACATTTCCCATTAAGGCCTCTGTCCTTTCTCTCTACCCACATCTCCCTCACTCCCCTCTTGTCCTCAACATATTTGACCCTTGACCTGTGATGTGATGCACACGCGTGTATCCGCCCCAGACGGGCCTCAGTGAAAGCATTTCCTTTTCACTTCTGCGTCCTCAGAGAGCTAAACACCCACTGGAGTACTCCGATCCAAGCTGTCTCGCAACTCTACTGATGCTTAAAGAATCTCTCTGTTTTTCCCCCAAAGCCAAACACAGAATGTTTACTGAGTGCTGTTGCCAGTTAGGCTGTTTAGACTGTTTACTCACTCACTCGCTCACTCACTGCACCTGCAGACACCAGAGGAAACTATAGAGAGTTCATTACCAACATGACCAGTACAATTTGTATTAAGATAAAATACAAAAATTGATATACTACATAGAACCGGATATTCTGATAATCTAAATAATGTAACATTAGTATCACACATATTTGCTCGAAACAAGCCTGTGTTTATTAGGACAATAAAGCTTCTTAGAATCTGACAAAGACAGAGAGACTTTTGGTTAGTTGTCTGGTCAGATGGATAGATCAGGGGATGGATGGATGGATGGATCTGTAGTTGGATGAGAGGATAGATTGATTAATGGATAGATTGGTAGACAGATGAGTGGATTGATGGATGAATGGATGGATCGGTGGGTGGATGGATGAATGACTGAGTGGATCGGTATATGGATGAGTATGGATGAATGGATGGATTGGTAGATGGATAAATGAATGGATGAACGGATGGATCAGTTGATGGACGAACGGACAGATGGATCTGATTTTTAATGCATGTTAATGAACATTAGTATAAAATACAAAATGTAAACAAGCCGGATTATAGCAACATTGCTAATTAACATCCGTAGTCCCTAGGCAGGCATGCACAAGGACACATACTCAAATGGATGGATTGATGGATGCATGAATAAATTAATGTATGAATGAATACTGCAGAAGGATGTATTAAATAATGGATGGATGGATGAAAAGATGGATGAAATAAAGGATGGAGGGATGTCAGATTCTCATGACTGATAAAGTATAAGTTCTAGAGTATAGAGTGATATCACTGGAGACTGAAGTGCTAGAATACACTCCTGTGAAATCTATTACACATCCAGGAGCTTTACGTAACTACTGCCACAGAACAGTGCCAACAGAGAAATATCCATGAACTAAATGGTGCTAAACTAGATGGACACTTCTGGGCATGTAACTGGTTTAACATGATTTCTGGTGATCTTCTGAGATTCAAGTGCTGTTTCAGCAAATATCGATTGTCCTTTAAAAACATGAATACTTGAACAGTACTAGACAAAGAGACACCTACAGAAATCACTTAATCTTTAACTCTCACAATAGAGTAGAGATATGTAGCGCATTGCATTCAGGATGTCATAAACAGAACTCTATAGCCTGTTATTAACAGATCAGTGAGCTGTGTGATTGACTAACCTGCAGGAGGAGTCTCTCAAAAGCAAGGCAGGCGTCCCAGCACGGGAGAGCGGGATGACGGAGAGCTTGAGCAGCAGCCAGACCCAGCTGTAGGACCCCACTGTGACTTTCCAGAGCCCCCCAACTGTCCCGAAACAACTGAACATATGAACAAAGCTGTTCGGCTGTAACCCGCCCTGAGAAAAGAGAGAAAAACATAAGCATCTTATTCAAGTCGTCTGGATTCAACAGTTACACAAAACAACATTCAGTCATTCTGAATTCAGTGTTTACCTTCATCTGTATCTTTGGTGTCAAACAAAACTTCAAACATTGTTTGAACTCCAGAGAAAATGTACTTCAGTCCCCATCAATGCAAATCCATTACCAACACACAGATTTACTGGGCATACGCACCCACGCACACACACACCATGGTAAAGGAAAAAAGTCATCCTGTCTCTTCAGGGTGTGTTCTTATGAAATACACAAGACTATAATATTACTAGGAACTGACTCAACATAACTCAATGTGTGTGTAAGTTTATTTGCGAATGTATGCCCATGTTTAGTTGTAACAATTGAAATAAAATGATTTATGAATCACTAAGTAAAACCATCTTTACTTTGTGAAAGTACAAAGTGATGCCTAAATTGTAAATGAATCATTCTTTTGAACAAGTTCTTTTTCATGATTAGCTCAAACTGATTCACAACTAAAACATAAAATGCCTCATAAATTCTGGGAACACTTCTAAATGAATTGTTTTAACCAGTTCATTGAAACAGTCAGACCATTCGAATGAATTGATTCACTAGAATTATTTGGACCTTCCAATGCTAATCAAAGCAGAGGTTTATTGAGTTTCATTTAAACAGATTAATACCTAAACAGGCACACTATGGGAGGCAGAGGAGATCATTTTACCTTCGTAAAATTATCCCAATCAGCACACACTGCTGATCAAACACACCACCAAACCACAACATGCATGCTTTAGTTCCTCCATCTGTGTTGAAACTGTGCATCTGGAAGAATGATGGATCTAATGTTCACACTGTTTGTAACATCATGTATGACATACAAGCCAAAAATATAAGTGTATATGTGATTTAGGCTGAAAGTGTTTGTCTGTGGTCATCTTCTGAGCTTATTTATTACATTGGCACAGTTCAGCCAAAAACACAGAAACACATCCTCACTGACCCTGGAGTTTTTTTTAAAGGGTTATTATGGGTTGAGATGGAGAGAGGGAAAGAGAAATATATTTCATGTAGTTCAGCAGTTCATTCCATTTCTGTCTTTTTAACCAATTGGTTATCCTTTCAGCTAATAATAAATATGAAAAAACAAACAAACAAAAAAAACGTATATCTAAGTCATTTCTGATTTCATGTTTTATCCAATACGAAAACAAATGACAAAACAACTGTATTTCTGTACAATTACATCATATTGTAAATCATGCTCAAATTTCTAAAGATAAAAGTTTGGAAAAAACAGAAAAGCAAAAAAACAAAAAGAAGGAAAAATGGGGTGGGGAGTGGAGGCTGGTGTGTTAACATTGAGACAGGGGGTTGGGTTCACATTCATACATACAGCCACCAGAAGTGAGAGTATAGCCTGTGCTCCAATGCAGCCAATGTTTGCTTCAACCCAGCCAAACGCACAACCACACAAACAAGAGACCGAAAGAGTGCGGACAGAATGAAAGCTGGCTAGAAAATGACTAGAACAAGCAATGCACCAAAAGCAAAAATCAGGCAGACATCCTGAGGGCAGTTACATGATAGAAGATTGAGTTTGAATCATTGGAGGGCTGAGCACCGAGCCCTGTGGTTCTTCTGAGGGTCATTTTCTTAAGATGACAGGATCACAAGCTCCAACCTCATTATGGCCCAAATTTCACAAGCATACAATTAATTTGTATTTTGTAACAGTGCCTCTCGAGAAACACTTACTTATATGAGCATAATTAATATAAAAACAGAAAGCAATGAAATCACAACGGTTAATGAGACGTCAAGGTGTAGAATTAGGACATGCACATCAGACAGCATTCTTGCAGATAAAAGTCAAACTCTAGGTGGGGGTAAGTGGGAAAACTGACCTCCAGAACTGCAGTAAAATCTGGATTTGCAAGTCTGGAGATGGTTTAGTTTATGGGTCTAGAAGCTTCTCCAACTACTGCAAACTAATTGCCTAAAAATCTCTGAGAAAAAAATCTGCAGAGAGCAGATGCACATGAAATCTGTTTGACAACTGGCAAAACAAAAAGACAAAAAGGCAGAACCACTAACCCCATAAAGCCTTTTCCTCAATAATGAACCCTTCGCCAGCTCATTTGTATGCAATGAATCAGGGAAAATGCAGTGCTCTGATGTCTATGGCCACATTCTGAGGGTGGCTAGGTTAGGGAAAATGGTGGCACTGTCTAGTAACACCAATCAGATTTTGCCAGCTCATAAAATAATGCTGAGAAAATGGATTTTCTTCCAGAAATATCCAAAGACTGAAAAGGGCTATTATAGATTGAGTCAGCTTTAGAAAGCTCTAGCAAAATACTCAAGAATCACTCAGCATAATGTGCCGGGAACAACTTCACCAGGAAAAACTTCACCAGGAAAAAGAAAGAGAGAGAGAGAGTTGTTCCAAGCAGACCGAAAGCTAGAAGAAAAATAAGAGAGACACGGAGGACTAACCATCACATGACCATGAAACAAGGGCTGAACGTACATAAACACACACAGGGCAGCAATGACCCCGAGTATGTACACGGAGACAAGCACACTCACGTTAACATGGCCAAAAAGACCACCAGAGTTCACACACATGCAAAAATGAAGACCTACAGAGCACACTTTACGACAGCCAATCAGAATAATGCTTCTGATGCTACAAGATGAAGCAAAACAAAATCTATAACAGCTGTGACTGCATTGCAAAGAAAAATACTCTCTCTCTCTCTCTCTGTGTGTGTGTGTGTGTGTGTGTGTGTGTGTGTGCGCGTGTGTGCGTTCTTGTTCTGTTTGATACGCAGTATGATTGTTCTGGCACTGTAAAAGTTCTGTTGGCTTGGAGATCAGGAAATAACTGTGATCCAGTGAGAAAGGTTGGCTAAAGTTTCTGTACTGTAAGTGTGTGTGCGCTTTGGAAGAACAGCCATGTGTGTTGTTGAATCAGAACCATGTTTAGCAATACAAACCCATATTGGTATCATGATATTCTCTTTCCAGACTGATGTGGATGTTGTTACACAAACCAGAAGGGCATTTGATTCATAGGATTTGACAGTTAAATGTGAAAAAAAAAAAAACCTCAAAACAAACCCCACAGAAACAGCAAAAAGTGCTGTCTTGTTTGCATTCGTAAGACCATAAATGAGATGACCTGCAACAACTCTGAGATTCAGTTTAGAGGTTATGGTCCAATGAACTGTCCCCCTGTCATTTAGGGTCTGTGCTTTTTCTAGATATTCTGATTCAATTTATTAATTGTGTGCTGGTTGACTGAACTGTTAAACTATGGCTGTGTTGACACTTGTAGTTCGGTTCACTTGGATCTTTTGAAGCAGACCCAAAAAAATATTAAAAAAATAATAATTCATACATTTAGTCCTGGTTTGCTTAATGTTCACAATGTCATTTTTAACACCAAAAGAAAAAAAACCCCAGCTTTTATGTTGTATTTTTTGTGACGGAACTTACCGAACATCCAAAACATTTCTGTGTTCTGTACTAAGCGCGCTCGTTGTATGTGTGTACATATGATGGTATTTTGACCAGCTGAGAACTCATGAAGAGCTTATAAAACATGTTCAGGAGTCAAAATTGTGCCAGGAATTCCTCCATTGAACACAAATGAAGTTCTGCTGCAAGGAGACGTTGTAAAGTCTGACGTCTGTACCAAGCTGTAATGGGCAACATCGTGTCTACATATGATACATGTCCTGTATTTGGTTTGCCTGATGTCTTTGGTCCGTGTTACGCTCATATTTCAGTCAAACAGCACCAGAGTTTGTTTGGAAGCGGACTGACCCACCTTTTGATGGGTCTCGGGCCGGTTGTTTGGTGCGGATGGTAGCGTTCACACTTATTCAATTGAACCGCACTAACAGAGCAATCGCACCAGAGTTCGTTTTAATTGAACCAAACCTGTCATACTGAAAACACCCTAAAATGTTGCACTAAAATGGTTGAACTAAACTAACTAAAACTGTAGAAAACCAGTAAAACTAAAACTGATGTTAAACTTTTACATTAAAGCGGTTTAAAGTAAAAATGGCCAAGCTAAACTAAAACAAATGCAGCAACAGGCAAACCCAAACCTTTAGTTTTTCCACAAGTCTTCCACTCTACTCCTTTTCAACTCTAACACACTAATTATACTGATTATAGCTATTGTCTTCATGTGTATTTAAGAGCTCAGCGAACGTCTTGCATGCCTGTGTGTATTTTTACCCCTAATTTCAGACTCTATTGTTTAAGTTATGAACAGCAGAGCACCTCTAGAACATATGTGTGAGAGCATGTGATCCCAACATGAGGTTCATATTTCCTCAGTGGCTACATGGGCGTTCTACCCTTATGCATTGCTACTTGCTGTCTGAAGGGGGTGCTGTGGGTCCTTGACTAAAAACCACTGAATCTCGCTTGCTCAGTCTCATTCATTTTCCAATTTTCTACTCTTTCTGCCTTTAACACTCAGTCTCTCTCTCTCTCTCTCTATTGTTCACTATGTTTGTCATGGCTATTGATGTAAAATCTTTATTAAGGTTTTGAATACACACTTTTGTCTTGTTACACAGTATTCTGCAGCATCTCACAAACAAGTGAAAATCAGCTCCAGTAAATGTAAAAGAAAGTTCTGTAAAGCCGCAGGAAGCTCTTTGTTTGGGCAAAATGCCTATTTTTTTATTCTGAAAGCAATTAAAAGCTGGGAAATAAATTACCTTGCTAATTAAACAAACTCTGGATTTCTGAAGCCTTTTGGATTACCACTATCTATGTGGAAATAATAATGTAGTGTTGTGTGCATTTTTAATGTCCATAGGGAATAGGTATATTTGAGATAATGTTCTCGAGTGCCTCATGTAGTCAGTGCGTGTCTATCAGCTTTAAATATGGACCGTGGTCTTACCCAGACTCATTTTGATTGGCAGGTTCTCTTTGCTGGCTGCCTCCACCAGTTGCCTCCTCACTTCCATCACTGCCTCCTTTTGCTTAGCAACCAGCATCGTCTCCCATAGCAACCGTGCAGCGGCAGATCTGTGGAAAACAGGCCAGGTATTGAGGGGGTCACTCTCTTTTATTTCTTATTCACATAACACACAAAGGCAAGAGCTAGAAGAACTAGAACGACTAAAACAACACCCAAAAACATTTAAATCAGATGTAAATAAAAATAAAAAAAATACTTATTTATATTATATTTAATATTCATACTAATTAATGTAAAAACAAACAGTGATTTAAAAATCAGTGTTTTAATTCATTTTACTTGTATGGTTTAGTTTCTTGAAAAACAGTAAATAATGAAGGGTTGTGTGGAATGGTGGTGATTATCTGATTTGATCCTAAAGGATTGAAAAGAAAAAGCCCCAAAAACAAGATCACAACAGTGATCTCAACAATTCTATCTATGCTTACACGTACTACTATTGGATGATCAAAGAGCTAAGAATACCAAAAACTTCAACAAAAAGCCAGTGTATGAATACCTCTGTATGAATGTGGTGAATGTGTGATGCCAAAGGATTACTGGTCAACATAAAAAGTTAAAAACGGAGCTAAACTTCCTCCATTGGTAACACATACAAAAAACAAATCCAAAAATCAAATCTTTATTTACCATCAAATGACTGTGGGTTAACCTGGGTTAAGCGTTTTGCTCTAGGGCAGGGTTTCCTGATTGGGGGAAATAGTAAAGTTAGGGAGGGAACTGCAGGGGTTTTTGAGTTGAAAAAAAAAAAAAAAAAAAAAAAACATTTTATCAATTGACCTGCATGTCAATATGAGCATTAACCATGAATCAGAAAACTGTGAATATGTGAATGTGTAGTTAGACTGAAGAACATCTGTCAAAGGGGTTCGGCTGACAAAGCTTTTGGATTCTTTTTGTGTGGTTCGGTAACCTTTTGGTTAGCAGGCAGACTTTTAACCGCTAGGCTACACAACACCCCAGTGCAAATGGGCCATTCACACAAAAAAACATTACTACAAAAACAGCTAGACAAAAGTAATGGAATAGAATGTAGGGGGTCTAGAGACCCATTAGTAAAAATTGAAGTTCTTTTAACTTGATATGGCATCTTAAAAACTTGGCACCCATAAAGAAAGGCGCATCACAACTGCCAAAGACATCCGTTAAGTATGCGTTTACATAGAAAAACAATTAAGAAGCAGTGCAGATTGACACAATAACACATCATTAGTCTGCTTCCCTCTATTGACTATTCATCATTTTCAATCTCCTCTCCATCCATCAGTAATAAACAGCTTTTCTTTAGTAACTTTACAATCATTATTCAGCAAGGGTTTCTCATACACCAAATGATCTCCTCTTATGACATGTACTAATGAGACATCATCATTCTGTTCTTCATCACTGGCTCCTCCTCTTCCTGTCTTTAATCATCTCTTGGATTGTGTGTGTGTGTGTGTTCCAGCTTATGTGCTGCTTGTCATATTAATAAAGCAGTGGAAACTTCACACAAACTCTTGATGAGGAGAAGCGACAGAATAAAATGAAGTCTTTTTCGCGGGGGGCGGGCAGCCTGAGGAAACACATCATATGTAAATGAGCAGAATTTTGAGGAAAGGACAAGAGGAGAAAGGGTAAGGGACTGAGAAAGTGAGGGTGCATGTCATGAAACAAAGGACAAGAAATCAGAACGGAGAAAGGGAAGATACATGAGGGCGAGCGACGGAGGGTGGGGGTGTTTTACTGACACTGAAACCAAATGTTAAACCTGCTCTGTTTTTCTTTTGCTCTTTTTGCTTTCTCTCTCTCTCTGTCTATTTCTCTCTCTCTCTCTCTCTCTCTCTCTAACATTTGCCATGTGTTGGATCTCAGCTGTAATGTGTTCCAGACAGAGTTTTGGCAGTGCTAGAGAGAGGTCTGACTCCATTACTCCAAAAACGAGACAAAAAAGAGAGGGAACAAAAATGAGGAGGACAAAAGCCTACATAATAAACATGGGGCTTGTTGTTCTAAAGCGCAGACTTGTGTCGGGAATTGCGAGTGGAGGGACAGTACAAAAACATGACAGATAACGCAAGAACGCAAACTGGCTCAGTAATCTGAAAAATGTGACAAAAACAAAAAGGGAAAGTATAAGAAAAATAAGATCACATGATGGGCTGGTCACACTTGCACATTTTTGAGAAAGCAGAAAAAAACATTCAATTTTTAATAGACTGTAAAAGCAAGGAATGCTTAGTCCATTGTGTTTCCAGATTAGACTGGGTTAAGCACCATATAATGAAGGTGTACACTACCAGTCAAAAGAAGGACACTCGAGTGAATTTCTCATGACCTTAAAAACCTATGCTTAACTGCTACAAATTAATTTTGTAATTTTAAAAACTATTAAAAAAAATTATAATAATAAATTAATCAATAAATCAATAAAAAATTAAGATAGTTTTGATTTGTTTAACATTGTTGGGCCTCTACATAATTCCCATACTTAAATTTGTGTAAATTCATAGTTTGGATGACATTTGTTCTTAAATGTGGAAGATGACTAGGTTTCGACTTATACTTGTTCTAGGACTATTTCAAGACATCTCAAAGATATCTTAATGGGCTAGTAGACGTTCAGCAAGCTTCAGAGACCACAGATCTTTGAAATCTGTTCAAGTATGTTATGTGTCCGTTGGTAGGTAGTGTTTCTTGTGCAATGGGGCTGAACGGATTATGCATGTCATAAACAGATGCACACATTTTCAGCGTAGTTTACATGCCAGAGTTAAGACTGGACCCTCTCTATGTGCATGCGTATGTTGACTCGGCGTGTATTCCAGGAAGACGAGGGGTCCGCTTGGAATGTTTCGGAGGGGCAACATGGTTCCAATTTACCCCAAAAACCTCCCCCTTTTTACTCCACTCCTCTCCTGCAGTGTTCCCCAGGCTAGATGTCCTGACAAGGGGGTTCAGTGAGTTTGTATAAGAGCGTTGTGCTCCATTAGTACTCTAACCTATGGAGGGCAGTGTTGGTCTGCAAAGACAAAATATTTATTACCCATTCCCGCCACTACCTCCTTGTACAGTCCAGTGTGTGTGTGTGTGTGTGTGTGTGTGGTAGGGGAAGTTCAGGGTTCCTGGAAACACATGACTGAGCACTTAAGAATGGACTTCAACTGACTAAGTGTTCCTGAACTCCTTAAAATCAGTCTTCATACACGCACAGACACTAAATTGCATACAAAATGGTTCCAAATGTGATTAGCCATAAATGGATGCCGTTTCATAATAACCTTTTATGTGTTTTGCAATGTAACGCACTTTAAATAAACCGAAAAATCCCAAAATCAATGTTACACCCGCTATTTTATCACGGTGTTACGATGCCATAATCGTTGTGACGGGCAGATTGATTTAGTAGACGGTGATTAAGTCTGTGTTTATGAACAACAGGAAACAAACAACCCCCATTCGTTAGCAGCATTCAATCCAGGTCAGTTATTCTTCAATTACGCCCACTTGCAGGACTAATGACACTATGCACACATATGCTCACACACACAAGGAGACCTGGCAGACGCTCTACGTGAGAGGTGTGTGTATTTTCCGTGCTTATTATAATCTGTAACAGTATTCTGAGAGAAATAAACAAAACTCAAATAAGAAACAAAGCAAGCAAAAACCTCAATTCATCATTAGAGAAACAAAGAGAGTGCACATACAGTCCAAGTTTTTCCTGTCAGGATTTAATAATGGAAAGAGCACAGGAAACTGGAGTGAAAGTTTCTCAAATCTGAAAAGTATCTCTAAAGCGAGCATGCCATTTCACTTCAAAGACAAATGTCAACCGTCTCAAAGAGATTGGAGAATGACTGTTATGCAAGCATCATTTGGAGAAGTAAGGGAGATGGCAAACAAAGAGACTTAAATAAATTGGGTTGTTTCGAGCCTTTAAATCCACAGAGGACGAGATTATGTAATAGCTGGTTTTCATTGATAACCACAGCTGAATATCTTTTGTTCTGGTTTGAAACTGCCTTTTTGCTGCAATTACTGTTCAGGTCTCCCGAAGGATATCACCAATTATTTTAGTGTGATATAAAGTTTGGGGGTCGGTAAGATTTTCATGTTTCTGAAATAAGTCGCTTACACTCATTGATTAATTTATAGTTATTAATAAATATTATTACATTATATTACATTTTACAATGAAATGTATTCCTGTGATGCCAAAGCCAATTTTCAGCATCATTAGAATAGATACAATCACATGATCCTTCAGAAATCATCCTAATATTCTGATTTGGTTACTGTGGTATATTTATATTTATTTACCTTACTGAAACTAAACATTTAAATGGTAGTGTTCTAAAAAAGATGAAAAAGTATAAACATGTATATATTGTGAGTACCAACTCTCGCTGTTTGAGCGTGTTTGAGTGTGTTGAATGGTTCAATTAAATTTACAGACATTTTTAGTGGCTATAATCTTTGTCCATAAAGATAGGCATCATTCGGCTACAATCTTTAAGATAAAAATGCGACACATATAAAGGCAACATCTTCTAACATTAATCTAAAAAAGACTGGCATACACACACTCACAAAAAACACACATTACAAATCTCTCTCATCTGTGGCTCATTTTGTTTCATGTTGAGACTCCCTGAGCGGAAGATAAATCCCAGAGTCAGACACTAACCTTTAACACACAATGAATGGGAGCAGAGTCACAGTTTCAGGAGAAGTTGCCGGCGCACTCACAGCACGCTGCGGGTTTAGAGTTTCTGCATGTATCAATACTGCATGTCTTCATCTCATTTAAATCTACTTAATCCTCCAGCTCCACTGAAAATAGATTGACTTGATAATCAGTACAACCAGAGGAGAAGAGAGGAGAGGAATGAGACGAGAAAAAATATGACAGATAGATATAATACAGATGGAAAGAGAGACAAAACAAGTCAACAGGAGCAGAGGAGAGGAGAGGAAAATAGAGGAGATACAAGATGAGAAGAAATGAGAAGATAAGATGAGACGAAACAACACAAGACAGAAAGATGGTATTGGACAAAACAAAACAAGATGAGAACTACATTTAGAGAGATGAGAAGGAGATGAGATGAGACAACAGGTCAGAGAGATGAGGGGAGACAAAAACAGAAGACGGAGATAACATATAACAAGATGAGATGAGACAACACAACAAGTCAGAGATAAGAAGGAGATTAGATGAGATAAGACGACACAGGACGGAGATGACATGCAAAAGATGAGATGAGAGAAGGTGAGACAAGGTTAATGAGGATGAGACAAGATCAGATGAAAAGGAGATGAAATGAGACAGCATATGACTAAAATTTCTACAAGTCAGAGTCGTGTGTGGGCCTGATGTGTGCCTGACACCATATTCTGATTTAACAACCCACCTGTCAATCAGAGACAGGAAACTACTGGAAGGGATTTAGCAGGGGTGCGAGAGTGAGTAAACAATATGATCTTTCAACAAACACTCAAGAACTCATAAGCATGCCAAATGTGTGACAAAAGACAAAGTACTGTTTTTTAGCCGTCAGTGAAAGAGCGTGTGATATGCATGCAAGCACAGTGTCTGCTCGACATTTAGTGTTGTTTTCTCTCACTGCAGTGTGGTCCATTTCTTTCCCCCTACACACACACTAACACTTTCATGCCAATGTCTTGAGGAGTTCTTATACAACATATGGGTTTCATGCTGGCTGGATAGGGCACAAAGTTGGGTAGATGGTTGTAAAACATGGGTTGAAGTGGGGAGGGTGTGTCACAAACCCTTACATAAGCAAGGACATAGCTGAAGTGTCCCACACACACAAAATCAAAGCACCACTGCTCTACCGCAGTGCCAAGAACAACCTATTACACCAGCCTGACTGGAACACACCTGACCACACACACACATTCTACCAGTCCAAAAACAGATTCTTGGCCAATTGCAATTGTCTATTTGTATTACTGGAGCGGGAAATAAAAGAAGTTAAAAGGGTTGGTTGATGTTGCAGTAGAGAAGAGCGTGAAAAAGTCCTCCTTTAGCAAAGTCTTCAAATCTGCTATAACCAAAATTTCACACACAGCACAATCTATCCCACCAGAGACAGCATTCTACCATTTCGAAGAACATAAATTCACGTCCTCATGAAGTATTTCAAACTCAGCCTACCAAAACACCAGACACAGCTTTCATTACAAAAACGCTCACATTTCTCCCACAACCACAGTAAAAACACAGAGAAATCTGAACATTTCTCCAGTCAGACCTGAATAGGCGCAGTGTACAACTAGACTGTTATTAAAAGCCGGCGTTCTCACAGGCGAGGAAGAGGAAGTCTCCTATCAGCAGCCCGTGCCGGTCGCTCGAGAGACGGCTGCCTGAAAATGACCACCCATAACAACACTAAATCCAGCGACCCTGAAACAGAGCCTACAATTACAACGGGAAACACCATACAATAAAGAGGGCAAAATTAGCCAGACAGCCCACAATTAGGATCCTAAAATAAAACCTTTCATAAATATTTTTCAGAACCTATAGATATAGCTAGGCTAGAATAACACAATGCAGCCAATTACATTCACCTGAGCTGACAAGAACAACGCCAGTATCAGCACTGCAGGGCTGGGCCACAAACCCCAGTCAGAACCAATATCATTAGCGGTGTTTGCTAAATCAAGCATCCTTATTAGCATTGCTCACTCACTAAGGTTACAGACTGAACAATCCCCTAGGACTGATCACAAAAAGAGACCGTTCACCCCAAAATGAAAACTCTGCCATCATTTAAAAACTGCTTTCTGCCTTATATGGAGCATAAAAGAAGATATTTCAAAAACTGTCTCAGTGTTTTTTTTCCCCTTTATACTGTTTAATGAAGGTCAGTGGGGTCTAATACTACAATGGACCCAACTGACTTTTAATAAACATTTGAAACAGTCTTCAAAATATCTTCTTATGTGTTCTTAATAAAAAGAAAGCAACCCAGGCTCATTGGAAAAACATGCCTGTGGCAACACTTCTGCTTAATATAACAGTGTTACTTTTAAAGTGAAATGTCCAGCGAGTGGCATTAAAAGTGCATTCAGTTTTATCCATAACAGGTGAACATGAATCTGGCTGCAGTTTATTACACTGGTTGTTGTATGCATCACAGCAGTTCGAAAATGAAAATAATAATAATAATAATTGGATAGACTTATCCTGAGGCTAGATTATCAAAGATATTTATACATAACGAGTATTCTATATTGATCCTTCCTGACCAGTAAGCATTAGATAATGCTGAATCGAATATTTCAATTGTAAAATACGCGTTGTGGATTATCTGTCTTTCAAAACATGGCGCACAACACAGGAACCAAATAGAGTTGAATTAACTACAATCATGTAGAACTGTTAATCCGATATCACAAAAACCAGACTGTTTCAGTCATTTTTTTAAAAACAAATAATTTTGTCAAACTGAAAAATCTTTAAAGTGCATGTAAACCCATTCATTGTGGTGGCACATGTTTTGCACAGACAAGCACAACTCATATTTTCTTAAAAAAAAACAAAAAATCTAGGTGGAAGCTGTAGAGGAATGAAAGTGAAGCATGAAACTATTTGTGTTTGGATGATCTGTTTGATATGTGTGCATATTCTTTGACCTAGAATATTGGGCTAGCAAAACTAAGTCAGAAATGAATGACTTAGTTGGCATTATACAACGTCTCGAGAGACGTTTTAAGGACAGTAAGAGTCTAGGGAGTTGAGTTGCTCTCCTGAGGATCAGCTGGGCCCTGTCAGAATGCATCAAAAGATTCGATATTTGCCTGGAGCTTGTCTAGACTCTGCTAAACAAACCCTAACCTTGTGACTCGCTTCCCTGCTGAGCTAAAGCTAGAAATCCCCACGCTCACACTGAATGGATTTGACTGTGTGGAACTGGACTGGTTCTCCTCCACTGAGTCCTAGAGCTCCAGCCGAGAATAAAGCCTGAAAAAAAAAAGGGGAACCAGTGTAGATACAGAGAGAGTGGGCAAAATAAATGTGTTTTTGCCCTCAAACTTAAATTAGAAACATACAGAAGTTAAAAAAAACAAAAAAACACTGAGCATGACATCCTAGGGAATTCTAAAACTACACGCAGCAACACAAAAACATTCACTCATGAGCAAACATCCATTACTCAGTTAAAGTGCCGATCACGTCATGACAGAATGACAGAATGAGCACATACTGAGGTAATTAGCACACACGACTACACAAGTACTAATAGATCATTAAAACAACATTACAATACAAAATCGAATATTTCAACACAGCCCATACTGCACAAACAAGCACTCAAGACACATATGATAATCTTTCAAGTTCACTGACAGTACAAGAATTACTATACACATTACATGTATATAGTAATATATAGAAAAAACTTTCTGCCACATTTTGAGAGGGAAAATTCCCTGGTCTAGCCCTTCTCTTTTGCCCAAAATTATTTCTTGAAAAGTATAACAAAGAAATAATTATATAAATTTTAAATTATATAAATTTATATTATATATATATATATATATATATTATATTTTATATAATTAATATAATATAATATAATATAATATAATATAATATAATATAATATAATATAATATAATATAATATAATATAATATAATATAATATAATATAATATAATATAATTAGGGCTGTCAAACATCGATATATTTAAGAAAAATGTGTTATTTATATGTAAAATATTTATATATAATATAAATTATATATAATATAAATATATATACACAGTATATACATGCAAATATTTCTTAAATATATACATGCATGTGTGTGTATTTATATATAGAAAATAATTTTACACCGTACACACACATATATTATGTAAACACAAACTTTTATTTTGGATGCAATTAATCGCGATTAATCGTTTGACAGCCCTAAATATAATATAATATAATATAATATAATATAATATAATATAATATAATATAATATAATATAATATAATATAATATAATATAATATAAAACAGACTAAAGGAAACTTTGGTAAAGTTTGGTGCATGAACATAATATAATTCTGATGAACCAAAGAAAGATCAAGTGGTATCTGCAGATACTCTACTATCGTTATTCCACATTCAACATTTTAAAAACCTGCATGGATTATACTCTCCATATATAGGGTGGCTTATATACAGTGACGAATGAATCTAGACTGTCAGGTACAAAATCTCTGCATTTGGAAGCACGATTAAGCTTATTTGGGATCAGAGCATGTTTTTTTATAGTCCTTAGGAGAAATGTGCCAAGCCTGTCAGGCAATTCCCTGTGCTCACGCTGCTCTAGTCAAGGACATGATCAGCCAAGCAAAAGGCATTTTCACATAAGGCCAACATTTGCATAGACTTATAATAAATACTGCATCTCATTAAAATAATCTCTTCAGTCATTTTGTGCATGTAAACCAATTGTATGTCAGACCAATTCATGTTTTGTAAAAGATTTAGAGAAGGTCATGAGAATGGTTGCATAACACTTAATTCTGACTGTTCCTGTTGTAAAAGAACACAGGTCATCATTATATGTGACAGAAAGCTCTTCAAACGGAGAGTTGTCCCATTCAGTCTCCACACCATCTGGCTAACAGTAAGCGCTTGTATATTTACATGGAGGTCTCAAGAGTGTGTTTGTACTCAGGACTGCGGTGCTACTGTAACCAGCTAATGGCAGTAAAGGGATGTGGTCTTGGAATATGGTATTCATCTGTGTGTGTAGGTAAAACAGCAGCTTCAATGCTCTCCATCAACACTGATTGAACAGGGTTGAGATGACAAATAGTCACAATGGGAGCCCACAATGGGAGCCCACAATGGAGACAAGATCAATCTGGCAGCTTTGGCTGCATGGAATGAAGGTGAAATTGGTTTATTCATTGGCATCATTAGCTCATAGAGGAGTTCCTGTCCCATTAACTCAATCGCTCTGGAGTTGAATTTTTTTCCATGGGCATGTGCTCCCTGAATCCCTGTCTGATGGGATCTGGAAAGAAAACAGACATACGAAACAAGTTCCTCTTTTAACAAAACCTCACGTTTAACTAGTGGTTTAGACCTAATGGGTCGTAAACAGCGTTTGGGTTTCAATACTGATGCCATTTAACTTCCAGATGAAGTAGGTTCAGTTTTGACACTGACACATCTTGCTTCGAAAAAAGTCTTGTATCAAGAGAATACTATGACAATCACCACAAAATCATCTGCCAGCAAGGTTATATGGTCGTAATTACACCAAAAATTATGACAGTTGATGATTTCACTCATGACTGAGTTGAACCAAAGGGCATATATTTAGCTAAAAATTCCCATCAAAAACCATGACTGGGTTCATTTAGGAAAAACATTATTTTACAGTCAGAAAGTGAGCCAGATGTGCGTTAAAACAATTGAGCAGCACGACAATATCACACAGAACAGCAGAAATTTGGGGTCATTCATTACCACATCCCGCCCCGTGGGAAATGACATCGGCAAGAACTCCAGCAAACCCGTTTAGTTATTCAAATACACACAAAATGATGACTAAAGAAATGGTGGTTCTCCATTAAAAATACTTGGCCGGGCATTGTTCCTGTGCCAACATGTGGGGAACCAAGTCTCATGGTTTCCTCTGATTTTTCCTTCTGTGAACAGACAGACTTTAAGAACAGCCGCATTTCTCTAATCCTTTACCAGCACTGAGGTTTTTGGTCTAAGCCAAACTACAGTAGGGACATTCCCTTTACAGCAGTGATGACAAAACTATCAGACAGACAGGTCAAGAAATCTGATGTTTATATGCCACTGCCACAGCCTATTATGTCCTTAAAATTGAGCAAACAGAAATAATGACAAAGAAAAAACAACAACAAGTACTGCATTTTAATATTTTTGCAATTTAATACTGTTTAATTTTCATTTTTTAAGCTATTTTTAAATTATGTATGTGTGTGCAATGTGCATTGTATATATAACATTTTAAATAGTTAAATAAAATATTTACCGGTAAGAATATATGAATATATATATATAAATTGGTACCTAAATTGGTATTGAGAATTGCTAGTATTATTAAAGATTTCTGAAATTTTGGTACCTTGGAGTAACCTTTGGTTACATATTTTGCTCTTAAAGGGATGATTCAACCCAAAAAGACAATTCTGATATTATTTACTCACCCTCATGTTTAAAACCTGTATGACTCTTTCTTCTGTGGATATTTTTAAAGTCAGCGGGGTCAAAACAATATTAGACCCTACTGACTTTCATTCAATGGAACAACAACACTTTTGAAAACAACTTTTGTGTTCAACAGAAGAAAGAATGTTATACAGGCTTTAAGTGAAATGGGGGTGAGTAAATAATGACAGCATTTTCATTTTTTGGGTGAACTATCCCCTTAAATACAATGCTATTCCGTTACAATCGGCTCCTAGATCAAACCATAGGTCTGAACCTGCATGTTAATACCTTAAACCAGTTAATATTATAACCAGCCCATCATGAACATGTAATCATTTAATTTAAAACGCTTAATTAAAAAATATAATGCTTCTGAGACAATAAAAAAGTAATCAAGATATCAATTTTTTTTTTTTCCACAATGTGAATATGCACTCATTGCATGTTCTTTGCATGGTCTTTACAAGAGTGCTTTTGGGTGTTTTCTATTTTAAAAAAACAACAACAAGAAAAAGACTTACTGGTTCTGTGCCAAGCAGCCTGGTGCCAAAATGCCATTTTTATCAGTTGTCTGCTTCAGGTGTGTGAGCTCCAACATGTCCACCTGAACATCAGTCACATGACCTGGCAACTGTGGTAACACTGACAGGATTTTCTCAACCAGATTGTCACCATGATGGCCAACAGCCCCTATAGATTGGGAAATAAGAGAAACAGGAAAAAGTAATTACGTTTTGAAAGGACACAGAATTAGAACAAGTCATACTGTGTTATAATATATGGCACCATGATGTGGCATAAGGCAAGGCACAGGTGAACAGGGTAAAAAAAACAAAAAACTAATAGGTTTCACTATACTACCCCAGCTGAGTACATTAAGATAACTGTTTTCTTATAAGTTTTGTTATGTTATGTTTATATGCAAATAGGCTTAGAATAGAAATCTACCAGGAAAAGCCAGGTTCAAAATTCACGTTTTATTTTGCTGGCATATTAGAGTTTAAGGTTTTTACACAGGCCATTTGGATATCTATATTTATCACCCCATAAATACTTTTAACAGCAGGAAAGTCACCGTATTTTACCAATAAAATGTTACAAATCAAGCAGATTATATACAAATGAACCCCTCTGTAAACCCCTATAGAATATAGATACATTTGGTGTAGACAACTGTTAATGAAGTGGAGATTTCTGCCTCAGTGCATGAAAAAAATAATAATAATATTTTGAGAAAATTGCCTGTATAGCTATGTAAGGTGTTTTTTAATCTAAAGATGCAAATAGATACATTTTAATAAAATAAACACTTAAATGTGTATTATTCTTCCACTAGTCTGAAAGAAGACAAGTAAGTAAAATAATTCATAATATCAAAATTGACCAGTCCGTGAAAAATCAATGGTTTTTCCTGTAGTGCCTTGCCTTGAGTACCAATGATTGAATATGTATTTTGACACATTTGACTACACCTGTAAGATCAAGGGTTCTATCAACAAACACCACTGATGCTTTATTGGGGGCCGCCTTCCTCCTGTTTTTGGCCTGTGGGTGATTGGCGAGCTCCCCTGCGATCAGACGGCTCATCGGACCCACCGAAAAGCTCTCCTCACGGGTGCTGATGAACTCAAACAGGGCGTTGAGGGCCGAAGCCAGAGCTTTAATCTGAATCTGCAGCTCAGGTGGGAGAGAGTTCATATCCACATCCATCAGACTCCCAAATCGTTTTTTCTCCGGCCTCTTCTCGTTGATGGACTGAAGATCAACCTCCAATAAAGGGAAGATATCAGAGAAAGCAGGCAAAAGTTGAAGGTGCTGGGTCAGAGGGGCAAAGACCACAGGAGCATGCATGACCTCAGAAGTATAGTTCATATCACCCATCCACTCACACAGTTTCTCTTCAAACTGCTCAAACACCGGGTTCCTCTCCAGATCAGCGTTCACATTATTCGCAAGGAGGTGAAGGGAGTGAGGAACAGTTGTGAACACCACACAGTACTGGAAGCGACTGAGGGATATGATGTCTTTGATAATGTCTGCGGTTCTACCTTTCAGCACGGTGCTGACCACAAACACAGCTTTGGGTTCATTCTCTCTACCTGATTCAAAGCTTGAGAACTGTTTGATGTTTCGAGCTCCAGCCTCAAACAGAAGCGCAGCTCCCCCGTTCCAGTGCAGACTCTCCGAACACCGATCATCCATGAAAACAACAGCCTTTTTTACTTTTGATAGCACTTTTTCCCACGTCTGACCGGGGAAACACACGACACCATCCGTGGGCAACATATTTCCGCAAATGCTGGCGTTTTAAAATGAGATGAACGAATACAACAGCAGAACTGTCAAACAGACACCATTCAAAACAAACCCATGTGAGTCTCTCAAAGGTGACGTGGCGCAGAGGCGTCGCGGTAGTTATGCGTCATGGTGTAGCAATCAGCTGGGAGTTTTGAAAAGTGAAATATGATGGTATATTATATACATGAAAATCGCTTGCCTTTTCAACATGGTTGCCTTTGATTATATGGTCATTGTTTAAAATATTCTAACACATTAACAGGTAAGAATAAAGAATAAAGGCAAGAATTTGTCAGTTATATAAAAAAAAGTTTTGAATAGTGAAGTGAGCTCGCGTTTGTCCATAAATAAATGAATAAATGAACAAACATCACGCTTTTAATTTGTGATGCTGAACTTCCTGCGGTCCTCCACACGTGCGCGTGCGTCTCTTTGGTAACGCGCACCTGCTACACCAACACGTGGCGTGTCACTACTGTGACAGCTGTGACAGTAACCCCTGAAACTATTATCACACTACGTTACTTTGTCGAACTCGGTGATTCACTGAATTAAACTCTCAAATCAAAGCTCAAAAACCCGGAGGTGATCATGTCCACACGAGAGGTAGAGAAAACAGCTGATGAGAGCACTGATGACGAGACTGACTGGCTTTATGGAGGTGAGAAATAAACAAACGGACGATCAAACTTTAAAACTGACTGAAGGCAATCCAGCGTCCTCGCGATGAGATGAAAATAAGCTGACCAGACCAACATCTACTAAACCAAAAGAATACGTTTTTAATCAGGGATCTGACCCTAAGTTTATTACAACAGAGAGAGACCGTTATTTATCCAGCTGCACGCTTTTCGTAACATTTACTTTCAAATCTACCCTACAGAGATATGGCATAAATACATTTACACACCTAACATAACATAATGTAAGTGCTGCTACATTTAAAAGCAGTTAGACAGCTCATTTTAAACTATTTGTTTGTTTGTTTTATTTGTTAATTCATTTTCCATGTAAAATATGGCAAAAAGGTCATGAAAAATGCTGTATCATGTTCAATTTAGAGGAATCAGAGTGAAGAAAAAAATTATATAATCTAATGTAGAGATTACATTCTGAATATCAGGTTTTAAAATGGTCTTAAATTGATCCGTTCTTAAACTGGCTGCATTTTACATTATGAAATTGATTCCACCATCTGATACGTTTTTTGATTCATGTGAAGTCCCTCATAATTTTTTTTTTTAGTTGTTGTTTTGTGTTTTTGAGTATCATGCAGTTGCTGATACATATATGGCCAAAATATGAAATTATTGGCTTGTAATGTAAAGAGATAGGCTATTTATTACACACTACTACTTACATAACATGCATGTACATGTCAGTTGTCACACTGTATCAATAATATTTAGTAAGATGATATTAAAATAGTTTTATGATCAAAGCTCTGTAGTTTTTGTTGTGGGAGGACGTATATGTGACATATCATTCAGTGTAATACATTGATTATTGAGAGATCTGGGCTGCATTTCCCAAAAGTTGATCGTAGAACAATTCACCAATGGTCTCTATGATCAACTTAGGCTTATGATGCTTTTGGGAAACTCAGCCTGATTTCTTATATTTGATACTCACTTTTAAAAATATTTCTCACGATATAAAAGATATTCAGATTTCACAGCAAAAATACACATATGACCTGTATGGGGTTGTTTTTAGAATTTGACTTGTACTTGCTAAAAATATAAACTATCAGTCAGTTGGCAGAAGACATGTGGAAGATTGTGTACAACAGGTTTTTCAGCAAAGTATTGATTGCATTGATAATTTAGAGGCCATGGAAATTTGTGTATCAAATATAATAGAAGTAGGCTTTATAGAATTAATTAACCATAAACTTCTTCAACTTCAATCTATATACAACATCTGTCTGTCTTCATGTGAAAACACAAGTCTTGTGCTAATCTCTTTATCATAAATAGATGACAATTTGGACGAAGAAGAGACAACAGAAAAGGAAGTGTTCAGGTGAGTGCGCCAAAGCAAATGTCTCGAGCTATTGATGAGTTTCCAATGAGAAACTTGCGATTTGATGGAGTGGAACTTGGTTGATAGTTTCTAATATGTTACCATCACTGGCCTTTTATCGAAGTCTGAATGAATGGATGCTTATCCAGACTTTTGTAGACAGTTCACAACTCTGCATAAAATCTCTGAAAGTGTTATAATGATTGCTACAGCCCTGAGCATAATAGTTTGAACTCTGGTGTAAAAAGACTTTTGGATTAATTATTGCAGTATTTTGTTGGCATAGCTTGAATCAGGCAGTTGATTTATTAATCTTCTCCAAAATGTCTGTTTGCCTCTTTTTTTTTTTTTTTAAGTAGTTTTTCCTCACTTTTGTTTACATTAGCATATACAAATCTGCTTCATCCGCATTTACTAATACATGTCCCCAACACAAGCACACACACACACAAACATTAACATTTAAATTCTCTGCCGTTGTGGGACTTTCTGCTGCTGGCAATGTCAGTAACTTTCAGGTCACTTTAGCCCCGGCTGATTTTCCATTTGAACTGAAAGTTTACAAGACCTAATGGTGTGCCGACTCAGAACGAGAGAGGCTGACACATTTATTTCCTGTTAGGGCAAGTAGCTGTGTACAAATGAAGCGTGTATATTTAATGCCCATTTCACCGCTTAGTAATGACCATGGGTATGGGACACGTCTGTGCCGATAGGCCTCTTTGCAAAAAAAATGCTCAGAAATTGGATCAAGCCACGCGTGTCTGATGGAACTCTTTGGACGCTTGTTAAATTCAGCATTGGATGTGCACAGAGCTAATACAGTATAAGCTCCTCTTATTTGCTCACTGGAGTAGGAATGAGAAGGAATATTAACCATTGTTTTATTCCTCCGCTTCCCAGCATAGTGTAGAGACGTGTTAGCTGTTTCTTGGAGTCGACGCAGCGTTTTTCATCGGTTGGATTGCTTTACCTTCATTAGGGTCGGGGCAAAACTCAAACCCAAGCGAGAATTTTCCCTCACGTTGCATTGGCCTTAAATAAGCCTGATGAGGCCGCAGTGATATAGGCCTCACTTAAACTAATGTAGGCCTGCAGCTAAAGATGTGCTTGTAAATTGATCCTGCTCATTGCCCATTTTTGCTTAGTGTAAAAGCATTTTTATTGTTCTGTAGCTTCAATTAGTGCATGTGATTAAATCAGACAGGCAGATGACGCTGAAAGGAAGTCTGTGCATCTGAAGGAAAATGAAGTTTCTCCTACAGAACACACACCTGACCTGACCTACACTTCAATTAAGAATACGTGATTAATACACGTGTGTATATTAAAATAAAAATAATTTGCTTCAAACCTCTTGTGTATGAATTGCTTTCCCAAACTGTCAGTTATTTCAATTTAATCCATATTTTTCCCTAGTTTGAAAATGTAGCCTAATTTATTTTTTTGGATCATTCAATACATTTGCATTATTGTATAATCTAATTGGTTATAAAATGTCTTACTTCCGCAGTGCTCTGATTGGTGATGTGGATGGTGTGAATAGACTCAGCTACCAGGTTCTTGTTTTAGCAAAACATGTTTTAAACTTTTTATTTATTGAATTTTTTGTCATGATAATGTAGGGCATTAATTTAACTTTACAAACACATCCGTTTGGTTTTCCCCCTCAAAGGAGAGTGAATCAGACAGTGATGATGATGATGTCTGTGTGACCATCGGTGACATAAAAACAGGCGGATCTCAGGGCTTGTGAGTAATTCAGTTAGAGGTTTTGACATTGTCAAGCCTTCTCATGTCATACAGAGATACTTATGTCTTAAGGCATTTTGGGTCTAATAGATTGCTATAATGATACTTAATTGTCTCTTTGTGGTTAATTCTGTAGGTCATTTGGTTCCAGTTCCATCAATCTGAACATAAAGTCCTCTGTATCAGGTAATAAAGTGCAGGTAATTAATCTGTTGATTTGATATTCAACACATATATTACTCTGTAGTAAAAACTATTTTTAAATATTAGAACATTTTAATTACCAAACACGTAATGTGCCCCAAATTTACTGCATTATTTTCCCCATTACATCATTTGGACCTATTGCAAACAAGTAAAAAAAAAAAAAAATTCTCTGTATTTACAATTATTGCAGTGTTGAATGTATTCCACCCCGAGTTTTTATAAAGGGGGAAAATTATCAAACTAATATTTTTATTTAATTTATAGATTTTTTTTTTTTTTATCAATGAATAGACAGCAATACAGCTCAGAGCTCATCTAATTGTGTTTCTAATTTGACCTCCTGAGGTTGTCAAACTTTCCTTTTATTGACCATTTATTTGATAAAATAAAAATAAAAATGACACGTCTATTATAAGGATCCCCTTAGGAAATTTCTCTGGGTTTGGTTTGATCTGTATGTGAGAATGCAGCCTCTAAAGTCTTATCTACTGTGAGTCAGGCTCCAAGTCTAGAGGGCTGGATCTGGATGCTGAAGGCAGAGTCCTGCAGGTGGATGTGGAGTCCTTTGAGGAGAAGCCATGGAGGAAACCAGGTGCAGTTGATTGCGTTAAGACTTGTAAAGTGTGTGTGTGTGTGTGTGTGTGTGTGTGTTTGTGTTTGTTAGTGTACCTCAGATTCAAATGTACGTTTTCTCTAGTACAAACTCTCACAGCGCATGTTGTGTATAAACGCAGGTGCGGATCTGTCTGACTACTTTAACTATGGTTTTAATGAGGACACCTGGAAGGCATACTGTGACAAACAAAGACGATTACGCATGAGCCTAGAGATCCTGAGCCTGTCGTCATCCAGCAAAATAATGGTACATTTAGCAGATCTAAAATATGCCCTCACTTCTCTCATGATGTTTTATACTAGGATGTTGATAATTAGTTGTGACAGGGCATTTACTGCTGTTTCAGACATGCCAGCTCTGTTCCAAAGCCTAGTGAAATACCTTGTTAAATAGGTTGCTGCCTACATAGACAGCTACCTTCTAAGGGAGCATCCTAACTGTCATGAAACCTCGTGACTGAGCATAATGAGGCTGTAAAAGCGAACTGAGTTTAGCTGTTCAGCGTGATGACGTTTAATGTCCCCGACAGCCTCTGTATTTTATGTCGTAGAATAAAACGTGAAAGTGTCATGAGCTTGTGTTCACCACAGACTTTAGTTCAGCCATTTGACCAAAACCCCATTTAAAAAGCCCATTGTCTTCTGGACGATGGAACCGGACGTGCTAAAATGCTAACTTGTTTCCACGTTTTGGCCTGCACCACTCTATTGCCTTGTCTGCCAGATTTAAATTTTTAATTTTTTCCATTGAGCTTGTTGCAGTGTTTTCTGGGACTGCCTTCGCATGTGTAGCTACCTTATAATTTGGATAAAACAAGGTATCTTAGGAGGCAACTTACTGGATTTATACCTTTTAGAACACATTTTACTTTGGAAGCACCTATGGTGACTTAAAATGCTGCCACTTTAGACGGCCCAAGACGTTTTAGATCACTTGTCTACACAGAATATGTGTCTCTTCATATGAATGTGTGCTCTCTCTCTCTCTCTCTCTCTCTCTCTCTCTCTCTCTCTCTCTCTCTCTCTCTCTCTCTCTCTCTCTCTCTCTTTCCAGGTGCATCAGAGTTCTAGTGATCTGTCTGAATACTCATCCAGGTGTGTACATGAACCCTAAATCAAACTTATCAGTGTTAACCAATCAGAACAACCCATACACACATTTCAGACAATTTCTTTCTTGGAACAAGATGTGGGTCAATAATAACAGATTGTTATTTTTTCTGGTGAACTGTCACTTTAAAACACTGACAGTAGCCAACATTTTGGTTTAAAATGTCTTTGGCTTGAGTCCTAAAACCCTTTACAGGTATTCTGAAGTATTTTCCCAGAAGTAGAGAGGATGCTTCCAAACTCAGCACACGATAGGCTATATATCAGCCCACTATAAGCTGTCATTTAAATTGAAGAGGTGCACTATGGAACAGCTTACAACACGTAAGAGAAGGCCAGTCAGCCTTTGCATACAGTGTAAAACAAATTGTATTAAGAATCTCTAATGAAGAGGAAGTAGCGTTGCTATAGTTAATGTAATTTTTTTTTAAACTATTTCTCTGACCTTTTCCTGGTCTGTTCCCTGCTTTTGGAATGACCTGCCCAGCTCAACCAGAGCGGCTGAGTCCGTGTTCATTTTCAAGAAACGGCTAAAGACGCATCTTTTTCGGCAACACTTGATCCATTAATACTAACACTTTATCTTCTATTCTATATCTATTATTTTAAAAAAAAAAAAAAAAATAGGCCTACAGGTACTGTGTTAGATTAAACTGGAAAGTGTCATAGCACTTGCATATTGTTAGTTTAACTGCTTCTATTGTTCTCATTTGTAAGTTGCTTTGGATGAAAGCGTCTGCTAAATGAATAAATGTAAATGTAATTTCTGTCTGCATTTTCTGTATTTTTCTTCTTGAAACATCATGTGCAGTTGAATTGTTTGGGTAGTATAGGACTCTTATTTACTTTGCGTGCCAGCCATGTTCCCTGTAACAGCAGCATTTCATGATAATGGCTTTCTGCTGTTGTCCTAAACGCTCCATACGCATGTTATCATCCCTGTTTACGCCGGTTTTAATACTTTTTCTTTCTTTTTTTTTAGCTCTTGATTTCTATCAGCTCTTGTTTTCTGTTCTCCCCTGAAGAAAACATCCTGACTGTTGAAACCTCCTAATATTTCACTATTACTTTTCTATGAGACACAACACAAATACACACACACCATGGTTCAGTCCTGGTGGTCCAGACTGCCTTTGGTCCTGGGCAGGAGTTAGCGGGGGTGATTTTTAATCAGCCGTTCCTTGAACTTCTCTTCGATCAGTTGAAGGTTATGCCTTGCTCAGGGGGACGTGTATGAACTGGAGCATTCAAGGGTAAAGCAACAGTCCGGCTTTCATTATTACACATACACGCACAGACAGGATGCAGGAGTCAGTCACAGTACGCCCGTTTAAACACAGAGCATGAGGTGGCATTTTCGGAATCGAACGGGCCTTAACAAAGATTGTTATTCGATCTTGTTCAGCTACATTATAATGCAGTGTTTTTGCACACACACACACAAAAAAAAGTTCATTTGAGTTCATGTGCATATTCAGGTATAGCTTGACTGCTTACTCTTTGAATGAGATATGAATTTCTATGAATTCTAATTTTTCATTCTATTTAAATCTATTTTCTAAATGCATGTTTAATTTTTTTTTAATCAAAATGTCATATCTGGATCTTCCAGTAATAAGTCTTCTCTCTGGTGACATATGCAAGACTTCTCCAATCATTTAATATGCTAAAACCCTGTCCCTGCAATCTTGTTTTTCTCTGCCTCCATTTTTGAATGCAACGCCCGCATCGTATAATCCAATCACGATGTACGTCACAAAAAATCTGTCGCTTCTTCCTTTGCGCAACTTTAAAGGGATAGTTCATCCAAACTTTTATATTCTGTCATTATTTACTCACACTTGTGTCATTCCAAACCTGTATGATTTTCTTTCTTCTTTGGAACAAAAAAAAAAAAAGAAGTTATTTTGAGAAATGTCTAAATGTCAAAACTGTTTGGTTACCAGCATTTGACAAAAAATATTCTTTTGTGTGAAGAAATTATTTTTTGGGTGAACAATCCCTTTAAATGGAGAAATCACGTACAGTGATTAAAAATACACAGAGTATGCGATGAATTTTGAATGTCCATTTTTTATAAAATCATGAGAGGGTAGCACTTAAATCCACTGTTGTGTCTGCTGAAAGTAGGTGACACCAGAAGTGAGTCAATTTCATGCTTTTAATTAGTTTTGTTTTTCTGTAGTTGACTCTGTCCCAAACTTCACCATCAGAACATGAACAATGACAGAGACTTTTGAAGACAGGCTGACCTTTACTTGGACGCTTGAACGCTTACTTTCTTGCAGCATGCATAATGTCCGATGCAATATTAATGCACTCTCTTTTATTTGATGAATTTTTAGTGACTGAAATAGGTTATTGCCTTGTTCATTTGTGCATTACTGAAAATATTTGTAGCCACGTTTCAGGGGACTTGAAGATTTATGAATGGTGATGACTAGCACGGCACACATTCACCCAAGTGTGTAACTGCTGTGTGTACATGAGCTAAAAATATTGTCGTGCACATGAGAGGAGATTTCCCAGATCAGCAGGAAAATAGCGTTGACTGAGGTTGCATGTGTTTCTCTGCGTGCTAAGTGTTATAGAACCAAAAAAAAGTGCCAGGATCTTTTGTGTTCATAAAATGTGCACTGCACACTGCAAGCCATTTAATCCTCCTCACTCACACATATGGACTCAACATAATGATCTGACTTTGATTTATGTGTGTGGGTGTGAACAGGAAGTCGAGCGGTTCGATCAATGTTATCGGAGGACATGCAGGGACCATCAGTCGAGTGGAAGGCCGAAGACGTCACAGCACGGATGAAAATAACATCCAGGTGTGTTTTTGCGTGCTTGATGGACACAAAGAGTACTGATCTCATATGTCTGTGTGATATGTGTGTATTTCAGGTCGTTTCAGAGCAATCCTCGGACACAAAGCCATCCTCCCCAAAGCGGTTGCCCTTCTTTCCTCCAAACATCCCACCTCCACCTTTCCCTCCTCCCTCCATCAGCACCACACCCCCCCTTATACCACCACCCGGTAAGCGAGCTCCATACTGTACACTCATGCACACTCACTGTGTCAGCAGAAAATGGACTGGCCCATGCTCTGTAGTGACGTAGTAGCATGTGAATGCTACGACATTGCAGGTTTTTCTTCAGCTTGTCCTTGAGCAAATCTCTCACTCATAATAGTTCCAAAATCAAGCAGAACACATCAGAAAAGACACAGTCCTGCATATTAACCAGCATATTAAATATAAATCAGATTAGTCTCATAACAATCGGGTCAATCCTCATAATGCTAAGGGTTAATTGAAGATTTTTAAGTTATATTTTTGCTTAATTTATTATTGTAATAATTTACCGTTCAAAAATTAGGGAATTCATTATTTTATTTAGCAAGGATGCACTAATTTTATCAAAAGTGACAGTAAAGACATTTATAGTGTTACAAAAGATTATTTTCTGGGTTTTTTTATTCATCATAGAATCCTAAAAATAAATGTATTTTGGTTTCCGCAAAATATTAAGCAGCACAACTGTTTTCATCATTGATAATAATACGATATGTTTCTTTAGCATTAAACCGGCATGTTAGAATGATTTCTGAAGGATCATGTGACACTGAAGACTGGGGTAATTATGCTGAAATTAGCACAGGAAAAAAATTTATTATAAAATATATTTAATAATTAAAAAAAATTTTTTTTGACAATATTACTGGTTTTACTGTATTTTGGATCAAATAAACAGCATTTTTTTTTCCAAAAACAGTCAAAAATCTTACCAACCCCCAGCTTATACAGATATATACACACAATAAGTCTTTAAAGAAAAACATAATAGATCTCATTTTTTAAAATGTACGTGTATGATCCAAGTGGTAGATAAAGCTGGACACATTTTCAAACAGCCCAAGGGAGGTCAAAGGTTGTGTTGATGTTTTCATTGCACTGCATTGTACATATGGTCAACCGTAGGGAATTTGCGGTTGCCATGACAACATGTATCCATGATGTGTTTGATTCACACCCATGTTGAGCAACCTGCTGCCTTCTCCTGGTCTGAAGAGAACCTTAATATCCTAAACACATGTCTTAGTGCACTTTAAACATTAAGCTTATTTTTGCCAGGTATGATATAACAAACTGCACTGAATCTACATCCATTGCCTCATGAAGTAGTTTGTATATTTGTTAAAGGGTTAGTTCACCTAAAAATGGATCTTCTGTCATTAATTACCCTCATTTCGTTCCAAATCCGTAAGACCTTCGTTCATCTTCGGGACACAAATTAAGATATTTTTGATGAAATCCGAGAGCTTTCTGTTCCCTCCCTAGACAGCAACGCAACAACCACTTTCAAGGCCCAGGAAGGTAGTAAAGACATTGTTGAAATAGTCCATGTGACTACAGTGATTCAACCTTAATGTTATGAAGCGACGAGATTACTGTTTGTGGGTAAAAAACAAAACAAAAATTATGACTTTATTCAACAATTTATTTTCTTCTGTGTCAGTCTCTGACGCTGTTTACATAGTCCACTGTAGTCCCACTGGCGATGTCTTTACTACCTTTCTGGGCCTTGAAAGTGGTGATTACGTTGCAGTCTATGGAGGGACAAAAAGCTCTAAGATTTCATCAAAAATATCTTTATTTGTGTTTTCGAAGATGAACGAAGGGCTTGCGCGTTTGGAACGACGTGAGGGTGAGTAATTAATGACAGAAATTAAATTTTTTGGGTGACCTAACCCTTTAATGTGTTCTCTGTGTTAAAATATTGCACACTAGGGCAATGCAGTGAAATGCCCCATGATGCCCCAAAATGATGTTTATGCTTCAGTTCAAGGTTAAAGTTCAGTGCTAAACCAGATGCACTGCAGCAGCTGTGCATGTATCATTTGACAGTGACTAAATATTGTGCGTGCATGTGTCTCTGTAGGAGTCTGACAACATGTGCGCTTGAGCTAGTGCTTCTATATCCAGGTGTGTGTAATTCTCTCCAGGTTTTCCTCTGCAGCGCAGGCTTGCTGGCTCTTAGCTTGGCTAACTTCCTGCTCATATGCTGCTCCGCCTCACTTTCAACAGGAAGTCTATAGTTGAGCTCTCTTAACTCTTCTCCTCTTCTGCTTCAAAGCCCCATCAGAAATCTCCTCCTGCCAAATCTCACCACTCCTCCTCCAGCCCACTCAGACCTCTTACTTAGACTCACCCATCATCCCCTTTTTTAGGACCAACTCATCCTTTTTAATACAGTCAAAATATCAAACTTCCTGGTCAGGCCCAGCCTTTGAAGTTCAGCCTTTAATCCAGAACGGGCCATTTTCATTTTATCAAAGAATAAGCCCACCTCCCCATCTTTAAGTTATAGGCCTCTCTTTCGGACTCGTTCGCCCTGTGGATATCGCTGTACTGTTATGGCCACGCTGTTTAGTTTGTGTTGCTAATGCACTGTGTGCAGAGCCGCCGGCAGGGCACATAAATCGGGGGGCATTTATATTTCTACGGGGTGCCAGCGACTGCCGAAATCACGTTCAGCTGTGAGGTCTGGTTTGGGTGCATGCTTTTCGCATTTAGTGGAGGGAGGGGTGAGTGTGAAGTAACTCTTTTGAGGGGTATGGCCCGCGAATGCCCCCCCTTGGCGTCGGCCCTGGCTGTGTGCAGCTAAATATAGCTCAGGGCGGGAAGAACGAAAAAGTGCCATGCCAGCACAATCGTGGCACTGGAAATGTGCTGAATGACCCAGCTGTGCTGAAAGAGAGAGAGGCGAAAAAGATGGAGAGGAATGTTTTGATTAAATGGGGTTGTGGAGGAGTGAGAGCCTTTTTTTTTCATTCGAATCATAATTTTAATAACAGATTTGATAGGAGAGGATTTGTATTTTACATTTTTGTACTGATAGTCTAAATATTTTTGTACAAAAAGAGTCTTTTAGAGGACATTAATGGTTGTAAATGTCCATAAAGTACCTTTAAGCACTCTTTGCACAATATTTTCATTAAAAGGTCCAGCAGCTCTAAATTATACAACTTCTTAACCTCAGTGAAAGAAACGAAAGAAAGATGGAAGAAAAGAGACAAACGCATATTTGTGAAGAACTTTTTTTTTGTCACAATCATGTCAACTCTTGTCATTCAAAAAATGTAAAGAAATTTATTTCATGCATTCATATGGTAATACATTACAGAAATGTTAATGTTACTACTAATGCAATAGCTAACATGAACTAACAATAAACAGTACTTTACAGAAAAAAAAAAAATTATATATATATATATATACACTCACCTAAAGGATTATTAGGAACACCATACTAATACTGTGTTTGACCCCCTTTCGCCTTCAGAACTGCCTTAATTCTACGTGGCAATGATTCAACAAGGTGCTGAAAGCATTCTTTAGAAATGTTGGCCCATATTGATAGGATAGCATCTTGCAGTTGATGGAGATTTGTGGGATGCACATCCAGGGCACGAAGCTCCCGTTCCACCACATCCTAAAGATGCTCTATTGGGTTGAGATCTGGTGACTGTGGGGGCCATTTTAGTACAGTGAACTCATTGTCATGTTCAAGAAACCAATTTGAAATGATTCGAGCTTTGTGACATGGTGCATTATCCTGCTGGAAGTAGCCATCAGAGGATGGGTACATGGTGGTCATAAAGGGATGGACATGGTCAGAAACAATGCTCAGGTAGGCCGTGGCATTTAAACCATGCCCAATTGGCACTAAGGGGCCTAAAGTGTGCCAAGAAAACATCCCCCACACCATTACACCACCACCTCCAGCCTGCACAGTGGTAACGAGGCATGATGGATCCATGTTCTCATTCTGTTTACGCCAAATTCTGACTCTACCATCTGAATGTCTCAACAGAAATCGAGACTCATCAGACCAGGCAACATTTTTCCAGTCTTCAACTGTCCAATTTTGGTGAGCTTGTGCAAATTGTAGCCTCTTTTTCCTATTTGTAGTGGAGATGAGTGGTACCCGGTGGGGTCTTCTGCTGTTGTAGCCCATCCGCCTCAAGGTTGTGCGTGTTGTGGCTTCACAAATGCTTTGCTGCATACCTCGGTTGTAACGAGTGGTTATTTCAGTCAAAGTTGCTCTTCTATCAGCTTGAATCAGTCGGCCCATTCTCCTCTGACCTCTAGCATCAACAAGGCATTTTCGCCCACAGGACTGCCGCATACTGGATGTTTTTCCCTTTTCACACCATTCTTTGTAAACCCTAGAAATGGTTGTGCGTGAAAATCCCAGTAACTGAGCAGATTGTGAACAGGTTTTTGAACAGGTGTTCCTAATAATCCTTTAGGTGAGTATATATATATATATTAGTGCTGGGCAAAGGTTAATCGCATCCAAAATAAAAGTTTGTGTTTGCATAATATATGTGTGTGTACTGTGTATAATTATTTTGTATATATAAATACACACATATGCATGTATATATTTAAGAATTTTTATTTATTTATATATAAATTATTTATATTTATATATAATATAAATTATGTATAAATATATATATATATATATATATATATATATATATATATATATATATATATATATATATATATATATATACAGTATATACATGCAAATGTTTCTTAAATAAATACATGCATATGTGTGTATTTATATATACAAAATAATTATACACAGTACACACACATATATTATGCAAACACAAACTTTTATTTTCGATGTGATTAATCGCGATTAATCTTTGCCCAGCACTAAAAAAAAAAATAATAATCCTGTGGTGACGGTGAACTTATTATTACTTCAGTCATCAGTCACATGATCCTTCAGAGATCATTCTAATATGCTTATTTGCTGCTCAAGAAACATTTTTATTATTGATTCTTTGATGAATATAAAGTTCAAAATAACACCATTTATTTGAAAAGAAAATCTTTTGTAATGTTTAAAATGTCTTTATTGTCACTTTTGAACATTTTTATGCATCCTTGCTGAATAAAAGTACTAATGTATTTAAAAAAAAAACTAACTGACCCCAAACTTTTGAATGGTAGAGTACATATATATTCATAAATAGACTTTTCAGTACATTTATAATTTAAATTGTCCAAAAAGGCATTAACTAATGTTAACAAATGTATTTGTTTATTATAAAATGGTACCATACCTTTGACAAATTAATTTTTTGTAGCCAGTTTTGTCCTCATGCTCAAAATACACATGACAAATTATATAGCGTAGAACCAGTGTTTGGAGCATGTGCTCATGTGCACTAGCAGCTGATCTGTGATCTTACTGAACTATTTTGTAGCTTGCCACAGAACTCTGATATAAATTAGCATAGCATCCACAGGCATACTGGGGGAAAAAAGCAGTTTAGGGAATAGTTCACAAAGTACATGCTTTCTTCTGGGACTCTGAAGTTTCAAGGACAACACAGATGATTTGCGAGGCTCTGTGTGAGTGGATGCATGCGTTTGAGGGGATGCTGCGTTTCTGCCTCGTTCTGTGTTAACCAGAGCTGCGTGATTTCTGTGTTCCTCAAATTACTGTTTTTCTTTCAGCCTTTTTCCAGTCGTTTTTGTTGTTGTTGAAAACGGTCTTTTGGAGCTGGCTCCCATCAGGGGTCCGTGGAAAAACAAAAGGGGGATGGTGCCCAGATGTGCACGAATGTTTGCGAGTCTGTGGCTGAGTGTGATCAAAGCAGATAAGTGTGTCTCAGCCATGTGAGGGAGAATGTGTTTTTTGGGGTGCTGTGAAGGCCCATTTGTTTCACGCACTCATTTAAAGGAGGAGGAGGAGGGGGGGGGGGGTCACGGTTAGCAAAGGCAATAAAAGTTGTAGGCCGCTGCATTTGTTGAATTCTGTCTGGATGTGTCATAAACAGTGTTGAGTCATTTGAAGTCAAGACATCTGGACACACGCATGCACACAAACATGCATTTGCTATACTAAATGAAATCTCATTTTGGTGTTTGAAGAAGTATGAACACCATGCACACGATTTTAATATTATTCCTTTTTTATGCTATTTCACCATATCATTTTTCACATAATGTCTGTTTATGCCTGCCGTTTCAGGTTTCCCATTACCTCCCGGTGCCCCTCCACCTATGATATCAACATTAGATAGGTAAGTGTTTATTTTGAAGTGTTTTTTTCCATTAATGATTGATTGTTAAGCATTATAGAAGGGTTTGTGTATGATGGATCATGTGTGTGTATCTGTCCAGGTTGATCTCACATAGATACTGGAGAGAGAGACAGAGGAGGTATAGCAGACAGAGAAAGCAAGAACATAGCAGGTCACTATACAAGCAAAAGAGGGAGAAAAAGAAAGACAGAGAAAGAATTGGAGAGACAAAGAGGTAGAGCTTGTGAAAGAGACTTAATAATGTTGCATTTTTGCAGAACACCTCTGCCTTATTCAATAACCTCTAATAATCCAGTTTAACCAGTTAATATTCAGATGAAGTCATTAGTGGAGTGTCCATTTATGCATTTTAAATTTATGACAAAATATGTTTTAAATTTATAAAATCAAAATGTATGACATAAATTGTAAAAAAAAAAACAAAAAAAAACCCCAAAATAAATATAAACGAATACACTTTACCTTTGAAGTGAATACATAGTTTATGTGGTAGGAACCATGCACATAAATTATGATGGAATTCATGGGATAGAAATGCTTTATTCACCTTTTTTTTTACATTTTGTTTTTTAAATAGCTGTTTTGTATTTTAAAATGTAATTTATTATGTATTTTCAGCCACATTACTCCAACCTTCTCATAATCCTTCAGAAATCCTTCTAATATGCTGCTTTGCTGCTCAAGAAACATTTCTCATTATTATCAATGTTGAAAACAGTTGTGCTGCTTAATTTTTGTAGAAATCATGGTACGTTTTCAGAATTCTTTGAATAGAAAGTTTAAAAGAACAGCAGTTATTTGAAATAGAAATCTTGATCTATAATAGCATTATAAATGTCTTAACTGTCCATTTAAAAAAAAAATCCGACTGACCCCAAACTTTTGAATGGTACTGTACATTTCGCAACTTGGATGGAATCATAGTTATAGTCATTCCTATTGCCTTATTTTCATAGTTTATGAATTGTATGCTAAAAGAATCCAAACAAGACAGGCAAGTAAATGCTGCTACATGTTGGCACAATATTTTCTATTAGCAGACTATTATACAGTATGGCAGATTGTTATTACCAAAAGGAAATATCACATAAGGAATAAAAAGATGACCATGAGATTAAAACAAGAAAGTAAAGCAAGTTTAAAAGTTATGGGACTCATTCATTCAGTGTCCCTCATGACAGAGATGATTGACTCTTGCTAAAGCTGTGATTGGCAGCCTTCATGGAGTTTATGGGACAGTAAAACTAGGCTGCAACTACAAAAAAATTTTTTTCACTCTGTCAGAGTCGTTACTTCTGTCTCTGTTCCTGCCTGAAAGTATGTAGGGCAGCTCATCAAAGTTTCACCCCAGACTTAGAAGAAGAGAAATCAAGACAAAAGCACTAAACTCCCATCTGCTTCAGTTAATCCACTGTGACTGTCTTTCTTCCATACACACAGAATTACTTATTCGGTTTGAACAGGCTCTTCCAGCTCATCTCTGTGCTTGGAAGATATCAAACGTGTGTTTTAGGTGGTTAAGTGTGCGTGTGCGTGTGCGTGCGTGTGCGTGTGTGTGTGTGTGTGTGTGTGTGTGTGTGTGTGTGTGTGTGTGTGTGTGTTTGTCTCTTTGTACTTGTATGCCTCTCAGCTCTCTGACGCCATAACTTATCTTCTTAAAACTAAAATATGGTTAAAAAGCCATCCCTGACCCAGTCAAACGCCAAATAAGGCAGAGAGAGACACAGACAGGGTGGCCATGTTTGTGCCTCTGGCCTCCTGTTTACAGGCATCCAGAACTCCCCATCCATCTATGCCTTATACTCTTCCTCCCTTTCTCCCCAAGACAAACAGCCAAGTCTCTGCCTGTCTATCTCCCCCCTCACTTACTTTATTTCTAGATTCACTCCCCTCACAGCTTGACAGGCATCATCATCTGCAGAACATTTGAGTGGTTCAGTGCCAATTTGGCAAAAGGCTTCTGGGGAATCATGACATTTCCTAAACAATAGGTATATATTACATATTTTGATAGTACACATACATACTGTACTGTATTACTAGGTTTATAAATACTTATACTATACTTGTACTATACGCAGATTTTTTTTTAATTATAATTATAGAAAATTGTATATTATTTTGTATATGATATTGGAAGTGTCTGCCTTTTGCCATTTGTAAAATTACAGTTGTGAGCTTGATCTATTATTTTTTAGTCATTTAAGTAATATGACTGTTTAGTGACAGTTTAAGAAGGAGGTTCTTTGCAGACATCAAAATAATCAAAATACACATTTTGCCACTGATAAGTGACATCTGTGTTTCCCCAATTTTGAAAGGCATTAGTGTGGGTTTTAAATGGATTTCTGCTTTGTTCACATCTTCGTTAAGCATCAGCATGAGTCATGTGGATTTATTCTCTGTTCATGTCTTTGTCGAGCTTGTAATGGCAAATTTTATGAAAGCTCTGACTTCTCTCAATTGACTGTCATTTATGTCCTATCCACCGTATTATTCACGTGCAAATGACGTGTACATTTACAAATGGCATTTATAAATTGAATGTGTCTGGCTTCTGATGTCATCTGCTTCCAGTTATTTTTAGCTGTACAAAAAAGCTCATTATGCTGCTTGATTTTGCAAACTGGTATTTCTTACCCTATTATTTTAATGTAGTGGCTTAATCATAAACATGCTGGTTTTTAGTGCAAACAGTTTTACCATTTACTGCACTTTGTTATTCTTCTCGTTATTTACCTATTGCGGCTAATGAACCGGAAGTCTCACACATTCACAGAAAATAGCTTACTTCCGCGTTAAAAAATAAGGTGGATAGAAAGAACCAAAATGGCAGCAGACTATCTACTTCTCTGTGCTAATTTTATCCTTTTTCACCCTCTTCTGACCCAACTCCCTCCATTTTTTTTTTCCATTTCCTGATCCTCAAGTTTGCTTTTTTCAGTCCTTTTTCTGTTGTTTAAAGAATGGTTCTTCTCACGTCTCAGTCTCTCTGCCAAGTCCAAACATCCTTGGAGGAGTTTCCGTTCATCCGAACCCTGCCAGCCAACAACTGTATAATTCATGAATCACTTCCTCTACTACCATCACTCCAAAAAACTCACTTTTCTTCTTTTCTCCCTTCTTTTCTGTCCTCTCTGTCACATGCATACTCGTTTTTCACACATAAACATCACATGCTGGGAGAATATTGTAAATATAAAGGGTCCTTGTACAAAGCCCTGAGGGACACCCCTGGGGCCAGTTGCATAAACTTGGTAAGACCGTGTCTTAAGAACTAGCAGTTAGACAAGAGATAATCAGTCTTACTTTTCCAATTCAAATTAGACCGATCTACCTTTTTATGTAACTGGCTTTAAAAAGTTAGGACCAGTTTTGAAGAAAAAAAAAATAGATGACAAACTTTTAAGACTAGCCTAATCAGTTTATGCAACCGGCCACTAAAATAGGCCACAAGGTTCTCTGGGAGATTATTTTAAAAGCATAGCACCTTTCCTTCTGCTTTAAATGTATCATGCCTTGGCTCTCCAGTCATCAAAAAGAATCCACAGTCCATTTTTAGGAAGAGGCGATCATTTTATATTAAGTGCAGATTGCTTTCATCCTTGGGTTTGATTTAGATGTTTTGAGTCTTGGCATCCACATCCAGTATAGTTTCTTTACTTGCCAGCAATCCCTCTTCACATGTTGTGGAATATCAATAATAATTGTTTTAATGGTAACACTTTACAAAAAGGTCTCATCTGTTAACATTAGTTAATGTATTAACTAACATGAACTAATAATGAGCAATATATGTTACAGTATTTATCAATCTTTGTTAATGTTAGTTAATAAAAATCCGGCTGTTCATTGTTTGTTCATGTCAGTTCATAGTGCATTAAGTAAGGGATAATGTAGAGCGAGGTGGTTGTTATAGCGAATACAACCCCGACAGGCTGATCAGGACCCCGACGCGAAGCAGAGGGATCTTGAATCAGCCTGAAGGGGTTGTATTCGCTATAACAACCGCCTCGCTCTACATTATCCCGCTTATTACATGGCTACCTACCAGTGATGCGCGGGTTGATCCAAAATGAGCGGGTGCCTGCGGTCACCCGCGGTTACGAGTCATCCAAAAATATTTTTAATGATATTCGGGTCGCGGTCGGTCGGGTCGTTTGAAATAAAGATGCCAATTAAACCTTTGTAATTTCTATAGTACTAGACACAATTTTCTATGAACTACATAGGCCTACACTTTTATGACGCACAAGCTCAGTCTGCAGGTAGAGATGGAGGCAAGTGAAAAGGTGAAGACTGGGGAGTGGAAGCTCTGCAAATACACAAATGTTGTGCTTGTGAGAGCTTCAATTGGGCATCCACGTGGCGAAATAGCCTAAGCCTACTAATACAAGTGGGAAATCCTTATTTACCTTTTGAATGTTGAGCGTCATTAACTTTTGAATAAATCCTGACACGGGACAAAATGCCCGATTTCCCAACACGTTGAACTGAGCAATGCCATTGTACCATTTTTATAGGCTACTTATGTCAGTTTTATGTATTTTCTGAGAGTGGGCGGGATTTTTGTTGGGAAAGTCGGGGGAGAGACGCACACTTCGATTAGACTGGATAAACACATGCAGCATCTTAATTGTTACGAAAATGAAACGAAATAAATGAATAAACCAAGCCTTTATTACATAACACTAGGCTATATCATACAGCACCCCTAGTTCCTACGTCTATGGCCCAATGACGCTACGATGAGCATTTACTACTTTTAAAAAGTCTTTTTTTTTTTTTGCGGTCCGAGTTGCGGGCAGGTTAGTTGAAAACGTCGGTCGGGTGCGGGTTGTTTATACATTGACCCGCGCATCATTGCTACCTACCAAATAAATCAATAATTTGACACAAAATATTGATTTAAAAAGGAGTTTATTGATTTAAAAACGATTGTATTGCTTCCGCTAAAGAAAATAGTCCGTTCCATCTCTACGGTTAGAATCCTGCGTCCATAGCAACGCTCTGTTTTTCATGGCAACGGTGTGTTATACTTAGCAGTGGTCTGTTATCAAGAAATAACAGACCGCATTCTACATTAGAATTCAACCAAGCCATGTAATAACTAATGTTAACAAATACAATATGTGATTTCCATAATATATTAGTAAATGTTGAAATGAACTAACATTAACTAAGATAAAATAAATGCTGTAGAAGTATTGTTCATTATTAGTTCATGTTATCTAAAATAGTTAAGTAATGTTAACTAATGAAACCTTATTGTAAAGTGTTACCGTTTTAATAACTGTTGATATGCTTCCTTAGCAAAGTGATGTGGAGCAGCCTACTGCATGTTTGCGCAGCCATTAGTGTGAGGCCATCAGGGTCAAATTCTGTAGTGATTAGCTGTCTTAATGATCCAGGCACTAATTAAAGCTTACCTCAGGGGTGAGATGAGACTGTAACTGCCAGATCATCTAACATCGATTATCATAAATTCCTCCTCTCATCTCCTTTTGTCTGTTCTGATGTGTATAGACAGAGCAACAATGAAAAACTGTAGCTGGCTGAATTTAAAAGGATTCGTAAGCGAGAGAATAGAGGAAGTGGGATTCAGGAAGGGAGAAAGACAAAGAGAAAGAGAAACCAGAACAGCAACATCTTTTCCAGAGATATTAATAGAATCTGTGCACCAACACCTGGCCACAAGGAGTCCTGTTGGATGCGATTTCTCTCGCACGCACTCAGCTTCTACTCCAGCATAGAACGCCCCGGAAGCAGGGCAGGCAGTCCGGGTATATGGCAATGGCTTGTTTGCCTGAGCTGTATCTGCTCACATAATCACACACAGTCACACACTGCTGGCACGTTACCGGGGCACATGCTGCACTTTGAGTTAATGCCAGTAACATCAAACAATGAGGAAATTGAGCTCTGAAACAGAGGAAAGTCTTTTGATCATAGAGAAAAGTTCTGTCTGCCCCTTTATTCTCTTACTTTTTGCATATTTTGTTGGTATGCTCTATTTATTCCTTTATCTTTGTTGTTAGTTAAAAGCAATAGGGTCTTGTCTGCTCTGGGTGCTGTAAGAGCAAATCATTTTTTAATTAAATGATTATTATTATTATTATTTTATCTTTAACACTCCTTCTTTTTTGTTTATAAGGGTCCTAAGTCAATCATGTTGCATGTTACACCACCGTGTTTTCCTGAAAGAGAAAGATTAAAATGAGTGTGTATGTGCATCCAAATGGTTTATATATATATATATATATATATATATATATATTATTATTATTATTATTATTATTATATATATATATATATATATATATATATATATATATATATATATATATATATATATATATATATATATATATATATAATTTTTTTTTTTTTTTTTTTTTTTTTTTTTAATAAAACAAATTAGAAAAATGCAAAATCGTGGATTTTTGAGCCACACTTTTGTCACTAACTTTATCTTTCTCATCACAGTAGTGGACATTTGGCAGGAGGCTATGATCGACGCTCAGCTCCACATTACCCTTTTACTGCAGGTATGAATATTGAAAGTCTATGAAATATATGCACTACACCTGCAATGAGTATTGAGTATGCATATTTCGTTGAATGATTGTTCTAAGAATTTCATCACCTTTGGTTCTATGCCAGTTTTTACTTAATAATCATAATTTTTATATAGTAATGTGATTAAAAGTTTAGGCCCTGAAAATAAATTTGGGACATATGGGAAATGAAATATACTTGCTAATGGAACATTGTGAGTTTTCATTGGCTCCTACATTTTCTGTGTGGGAGGGAAAGGAAACCTTTTAATGTTTTTGTGTATGTTTTTTAAGTCTGTGTTTGAGGAACATTTCCTTGTGGATTTTCCAAAGCCTTGTAGCGAATGGTGGGAAATTATTTAATTTGGAACCTGCATTTGGACCGTCTTAATTGGAGCATCAAACACCATGTGAAAAGAAGAGTTTCTGCTCACACAAACACAACTGCACAGATTGCCACACACCAACAGCCACAGACGTCACAGAGCTTTTTTCTTAATGTCAGGACGCTTAGGGAGGGGCGGTTGGTGACGACAACAGAGTGTAGAACTGCATACAAAGCGTTAATATACTCAACACTCTCTCATCATCACTACACACACACACAGGTCCTGTACAACTGTGGAGGGATACGTTTCCAGCCACTGAGCATAGAAATGCACTGCAAGCATTTCCACTGCAGTCCAGCACACATCATTATTGTTGGCAGAGGTTAACAAGGACATACGTACACAGAAAAATGAGCATGTCAGAAAATCTGTGGCCTTGTTAACCTCTGCGTGTTGCAATGATTTGGGCGTACTCAAGAGACTAAAGCCGTTATTGTCTCCGTGAGCTTTCAGTGATTGTCGTATGCGTGTTTGTGTGTGAAAGAGAGACAGAGAGAAAGCAATAGCATTGCTTGTTATATAGCAAGCTGTTATCCTGCCATCTGTCTCAAATGTGTTGTTTAAATATTCAGCAAAAATGTGCTGCATAAAACTGTCATACCTTTAGGACAGATTTGAACTGGCTAGATTGTGTGATATTATAAAATGTCAGATCAGAGTTTATTGTCATTCCAGATTGATTCTTTTTTTTATATATAACTTTGATGTTTAATATCACTACTGTAATTGTTACATTACATTATATTATATATTTCACACATTTATTATTATTCACTCATACAAAAAATCAATAGATATTGATTTGTATCTGCTTCTTAAATAATTTCATGTTTTCTTTTTTCCAGGTGTGTACTCACCTGTAATGGGCGTGGCTTCCTGGCCTGGTGTAATAGAAAGTGACAAGGCATGGGAAAACTACTCCCGTCATAACAAAGAAAGGGTGAGAGAGAAAACCAGAGAAAGAGGGCACAAGACAGAGCGAGAACGTGAGAGAGAGCGGTACAGAGAAACAGAGCGAGAACACAGTCCATCCTCCCAAGACCACAGAAGGTAAAACAGCCAATCAACAGTTGGATATTTAATTGGAGCTGTTTGTAAGATTTCTTGACCAGTGCAGTTTTCTTTCGTCTCAATGCATTTCTTATTGAAACAAAATAAGTACCAGGGGCCTCATGTACAAAGACTTGCGTTGAATTCATACTAAAACATTGCGTACGGACAAAGCTGTAAATGTGCGTACGCACAAAAACAATCAGATGTATGAATCTCTGCGTACGAAGGATCCCACGCATATTCTCTTTGTACATCCCAGTTAACGTAAAATTGAGCGCACATGCACGAGCACAACGCCCCACCCAGTTTCCTCCCTTAATTAAATTAATTTAAATATGGTAATGAGTCCACTTTGGCAAAAGAAAGCAGTAAGAAAATGGCTAAAGCAAGCGGCAAGAAACGAAACTTTACAGAAAGTGAATTGGAGGTGCTACTATCGGAGGTAGAAACGAGAAAAAATATTTTATTTGGAACTTTGTCCTCCGGAATTAAAAACAAAAGGAAAAAATATTGAGAGTGGGAGAGTTTGGCTGATGCCGTCAATGCGGTGGGATCTGAAAGTCACACTGTAGAGTACCTATACTGAGTACAGTTGAGACACTTTTTGCGTTTTGATTTTTCACACAAAAATTTGAAAAGAAGTGAATTTCCACATGACACATGACATTTCATTAGCTTGTAGACTAAGATATTATCAATCAATAATACCCACAAGTAGTTTATATTTTCCACAATTAGCTCATAAAAATAAGGTGCTTTTTGTCTCAACTTTGTCTCAACTGTACCCATATGTGGTACAGTTGAGACAGTGCATGGTACAGTTGAGACACCCATTTTTAATGATGTAAAGGTAACTAACCATTCACTGTAAATATAAAAAATAAAGACAAATAAAGAAAATAACAATTGGGCAACATTTTTGTTTATTCATCCATGTTCATTCATTTTATTTAAATTAGCACTGGTTAAAATGTATAAAGCAGGAACAAGATATGTAACAATATTTATTAATAAAACACAGTTTAAATGTCACAAATATCAAATTTTATTTTCATTTGCGTCCTATGCTGGCTAATTACGATGTTTAACCTGTTATCATAACACTGAACAACTAAACAGTGTGTTTCCTAATAGAACTCTATCGGGGGTACAGTTGATATACATGAGTCTCAACTATCCCCCGCTGGCCACCTCGTACATTTCTCTAGATTTTGCAATTACCTTGCATGACACAATACCATGAAATATGCCCGTTTTTAGGGCACAGAATAACGTTTGTGGTGATACGTTTAACAGTCACATAAGGATAATAAATTGTGGAGAGTACATGGTGAAGTGAACGTCATATCTTAGAAAAAAAAACTTTCCCCGATATCTTCGGATCGGAGATGCGTCCGTTGTTCAAATTTCCCACGATCAAAGAGGACACTAATACGCACGTGCACAGCAAAAATCACAACTTGTGCTTGCTGCTAACGCAAGTTATTTAAGGTGTCTCAACACACGTCTCAACTGTACACAGTCTACCCTAAATGACCTCAAAAAGAAATGGTCTGAAAGGTGAACATTAAACCAAAGCTGCCATTGCCATAGACTAAGGGTTGTATCAATTTGCAGATGCTTTTATATGTTCTTACTTAATTGCATAATTGATAGAATTTTCCCATAAGGCTCGTGTGACAATATAATGACAATTATTTTATAAATTGCAAATTAATAGCAGTGCTTCCCACAGGTGGTGGTGCGATAGACTTGTAGAACAATTTGTTGTGTAGTTTGCAACTTCACTTCATTGCCTGTAAGAGTCGCCAATGGACAAAAACAATGAGAAATGTACGTACGCCAGACATGAAATTGGCGTGGAGGAACGCACATTCTCGCATTAATTTCACTGTTAGTACATCCGACCGTGAGCGTGAAAGCTGGCGTACGGAAAGTTTTTGTGCGTACGCAAGATTGATACATGAGGCCCCAGGTGAGGTGATTCGGGAGAGGGTCATTCTCATTCTAGAGAGCATTTGATTGGATAAAAATCTGTGTAGTGCAAGTTGAGTCATCAATATGATTGGTTCGTTCTCCCAAAAGAGAAAGACTGTACATATTATCTTCATTTTGTCAATGTTTAGCAGTACTGGCACATAGATTACCTTTTTTCATAGACATCTGTTGTTTTTTTGTTTGTTTGTTTGCTTTAATTGAGGGAATTAAAGTTCCAGCCATGGATCAGTTGGTACAGATCTAGACCATATTCACAGACAGCATGACATAAGCATGTGGGAAAAGAAGTGGAGAAAAACAGTTGTGGTGGGAAAGACGACAGGAAGATGAGACTTAACAGAACTGTTTATCTGTTTGTCTGTCCATCTGTATGTGTATTAAAGATACAAGCTTTTCTTGCAGAGGTTTTGCAGTGTGGACAAAAGAAAGAAAATTATAGAGGACACATCAAGGAAAACAGGATTTGCCTTGCTGTTTTGAAATGAGATAGTTTATATACCTTGACCAAGCACGGAATCAGCGTGCACTTGCACAAATGGAAATTCTGTCACCATTTTACTCAACCTCATCGTTCTAAACTGTATGATCAAAAAAAAAATTGGAAGTCAATGGCATGAGGTTGAATAAATAATGACAGAATGTTCTTTTTTGGGGTGAACTATCCCTTCCCTTTATCCAAAATGCATTAATCATAATGAATTATTTAACCCCAGTAATACTTCCATTTCTCTGTGAAACAGAGAAAGTTGAGTCTCAGCTTGTAATTTCTTGGAACAAGGAAACCAACATATTCCTCAGAAGTATTGCTTTTGTGCTCATTTTTTGGGGATCCATATTTAGTTTTCTTTGACCTCACACTTTTCTGCTCCCGAGTCTGTGCTGTGGTGGCGGTATATTCAATGTGAGGTCACATGAGGAGACAGCTGAGATTAAAACAGGCCAGTAGAACAGCTGGAAAGCACACCGGTCTGTCACACTTGTGAAGGCAACATGCTCTCTCTCTTTTAGATTATCTTTCTCTTTCTCTCATTTCCAGGTTCTTTCATGCACACATAAAAACCACACTCCTCTTTACTTTATGTCAGATGTTAAAGTTAATACCTTATGTTAAAGTGTTTTTTTGTGTGTGATCGAGAACCTGAGTGACCATATCTCAATATCTGGATGGGTATATCCTCTCTAGTGCCTTAAGGGTTGCTTTTTAATCAAAAAGTATGACAACGTGCTCAATAAAATGACTGCCAAATCTCAACATGAGTCCTCTGACTCACTGCTGGGCCTGTGCGAGCCGAGGACACACACACACACACTTTTGGCCTGGTACCACGTAAACTAGGACTGAAGTTGTCACACGCAGCCGCCCATGCCAAGGCTTTGAGGGTATGTTAGCAGCTTAGCGCCTGTGCCGTTTCTCTGAGAGAGCAGAGAACCTACTGAGTTACATATTCATTGAGCGCTCAGATCCTCTCTCTCATATAATATACACTGACAAATCTGTGTCTTCTCCATCACTGTTTTACACAACATCCACTCAGAAGCTGCTCAATCGATCTCTGTCTGCCACACGCTGAGTGAATGACAACACTCTGTTCACCATACACAACCTCTCTCGCTTTAGCACATGCTGAGAGAACTTTACATCTAAGATCCTGTTTACGGCTGGAATTTAATATCCATTTCGAGGAATTTGATCATGAGCTGTAAAATACTGGTGTTAATGGGGTCCAAAGTATATATCCCTTAAGTTGCACTCAGAGATGCTCAGAAACGCATTTGACACATTTCATGTCCAGTGTAAACACTCTTTCATGTTGTGTCCTGGACAGCAGTGACTTTAAACTTTTGACAATTTAGAAAAATACTATTTAAAAAAAAAAAAAAAAATGCATATACAGACTTTGCTGGGCATTTTTAGTGTGACGTATGAAGTAATGCAAATTTGAAATTAATTTGAATAAAAGTAGTTGAATAAATGAAATTAATTTGGATTTGAATAAAAGTAAATTAATGAATGTAAATAATATAAAGTTATTTTTAAAGTTAATTTAATACATGTATTAGACACAAATAACAATATGCTTGAAACCACATTTGTGGCAAATTAAAATAAGCTTTAATGTATATATGTATGCATATACAGTATGTATGCAGGCTTTTTGATAATTACTATCCGTCCAAAAATATACTACCGTTCAATAAATTTAATACATTTGGGATGTTTTTTAAAGTTTTAAAATAAAGTCTGTTATGTTCACCAAGGCTACATTTATTTGACCAAAAAATATGGTGAAAACAGTAATATTGTGAAATATAGTTATTTAAAATAACTAATGTAAAATCTAGTGTAATTTATTCCTCTGGTGGCAAAGCTGAATTTTCAGCATCATTACTCCAGTCTTCAGTGTCATATGGTCATTCAGAAATCATTCTCATATGCTCAAGAAACATTTTTTATTATTATCAGTGTTGAAAACAGTCGTGCTGCTTAATATTTATGTGAAAATATCTTGTTTGCTTGCTACTAAGTGGCTAAAATTAAATAGTTACAAATTAAAAAGTCACATACCTGGCAAAACTGGGCACATCCAGTGATTTAAAAAAAAAAAAAATGTATAGTACATGTAATAATACCTTTTAAACATAATTAATTTGCCTTGCCTGATCACTCATGATCAGATCATCCAAGATGAATGTTACCAGGTGTAAACGGGCAAAATCAGCATTCAAACAATCTGCCACACAACCTTTTCCTTCTTTTCTCACTTTGCCCTTTCTCTCACTCACTCTCTCTCTCTTTAATCTGGCCGGTAATGCTTTTAGCAAGTAGTTGGACATTTGGTGAACACTTGTCCCCTAGATATGATCTCATTCCTGTGGCTCACAGAGAGGACTGGCCTGTCTTCAGTCCAGCTGGCACGACACCTACACACACTCACAGACACCCACATCACGTCTTACTCATTGTGCCTTTATACATTTATAAGTCCCAGAGGGCCTTGTATGTTGTTCAAATCTGTGTTAATTGCATGAAGGACAATTTGCAACAGCATGCGACACACCAACACAGATTCACGTGGGGCTTTCAGCAATGGTTGCTAACAATAACACAATTTGATTAACAATGAGAAATACACAGAAAGGAAACATATTTAAATATTTGTTACTTAAATGGATAGTTCACTCAAAATGTTTTGTAGAAGTAGGATTTTTATTTTTGTGTGAACTGTGCCTTTTAAGTGACATAAAAACATTTGGCTTTCTGTATGCCTCACACTGACCACTGCCACCACAAACTCTTTTGTTCCCTGTCATCTGATTAGTGTTTCCAAGACTAATCTATAGCACATCACCTGAGGGCCGGAGCTTTTAGCTGACTGCTAATTACTGATGGAGGGTCAGGTTATTGAGTTTGTCTCTTTTCTCTGTCTCTCTCTTTCTGTGCAATTGTGCACCGAAAGAGAGAACGTGGTTAATGTGCACTTAGAGGCAGTCATTAGGATACATCACAATGGCTGCAAGTTGAGCCATTTTAGAGAGATGTGGTGTGTTTGCGTGACAGTGCCCCTGTAAACATGTAGAAGAATATTAATATATTTTAATTTCTGTGTATTTTAAGAGTGTTGGGGAAGCTACTTTAAAACTGTAAGCACTTTCATTGGAATATGATATAACTGAAGATAAGTCATACCTAACAAGTGTAACATTTTAACATATTTTAAGAGTGTTGGGGAAGCTACTTTAAACTGTAAGCACTTTCATTGGAATATGATATAATTGAAGATAAGTCATACCTAACAAGTGTAACATTTTAACATGTATTAAGTAAGTGTTTAAATGTTACTGGAGCTAAAACGAAGAAGGTTCCATTAGCCTTAAGTCCCTTTTACACCAAGGACGATAACTATAATAATAACTTTTTGAAATTTTGAGAAGCTCAGAAAATAGCAACGTCTGCATCACAGATATAATGATACCAACACAGGAACATTAGAATCTCTTTCAGAATGATTTTTTTCAGTCAAGCAGAATCCACCAGACTTTGAAGAGCTTGAGCTTGGCAACATAACTGCAGCACACACTTAAATGATAACAGAATGTAATTGTCTGTTGGTGTGTACGACAATATAGTTATCGTTATAGTCATCTTTCTTACTTTCCATAGTCTATTGTATATACTGTATCATGTCAATGCATGCTATTGTTGAGGACATTAAATGATTGATTGAATTGATTAAATTATTGTGCAAAGTTGCTAAAATGCAGTGTAATAGTTGGCAAGAGCGAGCGTTAGCTTAGCACCATTAGCTTAGCAAAATGCAAAAGTCAGTCTGTTGATAACAATTGCCAGTCTGCCATGCAGTTGCTGCTTATGTTGAGCATTTCAAATGGTCACTTATGAGGTTCCTTGATGGTTATTAGGCAGCTACCTTGGCATGTAGTAGATAGTGAAGCATCTTGTTAGGTTTTAGAACAGATCTGATGTGCTGTGTTATTTTGCCTCATTGTGCTTGAATGTGTGTGCAGTGAGGAGGAGCGTGCATCTCGACACAGGGATCACAGTCATCACGGGAGCGAGAGGTACAGGGAAAGCTCGGGAAGAGAAGGAGCAAGGGACAGACATCGAGAACGAAGACACAGAGAAAGGAATGAACAACATAGATCCTCACGCAGGTAACGCACAGGGTCAGAAATTCACCATGGTGCAAGACAGTAAAAGACAAAATATACACCAAAGGTGACTAAAATGTTTCCCCTAGATGTTTCAGATAGTGAACTCTTCTGGTGGTTATCTAACATTTTATATATTTTTCATAACATTCTAATCTAATCCTATCGCGTTTAATTCCTCTACTGACACCATAGTGACCTGTGGCTGTCAAATATTGCTGACTATGTAGCTAACATGAATTGTTTTTCATGGAAAAACAAGCAAAAACAAACTAAATCAGCTCTGAAAACACTTATTGTTAAGAAGTCATTCCCCAACAACATGAATCAGTGATAAGATCAAAATCTGCTGTGACAGTAGACAGTAAAAAGCTGTAAAATCCGATATAGGAATTTTATTCAAAATGTATTCTGACAGAGCATTTCTGTATAATGACATCTTGTGTATTATTTAGAGCAGGGGTTTTCAATAAAAGTTCCAAGAGGTCCAGTCTCTATGTTTCCTTCCCAGCGGAGGTCTGGACAATACTTTTTTGAAATAGTTATACATTTCCATCGAGACAGCCGTAGTACTTTGTAAAAGAAAAGAAAAAACCTAAATGCTCAAAATAGTCATCAAAAATGAGAATCTGGGGCCCAGAGAGCCAAATCAGTGATGTCTAAGAATTTTTACCAAAATTTTACCAAAAAAGTAAATATTTCTCCCAACTGGATATAAATATAAAAAGGTTAGATCAGGGGCCGTATTCACAAAGCATTTTATCTTACCACTAGGAGTACTCCTAAATCACACTAAAATATTTTAGCTAGGAGTTTTCTCTTAAAAGTTATTCACAACGCCTTTCAGACCTACTCTTAGTAAAGAAAAATGACAACTCCTAAACTAAGAGTGAGTCTTCGTTGCTATGGATGACGTCATTACTCATGCACGAGCTTGACTGAAGTGACCACCTTGATTGGCTGATGATTGTAACGCGGGAATGATTCAAACACCTCCCCTACGATGATGATTGACAGGTGACAGGTCTGAGAATGCGTGCGCTACACAAGTAGTGCGAAGGACGGAAGATGATGAATAACTGAATAAATAGCCTAAATGAATAAAGAGTAAGGCAAAACAAATAGCCTAGTAGCCTAATGAAACATATGGATTGATGCAATATCTTTGCAACATTATTGAATTAATCGGTCACTATATGCCTCTGCCTACGTTTGCAAAGAGAAGAACATTTTAATTTGATTCACAATGAAACGTTACAATTAGTTTACATGCAATGAGTAGCCTAGTTTTGGTTGTTGTTGGTGGCGTTATTGCATCCCTAGTTATGCCTACAATGCAAAATTGTTCCCTCGCGATTGGAAGCTCCTGTAGCCGCCGCATACGCATTTCAAAACATCGCAACGTGAAATGCCACAAAAAGCGGTTTGTGAATAGGTCTTAGTGAGTTAGGAGTCCTCTCGACTTCTTTTAAGCTGTCCCAGGCTTAGGTGCTACTTTTAGGGCTAAAACGCTTCGTGAATTACTCTTAGTCAAAAAAATTAGGAGTCCTAAAGTTAGGAGTGACACGCCCATTATTTTTAGGAGTTGCTCCTAAATTCGCCAGTTAGGAGCTACTTTTAGCCTTAAAATGCTTTGTGAATACGGCCCCAGATGTTTTAACAGGCTATTTTTTATTTTACATTTAGACACCTTTGTGTATGGCACATTGGGACTGAAAAAGATACCGGGGGTGCAGGGTTTACCTCTTAAGAAAAGTATAGATCCTTTTTATATTTTGCTCAAATCAATAAATTACCAAAACAATGTCAAAACTCTTGTCAATCAAAACTCTCATCATGAGGACGAAACAAAGTTTAGTAATTTAAACGTTTTTTTGTTTTGTTTTTGTCTTCCCTTGTAATCTCTAAATAATTTTCCAAATTCTAACATTGTTTATTATGAAATGCTCTTTATATGCTGAATAATAATGCTAAATGTATGAAAAAAAAAAAACGTCTAAAAGACGCCACGTCAACTTGTCTCAAACCTGGTTTGATTAAATGGTCAGAGTCATCTGTATGACAGATAAAAATAATTGTATTTGATGCATTCTCATTATCTGCAGTTTTTTTTAGCGAAAGTATCTATTTTGCTGCTAACCGTGTTCCTGCTACTGTTGTTAAAATAACATCTCTGCATCTCTTAATGTGGCGCTTTAACGTCTTTATCGGGAGAAAGCAACGCGCACGGAGCGGAAAAAATGAATAAAGCATTTTTGGCTCTTGATAAAAATATTATAGTTATAGCTCCGAAAGATCATTACCATAAACAACTAGTGCTTGTGGTGTGGCCTCATTGTTTTGACGCGCTGCTCACTTTAATCTGTAGAAACGGTAAAATGGCACAATTATATCCCGCGGTCCGCCATTTGAATAACACTGATTTAGAGCTATTTCTATATTTGATTTTTATTTTACTGCCGTGATTTTTCAAATACATTGTTATTTTATATACTGTATTTTTTTATTATAAATACCATTTTAAGAGATTCTAGGATAAGCTTCAGCATCCCTGCTACCTTTTATAGGACAAGCAGTTTTAAAATGTTATTATTATTTTTATTTTATTTTATGCTCTCATAAAAGTAAAAATACCCCTGGAAATTCATTTCAGGGTGCAAATATTGTCACTTAATTGAAAAAATGTAATTACTTAGTCTGGCAACACATATATACTAACCCTAAGGTGCATAAAAAGCCTGGGAGGGTCGAACAGTTAGCCTTATGTACAAATCTACACACAAAACACCACAACAAATAAATGTACAGTATGTTCACATGCCATTACAGCCCCAGATCATGCAAAATAACACACACACGCACACACACACAAAGGCCTACAAAGGTGATATTGATTTGAGGGGGCAAACCATCTTATATAACCATTATATATTTATAGATAATGTGACCTCCTTCTCTCTCTCTCTCTTTCTCTCATTCTCTCATTAGTAGCAACAGTAGGAGGCGTCATGATAGTGATGACGCAGATAGCCACAGGAGACACAGGCACAAACGCTCCAGACACAACCGAGGAAGCCTTGAGCCCAGCGAGGAGTGCATTGCGGACCAGGAGAACCAGTCAGAGGCCACAGAATAACTCCCTGGCCAGCTGGTGAGCCCGTTTGTTGACCAATTGGAGGTCTTTAGTTTCGTCACCAGTCAAAGCCTGAGTGACCAACTGTGAATAGATTTTGATTAATCATATGCCAAAAACTTGATAAGCCAATTTATGTTACAGTTTTAGCAATTTAACATTTAATTTCTTGAAAATGTAATTTATAAAAAAGTAAAAAGTGGTCCAAAGGGTACACTATTTTTTAATTTACAAATTTATTTATTCATTATTTAAAATGACTTCTTATTGTTTTGATGATACAAAATGATATTTTTGTTGTGCCAAATGTTAATTTTGTTGAAGAAAATCATTATAAACATGATCAAGAAACGTAAATGTGTGTGAACAATGATTTTAGCGTGGAGAACGCCAGCAGATGTACTGACCTTCAGTCAAGGTCAGTCGGTACATTCACATTTACACTATTGTTCAAAATTTTGGGTCAGTAAGATTTTTTTTTCTTTCTTTCTTTAAAGAAATATTTTGTATTATAAATGTCTTTGCTTTTTAAATAAATGGTGTTCTTTTGAACTTTCTATTCATCAAAGAATCCTGAAAAAAAAAGATCATGGTTTCCAAAAAAATATTAGGCAGCACAAACTGACACATTGATAATAGTAAGAAATGTTTCTTGAGCAGCAAATCAGCACATTAGAATGATCTCTGACTGATCATGTGACACTGAAGACTGCTGAAAATTCAGCTTTGCCATCACTGGAATGAATGACATTTTACAAATATATTAAAATAGAAAACAGTTATTTTAAATTGTAATACTATTTTACAGTAGTACTGTTTTCACTGTATTGTTGATCAAATAAATGCATCGTTCGTGAACATAAGACTATTTTTTCAAGAACGTTTAAAAATCTTACCAACCCCAAACTTTTGAACATTAGTGTGTACATACACACATATTGGGTTTTCATGTTTTATGGGGACTTTCCAAAGACATAATGATTTTATACAGTACATACTGTATATTCTATCCCCTAAACACAACCTTCATAGAAAACTTTTTGCATTTTTACGTTTTCAAAATAACATAATTTAGTATGATTTATAAGCTCTTTTCCTTATGGGGACCAAAAAAATGTCACTGACAAATAACATAAAACCCCCACGACATAGGAACACACACATACACATACACATACACATACAGTGCACACTAAGAATTCTCCCAGTAACACAAGTCTCCTTGTAGAATGACTTTATTGATCATTGAACCAAAGGTACCAACAGATACAATATACTGCACAAGCCAAAGCATGAGATGCCAGAGCACACACACCTTACCCCACAATGACACCTACACACACACTCATACACACACTCACACAGTGAGCCTTTCACACACCACTCTCTCCTGTCCTTTCTCCTCCAAAGTAAACAGAAAAAATCAGCAAGGCCGCCTAAATCTCACATTGTCATTATAAGCATTATAAGTTATCATCCATTTTTAAAATAGACTATTAACATTGCTTTTCTTTTTTCAGTTGCTATTCTTTTTTTTATTACTCACTATAGTTTATTTTCATATGGAACAGCATCTGAAACGTACCAACATAGATAGAACTACTTGGCAAATGTGTCTCCATGCCGGTGGATGGAGAGAACGAACCACTGTCAGAACGAACGAAATGAAGCCGATATCCGAAAGCCGTAGAAACAGAGAGAAATAAAACAAAAGTAATATTAGTCATTGTACAAGTGCTTGAATCTGTTTCGTTATCATCTTTTCAGACATCGACGTTTATAGTAAAGTATGTGCGTCCACTTCGATGCATTTTCTAACATGTAAAACTAATGGAATTGGCAATGTGTGTGTCCCGCCCAAACCCTACTTATCCCAGTATCCCTTTCACCTCGCGTCCGAAGGAAACCCCTCTCATGTGCAGCATCTTGAACGTCCTCTACGAACAACATTAGCGTGACACAATCTGACTACATAGAGCACAGTGCCAAAAATGTTTATACATCTGTTTCCGACTCCTCCGTGCTCCTCATTGCATCCTGAATTTGTTTTTAGACCCTCCCATGTCCTTTAGTACTGATTAAGAGCTCCGCCTTCTATCTATAACCAACATGATGCTCCTCTCATGCACAAATGTCATATTTATGCCTCGCCGATCGACAAAAGGGCAATTGTGAAAGCGCCTCCTGGTTGTGGAGTCTGACGAACGTGCTTCTTAGTGGGTGGAGTTATGTGGTTGGCTTCGCCTTCAGGTTTAGAGTCTTAGCTCCTACTACCTGGATGAGGTCCATGTGTCATTTCCTGCTCCTGGAGGGGCAGTCCGTGTCATAAGCCCCACCTTTTAAGGAAGTCTCGGATTCTAAAATCCACCATTTTTGTTGTCATGATAAGGTCTGTAGTGTAAGCTCCACCCCCTAGTGTGGGGTCAGTGTAATAAGCCCCTCCCCCATGCAGAGTAGTCCTATAGCAGGCTGCCAGGCCAAGAAACAATGGTGAGAGTGATCCGACCCCTCAGCTCCTTGAGTAGGCGGACTAGAGCCGTGTGTGTCATTCCCCAGGTACTCTTGGCGTTCACCTCCAGCAGGATGTCCCCACAGCTAATAAGAAAAAACCAAAGAGTTTCAGAATGTTGGAGTCATGACAAGAATGAGGATAAAGGGGAAAAAATGGCATTAATAAATTGTACTGGGCATAATAGATTTTCTACATAAAGCATGGTTTCCGTACCGTATCCTTCCATCGTTGTATGCCGGTGTGCCCTCTACGATAGAGCGTATGAAGAAGGACTGGTTACAGTTGAGTTCTTCTTGTCCACCCACAATACTAAAACCCAGACTGCCAGACGTGCTCCTGCGGAGGACAATGTCTTTACAGCAGTATAGATGCCTGGAATGGACAGGAAATTCAAGGTTAATTTTATTGTCATTCAGCAGTTATACAAAGGACAAAGCATAGAATGCAAGAACACTTAAAGGGATAGTTCACCCAGACAGGAAATGATTCACTTTCATTGCATCTCTTTTTATATTGTCATGTTCTACTGGAACAACATGAGTGAGTAAAAACTGATTGAATTTCTGGTAACACTTTACTAAAAGCTTTTTGTTAACATTAGCTAAAGCATTAGGAATTGTGAACTATACTTTGACAGCATTTAATAATCTTGGTTAATGTTCATTTCTGCATGCATATGCAGTATTAATTAGGGGTGTAACAATATATGGTCTATGTCGCAATACAAAAATGCAACTATGTGTCATGTATATTGACAATCTGTATTGTGTATAGTTCACCTAAAATGAAAATTACTGTGTGAGAAAGAAATTCCATCTTTACAGAGTTTTAGTGTCAGTACTACATTAAACTACTATATATATTGTTGAATATAATGTATGGAAGGAATGGGGGAATGTTTGTGTGGCCTGCTTTAAATATATCTAGTCAGTGACAGAGTGCAAGCATATTCGTATAAAATAATTCTGTATTTTCAGCTTCAGAATCATGAATATTTTTTTTTATTCTGGTGTCACTATTGTCCAGTGCATTGGGTTACCAGCAGTCCAAGCCTATTCATTTACACCCCCAATGTAATACCAAATTTAGCATTTGAATCAACAGTTCATTTTTTGTTAACCTTTTACCATATGTCTTGGTGTATCGCAATAATATTGTATCGTGAGTTCAGTATCGTGATATGTATCGAATCGTGACATGAGGGTATCATTACACCCCTTATGCATTTTAAACATTTCAAGTTGTATAAATTAGACAGGACAGTGAAGGAGACACAGAAAGCAATGAGAGAAGAGAGAGGGAAACAGGAACAGGAAAGGACCTCAAGTTACCCAGAATGCTATATGTAAATTATAATTTGCCTAGATTAATAAATTGTTCATTACTTAAAACCTAATGAACTTATGTTAACAAATTGACCTTATTTTACAGATTTATAATTTTTGGGTTAACTATTGCTTTAAGGGAGCCATTACGTTGTGGTGAAAAGATACATTTACAATAAATAAAAGGTTCAGATGGAGCTTATCTTGGGGAAATAAGTGAGTTTCAAATGGCAAGAAACACTGAAAGTCTCGATTTGTATTCCAACACTGGAGGTCCTTGGAAAAATGCTACTGTTGTGGATTTTTACAATATCGAAGGCTAGATATCGACCATGTCTGACAGCTAACAGCATGAAAGTTCAAAGCTCAGATTTAGAGTGGACTTCTGTGAAATGAGATGTAGAAATGGAGAGCAGACAAGAGCAAAAAGAACCGTGTGAAGGAAAGAAAGACAGATAATTACAAGGAAAAGTTCAGGGAATGGGAGAGAAAGGTCTATTTAAAGCCGTCACACTTTCAAGCGTCTAAACCTGTTACAGCAGAGAGGGTGAGAAGGGCTTTCCTCAACCCTGCTCTTTTTTTCTTCTCTTCTACACACAACTTTCTGAATTATGCAAATTAAATAATTCTAGAAGTTGTTAAGAAGGTTCACACTCAATCATGGCAAGTGACTCTTTTTAATTTCTAAAGATTCATTAAATATGGGCAAAATAAAAAGCTCAGAGAATGGAAGAATGTGGGGGAAAGACTAGACAAAAAAAATTGAAATAAAAAAAGTAGTATTGCATTTGACATTTACTTTGATACGAATAAAACAAGCCAAAAATACTTCCAATTAACTTAAGCCTGTTTCTGTGTGTCTATTCTGTTGATTGTACCTGGGCAGCTGGAGCCAGGACACCCAGAGGGGGGCGTAGTCATCATTAGGAGGGGGTAGTTTGATGTCTCCGGGTGAAGAGGGCGAGAGAGCGCAGGGGGAATGCAGGGGCGGCATGCAGTCCAGGGAGCTGTCATTAGGGGGTCTCATTTCTAGCACCCGCAGGACCACCGGGGACGAGGTGTTCTTCAGGTTAGCCACAGCCTCGCTCCGAGTCACACCCGTCAGCTCAACCCCATTCACGTTTAGAAGAATGTCACCTAGGAGACGGGATAGACATTAATAAAGAAATCACCACGCTCTAACAGATTGATTATTGCACAGCAGAGTTGTGTTGTTGGATGTACTTTTGTTGAGTCGATTTATAGTCAAGTTAATTTTCCTCACATTTTAATAGAATAATGTGCATACAGGGATCGTGCACAATATGATCAGAGAAGATTACTAAGAGTTTAAATTGGGTCATTTTTGATTTCATGTTGTCTTTATACATATTATATTAATTGTATAGATATGAGATTAAGATGGAAAAGGGGAAAGCAGGACAGGATCAGACATTCACCTCTGAGGGTGAGATGAGAGAGAGGCACTGTACAAACACACAAACATTCTCTCTCTCTCTCTCTCTCTCTCTCTCTCTCTCTCTCTCTCTCTCTCTCTCTCTCTCTCTCTGTGGACACTGATAATTGTTTTTCTGGATTCTTTGATGAACAGAAAATTCAAAAGAACATAATTTATTTGAAATAGAAATCTTTTGTAAAATTATAAATGTCTTTACTGTCACTTTCGATTAATTGAATGCATCCTTGCGGAATAAAACTATCAATTTTTATATGTGTTAGTGTCATTTTAAAATGAAATTTTTCAATATAATTATGGCATAGTATAACACTAGAGGAAAATATGCAATACTTTGCAAAGCTTGAAATGGCTGAAGTGCTGTATTCTACCTTTATTAAGAATCAGCTCGATAAGGCAACTGTTATTACTGTACACATTTTGAATGAGAATGAGAAGGATAACTAGTAGTCTAGCAATATTTTACCGCAAAACTCTAAAACCCATTTTCTTCCAAATACTGGACCCTCCAGAAGCTTTTGTATAATTCAAACTCTGGGTTTACCGTACCTTTATACAAAGCACTCTAAACACTTTGATTATGTGTTTATGTGTCTGTATTTGATGCTCTAAACACACACACACACACAGAGGCACACATACACCAGCCTGTGCATGATCACACCTTCACACACCTACGTTCATGTCATATGTGACAGAAATAAACCTTAAGAAACTTCCATAGGCTCAGTCGGGAGCTGATAGAGCGACAGTATGGCAGGTGTATGTGTGGGAGTGTGTCATTTTCTAGTGTTATTTGCATATATTTACAGAGCTGATGACAGTCATGCATATGCAGTAGCAGGTGTGTCTTTGTTTGTGTGTGTGTACTTGGATTCAAAAGGAGGAAAGATCAGAGGGGCACCTTGGAAAGAGGTGTGTGGCTTTGTCAGATGTTCCTGAATAGGTTAAGCACTTTGTGAGGGTGTACCTTTGCAGATCGAGCCCTCCTGTCCCACCACTCCATTGGGGTCGACGTTGGTGACGTAGACGGGCAGATCCCACCCCCTGCTGCTCATCCCACCGGCAACCGTCATACCGAGAGAATCATGCGGCTCCTTCAACAGAGTCACCGTCTTCTCGTAACACGCAGGCTTTTGGCACGAATCCTGGAATGGAGGAATGGGAAATGAGATATTCATTCGCTAAAGTTTTGTGCAATATTTCAGTGCAAATGATTCGGTGTATGACATGTGGTTATCTATGACTTGTTGTTGGGCACGGATTGATGCTTTCCTGACGCCACGCATAAGAATAATGTCTGAACACATGACCGCCCGAAGCGTGTGTTTGTAATAAATGTTGAGCTTGCAGGATGCTGTGATATTGCTGACCGCGGCCAAATTCTGCCTTGGATCCCCTCCAAAAACAACAAACACAGTCGCTAAGTTCTAACTTAATAAAAAGCATTATTAAAGTTCAATAAAAGGCCTGTTTATATTTAGTCTGAGCCTCCGGCTACAGCAAATCAGATCTGGAGTTAGTGTGTCAGGCTTATCGCTAGAGAGAGAGAGAGTGTGTGTATGTGTGTGTCAGGCTTATCGCTAGAGAGAGAGAGAGAGTGTGTGTGTGTGTGTATGAGGCCGTGTCTAATTCTGAGGAGTGAAAACCCTCTGACTATATGCTGCCAGAATGTTTTCACCTCTCTTAGTGTGTAAAAGAGAATTAACAAGAGTGGTGGAGAGATAAAGGAGAGGGTTTGGTTTGGTCTGGTTTTATAGGGGGTTGGGCATTTGTCATGCTTTTCATTTAAAAAAAATGTACAACAGGAAATTACATCATCGAGAAGAACCCTGCTGATTGTCATTACCGTGTGTAAAGGTTAATAAGTCTATTAAAAAATCGGTAACACTTTACAATAAGGTCTCATTTATTAACATAAGTTAATGCATGAACTCTCAATGAGCAATACATTTGTTACAGTATTTATTAATCTTTGTTAATGTAAGTTAAAGGAATGGTTCACTTAAAAATGAAAATTATGTCGTCATTTAATCACCCTCAAGTTGTTTCAAACTTGTATGAATTTCTTCCTTCTGCTGAAAACAAAGGAAGTTATTTTGAAGAATGTTGGTGAACAGACAGTTGATGGACCCCATTGACTTCCATAGTAGGGGAAAAATACTATAGAAGTCAATGGGGTCCATCAACTGAAGAAAAATTCATACAGGTTTGAAACAACTTGAGGGTGAGTAAATGATGACAGAATTTTAATGTATATTTACCCCTGGTTTCACAGACAGGGCTTAAGACTAGTCCTAGACTAAAATGTAAGTCTGAGCTGTTTCCACTGAAATAAACTTGCACTGACTGATCTTAAAAATATATCAGTGCCTTTTTAGTTTTAAGATGCACATCGGTAATGTTTTTTTCTAAGCATGTTTATAAAAATTACTTAAATGTCCTAATTGATCTATGGTCTAATCCTGGCTTAGTCTAAGCCCTGTCTGTGAAACCGGGCCATAATGTTAATTCATAGTGCATTAACTAATGTTAACAGATACATTTGATTCCCATAATGTATTAGTAAATGTTGAAATTAACTAAGATTAATAAATGCTGTAGAAGTACTGTTCATTCTTAGTACATGTTAACAAAGTAATTAACTAATGAAACCTTATTGTAAAGTGTTACCAAAATATCAGATGATTTGGCAGTTTAATTACCTTTTCATGTGGTGTGACCAAAGACTTTGTTTATGAATTAATAAAAATATTATTGCATTTTACTTGATGGCTTCACCACATTTTTACAGTCATTAAGTGTAAACTTCTCTTATAGTAAAAACATTTTTAAATCTCATTAAACCAATACAAAGTGTACATTTCTAAGAAAATGTTTTAAACTACTTTTTTTGTTGTTGCATTTTTCTTTACCGTGGACATTATTAAGGTGCGGTCACATTAGTTACATTTTGTGTGCCCTTTGTTTATTGACAACAGTGCAACGATGTATGAAGCACATCTCACACAAAAGTTACTTTCAAGCCAAGCAGCTTTCTGCTGTTAAACATGGTGAATCCACATGAGCAGCTTCAACCCGTTGGGAAATCTTCAATTTCTCGATCGTGTGGATCTCTATTAAAATGACTTGATTTCACCCACGTAAATAATGGTAAATGACTCCGCAGTCCGCACCTTTATTTGTCATTGACTCTTAAACCAGCAAACCCTCACAGATTGGTCTGTGATGTTTTTATCAGCAGAGGAAGGAAGGGAGAGAAAAATGACTAACGATGAATTTGAGTTTTATTAGAACAAGGAAAGTTGTCAGTGCAGATATTGAGCAGTAGAAAATCCCGTTTAGAAGACACTAAAATCCACCCTGCCACGGCTGTGTTTCTTCCTTCTGGGTTTTCTTCTGTTAATAGGTTTGGAGACGGCTGTCTCAGAGGAGTGTGTGTGTGTGTGTGAGCTGGCTGATTGCGCGATTCTTTGATGTAGAAGCAATAGGCTTTCAGATCTTTTTCCTCAATAAGAGAATGTTTAGTAAAGTGGTGCAGAGGGACTGGAAATAAATAGTGTGTGCGGCTATGCTCATGAAACCCACCAGTAAAGACTGCTCAATATCCACAGGCGAGTAGGGCGGTGGCCCTTCCATGTTCCATGGCGCCTCCTGTAGGATGTCCGGAGTAGGGATGTGAGTCTGGCGGGACACAATGAAGTGGACGCGGTCCTCACTCGCCTGTAGAACACGTAGCAGGTGCCATTAGTGTCCTGCCTTATGTGATTTTTAGCTTAATACATGAGCTTATATAAATGTTGAAACATATGCTAACTAGGGACAAGATAACTAGCTTGATGGGAACATTTCATTCTAGAGAGCATTTGATTGGACAAAAATCTTTGTAGTGCAAGATGAGTTATCAGTATTTATTAAAAAGGAATTAAATGTTAAATATGTTTAAATATTAGTATGTTAAAACTTATTATTGGATGAAATTATTTAGCTCCCTTTATATTGTGTGTAGGAGATCCCTTGCAAGATGTTCTCAAAGATAACAAACATGGGCTAAAAGCCACCAAATTGCATGGGGCTTTTAACATTGGTGTAACGGTGTTGGCCTAACATTTGCCGTCTACCGCAGAAACCTTTCGAACTCTACAGGAGAGCAAACAGAGGACAGCAACTTCCCTGAGGAACGAGCAGTTCAAAAACTGAATTTGAAATTTAAAATAGTCCGTTCATACCTAAGGAGAGTGTGTGCGTAATGTCTCATTACTCTCCGGACGTCTAGGAAGCACAATTACCAGATGTTGTGACTGCCAATGCCTTCCAGCTCCAGCTCAGTGTGCATGTGTGATTATATCTCAGAAGTGTGTACTTATTAAAGAAAAACTAATATATATGGAGATTTGGGATCCATGCTGCAGTCTGTGTGTATGTGTGAGCTGAAGGAGGGCACTGGGCTCTAGTTTTTCCCTCTCTGATTTATTTATCTTCATCCATTCTCTCGTTCCATCTGAGTTCATCACAGCTCTCTTCTCCATTAACCCTTTTCTGTTGACAACCTGGTAGCTGATGTTGCTTTCGAGCGCACACACTCGCATTGAGAGCCCATGGAGTTCTTGGGAGTTTAGCGCTCTTTCGCTGCCTCTTAAATGATTGGGCCTAGCTTGTTATCGCACTAATTGGACTAATTTAATCAGTTTCCTGCCAGCAGTTAATCTATGTCAGAAACTCCTGCTGTGAGCGGCCATCTTGGTTCCTTCGAGACCAATCTGAACCAGACAGGAAGCAACGAGCTGAATAACAACATTCAGAAAGACCCACCACCACACTGAAATACATATCAGATCACACACTCACTAAACTCTCTTGCGCACTTTTATGTCGTTATGACACACGTCCAACCACCGAGATGATAAACTGCCACAAACCTTATGTAAGCTCTATATACATTGCAATACTGCTCAAGGGACATCCAATTTGATTTGGAACCATCACAATTGGTTTTTGGGACTCAGACTTGGTCTAGTTCTTGGTTAAGTCACCGTGTTATGAATGATTTACTGAATTAGACCCCACAGGTTAGGATTAGAAGGCTTTGTAAACATTCTTTGAAATGTTGAAAAGGCCTAGCAATAAAAGTGCTTAAATTATTTAGCATGACTTATATTAGGCTTTATGAATGACAACAATTCAAGTGAAGCTGCAGAAAAAAATTAATTTCTCTGCTGTTAAACTAAAGGCCTATTTACACCAAGCATGAAAATTTGCACTTGCAGTGCACTTTTTTTTTTCTTTCTCCAAGCACTGAAGTGGGTTACTACTACTGTTATTATTATTATTTTGATTAAAAGATTAGCTCTGGAAATTTGATGACTTTAATTTGTAACATTGCTGGAGAAGTTTCAAATTAATGCTATGTGTAAACACAGCCATAAAATGAATGGTTTGCGGTTAGGACATTCTGACAAAAAGTCTGCTTGTCAATGAGTTTGAGCCAATCCCATAATTCTGAAGGAGCTGATGCAATTACTCCATTAGTTTAGTTGTAAGCCTGTAATTTGGAAGTCAAAAACCATGATTATTTGTGTCGTGGAAACAAATGTTGGTGAAATTGATATAGACGAAAGAAACGAAACTAAAGAGCTTCTCACAATCTGTGTGGATGAAGAAAGACTGATTCTTTCACTATATTACCGCCGGCACAGCTGTTTAAAGGTCATTTAAAGGTGTTTTACCTGCATTGTGGTGATGAAATTTCACTGCAATTTTAGATTTATTCCATAAAAGTTGCTATTGTCAGACAGACTGTATTTTGCTAAAGCAAATGAAGTCTGTATTGTCATATGGGCTATATTTAGCTTTTTATCATGAACAGCCTGCATTTGTTTTCATCGGTTTGCACACTTGTATTAGAGATTGACTTCGAATTGCATTGATTTTGAATAGTTCTGATGCATATTCACTATTGATTTGTGCCGTTTGTCACCGTTTTGTCTGTTGGTACACACAGGCCTTAATACTCACCGCATTACCTTTGACCTCTCCCATAATGCTGCTCACCTGAATAAGCAGCGCGGCATGCTCGGGGGCGCCGTATCGCAGGTCGTGGCCGTTGATGGCCAGCACACGGTCGTCGACCCTCAGCCTCGCGTCACGGGCGGCCAGCCCCCCCTCCAGCAGGTGGAAGATGAAGACGCCGTGTTCGTCAGGCCTGCGCACCAGCTTGATGCCCAGCTGTTCATCTGGAGCCCTCTTAACAAGGACCACATGCAGGCTGTCATCCCGGATGGTGGGGGTGTGTGTGGGGAAGGCCTCCGAGGGGGAGTGGTGGTGGGAACGGTAACGGTGGCGCTGCTCACGAAGTACGGTCAGCCGCAGCAGTGTGCAGGGCTGCTTCAGAGCCGCCACAGCATAACAGTGAGGCACGTTACTGATGTCTATACCATTCACCTGAAGGGAAGAAATCAAGAGAACTGTTGATTTGTTTGTCTTTGTCTTTTTTTTTTATTACATTTTCGAAGCTCAAACAGTGGAGGACGACAGTGCCAGTCATGGGTTCAATTAGCAAGGAATTTACTGCAATGTAAGTCGCTTTGGATGAAAGCGTATGGCAAATGTAAATATAAAAGTAGAGAGAAGACAAGAGATGATGGCAATGGGGGATGGTGAAAGGGATCTGGGAATGTTGCAAGCCAAATTGGAACTAATGTTGTAACGAGCACCAGAGCTCAATGAGCAAAAGGGATAAATATGATGCAAATTTGTGTTTATTTGTTAAATGCTTTGATATTTGATTTTGATATTTTGAGCTGCCAGTAAGCTGTAGTTTTCTCATTTTTAGGGATGCACAATGTATTGGTACCATATCTGTTATGTCGATATTTAGACCTTTTTAGTCGATACTGGACTTTTAATTGTGCCCATGCTCATTTCTTCTATTTTTTATTTGTTATTTTTTTATTTTAAAAACATATAGACCTTTTACATTTACACCTTTGCCGGTATCTAACTCTCACTTAAAGCTTATATTTAAACTAATAATTGTATGTGAAATTCACTAGTAGTGTCTAAAAGAATTTCTGATATAGGCCATAAAATCTAAATAATTATATACTTTAGTTAAATTAAATGTTATCTAATCACTACATCCCTGCTTATTTTACTTAACACAATTAAACAATTCAATTAAAAGTTAAAACAAAATGGATTTTAAAAAATCGGATTCTGTCTGGCTACATGCAGAATCCTCACACACTTTGCCTTCTGAACAACAGATGGCGAAGCCCATGACAACATGTGCTATCAAAACCAGGACCATTCACTCCTACTGTACAATGACGTAACATTAGATCTAGCACACATACGCACCTTGAGGATCATATCCCCAGGTAGCAGTCTTCCATCCCGAGCGATGACCCCCTCTCGGTAGATATCCTGAATGAGAATGCGTACCAGAGGGGTCTCATTGCCCCCGACAATGCTGATAGCCAGAGGTTCACAAGGATCTGCCCTGGTGATCTTAATACTGGTGAGCTCACCATCAGGGATTAGATGATGCAACTGAGGTAATGCAAATACTGAGAGAGAGAGAGAGAGAGAGAGAGAGAGAGAGAGAGAGAGAATGAGTATCTGTAATCACTGAACTACCACATGATCATTACTTTCTGTGCTACACAACCAGGGCATCTGTTCAGACCAAAGCAAGGCCAAACATGACTTCAAGCCTTAAAAAGCATTACAGTGGTCCATCAGAGGAAGGAAGGAAGGAATGGGTGGCAAGACTTTATATTCTTTATATTCTGAATTTAAGATTTATATTCAAGATAAATCTAACAATTAAAGTGATGAAGTTAAGTTTTGTTTCTATCATTTTACCCACTAATGTGCATGATTCAGATAAACTACACTCTTAAAATGCAGGGTTGTTACAACCTTCGGGTTTGTCCATATTTAACCGTTTGGGTCGAAACAACTTCTTGGGTTCATGGGTTGAAGATTTCTTGAATCAACATATTAGAATGATTTCTGAAGGATGTGACACTGAAGACTTTATATATTGCTGCAACAGAGCTAGAGTTAGTCAGACAATTATGAAAATATATACATACTGTACATTTATTTAGAAAATGCTCATTCGTTTGTATTTGTTCTGGGTGAGATTTGTACTGCATCTGTAACTGAAATGACTGTAAACTACAGCTGGATTCAGTAACAATCTCTGTGATTTGTCTCTCCTTATCTTTATCCATCCCTTCTTTCTCCATTACACACACTCTCTCTCTATCCGCCTGTTCTCCACAATCTGCAGTTTCTCTCTTTCAAAGTCAATATTTTCCTCTCATCTCCTCTGATTGCTTGCAGGGAGAGAGAAAGTGAAGCTCATTACTACTGCAACCAGTGTGTTACATAACGAACGATCACACACACACACACACACTCATCAGTATTTTCCTCACTCATTTCCAATCTCTCAAGCAGTCTTTTTCACTTTTGTTTTCATTCAGAAAGCAACCCTTTCACTCAGCGTTCATCTGTCCAGTCCCTCTGTCCCGACACACTGCTTCATTTCCTCTCTGTCTTTCTCTGATAAGTCTCCTCAGGCTCCATCTGCATTATTAAAGGACCATATGCTACTGCGGTGCTGAGCGGACCCAAACCAGACTGTCACCTTCTGACACACACCCTTTATTATCCATTGATATTGTTTTATCATGCTATTGAACGCTATTGATGGGAAACTTCATTCCCAGAGGATGAGAACATGTTCGATTTTGTCTTTTGTAGCTGACCATTTCTTTGCCATTTCAGGTTCTTAAAGGGATAGTTCACCCAAAAATGAAAATTCATCATGTCATTATTTACTCACCCCCTATTTGTTCCAAACATATATGAATTTATTTCTTCTGCAGAACACAAAAGAAGATATTTTGAAGAATATGGGTACTATGGGGCCCATAAACTGTTTGGTTACTGACATTCTTCAAAATATCTTCTTTTGTGTTTAAACTTATCGTTAAGACACAAACAGCTTTTTTAATATGCTATAATGCTTCATAACAGCACAGTTACACAGTTATAACCAAACATTTTTCATATTTATAAACTTGCTTACATTTGCTAATTTCATAATGCAAAAAATAGCAACTTGAAGAGATCAAATTTAACTAAAATATTGATGAAATCTAAATGATCGAAGGAACCATATGCAGCCATAAAGCTAGCTATGCCAATATATATTCATACTGTATGCATGTGTTTGCATTTGTTCTGGGTGAAACATTAGATTCATGCTGAACCTGTGCCTGAACAGACTGTAAACTACAGCTTCGGTAACAATCTTTGATTTATCTTTCCTTATCTTTATCCGTCCCTTCTTTCTCCATTACACACACACTCTTTCTCTGTTGCTTTCTCTCCTATCTGCCTGCTCTCCACTTGGTTTGTTGGTTTTAACTGGTTTAATTTGGTCTAACTGGTCTCCCAGCTGGTCTTCTTCTGGTCTAGCTGGTCTCCTTGCCAGGTCAAGCTGATGTTTAGCTGGTCAACCAGCTGGACTCCTGGCCTGACCAGCTGACAAATGCCCAAATATAGTACTTGTAAGACACATACACTTACCCTCTGGTGGTATGTTGGCGTTTCTGAGGTTGTCACGCTCCTCTGAGGTGTCGTTGGCTACTGCTGTCCCGCTCTTGGTTCTCCTCAGGACACTAAAGGCTCGATTCAGACGCCGAAAAGAGCGACTACGCACCGACGTTCTGTCAAAGTTGCGATCTGTGAATAAACGTGAGAGAGAGATATGAAGGAACTGAGTGAGAAAGGAGGAGAGAGAAACTTCTCTGCCTAAACATGCCTGGACATGTCCCTCACACATCCTTCTGTCCACTTACAGCCAATCACAAATGAGTCGGCACAGAGTAGCCAATCAAATTTTCTCTTTTTTTAGCACTAAAATACATTGCACCTGCAGGCCAAGCAATGAACATCTGAAGTAAGCAGCACCTGCTGGTGCTGTATTGTGGACACTGCAGTAAGGTTATAACTTCTTCAGGTCACACCTGAATCAGCACAGAACAGTGCAGGACACTTTTTATGTCTGTTTATCTAACTTAATCTATAGATCACATACAAAAGTTTCACATTATAACAAAAATATAACTACATTATGTTACATATGCCCTGTTTAACATTTTTATACACCCAGGACGCTGAGAGACCTGCCAGGTGATCAGTGGAAAAGATATATAAAACTGTTGAGAATTTACTAATGATCAATTAGGGATAATAAAATATAGTAAAGTTAGTTAATGTTCCTATTAAATAAAGTTCTTATAAGTGTGGATTGATTAAAAGTGGTAGGGCTGACATTCTGGGTCAGAGGTTGATGAGTTTGTAAAGGTTGAAAACCCTTGCAATACATGTTTTTCTGTCTCATTCCTCAACTCTTTCAGTCTTTCTGTCCTGATGGACAGAGTTCTGACAGTGGCATTGACAAAATTGGAGGCAGACAGCTTGTTCAGCTGCAGTGTCACACTGTTTCCAGTCCCAAAGCCAGAAATGCTGGTGCAGCAGCATTTATTGTCCCCATTCTTAAGGCTTCACATTTCGAGGGGACGTCAGACAATGAAACATATCTGAACTACTTTGTGGAGGTCAGGAACAGGCCTCATAAAGTATTCATAAGGCAAATTTGAACGTTCTCTATCTCCTCCTCTTTGTTTCTTTAACTGCAATATCAATTTGCATGGTTCAGTTGAGGCTTTTCAGACTCAAACTGAAAAGTCTGAGCCTTTTCAGACATCCACTTTGAATATTGTTTTTTTTTATAAAACTACATAAATGGCACACAAGGCAACTTTGAACAATTGACATTAGTCAGATTAGCTGTTTCAGTAAGCATGAGGGAGAAATACAAATAATCAAATTGTGGGGGACATCCTTTAATGTACATTCTATTTTTTTTTTATTAAAAAATAAATAAATGCAACTTTTTTTCTTAAATAAAAAATTATAATTTCGACAAATACACACAAACACAATTGTGTGCACTCACACTCACTCTTCCTGGAACCGCTGCGTGCTGCCAGGCTGGTGGTGCTCCCGGATTGGCTGTTATCTTCCACGCTGGGCTCATAGGCGGGGTTAACCAGGCCAGGCTCGTCTGATAGGAGGGCGATAGCAGAGGAGGGGCATCCCTCCCCGGGCAGTGCCGCCACAGTGAGTTCTGAGGTGCTGTCTGTGCAGTCTCCCTCCTGAGAGCGCCGCTTTCTCTCTGCGGAGAGGCCATAGTGTGACGCTCCTTTACACCTGTGAGGACACAAACACACACACCGACAACTAGGTCAGCAAGATACATTATCATACAGTGAATGTGTCATCATCTATGTGCCAATTAGCAAAGCAAAGTCACGTAGAGGAGACTGAATTATCACATTGTTGCAAGAGTTGTACTTGATCTTTGTGTGTGTACAGTTGTGTCGCTGATGTGTTTACGCTGCTGTCGCAGAGAAGATCAACGAACAAATACGTTTCGCCCCAGGAAGCATGGGAAACAAACATAAAGACAAGAATATAAAACACCTCACCTTTGAAATGAGATTCCTTACCTTACAAAACTAACCATGTGCAAAAGCTATCTCTTACTGCACATGCTCACAGGCAGATGCCGGTGTAGATTACATATGAGCACATTAAGAAATAGACCTGCGGCTTATATTTGTACTCGAGAGCATTCCTCTAATGTCACTATGCTCACACACAGAGACATTGACAAACCAATAAACCATCAGCCCGTGATTAGACACACACGAGAAAACCCTCCCACAAGGTCATAGGTTTTCCTCAGTTCCCAATCCCTGAGCTTTACACTGAAACTGCTGTGTGATCATATCCAGTGAGAAGATATTTGAGGTTTCAATGCGGGTAGAACTATAGATAGATAGACAGACAGACAGACAGACACTAAACAGTTGGGCAAAAGTTGTAAAATAACAAGAAAATAAAATCATCTCAAAACAATTGTGAATGATGGCACCGCTATGGCAGCTACTGGAGCAGAGCTCTCTCTGAGGGGACGACTGTGAAGAGATAAATCAATGGGTGGACACATACACGCAAGCAGCACCAGGAGAGATGCCATGCCTTAGGGACCTGGTTTAAAATCAAGCATTTTGTCTCACTATTCATGCCTGTCTACACACACATGGATGCTATAAAGGAAAGAAAGGGGACGTGTGGCAGAGAGCTTGACACTGGCCGTATATCTCACTTACTACTGACCACTGATTGGAATGCCTCAGGTGTGCAAACTTAATAACCCCTAAAAGAACAACGGCGGCTTTCACTCAGGTTCCGTTACAGTGCTGATGAAACACCTCAAATCCTGTTGGCAACCTGAAGACAATTACCTCACACTGGTTGATTGACATTGTTTCAGGATAAAATTACGGCTTAGGAGATTTCTGTGATGACTACCACTAACACTTTCATAACCTGATATTTTATCGGACGATACAGGTAGAATGACAAACAGACAGAGACACAATGGTACATAGACAGACAGAGAAACTGGTCAGAAATGTATAATAACTGAGGCCATCAAAAGCAATTAGAGTGATTAACTGAGAGGGAACATCATCTTCTTGTATTACATAACACAGGGGCTCCATGGAGACCAACCAGTGGTAAACTGATGTGGGACAGTGTTAGTTCACTTCCCCCCTTGATTCTTGTCTGTCAGTCTTAAACTGAAGTGAGTTGCATAGTTAAAAAGTCAATTTTTACTCTTCTCTAAGAGGAGAGAGAAGTAAATATAAATTGGTAGATATACATACCACATGAGGTTCATGAAGGGTCATTGCTTTTTTTATGTGTATGTGAAGTTTTAGCTCAAAATACCCCACAGATATTTTTATATAGCATGTTAAAGTTGTCACTTTTTGAGGGTGAGCAAAAACGCACCGTTTTTGTGTCTGTCCCTTTAAATGCAAATGAGCTGCTGCTCCCGGCACAGAGGGTGGAGCTTCAACAGCTTGTTTCCTTTTACCTCACACACACATATGCACTGAAAATTTCACAAAAACATTTAGCCTTTTATGTTCAAACCGGAGTCAGAAAGATAGAGAGACTCAAGAAGAAGTGACTACATGTAGACAACATTTCTGAATGGTTAGTTGATGAATTTATGTAGTTTATGTGTAGTTATCTTCTAGTCATTGATTAGCATATTCTGTCTTGATAATCTATAAATCGTGTTCCGGGGGCGGGGTTTATGTAAATTTGATGGTTTGTGATGTCACTAACCCGGGAGGAATGTCGTGTAGTCACTACCAGCCGTTTGTTGTAGTCCTTAAAAAGTAATTTCTTTAAAAGAAAAGATCTCCCTTTGCTTTGAACTTTGAGTGTTGTAACTTTGCAGATTTTGTTTATGCTCAAACAGCAACATTACACACAAACTAAAGTTAGAAAAGTGAAATCATAATCAACCACCCCTTTAATAAAACAAATTTACTCATTCCTCAGACCCAGAATTGTCACGACATTAGCTGAAATATTTTTTTTTTCCAAAAGTTTGTTTCTTTGCTTGCCTTTTGGGAGTTGACAGCCCATAGTCACTATGAAATTACTTTTATGTTCTACAGAAAGAAAGAAAAAATATCAGCAATAGAATTTTAATTTTGGCATTGTCTTTTAGTGGAACAAGACAATTCTCACCGAATGATCATTGAACTATGAACGCTGTAGCAAATGATACTATCTGTTTTAATAAGGACAAATGCCCTATGCAGTGTGTATATATACGAGAGAAAGAGAAAGATGCGACACAATGGTCTTGTCTGTTCCTTCGTTAATGGGCTTAGGCAGATGTTAATTAAAACAGGCTTTCCTGCTAGAGATAAAGCAGCAATCTGTGGTCTGAAGTCATAAGCCATGTCTTTGTCCTGACACACTCACGTGCATGCAGCCACAATAACAGCAATGCAGAGGTTATTGTTTAATCCAAGCATCTCATTATATGAATGATGGCATGTGTCAGTCACCTTGCACCCAATTTCCTCTTTCATTTATATCCTCTCACACACATACACAGCCATATGGACGGGCAGCAGGGCACAGAGCAACAGAGAGAGAGAGATTAACAACTCATGCACTTTTCCATCGCTCTCTCCCCATGTTCCAAACCTTCTTTTATTCATTCACTTCCCTATGAATCTTCCCTGGACACTGATCACTAACTTTCACTTCTCATTCCCTTCGCTGTCATCCATCCCACATTATTGCAGTTTATATGTACCTTCTACTTTCTTAAAGGGACAGTATCCAAAAATGATCATTATAATCATTGTCATTATTTACTCACCCTGATGTTGTTCCAAAACATGTATGCTGTCATTTTTTTTCATGAAACACACTCAAATATGAGACAATCAAATATGCACCTGTGTCCAGTTTGGACGTCAGTAACATGAAACATGATTGATAGAGTGTATTGTAACCACATATCACAACATCAACCTAACCCTAACCCTTTTTTGAGAGAGAGAGAGAGAGAGAGAGAGAGAGAGAGAGAGAGATGCTCTCGACAATCTCTTTTCCCTGTTTTTGATTGTGATTATGGAGATGTAGGCCATAGCCCAGTGAGACCTCATAGTGACCTTACAAAAAGAGGGAGAATTATGTCCTCTTCTCTTAATAATAATGAAATTAATCTCCAGAATATTCTGCTGGCTACTTACAACTCGCACACACACGCTCGCACTAAATCCAGTACACTAAATCTTCGACTACATCAAAACACACAATGGTTTGAATCTAAGTCATCAAAACCAGATTGACGCTTCAATCCTCTTTTGAGTGAATGGATTATCCTGAACCTACCCAAATAACACAGCTCTAAGACTGGGATGTACTAGTCTTAGACACACATACAAACATATTTCCATCAGAGTGAGATATCAGACTCAATTCCTGAAACTGTCCCAAAAAGATCTGAACTCAAACACACACATTTAGTGGGTGTGTGTAAACACATCATGTGCCAGTCATATGCTCAGTGTTGCAGGACTGACTGATTTTTGACTTATTCTCATGGTGGAATTCGTATTTTTATATCCATCACACAGACACACACAGACATTTCTCAAGTATATACTCTTGACTACAAATTATATATAGAATATATATATATATATATATATTTATTATACAGTATATATATGAAACATTATATATGTGTATATTTGTCACATATATCTAGTATAGAATGAACTATCATGAAAAGTAATTATGCATTCCTTTTGTATGCGCATTATATATTATTTTATATAGGCTATATAATTTGTATGTGCATGATAGATTATATTATATATTTTGTACATTTCTCCCATTTTCTAATAACTATCAATATAATGTTATTTACATGATTAACTGAAGAAATATAATCATTTCGGATCTGCTTACTTTTTTCATGTAGCTAACTAATTATGCATTCCTTATGTGTGTGCATGTGTATATTATATTATCTAATATACTTTTTTGTCACATTTTTCTAGACTGAACTACCATACAATGTTTATTGACATATATTTAATTGAAGAAACTATTTACTTTCTTTTTGCAGAGTTAGTTATGCTTCCCTTAGGCCTGTATATATCATAGATGTACAGATAATGCTTAAACATGTGAGATATTCCATCCCTTCCCCCTGGAATCTCCACTGCTAGCCTGCTAATCCAGACCCAAGCATCAGGATAACACACGACTGACACACAGGGAGGAGAGGACAGAGATGTCCTCATCATAACTCACTGCTGAACCACTGAGATAGAGAGATATACTAAATCACGCCATCACCAGATGCAATCAGCACTCTTATAAGTAGCTACACCATGCAGCGGACACACACAAACACTCGCTTACTCGCACACTGCAGCAGTTAAAGAGCTGGAGACTAGTAGTCCGACAGACAGCATTGCAACGCAACGCTGCACCAGCACAAAATGCATTTCTGACAAAACTGCAGCACATTCAGTTCCAATTGACATCTGAAATCTCAGAGCGCTGCAGGTTATTGTGTGTGTACCTGCACCCAGCTCAGTATATCTGATATACTGCAGGGGTCTCAAACTACCTGGGAGCCACTAGTTACAACAAAATGTGGTATACATGAATTGAGGGGTGATATAGTTTTAGTCTCTAATTTAAGACTCCTGATCATTTAATTTGAGGTCCAACTCTTTTTCCATTTCTTTATTTTGTTAATAATTGTAGAGAGAAATGCATCATGGGAAAGTGGTGCTCGGTCTATCTGATCTCTTTAATTGCTTTGACATGTTTAACTTGGGAGGCATGCAAGTACGCACGCACACATAAATACACTTTAATCAGTCTTTGTGAAGTTTATCAAAGGAGGTGTCTTCCTCCTTATCTGTACTTAATCTGCTGATGAGTTTGAAGATCAGAGCTTCAGTGCAGCAGGAGGAAGGATTAAGGAAAGTAATAATCTCAGGGAGACAAAAGACGGCAAGGAGGAGGGAGAAGGAGACATCTTTTTTTTTTTTTTTTGCTTTGGGTCTTTTGGAGTCGTGACATATTCATGTCAAGTAATTCATTGTCTGGTGGATTATACACTCATGGCAAACGCTCTGAGAGAACTACTAAGACCAGAGAAGAGGAGAGACCGATGAATGGCCATGGAAAGCTCTTTGGGGGACATTTTTAAAATCCACTTAAATTGCTCAAAATTTCACAGCCTGTTTTTTCCCCATTATCCTTTTGTGAACTCTGTAGCTGCATTACTAGCAGCACCAAATGGAAAGCTGGACTTGTCTGCCATTGGTTGGGCAAACAGATAGTCCCTCCCCAGACTCGCACCATCAGTCGAGCCAATGTTGAGAGAAAATGTGCTTCGTCAGATCAGGCGGGGTTCTTAAACAAAGTAATGCTCATCTTACATAATGCTGGCAAAGGAGGACTTTTTTTTATTCATTAAGTGTATTTTTTTAAACTAACTTTTCTATTTTAACACATAATAAGGAAACTTATATCTCATTTAAAATTAATTGATTAATACATTCATACCATATTTGGTTCATTAATATTTCCATCTCAATTAAATATTTGATGCCATATTATATGATAATTTAGACTACATATATATTATACTAATAGTGTAATAGTATATTTCTGAGTCATCAATGCATCTGAAGAAGCCTTTTAAAAACACAAACAAAAACAGTTTTTCACAAAAGTAAAACTACATTTATCCCTTGTGAACACTGACATACACTGACTGCATTGACCGGTTCCCTGTGCTCTCCCCCGTCCTATGAAACTGTATCATGCGACTCACTCAGCCAATCACTGACATCACATTGGCAGCAGCCAGCAAGGACAATTATGCAGACCTAACTTTCCATCCACCATCCCTCTCTCTCTCTCTCTTATACATTTTTCTATACCATCCTCTTCCCCACCCATTTCTGTTTCTCTTCTTCTCTGTGATGAGAACAGCAGGATGAAGACAGCAGCAGATTTATGTTCATTCCTCTTCACCACCCCCCTCCCCACCCCCAGCTGAGCAACCGCATTGACTTTATTCTCTCTCTCTCTCTCTCTCTCTCTCTCTCTCTCTCTCTCTCTCTCTCTCTCTCTCTCTCTCAGTGTGGAACCGGGACAGTGATCTGCTTTAGTTCTCTAATGTGTGCAGGAGATAGTGCTGGAGTGTCTGTTATCTTTGCTCTGAGCACTTAACATTGAGACCTGTGCTCAGTCTGAAGCGGTAGATACAACTGACCTGCTCCTATGGCAGACGGAGAATGCTCCCTTTGCATATGATCAAATTTGCATGTTTTTCCGTGTTGTTCTGCAGTCAGTCACAGCCAAGGACAGAAATGACACCCCAATGGTGCATTTTAAGTGTTTTTTTAAGACACTTGTGTACTGAAGGTTTAAAATATGTATCTACTCTTAGAGCACAAAAATATCTTTAGAGCAGGAGGTCACTGTTGGTTTGTGTGTGTGTGTGTGTGTGTGTAATCTTCTGTTTATTCACACTTTAGCTTCACTTGAGCAGCTCTGGTTGGCCTAGTTTTCCAGATATCTTCACATATGCGGTCCTCTCCGAGTTTGCCACTGTGACGACAAGAGATCCTGCACTGCCTAATACAATAGTGTGCAAGAGCCCATTCAAGCTGAGGGGACACGTATTTGTATCTTTGATAATTAAGTTGCTTTAAAGTGTCCCTATTATGCTTTTTCAAATATTACCTTCCATGCAGTGTTTAATTGTATATCTGTCTTTGAATGTAAACCCTCGAGTTGTGTTGTAAACGACTTGTGTTGTGTACATGCCGAGAAGGCACTGTTTTCTGCTCTGCAAAAGCAAATTTGTTTTGTTTATTATCAGATATTATATGACAAATTCCACAAAGAAAAGCATAAAAAAACCAAGATGGAAGTCACGGAAGCCATGAAAATATAAATGCTGTACTCTTAGTTAGACGCTCTGTTGCAGTGCATTGCTAGTGTGATTGAGAGTGTAAACAGTTTTGATTGGCTGCGTTTTGTGATTGACTGTGGCATGCCTGAGTAGGTACTACATATGAAGAGAAACCTACTTTGCGACTGCTAAAAAAGTACGTTCTATATAGTATAAATGTTATCTGAGCGTTGTCCATGTTGTCATTGTCATAGTTGCGTCACTTCACTGCCATTTACAACCCCTCTCCCATGGCCTCATGGGATAGTTAAGTGTTCATCAGATGCATACTTCAGAATCTGGCCAGAAGTAGTAATGTCATCCAGATACTTTTCGCCTACTGTTTTTTGCCTACTATTTAGTAGGGATGTAGGTATAATCATATGTATTGATGGTGTTCTACGTTAAAAAAACATTTGGACAGTCCAAACAAGTCAAACCCTCTGGGGGTCTTTTACATTTCCTTCTCTTATCATCTTCCCACAGTGCTGTCGCTCAAAATTTATACTTATTTGTCTAAAGGAATACACATCAAAATGATTGAATCACTATAAAGCACTGTAACACTCAGTTGTGATGTTACTTGTTTATAATGTGTATTAACTGAGGATTTTAACCCAGGTTTATGTGTGTATGTTGTGGGATGAGCATTCCCACATGACGAGCTTTCGATTCCTGCTTGCACAGTGTCTGTATTTTTCATGCAAACAGGAAACCCACACACTTTCTGTGCCTTTCCCAAAGTCTCTCTTACTGTCTCCCAGCAGTGACTGAGCACCCAGCCCAGGTGCAGATCCGGCCCTGAGATCAGGTGCTGAGCAGGGAAAAGAACTCAGCCAACTCTGTCTCGGATGCAGCTAAAGTGTCGAATTAGCAACAACGTTTTTTTGTTTTTTTTGCTCTTCCTGCTCCTCATCATCATTAACCTGATGAGGAAGGTGAGAGGACGCAGAACAACTGCAGAGCAACTGCAGGACAGACACAATCTTTTGGACTCTTGCTCTCTAGGGGAAACGCTCAGAAGCAGTATTTGACTCCACAGAGGAGAATGTGGCAGTCACATGTAGGTCATCCTTTTCTTTTTTTCTGAAGACAGCTTTGATTTTACAGGCTTGCACCAGTTAAAGGTGCATGTGCGTGTGAAAGCTGAAATTAAAGCTTTAATTAGTAATTAGTAAAGCTTTAATTCAGTTAATTAGTAATTACAGGGAAAGAAATCTGACAAGGGGTAATTATTTAGAGATAACCAGTGATCTTTGAGATTAGTTCACCCAAAAAAGAAATTTCTGTAATTAATTACTCACCTTCATGTCGATCCAAACCCATAAGACCTTTGTTTTATTCAACAATTTCTTCTCTTCCATATCAGTCTCTGACGCTGTTCACATTGTAAACACCGAACTCAGTGTCACCGAACGTCGGCTCAGTGTTGGTGGGATCCTGCGTCAGCATCACACGCATGTGTCGTGGTGCTCACGTGAACAGCGTCAAAGACTGACCCGGAAGAGAAGAAATTGTTGAATAAAGTTTTTTTTCACCGTCACTTCATAACATTAAGGTTGAACCACTGTAGTCACATGGACTATTTTAACAATGTCTTTCTGGGCCTTGAAAATGGTAATAATTAAGAAAGCTCTTGCATTTCATCAGAAATATCTTCATTTGTGTTTCGAAGATGAACGAAGGTCTTACGGGTTTGGAACGACATGAGGGTGAACTAATCCTTTAATACTTGGGGAAAAATAGAAATTTGCTATACTGACAATTGAAAACGATAATTGTCTGACATGGATGCAGCAAGCCCTTCTGAGGGGGTAAGTGCACGCGATTCGACTTTGGATCCCCATTTCAATCTCAAGGATTTGACTTTGGACCCCAACTTTTTGCCACTCCTGCCAATGGCCGATGATTTAACGGCCATGAAACTGTTTTTGCAAAAACAGGCAATTCTACCGCCAAAATTTTAGATACCAGTGAAAATTCACAATTTCCAATATTGATACCACAGCTAAAACTACTAGCCTAACTAATATAAAACATTTAAGAAATTTAAAAAAATAACTAAAGACAAGTAACAGTAGTTTTCAAGTAGAAACAATGAATAAAGTAATCAAATAAAACAACACTGGATAGTCTTCACTGTATAAATTACACATAGATTAATCCTTACAAAAGTTATTCAGTCAAGAGCAGTGAATTTTCTTTGTTGTTTGATTAAAGTTAAAAACCCAGCGAGCTACAGACTTATTAGGCTGCTGTCACTTTAAGACCTAATGCACGGATCCAATACACTGATACCGGTACACATCTTTCTCTACTGATTACGTTCACTTAAACATAACCGACTATGTTTACTATACTCGCCAAGGTGGGAATTAAAAAAAAAAAGAAAATTGTCAACTTGTCCGTTCAAGCCCAAGAAGACGTGAAAGAGAGCTCAGTTCAGTAATTGTGTGCAGCCTGAAGGCCCTTTCACACCGGATGCGTAACGAAAAAGTGAAACGAAAAAGCGAATAGTTCGTGTGCGAATAGTTCGCATCAAAACCATTCACATCAGCCGCGACGCGAATTTGCGATGTCTGTGACGTTCAGAGAGCTTCAACGTTCCAAAACTTTCGCGCCGACAGTTGAGAAAACATGGACACTTCATCATCATCACCCAGTGAGTGAAGACAAGCTTTTCATTTTCTTTAAGACAGAAAAGAAGGTTTTGGGTGTACCCAATCTTAAAGAACAGAGAGTCTGAAGGGGAGTATGCTAATGTGCACAGTTTTTTTTTGCGTCTTCAACTAAACACAGTGCATTTTGTAATGTCACTACACATTACATGTAACACACGAAGTAAGTTCAAATCATTCGACTAGAAACTGTAGATATCACACAAAGAATGTATAGTATACTAAAAGCAGCCCTAAATAGTCTCACTACATTTTGTTACATGTTCAAAGTAAACACTAGCCTGGCTAACGTCAGACCACTTTCTCTTTGAGACGTGGTCTGGAAACCACATGTACATTTTCTCGTATTTGAGGCGTGGTTTACGAATGCCCAGAGCCGTTTATTGGGCGCTACGAATGTCTATCAAATGCGCCTGTACGCAGCTCATAGCCAATCATTTCAAATTATACCAGATGACGTATGTAGAGCGACAGATATTCAACGAAGAAGACGACGATGGGTCAGAGATTTATGTGTACACCAGAGAGTCCTGCACGGGTCCGATTTTGTAAATCCGCACCCGACCCGTTTTCCAACAGCAGCACTAATAAAAATCTGCACCGACCCGCTTAAAATAGAACCGACACCCGACTCGCACCCGAAATAAAATCAGTTTAGACTATCACATTATAGACACACTTACAAACATTTTTATTGCCAGGTCATACAGAAGTTATTACACGACCATTAAGGACAACTTCAGCCGAAGCTGTCAAAAGGCCGATACATGAAGAACATGGCTAACGTTACCACACAAATCGAACAGACGCGGCTACACCACTATATGCCACGCAATTTCGTCTAGCCTACATCTGACAATTTTGGGTTCAAACACACCCTGCACACCACACATACTAACAGTGTTAAATATGAAAAATACCGTTCGATAGAACGGCTTTGTTACCAGTTATCTGCGTGCTTCCTCAGGGATGAAGTTCCACATTTGCGGCTATCCAACACGAAAATGCATGCAGCAAAGCCTTTCACAATATTTTCTTCAGATAACTCCAAATTTCTCCCACACACTAGACTTGATTTTTGATGACGTATTGTCGACAACTTTACAATCTCCACTAGCTATTCTTTTCTTCAACTCCTCAGCATCTATCTCGACGACTGCAAGCAGAACGCGCGCGCGCGGTTGTGATGCATTTTTAAAAGTGGAAGTAGCCTTGGTAACGTTATAGATCCTGGGAGGGCGTGGCGCGTCGGCACAAATAAACTGATGTGGATTTTAAATTATTTTATCAACTTGAAATACAGGCATATTTTTGTAGATGTGTTCCTAAAAATATGCATATATTTTTACGTCTGTCATGTTGGATCCATAGATAAACAAACTGCTTCGGTGTGTCGCATATACTTCGTCATCGTCTTCCTGCTCCCTCCCCGTTCTGTGATTGGTTCCCTATTTCAGGGGAAAAATTAGTCCATGGTGTCCAGACTACCTTGCAGCGTGAATAAAATCGCGCTGCTCAAGGCAGTATGGGGAAACCCAGGCTAAGTAAACACGGTTTCTGTCTCTATCTTTGACGATAATAGTGTTAGCTTTCTATCCCAAATGTAGTTTAGCCTGCTAGCCTACACAGCACAGGACTATACAACGACTAAAACTATCACACAACATACTCACAGTCGTGATAACCGAATTGGTTGGCAATGCTACGCCACACATTGTCTTTCAAATCGTTGTCCTTGTAGTATGTGATTGGCTGAAGCCTTTTCTGTCGCCACAAAAGTTTTAAAAAAAATCAACATCGAAGGGAAAAAAATAAAAGTCGTTTTTTCGCCGCAGCACATTCGCGTTCGGTGTGGAAGCGCTCATTACACAAACAGCTGATCAAAAAATAAAACCATCGCGCGAATTATTCGTGCGTCAAAATCGCGTCCAGTGTGAAAGGGCCTTGAGACGCATCTTTCTGGGTAGTACCGCGAGTAACTAATTAAGTTTCGTTTTGTGTCTTGAATATTTAAATTGCCAAGGCTTAAAATCTTGTGACAATGTAGTACATTTTTACTCGCATTTGGCGAGTGTTCATTTTAGGCCCTGTATGTATAAGCCTGTATCATACTAGGCTACCATTCAAATGTAAAAAAAAAATATATATATATATTATTTGGCAAGGACGCATTAAATTGATTAAAAAGTGATGGTTATTAACATTGTTACAAAATCTATTTGAAATAATTGCTGTTCTTTTTAATGTATCATGGTTTTCACAAAAATATTAATGAGCACAACTTTATCTTTTAACATATAAGAAATGTTTCTTGAGCTCCAAATCATCAAAATCATCATATTTAAATTATTTCTAGAGGATCAATGGAGTAATGTCTGCTAAAGATTAAGATATATATATATATATATATATATATATATATATATATATATATATATATATATATATATAGGCTATATATATATATATATATATATATATATATTGGACCCATGACGATTTATGTACAGTAAATACCAGTCTAATGTCAACATCATTGATTCTTTACATCACACATTTCTTTTCTTCTCTCTGTGCAGCGTGCTGTTTTTGTGATGTGCCTTGGCACAGATAAGTAGATGGGTTATGCGGTCACTGAGTGAGCCAGCGAATGCCGCAGGACAAACCGCTCACGCGCACGTTCAGCGGTCATCCGCTCACTATGCCTGAAAATAAGGTCACCACGGCAACACGCAAGGCCCTACACGTGTGACACCCTGATGACGACATGCTTCTGTCTGACCAGAGCCATCCGCTGCATGCAGGCATACACACATGCACGTATACACAATCAATCACCATCCCCCACCCCCATAACTGATGATCTGTTATTACTAAAAGAAAAATATAAACCACGGAGAAGTACACAAATCAAAATCATGTTCATCCTGACAGCAATCAGCCTTCAAATGAGCCTCCATTTTCAAACACAGATGTAGCCTATACTGATTCACAAGAACTGTGTTTCCAGCCCACATACCGTCAAAATATTGTCTAAAAGCTCTAGACATGTTAGCATAAGCCCTCAAGAAGTGTGATATCCTACCTCTAAAGAACTTCTTTACACTGTAGCACTTTATTTATTTAGGTAATCTGACATTAAAGACAACAGAAGCTCATCACACCCATATGGGCCGTTAAAAAGTCAGTGTGAAATGTGGACAGTATTTGTAGGTTTTCATGCGAAACTTGATTTACGTTTGATTAGACACAAAAGCTACAATATTAACACATTGACAGCATCTTCTTCTGATTTGATCAATGCTCAGACAAAATCTGATAGTGGGATTCTCATTTTTTAGTGAACTATGGAACAACTTTGTCAAAAGAAAAAAAAACGTAAAAAAATTGTTACATTTTAATTTGATTGAAATACAGATTATCCTTTCAGAAATCATTTGCACTCTGTGTTAGCTGAATTATCCTCAAACCTTAAACGGGACCTATTATGCAAAATTCACTTTATATATATTATATTTTGTATATATTTTTGAACATAACTATGTGTCCACAGTGTGTGTACACAACCACCCTACTGTAGTAAACATCCATCCACTCTATTTGTTATTTTCCCTATAAATTTGAAACAGTGTCTCAAAATGAGCCGTTCAGGAATCAATCAATCCCACCCACGACTGCTGACAAACTCTGCCCTATTAGCTTAACTCCTCCCCTTAGAGTGAGCTGTACACAGTCCGCCATGTTTATCTCCTCGCCAGAGCATTTAACAGCAGCATTCAAGTAAGAAATGTATTCTTATTAAAGCTACTAAAGTTGTTTAATCAAAAGCAGAAAGTGGTTTTCTGTTTTTCTTTTGTTTGATTCATATTAACATATTAATTTCATATACACATGCGATTTCTTTCCCTGCTGTTTACGTTCACATACATAACTGACTGTGTTTATGTGAACTTTATGTGTATTTGATAGCATAAGCGAAATAAGACTCAAAACAGAAATAAGTTCATATTCATGCAATGCGCCGTCTGACGGTAGCTTTCTGTGCGCGTGCTTCGGATGTGTGCACTCAGAAAACCATTTATCAGAAGTTTAAACTGATACGGCATTAAAATGCATGCAAATAATAAACTTTCATGATGAGAAGAACTGCAATGTCACATGAGCGTGAGATTATAATCAAAACCAAACAGATATTTTAGTTTTTGGCAGAGTTTCTGAGGCACCAGCTGTACAGGCTCCGCCCTCTTCTGGAAAGTGGGGTGGGGAGCAGCAGCTCATTTGCATTTAAAGATACATGCTCGAAAACTGCATGTTTGTGCTTCCACTCAAAAATGGGCATTTACAACATGGTATAATAAATTATCTGTAGGGTATTTTGAGCTGAAACTTCACAGACACATTCTGGGGACATCTGAGACATTATAAATATTGTAAAAAGGAGCATAATAGGTACCCTTTAACAAGTATAAGAGTCTTTAGAAATCATACTTTGTCCAATGTCCAATTAGGTGAAAGCTAAGATTGAATAAATGTGAAAGCGTTAACTGCAGTAAATGAATATGATGGCGCTAATCATATTTAATTCATCTAATTTATTATAAATACAATAACATCAACCTATTCATTCCATGAATTCAATATTCCACAAACCATAAGGATTCATAAACATTTGCATGTCATGAAAGTTTTTCATACGTAAAAGTGCCTATGTTTTACATGCCGTCAATGCATTGTTATTGTACAGAGTCTGTGCAAATGTCGGAAGTGCTTCAGTGCTTCAAGAAACATTACGTGTGAGTAGTTTGTCTCACATGCCACCTGAAAAAGCATGTGCAGACACATCCAAAATCACACAAACAGGAAAAGGCACACCTCAGCATACCTGTACACTCAGGCAATTCACAAGATAAACCTACACATACATTAAAGCATTGGGAAGCAGAAGTCTTTTGAATGAGTAGAGCTGGACATCAGCTATTGGAAGGAGGTTGGGTGTGTTAAAATACATATTAATACACAGAGACAGTTATAAGTGATCCATTGGTAAACTGACTTCCTGAAGAGTGTAAATACTGACGATGACTATGACTGTGACAATGGCTCTATGAAAACATCCTGACCAGTCAGAAATACTGGCTCAACCAATGGCGTAAGTTTGGGGCAGGGCTATCTGTTTGCCCAGTTATTGTTTTTGCAGTACCGTTTGGTGACACTAGTGGCGCAGAAATCACAAACTACTGCTTGTAGTGTTAGTAATACTGTTCATCAAGTATTGTGCCCCTAAAAGCACACACACACACACAGAGAGAGAGAGAGAGAGAGAGAGAGAGAGAGAGAGAGAGAGATCAAGCATCTGCATACAGAACATCTGCAACAGTGCACAGAGAAGATTAATGTTTAATTCAAAGTCTAATTAAGCATCTCAAAGCACAAGAGAGAAAGGAGCGAGTGAGTGTGTGTGTGTGTGTGTGTGTGTGTGTGTGTGTGTGTGTGTGTGTGTATGTGTTGCTTGGTAAAACCTACATTATGGGGACAAAATATCCCCACAAATATAGCAATATCCTAAATCCTTGTCCTTGTGGGGGACATTTTTTGGTCCCCATTAGTAAAACAGTTAATTTTTTTTTTTTTTTTTTTTTTTAAATGTAAAAATGCAGAAAGTTTTCTTTGATAGTTAGGTTTAGGGTTAGGGTTAGGGGATAGAATATACAGTTTGTACAGTATACAAACTGGAATGTCCCCATAAAAGATGGAAACCTGTTTGTGTGTGTTGTCAAAGGAAGATGGGCAGCTTTAGCAGACATCAAACATTCAGGACCAGCGCTAACACACTGTTTATATCTGGTATTAACATTCATTTCAGGTGAACTTATCACAAGTGGTCAGTGCTAAATATATGTGTAAACACGGTCCAAAACATTTGCGATCAGTACACTCAGAGGACATAGTCAGAAACACAGTGGAGTCGACCACATTGCATTTGTCTTAAACAAAATTAAAGGACCTCATACTCACCTGTCATTAATCAACTGCACTAAAACAATGAGTTTTTTTCTGGTTATGTGCCGTTTTAAAAGGGAAAAAAGTGTATGGTTGAAAATTTTACATACACAAAAAACATGGATTGTTTTGCAATTAATAACATAGATTATGTGAAGCACAAACAAACTACAGTTAATGCATATTTGTGGTGACATTTAAATTGATATTTGGAAGCAGAGTGGTCATGAGACACATCTGTTTTGCCTAAACACTGAGACAGATGTTAATACCAGATACCAGCATATGTGTAATTGATTGCGGGGTCATTCTGGTACGATATGGTATCATTCATATCCATGCGTGAATGTCCACAACAGTGCCACAGAGAAACCTGTGAGAAATTCAACACCCGATAACAAAGAAAGACAGAAAGGAAAATATATGGATATGTAAAAAAATGAAGAGAGACAATCTGGGCAAAGAAATACACAACTTGCTGAAACTAAGAAAGAAGGCCAGCGTGTGTGAGAGAGATGAGAATAGAAGCTTTCTGTCATTATATATGATGAAGATGAATGGCCGTGCTACCGCCAGCCAGACAAACAAAAAACAGACTACAAAACGCCTCTCTCTTCTCCTTTTCAATGCATCCAAGATGGTATGTCTACCCATGAAACTCGCAAACACATACACAGGCACATAAATCATAAAGCACGGCTCATATGGTGACCCACATACACAGAGGGCGAAAGAAGAGAAACAGAAAGACCTTGTCATGTAAGATCCAAGCCAAACAAATGCATGGACAGATGGTGCAGAAAATTACCTTATATGTCTCCTTACTAATCATTCTTCTGAAGAAACCTTACTGTCCTGTTATACTCCAATTATGCTTTTCTTGAATTTACATGCTATACACACCAATATCAGCATGTTTGTGTTGTCTAGAGTCTAGACTCTAAGAGCAGAGAGGATTTGTAATGCAGTCTATTGTACTATGCTCAGCCTTCCACACACACACACACTTACATGGCACATTGTGTTTCGGCCAAAGACCCGGGATCAATATAACCAGCCTTCACCCAAACTCACTCTCACACTGAATGCAGAAGTGTCTTTTAAACAGTGCAGTGCACAATGAAGAAGCTCTTACAGTGTTTACTGCCGCGAATGAGTGTATATTTTACTCTTTTGAGGAGTGTCTTATGATTTTGACCCAAGAGAGAAGTTCAGCTTGAATGTTTTATGTGCCTTGCAGCTTTAAAAGTGTTACGCTGTTGTCAGATATCTGGTGGGCTTATGTGTGTGTGTGTGTTTGAGTACCAGTGTTTGATTTTCTAAACGGGGTGCCTATAGCAACGGTGATCTTTCTGTACGCTCAGTCTAATTGCATAAGTGTGCAAGGATAAATTACATTTTATATCTATCAAATATATTTATATTTGTCAATAAAAACACCATTTAAAATGATGCAAAAACACCTGCACTCACACACACACACACACACACATTAGGTCATGCTGCAGTGTCCCTCACTGCTTGGTAGCATCAAAACAAAACCTGCTTCAAAACAAAACGCAACCATAACCACCTCTACACCTCTAGCACAAAACTACAATAAAAAAAAGAACAATGCATTTATCCTTTTAAAAATTACAATATGATATACAATAATGGTATAGAAACTTATAGACAAAAAACAAACAACACAGATATGCATGCACAAACACATACAGGTATGCAAGCAATTTATCTTAAAAAATGGGATCAGTTGGGATTTATGCAGGTCTTGCAAATGATGTATGGACACGCGCGCGCGCACAAACACACACTTATACACACAACCAGATGCACACATTGCAGTGCTGATGGGATGGGGTACAGTGCGACTGTCCTGTATAAGACTAGAAGATGAGATGGTACATATGGGCGCAACACACCAGACACACACACACACAGGACATTGCCACAAGCCGATGTGTGTGTTACTCACAGTTCTGAGTAGAGGATGTGCAGGTTGCCCACATTGTCAGTGTAGTTTGCTGGACTGAGCCAGGGCAGAACCAACAGCAGGAGAGCCTTCATGACCCTCTCACTCCAGGGTCCTCAGTCTTGAGTCTCTCTTTCTTTTGCTATCTTTGTCTTTCTCTGGACTGAATGCAGTCTTCCCTATCCGTCTTCCTCCCTGCCCCTTCCTCCTCCACCTCTACTACAGTTCTGACCCCCCCACCCGCCTTTCTCTCAAGTAAAAAAGCTATTCTTCCTTTTCCTTTTCTTCCTGTTTCTTTGCCTTTCCACTTTTCTGTTTTCCCTTGCCTCCCTCAGGCTTTTAGCCTGGTCATCTCAGCAGTAGAGAGATCAGCAGCAGTAGAGGGAGAGGTAAAGACTGGGAGCGCTGCCAGCGGAGGAGAGCAGAGAGTGCAGGATGAAGAAAGACTCGAGAAGAAAAGGAGGCAGGAGCGGTGTCTTGAGCGGGCGCAGGTGCATGTGAGCCGAGGCAGAGAAGAAAACAGAAGGGTGAGGTAGAAGGAGAAGAGGAGGCAGAGAGCGGCGTTTGCTGGCACACCGGTCGGGTGCGATGGTTGCGTTGCGGTTTAATCTGTCCTGGGTTTCGTCCAAGTGTAAGAGGATTTACACTCACGAGCCCACATGCTGCTGTGAATGTGAGAGAGAGAGAGAGAGAGAGAGAGAGAGCGCGAGTATGTGTGAGTGTGGCAACACAGCGTCTGACTTATACTGCAGCATGCTCTACAGAGAGAGAGAGAGCTGGGGCGAACCATCTGACACGAAAGAGAGGGGAGATGCAAGCTTGGGTGGTCCATCTATCATTGTCTGTATGCCTCAAGGGTAGAGCATGTGGCAAAGACCACCCCTTCCACAGAGCATGGGTTCATTCGGCCATGAAGGGGTGTGTGTTTATATGTATGCGTATGCAGGGAATAGACATGGATGGGTGGATGTATGGATGTATGGATGGATGGATGGATGGACGGACGAATGAATGGACTGATAGATCAATGGATGAACAGATAGAAAGAGATGGATTATAGATATTAGATATATATATATCTATCTATCCATGGAAAGACATGGATATATATATATATATATATATATATACACTCACCTAAAGGATTATTAGGAACACCTGTTCAATTTCTCATTAATGCAATTATCTAATCAACCAATCACATGGTAGTTGCTTCAATGCATTTAGGGGTGTGGTCCTGGTCAAGACAATCTCCTGAACTCCAAACTGAATGTCAGAATGGGAAAGAAAGGTGATTTAAGCAATTTTGAGCGTGGCATGGTTGTTGGTGCTAGATGGGCCAGTCTGAGTATTTCACAATCTGCTCAGTTACTGGGATTTTCACGCACAACCATTTCTAGGGTTTACAAAGAATGGTGTGAAAAGGGAAAAACATCCAGTATGCGGCAGTCCTGTGGGCGAAAATGCCTTGTTGATGCTAGAGGTCAGAGGAGAATGGGCCGACTGATTCAAGCTGATAGAAGAGCAACTTTGACTGAAATAACCACTCATTACAACCGAGGTATGCAGCAAAGCATTTGTGAAGCCACAACACGCACAACCTTGAGGCGGATGGGTTACAACAGCAGAAGACCCCACCGGGTACCACTCATCTCCACTACAAATAGCAAAAAGAGGCTACAATTTGCACAAGCTCACCAAAATTGGACAGTTGAAGACTGGAAAAATGTTGCCTGGTCTGATGAGTCTCGATTTCTTTTGAGACATTCAGATGGTAGAGTCAGAATTTGGCATAAACAGAATGAGAACATGGATCCATCATGCCTTGTTACCACTGTGCAGGCTGGTGGTGGTGGTGTAATGGTGTGGGGGATGTTTTCTTGGCACACTTTAGGCCCCTTAGTGCCAATTGGGCATCGTTTAAATGCCACGGCCTACCTGAGCATTGTTTCTGACCATGTCCATCCCTTTATGACCACCATGTACCCATCCTCTGATGGCTACTTCCAGCAGGATAATGCACCATGTCACAAAGCTCGAATCATTTCAAATTGGTTTCTTGAACATGACAATGAGTTCACTGTACTAAAATGGCCCCCACAGTCACCAGATCTCAACCCAATAGAGCATCTTTGGGATGTGGTGGAACGGGAGCTTCGTGCCCTGGATGTGCATCCCACAAATCTCCATCAACTGCAAGATGCTATCCTATCAATATGGGCCAACATTTCTAAAGAATGCTTTCAGCACCTTGTTGAATCAGTGCCACGTAGAATTAAGGCAGTTCTGAAGGCGAAAGGGGGTCAAACACAGTATTAGTATGGTGTTCCTAATAATCCTTTAGGTGAGTATATATATATATATATATATATATATATATATATATATATATATATATATATATATATAAGGGGTATATAGAAAGAGCGACAGATAGCTAGAGAGTCAGACATATATCTATACAGACAGACAGACAGACAGATGAGCAACCACACTCCATTTATAGCTTGACTATTCTTCAATTATTCTCCAAACAATAACTCACAAGGTCACATAATCAGACAAAAATGGTTATGGCCTTAGATCTCCAAACTTTACAGCACTTTCAGTAAACGTATGATTTGGTGACAGTATAGCATGTGCTTTCATCAATACTGCATGTGCCCAAGGACAGCCTGAGGCGCTACACACACCCCCCCCCCCCCTCCCCAGATCTGATCCAGGATTCTAGGAAAGTCTGTCCACCGCCAAATACATGCAGACTCAAGCACATGCTTACGTGCACTGACAAAGTGCATCTAGACCCGCTTGACTGCAAACACAAAAGAAGCTGACACAGACCAACGATAGACAGACAGACAGACAGACAGACAGACAGACAGACAGACAGACAGACAGATAAGCAACCCCACTCCATTTATAGCTTGAATATCCTTCAATCATTCTCCAAGCAAACAATAACTCACAAGGTCATGCAATCAGACAAAACTAGTTTTTAAAACTAGGCTTTATAGATCCCCAAACTTTACAGCGCTTTCAATAACTGTATGATTTGGTGACAGTATAGCATGTGCTATTATCAATACTGTATGTGAGCCCAAGGACAGCCTGAGGCTCTACATACCCTCCTCTCTCCCCAGACCAAATACATGCAGACCCAAGCACACACTTTACACACAATGACAGACAAAGTGCATCTTGACTGCAAACATGAACACAAACCACCATACAGTACAATACACAAACCTATCTTTGAGCCCAAAGCACATGCAAATAACAGGCAAAGCAATCTAAAAAACATCAAAGCGTCAACCAAGGCTGACTCAATACAACAGGTCTTCTCACCACACTGTAATGAGTCACCAGTGTGAAGGAAGGCTTACAATTTAACATCACATGACCACAAAATGCTGGGAAACAAAAACAAAACAAAACAGAAGCAGCTAATACTGAAAAAATGCTATTGAGCTTACATGCATGGATTCAAGAGGAACTTTATACAAAATTTCTCTCTCTCTCTCTCTCTCTCTCTCTCTCTCTCTCTCTCTCTCTCTCTCTAGTAGTAGTTACGAATAAATGGAAGCCCATTCTTACATGGAGAGAGTCTTTGGCTGGTCCTTACAAGGGCTTGTTCCTCTGAAGTCCCGTCCCATTTTGAACGATGTCCAACTTTACAGTCCTGGATCAACTAAGACCACTGGCTTCCAGACCACATTGGAGAAAGAAGGGAGAAGAAGAGAAAGACAAAGTAAGATGAACTGACAGCCCAAGAGCCCAGTATAAAAAGAGGGAGATGTGGGAGGGGAGAAGAGGAATAGTATGGAAAGAAGCAAGTGTGGGTTTTTCGGTTGACTGGAGAAAAGGGCAAGTTGATTGTGTTTCCGTAAGTGGAATTTTAAATGAGAGGGAAACTTTCCATTAACAACAGTAACAAAATGCAATTAATTTCATTTGAGCCCTCAGGCTTGTGGAGCACTAATGATTCAGAAACAGTCCACAGGACCGACAGAGACTCCACCATCCTAAAAATGGTAAGAGTGAGGGAGAGATCCAATAAAAAGCATTAGTTAGCATAACGTCCCCAAAGGCACTGAGGAGGAAGATATCTTAGTCGGTTAAACAGAGGTCACTTTGGGGTTGCTACCTCTGAGGAGCGGAGAACAAAATAATCCTCTAACCAAATAAACAAACAAATGCATACACACAGACGGAGATGTGCTCGACACATGTCTTCTATTGAGGCGAATCACTGACAAGAGGCTTTTATGAATGACAATGAATAAAGAGCTGCTTATGAATGCCAATGAGAAGATGAACTGTGAATTCAATACATCAGTCACTTTCAGCAATTCAACTTTCTTATACAGTTCCATACCTTGAACTGTGCTTTTCCAAACCTTCAAATTCCCTTTAAATAAAGCCATCTAAAAATGAGTCCTTACTGAAAATGTCCTTTAAATCTCAAGACTGAATGTCTGGATCAATATATAGGCTGGTCCTGGAAACTGAACAACATTCTTTTTAACCAATAGGGTTTGGTTTTGGCTTAGGCTTAGAGATGGGGATAGGGGTTTGAACATCATATTTATCACCCTTACCACTATTTTTTATCATGATTCCAAGCATTAAGATGCGGTCACACTTACAGTTGCTTGGCGAAATTTCACAGGCGATATCTAGTCATTTCAACGGGAATCGGTGTGATGAAGAATTTTGCCAGATAAACTTCCAGTGGCTAATAATTTTCCCTACTCAAATCTCCAGGCAGACTCGTAACTTACCAAGAAAGCAAAACAGAAGATCCACAATGGACAATTGTAAAATGATCAATAAAAAGAGGCTATTTGGAAAGTGGTTATTTAGGGTTGGTTTGTTTGCTTGCTGGAAAAATAGCTTTGGATCTTCATTTCAACGTCATTATTCCCATATTTCATTCATGGCATTTTGTATCATCTAGACCCGCTTTCTATAACCTGTGAATTTTTTCCCGGCAATGATAAATGTGACCGCACCTTTAAGGCAGGGTTTCAGGAATGTAGAAAGATCTGGAAATTGGCAGAAACTTAGCAGCTTGGTTCATGAATACGAATGAAGTAACATTACTTAACTACTGGCCCTAATTGATTTGCTGAAAAGCAAAAGGTGTTTTCCATAGTAAGATGGCTGCTCACTGTTTGCGTCAATGCAACAGTTTGGCTTCTGCTGGCTACAGTTTCTTTTTTTCATACTGCTACCAGGTAAAATAAAACTATTCTCGAAAACAGTTATAATGGTTGCTACGACCCTGGTAGTATTAGGGTGATAGTTGTTTGAAAGCAATATTGCTCCAGGACCAACAAAAGATGCGGGTCCATGTCCTACTTGGCTAAATTGCATTGTGCATCTTCCAAACCTGTGTACCACCATCCTAAATTTTATTTACGAAGCTCAAATCTTGTTAAGACCGAGGGTGATTTTCTCACCGGCTCCTGATGTGTCCCTCCATTTCTCCCCGCGACAGCACTTCAGTGCAGTGTTCGGTAAAGGGACAGGACACCATCAGTTTATCCAGCAGCTTGTGCACCAGCAGGCTGGACTTTCGGCAGGTCTGCAGCATCAGCGGAGTGCGATCCACCGGGCAGAAGTCACTCTCCAGTAGGAAGTTTGTCAAACACTCTTGGCAGTAGGTGTGCCCACACGGGGTGTCCAGGGGCCGGATCAAAGGCTGAAGGCAGATGTGGCACATGAGGTCATCGTCCACCTCCTCTTTGTAGGTATATTCGTGGTTCTCCTCTTGTAGGTGGCGTTGTCCACAGACATGGCATAGGTCAGGAGGAGGGGAGGTGGGACTGACTCCTGTTGCACCGCAAACAGGCATCGCCACAGCACCCGCCTCTTCCTGATCACTCATTGCGTAAAGGTAGGTATGGTGTAAAAGGTTGAAGCGTTACTGATTCGTCGTAGTTTTGTTGCGTCAGGTTGCGTTTTGAGCCATCCACCTGTAGGATCACAAAAAAAAAAAAAAAGGAACTGTCATTTATTGCAAATAGGTGTGTCCACATGATAATCTTGTTGGCTGTGTTTGCTGGAAAGGCAGGTCGCACACACCCAAAGACGCAGTTTAGCAAAAAGAGGCCAGCAGAAATGATTTTTAACTTTCTGTCTATTCCTCATCGCTCTTACTCTATTTTTAATTCCCTGAGTTGGCAGAAGGATGAATATCAAACTGATCCAAATCTCATTTAATATTCCACTGGCAACAGAAATATCAATATTGCACCTGAGATTCTTAATAAACCCAGTTGGAGAAGAAGAGAAAGATATAATTGAAAGTTATACAGTGGAAGTTTTTAGCATGGTCACAGAGAGAACAGCCATTTTGCTAGCATTATTCTGGATGTTTCCAGAACCTTAAGTATTGACATTTAGCAGCTGTTTCTGAACTTGAATTGTATCCATAACAACCTCAGTAGGGCAATAATGCCGTCATTTAGTAGTAAATTGTTTGTGTGTGTGTGTTTGTATGTGGCACATGTAGTTCACATACAAAATTAGCTTTTGTTTTAAAGGGATAGTTCACCCTCAAGTGACTATTTTGTATTATTTACTCACCTTCATGTCACACTAAACATGTAACTTCATTTTGTTTTTCTATGAAACATGAAAGTGGACTACTGTTATGATATCTTTATGGTGTTTTATTGTAATTTTTTTAGCTTAACAGCCGTTTCTCTCTATAAACTGTCATTTTATGCTAAATGAATAAATGTTCCACAGGGAAAATAACAGCATTCTGGTTTGGAACAACATGCTGGTGAGGAATACAATTTTAAACGTTATCTTGTAAAAGAAGTCCTGTGGTCAGGAAGTCCTTGCTTAAGACTGAGTGCGTCATTACACCTGTTGTAGCACACACAACCAATTCACACAGGATAGTTTGTTCGGTTACAATGGGAGTGTGATATTATTACAGCCATAACATTTTGTTTGGGGTGTCTCACCGAGTACAATCTCTCCTCTGAATACATTTAGTGTACACTCCATCTTTCTGTGTGTTTCAATATGGCTTGTCTGATTTTGTGAAGTCACCCACTGCTGATTTGAAGAGGAAACCCTTGAACGACAGTGAACCGCAGGTGAATGCATGAGAATAGCTTTATTGTCTACCACCTTGTAATCTGATCTGAGCTTAGCCAAGAACTATATAAGGACACGCACACACTCCCACCCATAAAGGAGTGTGCCCAAGGACACAGTTTTACCTAGCAACCCTGTGTTCTCCGTAAATCATCATCTCTTTAATGATCCTTCAGAGTGACGATATGGCTTGAATATGCTACTGCGTTGTATTAAACACACACAAACACACACACACACACACACACACACACACACACACACACACACACACACACACACACACACACACACACACACACACACACACACACACAATAACTTTTACCCTGCGGCTCTTATTCAATTTTCCATTTTCTTTTGTATTCCCGCATTCAAAGGCACTTCTATTAAAAAATCCATTGTCCTAAACAAACAGAATGACAGGACGTAATAGTTGCTTGTTTCATTTCACTCTCCTTTCTTCAACTCTGTCTCTTTCTCTCATATTTTCTCTAGGGAAGTAACATTGTTTCTCAAGTGACCTTTGATCCAGAGGAAGGCAATGGTAAGTGTAGAGAGTGTTAATGACATTCAACTGCACAATCAAGCATACACAAGTTACACACACACACATACACAGCATTTTTTTTTATCTTAAATCCAGTGGGATCAGTGTTTAATGACTGAAAATGCTGAAAATGTCCTTCAATAAATGGTTTCATGGAAGAATACACACAGATACACAGAATGTTTGATCATGGTGTAATGTTGTGCCTAATCAACCATTTCTTTAAAAGCTCCAGTTAAAAATTGTCTTGTGTGTTGTGTGTCAGCATTTTTATATCATTCAGCACAGACAAACATATACTTTACCATCACGAAAAGTGCACAGTAATGCACCACTGAAGGAATTAATGCAAACGCAGTAACAAAAAAATATAAAGTGGGACCTAAAAGTCTGAGACCACTGTTGTGAAAATGCGTCCATATGGCATTTTTTCCTAATAAAATCTCAGCTCTGTGATTCCACCTGTGTTTCTGACATAATAGAATGAAGGCAGCAGGGTGGATCTCTCACTCTCAAGCCTGCTGTGGATCTGTCTTTGACTTCACCACACTTTGTTCAGACATGTTTGAGCAGAAAATTCCACCGCATACCTGAATCTCTGGATGCTTTCATTACAGCCTGAACCCCGAATGAAGAGTTATAGAACATATAAGTGCTGATTGGTGTGTTTATGTTTTAGCAATAAATATTAAATGAATATCAAGAATTATATCTATAGAAAATGTATACAATTTATAACAAAAAATATTTTAAATTTATTAATTTAGAAAAGGTATTAAAAATAAGAGAGTTGGTGATGTATTTTATTTTAAATTAATTTAATATATTGTTTGTAAAATCTATTTGGTAACAGGGTTTAATGGTTACGTAACAGGCCCTAACAAGGAGCCTTGAGGCTCCCCTTTGATTAAACATTCAACTGTTGAATCATATAGCTAATGAATAATGCAATAAAACCATACAATGATTAATGCAAATATAATAACTATTCAGTGGAAATTATGGATATAAATGAGCACAGCCACACACAAAAAAATAATACTCACAAGATGACAGAATTGGGTGTTCTAAGTAAGTGAGTGCGTTAAGAAAATTATTTTAAAAAAAGAAGACGACATCTCAAAAAAGACATTAAGGAAAACATCAGTCCATTTGAGAAATGAGGCTACATGTTTCTGGTATGTCGGAGAGGATCATTAGAATTCACACCAAAGAGTCTTCCAGTGTAGCTTGGGGAGAGTTACGTAAGTGTTCATATGTAAATGTATAGTTCACCCCCACCCTTTGGATTTCTGTACCAACCCCTCTTCCTCTTCAACACCCCTTTCTTCCAACACGCTTTCATTCTGTTCCTTTAGGCTCTTTTCTCAGTTACCCTATATATTTTTTTTCACCGATGATATTCATCATGTTATATACAATGGGGTTTAAAAATAAGTATTTTATTGGTATAATACATTTTTTAGGCCTATATTTATTATTGAATCACAAAATATATGATTATGTATATAAACAATATATATAGATAGATAGATAGATAGATAGATAGATAGATAGATAGATAGATAGATAGATATTGTTTCAGTATACTTTTTTAATAATAAAATTATAAATTACAATTATGGATACATTTCTATCTAGGAGATTACTATCATTTTGTATATACATATCATATCACACCTACCATATACAGTAAAATTCAATAGAGGTAGTGAGATCACAATTTCCCATTTTCAGCTTAACACACACACACACGCATGCACACACACACACACACACACACACACACACACACACACACACACACACACACACACACACACACACACACACACACACACACACACACACACAGACACAGACACAGACACAGACACACACACACACACACACACACACACACAAGCAGCACCCATACTGACAGGTGACATGCTGCTGGTTTTCCCTGCTAAACAGCTGGTGGTCAAAACTGCTGATACAAACTAGCTCTAACCAGAGAATAATGATGATGATGATCAATCTGAGTTAACAGTGTTTACACTACAAATATATGAACACCTGCACCATGCTCACACACATGCCTCCATGTGCACAAACACACTCACACGTTTACACAGGCATTATGACTTCAAAGGATTCATGTTGGTTTCTACACAAAGAAAGTTTCTCCACAGCTGTGCTGAGTCAACAAGTACAAGCTTATCGAACTAAAATCAGTATCAGGTGAAAGTTACGAGCAAAATGCGCTGAGTAAATACATACTAGTTCTCAAGCTTACCTGAACAGGTAATCCAACCGCTCCGGCAGAGGGAAAATGAGAAGGGGAGAGTGAATGAGAGAAAGTAAAAGAGAAAATAAAAGGACTTTGTCCCAGTGGCCACAAGTTAAAAATCTGCCTGATGTCTGGTATTAGGTGGGCTCTGGTATGCTCTGCTAGTTGTCCTGGTGGTCTTCAAGAGATTATTTCAGTCCAGGGCCCCCCGGCCATCCTATCATGCTCCGGGACGCCAACTAATGACGCACACATGCACACACCTGATACAGGAAGTGAGAGAGAAGAGGCAGAGTTAAAACAGTAGGCAGGTAAACAAGAGAACTGCCCCAACCTGCTCCGGTGGGGCTGGGAACTGGTTATACACACACACGCACACACACACACACACACAAAGTATAACTGTATATCTATAATGTATAAATAAATACATTAGATTATGTGTACACTAAACAATACCAAAAAAATGGATAAGAAATACAATCTATTACAACATACAAAAAAGGTAAATGCACCCACACAAAACCGAATGCACTGGCAGCGTGTGGCAAGCTGTGACATGCCCCTGAGAAATCCTTGTACATAAACCCAAACAAAGTGCTTTAGGAACCCTTAACACTTCAATAAAGCTGTTTTTCACTATCCAGAGGCACACACCCATCCAACGACACCAGGCAGAGAAGAACTGCTGTTTTTTTTCTTGTGATGTGATGATTTGGTTAGGATGTTTGTGTGGATGGGGGTTACCTGCACAAAACCGCCTATAGATATTAATTTGTCTATGCTTGCTGTAGTTTTAATTTCTCAAGAAACAGTGTCATAATGCGCGTGCGTGTATGAGCTTGTGTGATTAAGACAAGCAGTTTTACCGCTCATCCTCTCTTCCTAAGAAACATGAGCATGATCAATTCACAATTCTATTGTGAGATTTGTTCCAATATTTTTCTTCAGCTGCCGAAAGTTTTGATGAAAAAGTTAGTTTTCGTAATAATAAAAAACATATCCTAAAAAACAACTAAATCTGAGAGTTATAGTAAACAAATTTGACCATAACATGCTAAGATAACATGACAGATAAGCACATAATACAAATATGTATTCATACAAATCAGACACACAATACACAAGGAAATCACCTAATTACTGGGACTTTAATTTTTTTGTTGTTCCTAATAAGTCAAATGGAGTTTGAAGTGAGTTTAGTCCAGTTTTTAGAAAGGGAAAAATGGGTTAAAATGTAAAAAATACTACAATTGTTCATTTTTAATATTATTATAGTAAAAACTATTGTCTTTCAACCTAAAACAGTGAATAAAATTGGCATAATCAAATATTTAAGAGCCGAGGTCAAACCAATATTTTACCTCTATTGTTTGTTGGTCAAAATTTAACATGAATAACAGCTACCATACAGTATTTTATTCCGGAAATTAAATAAAAATGTTAAAAATTTTGCAATTGCCAGTTTTGCATGTTATTCCACATCAAAAGAATCAATTGCCAGGTCTATTTTTTTATTTTTTTCAGTTTGGAATGAAGTCAATTGAGGTGGAATGCACTGCATGTTCAGATCTGCACCTGGGCCCCAGTTTTCACATTGAATATCAGCAGGTCTAACAGTAAATATACAGAATTTAAATTTTCTGAAAATATAAATTATTACAGCAGTGGTGAACTCTTCTATATATGGGCATAACTGGTTCCCAAATAAACTAATACACATAATTCCCTTTTATTCTCATTTATCTATTTTCAAATATTTTCAATCTATTTTCAGCTACTTCTCGAAATTCAGAGAACTCCATTTTCAATGTCAGATTCATCAGCAAATTAAATTTTTATTTGTACCTGGTGGGTTTCAAGAAGTCATTGCCAAATGTCATTGCCAAAGTTATTAAACATGAAAAGACGGTCTGATTCCTCCAAATAGGCTTACTGTATATCCATATCCGTAGCTGAAATGAATCAGAAAGAACCAGAGGGTGTTTTTGAACTACATGCAATTGCATGTTTAAATGAGACATTTATGTTTGTGTCATGTTGTAAATATTTAGACAGTTACTGGTATCTAAATCATGCGAGATAGATCACAAGTTCAAATTCTGTAATTACTGTAAGTGTTTCGCTTTATAGCATATTTGTTTGTTGGAAGTTTGACACAAATTGTAAATATTACACTAAAAAATGACACTATTGGTTTGAGACTTCTGGCTACACTACTGCTTTAGCATAATATCAAGTGAAACCAAATCCTAGACCAAATCCCAAATTCCAGACTCCTAACCCAGGCAAACCAGAGAAACCAGAGAAAACAGAGGAAGACTGAAGGGATGGCAAAGATTGTGGTTTTTCCACATTCACAAAATGCACTGAAATAATGAAAAGATAGCTTATTGTGATGATAAGAGCAACAGTGGAGTGTAAGAGATATTAGAACAAAGCAGGCAATCAATCAGCTCTGACAGCTGTACAGGAGCCTATAACTGACCAGATGTTTACAGAGCTGTCTGCTTTGATTAATGTGAAATCAATGGAGTACTTTAATCCATTTATTCTGAAATTTGATTCTGGATTATGTAATGCTGCTTTTATGTACTCTATTTTTTTCAGATAATGCACCTAATGCTCTTATGCTCACCAAGGCTGCATTTATTTGATCAAATAATACAGTAATATTGTTAAATATTACTACAATTTAAATATTTTCTATTTGATATGTAATTTATTCCTGTGACGACAACGCTGAATTCTCAGCATCATTACTCCAGTGTTCAGTGTCACATGAAAGCATTCTGATATGCAGAGGAGACTGTTCTTATTATTATTTATCAAATTTGTAAATAGTTTTACTGTTTAATATTTTAGTGGGATCCATGATGCATTTTTTTCAGGATTCTTTGATTAATAGAAAGTTCAAAAGAACAGCATGTATTTGAAATGGAAATCTTTTTTAACATTATAAATGTCTTGCATCCTGTATTAATGTTTTCATTTCTCTAAAAAAAAATGCCATTTTCTTGTTTTATGGGGACTTTCCATAGATATAATGATTTTTATACTGTACAAACGGTATATTATATCATCTTACACTACCCCTACCCCATCACAGAAAACATTCAGCATTTTTACATTTTTAAAAAACATTTATAAGCTGTTTTCCTCACTGGGACCAGAAAATGTCCTTTTGAAAAAAGACTGATTGATTTTGTCCCCATAATGTGGGGTTTACCAGGCCACACACACACACAAACAAACTGCCATATGTGATTTACGGGGACTCTCCATACAGGCTTTATGGTTTTCATACTATACAAACTGTATATTCAATCCCCCCTAAACCTACCCATCACAGAAAACTTGCAGTTTTTTTGAATGATAATAAAACACTGTTTAGTATGTTTTGAAGCCATTTGGTTTACGAGGACACAGGAAGGTTATAATACTCATGTCATTATACATATTTGTGTCCTCATAAACCATGCCAGATCACGCACACGCACGCAAACACAGACTTGACAGCACATCCAGGCCAACTTCATTTGGTATGCTGTTTTATCCCATTAAAAAATGTATAAGCGTGTTTGAGTGTACAATAAAATCCGCTTTTATGGATAAATCACTGCAGATTGTGTTTTAGTGGTCAACTTAATATCCACTTTCTCCAAATCAACTAAACCAGTTGGATAAGACTTCTGAGAATCAGATCATCCAGTAACTCTCAGAGCGTTGTTATTGACACCAGCTGCGCATTTGCATACTTTTCTATGTATGTGTATCATTATATTATAATGATGAAAAAGCTCATGCAGCTAAACTATTACAGTACAACACACACACACACACACACACACACACACACACACACACACACACACACACACACACACACACACACACACACACACACACACACACACACACACACACACACACACACACACTCAAGGTGACTTTATGCTTTAATAAAACACACACACACACAAACACACACACCTTCCCATGATGCAGTGTGGTGACCTGCTGTCACCCTCATCATCCTCTCACTGACCCCCCTGCAGAGAATGAGAGGTGACACACACACACACACACACACACACACACACACACACACACACACACACACACACACACACACACACACACACACACACACACACACACACAAACTGAGAGCTGCTGTGAGAACTCAGCATGAGGCACCTTTCTTTTCTGTTTTACTCTTCTACTCATTCTATATCTTCTGCAGTCTTACAGAAAGTAGTTTGTACTCTTTAATTTACGTCCACTCGTTTATCTCTTGCATTATTTCTCACATTTTTCTCACTCATTCTTTAAACTTAATTTCTCCATTCTCTTCAACCCTATATCCTTATTTGTCTCAGGGCCTCAGACTGTTACTTGTCTGATTCTATTAATTGGGTAAATGACACAATGCTCCCCCCACCCCCATATTTATTCATTTATTCACATATGCAAAAACTAAAGGATATTAAAAAAATAAATAATTAAAAAGGTAAACTAACTAACTAACTTACTATTTATATTAAACTATTTATAGTAATTACTTAATTAATTAGACAGAGGCACTGAAAAAAAAAAAAAAAAAAAGGATGCAGAAGAGAGGGATAAAAAGTAAGTATCCACTAGTCTGAATGGGTCTGACAGAGGCTAGGCTCCAAATCTGATTCATATCAAATTCTAAATCAGTCTGGGTGCAGGCTATATCTAGTTCAGTTTCAGTCTAATCCAGTTCACAAATCCCAGTGTGAGTTTGGAAGTTAAAAAGCTTTCTAAAGTGTTAGCTGGCGCAGACAGTGCAGTCTGCCCTCAGCTGCCCACCCTCCTTTCTCCCCCACTTTTTCTATTACGAAGTCTGGAACTACTTGGCTTTCCCACAAGATTCTGACACAAAAGCCTTACAAAAAGTTTCCAAACTTTTCAAGAAACACTCCCTCGCCTCCTTCCCCAGTGACTCTGGATGTGAAAGGGCAGCCATTGCGCTCTCTGCTTCATACAGCATACATATTTCATAGCTGAAATGCTAATGTCACTGTGCATATGAATATGCAAGAGGAAGAGTTTGAGAAGAAGGTCAGCGAACAGACTGTACATGGTGATGAGACAAGCCAATCATTTAGCCCAAAAATATGAATTTGTGTGTATGTTTGTGACAGCACTTCTGACAAAGTTCAGTGGAGATATGGGAACCTCTCTGCTCTGACTGGGAGTATAAGTTATGCTTTGCTTGATTTGGCAAATGTGTCTCGCTTGAATCATTTAAACATAATAAGGCTGTTAACTCAGCGTGTCCTGAGTTAACAGGCTGCCGTGATCTTTGTCAATGTCCTTGGTAATCTCCAAATGAGCACAACCACTTAAACAACTGTACCTGGGTTAAATAAGGCTATCCAAGATAAAGCAAATCAAAACTATTATAAAGAAAACTATTTTCGAAAATGTTTTTAACTCTATTTTCATTTTAAATTTAAATAGAAAATGTAAATATTTAAATAATAATAATATAGCCTAGATATCTTTTATTTATTTATTTTTATTTTTATGTGTGTGTGAAATATTACGTTTTCCGGAATTACACCACATGATATTTTACAGCTTAAACTAACCTTGCCTGCAATAAGAAGGTCAAACACTATTCAAATTATAATGAGGAGTGAAAAAAAATTATGTATTTCTAAGAAAAAATATAGTAAGGAATTCTTCCACATTACTTAAGCTAATTTTTCAAGAATTCTATTCTTATAATGACACCTTTTTTTGTTCATTACGATATCACAACATAACATAGCTTTATTTATTTGTTTATTAATTTAGTGTTTACTTAACAGGGACAATACAGAACATAAAACATTATTGCACAGGACTGAGCAACAGATGCTCTATATATATAATTAGCAGCACTTGTCCCTGGTTAGGCTTTAACTAAGAACCTAAGATGAACGACAAAAATATCAAAATTTATTTAAATTTAGAAATTAACAACATGTTTATTATACAAGAGGCATTCAAGTCATTGTATGTATTGCATATTTTTATGTGTTAATAATATTTTTTTTTTACAGTTTTTCTCGATTGCTTAAACACATTTCTTGAAACTATGCCTCGTATTCTCAAAACTATAAACACAAATCGATAACGTCTCACCCAATTCCCCAAACATCCTATTTTCAGGTCAAAATGAAGCTCTACACTCAAAACCATTCACTCTTGCTGAAAAAACAAACTTTGCCCTCAAACAGGACACACAAGCCCTCAAAATCACACACACTACAACATAGTCTAAGACACTGGTGCAATAAATTCAAAACAACATTTCCAAAACTGGTAAGTTATGTTGCTTGTGGTTCCCCCATCACAAACCTTTTCACATGATGAACACAAAAGACACAACCAGTGGATACACTGGCACATTTTTATTCATACACAGAAAACACACACACAAAAACTTTTTTTTTTCCTGTTTTACTCTTTTTTTTTTTCTTTTTTTTTTTACTCTTTTTTTTTTACTCTCTCCTCGAATTTTTTTTTTTTATATTTACTTCCAGTAAGATGTGTGTGACCATCATATGACAGTAAAAGAGCACACACAAACCTTATTCTAATATGGAATTGTATTGGAATGGTAAAGAGTGTTGGTCGTGACAGGAGGGCCTCCACTCAAGGACACAATATGATGGACACGTCTAAGAATGTTCCACATATGGTTGAAATACCATCATTTGCCTAGAAAGATAACATTCTGTGAGTCAAGACTATAAAGGAGAAAGGATGCCTTCACTGTCACACTCTGCAGCCACTCTGTGTGACTGTACGACTGCTGGCCTTTTCTTGCAAGAAAATACACCTCATCATAGACTATTGGAAATGTTTGTCTCTTATTCAGTGATAGAATTTTGTTTGCCACCACACCTCCCTGGCGGTAAAGCGACTCAAATTTGGCCTTACTCGTAGCCCAGCCTCCCTCATAGTCATACCATTGACAAAGACATGGGCAACTAGAGTGGCTTGAATTTCATCTGAGACTGCTTGTCTTCTTGTCCTTGCCCTTCCTCCTCCTCATTCTTATCCCTCTTCCTTCATGTCTTTCTGGATCCATTGTTCCAAAACTCAATAAACTGATTTGGGCCCTTTTATATATCTATTGAAGGTTCTGATTGATGTGTGTTACATTTTGACTCTTAGTGTTTCCACCTGGGTAATTGTGTGCTAACTGAGCTGAAGCTGTGCTGACTTGAGTGAACAATATTGAATGCTAGTGCTTTCTAAATGACAATATGGTGTAGGCAATGAGAAATGAAGGGATTTGTGTCTAGAGTTTTGCAGTGACAGTTCAACAAATCTGACTCATGTGTCAAAACAGGGAATAGTGTTTATAGTTTAGTGAAATGGGTGTGCTTTTTGATAAATGGCGTTATGGTTTTGAAATTTTAGTTCAAAAGCCTGGTTATAGTGTTTAAGCAATCGAGAAAAACTGTAATAAATGTAATATATACAGATAAATAATGAGCATCATGTCACATTTCATGCCTCAAGCACAGCCAATCACAAACCACAGCCGCTTCTCACCAATCAGCTATTAAAAGTCCAGAAATCAGAGGGAAGGGATAAGAGAGTCAGAGCTATTTCTGAAAGTCCAGAGGAACACAGCACACCACAATCCATCAGAAGGTGCAAAGTAATTCGTTCAGTAATCCAGTAGTCCATCATCACAGCCGAGCAACTATTACAGCTTAGAATGACCAAGGTGTACCAGAGGCACCTTAAGGGAATGGAACAGGTGTTAATGGGAACTCATCAAATCAATATTTCTCTCTTTTACCACTTTTCCACCAAAATGGTGCTGGTTTGTGAACCTCAATCAGAACCAGCTTGCTGACTTGAGAGCCGTTAAATGACGTAACCGTCTACCCTATTACAAAACTTGAATGCAAATATAAACATGCCACACAATGATCTTACAATTTTTAAGAAGCTATTATGATTTGATTTAGTATTTGTATTCAGCATCACAAGTTTGAGGTAATGATCAGAAGAATTAACAAAATTCATAGCAATTAGTTACACATGATGCATTCACACATACTGTATGATTACATTTAAATAAAATAACTTTAGTTTCATGAGCTCCTTTGCCAACCTTTAAGCTAATAAGGTTAAGTGTATTTGGCTTGCTGTCCGCAGCGGAGGGGCTCGAGGAAGCAGCTTCAACTCGAGCTTAGATATACCCTCCACTGAGACTAATGCTTGGATGATGAGTATGCAAGATGCCTAAATTATGTTGGTGTAGTTGGAGAGGTGGAGGGATGCCAAAACAGCTGATGCCAGAGCAAGGTGAGTGGCTGCTTATATGTTCTGATGGTTAAACATCACCAAATGTTAGTGGTTCCTGCTGACACCTGTAGATTTTAGGACACAATGCAGTCAATATTTTAATTTCTGAACTATATTTTCTGTGATGGAAACATGCATGATGGCACCTTGTCGGTGGAAACAGCCATTTATTTCCCTCTTTGCGTCTCTTCCATTCACGGTATCCCCTTACACATGTGGGGACATGCTGATAAGTGATTTTCTCACATATTTTCTGGTGTGCGGAGGTGAAAACTGATGGAATCAGGGCAGGGAACTCTTCCAGTCCCCCTCCCAGCATCACAGAGCTGACATCCCTCAGCTGGCATCAAAAGCTTCAGGCTCACATGTATGCAGACATGTGCTCTTGCACGTATCCCTCTCACCCACACTCCCAAGCATCCAGTCATCCAGTTATTACTAAACTGTGAAGAAGCTTTAATTATTCTATTAGTCTGTGAAAAATGTATCCATGCTTTTAATAGTGTCTCTTGCTGTTCTAGGCAGCCATATATAATGATATTAATCAAGCCCTCTCACTGTAATGGTTGAGAGTTTGTAATACTCCTAATGGCAAAAATGGACTAAATATATACTTGCATACAAAATAATACAGACTTAAAACACACACACTCATATTCAAACATAATGAACTTTTAATTTTTTTGGCAAATGGGACAATGAGTCTGGAAGCACTGTGGACTGCTGATGGTAAGTTGAAGAAATATTTAAGTGCATTTATTCCAGACACTCTTTACTGAAGTATATAATTATTTAACATGTGACATGTGGGGAGATCTTCTCTCTTTCTCTGGCTCTCGCTGCCTCTTTTTGAAAGGAAAAGACTATCTTTCTCTTCTTCAATGCTGTCATTTTGCCCTTGACCCATTGATCCGTGTTTTCACATACATGCCTTTGAACAGAACTATAAAATGATGGCTTTCCTGCAGTACTAATGTGCTAAATCCACTGCTCTCTGTATTTGGGAGTGTGTGTGTCTCGAGGTTTAATGAGAAGTGACATATGAGTCAGACCGGAGGTTCACGGCTCTTTGCTCTCACCTCTTAGATTAATGGTGTGTGGGCTTCAATCACTCAAACTGAAGGCAACACGCACACGCACGCACACACACACACACACACACACACACGAACTGACCTGGTGCATTTTTTTTGTGTAAATCCAAGCATGAGCATATTTTATATTCTAAGACCTCTCTCTCTTTTTATGCATGCAGCGACAGAGCAACCGGAAGTCATTTTTAATTAAAGTTATCATTTTGAGTTGCGAGACACTACAATAAAGAGTCATTTACACATACAGCAACTTCACTGTAAAAAAATTCTAACCTCTCCAAGTCCAAATTTTCTAGTGACTGGTCACATCTAAATTTTTAAATTGGCCCAAGTGCAATTTTTGTTGCAATAGTCTTTTAAAGGAGAACTCCGGTCAATTTTAACATTGAGCTAATTTTTTTGTAAATTTGGAGTGCTGTCAGTACAGAGAACAACGACAAAAATCGGTGTAGTTATCCTCTTTTTAAAATTTGCACCCTGTTGACTTCAATGGGGCAAGTTTTAAACCTGCTTTTAGCCTCTTAACATCCTTGATGTGTCATTACAAGTGCCCAGCCATGTGAGTGATACCTTCAGAGTGAACGCGGGTGAATCTGACTGCAGTAGATGTGAAAGATATGAATAAAAATGAAGTTAATTCAGCCTGCGCTCATACCTGTATTTACATCCTGTTTTCGGTAGAAGTCCATAGTAATCGATTGTCGAGTTCACGCACGTGATCATAGGTAAGCAACAGTGGAGAACTCACAATCGACTACTGTGGGCTTCGACCGAAAACAGGAAATAAATACAGGTATGTGCGCTGGCCGAATTAACTTCATTTTTATTCATATCTTTCACATCTACTGCAGTCAGATTCACCGTGTTCACTCTGAAGGAATCACTCACATTGGCTGTGCACTTGTAATGACACATCAAGGATGTTAAGAGGCTAAAAGCAGGTTTAAAACTTGCCCCATTGAAGTAAACAGGGTGCAAATTTTAAAAAGAGGATAACACGGTGTAGGCAACACCGATTTTTGTCGTTGTTCTCTGTATTGACAGCACTCCAAATGTACAAAAAAATGAGCTCAATGTTAAAATTGACCGGAGTTCTCCTTTAACATTGGCTCAATGAGAAATAATACGTCAGACTAATTGAAAAATTTAGATGAGACCAGTCACTAGAAATTTTTGACTTGGGGATGTATTTTTTTTTTACAGTGTTGCAGTGACAGACCAAAATCATTAATTTTCAATGAGAGCCAGTCAATTTAGAGTGACATCAATAACACAGCAACTTGAGCAGAGTTCAACTTCTGATCCACGGTGAGAAAACCCAGCCGATCAGAACATACTGAAGCAGGATTTTTTTTAAATAAAATATTTATAATTAATCATGTGGAGTCTGTAATACATATGACAATATATAGGCCTAATTTTGATGCTTTTTGTTTCATTTTAAAGTAACAATAAAGTAACACAAAAACGTACAAATATTTATCTCTAATACACACCTTTAAAAGGGTCCTTTTACGTTTTTCACAGAATCCACTTTCCAGGAACTACAACAAACGACTTGTTTGAACTACAACACGTTTTTTTTCCGGGCTTTGTGAATTAATAATGGTACCCATTTAAATAATCTCCACCCATGGAATACACAAAAAAAGGGAACGTGAAAAATAATGTGTTTTTTTAACAGTCACGCATGAAACCATATAAAGTACACCCCAAAACCAAAATCAAGACTTCGTAAAAGGGCACAGGACCCTGTTAAAGGATATAAATTATGATTTATTATTATTATTATATAAAGCACCTGGATCTCAGGTGATGAATTAATAAGAATAGGTTTATATTCTGAGATACCATTTAGTGAATTTGCCCTTATTATTAGTTATTTTATCAGAGAGGAACACATTGCATTGCTTCATTTCACCCCACAGCAGGGAAACACTGAGATGAATCCAAAAGGAACCACTAGAGCAGGACCTGGAGGGTGTTTCTGTAAATGAGGAATGAGTCTGCTTTAAACTCTTGTGTTTCACACTACTTAGATTATATTTGTGTTGCTAGTAGAGTCTGGTCACAGTGGCACCAACACCTAAGAGTGTCTCTTAGGTGTTGTGGTGCCAAAAAGAAAGTGAGAGAGACTGTAAACAAGACAGCTAAAGAGACGAGAGCAACGAGAAGAAACAACGAGAAAAAAGAATCAATTTTGTTATTTCAGAAGAACTGAAGACCTAATGATGATACATTCAATAACTCATTAGCAGAAGAGAGAGAGAGTAAAGGATGAGATTTTTTATGAGTTTAACTAAATGGGAGAGAGGAGCGCGAACTAATCAATGGCTTTCTGGCTTTTTCTCTTTTTTTGGTTGGGACCTCAGCGGGACCCCAATCCAGCTATGCCCAGTCCGAACTATAGCCAAATACTTAGTGACACATACATAATTCTAAGTATGACAGCATGAGTAAAGACACAAATCAAGAAAGAGACTGGAGATGGAGGTTGTGACCGTGTAAAGAAGGAGAGTTGAATAAAGCAAAAGTGGGAAATGGAAAGCAAACATGACTAGAAAAAGATGGGTTTTCAAGATGAACGTGATGCTTGTGATCCCATGAAATGCCAAAGCCTTCACCTATGAATAGGTTATGCAAATACGCTTTGTGTTTAAATGAACAAAAATGGCTTGATTTATAAACATAATTTCTACTTGTTAAATATTTTAAATATTCAATAACGCACAAACACCACACACTAATATAGATACAAAGTAGAATGCATGCACACACAGGCATATTAAATGTGTGATCACACTAATACTGTCTATATACACCAGCAGAGTAAAACGGGATCGGCCTCCAGCAACACGGAACACACAAATATAGAACAACCTCATCAAAGACATTCAGCCTTATGGTGAACATTGCACCCTAGGAGCCAACAGGCCTTTTCTAAAGGTTCACTTTCCCTCCGGCTGAAGTTCCTGACAGGGAAGCACTCCCGATTTGCAGTTCTGTCTATCACACACTCACTTTCCCTGGAAAGCGATGGTCTGTTTGGGTCTCTGATGGTGTTGGGCTCAGAACAGGTGGCCATCTGCGAGGGCAGTCTCGTTATCCGCTCTATCCTCTCAAAAACAGATACACCCTGTCAGCCTTATCAGTCCGTCAAAACTCTGTCTAATAACTAACCCACTCAGCCGAATGGCCCAGAGGCTCTCTGCATATGTCATAATAGTATAATGTGCTCATTTGAGATGCTGAAAATACTCATCACCAATAAAAGCGACGGCTTGTGCTTGAAGCAATTGACAGATCTAAAGAAACACATTGCCTGTTGGGCCAAGTGTTTATTCTTACTGACTGAAATATTTTCACGCAACACAGTCACACAAAGCTCGATTTTCAAGAAAAATTAATGATAGTAAATAATGTGTTAAGTCTAATTACACATAACACTGCTGTAAATCACTTGGGGGATTTCTTTCTTTTTAGCAAGATAAATAGCTCCACTCGTCTATTTCACAATGATTCTCCCACAAGATTTCATGGGATAGTTCTGTCGTCATTTTCTCACTCTCATGCTGTTCCAAACCTGTATGACTTTCTTTATTTCTTTGGAAAATACTTTGAAGATTGTTGGTAAAAAATAAGTTTTGGTTATCATTGACTTGGAACATTTCTCAAAATATCTTCTTTTTTTATGTTCCACAGAAGAAGGAAAGTCATGCAGGTTTACAATGACATGAGGGTGAGTAAAAAATGATTAGGATGATATGAATTTTTTTAACTATTTTTTTAAAGTTCTAAAATCCTATTTCTCATTATTTTATAGCTACATAACAATATTAATATTACAAAACTGCACATATTGCACATGGTAAACACCAAGTTCTGGCATGAAACTCTAAAAGGTGCAAGCCAATGAGCGGCAGCTCAACATTCAAACAAATACTGGTAGTGTTGCTGTTAGCAGTCTGCAACACACTTTCAGAAACCCCCCACCTTCCCCAGCTCCACCTGTATAGATCTGCTACGGTGGTTATTTCATGTATGTTACATGTAAAGCATGTCTTACATACTCACAGCAGCATGTGAATGTATCTCAGTACTTGCTCTGCAGCAGCATAGCAGATCTATTCTGCCAAGATCAAATACATTAACATTGCCATATCCATTACCATTACCATTACCATGCCAAATACTCCGAGAGTTGTCATGACAGAACTTCAGGTCAGTGTGTTAAGTTTATAGAAAAAAGTGAAGGCTCTAACAAGATTTAATTCATTAACATTAGTTAATGCAGGTATCATAACAATGAACCACAATTTTTTAACGCATGTATTAATCTGTTTTTATGTTCGCTTATGAATATAGTATTGTTCAGTGTTGATTCTTGTTTGTTCATGATAAATAACGTTAATTTATAAAAACAGAAATAGAATATTGGTACAGTACATGCAGAACTGAACATTAATGTAGATTAATAAACACTGTAAAAGTACTGTTAATTGTTATTTCATGAAACCTATTACATTTACCAAAGTTAAAATATAACAAGGGTTACCCAATATGTTCCTTTATGTACTGTACGGCCTAAAGTATTTGTTCACCAATACGTGTGACTATTTCAGCTCCATCCATCAAATAAAATTATGTCTGGATGCAAGCTTCCTATTGAATACAGCATTTTAATCACCAAACCACAGAAGTGCCACACACTTCTGTTCCATACACACACATAAAATAAAAACTCTTTTCAGACTGTAAAATGAAAGGTTGCACACATGCATACAATAAAAATGTCAAAATCCAGGTCACACACACCCCACACACTCAACCATCCTAAATTTAAGGCTTCAACAGAATTCAGAGTTTGCGTTCAGAGTTTACAGAATATCGATATTCATAAATATTCAGGACACCTTTTCTTCTCTGTCTCACGGGGACTTTTAGTCTGTCTTAGAATTCAGACGGGGATGGTAGAGAAAGAGAGAAAGAGAGAAAGAGAGAAAGAGAGAGCAGCTGGTGCAATGATGATGAGAACATGTTCATTTTATCATTTTCTGTCAATGTGACGAGACAAAGATTACTGCGACGAGACAAAGATTACTGCTGTCAGTTGTTTACTTGCTAAAACTGCAACTTGAGACACAATCAAAAGGAAATTGTTGATATTTCTGTGGCTGATCCATAAATCATGTCCACACACACACACACACACACACACACAAAATCATACAGCTGATTTACATTAAACATATCATTCAAATTGAAAAACTGTTGCGTTTGATTTTAAATTCGAAAGCTGCACACAATTACAATTGTTTGTATTTATTTACACACAATTTCTGAAATAACAGATTTTTATTAAACTTTAAATAAAAAACATTTTATAAACACAAAATGCTAATGCTTCAAGTCTTTGAGGAATTTAATTGTGAAAAAAGTGTTGATATACAAACTAATCACTGGATGGAAAATTATATTAATTACGTCTCCCCTTGCAAAGACACTGGTACACATAGACACAGTTATGAAGTCATACACACACCTGATACCCTCTTTGAACACATCAAACGTTCACGTCTGCGGTCATGACTCAGTTAACATTATAGGATTTATGTGTATTTGTTTATACACATAAGCCAATGTGTCCGGAAAAGCATTTTCAAAGGCAATAGTTTGCTTCACTTCCCAAACATAATTATGACAACACACCATTTCCATTTATTAACCTGCTTGTACTGAGGTGTAGTGAAAACAGATGCATTTCAAGGGGAGAAATTTTAATGATCTCTTTTTGGTCCAAGAGGCAGCAGAGCAATAATAAAACAATACAACTGCTCAGAACTAAATAGGGAGAAATGTAAAATATTCTTTTTTCTACTTTCTTGTTCAGGTGTGTTGATATTTTTCCCAACAGCTCTACACTTGGCTGATATCTGCTTTTGCAACGCTAGCAACAGCCCGCAGAGACAATCACAGCTCAGTCTGCAGCCAAGCGCAACCACATAATAGAACAGACAGCAGGAGAAAGAGAAAACAACAGACAAGAATGCAGGAGCAGCGGTAGATAGCAGGAATGCCTGCTTTCACTGCTTTCTGTCTAAATTAAAGCATAATCTCCACAGCCTACTACTGTCATGACACAGAAAGGGAACAGACAGTGGATGTAAAATAAACAGAGTTTATTGACAGAGCGGGAGCAAAACAGAACACAACAGGTGAAGGATGGTATTACTAGATGACACGTAGGACTTAGCTGACTGTAACACAAATGAAGGTGAAGGAAGTGAAGTTGAGGATGATGTAGATCGAGGAAAGAAGACACAGGGAGGTTATGAGGATCCGAAGATTGCAGACTACTGAAGAAGACGAAGATGAGGATGAAGATGAAGATCAGGTAAGGGAATGCTGGAAATCTCTGGTGAGAGCAGGAAGAGTCTGTGTAACGTGTGACGAGACCAGACAGTGAACTGGAGGGAGTGCAGTCTTGATATGGTCAGGCTGATGAGGGTCAACAGGTGCAGGTGATTAGAATTCGGGTGATGATGAACGAGGGGGCGGATCTGGTGCTGATGGCTGAGTGGATGGTGTGAGTGACTCCGTGACAGTACCCCCTCCTCCACGGGCGGCTCCTGACGCCCGGAGATGGCAACGACGGGGACGTCCTCGACCTCTGGGTGTGGGTCGATCTGGATGGTCAAGGTGAAACTGGGTCAGTAAGGTGGGGTCCAGAATGTCGTCTCTAGCGACCCAGGAGCGTTCCTCTGAGCCCTATCCTTCCCAGTCTATAAGGTACTCGAGGCACGTCTCTCGTTGTCCCTCGGATGGATTGGACCCGGTAGATGGTATCCTCGTCGGCAAGGAGGTACGCCATTGTCACCATCACCAGATCCTGTGGAGGGAGACAGAGGGTCAGGGAAACGTGAAATGAAGGTGAGATTCTGTAATGTGAGGGGAGTTCCAGGTGATATGTGACATCGTTGAGCTGCCTCTGCACCTTGAAGGGACCCATATAGCGGGGACTCAGCTTACGGCAAGGCAGACGGAGACGGATGTCACAGGTGGACAGCCACACCAACTGTCCAGGGTGATATTGGGGTGTGTTCCCTTGTTTGATGTCTGCCTGTTCCTTGTGTCTCCGCACTGCCTGCTGGAGATGGACATTGGCTGAGTCTCACACCTGCTGGAACCAGTAGTTGACAGCTGGAACCTCCGATGGTTCGCCGGACCAGGGTAAGAGAGGTGGTTGGTTGGCTCAACACGCACTGGAACGGAGTAAGGCCGGTTGTAGCCTGGCGAAGGGAGTTCTGGGCAAAACTAAAAACTCCTTGAGAGAAAGAACACATTATCTTGATGTTTTGAGAGGACTCTCCTGTTTATAGTTAGAGCCTAGCCAAATCCAACCTTGGAAAAGCTGTGTGTCGGTGTGTGTGTTAGTCTTCTTGGTTACAGGTTAAGGAACCACTGGCCTTATTGGAGATTGACTGAGTTGTTGTTCTGGACATGCTGGTGCCCAGCAACCCAAATCTGCGACCTGGAAGGTCACGACGTGCCTAACTTCAGGGTCCAAGCGTCAGCTGCATAATCGATGGAGATATGCTTCCGTTTATCTGTATATGTGTGGAAAATTACTATTTTTATCTATTTCTTAGCCAATCGGAAACTGCAACCTGAAGCAAGGACGTAGCTTAGACCTTGTTGAAGGGTATAATTGCTGTGATCTTTGTAACTGTAAGCGGGGCGGCCTAGGAACTCTTGTGTGAGTCTTGAAGCTGACTTCTGCTGATGAAACTGCAAACTATCTTCAGTAAAACTTTTCTTCAATTTATTATAATTCTGACTCCGGGTCTTCTTTCAAACATCTGGTCCTTGGGTCCTAAACTGTTACCCCCTAACAGAAGATGGGAGGTCTTCCTCGGTCATAAAATCGATGCCCAGGTGGGACCAGGGACGGTTGGGTATGGGTAATGGTGTGAGTTTACCTTCTGGGAGTCGACAGGGAGTGTTGCTGATAGCACAGACTGAGCATCCTCTGACTTATCGGGAGATATCCTGGGCCATAGAGGGCCACCAGTAGCATTGGCTGAGGAGCGAGAGGGTTCGCTACCTGGGTGTCCAGAGCGCGGAGAGGTGTGAGCTGAGTCAATGAGGGACAGACGATAGGTCAATGGTATAAAGATATGTCCCTCAGGACCTCCCGGTGGAGCAGGTTCGGTCAAAGTGGCTTGACGGATTTGGTCATCGAGTGCCCATTGGTTGGGGCTGACAATCATGGCTGGAGGGAGAATGGGTTCAGGTGTTGCGGGCTCAGGATCCGGATGATGAAGACGAGACAGTACGTCTGCCTTACAATTCTTGCTTCCAGGTCGGTAGGTGACTACAAAGTCAAATCTCGTGAAAAATAGAGCCCATCTGGCTTGACGAGGGTTGAGTCGTTTGGGGTTTGGATGGTGGAGGACTGGAGCGGAGACAAATGCTATCTTAAGGTCTTCGAAGGAGAGGAGGGCAAGAGGTGTCCAGGACAGAGACTTGGGCCGGTTTTTCAGGAGAGAGGTGAGAGGTGAACTGATTAAGCTGTAATTTTTGATGAAACAACGGTAAAAATTGGTGAGTTCTGGATGGAATCCACCTTCCTCTGGTCCATTTGGATGCCATGTTGGTTGATGATGTACCCCAGGAAGTGGACAGAGGAAGTGTGCAACTTACATTTCTCTAATTTGAGGTGGATTTGGTGATCCTGAAGACGCTGGAGAACTCGTTTTACATGTTGATGATGTTACGACAGGGTTTTGGATAAATCAGAATAGTTTTCACAAATTCACGTTTTTGCAAAACGTACACTTTGAAATCCGTTTTCAAAAGCTTGCGTTTATAGGCCCCCAAAACACAATTGCTGTGTAAATGAAAGGCCAAAACACATAAAAAGTCTTTTGGACCTCATATCTTTACATAAGCAGAATGTCACAGGACACTTTTGATATCCATAGAGCCATGTATGACTGTTCTCGCCTTGAAACTACATAACTCACTAGAGCAATTAGACTGCAGGAGAACTTAAATCATCTATTGAGCAAATTCAATTCATTTCCCTTTGTCATTTTCACTGCCTCACTGATTAAAACCATTCCTCATTAGCCATATGCTAAATGAGCTTTAATTAAAGACGACAAAGGGGTGACTGCTGTCTCTGAAAGCGACACAGAGTAGCTTGCCCTCCACAACGCCTCTCTCTTTTTCTGATTCCCTCTCTCTCTCTCTCTCTCTCTCTCTCTCTCTCTCTCTCTCTCTCTCATCTTATCCTTTAAAGTTTTTTTTTCTCCGGAAACAGCTTAAGGAATCTGGCATACAAAAGCAAAGAGTGAAACAGGCAGGTGAATGCAAGAGAGGGAAAGTTTTCTTACTCAGGATGAAATTGAATGCGGCAAGGGTTCAATATGTTTATTGTCATGGCAAATAAAATTTCTGAATTCCAATTTCACCTTGTGCTTACATGAAAGAGAAGGAGGGAGAGTTGGGGAGAAACAGAGAGAGATAGAGAGAAAGAGAAGGAAGGAGTGAGTGAAATCTTGAATAGGGATCTCTTTGCAGAGTTATTCCCCACTGATGTGTGATGAATGACTCTGTGGCAGATGTGAAATAGGCTCCATTAAAATGCCTCATTTCAGCAGTAGAGTGTGGCGACTGTCTAAACATCACCTGAGATATCAACACATCTCTCCTGCACTGTTAGACGCAACGCATGAGGAGAACACAAACAAACAAACAGTTATGAAATCACAAGCTCATTGGACTTGATTGATTTATGAAGGAGACGATGATGGGGAGTTTGTTTTAGAACCTTGACATAGGCATGGCATGAGTTTGAGACAGGGCTATCTGCTTTGCTGACTAGTGATAGAATGGAGGAATTCTCTGTAAACCTATCTTTTTTGTAGTATATGACTCAGTAGCTATGTTTAAATGCATACAGATTATCTAAAATTGGACTAATTGCTCAATCGAACTGAAAAGCCTTCATGTAAACACCTCAATCGATGTGATTGAAATTGTTCCAAATAGAATTTCGGATTGGAAGGGACCTGAAATATTCAAAAATACCTTGCACACACGCACAGTGCTGTGATGCTTAGCCTATGTTTAGGCTACATGTATAAACGCTTAATGTGTTTTTAAATATTTTTTACATTTAAAAAATATATATTTTTAGACTTCTTATATATCATGACGTATAGATAGGCATACTGGTCAGTGGAGGATACTGAATATTTAATAGATATTTTCTTAAAAAAACAAGCAAATTCTGCCGAATGTCAGCTTTCTTTTTGGATGTGAATTGGATTGCAAAGTTTAGGATTCATATAATCAGAACTTCTATTATCTGAAATCGAATTGAATTCATTCGTATCTACAAAAATGTGTGCATATAAACTAATTCTCTTGGGGGTGTCGTGGTATGTACGTGGTGTACGGAATAGGCTATACATTCAAATATACTGTGTTGATGACAAATGCGAGCACCGATGTCTGTATTAAAGAAAAAATGATTGATAAACACGTATTTGGAATGGAATTAAATAACAAGTAGTACTTTGGGTGTCTTGTTCATTATCATTAACGTTCAGTTACGATTGAATTAATTTTGGAATATGGCTAAAAAGTATAATTAAGAAATGTTATGTGTTTTTATATAAATAGCATAACAATGTAGGTCTAATAAAAAAAGGTTAGACTGATTCATTACACAGATCTTTAGGAACCACCAGTGTGCTGTAACTCAGCCAGTCATATTCTGTAATAAACACAAGCAGACAAGCACTCGCTCATTAATGATGAATATCCAGCATGTCCTGTGTGAGCCTAGTCTAGTGTGAGCCTGTTCAGTAAGCAATTTAGAGAGCGCAGGCACTCTGGAATGCTGGGTATAATTACCAGCATTGCCAAGAGACGTGCAGCTTGGGATGAGCCAGTTGCCATCAGATTCATAAACACAAAACACCCGCCCAATCTTCTGCACACATTCACAAAAACATCAACCAGATGCTTCAGAACACAGACACATACAGTCCCACGAGAGAATATCATATAGATTACAGCTTCCTCATTAATAAACTGCTCTACCCTTTAAGTAAGAGCTATGAACCCCGTTTACATGACACCGATTTCAGCAAAAAAACAGAAAACATTTTATGGGTTTTATGCATTTACACGACAACGGCATTCAGTCTGTTCAGTCTATAGGTGCATAATGTTTCTTTTCAGAGTGACATTGCCTGGAATGTAGGCTATAATACAGCGTTTTTAGTTGTTTTTGCAGGATTGTTTTGACAACATTGTCGTCTGTACGTGAAAAATGCATATGAAAAACGTTTCCATTTTTAGTACGTTGTTGTTGTGTAAATGTAGGCTACCCTAAGTGTCCAAACATTCAAAGATGGAAGCAACTGTCATTCTCCAGGTTATATAGGCCTCATCGAGACAGACGACCGATCTCACGGCAATTCGTAAGAAATTTTACGAGGTGGCTAAATCGTGTGAATTCATACGACCTCACTCACTCGTACGAATTAGTAAGATTTGTGCTAAATCGTACAAATTTTACGAGTTGCCCAATTCGTATGAATTCGTACAAAACTACGAATGACCTACCCCTGACCTATCCATCACATGGGTTTAGAGACAAATCGTACAAATTCGTACGAGTGAGGTCGCACGAATTCGTACGAATTAGCCACCTTTTAATCACTTGTACGAATTCGTACGAATTGGTCGCGAGATAGCGTTGGACACATGTAAGACATGTTCAGTTTAAAAATTTCTCTGGAAGGGTTTTTTTTTCAAACGAAAGCATTGCTCCAGGACATGATCGGAGGCAGAGCAGTGTCATTTGATCCCGCAGCCTTTTGGTGCATGATCAACGGCTTTTGATGCCTGCCGAGACACTTGTGTCCGACTCTCCATTCAGCACAAAAAAAAAAGGTTCTTAACCTTCATCAAAAGGAATAATTGTCAAACTAGCATTCTGTAATTTAACCCAGAGCAGCACCACGCAGGGGACAATGCTCTGATTAAATACATTATTCATGATACACTCATATCAGAGAAAGAGAGAGAGAGAGAGAGAGAGAGAGAGAGAGAGAGAGAGAGAGAGAGAGAGAGAGAGAGAGAGAGAGCGAGCATTGTCAAGGTCAGTGAACGTCCTATGCCTGTTGCTTTGAGGCTCATTGTTAAAGGCTCTTGAAACAAACCTCTGCACTGACTGGGTGGAGTGAGCACTTCTATAAGACAATGAGAACAGGTGTTGAGGTATTCACATGGGACAATATGCATTTAGACAGCTCTCTGACTAAGGGCAAGAATTACATCATCAACAGTCATTGCACAGGTGCGATCATTTTGAGTAATGCTTGAAGACATTTTGATTAGTTGGCTGATGGATTCACATAACTAAACTCATTTTGGCACTGTGAGCTATTCCAGCACGTTTAGGTAAGACTGGGTGATTTTAATTTTCCTATTTACCCCAGAAAGAGAGAGTAAAATATATTGAATAAATATACAATCAGGAGGTGATGCAGCGACAGACACAAATTGGTCTCAACTCAATGTAAAACGTTTTACATAGAAAACTTCAGTCCCATTCCTGGTGGGCCAAACACACAAGAACAAGCTAATCAGACAGGTGGGTTAAATCGGGATTGATATTAAAATCTGTAGGGCTTCCACAACTGGAGTTAGAGAGAATGTAGCTTACACTGTGACTGTTACGAAACTAACTATACAGGAAATAAACAGTATCACAAAAGTATCAAAGTTTTCACACTATATTAAGCAGCAGCACAACTATTTTCAATTATAATGATACTACGAAATGTTTCTGCACCACATATGCATTTAAGAGACTGGAGAAATGGCTGCTGAAACCATCAGCTTTGCCATCACAGGAATATATTACAATATATTTTAAAATTGTTGCAATTGTAATTGTGATAATATTATAATAATAATGAAATAATAATATTTCATAATACTACTGTTTTTGACTATCGATCACAAATCAGACTTGGTGAACATAAGAATCTTCTTTCAAAAACATCCAAACTATCCTAAACATTTGAATGTTAGATATAATGGTAATATAATGATTATATCAAATATTTATGAATTAAAATATTTATATTATTTATTAGTTTGAATAATTATTATAATAAATCCACCCCTGTGACATCAACATGCCTGTATAGTTTAAGAAACACATGTCAAAAGAGCCTCTGTGACTGATGACCTCTAGTCTAATGAGGATAATAAGAACATTCAGAAGCGTTGACCTTGCTCTAAACAAGACACTGCTTATATATAGATCATAGACCTTATATAAGCTCATCATGTATGTAAATGTGTAACAAATCAAAGAAAGCTTTTGTTTAATGATCGTGGCTGTTCTTTATCAGTTACATAAGCATGTCTCCAAGGATAGCAAGGTATGTGCAGAGTCTATATGGTTTCTCATAGCATTCTAGCCCTTTAAACTCTTTATGTGTCTGCTCAGTTACAGAGAGGTGCTGATTAGTTCTTTTATTTATTTTCCTTAAAACGATGCTGCTGCATAAATTATGCTATTTTTGTTTTGATGTTTATAGTGGGCTCTTTTATCTTTGTCAGATGGATGACTCAAAGAGGGAGAGGGAGAGAAGGAATAAGTGTGTCCCTGGGGGAGAAGGGATGTTTTTCCTTCCTTCCTCTTTCTGCCCCTCAATTACATTTTTCTTCGCTTCCCTGTTTTACTCCTTTCTTGCTCACTCCGAGGCTCGTATCACAACACACGTTAAAGCGGTGGATATTTATTTTCCCATCCAAAATAACAGGTTACAGGTCACACAGCCCCTATAAACAATGTGGTTCTAGCAGAAAGGTATGTCAGAGAAGAGTATGTCGTTTTGATTTGTGTAGCGTATATAAAATACAGCGAGCTGCGCTATGAACATATTGAATAACACAATATTTTGCAATATTTGCCTTTCTAAAGCAACATTAAATAATGGAGCATATTAATCACAGATTCTTCGAAAAAAGATATGATTAAATGGACAGTTCTTCCAAAAATGAAAATTCATTAAGAAAGAGGGTTTGGAACAACTTGAGGGTGAGTAATGATAACAGAATTTTCATTTTTGGGTGAACTATCCCTTTAAGGCTTGATGCAAGTCAAGATAACAGCTCCTCCTTTTCAGTAAATCTGACTTTTTGGCAAATTTTTGTAATATAAATTCGTTTTCACAAGTTTTTTCAAAATTTTACAATTTATTGCATTAATAAATTTTTAAAAGTAATTCTCAATGTAGTTTGACAAGCTACACCAAGTGTTGATAGAGGTGGCGGTAATGCACACTAAAATGTTGTTTGCCAACCAACATTAAAAGTCAGAAGAAGAAGTGTTGATAGATTAAATGTATTGATAGGTTTGTAGACCTTACCTTGTGGGGAAGTGATGGAATACAGGCAAAGTTGAGGGATACCTGAGGTCCTCGTAGCACCTGTTAGCGGTTTGGCTAGCTGTTTTAAGGTAGGCACATACTTTTCAGAGTGTTTTCACCTGAAGGATGTCATATAACGCCTAGATCAGTGGATCTCAATCTAACAAATATGAACATCTGGAAAACATTCTTAATGAAAATCAAAGAATCGTATAAGTATGCATAGGATAGCAAGATAAATAAGCCTACTAACTTTCAGGAAGGGAGTAGAATGCTAAACATATATTTTGAACATTTAAAATGAAAAATGTACTTTACCTTTGAACCTTTGTTCTGTGTTTTAAGGTAGACTAACATATTGGCAGTGATTTGCCGCCTTTACATTATTATTATTGAATCCTGGGGTGTCTGATGGTAGACAAATTGTGTTTTCTTAAATGCTTTATTCAGTATTTGTGTTGGTGCTGTTTAGTTGTGCTCTTCCAGCCTATGAAATTGCTTTATTGGCAACTATTTCAAATGGTTGGTATATTACCAAGTTGGTGTGCTAATACACTGCTTCAGCCTGGCACTACAGTGTTAAACAAGCCTTGCTTGTGTTTTATGTTGGTATCCTCTCATCTTGCCCTGTGTTCTCCAAGCTTTGTTATTATCTAATGTTTGCCTGCTTCTTGCTCTCTTTTATCGGATTTTATCTCTTCTTCGGGCATTGCCAGCTCCCTCTTTCTCAGTGTGTTTCCCATGTGATGTGTGGTAAAGGCTCTAGTATGTAGTGTAAATGTCAGGGACTGAAGGATACTGAAGAGACACCGAAAGGAACAGTGAGGGGGAGCGAATGACATTTTGGATGCGTCCCACGAGAGAACTCTGACGGACAGGAACATGTTCACTCAGCAACATTACGCAACACACACAGCCAATAAATAAATAAATATTTGAGCAACAGAGGAAATAAGGTAAAAGAAGGTAGGGAAGAAATAGCTTAAAAGAAAACATCGAAAGTTAAGAGAGATAATAAGACTGAGAGATAAGAGAAAACTTATCAGGAATGTGTTCAAATGGAATAGAGGGAGACAGAAAAAACAGAATAAACAGAGGAATACAGGAAATAGATAAAAAGGAGATGTTGAGAGAGAGAACAGACTGTTCAGAGGGATGGTTACTTATCTGATGGCAGACTTTCCCCCGGCCTGTGACTTCTTACAAAGCAAACAATTTTGTTTCAGTGGAGATTCATTGCTTTTAACTGTAGTGGTGCATTGATTTGATTCTGTTTTAAATTAGCATTTAAGTAGATTTTGATGATAATTTGATCATTTTGATAGTTAGAGTTCTAGGTTCATGTTCTTATAATCCAAATTATGGACATTTAAGTGGATAAACTCTTTCCCTGTTTCTATTCACTTCTATGTCGATTTAAGTAGTCTGAGGTGTTATTTAAGGTTGCAACTCATGCTCTTGCCCATATATATTGTATGAAAAGGTGTATGAATGTTGTGTACAAGATAGATGTTGTATGTAAATATGTAATGCATCAAACTTCTTACCAGCCAAGAGGGAGATCAATAATGTATTACAGTAAGCCATCTGGATGCACTGGTGTGTTAATGATAAACCTGATATTAGTCATATTTCACTTTGTCAGGAAAAAAATGCATTTGGCAGATTTATGTATTTTGCATAAAAAAGGATCTGCATAAAAAAGGATCAGTTCATGGGTTTATGTAGAAGATGGATGTCTCATATATACAGTAGCCTATAGTGTTTTGAGGTTAATGAGTCAGGTCTTTAAGTGGTGTCTGTACACTCTAAAAAGTTCTGGGTTGTTTAAACCCATGTTTGGGTCAGAAATAGACAGCACCCAACTGTAGGTTTAAATTTTGAAATATATATATTTTTTTAAACCCAACTGCATGTTGGGTTTGTCCATATTTGACCCAAACATGGGTTGAAACAACCCAGCATTTTTTGCAGAGTGTATGCTGTGATAAACTATATCTCTCACACACATGCACACTAAAAATGTTTTTTTCTTTTTTTTGTGTGCAAGAGGGTCTTCGTTTGACATGAAGGATTCCCCTTTATGCATGAAGTCTCTTCAAAGCTGTCAGAGAACAGGGTCAGTCTACATATGTGACCTTCGACACCAGCCCTCACCCTCATGAACCCCTCAGAGATGTGTGTGTGTGTGTGTGTGTGTGTGTGTGTGTGTGTGTGTGTGTGTGTGTGTGTGTGTGTGTGTGTTTGTGTGTGTGTGTGTGGGATCTTACTATTTGGAAAAGTGTGAAAAGATGTTCCTGTCTTTTTTCCCCTCTCTCAACTCTCTGATGTTGTTTGTCCAAATTCTTCTCCATTCCTACATCTCTCCACTGCCATATCCCAAGGTACAAAGACTTGCATATACCATTTCAGAATTAATTTTGATTTTAGCACATGTGTTGAGGAGCTATAATTTGAACCCAGAACAGCATGCATTAGTCATGAATCTGGATTACTTTTATCTGATAATTTTATAGAAACAAAATGGCTTGTGCGACATTGAGAGAAGCTCTTATCAGGTTATTTATAAAGCGCAACTACACAACAGGAAACAGATCAAGGGAGATCTGGTAGTTAGGTCCGCTAAAAGCTTTTTCCCATCTAGTGAACAACCATCTCTCTCTCTCTGTCCCATGTGGGGCCACTTTCAACCTCCTATTGGCTGCATCATCTCCTGCCCGCATGCAATCTCCTTCAAAAAATGCCATATCCAGAAATTAAACCATCAGCTCTGGTCCTTATGACGTACTTCCCTGTGTCTCATGGGTATCTAGTCTGGTTCAGATCTATGTCGCAAATATGATTGCTCACATGGTGATGTCAAAGTTGTAGATTGTGGTGTTCTGGAATGAGGATGGTTTGTAGAGGGGTCTATCTGTTTCAAGCATTGTTGTTTAATTGCCGTCTGTTTTCTATCATTGTGAGAGGTTGGAAAAGGTAAGTGTGTTGGTTAAAAAAAAATTTTTTTATGCAAAAAAACAGTTTAAAGTTCTAGGTTACTTTTAATCACTGGAGGCAAAAAAGATAAAATAATGGAATTTTTAGTTGCTACTGATAATTTATTTTAAAATAATTTATATATACATTTATAACCAATATATTGGCCAATGTTAGATATTCATCATATTAATATATATATTTTAAAAATGGGTACAGCTGAGGATGTTTCTAATCCCAAAATCATATATTTGTATGTTTTTAATACTATTAATATTATTATTAATAATATTATTTATTTGTATGTATAAATGATCAACTTAAATACACTCACCTAAAGGATTATTAGGAACACCATACTAAAACTGTGTTTGACCCCCTTTCGCCTTCAGAACTGCCTTAATTCTAAGTGGCATTGATTCAACAAGGTGCTGAAAGCATTCTTTAGAAATGTTGGCCCATATTGATAGGATAGCATCTTGCAGTTGATGGAGATTTGTGGGATGCACATCCAGGGCACGAAGCTCCCGTTCCACCACATCCCAAAGATGCTCTATTGGGTTAAGATCTGGTGACTGTGGGGGCCATTTTAGTACAGTTAACTCATTGTCATGTTCAAGAAACCAATTTGAAATGATTCGAGCTTTGTGACATGGTGCATTATCCTGCTGGAAGTAGCCATTAGAGGATGGGTACATGGTGGTCATAAAGGGATGGACATGGTCAGAAACAATGCTCAGGTAGGCCGTGGCATTTAAACCATGCCCAATTGGCACTAAGGGGCCTAAAGTGTGCCAAGAAAACATCCCCCACACCATTACACCACCACCACCAGCCTGCACAGTGGTAACAAGGCATGATGGATCCATGTTCTCATTCTGTTTACGCCAAATTCTGACTCTACCATCTGAATGTCTCAACAGAAATCGAGACTCATCAGACCAGGCAACATTTTTCCAGTCTTCAACTGTCCAATTTTGGTGAGCTTGTGCAAATTGTAGCCTCTTTTTGCTATTTGTAGTGGAGATGAGTGGTACCCGGTGGGGTCTTTTGCTGTTGTAGCCCATCCGCCTCAAGGTTGTGCGTGTTGTGGCTTCACAAATGCTTTGCTGCATACCTCGGTTGTAACGAGTGGTTATTTCAGTCAAAGTTGCTCTTCTATCAGCTTGAATCAGTCGGTCCATTCTCCTCTGACCTCTAGCATCAACAAGGCATTTTCGCCCACAGGACTGCCGCATACTGGATGTTTTCCCCTTTTCACACCATTCTTTGTAAACCCTAGAAATGGTTGTGTGTGAAAATCCCAGTAACTGAGCAGATTGTGAAATACTCAGACCGGCCCGTCTGGCACCAACAACCATGCCACGCTCAAAATTGCTTAAATCACCTTTCTTTCCCATTCTGACATTCAGTTTGGAGTTCAGGAGATTGTCTTGACCAGGACCACACCCCTAAATGCATTGTAGCAACTGCCATGTGATTGGTTGATTAGATAATTGCATTAATGAGAAATTGAACAGGTGTTCCTAATAATCCTTTAGGTGAGTGTATATTTACCTTTTTACTTATTAGATCTTAGGGCGTTGCAATAAAAGCTTAATGTTTTTTTCTAGCTTACGGTTTTCTTATGACACTCATTGATGAGAATGGTAAATGATCATGCCATTGTTACTGGTCAATTTGAAGAGCAAATAGTGAGATACAGTAGCAGATGGTGGTTTATTTACCGCAGGGGAGACATGGCACATTTGTCATTTGCTCCCTTAGTATTTAATCAAGAATCTTGATCTATGCTCAGCTAACTTTTTTGCTCTGATAGGACTGAATCCAGACAGCTCATTAACAGAGCCGCCTTCTTAATATGCTAAACCACCTACTTTGGGCTCTCGGCTTCCTCTCCCTGATTATCCGCACTCCCATTGAGAGATCTACAACCGCTCTCATGCTGATCAAGGGCTTATTGTGTGCCTTGATGTTGCAACCTTTCATATGAAGGTTATGTAACAGTGCAGATGTGCGTGTTTGTGTATATGTGTGTCTCAAAACTCAAAAACAGAAGGACATCTTTTTAGTGACAGAACTTACTTTGAAGATTAGGAACTGTGATGTTACGGATGCAGATTAGATATGCGCTGATTGGATAATGAGAGAGAAGTGGCAGCAGATTTATTCTTAGCATATTGTGCACCTGTGTTGTTTCAAACTCAGTGTCTGACATAAGTAGAAGTCGGAGGTAATTGTGAAGAAGACAATGTGAGTGGGCTCTTACAACATAGTTATTTAATGTTGTTTAGGCTGTCGAAACTGATTTTGTGAGTATAAGCCCATACACTCAGCCATACATTGTGAGCAAATCTTTTGCTCTCCATCCCAACACACCAAATTAGTTTAAACAAAACATAAATCTTTGCAATGCGCATTAAAAAAATGTAATGTTCTATTAGCATTCTGACATATGTGCATCCATTTTCCACTCAGCGGCTGATACATTTCAGCTCCAAAGTAGAGACGTAATGCATTTTGTGAAAATGCATCTGTGCTTTATTTTACAAAACAATTGTAGTATAATGGAAGTGAGATCGTGAAATCTATTCAGTTTATTTCAACAATCTAAACTCCTGTTTAGATTGAAGTTAGCTTGTTTGAGTGCATTAGGTGGAGTTCAGCAAATCTCCTCACAGATAAACAAATACAACAATGTTGAGAGTTATCAGTGAATTCATCTGCACAAGATTTCAATTTATATAGAGTTGAAACAGAAAGATGGACATGCATTCAAGCAGTAACATAGACACACAAATTCTTACTTGATACCCAGAGCGCATACACATCCAGACTGCCAGCCATAATGAGTCATCTAACCTGGCCATTATTGCTCAGTTTTACCTCTATCTTGTTGCTAAGCAATGGTTCCTTCTAAATCCAGGGTTTTGGACCTTGACATTCTCACATTTCCCTCTGTCTGGAGGATTTGGAAAACTACTCACACATACACAGAAATGCAAATGGCGAAGAATGAAGAATAAAATAGAATTTTGTTATTTGAAAAGGCCAATTTTATATTCTGCTAGACTGAACAAAAAGTAGATTAGCATATTGTAAGCCCTCAAATGTATCTTTTCTGAATGTCTCAAGAGTAGATGTCACATTTCTGCATTCATTAGCTTATTCATAGACACAGGAGCTGAACCCTTTTAAAGGATCATATATTAACCATAAGAGTCTGCAGTGTTCTTCTTATTAGTGAAATATTTGGTTACACTTTATTTCGATTGTCCACTACAGACAATCTACTAACCATGAATAACTTTGCAAGTACATGTCAACTAACTATCACTAGAGTATTAGTAGACTGTTAGGTTAGGGGTATGTTAAGTGTGTTTTAAAGAATTTAACACTTTTATTAACAAGGACACCTTGTGACAATTACATTAACCCTCGTGCCACTGGCCTCGCTCCGTTCCCCCAGCTCTTTACCCCCATAATAAAACAGTTATTTTAAATTGTAATACATTTTCACTACTGTTTTTCAAATTTAGCCTTGGATGGAATAAGTGACCTCTTTCCAAAAAACTTTTGACCAGTAAATGTATAGAACATTGTAAATATGCATATGCATTATATAAAACTGTACTTGTTACGTTTGCTTGCATGTATGAGGCAACATGCTGAGACATCATGCCAGTCAACCACAGCATGGCGCAAAGTCAGGGTCAGAGTTCAGAGGCTTTCCCACATCGCAGGCAGAGTGTGTGTTTCTGCTTGCTGTCACGTCGTCAACATGCGCATGACCCCTGACCTTCACAACCTTGTGCCTCATTCACACCATAAACTTTGGTGAAAGGATCAGCAGAAGCAAAGTTATAAACAAGATCCAGAAGGTAAACTAGATCTAAGAAGTCTGAATGCTTTTATATTTCAAGTTAATTGCTTTTTTGACAAGGAGCTCGCTGTATTTTTTCAGTCTTATGTACACTTCATGCTCAACAGTTTATTCAATATGATTTTAAGAAATCCTTGACACTTGTATACTTAGTGTTTTGCAAGGTTTCATAACTCCATTATGGATGGAGATTAAATAAACACATGGTGTAAGAGGACTCATTACTCTGAGTCTGTTCTCTTTATAAAGTAGCTCAGCATACTGGATTATATTATTGCTAATTAGCCACTAATCACAAGTAGCAAGGCTGAGTGATTTCAGAGCTCATCATCCTCTTCATAAGTGTTTGTGTCCTGCCCCCTCTCATTCAGAACCATTCTAAAGACCCCGGAGTGTTCCGCAATTTTACATGATTCACTGCAAAATGGTTTTGAGCAAAGGTTTGGTGCCAAAGCTTTAGCGTTTTATGTGTCTGCATGAGTCATTCTAATTGATGTGAGGCAGAGTGAAAGTAGCCATGTCTGAGGGTAGGCAGGGTGGCATTTAAGCTCTTGATGATTTTATAAAATCGCTGTTACTAAGGCAACTGAAGGTAGACCTCTCTGTTAAATGCATTCACTTTAGTGCAAATGTTTGACTTCGAATGATAGTTCACCCAAGAATGGCAATTCTAATTTTATTAGGTCTAGCGTTTACCTGTTTGACTTCAGTGGAATTCAAAAGGTAAAGTGTGTATATATATAAAGTGGTGGCCAAAATTATTAGAACGGTAAGATTTTTTTATGTTTTAAAAGAAGTCTCTTCTGATCACCAGGGCTTAATTTATTTTATCCAAAAAACAGCAAAAACAGTAATATTGTGATATTTTTCTGTTTTCTATTTGAATATATTTTAAAATGTAATTTATTCCTGTGATCAATACTCCAGTCTTCAGTGTCACATGATCCTTCAGAAATCATTGTAATATGCTGATTTGCTGCTCAAGAAACATTATTATCAATGTTGAAAGCAGTTGTGTACAATTTCTTTTCAGGATTCTTTGATGAATAGAAAGTTAAAAAGAACAGCATTTATCTCAAATAGAAAGCTTTTGCAACATAATAAATGTCTATACTGTCACTTTAGATCAATTTAATGCAGCCTTGCTGAATAAAATTATTGATTTATTTAATTTATTTAAAAAACAACAAAAAAACAACAACAATTTGGCCCTTGTCAAAGTCACTTAGATCTTTATTCCTTCCCATTTCTCCTGCATCCAACACATTGTTTGCTTCACCTGTGACTGATCATAATAGTTTGGCATACATTTCCATTCCACAAAAGGTTATTTTACAGTGAAAAAAGGTACTTCAGATTTTTAAAATGTTCTTCGCACAAAGAAAAAAAGTGGTTCTTTTAAGAACTGTTCACTGAAAGATTCTTTGAGGAAACCAAAATGGCTCTTCTATGCCATTTCTGCAAAACCCCTCTTTTGGAACCGCAATTTCTAAGAGTTTAAGTGAATAGAAAAGAGTGACCGGTGCAACAAGAGTGAAGTTAAGTGGAAGTATCCCATTAATTTTATGAGAAAATCTAATATTTAATTGCACAATTTTGTGAAATTCTTTTAGTGTCGTACATTTTCATTCCTCTAATGTTCATTTTATCTACTAGCACCTCGACTCTCGCTCTCTGTGTCCATTTTGATGTCAATTTCAGTGCAATATCAAGGGGCTCGGATCTATCAGTGGAGGAATCTCAGAGATGTGATTACTCCACTCTTACACATTTCCCCGCAGGCTATCAATGGCTGCTTCTCCATGATCTTTGCTTTTGTCTTCTTCAAAGAACTGGGAAGGGTGGGTGCAGGAGGGCAGACAGTTGGAGAGACATGGAACATTATGTGATGTTTCGCACCTTGGAGTGTCTAGTACTTAATCTTCTAGCTCTTGTCAGCAATCCAAACCCCAGGGCAAAGATCTTTTATAATAAAGAAATCTTTATTAAAGGGGGGGTGAAATTCTATTTCATGCATACTGAGTTTTTTTACACTGTTAAAGAGTTGGATTCCCATGCTAAACATTGACAAAGTTTCAAAAATTAAATTGTACGTTTGAAGGAGTATTTCTGTGCCAAAAATTGTCCTTCCGGTTTGTCACAAGTTTCGGAAAGTTTTTTTCGAGTATGGGTATGTGTGACGTCAGATGTAACGGAATTTCCTTATATGGGTCCTAAGGGCACTTCTCCGGTAAGATTGCGGGCGCACGCGCACTCGTAGACCAGAGCAAGAGAGCGAAAGCAGTTCGCCATCAAAGCGCCCTGCCCGGCTTTTGGGAAGCCAATGTCACCAAAGAAGTGTGTTTTTGGTTGCCAGGGCAAGACAACCCTGCACAGATTCCCAAAGAACCCGGCGTTAAGGCACCAGTGGATGGAGTTTGTTTTTCCTGAGCATAAACGGAGTTGTGTAGACTGTTTGTTCCCTGCATTTCGACGATGATTGTTTTATAAACAAAGCCCAGATCGACGGATTTGCAGATCGTCTAATGCTTAAGGATCGAGCAGTCACAATGATAAAGGTTCGGTGAGTAAAACTGCTTCTATTGTCTCTGTGTGTTGTTACTAGCTCGGCGCGTTAGCACAGCTTTAGCTTCGCCCACAGGGCCCGCCTCCAGCCGCTCGTTTTTTTCCGGAAAGACTCGGTACAGCCTATCTTTCTTTTATAAATATAATAAAACTAAAGACTTTTTGGAGATATGAAGGATGCAATACTACTCTATAGGTACTCAAGATTAACAGGAGATTGAGTGAAAATGAGCATTTCACCCCCCCTTTAAAGTTTCTAGTGGTTAAACGTAGATTTCATTAAAATTTGAGCTTGTGTTCGGCAGTAGCTTTGTTGTTTTGAATACCACGTCAACTAAAACAAATAAGTTTGCATTATTTACTTTTTGCATTAACTATGTGTCTAGCTTTTATGTGTATACCAATATGTCCAATGTGATTATTCACTGTCTACAATGGAATTCAATCACTGACCTGCATTAATAATTAGAGAGCCTGAAATAATGTTTAATGTGGAGGTGATAATATATATATATTTCCCCAACTTATCATCATCACTTGCTGTTTTTTTGTTGTTAATGTTTAGCATGAAATCAGTCGATAATTTCAAACATATGTTTAGCATGAACTTTCCTTAAAAGCTTAAAAGTTTTTACAGAATGGTGCAGAACATTTTTCTTAAACAAGAGCTTTAATTTTTACTTAGTTCTTTGCATGAAATGTCAGGATACACGTCTTTACGTCTGTAAGTCTCAACTGCAGATACTGTAGTAATTTGTAAGATTATGTAAGGTTTACACAAGCCTTTTCAATCAAAATGAAATTTCAAACAGATTTGGTCAGTTTATTCCAAATAATGTGATTGCATGACAACTTCTTATTCGGAATAGACTGCTATCTGATTAAAAAATGTATTTCAGGTCCATGTTAAAGGAAGAGTTCACTTCATAAGGAAAATGCTGTCATCATTTTTTCACACCCTCATGTTGTTTCAAACCTGTATGAATTTCTTTCTTCTGCTGAACACAAAAGAATACATTTTAAAGAATGTTGGTAACCAGACAGTTGATGGACCCCATTGACTTCCATAGTAGGAAAACAAAAAAATACTATGGAAGTCAATGGGGTCCATCAACTGGTTACAGACATTCTTCAAAATATCTTCTTTTGTGTTCAGCAGAAGAAATACATTCATACAGGTTTGAGACAACTTGAGGGTGAGTAAATGATGACAGAATTTTCGTTTTGAAGTGAACAATTACTTTAACACAGTCCTGTCTTCTACTTCTAAATTCATACTGGAAAAACGTGCACTTTGCACAAAAGTGCTTTTCTGTAGTTAGCTTGTTTGAAACTAGACAATCGTTTAATTTGTAATTTTTTGACAGTTAGGGATGATTGTCTGGGATAATGTTCCTGAAGGAAAATTGGATCAGATTAATTCTCTTCTCACAGCTTCTTCTTTTTTTAATGCTTGGAGCCTTCACTATCTGAGACAAATTGTTCTGCAGACCTGCCCTTTTAAACTTGTTGAATTATGTGAACCCATTTACTTCAAACCCTAGAATATGCTCATAAATTTAGTCTCATTAAGCTGTCAAGTACATGCAAGGTGGTTGACATAAATAATGTTTGTGTGTGAGATCACTTTCTGTCTTCTTCACCAACAGTCTGGTTCTGTTTTCTATGAAAGCCCCCATTGGCAGGCCTGAAGCCAGAGCATTTCCGGTTGCTCTCTGCTGACGGCACTGATGTGTCTGCAGGGAGCATGTTGTCATCATTCCCCATGCAAAGCATACATGACCATGAAGGCACATGACAGGACAGAGAGCATGTGTCCTCCCTGGAGGAGTTCAAAAGTGAAAATATCAGATTGCATGTTACCAAATTGCTAATATTTATTTAGAAAATAAGACATCGTGCAGACAATTACTGATCTCTTCTGTCATCATTGAAAATGGCACTGATCAATGATTGAAATGTCAGGTTAAAATGGCATTTGTGTTGTGTTGCATGAAAATATCAAATACTCAGTGTGTGTGAGAGAGAAGTGAGTGTTTCAGAGTGTGCTAAATGGCTACAAGTTCAAATCACCTGTCATAATAGCTCTGTCCCAAAGCCAAGTAAGCTGTTTTGCTGTCTACTGCTTTCTAATGCATCATTACAACTGACACTGAACTTCATAAATGACTGATTTGGAATAGTGTATACTGACTGCATGAAACACAAATCAAGGCATGGCTCAGACTTGCAATTGATTTTAAGTGAGACGTTGCTAAGCTAACAGCACAAAAACACATAGTAGACCCTATTGTCCAGAGCTCATGGTCTTGGTAATGCTGTACTTCTGTTCATAAGATTAGAGCACTTTTAATTTTTTTAGGACTTGTGTAAGTTTGTCATAATTCACATTTAATTAAATTAAATTCACATTGATTTATATAGCGCTTTTCACAATAAATATCAGCTTTACAGAAAATGCATGTGTCCACATTACAATTTAGAGTTATCTGTTATCAGAGGTGGCTGTGTCCAAGTAATGTATTTCAGAAATGTACATATACAATGCAGTTAGCTAACAACAATGTATAATTTAAGGCAGACATGATGAGATCATTGAAGTAATTACAAGTTTTGGACATAATGATTACAATATATTGTAATCAACAATTAGCATTGGTGCATGTTGATTCAGAGTTGCATCATCTGAAGTCCTCGCAGGATTTGGAGTCATCTCTTCACAGGTGTTGGATCATCTGAACTCTTCATAAGAGACTGGATCCAAATTGGAGCTGACGTACTCACTAGTTACCTCAGGATGAGCATCCAGAGATAAAACCGAAAAGCAAATGGAAAATAATTAGCTTAGCTCCTGATCATAACATTTCAAGCAAAGATAATTGTGTGCATTTGATCTGATATAACATGGAGTACAAGGTTATAAGATGCATTATGTGAATGCTTGGCTAAAGGGATGTGTCTTTAATCTAGATTTAAACTGGGAGAGTGAGTCTGAGTCTCGAACATTATCAGGAAGGCTATTCTAAAGTTTAGAAGCCAAATGTGAAAACACTCTCCCTCCTTTAGTGGACTAAAGTTCTAGATACTACCAGAAGTCCAGGGTTTTATGATCTTAAAGAGCGTGATGAATCGTAAGGCGATAGAAGATTGGTTTAAGGGATAAAATACCTTATAGGTAACAATACTTTGTAATCAATACGAAACTTAACAGGTAGGCAGTGTAGAGATGATAAAATTGGTCACCTATAGGTCAAGAAAATACAATCATACAACACCAATTTTATCATATTCTTATAAGAACTCTGGCAGCTGCAATTTGGACTAACTGTAGCTTGTTTATTGTGGATGCAGGACAATCAGCAAGTAATGCATTACAGTAATCTAGACTAGAGGTCATGAATGTATGAACTAACTAACTTGCCGAAAGACAAGTTGCTGTCTAATATAACACCCAGGTCTTTAACTGTAGAAGATGACACCTTAGTATCAGGTGAAACTAATTATTTTAATAATAAAAGAAAAATAGTGAAATAATTAGAATTCATTGTAAAGTTATGAGTTTGAAGTATTTGCAAATAATATTTTTTTATTTTACTGAATGCCAGATAAGCACATTTGTTAAATACATTCACAATAATATGCACGCATTCATTCTTAATCTTATGCCTAATATTCTGAAGATGTCCCTGTTTGTGTTTCTTGTCTCTTCACATTCACATGAATTACACTGTTTAACATTTCTATTGTGAAACAGATATTAAGAATACAAGAATATCAAATATTGTAGGGGGGCAATTTGGAAAATCTGATTATTGGTATCAATGTGTATGCTGGTAATGGCCCTGAATAACTCCATCCATGAACCATAAGGATTTGTCTTGGTCATCTGAGGGTCAAACTGAGATTTAGCATGAGCATTTGCTTTTATATGAGTGTTTGTTTACTGATACTCTAAATGTACCATTCTCATAACTTTAAGGTTGAAACTGCAATTGAGAGCGAATTTGGCCTGTGAATACTGTATGTACACGCAGATAAAATGACATATTAGATTCCCTTTGTGTACAGAGAGAACAGCCTGACACACTTTCAGTGACCTGCCTCTGTCGTTATGAGAAAAGGAGCTTGGAATCTCCCCTCTGGCATCTGCTCTGTAAACTGCTCGAATCAAACTGTTGCAGTGGGATTTGACCTCAGGGATAACTCATATACACAGCGGTAAAACGTAACTGATCTTTGAATGATCTCTAATGACCTGTATGCACATCATGCCTCATTAACTTCTTGTCTTGGATACGTATAATGTTGCATTTTCTACAGTCAGCTCTACTGTGTATCGTAAACGACTCTTTAGGGTTTTATTCATGCCCTGTTTAATGCAGCTAGGCTGTGATGACAGGCAGTCAGCATTATAACGAATACAAGACAGGCGCAAACAGCGAGTTCACTTGTTGCCATGGAATCTACAGTAGCTTCCCGAGCCTCTGTTTCAGTCTGGTGGGTTGTGCGGGATTCAGGATTAGCAATGCGCTAAGCATGGTGAGGCTTCGTGTGGGTGATAGTTGTATTACTTGGATAATGATGGCCTTAATTAGTGACACGCTGACTGCAAGGCACAGGCAGTCATCAAGAGAGTGCTAATTACAATCATGTAGTCTAGACACACATTCTTTTATGATTATGCTGCAAACACACACATATACATAAATGTTTCTTCAGCTATTGGCACTTTTGAGCCGGCGGACTTTCAGGAAATTTACTTAAACTCACAATCTCGCTAGTTTATTTAATTTTGCCCACGGACAATATCCCACATTATATATACAATGTTGAGAAAATCACAAGAGAAAACCGTGTCATTATAGTATAGTATAGTATAATATAGAATATTAATAGTCTAATTTCCACCACAATTAATTGTTTGTTTAATAGCATTAAATGGTAAAATGGTACTATATTTAAAAAAAATAAAAAATAAAAACTTTTTTAAGGCTTGCTAAGGCTATTTCCATAATACATTTTAAGTATCATTATTACACACAATTAAATAATATATCATTTCACACTTTTTGCATTTACCTTGATTCGATCTTTTTATTTACGACTATTGTATCTCAAGCTCTTGGTGTAAAAGTGAAGTGAAAAAGACACTACAACTGTGGGACTGTTTTTTCATTAATATATTTTAGTGATATTTTAGTGATCACTACCATTTAAAAGTTTGGGTTAAGAAAGATTTGAGAAAAAAATAATTATTTTATTCAAAAAGGATGTCTTTGTCACTTTTGGATGAAAAGTGACAAAAACATTTATAATGTTACAAAAGATTTCTGTTTCAAATAAATGCTGCTCTTTTGAACTTGCCATCCATCAAATAAATCAGTCCTGAAAAAAAATGCCTCACAATTTCCACCAAAATATTAAGCCACAAAAACAGTTTTCAACTTTGATAAATAATAAGATGTGTTTTTATGTTTTTTTTTTTTTTTTTTTTGGGCTCAAAATCAGCATATTAGAAGAATTTCTAAAGGATCATGTGACACTTAAAGGGATAGTTCATCCAAAAATGAAAATTCTGTCATTTACTCACCCTCAAGTTGTTCCAAACCTGGGGTGTGTTTCCCAAACAACGACGTAATTCGCTGCTTCACTACCATAGACGATGCATTGTTGAAGAAACTAGCTAGTCACGACAGTTTCCTGAAACTGTATTGTCACAAAGTGGTCGTTCAACCACGTTGGTTTATGACGTCACGCACGTGGTAGGGTAGTAACTTTAATTTGAATTCATCTGTTTGAGATCGAATTAACGCTAGATGTTTTGCTATAAATTACAGATGTGACATCTGAGGACTATTTCTCATTTTTCTAAGTTATTTTGCTTTATTTCCAGATTCAATCATAGGCTCGTTCTTACATAGTAGAGCACGTTCGCACATGCGCACTCTTCAAAAATAACGCTTTAAATCTCTTGACAAACTAAAAGTCGTAAATGACATTTGTATATATTCTAAATAAAAGAGGTTGTACTGAATGTCAGCTTGCTTATTTTGCTCCAGTTAAGGATTTATTAAGTCCACATGTCATGCAAACTAGAAACTCTGCTTCTAACCACAGCTCGAGAGCTATCGTTCCAACTACACAACTTTGCGATGCTGTTTGCGAATGTTCGTTAGAACGATGGTTTCGGGAAACACTGACTCGTTGAACTATGCTGATAACGACGGAACATAGTTGGCTAACGATGCTTTTGGGAAACGCACCCCTGTATGAGTTTCTTTCTTCTGATGAACACAAAATAAGGTATTTTAAAGATTGTTGGTGAACGGACAGGTGACGGTATTGACGTAGTAGAGAAAGTCACTAGTAGGCTATGGAAGACAATGGCTACTGTCACCTGTCTGTTCACCAACAATATTTAAAATATCTTATTTTGTGTTCATCGGAAGAAAGAAACTCATGCAGGTTTGAAACAACATGTGTGCGAGTAAATGATGACTTTTTGGTATAAATCTGTTAGTTTTAATGAAAATCAACCCCTGGGACATAAAAGTCCCCAGAAGAAACACCCATACAAACGACTGAAATCAGTAACTTTGGATTAGTAACAAAAATGTTCAAGTGCAAGTGTGCCAATGTGTTCTGTAATCTTTATCAGCATTGTCATACTGTGATTTGAAATGAGTACAGCAGGATTATGTGATCTCAGTGCATGTGTGGGTGTGTGTTGATGCACTCCAACACTGACCTCAGATGGGTTTACTTGTGCTGGCCAGCAGGACGCTGAGTCAAGAATGAAATCTCATAAGGCAATACACACACATACACAATAAATCATGATGTTAGAGGAAATTTTAGAACACTTGCAAACTGAGACGCAACATACAGACTTATTATACATGCATTGATAGTTTTTTTAACCTCTTTAAGGGCACAGTGTCCCTCTCTCCAACTCTTTGGCAACGCCAGGATGTGTAAAAAGGGTCAGTTGCTCCAGACAGCCAACAGGATTTATGTCCTCTGTCTGGCTATGGAGCACACACACACACACAAACAAGCCAGCGGAAAGATAACAGAATACAAAGCACACAGTTGATGTTTGTCAGATTAAATAGAGACTAAGTGACCTATATGTTAAATATACTCTGAATGTGAACATAAATCAACTCAATGTCTGTGTATATAGTCATTTCAGACAGGTGTTTTGTAATGTTTGATATGTGAAGTGTGCCGCAGTATAAGGTTTAAATAGTACAGAAATGTTGCAGTACTGGGGCATTTGTCATCTCTAGTCAAGCATCACTTTCAATTGCTAGATGAAAAACAACTGCTTATCTCCCAATAGCCAGGTGGAAGCGTCCATTCAACCGCAGAATTCAAACATGCACCTCTTATCGTGACTCCACTCCTGAACAATTCTGGCACTGCCTTTAGGCACTGCGATGTGTACCAAACTCACTTGCCCTTCAGGCACTGTATGCCTTGATTGATTTGACTGTTGTAAAAATTAATAGAAGTTTTTGCATGATAAATGGAACATACTGGACAGAAGCATCACATGGTTATTGAGGCTTATTCACAAGTTTGAGTTTTAGCTACATAAAATATGCAACAGAATTTTCGGAATGCACCGATATTAAGTTCTGGTAAATACAGATAAGTGAAAATTATTTTCATGTCATGGAAGATAACCGATAAATTACATAATATAAATAAATAAATAAATATAGTAATTCATTTTTAAGGTAGTCAAAATGCATGCATAAATAAATAACCAATATAGCACCAATTTAGTGTGCCTCCCTCCTAAATTTAAAAATTTCATATTCAAACAAGATACAGTAAATGCATCTTTAGTTTAAATAGTCTGAAACATCATATTTTGATCATCTGTACTTTTTGCTGTTCAAATTATTTACAAATTTGTTGAATGACCTTGCTGCATAAAGTACATATGTTTATGCCTGTACCAGCATAAATCTACATAACATGCTGTTGCAGTGCATTGTGGGAGTAATAAACACTAAAGAACATGCATAGCTCCTGTTTACCCCTCAGGGACACTTGAAAAATATGTTTTTCTCTTCAAACTTTCTCTAGTTCATCCTGATTTAGAGCTGAGATGTTCAGACAGTGCAAGCTTCATAAGATGAAGATTTAATGTCTCTTTTTATAGACGTTATATATTAAAAGTTTGAGGTCTCAGATATGTTTTAATAGCCCTGTGGTGATAAAGCGTGTTTGATTCAGGGTAGATGGAGCAGTAGTTTACATGATTGATTTAGATTCTGTGAATGGGAAAGAAAAGAGAAAAGGAATAGAGGAAGAGATATGGTTGGCACTCTGGGTGAGTCTATTAAGCTCAGCTTAAGAGATGTGGAGTCGTTCATTGACGTCAGTCCAGTCAAACGAAGATGTGTTGTATGCCTCTGCATTAGTTGGCTCGTGTTTGAGATAAAAATTGCACATTGCAAGGACACGAGTTACGTAATCAGAATACTTTTTTCAAGTAACTAAAGTAACACATTACTTTTAAATTTACAAGAAAATATTTAAGTAACTTTAAATAATGCAAGTTACTTTGTTTTCCCATATATTGACTGACACCCCTGTTGAGGTTGAAATCATGTTGAGAGAAATCAGGAGTAAGTGCAGAGGCGTTGTGTTCACTGTGAAAGCATGATGGTTAATGTAGTTCTAGACTAAATGTGAGCAGGCATTTACTCATCTCACTTGCACAAAAACAGATTCAGTATTCCTCCAAATGAATAAAAACAGTGAAATGCAAACTCAGACTATTATGCAAACCTGCAATAATTAAATGTTAAATGACGCATACTTTATTTAAATAAATAAATACTGTATTTAATCTCACTTTATTAACCAATGTCTATGCTGATGCTTATTCATGTTATTTTTGGTGAGAAAGGGCTTTTATTTGCCAAAAATATAACTACTTTTTTTTATTTTATTTTTTTTTATTTGGTTATTTAAAAACAAACAAGCAAGCTCATCCCAGATGAGAAAAAGTTACTCAAAAGTAACGTAATGTTACTTTTCATAAAAAGTAACTAAGGAGCATAATTAGTTATTTTTTAGGGAGTAATGCAATATTGTACTGCATTACTTTTAAAAGTAACTTTCCCCTACACTGTATCTTAGTAACTATTGATGGTTCTGAGTTAATACACAAATGTATGTACTTTCTAGAATATAGGCTATTTCTAAAGACTGGAAATCATGAGATTATCACAATTATTATATTGTATTGACATTCACAGTTTTATTCATCTTCAGGTTTATGCATGTAACTACTCTGAAATTATGTAGAAAAAAATCCACTTAATAGAAAGTTTTTTCACCTTTTTTTTTTTTTCTAGATAGAAATATACAGCTGCTTTTATATTTTAGGGGGTATTTGGAGGTCATCATGTTCAGGACAAGGTTGTTTTAATGGGCAGGTTGTCACATTTTTATTGTTGTCAAGTTTAAAAGTCGCTATATTGGAAGAATCAACAGATATTTTCTTTAATTTGTGACATACATCCACATGAAACAGATTGTTGTTTATAGTTATATTTTGAGTAAAAATGTGAGCTCATTAAAATTCATAATCAAATCAGTATGCATTTAGAAATAGATTTAAGTTCCATTTCTGCCAAATTGAAATATTAAAAATGTGTACAATATATTAATTAGAAGATTTGTTGGAAATTAGAATGATTTTATTTTGTACAATAATTATTTTACTGTTTAATTTTTTTGAAAATCCTATTTTTCTACTGTAACTTACCCAATACAGTGCGACAGCAAATTGTTTCAAAAGGTCAAACTGTTCTATAAACCCAATATCTTTTCCTAGGAAAGAATAGTGGATGTTTTTAATAGTTTTTATAGCCTTGGCTTCATGGTATAGAAATTGACTTAAATATAAACCTAGCCTGATAAATATTCACTGAGTAAAAACAGACTCTAGTCCTGCACTACGTGTACTTGTTTAGACTGAAAACTGTTTGTGTGTGTCATGGAGACGTCAGTGGAGAATAACGCCCTTTCCTGAATTCTATGAAAGTTCTCATTCCTCATATCCACTTATAGAGGAAAACAGCGCAAGATGACTGATCCCTCTTTCACATTCTCCACCTTGCTTGCTCTCTCTCTCTCTGTCTTTTAGAGTGCACCATGCAAAGTTCACATCTGACAGCTAAAAGCCTGATGTCTGGTCAATAATTGATCCTTTCTGAGTGTTCCTCATGCTCTGGAGAGAAAGAAACCTCTGGCCATCTCTCTCTTATCTATCCATCCACTAACTTCCATATCGCTCCTTTCCCATATCCCTCTTTTTCTTGACATTTCTCTCCATACCACTCTTTTTCTCCCTGTCTCATTCACTTCTTTCCCCTTCCCACACACATCCACCCCCCCCCCCCCCCCCCCCCCGTCTCCGTGATGTGTAAGAAAGTGCGTCACTGATGGCAGTTTATTCCCGGCATTCCCTCAGGCGGCCAGTGACTCTTCAGCGGTGCTTTAATTAATGATCCATTTCTGACAAACTGTCAACAAGCACTCGAACCTGCATGCACACTCACAAGCAGACAGTACTTTCATGTTCATGCCATTCCCACAAAATCACACACAAACACAATCATGTGCTTGAAGCCCATCTTGAGCATGAGAACATGAACAAGTGCATGGTCATTCACATGGGTGCTGAAATCTATTTTCTCATTTAAAGTATTAGCACACACACACTTGCATGCAATTAGGTATGCATGCAAGCCCTCACACAGACATGAGTATTTATTACATTCATTAAACATGACCTGTCTACAGAGACAAACAATAATGTTAACAGAAAAAGAGTTAAAAATACTACAGCAAAAACATGTTACTGTAACTATTACCATATGATGTCAAAAACAAATAAATCGAACATTGCAAATCATTTCATTTTACTGTGAAATGTTGTAAAACTTGTTTTAAATATGTTGTAAAAATTGTTGTAAAATATTTTTAAAATTGTGTTTTTGTAGTAAAAAAAAAAAAAGTATGATCACCTCATATAATTTCCTGATGTTAGTCTATATTTCTAGGTACAACACAATTTAATTCATTTATTATTATTATTATTATTATATTATTATCATTTTATATATATATATATATATATATATTTATTTATTTATTTTTTTTATATATTTTTTTTATTTATTTATATATATTTATTTATTTATTTATTTTTTAAAAGAAATAATTTCAGAATGGATGCATTAAACTGATCAAAATTTATAGTAAATTATTTAATATCATTATACAAATAATTTCAAAGAAATGCCTCTTTTGTTAAAAAAAAAAAAAAGTTTCCACAAAAATATTAGGTAGCAGAACTGTCTCTTGAGCAGCAAATCAGCATATTAGAACAGTTTCTGAAGGATCATGTGACACTGAAGACTGGCGTAATGGCTGCTATAAAAATTCAGCTTTTCTATCACAGGAATAAATTCAGTAATTGTTAAAATAGAAAACAGTTATTTTAAATTGTAGTAATATTTTATAAATATTACTGTTTTTACTGCATTTTCTATCAAATAAATATAGCCTTGATGAACATAAAAGACCTCTTTCAAAAATATCTTACTGACCCCAAACCTTTAAACAGTATGGTTATATACCCAAATGCATAGTGCATCATCATATTTTTTACTGAATAATTTTTTACCAGAATTTTGTTTTAGTGTATCTATCTGGGAGCCATGTGTGGTCTTTTTTACTTACTGTTATCCTTTTTTCCCAGGTGATAGGTGTCATTTGAGCCCCCTGTGCAGGCTAATAGATGTGCCCCATGCTGACCTCATCAGGCCCTTTAACCTCTGTCTCTAAAAAGCAAATCGACAAACTGCCAGCTCTCATTTAATGGCCACTGATCTTTACATGGTTTCATTTATACAAACCCTCCCCTCACAGTTTGTTACCTACAAGAAAGTTCTCAATTGAACATTGAACATTTCACAGAAAAGGGTTTTAAATATGAAATGCTTACAGTGTCGGTGACTCACCGATGCTCACAGGGAGAGAATGTCATTTCAACCCTCAGACCCATCAATTATTTAACATATTTTATAATCTTACTTGGTCCGTGGCATTTAATGTATATGCATGCATTCCTTAATACCGTTACATCAGAAGTGAATCTCTGTGACCGATTACATAATGCACATAAAATTTGGCTTTCCCTAAAGAAGGTTGCAGGTTTGATTGTTTTCCAATTGTTGCATAATCACAGCAGGGACATGAAAAACAACCACACAATAGATTATGTGTTTACGGTAATAAATGTCACTATGTGCGTAATCATAATGCATTAACTAAGGATTTTCTCAACCTGTTTGCGCATGACCTCATCAGAGGAAGTGGAAAGAACACCATGTACAAAAAACTGTTATGATCACAATGAGGGGATGACAGATATTCTGAGATAAAATTATACATTGTTTATTGTGTAAACAAAATTGTTAAATTTCAGTCTTTTAAAATTGTATTTTTAAGTAAATGTATTAGGCATACTTTCCATTTTTATTTGGTCATGTACACACTGCAGCTAAATTCTGTTGTCAAATCTCTTTTTACTGTGTAATCCTCTTCTGTACACACAGAGTTAAAGGGATAGTTCACCCCAAAATGAAAATGCTGTCCTCATTTACTCACCCTCATGTTGTTCCAAACCTGTATGACTTTCTTTCTTCTGCTGAACACAAAAGAAGATATTTTGAACAAAGTCGGTAACCAAACGACTGATGGACCTCATTGACTAGGGAAAAAAAATACTATGGAAGTCAATGGGGACCAGCAACTGTTTAATTACCAACCTTCTTTAAAATATCTTCTTTTGTGTTCAGCAGAAGAAAGGAAATCATACAGGTTTGGAACAACATGAGGGTGAGTAAATGATGACAGCATTTTCATTTTTGGGTGAACGATCCCTTTAAGTCATTTACGGAAGTGAAAACCACATTCTACAACCGAATTAATTCAGGTAGTGGCAACCGCATTTACAAAACATTCAGTGTACGGATTAGTACGGAACCGAACTGAACAACTAGTTGTTAATGACTATTCAAACATGCATCAGAGATGTCTTTTTTTGTATGTGCAAGAAAAACACAGGTAAAAAGGTACTAGCTTTAATTTGTGTTGCCAGATCTTGCTAGAAAAAAAACAAGTTCAAGTTCACATGAACTTGAGCACATTTAAAAACAACGATAGTTGACCAAAGTGCTTAACAATGTCAGAAATAAACAAAAACAACAAACAGCAATAAGCCCATAATAAACCTAAATAAATCCAAGTGCTTTTTACTGTAAAATAAGACCATATCATGACCCACACCTGCCCGCTTTAAAAGCTCCATAAACTTGACTGCTTTATATGAGCCAAGCTCAAACAAGCCAAAACACTTAATGGCAACACTAAAGCTAAGCGAAGCCTTCCTTACTTGCTCAAAAGACCTTATTCTGAGATGTGGAAACAGTGGTATTTGATACGTGATGACTTAACATGTGAAATGTGAAATGGAAAAATAATGCAGGGTCTCGAGAAGCGTCTTCTTGCAACTTGACATGACATTTTAAAAACATGGTGCTAATGTGCGAGAGGCTGAAAAAGCAGAGAAACGTCGTGCAACAGTCAAAGACGTCCGTCTAGGATGTTTAAACAAGACACGATTGAAAAGCAGTGCAGTGAAATGATAAAATCCCTTTCTGTGTGAACCGACCCTTAGAGGGAGGTTGTGTAACACTGGCGATATCTCCTTGAGTTCTCAAGCTGCTATTAGTCACGGGAATCAATGAGCTGTGACGTAAACTTAAGTGTGTGTGTGTGTGTGTGTGTGTGTGTGTGTGTGTGTGTGCGCTTGCTTGCTTGTGCTTGTAAGAAAGACAGTAGGCTAGTGCTGGTCCTTTTCTGACATCAATTTTTGCTAATACATTTTATACTGTATATTTAAGTCCATCATAAACATTCAATCACACAGTTAAAAAAAACAAACAAATAAACTCCAATCTTCAAATTACATTCTCACATATTCTCCTTCCTCAACTGATCTCTAGTTTGTGTGATGTAACGTGTCTCTTCGTACATATCCATAACCGCAGCCCACTGTCAAATGAATAAATAAATACCGTCCTCTCCAAACAAAGCATAAATATTAATTCATTGATGCAGCTTACATAAGACTATCTAAACCACCCGACACTCGTAGACACGTGTGTTTGGGCGCGTGCATGCGATGAGGAGAGACGTTTGATGTCTTTGAGTTTCCCTCTCTCTCTCTCTCTCTCTCTCTCTCTCTCTCTCTCTCTCTCTCTCTCTCTCTCTCTTTCTCAAGTGAGTCATAGAGATATTCTGCCGCAGGGCTCACTAAGGGACAGCAGGTGGCCTTAAGCACCTCTCTCTCTCTCTCTCTCTCTCTCTCTCTCTCTCTCTCTCTCTCTCTCTCTCTCTCTCTCTCTCTCTCTCTCTCTCTCTCTCCATCAGTCCAGATGTCCTCCTGTTCACCCTTTTGTCATCCCTCTCTTTCTTCTGTTTGTCTCTGTAATCTCTCAGTTCTTTGCGTCTGTTTCCGTAGTCTAATTCATCCTAATATTTCCAAATGACCAAAGAGGTCAGTCACTCTAAAAGCTTTGGAGCTCCAGCAACCTTGACTGTCACATTTAATAGAGCTTGTGGATGGACGAATTTTCTGATATCACTCACAGACTGTAATTCGGAAGAGAAAGTCATTTTTAACTCTATTTATTTGTCCATATGGAAGGTTTTATTTCGGTTTAGTGCACGGATCAGATATAACACTAAATGCAATTCATCATCATAAGGGCAATATCTTATTCTCCTTGTGCTTTTTCAAGGACAGGATATGTGAAAGCATTTTATTAATCCAAAAGAAAGTTTTCAGAGAAAATAAAAATCAAAAGTGTAAGGCAGTTCAACTTTAATAGTATTTTCTTTAATCTTGCCATCTTTTTGAATTGACTCGTTCTGAGGCAAATTAAAGAGTTCTTGACTGAGAGTTTAATTTCTAAAAACGTTTTAGATTAAAGAGTTCCTGAACAATAAAAGCCTCAAGAACAAATGAAGACTTCCCAAACTCCTGACATTGAGAAATGTATTGCAGAGTGCTGTTTGAAATTGCAGACGGATTCTAAATGATGCCTTTGCTCTTGAGTGCATGACACCAGTGAAAGGTCATTACAGTATTTTATTCTTGTTTGGATGTAGAGGTGTACAAGCCAGCAGAAAGAGTTGAGGCAGAAGGCTTATCGCAGGAAGCGCTAAATCATCTTTCCGACAGAAACGGCTCTGCTGGATTTACAGAGAGTCAAATATTTACACAAGGTATGCTCTGACCCCCTGTCTTCGCTTAGTTTATTGCCTTTTTTAAACTTTCTTCGTTTTTTTCTTTCTTTTGGTGGCCTGAAATGTTTTAGATCCTTCCTGTGTAAGAGACAGGGGAAGCATTATAAACCTTTTTATTAGATATTTTTAGAGGAAGCCAAAATATTTATCTGAGGCTCCAGAGATATTCGAGGGGGATGACACTTTTAGGACAGTTTCCATTCAGAAAGATCTTTTTCATTTTCTCATTCTCTGATTCATTGGCTTGTTTGTCTATGGAGGGCATAAACATGATTGTTGTGATGGGGTTAGAATGCATGACAGGTTGAGCCGTGGATCCTGGTGAAGGTGAAGGATAAAGTCTGGTGATGTATCCCAGTCATATTCACACTCTATTTTGTAATTAAAAACATTGTAAAAATATACAGTAAAGGAAGTAAATGAAGGGGGTAAACAAGGGTGTAAACAAGATCCAGAGGGAAGAAACATTAGAAATGAAGGTAAAGGTGAAGAAGATAAAAATAACATATAGGCTACAGTTGTAATGAAAATTATTCAGTCAAATGTGACACTCAACAAACATAGCCAGTTTAGATATGTCATGTGTTCTAGCTCAAGCACACCTGGTGCAAATAATTAAGCCCTTGATTAGTTGCATCAGGTGTGCTTGAGACAACACCTGTTTTACAGATTTGTGCTGTTGTTGAGGAAGTTGTTGTGAGACTCTACTCAGGGAGTTGAGTAGTTTTGAGACCGCAGAAGTCATTAAAAGTTGCATTTTCAGTTGAATTTGGGGAAACCACTTGAGACATTTGTTGTGTTGAGCTATTTCAATTACTTTTGTTTGATTTGTCCATTGCAAACTGCTGAAAGTCTGTATTTTTGCCAATAAACCTGATTTGCAATGGGGGTTGAATAATTTTGATTGCAACTGTATATATTATCAATGTTGAAAATGGTTGTGCTGCTTATTATTTTTGTGGAAACCATATGTTTTTAAGAATTATTTGATAAATAAATATTTTTTTTTTTTACATTTGAAATAGAAATCTTATGTAACATTATAAGTGTCTTTACTGTCACTAGGTTATTTATTTATTATTATTTTTTTTTTTAAACTGGCTTTCTGGATACACGATGACTAGGCTACATAAGAGGACTAAAGGAACATTGCTGAACAATCCTGTAATACAAGGAGACACATTCTCCACCCCAAAACACACACAGCCTGACATGAAATATGCATTTATAATTCCCAAAGTATAGCAAGAAAACCACAGAAAGCAGAGAGTATCAATGTAGCCTATTTGTTATAGATAAATACATTGTCTTCTGTTGAGATTTATGCTGAGATACTGATTTGTTTTTGGATGACTGTGTGCAGTAAAAAATAATTCAAGAATGTCATTTGTGAGCCTAATGCAGAAAATGACATCAGGCAGGTAATGTCACAGCCTGCTCTCGTGTCTAACAATTTATGCTTGGCAGGCCAGAATCTACTCCCATGAATAATGAAACAGCGTGTTTGCATGTGTTTATGTGGTGTGCTGAATAATCCTCACTGTAATTAACAGCTTATTTCTTGTATATATATTTTTCCTGTTATAAGTGCATAATTATTATCACTATCAGTTTTCTTATGTATTTTATTTGTTTCTGCTAAGGGATTGTTTACAGACTTACATTCGATTTATATAATTATTATCATCATTGTTTTCATCTAAATGCTTGTTACTAATAAGCACTATTGCTTCTAATTACGAATTCAATATTTCTAATTATTCAATACATTAGTACAGTTAAAGATGGATGTGTGTGATATGTGTGCGTGTGCGCGAATCGCGATACGATTCAATTACGATAAAGCAATAGTGATGAAGCATCGTTTGGACGTGTGAATTAATAGCATCCTTTACAGGTATTAAATGTATAAAATGCACACCATCATTGTTCTTATAGCTTCATAAGAAGGACTGTTCACTTTATTAATTGTTTTCGGGTGTATATGAGAGTGTTATGTCTGTAAACTGTTTAGTGTTAACGATCGGTGCTGCGCACATGGTTAGCAAATGTGCCGCGATTAGCACGCGCACACGAGGGATGCGGAGATAAAGTATAGGCCTAGAGTACGTAACGTTAGTGTTATGTTTCATGTTTTCCTTTATTCATTAATTTTGTGTTATGAGTTTATTTCGTGCTGTTTCACTGATAGTGTGAGTATGTATATGACGTCATGAGTATGTAGTCGAGTGAACTTGGATGTACATCCATGATAGGAATTTGAGTGTTTACATGACCAGCGACTATGAAACTATGCACTATGTTGAACACTATAAACTATGTTGATATACATAATTTGTATTTCATTCACAATAAAGCAACGCTTAAGCGTAGCTTGGACTTATGATAATTAATATCATCCTTTACAGGAGTATTACATTTACATAATGGAGATTGTGAATGTACAAGTTTGGAAAAAGACTGTTATTCTGTGAATTCTGAAGTATTGCATTGAGAACAGAAAAACTCTGCCAAAAGAGTTCTGTCCTTCATGTTTCTCTTCCTTCATTACTCTCTGTCTCATTTCCAGTGTGTGTTTATCAATTTTGTTAAACTAATATTTGTCATTCGACCACGTGTACACACCCACACACATCTGGAGGCTCATTATACAGACTCAAACCTCCTCTGCTGCACTGCATGTTGTTCTAATAGTTACACAAAGATCTCTTGAAGTAAACTGTTGACAGCTATTAGTCCAGTTTATGCGGGACGTGCAGATTGTGTGTCCCAAAAGGACAGGTTAAAAGCTCCATGTTCGTTCATTAATTCATTCACTTACTCACTCACTCACTCACTCACTCACACAGTCTAGGTCAATACAGTTTATTTCTATAATGCTTTTCGCAAACCATACTTTTCCAAAGCAGCTTTACAAGGAAAAAAGCCTCCTGTGAGCAAGATGGACAACTTTGGAATGGAACAATCTCTAAATGTTTTGGAAGTAACTTTTGCAAGGAAGACTCGCTTATTCATTTGCTATTTTCAAAAAAAAACAAAAAAAACATAGTCCAAATAGTCCTTTCACACTGAACTTTTGACAAATTCTTTTACCATGCTTAGCTTTCAGTTTTAAGTTCAGAAAATGCAGTTCTAGATATCCTAAAAATGTCAGCTTCATTTTTTTTGTCTCTCTATCTCTCCTCTGAATGCTGAAAGCCTCCTGTAGTTCTGAGGTACCTTGGTTTCGTTTGTAATCTACTACTGAGGTATGGAAATCGAGAGAAAGACACAGACAGACAGAAGTGTCAGAGAGACAGACCAAGACCGCAAATGAAAAGATTTTCCTTCATTTTTTTTTTACTTGGTGCTTTTTTACTTAAATGTCTGTATGTGTGGCTGAATATGAGACTTTTAGAAAGGGATTCTAAAGGATGTTACCTGTAAAAACAAGGAAAACAGAAGTCTGAAAACAAAAGTTCATAGAATTCTACAAAGGGATGGAAGCCTTTATTTCTCATAATTTTTCTTCATATTTCATTTCATAATAGTGAATTTACCTCATGGCTTATGTGACTTTATATCTCCCTGTTGTGTTTTTGTATCTCACTATCGGACTTAATTTATCATAATGTGACTTTAAATCCCAATTGTGACTGTTTGTGGCTATATAGTATACAGAGGTGGACAGTAACAAAGTACATTTACTTGAGTACTGTACTTAAGTACACTTTTTGATTGAATGATTCTGTACTTTACTTGAGTATTATTTTTTCTGGAAACGTTTTACTTTAACTTCACTACGTTCAGATTGACGTCAGAAACATTTTCAACCACACTACAACGTCTGTCCAACGTTGGAGATTAACGTCAATCTGACGTTTGATTCTTACATCATCCTGATTTTCATTTTCAACGTTGGGTTTGGTCTTCTAAATGCGAATTTTGTCATTGTTTTGGAGCACACTAGCTTATAGATAACAGTAAGGCTAACATTCATACTAAAAGCCAAAAAACTTATAGGGCACTATTTGAGGGAACAGCCATTGGTGTCCGAAACCATTGTGGACGTTATTGAGTGCACTTATTCAATCTCACATTCAATCCCACTATTGGAACTGTGTTCTAGAAATAAATTGGATATTGATATGAGGGTAGGAAGGCAGGCATAAATTCAGAGGCATAAGGTACTGTAAGTAGGCTATTACAACAATGCAACAATAATAAAACAATGCATTGACATTTACTTTTTACTTCTGATACTTAAGTACTTTTAAAAATGAGTACTTCTGTACTTTTACTAAGTAAAAATCAGTCTTTACAACTTTTACTTGTAACAGAGTAATATTTAGTATCTATACTTTCACTCAAGTAAGGAAGTTGTGTACTTTGACCACCTCTGATGACTTTTTTTTTTTTTTGAAACTCAAGTCATCATCTAATCCCACTATGTTTTTTATGGAATATTTTAGTGTTTATTATAAATTGTTATCCATGCAGATCAATATTAAAAAAAAATTATAATAAAAAAATCTTCGCTTGCAGCGAAATCTTTTCTTTTCTGATGACGTGTTTACTGGTGACCTGTCATTCAAATGAGATCACAACAATAGCAACCACAACAATCCAATGATTCAATCAATTCCCTAGACAAATTCCTACACTTTTTTAGCAATTCTACAAAGCCCCACAATTTTTCTTGTTCGAGAAGCCGTTTCACTTGGATTTGCATCATAATATAGAAGAAAGGACTATTGCAACATCTGTTTTATGCTGACTTTAACTGTTTGGCTGTCAATTGAGAGGAATGCCCACTATGATGGCGTAGTAGCACCTTCCAGCAGGGACCAACCGAACCATGTTAAGCAGCCAAACCCTGGCCTGTTGATTCATGCATGCTTTAAAACCGACCCTCCTGATAAGGGATGGCCTGGCTTAGAAGATCCTTTTTTTCCCAGTGAAAAATGCCATGCATTCCCCAAATATCTGTTTACAACAATTTACTTTGATCTTGCTTGCACACACACACAAATACGCTCAAGCCATATCCATAATATTCTGATTTGTTTCAATTAACCAGTGTCATCTGTGCCCGTGGTAAACTCGCATAATCTAATTTGCATGACAGTGGTAGTCAGTATGTGTGTCAGAGAGAGAGAGAAAGCAGTTTCCTTATCTCAGTATGGACATGAGACACAGACTGCAGACTTTTGCTGTGATCCTCTCTAATGAGAGTACAAATCATCTCCCTTATCCAAATACTTCAATGGCAGCTGAGGGAAGAGCTGTAAATGGAGAAAAATAATTAAACAGATTTGTTTGTTGTTGTTGTTTTATCATTACAATGGATGTCAATTGGGTCCAAACCAATATAACAAAATTAAAAAAAAATTTGGAATGGAATATAATAGTGGTGTTCTTAAAATGTGTCCTCAAGTCCACAATAGTCTTTGGAATAGGTTTGGAAAGAACTTTCATTTCAAATAAAGTAAATACTGTTTAACAGTGTGTTGACATTGATTTGGTTACGTTCATCACCATGTGCGCTGTAAGTGTGTGTTTTGTCGACAGTGAGTCTCACTGGGCCCCTGATATGGGTTATGACTCAGACGCTGGTCAGTTCTGTCACTGGAGACCCATCATTCACAACACTGAACTGCTTAGACCTCACCATCTGGAGCCTGTTAAAACACACTCCACCTTTCTCTTCCCATCGGTCGACCACTTCGCCTCTCTCCAACCCCTTTCATTTCTCTCTTTTACGCCATCCCATGCTGTCTTTCCATGTCCGTCTGCTGTTTGCCTTTTAGCCTGTCTGTCTCTCATTCTGTGTGTTTCAGCCGGACCACATGTATAAACATTCTCCAGTGTCCATTATGCAAACGAAATGGCCTGAAAATGCCTGTAAGAAAGGAATAATGTAAATGTGCAAATTTAATAAAAAAAAAAGGCACTATTGCACATGCACTACAAGTTTAATAAAGCAATAACTCGAATGGTGATTGTCTAATCAGATATACTGGGTAAATGAACCATTACCATGAAACACTGACATTTAGCCATAACCTGCATTTACAGGGACATTGCACACATGATTAATCAAATAAGCATTCACTGCCTAACTGAACTTATCTGCATATTTTCCTTAAGAGAAAACACAAACCAAGCATGAAATATCCATCAAAGCGTCCACACCCCAACCCCACAGAGCCAGACTGGTTTTAACTGGTTAGTCTTCCCTAAATTAGCACTATTGTGACACCATAAATCTGATATTACAGGCTAAATGGCTAACATTACATCTGAACATGTTAAAGTTTAATATGAGAAACTGGAGTATGAAGTAATAAATTCTTTCTGAGAGGTTCAGTTGCTCCATAACTGTTTTGTGGAGTCTTATGGTGAAATACTTAATAAAAACTGGAAGTGCTGAGCACAATCCCTGAGGCCAGATTTACAAACAATATCATGACAATGGTTTCCCCTCTTTCCTCCAGCTAAAACACTTCTAGTTATTTCTCAACGTTGGCAGCAGTTCCTGACTACATGGTCCACAGCATGTAGGGTAAAGGCTCACGGTTAAGATCTCTGGAACAGACACATGGGATACCTAAAGATCGTTTATGCTCAGAGTATTATTCTTTCACGGGTGACTGCAAAACTGTTAGATACGTGTGTTAGATATGTGTGGATGTTGGCTTTAGTTTAGTGATCAGTAACCATTCAGACCTCCATGACTTCATAGCATGCTGAACTCAGTTACAGTAGATCACGGCAGCTGATGGTAAGAATTAGGGAGGGGGCGTCACATAAAGTTGTCAATGAGGGTGAGGGGTCAACTTTGTTACAGACAGAGAAAGGAGACGTAACAGCATGTTATTACTACTCTGCCACCTATACAAACAGATCACATAGACAGTAAACAAGCAGCATGTCAGCAAATAAACAGTGGACACAGTACAAGTGAAGACATTTACATGTGTTTAATACAGTTAGTAAATGTTTAGTCTTTACAGAAAAACAAGGTTACACTTTATTTCCACTGTAGAAATTCGAATAACTACTGTAAGTAACTATGTCAACTAACTCTCATTGGAGAATTAGTAGACTGTTCGGGTTAGTAGAATAAGCTGACATGTAGTTGCAAAATTACTTATAGTCTGTAGATTGATTTGATGTCTGTTGGGGAGCATCAGAATAAAGTATTAGCAGATATTAAGCAGAAAATCTACTAATACTCTAATGAGAGTTAGTTGACATGTAGTTGTCTCAAGTGGACCATAGAAATAAAAAGTATTTTTAATCAGTATTTCTTGACTTGTTTTCCAGTAAAAATATCTAAACATCCTTAACCCAAGAAAAATCTTATTTAATCTTTAATTTACATTTATTTTATTTTTATTAAGCCTAAATCTAAAAAAAAAAAAAAAAAAAATTTTTTTTTAAAAAGATAGTGTTTATAATTTGAGAAATGAAAGATAAATCTTAATATTTTCCCTCTAAAGTGATCTAGTTTTAGGGATGTGTAGATATTTTTACTGGAAAGCAAGACCAATTTACAGATTAAGAAAATCACTTTTTGCATCTTAAAATATACTCTTCTGTTGAGGGGATGAGTAAGTGTGAATATGAATGTGATAAGAGTGCATGTACAGTATGGATCCTGTGCGTGTTCTTGAGTTAGTTCATATGTCATCATTGTTTGCTGAAAGATTTCCCGTATCTGTTTGTTCCAGAGGAATACTGTCAAGCTGACACCTCTGTTAAAGTGTTCAGTATCAGTGTGAGTGAGATACGGAGAGAGTGAGTGTTGTGTATGTATGGTTCTGTGGTGACAGATCTGCACACTGGTCATTCACCAACTGAGGTAAACACCCCATTAATCTTGGGTTGTCAGTGTAATGACCCTGATGACCTCCCAGGGCTGTTGCCGAGTTGTCCCACATGGGTGTAATTGAACATCAGCCTGCTGCTACAGGATGAGAGTTGAACTCTGGGTAAAATAGCCATTAGCCAATTAGAGCCTGAGAAAATCTAGAGCAAGATGATAATAGTTCACTGACTATTACTATGAGCTTAATTGGAAGAAAATTGCAATGACAAGAAGGCAATTTATAAATGAAAAGGCCAGCATTGTATATGATTATGAGACACAATTGTTTGTCATTTCATAAACTGGCCATTTATGTTTTCGTTGAGCTATGCGTGTTTGTGGACACACTCACACTTAGCCCAGTTTTGGCTGTTCTTTTGTGTTAATACATTTATGGACCTTCAGGAATTTGTTTTAGGCTCCAAGTCTGAAAGGTAACTTGTGTATACAAGGAATATGTTTTATCATTTAGAGAAATTTCCTGAAAAGTAACCCCAGATGTTAGCTAAATCAAAACCTCCTGAAAAAACTATTAAAAAAAACTTCCATACTGGCTTTGTCAAGCCAAAATTTAAGTTTGTCTTGACAAATGTTGCTTTTCTAGTTAATATTTACCATTTAAATTTATTTTAATTCTACTTCCTTACATTTAAGTTTGAATTGCAATAATGATTTCTGATTGCTACACCCAAATTCAAATGGACTTTAATCAAGGTATTTTTGATTCAGATCTGACTGGCACACAACTTTAGTGTGTACAGTTTTGTCTCACTGATACAGTGAAGTACACTTTAGCATACTTAAAAAAAAAAAAACTAAAAAAAATACAAAATTGTGAACTGAATGTAATGTTTTCAGACACTAAAAACATGTTAATTGCAATGAAATAGAGAGTAAACAAAAGTCGGCACACTGCCACTGCTACTTCCAAGGAATCAATTTATTGTACTGTACAACGTTTCGACCCAAAGGTCTTCGTCAGGTATAAAGTTTTATATACTTTATAGATTTGAAGTGCGTATTCAATACACTTAAGCACATTTCTTTTTCAGAATGGTTGACGTGCCTCATAAATCAGTCAAATGATGTTTCACCTTACCGAGTAACATGTTTGCAAGAAAGTTACGTTTCACGGTTTAGCAAATATCATCTCCTTCCTTAAAAAAACCATTGTGTCTATCAAATGTCCTCACTAATGCAACGAAACCAAATGTTTGTCTGTGTGTATCCTGCCCTCTGTGTGGTGTGAATGAAGGTCATAGTATTAGGGTTTAGCTTTGCTTTCTCCTCATGTCTCTCTTGTGTAATGATAAAACATCTCAGAGCTTGTCAGTTATAAACATTGACTTTAGCAGACTCTCCAGCCCCCTCTGTCTCTGATCCAGGACAGTGGACTGCCAGCACATTCATTAAAACGCTGTGTTTGGAATGCTGAACACGGAACAGGCTGCTTCCAAATGAATCGCAGAGCTTACGCATCCCTCTGAGGGATACGGATATAGCCGATAACTCAGCCTTTTCAAATCCTGCTGGGCGGTTCCACCACTTCTAGAGTCTTTGGGGAATAGAGATGGTTCCATCATGAAGTGTGTCATATTCAGTTCTGACCAGCAGGATGTGAAGCGATGGGTGTTCCAGCTCAGCTGTCATGGGATGCCGTATGATTGATGGGCCGGTCCGCCTGTTTACGCTGTATTGACCTCTGACCTTTAAGGGTTAGGGTAAGGTTAGTTTATGGAGTACCAAGATGCTGACCATAAGACTCAACAATGTCAGAGACAACTAACAGACCAACCAGAAAAGCAAGAGATAAAGGGAGAGTGCAAAAATGAGGATGAACTAAATAAGGTGTGTGTTCTGGGAGAAAATGGATTATGTTGTGGGAACGTAAAGAGAGAGAGGGAGACAGGATCGGGAAAGTGTCCCAAGCTGGGACTCAAACTCAGGTCCCTAGAAGCGCAATTGCACATGGATTGCTGCCCACTATGCCATCAGCTCCAATGTAAATAGAAATTTGAGGGGGAAAAAAATGAATGACAGATTCGTTATGCATGCGGGCCTAAATAATAAATGGCTTTTTACACTGTAAAAAAACAAATATATTTTATTCAGCATATGAGAGGAATATGAACGTGTTATTTTAGTATTATTTGTATAATATTATAGTATTAATGTGAATAGCTTCTATTTTTATAAGTTTTAGTAATTTGACATGAGCTGTTATTATTTTATTTTATTTTTTTCTAGCTTTAATTTATTTTTAAGTTTGAGTAATATTACTACTTTGAATTTAACCTATTTGACTTCATTCTATTTTTTTTTTAAAAAAACTTTGTTTTACGTTTTCATCTAATATTATATAAGATTTTTAAAAATGTTTTTGAAAGAAGCCTCTCCATGGCTGCATTTATTTGATAAAAAAAATGTTAAAACGTTCATATCATGATATATTATTACAATTTAAAAGAACTGTTTTCAGCATCATTACTCCAGTCTTCAGTGTCACATGAAATCATTCTAATATGCTGATTTGATGCTCAAGAAACATTTCTTATTATTATCAATATTCATAACAGTTGTGCTGCTTAAAATTATTGTGGATTTTTTTAGGATTTTTGACGTACAGAAATTTAACATCAATATTTTTTATAATAATTCTTATATAGAAATATTTAATATATGTATTATAGCCATATATGCAAAAATAAAATGAGTAACTACTGACAAACTGTTTTGCTAAATGATAATTTGCCAAGCTACAATTCTAGTTGATTTGACAAGAATACATTGATTCAGTGAGATGTTTTGAATGACCAAATTAAAATTGTGTTCCTCAGGACATTTATTGATTATTTTGAGAGAACGCAATCCTTTGTGTAAATGCAGAAGGTGTTCTGGCAACATTTTTGCCTGTTTGGTCGTAATGTTGCAGGTTAAGCTCAGGGCAGGAAGTGCTGATCATAAATCAGTGGGATATCACAGACTGGAGTCGGTTACTCTAGTTCGGGCCAGCCAACGACTCCGACCCCCCAGCATGGGCATCAGACGCAACACACGTTTCATCTCAACAAGACTGAGAAAGAGAGAATAATAAGGAAAGAGCATGAAATAAACTCACATGGTCGAATTAATCAAATCAGAACAGAGATGTGATTCTGAAAGAGAAGGATTTAAAAAGAATTGTGAGGCAACCGGATAAAAAAGGAGGAAACAAAAAATAATTATGGGGACCTGTCACAACTTAAATGCATGGCTGCAAGTTAAAAAATTCGAATTTATTGATTTAATTAAACCTTTTAAGTTGCAAACATTATTTTGTGGAGTTCTGTTGATATAATAATGTTGATCTTTTTCGAAGTAGTGATTTCATTGTGATGGTAGAAAACGTTGTTTTTGTTTGCATGTGTAAATATATAATTCACATAATAATGCTTATGATCAGCAAGCAAGCAAGCGTGGACATTATCCTCACGTCTTGAATGTGCCAATGTGTTTATTTGTGCGAGTAAGAAAGAGCATGTTAATGAGCGGTCATCTCTTATCTTCTCTCTTGGCTGTGTTGTTTGTAGCTGTTGTACGTCACCCATCCTTGGCACTTCAGACCAGAACATCTCTCACTGTCTCTTCGTCTCCACAGCGACCAGACGGCTGTGAGGGCAGTAGATGGAGGGAGTGCAATGAGCTGTCTTTTTTTCTAATGAATAGTGCTGCTATCCTGTGAGTGACCTGTCAGATGTGACAGGCGAGACGTGAGGGATTGTTCAAAGGTAAAGTTTTAAATGGCATGCAGAAATGTATCTAGGGAGATAGAGACCAGAGAGCCATGGCTATCTTGGGATAGTGGGACAGTATAAACTTATCTCTGTAATGAGAAAAGAGAAAGAAAGAGGGGGTGGAATCCCAAAGGGTTTCTCTGGTCAAGAAGATAAGGGACATCAATGTTGTTGTGCATGTGAATTTTACAGCAATGCCCAGACGTATATAAGGTTTATTGCTCAGATGTTTCTCTTTCATCATGCGATTTCTAATCAGAGTTTGAATTAATATAAACTTTATCTCAGGTGTTTCTCCAAAAATTCTTGAAAATGAATGAAAATAGACACAAATGAGATCATTTTCTTAATTTTAGAGAGCTGTGAATTGGAGGTGGATGGCATAGACCATTTCATTTGAAAAAAAATGAATGAGAAATATTTACTGGGAATGCTTACAACTAGCAGCATGGGCAGAAAAAAATGCTCACAAAAACAAATAATTAAAACTGAGTAAAGTTTTAAAGACAAGGGAAGTAATACTTATGGAAGGTTGTTTCTTCCTCAGATAACAAAATAAACGGTTACACTTTATTTCGATGTTCCACTGACACTCTACTAACTATAACTTTGCAACTACATGTCATTAGAGTATTAGTAGACTGTTAGGTTAGGGTTCTTATTAGAGTTAGGGTTAGTAGAATAGTCGACAAGTAGTTGCAAAGTTATAGTAGAATGTCTGTTGTGGAGCATCAAAATAAAGTGTTAGCAATCAATCAGACAGTCTACTAATACTCTAATGAGAGTAAGTTTACATGTAGTTGCAAACCATTGAAATGAAGTGTTACCAATTTAAAAGGTAATTAAGTTTAAAGAAAAAAGAAAATAGTCACATTGTAAGAGAGTTGAAATTATGACAAACAATTTTGAGATATAGGCTGTATCCGAAATGGCCTGAGTAGGTAGCCTACTTTTGAAAAAGTAATTACAACCATTAAAAAAGTGTGATGTGTAGTATGAATGTAATCTGACAATCGTCATGTTGTCATTGTCATTGTCTCCGTCCATCAGATTCACGGAAGTGAGCATAGCCAGAACATGACCATTAATTACTTCCTTGAAGTGACTATTGCATGTTCCTTTCTCTAACAGATGTGGAAGGGTCCTTCGTGAAGGGATTCATTTGTTCATTTTGTTGTAACACTCCAATGGCGTCCCCTTCCCGAAGTGCCCTTCATGGGTGCTAAAACACCATTTGGAATTCGTCCAAAATCTCGCCGGAAGTAGGTGATAGGCAACTTACTCGCCTACTGTTTTATGAATACTGTGAATTTGGACATGCTCCTCTTTTCACATGTTTACACCTACTATAGGCTATCTGCATATTCAGATCACCTTATATTCTGAAGCAGGAAATGGGCTTGGCTTCCATAAATAGGCCTACTCAACAGCACAGAAATTTCCATTCAACATCAGAGTACATTCACAAGCTCCCACAGAAATCTTGTAAATACCCAAACATGAGATTTTCATTTCTGTTCTTGATGCCATCATTTTATCTCAGAAACACAATTAATTGCGTTTGGTTGAATGTATTTTTTTGAAGTGTAGGCTACTTTAGCATTTTTAGGCATTCCACAGTGGAAGCGTCTGTTTTTCTCACTCATCGCGCTGTACAATATTGATCACACACAAACTACTGCTACTTCGTACATTTTTATACCCCAAAAATACGCTGTTCTTAAACCTGCCTATTTCAACAGTATCCTATTTGGGGAGAGTTCATTTGAGATGCTACGCGAAAACAAAGGTAGGCCTATGTTATAGCTATACAATGCGCATTCATTTTAGGAAACTGAAAGAGGATTGTTTTTGAGGTGACAAAAGCTGCATTGTGGCCGCGGCAGGTCGTCTCTGTAGGTTACATCCTCCACGGCTCATCTTTCCGACACTATGAGCCTCACAATAGGTCTATAGCTTAAAACACAACTTCGTGTGATGTGTTAACTATACAGATGTTGAATGGGCTGAATAGTTTTTCTTTACTGCCATTAGCCTATACTTTACAATGTCATGAGATTTTAATTATGTAGCCTAAATTGTAGGCTACAAAATGTGACTCTGAAAATGACAGTAGAGGTTTGTGAAATCAAAATAGACGACGTAGTCTCCTGGCTCAGTATGGCGAGAAAGCTGGACTCAGTATGTGTAGTTCATTAGCCAGTAGAAGAACCGACGCTTCTCTACTTACTTACCATGCACTTAGCCCATTACTTCATTTAATTCCAGTGTTCATTACTCATATGCACCGATAGGGGGCAGTATGTGCCACACAATGAACTTACTCCAGTGGGAAGTAGATGATACTGCGCACTAAACTGAGTCCCTTCATTGTCATCATCTGCCTTTAAATTTAACTGTGAATAAAAATATAATGTATGCTAGGGATAGAGGACTATATTTAAGGAACCATTCGTCACATTTAATTGTTTTGTGGGGGAAAAAAAAACTCTTGAGGCAATAATTAATGGACTTGTAGACTTTATGAGCAGAGTGCACTATAATGCTTTTCTGAGTCTCTCTTTTTTCTTTTCTTTCTGTTTAATTAGGCCTACCCTCCAACACCCCCCACGTCAGGGTCAAGAGTCTCTCCCTTTCTCTTTCTCTCTTCACCTTGTAATCCGTTCATCAATTGTAGTATTTTTTGGCAGGCCTCTCCCAGTTTAAAGTAATCTAATGTTGCGAACGGTCTCAATTATGTCCGTGACACAGCAGTCTACATTGTGTCTGGGAAGACCGCATGCGTTTGCAGTCTCACTCTCTTTTCCATAATGATCCTTCCTTTCTCTTTAATTTCTTTTGCCTGAAATTATGCACATTATTGTCTCTCTGGGTGTGAGAACGGATAGATAAATGGGATGTGAACTATTTACAGTATAGTGTTGTTGTAATTAGATATCAAGCCTCTAATTTTAATATAACAGAAGCCCTGAATACAAAAAGCCCACAGTCAACACGTTATCAGTGAGTCAGAAACATATCAAAGGGCCTGGTGTCTGCGAAATGGGAACGTGTCCCTTTGCTGTAGTGGGTTGTCATTGAATTCAAATTTGGATTTTGAGTATGATTTGTTTCACAGCACATGGGGAAAAGGGGAATGGAGCCGTGGGATCAAACAGTTCAGACAATGAGCCTCACATGTTGCTTTTGTATGTGGTCTACTGGCATGTTTTTTGGTGTAGGGTAAATGGAGATTTAACGTTTGTCTGGGTGAACGAGCAGAGGCCATAAGACTCACCTCTCCGCCACACACCACAGACACACACACACATGCTTCAGCAGATTATGACCGCTAATCTCACTTTATGGCACGCTGCCTCAGGCCGAACACTCACACATTCACTTTCTCTCTGATCTCTCGTTCTTCTTCTGTTGCTGCTACACACACATACAGCTGGAGGTTGGCCAGGAATCAGATCACTGTCAGTTCAACTGAAAAGGGTGAATTAATTCAAGATGAGAATTATGTGGGCGTGGCCGACTGGCCGCACTCATATTGATGAAAATGGCAATTGACACTTTTGTGGTACAGTGGCTCCAAAAGTATTCAGACGGTTAAAAGTAACACTTAACTGTATGAATGCCATTGCATAATATAAAATAATATTTGTTGGGAAGAAATCACACATCATCAAAAAAGTAAATAATTCAGGTTGAATGGGACACTTTTTCCAAGTCAATGGCAAGTGTGTGTGTGTGTGTGTGTGTGTGTATATATATATATATATATATATATATATATATATATATATATATATATATATATATATATATATATATATATATATTAGGGCTGTCAAACGATTAATCGCGATTAATCGCATCCAAAATAAAAGTTTGTTTTTACATAATATATGTGTGTGTACGGTGTATAATTATTTTCTATATATAAATACACACACATGCATGTATATAATTAAGAAATATTTGCATGTATATACTGTGTATATATATTTATATTATATATAATTTATATTATATATAAATAACACATTTTTCTTAAATATATATGCATGTGTGTGTATTTATATATAGAAAATAATTATACTCCATACACACACATATATATTATGTAAACACAAACTTTTATTTTGGATGCGATTAATCGCAATTAATCGTTTGACAGCCCTAATATATATACATATATAGTACATACGCATGTATATATAAGTACAACTGATCAAACTGTACGCATTGAGTCATATTGGTCATACCACAAATTGCTGATTGTCACTGTTTATTCTCACAGTGATAAGAGAAGCATAAATCGTCTTAATTGTGGACTGAGACTTTTTTCTTTTTACTGTGGTTCTAGTTTTTTCACCTCTGAAGTGGCTTTAAAGAGGGTTTGCCTCTTGTGTCAGCCAAGTGAATCCAATTTTATTCTTCTTCAAATGCTCAGACACTAAAAAAGCTACAACACAAAGGCCTGAGCTTCAAGAGAATCTCAGACCACAACAAAACAGCAGTGAGTACACACACATTTAAAACGTAAATGCTGACACATACATTGAGACTGCACACCCTCATCTTTACTATAGAGCGACAAACTTCTAATGCACACATGCCAGAACTAATGATTTGGGACACATCACACAAGCCCACACACTAATTTCAAACACACTGATCAGAAACAGTCCTTTCTCACGCAGACATATAGACGCATGGACACACATGAACACATATCAGGCCTCCTTCTGCATACCCTTAATGTGAATCAGCATCAAAGAATTTAACCACAAGACTGTTAGATTGAACAGTGAGAACAGATATCAAAGACATTAATCAAGAAAACTTGAATGAATCATGACACAATTATCAACATTTTTACAGATGCTCAATATATCAGTACCATGTCAGTCGATATTGTGAATTAAATCGTTATGTAGATAATCTGTCGTAATCTAACGCTCTCTCTCTTAGATTTATTCAACGCCTTTTGCCATTATTCAGATAGTGCCATTTGAGAGAGGACAGTAAGTGAAGTTGGAGAGTCTTCCGGGTCAGGAAAGGACCTCGAGCCGGGACTCGAACTTGGGTCGCCCGAAGCACAATTCCGCTGTCAGATTGTTTTCTTAAAGTTAATTTTTATAAACGGTAAAGATCTCTAAATTAATGCACACTAGGCATGCACACTATATTGATACCATTATTGCCTTTCTCATTTAGATTCTGTCATTAATTACACACCCTCATGTCGTTCCAAACCCGTAAGACCTTCGCTCATATTCGGAACACAAATTAAGATATTTTTGATGAAATCCGAGAACTTTCTGTCCCTTCAGCAATTTGATTACCATTTTCAAGGCCCAGAAAGGTAGTAAAGACATCGTTAAAATAGTCCATGTGCTCCTTATTGGCCAGCTCCTGCATCAGCATCACATGCTTGTGTTGTGTTGCTCACGTGAACAGCGTTGGCCAACAATGAGCCGGCGTTCTGACGTATAACCTGGAAGCACTGCGCTGTGTTTACAACGTGAACGGCGTCAGAGACTGACACGGAAGAGATTCTTGAATAAAGCCGTAATTTTTGGGGTTATTCTTGTCGCTTTATAAAATTAAGGTTGAATCACTGTAGTCACATGGACTATTTAACAATGTCATACCTTTCTGGGCCTTGAAACTGGTCATTAAATTGCTGTCTATGGAGGGACAGAAAGCTCTCCGATTGTGTTCCGAAGATGAACGAAGGTCTTACGGGTTTGGGACAACATGAGGGTAATTAATGACAGAAATTTCATTTTGCCCTTTAACCTTGCTGTGATCTAACACTCACATAAAGTTAATCTTTAAAAACACTAATAATTCAATATCACTGTTAAATGTAATCTTTAGCAAATCTCAAAATGCCTATCCACTTTTCATACTCTAGCTACATAATAATGCTGTGACGCTTAAATTCACTTGTAGCATTTAAAATGATTGATTTGAGTTTTTAGCGTTTTATTTTGAGGGTAGTTGTTCATTTAATTTATTAATTAATACATTATTTATTTATTTAGTCAAAATTGTAATATCGTCCATTTATCGATTACCGACCACAACATGAAAATAATTATCATATCGGTCATACTTTTAGGATTGATGCACCTCTAAGTGGTGGACCAGTCAATATCTAATTTTATACAGATTTCTTTTTTTACATAAACCATATCTAAAGTCATTTTTTCACACTTCACTTTCTTGTGCCTGTAAAAATATGTCTGCACCACTGCTTTTCTTCATCTTTAGTAGCGCATCTCTCTTCTAAAGCAGAGCTCACTGTAAAGGCAGCCTGGGGGAGCGTTTACACAGCACTAATGTGCATGAAATAGAGGATTAGGTTTCGAGGTGGGAGGGGAACGGACATCTTAGGGCCCAGTGGCTGCTGTGCCATGTTCATGTTCCTCATGGGAAGGCTTATCCTAATCGCCCCACTGTCGCACCGGCCCCCCCAGGGCCCATACACAACACCCAGAGGCCCCAAGTCTTTAATAAAACAGGGTTATGAATGTATTTGTCTTAATGCTCTACTACTGGTGGTGTGTGTGGGTGGCAGAGAGGAGGGAGAGGGTAGACAAGAGGAAAGAGAGGGGGAATGGTGCCGCCTTTGAATGGCAAAACTGTGTCCAGTTTAACGGAGCCACTTTAAGCCGATTTTTTCGGGTCACATCGGCACCAATGAGGGATTAACTTTTTTCACATCAACGCCCGACTGAGATCTCAGCCCTGCTGCATCCTACATCTCGCTCTGAAGAGAAAAGGTCCACAGTTGCCCAATTTGTACCAGCCAGGGAGAAGAAAGAATGGGCCATCCTATGAGGGACAAAAAGAAAAATTAGCTCAGTTTTACGGCTTTTTTGTTGTTGTTGTTGTTCAGTCCCTGGTTTTTCCCACAAGGGATCAAATAGATGATGAATGCTATAGTGTCTCTGATTCTCTTTTTCTGTCCATCAAACAAAGGAGCTTGTTCTCACAGGCATCGACGTTTGAGTGCTCTCTAACAAACAGGTGGTATCAGTGAGTACGAGTGTGTTTGTAAGAAATTTCCAACATATATTCAACAGTAAACAGGTGTGAGTCTGACGGTCTTTACGTGTGTCAATAACAATAATGGCTTTTCCATCATTTTCCCACAGTGATGCAGCTTCAGCCCTGAGGTGGTTCGCACAGAATTGACGCCATTTTTATTTGTAAAACACAATTAATCATAAAAGCCATTGTGATTGTGCAGAATCTCTGAGGCAATTCCAATTGAGTTCTGTATGTTGGCTAGTTTTCTCCTGGCTCATTCTCACAATGTTATTATCTATTATCGTATGAGTAAACAAACTCTCCGAAAGCTGCATAATTAATGCTGGCCTTGTCAGCTCCTCTGAGCCTCTCTCTAATCTATTTTTCTAACACACTCTCATTATAAACATAAAAGACTGAATCAGAAATGTGTCGGGAGTAGAGTACATGAACAGACTCGTATGCACAGTCATGCTGTTAAAAAAAGAGGAGGAGAAATAGTCAGACTAAAATATGTTTACTCTAACTCAGTAATGTAAACAACAAACCTTAATGGTATTTACATGCAGTAAACATGATTATTCAAACAGTATTTGCACAGAAAACGTGAGAAATGGGTGGAAATTCCAGAGTTCACTTTAAATTTGTCACACAGTTTTTGAATACCTTTTGCACTGAAGTAAGAGTATGTGGATCAGTGATCAAATATTTTTTGACTATCTTTTAATTTATTTAAAACAACCAAAAATTTTTAAAAAAAATCATGCATACTAGAGAGGGCCCTGCAGACTCTCATGACTGTGTGCCAAGATCAGTTCGCCTCTTATCAGATAATTTGACCTTTTTAAGACAAATTAAGGTTAGTTTAGTTTGTAAAATGTCATGTGGTGCAACTCCCCGAAAATTAATATTAATGAATTAATGATTCATGATTGTTATATAAAAAAAATAAAGGTATTTTGAAAATGGTTGCAACCAAAATGATTTCAATGAGTACAGTACATCTCAATGAACTTTGCACATATATAACCTACAATTTTTATGTTTTTTCCCCCCCTTTCTTTATTGGGGACAGTCTTAATCAACTGTAAGTGGAACAAATGTTCAGAATTAGTCACTTTTTTTTTTTTTTTAAATGTTATGTTTCTGTGCAATATGACTTGCTGGTGACTTTAGTAGAGTTGGACATGCATAAATCAGAGTTCTAGATTTATCTATGCCCTCTAGACAAAGCCATTGCAATGATTGTCAGCTGTAAAAATGGTCTAGCAGTACTTGTTCTCTTGTTTTTGGGTTAATGATGCAAGGTCATGTGTGGCCCCACTGCTCTGGTAACATTTATACAGCGGCAGTGACTGATCAAACCTGAACACACACAAGATGAGCAGAAACTTCCCTCCTGCATTCTAAATGTGGAGATTTTGGAGATCTCATCATATAAAATCAGACATGTCATGACCTCTGACTTTAGGGTGGCTGCAGCTGGAGTGGGCGTCGGCATCTCTAGTTCCTGCCAGTTCCTTATTTAGCTGCTCTCTGATTGGCTGATTAAGAAGGAGACTCCACAAAGTGGCTTCAAGATTCAAATCTTCTGCACATCTGGGAAGAGAAGAACATTTCAGTGTTTGTGGCAGACAGGAAGGAAGGCAGAGACAGAAACATGTATACAAAAAAAACAAAAAAAACAAAAAATAAACAGAGGACATAATTCATGTCACACTAAGGGAAACTAGAAAACCACTGAGGTCACCATTCACACCATAACTGCAACCAAAAATTACAGAGTAACTGACAATGGAGGGGACAAAAACAAGGACAGCAGAGAGATGTGTGCTGAAAAGATGCCAGGAACATGTAATTGTAATTCAAGCTTTTTTGAAGGGATAGTTCACCCAAAAATGAAAAGTCATCCTTTACTCACCCTCAAGTTGTTCCAAACCTGAATAAATGTCTTTGTTCTGTTAAACACAAAAGAATATATTTTGAATAATGTCAGTAACTGAACAGTTACTGAGTTACTTTCTTCTGTTCAGCAGAAGAAAGAAATTCATACAGGTTTGGAACAACAATTTTCATTTTTGGGTGAACTATCCCTTTAAGTTATAGCATTCACTTCATGCATATGTAATTTGTGAATGGTTTATTGGCAGCTAATCCCATTTAGGCTAATTTAGTGATCTAATTCAACTGATAAAGGGATGATTTTGTACATCCAGGGGCATGTTAAGGGGTAATGCACATTTAGCCAATTATTATCGTAAAATAAGCCTTGACAGGGCGTTGTATCCCTCTGTGGGGTTTATAATGATATGACTGTTATGCTACTCATAACATTATAGCTTACCAAAAAAAGAAATAGATATTGTTCTAAATGAATAATTTTATTAAGTGAGAAGAAAAAGCCTGCAGAATGATTCAGTGTTGGCAAAGCAGGTAATCGGCTGTCTGGGACAACAGTCAGTTGTACAATTTAATAGCCATTATGTAAAAACATTTGACCACTGATTTGTCTGCTTGATTCTGATTGGTCAATGACAGAATTCTGAGAACAATGAGAATGACCAATCAGATTTAAGAAGAAATGTCACACCCATTTAAACTGAGGATGTGGCCCCTCAGATGTTTGACCCAAGTGGATTTTTCAAACCCATTTTTTAAAACATTTTTCAAGATGTATTGTAGATAAAATGATGCTGTAAATTTGTGATGAATTTTGCTGCTTTGAATCCAAAATATGTCATGTGTCATACATGCACAAGCATGCCGTTCTTGTGCACATTTTACAAAATAATTGTTAATACAACTCCACCAACGAGTGTTAGCATTTATATGCCAACATGAGATATTTATCATTTTATTTATTATCCATTTAAATATCAGCTTTAAACTCCTTTTACAGTCATAGGGGAAAATTGCCTGTCTCCGGCGATCACAAAAAAAAAAACAACAACAAAAAAAAAAAAACACGGTTCATGATGACCCTGGTATCGAGTGTTAATGAACTTTAATTTGTCACTTTAATGTGAGAATTTCTTTCCTTTCATTTTCAGGGCAGCAAGTGGAGCTGACAGATCCCCTGAAGAGTGATGGGTATGTCCACATACAGTGTTACTGGCACGAGCGAGGAGAATAGCAGCTCTCGCAAGTCCACCTGTGAGTGTTTTCTGAAGAGAGGATAGAAAATACAAGAGGAGTGGGTGGTCACCGTGCTACTCGGTTTGTGTGGGTGAGCGTGTGTGTGCGTCTCAGTGAGCCAGCTCCCATGCTTGGTAAAAATCACCTAATTTTTCACTTGAGTGGCTCTCTTTGGGCAGTTCCCCCCTTCATCGACCCCTTCAGAGTAAAATTCCTCTAGTGAGTGTGAAGACTGCACTCGCAGTGCCCCCCACTCCCCCAGCACACACCGAGGGGCATTGAAAATGCATTAACACCAAATCAATGGAAAACAGTGGAAAAAAAGCAAAAAGAGAGAGGGCGAAAAAAAATCTCCTTAGCAACATAATCTAGATGGCCTCACGAAAGGAGAGGGGAGTGTGAAAAGAAAGGGGAAAAGAGGGAAAGAGAAAGGGGAGGGGGTAGCTGAGCGTTTAGTGCAGAATAAGAGACTGAACACTGAGAGGTCTTGCACACAGACAGCGACAAAATGGAGAATTAACACAAGAGAAACTGTTCCTATTTAACACCAGGGGAAAAGCGACTATATTAACACCCTCCCATTAGGGGGTAAGGGGGGAGGACAGGATAGACCCCTGAAACTCTCTCCCAAGGGAAAAGAGAAAGTCAGCAATAATTGTTCTCTTTTTTGTTTTGGTCTAAATAATATAAAGTAATTTTACTATACAATTATATTTTTTATCTTACTGTTAACTTTTCAGTATATAACTTTTCTTATATACTGTAATAAGTCTTGTATACAAGAAACCATTCATATTATTTCCATTTTTTTATGTTTTGTATATATTATATTATATCATATCATATATTATTATTCCCCTACAGTGGAAAAAAAAACCTATACCAAAATGTATTTAAAATACATTTATTTCACATTTACTGACATTGACTTGAGACTTACTTCTATAAATATAATTAAACTTTATTTGGAGTACTACTTTATTGCACAATGCATATTTCTTAATATTAAGCCTTAAAATGTGTTTTAATACAACTATTAGTAAGGATAGTATGATCTCTGTATAATATCAGTCTTTAAATGCAAGAGATTTAAAAGTGAACCTAAAGTATACTTGCAATAGTTCCACTTTAGCGCAATCAAATTAAGTATATCTTCAGCTATACTATTTCCGGAAAACTAAAGTGTACAAAATTATTTGATCCACCTGATATTATATTATATTATATTATATACATAATAATTTTTCCCATATATTTTGCCTTTTTTTGATCACTTTAAATTTCACTATAAATTAGGAACCATTCTGAGTATTAGTCACATCAGTTATAAGTCAGGAAGTTCAGTTCAGTTCAGCAAATGTCCTGTAGTCAAGGCAAGTCACCTACAACAGCGCTTTATACAATACAGATTGTTTCAATGCAGCTGCAAAGTGATAACAGTAAAAATTATGCATTTCGGCTGTTATTCAGCAGTTCAGTGTTGCTCAAGACAGAATGCAGATCCATTATTTTGATTGGAGATTGATTAAAAAAAATACTCTGTGGAAAGAAAAGAAAGGATATATTCTGTTATTCCCAATTCAATTAGTTTGGTGGTGGACACTGGTTACCAGTCTCTATGTAAATGACCTTTAACCTCCACTACATGATCTGGTCAATGGTGGGAGGGTTAGACTTAATTAGAAGGTCATTAAAACCTGCCCCCTGCAAGCCATTAGCTTTATAACTGCCCACACACATACCCATAGCTGACCCTCGGCTGTAATGAGCCCGTTCAGGCAACTTCATCAAGAAACACGTTGGATTCTTTCTGTTCCACTGCATCTGCACAGATCAGATCCCAGATCTAATGTCAATAAGTGAAGATTAATTTGATGATATTATTTCACTTCAATCGCTTGAATCATGTTGTTAAATGATGAACTAACATGTCATTGATTGATGAAGTGGAATCATGTGAACTGAAATGTTGAACTAGAATCATATTTTTAAAAGGGAAAAACACATATTTTCCAGCTGAGCGTTTCTGGAGCGTTCGGGCCATTATTTTCTAGGCTGCATTAAATTACTGTAGCAAAATGTGTTCCCATGCTCTCTGCCAAGCTGAAGTTAAATAATATGAAAAATAAATTTGCACGTTAAGCGTACAGGTAGTGTATAGACTTTAGCTTTATAAACGTGCACATTTGTAGATAAAAGTTGGGCAACAAAATGTAGGTTAATGGGAAAAGTGGTGGCGTTCAGGTGAAGATTTCCTGGCGTCACTCTTGTCCAATGGAATCTGGTGCTAAGAAGGCCTATCTAAAGACTGAAAGATTAAGATAAAACAAGGGAGACTGAATGAGAAAGAGAGAATAAGTGAGAGCCGACAACTTCATCTACAGAGGCATTAACAAAGACAGTACAAAGGCGAAAGGAGAGAAAAAGGGAGAGAGAAAAGGGCCAGAGGTTAGCCAAGACAGAGAGAGATGGAAAAACAGCGAGAGAGAGACAAGGCGTAAAAGAGGGAGAAAAGAGAACGACTGATGTAGATAAACAGTGAAGAAAAGGAGAGAAAGAGAGATTAATAAAGAGGCAGAAGTGGAGAAAAATAGAAACTGAGGGAGAAAGAAGGGACTCCAGCGACTCTCTTTGTCCCAATCGCCGATTTCACACCGACACAAAGGGCTCGGTGGACGTTTCATCCTTTCATTAACGTTTCTCTGGCGTTTATTCAGCGTTAGTCTGTGACGTTATGAAGTCAGTCCCATTCAGGCCACATTATAAATCACCTCCGCCGCTGCAGAGCGTGGCCAATCGGCCAATTACGCAGTGTGGCCGCCCCTGAACACGCAGGACAATGGCATCACAAGGCCAATAAACAAGCCTCTAATAGGGCGGCGGGGAAAACGCGCCCAAAACAGGCCCCAACCGCCCGCCGCACGCACGTATTCCATCATCCCCATGCCCTCGCATTTCCTCCCGCTAACGCCAGCGCACACACACAGCTGTGGAGGGAGCGAGGAAGGGGCAGAAGGGTAGTACTGGCACACCGAGAGAAAAATGACCCAGCGATAGTGCGCCATGCAAACCCCCCCATAGCCCTTTTCAGGCTGGGAGCCAGAACAAAAGCATACTGTTGCCATACTGTGACGTTCATTCTAGCCAGTTAGCACAGCTGCAAGAGCTCACCTTGCGCTAGCGACTATTGTTGGCCTGTTTTAGAGCCTCTTCCATCCATCTTCTGGACTGGATGAGACAAATACAGACAGAGAGAGAGAGAGAGAGAGAGAGAGTTCGACTGAGAGAAAGTGCTCGGGTGATGCAGCTGCAAAGTGAATGAATGCGAGCGTAAAGGTGAAAAGGGGAAGACTGGAGAGACGGAGAGAGAGGTGTCAATGTAACAGACCGCAGGGTGGTCCCACCCACTCACTTACAGAGCAGCTGCCTAGCAGTTAAAAAGTAACCTCAGAGATCAACCGACCAATGATATTTGCCACCTTTTTAGCTATTTTTGAGCTATTTTAGCATCATGAAAAGCTGAAGTTGGATTTAAAGGAATAATCTGGGTGCAAAACAGCTCAATTGACAGCATATTTTACATATTGTTGATTACCACAACAAAAAGTCACTCATCCCTAATATATATATATATCTTTTTTTCTTTCTTTTTTTTTTGAAGCGCTGACAATGGAAGTGAGTGGGGCCAATTTTTGGACTATTTAAAAGCAAAAATGTGACGAATCATTTTATAAAAGCACTTACATACTTTTTTTTTGTTCACATAAAGAATGATACAGTAACTATAAAGATAACTATGACAATAATATTAGTGTCCACACCAAATGTTAACATTATGTTTATTATAAGAATGTGCTACAGTTATATCTTCTGCCGCTTTAAATGCTCAAGCTCTTTATAGTGATCCCAACCATGTTGTTATTGTTATAGCTGTGGTGTGGAGTTCACTATTCTCATAGAATTAGAACGATTATTAAAACTGTATAATCATTGTATTTGTACAGGATTATTGCCGTATGTTTAACAAGAAACTGCTATTTCAGTCTTTTTACTTCGAAATGTCATGTTTAATTCAGTGTTTCTTGCCATTTCTTTGTAATTATTTGTGAAATTTACTAGCATTTCTGTGTAAAAATTATATCCTAGCTTTTTTTTCCCAAATAAATCCCAAATTTCTTTTTTTATTATTACAGTTGGTTTAGTGTTTATAGTGCTTTGTTTTCATGGCAACAAAGTTGTAAAGTTTAATGTAACTTTATAGAGAGCACACAGGTTAGTAAAAAATTTTTTTACAACAAAGTCATGTTAACAGACATTATTTACATATTGAGGCCATACACTGCAAAAAAAAAAAATGTTTTTCTTACTTAGTATTTTTGTCTTGTTTCCTGTCCAAATCTACAAATTCTTAAACCAAGATTAATTTACTAGACAAGTAAAAATACATAGCTATTATGGCTTATTTTCTGGAGAGAAAAATAAATACAAATAAAATTATCATTTAAATTAAATTAAATGTCAAATCATGTCAAATTATAAATTAAAACAAGCAAAATGATCTGCTATTGAAGTAAGAAAAATGATCTTGCTTCCATTTGAATTTAAATAATTATTCTTACCCTACTGGCAAATCATTTTGCTTGCTTTAAGCAAAAACTCACTTCATTTAATATTTTCCCCCCAGAAAACAATGCATAATATATCTTGTGCCATTTTACTTAGCCTATATAGTAAATGCATCTTGTTTTGATCATTTTGAGATATTTAGACTGGAAACAAGACAAAAAATGTTCAGTGTAAGACTGAAACAGTAAGTATTTTAATGTTTACTGTTTTCTCATTTCCATTGTAAATACCTTACTGTAACCCAGATTTTTGCTTTTTGTTGTTGTTGTAATCAACAGTATTCCGCTAATAACTTGTCTCGAACCTGGAATATTTCATTAAATAAGAATGAAAGCGCAGAGGTGCCCGACGTCGGCCCAGCTGCAAGTGTAGAAATGAGAGACGAAGGTCACCGGCACTACAAACCATCCTCATGACATGAACCCTCCCCATGTACCAACAACTCTCGCAGAAAAAACCCACCGTCACAAATCGGCAGTGTCCCGTCCTCTTTCGCTCATACAAACTTCATCAACGGCCTGCGTACCTCCGTGAATGCTCCCTCTCTAGGATGCTCTCGCTGAAGTGTCTGCAGCTGCTAAGAGAGTGTTAGTGTCATCTATTGGTTGAGTGAGACTAATAGCACTTGGTACTATGACACTAAATACCCCTCGCACAATTCTAACTTATTCATTAAAAAGACCCCAGGCACGTTACTAACCGACTAAATATCTCCACCACAATGCCACTTGTGCACGAAATTTCCACGATACAAAAACACTTGTGCACAAAATCTTTCCAATACATTTCTAAAATGCCCACTCGAACAAATCACCCTGTAGGCAATACCAATCAAACAATACAACTTCATGCTCTTAGATCTCAAGGCACCAGTCCTCCATTGTGTCTGTTCCAACATTTAACTGCTTTTCTTGCAAAACAGAGGCATTTGTGAAGCTAAAGTAGCCTATAGCTGACAATTGTGCAAGCGCTTGAATGAACTTAAAGGTTTAACTGATTAAAATTAACAAATTAATTAACAAATTAGTATTTTTTCATATCATGACCGCCAACCAATAAATTTGCGATATAAATAAAATTACTAAAGATTTAATAAAACTTTTATCAAAAAAAAAATTGCTTTACTTAATCTTTTAATTATTTTATGTAACTTTTAGTCAATGTATATTTCTTTGAATGATGTCCCAACGTACGCTATGTTAATCTGCCTTTTTCCGTTAAGTGCTATAATCGGGTCACTGGTGCATCTACCAACCCAGAAAAGTGACAACCCAGTAACTTTGTTTTGGTAAGCCTTTCTCTGCAAGCATGACGATCAGATTTCGCTCCCCTTCTGACGTAGGAAGGGGATCTTTTTATAATATTACCGCCCCTAAATCTGCATGTTTCCACCCATGGCGCCGCCATTTTGTTTTCGCAAGCAATAACAGTGTAACCAGTTCTAATTCAATGGCAAAAGTTTGAGCAAAGCATGCAAACTGTTCTGTTGTTGCTGCACAGACCAGCACAGAACACTATTTGACCAACAAATCTCACAGCTGTCTTATAAAGACCTCAGGGAATTGTGCCAACTTGTGTAAAAGCTAAACATGGCAAGTCGATCAGATGAATCAATGTAACTCCACAACAACTCCACAAATTTATCCACTAACCATTCAGAAACGTCCAGGTGCAGTAAGGCTGCACTCCGCTACTGGTTATTTCTTAAATTTGACTGAGATTCGCGTGTTTTGTTATTGCTGGTGTATTCCAAGCTCGTGTAAAGGATCGTCCATCTTCTGAACGGGGGCGGGGAGTAGCAGCTCATTTGCATTTAAAGGGACACACACAAAAACGGAGCAAAAAGCTATAATAAATGATCTGGGAGGTATTTTGAGCTGAAATTCCACAGACACATTCTGGGGACATCATATATTTATATTACATCTTGTGAAAAGGGGTATAATGTCACCTTTAACTAATAAATAAACAAGAAAAAAAACATGGATACATGGATATCCTTTTTGAGATTTGCTAAAGATTATATTTATTAAATTATTGTTGTTTTCAAAGATTCACTGTAAGTGAGCATTAGATGATGGCAACGGTAATCTAAATGTAAAAATAGTGGAAATGAGCAGCAAGATAAAATATACAGTATTGACCGATACATAAAAAAACTCAAATATCAACCAATAAATATGGTATCGGTATATTGTGCATCCCTAAACAAAACTTTAACAATCATTGTCAGACCATTTGCTGATTACAGATATGGAATTCTGGACACAATCCAGTAGAAATTACCAGCATTTCACAACTCTGAGTCGGTCTCTGTCTTTTTTTCTTTCTTTTTAACTAACCCATGTCCCATTTACAAACACATTTCAGCGGGGCAACTTGATTACCATTCAGGTGGACGTCTGGCTGCAGCTTGTACTTGTTGGAAGAGCTCTTCGGAGTTGCTTAGAGAAGTGTGTGTGTGTGTGTGCGTGTGGTTGGAGGGGGTGGTGGTGCTGAGGGATCGATTTGATTCTAATCGGACCATGAAAAGAACATGATCTAACTGCTTTCAGCTGGGAGTACATTTAGGCCCTCTCCACTATTTGCTCTCCCTCTCTACTCCCCTTTTCCTTTCTTTGACGCGCTCTCTCGCTCTGTCTCTCGCTCTTTGACACACAATGTCTCTGGCCGATTCAAAAAGCCTTGAATGTCTCATTAATGACTTTGTGAATACTGGGGTAGAGAGATTTGAGGATGGACGTGGGGTGGGAGGGAGAAAAAAACAGGGGTGGAAAGAAAAGGGTGGAGAAAGCGTAAAAAATTCCAGGATTGTTTAAAAGGCTTTGCCGTGGATTATCATGACAGCGTTTTAGAGGCTCAATGGGGTTGACCCCTTTGAATGCCTGTGTATTCGGCCCGAGACACTCGTTGGCTCTAACCAGGACTCTCGCTGACTCTGAAAGTTTGTCTTCTTTCTGCATTTTCCTCCTGTGTCCCGTCCCAGCATTTGTAGTCTTCTCTGTGTGTCTGTCTTTCAAATTTTATATCCCCATTTCCATCTTCCATTGTCACTCTCTCTCTTTCTCCCTGTCTGTGATATAATTTATCCATATTTCACTCCCGTTCTTCCATCCACTTGTCGTTGGGTGAAAAATATTTCCTCACTGGGTGATTTTCTCTCTCTCAGGATAAATCTGTTAAAGTTCCCTCTGCTTTTCAGCCGCTCCTGTCATCAGGATAGTTAACACAACACTGAGGGCCATAAGTCAGAAGCCAAAGGTCAAAGGTCAAGGTGGTCATGAGGCTCTCTTTTTCTGGATTTCTATTTTATTTGACTTTTTTTCCATGAATACTTCACACATGATTTATAGTCAAGACAAATGGTAAGAAGTAAATTATTTTTCATTCCCCGAGTCATTTAAGTCTCTCCACATAATACACATACTTCTAATAAATTATAGAAATAAAAAGCCAGTCTGAAGGATACATAAATAGGAAAATGTTGTTGTTATTATTATTATTATTATTATTACCTGATTTCGCTGTTTCTGGCTTTTTGTTTCCGTCTCCTGAAATATTCAAAGCTTGGCGGTGTAAGTTTCTTGTACTTCCACCATTAGAAAGTGTTTTTTAATTGATAGAAAAAAATATGTATTTATTGTAGTAATAATAATAATAACAATAAAAGAAGTTATCCTATTTCATTATTAGTTATTATTAATTACATGATTTTGATGTTTCTGGCTTTTTGATTGTCTCGTGAAATGTAGTAAGTTTAGAAAATGTATTTATTTATTTCCAGTAGTAATTTTAATATTAATAGGAAGTTGTATCTTATATAAAATATCATCTACATATCATATATGTTTATATACATCTTATATGCATGTTAAAATGTATTTTTATTGTATTTAGTAGAAACAAATTCTATAATAATCCTCATGGTACAAAAATATATTTGCGCATAATCTAATAAACACGCCACTCTCACAGAGGATGAAAATGTCAGTAGACAAACATCAGAGACAGAGGAATCTGTTATAGAGACCTTAAAGAGAGCAATATGAAGGAGATAGAGAGATGGAGGAGACTTCGGCAGGTGCTGCGAACCCTTCACACATTCATCCACATCATTCTGCTTGACTTGAACTAGAGTCGCTGCAACGAGCAGGTGAGGGGATACAAATTCTAGTGGGAATGAGGGGGACTACAGCTCTGTTGCTTGCATACAAATTTCATCCCCCTACCCCCAAAACACTCACACATGCACACAGACAGACACAAATGGACTAAGGCAACACAAAGACGTAGCCACACTTGAAAGTCTCTTCAGCTCTAGTTAAACAGGACAGAGTGCGAGAGAGAGGAGCACAGCACAGCCCTTTCAGATCGGCCCACTCCTCTCTGTACATGCACAACATTAAGGTCCTCTGGGCTATTTATGACACAAGGAAGCACACAACTGCCACAATTAATGAGACACAGGGAAAACACCTTATCCCAAGGTGGCTGAAACAGTGCTGGAAGCTTTCCATACAGCATTAAAAGGCTTCCTTATCCTCAAGCTCGTATTTGAGACCCAAAAGAGTTGTGATAATTCAATTAGTCCTTTTTTTCATCCAGCTACGTGAAGTGCACCCCAGATTGTAGAGTGCTTTACCCTACACAAATTAATTGGGCCACCACAACAATCACAACTTTTATAGTAGTATTCAGATTGTTTAGTGCTAGATGTTCTTACGATTTTAGCGTGGCTTGAATGGATGCTTGTAGCGCAGTGTGGTTGCGTGTATTGAGTGTGGGTGAATGTTGCAGTGGAAAAAGACAGAGTGGGAGATGAAAGTGTTTTCTAAATATTAGTCTTTTGGCAATTTGTGCATTGCTAACAGTTTATACATCGTTCAAAAGATTAATGGTTTTTGCCTTATAGGGAAGGTAAAAGTAAACCATTAAACACTGGAATGAGGAACATCCAATCAAAATACGGTAAATTGTAAATCCTGTACATTGAATCTTTAAAGTCGCGATGCAATGGACGTAGCGACAGATTTTTTTGATGATTAGCTGGAGGCAGATGAACAAGAGATGTACAGAAAGGGGTGTGGTTTAAGCAGACTAAATGATTGGACAAGTCTTGCATACATCGCCAGAGAGAACCAACTGCACCAACATTACATATTTTTTAAATTAAAAACGTATCTCTTCACTGTAGCCTATAACTTGTAATGTCCCTTGATGTCTGTTTTTTTTTTTTTTTTTTTTTTCATTGTTTTTGGTTTTAGAACATTGTACAGCACATTGGTCAACTGTGGTTGTTTTTAATTGTGCTTTATAAATAAATTGAGATTGAGATTGAGAAGTCTGGCATTTTACTGGAAGATTGAGTAAAGACATTTTGACTTAAAATTAAAATGCTTAAAAAAGGGAAACATGCATGAATTAATAATTAATGCATTTAGAAAATAATTCTTTGATGGCAGCTGTCTGGCTCTGAGATGGCAAATGGGAACATGGTTTGTGTAACATTAGCAACACATTATTAGCTCTTTGATAACACAGTAAAGCCAAAGGCTGATCATAGTAATTACCGTTATGTGTCTGATGTTGTAGAGAGCAATACATAAAACGCATTACCATTCTGATAAATCAATTTGTAGACGAGCCTATATAATTCGCTCTTCCTCTTCTGAATCAGTTTCTGGTTCAAACATATACGGCTGAATTAAGCCAGTATTTCCACTTGGCATTGTGTAGTGTTTACTACAGTAAAGTTGACCGAGTGGATCAAGTAGTCCAAGCTGGTGTGATTTAGTGGAGGCGAGCACTAATTTACATACATTCATGGTTCCTCGCTCTTATAGGCTATACTATGAAGCAAGGGTGTAGTTACATTCAAGCTATTTTAAGGCATGAAAAAAATATTTTCACAGGAAAGATGTCAAAGATGTGTTTTAAGGGATAAAATTATTGACTGAAGGGGGACTATTATTTGAGCTGTATCAACAAAGTTGTAAAATTATACGTAACAGAAAATGTTAGTAAGCTGTTTTTTCCACACTAAAAACATTACCATGCATATTCTTTGTCTTGTGGGTATACTTCCGAAGAAGTGAGTATTTTAATGTTTATGGATTTGCCCCATTTACTTCTGTTGTAAATGCTTGACTGCAACCTAAAAATTTGCTTATTTTAAAGAAAACAAGGGACGAGCTGAAATTATTTTTTGATGTTATCAACATTATGCTACAAATGCTTTTGACTGACCTTAACTTGTATTGAACCCACAATATTTCTAGTTTAAATGAAGGAAAATTCCAAACCAAACTTGTTTTTTCGTTGTTAAGTCAGGTGTTTCAACCAAATGCCATACAATTATGCCTCTGTTGTTTAAAGGCTCCATTAAAGTTATAAAAGTTGCTTTTGGTATCTAACAATCTCCAAAATGTGCATCTATTCCTATTTGTGAACCTTATGTAACCATGTGTTTTGGAAAATCAGGAACAAGAATGCATCAAATGAATAAACCAACAGCTCTGGGATAAAATCTCTAATCTATGTGGCATTAAGATGTCTGCCTTAGAGTAATTGTTTCTGTATTGAGCACACATGCTAAAAACACAAGCACTTTAGTGACTTACCATGGATTTGGCACATTATCCTGCACAGCTCAATTCATTCCAGAACTACTTATCCTGGCTTCAAAGGGACGCCTATAGAACACACAGGTTACTAGTGTAGGCTGATGTTTATGTAAACACAGAGAACCTCAAATGACTCAATAAGCAGTGCGACCCACTGACGCATGATATAGGCCCGACTAACCTTGGGAACTGGATTAGACGTACAAACAGAGCAGAACTTTGCTTGTAAAGAAAAACAGTGCAGGGGGGTTATTAGAAAAGATGTCTGAGATATAATCTTGCAAGGTGTAGTGAGAGTACAAAGAGATTTTAGGTTAATCATTTATTTTTTATTTTTTTAGTAAAAGAGGTTCCCCAGCACACTCTCAGAAAAAAGGCTATAGCTGTCACTAGGGCGGCACCCTTTCAAAAGGTACCTATAAATGACACATATTAGAAGATTTTGAAAGGGTATCGTCCCAGTGACAGCTTTAGTACCTTTTTTTTTCTGAGAGTGCATGTAAAACTTGATGCCAGTTTCCTAAGATTATTTATCATATGATTGGCAAACTTTTGTCTTAGTCAATCAATTTTTCAGTTTAGACAACTGCAGAGATTACATAACTTTTGTGTATTTTGCTTATTTAAAAAATGTAGGATGCACCAACATTACAATTCTGGCTGGCACCTCTAAGCCAATAATTATTGTATTTTGTTATGGTTTTTAACTGATAAATATTCAGTATTAAAATTCTACACTATTTTGTCATAAGTAACACACACATGCGCGCGCGCGCGCACACACACGCACAAATCAGTTGTATTTAATGCTACAAGTGAATTTCATGCATTTTAAGTAAGGAATAGGCTTATTGACAACGGGCTGTTGAATTATTAGAAAAATGCACACATGTGTTACCGTTACATTTTTCCATAATTTAACGGCCCAGAGAGTCAATTTTTCCACATATACTGTACTACGGTTACCACACCTCAAATCATTGTTCAGATGATGTATTTTAAGACATTTGTCAGGTTTTTGTCCTTAAAACGCTCTTGTGTGTAGGACTAATTTCAGATTTATCTAATCCCAACCCTCTGTTGCTAGTTGCAACGCTTTCTCACGACCAAATCACGATCTCACGAGTGATTAAAATGTGGCTAATTCGTACGAATTCATACATTTTTCTAAACCCACGTGATGGTTAGGTTTAGGGGCGGGGTAAGGGGTAGGTCATTCCTGTGAATTCCTACGAATTGGGCAAATGAGTGAGGTCGTATGAATTCGTACGAATTAGACACCTTGTAAAATTTGTGTGAGAGAGAGAGAATGAATTATAGAGTCAGTGCATCTCTCAACAACAGTGTTCGGCACGAATCGGCAGCAATATCTCTAATAACAGCGCAACTGTAAGTTTATCTACTCCAAGAACAGTGCCTTTATTAGTACATCGCTAGTGAGAAATGGCATGTAGCTTTTAAGTTGTTAAAATATTTTACTGATTAAATCTTCAGAGCAGCCTGACAACACGTTTCTGAGCCAGTGTAGCCTATGTGCATTTGAAAGAGCGGGAGAAAGAGAATGTGCTGTCCATACATAACAAAATGTAATTTTGTGGCACAAAAAAAAATCATGAAAATGATTTGTTGTTTTTATCATTTAATATTTATTTGTTTGGTCAGTGTCGTTGTTGGTTTTGGTTCTTTTTCTGTTGCAGTCTGTAAAGACCTGAAAATCATTTGGCGAAGTGATATGGAACTGTAATGCGGTCAAGACCTGCCTGGAACTACTTTAGCCATGTCTTTCTCTGAAAATAATTGCACACCTTAGAACTTTTGTCAACCAATCATATTCAAGCTTTCAACAGCCCCGTAGTATAATGTAGGCTACATTATGAAGATGAGATTTGCCCAATATTACCTTTAACATTTTGCATGTTATTAAATATTAAAAACACTGAAGTATTTGTTTTGCATGTACATTCCAGGAATGGCAGTGGCTGGAATAGAGGTTTTTCAAAGCACATTTTAAAAAGATTGAGGGGTTTTGATGGTGCTGGCAATACAAATTTTGGCACTGTTATCATATAACAGTGCCAAAAATAACACAAACAAGCAAGAAAGTAATGACAATCAGAGATTGACTAAACGAAATGATGCTCCTACTTTGACCAAATAGGCTCTGAATGGCCTGATCTCAATTTATGGCAATATCATGACATAGATGCTCTCTACTCTCAAACCAATCTCTGAAAATCATCCTCATCACTTACACAGTAAGAGAACAGCATATTATATCAGAAAATGGCAGCATAAACTCATTTATAACATGTGTGTCCTGTTCATCCAGAAAGAAAGTGATGGGGGAAAGAGTGTGTGAGAGAGGGAAGGGTTGACGGTAGTCATTAAAGTCAACTAGTGTTCCCTAGTAGAGGGCAATCTTGGAAGAGTGGTGTTTATTTGTGAGTGTAAAAATGCGTAACAATGTGCGGTAATGAGCCATGATAAACATTACTGTAATTGACAGAAAAACACCACTTTTACACTCAAGCCAATCAATAAATTGTGCATCTGCTCACAAGAGAGTGAACAGAGGAACCCCTCATCAGAATAGGCAACACAAATGAACATCAGTGTCTTCTGAATCTGTTCTGCTAACTTTCTATTTTTTTTTTTCTGACAATAGAAGGACTGTCCTTCCTATCTTTTCATGTGGTATTGTGAGCTTACACTGTTCTGTTTTGTACATTTTCATGTTATTCATTTTTGCATTTTATATGTATGCATTTATGTAATGATTATTATTGAATTTACTAAACTAAACTAAACTAAAGAAAGTTGTGTTATACAGATATATTAACAGGACCAATTACTTACTCATATAGTTAGGATGTAATTTCCATGTGAACGCTTCAGTGTAACTTAACTTAAAACTTAAACTCCAGAAAAGACCATGAAAAACATCATTTCATAACAATACTAATGAATGTGCTAATGATGAGATAAAATGTCATTTTTAAGAGTTGAGGTAAACTGAATTGGTAATTTAATTTATTAAACTTTCAAACAGTAAACACATAATATGTTAAAAACTGTGTCAATGTCTTGCAATATTCTGATATCATTCATTTTTATAATTCCTATAATTATATTCTTTCAGGTGCATGACAAACGGAAAACAAATTTGACACATTTTTAATAATTGATTCTAAATTGCATCATATAAATAAATTATTTTGACTAAGATTTATTAAGATATAGCCTACATGAAGTCACTGCATAAAAAAGGATTTCAACTATGCTTGTACGATTTGACTGATGAAAAGAACACTTAAAATCTTAAATGCGAATCACATTTACATTGGAATTCAATTGGAAAAACATGGAAAAAATGTGATGTATTATAATGTGGTCCTATTTATCTCGGACCAGTAAAGGTCTAGGCCTATTATAAACTACATCCCACGTACATATTTTAAAAGAGTGTCTTGGATCTAACTCTGCAGAACTCAATGGCCCTTTGAGTAAGGCCTTTATACATATTTACAAGATTTTATTTCAGCATGTCAAGCGAAACGCAATCGGCATAAGGGCTATTTGATCCTGCGTCTCGCCCGTTGTGGTTTAGTCATGAATATTTGTCTAGTCGTTCGGAAAGAACTGTTGGCTATTAGGAAGAGTTGTGCTCTCTAATAAGGTGATGAGAGAGGGGATTTTTTTAATGAGGTTAGTGGAGGTTCTGTGGGTAACGTTGAGTTCAGCATCGCCGAATCTGTCGGCATTTATCTTGTTTTTCTGGCCTCTCCTAATTGCGCGTTGTTTACGAGGCCTCTCTTTCAGTCTCACCCATTCTTTGTGTGTTTATTGAAAGATAAACTCTCTTAATAAATATACCCTGTCGTTTAGTCGTGAAGAAAAACGTTGAGAATAAGCAACAGTTGCAGATTGCTGTAGAAATTCCTATGTGTGTGGCTCCGACTCCTTTTCATAAAAATCGTATCCGTCATTAAGACATAAATTAGATTTTGACACACACAGGCAATTGAATTTAAGCCCCCCCACTCAGCCCCCCAAACGATGAAATGAAGAGCAGGCCCTGCAGCTGCTATTCAGATGAAGGAGATAATTGGCAATGAAAAGTCACTGCGCCGCATTATGTTGTCTGCGGGATCATTGTTCATTTTCCCCTTGCTATTGAAGACTATATTGAAAACCCGAGTGTTTCTTTTCAGTTTTCAGTATTCACCGTGTGTTGCTTGGTTACTGGGAATGGGGGGAATCACCCACTGTATCAGTCGGGATGGGCCGCAGGCTGGCCCCTTGCGCCACAATGCAACTTTTGTGAGGAGGCGTTGACACAAATTAATGACACTTATGCAATACGGCAGTTATGGACCGCTTATAGTCCAATATTGCACGGGACTGAAGGTGAGAGCTTTTGGAATAATACGCTGACAACGGTGTTCATTTTCAATACATATCACATTATAGAGACAGCCACATATTTGATGTAGGCCTAAATATAATTCTTTTATTTTTATTTTTATTTTTATATTTGTAAGCAGTTTCTCTCAGTAACTGCACATTAACTTAATTGCACTGTGATCCTTGAATTGAAATCCATTTAAAATTCAAGGTACAACAGGTCTGGTTTAAGGTGTCAATGAAAATGTGTTTCATCTGGACCCATAGGCTATATGAAGAAAAAAACAACAACAACAACAACAACAACATTTTAATCAATATTGATAAAACAACAGGTTGAGTAATGGAATATTAAAGAATTTTGGAACACAAGTTCAGCAGGCTCTGTCTTTTTTTCCGAGTTTATTTAAATGATTTTGCCATTCGCAATGCCTCACTTTTTATAACAACTTCTTTATTATTCATACAGAACTTTATAGCTATTAGATCATGAGTATTTTACTCCATAATTTGGACCCACAAATCCATCCACCCCCTCTTATGCAAAATAATTTGTAGATGTATTACAGGTGTGTGTAATATAGTTTTTTATAAGAAAATTTATTTTTTAAGAGAAAATTACATCCAAGGGGGTTAATTATTATTATTATTAATATTATTATTATTATTTTACCCTATAGGTGGCCTTTGCTGTAGCATCGAAAACATAAGGGGCAATATCTTTGATAAAAAAATGTCAAATATAGGCTATAATACTGAAAAGCCAACGCCAAAAATGTCACAGATCACAGATGCAGCACCTTTTAGTTTTATGAACAACATTTTTATTTTATTGTTTTGCTTTTATTTTCTTCTTAGATGTTCTTGACAATGTCATATGACTTGGTTAGTGCCAAACACGATGTGGTATTTATAGGGTATTCTTTACAGAAGACGGATCAAAAAATGACACGAGGACAATACGGGTATAATGTTGATCATTTATTTTACTCAACAGGCTACTTAATGAACACTGCAATATAAAGCCAGTACCCTGGCTTCAAATAGGCCCAACTAGCCAACACTATAAAGTAGGCAACAACTGAAAAAAAAAAATGTTTTTTGATACAGAAAAATACTGATAAAAATTTTTCTGCAATTTTAACGTCATTCAGCCACTCTTTTCTCTTTGAAAATAGCACTTTGCTACGCATTTGTTAGGCTCTCTGTCTTAACCCAAGCAGACAAAGATGTATTCCTATCACCCCGAGCAGAATGAAAGGAATCAAAGGATTTTTTCCTTAAATGGGCTAATTTTCCCCTTGAATTATGAAAGTAATGGCTAGGTAACACTCTGTGCACAGTACCCGACAGCTTAAGTCTTAAATCCTTCCACGTGGCCCGGCTAGTCGTGGCAATTAGAGCTCATTACAGACTCATAAAGGCTCTCATTTGTGGGATTACTTAATAGACAATGAAATTTTCGTGAAGAATTATGGAAAGAAAAATAATAATAATATTGTAGACTGGACGGTATGATGGGCGCGCGCCGCGAATCATTCCGCATGGCTTGTCATTCATCATTCATTCTTTCTGTCTCTCTCTCCCTCTTCTCTCATGTCTCATACGCCGTTTCCACCATTACACCAATTACAGCCAGAATGACAGATGTGTTTGTTTTTTCGCCTCTCCAATTCAGCCCATTTAAAGTCATATTCTACCTCGTTTAAGAAGGAGAGTTGCCGCTGATTTCAGCAATTAAATGCCTATGAAAGCAAAGCACCCAGTCTCCTCTTGGTGATATTAGCGCTAAATGCTGACATGAAATCGTCGTTACAGCGCTTGAACTTTGCCCTCAATCATCATTAGTAGACTTTCAGTTTTATCATAACATCCATAAAAGCCGGCCCGAATGAGAGCTGATTTTACTGTGTTTTGCATGTTATTGAAAAGCTCAGGTGTCAGGCCGGTAATTGAGTGTGCGCAGAGATAATTGCAGCCTACATGCACAGGCATTAGAGCTCTTATAGATTGACAGCATTGCTTTCACTGTAATCTTCAGACAAGATTTGACGAGGGTAAGTCTCTCCTGCAAGAAGTTGAATGTAGAGTAATACCAGACCTACCGTTTTGGCGAGACTTAACTCGTCAGAGCTCGCTCGCGCGCGCCACTGGCCTCCTCGCGCAGCGTCTGGAGGTAAAAGGCGTTCGCGCGCAGATGAAAGTGGAAGTTTAACCCGCCGCTGACCCGTCGAGAGATCAAACCTGCTAATTATTGTCACAAGATGAGGGATTAGCGCATTTCTGAAATAGCTGGCTGTTTATCCACTCCAAAAACCTCTACAATAAACGCTTTCTAATTGAATCCTAATCGCTATCAAATTGCAAATGCCCAGACTCCACTGAGAATCATAAATCTTTAATTGCCGGCCCGAGATCTTTCCAAACAGACTTGAACCAATAAGATTATTACTGCATTTGATTTACATTTTATTGGAAAATTCAGTTTGTTTATTAGATTCAAATCCCAGAAGTTCATTATTAGCCTATAGTTATTCGCTATAATAAACTTTCCTTTGTTAATCTCTGTTTATAATTTCAAATACAATTAAATAAAGGATCTGTTTTGCGAATTTGTGTAGCCTTTTGTTTGTTTGTTTTAAAGATACAAATCCGTCGATACATCATCTATTCTATTGCGTTGTCTATGAAGTTTAAGGTTAGGTCAAGTTAGTGATAAAACAGTAGCCATTTCAAGAGATTATAAGCCCATATCACAGTAGAAAGAGGAAAGATTGGTAACTTCTTATATACATGGCCAATGATCCCTTGTGTTATTTATTTGTATAATTTGACTACTGAGGTGTAATTCCCCATTTGGAGGAGGTTACTTATTTGAATTGGACACATACAGACAATGTATAGCTCAGCTTGTGAGGAATTTAGGCCTCTCTTCATCATCATCTGTAAATCAAAATATGAATCTATTAGACCGGGAGTATAATGGAATAATTGTTGATATCTCAGTAGGCGTACTCGCCAGAGCTGTTGTGCCACCTTGTGAGCTAACAAGACTGTATGGGCAAAGATTTGATTGGAGGCTCGGCTGGGCATCACGTGTCTCGGGACACCAGAGGTACTAAAGCCCCTAGGCCGTGCAGCGCACGTGGGTGACGTTAGGGCCGGCCCTCTCCGGGGTCCCTTTTGTTGAACTACCAAACATAAGCCAGCTCCCGAGGGCTTTAGAACAGTGTTAAGACCACTGTGTACTGCGCAAGTCCTTGGAGCAACGCCATCAGTGTTGTATATCACTGACACCATCAGCATCTCACGCAGACAGGAGCAATCATGTCGAGGTCTTTCTACGTAGACTCTTTGATTATCAAGGATCCCGCGCGCCCGGCTCTACGGGAGCACACGGGGCAGGACTTTCTCATTCCCATTGGCATGCACTCTCCCGGCGTGATGAGCGTCACTGCGCCCGTTTGCCCGTCCCGGAAGACCGGCACCTTCTGTGTCTGTCCGCTGTGCGTAACTTCGCATATCCACTCTCCCCGCGGCGGAATCCCACTCCTGAAAGGACAGGGCTTCTCTGCCGGTGATGCGGCTTTCTGTCATAGGGTAGCACACCAACAGAGCTCCGCGTTAGCGCACCCGGGACACGGACACGCGCCTGTTTGCACGCCCACAAGCTACAGCGTCACTGACCCTCGGAGGTATCACTGCCTGTCTCTAGGTGAGTGGGTGCACGCGCATGCTACTACACCTGTTACCTACGCTCGACTATTTGACATAATATATTGAATGCAAAAGTCTTTACGCATGTTACTTTTTTGTTTTCTTTTACTTTTTATTTACTTGATCTTTTAAGGAACTATCTAATGAACTAATGAATCTGCAGTTTGAGCACATTTACATCTCAAATAAACAAACTGTTGTGTTAACGGCATTAAATTAATTATTTTGCAAAGTTAATAGGCATTGACGTGATTTTAATATTTTTGTGTGTTTTTCCCTATAGGTGCGTCTGACAACAGCCACATACAGAACGGCAAACGGATGCGCACCGCCTTCACCAGCACACAGCTGCTTGAGTTGGAGCGCGAATTCTCATCCAACATGTACCTCTCCCGCTTACGCAGGATCGAAATAGCAACATATCTAAATCTGTCAGAGAAACAGGTGAAAATATGGTTCCAGAACCGCCGCGTTAAACACAAGAAAGAAGGCAAAGGCACGCCACGGAGCGCGCATGCAGGATGCAAATGCTCGGGCAGCCACTCACACTATCCGCGCTCAGAAGACGAAGAATCCCTGTCACCTGTGTCGGCCACAGAGGAGAAGGAGACTTCACCGACCTAGAAGCGTCATGAACATCACAGACTTAAGTTTGGTACCTTATGGCACATTAAAAAAGTATACGGATCCGTTGAAACTACTGAATTTATAGGACACTGTCTTCCGTCGTTCAATAGCCCAAAGTGTATGGAGATTTAGCACTGCCAATTCCTTCCTCTTCCCTCTCAAAATATTGTTTTACCCTGACACTTAAGTCAGCTATTGTCTCATCTATACGACAAACTGTGAAATAATAGTTGTTATGCAAGTGATGCAAGTCAATAACTTTTTTACAGTTTGTTAAGTGAAAACGTTCTTGAAACGACCACTGGTAACCTACTCTGTCATCCCTGTTCTTTTTAAGGACAAATGTTAGACAAATGGAGAAGATAAAAGACTCCCTACGTGATATTGTAAATATGCAGACTGTCCAATCTGTCCTAGACTACTGAGAAGCTGTGATTTTTTTTTTCTTCCACCTGGATTTTATGTGCCTATTAAAAAATGTGTATATTTGTATTTATTTAAATAAATCACTCCTGAAACTACGAATCAGTTCTGAGATGTATTAATTGTCCTATTGGAAGATATTACAGGAATTCAAACCAACATTACATAAACCTCTTTCTACATTAAATAAAAATATTACGTGCATATTTATTTATAATTATATGCATATATATTAAATTATATTGTAGCCTATAGTTTATCACATTCACATTGAATTGATAATACGATCAGGATGTAAAAAGTTGTGTTAGGAAAAAGAGAGCCAGAGAAAATTTGGTTTGATACGAACCGTATTTTCTATAGCCTATAAATGCACTCAAAAAAATACACTCGGTCAACACTCATCCATTTATATTCGACATGAATAGAACTTTGAGAGACAAATATTGCAATACGTGAAGTTCTGCATTTGTATTTCTGTCATAGTGTAAAAACAAGAGTCAGATAGTTTTTTAGCTATAGACGCTAAAAGCATTTGTTTTATTAATAGGCTAATACAATGCAAAGCCTTCTGACCCCAAGGGAAACTATTTCTTTAAAAACCTCCTAAAGTAAATTCATGTATGTGAAACTCATTTAAGTCTATAGATACAGTATATGATCTGATTTTAAAATTGTATCACCAAATTATGTTTTTTTTTTTTTTTTTTTTTTTTGATGTTCAGATCTTTCACTTCAACTGCACGGGCTCACTTGGTCTTTAAGTACCATTTAAACATTATACGAGATATATTTTCACTTAATTTCCACTGTTCTTCTCATATATTCCCTCCTATAGGCTAGTGCACAGGCCACAAAAGGCCTATAGCAGAGACTTTCTATCTCACGAGCCAGGTGATAGTCAATTATACGCCGACCCTATTCTGTGTGTGCTTTTCAAGAGACGGTTGTCCCCCTGTTAAATTAATCCGAAAAGAGTTTAATTGCAGTTTTTGTCCCACGTTGGTTGCTTATGTAGCAATTCCTTCAATACGAACGAGGGGGAAAAAAGCTACGCAGGGCTGGCCAAAGGCTTTGACAGGTTAGATTGTCCTGCCAGGAACTCGCATTTAGCCGGCGGACCCCCGACGGCGGCGAGCTCAAGGCCTTTCACGAGACGTCTACAGGGTTCCTCCGCGCGCGAGAAAACGATTTAGTCACTGTTTCATTAGGCACTATTTGAACCTTTCAACTTGGGCCAAATTGAGGGGGCATTCTGAAAATTGAGGGATTACGTAGGAGGGGTGATAGGAAATTAGCGAACGCTTAATTTAACTCGTGTTCCGTCAGAGTTTGGGATACATTCCTAATTGAGAGGGGAAGCAGGTGAAATTTTGGTCCCACGCAGGTCCTTTCAGAGTGGGGATAAATGGCCTCCATTCACGTCTCGCTTCACGATCATATATTATCGAGGGAAGGCACCTAATGAATATATATTGAATTTCTTATTAATCGAATTAGACTTCACCCCTTGCAGGTGTGTGAGAGAGAAAGACCTCCCGACAAAAGAGTCTTCAGCTGTTTCGGGACTGACTCTCGTTTTTCAGACGTGTTGACCCCATATTCGTCACTTCTCTAATTTCAGATGTAACTGAGTTTTGAGTTTGGATTTTTGAGAACTTTTACTTTACTTCATATTTAACGGATATTAAAACTTAATTTATTAGGTTACTTATTGGCAGTTACTTTGTTTTGCAAGCTGAACTTGTTTTAAGCTATTTGGGATTTGAGGCAAGGTGATGCAAGCTTTCATTTGGTGTTATGGCATTTAATATCACTTGTATGGGTGGTGCAGTTGAGTACCATATTTGAGAATCCGATGCTTAAAATCAAATATAAAATGGAAACAAAGTACAGCTCAGCTTTTAAAAGATTACGCTCTGTCGCAAAATGGCCAATTATACGCATGACAAAGAGCAATTAATAGAATCCCCTTTTAAGCGCTTGCAGCTGCTTTCGCCTTGAGAGAAGTGGGGCACTCGGGCAATGAATGCCTCCAAAACCGGGTTTGTCTTCAGTTCGGGAAATCGCTTCTTTAATAGTTTAAACTGCAAAGTACAATGATGAAAAACGTGGTTGATGTGACACTCTCGTCGAGTTTTTCACCATCGGTTTTCATCTTGAGGACATCGTTTGGGCTTCTCTGAGTTTCCGTCCGAAAGCGATTGTTTCAAAGATGTTGGAACTGCGAATTCTAGACACGTGTCCCATCAGTGCTGTCCATGGTAACTTAATTTAGTGGGAACTCGGTCATCACACAATATGTCCCGAGCGCTTTTGTCGCGCTCTCTAGAATGGGTCCTTTCTGAGACGTGTCAGCTCCTCTTTAATGCGTCCCATTGTTGCGCCTCTGAGCGTGCCCACTATATTATCAAGTGTGCTTAGTGGCTTTGCTGGATTAGAATGCATAGCCGTTGTAAAAAGAGGTCAGCTTTGAATGAGATAATATAGGCCATTATAAGAATATAGAATATTATTCATTACTTTGGCCAACTTATTCAGGTGGAAATAAGGGGATATTGGGGATCAGGGTCAGATAGATAGATAGATAGATAGATAGATAGATAGATAGATAGATAGATGGATAGATGATAGATGGATGGATGGATGGATGGATGGATGGATGGATGGATGGATGGATGGATAGAAAGATGGATAGATAGAAAGATAGATATATAGAAAGATGGATGGATGGATGGATGGATGGACGGACGGACGGACGAGTAATTTAGTTATCAACTGAACTGCAAGTAGGCTATTCTGGATATAAGCAAGCTGTCTTGTCTATGAACTGTTTATAATGTTCAGAGAGATAAAAAACCCACATGCTATTTGCTTTACAGCCGTGTGGGGAACAGGTGGCATTTCCATTTCAAGATCTCAAGTACACGGTCTATTCCAGGTATGTTCACACTTGACGCATTTAATTTTTGGAGTATACATTAATAAAATGTCTTAAGCTTCCTCTCTGATGTTCTTTATTTGTTGATTATATTGAAGTTGGAAAGCAGGCTTGAGGTCTATGAGAAATAATCAGAATGAATAAAAACATATCAATGCTTATCATCGTAATCAATTGTATGTTGTTCTTTAAGCAATTCACAAGCTCATACCAAACAGATGGAGTAAAAGAGTATGCGTATTTGGTGTGTTGTCCGAAGAGAGGGTTCCGAGCTCGGAATTTGGCCCGAACCCAGAGTGCCCACCCCCATCCCAGGCTGGGATAGGAATAGTTAGGAGTGAGGAGATGGGGTGGTGGAGGGATGCTGGAAAACCGTTGAGGGACAGAGGTAAGTCTGCTGTATATATACCTCCTGTCGCGCTAATTGATTTGATTAACTGAACGTGCTCCTCCCTAAACTTTGCTAATAAAACATGTATTGTGATTCTTTGAACGTTTACATTTTAGGAAATTATTGCTGCGAGGACAACAAGAGGAGCCAGACTGAATAAACAGTGTAGGCCTCAGCTTCTGGAACTGGAGAAAGAGTTTCTATTCAACAAGTTGGCCCTATAGCCAACATTTTACAGCCTTGAAGGCATTCTGGCTGTAACACTAAACCTGACTGAACAAGATTTCAAAATGTGGATTCATAACAGGTGGTCATCAAAAGACAATGCAGAGGAACAGAGAAACAGAGGTTTGATAAGTCAAGAACAAGACTGCAAGGTCAAAAATATGACTTTAATTTCAATCTGATTTTTATATTAAAAAGCATTCAAACATCAAAATTATTTCTATTTGCCAAATAATCAGTATATACTTAACTTCATGAAAAAAGAGGCCCGATGGAAGGGAACTGTGGGGACATTTTGCATAAAGATGTGAAGTTGATGTTTAGTCACAGATTATGCTAAAAGCCATGTGCAACAAAAGGCTGTTGAATTTTATGGCTGTAAGTAGTTTTGTTGATTTGTCAAAATGTTATCTATAGTTATGTTGGTACATGCAGCAAAAAAACTCCAAAAGGAACCATAAATTTAACTTCCTCGATAGAAAGGTTGCAGTTACAAGCGTTTTTCAGTTATAGCGCCCATTATGGGCGGAAGTTGTCGAATTTTGGTGCTTGTCCTCGCAACCATTGTCCTGTTGACAATGCAAACCAAGATTAGTGCAGATTGGTCTTTGCAGACAAACAGCTATTACTCTGCAACTCTTGCCTGGCATCCTTTTGAAACCAGCAGGATTGAAGATTTGGAATAGACCAGAGACTTTTAGGAAAGAAAATCACAAGTTTTTGAAAATCTGGACAAAACGAGGGTTGTTATTATTAGGGACACATTTTAACAGATTATATGCAGAATATATGGCAATATGCAGTTTCATCACCCAATAATTCTGCCATAGGCTACAGATAGCATATATATATATATATATAAATATACGAAATTTTAAAGCAAAAGTGAAACAATAATTTCATATATATATTTATACACTCACCTAAAGGATTATTAGGAACACCATACTAATACTGTGTTTGACTCCCTTTCGCCTTCAGAACTGCCTTAATTGTACGTGGCATTGATTCAACAAGGTGTTGAAAGCATTCTTTAGAAATGTTGGCCCATATTGATAGGATAGCATCTTGCAGTTGATGGAGATTTGTGGGATGCACATCCAGGGCACGAAGCTCCCATTCCACCACATCCCAAAGATGCTCTATTGGGTTGAGATCTGGTGACTGTGGGGGCCATTTTAGTACAGTGAACTCATTGTCATGTTCAAGAAACCAATTTGAAATGATTCGAGCTTTGTGACATGGTGCATTATCCTGCTGGAAGTAGCCATCAGAGGATGGGTACATGGTGGTCATAAAGGGATGGACATGGTCAGAAACAATGCTCAGGTAGGACGTGGCATTTAAACGATGCCCAATTGGCACTAAGGGGCCTAAAGTGTGCCAAGAAAACATCCCCCACACCATTACACCACCACCACCAGCCTGCACAGTGGTAACAAGGCATGATGGATCCATGTTCTCATTCTGTTTACGCCAAATTCTGACTCTACCATCTGAATGTCTCAACAGAAATCGAGACTCATCAGACCAGGCAACATTATTCCAGTCTTCAACTGTCCAATTTTGGTGAGCTTGTGCAAATTGTAGCCTCTTTTACCAATTTGTAGTGGAGATGAGTGGTACCCGGTGGGGTCTTCTGCTGTTGTAGCCCATCCGCCTCAAGGTTGTGCGTGTTGTGGCTTCACAAATGCTTTGCTGCATACCTCGGTTGTAACGAGTGCTTATTTCAGTCAAAGTTGCTCTTCTATTAGCTTGAATCAGTCGGCCCATTCTCCTCTGACCTCTAGCATCAACAAGGCATTTTCGCCCACAGGACTGCCGCATACTGGATGTTTTTCCCTTTTCACACCATTCTTTGTAAACCCTATAATGGTTGTGCGTGAAAATCAGTAACTGAGCAGATTGTGAAATACTCAGACCGCCAGTCTGGCACCAACAACCATGCCACGCTCTAAATTGCTTAAATCACCTTTCTTTCCCATTCTGACATTCAGTTTGGAGTTCAGGAGATTGTCTTGACCAGGACCACACCCTGAAATGCACTGAAGCAACTGCCATGTGATTGGTTGATTAGATAATTGCATTAATGAGAAATTGAACAGGTGTTCCTAAAAATCCTTTAGGTGAGTGTATATATATATATATATATATATATATATATATATATATATATATATATATATATATATATATATATATATATATGAAATTATTGTTTCACTTTTGCTTTAAAATTTCAGATTTCTGGGGATCCTAAACCCATAGGAAAAGCATGTTCTTAAGGTACATTTCTTCCTGGGCTTAACGCCTGTGCTGACTCGGTTTTCTGCGTCCAAGGTCAGCCTTTATTCATTATAAAGTATTTCCTCCGCGCAGAGCAGTACCGCCTCTGCCTCGGCCACACGCTCACACGCCCACAAATATATAGCCGATATAAAGAAAAAAAGCTGCGAGCTTCAGCACGCTGGACAGCGCGTGTGTGAAAACAGCGCGACAGACCGAGCCCGGTGACAACTGACCATTCAATGAGTCTGGCTCCATATCAGCACCAACTACTGCTCACCGGAACTGAAATCTGTTTGAACTAATGCACAGAAAACAATAAGTGACAGATTTAGAGTCCGAGTTCAGAATTCTCTTTTTTTTTATCATAAAAATGATCAAATTAATCTCTCTAAAACTTACTATAACATCCAACGAACTTCTTAAAAACAAAGTTATGTTCTTCATAATATATATATATCAGATACATTCTATTCAAATATAAATACAAAAAAAGTCTGTGAATATTTTCACAGTTTGCAAATTTGCCTTAAGAAAAGTTGGCATTGAACCGAATTGTGTCTAAATTATTTGCATTTGTGTTAAGTCAGTTGACAACGCTATAGTAGAAAGTACAACTAAAACGTTATTAGTCTACTCTTTTCCTCCATCTCTTTACTGTGAACACCATGAAGCATTGTCATTCTCTCCCCCCCCCCCTCTCTCTCTCTCTCTCTCTCTCTCTCTCTCTCTCTCTCTCTCTCTCTGTGTGTGTGTGTGTGTGTGTGTGTGTGTGTGAGAGAGAGAGAGAGAGAGAGAGAGAGAGAGAGAGAGAGAGAGAGAGAGAGAGAGATGCAAACAATATAGGCCTACAGTATGTCTGTAAAAATGTCAAACCTCAAATCTTTGCCGTTATTGCGCCCTTTCTTCATAAGTAGTTATTATGCTAATAAAGTTGAAGCCATTCGTTTTGATGTGGTTTGTTATTCGATTCAATTTGATTACTCCCAGAGCGTTTTAATTCGCTCTCTTTCTCTCGCTCTTACTGAATTGAACTAACGACAGGAGAGAGATGGATGAATGGCTATCCCACCGATGGACATCTACGCCACCATGTGGTTATATCTCTGCAGATAGATTAGGCTTTAAAAAAAAAACTCAACACGTCGCATTTCTTCTTTCAGAAATTAAAGGTTAAAAACTCAGCTCTACCGAAACCTCTGAAATGACTCTCTCTGTATGCGCATATGTATGAAACGATTTATTCATCTTGGCGTCAGACATACTGTGAGGTGGACTGAATTGCTGGTGTCCCGTGGCTGAGACAGATTCTCCCTCCCGCTCACGCATTCGTCCCATACTGGACATTCTTCTATCTAAACCTGAATCGAGGATTTCCGACCAGCAGTCTCGTTATCGCTGAATGGAATATTTAATGTTATCTTGGATTTTCTCTGTCCTGTGGTATTGTCATGGTTTTGTAGTTTTGGAACTCATTTATTCAATAAAAATTACAATTTGCATTAAACATTATTATCAAATAAAAATTACAGCACAATCTGAAAACTTTTCAGGCCACTTTTGAGACTTCAACTGTGTTGATCATAGTCAATTATAAACTTTTCATTATCACATAGCTTTATGGTGTAGGTGCATGTCTGCTTAAGCTCGTTGATTAATACCTTTAATGCAGATATCTTATGGAAACAATGCGTAATTGCGCGTATTTGTTGGCAATATTTTGCTCACTTCAGTGCATTCAAACGATTCGCACTAAAAAAGCCGATCAAGGTATCCCGCGCGCTATTTCTAAAGGCTTCAGTTTTAGTCTCAGAGATTAGAGTCTTTTGTTTCCAGAACAAGGGACTCTGTTCTTTTGTGCGGCCGGGCGACACGAACATGTGGAAATAATTGTGCTGAGCAACTGGAGATGTGTGTTTCTCTGCGAGGGTGAGCTGCAAGGCTTCGGGCTCCTCTGGACCGGCTGCAGGAAGAACGGAGAGGGCTAGAGGGGGGCCAAGCCTGCCCCGGGGCTTCACTCACCACATACCGGGTCCGGGTCAGTCATCTGCACAGAGAGCTGCGAACCACCGAGTGCAGGGGACATGTTGAGTACCAAATCATAATGAGCCATTATCTGCAGCCTGCTATGTCTTGAAGAAAAGCTGAAGGGCAAAAAACAAGAGAAGCATTGGTTGCATTTGAGTTTTTAAGGGAATTTTCCACATTCGAATACAAACGAACCCTATATAAAGTTCAGATTTCATGACCAGTATGTCTTAGAAGCGGTTTATTTAAAAAAGTAGGCTAATAAGTGAGAGCGAGTGAGAGACCGAGAATGACTGCTTTTGTTTCTTATGTTAGAGCGCCCCCTTGGATGCGTCAGCACGTGCCAATGACGGACACACAATTTAGTGATTTCTCTCTGCTGAATTTCCCATTTCGCAACAACACTGCACTCGTCACAAAATTAACCTATAGTCTCCGAGAATCCCATTTGGTCAATGTAAAATGAGAAATAAAAATGACTGCATAAACACTGCAAAGTTGAAAGTCGCAGAAATGACAGAACAACCGCAAATGAAAATCAGCTTAAATCAACATGCATAAAAGAAAGTGCAAATAGCTGCAGCAGCATTGAAAAGCGCAAGCATCTAAAAGCTGAATATGAAGAATGAAGCGTGATGACAAGGTTAATCGAGTTACTGAATGTAATTGGGCATTCCCAATTCTTTGATTTCTTTCCTACCTAAGCCTCTATAAAAACACTTTTAATGGGTCACTTGACTTCATTGTCCCCCCCAAAAAAAGATCCCTTTATTCCAAAAGGGCCCCCTCTTAGACTTACAAAAAACATATGGTCCTTTTCTTCCCTGCTCAACTTCTTTTCATGCACCTCCTTCAGAACTGCAGAGCACGGAGTAATCTGACTCCTCTTCGGAGCTGCAGTGTGAAAACACGGACTCTTATTTTGAAGGGACGCCTAGGGCAGCGGGAGAGAGGAGGGGCCGTTTCCTGAGAGTTATTTACTTTGAGCCAGATGATTAGTTCTCTGGGAAGGATGGACTGTAACATTGAATCAATTACAGGTTGCTCTTGCAGAGGCGCATTTGTGTGAGTGGCCGTGGTGCAGGACGGAGGAGCACAGCACAAGGGAGAGGATTACTTCTGCTTTACAACTGAGGACCCTTGGGCTGATTAGAGTATTTTACAAGAGCTTTGCCATTCATTTTGGCTGTTCTTTTTTATCAAAGGGAACAACCAAAAGGGATTAAAAAGGTATTGTATGTTTCAATTAGTTTAATTAGTTTCTTTTGCATTTTCTTTCATGCAAAGTTTCCACCAGACGTTCAAAAACCTTTGAGCACAATTGCACTTACTCAGGATTAGACTAATTAAAGCTGTTCTTTTATTTCTTCTTTTAACAATTGCATTTTTAATTTACTTCGTTTTCTCAATTTCTGAGACGACCAGTAAAAAGAAGCAAAACAAAAAAAATATTTTAGCCCTATATTAACTTATTTTACTTTTAAATGATAAGTGGATGTTAATATTTTTTTCATAAACGCTCACAATGGACAAGTCAATCATTCGTTTTCATCTCAGAAAAAAAAAAACGGATTTTTCCACTTTGATTCTGGAGACCATCGAGGAGGATATATACTTGTTTCCCCCAAGGAACCGCATTATCACTCGTAAAGTCAAAGCCTGGTTGTGCTGGATCCCAGTTGGAGCCACAGGCGCGCAGCTGGGGGTGTCTCAGCCCGTGGAGAGGCGCAGCACTGGCATCTAATGGCAAACACATTTCAGACTGGATTTTGAGCCTTGTTTACCCATCAACATTTAAATGGGATGCCCATGACCATTCTGGAATACCCTTCTTTGGATTAGTCAGTGGGATGGATATTTATTTATTGCGGAGCGATGAAGTCAAAGCACGACTGAGGAGTTTAGAAAAACTTCTTTACCGCCTTCAAAAGTTCCGCGTCGATGATGAATCTACATGAATGGGGAACTTCTCTCACATCTGGATTAACTTAATGCAATTTAGGTAGTATTTACCAAGGACCAAGGAGACCATGTTGCTTTGACTAAAATAAGGCTGTAATTGGATGAAATAAAAGAAAAAATGTCTGCAGCGATTTCAACTGCTCTATGAGACTTCACCTCACCAGGCCATCTTTAGACCCCTTTCTTTTATTCCCATGGAAATCGTTTTTACGCGTGAAGTAACCGGGTGTTGGATGGCACCCCTCGCTCAGCTGTTGCCCGAGAGTGTCAAGCGCAGCGGATCGGGTGTGTTTGGCAGCCAGTTGCGCATCTGTGTGTGGGCGCCTGGTGATGGGGGGTGCGCGGAGAAAAGTGCGCTCAGACACCGCTGGACAGATGAGCGGTACCAAAAGCGCACCCGTCTGCCATTCCAGAATTGATTCCCACGGCAATCCAATTGATTCCCAAATTGCGGCACAGAAAGGGGTCGACTAATTACAGTCTTACTCAACACCCCCGGATTCACCAAGGATAATTAGCTTGAGTGGGGCTGATATGAGCAAATGGCAGAGCTTCAGTCTTCTCTGGGCTGTAAAAAAAGGGGAAAAAAAGAAAGAAAGAAAAAAAGAGTTTTTCCCCCTTCACTTTGAAGTAGACCTTGCGGTATCATTTTTTCACAAAAGTTTTAAGGAACTGGATATGCTTTCATCAATTATTTACCTTTATTTCATTATTATTATTATTTTACAAGGAACCAATTAAATAAGTGGGACATTTTTTAGGATAATTAAGTTTTGCAATAACCGAGCTGACCACTTTAGATTGAGTGACACTGGCTGTGTGCTGAAGCGCTGATGGAACCCAGGGGTCTGAGGATTAGACAGACAGAGATAAAACACGCGCGCGTGGAATGTCTGATTAGAAACTCGGCAAGGCAAGCGTTTAAGACCAGCGACGGGACTTTTGGATCACAGGAAATCACAGGAACAAAAACAGAATGCAACAATTTGTGCTTCAGAACTGGAATCTTGTTTACGCACTTTAGTCTTATAGTTCATAAAACGTTTGAATATAATTGTTATTTCAGATGGCCAAATTTAATTGCATATTAATTTAGACCGAGAAAAAATATAGATTTTAAATAAATTAAACCGTCAACCACTCATAACTCCCGCTCAGAGTCACATAGATTAAGCAGTACAAATATAAACCATTCTTAATACTGAGATGTGTCCATATGAGCTGTTAGGTCTTATATTTTAAGATATCCGTATGGTTTAGGAGTTTAAAAGTTAAAATTGAAATTTTTGGAACATTGAGAAAAAAAAACAAAAAACTCATATCTGTTGATTCTATTCGCTGCGGTGGTCTGTCGGGGGAAATGTGTAGGACTGTGTCTCCTCCTGCTGGTCAAACAGCTGAAGCTGAACAGATCTATCCAAGCGCTCCCCGACAAAAAGAGTCTGGCGTCAGTTTGACTGAACAGCGCCCAGACTCTTAAAGACCTTTTATGTCTTGGCACTGAACCTTTCCAAAACTTTCTACTTCCGATGATTCAGACTACCTGAGCTAATAGAGGTTCATCTTTTACACTGGATTAACCACAAGAGATCAAACCCAAAACTGACACACACACACACACACACACAAAAGAAGAAAAAAGTTAAATACATTTGTATAATTTTCATATTTTCTTCAAATATTTAAAATCGTAACATCTTTCCCCTCCCCTTTCAGCTGAGCACAATCAAAGTAACCATGGGATTCCTGGAGACACATCTCGTTTTGGGGATTGTCTTACTAGGGGTATTTTCAGGTATGTGGAATAAAAAAACAAAAAACAATATGTATATATATAATAGTTCTGATTAATGCTATTTCTTCTTATTATTATTTTTTATCTTACTAATATAAAAAAGGGTTATTTTTTAATATATATTTAAAAAGCTACAGTATAATTCATTGAATACATTAAATATTTCCCTGCAGATGTTTCAAAACCTCGGCCGGTCATTAATTCAGATAAAGATGAATTAATTCTGACACCTCATTCGGAGTTCAACATCACATGCTCTGGAGAAAGCAGAGTGAGATGGGTCGAGCCATTACCGGACAACAGCGTAGTGCATTCCGGGTTTAATCACAGCACTTTGGTGATCACTGATGTTGAGGCATTAAACACACGTCTCTACATCTGCGAATATGTGGATCAGCCTGAAAGCTACGCTGATATCTACGTTTTTGTTTCAGGTATTCACGACTACTGAATAGCCTATATTACAAATTATTAGCACATTATGTTTTTGTAAAAATGACTCACCTCTTGTTCCACAGATCCTGAGGTTCCATTCGTGTCTGAACCTGTTGTTGAGGTAGATGAGATGGGCATGACTATCCCATGCCTCGCTACAAACCCACATTCTCAAGTGATTCTCAGAGACCTGCAGAGTGGGGATGAGGTTTCTCTGTTTTACGACCACAAGATCGGCTTTTTCGGCATATTAGCACCAGGTCAATACGTTTGCGAGACGATCGTGAATGGCAAAGCAGTGAGGAGCAGAGTTTATAATGTGCCAGATGACACGGGTAATTAATGCACAACAAATAATTAAACATTAAGACTGTTTAGGTTACAACTTTAGACATTCTACCAACTATAAGTACACTGTAAAGTTATGACAACATATTTTTTTACATTGCTTTAACTCATTAAGTAAAGCAAAGTTTTTTAATAGGTTATATAAGATTCAACTCATTTTTTTTAAAGTCAGTTAGATTTAATTTAAGTTGAAATGACTTAAACATCCAAATTTATAGTACTTAAAAATTTAAGGAAGCAACTTTTTTTTTTCCAGTGCAATAGCAACTTCATGTATCTCTCTCTAATTTGCAACTATGTCAGCTAACTCTTAATTAGGGTCACTGTGATTTTGCCAAGTAAGACATGTTCTTGGATCAACATTTTTTATTGATCCTGGAGCAACATTCCTGTCTGGAAATTTAGTCCTAACCCTATCGCTACCTCTAAACCTAACCCTACCCATAACATTTCCCTAAAAGCAGAGTGAAATTATGGGTGAATAACACTAACGTAGCACCTCAGCCCGGTTGAAAGCCTTAACTTGACATAAACTGTAAACTTGTCCCTCAAATCTGATTGGATGATTGGAATGTTTTCCAGGATCAACAAAGAAATTGATCCAGGAACATGTTGTATTTGGTGAAATCACGTTCACCCAGAGTATCGGTAGACTATAATTAAGTACAATAAGTTGACATGTACTTGCAAAAGTTACTTACAGTCAGTAGAATGTCTGTTGGGGAACATCAAAATAAAGCGTTAGCAGATATTAAGCAGACAAGTCTACTCTAATGACTGGTCGTTGACATGTAGTTGCAAAGTTACTTATAATTAGTAGAATGTCTAAAGTGGACTATTGGAATAAAGTGTTATCTTTTATTAAGATTTCTGTATAATGGGCCATAAAGTGAAACATTAGGTCATAGCTTTGACATTACATGAGTACCAAGGGAGATTACAAATTCTTGTTGACGAAGAGATGATGACATTTTGAGTTGGGGTGGGCTGCAGGTGTGAGATGCTTACACACACTTGCTTCATTTTAGATCATCACACACCGCACGTTACTCATGAGAAGAACATTTAGTGGCTGTAAGGAATTTATACAGGAATAAATCGAAATGATTGATAAAGTGATTGGGTGTTTCTGCATTGGTCTTGGACTAAGTTTAAGTCCTTGCAACAAGTAACTGGTCCTGTTTTCACTCACACGTTTTTATCATTAATAGAAGACTAGTAAGCAAAAATGAGTTTTATAACACCATTGTTCATTTGATTTTATTGAAGATGACGACGACGATGATGAACAGCATGTGAATGAGGATGAACAGCAGGGCTTCAGCATACAGCTAAGAGCCAGTATGAAGGATGTGAAAGAGGGGGATGCTGTCAATCTCACCTGTGAGACTCCTCCTGGAAAGGCTTTCCACCAGCAGTGGCTGCATCCCCAAAAACAGGCAAGAACCTCAACTAAGAATCGTTTTTTGTTCTCTCTCTCTCTCTTTCCCTCTCTGTTTTGTACTTCCCTAATATATGCAAAACTGGGTCCTCTGAAACTCTAGAACTGAAGACTTCTGATGTGATGCAGAGGTGTTTTCTGGTGTAGTATTCCTTTACTCTTTATGTTACAGTAGGAGAGAATGCAAACATTTGATCTTAAAAAAGTGAAGGTAGAAACCTCAAAGGAAAGGAATGACACTAATTTACTGTGTACTTTGACCTATGACCTGCACGTCCTGTGAGTGTTCAGGACAGATGTGTGTTTCTTACTGGTCTTGTGAATCCACATGTGTGTGGGAATATAGAAAACTGTGCATGTTTAAGGAAGGATTTTCCTAATATAAAAGATGCCTGATATTTTTCAGTTTGTAATATTTTTGTGTTTGATGATTAATGTGAGTTCCTAATCAAAATGTGTTTATTTGATAGTTATTTATTTAGTTGTCATTTAGTTTGTATTTGATGATGTATTTGTGTGTGTGTGTGTGTGGCCTGGTAAACCCTACATTATGGGGACAAAATGTCCCCACAAAGATGGCAATATCTGAAATCCTTGTCCTTGTTGGGACATTTTTTGGTCCCATGAGAAAAACAGCTTATAAATCATCTTAAGTGATGTTTTTTGAAAATGTAAAAGTTGTTTACTTGGTGGTGAAAGTGAGTTCCAAATCAAAAGAAGTTAGTTAGTTAGTTTTTGTGTGTGTTTGTGGGAAAGATGTGTTTATATTTCATTGTGATATAGCTCACCATCCATGCTTGTTTTAAATGAGTCTGTCAGAAGCATTATCTTTAAAATAAGAGACATTGGTTTTTGAAAGCAGTGTGGAATAGTGTAGAGAAGTTCCAAGTCCTTGTCTGGTCTGGAGCTGTGTTGGTTCTGCTGGGGTTGTTTATGATGAGTTTGCTGTGCTTGTCTGATTGCAGCCCTTTAAAAGACTTTTGTAGAGCTGCACTGAAATATGGGTACAGACTAGTCCTGGAAGAGAAAATGTGTTACTGAGGCTAAAGTACATCTTTGCAAAGAAAAAACTGATATAAAAATGGAGTAGGTTAAATAGATTATAGAAGGAAACATTTTTAAAAAATCCTGTAACTGATGTCTATCATCATTCCACATGTGCACAGTAAACACAATGTGTGTAATATTGCTCTTTATTTTCTCTCACTATTCAGGCCAGAGAGGCTGTTCCGATAAAGTTAGCTTTCCCAGACAAGGTTCAGTACATCCTCAACATCCCAAAATCCTCTGTGGCAGACACTGGACGCTATGAGTGTTCTGTAACCATCCAGGCCACTGGACAAACCAAGTCCAGTAGCGTGTGGATCACAGTCCATGGTATGTACTTCCCTTTCTCACTTAGATTCTGCACACCTCTGCTTTCACCATTAAAACCAGTAAACGGAGATGGGATGAACAGATGTGGGGTAGACAATCAATCAATGTTCTTTCTTTCTTTCTTTCTTTCTTTCTTTCTTTCTTTCTTTCTTTCTTTCTTTCTTTCTTTCTTTCTTTCTTTCTTTCTTTCTTTCTTTCTTTCTTTCTTTCTTTGCGTCCTTCCTTAGATAACTCTTTTGTGGAAGTAATATCTAATGGTATTGGGCCAGCGGAGGTTGCGTCTCTTCTGGAGGAAAAAGAGTTCACCATTTACATTGATGCTGACCCTGAGCCAAAGGTCAGGTGGTTTAAAGATGGCCTTCAGCTGGATGACAGCTACATCTCCACCAAGACCACTCATCTGGGTGGCCTCAGGTAGAATTTCACAAAATTGCTGACAAAATACACAATATTTTAATAATCTCTATTACTGATAATATTTCTATGAAATATATTATAATATATGAATGCATTTCTTTGATAAGATATCACAAAGGTTTTATGGGAACACTTTTTATTGACCTAAATAAATAAATGCTGAAAAAAGTTTTTTTTTTAATATTTAAAAATCAACATTAAATATTTATAAATAAATAAATACTGTAGAAATGTATCTTTTATACATTTAAAAAAAAATAGCAAAATAAATAAATACTATAAAACTTTATATTTAAAAACATTAACCTTCATTTATAAATTGTTTTACAGAATTTTATTTCAGCTTAAGGTTGATTTTTAAATATTCATGCAACTCGAAATATTATAAATATATTTGTATATATACAAATTAACATTGAGTTAGATTGATAAATGGTGTAAATTTATTGTTAGTTCATAATACCTAATACATTAACCTTTGTTAACAAAGCTTTGTCACCAGTTTCATAATACCACTCAATAACTGTAATGATTATATCTTTTTCTTATGAAGGTATGAGAATATTCTGGTCTTCCGCCATCCCATAGAGGAGGACAGTGGCATCTATGAGGTTGTTGCGTCGACTGGCTCCAGGACTTCAAGATTTTCATTCAAACTGCTGGTTGAAGGTATGATTATATAAAACAGCCGAACTATGTATGAAGTGCCTGGATTGATTCAGAAACGGCAAATCTAAAGCATTGGTATGCATGAGATGTGTATGAGAAAATCAAATACTTGTTCATGTCATGTTCAATGTTTTTTTTTTGTACAGCCATACACCCAGAGCTGCCACAAACAGTGCTGGCTCCAGTGATGTGGCCCCAGAGGGAGAGCATGGAGGTGTCTCTCCACTCAACTTTCAGACTCACATGTCGAGGTCAGGCCGAGCTCATTTGGCGCAGCCCTGTTCATCCTCATGATCAGACCAACTCTGAAAAGAAAGGACTCTTCATCTCTACTGTGACTGTTGGCAACGCGACAGCTGCTCACACAGGAGAATACAGCTGCAGCTATGACAGCAACAACACTGAGGAGACCACCATCTACATCTATGTGCCAGGTAGCTAGTGATTTTTCTTTCCACCCCTCTTATTGTACAAGCTGAATTGTTGTAGTGAAGTTGTTGGCGAACTGACGTTGAATTCTTTCCCTTCAAACATTTTGTTCCATCAACGCACACAGATCCACAAACACCGTTTGTACCATCCATGACACCTTTTGAAAACCATGTGTTGAGTCACGATGAAATGGAGATTCCCTGCCGTGTGACAGACCCGAGCGCCAGCGTCTCTCTGATTCACATTGAGACCAATCAGGTTCTGGACAGTGTCTATGACAGCAAGAGAGGTTTCGTTGGCCTCTTCAACGCTGGCACGTATGTCTGCAGGGCCCTCATTAAAGGACAGAAGCATGACAGCATACAGTACATCGTTCACGGCTGGACAGGTCAGTTTATTTTAGAGTTTTAAAAAATCGACATATTCTTAATCCAAATAATTTCAAAACAAGATTTTACTTGAGAAGCAAAATTGGAAAAGAGGAATATTTTAATTGTATTTTTCTAAGGTTTTTGTGCATATCAACTTTTTTTTACTGGAATAAGCATAAGACAAAAATTTAATTGTGTTTTTTTAATTAAATTAAATTAAATTAAATGCTTTAAGTGTTTATATAGTCTCCTTAAAAACAACTTAATTTATCTTACACTCATTTTTTTTCTTGCAAGGTTCAAGAATGTCTAATCTAAATATCTAGTTCAGTCATGAAACTCTAGAAGGTGCAGGCTGATTGGTCCTTTACATGCAATTTGCAAGCAATCACATCGTTACCGCATGGCACAAGATGACTGGCCTCTGCTGATACTGCAGCCAGTGAGATTGCTTCCTCAACATTTAAATAGTCTGGTTTATTGTTTGCTGTAAGCTAGTCCTGGAGCGCTACCAGAGTTCCTCTGAAAACCTCCCACCTCCCCCAGCTCCACCTGCCTAGATCTGCTACAGGAATGATGTGTTTCTATTAATGCAGAAGCAGCAGATCTAACATGCTCACAGCAGTGTGTATGTGTATCTTTTAGCAGTAGCAAGTCCATACATATATTTTTATATATATATATATGTGTGTGTGTGTGTGTGTGTGTGTGTATATGGTTAAATGTTTCTGCCCTTTTTCAGGAGACAATGAATTTGGTTTCTTCCCCTGCCATGCATTAAACCAACTGAATTTGACTTTATTATATTGTTTCTCAGGAGGGTCTGATTTGAGAGTCGAGCTACGAGCAGAGAAGAAGGCTCTGCTGGCGGGTGAGACAATCACTGTTGACTGTGTGGCCAGAGGCAGTATGATGTTGGAGGATCACTGGAAATACCCTGGGAAACTGGTGAGATAAACAGCTCCAAAATAATAATAATAAAATAAAATAATTAATATATATATATATACCTTCCCACACATCTTGTTTAACCTAAATAAAATAAAATAAAACAAAATAATACAAATTATATTTTTACATACATTTATATTCTGCCTCTGTCGTTCTCTCTCAGGCGGATCGAGGAGTAAAGACCGTAAAGGAGAATGAGCGAGATCTTGAGATCCATTATACTCTGAGAGTGACTAATGCCTCACCGAAAGACAGCGGTGTCTACGCCTGCTCCATCACTAACATTAACAGCAACGAGAGCCAAACCAAACAGCTCACAATTACAGTCTATGGTACAGAGATCACATATACACTCCCACAGACACACGCTATAAAATACACATGATTTTCAATGTTTAAGGCAGATTCACACGTGACAGTGATTAATTTGCATTCCTAATCTGCCCCTATGCACAGATCATGAGTTTGTGCACATAAATCCATTGATTGGTCCAGTGGAGACTACTAGGCTGGACGAGGTGCGAGAGTTCAGGGTGGACATAGAGTCTTTACCCGCACCCAAAGTCACATGGTTAAAGGACGGCTCCGTCCTGGGAGACGTTGCTGTAGAGATCAGCACCAGCCTCCTGAATATCAGCGAGACCAGGTGACCACAACTTCCACCTCACCAACCTCATCTGAGCACTGTGGCATGCTTACATCTTCTGTATTTACAAGTGACCAAAATTGCTGTACTTATAAATTGTATTTGTGCTTAAATATTAGTGTTGATTTAAAGCTGTTGTGTGGTTTGTTCAGGTACCAGGGTGTGTTGACCCTGATCAGGGCTAAAGCAGAGGACAGCGGGAACTATACCGTCAGGGCAGATATAGGCAGCCTGACTACCAGCTACAATTTCTACCTTCAGGTTAAAGGTGGGACCTTTTTTTTGTTGTTTCTGTCACTCCTTTGTTTACCTACATTTACATGTGTTTGCTTTTGCCTCTGCTTGCTGTTGGTTTATCTCAAGGCACCTCTATATCTTTCTTCAGCACTCTTTACATATATTTGCTTACGTTTTTCTTGTTGTCAACTGGAGGATCTTTGTCAAGCAATCTGTAGCTACATGTACTTACAGTACAAGTGCTGGATTTCTTATGTTCTGGATGTGTTCAAAACAGAGGTGTAGAAATTACTGAAAATAATTACACCATGTTAAAGTAAAGGGTAATGTTTAAAAATGTTACTCAAGTTTTCACATTTAATTGTAGTTAATTAGGTTAAAAATTAGCTTTTGAAATTGACCGATGAAATCAAGAGATCTTTGTATTAAATAAACAGTTAACCATAATTCAAGGCTCAAAATTAAAAGCTCAAGTTATTAAATGGAAACTAATGTCATGAAACCTGTTTCCTGAAACATCAAACAAATCAATAATTCTTTGCACAGCATAATTGTTTAAATAAAAGTTTATGAAGTCATAGCATTTCTTCCCTAGTGAAAAAAACGAAATATATTTAAAATACAGTAAGTATACTACAAATCCATTCCATTTGCTGCCTATTCATAATGTACCTGAAATATAAATACTTTGTAACATTATAAATATCTTTATTGTCACTTTTGATTATTTTGATGCATCCTTGCTGAATAAAAGTATGAATTTCTTTTTGTTGCCAAAACAATTGTGGTGGGGCCAGTAAAAATGTTGGCAAGGAAAGTAAAAATCTGTCTCCTCTTACAGTTCCCCCTGTGATTGTGGACCTGATGGACATCCACCATGGCTCTGCTGCAGGTCAGGAAGTGGTGTGCACTGTTGGCGGCTCCCCTGTCCCTGACGTGGACTGGTATATCTGCAAAAACATTAAACAGTAAGCAGTCTTCCTTCTTCTTTCGCTCTGTTACTCTACAGGTATTGGAATACAGGAATTTCTGTCTTCCTTCATTTGATCATCATTTCTCACTCTTTCCTTCTATAAAAGCAGTCCAAACTGGTGACACAGTCACATCCCTAGAGTTTAAAGTCAAGGCACCATAATGACATGCTGACCTCACTTTTCTTTCTTTCACCAGCTGTGCCAATGATTCCTCCCAGTGGATACCGCTTCCGATCAACTCTACGGACTTCACTGTGGAACTGCAAATGGATGTGGACAACCACATTGAGAGTCACATCATTTTCCACCATCTTGAGAGCACGATTGCTGTGCGCTGTATGGCCAGAAATGACATGGGTGTTGTTTCACGGGAGGTTAAACTTGTGTCAAATGGTAAGAAGCCTGTTCTTGTCTCTACAGAGACTGCTTTTTTAAATTTTAGCAGCCTCAAAGTAGATTTTTTTAAACCAATCCATTCATCTGAAGTGCTTTAAATCTCTTAGTGTCACTGTTTGTCATGCATTCATAGAGTAAACAAAGTTTCAAGCTGATTTGAAACTAATTTGAATCACAGGTGTACAGTTTATTTAGGGATGAATTCCTGGGAGTAGATTTGCACTGAGAATAAGTTTTGTTTGTTGAAATTTCATTCATTGTAAGGAAAGATCTCTGTTTTTGTGTCATTATCTGTTCATCATGGTGCTTTAAACTCAGCAAATGCTACTTGTAGTAGTCCTAACATCTGTTAGCCTCATTTCGTGCCTGTCTTGTCAGGCTCCCCATGTCATTTTCCTGTGATAGATTTCTCAGGTGGACCGTCCACTGCGTTTAGAAACAAATCCATATGTGTTTACACTAGTTTCTGTTGGCAGGGGTTTCGCTTCACTAAGTTACAGCTTAAATGAATTGCTCACACTGGGCACCTTGATTAACACAGCATACAAAAGTGATGCAGTTCAAAATATTTATACTTGTATGATGACATTATTAGGTACATTATTTTAGCTTCAGCACAAGGAAAAGCTAGTTTTGTTTCGGCAGTTTTCATAGATCAGTTTTGTACCATATCCTTTCATATTTCCACCCTCCACCTCCTCATTGCTGCTGGTGTGTTCAGGTCCGCACTCAGAGCTCACTGTGGCTGCTGCTGTTCTGGTGCTGCTGGTCATTGTCGTCATCTCACTCATTGTGCTGGTCATTATCTGGAAACAGGTACTCACTCATTCATCCACTCACTCACTCATTCACTTGCCCATTTACTCATTTACTTACACTGACTCTGTGACTCAACCATTCACGCACTCACCCTTTTAAATGCTTATTCATTCATTCATACTTACACTACAAATCAATAGTTTGGTGTCTGTAAAAATCTTTTAAGAAATTAACTTTTATTCCGCAAGGATGCATTACATTGATAAAAAGTGACAGTACAGAGTAAAGATTTATGTTTCAAATAAAGACTTTTCTTTTGAACTTTCTATCCATCAAAGAATCCTGAAGAAAAATGTATTACGGTTTACACAAAAATATTAAGCAGCACAGCTGCTTAATATTGATAATAATAAGAAAATAGTATTAGAATATTAGAATGATTTCTGAAGATCATGTGAAAATTCAGCCTTGCCGTCACAGGAATAAATTACTTTCTAATGTAGATTCAACATTGTAATAATGTTTCACAATATTACGGTTTTACTGTATTTTTGATCAAATCAATGTACAACTGGTGAGCATAAGAGCAAAAACATTAAAAATCTCACTGACCCCAAACTTTTTTTTATTTGCTCATTCGCTCAGTCTCTTTATACAATCACTCACACATTCATCCACTAACATACCTATTCAGATATTCACACTGATGCACATATTCACAAATCCCCACTCTCTTACATTCATTCTTGTAGTCGCTCATGCACATTTGAGGTATGAATAGACAATGCATCAACGCTTCTGTGAGGGCTGAAATGAGATTGTAAATTGAACATGTCACATTGTTTGTGTGTGAATGACACTTCTCACCTCTCAACCTGAGTGTGGAACAGCCTGACTGTCCTCCAGTATCTGTAAGCTCTGTTCCTGACCACATGCGAATCACTCTCTCCTTCTGCACCTGTGTTACAGAAACCACGTTATGAGATCAGATGGCGTGTGATTGAATCGGTCAGTCCGGACGGTCACGAATACATCTATGTCGATCCCATGCAGCTTCCATATGATTCCCGCTGGGAGTTCTCTCGAGATAGCCTTGTTCTGGGTGAGTAGCAGTTGTAGTGAATCAGTCCACCGTGGTCTTGTCTTGTGGATTCAGTGTGGTTCAGCCATCTTTAAGTGACATTTTGTTGTGGTCGTGTGCTTGATGGGATTGTGGTTTTGTAATCTGACATCATCACAATCTACTGCACAGATTATATTTAGGTGATCTGTGTGGTGACTGTGCAGACTGATTGAGGTTTTTGACTCAAACATCCAAAATGGTCTTGCACAGGAAACCACTGTGGTAATACTGAATGTTACAGAAAGCGCTTTGTGTTTGCATGCTCTCTTACACTAGATAATGTTTCTGTGGATTGTGGCATCCTCTGGTTATGCAAACGAGTTAAAAGTTTGTGTGTGTGTGTGTGTTGCAGGTCGTGTCCTGGGCTCAGGAGCGTTTGGGAAAGTGGTGGAGGGAACTGCTTACGGACTCAGTCGTTCTCAACCTGTGATGAAAGTGGCTGTAAAAATGCTTAAACGTGAGTTAATTGAAGTTTGACTAGTAGTTCTGATTTGCATATATAAAATGTCTGGTGGGAGAGTAATTTTTTGCAAGCAGGATAATAAACACGGCAAAATCTCATTTATGAATTATGATGATTCTGATATTAAAAGCACATTTTTGTTGGGAATATGGTAATATAATTGGCAATATGATTGCTTCCTCAGCGACAGCACGCTCCAGTGAGAAACAGGCTTTGATGTCAGAGCTGAAAATTATGACCCACCTGGGCCCTCACCTAAACATCGTCAATCTTCTGGGAGCGTGCACCAAATCAGGTGAAAATGCACAAACACACAGATAACAAAGACAAACAGACAGTCTCTAGGGTGGTGTCTTCTTGGTTTGTGGGTTTTTATTGTGTGGCGTTTTAACAGGCGGAGTTAAGTGCAATGTAGAACTTTAACCTCCTGCTTTTAGACATTTTACAAGTCTCTGAAAATATTAGACCAGTTTTATTAACACTGCTCTCAATCCTTCTCCTTTTCTTTCTTTTTGTCCATTTCTCTTTTCAGGACCAATCTACATTATCACAGAGTATTGTTTCTATGGAGACCTGGTGAATTACCTGCATAAGAACAGAGATGGTTTTCTCAGCCGCCACACGGAAAAGGGCAAGAAAGATCTAGACATCTTTGGCATCAACCCAGCCGATGAGAGCAGCAGGAGGTCAGCCAGCACACATACCCACACGAAAGATGTGATTTGCTGCATAATAAAAATGTAGTTTTTAGGTCAAAACCTGATGTTAGGAATTGTTCTTGTTTAGCTCTTTAAAGGGGTGGTATAATGCTCTTTTCACAAGATGTAAAATAAGTCTCTGATGTCCCCAGAGTGTGTATGTGAAATTTTAGCTCAAAATACCCCACAGATATTTTTATATAGCATGTTAAAATTGTCACTTTTTAAGGGTGAGCAAAAATGCACCGTTTTTGTGTCTGTCCCTTTAAATGCAAATGAGCTGCTGCTCCCAGCACGGGGGGCGGAGCTACAACAGCTTGTGTCCTGAAAATTTCAAAAACTTTTTTTGTTTATGTTTAAATTTATGAAGCTGATGTAGAGTTAACTATCTTCTAGTCATTGATTAGCAAATTCTGTCATGATAATCTATAAATCGCATTCCCGGGGGCGGGGTTTATGTAAATTTTAGGGTTAGTGATGTCACTATCCCGGGAGGAATGTGGTGTAGTCTCTATCAGCCGTTTGTTGTAGTCCTTAAAAAGCAGTTTCTTTAAAAGCAAATATCTCCCTTTGCTTTGAACTTTGAGCATCGTAACTTTGCAGATGTTGTTTATGATCAAACAGCAACATTACACACTAACTAAAGTTAGAAAAGTGAAATCATAATCAACCACCCCTTTAATCTGATTGAAGATTAGGGGTGTCGGGATTGCAGTCTAATTGGGTAAGTGAAGTCATTTATGAGAGGAGAGAGATAAAAGACAAGTAAAGAGGTAGAGTGGGGGTGTCGCGATATATCGGTATTTACGATAACCGTGATATTTCAAATGAATAGCACACATATGATAATATGGCACATCAATTATCCAGTGCCAGTCTCTGGTTAACATCCCAACGTACAGTAGGTGGCGGTATTGCACCTTAACGCAAACGTTATAAAACCTTAACGTTATAAAACGCAAGCTGTCACAGCGCGCAGCTGCTACTGCCGCGTAAAAGCATGTCGTTGGATATGACAGAGACACTCTATACCCACACTCCAAGAAAGTTAGCTCGCCAGTATGGACGTTTTTTTGGATTCAGCAAAAATGACTCGTTAATCAGAAATGTTACATTAACCTGTTAACTGCTGACTCCTTTCTGTGTTTTTTTACATCCCTCTGGGCTTTTAGACCAAAATTGTGCTCATTTGGATAAAAATTTGTGGATTATCATATGTTCACTTAAAATATCTTTAGACAGCAGTATATTTTCTTCTTCTATTTGACCCAAAATAGGACGATGTGAGCATTATGGAGCGCTAAACTCTCACGTGTAATTTGTTTCATTCATACTCAACGCCGGAGGACTGAAAGACTCATGAGTAAGTTCCAGGAAATCCCTAATACAGACAAAGACGTCCAGTGATCGCTGTAGCTGAATAAAACGCAGATATACAGCAGACACCTATTGAAGAAGTGCATACATTTTTGGTCAAGGTCTTGTATTGACAATGCAAGAGTCAAGCACTCTGTAAAGTCTACTCCAGCACATCCCAAAGACTTTCAAGGAATTTAAGGTCTGGACTCAGAGGTGCCAATTCATGTGTGAAAATTATTCTTTATTCTCCCTCCCAACCATTCTTTCACAGTTTGAGCCTGATGAATCTTGACATTGTCATCCTGGAATATGGATGTGTCTTCAAATATGGTTGTTAAAGAAATGAAAAGCTATAGACTCCATCAGTTAGGGTTAGAGGAACTGTTGGCAAACATAGAACCATAATAGTCACTGCAATAATGACCCAATCATTGACTCTTAAGCATTTGCATATTTATGTGTGTGTGCAGCTACGTCATCCTGTCTTTTGAGGGGAAAGGTGATTATATGGACATGAAGCAAGCAGACACCATGCAATACGTCCCCATGCTGGAAATGAGCGAAGCTTCAAAATACTCTCCCATCCAGAGATCAGACTATGACCATCCTCCCACTTACAGACAGTCAATTGGTAAGAGAACTCTTTTAAAGGAATAGTTTAACCAAAAATTAATATTCAGTCATCATTTACTAACCCTCACTCTCATGTTGTTTCAAACCAACATGACTTTCATTCCTCTGTGGAACACAAAAGCAGATATTTTAAAGACTCTGCTTTTTTCCCCATCAAAGACCAATGAATGAGAACTGAAGCTTTTAAGCTTACAAGGCAAGCCATGTAATTCCAGAATAAAAGATAATTATGGCTGAATACAAACAAAAGAATATGATAAAAGAATAATGAAGATTACCTCTCATACCCGCAGAGGTGTGGAAGGTTTGTCGAGGGAAAACAATAGAACATGAATGGCGCAGTTCTCCTTGCCAGGCAATAGAAAATAGACTGCAAGTAGATGTTTACAGGGCAATAAAATAATGTATTAACATCTTATCAGCCTTCTCTAAAAACTCACATAACATGGTTTTAGAAAACGCTTCATAAAATTAATAGGTTTAAAAAATCCTCATATTTGAAATGAAGCATGAGCAGATTTGTGGCTTCACTTTAATTTTGGTTATAAGTTGTTATACCACATCCACATAATATTTTTATACATTTAAAAAATCTATTCTTAGTATTTGTTATTGTTTTTATGTTTGAGCTTATATTTATTCATATTAATAACAGTCTGAGTAATTCTGAGTATTGAACTGTAAACTCTTAAGTTTTGGCTTTCTAAATATATGTTGGTTATGTGTCTATTCAGAATAACCATAAAAGTATCATAAAGACTGACTTGTGTGCTATTGCACTAGCTATTTGTACATATATGTATGACTATTGCAAGTCTTCTGAAGTCATATCCGAGCTTTTGTGTGAGGAACTGGATTAGTCCGACCAACTGATTCATTGAAAAGATCTTACTCCATGAATGATTATTCCCGAATCATTAACTCTTACCAAGCAGAGCTGAAGCACATGACAATATTAACAGTGGAAAAACATCTTACATTTTAGACTACAGACAAATTTACAAAGCTATTGTATGACTTTAAAAACTTTAAAAGTTTGAAAGCTCTAATTCATTGAAATTGCATTGAAAATAGCATGAAAAACCATTTTCTCCCTGTGTGTTGTACGGAAAAAAGAATGTCATACAGGTTTGGAACAACATGAGGGTGAATAAATAATGACAGAGTATTTATTTTTGGTTGAACTATGCCTTTAAGTATAAATCACATCTCCACTTCTTTCCTTTTCCTGTTCTGTTTTCTCATTCTTAATCCTCCTGAAACTTTCTGTCTATCCCTCGTTTACTGCACGTACTCCGGTTGGTTTGGCATGTTGTGGTCTGGTTTGGCTTGGCTGGTTGTTGTAGGAAACACACACACATACACACTGATGTTTAGCTAGTGATAGCAGAGAGGTCCACCCATGTCACTACAGTCCGTGCACCCTGCAATTACAGATGGTAATTGTAGCGCAAACGTCTTAATGCATCCATCTGCCTGCCATTCCTCAGACTTTACACATACACAAAATCATTTTGAGCATACAGTTCTAATTTAAAATGTTTGTGTGAATAACAGACGGTGAAGTTGAGAACCTTCTCTCAGATGACACCAATGAAGGCCTGACGACAGTGGACCTCCTCAGTTTCACGTATCAGGTGGCTCGAGGGATGGAGTTCTTGGCCTCTAAGAACGTAAGTTAAATCCTGTTTTTGCAGGATAACTGCCTCTGTCAGTTTAGTCTGGAAACATTTGCTTCAAAACACTTTTGATCTTGCTTATGCCGTTTAGACATAACATTGAGACATGACATTATAGTGATTCTGGATGTTTTTTGCGGAGGAGGTGACTTGATGGCAGGTTTCTATATTTGAGAAAATGGTTGCTTGTATGCACTGTGGCTGTATAGTTAAAATACGTAGGATTGAGGGTTTGCAGAGCTTCCCTGGTAAACTGAAACCTCTCAGTAAAAACTACACTGCTATCATTTCATGTTATGTTGAAGCAACTATTAATTAAACCTCTTGTTTAAAATTCGGCAACAGAGGGTTTACTAAATCTCGTCTCGCAAAGGTGGACTTTCTAGACCACCCTTGAAGAAAGACAGAGAGTTGAGGAAAGTTTGAAAATAATAGTTCAAATAAAACCGATTTATAAAACTGCTTATAATTAAAAGAAATCCTGATAAATCATTTTCAAAGAAATTATATAATGTGTGCCATTTAAAAAAATGTGTGTGGCACTTTATCCTTTTGTGGTTTAAAAATGTCTTAACATAATGCTAAATTATATAGAATATAATATCAGTATAGTATAAAGAGAAAAACAAATGTTTGAGCCTTTTGATGGGGCTGTAAGGGTACATGACAAATGTGTAAAAGACTGTGTTAAGTATATAAATTCTTTTTTCTATATAATACAACCCACTAAAACGGAACTGAATCTCTCTGTACCAAACACACTCTCTTGTTTACTTCTATTTGTCCCTGTTTCACACAGTGTGTACACAGAGACTTGGCTGCACGTAATGTCCTGCTGTCTCAAGGCAAGATAGTGAAGATCTGTGACTTTGGGCTGGCCAGAGACATCATGCACGATAACAACTATGTCTCCAAAGGAAGTGTGAGTGGTTGTTTTAGTCCTTATGTGGTGTTTTTGATTAATCATCTTAGATTATGGATATTTTCAGTGTTTTGACATGCCCTGTTTTGGCAAAAAGAGTTGGAGCAATCGCCTTCTAATACTTCCTCTTTTTGTCTCTCACACGCAGACTTTTCTTCCAGTGAAGTGGATGGCCCCTGAGAGCATTTTTGATAACCTGTACACTACACTCAGTGACGTCTGGTCTTATGGCATCTTATTATGGGAGATCTTCTCTCTTGGTATGATTAATATGACCATAGAATTTTTTTTTGTTTGCATTTATTTACAAACTTTACAAATGACAAATGCACAGTATATAATGTGTTTTTGTCGTTTCTGTAGGAGGGACGCCTTATCCAGGTATGGTTGTGGATTCCAGCTTCTACAACAAGATCAAGAGTGGATACCGAATGGCGAAACCCGAGCATGCTTCCAGTGAAGTGTACGTTCCATCTCAAAGTTTGCGTGACTGCTTTGCTGTGCTTGGCTGCGGTTGCCGCAGATATCTGACCAATGTGCTGTTGTTTGTCTATGTGCAGCTATGAGCTTATGATGAAGTGTTGGAACAGTGAACCAGAGAAGAGACCGTCTTTCCACTGCCTGAGTGATACGGTGGCCTCTCTGCTGCCCTCAGGATATAAGAGGGTAAGCCTGCAACACGGACACTAGATTGAGATTTATCACTCTCAAATGGTCTTAGTTTTATTTAGGATGAAATCTTTTTTGGAGAGAATATTTCTCAGTCATTTACTAAAACTATTTAATTATTTCTCTAACTAAAATATTTGTGCTATTATTATAATATAATTGAAAAAAAAATTTTTTTTTAGAAATATATATTTATTCTTAACTAAAATAACAATGATTTTGAAAAAAAAAGAACAAATGTGAACAAAAATTGATAAAATAAAAATTAATAAAAATATCTGATGTTGTAATTAATCTCTTCCAAGACATCTGAACCATGTATTTTGCCAACGAGAACCACCAAATAAGACAAGAAGGGGGTATCTGATTGATATAAACAAAAAATAACAACCATAGCCTTGTAAATGAGATGTTTAGGGTAGAGTTAATTTAACATTTACGACACCACACTAATTAATAATGTTATAAGGGATGAAATCTAACCTGAAACTAAATTTAAATAGCAATTTACAATTTCCAAAAAATAAATAATGAAATAAATGCTATCTACTGTATTTATGTTCCATTAAACTATCTAAAACTAAACTAAAATTGAAAACTATAATATAGAATTTAAAAAAAACTATAATAACATGTCCCACCATGCCCTAATAAATGGCCCAGATAAAAGTATGGTGGAAATAGCTTCCCACTTCCTGTAGCTTAAATGCAGTGTGTCAAACTGGGCTTTGAGGCCTTGGCTATGTCTATGTCATCATTGACAAAACTGCCAGACCACTAACAGAGATTAGCACACCAGCGCTCCAGCTGGCTAACGCCCCAGCAAGGCGAAACCCAGCAGTGCTAATGACCAGGAGCATACAGTTAGCGTCCGCCAGCTAGCCATAATTGTTCTATTAAACAGACGCCACACGTGGTACTTCAAAACTCTGCTTCCCAGAGTCACATGGCCCAGGGAATAACTAGCTCCTGTTATAGCACCTTGGGCAGGGGTGTGGTGGGAAATGCGGTTCGTAAATTGGCCTGTAAGCCCTCAAGTAACCACAGAACGCTTGGAGAAATGGGGCAGAACTTCAGTGTTTATGGTGGCGTTGAAGTGCTATTTACAACAACCAGAAATGATTCAATTTCTCCCTCATTTCCTTCAGTACGACGCATTATAAGACAACGGCAAGCTTAATTTGAGATTAACTACAATATTCATGTCACATAAATCCTATTCAATAAACTAGTTTTTCTACTTGTTATTGCTGTAATACTCTTTCAGTTGTACTTTTATGTTTTATTTGTATCATTTTTTATATTACATCATTTTAATATGATTTTTTACATGTTATTTATTACTTTTCTTGGTGTGCAGTGTTATGAACGCGTGAATCATGACTTCCTGAAGAGCGATCACCCCGCTGTGACTCGGGTGCAGTGTATTGACAATGATGATGCATACATGGGCGTGCTCTACAAGAACCAGGGCAAACTAAAGGACCGCGAGAGCGGCTTTGATGAACAAAGACTCAGCTCTGACAGCGGTTACATCATTCCTCTGCCGGACCTCGACCCGATGTCAAATGAAGACTACAGCAAGAGGAACCGGCACAGGTAGCCCACAAATTACATTATATTCTCACTTTGGGGTATTAGGTTAGAATGATGATTCCAAAGAAATTAATACTTTTATTCACTAAGGATGCATTAAATTGCACTTTTGATCAATTTAATGCATCCTTACTGAGTAAAAGTATTAATTTCTTCTTCTTTTTTTTTTTTTTTTTTAAATCTTACTGACCTCAAACTTTTGAACTGTTGTGTATGTTTAGCCTGGTTAAAACCAGACCATTCTCAGTAGTAACTGAGTTATGGTCTGGCAAAGCTTAATTAATAACTCATTTCCAAAGGGGCGTCACCAACGGACGTCGCTCAAATGCCTCTGGGCGCAATTGGATAGACCTAAAACCAATCAGAGCGATCGTCATCGTGTAAAGCCCGCCTCAACGTTTCTGATTGGTGCCTCGATTTGGACGGATTAGAAATGGGCTTGAATGGGCTCTTTGCCAGACTACTTGCAGAGCAAATCTAAATTTGCCGGAAGTTTGTCTGGGTTTTCCCAAGCTAGTGTATGTCCGAAATTAATTAAATGTTACAAAATATCTCTATTTAACATAAATGCTGTTCTTTTGAACTTTCTATTTCTCCCAAAAAAATAAATAAAATACCTGGATTTTTTTTAATCACCATTTCCAAAATAATATTAAGCAGCACAACTGTTTTCAACATTGATAATAATAAGAAATATTTTTTGAGCACCAAATCAGCATATTAGAATGATTTCTGAAGGTTCACGTGACACAAAAAAAATTGCTATTGACAATCTCATAGTATAAATTGTTATTTTTTTGCACAATATATTGGCCACCATATTGGTCGAAATATGTTCATTTTTACTGTTATTGTTATCGGTCCGATGAGAATATTTGGCTGATATCTTAAAGCTGATAAATAAAATATTATTTCCTTAAGGTGAGACACTTCAGATGCTCACTGTTCGCATCCATGATGGTTTTGAATTGCTTGAATATGATTGGAATTTTTTTTTTTTTTTTTGGTAAGGAAAGTTGGCCTTCATTGAAGTTTTAAAACTTACACGGTTTCAGACTAGTTTGATTTATGTTGAAGTGCTTGGGACATGGCTTTTAGTGGTGAGACTTTTGTTTAATCAAGCTCTCAAAAATTATATAAAAATTAGGATTTAGATTTATCGGCCAATATATCGGTTATTGGCTTTCAAATTTAAAGAATTATCGGTTAACGATACCGGGCCAACATTTTCATATCGGTGCATCCCTACTTTTTTCTTTTTGCATTTCAACAAAATGTCATATGACATATTTAAAAACTTTCCAGTACAATATGAATGACTGAACTGTCCTCTCTTTTTCTCTGTAGCTCTCAGACGTCGGATGAAAGCGCAATAGAGACAGGCTCTAGCAGCTCCATGACCAAGCGTGAAGGAGAGACCCTGGAGGACATCACCTTGCTGGACGAGATGTGCTTAGACTCAGGAGACCTGGTGGAGGACAGTTTCCTGTAAGAGAAAGATGCAAAGAGAGAGAGACAGACAAATTTTACTCTGATCCATTACAAGTTCATGGATCTCTCCCTGCATCCTTCAATCATATTTTCCTCACTACACTCTTTTGGAGCCTTCAGAAGAAGAAAAAAAAAAACTTTGATGCGTGAATGTCATTGATGTTTTTGGATTAGACATCGCCCTCTACAGGTCTGGAGGAATGAGCTGTGCACCACAGGACTTTATGAGCGCTCTTGATGAGGCTCTCTAAGTGGTTAAGTGACTCTAATGGAGCTAAGACCAATGTAGGGGAAGTGGAGAAGATATTTGTCTCTGTATATCATTTCTGTATGTTTGTAATGTGTTTGTCCGTGTGTGTCAGTGAATTATATGATCTGTATTTTGACGGGCATTCCGATCAGCAATATAAGCATGTCATTTAAAAGCATTTCAGTGACCTGAGTGGTTTCACAACTGCTACCTTTCAGATGAATCCATCTGAGCTACTAAAAAAACCACTATAAACACTTAAAAACCAGCATAACTGAGTCAACATTCAACTATTTTGAATCAGGCCTGTTTTGTTTTTTGCCTCTCCGACATTTTTACAGAACCTTATGTAATTTGAGGAGCAGTACACCAACTAAACAGCACAAACCCTGTAAGACATATAGGTTTAATGTAACTGATCATATATCGTCAATGTCTCAATAAGTGTGGCAGTTTGAATTTTATTTTTGTACTATTTGGATAGAAGGGATATATTATTTGTGAATACTGGGTTCGGAATTTATGTAGTCCTAAATGAAGAAAATGGCAACTGTGTTTTGACCTGTGAGTCGCATTGTATTTTTATAACTTCAACCTTTATAAGTTGCTGATATGTCACTATTTATAACATCTTTATGCGTGGCCAAAGTTTTTACCTAACTGAAGCAAATAATTTTCTGATTTTGTAACTAATATGTTAGTCTGAGGCATTATTGATATTCAAACCTAATCTTAAAAAAAGATGATCCAAATGAAATGGCTTATCTCAAAGAGTTTCACGGCATCTTTTTGGGCTTTTACCTAGTCTTTGAAGCTTGTACTGCAGTATAGTCATGAGGAAAGACTCTGTGAATTAGTGAAAGTCGGTACCTTTTTCAGTTTTCTCGGATTCTGCTCCAAGTTGTACCTGTCAGGTGGATTTTATGAGCATTCAACCAAATGGAAATAGAGATAATCATGCCCTGCCTGAAGTGCTAGTTCGAAGTCCTTGTGAAGATTTGTGTTCACCCCCCACCAAGAAATCACAGTGTAGATAAAATCACATAGCCAAATCCTGTAGTCTTGAAGCATCTTAGAGACACGTCGTTTAGATTTTCTTTACTTTGATGTTATACATCACTGTTTGTTGTAAGTGTGTATCATTGTATAACAGGACTTCAGCATATCACTGCCTGCCCCCATCTTCACCCTCTACTGTGGCACGTCAGGAGGAGATATATATATATATATATATATATAAAAGAAACTGTTGCACTTTTTAAAACTCTTCTTTTGAATATGTTACAGCATTTCATTATTCTGCTTTTTGTGTGTGTGAGTGTGTGTAGACGTTGAAATTGTGTCTAAGCTGAAAAAGGAAGGGAAATGATTCCTAAAGAGACAGTAGAGTGAATGTTGTTTTGCAGGAAGAGGGGAAACAAAGGAGAGGTATGAAGTATATTCTATGGTACAATATGCGTAATGCTAGGTAGTTATTCCCTTTAACAGATGTTATTCTTTTGCTATAATATGCATTATGACCATGTACATTCAAAAGATTTATATTTCAATAAATGAGATTTAATTGACTCTGTAGTTGAGCATTTCTAGCTTTAAATTGTATTTTTGAGATCTTGCTCTGATTATAAATAACTGATGCAAGAGTTTCCAACCAGACAGATTTACACAACTAGAGTATTTGATTGATTATCTCATATAAATAAAAAATCTAATATCTGGAATATTGCTATAGCACAATAAAGCCTGGCGTACATTCAGACAAGACTCACCTGTTTAAAGAATTTGGGGTAAGTTGTCTCATGCTGTAGACTATATGTAATTTTAACTTACATAATTTGTTAAATGAAGTTAGTTTTTTTGGACCAAGCAATAGCCATTTTGAAGATGTATATATATAATTAATAAAAATATAATAAAAAGCAATAGAAATTAAATTAATAAAAAGACTATTAATTGACTATCAATAAAATAAATCTACCCTGATAAATATTCACTGGAGTAAGAAGTGTCTCCCCTACAAATTATGCTAATTCTATGTAGATTTCTATTGAAGAATGATGGTGTAGTGATGCCATATGGCCACTAGAGTGCGCAATGACATCATCTGTGAGTGTGTGTGATTGTGAGAGCGTACTGTTTGTCTGTCCTTTGCCTGTTTTTTTTTTTGTTTAAATATTGTTACAGCTGGAATTCTTGTGGAACCGCCTTCGTCTTACCTCGTTAAACATCGAGTGAGTTTCTGGTTTTACAACAACAGGATATGCAAATATATGGATTAGGGAAGAGAACGAGAGAGGGTTTTTGATAAATGTGAAATGGGTGCTGTAAAACGTTGTTTATTTAAAGGCATAATGATTTCAAAGTAGTCATCCCCTATTTGGGAAAATCCCCTTTTAAAGGATATCTCTGAAGAGGCCCAGAAAATGTTGCTGTATACAACCAAGGTGCAGACGACATTAGAGAGTTTACAATGTGTTTATTATTATGTAAACATATTTTATTGCTTCATTATTTTGTGCAAGCACATTTTATTTCAAGTGCTTAGCCTGTGAGGTGAATTATGGAAGTGTTTCAAGGTCTAGTCTAGTGGAAAGTGTCCAGTGGCTGCACTCTTGTAAAGGTCATAGGGAAGGACCCTTCACAGCAAGCTCTTGCACACATTTTAGACTGGAACACTCCATAAATGATTGCTGATGATGCTGGTTTCTGAAGGGACCCGTGTGGGTGTTCAAAAAAACAATTTTGATTTCAGCCTTAATCACTTTTTTACATTGTGACTTGGTTCAGCACTGAGGAGGACACTGAAAGTATGATCCTAACATTTTCCTCACTTTGACTTTAGGGCTTAAATATACAGTATATTTACTTTTAGTAAGGCTATAATACGTTTACCAATTCCTACCAATTCTGTGGAAGATTTTAGTAGCTATATACCATTAAGTATATAGGCTACTATACTATATACTAGTACAGTATATTTTATAGTATTAATTAGCTATACATACTATATACCAACCAAATAACCTTACTCGCCAAATATTTTTTTTGTGAACAGACATCCAGATCTCACAGAAGAGAAACAAATGCAAAAATGCGATATCCAGAATGTGAGAGACATGAAGAAGAAAAAATGCACTAAAAATCCTTTGCATGGCTCATTTATTAATTCCAATTGTTCTATTTTTTATAATTTAGCAGCATTTATTTACTTAGTTATTTAGTTAGCCTATTCATTTCGGTCCCACTTTATATTAAGTGGCTTTAAGTACTATGTACTTACATTGAAATTAATCATTTGATACAATGTACTTATTGTGTAACAACATGTTTTTACATTGTACTTACATTTTAAAAATTCCTGCTTGTAATTACAGCTGTAATTAATTTATGTAATTACATTTGTAATTACACAGTTGACCCTTCCCTTACACCTTAACTCACCCTTAAACCTACCCAATCCACCACACCTGTCCCTAACCTTACCCGTATCCCACCTCAATAGCAGCAAAAGTGTTTTACAATATACATGAACACAATAAGTACATTGTACTTATTTTTTGATGTAAGTACATAGTACTTAACGCCACTTAATATAAAGTGGGACCTTTATTTTTTTTAAAGCACTCACATTTTAATGTTTTGAATATCAGTGCCATGTACGTTCTGAAACATCAGAGGCTATAGGTTTTCTGAGGGTCAGGACAGAGTCAAAGTCACTGAAATGGTCTTTATCTAGTGTAATATGAAAATAACATTCTGCTTCTGCCTTCCAGGGAATGGGTGGTGCTTCCAGCAAACCTGTGTGTGAGTGTATGTGTGTGTGAGTGTGTGTACATATGCAAACTGCAAAGTTGCATAGTATCAGACAGTTCTATGCAAAAGAGAAGCCATGAAAGATCATGTAAACAGAACGGCAAGAGTGTGTGAGAGGGAGAGTGCAGAAATGAATCAGAAAGGAGATTTGTTTAAAAATAATAATAATAAAAAAATCATGCTTTGGTAAATCATAATAACGACAATTTGATTAGTATGATATTTTTGACAAAGTCTATAGATGCTGTCTACTGTAGAACTGATTTGAACTCTAGACACTTCCCTTCACTTCCTTGTCTGGTCTCGTCCCAACTTGATCTCACAGACTCTACCTACCTCTACCTCTACCTACCTCGAAGATTCCTCACCAGAACTTCATCTCCGATCACCTGCTTCCTGTCTTCCGTCTCCAGCCATCAGCCCGCTGTATCCACAGTCTGCAAACAAGAGATCGAGATTATTGTTCAGCTAAGTTCCTCATCCAGTTCAGATTCTTCAATACATACTCAACAGTCACCTCTGCTGTTCCACTCCATGCCTCTGTTCAGTAAAACTTTGTTTTGAACTACTTACCTCTCTGTTTCTCTCTATACCATGCCAACATGCCAAAAGTCATAATTATAAAATAGTCAAAACTTGGACATAAAAAACAATTGACACAAAGTCATACTTATTAGATAAATTTTTTTGTCATATATTAATTCTTGTTTCATCGACAAGGCCTAAGCCTAGTCCTAGACTACAATGCATGTTTGAGCTGTTTCAACTGAAAGCAACTTGCACTGACTTAAAAGATGCACACCAGTAAGTTTTTTTTTTTTTTCTAAGGCATGTTTAAAAAAGCTACTTAAATGCCCTATTTGTACTAGAGCCTAATCCTGTCTGTGAAACCAGGCCTTTATCTCCTAACTATAATTTTACATAACATGTTTTTTTCCCCCTCATAATTATGAGATTGTGGGCCCTATTTTAACGGTCTAAAGCGCACGGCGCAAGTTCACTTAGGGCGTGTCCGAATCCACTTTTGCTAGTTTAAGGACGGGAAAAATGGTTGGCGTGGCAGGCGCATGGTCTAAAAGGGTTGTCCCTGTTCTTATACTGAGTAGCCTAATGGGTGTGTTTTGGGATTTACGTGCGTTAAACCAGATGCCAGTTGTGCTCGCGCCATGGTAGATTCGCTATTTATATGACGGAATTTGATAGTGGAAAGACCGAACGCGCCTCCAGAGCGCAAATGGATCTGCTCGTGTGCGAGGTAAAAGTGCGCAAGCAGACCATCTACGGGACAAGCCGGATTCCACCATATCTTTATGTACACATTAATAATCTTTTACATTGTAATCCTTTTATTTTAAATATTTGGCATGTTTGTGTGCTGCTGTGCGTCCCTGTGTGTTTAATAAGCAGAGTGCACGCTGTGTAATGTTGCACTAACGCGCTCTCATTAAATAACAAAAAAAAAATATTGCGCCATTGACTTTAGACCAGGTTTCAGTTGGTCAATGGCGCAGTCTATTTCAGTTGCCTCAAAATAGCAACGTGCCAACAATGTGCCAGAACACACCTCGTTTTCATACCAGCATTTGCTATTTAAACAACGAGGGCGCAGGACATGAAAATGATAACTGCGTCGGACTGAAACTATAAAAAAACACTTGCGTCGCGCTTGGCGCTGCATTGCGCCGGGTGTAAGATAGGGCCCTTATGTTATAATTACGATTTAACAAAGCAGTCAAATTGCTTTTAAATATACCTTGTTTTCTTGTTCCAAAGGTGATTAGATGGAGGAATCAAACTTCCCTTAAATACATCAAGAAATAGTAGCCTATAACAGCTGTACTCAAAAAGAGTCATATTTGCCCCACCTAAGTCTATGCATCTCTCATTAATGTGGGGAGAAAAATTATAGATGTGTGTGTATAATCTTACTGTTTTCTCACAATATGATGACAGATAGAGAAATACTCCTACCTAATTAATCCATCGTTCAACAATCATCCTGTCTTCCCGGCCCAGACCTGCCTAAGAATGACATCATCACTGAAAATTAAGCACGGGTCGTGCTATAAGCGTATAGTTCAAACAGCATGAGTAGGTGAACAAGTGAGTTCAGCAGGTCTTAACTTCACGTTTGACCTGCCATTGGTAGGCTACTTTTGGGCACTAAGCTGAGCTGTCCTTTATACATGAGACATTTGCCAGTTCTGTCATGTAAATATTAAAAACTACAAAAGCAAACATTCTCAGCTGGAACATTTTGGACCTATTGATTCAAATAGAAGAAGGTCTGCAAGCGTAAGGCATATCAAAGAGCATGCGATTTAACTCAATCCGTGGAGAGCAATGAAGTGAAATAAGATATTGGTTTGTTGTTGTACTTTATGCGAACGCAGCGGGGTAGAATTGGATTTATGATGTATTTGGCTGCAGATGCATGTGAAGGATAATCACATTAGTAATCTCTCAGTCTTTCAGGTGTAACTGAATCTCTGCTTTAATAGCGCTGCTCTCTCATCACCTCTCATCGCTTGGCTCGGTCGAGAGAATATCGCTCAGAGAGAGTTTGGACGGGCTTTTGTGCTGTGTCGTCTTTGGACCCCGCAACCTCCCCGGAGCCCGTCTCTCGTTACCAGCCCGTCTCCATGGCCCGGTGCTCAGACCGCTCTTGTTGTTTGAACAGGGTATCGCATCTAGATTAAAACGCCATTTCTGTAAGTGATACCTTGATTGATTTATCACTCAGACAATAACAGCCGCAACAAAATACAAATTGAAAACTGACCAAAGCTGCGCGGGAAAAACAGCCCTTCCCTTTATACGCTGTCTTATCTGTGTGCATATGCTTAAGTATTTAGGCTTAAGAGTTTACCATGGTAGGCCTAACTATACTACCACAATTCCCTCAGGAAAAAAGTACTGTAGGCTTATAAGATGACAAAATGTTTGAATGAATACTATATTCAGTCTATTTTAGCATTTAAATGGTCCTCCAAGATATAGCCTACTTTAAAAATGTTTTTGTTGTTGTTGTTGTTTTACCAGTTTTTTACCATAGAACATGTCCTAAAAATATAGTAGCTATTACCATGGCACCATGTCCCATGAGATATTTTGTTACTTTTTTCTTAATGTTGTTATAAAACACATTAACAGATTATGCTAACAGATAAAACACATTAACAGTAACTGTATAACCTAAAATAACTGGCCTAACTGGTATTTTTACATTTGCACTCACATACATTTAATAATGTCATTATCGTTCACATATATTTTATTATATTTTCCAGTAGGCATATATACTTTTTATTCATACGTCATTATTGGAGGTATTTGCCAGTAAATGCCATTATGTGTCAGACTTGTTGCTTGATACTATTAATGCATAATTGCTCAGTAAACATTATTAAACTTTTTTTCCACATTAATCCAGCCACAATACGATGTGTTGACAGGTGAGAAATGTTTGTCCAGTTTTCAGCAGGTTGTCATCTGGTCTTTAGACATCCTGGTTGAACAAATCAACTGCCTTAAGTACAAGTAAAACAACTTGGAGGCAGGCATTATGTACACATGCAATGAGTACAAAACACATGCACACAAATACCCTAGTGTTTTCTCTTTTTTTGTGCTGTAATTTAGCAAAAAAGTAGGTAGACTGACTAATAAATGGACTATTGGGTCTTATGATCTAAGATCAAGCTTTTCTCTATCATGTGAATGTGCTACAGGCAAAGTTTAAGCTGAGAAACAAACATCCTTTCTCTTTCTCACACATACAGGGAGACAGTAAAATAATTCACTTTTGAATCTCACAAATTTGGCAAAGTTTTTTTATTTTTTTTATTCAAATGTATTGATATAGATACATTGACAGGCAAAAAATGACAACATTTGGCCACTGTGACAACTTGATAACAGTAAACAACAGTCAAATTCACTCAGGTTAATCATTCCTTTGGTTTTGTTTAATAAAGAATGAAGATTGGGGATCTCCCCCAATATAGTACGAATAATTTAATGATCATATAATAATATAAATAAACAATTGTAATAATATATATATATAAAAACATAATAATAAATGAATGTGATTTCAACATGTTACCCACTTCATGCTTTTACTACTTCTGATATGACAGGTGTCTTTGTGAGTGTAATTGATTTAAATATATTTTTCAAAGTATATTTGAATTATTTAGGCTAGGGGTCTTTTTTTTTTTGGAAATCTAATTAAAATGACTTTTAAAATACAGTATTTTCAAAAGTGCATAATGGCAATGCATCAAACCAGCCAATTATATTGAGCAAGAAGTGATCTTAACCTTTCTCAAAGTGTCCTCACAAGAACACTTTCCACACTAGAAAAACTAATAGACCTCCACCCTGGGACAGCTATGAAGGTCAATGCATATTATCCTACAAGTATTTAATGTCAAGGGGTCAATTGTCTACCACTAGCTGACCGCATTCGATGAGGTCAACATCTGTTCAACAGTGATCATGAAGAACAAATTCCTCATGCAAAAGTCAAATTAGAGTTTTGTTCCTAGAAAATATAATAAAATCTTCTCATGTTTCCTCATTTCTTTCTTTTTATTTATGTTCTTTTTATTTTACTCAAACATACTCACATATTGTCCTCATAACCTCGTCTCTTCTTTAAGCCAACTCCCACTAAAACCCATGAAAAAGCTCCATGAGACTTTTTTTTTTCTTTCAAACCAGCATTATTCTCATTATTTTAATGCTGACAATGAAATGAGGGGGGTTGTTACTCTCAGCATTTGTTTTGTAGATGCCTTCATACAATTACAGAAAATACTAATCAGCATATAACAGTTATTTGCAATTTAAGTACTCATCTTGGAAAGGACTAATCAGCACTTGCCTGCTTTTGTTTATATCTCCTTCCCATCCCTTTTTCTGTGTTGTACATATGAGGTCAAGGACAACCAGATGTTAACAGATCAGCTTCTTTTACTGATATACACTATGCAATAGTGCAATAGCAAATTAATAAAAAGTTACAGTACAGACATTTACAATAAGCTATTTCTATTTTAAAGAAATGCTGTTGTTTTAAACTTCATATTAACAAATTAGAATGATTTCTGAAGGATCATGTGACACTGAAGACTGGAGTAATGGCAACTTAAAATTCAGCTCATGCCTTCTCAGGAATAAATTAGAAAACAGTTATATTAAGCTGTAATCATTATTCACACTTTTACCATCAAACACCTGTCTTTTCCATCAGATAAATGCAGCCCTGGTGAGCAGAATAGACTTCAAAAATCGTACTGACCCTGAAATTTTGAACGGTATTATACACATACCTAAATATGTGTTTATGCGAACCCTCATGTTCTAATGCGATTAACGTTATTATGTTTCGGGGTCCTAGAGACCCCACTGATATGGATAACAAAGTCCAACAAGTTAGGCATTAGCATTCTTCAATAATTATTGCATTCATTATCATGAACTAACAATTGACCATTTTCTAGGGCATTTATTAATTTAGAGTAAGGTTAATTTAGAAATATACAATTGTTCATTGATAATTTATGTTGTATATATACTATCTATATTTTGGAATTGACCTTAAATAAGATTAATAAATGCTATTAAATCATTTTTTTTGTGTGTGTAATTTCATAGCTTTTGCATTTAAAAGAAATACAGTAATCATAGAAAACAACAACAAATAATCCTTTCACATCCATCTTGCATCTGTGTGGTTTCAGGGAAAGGAGAAAGCCTTTAAATTTAGAGAGCTTGTATTCGCAGCACTACATAGAAGACAGGCTTTTTGCTTCGCAAGCCCTGCCGTGCAATAGCTGGAGTCTAGGTTTGGACTGCTCAAACATTGCTGTTTATTGTTGCATACTGGGATGTTGACCTGAGGCCCCCCCCCCCCATTCTGTATAGTTTATCTATGTGTGTGTGTGTGTGTGTGTGTGTGTGTGTGTGTGTGTGTGTGTGTGTGTGTGTGTGTGTGTGAATATCATGTGAGTTCTCACAGATTGAAGCTGAAGGCAGAGGATGCCAGCCCTGGAGTCTTAGTGGAGGACTACTGTAGAACTGTTTGTCTGCGTGCGTGTGTGTGTGTGTGTGTGTGTGTGTGTGTGTGTGTGTGTGTGTGTGTGTGTGTAAAACCATTTTACTTGAGACAGTGACTCTTCAGTTCAGTTTGAGCTAGTGATTCATGTGGCATGGAAGCAGTAAGGATGGCCCGAGTCATGTCCGGTTATGATGTTAATGTTTATAATATCTTAAAATATTCAAAACTTTATAGTCGCATGTAGCAGATTAGAGCTGTGGAATAATATACACTTTATCAGGTACACCTGTTTAACTGCTCATTAACGCAAATATCTAATCAGCCGATCACATGACAGCAACTCAATGCATTTAGGCGTGAAGACAATTTGCTTAAGATCAAACTGCATCAGAATGAGGAAGAAAGGTGATTTAAGAGACTTTGAACGTGGCATGGTTGTTGGTGCCAGACGGCTGGATCTGAGTATTTCAGAAACTGCTGATCTACTGGGATTGTCACGCACAACCATCTCTAGGGTTTACAGAGAATGGACCAAAAAAGAGAAAATATCCAGTGAGCGCCAGTTCTGTGGGCAAAAATGCCTTGTTGATGCCAGAGGTTAAAGGAGAATGGCCAGACTTGTTCGAGCTGATAAAAAGCTAATAGTAACTCAAATAACCACTCGTTACAACCGAGGTCTGCAGAAGAGAATCTCTGAACACACAACATGTCGAACCTTAAAGCAATAGAAACAATAGAAGATTGGAAAAACATTGCCTGTTCTGATGAGTCTCGATTTCTGCTGCGACATTCAGATAGGGCCAGAATTTGGCGAGATGAAAGCATGGATCCATCCTGCCTTGTATCAATGCTTCAGGCTGGTGGTGGTGCAATGGTGTGGGGCATTTTCTTGGCACACTTTGGGCCCTTTAGTAGGCTACCAATTGAGCATTGTTTAATCCTGAGTTTTGTTGCTGACCATGTCCATCCCTTTATGACCACAGTGTACCCATCTTCTGATGGCTACTTCCAGCAGGATAACGCACCATGTCAACAAAGCTCAAATCATCTCAAACTGGTTTCTTGAACATGACAATGAGTTCACTAAACTCAAATGGCCTCTACAGTCACCAGATCTCAGTCCAATAAAGCACCTTTGGGATGTGGTGGAACGGGAAATTCACATTATGAATGTGCAGCTGACAAATCTGCAGTGAGGCGATCATGTCAATATGGACCAAAATTTCTGAAGAATGTTTCCACCATCTTGTTGAATATATGCCATGAAAAATTAAGGCAGTTCTAAATGCAAAATGGCGTCCAATCCAGTTCTAGAAGGGTATTTATCAGTAGTATATACTGTATATGCTTTAGTGTACTGTATGTATGTGGATAAAGTTGGATATACATATATCCAACTTTATATATGTGTGTTAATGTAGTTTACATTTTGCAACATCATGCAGTTGAGATTTGCTGTATTTTTTTCTAGTGTTCACTCTCAGAAAAAAAGGTACAAAAGCTGTCACTGTGGTGGTACCTTTTCAAAAGGTACACCTTTGTACCTAAAGAGTACATTTAAGTCCCTCAAAGGTACATATTGGTACCAAACATGTACATATTGGTACCAAACGTGTACATATTAGTACCTAAATGGTACATATTAGAACCCTTTTGAAGGGTACTGTCCCAGTGACAGCTTTTGTACCCTTTTTTCTGAGAGTGTTCAATTCCTGGCTCCTTCACACACTATCCTATCCCAATATAGACAAAAATGCACCTAAACATGTTTAAATATGTTCAAAATGTATCAAGAATATGTATTCTTTTCTATTTTTCACATTGCAGTCTAAGCAATATTTGCTCTGTATAAAAGACTGATGTTACACTAATTAATCTACAACATGCACAATACCCAACATCATTTTTTCTTTTTTCATTTTTCACTTTTCTGGTAAATGTTACAGCTAGAAACAAATGATTTTGCACACTATATGGTTGCAGCTGTTTAAACCGTTTAGCATTAGACAGGCAAAATGGCATCTATAGCTTAGAGATTCAGTAGTTTCTATGCTCAAAGCGAAGCAATAATGCTGCGACAGTAATGCTGGTGCTTTAGAATCTGCCTGTGCTGAGATGAGCTTGCAGTTTTACTCTATCCTTCGCATCCTCTTTTCTTTCATATATCTCAGACAACAAACCTTCAGTCTTCGGTCACTTTTCAAACTGTTGACCTCTGTTTCCCCTTTTTGGCTTTTTACTTCTTTGCAAAATATTTTGAGGCGTTTGAACATTTTTGAGATTTTTTTCTCTTAGCTTTTCTTTAAACTGCTTCTCTACATATTCCAGTTTCAAAACTTTTAGTCTGCTTTAACAAATCAGTTCTGCTTATCTGAAACTGCCTGCCGTCACTAGCCAGATATGCTCAATATTTCTAAGTTACAGAAAGAATCTCCACCCTGCAAAACAATTTCAGATGTATTATGAAGGAAAGTGCTTTTTTATATTCTTTTCATATCCTTATTTAAATAAGGAGAAAATCTGATTTGCTAATTCATTTTAGGTTTGGCCAATTTAATGTCAAAACATTTAGCGTAGACATATTACTTTGAGGAATGCGCGTCAGATTTACACATCTTGAGCATATGTAGCTTGTAGACATGTTTTGAAATGACATCCCTGTCTGACTGAAGCCAGATAAAGAAACTCAGCATGGTGTTGAGAGAATGCCATTTCTCATAAAGATCACCATGACAGTTTTACAGCAGAGAAATTGTTTTCTGCGCCCCCATGTATGGGAACTGACAGGAATGGCAATTGTGAAAATAGGAGAGTTTGGTCACATTGGAAAGGAAACACAATCAAAGGAAGCAAGGATTGCGCTATCACACAGCTCTATGTTTAAATCTGTGCTTGTAGCTAGTTTTGCTAAATGCATGAATAACTGAGGGTGTTGAAAATGATCGGGCTCATCAGTCATTATGTGTGAAAATTTCTGGCAATACAATATCGGTCATTTATGTCCTGTCACTTTTACGTACTGTTTAAGAGATGTGTGTTAAACTGATTCATAGTTCACATAGTGTTTTTGGTTTTTATTAATGGTTATTAATAAGCTATTCGTACGCTGATTTGCCTGAAAACAGTTACAATGTGGCTCTGATGCTCTTTCAGCACATTATTCTGTTAGTTCAAGCATCCCAACCAGCCGGACACAGCAACATTAGCTCAACCAATGGCGTGAGTTTGGGTGGGACTATCCTTGCATGTTTAGTGTGTGAAATATAGTATGGAAAATGAGTAGTATGTCTAAATACACAGTATTCCTAAACCAGAAGGCAAAGTTTTTTGGCAAAGCGAAAAAATGATTTGGGGCACAGCTTATCTGTTTTTTGACTAATGGCAGATGGGTTAGAGTTGTAAACCTGTTTGAAACAATATTTTATGTGGCCATGAGTATAGGGTTTGAGTAAATGTTTAATTCCAATAAAGTGGGATGGTACATAGCCTACCTGTCATTTTTGTTGTGTCTTTAAAACAAAGCTCTATTGACAATTCTTTAGTGACTGAAAAACACAAAGCTTATGAGGTGATTTGAAGATACAGTTCTCGCTGTTCTGTCATCATGATATGATGCACGAGCAATCATGAAAGACTGTCATGAACACCCCTGCTGATGTTCATTTAAATACAACAGTGAGTGAGGATGGAAAATCGATGCACTGATGAGCTGGAAGCTCTTAACCGATCGACCCCCAGCAGCTCTTTTCACATTTAGCCTCCCTTATTGTTTGAGACAACGTAATGGCATCATTCATCAAAGTTGGGCTTGTAATAAAACTACCACACCACCGCAGCCAATTCAGAACTGGTTGTTATTGCAGCCCTCAAAATTGTCTAGAGGTTAGATTTGTTTTACTGCAGACTAGAAAAATAGGAAATTCATCTTTTCTTTTAGGATATTACAGTAGGCTAAGTGTTGCATTGAGACAAGACTAACTTACTAAATACTCCTCAGTAACACTTTACAATAAGGTTCAGCTCGGTAACATTGATTAGTTAATGCATTATAATGAACTAACAATAAATGAATGAATGAATGTAAAGTGTTACAACTTTTTTTTAATCATTTATATGGATTATAAAAGCTGTTTGCACCTATTTTACTTCCATAAGTTTGCTTTGAATACATTTATCTGCCAAATGTCAAAATGCACCATAGTGAGGTCTGTGGAAAAGGTTTCAGAATAAGAACACGATTCTGAGACCAAAGAAAAGCTAAACTTTTCTTTCAAAAGAAAATTTTTTATGTTTAAAATAATTTTATGTTTATTTTATTTAATGGCGGGTTCCTTATCAAACGAATGTTAAACATGTTAGAAAATGTAAATGTATCTAATACTTTGTTTTTTGGCAACAGGTTGTCACACCTCTGGAAAAGAAAATAATAGCTTAGAGCACTTCCTCAGTCAGACTTCTTGTTCTTTAGTGATATTTAATATGCCAAACAGCCGTCTGTGTTCACAATCGAAGGTTGTGAAGTTTGACCCCAACACAAGTGACCTAATTATGGAACTATATTGAATGCTATTGACACCTCTTCCAAATACAGATGTACTGTAAGAGCATGTGAAACTAAACTTCCTCTCTCTCTCAGCTGGCCTGACATGTTAACTGCCCTCATCAGGAACATGGTGACAACTTTACAACTACCAAAATACACACAGAACTGTATCACACAAGCTAGCAATAGATACAAAATTGGAGGAAGTGCTAAAAAAAATTACATGACCAATCGTTAAAATGAGAAATCATATTATGTCTCTATCTAACATAAACATTTGAAATCTACCCCAGTGTACAGGTACTGTATAATATTCTTACTGTAAACAATTGTCAATTCCTGATTAGATTAGTCATGAAAAACAGTGACTGGAAACTCTGTAAAGTTTGTCGTACTTTACACAGAGTGTTTTAGCTTAAAACAGGAAAAATCTGCAAATGGTGTAAGAAGAATAAACTGAATTCAAAAGAAATAAGTTATTTTTCCTGCTTCTCAAGTGAATAATTCTTGAAGAAGAATGTTTTGATGGAATGCATAGATGTACTGCAAAACGAGACTCAAATACTGAAAATTAACAGTTAAATGGGTTGTCAAATTATACAGTGTGTGTAATCATAATACATTTTATTTATAATGCGCTTTTCTAAAACCCAAAGCGCTACAGACAGTAAAAGCAAATAAAATACAGAAGTACAAGAGTAATACAAAAATAATCATTACAGTAAAATACTAATCATGACAGTCTATATAAGCAATTTTAAAAAGATGAGTTTTTATCAACTTCTTGAAACTGGCTAATATGGGAGCATCTCTTACAATAAGAGGAAGTGGATTCTATAACCTGGGTGCAGCAACAGAGAAAGCTCTCACCCCCATAGATTGTAATCTACAGGGAGGCTGCTGAAGAGTAAGTGAATCAGTAGACCGAAGGGAACGGGAAGGCACGTACAGGCGGATTAAGTCACAGATATAAGAAGGGACTATTTTGTGCATAGCTTTGTATGTTAGTGTGAGAGCTTAGACTGAACAGGAAGCCAACACAAGCTATAAAGCACACATGCTGCTGAATTCTGGACGTACTGCAACCGTTTTATAGATTTAGCTGGTAAACCAACAAATAGTGCATTACAATAATCAATCCTGGAAGTAACAAATGCATGAATAAATCTTTCAGTGTCAGGTAGAGTAAGATAGGGCCTAATTCTTGCAATGTTTCTGAGATGATGGAATACAGATTTTGTAATACTCTTAATATGTGAGTCTAGTGTTAGGTGAGCGTCAAAGATCACACCAAGGTTACAAGCATAAGAAGTTGGAAATAAAACACTATCATCCATAATCTAATTCAAATTTCTCTCTTTGTGAGTAGCCGCAGGTGTGCCAATGAGTAGAATCTCTGTCTTGGAAGAATTCAATTTAAAAAAATGATGGTGCATCCACGTTTTTATTTCCTGCACACACTCCGAGAGAATTTTAGAGGTGACAGTAGGATCAGATTTGGAGCTGATGTAAATTTGAGTATCATCAGCATAAAATTGATACCCCAAACGATTATTTCCTAATTATTTGCCCCAAAGGAAGCAAATAAACATTAAACAATATGGGACCCAGGACAGATCCCTGATGAACACCATGGCGGACTTGTCCAATTTCAGATTTGTTGTTTCTGTTTCAGATTGGCTGTCTCTGTACTGTGTCCCTTTCTAAACCCAGACTGAAAAGGTTCGAAAAGCCTGTTGGATGACAAGTGTGAGTGGAGTTGTGCCACAACAACACGTTCCAAAACCTTAGCAAGAAAGGGCAGATTTGAGATAGGCCTATAATTTGATAGGTAATCTTTCAAAATAGGCAGAAATAAATACATGACATTGATGCACTTTTACAGAAAGAGAAGGATACCATTGCAAAGTGTGTTTGGCTTATTTTATATTGTAATATTTTATAATAGAAATCATTATTTCATTACTGTTGTTATTGAAATTGCTAGGATAATTAGCCAGGCTAATCCTAAATGTCCTAAAAAAAAAAAAGTATATATAGACTCATGGGTATTCACACTGTTTTGTTGATTATAATACTGTGGTTAAAATCTTGTTATTAAGAGTGTTCCCCTACAGAGTAGTCTGCTAAATCTTATACGCTTGTTTAAAAGTTGACACACAGAGAGAGGGGAGCACAAATATCTTGACCCCAATTTGGACAGAGGGTGTAAACAAAGAGGAGTCTTCATGCCATCTGCCTCGTGGACAGAAGCAGGCAGGAGGCTTGCCCAAAGGAAAATCTTCACTGCATCACATGTGCTGGGCTAAAAGAGAAGCCCTAACCCAACAGGCCAAACCCTAACAAGCTCTGGAAGTCTGGTCTTCCATTTTAGACAGCTAGTGATAACACTGAAAAAAATTGGTGCTTATACGCCATACCGGTAAAAAGTTTGGAATAATTCAAATGTTTTAATATTTTTGAAAAAAAGTTCCTTATGCTTACCAAGTCTGCATTTGTTTGATCAAAATACAGTATAAAGCAATATTGTCAAATATAAAATAACTTTTTTTATATTAAAGTAATTTATTCTTGTGATGACAAAGCGGAATTTTCAGCATCATTACTCCAGTCTTCAGTGTCACATTATCCTTCAGAAATCATTTTAATATGCTGATTTGCTGATCAAGAAACATTTATGATTATTATCAATGTTGAAAACAGTTGTGCTGCTTAATATTTTTGTGGAAACTGTGATACACTACCATTCAAAAGTTTGGTCGAATTAAATAACTGATAACTTCAGCAAATCATCATAGAATGATTTATAAAGGATCATGTGACACTGAAGACTGGAGTAATGATGCTGAAAATTCAGCTTTGCCATCACAGGAATAAATTACATTTTAAAATACACTCACCTAAAGGATTATTAGGAACACCATACTAATACTGTGTTTGACCCCCTTTCGCCTTCAGAACTGCCTTAATTCTACGTGGCATTGATTCAACAAGGTGCTGAAAGCATTCTTTAGAAATGTTGGCCCATATTGATAGGATAGCATCTTGCAGTTGATGGAGATTTGTGGGATGCACATCCAGGGCACGAAGCTCCCGTTCCACCACATCCCAAAGATGCTCTATTGGGTTGAGATCTGGTGACTGTGGGGGCCATTTTAGTACAGTGAACTCATTGTCATGTTCAAGAAACCAATTTGAAATGATTCGAGCTTTGTGACATGGTGCATTATCCTGCTGGAAGTAGCCATCAGAGGATGGGTACATGGTGGTCATAAAGGGATGGACATGGTCAGAAACAATGCTCAGGTAGGCCGTGGCATTTAAACAATGCCCAATTGGCACTAAGGGGCCTAAAGTGTGCCAAGAAAACATCCCCCACACCATTACACCACCACCACCAGTCTGCACAGTGGTAACAAGGCATGATGGATCCATGTTCTCATTCTGTTTACGCCAAATTCTGACTCTACCATCTGAATGTCTCAACAGAAATCGAGACTCATCAGACCAGGCAACATTTTTCCAGTCTTCAACTGTCCAATTTTGGTGAGCTCGTGCAAATTGTAGCCTCTTTTTCCCATTTGTAGTGGAGATGAGTGGTACCCGGTGGGGTCTTCTGCTGTTGTAGCCCATCCGCCTCAAGGTTGTGCATGTTGTGGCTTCACAAATGCTTTGCTGCATACCTCGGTTGCAGCATATTTATTTATGCATATTATGCATAACTGCTGCATATTTCAGTCAAAGTTGCTCTTCTATCAGCTTGAATCAGTCGGCCCATTCTCCTCTGACCTCTAGCATCAACAAGGCATTTTCGCCCACAGGACTGCCGCATACTGGATGTTTTTCCCTTTTCACACCATTCGTTGTCAACCCTAGAAATGGTTGTGCGTGAAAATCCCAGTAACTGAGCAGATTGTGAAATACTCAGCCCGGCCCGTCTGGCACCAACAACCATGCCACGCTCAAAATTAATTCAATCACCTTTCTTTCCCATTCTGACATTCAGTTTGGAGCTCAGGAGATTGTCTTGACCAGGACCACACCCCTAAATGCATTGAAGCAACTGCCATGTGATTGGTTGATTAGATCATTGCATTAATGAGAAATTGAACAGGTTTCTCATTGAGGTGCACAGCTCATTGAGGTGTTGAGTGTATATTCAAATAGAAAACAGTTATTTTAATTGTAATAATATTTCACAACATTATTTTTTTTTTTTACTGTATTTTTGATCAAATATATGCAGCAGCCTTGGTGACTTCTTTCAAAAACGTATTCCAAAATGTTGACCGGAAGTGTGTAGGGCTGTCATGCTCATGAAGATCTGGGTTTAAATCCTGGGTCATTTCCCAATCCCATTGTCTCTTTTTCTCCTCCCAATTTCCTTTAAGTTCTTTACTGTCCTTTAATAATCATAATAAATAAAACGTTGTCGAAGTAGTCAATGTGTGTGTTATGGAATGTATTTATATACAGTATGAGGGATAAATGAGTGGGATCTATGATCTATCAACTGGCAAGATAGCACAAAGAGGCAACACACACTCTTCTTATGTGAGTTCACACACACATCTGTTTCATAGTCATGTGTCATTGGATAGAGAGTTATTAGCCGACATAAAAATATTTTTTCTTTCTGTGCATGGCCCGCGGACACGCATGGTGTGGGGTGGCTCCGTAAGCACATACAGAGGGGTCTCTGTCCGAGACTGCTGGGGTGTGTGAATGTATGAGGCGGAAAGACATGGGGGATTATTACTTGCATTCAGGGAGCTCAACAACCACTTTTTTAAAATTTGGTCACATCACACAAGGAAGCTGTATATTCAGTTTTTTGTTGCACTCTCTTGTGATGCCACTTAAATGTTGTCTTAAATGGATCATAAAGTATGGCGCCTTTTATCATGAAACATTATCTGCAATGTATGCAAGTGGCCTGAAGATCAGTATTACCTAAACAGAAGAAACACCTCCCCTGGGTTGTGAAATGTTGTACTTTGAATGTCCGAGAGTTTGGGTGGTGGATCAATAAGTGGTGTTATGAGTGAATATTTATGGGACTTTCTGAGGAGGTTAATAGTTTGAAGTGATCTGATTTAAATTAGATGGATATCAAGTTCCACTTGAGGCTAACCGCCTGACCCCATTTATTGGCTATGCGTGAGAGAGAGTCCAGGGCTGCTAGAACTATGTGATAAGAGGTAGATGGTTATCATTAAATAAAATATGGTTAATATTATACATACAGCTGGAATTAATACTATAAAAACAAATAATTGTTTGGCACGCTCTACCTTTATACTTTATTGAGAATGTAGGATGTCATCCATTTGTATGTTAATACAGTAATAAGCCACGAGAGTTAGTCTGTTACAGCGATTACAAGAAAAGGATAAAATCACATAACGCATAGACTTGAGTACATTCTTTTAAAAAAATGGTGGGAACTAGTGTTGGGTCTGAGTCCAACTCTGAGTTCGCCTGGCTGAGTCCCAGTCGAGTCCCAGTCCTTGAACAACTGAGTTTGAGTGTGAGACGTTTATTAATGTCTTGTCATCTTAATTTTATGTCGTTATATATCGTCAGAGTCCACCCGAGTGTGTCCGAGTTCATTCTTAATTGCAGTCCGAGTCCAAGAAGGCTACCACAACTCTAGTGGGAACAATATTATTATTATTAAATGCACCAATGTTCAAATGACTATGTTGAATTATGAATATATATAGGCTATAAATATATAGTTTATAATTCTTAATATAGATTTTTTTTGTGGTTGACAAGCAATGTAGCGAGTAGCAATTAAAAATGCATTAAAGGGTTAGTTCACCCCAAAATGTTTAAAAAAATTCACTGATTACTCACCCTCATATTGTCCCAGAGAAAATGAGAATGAACCTCATTGGTTCTTGCAGAAGCTCAAACGTGCTGCCTAACACAAGAATTAACCTCATTGGCTCTTGCGGAAGCTCAAACGTGCCGCGTAACACGAGAATGAACCTCATCGGTTCTTGCGGAAGCTCAAACGTGCTGCATAACATGAGAATGAACCTCATTGGCTCTTGCGGTAGCTCAAACGTGCCGCGTAACACGAGAACGAACCTCATTGGTTCTTGAGGAAGCTCAAACGAGCTGCGTGACACGAGAATGAACCTCATTGGCTCTTGCGGTAGCTCAAACGTGCCGCGTAACACGAGAATGAACCTCATTGGTTCTTGAGGAAGCTCAAACGAGCTGCGTGACACGAGAATGAACCTCATTGGTTCTTGAGGAAGCTCAAACGAGCTGCGTGACACGAGAATGAACCTCATTGCTTCTTGCACGTCAAGCGAACATGCTGTGTGAGATGTGTGAGTTGATGAATGTTTGTAAATGAAAGCCTAAATTAAATCTGTTCATCAAAAAGCAATCGTGTCTCTTCAGAAAATTCGGACTAAACCACTTTTTTACGATCCGAGTTTTACGATCTCTTTATGAGCTTTTTAAACCATCAAAGTGGTAGTTGCGTGGACTGTCATTGGAAGAACAGAAATATCTAACTAATATTGTTGATAATCAAAAAAAAAAATTTGAAATAGCTGAGAGAGATGGAGAGGAAGATAAATCTGTATGCACTTTTTAACTGCACCTCTTCGCCGACTTCTCGCATATCTTGCAGGTCAAAAAAATTGTGTTTGCAACAAATACAGAGACTCATCTGACTTTTGAAACAGGTGCTCTTTAACCTTGCTGTAGGCTGTTAGTTTCTTTCTTTCAAACTGATGTGTGCTCTTGAACAACATTTTAAGATAGATAACCTGAGAGTAAACCTAAAGCTGCAGAGAGAGTTGTTTTATTTTTTTCTCAGTGAAGTGAGACATTTATACTATTATGTGCAACCTGCTCTTTTCCATACAATGAAAGTGAATGGTGACCACGGCTGTCAATTTTGAGTTATTAATGACTTAACTTTTGGTTTGGTTTCAGACCACTTCTTACATTTTTATGATGCTTTTTTTGTATCGCTGTTAAATGGAAAAGAGCAGCTTGGACATTTTAATATCTCCTTTTATGTTCCTTAAAGCTAGCAGACATCACTTCAGATGCAAAGCATTTCACAATAAATGATAACATTCTATGGGAAAATACTACAGGCAAATCCATACTCCTATCACATGTTTACCTTAACTACCCTTCAACCCCCAGACTAGTTTTTCTGTCAGGCTTTGTCTTACAGTTCAACACGGCAGTCATAAGCAAATACAGCCGTTGTGTTCATGGGAATTAGATGAATCAGGGAGCCCAGGAGCTTGAAATCATCTCATGAGGTTTGACAAGCATGACCAGGCACAAGCCATAGGCCCCTTGGACACCAGCAGATCCTGAAAGATATGTTGTATTAATAAAGCCTGCTGCATCTAACCCACTTTTTTATGGTGTGGCTTTAATTTAGATACCATTCAGTTAAACCTTTAAAACAAGTAACAGCATGCCCATGTGAATTCTCCAAAATGACTGCTTTGCTTAATGTTTGCTTCGTTTGACACAGCAGTACACCTTAATTGGAATATTATCTGATTTTCCTGAAAACTTAGGTGGAGCAAAATGAAATGATTGCATGTGAAGCATAAAGGATGAACATTAAGAAATTGCATAGAGATATTTGTTGGCTCATTTTTCAGTCCTGGGGCCCATCCGGTGCAATCAGGGCCAGCTCTGTAAATCTGGGGGCCCTAAGCAGGATAATTTTGGGGCCCTGCCTTGCAGTGGTGGAGTATTGCCACCGCAAACCAGCAACTGTCTACAATCTAACACTTACACATTTCATCTGTACCTCTTTTAACATGATTGCCCACAATTACTTTACTGCTTATTAAAGTACACTCACTGAAACAGTAAAAGTAAAGATTACAGATTTAAACCTTTAGTATTAAAAAATCTTCAATAAAGTTGTTGCATATAGGCCTACTACAGGTGTTGCCGGAGTCTCGATCTTTGAACTTCTTTTCCCTTTTCCACACTTTAAAAAGAGGGAGAAGTTGGACCAGTAGGCTAATTTCTTTGCTTCCTTCTAAAGTGATTTAAACATATTCTTCTATATTTATGTATCAAAGAGATTAAAAATTCTGCAAAACATTCTAGTTTGAGTTGGTATTTATTTTTATATATATTCCAACTACAAAAACACTACTTCAGCGAACAATCATTAGCCAAATGTGTATGTAAAATGTTTAGTTATAAAATATATAGGCTACATAAATCTAATAAAAACTCTAGGTAACACTTTTTACATTTTACAGAGTCATTGTTGCACATTACATGTAGTTCATACAAAAATAATTCTACAGTTAAAACTGCTTAAAATGTGGATTTCGTTGAAGTGCCTCTAATATAATGGGATAATGTCCACTTTAACGCACAGTGGTTGCCGAGAAACAGCGCCGCGAATTGTGCAGAAAATGCAATAGGCCGCTCTTTGTGCATTGTGTAATGTGCCAAGTTCAAAAATTCATACAAAAAGAATTCTACAGTAAAAACTACTTAAAATTTGGATTTCGTTAGAGTAGTAGCTCTACTATAATGGGATCATGTCCAATTTAACGCACCCTCCGAGGCTGCAGTGAAAGAGCACCGCGAATTGTGCAGAAAATGCAATAGGCAGCTCTTTGTGCATTGTGTAATGTGCCAATTTCAAAAATTAATGCAAAAATAATTCTACAGTAAAAACGTATTAAAATTTGGATTTCGTTAGAGTAGTAGCGCTGCTATAATGGGATTTTTTCTCCTTTTTTCTGCACCCGATTTCATTTTCGCGGTCAAATTTCCAAGTCCAGGGAAGAAAACGATTTTAGGGGCCGCTCACATATCGCGTCTTTTGCGCGCGCAAGTTCGTTATTTCAAATGTAGCCGCGCGGTATGCGCGCTCATAATGGAAGCGACGCGGTCGCGGTGCGACGCGCTCGTTTTTTCCAAGCGCGTCCGCGCCGCATCGAGATAAAAACATCTCAACTTTTCAGAATGCCGCAAGCGCACCGCAGGTCACGTGACAAGAACCAAGCTTAGCAACGACAGACGCCTCCGGAGCGCAACCACCCGAGCGCTTTGGAAAAAAGGACAACGCGGCGCGCCTAGCGTTTTCGACGCGTTTTTAGGCGCGATATGTGAGCGGCCCCTTACACGGTTGGTTGACTCTTAAACCGCGGTGACACCGGCGAGTACCATCTGTAGTTAGGGGGCCCCCTAGTGGCGGCGGGGCCCTAAGCAGCCGCTTAGTTCGCTTATAGGGAGAGCTGGCTCTGGGTGCAATGCAGCGCAAAAGCCAACGCGAGTGTTTTTTGCAAGATTCAGCCCGACGCAGTCATTTTCATGTCAAAAACCTAAAACCATGCCAGTGGGCATTAGATTATTTCTAAATACCTGCTCTCTCCTCATCTCCATCTTTCTTTTTCTCTCAGTCTCCTTATCCTGCGCTATTTCTTCTCCTCCTAAAGCTGAACTTTGACTGATAGTCTTTTCATTTCTGTCTGTGTCAGTGAAGAAAGTAGGCTCAACTGATATTTATACGTTTTATGAATCATTTTAAGTTAATTTACTCAAGGCTACCAGGAAAGCTGAGTCAGTATAGGAACTTTCTACAAGCTTTGGAATTTGAAGACGTCTGTTTTTAAATGTTAAAAGTAATTTTAAATAATACAAACTATGGGCTACGTTTAAATTTCAGCCGACTGTGTAGAACACTGAGAAAACTTAGTCGGCCGATGCACAAAAACTGCCCGACGACCGACCGTCGGCTTGGTGTGTTCCAGGCGCTGTGGAAACGCGTCGAAGCATTCTCAGGTATAAATATGCAGCATTAACGGACGTAGGTGATTTTGAATGAATATTTCGTGTCCATTTACAATGGATAGCCTACATAGTGTTAAAACGAATCCTATTGATATCTTAACTGCCGACCGAACAGTGGAAAGGGAAAACAAATGTCCGACGAATATTGAACCCAAAACTAATTTTACCGCGCTCAACCACCATAAGTCCATTTCACGCATTTGTAATCGCTGGCGTTCAGCGGGGAGGGGAGGAAGGACTTTGTCTGCATGCTTGAATCTAGATGCACTCAAATCAGACAGGAGAACCGTGACTGAGAACATAACGTCGGGAATCGTGTTTGTGATATTATACGTTTCGATTTGATGCGGAAGGACTCCTCCAGAAGGAGGACCAGGCTGGCTGCAGTTTGACGGTGCACGCGACATTTTTTTTAACAATAGCCTACCATCGCGCTATCATTGATATTAATGAATCTATTTATTTAATAATTTGTCTGAGGTGCCGGAACGCAGTTTGGACCGTTCCGCCCACTTTAACCCCTGGTTACGCCCAAAACACGCCCATTAGCCTAGCCCTACTCATTTATAGAATAGGGACAACTCTTTTAGACCATGAGCTGGGCGCGCCGACCATTTTTCCTGTTGTTAAACTAGCAAAAGTGGATTCGGACACGCCCTAACTGCATTTGCGCCCTGCGCGACCATGCGCTTAGATCGTTAAAATAGGGCTATTGAAGTTTAATTTTTGTACTCTACTACCAAGATGAGCTTAAAATGACTAGCAAAATTTAAATAATTGGATATGACAATTCAGCAGAATCAGAGTTTCTTTCTCTCTCTCTTTTTTACAGTAGGCTATATTATTCTGAAAAGGAAAATGAAAGGATGGCAGAGGAGTATGTGTTGAAAAGAGAGCACATTAATATTCTGAGACTGACCTATTTTCCAAATGCACTTATTAAAAAAAAACCAAAAAACCCAAAAAACGAATAGCAGTTTGATTAAAAGATAAGCAAATGCAGGGGAAAGGAGGGGGAGATCAGTAATTTACATTTGTACACATAGTCTTGGATTCATGTGATTTTTTTATAAGAGGAAGAAAGGTAAATATTTGGTTTCGATAAAGTATGGTGACTGGTTTAGTAGAGTAATGATATACCCACATGTAAATAGCTTGGGGTTGTTATACCTTAACTTGGGTTGTTCATAATGAAAATTAGAGAACTTGGTGTAGTGATAGATTTTCTAATATGCAATTGGGAAAAAAAATGCAACTGTCTTAATGTGCAAATTTAAAGGCATTAAATATTTGAAATTTCAATGGCATTAAAGTATAGTGTAGGCTAATTAATCAGGAAGTTTTTCTTTGCTGACACAGAAAATGGATGTGTCTGTAACTAGGTTATTTCCTATTGCTAGTCAGAAAAAAAAAAAAAAAATTCTCCCACCTGGTCTGGGCTCTTGCTAGTACAGGAGATCTGACCTGTACAGTTATCAGTTTCAAAGTGCAATGTTTTTGAGCATACACTCTTTTTGTATTTGAAACAAACTTCTGTTCAACTTCTTTCTGTTCATTCTACCCTGACTTAAATAACTGTTTGTGCCATATCATCTACATATTTCCTAGCAGTCCTTATAGTTAAAAAAAAAAAAAAAAAAAAATTGTCATGTGACTTGTTTTTATGTTTTTTTTCTGTTGAAATGCAATTGTCAGTAAAATTCAAGAATCATTCAAAGTCAATACATTTTACTTCCCTAAAGGTTTTATTTGGCTTGTCGAACTTGTTCAGCAGTTTTATTTCAGATTTAATATTGATTCTAAAAGAAAACAACGAATGTGTTTATCTCAGAGGCTGGAATGATGTCAAATCACAAGATATATGGAAGAATGGGAATACAGAAAAGACAATTTTTTCTTTTAATTAAAAATGACTGAGAGTCATGGAGAAATGGGGTAAATGTGGTGAAAGGGAGGTCAGGGGTGTCACAGTGATCACAGTGTCTTGGGTCACAAGTTTGGCTTTATTAGATCATATAAAGCAAGATGAGCAATAATAAAAGCATACAATCAATGATGGCATTTTATAAACCAACACAAATTTTGTTCACAATGATGGATCTCCCATCCGGAGAGCAGATTAGTAGAGATATAGAGCTTGTCACAGACATGAATGACAAATAAACGCATAAAACAATGCCATCGTTATATCCACTCATTCAGTTATGCCTCATTTCTTCATTTCTCTTTAGGCAAAATGAAAGTAAGAAGAGAGGACTGCACAGATGAGACTCATCTCGATGGTTCCAACATTCATAAATACAGCCATATGTTTGTCACATTTAGTGATAACTGTGAAATAAATCAACATGTTTTATGAAAAAGAACTGACATATACAACCTCTCTAAATGAGTCACCTGTCACTTCATGCTGTAAATAATATGGCTTGCCTGAGATAAGATAATGTGTCATTTTGTTTTGTAAAATTGTTAAGCAACCCTTTATTTCAACTGATTAAAATGCAACTGATGGATTTTTCTGCTCTGATAACAATCCATGCTGGTCTGTAACAATTTAAATGTTTTGTGTTACGAATTTATCATTGCCAGATCAGCCTTATCAGTCACAGAGGAGCTTTTATTGAATTTGAAGGATGCCTGATAAATTAATTAGATAACCCCTTTCCATAGTTATCATAGTTTGTAATGGACAATTCAGAGTTTCTTCTGACAAGCCACGTGTCACCCTGTGGCACTAGTAACCTCTTTTGTGCGTCTCAGGTATGACTAGTGCTATTACTGTTGATGTTACCTCACTGTCCCCGCCCATGTTCGCTCGTCGTTCCGCATGACCCGCGCGCAGAGTACAAGGTAGAAAACAACGCTGGCCCTTTAAGACGGGAGTGATCGCTCGTCTGGCGACCGTTCCGCGGTATTATCGAGCTACCAACACACATGAGATAGATGGAATTATAACAATGGAATATCACTGCGTTCTGTTTACTGTTTTGTTGCAGTTAATCATCCAACCAGGTAGGATGAGTTTTATCATTTATTGGTCCTTTATTATCTCACATTGCTTTCCAAGTTTAGAGGAAAGATTCCAGAAAGTTGTTCATTGAAGACTAGGGATGTATATTGCACTTGCTGTAGATGTGAGGCAGCCTTGTTGAATTATTCTTTATGGCTATAACTCAAAACAAAACGGATATGCGATCATTCAGAGAATAATGTATGGACCTGTTGCTTTTTACTTTTAACTAATCTAGATTTAGGTTCTTTGTAGAATCACAATTTTGGCTGTTATCACTAAACGACCCTATGTGTGCTCTCTTATTTTCCCTCATGATGAATATCACTGTCCATAAGGAGCTTTCGCACTTCGGTCCACCTTCTATCAGTGCAGAACTCCTCTCTCCAGTTGAAAACTGAACATTAAACATTCTAACGCACGAGAATTCCCACTGATAATCCCAGTGAATCATATCCTCTTCACTTGCCGTGTGGAGGCTCTACATACCATCAATTTAAGGGGTTACGGGATCATTGAAATAAGATACTGATCCGGAGCGCAGGTGAGAATGTAAAGTAAAGCCGATCCTCGCGCGCTGCTCTCAATTATTCATCTCTCAGGCTCGCGCGTGCCCGTCTTCGCGTCAAGTGTAGGAATACGATGCTTGTTTCAGGTAGACTATAATTAGCGAGCGATGTGAAGGAAAGAGTGTTAACGCTGAACAAAGTTGCACTTTGATATTATTAACTTTATATAGTTCAGATAGCAACAGCTTGGTAAGAACGTGGGTGGCTTGACTCCGCTAAGCAAGCCCTGAGCCCCCCAAAAGGTTTAGAAAAAAATGTGGGTCTTACAGAATATTAAACTTTATAGGCCACACGTTATAGCCTACATATTTAATGCATAGCAACTTTTTCGTAACCAAAAAAGCGGCTAACTTCATCTGAGGAGGTAGCCATAGCAACAGTGGCAGCTCGAGCACGTTAGGATCAGTAAAATTAAACAAGTCGTGTTTTTTTTTTTAAATACTTCATTAGAGATTCACGTCACGCTTTTGTTTAAGACGTCTTTATAATTGTGTCGCCAAACGTCGCGCGCTCAATTTGAGCCCCAAGCTATTGCATTGATGTGACGGTAGGCTGAAAAGACTGTACGGTTAATTTGAACAGGTAGGCTTCAGTTTTTAAAAGGTGCCTTAATATGGGTTTTCATTTGCAGTTAATTTTTTATCTCATCCTATCAGGATAGCTGTTACATGTAGCTAAATGATCGTCAATTCCAAAAGCCAGAGAAGTTGTTTTGCATACGGCAGCTTGACTTTTTCTTTGCCTGCGAATGCTGCACCTCATGGTCATATCAGATAGTCTTTTGTGGTGGTCAGATAAAAAAAAAAGATGATTATCTGGACTGCATCTGTTAACTGACCATTGCGCATCACGTGTTCAGACCTGTAGGCTATCATTTGAAAACTCGTGCTTGGAAAAGATACCGCTTTTTGTCCTTTCAGATGCTGTAATAATGATGTTTTTTTTTTGTGATACATTTAAGTTTCCAAAAAAGGAACATACAGGCTAGCTTTCCTTTTTTTTTCTTTTCTTTTTTTGGTGGGGGTGGGAGACAAAATCTGTAGCCTAATGTTCACTAATTTGAAATCCACCGTCACTGTGTATGGAGAAGCCCGGTTATGTAAGCCCAAGTCTTATTATGAAACATCTCAATGAATTCAAATGACCAGGTTTAAAGTGAGCGTGGACAATACTGAACACATGCGGTTAACTTTTGCTGTGGTTTTGGCATGAATCTGAAGATCAACTTTGTAACGCCAGAGGGCTTCAGCGCTCAAGTGACTATTTTGCATCGGGTTCCTTCAAACAAACAGCCATGAGAAAACCATTTACATGGAAATATCCATTGGCTAGTTAACAGCAGAGTGCTCTGATATAGGCCTACTGTACACTGTTTGAAATATAGAAATTACAGCCAGAAGTCAATTTTCTGGTGGGTGTCTGAATGGAGGTGGTCGTGCTATGTTCGGGCGAGTGCCCCTTGTGGCTGACGGTGGTAACGTAAGTTACGAAACTACAACCAAATATAAATTATAGTACTTTTATCTAATATATACATTGGAAAATAAATTGGTGTAGGATTTACTTTGAAACAATTCGATTTTTAAATAGAACAACTAAAATTTTATTTTCTTGTAAAACATACTCCAATAATATTTTTTTACAGTATACAATTTCTTAAAAATGTATAAAAATATATATTTAATAATAAAAGTGTGAGCAGAGAACATGCACAGACCTTTATGGTCAACGTGATTTCACCAAGTACATCATGTTCCTGGATCAACATCTTTGCTGATCCTGGAACAACGTTCAAATCAACCAATCAGATTTGAGGGACAGTTTACAGCTTATGTGAAGTTTAGTTATACTTTTACAACCACAAGCTTAGGTGCTTCTACATCAGTATTATTCACCTATCATTTCCCTCTGATTTTAGTGATAATATATATAAGTACGTCTGTATGTATGTGCTTATATTAAAATATATAAATAACAAATACTTAATAATAAAAATAAAGGGAGCAAGAATAAGCAGTGCACAAAGGGCAAAAGTGCAAGTAAACATCTGTTTGGCAGGTAAAGGATTGCATGGATACTCAAAGATTATGTAGTAATAATAATGTGTACTCTTGGTTCCTGGAAACTGGTTTCTGTAGTTTTGATGGATATAGGCAAATTAAGGCAATCACGATTGCCTTATGCCAATATTCATGGCATTCACGATTGTCAATGGTGATGTCTTCAAAATGTGTCCAAATAAGCAAATGTGACATATTTGCATCTCCTTTGTTCTTTCTTGTTTATAAGAACCTTTTTTTTTTTTTTTTCTGATAACATGAGGGACAGGGGGTTGGGGGTATGCAATGTTGCTTCCATAGTTGCTTCAGGCTAAAATGAGATAACGTGATAAAAACGTGAACTGTGGTTTAGCCTGATGAGTAGCTTTCCCTGATGCAAACTGTCACTCTATGCCACGAAAACGACATCTGCAAAGTCAGGTGCTTTTCCAGAGAAAAACCTAACAGAACAACTGTTGATGTTGACTTGTTTTCTCCAGTGACCACTGTCAACATCAAAATGACAAATAAGAATCACTGCATGAAAGAAAAGCCTTAAACAATAACAAGACAAATTGGTCACGCACACACATAGAACCCAACCGTTTCTCTGGTAAATATTTAAACCATGCAAAGAGAGCTTTTATCTTGATTACGCCATTACGACACCATTATGAGTTGTTAAAAAAGAGGTGATGTAAAGGAACTGAATTTTCACTCAAAGCTAATGATGCTTGATAAAGATGATAGGATGCGAGATTAATAATGTTTGGACCTGGATGTATATTCAAAATGGAACCCCATTCTATTTTCTACTGCAGCCTTTTTTCCCCAAATGTTTGCTTTTCTCCAATTATGTATTTTACTGTCATGCTACATAGGGTTTTTCGGTTTGATTATTTTCAAACCTTTACTTAAAACCTTACTGTTTTCCCCCTTTTCTTTGTATATTTTCACCATTCTCCCAGTCATACGGGGAGGGGAGGACAATGACTCTTTTGTTGGTTTAAAACACTAATCTGTTGCTTTTAAGCCTTGTAGCTGTATAAGGCAACACAGCACTTTGAATGGAGAATGATGCTGTACCAACCAAGAATTAGCACAGCAATTAAAAAAAAAAAAATCCCCTTGTAGACTTTTGTAGAATTGTCTAATGTCAAATTACCATTTCTAGAGAAATTAGAATGAGAGGAACTCAGAAGACATACTTTTTTTGGATTGTTAAATTGTGAAACTGTCTATTTCACACCATTAACTGTCATTTATGCAACTTACTTGAGAGGGATTTGATTTGTATGTGTGTATAAATGTGTATGTGCTTGGTATATTCTGTTTATCAATGTTGCTGTTTTTTATTTATTTTGCAAAATCAGTAGGTCTACCATAGTATACTGGAGAGTTAAATGCATTTGACAAAATACAATGAAGTCTGCAGAGCTTCATAACTTGTCATGTTTACTTTAGAAATAATCTATCCTCTTGCAAGTTTATTAAATGTTAAACGTCTTTATCTTCCATCTGTGTGCCATGTTCACATTCTTGTTTCCTCTCAGGCAGGTCCAGGCCCACGATCACCCCAGAAGGACCCTGGATTACAGTACCACTGAACGGCGACTTCAGCTTGCGCTGCCAGAGCAACAGTTCAGTGCGCTGGATGCGAGAAGACCGTCCCACGCGAACCTTGAAGGAGGAACAAAGGCAGGGTCAACTAACAGTTCTTAAAGTGAGCAAAGCAGCCCCTCACCACATGGGCAAATATTCATGCCATGAGGAGTCTGGTGAAAAGAGCTCCATCTATGTGTATGTAAAAGGTAAGTCAGCCTTTTGCATTCTGGAGTATCTTAAGTGGGTGTAGTAAATTGTCTGGGCTGAGTGACATGTCTGTAGGACAGTATTTAAAGAATTAATGAGGAACCCTCCTTTATGTGTGTACCTTGTCTTGTTATACCTTCGTGTGAGTGCAGCTAATGTACATTTTATGTTTGTACAAGCCTGTTGGAAACAGTATATGTGTGATTAGATACTGTATAGTAATATTCATACTGTATAGGTAATGTGTCTGCAACGTTACATGTGTTTGCATGATCTTGTAGTACTTTCTAACACTTTTCGTGCTTCATCTTTGTCTTTCTCTCTCGCTCTCCCTCTCTTTCTATGAACGCACACTCCAGTATCTCTCATCTTCCTGTGTGGTTCCATATTGTGCCAAAAACACACTTTAGGGGCCCTAAATACCCGCAATCAACTCTCTGTATTCACCTGTTGCCTACATGGCCTTTAATATATATACATCTATGTCATGTGTTATTTCATGCATGTTCTTATAATCCCATATAATAGAATCTTCAAACTGATCCCTGGCAGTTTTGGAAGTGGACAGATTCACACGATTTTACAAATGTTAACACTGCAGATGTTGGTTATTTTTATTTGTTTATTAGGTATGATGGAGGGTAGTTTTCACTTTCACTCTATTTGTGACACTCTTTCTCTTTCTCTGAGCTGTAATGTCATGATCTAAGCCCCATTGGTTGTGTTTCATTGGTTTTTGATTTAGCATTCCTCTCAGCAGATCCTGAAAATCTCTTCAGGAGGAGCATCGTGTTTGACATTGTTGCGGGAGAAGGAGACACGGCCATGATCCCATGCTTGGCCACAGACCCAAATATGACGGATTTGCACCTGGAGAAATGTGACGGACAGCCCCTTCCCATCAACCTGCGATGTTCATCCAGCATTGAGACGGGCGTGGTGTTGGATGCTGTTAGGAAGGACTTTGAGGGATGTTACGTCTGCGTCGGGACTCTAGAAGGCGCCACGGTTAAATCCGGACAATATCAACTTAATGTCCGTCTTGGTGAGAAAAAAAGAGAGGCATTTATAAATATAAGGGCTGTCAATTTAGAGGGCTGTCAATAATGAATAAAAAACCCCAATGCAAATTAATTCAAGCTTGAAGTGCCATCTTCCCAAGAATGGGCAGCAGAGAATGAGTACGGAACCATTCATGCAGGATATGCTCCTGCGTTCAAAGCAGATGGTATACGCACATTACCATTCAAAGTTTGGCATCAATAAGATTTTTTTAAAGACATTTATATTGTACTATTATTCAGCAAGGATGCATTAAATTAACCAGAAGTGAGAGTAAAGACATTTATAATGTTACAGAATATTATTTCTAATAAACTCATTGAAGTTCATTGAACTTTCTATTCATCAAAGAATCCTAACAAATGGATCCCAGTTTCCACAAAAATGTTTTCAACATTGATAATAATAAGAAATGTTTCTTGAGCAGCAAATCAGCATATTATAATGGTTTCTGACACTGAAGACACTGAAAGTTTTAAATTATAATAATATTTTATAGTATTACTGTTTTTACTCTTGTTTTTGATCAAATGAATGCAGTCTTGGTGAGACCTCTTTCAAAAACATAAAATCTTACCAACCCCAAACTTTTGAATGGTAGTTTATAGACTGATTGATTAATTAATCACCATATCATATAATTAGTTTGATTAAAAATGTAATTGATTGCCAGTCCAAATACACTAACAAGTGGACACAGACAGACACCAGACACGTGCATGTCCATGTCACCCCACTATACTTCTTCTTCCTTTCCCACATATTCCTGCTGCTTAGATACAATGCATCATACTTCTTTGCTTTTAGTTCCAGGCGCGCCTCCTCAGATCACACTGGGTCAGCCTCAAAGAGTGCTACTCACCCAGGGGGAAAAGCTCTCCCTATCCTGCTCCACCTCAAATGTCAACAGCGACATCACAATCAAGTGGAAGGCTCCACGCGGAGTGGTAAGACAAAAACTAACCGGCTCTCACCTATTTACCTGAGCACACTGTGACACTCTTCATGACCATAACACACACATATATACAGTACATACTGCAGGCTTTATTATTGTTAACACATCAACCGCTTCAATCAATCAAGTCAAAACAATGTTTACGAAAAGCATACTTATAGAAAAGCATACAGTAGGTATGGGTGCACGTCCCAGTTAACCTACTTAATGTGCTAATGTGTTTGTAGACTGAGTGTGAGTGTTTGTTCTTGATATTATGCCCAGAGACAAATTGGACCTTAATTGGTTCAAGGCACACCTCAAAATTCTAAATGATCATGTTTACACAGCAGCAGAATACGACTGTCAGCAGAGTTGTGTGTCATTCAGAAGTGAATTGAAAATGACATTTAAATTCTAGTTTAAGTCTTGAATTTTGATTTATATTTGAATTGAGGTAGCAAACAGGATGCAGAATTTCAAATGGAAGTAGAATTAAAACTAACTCAAATTCAACAGACATTTTTAAATATGAAAAACTTTGAATGTTGTTTAAAGCCTTGTTTAAAAGTTTTGAGAAAATTTGGAAGAGATGGATAGACGGATGAATGGACAGGTCCTCATTGAGACTAAACTGGCATCAGAGACTGATATTTGAGAGATGAATAACACACTTTGTTTCATATAAAGATTATAAAAACAGCCACACCTACACATATAGACAACCACAAGCACTTCACTCAAGACAAGGTCTATGCCTCATCTCTCCAGAGTTGCCCAATCAGCTTTGTGTCTGTTTTCTTTCTGCATGTGCCAAGCAACCGTCAGTGCAGCTGTCCTCACGTCTCCTGACTGAGCCTATTTCTCACGTGAGGACCGCCATCCTCAGCCTGGGTTCTGTGACGATGCAGGATGCAGGGAGTTACAACTGTGAGGCCATGAACGAAAAAGGGACCAGTGCAAAGCCGGTCTGGGTCGACATCTATGGTAGGTCTCTGTTGTTTCAAACACCATTTTTAATTTTAAAAACTATGGGTGGCACTCTATTTTAAGGTCCTTGTTACAGTCTAACTACATATTTTAAGTACTGATTAATAATAATTAACAACATGTGCTTACTATGTAATTAGAGTTAGCGTTTGAATTAGGTTATTTGCATGTAGTTATGCATAATTTACAGTTATTACTACAGTAAGTACATGTAACACTTGTAACAAGGACACTGTGACATTGTTACCAAACAATCATGAGACTTTTTGTTGCGACTGTTTCAAAGGATAAAATTATGTTTTATGTGTTTGTGTGTGTAGAAAAAGGCTTTATTAACCTAACAAGTGTGAATAACAGCACTAAGAGAGTGCGCGCTGGAGAAAGTCTGTCCCTGCGTGTGGTAATGGAAGCTTACCCGAAACCTCATATGTTTTCCTGGAGCTACAGAGGTGTAAAACTAACCAATACTACTGATCATGTCATTACCAGAGGGTCACATGGGAATAGGTATGATTTTGTAATGTTTTTTTACTCCTAACATTTCTTGTTTTTCATATGTAGCAATTGTTAGGGTTGTGCATCATATTGGTACCATATCAGTTATCTGGACAATATTAGTTTTATATTATTATTGGAAGTATTCGTCGATGTTGTGCATTCAATTGTGCTGTGTTTTTAAATTTATATCACCTTTGCCATCATGTAACTCAGTTATAATTCATTTTTAAAAACACTAATAATTTAAAAGCATGTATAATCTTTAGCAAATCTCTCAATAGAATTTTTTTTAATACGGTGCATTATAATGTTGTGAAGCCTACATTATTCACTTGTGACATTTAAAGTGATTGGTTTTTGTTTTTTTATAGGTTTATAGGTTATCAGCCATAACATGAAAATAATTATTGGCTCATCAGTATCGACCAGATTTTTAATACCAGTGCATCCCACATATTGTGCAAAATCAACATTTTATTCCACTAATTCAATGAACTGAAAGATACTTTATGTAATTCATGTTTTTTTTCTCTTTATTCAACAGTTACACCAGCGAGCTGAAACTAGTGCGTCTCAAGGTGTCAGAAAGCGGAGTTTACACATTTTCATGCTCAAACCGAGACACAACTGTTCATAAAACGTTCGAAGTCCATGTCATAAGTGAGTGAAAAAATTGAATGCAAATGGCAAATATTTGCACTTTTCACTTGCCAGAAAAGAGTATAGAATGTATGTGATTATGACTTTTTGTGTGTATTCTTGTTCAGTAATAATCAGTCATATTTCTTGGACATTGTGCTGGGTAAAATAACTTAATTGTCTAGGTAAGACCCTGGCTTAAAGCCCACTAACAATAGTAGAGGCCATGTAAAAACAGATATGAAAGGACTGGCCTTCAAGACTGCAAATAATACCTTTTATCATTATCATTTATCATCAATCATTTTCTTTTCAATTAGAATTATTGATCACCCATTATAAACGGATATCATTTTTCGTCAAACAGGTCTCCCATTCGACCTACATTTTAAACAGTGAAATATTTAATATCTGGCATTTTAGGTCAATTTGTCTATATTTTAGAAAGTAATCGCAAATGAGACAAACATCCATCCCACAAACCAGAATTGTAAAACTGACCCTGAATTAATCTTTGACTGTTAGGTAAACCACAGATTGTGTCCTATGAGGGGCCGATTGATGGACAGGTGCGCTGTGCTGCAGAGGGTTACCCCACTCCTCAGATCAAGTGGTATTACTGTGACCAACCCCACTCCAGGTACGTGGCTTTCTACATTTTTGTTTGTTTTTCGAATACACCCACAATTTCGGAAAAGTTCCTACAATGGGCTTCCAAAGTTGGTTTCCAAAATTAGCGGTACCTCCCTTGAGCAGTGTTAACATATTAGCTTCTCCAAGGGTACATTGTGACGCAGCGTGGATTAGCCACTTACCGTTAACTTGATGTTTGATGATTGGACAACAAAGCTTTAGCCTATTATTGATGGGGATAAGCAATTTGACTCTGTCATGATTGTGACTTCACAAAAGCGATTGGTTGCTATCAGTCATGTGACAATGCCTGACAACATGGGAACAAGCCGCTCCCATGGGGCTGTTTATTCTTGGATAGTAACAGTGTTGACAGAACACCTTAGCACAGACTTAGTCACAAGCTTATCCAATCAATTCCTCATGGTGATCAAATGCGATCAGGATAAGATGACCTGCTTCAATTTGAGCATATAAACATGCAGTGCAATTTGTCTTTTGATCTTGTTTGTGTGATGCTTGCTTTATCTGTCACCGCTTTGGTGGTTTTCTCAGCAAACAGGCATTCCACTGTTGAGAAACATAATGAGAGGTTTCCACCATGCTAAATAAAGTAATTAACAATATCACTCAACAAGAAAGAGATGAATAAGAAATTTAAACCAGTTGAGATTATTTGTTCTGCCTTTATATTAAAAGCTACCTTTGAACTCAAGCGGAGAGAGACAAAAGAATTGTACAAAAATGAAGCAAATAAATCAAAGCACTTGACGGCATTGCATTCCACTCTGATGTTTTTTTTGTTTTTTTTAAAGAGCCCTCAAGGTCTGTCACTTCACAGCTTGTTATTTTGCATTCTTAAGCAAGAAGCTTTTTCACACATACAATATCTGTAAAAATCCATCATAGACCCTGAATGCAGCGAGAGATGCTTATCGTTATCCTTAGAGCTTAAAAAGTTGTGTCTCTTGATATGCAGTGGTGCTTAACATTTGATCTTAAGATCTACATGAAATGAAAATTGACCCCATATGCTCCTGGTGTTAGTGTGAACAATTCATGGGTGCATTTTTCAAAGAAAAATGTTAGGCTTCGGAATATTTCCTCAAAATATAAAATGGGTTGCAATGGGCAGTTAATTTGACTTTAAAGCAGGGTTATTATCATTAAGGAAAACTTAAAAAAAAAAAAATTATTGAAATAAAGTTTAATTTAACTAAAATATAAATATTACAATAAAATGAACTTAAGAAATTCTGCAACTAACTGAAATAAGTTGAATCATTAAAATGACTAAACTAACTGGATATAAATAAAAACTAAAGAAATCCTAAAATAATATTTAAATATAAATAAAAACTAATACAAATGACAAATTTACTAAAACAAATGAACTGAAAATGAATACTTAAATATATAAATAAAATCTAATTCATAATGTTAATAAAAACTATAGTTGTATATAAATAATACTAAAGATACGCTGCTTTAAAGGCTATGAAAAAAGTACTGAATATTATCTTGTATATTAGGGTTATGAGCTTTTTTTTTAAAACATGTTTAGGACTGTGCACGAAATACCTTTTTTTTTTTTCAATAGTTCCTTTTATGCAGTGTTTCTGGGAAACAGTTCTATGAAGTAATTATATGTTCTTGATAAGTGCAAGATCAAGAATTTACAACTGTGTTGCATGCTTCCTCAGGTGCTCTAATTTGCTGAATGCCACTCAGGAGGAGGAGGATGTTGTCACTGTCACCATGACAAGTCCTCCCTTTGGGAAAGGCGCAGTGGAGAGCCGTCTAAACATAACCAAGAACAATTATGCCACCCTTGAATGTGTGGCATCTGCCAATGGGGAAATCGTGTACACTCTTTTTTCCATCAGCGGTGAGCAAATAACTTCCCAAATCACACACACACACACACAGCCCTTCAGACATTGACTGAAGACTCTTGTTTGTAATTACTAAGTCTCAGCCTCAGACGACTCCCACTACAGTCTGTTTGCTGACCCTCTGATCCATACTACTCACAAAACTGGAAAGCACTTTCATTATCTGCAGGATATAATCTGGTTGACTGATTTATGCAACTTCTGAGAGTTAGGGCACATTGAAGGTGTTTTTTTATTTACCTGAATATTATATCTGAGATTTGATTTTATGAATTCAAACACTGCTTCTTTGTTGGACCTTTGCATATCACATAGGCCTACACACATACTGTCCCAGTGTGGCCTGTATAGGTTTTGCTCATTTGTCACAGGTCTGGGTGTGTGTCTTTGCTTTGGTGTGCTAGTAGTAAACTATTCTGTTAATTTTGTTGATTTGTTTGTTTTTGGGTTGTCTTCCATCGTTGACTCTGAAGGTGTGTCTCAGTTCTCTCCCTAGTTAAGTAATCTTTGCACTGGCCAGGGAGTCAGTCTGCCCCACAGTCCCACAGTATATTTCTAATGTGCATGAAAAGAAAACAATCCTGCAAACTTTAAATATTATACATGAAGTAGTGTTGAGGCCCGTTCACACCAAGGACGATAACTATAAAGATAACAATAAAGAAATAGTTCTAAAAATCTTTTTCAAAATGAAAGAATAGCAGAGTTCACACCACAGCTATAACAATAATTGCACTGAGAAATTAATCACTTTCAGAACGATTTTATCCAGCTGATGAATGAGCCAATCAGGAATCCTGAGCTCAAGCATTTAAATTGACAGACAAGAACACGCTTAACATAAACAGAATGATATCGTCCGCTGGTGTGGACACTAATGTAGTTATCGTTATAGTTATCGTTCTTGGTGAACTGGCCTTTAGAAGAAGATAAATGACCACACATTTTATTTTATTTTTTTAATTTTAAAATAACTGTTTTCTATTTTAATATATTTTTAGTATGTAATTCATTTATTCATGACAACGATGAATTTTCCGCTTCGTTACTCCAGTCTTTCAGAAATCATTTGAATATGCTGATTTGGAGCTCAAGAAACATTTCTTATTTTTTTAGCAATGATGAAAACAGTTATGCTGCTATATATATTCTTACCCAAAACCTTTGAATATTATATGTACATGATCTGTTCTGCTCATTAAAAGGAAATACAGAATATAGCGCATATTTCATAATGGCACTGTACATCTACAATGAAGATGAAGAACCTTGACCTTCAGTCATCAGTGTCCCAATGTTTAGTTTTCATCTTATACTTATGCACATCATAGAAAACGAGGAAGTGGAATGAGACTCAGAGACCTCGACCCAGGTGCTTCTGGTTTCCCAGGAATGGTTAAACAACCAAACGAGAGGAAACGCTCATCTCCTCACGTTCACTCCAGCTGTGCTTTATCTGCTGGCTGCATCTTTTTAAGGAAATCTAAACCAGCTGCCAACTCGCAGGTCACCACTCCTGCTCCAGCTCAACCTGTGTAGGCAGACTTTTTGGATAAGAGATATGCAGACTATTATATAAACAGAGGTGCAGAGTTTTATCCCTAATCTTGTTTCCATTGTAAACCTAGCATCACCAACTGTTGGGGATTATTTCAAGGGTTTTGGGGGGTTACGTTTTGGTTTGTTGCAAAACACCCGGTTTTTCCACCCCAGTTAGTGCTGGTATTATTTTTAAAGACAGAATAGTTAACAAAAGGTCATCCACATCCAGCGTAGTTTGTGTCTGGTACAATTTTTTTTTTTATTATCCTTTCTTTGGTGAAAGTTGTTGACTACATTGCCTGTTTTTGCATTTTCTCAACTAAATTAGCTGGAAGGTTAAAAAACCTCTAGTTGAACGTTGACCTTTTTGTAGAGCCCATCAGGAGTTGGACTGGATATTTTGAGGTTTGAGAGCATGAATTGAGTCCTGCTGCCTCAGGATGTGAGAACTGGTTTAGACTCTCAAGGTTTAGGCTGCAGCAGATCCAGGAAAACCAGTGGGACAATGAGCCTTAGGCTAGACTGTTAAAACTGTTCGACCTCAGCTGAACGAGATGCAAAAAAAAAAAAAGTGTTTTGTTATGGTGTGTGTTGGTTTGTGGTAGGGCTTGATGGTATGCTTGGATGCAGTGTGATGATAGATGGATGGATGGGGAAGGATGGAGGGTGAGAGAGAGAGAGGGGAGGGGGAGGGGGGGGGGGGGGGTAGCAGAAGAGGACTGTAAAAGCCAGTGGCAGGTTTACATGGGATTACTTACTGCAGAGTCTGCATTCTTTGACTTGAAATGGAGAGAAAGCTTCTTATAGCTTAAGAGCTTACTACACCGCTCAGAACAACGCAGAAAAACAATAACACAACACACATGAACACATACACACACATTGCAAAAAAAACCCCACACACAGCTATAGTTTCAAAATGTGAAAGAAATCTCCAGTAAAGAGTTTTACCTCAATTCATTCTTGAGTATTATTCACACCTCTTCAAATGCAAGCACTTAGGACATAATTCCACTGTGTAGGTACTTATTCATTATTTCTGATGGGAATGTATTGTTATATAGATATTCCAACAGTGTAAATACCCTATTGTGGTTTTGTTTCAACGTCTGTACTTAGTGCAATAATCATTTTTTGTTTCCATTAATCCTCTGGCTCAAGTCCCAAGACAAGCATCAGATCAACTTTTTTTTTTTTTTTTTTTTTAACAGAATTGATCCTCAGGGATGAGCCATGTATATTGATTATCCGTCGGTGCCTGTAACAGATTGCCTTCTTTACGCAAACACACTGTCTAGAGCAGTGATTCCCAACTGGTTCCAATCTGATTTGCAATCAAAATCACAATAAAAACATTCAAGTTATGTATAAAATGACAAAATTACATTTAAAAACATGATTACATTAATACTATATTACATTATTAATGTGATTAATATTAATTGAAATAATTTTAATGATAACACTAAATTATATCCATTATGAGTTAAAAGTAGGGATGCACAATATATTGGCAACATATTGGTTATCAGTATTGCACAAGTATCTTTAATTGTTTCTAGTATGTTTATATCATATCATCCAGAATTTTAAATATTGGTGCATCCCTATAATTAAAAGGAACACATTTGTGTTTTGCTGTTGATGGAGTACATCTGTTTCTAATGGCTGCTGAATGCTTTAATCTTCACAGAGAACACTGTTCCTCATGAACTCTTCACACCGTTGCTCATCGGTTTTGTTGCCGCAGCCGTTATCCTTGTTCTCATCCTGATTGTGCTGTCCTACAAGTACATGCAGGTAAAGTGTCATTCATTACATGTAGCTTGTCTTCCAACACATGAAGTTCATGCATGCTGACTCACTGAGGTGTTTTACTTCTCACCCTGTTATAGTAATAAATATTGTAACCTATTGTTATTCTATAGTGTAACTATAGTGTATGTTTATTTAATATTAAGCTTTATCCTCAAATTCAGCGCAATTTACCGGTCACACCTGGCAGCCCTCTCGCACTTCAGGGAAACTCTGAAACAATAAACATTCATGTAAAAAAAAATATTTACTTAGCATGTCATAAGACCTGATGCTTCACCGTGCAGTTTCGCACTGTTGTACAGGGGAGCTATTGGCTATATATGTACAGTACACACACACGCACACACACCAAATTACTGTCCAAATTTGGGTTTGAATAATTTATGTGCATTTACACTAAACGTTTATTAGTGGACTCTGTTTACTTTTGTCTATCAGAGCACCTCATTACACTTGCAGTAACTAGTTCTAAAAGGTTGTTTATGCTTGTCTGAAAACGTCGCTCATTACTTATTTCTTCCCCCATCCCTCTTTCTCTCTCTCTCCCTCTCTCATTTCTGTCTCCAACAGAAACCTAAATACCAAATACAGTGGAAAGTCATAGAAGGTATTCATGGAAATAGCTATGTGTACATTGACCCTACCCAGCTTCCATACGACCACCAGTGGGAGTTTCCCAGAGATAAGCTGCGTTTTGGTGAGTGAAGTTCCTGAATCGGTCTGCTTTGACTAGTTGGGCCTCGTAAATCATATTCCAAATAATCTTTCTACTTTGGAAAATTTCTCTTGTTTATACGTTATGATTGGAAATGTTTACAAGGTTAAATGCACCAAAAAGCATCAAATTCTTTTGAATTTTACAAACCTTGCTGTCTTTCATTGACTGTTCCATGGTTTATTGACACTGATAGCTAGCCTTGTGATCATATCTTCCCCATGAAGGAATAGCTGTATCCGTCAACAAACAGGATCCAACAGGATCTAGCATATCACGCTTCCCCACAAGCCACACCTCCTTGATTCAAAAACAAGTTAATGTTCCAGCTGAAAACTGGCTTTGGACCAGTTTCCAGGCTGATCCATTGATTGTAAACAACTTTATCAGGGAAAAGTGAAATTGATCCGTTCACGCTGTATCCATTTTCTGAATCAGTTTTGCTTTCCTGCATCCCCAGGAAAAACTCTAGGATCTGGAGCATTTGGAAAGGTGGTGGAGGCCACTGCTTATGGGATGTCCAAAGCAGACACTGTGATGACTGTAGCTGTGAAGATGCTCAAACGTGAGTGAAAAGCAACAGAGACCATGTTCATAATCTTGAAATATGAGTAGCACAGTAACACCAAGGCGTGTTTAACCAGCATGTTTACTTAAGCAAATAAGGCAGTGTGTAATGACACACCAGAAAGTACACAAACATGCATGATTTGAAGAAAGGAGGTTAAACATTTCCAGTAACCCACAATTTTTGGTTCCTTGAACAATCTGGGAATAATGTTGATTTATGGTTTTAAACAATAAAACATAAAAAGAATGTTCTTAGAACAATAACCAAAATTGTTCTAAGAATTGATTTTTTGTTGTTGTTTTATTAATGCTTTTATTTGTCTTGGTCTTTTTTCCCGCAGCAAGTGCCCATGCCACTGAGAAAGAGGCTTTGATGTCTGAGCTAAAGGTGCTTAGTTATCTTGGCAACCATATTAACATTGTCAACCTGCTAGGGGCCTGCACTATAGGAGGTGAGAGGCTAAGGCTAGATATTATTTTTCCAGGTTTGTGTGTATAGTGTTGTTCTTCATTACTGAAATGGTCTGTTGGACAGGTCCAACGCTAGTTATAACGGAGTACTGCTGTTTTGGTGACCTGTTGAACTTCCTGCGCAAAAGGAGAGAATCCTTCTACTTCTCTACACTGGGAGAAGACTCTTACTATAGAAACATCATGCTGCAGCCAGAACCAAAGTAAGTATGATCAATGCAACTGGTAGTTAGTTAGGAAAGTCATGATCAAAGCAAATGTGAAAGTGTGAACTACTTTTGGGTTCACTAAAAAGAGTTAATGTTTGATCACAGTGAGAGCAGGAATGGATACATGACCATGAAGCCCTCTGTATTGGGAATTCTGTCCTCAGAAAACAGAAGATCACTTAATAAAGGTTGGATGTCTTGTGTCTTCTCATATCTTTTCTTTCCTGTTTTCTTGTCATCTCTTTTCATGTCATCTAATCTCTTCTTGTCTCATTTCATCTTGTCCTATGTCTTCTCTTCTCTTGTCATGCCTTTTCTTTTTCTTTCCTTTTGTTTTTTCTCTCTGGTCTCATCTCTTTTTGTCTCATGACTCTCATATTGTCTTGTCCCTTATGTCTCATCTATTCTCCTTCCTTTCTCTTTTCTTGTCTGTTATCTTCTTTTCTTCTTGTCTTTTCTGATCTGTTCTTTTATCTTATCTCATCTCTTCTCATCTCATCCCCTTTTCTCGTCTCATCTCACCTTCTGTCTCTCTTCTTATGTCTTCTCTTTTCTTATCTTCTTCGTCTCTTATTTTTCTCTCTCATCTTGTTATGTCCCTTCTTGTCAGTTGTCTTCTCATCTCTTCTCATGTCATCTCGTCTCTTGGTCTTGTGCCTTGTGATCTCATTTCATCTCTTCTTGTCTCACCTCCTCTTGTCTCGTGCCTTCTCTTCTTGCCCTGTCTCCTCTCATGTCATCTCATCTCTTTTCTTGTCTCACTTCATCTTGTTTTGTCATGTGCCTTGTCTTCTATTCTTGTCTGTTCTCGTCTCGTCTCACCTTGTACCTTCTTTTCTCGTCTCAGCTCTTTGTGTCTCATCTTATCTTGTCCCTTCTTGTCTATTCTTAACAGAATTTGTCACCCCTTTAGGTGATTCATACAGCGATACGGATGCCGTCAGTGAGATTCTGCAGGAAGATGGCTTGACTCTGGACACTGAGGATCTTCTTAGCTTCTCCTACCAAGTAGCCAAAGGGATGGATTTCCTGGCATCCAAGAACGTAAGTGTTTTTGTCTTTTTTTCGCATTCGTTCTTTCTGACGGATGTTGAGTTTTATATTCCGAGTGTTTGCGGTAATCCCATACTGCAGATCTCTCTTTTCCTCTACAATGCCATTGGCTCACATTCCATTACCTCTGCCCAGTCCTAGATTGGGTTACACAAAGTCATGCACAAATGCACACAAGTTGTCAAGCACATGCACACACTCATTCACAGAGGGTCATGCCGAGAAATATCACATTTCCCCACCTGGTCAGTAGGTCCAGTATTCAATTTAGTGGAAGGAAACTAAATTAGTCCCGCTGTTAAGTGGGCATGTGAGTTTTCTGTCAGTGAATTCATTTCAGCACCTTAACTCTAACTTAGAATATGGTATTTTCAACACTTTTTTGCTAATGAGGTTTTGAATATTGACACTGTTATTGTAAATATGTGACAGTCCTGACATATGAAAGCAATATTAAGCAAAACCTTTATAAAAGGGAAGCCAGTCCACTTGGTGGTCATTTTGTTAGTGCCTCCAGGACACTAAATTCTATGCAGCTAACAGGCATTAGTTGTATCGTAACCACAGTTGTATCGTAAATTTAGCTTCTTTTGCTCAAATACAAGACATCCATTAATACGGCCAGTTTCTCCCATTCATTTTTCTACAGTATAAGTGGTCTGTCTCTATCGCTTGTACTGTCTCTGCTTTAATACATAATACATTAGTGTGTATGATGGCTAGTATTTCTTCATGTGTTTATTGTATGCGTGTTTGTGCAGTGTATTCACCGAGACCTGGCAGCCAGAAACATTCTCCTCACCCAAGGCCGAGTGGCCAAGATCTGTGACTTTGGACTAGCCCGAGACATCACTACTGACTCAAACTATGTTGTTAAGGGCAATGTAAGTATAAACTGTCATTACATGTGACATATAAACAACTTTAACCTTAACTTTATTTTATTTGTAGATTTTCCCACTAGGTTTTGCATGTCACACTGTATACTAATTATCGGATTAAGTGAATAGTCAAGCACAGATCATAGTGATGCTTGACATTTAGGAACCAGAGCTTAACTATACATAATCATGAAAAGCTGTGGAAAAAAGAATGTGTAATCCATAAATAAGACACTTCCTTACAATTGGATGCTTTTACTTTGCTTTGATGCACTGCTAATGGCTGTCATCCAACATTGTCAAACCCTCTTCTTAAGTCTATTCTGTGGGTGTTGGATGTGCTTTATCCAAAGAGCTTACTGCGAAGAAATCCCTGCTAAAGCAAAATGACAATGTTCAGTTTAAAATACAAGAGCTCTTATTCATGTTGAGACATGTACTAGGCGTGAATTACCCAGTGTCTTACAATGGCAAGAGGTTGATGCAAAACAAGCCGGGAACGGGGTAATTTCTGCAGTTTTAAGACAGTTGATTTATTTTCCAGAATTTGCATAAAGCAGAACGCTAATGTTGCTATAATATTCTACTACTCCATTTGCATCCTGGATTCATGGTCTAAAAGAAGCCCAAAGCAACAAACAGTCAAGCAAACTTGGACTATATTGTTGATTGTCTTTGAGTCCGTATTCTTTTTGTATATTTATTCCGCAACCAAGTCAGGTAATGTCAATCTACTGCTTGCTAACTAGAACAAAACTGTATGATTGAGGTTTCCAAGCACAGCTTTTAATTGTTTCAGTGGTAGTCACAGACTGAATCCTTCAAGTAATGTGTGTTGTACTGCATGCCTCCATGCTCTACCTATGTTGTTAAGAAAGGAATGTATGTAATGAGGATATTCTCTGCACAGGCCCGTCTTCCAGTGAAGTGGATGTCCCCCGAGAGCATCTTTGAGTGTGTGTACACCTTCGAGAGTGATGTTTGGTCTTATGGCATCCTGCTGTGGGAGATCTTCTCCCTCGGTAAGTTAAACTTATCTCATGATTATTTTGACTTGGCATGATATACTGCTTTTAATTCAAGTATTAATAATGTGCGTCTTTAGGGAGTAGTCCTTACCCGGGCATGCCTGTGGACTCTAAATTCTATAAGATGATCAAGGAAGGATACCGAATGGAGTCACCAGAGTTTTCCCCAAGTGAAATGTAAGACTGAGCTTTAATTAGTTAAAATATATTTCTGCAGTTAAAAACATATGATATTGGCAACATTTTCACACTAAAACAATGTTCCAGGTTATTTTCGTAAACGAAAATTGAAACTAAGACATCGAAAACTGAAATAAAATAGAAATTTCAACTTAAATGAAAAAATAAAATGAAACAAAACTAACAACAGTACTGAAAACTAACTGAAATAAACGACGAGAATACTTTTTTGCACAAAAAAACAAACAAAAATAACGACTTTATTCAACTATTCATTTTCTTCTGTGTGGGCCTCTGACGTGAGTTTGCGTAGTGTAACAGCGCAGCGCTTCTCTGTTGTACATCAGAACGTAGGCTCACTATTGGCCGACGCTGTTCATGTGTGTGACAGAAAGAGACGTGCCCACATAGAAGAAACTGAGCAGAAAACAGAAAAAACAAATAGCATGTCTAGCCCACAAATAGACTTAAATTTTCTGAATAGAACATATGAACATGAGTATAGCTATGAGTATATGATATTAAAATTTGCAATAGACAAAAAGCATAAATGGATCAATACCAGAAAAATATTTAAAAGGATTAATCATAGAAATAACCATAAAATAATAATCATAAACATATTTTTGTTTTTTTCTTATACACCACGTTTGATTTCATCTATAATATTAATAAGTATGAATGAATAATTTTTACTTTTTAATTTTTGCATTTGTTTGGTTCTTTGTTCAATCTCAAGCAATTATTTTATTTTTATTATTAAGAGGTTTGCACAAGAGTTAACTGTATCTGTAACTGTAACATTAAACTTTGCTGAACTTAAATGTCTTTAACTGGAAGTGTTCCGTTTACTCTGCTAAACTATAATTACTAAAACTGGTTGTTGTTTCAGGTACGAGATCATGCACTCATGCTGGGATGCCGACCCCTTCAAGAGACCCTCATTTAGCAAGATAGTGGAGAAAATCGAACAGCAAATCTCAGACAGCACCAAACACGTATGTCTTTCTTATTTTTTTCCTTTTTAGAACACAAAACATTGTAAAAGTGTAACTGAGGGGTTACACATGCATGGATCAATGACATGATGCTAGTTTTTTTTTGTTTGAATCTATACATTTTTGAAAAAGTATATTGAAAATGCAGTTTATACAATGATTTGAAACATGATAAACATGCTTTTAATTCCGGAAATTAAAATTTGTCTTTAGGAGGGTGGAGCATAAAGTCGAAAAAGAAAGCGATACAATATTATATATGATATACTAATGATGAAAAAAGTCTTATTAATATAATCTTTATTAATTGTGTTAATATTTGTTTTTAAAAAAAACACATGAAGCATATAAAAATGGTATCATAGTGAAGACCCCCGCATGACTGTCAAAGTGTCATAAGATATCAGAAATAATTTGATCTTTTAATAAGGCAAGGTTAGTTCAGGTTGTGAAATGCCATGGTGCGTGACTCCCTAAAAACATTAAAGGTGCAATAGGGGATCTGGGAAATGCTAACTTTAGCCTGCTAGCATACTTCCTGCAAATCGCAGTCCAAAGCAACGCCTCAGCCAAAACACATGAACGCGCACAGACCAGAAGCGAGACGTATCATTCACCGGTGAGAAAACTTTACAGTACAGTGAGTAACAATACTACAATAACGGACATAAAAAAACTGGTTGCCTTCCATTCTCGCTCTGTCTGCACAGCGTACGTGAAACGCGCTGATGGCAAATGTCTGCGCCTGTTCACGCAGAAATCATACATCATCAGAGTCATTGCATACGTGGCATGCAAAAACACGTTGACTGACGGAGCACATGCTATTGTTTAATTCGGACCGAATGCAACGATCGAACGAACATTTTATGGTCCTACGCCTTCCGCCTTCCACAGATGATATATATTTCTAAAATTACATTTAGACCTCTTTACATAGGATATGAGGAGACTTTCAACCAGCATAAACCAAAAAATGTTTCTGTAGAGAATCACCTATTGCACCTTTAATTAATATATCATGATATTTGTTCCTATTTTTTTTCTCACTTTATACCACATAACATTTTCATTTCTACAAAAAAACAGATGTGAATACACATAGTACATTTCTCAGAACTTGACAGTAGATTTTTTTTTTTAAATGTCCTTTTCTTTGTGGTGGACACCACATCTCCTTTCTCTTCTTCAGATTTATTTAAACTTCAGCTCCAGGTTGCCTGTTGCTCCGGGGCCCCGTGAGGAATCCAGTTCTCCTGTCCAGCGGCTAAACTCAGTAGGCAGTCACAGTACCGCCACTCAGCCCCTGCTGTCCAACAATGATGTCTTCTTGGAAGGGACAGGTTCACATCACCCTCCAGTGTGAAGATCTGATTCCAAGCAAAAAGCAGGCATTCTAACAGATGCCATTCATCTACTGAGACCCTTCGCCTTAGCTAAGCGTCATTGTAGCTGTCTGACATGCATGAGGACTTTGGTGGAAAACACTGATCAAAAATCTCTTTTAGGGTCCAAGAGCAGTCGTATTCTTTCCATTCACCTTTCTCGCAGATTGTGTATATAAGCCCCCCTGCCAGAAAGGACAGTGATGGTGTGCTTTCCTTTTACATTTCATGTATTCTTTTCTTTGGAATTGTGGGACATCAAACTTTTGAGACAGCTAATAATCCATGCTGGTATCATCCCATGGTACTATATCTTCAATGTGAGTCTGCAGGAGGACTGAACTTTTTTTTTTTTTTTTTATCCCTTTGATTTATAATATGGGATATATAAACACAATAATGCTTATTTTGCTAATTGTCAAGTCTTTACAAGTGACAGAAGTCAAACAGGCTGTTTCAAGTCAGAGACTAGTAAAATCATGATGGATCACAGTGAAACAATTGGAAATTAGACTTTCCCCAACCATCTCTGAAGTCTTGACATTCAATCTGACGTGATCGTTTAGCCGAAAATGCATTATAACGCACCTTTAAGATATTGTAACACTCACGTGTTGAATATGTCCGACTGTCAGTAGTAAAAGAGCCTGGCGTGAGAGTAAATCCCACTTATTTTACTATTAACTATTTTGCAGGTCTTTCCAATAAATTCATAAATTCAAATATCAAACACAAAAGGCTACACTATTTGGAAATGACATGTATAAGCAGCAATAACTCTGTAACTTTGACAGCATGATCATGTTGCTGCACAAGCCAAAAACAAGCTACTTGATGCATGTTGCATTTGGAATAGTATTTTGTCAGTTGGCAGCTGAATCTGTAAGACATTTTACGTTTAAATAGACCAAATTAAGGTACATTTCAGTTCGCTGTCAGGAAAGGTGTTGAGACATGAAAAGGCAATTCATCAAAGTTCATTGTTTACTTTAAACACTCAGCGATATTTTGATTCCACAGCAGTATTATATTATTGGCTTGTGTCGCCTTTTCCTTTTCCAAGAAATGTAATTTGGGACAGCAAAATGATCCAGTCAAGAAGTAATTCAAGCTTGACATATCGAACTTTTAGACAGTGTTTCTTTTAGGGATCACTTTAAACAGTCTCTTCCTCTTCTCCTGTGTGTTTTAAGTACAATATTTGGTAAATAAAATACTTATTTCATGTGTATGGCACAGACATAGCTTGTTTCAACAAACTGAAAATGCTTCTTTGAGTAGTTTTATGTATGAATGGTGGACTGTAGAAGATCAGTAGCTTCTGTAGCATTGGTTCTGTTCTTTGTTCCAGAAAAAAATGGGAGTGATTCCACATTTTATCTTTCATGAAACTGGAAGAGTAGTGCTCTTTTGTATATTTGTAATGGTTTTGCTCAGTTTCTGTGTTGCGTCTAATTTTGTGCATAAAAAGTAAGGTGGGGGTCTGGTAGTTTCAAGGAGAGACCGCTCTGAGATGGCATCGTCGCTCTGCTTACTTGTGTATGTGGAAATCTCTGGTTATCATTTCCTACAGACTTGACTTGTTACTCTTACTTCTACTTACCACACCAACTGTTGTGCCTGAAATGTTTTCTCTGCTCTTTAGCCAATGAGAATCATGCTGTTGAAGGTTGAGCCAATAGAAAGCTGCTGCTGCTGTGTAGAAATGGGTGCCAATGGCTTCTTGATCTCTGTAGAATTAGCCAATGAAGGATCTGCCAATAGACGGGTGGCTTTCAGACCTAGGGCAAAAAGAGTGGCTTTCTGTTACTTACATGAGCCAATAGGATTCTCATTCCACTGCCAAAAGGAAAAAGGGCAGAGTATTCGTCCGAATATGAGCTACTTACTGAATGATTCAGTCGACACCAACCGCAGTACTCATAGCTGTGCAAACATCAGTAGTCTGGGCACTCAGTCAGTAGCTCATTTTCCAGGTCTCCCTCTGTTCTTTGTGTCCAGCTGCTTCCTCCGGCGGATGTCTCACTTCCACAAAAACTCAGCTGGGGAGATCCAACCGTATCCCATCTCCACCGCTCCTTTTCGCCACACTGGGACATTGTTCCTGTTGTGCACTGGTTTTTGCTTGCATTTGCGCTAATGAGTTTTGTGCATCTGTGTGAGCGTGTATGAATGTGTAAATGCAGGTCATTTGCTGTTAAAATACCAGAGCACTGATGTGTTCCTCCAATAGAACGACTGTAGTCAATGAACTTCAGATTGTCTGAATTATAGAGCTGAAGCAATCGATGTTCAGCCTGGTACATACATACCATCACTCTTTGCTCTTTTCTTGTATGTAAATAATATATATATGTAAATCAAAATGTTGCTTCTTGTTTTGTTATCACGGTACGTTCTCTCATGTGCTGCATATATTTTTGTATGTTACAGTTTGTCACTTCCATGTCATTTCACGTTATCATCTTCTGTCATTATTTTGCCTCTTGATTCATTTATTCATAAGTGCAGTTTTCAGACACACACCAGGTACAGTTGGTTATATATTTAATCCATTTCTATTATATTCAGCATTGCTTGTTGTTTCAGTATTTTCAGTGTTTGCATTACTGATGAAAGGAGGAACACATGAAAATAAACACAGATGGTCCAGGAATCCCATTTGTGACCGCATAGTCACTACAGTTCTCATATGCATTTTGAAATGATTGAAAGGTGTTTTGCCCCAGAAAAGATTGTTTAATGTATTTTATTGTATATTTATTTTACAGTTTTTATTTTGAAGACAAATGTGCAAATCCTGTGTGTAGCTCTTGTTACTTCAGTATGTAAATAAATAACTGAAACTATGAATCTTGCAGTTATTAAGATTATTAGCTTCAAGTTTTTTTTGCCATCATGGAGCAATATTATTGGTGTTCTTTCAAAAAATAAATACATAAATAAATTTTAAAAACACTGTGAGACATTAATTTGAAAACTAAATGTTTGGAAAGAAAAAAAAAAATTACAGTTGAAAATAGACTACATGTGTTTTCGAAAGGGGGTCCATTGAAAAGTAAAAAGAAGTACAAAAAATATATACGTAAAAAACAAATGTCCTATTTGAAATGTTACTGTTTTATGTTTTATTCTGAAATCATAATTAATTTATTAATTGACAGCCATAATTTAATGTATAAATGTCTCTTCAGTGTTTAGCTAATGATGAGTGTATATATATATATATATATATATATATATATATATATATATATATATATATATATATATATATATTATTTATTTTCAACAGTATAAATGGGTTTCCTTTATACATGAAAATATACGGTATTTGCCTGCCTTATAAATGCAGAAAGAAATGTAAAAAAATAAAAAAATAATTTAACAGCGTGTCCCATTTTAATATATTCTTGAAATAAACGCCATCAAACTGTGTCTAATACGGTCTTCAACCAAATGATTTTGGGCCATATTGTCAGCCATCTGGGGGAGCATGCAGTATAGTTTCTGCAGATTGCGGCAAATGCAACTGTCAGAAGAAATTATGTCTCGTATATGATTATGCCCAATGAGCTGTAAAATATGTTAAAACCATGTTGTCTGAGACAGGGACTGTGATTTTGGCTTTGATGCAGATCTGGACATCTGTTTCTAATGGGCCACAGACATGAACCCATGTCACGAGTTTTGTTTAAATCGTTCAGTTAAATTGTTTATTTGAAGCCCTTAACAGTTGGTTGAAGTGCTTTGTTTATATTTTGAAAGATCTTAGCTGGTACTTGTGCTCTGTGTTGTCTTGAAGACAACTCACAGCTCTCTGAGCTTGTGAATCCCAGCACAGTCAGAGTTTATTGTTCACATATCTGATAAGAAGCAAAGGATTTCCCACTATTGAAGATGACCAAATATACATACAGTGAGTCAGCAGCACCTGAGGACTTCACTCACTGCCCAGCCAAAAGAGAAAGAGGGAATGAGAGAATAAAGATTTACAACACATTACAGTTTTGTTGTGAGACAAGAAACACCTGCAGTGACCTCCAGATGTTGAAGGGATAATATTTACTTAAACCAGAAGTATGTAATTTCCATTGGCACCACTAAAAGGAATTGCAAAAATAATGACAGTTTTCAAAAAGGACACTCAGACCGTCCTTAATTATAGACCCCTAACTGTGGTCTTGCAGTTCCTTTATCTCCATGACACATATACACTGTAGCCTAACCCTACTGTAATCCTTGAAATGTGAAGAATTTGAAAACTTTTGACTCTAGCTAGAAAAATATATTGAAATGATTATATATTGAAAAAACATCCCTTGTGTCTTTGTAAGTTGCTGTAAAACTACTTTTAGTGTGCACTTTAGTCGGAGTGGTTTCTCTAATGAGCGTCACCTTCCTGTGGTTTTTGTGGCATTGCTGACAGTTTGACCTGTTCAATGTGCTCAGAGCAGGACAGGGAAGGTGGCAGGGCTGGAGGGGTTTATGAAAGAAGTGATGAAAAATGAAGATGAAGAAATGCAGCGTGGAGATGGAAAGAGGAGGAGTCTTAAAGGGATAGTTCACCCAAAAATGAAAATTACCCCATGATTTACTCACCCTCAAGTCATCCTAGGTGTATATGACATTCTTCTTTCAGACGAATACAATGTTATATTAAAAAATGTCCTGGCTCTTCCAAGCTTTATAATGGCAGTGAATGGCCGTTTCTGTTGTGAAGTCACTAAAAGTGCATCCAACCATGATAAAATTGCTCCACACGGCTCTGGGGGGTTAATAAAGGTCTTCTGAAGTGAAGCGATGCATTCGTGTAAGAAAAATATCCATATTTAAAACTTTATCGACTAAAATAACTAGCTTCCAGCAGAGTAACTCTTGAAACAATGTATGACGTAGGATGTAGGAGTAGTGTAAGCTTTTACGCCTCTTGCGGTTCTAACAAACAGGGCTGGGCAACAAACTCAAGCTCCTCCGACAGATTATTGTTTTAGACTTTTAATTTGCGACTGGTATTTTGTTCTGCACTACGGACGTCTATCGGAAGCTAGTTATTTTAATAGATAAAGTTTTAAATATGGATAATTTTCTTACACAAAGGCATCGCTTCGCTTCAGAAGGCCTTTATTAACCCCCCGGGGCCATGTGAATGACTTTTATCATGGATCGATGCACTTTTATGGACTTCAAAACAGAAACGACCATTCACTGCCATTATTAGCTTTTGTATTCATCTGAAAGAAGAATGTCATATACACCTAGGATGCCTTGAATGTGAGTAAATCATGGGGTAATTTTCATTTTTGGATGAACTATCCCTTTAACCTGCCGACCGTGACTTCTCATAAAGTCCATACTCTTAAAATGCATAAATAGCATCCAAAACAAAGAAAACATTTTTCTAGGTTTGAAACTCATTGCTCAGACAGATTGAATGATTTTAAGGGGTGGTTGATTATGATTTCACTTTTCTAACTTTAGTTAGTGTGTAATGTTGCTGTTTGAGCATAAACAACACCTGCAAAGTTACAACGCTCAAAGTTCAGAGCAAAGGAAGATATTTGCTCTTAAAGAAATCGTTTTTTAAGGACTACAACAAACGGCTGGTAGTGACTACACGACATTCCTCCCGGATTAGTAACATCACTAACCTGACGTGTCGACTGTTTGGGATCACGCTTACGCCTGTCATCTTCGAGTATTGTAAAAATGAGCAAATGCACATGAATTGCATCACACGCTCCGCCCCGCAGTGCGGGTATGAATACGGAAGTGGATGCACGCACTAGTTGTTTTTCGCCAAGGAGCCAAGTGGAGCCCGGGGTCAGCGGTGGTCCAGCAATAGTGGCGACGGGACTACGAGGGTTACATACTTTACCGAGACGTTCCCTTTCAGTCATTCACGTTCAACGTAGTCGACATGTCGACTGATTGGGATCCCTATTAAAACGCCACTAGTGCTGCCACCTTCCAGTGCCTAGATAAAAGCCTGCTGATCCTCCCACATATTGAGGCGGAGATAGGACAGGGCTTAGGCCAGGAAAGTCACTGCTGTTAACCTTTCGTTGGAAGGCATACGTTGCGGAAGCCACATCCTGCCTGTAGGGAGGTAACATGTGGAGAATAACACATATGGAATGTCACTGAGGTGGCTCCAGCCTATAACGGGGGGAGACGCAACCGGTCTGTGATGGCAGAGCAGGCTCTGCCAAGGGAAGACACAGGCTCGCCGGAGGGAGCCGTACCGTGGAAGAATACAGATATGGGATCGCCGTAGGGATCACAACATATGGACCCAGCCTAACACAAGTTCCACAAGTTGCATACGAGTGGTAGGCCTAGCATCGGACTCTCTGCAATGTCCAATGCCGAATGGGTGTGGAGGAACTCAACAGGGTTCGGCTAAGGCAGTGGTTCTCAAACATTTTTGGTCGCACCCCTTTAAACATTTTAAAAAATCGGGTGCCCCCCCCCCCCCCTATATATATATAAAATCGGAAAGATTTTTTTACATTGAAAAACGTGCAATGAAAAACAGAAATAGTTTCAAAGTAAGAGAGAATAACAAACCAGAACTTGAACTTTTAATTTAAATAAACAACAACATCTAAATAGTTAAGTGATGCTTTGGATGGACACTATATAAAAGCGCCAATATATAGCAGCTTTGGAGAATGCCTCACGAGCTCAGCTTCTTGTTGGTCTTCTCATCTCATAATAGCAGCTTGTGATTCGGTCCGCTGAAGAGGTGTTTTTCTATGGCGAGCAATTTCTATGTTGGGCTTGTTCCAACGGTCTGCAGAAGAACGATTCAGTGTAATTGCCGTTCGTTGCTGCTTTATAAAGGCAGAGTGCTAAACGCTTTCACGCACTTGAACGCCGTAGTAACGTAGCGGCTGTTTTTTTTTTTTCTGCTGATCTCCCGCGCCTCCCCTGCAGTAACCTTGGGCTCCCTCCGCGCCCCACACTTTGAGAACCACTGGGCTAAGGGGAACTCAACTGGAGAAAATGGCGCACGTATCCAGTCCATAGGAGGGGAATAACGCAGCAAGCCGACACTACAAACTGGGTTAACAGTGAAGCTGGCTTCATGTGAAGGGAGCCCATGGAAAGCAAACGGCTCGACACATAGGCTATTTTCCTAACGAATGTGCTGGTGTCACCCAGCCCGCAGCTCTAAAAAATCTGTCAGCGAGGCACTCTAAGTCAACGCCCAGGAAGGAGCTACGCTCTCTCTTTGGAGGAGCTCATCACCCAGGTGCGCACAGTGCACCTTGGGTATAACACACCAAGGTGATGGCAACCACTATGCAGTGGGCCAACCTCTGCATGGAAACAGCCTTCCCTTCTGCTGGTTTCTGTAACACACAAGAGCTGGATGAGGTCTTGAGGCTTGCACTCTGTCCTGTATACCTGCAAGGCGGAAGGAACAGAGAAAAGCCAGGGCTGGGTCTGCCTCCTCCGGGGCAGCACTTGCAGGCTCACCACCTGGTCCCGTCTTAAGGGAGAGGTAGGAACCTTGGGCACGTATCCAGGCCGGGGTCTCAGATATTGTGAGAGTTGGCTGGCTCGAATTCCAGGCATGAATCGTTGACCGAAAATGTGTGCAGGTCCCCTACCTTCTCGATAGAGGCAAGCAAGCAGGAGAACTGTTTCTTTAAAAACAGGATTTTTTAACTTAGCTGCCTGCAGTGACTCAAGCGGAGGTCTCTGAGTGCAGTATCACCAGAGATAAGTCCCAAGAAGGTATAGAGGGGGCACAAGGTGGATTAAGTCTCCTTGCTCCCCTCAGGAACCTGATGATCAAGTCGTACTTCCCTAAGGATTAGATCCACTGCATCATGATGTGCGTTAATATAAAGGCAACATACACTTTGAGGGTGGAGGGAGACAGCCCTCGATCCGACCCATCGTGCAGGAAAGAAGCACAGAAGTGATCAAACACCTTCGGGGGTCTTCCGGTTGGGAAGAACACCAACAACGAACAGGTTCCATTTCAGGTTGTAAGCAAACCTCACTTTTTAAAGGGAGCTCTTGCTGAAGTGATAGTATCTACGGTCATTTTGAGGTAGATAACTGAACCTCCGCAACGAGACATGGAGTTTCCAGAGGTCTGGTGCAGGTGCCAACAGTGCCCCATCCCTGAGATGTCTCAGAGGAATGGGTCAGGAGAGGCTGTCGAGAGGAGCATAAGTTCGGGGGAACAAGGTCCAGTTGGGCCATTACGGGGCAAATAAGAGCTCCTGCTCCTTTCTGACGCATTTTGCGTAGGCCCTGGGGTCAGGTGTATGCCAGTGTCTCCGTGTTTCAGGGAGTAAACTACTGGCAAGGGGACGAGTTTGGAGAGGCAACAGATTTAACTGTTCGGCCCCGAAGTGATCCCAAAACAGCTGGACCGCCTGGGGATGGAGTCTCCACTCTCCTCGGCTACAGGCTGTCGTGAGGCCTCGTAGGCGGCACGATTGAGCAGGCTGGAACTTAAAGTGGAAGAAGCGACCTCAGAAGCTTCTGACTCCATAGGAGGAGGTGGCGGGCGAGTTGTGACATGCGAGGGAAGCGTATGAGCAGCGGTCGCTGTACTGAGCAGTGCAGGCTTGCTGAGCAGTGGCATCAAGCAAGGGAACTGCTAACAACCCGAGGCAATGGATGCCAATGCAGTGGGAGGTTCGCCCAGACCCCCGTTACTGCATTTGTACTGAGACTTTGACCCCTCAACGCATGGCCTGCGTTGCGAAAGGGTAGAGATCTGAAGTACTCGTCCTTCAGGTCGAATGCTGCAGACCAATCTTGGGGACGGAGCATTGGAAATGCGTTTCTGTGTTTGTAACTTGAACAGGAGCTTGAAAAAGGGCCCGAACCAAGAGACACAGATCCAAGATGGTCGTAACTCACCTTTTCTTGAGTACAATGAAGTACAGGCAACTTTCAGAAGCTGGCCTTCATATCGGCTGGAGGGACAGCTCAATCGCATCCTTCGCCAGTAGGAATGCGATGACCGCGTGCACGACAGACGCAATTTCAGAAACACTGAAGTGTAACGAACAGCACTGAACATGGGCGGGCACCGGGCGAACTGAATCGTCTTGCCGAGTCTGCTGGTACAGAGGAACCGGCTGGATCAGTCGGGAGCACCATCTAGTGCTTCAACGGACCGACACAGGGGAACCAAGGGTACCACAGACGTACTCAGAGTGAGGCAGCGAGGTAGATAACAGGGACCCAGCTCGGAAGGCCCGAAGGCGGCCCGAAGCGTGTAGTGTAACTCTTACCTGTCTCAACATGGCAGCAGAGAGTGCATGAGAAGGCGTGACCGGGTCCTCGAACCGCACCCAACTGCCGGCTGGCGATACAAGAGGTAGCTGAGGGGTGCAAGGCTTTACAGGGTCGCACACTGCCAGTCTGGCCCTCTTGGGACCCAGGAACAGAGGAAATTTCTCTTTCTTTGAAAATGTAGGTACCGCTGGTTCCGCTCTTATGGGAGCCAGCGGCGGAACAGACACAGACAAACAAAGACTCCTCCCGGCCCTCCACAGGGTGGAGGGAGTGGATCGGTGACCATCTCCAAGAGCTCTCTCCTCCTTTCCTGAGTGGCCCGCTCAGGAGTGCTTGCGCTTACGCTTACCACCTGGCTTGGTAGCACCTGGAGTGGGCTGGGTGCCTCGTCTGCGGCCGGGTCCACACTGAGGCCTGGGTGGAGGCTGCTGTATTGGCTCAGCGGGAGCAGAGGCAGACGGACGCCCTCGGTGACAAGAAGGCGGATGATCTGCCCCAGGCGTGGAAGCAGCAACAGGCCACCGGGGCAAGATGTGCTGAATGTGTGTGAACTGTTGGGCGAAGTTCTCCATTGCGTCGCCGAATAGCCCAACCTGTGAAATGGGGGAATCCAGGAATCAAACCTTGTCCGCATCCTTCATATCCACCAGGTTGAGCCAGAGATGGCGCTCCTAGACCAATAAGGTGGACATCACCAGACCGATCGTGTGAGCTGCAACCTTCATGCCCCGGAGGGCGAGGTCGGTTGCAGGGCGGAGCTCACCCATGAGCTCACGGTCTGGGCTACCCTCGTGCATATCCATGAGTGCCTGGGCCTGGTGGACCTGAAGCAACTCCATGGCATGCAGAGAAGAAGCGGCTTGCCCACAGGCTTTGTAAGCCTTGCCCGTAAGGACGGACAAGACCTTACAGACCTTAGAGGGGAGATGAGGATCCCCCTTCCATGAGGTAGCAGTCGCCGGACACAGTTGCATCGCGAAAGACCGCTCCACTGGAGGGATAGCCTCGTAACCCTCCGGCACTACTAATGCGGTTTCTGGCAGAGAAAAGTGCCGTCGACGACCTAGTAAGCTCCTCATGCACTTCAGGGAAGAAAGGTACTGGGGCGGCGGGCTGAGAACCAGCCCGGCCCGCCCCGAGAAACCAATCAACCAACCGAGACGGTTCGGGACTCGGTGGAGGATTCCAGACAAGCCCTACTTACAGTCTCTGGATCTGGCTCGGGCAGAGCTGGTCTCCCAGAGGGAGGCAGTGGAGCTGAGTCATCATCTCTAGAGCCCAGCTCTCCCTCCGATGCTGCGATGGACATCCTGTCCTCTGGAGGGGCCCGAACGAAATGCGTTCCTCAGGAAGCTCCACCAGTTGTGGTGTGAAGGAGGAGTGAGGGATCCACGGGGCTTTTTGCCGGGCAGATTACCCCTCACTGTAATCCTCAGATCACCCAACCCATGCGGCACTCCAGCCTTCTTCTGGGAAGTTGGCCCAGAAGAAACACTAGAGCGGGGCATGGGAGTGGGGACCCCACCTTCGCATTTAACGAAGGCAATTCTCGATCTCAACACAGAGATGACCATGTTCCCACAGTGAGAACATGAATCATCCACGAGAGCTGCTTCAGCGTGCTGTAAGCCCAAACACGTGATGCATCTATAGTGACCGTCAGAGGGGGACAGAGCCCTACCGCACCCAGAAATGCACGGATGGAATGGCATCTTGAAAAAGATGCAAACACACCCGTGTTGCTCTTTCAGGAAATGGGACCTGTCACCAGTGCCGGAGCACAAAGGGGAACAACCGCAGCAACACTTTTCAGTGAAGCACTCACCACTTTCTCCCTCAACCGGCCGTCAACAAACACTCTTTAAGCAAATGATGTTAAAACAGCAGTTGAGAGCTTCTGTAGCTCGCGATCACCGCTGCACTCGCTGTAGCAAAACCAGCACTGGGAGAGTCTTCCAGAAGAACACTGACACACTCGCTCGTTGTATTCTCACAACACTCTTCAGAGACATCAGACAGATCCGATCGGCTCCAAAGCGAAAGACCTCTGGTGCGTGCATCCAATTCACAACACTGGAGCGTGTGATGCAATTCACAATACTCGAAGATGACAGGCTCCCTAAGCATGATCCCAATCAGTCGACACGTCGACTAAGTCGAACATGAGCGACTGAAAGGGAACCTAGTTGTTTTGCATTTTGAGATCACATGACCTTATATATGATGATGATGATGCTGTTTACAAACACAACAAAAACTGAGACACTTTTTAATTATCAATATATTCAGCAAGTTAACTATTTTTTTAAATAATTAACTTGTCATTTTAACTCTAAGGTTAGAAAGTCATAAACTAAATTACACATTCGTTGGGTCTGTGCTGATGAAATGTTTAGAGGAGATGAACACTGTAACAGACAGGACAGCAACAAACCTTTCTGATTCCAGATATGACTGACTTTATGTAGATAAAGAATCTCCTTCTCCTGGCTGTTGTTTGGGTATGAAGGCACAGGCTGACATACAGGCTGGAGATATGGTGAAATCTGAGCCTACATAACATTATTGCTGGAGTCTACCTTCAACCAAATGTAAGAAATATGGGATCTGGGAACACCTTAATCTTAGGTTAATCTAGAACCTTGACAAGCACTGAAATCAAGTCATTCCTTTCTGGTATCCAAAAAATCTGCCTAGTTTTCAACGTAATGTAAGCTATGTGGGTTTCAAGTCATTGGTTTCGTCCAAATGTACTCAGGTAATCAAAAAATATTTCTTGATGCTTTAATAAGATTTAATGACTGTTATTAACTCCTTTGCCTTTGGTGGTGGATTACCAGCCGTTTAACTGCACTGGAGAAGCTCACAGGAAGGTCTAAGGGTGCATGAACAGGGTGGAGTTGCCTCAGGCAGTGTTTGAGCAGTTAAATGATGAAGGACAGCCTCAGGCAAAAGAATGTGGTGTGAACATACAGGGAGCTCAAGGTAGATTGAGGTGGATGCTAACGACCATTTATGTGCAAGCAAGTATAAGAGTTTAGGGTGTGAATAATTACAAGGGATGGGCATTTCCTGTCATTTTAAAGTCGAGTACTCTAACCTAGCAATTTGTCTGTCTAGACCAGGGGTCCCCAAACTACGGCCTGCGGGCCAAGTAGCCCGCCCCCACATTTGGACCCGCCCTCTGAACAATGCCATGCAGAGATATATTTTGAAAATGTAATTTTAAACATATGTTTTAATCATATCATATCTGTATTTGATAATAAATATTGGCTTTCAAACTAAAATGTCCTTTAGATATTAACTATAATTTTTAAAGTAGCCAAATAATTTGTTAGATTCACCCAGATTAACGTTCCATCATTCAGACAGAATGATGATATCCATTCAGTGATAGTGAGTTCGTCAAGAAATGTATGAATGCTGTTGCGGCGGAGGTGTGCCCCGATAAGAAAGACGTCTTAAATGCGGTGAGTCTGTCCACAAGTACAATCACCAGACAAATTGAAGAAATGGGGTATAATGTATATGCCCAGCTGATGGAGAAAGTGAAAGAACAGCACAGCTGCTAATTTTTGTCACTACAGATTGTCACTACACGATTATCATAGCCATAAGAGTTCATGAAATTGATAAAACGCAAGATGCATGGCAACGGAATGAAAAAAAACAAGGTCTAGAGACTTCTTTTTACTTGAGTGCTGTGTTTTTAGAATGCTGTGAGATGCTGCAAAAGACAAGACAAGATGTTGCGAGTGCAAAACAATGGAAAAGTAGAGCAGTGGAATGCAAAAATGCATTCATTTCATCACCTCAACATCACATATGAACAACTAATTCAGTTATAGAGGTGAGATTTAGGTATGGCAAGGAAGTCAATTTGCAACGTTCGAATGGTGTTCTTTTAGTAGTCGACTAGTTGGTGCAGAACAAGTACTGGAACGATTACTTGTGTGCTTCCCTAATGCATACGTTTCTCTAATTTACGTTGTGTGTGTCACAAGCAGGGGAGGCCATAGTAGGGAAAATACCACTTCCTGTTTTCTCCCAGCTGCTGAGGAAGTGTGTGTGTTGGATGTGTGTGTATATATACTGAAGAGCATATCTACCACAAGAGCCACCATGAAGCCAGTCCACGACAACAGTACAACCCATACACCACAGTGACAATGACACACACACACACACACACACACACAAACAACCTTAAGCAATGACACACACACATATATACTTGGCTGAGAAACCACAGCAGAGAGGTGAAGAGGATGGAGAGATAGATGAGGTAGAGTGGGGAAATGTGTGCTGGGTTTATCTCTGATACAGTTAACTTCCTCTAACACCACCAGTGGTGTGGTAATAACAGAGGTAAGGATACATGTCTCCACACACACACGTACACACACACATTCTCTTATTCCTCTTCTAAGAATCTGCTTGCTCAGAACTCCAATTCAATTCATTTAACCCCAACAAAACTAAACTAAGAACATGTGGCTATTAGTCTGCTCCTTTATGACACTCACCTCAGCAAAACATAAACAGAACGATGGGCAGGAAGTGAAGGTGTGATGTCAATAACTTCAGCCTTGTCTGACCTCACACCATCATATTAGCCTTGAATGAACTTTTGACTCTTTGACTTTATTATTGGTTATATTGACGTATTGTAGCAGGACTTTGGACGGTGTATCGAAAGGTAGCCAATATACTTTAGTTACAACACAGCTGTGAACCATTGTCACCTGCAAGTCTTTGCCGTATTATGTGTGTTTTTGGGATGCACAGTACAGTATATCAGTACCATTTCAGTTTTTGGTCATTATTAGAGATATTTAAATTAATCAGTATTGGTTGAGATTGGAAATTTATGCATGAGTGCATGCTCATTTTCCTATTTTTTACATTTAAATTGGCTGTTTAGTTGTAGAAAGGCTATTATAGTACAGAAAGCTTTACACAAGAGCTCAGGCAGATTTTGAACGTTAGTGTTGTAATGATGCACTGGACCCACTGGTTACAAAAGGATAATGTTTCAAAGCACTGCGTACAACACGCTACACCATTACGGAAATCAAACGATACACTGTAGGAATAAGCCAGATACAATAAAAAAGGCTTAGCCTCAAAACCCCACTTTATGTGCTCATACAGCATCTAATCACTCTTTTACTCCCCTGCATGAATATTTTACCATTCAAAACAAAAGGCTGGATGCTCAGCATACTGGAATCTTAGCGTATCAGAAAAGCACTCGGTCCTGGAACATTCCGGGTGTGGGACTATCAGCTATCTGCGCATTAAATATGCAACAGAGGCGTGAGGGGTCACAAAGGACACCCTATTAGGTTTCATTTTTGTTGTCCTCGTCCATTTCCTTTGTTCTGCTGTCTTGTGTTTGACCAGCCACTGACACTTGCGTCATTTGTAGAAGACTACACAGTTAAATATTCTGTGCCTCATGTAAACAACACTGGGAAACTTCATTTAGCAAAATGTCTAAAGAAGCACTATGTGCCATCAGCATGTGTTTTTACAGTGCGATGGACACAAACATTTTCTCCCATCTGGGCTCCCATACTATGCACAGATGGTGTCTGGGTGAAGGCATGGTAATGGTATGCCCATGTCCTCCATCACGCAGGACAAAAACAGCATCAAGCATAAGCTGGTATTTATGGTTCCGCACGCTGATTAAACGCAGGTCTTCAGCACCACTAAAAGCTTTGTGTGTCACTACAAATCGTATTTAATCAGAACAAAGAAAACTCTTAGACAGGTCAGACTGTATTCATGCATGGCCATGTCAGTATAAAATGATCACCATGTTGACAGGAACTGGCCTTAAGATTGCCCTCAAAATCAGCAGAGTCTTAAACACCTTGTTCAGTCCACACCGGTGCCACATTCCTGCAGTCTAAAACAAAGTGATGATCAATTGCATGCAGGTTTACACAAGATATCACATAGCTCAAAGACAGGCTACTATTATAAGATCTGTGCAGATGTATAGGGAGGAACTGAAAGGGATGATCATGGAAAGTGTCAGAGTACTTGTATGGTTCTGCATAACTGCATTGTTTTCCAATGGGGCATGCATAGCAAAAGCTCAGTAAAAAAAAGAGTTTTCCAAAGACTGTTTGTGCTTCATTTTCTGTGCTTGTGAGTATGTCATGTAAAATGTCATTTATCATTTGTTAACCGAAAGCTCCATTATTTTCTTCAGATTGATCCCTTTCTTAACTTGTCATTATAATATTTATAAGTTTTACTAGATCTTTCAAGCATTAAAATGCTACAGCACACTGAAAAAAAAAATTACAGAATGTACAAGAGATACAATGAGTTTCTGTTTTTTATAATTTAGCCTTTTTATCACATTAGTCTCATTGTACTTTTCCTGCTTGAATTCAGTTTTTGAAGCCATTCTAGTTATAGTTTGTCAGTCTTTTCTGTTTCTAACATGCTTAATTTGTAATGTATTTTTTTCTTTCTTCAGATTTTAGTTTGACTGAATGTAACTCTTTCAAGAGTCTTATCAAGTCATAAAAAACATCACTGTAAATACATTTTACACTTATACTGTCACTTCGTTGTTTCTCATATACTGTTTCTCCTTTTTCCAGGCCCTTCATTTTAAACTCTGCTATGCCTTTAAGAAATGTATTGCTCGTATGTGAAATGCGAACAGCACATTCTCATTTCAGCTTTCATACAGAAGCTAAAAAGCACAGGCTACTTTTAACTGCCCCATGACAAATGTGTCACATTGTGACAGATGCATAAAACAATTCAGGCTTAAATATATTACCAAAAATTTGGAAGATCAAACAATCTGGGATTTTATAAAACAAAATATCTGTCTGGCATCAGATAGTTGCAGAAGTTCTGATTGGGTGATTTTAGCAGCTTGGTTTTAATTTAAATGATTAAAAAATGATTCATTAAATTATTTTTAGACCAGGGAGTATTTGTTAAGCAAAGTACATTAAGAACCCAACAGAAGGGGCATTTTGATTCCTCATGACATGACCTCTTTAAAATAAATAATTACTCCATAGATATAGTTTCAGCAAATATGTCTAGGCAAACAAAAGGGGGGAAAAAACATGCTGAATTACAAAATCATTTTATACTCTGCTGTACTTTTTCAAATGAAAAAGTTTTCAAAATCTAACTGTTTATATTTCCTGTCTTTGTGTCTTTTTCTAGGCCCCAGAATGACAATTGTTTCGTCATTTACATGGATTCAGCTGAACAATAAGTTTGCCACAGTATGTTCAGTCTTGTTCACTCACATTGAGTTTTTTCCCACTCTCATTAGAAAAAGAAAAAGAACTCTCAAAGAAACCCTGTGAACTTACGTTTGTTTACTCAAATACTATTTTCCATTTTCTTTGCAAATTGACTCCTTGAATCTGTGTTATAGTCAATTTAGTTAACTTAAAAAATATTTTCTTTTCTTTCAGTTGAGACCATGGGATCTCTTTCTTTATTAGTTTTCATGCTGAGGGCATCCACCTTCAAGGTTTTTCCAATATGACATGGGTAAAAAGGAAGTTGTTTTCTGAGCACTTAGAGGCCATGTTATTAAAACAGGATTCAGTTAGGAATGTTCTCTGGAACTCCAGAGACCACTTGGGAAGCTTTCAGGCACAAAAACTGTGTACAAGTGCTGCCATGCTTCATCATATTCAGTCCTCTCATTTAAGGTAATTTATTCACAAGTTTTCATGTTAAGATCCTATTTAAGACAGGTTAAATAAGCCATGAATTTGACCCATCTTTTGACACTACACAATGTTGAGAAATAAACATCTAACCAACAAAATTTGTTTCTATATAGACAAGCTTTAATCAGTTCTGGGGATGGGGCAGATCATTTTGAAATATCTTTGTTTGGTAGTATTTTCAGATTACAGAGATATTGGCTAAAGTTTGGCTTTTTTTCTGCACCTCTTGAACTGACAGATCGTGTGATGACGCACATAGGTTCTGCTAAATAAAGAGCTCGTTGAGAATCAGGTGTTACGGCACTATTCAATAATGTACAAGGTAAGTTAGATGATCTAAAGAGCGTGATTTGCCACTTTATCTGGAAACTTAGCCTGTGCTGCAAGAGATCTATTCGAGATATCGCCTCTATTTTTTGGCATTTGCATACACCAATTTAAAATTCAAGAAAAATATTTGTATGTGTACGTTGTGACAGCAGGCACTGATTTTATGTTTTGCATATTTTTCTACATTACAGCTGATAGCAATTTTCAAACAGATTCCTCAAATATTCAGCCTAAATGTTTGTATCATGAAACAATTGATATTGGGATTTTTTTCCCACTTAAAATTACCCCTGTGGTGAAAATCAAGTTTTTAATGTTTAAATCTGCGTGGTGTTTTTTTAATATGCTTTAAGATAAATCATGTGCAAATTCATTATTCAGCACCATTGTTGAGTATTTTCTCCTTAAAACTGCAGTGAACCAAAGAAAATCGCCAGTGTTTCTTACAATACAAACTACCTTGTATCCAATCATGTCAACGTGCGGGCGGGCTTTAGCATATCATTAACTGCTGTGAAGCAGGGAGTCCAAGTTATCTGTTGATATGATTTTTCTGTTGATATGAAAAATAGGATACATTTAGCGATATGGGTGAATTATGTAGGCCCTATGATGTTTTGGTTAGCCGTTCAATGATGTTCAAAGCATTTCTAAGGATACTGATGTTTTAGAAGGCAGGCTGAGACGGCAAACGGGAACACGGTTTGTGTAACATTAGCAACACATTATTAGCTGTTTGATAACTTAGTAAAGCAAAAGGCTAATCATGTTAATTATTGTTATGTTTCCAACGTTGTAAAGAGCAATACCGTTTTGCAGCGTTTACTACAGTAAAGTTGAGCGAGTGGATCAGGTATTCTGAGCTGCTGAGAGTGAGTGGAGGCGGGGCTAATTTGCATATTCATGAAGTTAGAGTGTAGTTACATTCAAGCTATTTTAAGGCATTAGGACATTTTTTTTTACAGGAAAAAAACGTTTAAATATGTAATTTTGGTGATTAAAGATGAGTTTTAAGGGATACAATTATTGACTACAGGGGGAGTGTGTAATTTATGTGTCAATAGTGTAACCAAGCACATTACAAAAATAATGATCAATAGGAAAACAGGTTTCCAGAACATGCCCTTGTCTGTCATTGGTTAGCCAAACTCAACCAAATGATTGCTGTAGTTTTGATTCAGTAGGTCCTGCTTTAAAAAAAAAAAAAAAAAAAAAGGTTATTAAAGGTATAAAAATTCTATTAAAGGTGTCCTATTTCTGCCTGTCGACTGATTGATTAATGGACATTCAAATAATGTTGCATACAGACAACATAAGAATAGCACTTCATGAAAAGCCAACAATTGAGCAGTGATAACTCAAAAAGGGTTACACACATTTCAGTAATGCATTGTTACACATTATAATTTAAATAATATTTTACCTAAGGGAAGACATTTGCATAAATCAATAATAGAAAAAAATATATATACATTTGAATAATAGCATAACATTTTTGGTCACACTTCAATAGTCCACTTTTTACACATTCCACTAAATAACTTTGCTACATTTAATCTAACTCTCATTCATTTTCAACTAAATGTCAACTAACTCTCATTAGTAGACTGTTAGGTTAGGGTTAGGATTAGCAGAATAAGTTGACATGTACTTGCAAAGTTACTTATAGTCTGTAGAATGTCTGAGGGGCAGCAGTTTGTTTGAGCAGGTCAGTGTTTGTTTTTTGGTTAAACGTTACAGTATTGAACCTTAAGTTTTCCCCATACATGTTTTGGTGGGCCAACAGTATCTCATTCATGCAACTGGACACTAAGTCAATAAGCCACCATGACATTTGTTTATAGCATAAATTACATTCTTCAAACGAGATAAAGAAAATACACACGCACAGAAAACATCCTCCAGGGCATCCTGGCTACATACAGTAGATTGAAGACTCATCAGGCACACTCAGAAGAAGAGTGTCACCTTTTATCATATCACTGAGTATTCTTGTGGACATCATACAAACATCCTGTTTCTCTGGATCCGCACAGGACAAGGAAATCAACTTTCCTTCCTCTTCAATCTATTCACATGCTCACAACCCAAAGCGGTCCACCATCACAGACGCAAAAAAAACATCGGAAGACAAACACATTGTTAATGCTTCAACCAGTAAAAAGACATTTCTTTTCACATAAATTGCAGGGTTACAGTCTATGGATGTCTAATTTTCCTTGAAATCTCCGTGGCCCTTGTTCTTGTCATTAAAAATTTACTTGTTCATCCATAACAAAGCTAATCCAAAGAAATCAGTATAACAGTCTCACACTCACTTCATATTCAAATTCCTAGCTGTCACATCCTGCTTTGTAAATGCAGAACAAATAAAATCTTATTGTTATCCAGTCCATTCAAGCTCAAATAGAGTCAGTTTCTGTACTCACAACTTGCACACATTGTAAAAATGTCTTTCTCAAACAAAAAGCTCTTTTTATGTCTGCTAACAGTTAACCCACATATGTGATTAGTCTTAATGACAAATAAATTGTGCTCGGCAAAGATTACCTCACCAACACCTTTCACACACTAACAATGGTTTCACAATTCCAGGCCATGACTAACACACAGAAAATGCTGAAATACACAAATCAGAAATGGGTTTTTATGTCTGTTCACGGTCTAATGCCTAGTAAATTCGGTGGGCCTGAATAAAACAGGGGGATTTACTCAATTGTCCACACAGAAGGTCAAAAGAGTGTGTATGCGTATGAGCGGAGCTGGAGGAGGGCTATTGTCTCTTCATTAGTTTGCTTGTCTTTTCCGTTCGAGATTGTTTTTCTCAAACACAGCTGTGTGGATGAGTGGAATGTGACGTGGGAGACTCACACTCGTGGAATTGACAACCTGAGAGCTAACCCCCTTCCTGTACAGCTGGAGAGGCACTGTGCAGGCACTCACTACTGTGCGCGCACACACACACACACACACAGGTATAAGATCCATTCACTATGTCCGTTTGTCCCCAGGGAGAGAGACTCTACATTTATGAATTAAAAACAAACATCCTGAAATCCAGCAACTCTCTCCAGCTCTCTAAACCCTTATTCAGATGTATGACATCATACTCAAGATTTGAATCTTATCACTAACCAGCCTTATCACTCCCTACAGACCTCCTCAAACCAGCTGTGGCAACACACTCCTGAAGCAAAGAGAGAGAGAGGACACATCCTGTCCAACTCACGGCACTTAGCATAACCTGTTGATTTGTATTGTTTCTGGAGCATAATTGCATCAGTCTGATTGAGGTAATCCCTAGATCACAGCTGCTGATAGCTGGAATAACACTAATTGTTTATAGGGAACCTAATTAGTTTAGTATTGAGACAGATATTCATTGTGATGTGATGTCATTGTGTTTACTATAGGCTATATAAAGGAGATCTGAAATCAAAATCTAGTCATTTTTATTTGAGGTAAACATTGTATTGGATGGCAGCTAATAAGTAATTTACCCATTATTGTCTTCTAATTTATCAGCAAATTAGAAAGAAGTTTTGAGGTAAGATCACTTAGGGGCCAACTTTTTATGCATTTTAGCCATTCATTTACATGACAAACGTGAATTTGTGAAAACGTCATTTGCATGCGTATTACGTGTTCAGTGCATAGTTTTTCTTTACAAAGTAACATCACCAACTACTGGCCTGCAGCATAATACAGCATTTTAATCGTTTTTGTGGATCCGTGTGAACGGGGTTTGCTTAGACAACGTTATCGTCTGTATGCGAAAAACGCAAAGAAAAAACGTTTCCATTTTTAGTACATTGTTGTCGTGCAAACTTACCATTATATGCATTGATTATAAGATTAATGACAACTATATTTTGTTAAGTCTGTGTTTTAATAAATTAGCAAGCTAATTAGTTGTTAAAAGTGTTAAAATGCAAAAATTAAAATGATTGTTTATCAATATTGTCAATAGATTATCAATTATTGATATCAAAATACTTCATTTTAATGATAGTGTTTTTTGTTTTTTAAACAGTGCTTTTGAAACTAAAATGTGGACAGAGGGTCCCAATCAGACTTAATTAAAAACATCACCAAAACATTGCAATGAGTAATAGCCCATTAAAAGATAAAACCCTGTATTTATGTGAAACCATTTGTCCACTGCTCTATGTAGCATTCCCAATTTAATATCTTTTCCAGTTTAGCTTTTGAGATTTATTCAATTATTTCATGATTCATGCAGTCCTAACAAACATTAATGTCAGGATCTCATTTGAAATGTATCCTCTTTGCATCATGTCTTCGGCTAAAAGATTGTAACTATTGAGATACTGTTTCTGCTTTTTTCCATCACATAAATTAATATTTCCATATCAGTGACTGATTATTTTAATTAAAGTCTGGCGTGATGGATGGAACATATTCCTTATCTGTTAGATTTAAAGGTTTTTGTCAGGGTCCTGCTGACAGTCTTGTCTGTTTTGAAAGTGCCGAATACGAAATCCTACTGTATACTTCCCTACAATATAGTATGCGAAAAACAGTATGCCAACAGAGTAGTATGTCCGAAAACATAGTATTCGAAAACTACTTCCCGCGAGATTCTGAAGTGCCAATGAACACTTGACTATATCCCATGAGGCCATGGGAAAGGGTTTATGAATGGAGGTGAAGCAACACAACTCACACTGGAAGGTCACTCTTCCGCTGGAACTAGACTGTTACCGGAAGCCACTGATTATAGTTTATAAAGTAATAAATATGATTTTTTTTTTCTACAAAAACACATTGCTTCACTTCAGAAGGCCTTTATTAACACCCTTGAGCCATATGGATTACTTTTATGATGGATGGATGGATGCACTTTTTTGGGCTTCAAAATCTAAGGTACCATTCACTCCCATTGTAAAGCTTGGAAGATCCATTGTTTGGCTGAAAGAAGAGTCATATACATCTAGGGTGGCTTGAAGGTAAAATAATGAGATAATTTGAATTTTTGGGTGAACTAACCCTTTGAATGCTCAACCTCAAACCTCAAAATGCTAGAGGGAATTGCTGGTATCGTCACATTTTTAAAATTTCAGTACCAACTTGGTACAGAGGTCGGTACTTTTGACAACTCTACCATAGAGTAAAATATGACTTTATTCAACTATTTAATTTCTTCCGTGTCAGTCTCTGCACTGTTCACGTAACCACCACCATGCATGCATGTGCTGCTGATGCAGGAGCCGGCCAATACTGAGCCGTAGAACCGGGAAGTGCTGTGTTTACAATGTGAACAGCATCAGAGACTGACTCGGAAAAAAAGAAATTGTTGAATAAAGTCTTTTTTTTTTGCACACACAAAGTATTCTCGTCGCTTCATAACATTAACCACTACCTTTCCAATTCTACCTACCCAATTCACTACCTTTCTGGGCCTTGAAAGTGGTGATTACGTTGCAGTCTATGGGGGGACAGAAAGCTCTCGGATTTCATCAAAAATATCTTAATTTCCGTTCCGAAGATGAACAAAGGTCTTCTGATGAACGAAGGGTGAGTAATTAATGACAGAATTTTCATTTTTGGGTGAACTAACCCTTTAAGTTGGAGTTGACTTACAACTCCCAACTGGAGTTGTATGATGTGAGCATAGATTAAACATATTTTCAAAAATAGGCCTATAGTATTAAATTCAGCTCGAAATCATTTGTGGGTGGAAAAAGTAACATTAAAAGAATGTTTTTCAGTTTCCTCCATGACGTGGTTTTGACAATAAAGAAGCCGACAAAGTGATACCATCTTAAACTCTTCAAAACATCACCTTTTTACACTAGGCTACACTCTAAACACAGGCACAATGTGTAACCATAACACAACTGAGTCAAGGTGCAGTTGTGAATGATATACCTCAAGCATTACATACGAAGTGAAGAATTCAGGAATATTTTAAAGATGTTTGAGTCCTGTTAATGTACAAATGCTACTTTGGGATGGAATTTAATTTGCATGCTTTTATGTTAATATGGCCAAACGAGGGAAGCCTCTAATAATTCATGGTGATAATCATGTGCAGTCTTGTCTATTTCAGAGTTTAATCTGGTGAGCCACTGTTGGATTAGGCATGTTGAACAGGTTAAAGCTTTAAATTGTGTCTATCTCTCTACTGATGTCTACATATTTCCCAGATAGTTTTACAGATGTCCTCAGGGAAGCTGTCAGTCTCTTAAAGTGGATAAAAGAATATTGCTTTGGGGAAAATTATGATTTAAATCGTAATGCATTCAAAAGTTTATGTTCCTGACGTGAATAGCAATCCAAGAGCAAGTCTGATAAAGCAAACCATTAAAGCTCAACATAATTCACATACTCTTTTGTGTGTTTTATAGCGTCTTACAAACTTTGCCTAAAGGTGTTGGTGTGTCATCTTCTGTGCTAATGTTGTCCCTCATATTTGAAGAATTTAGGAGCAAGACTAGTTCATGCACAGAATTTGATTGGAGTAAAGAAGCCTGCTGTGGAAAGTGAGATACATACTCCCTCTAGAGGCTGCAGGACGTTCAGTTGCTGCCCAGGCTGAGCTATGCATCCATCTTGGCATCTGATAACAGGTTGAAACTTAGGCATACATGGACTACCCAGCATCATTTTTGTTTATTTCGTCAAGATACAGCTATCATCACTTACACATGTTCCTATCTGCTTTCCTTCATAAATGTATTCACTCATTTGTTTCCACCTAAGATGAAGACGAAAGAATGTGAAAGAAAGCAGGGTTTGGCCTGTTAACAGTAACTTCCATGTTGAGCCCTGAGGCATGTCATGTCCAAGTCTTTCATTGTCATTGCTGTCTTGAATGCAAGAAATGACATACGTTGACATGAATTGCATAGGCATAATTGCTAACAGCAGCAGTGATTTTTAATGCCAAAATTGTTAAACCTTGTGTTTGAAACCTTATGTTGAACTCATGAATGATTTGTTAAGCTACATTTTAGAATTTTAACCAAATTATTCATTTTCTTTTATGCCTTTAAAGGGATAGTTCAGCCAAAAATGAAAATGTTGTCATCATTTTTCAAAATAGGCTATCTTTTGTGTTCAGCAGAAGAGAGATACAGGTTTGGTATGACATAAGGGTGTGTAAATGATGACAGAATTTTCATTTTCAGCTTAACGACATAAAAGAAAATAAATAATTTGAGTAAAATTCTATAATGTAGCTCAATAAATCAATCATGACTTCAGTACAACATGTTGAACACGCCCTTTTAATTAATAGCAGATGACAATGCATGTTTCATGATTGAACTCGTCCATGCTCATATTGTAATATTTTTCTGCATATAGCCTACACAAAGTGCATATGAGAGAAACTTTGACAAGGATTAAAATTTAAAAAAGAAACAGAAGTTAAAAGCCCTCGCTATGCTTTCAAATGAAAAGGCATGGCCAGATCTCGGTCAGCCCAGAACTCACTGTTAAGTTCATCTGAAGCCACCATCAGCTCTTCTACAGACTGTCAATATGATTCAGATGCACAAGGAGTCACAACAAACCCGCATAGACACAGGCACGCCCGCCTGAATTCTTGAATTCTCAAAACTTGAGAGAAAGTATTATGACTGCCCCTGTGGCCCATATAAGTTTATAATATTATAAATGTCTTTAAAAAAATAATAAAATAAAACTATCTTGGTTATGTCATAAATGAATTTCATTCTATACTTTCATGTTTTCTAGAGGTGCTAGCAGCTATCAACTCCCTCAAAATGAATAAGGCCCCTGGGAATGACAGCATCTCACCAGAGCTCCTTTAACAGGGTGGCTACCTTCATACCAAGATACCTTCATCCTGCAGGTCTGGGAACAAGAGTGTGTCCCTCAACAATGGAGGGATGCATTGCAAACATTGTCACTTTATATAAAAACAAGGGTGAAAAATCTATCTCGCTATCTCCTAGGTGTTGCAGATAAGATCCTGGCAAAAATCATGCTGTGTAGGCTTGTGGAGATAGTGCTGTGTAGGCCTGTTGCCAGAATCGCAGTGTGGTTTCAGGAAGAATCATAGTACAGTGGACAATTTTCACAGTGAGACCTTTTCATGGCTTTTGTCAATCTCTCCAAAGCATTCAACACTGAGCTGCCCAAATTTTTTTTGTAACATCTTGTCACAGTTCCATGAAGGAATGGTAGCTCGTGTGACCAAAAGTAGTCAGGAGTCGGATTCTTTTAGAGTATGTACTGGGGTAAGAAAAGTATGAGTGCTGGCACCTGTACTTCTTAACATTCACCTCCTGTATCACAAAGCTTCTGCATGATAAACTTGAAAGCATCCGTTGACTTCAGGTTTGATGGACACCTCTTTAATATTTGAAGGTTCCAGGCTGCCACGTTGAGTTTGCAGCATGCTGATAACTGCGTGCTTGTGGATAATAAAAGGATAATAAAAATTATACTTGCTGCTGCTGTGAAGACCTAAAGTTGACTGAAGTGAACTGAAGTGATATGCCAAAGGAGGCTCAACCCTCCACCTCCAACATGCCTGTTTTTACCATAGAACAACAACCACTTACAATAGTACCATCTTAAGTATCTAGGCAGCATTGTATCAGAGGACTGCATTATCTTGATTACGAAATAAAAAATGAGATAAAGCAAGGCTATGCAGCCTTTGGCAAACTTCTATGTAAGGTCTTTCAAAATAAGCACCTTCAATTGTGCGCTTAAGTTACTATCTATAAAGCAGTCTGCATCACCACTCTTCTTTACAGCTGTGAAGCCTAGGTCATATACAGCCACCACCTAAGGTTGCTGGAGCGTTTCCATATAAGGTGCTTGCAGCGAATCTTGGGGATCACATCATGCTATGACCATGTACCACATTCTGAAGTACTTGCTAGGACAAACTGCAAGAGCATGGAGGAAACGGTCACTGAACATTAACTACGCTGGCTTAGGCATGTTATTAGGCTGCCTCAAGATCGTCTGCCATGACAAATCCTCTATGGTCAGCTCCATCACGGGGTCAGAAAAAGTGGTACAAAGACCAACTAAAAACATCACTAAGAAAGTGTCAAATGAACCCCTCATGCCTGGAAGAATTAGCAGCAGCTCTGCCACACAGGAATAGTGCAGCTGGAATCTGACAGAAATAAGAAAACAACAAAAAAGAATAGAGAGACATACAACCATGCCTGCCCCTACAAACTCAGACTTTATATGCCCAACATTTGTGGATCAAGGATTGGACTCTGCAGTCATCAAAGAATACACCGCAAATGAGAAGGAATGTCATCATCAGATATGATTTTTGTCACTTCTATTATCGTCCTCTTCATTTTTTTTTTTTTTTTTTATAAAAGCTCCAACCCTATGAAACACACCTGAACCCACTAATTAAGATCTTCAGGAGCTCTTGATAATACAGACAGATAGTAATCTGTGTTGGATCACTGCAGGTCAGTAGATCTCCAGGAATAGGATTGGGCACCCCTGATTTAAAGGAGTGGTATAATGCCCTTTTCACAAGATGTAAAATAAGTCTTTGATGTCCCCAGAGTGTGTATGTGAAGTTTTAGTTTAAAATACCCCACAGATATTTTGATATAGCATGTTAAAATTGTACATTTTTGAGGGTGAGCAAAAACGCACCGTTTTGTGTCTGTTCCTTTAAATGCAAATGAGCTGCTGCTCCCAGCACAGGGGGCAGAGCTTCAACAGCTTGCACTCACACAGACATGCACTGAAAATTTCAAAAACTTTTAGCCTTTTATGTTCAAACCGGATTCAGACAATGATGGAGAGACTCGAGAAGAAGTGACAACATGTAGAATGCAACAGGACGTTTCTGAATGGTTAGTTGATGAATTTATGTAGTTTATGTGTAGTTATCTTCTAGTCATTGATTAGCATATTCTGTCTTGATAATCATCGTGTTCCGGGGGCGGGGTTTATGTAAATTTTAGGGTTGGTGATGTCACTAACCCAGAAGGAATGTTGTGTAGTTCCAAGGAGCCGTTTGTTGTAGTCCTTACAAAGCGATTTCTTTAAAAGCAAATATCTTCCTTTGCTTTGAACTTTGAGCATTGTTACTTTGCAGATGTTGTTTATTCGAGATCTGTACCATTAGCTTACTAACAGTGCTGCCAACTCTCACAAGACAAGTAAGCAATTAAGGAAGCAACAGCAGCTTCAAAACAAGCCCAATATTCATCAATTATAGGGGCACCGCATAACGATTTTCAAAGTAAACCGAACCGAAAAAAAACGCGATGATAGCTCAGCTGGCGTAGGCTACAGAAGGAGCCCTGCACATTGTTGAGGTTGACCTCAATTTACCTTATGTCATAAAATTATTTTTTTCTTGCTTGACATTTGATTAAATTGTAATTTTTGGTAGGCCTGTCTTGTGTGTAGGCTACATGACGAATACAGCCTTGTAGCCACCATTAATCACAATAAGCTCTGCGTTTTGATACTTAATAATAAGATAAGAAACAAACTGTCACCTTTCAAATTCTGTACATTTTATCACGAAATTCAAACAAAAAATGGCCGTTTTAATGCTCTTTGATGTGGAGTGGCAGATCGCTGGATGATCGCGGCAGTAAACGCGGTACGCGATCATCTCTTCCTAATTAACATGAATGAACATCTGAAGGTATGTTGAAAGATTAATTACTGAAATGTATCTCGTGTAATCGCTCAATCAGTGTTTCAACGGCGGAAATACATCAATAAAACAGCTTGTAAACATTATCACATAACATTACATTTTACGTTACCTCAGGCAAATCATTTCAGTGTCCAGCTTGGTTCTCCAGAGAAATTAACTCTTTCGCTAAATATATGCACTATTAGCCTATTAATTATATTTTACTTAACCTGTTAGAAGACTTACCGAAAAAAGAAAAATAAGTCGCGTGCTATAAGAGGATTTGGCAACTCTGATCACTGTAGGCTAAGTTAGAAAAGTAAGGGCGTGGCTAATGTATTGTCTGTTGCCATATAGGTTAATCATATTTATTTACATCATATTTCATATTAAAACGTTTAGTATATAAATAATTTATTTAGGCTATTTATTTAAATTTATTTGTGCAGTTTTTGGACAGGACTGCTCCTGGACCTGTCGTCACCCAACTTCACTCACCCAATATACCACCAGGTGGCGGCAGAACTTGGGTGCATGGATTTATTGCTCCAAGCGAAAGTGCTGGTGAATATATGAAAAATAAGATCATGTTGATCATATGGTATCACAAATATTATATCACAAATATTAAGGAGGTGGTTCAGTTTGTTTTGGGTAATATTTATAGTGTATTTCAAAACTCAAAGGAATGAGAGTAATGGAGGATACATGGTACTGTGCTATTTATAGAGGAATTCATCTCCATTAACTACACTTTTTATTTTTTTATTATAGGGTGACTACTTTGGTGCCTATTATCAGAGCTCTCAAATTTTTCCAGTGTTTTGTATATTGGGGGTTGTGTGTGTGTGTGTGTGTGTGTGTGTGTGTGTGTGTGTGTGTGTGTGTGTGTGTGTGTGTGTGTGTGTGTGTGTGTGTGTGTACACGCATATCCACATCCAGAAATTTCCAGAAATATCCACGTGTGCCAGAGTTTGTGTTTAAAGATATTTCCTGGCTTGGCAGATCATTGCAGGACATTTCCAATTCCCCCCATTCCAAAGGAAATGAGATTGAGTTCCTGCAGCTTAGAAGGATACATTTTTATCATGAAAGACAAAGATAATGTCCCTTTTTGATCATCTCCAACTATTTCAAGAATAGTAATAGCCTGTTCAGGTATACTCTACATAGTGAGGAAAAATGTCCCCACAAAGATGTCAATATCTGAAATCCTTGTCCCTTGTCCCATTTTTGGTCCCCATGAGGAAAACAGCTTATAAATCAGAGTAAGTGATGTTTTTTGAAAATGAAAAAATGCATAAAGTTTTTTGATGGATAGGTTTAGGGGAAGGGTTAGTGTAAAGGGACAGAATATACAGTTTGTACAGTATAAAAATCATTGTCTATATGGAAAGTCCCCATAAACATGTGTGCATGGTTCAGGGCAACCACTGTAAAATCACATGTTGCCTACTTGAGTGTGCCAGTGTTTGGCAGCGGGATTGTGGTTAGTCCTTTGATGTTGAGGTTCTCAGGAGTTGCAGGCACCAGTTAAGAGTATGTTAATGTAAGCACAGCTTCCGCACACAGTGGGGATCAGGGCAGGGTTACAACCTCCAATCCAGTTACACAAACACCAGATATAAACTTCACACAGTGGCAAGTTTTAGGGACATTGAGCATCTAAATAATTCTCATTACAAAATATAGCCTGTGGTCTTAAATTCAGAAACATTTCATTTATACCAGGGGGGAAAAAACATTAAAATGTTATTTGTGGAATTAAATATTGAAATAGAAATTATAAATATTCTGTACTATTCCTAGGTTACTATTCACATTTGTGATAATTGATCATGTGAGTAATACTGTGTTCTTGATTTCACTGAAGTTCAAGTTGCTCTTTTAAATAATCTCAAATCATGCTGGAGAACGTCATCATTATGAAATTGAAATTCATGTAATTTTTTTTACATGAAACATTTCACAACTAAATATTATTATTTGATCTTTTAAAGAAGCATTTTCACTTGTTTTCATAAGTTTGTTTCCACTATGAGAGAGGCACATGAATCCTGACCTAGTTTTTCATTATCATTAATACAATAATAAGCACAAACAATAGCTGGATGAAAAGTCAGGCCCAGAGCGCAGAGCTCACTATGCTTTGATGGCCTTGTGCATGCTATTCTAGGCAGCCATTTTGAAACCAGCACTCCTAGGAAAACACCCAAGGCTGCGTGAGCATTGTTTCCTCAGGCCCGTTTGTTCACACCCACACATACACAAAAATAAAAATGCATGAAAGCCACAATGCACACGCATGTAGAAAAAAGTAAGTCCAGTTCACAGGCTAGCGTGCATTGTCCCGTTCTCTCAGACACACAAATAGCGTGGAAAATAAATGGAGATATGAATGCATTGTCTTGTCAGGGTCACTGAGAAACAGATAGAGGAAGAGAGGGGTCACAAAACATCGAAACACACATAAATGTTGATTTTAACTGGCAAGAGTGTTTATTTAAAAAAAAAACGAATAACATTAATGGACGTGTAACTAAATAGTAATCATAATGGCAAAATACTGACATTTTTCTTACAAAGACAAAGAAGGCCCTCATTATAAACTGTACAATCAAAAGGCCAACCAAGAAACAAAGCTGAAAAAAAAAAATAAAAAAAAATCAGACAGACTGTTTGTTGCTTGGGGGAGAACAAGTCTGGTCACGATTCGTTTTAAGACAATGCAAAAAATGAAGACAAAAAATGGAAAACATTCACACACTCAATTGTCTAACATTCCAGTTGCTATTTCCTGTGCGCTAGGAAGAGGGCATGCCTCTGCTCAGGAAGTGGCGTGGACACACTGAGAGACCACTCTTGCTCCGCAGTCTGTGTAAACATGATTGTATTGCTAAGGCTTTCTCGCACGCCAAACTCCCCTGACATTTAGAAGAATAAACCTAAAACATACATCTTATCTGCTCCAAAACAGTCTGTTCCAACACAATATATTACATTTATTTCATTATAGTGAGTATGATAAAAGAAACAGTTAGAGTCTTTTAGGCATACAATTACGAAAGAAGCGATAACGGTGCACCTCAACTGAAGCTCGAGGGCCAATTAAACGGTTTGTTGTTTTTGGATCATGCAATCATGTGGTTTGCCATACCAGAGTCATTATGAGTAATGGCAGGAAATGCCTAATATGGGATAAAAAAAAAGAAAAGAAAAGGTTGCTACTCATTTTAGGTAGGGAAATTGGCTGCTCTGTTGCATGAGAATGTAAGGATTGTTCACCAGAAAAAAACAAACAAAAAAAAGTCATCATTTACCTTCATTTTGTGTTTTTCAAAGAAACAAAAAAGTTGCATTCTACCAGACTACGAAAGTGAAATGAACAAAAACATCTTAAAAGCATCATAAAAATGCTTCTTCTTTTTTAGCCCATACGTCCCGTATTATCTCCTGAAGCCATTCGACTGTTTTATGTGAGGAACCAATTGAGTTTTAAAGGGTTAGTTCCCCCAAAACTGGCGTTCGTTCATCTTGGGAACAAGAACGAAGATCTCATAAAGAGATCGTAAAAGTAATCCACATGAATTGAGAGGTTTAGTCCAAATTTTCTGAAGAGACACAATCGCTTTATATGATGAACAGTTTGAATTTAGGCTTTTATTCACATAGAAATATTCATCAACTCACATATCAGTTGTGGTAAACGGAAGCTCAAGCATGTTCACCTGATGTGTGAGAAACAATGAGGTTCATTCTCGTGTTACGCAGCACGTTTGAGCTTCTTCAAGAACCAATGAGGTTTGTTCTTGCGCATCAAGCAGGTTCGGTTGAGCTTCTGTTTGTGTTCGCTGATCAATGTATGTATGCGAATAAATACCCAAGTTAGATCTGTTCATCATATAAAATGATCGTGTCTCTTCAGAACATTTGGATTAAACTTGATTCATATAGATTATTTTTACAATCTCTTTGTGAACTTTTTAAAGCGTCAAAGTGGTAGTTGCGTAGACTGTCAATGGAGGAACAGAAAGCTCTCGGATTTCATCAAAAAGATCTTTCTGTTCCGAAGATGAACGAAAGTCTTTTCGGGTTTGGAACAACATGAGGTTGAGTAATTAATGACAGAATTGTCATTCTTGGGTGAACCTTCCCTTTAAGTTGTTACTTCATGAATATTTTGTAGTGGTCACCATTCATTTCATTTATGGAAAAGTGCAGCTTGGACATTCTATTATAAATAACTAAAGAAAGAAAGTCTTCTGAGTGTGAGAAAATTATGTCTGAATTTTCATTTTTGGCTGAACTATTACATTAAAGTTTTGAATATCATAATAAGGAAGACTGTTTGAAGCTTTATAGATGTTAAACTGGAGGTGCACTATAACGGACCTCTGCACTGAACTTGTCGTTCCTCTTGGGCAGTGGAGGTTTCTTCCGAATGTCTCTCTTCAGGATCATCTCTTCGTTGGCGTATATCGGGGCTTCAGCATCATCAGAGTGGTAACCAGACTGATAACCGCTGGTCTGATTGGACGATTCAGAAGCTAAAGACTCCTTACTCTTGCATCGCAGTAGTGGGCTGTGGATAAAAGCATGGACATGTTTATATGACTGTGGAATTGTCCTCATTTGTGACTGTACTGAGATCAGGATGAATTGTCACCTGAAATTGGGTGGTCTCTGCACCTGCCTATCCAAAGCTTTCATCTGCTCACGTGATAAGCCCACTCCACAGTCCATGTGACCATTCTATAGGAATGGAAGATCATACAAAATTGACTGTTTTCATCATCATAAATGGGATTTTTGGGATGCAAGAACACTCTGTAAATGTTTTATCAGATAACTTATATTTTGTTTCATATAGTAACATCTAAATGGTTTTACTGAAATAAAAACATTTAAAACATTAAAAAAATGTTTATTTATATATATATATATATATATATATATATATATAAAACACAAGCTCCGTCATATTCTGTGACTGTTTGTGAAGAGTGCAAGCCCTCGCACATCGCACTGTGAAATACAGACGTCAAAACAAAAACAGTAACCACGCGCAAGTCTGTTATATTGATGCGCAAACAAACCATGAATTTGTGCTCTCAATGCAATGATCGCACATCGTATTTATGCACAGACACATTTCACTACAATCAGTGCATTGTTTCCACACACATTTCGGATTATGTTTTGATTTGTCATGTGTTAAGTAATTCTGAATGGATCCTTGTAACTTTAGTGTGTTTATACAGTCAGGTCAAGGCAGTTTGTTTATCTTCATTTGGTCCTGTTCAAGCTCTTTGCTAAAGCTTGCAGAAAATACATTGTTGTGAGAATCACCCTTCAATCTGAAGGGGTATTTTGCTGGATATAGCAAATGATGACACAAATGAGCATGTTAAACAAGATAAATGGTGTATGCTTCATTTTACGATAAGTGTGCAATATATATATATATATATATATATATATATATATATATATTATTATTATTATTATTATTTTTTATATTTTTTGTAGCAGCAAAGCTTGTCCTTTCTACAATAAATGTTTATGGATCATGACCAGATGCTAGTACCAGTTTATTTACCATTACAGCAGTGTGCTCCAGGGGAATGTCCACAAAAGTCATCATACTTATTGGCACACCACAACTGTCCATCTGATGTGGGAACCTGTCAGGAGAGGCACGGGTGGGACCACTGTTGCATTAGTTTGTCAAAGGAGAGATTAAACAAGATATATCCTCAATTGTCAGTTCTTGAATGTAGTGTGGACACAACAAAAGTCAACTCGGGTAGGGATAAGTATGAGTGCTTCTAAGGATATAATTCAATCTGATTAATTTTAGGTCTATGATGCCAACAACAGCTCAAAAACACCAGACCGAATAGTTACTGTAACTAACCCCAGAGCTGGAGCATTGTCATAGTGGAGCTGCGCCTCTGTGCTGCCTGCATAGCGTGTTCTTTTAGATGATTCTTCTTCCATCTCTCCATTTGTCAGTGGGATGTAGTCCTTTCCATCCTTAAACACAGGCAACAAATAATAATTCAATTAATTATAAATAGTCAAATAATTCAACTTGTCACATGAAAAATGAGATCACGTTCCTTTATGTGGAAAAGCCACTTTCTTAACTTCCTTAAACATATTTTTGTCTTGTTTTCCAGTAAAAAAATCTAATCATCCTTGAAACATGTGAGAAACTGCATAAGATATTATGATAACATAACGCGCCGACATATAGCGCTGTGGCACTTCAGGCGACCTGAGTTCAAGTCGCGGCTCACGGACCTTTCCCAATCCTGTCCCCCACTCTCTCTCCCACTTCACTTACTGTCCTATCATAATAAAAATGCATTAATGCAAAAATGCCACAAAAAAAAATACAAAAAAAAAAAATATTATATATATATATATATATATATATATATATATATATATAAAAATAAATGAAAAATTAATAATGTTGCTACTAACTGTGGCAACTAACTGAAATAAGTGTAAGTTCAGGTATTAAAAAAGTACTAAAACTAAAAAAATTATAATTTAAGGGTAAAATTAAATTAAAAATCTAAATTAAAATTAAAAGCCAATTCAAAATATTGATAAATACTACAATAGTATATAAATAATACTAAAATAACACTGGCTGAGGCTCCATTGAGGCTTTTCCAAAGGAGTAAGGAAAATAACAATTCAATTTATAAAAAAAACAAAACAAGTATTAATATATTATCTAAATGCACTTCGCATGTAAATATATCTTGGTTTAAGGATGTTTAGATATTTTTGACTATATATACACTATATACATAAATGATTCTTCTTTTTTTTTTTTTTGCTTTGACGAAATACTTAAATTACTGATTCCTAAAAACATAAACTAGACAAAAGCAAAACACTTGGAGTCAAGTCTCACCTGTTGAGCGCTAGCCTGTAGCAGATTACCCAGATGCTCAACTAACTGAGTAAAGGTTGGCCTGTCTTTAGGTCGATCAAGCCAACAGTCCCGCATGGTCTGGTATCTGAAAGAATTTGACATGTTTTCACAAAAAAACAGTATGAAAATACTTCTGTATCTCCAAAAGAATGAAACAAAATGTTAGGTACTACTTGCACCCATTTTCTGTTGGAAACACTATGACTGGCATCGCCAGAACTACAAAAATCTAGATCCACAGTCGTCAAAGATGATTTTCAAAGATCTTCAATTTTACATCAATACTAAAACTGTGAAGTATATTTACATCTCAGGTGTGGCGTAATCTGGAGCTCTCATTCTGGTTCCCTCCTTTAGTCGCCTACAGAAAGACTCATCAATGCACACACCTGGGTATGGAGACGCACCTGCACCAAAGGAGACGGGCCATCAGAACATGTCAGCTAACTAGAGTAGGTATATGTTGTGATAATATTATGTTAATATCACTATTGTGTTACCAAGTGAGAAGATTTCCCAGAGCAGCACGCCAAAAGACCAAACATCACTCTGCGTGGTGTACACGCGGTCAAAAATGGTTTCAGGAGCCATCCACTTGAGAGGAAGACGAGCCTGCGATGATAGAAAGGAAATGCTCAAGTGTAAGTTGGTCTATTGCAGGGGTTATCAAAGTGTGGGGCGCGCCGAGAGCATGTCAGGGGAGGCGTGGAGTAGGGCTGGGTGATATGACGATGTCAATCGATAGTTTATCTGTTTAAATATATCCGTGTAGCACAGGACTGCTTAAAAGCGATAGAGCAGCAAAGAAACATGGATGAATGAGGAGAAAGAGTGGGACGTGCGTGCTTAATGATGATTTTTTAAAAGCACAATAAACCACCACTGAGAACCGAATTTGGTACTGACAGGCGTCTTTCCGTGGCGCACATAAGTGCTGAATTCAGTTCACTTTCGCGGCTTTTTGCGCTTGAACGGTCAAATACACACATTTACGTGTCAAAATGCCCGTCTTGGTGAGATTTCACGTAAACACAGTCAGTTTAAAGTGAAGTAAACAGGGTGAAATTATCCTTATATTGGATCCATGCATAAGGTCTTAAAGTGACAGCAGCCTCATTTAGGCCTGTCCTTAAAACCAGAGGGGACAGAGCCTTTTCTGTAATAGCCCCTAAACTCTGGAACTCCCTCCCACTCCATATCAAGTCCTGTAACACAATTGTCAGTTTTAAGACAAATTTGAAAACACACTTTTATTCTCTTGCTTTTAATTCTCTTTAATTTTTTATTATGTCTTTTTGCTTTATCTTTTGTTTTGAAATGTTGATACATATATATTGTTATTTATCCTTAGCTATGTATCATTTGGTTTTTATAATTTATTGTCTTTTAATTTATGTTTATGTTTTCACATTTCTATGTATCTTTAAGGCATATTGTTTCTGCCTTCCCTGCTCTAACTTGTAAAGCACTTTGGGTCAACTGTCGTTCGTTTAAATGTGCTATACTATACAAATACAATGACTTGACTTAATGTTAATCAGTCAACAATAGAAAAAGGAAATCAATCATCCTCACATCTCCTTTACGGACGTAATCGGGGTCTTTATAGACGTCTCTGGCCAACCCAAAGTCACATATCTTCACCACGTTGTTCTCAGAAAGTAGGATGTTTCTGGCTGCCAAGTCCCGGTGGATACACTACAAACACAAAGTAGCAGTATGACTCAAGCAATACTCTTCAATGTTTAGTAAATGCTCAAGATCAATGTACTGTATATACACACAAGTAGGCCCTGGTTGTGTGTTTCAGATTTACCTTGCGAGAGGCTAGGAACTCCATGCCTTTGGCCACCTGAAAGCTATAGCTGATGAGATCCTCCATTGTCAGGTGATCCCAGTCTGAACTCTCTGTACATGAGCAGATGACACATATACATCTTAGGTCCTTTTTTTATTCATTAATTTAATTACATTTAATTTCACAGTGTAAATGAGGGCTTGATTCTGGGAGTAAAAATATTCCATACAGTTTCTCAAATAATGAGCTTATTGAATCTGCTTAATAGTTATAATAATTATTATTAATAATAAAATAATTATCTTGTTTCTTTGGTTTATTTTTATTATTAATTACTTTGAAGTTCATTCTATTTAAATATCTTTTCTTAATTTACAGTGTGAACATTTTGTTTTAAAAGTACAAAGTAATAATTAGAAAAAAATATTATTAATAATAAAAAATTATGCTGTTTATTTTTTTGTGTCAATCTTATTTTTAATATCTTTATTAATTTGCAGTGTGACAAATTAATTTTAAAAGTACAAATACTCCTATTTTCTCAAATAATATAAGCTCATTAAAGCAAACTAATAATTAGAATTTTATTTTTATTAATAATAATAAATAATTATGTTGTTTATTTATTTACTTATTTTGGAGTTCATTTTATTTGCACATTTGCAGTGTGACAAATTAAATTAAAAGTACAAATTTTCATGTAGTTTCGTAGTAACAAGCTCATCAAATCTACTAAATAATTAGAATAACTATCCATCAATAATAAAATAATTACGCTGTTTATTAATTTATCTTATCTTTTTTTATTTTGCTGTTAAATACGTTTTAGAGGAAGTACAGCATGTCACACCCAAATGTATTTCATGTCGCATACAGTACAATAAAAAATTCATGTGGTAACATTTAAATGACAATACAAATTAAAACATTTGATATAGTTTCCATAACTTTGTTAAATGCGCCATCTTTGGCTTTAGTAGCTGCGAGTCCATAAACTTGAGTCTGAAGACAGTACAGTGTATCCAACAAACTAATATTCTGTACCTAGTTCATCCTGCAGCTGGGTCGTGGAGGTCTGTTCTCCCATCTTGGTGCACACTGCGGTGCCGGTGCAGATGTCCAGTCGAGTGCTGGTTCCCAGACCCAGATCTCCCTCATGTAAATCCTCTTCCGGCTCTGCCTCCCTCCTGCACGGCATCCGTGGCATCCGCTTCTGAGGAAACAAGACACGTGTGGATCAGTTTTCCGCTGCTGTTAGGCTAGTTGGTAAATTAGTAGGTTGTCAGGGTAAAGTAGCAACCCCTTCATAACACCTTTAACCTTGAACAACATTTAAAGGCCAAGCCAAGCACGCTCAATATCTTTCATAAGGCTCTTGAATCAATCTGGCCACATCAGAAGACATTGTTAAAAGGAAGAACTGAAATCTTTGAAACTACATCACAGCTTGATTTTACAAGTTATACTAAGTTATGATGGAATTTACCTTGTAAGGACTGTACTCTCCTCGTTTGCTTTTTAAATAGCTGGAGAGGTTTCCGTTTTTACAGTATTCTACAATCACCATCAAGGGTCCTGAAGGAGTAAGAAAGAGAGAGAGGAAGAAGAGGCCTTTAATGTGGGCACATTGTGTTCTTCTCAACAATGCACAACCACTTTGTGGCGTTTTTCACACATTTCTTACTATGACTGCACATTTTGTCACCCATACACATTTACACACTTCCTGAACAGAACGTGCCTGCAACAAACTTCACAGGAAAGGGAAGATTACAGAAGTCATTTCTGTCAATATCTGAGGGGAAATTTAAAAGGGAAACTCACCCCCTTGTTTAGTGCAGGCTCCTAGAAGGTTGACCACATTGAGATATCTGAGGGGAAATTTAAAAGGGAAACTCACCCCCTTGTTTAGTGCAGGCTCCTAGAAGGTTGACCACATTGAGATGGTGACCAATATGGATGAGGATCTTTAGCTCAGACATCAGAGCGCGGTACTCGCTGGAGGTAGCGCCCTCTGTCGGAGATTGAGAATACTGCAGTCAGTTGTGTTAAATGGAAGATATTTGAAGCCAGTTTGAGGCCAGTCAACACATGCCTCATACCCTTGAGCATCTTCACTGCTACTGTAGTACTGGTGGTGGCCTTCTCAATACCATATGCGATCGCCTCCACAACTTGACCAAATGCCCCTCTGCCCAGCGGCTCTCCTAAAAAATATGGTATTATACATTTGTGAACACTTACATCTATCTATCTATCTATCTATCTATCTATCTATATATATATATAGTAAAATGTATGTACAAAGATTTTAGCTGTTTGCAGGGGTTAAATTGGATCTTTAAAGATGTTGAAATAGTGATTCAAGGCAAGTTATGATATGCTCCCTTCCCCATACCAAAGAAAAAAAACATGCATAAATTGTTCCACAACATTTTAACACCCTGTTATGCTACATAATGCATATATTTGCATATTTAAACAAATGATCATTCAAAATTAAATGCATGGATATACAGATACTGTAAATATAGATAAATAAAAACAAAATCACTTAAGTCTGTTACATACAGTATACATTGGTCCAGTAGTATGAATCTTGCTTTTTATGGTAATGTAATGAACTTCAAAAGTTAAAGTTAAATGAAGAGAGTATTTCTAACTGCAGCATGAAAACCATGTTTTTTTAATCAAAACTACTGAAAAGCCATTCAGGATTGATCTTGGCCAATTTAATTTAATTTAGTTGGGCTTGTTTTTTATTGTTTTATTTCTCAGATTTAGCCAAGTCTCACCTAGCTTCAGTCTATCACGTGGGAATTCCCACTTGATTGCATCATAGGTCAGTCTCTCACAGTGCTCATCCATTGGCATATCATCGTCCAGAATGATTGACAGGTAGCCAGTTTTCAGATCTCCATCATTAGGCTGTGAGAGAGGGAAGAGGGAAGGATGGATGACAAAATGGAATGGAAACGGAGGTCAAAAGGAGAGAAAGAGCTTGTCTGAATGAAACTCTGTCCTGTTTGAGTCTCCTAGAATCAAGCCCTCATTATAAAGACACCCACTAATGAGTTACTGGAAGCCACTATCATACTCAGAGGCAGAATTAAGGCTGGGGTACAGTGGGCACTGGGGCCCATGGCTGGCTGGTGTACGTGATGCATCGCAGCAAAATGTGGGCAGAGCATACAATAGAGATGGCGTAAGCCAAGTCAGGGTAGTCAGATCTGATCAGTCAGAGGAGAGTGGAGAGAGCGCCTGTGCGTGTAAATGAGAGAGTGGGAGAAAACAAGGAAAAGGGAAATTGATGGAATGTTACCCTCTTCCTGTTGCGGATGACAAAGACGATGAGGAGCCAGAGGAACATGGCGATGACAACGGCACCAATAGGCATGATCAATTCCACGTTCATATTATCTTCTGCACCTGTGGGATCAATAAGAAATCACAAACAAAGATGACACACAAAGACATTTAAAAAAAGATTTAACCAAAACAACCTAAATAGAATGATAAATAGAACGAACGACACCGATAGATAGAACTTTAGACGGACGGACTAGACTGACCGAAATTGTATTTAACCAGATGATTTAACCAGATAAATATTTTATTTTGGAGAGAAATTGGAAAAATGCTTCTTAGTTTTATATTAAGAGCGAAGAAAGGCTGGAATTGCCTGGACAAACCTAGTTTACAGGAAATATTTGTATGCTGTTGGGTGTGTATGATGGCTCCAGGAGCAAAGAATGTGAATTGTTTGCTGACCTGATATTACATCCAATCAAAATAAGCCTGAAGAGCGAACAGCAACATGAAGCCAAAGTCCACCAGTAGGAACCGATTCACATTAGATAAAAAGTATCATGTTCTTTTCTATACTAGAACATGCAACTGGTCAATCAATCATTACATGTAGATTATTTAGTTTATTTCTCTCTCCTTTCCTCTCTTTTACTCTTTCTTTCTCCTTGTGGGAACGGTGCTGTTAGTGAATATGACTGCCGTCTGACAGTCGCATTTGCAGTGACAATGAGAAAGAGTGATGGCGAGAGAGTAGTCACGTACACATGGAGTATGTCTCTGGTATTTGTGTGCCTCTGTGCTCTCTGTCCTTTATGTGTGTGAGGCAAGAGACGGAACCATACCATACCATGTGTTGAAGAGTGTATATATATACAATAGTCAACATTTGAAGTGGATCAAAAAAGTTCATCAAAGTTGTCCTAAGACAAGAACGGGTATTGTTCAAAATTCATGTATAACTTTGATGAAAGGTTTTGATCGACTTCAAATGTTGACATATACATATATGTATATGAGAGAGAGAGAGAGAGAGAGAGAGAGAGAGAGAGAGGCGTCTCTCTCTTTTGTCTTCTGGGATTTTGCTTTGTTTTCTTTTAGCACTCCCTAAAGGATGTACACTAACAGAGCCCCCTTCCTGACGGACTAAAAAGAGAGCTATTTTTGCCACAGGGTCTTGATTAAAACAAAATCTCAATGAGGATAAAAGTCAGTGGGAGACTGAGCTTGCCTCACACCCATGACACGTCTCTGAACGTCTCCTCTTAAAATGGGATCTTTAATAGTTTGGCTACCTTCACACCTCCCTTCAAAACTGACAAACTACTATGAATCTCTACCTGCCATGGTTTGGTATAAGAAACATTTGCACTACCATTTAAAAGTTTGGGGGTCAATAATATATATATATATATATATATATATATATATATATATATTTTAAGAAATTAATACTTTTTTTAACAAAATTGATCAAAAGTAACACTTATAACGTTACAAAAGATTTCAATTTCAAATAAATGTTTTTTTTTAACCTTTCAATTCATCAAAGAATCCCGAGGGGGGGAAGTAGCACTGTTTCCATAAAAATATTAAGCAGCACAACTGTTTTCAACAATGATGATAATAATAAATGTTTATTGAGCAGCAAATCAGCATATTACAATGATTTCTGAAGGATCATCACAGAAATAAATTACATTTTAAAATATGTTAAAATAGAAAACCATTATTTTAACATACTATTTAATATTACTGTTTTACTGTTTTTTTTAGCAAATAAATGCAGCCTTAAGGACCATTTACATAGAACACGTTTTTGTGGTTAAAAACGCGAGTCGCAGGTCAGTGGAATGGGAAAAAAATGCACTCTTGAGACGTGTTTTTTAAAAGTTGAACTTCTTTTAACACCGTTTCTTAGAATGGCGTTTCATGCGTGAGATGCTACACAAGATGCCGCATTGAGCGCAATGGTCAAACGCGTCTACATGTTTACATAGAAAAACAATGGAAAAGCAGCGCAGTGGAATGCAAAACGTTCTGTGTGAATGGATGTTTAGTGAGCATGAGAGGCTTCTTGCAAAAACATTTAGATGTTTAGCTGTTCACTACTTTTGAACAGTAGTGTATATGTGGCAAAAATGACTACCATTTATATATTTGTAAAGATAAAGACTAAATCGTAATATCAAGATCTATTAGTGTTAGACATAGGGGGCAATTTGTAATATTCCAAAAATAACTAATAATAAAATTCTGCATAACTTTACAGAAAAAATGTATATGTCCTAACTGCCCTATCTTCAAAAATAAAAAATAAAATAAATCAAGCAGTGAGCTTTGTCTACAGACTCACCATCCACAGTGATATGAGCCTCGTCATAGTCACAGCCCAGCTGGTTACAGGCGGTACATATGTAAAGACCACTGTCCTCTTTTTTCACCCGTTGGATGGTCAAGACACGTTTTGACCTCTTCAGAATCACACCTGACAACAGAAAAGCATGAAAAGTCACTAAAATAGTCACCCCTTAGAGACAGTTTCAGACGATAATTTTTTTACTGTAAAGCACACATTAACACCAAACTGATTTTATGATGAAATTCAGTGTAACTTAACAATAAACGAATAATTGACTCAAGCCTTAGAATAGTGGTCAAACTAAAATTGTATTTTAAATTGACAGATTTGCCTTCAACATGTGAAACAGATCTGAGAAGCAAACTAAATGATGGAATACACTACATGTATGAACAGATTTTAAAACTCTAAGGATCATACACTTATCGATTTTGTAAATGGTTACAGAGAAAAACTGGGCATCATATACTAAAAAAAGGCTGAAAATCACACACTATCAGACTTTAAAGTCCTCCCTAACACAGCGAACTCACGCAGAAACATACGCCTGAGTGTAAGGAGATGCATGACAAATGAAAACAATGTGTTTAAAATCCTAACAAAAGATCAAACATGTTTGATATCCTCCAACTGTATGGATTCATAGACTGAAGATTAAAAATAGTGTCTACCCATCATGCAATATGTGATTTTCTGTGAAATCTGTCAACTCCGACTGTTCAAAATCTGCAGACTGGCTCTGGCCTAGTGTCGACTCATCCACAGTGTTATTTTAGTTTTATTTATATAGCATTATAATAGCACTGCAAATTGGGGCAAAAATTCTGTGTAGTGTATTCCAGCCTTAAGAGAATTGTCCTAATCTTCAGGACAATACTGAGGATATAGAGAGGGTAGTTTATTCTTACACCTAGGCCTAGCATTTTTTTGTACATCTACAGATGTTTTATTTTGCGCACCTGATCCCTCCATGACGGTCTGGTTGTCTTTAGTCCAAACTACAGTAGGGGTTGGTGTGCCGGTCACCTCACACTCTAGAGTGGTAGAGTCACTCACATTCACTCTCTGGTTAGTCAGATTGGTCACAATTCTTGACATCTCAAGAGCTGCGGAAAGATATAAACTGATGCACATTCAAGCTTGCACATGATTTCTGCAATATATCCCATCTGAACAACCAAACTGAAGCAAGCAGGAATTAAATATAGTCCATTAAGTGTGTAATTTCATCACCGAACTAATTAAATTACACAAATAGTGACTGTTTTTAAACACGTTTCCTGAACACTATGTAAAGCTGTCGACTAACCTCTGAGCTTGAGGTTGTGAAGCAAGCAGGTTCTCTCACTGGTGTGCAAGTTTTCCACTTGGCAAGCGTACAGGCCTTGGTCCATCAAAGTGGCATTGGGTATGGGCAGGTCCAGCGTTGCATTGGTGCCCTGCAGGCCTGATATGGTGACATTGGGCTGGTGGAAAGGTGACAGGGTGAGGGTATCACAAGGCACGGCCGCTGGAAGGGCATCAGGGTTGGCTACGTTTGTTACCCGATACCAACGTAAGTTAGAGTACAGCAGTCGGTCGGCTACACAGCGCATTACCACGTCCTCTCCCTCAATAGGGCTGCTGGAGGGGAGCACGCTTAGGTTGAGGCAACCTGTGAAGATGACAAAAATAACGAAAAGTTCCGATTTTATCACTTCAATTGCAATAGGTTGAATTGGGATGTACAGTGGAGATTGTCTCTGGTTTGGAAGCACTCACGAGTTACTTGAAATACAATGACTCGCTCTTCTTCTCCCATCTTATTGGTGGCAAGGCACCTGTAGAGGGCATGATCAACTGCTTTCTGGATCTTCAATGAGCTGATGGTCTATGTGAGAACACACAATACACCAAAACAGGCAGTGGATGATGTTAAAAATATAATTATAACCAGATTCACCAAGATTAACCACTAATTCAGTGGGGTCCAAAAGTCTCGGACCCCTTTTGCATTTTCATTAAAAATCAGAAAATTGATTTAAAACAATAATTTCATACATCATTTTGAAATGTCTTCGTATTTGGATTGTCTTTATGCTTTGATGACAGCTGTACTCGAGCTGCGTAAACTCAACAAGTTTGAATAAAACCTGACGATCATGTTCTCCAGCATGATTTGAGTATTTCCAAAGAGCATATTGAGCTTCAATAGAAGCAAATACATCTGACTGTCTGTACAAAGCAAATACTTTGTTTCCTTTACATCTTTTTTTCAGGTTTAAATTAGATTTTGAATCCCAGTCTCAGACATTACGAACCAACTGTATATATTATGCTTACAATTTATTTATTTTATTTATTTTCTTTGCACGTTCGAAGGCTGAGCTAAACACAGCACAGTACTGGTTTACCTTCAGAGAGCGTTCAATGACAGATGTGGGGCTGATGATGGGATTCTTCCCTGTGTTGTTTGATATCTCCCTCCACTTGTCACAGTTCACCACACTCTGGTCTGACTTTGGTCTGAGAGTAAAAGATAAAACATTAAAAGTTAATTATTATTTAGATTTTTTTGTCACAACAATAATAATATACAATTATTATTATTTAAAAATGTATAAATTACTTTGAAATACTTTGTAAATGTTCATGTTTTCCAGGTCTGCAAAACACATTTAAAATATTGCACACTATTGAATAGTGTAGTATCAATATTGTTGGCTCTGTGAAGAATTGCTTAATGGTCTTCTAATGTAAGTCACTTTGGATAAAATGATCTCTTAAATACTACTGTTCAAAAGTTTTGGGGTCACTAAGATTTTTTTTTAAAAGAAATTAACTTTTATTCAGCAAGGATGCATTAAATTGATCAAAAGTGACAATAAAGACGTATAAAGTAAAAAAAAAAAAAATATTCAAATTGAAGCTGTTCTTTCTGTTAACTTTTTATTCATTAAAGGATTCTGAAAAAAAATGCATGACCACTTCCACAAAAAATGTGTAATAAAATAAATAAATGTTACAATAAAAAAACTTATAATTATGGAAAAAAAGCATTTTATATTAACATTTTACAATTGAGGATCCATATCTCAAAAGAGAAAACAAAAAATAAACATCTATTTATCTACACATCTCCAGCAGGAACAGGAAAAACGGAAAAACATTAAACTGGATCCTAAACAACAATGCATCTATTATTAACGGTCTAAATTTAGACCATCCCATAACTGTTCTCAGATCTACTGTACAGTAATTCCACTTCTGCCACACATATTTATGATGAGCAATAGGAATATTATATGCCATGTCAATAAACAGACTTCGGCTTTAGACTTGGGTTTGACATCAGCACCTCATGTAGGTTAGCCATGGAAGACGAGACAAGGGAAAAGGAAAAAAAGAGATTGGGGGTGGGGGGTGGGATCTGGTAAATAAGTACTTACAGTAAATAAGTACTGAGAAATATTAATTAACTCCATGTACTTACTACAGCGTTACGGTTAGGGTTGTAGTAACATGTAACAATGTCACCTTAAAAGAAAGTGTTGCCAAAAAGACAAACACAAAAATAGATCACATAAAAGCTGCAATTAAAGATGCTTTAACTCTTGTTTGTAGGATACAGTGACAGACATTGTGCTATTTTCATGTCTGATCAAGGACACAGGTTTTGAATGTGTCTGCTTTTAGAACAACAGGAAGCTGTGATGAGGACTACGGAAGTAGGTGAGGCTGCAATCTGAAGATAAGGCTCGTGTAATGCCTGGTCCTGAACACTCATTGCATGATCACAACATCCTTGGAAGTGATGTTCTGTGTATGCAGGCTGCCAGTCAAAGTCACAAGTCAACCAAAACTCACAGTAGCTGATTTCTAAGTCCTCTCTTTTTGGCCCAATCACAACAGTTGTTTCCGGATGAATGCCCAATTAGAGCACATCATGATGAATGGATTGCACTGAACACCAGGAACAAATATGCTAGCACTGTTCGTATATGCCTTCTATTGGAATTAATAGATAATCCAACCACACAAATATGTCAAAGCACAGAGCAAATCAGCACCTGCAAACATTTTTATTCAGTGCATATTTTGTCAGCAAAAACAATGACTAACGATATTGTCACCAACTTAAACAAGCTAAATGACTTTCCCATACAAATACAGGAAGAAACTTTTAATTTCTAGCTTTCTTTCTAGCTTTCTTTCTGAATGACAGGTTTTGCTACAGGTAAATGTTTTTGGGGGCCATGGAAATTCAGTTTTTGTTGTGATCTACGCGTTTCAGCATTTGTATTGCATTTCATCAAGGAAAGTACAAATGAGGAATATCACGAACAATTTGTCATTCAAGAAAAACAATATTTACAGTACTATAGACGCAGAGTAGATATGAAAATGCAGAAATGTAAAGAAACGAGAGAACAAGAAACATACTCTACATATGTTTAGGCATGTTGTATGTACACTATGCCACTCTGTATTTTTTATTTTTTTTTACCAACCTAAGATGTTAGATATTTTTAATATTAGATATTATAATACAATGTGATTAAAGATGAAATGAGAACTTTGCATTGAAGCAAAAAATAATATGTTGGTAAAACTTATTTTTAAAAATTACATCCACTGTAAAATGTGATGTGTTGTGTAACTGACATCTTAGGGATAATTTTTTACATACTTTATAACTTTAAAATAACTTTCATTTGTCTAACCTAATTTAGTCATGTTAATTGAGTTATATTCAGTAATATTTTGACCAGTTAATTTAGATGTTACCACATGAAGCAGATTTATCTAACTGTCTTTTTTTGACAGTCTAAATTCTTAGCTGTATTATAAAGGTTACATTTGAATCAAAACAAGAAGACAGCATCAAATCATGTGGCATATGACTTACTGAAATCTGTTTGGGCAGTCCTCTCTGGGCATCCACTGCCATTTGATTGTGACAGGGCTGGATCCTCCGCTAACAGTGCATCTGAGTGTAGGACTACTGCCGTACATATGGACATCACGATCCAACGGCACTTCCTTCTCAAAGATCTTAGGGTGAACTGAACATATAAACCCACAAGTTAATACAGTCAAGTCAAGAGAAGAGAAGAGAAGAGAAGAGAAGAGAAGAGAAGAGAAGAGAAGAGAAGAGAAGAGAAGAGAAGAGAAGAGAAGAGAAGAGAAGAGAAGAGAAGAGAAGAGAAGAGAAGAGAAGAGAAGAGAAGAGATTCATTACCATGAACCAATAGTTGAAATGTTCTTTTCTGCTCCTCCTTGGTAATCTTATTTGTAAAGACAACAGTATAATTCCCAGCATCCTTCTCTGTAACACCATATATAGTGAGAGATCCTCTGTTAGGCTTCATCCTGTACTCATCCTTCCACACTATCAGCTGATCATTCTTATACCTGGATGGTCAAGAGTGAAAGAAAGCTTAATGCAAGTTCAGTCTGACTAGCACAGACAGTTCTAATCTATTCTTTATAGGCACTATATATATACATATATAAGTACACACACACACACACACACACACATATACGTACATACAAGTAACACTCCACTTACCACTTGACAGAAGGCTCTGGGTAAGCATAATATTTAACAAAGATTTTTGCCTCCTCCTGGCCAGCATTTGCCTCCACAGTCTGCAACAACTGATCACTGAGCGCTATAAATGGTTTCTCTGAAATATAAATCGATATGTTAGAGCAAATGCTATTAAAACATTGTATTTTGTATTATTTGTATTGTAAAACATATGGTCTTTATGCTACCATATGCCAGCAACTTATAACTGGCCTTGGTGTGCCAGCAACACTAATGTTTGAAATGATATAATGCTTTTTTTTGTTGCTAAGTGGTTATTCCTAAAAGTACATACCATAGACGATGAGGGATGCTCGGGCAATCTTTGGCTCCTGACCACTAGAGGCTGTACATATATACTCTCCTGTGTCATTTATGGTCACATTCTCTACAATGAGCGTATTGGACAGTTCTAAGGAGTTCCACAGCTTCTTCTTGTAGGACCTGGTCTCATAGCGTGACCTTGGCATTGAGCTGTTGACACTTCTCTGCAGGAGGTGAGAGAGACGACTTAAATCCACCAGAGAAATGCATGATGTTATTTATGAAACTGCATTTCAACAAACTCAGCTGAACTGGTCTGGACTGGATGGATTTGAATTGAATTGAGTTTATGCTTCAAGTGTCTTCAGTAAAACATAAATGTCAGCATAACTAAGTAGTAGGGATTTTTATTAAAGTCAACATTTATGTGATAAAAATCGAGTTAACGTCGTCTAGTCTTTTATCACAGCATCAGTGAGAGAACGATTGTGTTTGAATTAATTCTACCTGGCAGCGTTTCTACTAATAGTGAAGCTCTGGGTTTTAGTTACTAAGAAATATATGCTATTTCACTGATAAATCACAGTGTTGACAATACATTTCTCCGCTGCTGAATGTTTCTGAAAGTGACGTGCAAGCTACTGTCTGTATGTGTGTTTCAAAGCTTCAGCGCATTAGTTTAGAATGGTGATTAAATTCACCTGATCAATTTTGAGCATCCAGGTGTATAATCAAACATGTCTTGTGGAGCGCTCTCGGAGTATGCATTTATTTGTCATTTTAACTGTTGGAAACGGAGCATTAAAGTGGACTTCAAATATTTCTTATCCTGATGCGCCCTCTATAGGCCACGATCAGCAACTAGACGAAATCAAGCTTAAAGCGTAATGGCAGAGCATTGAAGTCGACTAGTCTGTGTAACCCCTACTAAGTAGCCAGATATTAGGCGTGTTTCCATTACAGATCCATTACAAAAATCTATTTTGAAATGACGCCGTTTCCATTAACCGATGTTATGCGACTAAAACTTCATTTTTTCCTCTCACGATAAGTAAAATCATTCCACAAACCATGGCAACGGACGTTGGTAGGTTTCCCAGCCACTGCACTAGCCATTATTATTAATCAAAGGAGATGCATGTGTGTTCTCAAAGCATTAATGGTAAGGAACGACCCTTATTATACTTGAGAGCGGCACATATGAGGTGTTTCTGAGTGTTTCTCCCTCATATCTGCTTCGAGGTCTTGATGGTGGCATTTATTTGAGGCTTAGAATCCATTATTCCTGTAATTCTTTTGTCTTTTATGAATTTAATAAAGAACTCTGTCTCGTATTCTGTCCAAACACACCGCGTCATCTACGTCAGGTGACCTGCAAATGCGCAAAAACTGTTTCCATTGCAGTTTTGCGAAATATTTCTTTTTCGAATTGCCTGAAAAACCACCTCATGCCAGCGTAAAAACTTTTTTGCGATAAATGCGAGTTTTTGCGAAATTGACGTGTTTCCATTGGGCGTATTTTCAATTCGCAATTTCAATTTGCGCAATTTGAAGGGTAATGGAAATGCGGCTATTGACAGTCACACAGAAGATTGGCTGATGATACATTTTAAAGGATGTTTTGGGTCAATATAAGTCAATAAAGACATAGCAGACATTTTTGTTTAGACTGTTTCTGGCTGTTTTTCCATCGCCGGACATTGCGAAACTTATGTAGAGAACAGGAAGGAGACAAGTAAAAAAACAGGGGCTGGTCTAGTTCTTTTCTTTGGTAATCAAGATTATGCCGCAAATGGTGCCGACTGAGGTTAACTTGTATTGAACATTTCTCTAAGTCACTGACCTTCTCATGTGGGAAGGTCCACTGAAAGTCGATTCCCACATTGAGCTCGGTGTGAGCAGTGCAGTTCAACATTAGCCTCTCCCCTACCGTCAGCCTCTCTTGAGCTGGACTCAGGGTGAGGTCATGGATCTTGTATCCTGCGGAAGAGGGAAGGGGTGTAAGGGACGTGCCGGGTGGAGCATTGTTCTCTTGAGACCAGGGCAGCTGATCTCACACCAGACTGTTCAACAGTCTCAACAAATGATTCTGAAACATGCAATCTCGCCTCCACAAAAACAAAAGTTTGATCAATTTCTGACATGCTTGCAAAACTGAAATAAATGATAGGTTAGATGTACAAGCTTCATGCTGTACTTGAAGCAACATTCACCTGCCTAAATGAACTTTTTTTTTTTTTTTTGCTTACCTACAACAGCCATAATGTAAGGTGAGGACTGATAGGTCTCGTTTCGAATAATGGTTTGGCAGTAGACCACGCCAGCATAGCTGACCTCATGACTAGGCAGGATAAAACCCTTCTTGCTATCCCAGATGACCTCTATCCCATCAGTGGTCAGTTCTTTTACTGGATACTTCTGTTGGGCAGACACCACAAACATTCTTCACATCATATCACCGGCAGCGAATCACACAACACAGGGATCTTGATGAGTAAGCACTAAATATTTTATAGTCATACATTTCATATATATATGGATCTGAAGTCAACAGAAAAGACCTATACATATAGCTACATTTAAATCATTTTGAAAAAGAAAACAAAAAATATTGCTCCCATAAAAAGCTATTTTCACAATGTTCACTGCTGTTCAAAAGTTTGGGGTCAGTAAGATTCTTTTTTAAGGAAAAAAGTACTTTTATTCAGTAAGGACGCAAAACCTTGGCACCGTTACAAACTAAATTATATTCATCAAAGAATGAAAAAATGCATCATGGTTTCCACAAACATATTAAGCAGCACAACAGTTTTCAACACTGATTATAATTGAGTTTCTTGAGCAGCAAATCAGCATATTAAAATGATTTCTGAAGGACCATGTGACACTGAAGACTGGAGTAATGATGCTGAAAATTCAGCTTTGCCATCACAGGAATAAATTACATTTTAAAATATATTAAAATAGTATTAAAACAGTTATTTTAAATTGTATTATTATTTCACAATATTACTGCTTTATTGTATCAAATAAATGCAGCCTTGCCGCATAAGAGACTTCTTTCAAAAACATTAAAACATCTTAACAGAACCCAAACTTGTGAACAATAATGTAGTTTGTATGATATGGATGATCTTTGCTGAACTCACTCAAAGTTATGTACACAACATAACAACATCTAAATGGTTTTTAAGTTTTTAACAAATATTATTTAACATTACTGAATCATCCTAAATACATTCAATTACACCGACAAAACTAAATCTAGGGTTAGATCGAATGGAAATAGCTCCCCACTTTTTTACAGTGTAGGGTATGTGTGTGTAGAAATACTCACTGTATACAGTGTGACATTTAGGTTCTCCACAGATACCAGACAGGGAATGACCACCTGTTCTCCCTCCCGAATGAACACCACATCAATATCTTGAGCCATTCGGACAAATGGCGTCCGATAATCTAAAAACATAGGCATGTCTGGTATTTATACTTAACCAACAACCAGATATTTACAAACCACACGCAGAAAAGATGAAGTTGCCATAATCTAGTATAATTTGACATATCTCTATACTAAATACACTCTTTTGATAGTATAAGAGATATGACACTATAACAAACAGTTATGAAACCTGATTATCATATGTGAATAGGTATGAAATGCAGTGCAAGTTCGCACACAACCACACTTACACTAACCAACACTTAAAAACAAACCAATTTTTATATATTTTGTCTGTCTGGACAAACAGTTTACAGGTCAAAAGGGGAAGTAAAATGTGGTGGTGCCACTAGAGTGAAAAGGTTATGAAGAATGAGGAGGTCAGAAGGTTATCCTGAAAACAACAAAGGAAGTATGCGTTGAACACATTTTTGTAACATTCCCACTTTCTCTCCCATTCTCTCTGGAAGACAGTGAGAGAGAGAGTTGGAACACTGTGAAAAATGTGCTCATCTTTAGTTGAAAATTTGTCCTAAGAGATTACACACGAAAATCATACCTTGTATGAAGACATATACAGCTATAGAAGTCTTCCCATCTTCTATAGGCAGGCTTTTATAGAAGCAGCGGTACTCTCCCGTCTCATTGGCTACTGCTTTGGAGAGCGTTAAAGTGCTACAGAATAGTCCATCGCCACTACAGTCTGATGTGGTGAGCCGGGTTTCAGAACGGGATCGGTTGTGAGGTGTAGACCACTCCAGGATCTGCCGCCCCCTGTGTAACAGGTAGAAAAGACTAGTGTCAGAAATGTATTCGAACAAAAATGACATCCTTTACTTTTTGTTTTTACCATCAAAAATCAAATAGTTAACAAAAGCAGCACCCTTTTCCCAGCTAATGAGAAAAAAGTACAGACATTACTGCTCTTCTCCAGAAGCAACGCTTACCTGCACGTGATCTCCAGTGTATTTGAAGCATTGATTTTGAGAGTTTTCTCAGTGATGTTTAAGGTTGGAGGATCCGGCTCAAACCTGAGCTCTATCGCTACAAGAAAAAGAAACAATACATCCAGAATGCTTTGTTTAAGAATAAGCTGCTGATAATCACATGCATATACTCGCATACAATTAAAATCACTGAATGATTTAAATCAGGATATTCATATACTCTTACACTGACTGGTCTAATTTATTACTAATGCAAATAACTTATTTAGTTTGGATGAAATGTTTTTTTATTAATGAAAAATACAAATATTATGCTATAAAGTGCAATAAAGAAACAAATTTTACCAGAGTTCTGCTGTTTATCTTATTTTACTTTATTAAACCAACTTAAACCAAGAAAGACACAAAACATCCAATGTAAATTTTAATCTAGACAACATATAACAATATTTCACATTAAAACTAAACACTGGACACTAGGACCGCCATCCTCAGAGCAATAAACCACTGAGAATATGGCTGTAATATATCACATTAACATCAAGACTAAATAAACTTTAAGAGGAGTACAACATGCACCTTTCCTAGGATCTCGCTATAGTGCTTTTAACATGGTTAATATTAATCCCAGAACAATTTAGTTTATTAACAAACTTAATCTCCATCTTCATCTAAAAGCGACTCCCTTTTCTCGTTTTATCTTTATGCTTGTAACACACATAAAGTGACTGTGTGTGAGCCATTTTGACAGCTTTAGCTCGACCATCGGGCTAAATCTGCAGCTTCATTATCAACAAACCACAAAAAATATATGTCTGAAATAAGTGCAGTCAAAAAATAAATTGTGCTGGTCAGCCACTCAAACTAACAGTCAAACCACGGATTGTCTCTGTGCATAAGCATGGATTCACATAGTCAATCAGGAGAGCACAAGAGCGGTGAGGACCATGAATGCCTGTCCGTTGCTTGGCCTGGTTTTACATTGGATATACAGTAAGGGATGTAGATGTGTAGAACAGCACAGAATGGCATAGAGCAGTGTGATGTGGGACCCTGGGATATTTTTCCACTGGAGCTGCAAGTGCAGCACAGAGGCCTGGATGTGTCAAAACAGGAAGCCTGGGCAGATGGGCCGGGGCCAGGCTAAATGGCCCCACGCACCAAAACCTGAGGTGGGATTCCTGCTCCAGAGGAACTAGAACTGGGAACACACACTCTTATGGACACACACAATCATGCTAAAATACATGCACTCCATGGAGACTTATTCAACTGTTTGGTTTAACATCAAATGGCCAGACACTGAAAACATTTGAAACAACAATGGCGGCAAAGGCTTAATTGTATCTGATGAATAAGAGTGAACTGAAGGAATTACAAGATAAGGGCAAGAAAGAATAGGAAGTTTTATCTTTAACTTTTCTAAAAGCAAAAATCTCTCACTAGATCCCATTTTGAAAAAAAACAACAACAACAACATATTATAAGGGCTACTGAAACAACTCTGTTACTATTTTACATTTATTTTTTGTTACATAGCCTAATATTAGCTCCTAAATCTGGGGTATAGATTTAAGCTCTGGCTCTTTACTTTAAAAAGCGACAATGTTACAAGTACTGCATAATTTAACATACAAACCATTATATGCTATAGACCTATATAAAATGTACTGACAATAACATTGATTAAATTATGTAAAACCACATGATGACTTACATTTTAGTACCTAAACTGACTTCTACAACTGTAACCCAAACAAACACAGAACACCATTAGAAAAACACAACACTAAAATAAAGCTATAACTAAATAACATAAAGGCAACATAAAAGTGTATATAGCCTAACTCATTAGAATAATAAAACAAATGTTAAAATTTGTTAATGGAATTCTGTGGATGCTTATTCCCATTATTGTATCTGTCGCAAATATATTTTGAATAGTTAAAAAATAGCATAGCCTATGAATCTTTTTTTTTTTATATATAAAAAGTATGAATCACTTTACAATTTAGGCCTATAGCAGGAGCATTTAATTTTTTTTTAGTAGGCTATTCTAAAAATATTTACTGTTTACTACAGATACAATTACGGGGGAAAGTGATAAAAATCATAGCTACAGTTGTTTCAAATCAATAACAGGTGTAGGCCTACACTTAACATTTTAATACGAGATTTTATAATGCATAATTATGCCTATAGCCTACATAAGCTGAAACTCAGCAACTGCAAACAGTGCGTTCAATTGCCAATTAACAATGAGTTGAATGTAATGGTGAGAAAGGTAATGATGACGTGAGCATTTGTGTATTTAATTAGATGTTTATGTCATACCTTTAACCAAGTTGATGGCTAAGTTGATGGCTAAGAGGATGTCGACGAGAGAAAGCACATAAGATGTCTTTGCCATCGCCCGACAGAAACACTGGACCGTCCCGGCATGAAACCAAAATTCAGACTCCTTAACTCCTCATCACGATTATACGACACAGTTGTGCACTTTAAGATAGGTTTTTAAAATCCTTAAAGGAAAATAAATCCTTGTGTTGTTCTGAGTTTGTTGAGTTGAGACCTGTTGCGCGCTCACTGATGGATTCGTGCGCTAGATGTGCGCGTGACTAAAGTGCGCTGATTGGGAGGAAGACGAGGGAGGAGCGCGCGCAACATGTGCTTATCAAATATATGACCGTTCTTTTAATGTCCGACTCCAGAGGCCGAAGGTCCCAACTTAGAACACAGACCTTCAGAACAGTCTAAATCACTTTATCAGAGATCAATTACGATAGGGGACCTAACTCAATCAAGAAGTGAAGATATGGAAAATGCACAATTTCCACTAAACAAATGCCTTTCATGCCGGGGTGAGAATTACGGTGGGTTGGGGTTTCTAACCACTCAATTAAGGTTTAATCATCATGGTCCATAGAAAGTTAATGGAAAATTAGGCTAAGTGTTTTCTTTAAAAGTGTGGGTATTCAAAAGTGTTAAAAGTAATATGGAAATACTTTTTCATTCATTTGATCAATTTCTATATTAATCTTGAAAGTTACATACTTATTTTGCAGTCAAAATTTTTGAAAACTGTGCATATCTTATGTGCATCTTAGGACACAAAAAAATCTGAAGTTGTACTAAATAAGAGATTTTTACTTGTGGATCCATGGGTTCCATTTTAAGTTAAGCTGAGTTGAGCATTAACATGACATAATAGTCATGAGGAACTTTCTTTGTTTAGCAGAACCTTCCAATAAATTGGCTAAACTTGTGTTTAGTCAGTTGAGAAAATTTAATAGATTGTAGGCATTACTCTAGCAAAAGATATATAAAGCCTATTTAAATTGAAATAATCACTCTAATGGTGACTTGAAACGTAACACAAATATAATCAAAAACACACAGAGCTAAAACATCTATTAATTCTGGATGACAAATATTTATGTCATCCTAAGTTCACATTCTTTAACCAAAAACACAAATTATTCAAGTGCAAGGGATTTTGAGTGATGCTCAGAAGTCACCACCAAACTTGGTGGACGGGATGTTGTCCCGGTTTGGGCAAGGCCAATCTGGGGGTAAAGGGAGATCACCCTAGATCTTTAAGTCAGATTTTTTTGATGAAAATTTCTATGACAGTTTGTATTTCATGCATAAACAAGCACGGAAATAAATAGATACAACAAATTTTTGATTTTGTATGAAATCAAGTGTTTGATTTTTAGTTTAAGTAAAACATTTTTTTTTATTATTATTAAAAGACATTAAAAAGATGTATTTTAAAAGTAGAGGGGTCAAAGACAATTTTGGTTTCTGACAGAAATTCTTTTTTTATTGACATTTTCACTGATCTCAGTCAAACAGAAATAATAGGAACTGATTCTTGTATCAGAATGGCACCTTTAGAGTTTTATTTTAATAATCAGGATAATTAGAATAGATTCTGTACATTTCTAAATACATAACTCATTGAATATCTCCACCTGGACCGCCCTTCTGAATAATTTAGTGAAAGAAATGCTACATTTTGGCTTATGTGTAAACGACTAGCAGATTCATTTTGCAGAGGAAGACACTTTGACCATTCCATTGTCTGTAAACAATCTGTGAGGCCATGTTTCCTGTACTGTAAAGTGTTACAGGACAATCATTAACAGTATTTCTGTTCCCCCGTCTCTGGAGGTAAGGAGGCTGGCAGAATACTGGTAACCTCCCTTGTTTTTCCAGCAAGCTGAGATAGAATGTCCCAGAGAATCTGCCTGTGGGATATGGGTGGATCCAAAGGATAAAACTGGAAAGGGAGGGGGGGTTACCTTTTGTTGTGTAACAGTAAGCCGTATGACACAGGACATCTCCAGGCAAACAATGCACTAAGGCCATGTATTGTGTATGAGTGACGGACAATATCAAGTCTTGGGTCAAGTGTTGGTTGTTTACAGTGGTTACACAATTTATGGTGTGATAAGTTTGTGCATATGTAATGGGAGGCTTAATTATGAAGACACACTTTAAAATAAAGGTTCCAAAAAGGGGTTTCACTGACTATAGATACGCGTGAAATGACCTTGTCTGAAAAACAATTCTGATGTCTGGTTTGGTGGATACTTTAGAAGCAGCAACTTTACACTTTGGCATGCTCATTTAGTCTGTTTTTGGTTGTTGTTGTTGCAGGGACTGTGAACTGATGCATTATGGGTCTTGGTTGTTCATTTGGGGGTTTGATCAAAAGGGTTAGAGTTTGAGTCTCCAACCACCACATGTTTCCTGTCCTGGTCATTTCTGCTGGGTGTCGAAGCACCTAAAACACTTCCCCCTCTGACCAGGGGATCAGGAAAAAGAAAGCACTTCCTATCTTTTGGACTCGTGCTAACAGTAGGCATGGAAAAGCCCTCAAAGGGAACTCTTTGTGTTGGTTTGTTTGATAAAAGAAAGAGCAAAACATTCAAAAATGTTGGGGTGGGGGGTTTAACCATGATGCAATAATTGAATACTCTATTGCCTACCACATCCCAATGGGCCTGGTCAAGGTGTGCCAGTTCCTGCTCTGTCATCAGCGCTGGTTACTGGAAAAGAAAACACAGGGAAAGCCATGAAAAATGAAGCTATTCAGTCAACCAGAACAAGACAATAAAGAGTGAGAAAGCAATATGGTTTACACAATCTAACCATATTAGCACTTTAAATCCCTATTGAATCATATAAATGCACAATATTACCTACCAAATATATGTGCTCGAATAAAAATGGCTTATTCAGGGTTTTTGGAGAAAGCGGGATTCTGAAATGTCATATAAATGTGGTTTTGGGGATTAAGAGAAAGTGGTTTAACATGTGGCTCATGTGAACATGCTAGTTTTTGGAGAGTGTGCATGTGCATGCCAGAGTAAGAGTTATACCTGTGTGTGTTGAATCAATACGGGATGCAATTTGTCATAGGACGTGAAATCGAAGATCGAAGGTAGAAAACGAAGATCGTCCATGTTCAACTCCTGCTGTGGTAGAGACCAGTTCTCAAGACTGGTGACGGGGAGAGGAAGCTGCGTATACTGTGGCACTAAGCTAAAAGCAACTGCGGTTAAAAACAGGAGGCCCATTTATATGTCTTCAAACAGAACAGCAAAGCCAATAATATACATTTGAATGGCTGAGTTTAAGAAACTGTCTGTGTCAATGTAAAAATATGACTGTACAAGAGAATAAAGCTGTCACAGTTTTCCCTGTTTTTTATGTGTTCTGTGTTTGTGGTAAACTGTTAAGCTGTCCTCTGGGCGACATGGAGTTAAATGGTGGCTTACTAATATGTCAGAATGTCTATATTATAAGAAATTACCTATAGCAGGTGTCCAACCCTGCTCATAGAGGGCCACTGTTCTGCAGAGTTCAGCTACACTAAACACACCTGATCCAGCTGATCAAGGTCTTTTAGGCATACAAGAAACTTCCGGGCAGGTGTGTATGAGGCAAGGTGGAGCTAAACTCTACAGGACCGAGTTTGGACATCTCTGATCTCATAGTGCCATAGTGATACTGATATGACATGAGTGGGGGAATAATTAGAAATGGTTGCAATATTATGGATTTACATCCTGCAATCCTAAAGAGGACAGGGAAGTGGTTTGGAGAATGAATGTATGGATGCATTCCATACTGTAAAGAAAAGGTTTTGTGAGAAATGGGGTTAGTGTGTGTGTTTGGGGAAGACAAAGCGGAAGGGGCCATAGAGAATGGGTGGAGAAGCAGCATGGATGGATGGGCAGGGGGACAAAAGAATGGAAATAGGAGAGAAGTGACAACGAGTGTCAGAAGGGATCTTAATAGGGTCCAGCACTGTGTACAGTGAGGAAGAGTCGGGAGGGGGCAGGAAACACTGCACACATCCTCAGATAGGAAACACAGTCTTTTCTATGATCATCCTGCGTCAAATACTTCAGAGGTTTTGGTTTGTTCTCTTTCACACACACACACACACACACACACACACACACACACACACACACACACACACACACACACACACACACACACACACACACACACACACACACACACACACTCTTTTATTGACTGAACACACATATAGTTAATGGCTCAAGTGGGGAATGAGGTTTCCTTGCATTGCTGGCAAACTGTGCAAACAAACAGACAAACGCATATTGTCTCGTCTGGTTATTGCTTTACTTCCTGTTATAAATCACAACCCCATTAAAGTTAAAAGATAATGAGTCATACATACACACACACACACACACACATATGATTGCAGGTGTAATACATATCAAGTATTGGTGACCAGTTTTTTTTTAAATCACAAATACTATTATTTATTGGATGGGCCATGAAAGTACAAAATAAGACTGGGATTGTACATCAATTGTCAAGTTGTGTCACTGGACCACTCATATCATATTTCTATGGCACTATGCTACAGATTATTTTCAGAGGTGGACAGTAATAAAGTACATTTACTGTACTTAAGTACACTTTTTGAGTATCTGTATTTTACTTGAGTATTATTTTTTTCTGAAAACTTTTTAACTTCATTACATTTGAAAGACAACTATCGTACTTTTTACTCTACTACATTTCTGTCAAGGCCCTTGAGTAGAAAGTTGTAACGTCAGTCAGGGGATGATTTTGGTTGCAGGGATTGCATTTTGGTTGGAAATGAAAGTCGGGTTGACGTCAGATTGATGTCAGAACCCGATGTCGGGTTGATGTCAGAGCCTGACGTCGGGTTTCTGACATCAACCCGATTTTCATTTTCAACCACACTACAACGTCTGTCCAACGTTGGAGATTAACGTCAATCTGACGTTGGATTCTGACATCAACTTGATTTTCATTTTCAATGTTGGGTTTGGTCTTCTAAATGCAAATTTTGTCATTGTTTTGGAGCACACTAGCTTATAGATAACAGTAAGGCTAACATATTCATACTAAAAGCCAAAAAACTTTTAATAGGGCACTGTTTGAGGGAACAGCCATTTGGGTGTCCGAAACCATTGTGGACGTTACTGAGTGCACTTACTCAATCTCACATTCAATCCCACAACTGGAACTGTGTTCTAGAAATAAATTTGATATTGATATGAGGGTAGGAAGGCAGGCATATCAGAGGCATAAGGTACTGTAAGTATTACATACAACAATGCAACACTAATAAAACAATGCATTGACATTTACTTTTTACTTCTGTACTTTTACTTAAGTAAAAATCGGTCTTTACAACTTTTACTTGTAACAGATTAATATTTGACCAGTAGTATCTGTACTTTCACTCAAGTAAGGAAGTTGTGTACTTTGTAGTAGACATCCTGACATATATTTCCGGCATTTAAACTTTACCAGTTTACCTCTATAGATATGTGCTCAGACTATTGTGAATCAAAACAAAACATCCACAAGCAGATACATCCTCAGAAAATTACATATTTTAATACACTTGAGATGTCGGTTTGTCTTTGTGTATTTTATAGTGATTTTCTGGGATCACACGACAGATGTGCTCCCTTATCAAAACATAATTGTGACTAAAAAGCTTTTATGTATGGGAGTAGATGATAGAAAAACATTATCTAACAAATTTATCCAGTGAACCAATTATTTTCTAAGAGTAGGCCTACTGACAAAATATATTTTGCCTGCTGCCCCCTTGTGTTCATAATGTAGAATTGCAATACTTGTACGGGACGATTCGGTGACCCAGAGAGTAAACATAGACTAAAATAACCTTTTAAAGGGATAGTTCGGCCAAAAATGATATTTAAATCATGATTTACTCACCCTCAAGCCGTTCGAGATGCATATGTCAATCTTTTTTCAGACGAACACATTTTCAGTTATTTTAGAAAATGTCTTAGATCTTTCAGTGGTTATAATGTCAAGTTATGGGGTCCACTCCTTCAAGTCACAAAATGTGCATGCATCCTTCACAAAAGTAATCCATCCGGCTCCAGAGGGATAAACGAAGGCCTTCTGAGGGTAATCCGTGTGGTTTTGTCGTAAAAATATACATATTTAAAACTTTATAAATGAAAATATCTTGCTTCCGGCAACGGTCGACGCCCATTCGCGGCAGATGGATGCCGGCGTATGACGTAGGACGTAGCGTTTGATTTAGCTACTTCGTTCTACGTCACGAAGCTTCCTACGCTACGTCCTACGTCATACACCGGCATCCATCTCCCGTGAACGCGCGTCGACCGTTGCCAAAAGCAAGATATTTTCATTTATAAAGTTTTAAATATGTATATTTTTACGACAAAAAAACACGGATTACCCTCAGAAGGCCTTCGTTTATCCCCCTGGAGCCGGATGGATTACTTTTCTGAAGGATGCATGCACATTTTGGGACTTGAAGGAGGTGGACCCCATAGCTTCACATTATAACCACTGAAAGATCTAAAACATTTTCTAAAATAACTGAAAATGTGTTCGTCTGAAAAATGATTGACATCTCGAACGGCTTGAGGGTGAGTAAATCATGGGTTAAATATAATTTTTGGCCGAACTATCCCTTTAAACGATATTAACCGAAATCTGCTTTCTCTGTCGTGGTTTTAAATAACCCTAGACTTAGTCTAGTCCAGAGTTTAATAAACTGATTTCCCAGAGGAATACTAAAGCTACTCCAGTTATCCACATAAATCGAGGTTTAAATTAAACCTACAGGAGGTTGGTTAAACTTCAGATTAATGTTGTGTTTCAGAGAAGACACATGTTAAACCTGCCTCCTGGTAGGTTTAATTTAAAACTCAATTTAGCCCTGGAGTAGCTCTAGACTTCGTCCAGGTTATTTCTTACATGAAGTATTGTTCTTGTTCATTTGCATTGAATTAATTACAAATAGATTTCCAGGCATTCATTTTCTTTGATTCCACAGCTGTATTTCAGAAAGCCATTTTTTAAAGCCATGATTAACTATTCTATCTAGATCAACTCCTGTCTTAAACCCTGTCTAGACAAATCGTTTATAATAGTATCATGTAATGTTTTCACTATCAGTATCAAGATGTTCTGATTCTTTTTCTCCAGTTTTCTGATCCACAGTGGGGAATATAATTAACGAAAGCTTGTGTTAATAAACATTCATTTTCCTATATTTTAAGATTATGAAAAGATTGTGTATAGAGAGAGTAATGTTTCTTTTAAGTGGGTTTAATCATGCCAGATGGCCTGGAAAATTACCTGACCATAGAGCGTGGGGTCTACCCGCAAATTTCTGTCAGTGGAACCTAAAATATCTAGTATTTGTTTCCTTCGGAACAGTTACTCGAGAGGACGGAAGTATGGTGCTGCTGCGATGCATACAATAGCAATAGTTAATATTATATGGTTTTTGTTAGCACTATGTTTTATAGTAGCCTTTTACCTTTATAAATTTTCGTTGAAACTGCCTAATAGGCTCGAGGACGTGTTTCAGGATTTAATCCGATATGGAAAAACTAAGGAACCCAACAAGCACCCAAGCAGGCAGCTCGTTTTTGACGTATCAAAGAGGTGATTTTGGATTAATTAAAGTTCTGAATATTCCCCAGATATCATGGTTTGAGCACGCCAAGACGACTGTGCAGGAAACATTTTCTCTTATGTTTTCTTTAGGTGTTTCATTCATTTTTACGCGGTGTCTGTCATGTGGAATGGGCTGCTCCTACTGTTCACCATACGTTCTGTCGTCATGAGTGAGACACTCCCTGATTGGCTGATTGACGCGCTTTGTTGTTTGACTGGCAGACCAAGAGATGCTTGGAACGGTACTTCAAATTGCAAAGAAAGATTTTTTTTGTTTCACTTTATCTTACTTTTTTAAAACATGGTGACCAGCATGTTACTATATGAACACCGCAATAATGTAGTAACCAACTATGCCATTAAAAAAAATTAAATACAATCAGAGAAAAATTCTGAAAGCTCCTTGTGTACACTTTTTAAGGGAGACCCCATATTTTTAATATTATTTATTTCTCACGAATATCTATTTAATTTGATCTGCTACTTTCCATTTACCATCCAATGAATATTCACATGCTTAATTATGTGTTATTTTCAGAGTTACATTTGTCCATTCTGCTTTTACAAGTGCTACTATGGGTCCATTCCTTTAGACGGCTATTGGAGTGCCTGTTTGTCAGCGTATTCTCTAATGGTGTGATCCATATAGTCCAGTACGCATTTGGTTTGGGCTACTATGTCCTACTTGGACTAACTGTCTTGTGTTTAAATGCCTCTTTGCCACAATCAGGTTAGTAAAGTTTCCTATTTAAGATTCTATCAACACATCATATTTATTTTTTTATTTTTACTAAAATGCAACTTTAAATTGCAAACTCCTAACCTATTTCATGTTAAATTGACAAAAAATATTTTAGAATATAGCAGCCCAGATTTATCTGGATATTTCCATGAACTTTACTATTTGTGTCTCTCTGCAATGTCAGGGGCTGTTCCTATCTTTAAACAGCTCACATGGTATCATGTAATCGGGACTCTTCTTTTCATTGGGGCATCACTCCTCCAGCACTGGTCCCTCTCACTGCTGGCCAAGATGAGGACTGACAACTCAGGTAAGAAGCTGCTGGAGTCTGTTTAAATTATATATATATCATTTTTTATTTTTTTTTACAAAAATTAAATCTTTGTTCTCTCTATGCAATACAGGTAAAGTAGAGACTCTGGCCCACAAGATGCCACGTGGGGGCTGGTTTGAGCTGGTCTCTTGTCCGCATTACCTGGCTGAGCTTCTGATTTATGTTGCCATGAGTGTTTGTTGTGGCTGCAGTTCATTAACCTGGTGGCTGGTGATACTGTATGTACTCTATAACCAGGCACTGGCTGCACAGCTCTGCCATGATTACTACAAGAGCAAGTTTAAGACATATCCACGTCAACGCAAAGCGTTTATACCCTTTGTACTGTGATTTATGCATTTTATATGAAAATATGTACCTAATGAATAAATAAACTATTAGCTTAATGAAAATATAGCTGATCTCAGTTGCGCTCTCTAAAAATTGGAACAGCTGATACATGGTTCATGCATGTTTAATTTGTAAGAAACATGCAGGGCAACAAGAACGAAATGGCCCGTTGCCCTGACAGACTGACCTCAGAAGGAGATTGACAACTGCTGCTGTCAGCAAATTACTTAAAATGGAAGTGGATCCTACCCCAGAGAACAAGAGAGTCCATTACATTTTTTTCTAATTATTGCTATTGATGAATCGATGACATTCACTTTATTTTCATTTTTACGAGAAAACATTTGCAAATACAGAAAGGTTAACAATTTTAGAATATGATCAAATTAAATTGGTATTTACATAATGAAGATTTTACTAGTTTATGATTCAGTTTATGCATTACATTCTATAATCTTGAGGTCAGTATTGCGAAACAACATATAACATGTTTCTGTACCCACCATTGCTTTTCGTTTTTATTTACACCGATTGTGTGAATCGTCCATCATTATTTTGAATATCATGTGAAAAGATGACATTTGCACTTGAAGTAATAGTATCAACTGCTGCTTTAATTTCCACTCAGCTGCTAATAAATACATTTCAGAAATGTGCAAATTCGTGAAACAATGAGAAGCCAAACTCAAGTCTATAAATTATTCTTGTTTTTTGAGAGGTGTTTCTAATCTCATATTTCCCTTTTACGTTGCAACTCCACCTAACATGAAGGTGTTTCTTCATACGTTATTAAGACTGACAACGTTTCAACCAATACTCTACTTCGATTTTAGTGACGTATGCCTCTCCCGTACACGTTTATCTCCCAACTGACCAATCACAGTCAGTTTCCACACGACAGTTTTGTCTTATCCCTTTGGTGTTAGTCTCTCTCGGCGAAGATGATGACCACGGTGGGCTAGCCAAATCGTAACGACAAAACGCTAATGGTTATAAATTGGCGGTTTTATTAGTTTAATTTGCAGAGTATTAACTCAGAGGAAACCGCATTAGCCATCCCTCAAGATGCCTCTCCGGGCCGGCGAGCGGCATGGCGGTGGCACGTTTAAATGCTTCCTTGTTCTACTGAACGTCGTGTTGTTTTCAGCCCGAGTTATAGCAACTCAAGAAGAGAATAAAGTCATTAACGAGCAGCAGCCCGCGGAGGTGCGTAAGAACACATTTTCCTTTTTGTTAGGAAACATACAGAAGAAAGATTATTAAAACTATATAAATGTGTCCAATTCAAGGAGGATTGGAGCTAAAACTAGCTAGGTAACGTTAAAGAGTGTCATTCAAGGGAAACTACTAGTTTGACTAACTTGCACACTGGCTAACCGATTTGTTCACTTGGTTATTAGGCTGGAATAAACGGATGAATGTAATTTTGTCAAGCAGGGACCATCCAGGATATTCTGCTTTAGATAAAGTGCGTTTTTATATTTTGGTATATACATGTATAACTTATACATGTATATACCAAAATATAACCCCTCTACTCATCTGCTATTTATGTGAAGTGTTGGAGCCCCAGGAGTTTGCCCACCCTTCTCAAAAATGAAGTGCAGGACCAGTTAAATTTGATCAGTCAGAGGCTCATTGTGGCATTGAAATTAAGCTTTTTCCTCTGAGGGTATGAGAGCAGATCAAATTAAAGAACCCAGTTACATTGATATAGGAAGTAGGGCTGTAACGATACCCTCATGTCACAATGTCACTCTACACTGATATATTTCAAATAATGTATGCCACTTTTTACTGGTAACGTAAGACATTTGGCATTATCAGGACCCACAAATATTCTTCCATTGCATTATTATACATTATATTCAACGTTATACATAGTAGTTTAATGTAGTACTGACACTAAAACTTTTTTTTCACGCACATTTTGGGTGTACTATACTCAATACATATTGTCACTATGCACGATACATATTGTTGCATTTTTGTATTGCGATATATTGACTAAATATATTGTTACATCCCTAGTTGGAAGTGTTTTTAGTTATGTTGCTGCAGTTAACATGTTAAAGGGATAGGCTAGTTCACCCAAAAATGAAAATTTGCCCATGATTTACTCACCCTGGCCTGAAGCCATCCTAGGTGTATATGACATTCGTCTTTCAGACGAATATAATTTGAGAGTTATATAAAAAAATGTCCTGGCACTTCCAAGCTTGATAATGGGAGTGAATGGCTGTTTGACATTGGAAGTCCATCAAAGCGCATCTATTCATGATAAAAGTGCTCGAAACGGCTCTGGGGGGTTAAAAGATCTTCTGAAGTGAAGTGAAGCGATGCGTTTGTGTAAGAAAAATATCCATATTTAAAACTTTATCGACTAAAATAACTAGCTTCTGGCAGATGGCCGTACGCATCGATTTACGGCAAAAGAGTTAACTCTTGAACTTGACGCACAACGTAATGTCGAACGCGGCGTCCTGTTTGTTGGAACCGCGAGAGGCGTACAAAATAAGTAAAAAAATCTCTAAATGTTGTTAGATTTTCTGTTGTTCCATATTTTGTAGAAATTATGTTGCTTAGACAGTTGTTACTATTAATTGACCTAACATCTGAATCATAATTTCTGTCCTGCTGCAGAAGGCAACCACCGCTCACGCTCTCGGCCCGGCAGTGAGCATCAATGAACCCAATAAGGGAAACCTGGGCTTTATTCATGCCTTTGTGGCAGCCATCTCAGTCATCATCGTGTCTGAACTGGGAGACAAGACATTCTTCATCGCAGCAATCATGGCTATGCGCTACAATCGCCTCACTGTTTTGGTGGGAGCCATGTTGGCTTTGGGACTCATGACATGTCTGTCAGGTAGGTGAAATACAGTTTTGGAACAACAACAGCACCTTTAATTTTTTTTAAATCATCTACAAATGTTGATATGCTAAGACCTTTAGTGTCACATGACTTTAGAGTGGGGAAAAAACGTTTTTGTGTATTACATATGTATAATCTGTTATCTGACATAAAATTGAACTTAGCAAGTTTTAAGCAAAATCAAATACCCCCACCTCCTTAACTTTTGGCCTGTCCCACCTCAGAGGCCTTGACCTTCTCAATTGTATCCAGCAATTTAAATGATACATTAGTATCAAAATGTGACATAATCTATTGAATATATCAGTAATTATAAAACTCCATTTGGTCTAAAAAGCCAAACTAGATCATCTCTTAATGACAGTTTAATTTAAGTAAACAAATCATTTTATCCAATCTGACACAATCATTTCTTAAATTTGAATTTGTTTTTTTTTGTTTTTCATTTTAATGTGTAAGAATAGAACATAATAATAATAAAATCAATTTAGATGTCCCAAATTTGGTCAATTTCACTCAAGCTTTATTTGAGCCTTTGAGTTTTTTTTTTACTTTGCTCTGTTGTCACCTTTTTGAAATTTTCTGGATTCCTATTAGGGATGCACCGATGTATCGACCAATAATCGGTAATGGCCGGTTAAGCAGTTATTTTCTCTATCGGCCGATTGTTTAAAAATAGCCTTTGATCAGATTCAGGGCCGATTATACCATCAATCAAAAGGAGACGGAAAACTGATCAGGCTACATCTCATACTGTGTGTAAAGAAAATGTATTGTGTTGAATTTAGAGCTGTCTACCTGAAATAATAGCAACGTTAAAGCAGGCTTTATTTGACCCTATGAATCACCTGTAGTTCAAGCCAGGGTTGGCAGGTCCACGGTTTTTCCCTACACCAAACATTATTTGTAGTGCGCCTCTCATCCAATAACTGCAAACAGCTTTGTTACTTCTGATAAGAAACAAAGTCTCAGCTTTCAAATTGTGTCAGTTTTATCACTAAAGTAAAAAAATAAATGGTGTTTTGGCGCTCTTAAATGTGACGTGACGTATAATAAACGAATGCACATCAGAAGTTATGTTGAAAGATACAATATAACTTACGAAATGTAGCATGTATCATGTAGTCACTCAATCAGTGTTTCAACCACGGAAAGACATCAATAAAACAGCTTGAGAACTATGTCACTGAACGTTGCATTTATTTACCTCAGGAAAGTTATCCAATGTTCACAGTTCTTTAGCTGTAAAAAAAAAAAAAAAAAAAAAAAAAAAAACATTAGAGAGGAGCTTACTTACTAATATGATAAATGTGTCATATCGGTGCTTCTTTAATTCCTATTCTTGTCTTTTATATCTTTCTCATCTAGCTTAGCAGTGCATAGTGTCAGTAAAAGTCTTGTGAGATATTTACAGGATATCATTCATAATGCAAATTTCATAGTAAATTTACATCCATCCAAAACAACATCATCATGCCATACTGATCTAACAGATTTCTAATGACAGACTTCTTTTTGTCTAGCCAGCTTTATCAGTGTCTTATATAATTAAATATTATATCTTTATATTATATCTAAAGGTTTTACAGAGAATAGCGCATAATTCAGCACTTAGGCTGCTTTTTTATTTGCTTAATGTCTAATGCATTAAAAGAGTGTTGATCTACCGTGTGTCTTTTATAAAATCCTTTCAATGCATGAATGACCTATTTTTCTGTTTGTCTTCCCATTAGTCCTGTTTGGTTATGCCACCACCATTATCCCACGGATCTACACCTACTACATTTCGACAGCGCTGTTTGCCATCTTTGGGTTGAGGATGCTGAGGGAGGGACTGAGGATGAGTGCTGATGAAGGGCAAGAGGAGCTGGAGGAGGTCCAGGCTGAGATAAAGAAAAAAGATGAGGAGGTAACAGCTTTGTAACTGAAGTGTGTTTGTCCGCAGGTATGGCTATATATAACACCACCTGAATATTTGAAGCATCTTATCTGACCTCTGATTGACTGATTGACCTCTCCTCCCTCAGCTTCAGCGCTATAAGCTGGCAAACGGCACACCCGACGTGGAAGCGGGGTCGACGGCGAACTTGTTGCCTCAGAGGAAGTGGCACAATGTGATCTCACCCATATTCGTTCAGGCACTCACCCTCACCTTCCTCGCCGAATGGGGTGACCGATCTCAGCTTGCAACCATTGTTCTGGCTGCAAGAGAGGTATTGTACAGAGTCCAAAATTAGACCCCTATTCTAAATTCTTAAAGCCCATGAAAATGTATTGTGCATGAATTAAAAAAACCTGAATGTGATATATATTTTAATAGAGTAGTAAATGTATTTCATGAGCACTTTTTGATATACTGGTTGAAACTTTACATTTACATTTTTACATTTATTCATTTAGCTGACGCTTTTATCCAAAGCGACTTACAATTGCTATACATGTCAGAGGTCGCACGCCTCTGGAGCAACTAGGGGTTAAGTGTCTTGCTCAGGGACACATTGGTGTCTCACAGTGGATTCGAACCCGGGTCTCTCACACCAAAGGCGTGTGTCTTATCCACTGCGCCATCACCACCCCCCTTTATTCAGTCACTTTATTCACATCCTGATAGCAATCAATAATAGAACTGGTCTAAATATTGAAACGTACACTAGATTTACATCTCATTTAATAGCTCAGTAAAGTCCTGTAGGATGACTGTAATAATCCTGCACTTTGTATTGCTCATTATTAGCAGCTAGCAAATCACTTTAGAGATGTTACCTGTGCATAACTGGCTGGTTTTGTGCTGCAGAATCCATTTGGAGTAGCAGTTGGGGGAACATTGGGACACTGTCTGTGCACAGGACTGGCTGTTATCGGTGGAAGGATGGTGGCTCAGAAGATCTCTGTGAGAACCGGTGAGATTGAGTCATTTACTACAGTACTTAATGTTCTGTAGGTTTACATGAGCAATGATCTATATCCAGATTTATTTGCTGATATTTCCTTTTGTTATGTCTACAGTTACAATCATTGGTGGGATCGTATTCCTCGCCTTCGCGTTCTCCGCCCTCTTTATTAAGCCCGATTCTGGATTCTGATGGATGAAGTAACTCTTGGTTTCATTTTGTACATAGTCACCACAGTACAACACCGAAGAAGTGGAACAGAGTGAGACTACGCAAAGACTGCGGATGGCTTGCTTGTTAATTTGTTTATTTGAGTGAATCTCTTTTGTGTGAGTGAGTGAGTGAGTGAATGAATGAAAAACTATTTACTGCTCATGTCTTAATGAGCATTTAGTTTTTTTGCTTAATTCCTCCTTGCTTTTCTTTCAACCAGACACTATTCTGTTTTTAGGTGATCCTTCTATTTCTCCAGTATGCCACCTAACAGTTTACTTGAACTTGCCAGAAGTTTGTCGTTGCACATAGTAACATTTTAAATAACACATAATGAATCTTGATTCTATATTGTTTTACCTCTGTTTGAGCAGTGCATTATGGTTAAATGCTGGCCTGGGTCCAGTCTATTTTATTTAAGTTCAGTCTTACTCGACTACAACAGCTGTAAAACTACAACCAGATCAAGACGAGCACCGTCACCCTTCCCTATGACATCTTGTGTCGTCTACACACGTCTCAGTGGATAAGAGCCTCAGCAATATAACAGTCATGATTCCCTCATCAATGACAAACTACAGTTCTGAATCGAACACTAAAATATTCTTTAATAACTGCCTGGAGTGTAAACTGCCTGTTGATGAGTTGTCCTTGTGTTCTTTCATACCATATTACCAAAGGCTTGAAATGTAGTATGAAATGATGTGGGTTCTGATTACATCACATGTGGCCTTTAAACCCGGCCATGGTATTTACTGGTCATCATTGTGCACTCATAAATGCATTGGTGATCACTCCTCCCCTCTGCGTCACTGGTCATGAAGTGTTAAGAACAGTCATGTTGTCACAGACTCCCATGGAAGAGGCACACAGCAAATGGTTTGCAGTCTCTTTGTCAAGGAATTGTAACTATAATTATAATTTCAGAAGTCTGCCCTTTTCCTCAGATGTTTTTATTTATTCTAGTACGGAGCACAGATATTGATATTTTGTCATGGTTGAAGAATTTTTTCAGTCGAGGAGGAGATCGGTTTTTTTCTTTCTTTTTTTGTAATATTTTCAGGGTGACTTTGTCAATATTTGACAGTGGTTAAAAATTGTGCTGAGCTTTAGAGGAACTACAAAAATGTTATTCCTGTAAATATTAAATTAAAAGGTCAGTCTCGTGTGTGTGGGTTTTTTTTTTTTACAATATGAACACTATTAAATCAAGGAGCAGATGTAATAACTTACAAGGTTATAAAGTACATTTTTCTAAGATGTTAATAAATGTTTTTGGGTAATTAAGTCACGTACAATTGTATGAAATTATTTGCATTAGATGGAAAATATCAAACCATGTGGCATCTGTAAACAAATGATACTTGAGTTTTTCTCAGAACTAAATGAGCTTTTTTGAGCCCCCTTTTTAATTATTAAATTTTTGTGGCCATCAAGTTCACACAGGTTTACTAGCAGAATAACCACCCGTGTAGTTCCATCACATACACATGTTCCAAATTATTTGACAAGCAGAAAGTGAGTTTGTCTTAATTTTGAACAATATATCTATTGCTTCATACATCAAAATCTTAAGAAACGTGCTATGTTTCCACAAATACCTCGTTTTGATGCCATATAATGCAGATACATAAACGTTAAATTGTGTCTTAAGTGTCGAAAAAAGTTTTGGGAACACTGTAAAAATGTATTATATTCAAATCTTAAGGAATATGGATATTTCCAGTGAGTGGTAAAAATATACTTGAATTTCACTTGCTATTGTTCATGAATTAAAACACGAGACAATATAATAATAATTATGGTTTACTGATCCTTTAATACAACTCACACAACAACAACAAAAAAAAACACTGAAAAATCGTAACATTTGCAAATAACAAACAGCAATGCAAAATTATGACTTTACAAAAAACCCATTACAAAAATAAAACTTTAAAAGAAACTTTACATTTTTTTTTTTTTTTTTACATTTTCTGATTTAATATCTTCACAAACTATTAAATATAGGCGACTGTATACAGTAATTTTTCAATATGTTTGATTAACGCTAGTTCAGTTAGTTGGAGACACCCACTAAATGCTACAAAAAGTCAACAAAAGAAAATTCCCCTTAGAGCCTGCGAGAGCAAGATGGCTCACTGATTGATAACACTGTTACAGACCCAGGTATGGAAGCATCTACGGACAAGGAGAGCTCATCACACAAGACATTCACGATGGCAGCAAGCTCCAGGTGTGCATTTGTGGTTGGGAGAAAATAACATCAGAGAAGGGCTTGATGATCCACCAAGGGAGAAAAAGGAGCTTGAGAGACCAGAGACAAGGGCCTCACATTGACCAGTACTTCTTACAAGGCAACCGGTCATATTGGTCGTGTGAAGCACAGCGACGGGACACAAACCAAAGTTCGCAGAGCATCAGCACCCCTGTTACTAGAGAGAGAGCTACAAGCACAGAAATACCGGTGGAGGAGCCCATGCACGCAACCACAAAAACCTCCAAGGAGAAAAAGATTGAAGGCCGCAAACCTGGTGTGAAATGTCCCAAAGCGGTCACCAAAAAAGAATGGGAAACAATCAATTGTGACCTAACTCAAATCTTGGAGGCACAGCAGCGTAAAAGCTTGAAAGGATGGGCACCAGCCAAGACCAGAAGGCAGCAAGAGAGCGAGAGGCGAGTCAAAAAGAGGAGACAGATTAAAAAACAGTGGAAAAGAGCCTCTGACGCTGAGCGAGAAGGCGTCTCAAGCCACTCCAAGAGGATATTAAAATCTGGCTGGCGACTTTGCAAAAGGCAGAGAACTTAAGGAAACTGTGCAGGAAGAAAGAACACGTTTCTATAAAGACCCTTTCAAGTTTGTCAAAGACCTTTTTGAAAAGGAAAAAAGCAGAACTTTGAAAACATCAAAACAGGAATTGGAGAAACCTGGAAAACATCCACTGAATTCAATCTGGACACTAGCCCAACTAAATGGAAAGAGGCAGAAAACACGGTCCAGCGAGCAAGAGCAGCATCTGCTCCAGGGCCTAACAGAGTAGTAAGAACGCACCGGATGTCTTATGCTTTCTGAGGGTAGTATGACACCTATACAGGTGCTGGTCATAAAATTAGAATATCATCAAAAAGTTGATTTATTTCAAGAATTCAACTTAACAGGTGAAAATAATATATTATATAGACTCATTACATGCAAAGTGAGATATTTCAAGCCTTTATTTGTTATAATTTTGATGATTATGGCTTACAGCTTATGAAACCCACGAAATGAAAATCCCAGAAAATTAGAATATTACATGAAATCACATGTAATTCCTGCTGGAAAATGAAGGAAGCATGAAGTGCTCTGGAAATGTCCTGGTAGACGGCTGCGTTGACTCTGGATTTAATAAAGCACAGTGGACCAAAGTCCTCTTTTCTGATGAGAGCAAATTTTGCATCTCATTTGGAAATCAAGGTCCCAGAGTCTGGAGGAAGAATGGAGAGGCACACAATCCAAGATGCTTGAAGTCCAGTGTGAAGTTTCCACAGTCTGTGTTGGTTTGGGGAGCCATGTCATCGGCTGGTGTTGGTCCACTGTGCTGTCCACTCAACGCAGCCGTCTACCAGGACATTTCCAGAGCACTTCATGCTTCCTTCAGCAGACAAGCTTTATGGAGATGCTTCCTTCATTTTCCAGCAGGATTTGCACCTGCCCACACTGCCAAAAGAACCAAAACCTGGTTCAATGACCATGGTATTACTGTGTAATTACTGTATGACTTCATGTAATATTCAAATTTTCTGGGAATTTGATTTCGTGGGTTTCATAAGCTATAAGCCATAATCATCAAAATTATAACAAATAAAGGTTTGAAATATCTCACTTTGCATGTAATGAGTCTATATAATATATTAGTTTCACCTGTTAAGTTGAATTCTTGAAATAAATCAACTTTTTGATGATATTCTAATTTTATGACCAGCACCTGTATAAGCAAAATATACCCATGGCTTGGCAAAGGGCTGGCGGTGTGCTAATTCCAAAAGGGTGCATCAGACATCAGCCAATTCCGGCCAATCTGCCTTCTCAACGCCTACAGTTTGAATATGAAGTGAATATGAAGTCCCATTAACAGTTGTGGAGAAGATGGAGCGAACAATCACTTCATATGTAAAAAATTGGCTTCGTGTCCCTCGATGTGTCACTAACATCAGCCTCTATGGTAAAGGGGTCCTGGAACTACCTCTCACTAGTCTAACCGAATACAAGTGTTCTAAAGAAAGACTACAGTTGACACTGAAAGATTCCAGAGACAAGACCATCAGTACTGCTGCACCTCAGTATTATAATTATTTATAGGCCTACATATGGGGGTGTTATACGTGATATAGCCTAGTTAAGGTGTGTGTGTGTGGAGTGGGGTTACTGAGCTGTAACGGCAGAACTTTCGGGAACGTTTACAATCGTGTCTTAAACCTGTTATAGTACATTCATACTTAAGTGGTAGCCTACCCATAATATAGCAAATTGTCCCATCAGCATCGTAAACTCGGCACAGCTGGACCACTGTGATTCGGGGGTAGGCTCAAACCTCGAGGCCGCAAGTAATCTTGATTGCGGATGTGATTATTGCTTTTATACAAGTTCAATAAACAAGAAGTTAATATTGAATAACTTACATTTTAAATACGGTGTTACTTTGGCTGTTTTCCCAACACAAAAATAGTTTCAAACAAAGCCAAAGCAGCATCAATTGTCGTCTCGAGGAACACGCTGCGTGTTTTAATAATGTTTTTGAACGAATTGGTTGAGTTGATGATTCATTGGCAAGAGAATCACTCGTCGCCACCTTCTGGGGTAACAATGTGACCTGCAAAAAAAGAGTCACTGGAAAAATCTTATTTAGAGGGAAAACTACCAGACCAAAAAGAAATGAATAAAAACAGTCGACAATGCATTTATTTATTTTTTTATCATTTTATTTTCAAAATTGAATAAGGGGAGTAAACGGCACTGTTCGTTTAAAAAGGTTCCATTATTTCTTTGTTAAATGTAAGAATTGCCTGGCTCACAAAATGAACCCAATACAGCACACTGATTTCTGAGATTACAGATTTCTTATTTTAAAAATTGAGTTTAGGAAAACAGAGCTATGCTCTGGTAGCCCCCGATGGAGCTCTGAAATTTGATGAAACCTAACAAATGGTGAAAGTTTAAACCTATTTATAGGTATATTTAAATAATTTCCTATATTTCCCCTGTATTAATGTGTACTGACCAGATCAATTTCATGAGCCAAACACGAGTGCTCAGCAAAGAACATCACACGTACAAAGATTAAATGATAGCAAGAGAACACTGATAGACATTCAGAACTTCTAGTGCGTACATCAGAACTACAGAACATTTAACATGGTTCACCACCTCCTTTTCCACTGGACGCTTTTTAACGTTTCAAAAGCAAATTTCGGCAACAGGATTTCGGCATGTTCTCTCATCTTTCCTCACAGCTCTTTGGGTTCATTACTAAACGCCAGCTGACATGAAGTTGCATTGAGCACCACAGACAATCCAGAGGTACATAGAGAGCAACCATTATGACAGATCCTGTTTTTTTTGTGGCTCTTTATGGTAAATGCAGAAGAATCTGTGTTATTGAATAGGTCACTATCACAAGACCAAGTGAGGAATAGAAAGAAGGGGCAAGATTGATGTTGGGTTTGATTATTCCGAACCAACCTGAGGAAGCTGTAGTATTTCTCTGTTACCTTAGGGCTGACATAATACAAATCAGTGCAGAAAACAGAAAAACAACCCCTTGTACTCCAAAACATCATTGCATGTGTCAACAACTGACATCTGATGCCAGTGCGAGAGGATTCACTATGCATCAGAAGGTCATTTGTGACCCAGACTGGTCGTCTTACTTTTTAAGCAAGACTACTTTTTATTTTTTGAACGTATTACCTTCAAATACTCCACAACATAAGTAGGAGTCGGTAGCATAAATCAATGACCTCTCTTACTCGGACAAAGACATTAAAATAACCACTTCCTGAATCCAACTGCATTGTGGGGAGAAAGTTCAACTGGTCCTCCAGTGTGTCACAGTTTGTTAAAATCCTTCATTTGAGGTTACAATGTGGAGTAAGCTTGATATTCTGTTCACTTTCCGTGCAAAAGGTGTATAACAGTTGTTTTATACATCAACTATAGCCTATCTGCATAAATTCTCTGTTCTGACCTTGCTGTAGAAAAATAAGAACATCTATTTATTTTTTTTATATATAATCCTCTTTAAAAGTTACTATAAAGCTAAGTGACAGTTACATTCAATCAATAATCTAGCCTTGCTCATTCTAGCCATGCTTTTCGGTCACAAAATGTCTGTGAGCACTGAAATGTCCATGACCACAAAAACCATAACCAACACATTAATGACCGTCATATACTATAGGAGCGACTCGAAGAGTAAACGAACAAAAGGATGAGTTTGATTACTGCATTATCATAGACCACTTGGGATATTCTATTGGGTGGATACTGCAAAATGAACAGCGATTGGACCAGCACTCCGGGTGGGAGGCTTCAACATCCCACACAAACTGAACATTCAGACTGGCACTTCTGATATGGAAAATATTGGAATGAAACTGTCTACTTGTACTAACCTTTAAAAGGCAATATTGCTCATTAGTGCACTAAAATGTGACGATTAGAATAATTAAAACAATAACATGGTCTTGTCTCACAAGACCAATACAACTGTCAAAACTTTGCTACCTGCTACTCTCAGCTTTTACAATATGAAATGGTCACACTTTATATTAGATGCATTTAACTATTACTTACACATACAACAATTTTTGGTTACACTTTATTTTAAGGTGTCTTTGTTACACTGTAATTATGCATTTAAGTACTGAGTAAAATTAAGTAACTACACAGTAAAAAGTGTTTGTGCTGCCATAAATCGTAATTTTAGTCAACTTGAAATGTGAAGTGCGTGTAAGTGACAACTTGGATATTTGAGTTGACTAAACTTAAAAATGTAATGCAGTACGAACACTTACTATTTTAAGTTGAAACAAATGTTTTTTTGGTTTACAGTGTACATGTACTTACTATAGGGTTAGGGTTTGGTTTAGTTGCATGTAATTATGCATTATTTATAGTTATTACAAAAGTAACTACGCAGTATGTAACAATGACACTGTAAAATAAAGTCTTACCAAAATGTTTATTGTAAAATGTAGGCTACTTATTGTGTTTATGTTGTATTTTTTTCTGCTATTGAGGTGAGATACGGGAAAGGTTAGAGACAGGTTTGGTACTACGGTTAATTACAATTTTGGGTTAAGTGGTAAGGGAAGGGTCAACAGTGTAATCATAGATATAATTACAGAAATTAATTACAGCTGTAATTACATGCATGCATTTCTTTTTAAATACAAGTGCAATGTAAAACATGTAGGTACACAAATAAGTTTGTTGTTTTATATTGTTAATTTAAAAATGAGTGAATAGTAGTTAAAAACACAATATAAAGTGAGACCAAAAATATGTCAATATGTTATTAAAAAAATAAAAACTATAATTTTTTTTTGGTGACAAATTAAATATATTATTATTTATTTATATCATTTTAATTTATGTTGACCCTACAGGAAAACATAACTATTACTTTTGAACATTCATGATGGCTAAGTGCTGATGCCTAAGTGCTAATGTCTTATCGAGCAACTTTGAGGAGACTGCAATTCTAACAATGACTGTCTTGTCAAAAAATGCATAAATATAAATCTCAAGATCCTGAAGACACAGTTAAACAGTTTAAATATCAAATTAATCAACTACAATCTGGCATATTTTAATTGTAATACCACTGGGGTCAATTAAACAGAATCAGATTGTCAACCCTAGGCTTGTGTTCTGTGCTTTGGGCAAAGAGCTAGAGGTTGCTAGTGACTATGTCAGCATTACAGAGGTACTAGGGAACCTATACATTCCTGATTTTCAAGAGTGTCTATCGGTACGGAAGAAGTTTGCAAAGTCAAGTCGTTATCATTGAAATTTCATCGTTTGACGATGAGCGGAAACCCGAAAAAGGCAAGTGAAAGAACTCCTGCATTAAAGCTGTGCAAATATGTGAAAATCTCTAAATGATAAACAGGTTTGGTTGTTTATATTTATGGTTATTCAAACCTACATAGTGAATAATACCGAAAACACTGTATAACAGTGTTAGCAACCATGTAAACCATTGTAAAACTAGAGGAAGCTATGGCTTAGCCTTAAGCTCATTTACCTGTATTGTTTAAGATCAATATATTTTTCCCCATCATAACCCTGCTGTTTTAAGCGTCAGTTCCAGTTTAGCAGAGTACCGTAACTATCATCGTTACATAATAGCGAACGTCGTGAGGACATTTCCAGCTGTGATGATTCTGCGCTAAACAGTCGAAGCCCCATTTCAATATTTTTGACTAACTGCAAGATATACTAAATCTGAAGCCTTCTCTTTACAGTATTTACAAATGTAAAACATCTCTCTAAAATATTCATATCTATATTTTTGCAATTACTAAGGTGTTACTGCATAAGATGCAAAACATCTAAAGATTGCCTGTTCCTTTAACAGTTTTACTAAAAATATGAAGTTAGTTTTTTAACAAACTGTGACACAATCTGAGGATCCAGCATTGCCTGCTTGGCAGACACACATACATACGAACACGTGCGCAAGCACATACACACACTCACCCCCATCCCACTGGAAAAAGGAAGTCTGTGAAGAGATCAGCCATTATGTGTATTAAGTTTAGCTTTTTTTTTCCTTTGAATATTAGAAAAAAAAAAGTATATTCAAAGCTACAAATAACAGACTACGCTTTTCATCTCATGCATCATATAAAATATTAGTTTCTCTTTCCTTTTGTCCATATATTTACACATTATTTTACAGGTGAACTGTACAATAAAAGTGGAATCCACACGACATTCTTAAAAATATTTTCTGACCCATAATTACTTCGACAAGTAAAATGAGGAGGAAAGAGGGAGAGAAAGAGAAAGGTGCTGTTTGTCCTGCGGGACTTCTTAGAAGTCTCGAAGCACTCGTTCTGCATAAATTAAACCTGTGAAAGAGGGATGACGGCACACACTGGGCATACGAGACGAAGGGGATGTGATGGTGACAGCTTGCGGAAAACCAGGCGCCGCTGCTCCCTTTGCCAGCCAGCAGATAAGTTCGGCGTTCGTGGTCGGACCTCTCCCAGAATTCAGTGCAAGCAGCCGTTGATCAACTGCCTATAGGTGGAATAGGGCATGGGGTGAAAAACGACGCCCATTTAGGTCTGGCCCTTCACCTATAAGCAGTGGAAGGGTATCTGAGAGGGTACAGTACAAATACTGTTAATTTTTTAGCTTCAAACACCCCCCTCAGAAGCCCCCCAGCATGCAAGACTGCTCAGTGGAGATTTGGTTGTGTCCCTGACGTGCGGTCAGCTACTGAGGTGGCGCATTGGAGCGGTCCGTCATGCTGTCTGAGCGATGAGCTGCCAGTTGCTGCTGTAGCTGCTGCTGCTGCTGCTGTTGCTGTTGCAGCTGTTGCTGCTGTTGTTGCTGCAGCTGCTGCTGCTGTTGTTGATGTTGTTGTTGCAGCTGCTGCTGTTGTTGTTGATGCTGCTGCTGCAGCTGTTGCTGCTGCTGTTGCAGTTGCTGCTGCTGTTGTGTTGCAGCTGCAAAGGTGCCTTGCTGCTGCAGAGGAAACGCTGCCTGAAGGATCAGCTGGGTAGACTGGTTGCCATGCAAAAGCCGAGGGGCCTGCAGGAGGAAATGCACAACATAAATATACATGTGGTAGCGATATTCAAATCCTGCTGATAAGACAAAAAACAAAAACAAAAAACAAGACTAGTGATAATGTACCATTATGAAATATGAATAAATATATTTTGAATCAAAAAAGAGCTCAAAATAACAGCTGAATACATAAGCAAAATGTGCTTATCTTAAAGGGTTAGTTCACCCAAAAATTAAAATTCTGTCAGTAATTACTCACCCATATGTTGTTCCAACCCCGTAAGACCTTCGTTCATCTTCGGAACACAAATTAAGATATTTTTGATGAAATCTGAGTGCTGGATCACTTCTCCATAGGCTGCTAGGTGACCGAAACTTGCTGGCCCAGAAAAGTTATTAAAGAGATCGTTAATATAGTCCAAGTGACTACAGTGGCTCAATCTTAAGTATATCAAGCGACGAGAATACTTTTTGTGCACAAAAACAAACAAAAATAACGACTTTATTCCACTATTCATTTCCTTCTCTCTGGGCCTCGTAGTGTTTTTGCGCTGCGCGTCTGTGTTGCACGTCAACACGCATCACACACATGACCAGCTTCGGCCAATTGTGAGCCTACGTGGTGAAGTGTAACACAGACGCGCTACGCAAAAACACTACGTGAACCAACTAGAGGCCCAGAGAGAAGGAAATGAATAGTGGAATAAAGTCGTCATTTTTGTTTGTTTTTGCGCACAAAAAGTATTCTCGTCGCTTGATATACTTAAGATTGAGCCACTGTAGTCACTTGGACTATATTAACGATCTCTTTAATAACTTTTCTGGGCCAGCAAGTTTCGGTCACCTAGCAGCCTATGGAGGAGTGATCCAGCTCTCAGATTTAATCAAAAATATCTTAATTTATGTTCCGAAGATGAACGAAGGTCTTACGGGGTTGGAACAACATGAGGGTGAGTAATTACTGACAGAATTTTCATTTTTGGGTGAACTAACCCTTTAAAGGGCACCTATTATGCAAAATTCACTTTTACATGGTGTTTGAACATAAATGTGCGTTGGCAGTGTGTGTACACAACCACCCTATAATGGTAAAAATCCACCAAGTTTTTTTTAGTCCCCATAAATCATAAGCACTGTTTCAGAACAACCCGTTCTCAGATTCGGGGCAATGTGACGTACTTTTGCACAAGCCCCTCCCACGACTGTTGACTGACACTGCTACTGAGAGTTTCTGTTTTAATATCCATTCTGTGAGATGAGATTGTCCTGACGGAGCGCGAGCTCGTGAGGCTCCGCCCTCTGCGCCGAGAGCTGCAGCTCATTTGCATTTAAAGGGATACAAACTAAAACGGTGCATTTTTCTCAGCCCCAAAAAGTGACAATTTAAACATGCTGTAACAAATGAAATGAAAATATTTTGAGCTAAAACTTTACACGTTCACACTCTGGGGACATCAGAGACTTATTTTACATCTTGTGAAAAGGGACATAATAGGTGCCCTTTAAGGAATAGCTCTCTCAAAAATGTTCATCTCTTTTTAAAATAATATTTTAAACAATTTGGAATAAATAGGCTTTCATTCAATTTTTAAGCTTCAAATCAAGATACAAAAGCACCATAAAAGTAGTCTGCTGAACATGTTTGCTGTATTCCAAGTCTTCTAGAGCCATATATGTGTGGAACAGACAGAGATTTAGGTCATTATTCACTAAAAATCTTGTCAGCCACCCCAGCTCTCCATTTTCATCAAAGTTCAAGTCGATTTGAAACAAAATTGTGCCCGAGGTTTACTTCACTATCGTGATATACATCACGAAAAAAGAAAATTAGGACGGGACTTGATATTGTCCATTTGGAATTGATATGTTTGTCCATCTGGAATTGATCCTTGAAGTGATCCAGAAACTAAATGGACGATTGCCGGTGATCAGAGAAGAGATGACATAGCGAGGGGGACATTCATTTTTTTTCAATGACTCTTTCCCTGTCATTGATAGAATTTCCTATCATTAATGACACAATGATTTCCTGCCATTGATAGAATTTTCCATCATTTATGACAACGCTTATTGTCATAAGGTAGGGGTGCTATTACGCATCTACCTAACATTACTAAATGAAATATCGAACCCACAAAGAGGTATAGGACTGTGAAGCTTTGGGGGTGTTGATGGACGTGATCTATTCGATATGTTTTAATCATCATTCTGAATCCGATCCAGACACAGTCTTTGACAAAAATGTTATTTTCTCAGCTTTTATTCAAAATGTGTCTTTTTTTATGAAACTTACCCACATTCAAGTGTTGATAAAAAAGAATGTATGAAGTTGTTTGATGTTTTTTGTTGTTTTTTAAAATCAGAGTCTCTGTTCTTCATTTGATATATTGTATGTTCAGATATTCGTACAAAAAAATATTCCAAGGGCCATGAAATTTGTGCAAATGATCAATAATGCTGGAGCTGGCTGGCAACTTTTTAAAGAGTTAATTAAAGATTACAGAGGCATTTTTTTTTTTTTTTAAAGAATGATGTGCTCTGACAAATCATTCATCATTAACACTGCAACATTCAATAGAAAAAATAAGAGTGAATTTTGATTACATAGTGATTGGTGATTAATAAAAAAGGTAGTATTGTCTGATTTGTGAAAGAATCTTTCACACCACTTTTGTGAACCACATTATTAGGTTCCTTTAAAAGATCTGACTCCAAAGAATGATTCTTTCACAATCAGACATCACTACTCCTCTCTTGAATGAATAGGAATGTGTCATGTGATCCACTTTTGATTGTTTTTACAATGCTTTCGCATCCAAGTCCTCATTCATTGCAACTGTCTGGAAAAAACAACCAACACATTCTTCCAAATTTCACTTTTTGTGAAGTGAGGGTGAGTAACTGATGACAGTAAATGATTTACATTTATGGCTGAACTATATCAGTAAGCTGTACTCAGTAAACAGTCAGTTTAATCAGTAAGCTGACCAAACATATGCTACAGTGAAGGAGTCATCGATGCTAAGAGGTTCTCAGTTCTCTGCGTGGTACCTGTAGGAATTGTGTTTGCTGCTGGGCGAGCTGAGCCTGGGCCTGTCCTTGCTGTTGGGCTGTTCCTGTAGCCGTCTGTGACTGCGTCTGAGCCTGCTGCTCCGGCGTCTGTGCAGGCGGCTGCTGGGTGATGCTGATTGTTTGAGGCTGGCCCTGCTGCGGGGCAAAGGCAGTCACCACCTGCCCCATGAACATGGTGGTAGGCACCATAACTGCACCACACGCCATTGGGCCAGTTACTAGCTTAGTGAGGAGCTGTTGGGCAGCAGGGAACCTGTGTGAGGCAGGAGGACAGGATTTTAGTTATAAGTTTCTTTTCAAATGTTGGGACCAGTTTTACTGCGACATGGTCGGGGGTCCCCTAGAATGCTTTATTGTTCATCAGAAATTACCCAGTAGGTTTCTATATCCTCCAAAGGAGAAATATATATATACACAAACACACACACACACGTAACGCAGTCACTCCTACTAGCCTCTTTGGCAGGTTGAATTTGATATAATATACACATTTTTCAATTGTAGTCTTTTAAAAAGGCATCTGAAAGAATAAACTACTGTTGTCAAAAATATAGATTTTTGGATATATATTGATACTGAAATATCCGAAACGCTTCCAATACTCATTTCCGCAGAATAGGTACACGATACCAGCTGTGCTTTCTCACTCTCTCATGATCTCTCTAACAGCGAGTTGACACACAAACCCGCCTCCCCTAAAACACTTGTTTCATTAGCTCCAGATGAATATTGTTGGTGTTACAGGGCCTGAATTTGTGTATTGCGCATAATTTTTCTCATTCCTGAAACACCCAAAGTGCATGCACATAAAGCTTCCTCTCAGTACTAAATTGAGTTATTTTTCACTGCTTATTGACCTTAAACAGTCAAATACACACAAAATAAAGTCAAAATGCCGGTCTTGGCGAGTATTCATGTAAACAGCCAGTTATGCTTTAAGTGAATGTAAAGTTGATAAAGAAAATGCATGTGTAAAAGTATAATGGATGCGTTTGTCAGGTCTTAAAGTGACAGCAGCCTAATATACCTGTTTCCAAATTATGAGATAATATAAAAAATATCTATATGGCAGTTTTTCCCCATGGTATCGGTCAAAATTGTGGCCAGTCAGGAAAAAAGTTAAATGTTAAAAGTTAATGTCCTATATGTATATATACTCTTTTAAGTTGGTCTAGTATTCTAATGTGCAAATTTAACCGTAAATGTGCGCTTTATGTTTATGATGAGTCAAAGTGTCAGTGTGTGTTTGTAATAGTGCTACATGTACCGTATCTGCCGGTCTTGTGAGAAGGTGGCGACCGCGGCTCCGCTCGGGCTGCTGTTCTGGGCCAGGCTTGTGGCGATCTGCACAACATTGGCCTGCGTCGGCTGAGAGATCATCATGGTATTATACAAAGATGCCGGCAGTGCTCCCTGAGGAGACTGCAATGTGTGAGACGACCTCTGAGACTGCTAAGAAAAGACAGAGATACAAAGACTTGATATTAGATTATAGTAGGATGATTGCACACAATCTAATACTATATTATACATTTACTTTCGCATTTGATAGAGGGATGTTTTATCTTGTAAAATGTTTTAAAAAATTATATAAATTTTTTAATTAACTGTTTAATTATAGTTTAAGTTTTAATAAATTGATGTGCTTTTGTCATTTTTATTTATTTATTTACTATTTAGGTTTAATTTAGTTTTAGTTTTTATTTATTTAGGGTAACTTTTTTCAGTTATTTGCCAAGACAACATTTCTAATACACATATAATATTTCTATATTTTATCACAGTTTTATTTCAATGAACAGAAAATAAAATATTTGTTTTAGTTTTAGCTAATAATAATAACCTTGTAATGCAGCACTGAAATTAATTTTTCTGTCATTAAGTACTGTGATGGTCATCTCCATTGAAACTTCATATGTGCATTTAAATATTCTGAACATAGAATTTAATATAAACTTAGATAGAAACATATTATGACTTGTGTTACCTAAAGGATTTAAATTATGGTAAAATTTGAAAAACGTTGTTTTGATGAGTGCATATGCATGATCAGAAAATTTTACGAGTAAATATGAATGTCTAGTACAATTTTTTTGTACTCTGCCAGTTTCACTTTTTTATGAAAAATTGTCAAAGCTTACAGTCCTATTCTTCTCGATCACCTGAGTTAGGGTGGAGCTCTGATCTCTGAGAAGGTTCTGTTGCTGTGGCAGAGCCTGCTGAGGATGCTGTGTGACAGCGTGTTGTGTCGCCGTGTGTGTGGATTGCAGGCCGCTTTGTAGGCTCCCCGCCGGCACCACCGCCCCCTGCATGGACAGAGCGCCCCCTTGCTGCACGGACGATCCCTGCGTCAGCTGTACTGAGCCGAGGTTGAGACTGCCGCCTCCTGGCTGTAGGAACATCTACATACCGGTACCCAAACACATGGGTGTCAATTTGAGGCAGAGAGTGCACATTTAAACAAAAGCTAGGAGACGCTCTCACCTGTAAGCCCTGCCCTTGAACCCTTTGCAGCTCGTCCTGGATTTGCCGCAGTTCTTCTTGTTGTCTGTGGATGTTAGCCTCAATCATGCGTGTTCGCTGTTCCAGCTGCTCCTTAAGATGCTGCATTGCATCCATCTGTGTGGAAAACTGGATAACTGGCTACAAAACAATAAACAGCACCAGGTATAATATAATAATAATTTGAATAGGCCTTAAGAGTTAACACTAGCAGGACAATACAGGTCTTCAGAACTTATTCAATAGATTAGCAAATATCTATATTATATATATAAAAAATCTTATTTTGCCTATCATGTGATTACTTTTTAAATTATATGTTTTTAAAATATATGATGTTTTAAAAAGATGTATCATATGCTCATCAAGGCTGTTTATTTGATCCAAAATACAGAAAAAAGTAATATTGTGAAATATGATTACTATTTACAATAACTCTTTTCTGAATTTTCAAAACAGTCGTGCCGCTTAATATTTTTGTGGAAAGCGTGATGCGTATTTTTTCAAGATTCTTTGATAAATAGAAAGTTCAAAAGAAGAGCATTTATTTGAAGCAGAAATCTTTTGTAGCATTATAAATGTATTTACTGTCGCATATGATTAATTGAATGCATACTTGCTGAATACAAATATACATATCCACCGACCACCGCACTCGCTCTAGTGACACCAGCAACTGAAAGACCGATATCAGTCGAACACTGATTTGCAAGAGTGATACTAGTGAATGCAGTAATATGTTTAATTACCTGCACTGTGGGCTGAAGTGGTTGAGGCTGCTGAGGCTGAGACACAAGAGATGTTGCCATTGTCTGTCCTGTGTTCTGAGAACTCATCGACTGAAGAGGGACGACACACAAGGTCAAAACTCCCACATACATAAGAGGTGACAATTTCATTTTATTTTCAAATTTTCTTTTTAATCCCAAATTTTGGTTTATTTCCATGTTAAATTGGGTTTTGTGTGTCGGCTCCACTGTATTTCTGATGATGATAGCATGTACCAACCTGACTGCTGATGGAGGACCTCCGCTGTGATGTCATCTCAATGGCAGACACTGATTGGCGGGGCGGTGTGCTATGGTCTGTCTGCAGCTTTGTCTGTGTGGCTACAGACACACAAACATACATGGGCCAGTTACACTACTGAAATATGTGTAAACATCTTAACATGCAGTGGCTGTGTTGCTTACCAACACTGTCTCTCTTTGGTATGGAATACGTACATGTGGGGTCCGAGACGGCGGTGTGTGAGGAGGACTTTCGGGAGCTCCGTGATGAGGCAGAGGGTGTGCGGCTGCGATCGAATCGCTCTAGTGCCTCCTTCAGGCTGGAGGTGTTTAATTGGGACTCAGAGCCGGAGTCTTGAGACTGAGCAGAGTGAAACGGAGTGAGGTTAAAGGATAGTTCTGGGTTCAACACAAGTTAAGATCTATCAACAACATTTGTGCAATAATGTTGCTTACCACAGAAAATAATTATGGGGAAAAAACATCCCTTAAAAATAAAAAGGGTAATGACATTTTTTATTAATATAATAAAAAAAATATACACACACAGACATACACATACACATATATACATGTATATGAATATATATGTATATGAATATATATATATATATATATATATATATATATATATATATATATGTGTGTGTGTGTGTGTGTGTGTGTGTGTAAATAAATGTTATGCTATTTTACATATTTGCCTGTTAAAATTGAATAGATAATAAATAAAATATGTAAATAAGAATAGATGTATTCAATTTATGTACAAAAATATGTATTAAAATGTTAAATATAACAATACATTAATATATCAACCCCTCCCGTTTCACAGACAAGTCTTAAGCCTAGTCCCAGACTAAAATGCATGTTTGAGCTGTTTTAACTGAAAGGAACTTGCATTGGCATATCTTAAAATATGTCAGTGCCATTGTTTTTATCTCTAGATGCACACCAGCAATGTTTTTTTCTAAGGCACATTCATAAAAGACACTTAAATGAACTAAGGCCTAATCCTGGCTTAATCTAAACCCTGTCTGTGAAACCAGGCCCAAATGAAATGTATAAATGTAAATTTGTATAATATATTTACTTATTAATATTATTTTTCATATTTGTCTGTTATATTTTGTGGATGAATGGAATTCAGAATTGAATAAATAATTAATAAAACAGGAACAAAATAAATGTCTTATAGACCAAAGACCAATGTGCAGCATCCACCTGGATGATGCGACGGCAGCCATATTGCGCCAAAACGCTCAACACACACCAGCTTATTGGTGGAGAGGAGACAGAGTTATGAAGCCAATCAGTATATCTATTATTAGGAGGCCATGATGGACAGAGGCCAATGGGCACATTTGGACAGGATGCCGAGGTTACACCCCTGTTCTTTTTTCGAAAGACATCCTGGGATTTCTTTATGACCACAGAGAGTCGGGACCTCGGTTTAACATCTCAATCGAAGGACGGTGCTTTTTGACAGTATAGTGTCCCCATCACTACTGGGGCGTTAGGACCATAGACTGTAAAAAAATATGGACGTAGTGCCCGTGACATCACCCATAGGTTTCTGAAGAGTATTTTTGAAGCTCAAAGTGGGCGGAGCCAGCCGTCGCAATCTTGTTAGCGAGTCACCGCGTGACACTCCCGGATAAATGAAAATGGGCAAAAAGGCGGGATTAGCTGAGGTGACGTGACGGCTAACAGACAGCAGACAAACGGCTAGTAGTAACAGCATCGCCAATCCACCTGTCACTCAAGTGGCCACGCCCTTAATTATGCAGAACTTTAAGGCTTTATACAATTTAAACGGATGAGTTATTAAAAAAACTCACAGTGTCATGAAGGGCAAAATTAGCTTACTAGACCAAAACCACTTTTTGCACCAGGCTGTGAACACATTTTTTTCTGCTGTAAAGTTTAAGATGGGGGGTTTATAGGATTGACTCTGTTTAAGATGATGGCAATTTAAGATGGGGGGTATATGGGATTGACTCTCTTTTGCAGCCTGTCTATAGCGGCCAGTCGATGAATTGCGGTTTAAGTCACTTCCGTGTTGGTTTCAAGAGAAAGACAGGAAGGTTGCCGCTTGGTCAGGACCCACACATACCACAGGGTGAGCACCCCCTACTGGCCTCACAACTGAAGTGAACTGAAAGTGTCTCACCTTGTCTGCTGAGATCTCAGGAGGCGATTCCTCAATGCCCAACTCCCTGCGCTGTTCAGCCCTCACTTCAGCATAACTAAGACAAAAAATAAATAAAACTGAGAAATTCTCTATAAACAGTAGCACCATGTTCTGCTTTACGCTTTATAGTGCTGTGCCTGGTTAGGATTCAGTATAAAACCACAAAATGACTTCTTGTTAGTAGATATCCAATCAAACTTTACATGTTCTGAAAGTCTCACCTGACCACAGTGTGCGTGCAGACGATGAACTCCGGCCGCGAGTTCCACTGGTGGTAGGTGATATAGTAGTGAGTCTGAAGCCAGATCCACTGCTGACCTTTAGTCAGAAAACGGTAATAGCACGACTTGCCCTTACCATACTGCATCACTGAGAGAGAGAGAGAGAGAGAGAGAGAGAGAGAGAGAGAGAGAGAGAGAGAGAGAGATTATATGTATTATTGTTACAAAGTCAGAACTCAAGACAATGTCATTCAAACATCATTTTCAAACTTTAGAAGTAGGGAGACACAGGTACACACAAATACAAACAGTAGTTCAACTCACAGTGTTCATGGCACTTGGCCAGAGTCTCCAGGTCATCCACGTGATAGTAGTCGTACCCTGAAGTACCCAGAACCTCAAAGGGTAGGTAACCTATGATGGGAGGAGCCCTGCGAAACATAACACAAACAACTTCACATCAACCGCATGCATGCATTCAGTAGGGTCAAAAACATGTTCATTGAAAAAGAAAAAGATTTCAATCATGAAAAAGATTTCAAATAGTCAAGAAACTCTATATAAAAAACATAATTCTATAACCTAACTGCTTGTTAAATAATATGAAACTGTGTGACTCTTTTGTGTTTTGCCCATTTCAACAACACAGAAAAAAAAAATCCTTCAAAATTATTTGAATTTGTCAAGTGCCTGAAAAAAACCCTTGTGCGCTTCATCCGGTATACCACATCTATGACATTTAATTATTTATTTAATTTTTTTCCAGGTTAAACATTAGTACAAAGTATAACAAAACTAACAAAATAAGTTTCATTAATACCCTTGTTAATGAATACCCTGGAACCAATTATTTCTTGTCATTGGTGATATGAATGTTAAAAACATGTTTTAAAATAATTATTGTAAAATTATTTTCGAAGTCAAAGCTCAGACTTCAAAGAAGCTGCACATGGTCATTTTCCCAGTTAATAAAGTTATTAATTTACATTTAAATATATTTGTGTTCATGTAAATGTGTCATTGCGAAAGATTAACATTGAAATGTAATGATTTTCATAAGTTTTAAATATTATAATTTATTGATTTTAATCTGATTACTCATCTTTTATTCACCGGTATTTGTTTTGAGATTATACTGACACCCCATCTTAAAATATATATATATATATATATATATATATATATATATATATATATATATATATCATCAGTGTCTTCTTTTGTGAAATAAAATAAAACAATAAAAAGCACAAATGCCAAGTTGTACTTTTTGACTAGAAATGTCAAGATGTTTTACAGGAGAAAACTAAACTGAACAGATTTTTAGGCATTCCTTGAGTCACATGCAAATGTTTTGGGATAGAAAGCTCTGAAGTGTTAATAGCCTCTGCTAAACAACCGATAATGTGGAAAATCTTATTCAATCGCTTTAATATCTAGCATCTGTGCCGATTAAACTGAATCCTTTATTTGAACTATATATAGAGTTGCAGCAGCGCCAGCAGCTATTTTTCCAAAACGACTCGACTAAATTCAGTATAAACCTTTCCAAGCATAACAGTATTAGATTTTATAGAGAAAATTATGTTCATGCTATTCCAGATGTACAAGCCTTTGAGCCTGTGGGATGAATGAGCTATTGATAATTCTGAGATATACTGTGCGCTAACAAAATGTAAGCATGTACAATAAACACATGCCCAAAAACTGAGAAAAATCTTAAAGGAAGCATCAAGGCCTGGGTATACTTGGTTTTCCGCGTTCCGCCCCATCTCCAGTATACTCCTTTGGCCGCGAGCACGGAAAGACACGTTCGGCGCGTGCGCACTATCTAGTGGACTTTGCCGTCTAGTGAACGCTGTTGTATGCGCACCGTCTGCATAGACACAAAAATTAGGCTGCACCTGGACAGTGATTCATTTATAAAGACTTATTTATAAACATATTTTGTACTCACAATTTGTATTATTTAGAGCTTGGCATTACTAGAAAAATGTATATTCATTATAAAAATGCCCAAGGAGTTTTATGATTTTATTCATTTACGTTACATTTCCGTTAATAAAATAAAAAATAAAATAAAATTAGGGTACCTAATTTACCTAAAAAAGGGTACCTAATGCGAGGGTGAATTAAAAATATCATATATACTTTAGTCTCTCTGAATACTCTATTCTGATTGGCTGGAAGGTGTACAATAAAACCGTTTAATACACGGGTAGTTCAAAGTCAGTTTTAGCACCGTTCTATTACATTAATGCGCTGTTTTCATTGAAGCACACGCACGCAAACGTCACTCGGAGATCATGCTGCGACCTCACACACATAGACATACAGGAGCACAGAAACTGCCCTGCGACCTTTATTAATAAGTTAACTTCGCTACCGAATTGCTACATTATATTTCTCAGCAATGAGGGCGTAACATTGCTGGTTTTGAAGTAATTAAACTCATTTTCGTTGTTAATAGAGAGAGACTCTGAACAGATGAAGGTATCTTTCTCTCTCTCTCTCGGTAATTAATTCAAATAAATTCTACAATTCATTTACTCAAATAAATGTAATCATACACAGTACTTTAGTCTTATTCAAAGCAGGCAGAATGCTAGATCTAAAGAGCAGTAACTGACTAACCATCATTTTTACCCTTCCAGTCAACTATTATGCTGCAAATATCAATAACATCTTTAAGTTGTCATTGCTGGCAAATGACCATGGTATAATATAATAATTCATAGTTCATAATTCATAGATAATTCATGGCTCGGTGCTTCGAGTCGGGTGGTTCTTTGCCTAAACGTAGAGCATTCAAATCGCTTAAAGCCGAAGATTATGCCTTACTTGATTCTTAGTTGTTTGGCCATATTTTAATGCTTGGTTTGTCTTGTTTTAAATCATTTTAAGTCATCTTGAGGCCCTTTTGAAAGTTTGCCGAGGCCTCCTAATTGAGAAACACTAAGTTTACGCCTGGCATTAAGATCTGCATTGCAGTGTCAATGTTAATCTGTCACCTACTCAACTGTCAATCAACCATTGTGCTAAAAAAATGGGGTTTGAAACGTTGATGGTTACACACAGCTTAGAAACAAAACAAAAAACCTTTAAGACACACACCTTTAAGGCACGCACATGTTAAGATCAGTCACATGATTTGCTTCTTTCTCACTTTCTTTTTTATTTCCTTCCTTACTTCCATCTTTCCTCGTTATTTTCTTCCCTTTCTTGTTTAATTTCATCCCTTAGTTCTTTATTTTCTATCTATCTATCTGTCTATCTATCTATCTATCTATCTATCTATCTATCTATCTATCTATCTATCTATCTATCTATCTATCTATCTATCTATCTTTCTTTTCTTCTGTCTTTCAAAAACTAGTAACACACTGACATAATTAGTTATTTAGTCCTCCTGAAATCATAGACCCTGTCCTCGTCTGACCTCTAGTGATCAAATCACCTGAGACAGATCTTAACATCCGGTGTAAGCATCTCAGTGGAACAACAAACTAGCAGAGGTACTCTTTAGTTTTACTGGAGGGGAAAGGTGATGCGTGCTCTTGACAATGAGCTCATAGCAACACAAAACCAGTCGCGAGAACAGATGAGGTTTGTACCTGTGGTCCAAGAAGAGGAATTTCCACTCTAAACTGTGTCTGGAGGTGAATTCCTCATTGGGCTCCTCTACAGTACACATTTCCTGTCGAAACAGAGATTATAAACAGGACCATTCGAACTTATGAGCACGTCTAGCAGACAAAAAAACGAGAACAGAAACCAAGTGACCTACTTCTCACACTGAGTGTTTTGTATGCTGGTCATTTATCAGTGTCTTCACAAACAAAGCTAATTCTTGCACAAACATGTACAGTGTCTATCAACACACCCCCACACATATTCATCTTTTGTCATGATGAACATGTACACAGCAGATCTCACTGAGGTTGTCACTGTCTGTCAGGCAAATGTTAGAAGTCACAGGACCAATGAGAAGGTGCCAAGTCGGCTTTTGCTCAACCCACCTTGATAAACTGAGGTTTGGCTAACCTCACAGTTGCTATGAAACACACTCTGTCTTCAAAAGTGGGCCTCAGCGATCGCTGGATCACTCCCTCAAAGCCGTTACGTGTTGAGTTAGGCACTAAAGACAAAAAGACAAGCGAATCTTTATAAAAGGACGTTTTTTAAGAGAGAAATAATGAACAGTAAGCCTATTTTCTTCAGCCTACCATTAGGGGGCAGCAAACTGTGAGGAAACGTCAAGCACTTTTTGTATTTAAAACAGCAAGCTCCTGCAGTGTTCATTTTAACACGTAGTTAATGTTTTTTGATGAAAATGTCTGTTACATTTAGTCAATATTTCATTATCATATTCATTCATTCACACTAAAATGGGAAATGTGCACGCACACACGTTTTCATGTTTTATGGGGACTTTCCATAGTCATAATAATTTTTATACTATACAAACTGTATATTCTATCACCTTACACTAACACTACCCCTAACCCTACCCATCACACAAAACAGCATTTTTACATTTTCACAACCTCACTTACTATGATTTATAAGCTGTTTTCCAAGGACAAGGATTTTGGATATTGCCATCTTTGTGGGAACATTTTGTTCTAGTAAAAATCTAGGGTTTACCAGGCCACCCACACACACACACATACACACACACATATACAAAACTGCCATGGTATCTCTCTGAGAAGTTACCATTCAAATGTTTGGGGGCAGTAAGATTTAAGAAGTTAATATTTAAAGAAATGCTTATTTTTTCAGCAAGACATCTAAAAATGTTACAAAAATTATGTTAATAATTTTAACATAAAATAAAAATAAAAAGTATTGGTCTCTTCAAAATATTAATCAGCACAACTTTTTCAACATTGATAATCAGAAATGTTTCTTGCTCACCAAATTAGAACCATTTCTGAAGGATAATAATTCATAAAAATATTTCAGCAAAAATAAGTTTTTCCATGATTTAAAAAATGTATAAACAATTATTAATGTGTCAAGCATTAAGCATATAACGTATTTCTTAACATAAAATATGTAAGGGTTAATGCCCGACAAGGTGTCCATTGTCAGGTATTAATGGACGACGGCGAGGCGTGAACCGTCTGACGCGGTTGCCTCCGCCGAAGTCCATTAATACCTGACAATGGACACCTCGAAGGGCATTAACCCGCTTATACCATGGTCGCTTGCCAAATAACACATTTTTAAAACATTAGTTTCTATTTTAATTAGTTTTACAATCGAAATCTAAAGTTTTTACAAACAATAACTTGGTTTCCCTGGTTACGCCTGATGGTTTATTTACTAGGTGTCCTCTATCACTTTTTAATGGACACCCTACAGCCAATCAGAATCGAGTATTCACCCAGACCATGGTATAAAACATGAAAATTGTCCTTATGAAAACCTGAACTTATGAAATAATAGCATATAATTAGAATCCTAAGATAAGATCTACTTTTAAATTTTAATTAAAATGATTTAATTGTCATTGTGGATGTTCTTTTTTGTCTTATCTTTATTGTTGCTAAAAAAAAAACCTTCATTAACAAACATTTGTATCAGTAATTTAATTGAAAAAACTGCTTCCTGTGCTTATAAATACATCTTAAGGTGTAAAAGTTTTAATATTCCCCTATCAACTATAATTAAGTCTATGTGTAGGCTGATTCCCCCGGGGGAAAAAGTGTGAACACAGCGGCTCTGTGGGGAAACAACTCTCTTGTTTGATCATCTTAACCAATATTGGCTCCACCAATGGTGTGATTTTAGGACGAGGCTATCTGTTTTCAAGAACAACAAAACACACACACACACACAGAAAGTTTACCATTATATATATATATATATATATATATATATATATATATATGTGTGTGTGTGTATGTATGTGTGTGTGTGTGTGTGTGTGTGTGTATATATATATTAAAAAAAAACACAAATCCACAAAGCCACAAATGGTAAACTTTCTGTCTTAAAATCTGGGTCAGAAGCCTGTTTCTCTGGCACACTGGCTTTACACAACACTTCCTATTGAAATAATGATCCTTGCTCCATCTTCTTTCATAAGAAGCACAAGCAATCAAGCACTTGGCTGGGTAATTCAATAAATGGATCCATATGAAAGACTCGGCTGATGCCGCGGGTGCTCGTTCTGACACTCACCAGTGTTGAGGGACTTAAAGTTTCCGATGAACTTGACATACTCATAAACGGGCGGCTCTTTCGGGTCGATCGTGCCCCGGAGCATGTGACAACAGAACTCTAACTGGTTCTTTGCTGCAGGGAAGCAAACAAAACAAAACAAAACAAAACAACAAGAAAACAGCATTAATGAGCTATAGTCTAGTCTCAGAAATAAGACAATAACAGAGAGAACAGAGGAAACAGAATGAGAATGAAGCCAATGATTTGGTCATGAGGAGATGATAAACATGTATGAGAGCGATTCTTACTCTTTAGGTAGTCTGGGGTGAGGGTCTCTCCTTCCAGCATGTGTGTGGACAGGGCTTTATATACCTCCGAATGCTCACCAAGTGGGAGGAAATTCAACAGATTCTGATCCACAAGATCAGACTGAAAACACAACAACAGACTTTGTCAGTATCTCTCATACTTGCACAGTAAAGCTGCATTCACGTGGACGGTGTTTAAATTGCTGGAGGTTGCAGAGTTATTTTTTCTAGCAAACATTCTGTATCAACCATTGTATTCATAACTGATCAGGTGACAGACAATTGCACAACCTTTAGTGGTCGCCGCATTGTGCCACTGCTCATTTGCATTTAATGTTACAAAAAATTCTATTTCAAATAAATGCTGTTCTTTTGAACTTTCTATTTACCAAAGAATCCTCAAAACATAATATTAAGCAGCACAACTGTTTTCAACACTGACAATCAGAAACATTTCTTGAGCGGCGAATCAGCATATCAATACCAATACCAATTGCTCCCATACCCCCAATCGCTCCCCGGGCACCGCAGTGAATGGCTGCCCACTGCTCCGGGTGTGTGTGTCCACGGTTTGCAGTGTGTGTGTCTTCACTACTCACTGCTCCTAATGTGTGTGCACTATCTTAGATGGGTTAAATGCAGAGGACAAATTCCGAGTATGGGTTACCATACTACGCCTTCACATCTCACACACACATTACAATGATTTATGAAGGATCATGTGACACCGAAGACTCGAGTAACGAGGCTGAAAATCCAGCTTTGCCATCACAAGAATAAATTACATTTTTAAATATATTAAAATTGTAATAACATTTCCACAATATGACTGTTTCACAGTATTTTTGATCAAATAAATGAAGTGTGTTCATACTCACAGGTAGATGTTCTAATAAAGACGTAACGCTTTCTGAGACGTAGATTATGTTGCCGTCCGTCATGATGGCCAGAAAGAAGCCATCTAACGCCTAAAAGAATAAAGCAATGAAGAATATCCATAATACTGTAGTTTTAGCATTTACTGAATTAACACACATGAGTAGGGGCTTTAGGCAAGTGTGTGTACCAGTAAGAGAAAGTCCTCACCTCCAGCATCAGCTGTGTGAACTCCTCATTGCTAAGGAAGGGCGGCTTCCAGTCCTGACGGATTTCACTTGACTCAGACTGCGCAGCAATTTCTGATGGTAAGACAATACAAACAACAAGAGTTCGGTTTCAAATACAGGAGGACAAACTTTACAATACAAGCTTATTTTCATAAGGTTAATAAACTAAATGTCTGATTAATTATTAAATGTTTACTTTATTTATAACAGAATGAACTCCTAGAGCATAATTATTATGTACTTATCAATATTAGCACCGTAAAACAGGGTTTTTATATCTCTTTCAAAAAATTTTTTTTGAATCTCTTTCAAAAATGGTCTCATCCCCAAAAATAATACCAAAAGCAATCCTTCCATGAGGAATATAGCGACTAAAAGATGTCCTAATTTCTTTGGTGGTGCCTGTTCAATCTTTTGCTTTGACTGCAGCTTCCAATTTGTTGTATGCAGACTACCGGTAATTGTTTTATGCAGACTTTTGTCTATATCAGAAATATCTACTTCTATATGTTGAGTGAGAAAAGCAAACTGTGGTGGAGGTTTTACACGTTTTACATGTCATCAGACGGCTCCTTCCTGTCTAAGTGGGCGGTTCTTGGCCAGAATACATCGATAGTAACTAGTCAACTAAACAATTACAGAGAAAAAATTGTATGTCAAAAATGTTGAATACATTATTGATTGAAAATATGAAAAGTTTTTTTTTTTTTCTTTTTTTTTTTTTCTTTTAGTCAATGAAAATATTAAGTTGACTTGTATTTTCAAAATGATAACTGATCTAAAACGTATGACAAATCGAGATCTAAAAATATCTGGTAACTAATAATTGGTATGAAACTGCAGTAACCTTTGTGCTTGCGCAGGAAGTCGATGCTCTTTTGTAGGATGGTAGACTTGTCCATCTTGCGGGTGTTTCCCGGCAACATAGTGCCCAGTTCCTTGATGAGCACATTGAACTGGTCTCGCCTCTTCTTTTCCGACTTGTTCCTAGATACTCTGTAGGTGGAAAAACAAGAGGTGGAAAATTCCACAGTGGAAATCAATCGTTGACTTTAAGATAATAAGATAATGACATAATTTCATTGGTATTTCAGAAGCTTTCAAAGTCACAGTTGAGCTCTAAACTGCACGTCATGTAACTACCTATTAATTATCATAAATTCTTCAATTTACCCCTAAAATTGATAATGAGACACTATCTGATCTGAGAAAAATCTTGCAATGCTGAGAGAAACCATTTCACGGTTCTGTGATTGTATATAGAAGATGAGGGTGAATCTGTGCACTCAGGTCTAAACAGTCATAACTAGGTCACACTTAAGTTTCTATTCCTGATGCAAAACCACTTTAGATATACAAACGTGGAAAAGGACTTGTCTATACAATCCTCTAGTGTAATGAATCATGTTTAATCCATTCTTCCATGAGATAATGGAATGAGGGGTTGGCTCACAATAGAAGTTTGCCTTGATTAAGAGAAAGAAATTCCCATTGAGCTACCATAATCATAATGTTTTGTTTGTATAATCACCTTTTTGCTTTGTCCTTCTCATCTTCTTCCATCAACCCATCAAAGATACTGCTGTCATCCCTGAAATGAGACCAATAGTAAAAGCGGTTAGACCAGCTTGACCAATGTGAGCTCTACCTAGCTATATCAAAGACAGCTTCATTCTTCACCCATCCCAATGTTAGTGGGATTGTTCCCCAAAAATTAATAATGAGGAACTAACGCTTTCAAGATTTCAAACAGGGCACAATAAGTCTTCTGAAGTCATATGATAGCTCTGTGTGAGGAACAGACTGAAATTGAAATCATTTTTCATTGTTCAAATATTCACCAAAAAATGAATATTCTGCCAATTACTCATGTTTTTCTAAACCCATAAGACCAAAACGTTGATCTTACTTTTTAATCAAAGTCTTCTGAAGAGACATGATCACTTATATGATGAACAGATTTAATTTAGGCTTTTATTCACATATAAACACTGATCAACGCTAATTCATAGGGCACATCAGATATGGTATCGGAAGCTCAAACATGCTTGGATTTCTTCTACGAAATTTTATGAAATTTTTGAAGCATCAATGTTTTTGTGGAATGGCCTGTCACTAGAGGGACAAAAATCTATCATGTTTTATTAAAAATATCGGTCACACTTTATATTAGGGTCCAGTTCTCACTATTAACTTACTATTAACTACGACTTTTGCCTCAATAAACTCCTAAATATGGTTTATTAATGTTTGCAAGGTAGATGTGTAAAGTTTAATGTATTGGGTAGGATTAAGGGATGTAGAATATGGTCATGTAGAATAAGGCATTAATATGTGCTAATAAACAGCCAAACTAAACTTAAGTGTTACCAAAATATCTTTATGTGTGTTTCCAAGATCAACGAAAGTCTTATGGGTTTGGAACGACATAAGAGTAAGTAAATGATAACAGAATTTGTGGGTGAACTATCCCTTTAACTGCTGAAACTAGATCAGTCAGATCTGTGAACAAATCATTCGGAATGGTTTTGTGAACTGCAAGATCAAACTCAAAAGGACTATTAATTCCCTGAATCAAATATTGCTGATGCTTGAATCATTATCTTGACATTCTTTCTGTCCCTGTTCATTGTAATTGCATGGAAAAGAGCGGCCAGAACAATCTTCAACATGTCCTCTTTTCTGTTTCACTGTCATACAGGTTTGGAACGACATGAGGGTGGGTAAATGAGTGAGCGAGTTAATGAGGAAATATAAAAACGACTAAACAGAGAAAATGTTTAAGCCATTTCTTCTGATGCCCCACAATATTTCATCATAATCAGATCAGGCAATAAATCATTGATAAAACAGGCAGTAGGTCAGCAATGGAGGTGGCAGTGAGAGGCGGACATAAAGGTCTGAAGGGGCGCTGTGTGTGTGTGTGTGTGTGTGTGTGTGTGTGTGTATATATTTAGATACCCAGTGTTCTCTGACTCAGCTGCTTTGTGAGCACAAGACAGAAAGCAAGACCAGCTGGTCATGGCAGAGGATCTGAGAACAGTTTGTAACAGTATGGGTTTGGGAAGACATGAGGTCGAGTGAGTAAATGACAGTTTATGTATGATCTTTTAAAGGTCATCTCAACACGACAACAGTCACTCTGTCTTTTTCAGCTTTGAGATAATTGGTCTTTTGCACAGGGTGTTCAAATGTGTGTCTATCTCTGGAACTGAAGAGATCATAATGACCTTTCATTTATTGTGTGTAGGTAGAGTGATGCGTGTACACAAGTGAATTTGAGTTTTTTTGTGTATTTGCAAAGTTACAAATTAATGAGTGCAAACAACAGGCTGGGTAAATAAACCAATGTGCATTTTGCTCTGCCGCTGGGTGTCCATTACCAACATTCTTACACAAACAATCCAGAGTTTGCCCCAGTCCATTTGCATTAATGGTTGTGGGTGTGTGAATGTGTGTTTGAGTGAGGAAGCACCCACTGCTCTAACAATGCCACATAATATATTCGATATTATTGCTGCATGTGAAAAGATTACAGATATGCAGTTTTGCAGGAAACAGAAAAAGAAAATAAAGGGAAAATTTTTTTGCAAATAATGTCTAACGTCTATTAGTGATTCTAAAAATACACTGACGTCACTTGGCTGCCAAACTAAAATATATTTATATCAGCTCTGTGAATACAAAGCCATCTGCTTAAAATGGTGGCCGCATATAATACGAAGAGGTAAGATTGACTAAGAAAATTTAAACGAAACAATAAGTAGTAGAGTCAAGTACAAGTCGTAGAGTCAGAAAAAGCAAAATATTTTCACCTAATTTCAATTTACATTGTGAACACAGAAAAACAAGTGTAAAAAAAAGCCCATAAAATGGCTTGCTGAGCAGAGTTTTTCCTGTATTGATTTATTTTTCTAATTAGTGGCTTGCAAAGGGCTTACAAATGCCTTGTCTTTCATTTAAAAATAAAAATAGCCACTATGTTTTAGTCAGCACTACCATTCAAAAGTTTAGGTTTGGTAAGATTTTTTAACGTTTTTTAAAAAAGTCTCTTATGCTCATTAAAGCTGCATTTATTTTATTAAAAAAAAATAGTAATGATTTCAATTGGAAATAACTGTTTTCTATTTTAATATATTTTAAAATGAAATTTATTCCTGTGATGGCAGAGCTGAATTTTCAGCATCATTGCTTCAGTCTTCAGTGTCACATTATCCTTCAGACATCATTCTGATATGCCGATTTGCTGCTCAAGAAACATTTCTAATTAATATCAATTTAGAAAACAGTTGTTTTCAGGATTCTTTGATGTTGAAAGTTGAAAAGAACAGAATTGATCTGAAATATAAATCTTTTGTAACATAAAAATATAAATGTCTTTACTGTCACTTTCGATCAATTTAATGTGTCATTGCTGAATGAAATTATTAATTTCTTTCCAAAAAAAAACATCCTTACTGACCCCAAACTTTTGAACATTAGTGTAAAACCATAGCCACAAACCATGATTGGCTACTTTCCATCACAAAAGAGAGGACACATATTCGTTGAACGTAAGATGCATTTAGTACGTTTTCCAGCCTTGGAGCCGTAGTACCATCACATTATGTATGAATTGCAATTGAATGCTTCGGTTTGCATTTAAAGCCACACACTCAACATTCATCATTCACTTCCAAATGCGTCACTGCGTCTGCCACTACAGCCTCGTGCGTGACACACAGCCAGCATTAGAGATTGTGTATCGGCTCATGACTGACCTCATTCCACACCTGTCTTTAGGCTTAAAGTTGCTGTATATAAAAGACCCTCCACACAGTGACAGGACACACACACACTCACACAAATTAAAGTGAGAGGAGAGCTGTAATTGTTTTGAAGACACAAACAAGTCCATTAGTCACTGCACGCTCATTGTGTGGCATTTTCTTTCTCACACAATCTATCCGACTAGGCAACTACCCTTCGAACGACTTGTTTTGAACATGCACCTCATTTAACTATACTGAAATTAAGCTAATATGAGCAATTAGAAGTAGAAAAATGTGATGACCTACATTTATACTACAAAAACAATGCAGTGCTTGTGTATTAATTTCACAGTTCTCTCTCGAACACACGCACTTAGAGGATGTGGATGGCTGATTATTAACTTTAATAGTGTTTGTGTCGTGAGAGAGACAGAGTGACCGGTTTAACTGCTATCTTCCTGATTCCTGGAAAGCAAACACACCAACAGTTGACCACAACAATGCAATAAAGATGTCAACTGATGCCAGAGATCTAGTTTCAAAGCACAGCATTGATCACAATGCATTCACAGAGGCTCGACGTGCCCTGAATAGAGTGGTAGAGTGCAGGAATGACATCACTTTGTAGGCCAAAACATGGAAACGAGTTAGGATTTGAGCACTTCTGGTTCCATCGTCCCGAAGTCACAATGTTTTTTTGTTTTTTTTTAATGGGGTTTTGGTTAAATGGCTGAAATAAGGTCTGTGGTGAACACAAGCTCAAGACAGTTTCACGTTTTATTCTACATCAGTACTATTTTTGAAGCTGTTACATGTCTTGAAAAAGGCAGTGGCTAACAAGTGGCTAAATGAGACTACAGAGGCTGTCGAGGAGAGTAAACGTCATCACGCCGAAAAGGTAAACTCAGTTCGCTTTTACAGCCTTGTTATGCTTATAATTGTGCTCTTATAAACTATTCTAACTATTCCTCTTTTTTTAGATAACTGAAAGAGTTGTCGGAAGCTTAATGATGGTGATTGGTGACGTTGAAGTCGTTTATAACCTACCTTTAGCTTTTTACTTCTGCCAACTGCATTTAGGCTTCAAAATTCATAAAAGTTTGTGATAATTATCTTGATGGACAAAACGTGCAAGTATCATAAACTTTTGTTGATCACAGAGCTTGTTTGTTTGTAGCGATAATCCAAAAGCCTATGGGAAAATCCTATTGGGTTTTTGGAGAGGGAACCAGTGTGATGCTAACTGCCGATTGGCCTACAAAGTGTTGTCATACCTGCACCACTCTATTCACTCTTTGCCAGGAGTTTCATAACGCCGAATCCGCCATTGTGTCCGACAAACTAACCAGACAGACTGTCGTCGGTGGACTTAAACTTGAAAAATGGTGTGTATTGACGTATTTCCGCAGTTGAAACAACATACTTCCTTGATGTTTATTCATGTTTATTTCAAAGTTCTTTGCGAAGGGTCAATTAACCATGATGTTTATTATCAAATGTAAATTTTGCCTAAGACTGGAAAAAGAGGAGTATGTGTTATAGTGCTGCATGTTTACCAAAAGGCATAAATTACTGGCAAATATTAAGAGCCAATAGTTAACTAGAAGCCAAAAGGAAAACATAATTTAGCAGTGTTGGCCACATAAAGTGGACTTCCTGATTGGACATTGTTTTTCAAATGAGATCCAAATGGCAATGGCAATGCCCCATGCTCATTTAAATTAAAGACAAAAATGTAATTTAATTTAAGATAAAATTAAGATAATAGTTCATCCAAAAATGAAAATGCTGTCTTCATTTACAACACTGTTCGTAAGTTTAGGGTTAAAAAAAAATTATGCTGAAAATTCAGCTTTGCCATCACAGGAATAAATGAAGTAATGTACACATAATTCTCAATAAAGCTTAAGTGTCCCATTTTATCTGTATTCACCTTAACTGTAACTTTTCCTCAAGAGTTTTTAATGCAGCCCAGAACTATTCAACACACATTTGACCTAGATTTGCTCGATGAAATGTTTATCAGTGGATATCAGAGATGTGGACTTGAGACTCCTGACTTAAACTCAAGTCCTATTGCTTGACCTGGCAAACATTACAATCCTTAAAACTAACATTTGCCAGTTTGGACAATCACAAGAAGTTGTGACTGAATTTCACCCAAGTTTCTGTCAGTGTGATATATGTGTGCGGAAGAAAAATATCAGGTATGACCATTCAAAAAAATCATCATTAACTTCATCAGACATCCCAAAGAACAATCTCTGAACAAATTTGGTTGTATCAACAAGAAAATATGTGTCATAATGCTGGAATGTACATCATCGAGCCCGCTGGATGTTTAACAAGTAATGCTGAACTAAGTTTTAGGTTTTTAGTCCAATTTAATCTGACATGTGTTGCTTTACTGATATGTTTTACTTGCCTTACTTATGTGCATATTTATATTTTAGCATATTTAAAACTTAAACCTGACATAAACTATAACATGAGATGTGACATGAACGGCTTGAGAATTAATGACAGATAAAAACCAGAGAACCTTGACTAACAAACTGTGACGTGTCCCAAAGTCATAGAGGGTAAAATGTGTAGACATTAACAAATGCAATCATGATGGATGTCACTGCGTGGTGAAGTCTAAATGTATCCGTTTGCACTTTTTCACTTTGGCTTAACTGTACAGCAGGACCAGTCCCATCACTTCAGGATGAGCGAATATGTGTGCATAACAGCTCACCACATTAAAAAAGTTAAGGTAACACTTTAGGTTTCATTAGTTAATATTAGTTAACATGAACTAATAATGAACTGCACTTCTACAGCATTTATTAATCTTAGTTTATGTAAATTTCAACATTTACTAATACATTATAAAAATCAGAAGTTGTATTTGTCAACATTAGTTAATGCACTGTGAACTAACATGAACAAACAATGAACAGTTGTATTTTTATAACATTAACAAAGATTAATATACAGTAACAAATGTATTGCCCATTATTAATTCTAATGTTAACAAATGAAACCTTATTGTAATGTGTTACCAAAGTTAATCACAAACTCAGACTGAATTTTAACAAAAAGCGCTATCATGAAAATGAAAGATTTACCATAACTAAAAAAAGAATTAAGAGTTCCAGTGGGGTATGTTTTTTTTATATTATATTAAGAATAATGTTAACTGCTGCATATTAAATATCAAAATGCAATAACTTCTTTCGATGGTGCGGAATCATTTAATATTTATTATCCAGTACCAGGATATTGGACATCTGGATTTGAAAACACATGAAATCTGATAAATAAAAATAAATAGCAAAGAGCACATTTATTGTGTTCTTTATCTGGCATCAGATACAATATTAGCTAAATAATAATTAATAATATGTGTATATTCATTTGTAATTTCTACATTATGATAAACTAAATAAACTACTAAAATAAATATTGAATATGTATTTATTAGCAGCTTATACATTGCTATTAGTTCTATCGTAATTATATTAACATGCAATGCATGTAATAAAGATGCAACTCAGTATGCTGAACATCAAATATTCAAAATTGTTAATAACAAATAAACAAAAATATGTATAGAGTAAAAAAATTGGAAAATAAAAACAAGTACTTCTCATCCCATGTCAGAGGTGTGGAGCTTCATTCTCACATGCTACCTTTTTTTCTCTCACTCAAATCAATCAACACAAACCAAGAGCAAAATACGTACAAGTTAAAACGACTGTGTAAAATGCATATGAAATCCCCCAGTGTTCTGCCTAGAACGTGTCCTGTGTGAAGGGCCACTTAGAGCTCACGAGGGTCTGAGAGACGAGAGGATTTCACTGAATAAGGTAAGAAAATACAGATTGTTCAAGCGCCATATGGTGATGGTTTTAAGTCTCTGTTTTCGACCGTAGGTGCCATCTCCAGTTACTTCACCAGGAAACCTTTGAGAGAGGAAAATGGAGCTGCTGCTCTATTCAGCGTGGCGGTAATCCAGAGATTAGCCTGAAAAATTCCACACCGCTGCCACACAACGGCCCATCTCACTGTCACTCAACAGGCTCGACCAGTTAGAAAAAAGCCGGGTGCATCGAGGCTGGCCAGAGTGGGCATGTTTAATGTCATTCCATTCACTGCTGTCTCTATAGCAACCGGCCATGGGTGTGTTACATTTGCATTTTAGAGGGAAGGAAAGCTGTTTACGAACATGGATATTAAGATTGTTTAATAGGAGCGCTTCATCTCTGCTGCACCGTAACTGTAACCATGGTTACGGTGTCAGGCAAAAGATGCTGTTATGCGGTGCAGGGCAGGAACTGTCTTGGTTTGAATGAAAATAATAATGGAGATGTTTATTAGCCATTTTATAGATGTTCTGTGTTTTTCTGATACATGTTTTTTGTAGATTTTGGCTATTGTTAAAGGGATAGTTCACCCAAAAATACAAATTATTTCATCATTTACCCTTAAATTGATTAATTTATTCTTCTGTTGAACACAAAAGAAGATATTTTGAAGAATATGGGTAACCAAACAGTTTATGGGCCTATGGAAGTCAATGGGGAGCATCAACTGTTTGGTTACCCATATTCTTCTAAATAACTTCTTCTGTGTTCAGCAGAAGAAAGAAACTCATACAGGTTTGGAACAACTTGAGGGTGAGTACATGATGACAGAAGTTTCATTTTTGGGTGAACTATCCCTTTAATCGATTCTTTAAAGGATGGTTTGGGGTCGACCAAGGACTTACCGGTCTATGCTGGAGGTCATTTTTGTAGTGTGTTCAGGGTCGCAGTTGTAGAGAGAGGATCTTTAAGCGTGAGGTAGACATTTGTACATTAACCTGGGTAACAAAATGACAACAACACATTTTTTTTTTAATTTAATGCAATTTAAATGTGTTTATTTAAAAGGCACTCCTTAAAATACATTTAAAAAATCTTCTCTACTTCTACTGTTTTATTAGGGCTGTCATGATACCAAACATTCAGCAGTCAATACAAAAAAAAATAATTAAATGTAGTAGTAAGTGCTTCCAGTTTTTCAAGAAACAAAATTGAATAAAGACATAAATAAAGTAGATAATGCTTGACATTTTTCAGGTATCTAACAGCATAAAAGTCTCAGAATTAATTAGAAAACAATCATAATAATAAAAAAAAAGATCTATTAAGTTGCATTTAGACTGTAAGGTGTAAATGTAAAGATCTCATACTTTGACACACATCTGTTTTTTTTTGTTTTTTTTTTGTTTTTTTACATCTGTTTACATTAAAGTCACCATAAAATCAAAATGGACAATTCTTATTATTTTTTTATGAAATATTGCAGTATTTATTATAAATAATTTATCAGTGCACGTCATTTTTTTTTTTTAAATCCCCTTGTAATCTTTAATCAAAATAACTTCTCCCTCTTGCAGCAACATGATCTCTTCTCTTCTCTGATGACATGTTTTCTGGCGTGAGGGCGGGACAACCTGTCACTCAAAATCAAGTCCCGACCAAAATTCTTTCTCGAGAACACGAAGCTGTTTCACTCGAATATATACGTCACAATAGGGAAGAAAAGATGAAACTTCCTTTCTATGCCGACTGTTTATACAGCAGAAAGAATGGCATAGTATTTTGTTTTACTATGCCAATCTTTTTTTTTTTTTTTCACTTATACTTTTTTTATTTTACTAATACACTACCTTGTAGTGAAGTTCTGGTACTTTTGACGTCCTTATTTTTCACTAATGAGGTTACGATATTGCTACAATATTACTGCTCCTGATATAGTCGTCTCTTATAAGATGAATTGCTTGTGTTTTTCCTCATTTGTAATTTATTTTATATAAAAGCGTCCACGAAGTTATTAAATTAAAATGCAACAATGACCCATGTGGAATAAACAACAACTAAATACGGTAATTCATTCAAAAGCAAACTAACCTTCAGGCGTGCTTGCTCTAAGGAAGGAAGAGAGAAGCTTGCCACAGGATGTAGGATGAGGACAATCGGTGGGCAAGACAGAAGGTGCGTGTGAATATGAATGTTTTCGTGTGCAGGGTCAATCAGAGGATTCTGAGGTCAAGGTAGAAAGGCCTGCTGTGGGTCCCTGTGGGGTGTATGTGCTTTCAGTCGGGTGTGAGACTGGAAGCACCACATGTTAGCTCTACCTAAGAAAAAACAGAAACAATCTGCATTATGATTACACATTTTATACTGTATGTAATGAAGGTAGCATGTTAAATATATATTCCTTAAATCATTTTAGATTTAGAAGAGATGATGCTTAATTTAAGAAAATATATGTCACATGAAATAACTGTCCAGACATGAAATAAAAAAGCCTAAATTAAATTGTAAATCGTTCCATTGTGAATCAATATGCAAGCATAGCTGGCAAGAAATAAATTATGTTGTGATTTTAAAGACAAATGAATTGTAATTTATGAAATAATTTGGAAAGAAATACACTCACTCATGTCATTATTTCTGTAATAGCAGCAACGCTCCTGAACCACGGTAAATCTGCTCTTAAATCTGAAACAGAAACAGAAATTAGTCATATAAACATCAGGCTCCTGATTCAATTACATTAGAGGAACTAATAATACATTAGCATAACTGGTGCTAAGGAGTTTATAACCAAAATAAAATGAAATAAAAACATCTGAATTCATAAAACTAGGCATTCAGGTTTCAAGATAAAAACATCCCTTTGACTCAGTAAGCCTAGGAAGAGTCATGACCTTGAAAGTTAAACTGGTAAACATTCTGCAACGCAGAGGAGAAAAGCATAATTACCGCTATACCCTAAATGATGAACTGACATTTAACATTTCACCCTGGACTAACAGTTCTGTCCATCCCAAAATAAACTATTCAGCCTAACCCTGCAGGATATTTTACAAGGCCACAGATGTTGTGATGTACTGCCAAGCTTGATAGATGACTTGGCAAGACTTTCTCCACCAAAGATAAACACTTAATACAGTAAAAGCAGAGCCGAAGTTCAAGCGTTCATAAGAACATACAGAATTCACTGTCATCACCAGTTGACTGCAGTCTGATGTGCGCTGTGCTAATCACAGTAGTCATTCACATTCACTTGCCGGGAAAAGAAAAAAAAAATAGATAGTTCACCTAGAAATAATTTACTTAATTTGCTTTACATTTACTTTCATTGTACGAAAATTAAAAAATCTTTGTTTGTGTTCCACAGAAGAAAGAAATAGGTTTGTACTGTTGTTTTCTTTTATATGTGTCCTTTTGTTGTTTGCATGAAAAAAATAAAAAATTAAAAGGATAAAATAAAATAGAAATAACAATTAAAAATTCAAATTCTAATTAAAAAGATAAAATAGAAAAAAAATTGTATACATAGTATATATATATATATATATATATAAAATATATATATATATATATTATATATATATATATATAAAATATATATATATATATATTATATATATATATATATATATATATATATATATATATATATATATATATATATATATATATTATATATATATATATATATATATATATATATATATATATATATATATATATATATATATATATATATATATATATATATATATATATATATACACTGTATATATATATATATATATCAAAATAATAATAATAAAAATTATAAGTGCCTCCCTTCATGTGGGAGTGCATAACTCTTTGTACTCCTGTATACAACTCTGGTAAAATGAGAACAGGCATTCGTTCTCTATGGAAATCACCCATGAAAGAAGCCGTGAGAGTGAGCTGGGTGAGACGAGAAGAAGCTGTAGTACGCTGACAAGCTGAAAGACGTGTCCAGGGAAGTGCATGTGTCAAAGGCACACACCCCTGAGGGCAGTCTATATATAGCAGTGGTGGTGCGGTATTGCCTTCACATCACTCATATTAGGTTTCCATGTCTTGAACAGGCAGACTGCAGTAATAAATGAGCATCTTCTGAATAGAGACGACAGCACCCTGTTCTCTTTATTATAAACTTCATTATCCCAAAAAAAAAACAAAAAAAAAAATGCATGTGACGTTCAAGTACAAATTTACACAACTTCACAAACAAGAGTAGCCGCTTTGACCCAGTTCAGTTCTTTAATAAGCATTAGGTTTGTGATAAAAGTTGGGTCAAAGTGCATGTGCTTTTCAAGATTACTACTATCAGAATACAGGTTACAGACTGTATTTTGGCTAATTCTCTCAAATACTTAACATTTAGGCTATTTTCATGCATGGTTTGATTGTCTAGTCTGAACCAGAGTTTGATTCGATCCTATTTCCACCGCAAGTCTCTTTTTACATTGAATTCTTTGGGTCCAAATTATTTGGGTGATACGTACCATCACTAAGAAAAACTGCAGCAGCTGTTAAACACTGTAACTAGCTAACAACTCTGCATATTATTATTATTAAGAATCTTTTAAAATATGTTTTTACAAGAATGTCCTGGCCAAGATGGTTACTGTAAAGAAACAAAAATAGTCGAGATCAAACATTAAAAAGGCAACAGAAAAATACAAATAATTAGAAACTACAAATAAAATGCAATATGAAAAGCACAGTGAAAATGAAATAATAAAAAATAAAAAAAAAAAAAAAATAAAAAATCATAAAATAAAAATAAATGTAAAAAAATTCAGTGTAAAAAAAAATATTATCTGGGATTGCTTCCCATAAACCTCAGACCACCTTTCCAAGCCTTTGCACCTTTATGAATCGCTAGTGCTCACCCAACTTCAGAAAACCACTTTCACACCAACCAAATGAAACGAGCTCTGACGTCAAACAGACGCAGAGTCCTCTCTAGTGTGAAAGCACCCCTAAAGCTCAAAAGACACTCTTAAAACTCCCATAAAGATATTTCTTTTTTGCATACTGCAGAGAAAAGCCTTCTGTCAGTCAGTCACACAACACAGCATAATGCTAGAACCCATTACTGTATTTGTCCCCCTGCCAGAAACAGTCAGTTGTTCTTGTTTACAAGCTTGTACTTTATGGGCATTTCAATGGTCTATAAAAAGGATAACAGCAAAGAGTATGGCGTAATGCTAGACGTTAGCGTGACTTATCAGCTACCACACAGATTGAGCAACAGTTCTGGAGTGGCGTCAGTTAATTTTCATATGACATTCACACGCAGAACGGACACGCATACCTAAACACACCCACAGATTCTTATGAGCTCAAAGAAGAAGAAGAAAAAAAAGCACATGTAACTGGGTCATTCTTCAATTGGAGTGATGAGAGACAAGATTTGAAAAACAAAATGATTGTCATTTTTTATAATAAAATGTATGGCTATGTTTAAATTGCACAATTGCACATTGATTTATAATTTTAGTCAAATACGTGTGCACCACCCAGGTAACATCACAGACTCTAAAACATGAAACTGTCTGGAATTTTGCAACATTTAGGCCTATGAAAATTAATTAGAAAGAATGATATATGTATATATATATATATATATATTAGGGCTGTCAAAAGATTAATCGCAATTAATCGCATCCAAAATAAAGTTTGTGTTTACATAATATATGTGTGTGTACTGTGTATAATTATTTTGTATATATAAATGCACACACATGCATGTATATATTTAAGAACTATTTGCATACATATACTGTATATATATTTATATAGTTTATATTATATATACATATAATTTTTTTTATATATAAATAAAACACTTTTCTTAAATATATACATGCATGTGTGTGTATTTATATATACAAATTTAATTATACACAGTACACACACATATATTATTAAAAACAAACTTTATTTTGGATGCGATTAATCGCGATTAATCTTTTGACAGCCCTAATATATATATATATATATATATATATATATATATATATATTTTTTTTTTTTTTTTTACAATTTCATTAAATTGTACATGGTAAACAAAATCTATATTCACAATATAACCACTTTATTTGTGTATTGCAATTAAATCCCAGGATAACTCTTTGATGTATACTGGGAACAGGCAGATTTTATTACACGTGAAATCTCTCCAACTTAATTAAATATTTAAAAACAAAAATTCAACTTTTAAGAGTTCGCAAATTGTTTTAACCCTAGATCATACCAATATGCAAACTCTTTATGATTTATTGCCATTTAAAGGTAGAGGGACACCACTTGCCACCTCAAACGAAGAATGACCCAACTGCCTATTAAATCCGGCTTCCAAAAGAAATATTGTACAACAAATGTCAAACAAATTTACACCAGAAATGTGAATAAAGATATCTAGATATAAATGTACTAATTGCATTTGAATGTTTTGTATACAAGTCTCATCGAATTCTATAAAGCTGGGTTAACAACAAAGAAACCTCTGGGAAGGAAGTTTATTTAGTTGATTGGTTGAGTTTAATTAGCTGCTAACATAGCCACATTCCTTTAGGTGAAATGCACAGATGCAGTGGAGACACACTAACTCACGATGATCGCTATAATGCACTATGGTCCATGGTCCTCGGAGGTGTTTGACAAGTGTGCTACTGATAACACTGGTAATAATTGGAAATGTCACTTTCAAGGTCTCAGTTTTACTATGAGTGTCACATGCAGGTCTGGAGCTCCGGTCACGGCACGCTGCACACCAGCTATGTCCCCCTACCGATCACTACATGTGACTACTGACCCAGATAACACACAAAAACAAAATAAAGAACGGCATACCGACTCAGATCACACCCAATTTAGCCACTCCTGCAACATTTAGAAAAAGAAAGAGAAAGCCAACACAAACAACCGCAAACAAGAAACATAACAAGACACAAACTAATAGAATACTAAATTACAGTGTGTAAATGAAGAAAAACAATTAAATTAAAGCACAAAAAAGTATTGGAATTTCTAATAGAATATGGAATTATGGTACGAAATTTTTTAACAAATGAATACTTTTGTGCATCAAGGATCCTGAAGAAAAGTAACATGATTTCCCCAACAATATTAAGCAACACAACTGTTTTCAACATTGATAATAATAAGAAATGTTTCTTGAGCAGCAAATCTGCATATTAGAATGATTTCTGAAGGATCATGTGACACTGAAGACTGGAGTAATGATGCTGTAAATTCAGCTTTGCCCTCACAAGGGGGAAAAAAACCTTATTAAAATAGAAAACAGCTGTTTTAAACTGTAATGATTTTACTGTATTTTTGATCAAATATGCAGCCTTGGTGAACATATTTTGTAAGTTGGTGTATAGGATTCCAAACATATTTTGTAAGTTGTTGTATAGGATTCCAAACATATTTTGTAAGTTGGTGTTGGTGTAGATCTTTCCAGCACATATTCTCAGTAGGACTATTATGAAACCAATAGCATAAAATATCCCTGTAGAACATCAAAAGGGATTTAAAATAAATCCGTCATAATTTTAAAACACCCACAGCTCCTCTTGAGATTTCCTTTAACCTTCCAAAGCGAAACAATATTCCAATACAATGAACATGGAGTTCTAAGAAAGACTACATATACAAAATACAACAGGATTCTAAGAATTAAAAATAAATGAACACAAACCCCAGGTTAAAATTTTGGACAAAAACAAAATGGGAATTTTCTAACAGGGAATTTCCTACAACATAAAAATCACATTTTCTAGAACACAAATTTACGACTATTATGAGCAGCAAAATAATAAAATATCCTTGTAGAATATCAAAAGGAATATAAATATAACTGTCCACATAGAGGACTAAAAAAAAAAAAATAACAAAAAAATAAAAAAAAAATTCCTATGGGAATTTCAGTTCATCCAGGAGGATCATTTTGGATTCCATTAGGATCATTTAGGATCGGTTCCAGGAATGCTCAAAATTGAATTCAGGATTGTTTGACAAGGCACACAAAAACTCCTGACAGTTTTCATTGAAATCTTTTTGATGTTTGTGGGCTGTGAAATGAAGATATCTGGCATTTAGATGCTTTCCAGATATGAGTCACAATAACTTAAAATGATGAGTTGAATTCCAACATGAAAACAATTGCTAAACTACAGGGGAAATAAGGAAGAGGAATCCTCCGACTCTGTGCCACAGATATTTCCTTAACACATAAAACATGTCATTTGCACATACAAAAATAGATATCCAAAGGATTTCTTAGAATGGGGGAGAACACAGAAAGGGAGAGGGACAGGGAGTATTCTGGGAAAAACAAGAGAAGGGCACATGTGGAGAGGCGATGAAGAACTGGAAAAAGAAGTATGGATAGAGTCAAATATTTTCTGTTCACCTAAATATGGAGTGAATTTCGCAAGAAAAAGCAAGGCATGTAAAGCCATGAAAGAGGGCACGAGAGAAAAAGGGATAAGAAGGCATGCAAGAAGAAAAAAATGAGGGGGAAGGCTTGTGAAAAAAAAACCCATCATGGTGAAAAAGGATAAAACAAGACATAAGAGCGAAAGAGCAAAAGAAATAGGAAGTAAGGCAGTCCCCAGCATTTCTTGCAGAGCGGTTGTGGCGTTAACAGTAGGCTGAGCAATGGTTTTGTAACTGTGATGTCAGTAGATGCTTCACTGACCTGCTGACCTAGTGACCTACTTTTGCTTCGCTCGCTCACTGTTCCTCTCTTCTACTGCGACTTAAGCACAGCTCAACAGGCAGCTGCAGCCAATCATGCGGCAGGCTGAGTCACCACACACTCACCACCAGCAAATCAGGAAATCAGGAGTAGCTCACCACTGACAAACAGCAGCCAATCATATGCTGAGGTAGAAATAAAAGGAGTTTCCAGCCAATCAAACGCAGAGTCTACAAACTCTCGGCTAACCAAAAGCAAGCAGAATAAAAAGCGAACAAGAAAGGAAGAAATAGCAGAAGGAAACAGGCTAACAAAACCTTTTACCTATTCGACCAAAGTCAGTCAAACCAGATCTGCCTAAAGCACTAGGTTAAAGCCAGATAACAAGCACGACAAACAAACAAATTCTTCCTCCGCTCTCTCACTCAAACAAATGAGGTCTCTTTTATATCACACACACACACCCACAACTACCCTTAGGTGCTCTGTACGCTATAAACCGCCCTATTTCTTGAATATTTTCACACAATAGTGCATTATCTTGAATTACCGTTTTAAAACAGTCACAGATGGACGATATATATTTCAACTGTGTAATTGCATGTAAGGATTCCACTGCGCCGTTATTTGCTTTTATTTTAACTCTTAAAGGAGAACTCCGGTCAATTTTAACATTGAGCTCATTTTTTTGTACATTTGGAGTGCTGTCAATACAGAGAACAACGACAAAAATCGGTGTTGCCTACACTGTGTTATCCTCTTTTTTAAAATGTGCACCCTGTTGACTTCAATGGGGCAAGTTTTAAACCTGCTTTTAGCCTCTTAACATCCTTGATGTGTCATTACAAGTGCACAGCCAATGTGAGTGATTCCTTCGGAGTGAACACGGTGAATCTGACTGCAGTAGATGTGAAAGATATGAATAAAAATGATGTTTATTCAGCCAGCGCACATACCTGTATTTACATCCTGTTTTCGGTCGAAGTCCATAGTAATCGATTGTCGAGTTCACGTCGATTTTTGTCGTTGTTCTCTGTATTGACAGCACTCCAAATGTACAAAAAAATGTAAAGGGACAGTTCACTCAAAAAAATTAATTCTGTCATTATTTACTCATCCTCGTGTTTTTTCTTATGTAAAACATAAAGGAGATATTTATGTCCAAGCTGCTCTCTGTGGTCAGCATTCATTTTCATTATATGATCATAATTTATTTGTATGGGAAAAAACGTACTGTACCTATTTTGATATACATCACTGTATATATACACATATACAGTGATGTATATCGTGCGGAAATCTATGACACATGCATTTTGATTCTTTATATGCAAGTAATGATGTCAAATGATTTGTCTGCATTATTTAGCCATTATTTTATTTCTTTGTAAGGCAACAGATTTTTTCTTTTCTTTTTTTTTTTGACCATAGGAGTGTAAAATTAATTTAAAAATGTACACTGGTTCAAACTAGGCTGTATATGTCTGATTTATGTTGAAGTGCGTAAGACCTGGCTTTTAGTGGCCTTTGTTTTTGTAATCAGGCTATCAAAATTTATACCAAAGTTTGGATTTAAATTTAGAGTTAGAGTTATCGGCCAATCTATAGGTTATCGCTTTCAAATATAAAGATTATCGGTTATCAGTATCAGTAAACATTTTCATATCGGTGCATCCCTAAATTTAATCATTTATCTCTATTCATCTCTATTCATATTTTGAATTAGTTCTTATTTTTATATTTTCCATTTTCATTTGATTTGATTTTAATATTGTTATGTGCTTTTGACATTTTTATTAGCTTTTGCATTTTGAAAATATTTCTAAATTGTTTTGTTTTATTTCAGTTTTATGTCAAGTTGACGAGGGAACATTAATTCATTTATAATTTTCATTAATTTCATTAATATCTATCTATCTATCTATCTATCTATCTATCTATCTATCTATCTATCTATCTATCTATCTATCTATCTATCTATCTATCTATCTATCTATCTATCTATCTATCTATTCAGTTTTACTTGCAATAAAAAAATGTTTCTTATAGTTTTAGTTTTAGTTTAGTTTAGGCATATTCCTGCAGCTCAACAGAGCATGGCGCAAGCAATGTAAAGCTCATGGATTCAATTTCTAGGAAATTCATGAACTGATAAAATGTATTCTTGAATGCAATGCAAGTCTCTGGATAAAAGCATCTATCCAAATGCACAAAAATGTAAATGAAATTGTTACGCGTAATGACGTATTTCGGTGTGTATCGTCAGATAGCTAAAACTTCTTTCGTGTTTCACACAAGACATTTTTGGTTAAATGATTAGTCAAATTAAATTCAAATCTAAGTTTTTCTTTAAACTCTCTGAAAAAATGTCTAATTTCAACACAAACGTAATCACCACCATTACTAACTGTATCCATACAGTCGAGATAACCAAACATGGCTTTTCCTGTTCTGTTCCTGTCCACATTCATTTTTTTCCACCGCACAGTCTGCTTTCCATTTTTAATAAATTCATGCAAGGTGCCTACACACATTCTCACTCTCTCAGTCAGATCGAGTCTCTACAGGCTCGCTGTGTGTTTGCGTGCGTGTGTTCTCTCAGATGTAGGTCAGTAAAGCTCTGAGGATGTGAGTCACTCCAGCATGGATCTTCGGTGCAGCTCTGCACGCACGGAGACGCCGGCATGACAACGGTGTCCATCGGCAATGCCATAGCAACCACTCTCACCAAGCGGGGTAAAAATAGATGTACTGAATTCCTCCACAGCAGAGTTTCCCTCTCATATTCTCTCTCTCAGCATTTTCTCCATTACTCATGCGGCAATCTACACAATCATCTAGAAACGCTCTTCAAGAGAGGTTCTTCGCTATTTATTTCTACCTGGATAAATCCCAAAAATACAACACGCAACCAGCTGAAACACACATATTGGTTAAATGTATACTTATCCTCACAAAAATATGACCACAGCTGAAAAAGAATTAATGTGCACTGAAAATCATGAGGAAACTCTTATGCCCAAATCTGCAGCGCAGTGATTCCCATGCTTAGGTATGAAGAGGTTTCCATTTATAGCAATGCTCTCCTCTTACCTTTATACATTCCACGCCAACACCATTTTCCCCGAAAACATGTAATTGTTCTTTTCTAGGGACACCGTGTTATCTTTAGGTGTAGTTACCGTTAAGATAACATTGGTTAAATTGTCAATACAGTGTAAGCCATATTTCTCCTTATCAACCTGAAATGACATCCCTCCCATTTAAGTCTAGAAAGGCAGGATTTCTCACTCACTCACTCACTCAGCGCAAACTCCATTCACATGTCACACCTCTGCACATCTTTTAGAAAATGGCAAAGAGAACATGAACTGAAATGGATGGTATTTATTTAAGTGGAGAAGAACTCTTCTCTTTTGTGAGTCAACTCTTAGTAGTAAACCTAAAACTGTAAACACATACATTATTCGATTGATCAAATCAAATCAATTAAATAAAACTTTGGAGTTCTGAGTCTTTTAATCTTTTAATTACATGATATGCCGATTAATTAATCACACATCAAATTTGGCTAAGAAATTATCCCCAAATGATCTTTTGAAATCCTTATTGTGTTAAATTAGAAAAGCATTAAATAGACATTACAAAAAGTAGCTTTAGAAAGTTTTTTTTTATTCAAAAGAATTTATTATACAATTTTTAGGCTACAATGGCCATGATCTTTTTGTCAGGAGCTGTATCTGAATTGTTATTTAGATATAATTAAAGAGCAAAAAAAATGTATGTTCTGCAAAAGAAAGACATACAGGTCATACAGGTTTGAAACAACATGAGGGTAAGTATAAACAGAATTTCAATTTCTGGGCAAACTATACCCAATTATTTTTAATGAAATGATACTCTAAATAAGAAACTAAAACTGCCAGTAGGTTTAGTAAGTCATTGAGTCATTAAGTTATTGAGTCATTAATTAATTAATTAATTAATTCGATTCTTTAAAAAGTCCCTTTTAAGGAAAGTCTGTTTACTCGACAGCCATATTTGCAACACCTCTGGGCAGCTATTTCGGGCATCCAAGATCAAGTCATATCTACTTGAAGGGGAATCCTGAAATCTCAAAAACTGCTTGCAGAGCTCACAATTAAATAACATATTTCAAATCTGCAACAAAATCTGACATGAACTGTCCCATAAATGTTGTTTCTTATGCTTCAATAGCGTTAAAAAAGCTTACTTTTCAGGCTAGACCAGCCAATGCGCCTGTGCAGTCCTATGCGCAATGACTTTTTTATTTGGAAGGCCGTATTTTTAAGTATTCCACCATATTGTGCGTTGCAGTTTCTCCCATTCATAAGTAATAGGAGTGAATCGTCTTTCTATATAAATAGTCTGAGTAAATGGCTCTCTTTATAAATTGGCAACTGAATCATTGGTTCACCCGATTGATTCGTTCAAAACGCAGATTCATTCAGAAACCAAAAATGAAACGAAACACCGCTGTGTGCTGCTTGGAGACACAACAGTTCTGGTCTGACTTTAAAGGTGTAAAAACAGACGATATATATCTAAAACAACACAATATTAACTTCTTATTTATTGAACTGTTGTATAAAATCAATATCACATTTGCAATCGTGTGATATTCCTAAACTGTATGATATAAATATGAGACAAAGACTCATACAGGGGCATGTTTGCCCTGATATCTTGAATTTTAGGGTTATTCTATCTGCAATCTATAGGCTACATCACACAGTAAGTTGTTGTCCTGCATTCATGTTCATCACCAATCAACTGTATGAAATGTAAGACCTTCGTAGTTCTGGGGCGGGTGCGTTAAATCATTTTGATATTAAATCATTTTAGTTATTAAACCCCTGCATTTTTATCTAAAGTGGCTGGTCAGAGCAAACTAAATTTAATTTAGAATCTTTACACAAAATTAGCAAGAAGCCAAATTTCTGCAAAAATTATGTATCCCCTCACTGTTGCTGAAAACCTGAGATGCACCGAGAATTGCATTTGGAATCAGATTGTGAATCAAGATCAAATGGAATCATGAGGTGCATAAAGATTCTCACCCCTATAGGAAATATATGAAGCTTTCATATCAACAGTTTCTGCTAACATGTTGATGGGTGTGGTTGGTGGTTGAGATGGTGATGATGACAGAGCAAAAGTGGCACTTCAGAGACAGGCTGGGATTGCCGTCTCTGTCAAACGCTCTCACAGGGCGGGGAGCGGGGATGACTGTAACACCGTAACCATGACGATCAGTCCATAAGCAACCACGGCCGACATTTAAAACCAGCCATGGCTTAGATGCACACACTGGGAAGTGAGGACCCAAACACAAACCAATTTTAGTCTAGTTTAGTGACAAAACATTTATATACTGTACAATCCAAGCAAAAAAAATTGTTCAAAAATCTAAATTAAATAATGCACATAAGAGAAATGACACAGTTTAAACAGAAACAAACTAACAGTACATTTGATGGTGGGGAATCACGCTTACTACTATTGGTCCTACAGCCATAAATACACACACACACACAAAGACATATCAGGGTGACAGTAAAGTAATCAGATGGTTCAGTAGATGCAAGCAGTAAACACATCTATTTAATGAGTTCTCTAAAATCCAAACACAGCAGAGAGGTGTTTATATAAACAGTGCCAACACTTCAGCCATAAAACAATTCACTGTCATTCCCAGAAACCTCTGCACAACTTTTCCACACAGCATTCAATAAATAAGAAATATTAATGGGTCACATGTCTCTTCTGATTGGGTTGCAGAAAAAAAAAAATGCTGAAGGCAAATAAATAGTTTTTTAACTAACCACATTATCACGTATAGGTAAGACAAAGATAAAAAGCCTTAAATAATAACCCTTAATAACCCTAATAACCCTTAAAAATGAAAATTCTGTAATTATTTAACGCCCCGATATACTCACGGCGAAGTTCTTTTTCGTTCTTCGTCTTGGGGTAAAACAAAGTTTGAATCCGCGATATACTGTTATCGAACATCTGACGGCGATCAAACTGCTGAGAGCAGCGTTTAGATGAATATGTAAATATGTGCTGTGCGCTTTCCTCTCAATAACAAAATAAACAAACAACAAATTTGAGAAAATAACTAGCATTCTTTTAAATATTCGCAATTCGGCACTCTAAAGTCATGTCACGTTTATTTAGAGCACTTTATACGATAGATCGCTTAAAATCAAGCAGCTTTACCATAAACAGTGTCAGTGTCTCATTTCATCTGAAGTACTACCTCATTATCTACCTAAAGCAGCTCTCCAGTGTGGTCATGTTTTCATTCGTGGGTCAAGTCTGATCTCCGCGGATTGTGATTAAGCGGAAAAGATTTCCACGTGAAAGAAGGCAGAGCCTCCGTGTACACCTATTTATCACGTAATCGCCATGAAAATAGTTATTGGCTTATTGGTGTGTTAGCTATTGATATTTTAATGCTGTCAATGCATCAATACAGGCTTACCAAAAAAAAAAAAAAAAAAGTTCTCGATGCACTATTTTTGGATATGGATCATATGCACATCTTTGGACATTGCATCTTAAAGATAGTGAAGACTTGTGTCTTCTGTTCAGACACAAATTGCCACTTCCCAGGCTCTAACCCATTCGAATTGCAAAGTACAATGCCACAAAAAAAAAAAATAAAAAAAAAAAAATAATAATAAAATGAGGCTCCATTTGACTGTGTATAGATGCTAGACTTTTTGCTGAAACGTTTTCAAGCTTATCAAAAATAAGTTTGGATGTCTTTTTCATTATCAAGTATTTTTTGTTATTTTCATGTACTACCATGCCACACATTATTTTTCATAATAAAATGAAATAAAAAATAAATTAAATTAAATAAAAAATGTAATTAAATAAGGCTCCATTTGACACTGTGTATAGATGCTGGACTTTTTGCTGAACCGTTTTCAAGCTCAACAAAAATAAGTTGGGATGTGTTTTTCATTATTATCAATTATTGTTGTTATGTCCATGTACTCGTGGCCATCTCTTATCTCTGTGCCGATAATCACCAAGTAAAGGTCATTTTTGTTTCCTCCAGGACACTTTATTACACCACACCCTGATTTCCCAGGGTTAGAGTCCCTTCTGTGGGCTTGCAGTCAACCTCAAGCCCCTGTGCCTGGATCTCACAAAAGCGCCCTTTGTTAGTGTGAATGTCCAGCAGTCTGCAGACAGGAAAATGTCTGAGCAATACTGCTTTCCACTGGCAGGGCCTCACACCGCCACTGGCAGGAGGCCCCACGGTGAAGTTGCTGCGGCTGTTGGTCTGGTCTTTCAGAGGAACGGCGAGGAGCCAACCGCTGGCATTGACGCCAAGTGGGTCAGCCATGATCCCAGCCAGAGGGAGGCAGAGAGCACGAGAGGATTAGAGGCAAAATAAGGTGACTTCTAAAGATGTCAAAATTGTTCATTAAAACAAAGAAAATCTGGGTCTGTTTGTGCAGGTGATAGATGTATTCACCACTATGAGCATATGGACCGGCATACTAAGGAGAGCTAATGCCTCCAAAACAGGTTTCCCGAACATTCCCCCCATCTGCCATTGGTCGGTCAAAGAGATAGTCCCGCTCCAATCTCACACCATTGGTTGAGCAATGAAGTGTTGAGCTGGTTGTGATACTCAAAAATGGAAATGATTTGATATTGTCACAAAGTTTACACTTTTCAGGTATAGATCAACTAACGAATGTATTGTTAAATCAACAAAACAAAAATAGTAAAGGAATATTCCTAGTTTAGTACATGAATCAGCTCAACCAGCAGCATTTGAGGCATTATGTTGATTGCCCCAAAAAAATGATCTGATAATTCTTTACAAGGTTTCATTTGTTAACATTAGTTAATGCATTAACTAACATGGAATAACAATGCACAATACGTTTTTACAGAATCTTTGTTAATGTTAGTTAATAACAATATTCATGTTTATGTTAGTTCACAGTGCATTAACTAATGTTAACAACAACAACAACTTTGGATCTTAAAAATGTATTCATAAATGCGGAGCAAAATTGATGTAGAAAGCTGTAGAAGTTTTTTTAAATTATGGTTATGGTGAGGCACCTATAATGGAAGTGAATTGGGCCATTTTTCTGAAGGATTTAAAAAAATGCCAGGCTTATAATATCAGAAATGCTTCTACATATATGAATATTAAGGGTTTTTTTTACACTAAAATCATGCTAACTCATTATGTCTTGTGCCTATACTTTTGAAAATATTGAGTATTTTAATGTTTACGGATTGTCACAGTTCCCTTTTAAAAATAAGAAATGTCTTCGCAACCAACTGAAATAAGTATGTTTAAATAGATGTACTAAAATTACTAAAACTTCAAATAAAATGAAAATGAAACCTGACAATAAAAATAAAAGATATATTAATTTGATACTTTAATAGTACATAAATACTAAAATAACATTAGTCATTGTGTGATTCAGGTTAAAGGCCTCACGTGTGTACCTGTTTGCTTCTGTATATTGTTATAGCCAAGCTCACGTGAGCCTCTCCCAGTCTAAAGGCGGCTGATTGTGTCCACAGGTCAGACGCAGACAAACATCCTATTTCCTCTCCCTTGCTCACCTGTTACGCCTGAATGACACACAAAAACTGCACAATCATGCAAATACATAAACAATAGGCATCAAGGGGAGCCTAATAATCCACTAATTATTTATAACTGCCATATTTAAGACATCAAGCAAAATAATGATTGATAAACAAAAAAACTACTAGCGCAATTTGTCAGCACAAACGCTTGAAAACAAACATCATAAAGATTTACAAGCACCAGATTTACAGCTGTAATCCATTATGTTCTCCTCACACTTTTCTCAGAATTAACTATAATATAACACACACCATATAACATCCTACAAAAACACACACAAGATCTGAATGGAAAGAAAACTGCTTGATTCAGCTACTAGTCGCTTTTTTATGTTATTAATAATTAAGAATAAAACAACCACTAGCAGAATCAAGCAGTTTTATCTCCAATCAAATCTTCAGAACTAGACTTTTCTCAAAAACGCGACCTAGTTTCATAACGGAAATGGCTCAAAGGAACAAAATTTCAGAATTTCAGCATGAAACATGAAAGCAAAAACCCAGGCAAAAGCATTCCTCATTTAAAAGTTGCTTTGGGAAAGAGCATCACCTAAATTAATCAAATGTGTTAAAATGTGTAAACTGTGTAATTAAATGATTAATAATTAAATTATGCAAAAAGAGCAAAAGAAATGCAAGTGAATATCTTAACTAACTGACATTTCAAAGTAGTAAAAACTTGGGGATCCAAGACTACTGAGCTTGATTAAAATGCTGTTTATCCACGTTTTTCCAAAACCAAAAAAACACTCCAAATTTTAAAAAATGATGTCAGTCTCCTGCTAAAGAGCTCTAAAATACTTATTTTATTCTTTACATGCTAGGAAATACACACACAGGGAGCAGAATGACAAAAATAAGACAGTGAACCAATACACTGAATCTGAACATTTACATTTACTCATATGGCTTATACTTTCAGACCTTAAAGAGATAGTTCACCCAAAAATGAAGATTCTGTAAATCATTTAAATCACCCTCAAGTTGCTCCAAACCTGTATGATTTACTTTCTTCTGCTGAACACAAAAGAAGACATTTTGAAGAATGTCGGGAACCCCATCGACTTTTTGTTGTGGTATTTAGAGGAAATAATTCAGAGTAAATGATGACCGAATTTTCATTTTTGGGTGAACTATCCCTTTAACAACTTCCAGTTGGAAGAGGACTAAATGGACAACAAAAATGTTACTCCACATTTTTGAGCAAATGTAATTGAATCGTCTAAAACGTCAACCCACAGGATGCTCTATGTTTGGCCATTAATTGGTGCAGTCGCAACGGTACTTTTCCGAATACAGCAGAACCTTAAGTGTTGTATTCACATAATTGATCATATTTTAATCGGAAAAGATAACGAACAACATTTCCTGAAGACATGCATATTTCGGGGCAGAGAATGTGTTAAATAATACATTTGAAAAAGTGTGATTAGCTCTTATTACCCCGGTTTATTCATTTATTTTCTATATCTACTACAGTCTTCTTTTAGCTCTTAACTCAATTGTTAGGTGAAAAAAATCTTTTGTGCTTTTTATTACCAAATACTTAGGAATATTTGCCAAATCTTCAGAATTTCTCATCAGTTTCCTGATAATAATGAAGGCAACTGTATAGTAAAAAGCCTTTGTTTTCCCACACAGTGGTCAGAACCGTTCAGAGAACCATTAGCATACTGTATACCCAACCCAGGCTAAACTTACATTATGTGTAAATATCCTGCAGGTCTTTAGTGGCCAGAATATAAAATTAGCATACAGCTGACAGGCTTGCCACAGACATGAAGGGCTGTCGTCAGCAAAGCCATGCCATCCTCAGAGCTAAAGTACAGTGTTGTGGCTTCAAAAACGACACGCTGCAGGCGATTTCTGGCGAGTCATACGGCCTCTCCAATTCCTCACTTTTCCCTAGTGCACAATCACCCCTTTTCCTCTTAGTGAGAGAAAAACACAGAAATAAGTGTGACGTGAGGTGGGCTGAAGCCTAGACACTGAGATCACGGGAAACTGTGTGTGTGTATGTGGGATCTCCAGGGAAGTTTTTTTTTTTTTTCTCAGTTCTGAATCCCAAATCAGGACTGTAGCCTGCAGCCACATCGATCCACATGAAAACACAGAAGCAGTGCTTAGTGCAATACACATCACTTACAAATGCAAGCATGGCATCTTCATGCAAATTACACTGCAGGTCTGAAAAAACTAAACAAAAACAAAAAAGCTGTGCGAAATTTGAATAATAATGAGAAAGCATTCCCACTGCAGCAACACTGGGATGTAAATGGACCTTTACAATGTTTCCTTGTAAAGCATGTTGCTGAATTAAGTTTGTTAACCACAATTGATTTCAGTTCTTTCATGAGGTTTGTAATGTAGGCAAGTTTGATCTTTTTGACTGGTACACTCCAAAAAAAAAAAAAACATTTCTGCTGTATGTTTGATTTAACTTATTAAAATGGACGAATGCAATAATTCTTGTACATTTTGTCACAGTTTTAAGTTAATTGTGTGCAATGGATACAAATGGATACAGAATAATAGAATAATTTTCTATTGGCTATAACCAAATATTTTTTTTTTAAATGTAACATCATCCATACATGTACTGAAGTTTACACTAAAAATTTTTTTTTACATACGTATATAATTAATTTTTTTTCCCTTTATTTATTTATTTATTTTTTATGCCAGAGGAATGTTTGGTACTACTGATAAAGTTTGAAGTCACACTGATAAATATTTAGAGGTGAAGTAAATACTACAGAAAAACAAAAATGTAATTTAGGGACCGTTCGGTATTTATGGAAGGGGCCACCGGAGGAAAATAGGGGAGGGTCATGTCTTTTTATTCTTTGTTGAGGGGAGGGTCATCCAACTTTTTTTAGTCTAGGGGGAGGGTCACCCAACTTTTATATTCATGAAAACAGCAACATTTCAAAGTGGCTTGTTTGGTGCTATTTTTTTCCATTTAGCTCCATGTTGACCTCGCGTTATCAGCCCCCCTTCGATATCAGATGGGTCTGACCCAACAAAAATCCAGTTTGGCGCTGTTTGACAGTGCGCGCGCACTTCAGTTCGCGCTTAGAAAAAGTGCATCATGACAGAACAGAATGCCAAAGAAATGTTTACCCGGCAAAGCTTTAAAGCACGAGCAAATAATGAACTTTTGTGATTGCGAATAAGTGCACAGTGTCCGGTGAGTGTAACTCTACCACTGCATTAACATGTGTGATGTGAATGTACGTCGAGTTTAGTATTGGGACTGAGGCGCCAGAACTGCAGCTGATAGAATGTGCGCTGTAGCGCGATAGTACCATATTAGTTTCCATTCTTATTTTGTTTCCACGATGTGTAAGATGTAGGGCTACCACATCTTTAAATTACTATTAGTATTATTTAAGTTAACATAATAAAATACGTAGAACTAGCTACACCACAAAAACTAGTTGAGGATAAATTCGTTAAAATTGGGCGATTCCAGTGTTATGGACGTGACATTTGCAGTCAAAACTTGAAATATAAATTCTCAGAAAATGCATTTAATACCAATATTTTGAAACGTCTGAAAGGAGTCAAGACATTAGAAAAATATCAGTCTACACATGCGTTTTATATTTAATATGAGGGAAATATGTGACGTGACACAAAAAATCTTTAACTTTTAGGTGGCAAAATATGTTTTAGTAATTCTATGAATTACACTGTGCAAACCAAAAGATATATACCCACCGGATGAATAAATATCGGCCTCCACAGAACATAAAATATTATTTTTATTTTATTTTTCGTGTTCGCATTTATGTGAAAAAAAAAAAAAAAAAAAAAAAAAAAAAAAAACCAATGTTACGGGCGTGACTGTTCTCCATTACGGACATGACTGCTCTGAAAGTGACTTTAAAAATTTCACAGAGACCTCAAACAGAAAGCACAAAGCCTTTCTTTAAAGTGAATTTCATTTTTTTATTAATTGTATCTTAATTTTAATCAATGTTTCATCTGGATTTAATAAATAAGAAGTAGGCCTAGAAAATAGATAATCATGACACGGAGGCGCGGGCGAGTGAACTGGACTCTTGTCTCATAAATGAACCGAAACTCAGCGTAAGGTAGGCTGTGCTACTTGCCTCACAGACCTGAGAAATATATAGAAAGCTTGAAATGTCTACTTTTAAACAGAACAATTCAAAACGAAGGAAAACAGACTGCTTTCTGCTTATGAAATGTGCATTTCTTTCTGGCGCGTTCTGAGAAGATCGTGACGCATCGTCAACTTCATCTTTGCAGTCGACACAGAAAACACTTGTTTATTAATAAACAATTAAAATGTCTCCTTGCTATATTTGACATATTAATAATCATTACTTTTGCCGGTTCTTTGTGACAGCTTTTAGATGCTTTGTTGGCAGCGCCACCCACATGTTGAACGAGTCACACCGCATCAGCACCGAAAACATGATTTTTTTTTCAAATCTAAAATCAAAAATCGTGATACGAACCGAATCGTATATTTGGTCTATCGTTACAGTAAGATGAGAAAGCAAGAGTTTATGGTTTAAAAACAAACAAACAATGGCTATCTGAACATCTTTGCCAAGCGCAAACCAGTACAGAAGTAGGCTAATCAATAAATTATCGGGGAGGGTCATGCCTTTTTTCACAATCATTTTGGAGGGTCATAGAAAAATTTATTGCTGGCGAAGGGAGGGTCATGTCTTTTTTGACAACAGATCTCAAAACTCCTCCGGTGGCCCCTTAAATAAAAAACGAACAGTCCCTTACATGAAAGTTAGTTCCGGCAATAATTTAAAAAACTAAGTAAAATCTATATTAGTACTCAATTCAAGTATGTAGAAATGAAAGCGTAAATATCAACGTTATAAAATTAAGTAAAATGACTCAACTTACGTTGAGATACTGGTGTTCCCATCATGCACTGGGCCTTGAATAATTAATGAGGTTGATTTTTCACTGTTTTCTAGCTGTATTTACACTGTTTTATCATTTATACTCAATTATTATTATACTCATATTACTCAACATTTTACTAGCCAGGTTAAAATTACTTATTTTCTTTGTTACGTTCACTTAACTTAGTTAAGTAGAGTTTATAGTTTATAGTTAAAAGTAGAGTTTTAAGTAGAGTACTTAATTCCATATGTGAAATTTACTTAAAACATATGCATGCAAAAACTTGCCAAATAACAATTAAGTAAATTTTACTTATTGTTTTTTTCAGTGCAGTATGATTTCTTTTTCAAGTGATTCATATTTTTATACAGCAAGAATGCATTACATTGGTCAAATGTGACAGTAAAGACTTTAACATTGTTACAAAAGATTCATATTTCAGATAAATGCTGTTCTTTTTAGCTTTCTATTAAATGTTCATTAAAGTATCCTTAAAAAGATCAGGGTTTCCACAAAAATATTAAGCAACTGTTTGCAGCATATTAGTGCTGTCAATCGATTAAAAAAAATTAACTAGATTAATCACAAATTAAAAATAAAACTCTTTTGCTCTTCACTTCAGTTAAAGAATGGTTGCCATTCTCGTTCAAAGCCGAACTGTGTATATCTAACCGAATAATACATCCTCCTTTCAAATCAACGCTATATGCTCCATCTCCAGTTCAGCCTTTTGTAGTTTCATCTCTGGGGCTCGCAGGGTATTAAGCTATTAAGTGAGTCAGACCCTTAGCAATATTGGAGTGCAGTCAACATGAAAATCACAACACTATCATAAGCACACAGCCCGTCATATCATAATAACAAAATAAAGGTAGCACAAAATGACTAAGAAGCCATTCACACAGGACACGTGAACTCTTTCTAACATACCATGGACGTGATGCAATGGCCAAAAACAACAAATGTCTTTGAATTATCTTTCAAATCTTCAATTGGGGACTGTCAAACTGTTTTTAAAAGAATATTTCACCATTTTCCACCTTACCTTCTTTAGGTTGGAAAAGTTGCAGAAGGGTTCTTGTAGATTGTCATTGAGCGTTTTAATTCCAAACAAAGTAACTCCAATCCAATGGCAATGGCAATCCAACCCTGCAAAGGCAAAAATAAATTGTTACGCACTCTTTCCTTAAGGTGAGCTTACATCAGGTGTATCCACTACCTTATTCTGACATTTAGAAATAAATGACTATATCAACAGCAAAAAGAACAAAAAAAAACTGTTTGAATGCATGTAACTTTAACCACAGAACACTCTCTGTGAGAATTTGGGTGTTTGTGAATGTTAGCTTTAAGAATATTTAAATGCGTCCTATCACAATTTGCTGACTATTATTCTGCAGCGAAATATCAACAAACCAGGTCACGGGTTATATATGCGGTGTGCTGCTGTGTAAGTGAACAGACCTTGTGTCTAGTTCTAAGAAAAGTTCTGCGTCCACCCGCTAGCTTCTCCACACGTCCCAGAGGTTCTGATTAGAGATGAAATCACAACTAAAACATCTGGGTCATTCTGAGTCTTCACACATACACACACACACAAATCATGAGGCTCCCGTTGCACTGAGAAATTACTGTCCCTCCATGCAAACATCTTGCTGTTACTCCTTTTGCCTCTAAACATAAATTGAGTCCAACCCAAAAGGGAATTCTTAGCGCTGAAGAACAAGAGCTGACAACTGGCTGGTAAAACAGAAGGATCAGGTTCACCCCCAAGTACATTTATTCCTTTTTCAGTTTTTATCCGAATACTACAACAAAATCCATTTGTCCTAGGGAGACGGTAACAAGGACAGAAAAAAGGTGAGAGTAAATTGAACTGGTTTACACAATCAGCACTTTTGAGGATGAAATAATCACTAAATTTGCCAGATTACCAAATTAGTGGCATCAGAGTTTTGTTTGAAGCACTTACTAACAAGTTAACAAGGCAAAAATCTAATTGTGATTTTTCTGATAAAAAAATTATTATGGTTTAAAATGAGATAAAAAAAAAACAAAAAAAACCTCCAGGTTTGCTGTGCTTGTTTGTAGGGCTGCACAATTTGGACAAAAAATGTGTGATTATGTCTCAATAACTGAGACTATCACGACTATATAATAATAATTGAAAAAAATTTAAATGAGAAAGTTTATTATTGTCATATTTCACTACAAAATAACAAATATAATAATAATAATAATAATAATACTTTACAGTACTACTGTAAAATAAAATATTTATGGCTATCTTAATTTCTTACAAATTTCAAACATTAAACCATCTAACTTTTATTTTGGTGGAAAACAGCAGGGAGCCATTAAAGCTGTCCTATCATGCTTTTTCACTTTTTAAACTTTAGCTAGTCTGTAATGTTGCTGTTTGAGCATAAAAAGATCTGCAAGGTTACAAAGATCAAAGTCCACTCCAAAGGGAGATATTTTATTTAACAGAATCCACTTTCCAGGAACTACAACAAACGACTTGTTTGGGCTACAATGCGATTTTTCTGGATCTTATGAAGTCACAATGGTACTCATTTAAATAATCCCCACCCACAGAATAAGCAAAAAGGGGGACGAGGCCTGGTTGAGCTGCATTAGAGAAGACACTGTGTTGTGGCCATATCAAAGAGACACTAGGTACGTGTCCATTAAAGATTCGCGCAAAACTTTTGTGATTTTTTCTAAATATCGATAAAAAACTATTGCGAAATGACGCGTTTCCATTAACCGATGTTATGCGACTAAAACGTCATTTTTTGCTCTCGCGATAAGTCATTCCAAAAATCATGGCAACGGACGTTGGTAGGTTTATATATATCACAGCCACGTACCGCACTAGACATTATTATTATTAATGGAAGGAAACGTAGGCGTGTTATCCAAGCATTAATGGCAAGGAAAGACTCTTATACTGTGTCTGTGAGCGGCACATATGAAGTGTTTCTGGGTGTTTCTCACTCATTTCTGCTTCGAGGTCTTGATTGTGGCATTTCTTTGAGGTTTAGAATCCAGTATTTCTGTCATTCTTCCGTCTTTTATGAATTCAATAAAGAACTCTCGTCTCGTATTCTGTCCAAACACACCACGCCTTCTAAGTCAGGTGACCTGTAAATGCGCAAAAACTGTTTCCATTGCAGTTTTGCAAAATATTTCTTTTTCGAATTGCCTGAAAAACCACCTCATGTGAGCGTAAAAACTTTTTTGCGATAAATGGGAGTTTTTGTGAAATTGACGTGTTTCCATTGAGCGTATTTTCAATTCGCAATTTCAATTTGCGCAATTTGAAGGGTAATGGAAACTGCTACTACTGCTTTTTCCACAACATTTCCAAAACTCATTTGTTTGACCTTCCTAAGGCTAACAAACTTAGAGTGGTTAGAACTTATTTAAAACACCGTTTCTGAACATTATAACCCCACCGTTTATCTGTGTGCTGCACATTTAATGGAGAACAGCTTGTTTTCTGTTGCTTTTGTAAGCTCTCGTTTTTGTAAGATGGCTCACCGCTCCTTAGGAAAATTAACCATGTTTTTTTTTACCGATTGAGGTTTGTATTACCTTGTAGTGCTTGCACCTTGTAGTGCTTGCAAAGTCTGTGCATGAAATCCGTTCTGGATGATCCTCTTGTTCGTTAACATTGTCAGGGTCTGAATCGGGCTTGAATTGGTTTGAAATTGACGTCATCCTCAATATTTACACTTGCAGTTATGGAGGGGCAGGACATTTCCCAAAAACGCAAGAAAAATAATGTAGGGCGGGATTTCGTCCTTCTGGAATTTATTGGATAGCAGTAAGTTGGGTGTTGCTAACTATGAAGGCAGATCTAAATGCGGGTTAGCAGTCAGTTCAGTTGTGGCGAATATTTAGTCCCAAACTCCGCCGAGAGAACATCATCATGAAGAGAACATCATGAAGAGAACATCATTTTGAGGTGGAGGGGAAGTTAACTTTTTTAATTAAAGATTTCGAGTTTATCAAAAACAGGCGCCGACAAATGGCAACTGACGCAGACAGGGGTAACACACTGATCCGACAAACATCTCCATTGCCGTTGGCCGGCATCAATGCAGTATGAATTAGCCTTTAAAGTTTCTCTTTTGTTGACAATAGCAGGTTTAAAAGCGCTTCGCATTACAATTATAGAAAGATAGTTGGAACATGTTGTGTTCCAAAGCGACCCAAACTCAGAGCAGATGCAGAGATGAGTTTGCTTGAAGCAGCATGTGCTGCGAACAGAGTTGCTCTGAGACACTAAAAACACCAGATAATAACTGTGCTATTATTTACGGTTTTCCCCCCATGCCCATCAATTATTGTGGTACAATCCATTTTAGAAGACACCCCATGTAAAAAAGAACTGTTTGTTTGATCTTTAAAGTAGGCATTTCTTGACCAGGAAAAAAATCGATGTAGACCAGGCCTTTTGCCATTTAGTCATAATTAGTGACTATCCAGCAACCACTCGCAACACCTCAGAAACCACCTAGCAACACTGTAACAAGATGTATGGCCTAGGAAACCTCTGTGAACACATTAGCAATAGCTTAGCAACTACTGTGAAAGCGGTCAATAAAAATTGTTTAAAGCTATTCACTAGGGCCTTAAGAAACAATGAGACATACATTTCTGTAAAGCTGCTTTAAAAGCTATATTTTGAAAAGCTCCATTCAAATAAACTTGATTTGACTGAAAATGTAAACATCTAGTCGACTTATATCTTTTTAAGTGAATTTTGAATTAAAGACTTTGCTAATAACCACACTGCTATTATATGGACCCAGGTTTAACTCATGTTTACACTCACACAGCAATTAAGCTTCACAGAAACAGGGAAGTAATTCGCAATTCATTTTCAGCTCATGAATTCCTAACATCAAAATGTGTGAAAGCTAAATGCTTGCAATATTCCCATAATCAAAAAAAAATGTTTGTCTTCAAATGACAAAAAGCCAAACCCTAGCTGGGAAACCAACAATGACCCAAATGGATAAAAACATGACTCATATTCCTCTGCAATATGCCATCTTTGATTTACAAGCATATAGGCTTTGTGTGATGGATCCTTGCCAACTGGTTTACAGCATTCAACTCCATGCATCTGATAATTCAAACAACTGCTTATAGGGAACCAAAAAACCAGTCATACATCAAATTCAGAATGGCAAAGATAGAACTGCTTTATTGAGCCATTGGCAAGATGATAATTCAAATGTAACCAAGATATAAAATTAAAAAGTAAGAAATCATTGACAGACTATGACACACAGTTTGGCCACATAAACCTGCCTATCTTACAATCAACTGCAAGCTCGCATTCAGATCTGCCTCCATCTAATGCCGGGGACACACTAACCGACTAGCAGAATCATTCTAAGACTGAACTAATCACACTTACAGACTTTTCAACGACTGGGGCAGGTTTTAAACGCTGACTGTGAACACCGACTGAACGCAACTGTCTATGACTCCGCGCGTTTGGGCATGATCAGACGTATCAAATTACATTCATAATCGGCCTTAAGTGTGTCCCCGGCTTCATCAACAATTGATGAAGTGTCCCAGCCAAACTCTTTTTTTCTTTTCAATAATCCGTTTCACTCAGATGTCCGTCACAATACGAAAGAAAGGATTTATCGCTACTTCAATTACATCGCAACTTTTAAACAAAACTGGCTTAATTGTCAACATTTAAATTGGCATGAAACAAAAGTTAGCCCTTTTCCCTCCTGTGACGTATATGAAAACAACTTCTAGAACAAGAAAAAAAATGTAGGGCGGGACTTGGTTTCATCCATCGGGAATTGATTGGATCATTGTCGTTTGCTATTGTTGTGATCTCATGTGAGTGGCAGGTTGTAAACATGCCAATAAACATAGAAGTAATTTTGGTTACAGATTACGAGGGGACATGAATTAAAAATAAATAATGATTTGCATGGATAAATCATTTATATTAAATACTGCAATATTCCATAAAAAATAAGAATTGTGATTTCATGGTGCCTTTAAGCATAACATGCTTCTGATCTTACACACAACACAGTCTTCTGAAGCAGAGTCCGATGTGAAACGCAGAGCGAGCAGATGGAGGCATGCATACATGCGGGTTTGGTGGAGTGGGTGGATGTTTAGAGCTCTGGGCATCCAAAAGGACTCATCACTCCAACCCACTCTCCCACAATGCAGTCACATGTCCCTCTGGACACAAGGTTGGTGCCCAGCATCGGGTCCTAGCGTCCCCCGAGACAGCCAAACTGAACCGATATCGACTCCAGTTTTATCCCTTAAAGCACAGAGAGAGAAATGTAGGATAATAGTGGAAAAGACTGCCCTGGACCACCCAATAAAATTACAGTGCGAGTGGAAATTTTACTTTTCTGAACAGATCGGAAATTAAACTCATCATCTGCCAGGGAATGGGAAGCAGTACGGAAAACAAGCCTCCTGCATTACTATCACATGTCATCAAAACACAAAAAGCTGAATGGAAACTATCATTCCCCTCGCTCTCTGACTGACACAAGTTGATAGGACATGGGCACTAAACATTTGAATATCTGTAAATGGAAAGTAAATTTTTCTTTGAGGGTTTGGCATCTATGTGGGCTGAAGTAAATGTAATTTGGTTGGCACTGCAGGAAAGACAATCTCAGAGAGTCTTATGAAATGGCGGGCATGCTAGAGAACAAGAGCTCAGAAGGCCTCTTGACCCAAAATCATTCCCAAAAAGAAAACCAAACATCTGAGAGCTGCCAGTTAATGACCTCACAAGCATATGGTTTTAAAAATGTCCATAATACAACACAATTGACAATGTTAACAAGTGGCCAAAGTACACAAACAAATCCGACTATAAATAAACTGAAGGCAAAAAGAGAAAAAAGCTTCAAGGTAAGTTTAGGAACAAAGACTAAAGACATGAAGATAAAGACAGAAAAGAGAGGGGAAAAAACTAGGGCTGTCAAACGATTAATCGCGATTAATGGCATCCAAAATAAAAGTTTGTTTTTACATAATATATGTGTGTGTATGGTGTATAATTATTTTCTATATATAAATACACACACATGCATGTATATATTTAAGAAATATTTGCATGTATATACTGTGTATATATATTTATTTTATATATAATTTATATTATATATAAATATTTTATATATAAATAACACATTTTTCTTAAATATATATGCATGTGTGTGTATTTATATATAGAAAATAATTATACTCCATACACACACATATATTATGTAAACACAAACTTTTATTTTGGATGCGATTAATCGCGATTAATCGTTTGACAGCCCTAGAAAAAACATAAAATATGTAATGTTATTATTGCCATTGGTTGCCCCACAGTTATTGAACAGAGCTGACTAATGACACTATTGGCTTGTAAGAGCTGCTTTGAAACAATCTGTATTTTATAGAGCTATAGAAACAAAGGTGATGACTTATATGAAAGGGTGAACATTTTCAACATTGAGTTTTGATTTCTACATGATCAAATTAGGTATATTTACTCTATAAACAGAAATTCAAGAAGGTAAAAATTATTTATTTCTGAATTTTTTTTGAAAACATGAATGTATTAAGAACAAACATGAATAAAAAATATTACAAATTATAAAAGAATATCAATATATATAAAAAAATTAAAGAACAATTAAAATTAACATATTTTAAAAATGCAGTAATACATTGTGCATTACTAGTTTATGATACCTAATGATAAACTAATGTTAATTTAATGTTAATCAAATCTGATACATTCCCTATACTTATTTTATTACTGAACACATGCTGTCCAGATATAAACAGCTCCGTAAACATTTAACCAAATGCCTGAATCGTGTGTTTGAATAGAGCTGACAAGATCAGAAAGGTATTGTGTCACGGCTGCGTATTCTGTAAGGCCTTCCGAGTACAATAAGGTATCTTTGCAGATCAAATAGGTTAATCAAGATCTGTTATTGTTCTCTTGTTGGGTGGCCAGAAGATTATATTTTTAAGGAACTAATGTTTCAGGTTTGGAAAAGAGAAATTAAACCACAGCATCTCACTAGATAAACTATCTAGATATTATATTCGGTAAGGGTCGGTAAGATTTTTTATTAAAAATGTTTTTGAGAGAAGTCTCTCATACTCATCAAGGGTGCATTTATTTGATCAGAAATACAGAACTCCTTATTACAATTTTAAATAGGCCTAACTGTTTTTTTTTGTTGTTTTTTTGTTTTTTTTGTATTTAAATGCATTTTAAACCTTAATTTATTCCAGTGATTTCAAGAAACATTTCTTATCATCAATGCTGAAAGCTGCTGCGTAATATTTTTTGTGGAAACCGTGATTTAAAAAAAAATCAAATCACATGATATCCCAAGAGTGTTTTAGACAACAGTTTGTAGATTATTCCTTACGTGTGAACATTTAACCAATGAGATATTCCTTAGACGTCAGAAAGCATGACCCTGGCCTCAAGACCAACTGACCAGAACAACAAGGCTTTAAGAGTCCTGCCAGGGCACACTGACCACTCCGTATGGATGGCTTTGGTTTACTTCTGCTACAACAATGGTTGCTTTTATGCCCAGGCTCCATATCCCAAACCACAGAGTTCATCACCCATAACAATTTTCCCTGTATTATAAAGACTTACTCACAAAAGCTAAACATTAACTATGATTTGGGGGGCATTTATAACAATAATGCAACAGGAAAACTTTGATCGCCATTGTGCACAGGACTACCTAATGAGATTTCAAAGTCTCATAATGAGTGACAGAAATGATTCTGATCAAAACTTCCACTTGTGAAGTGCTCTCAATGTAATTTTCTTCTTTAATAAACAAACATTTTTGACTTTCATTTAGGCCAAATTATACACTAATATATATTTTTTTAAATAATTAGGTTTGATTACAAGTTACCTCTTCAGACTTGTATAAACATAATCAAGAATGGTGAATGATTTCTATCGTTCTAGACCAGCTCTCAAACTTTAGAAGACCATTTTGAGGAATTCTGTGAGGAATTCACCTCAGATAAAACATTTTAAGTAGTACACGACTTATACAATCACTGACGGCCTCAACACAACATTATTGTTAACACAATCAGTTAAAGGGATAGTTTACCCCCCCAAAAATATATTTTATCATTATTCACTTGTTCCAAACCTGTATACTTTCTTCTGTGGAATATAAAAGGAAATATTTTGAAGATTGTCGGTAACCAAACAGTTTTGGTCACAACTGACTTCCATATACGGACAAAACAACTGCAGTTTCTCAAAATATCTTCTTTTGTATTTCACAGAAAAAAGAACTTCATACAGATTTGGAACGACACAAGGGTATGTAAATGATGACAATATTTTCTTTTTTTTTTTTTTTTTTTATTATTGGGTAAATGATCCCTTCAATTCGTTATGAGTTGATCAACTCAATCTTGCTGCTTATTGGGTCTTTTTTTTTTTGTAAGCCAATCACCTCAAAGACCACTTTGAATCCTTGAAAACCACAGTACTAATATCAGCAAATTATGCACTCAGTGACCTGCACCTCCTGTGCCCTCCTGCCTTTCCTTCCTAAATTACAGTTTATTTACTAAACATAAAACACACACACACCTCATTTATTTCTTGTTAATATTCTTGACCTTACACAGACTGGTTTTGGTTTTGTAAACTAGCAATTCAGCCAAAGCGAACACACTTGCAGATGATAAAAGTAATGTGCAAGGTTATAATAGATTTGCACATGCTGCCAAAAGTAATATCGGCCAAACCTGTTAAGTCAGATGGGCATGACTTTGCTGCGGTGTCATTGCAGACTTGTTCCTGAATGCGCTCATTGACACCAACTTCATGACCAGTTCAATTACTGACTAGTTAGAAAAATGTAAAGGTTCTTACAATGGGGATATACAGTACAAACAAATTAAATAAACCACAAAGTCACTGAAAAGGTCATAGTAAGCAGGTTTTTGATTTTCTCAATAGCATAACAACAAGGCATCGCTTAAAAAAAAAACATCCCATAGTTTCACACAAAACACAATAGTTACAAGAATGAAACTGCTTGGTATTAGCCACCACTGGCATAACAAATACATTTCTTACACAGTTTGAAGGAGATCCAATATGAATTTCTCATGACAGTAATAATTGTAGTATGCTTGGTTACTAAGGTGCAATAAGGGGAATAACGTGCCACCACCATGAAAATAACACCAAAGAAAAACACTTTCTCCACCACAGTCTTAAAGTGAATGACTGTTGAACAACATTGTGAAGGTGAAAAACAACCTGTTTTCTGGGATTCTTTTTATTGGGATCATGTGGTCGTTGCATTTATTTACAGAGTGTTATTCATAACTCACGTGTACACACAAGCTTTTTAGATAAGAAATGCCGGGTGATAAACTAACACGCCATATCCAGAGCTAACCTAAAAACAAAGGCGCAATTAACAGTGCCAGGTGGGATATACATCTTATATTAAAATCCAGATGCAATATGCAATTTTTAACATTGCTCATGATAAACACTGACATACAGTGGCACTTTTGATTTATTAAAATAAAAAGTTAAATAAGGAAGTATTAGAACATCAAACCTCTTGAACTCAAAGGGAAAATGGTCAATAAATCATATTTTGTCTTTAAATGCTGAGCCATGGATGTATCCAGTGATCTACAAAATCCCAGGACCAACAGTGGGAAATATGGGAAAGAAGTGACAAAAAAAAAAAAAAAAAAAAATTCTAAATTACTAAATTAGAAAAAAAAGCAACTAAATTAAGAAATGCATTTCTGGGCATTTGCACTGTCACATAACATTAGGAATAACCCCCTCATCCTATAAACTTAATGCAATATCTAATTTTAATAGCAACGTGCAAATATTCTGCTACTGACCCTGTTTAATACATCACTATTTATTTATATATCATAACTGCAATTTTTTGTTTTACATTACAATTGCATACATTTTGTGCATTAGCCTACCTAATTAATATTCAAGAACTAAGACTTAATTTCACGACGTCACAATCAACGTGTAGCCTATGACAGACATTACAACTGAGGAAGTCGAAAACGCTTAATTCAATTTAAAAATCATTAATCAGTTCATTAGTGAGAGTTGTGAGCGGAAATAGGTGAAATAGACAAAATCTAACGTTAGACAGCTGGCAACCAAGACAACATTTTAGACATTTAGGCACGCGCCGTTATGGCACACAGCAAGGCGCTTTTATGTCACAACAATTACATTCGCTTATAGACATGTCATACACCAAATATAAAATGAAACGGGGGTAATCAGTTCCAGTATGTTACCGTCCATTAGAGATAGCCTAAATAACCAAATAACCCTAATTCACCTTCACATAGAAACCGAAACACCTCTTGCATGCTGTCAGTGGATATGTAAATTTGACCTTTTTATTCTCGTAAAACTCAAAGCCCTAACAGAAACATGCACGCAAAATGTGCACTACGACCAGTTTAAATCAATGCAATTAATTACCGGTACTATCTTCCGTTTTTTGTCGCTTCACTCCCCGGACGCATGATAGTTAAACAGTCGAACGACATGCTAGGCTGAAATAAATAGCGAAATCTCCGAGATGTTAACTAATCCTGTGTGTGGCTGGTTAATGTTATTCCACGCTGTGGTTACTAAAAGGATATATATATTCAGCCGAGCTCGCTACAGGTTGCTCTGCTAGAGCCACGATAAAATGGTCAGCTTAAATTGGATTTAATTCCCATCCTCAGAGTCGCAATCCCAGCGAAAGCGTCCGGCTGCATGGTACTACTATAAACAGCAGATTCACGATTAATTAAATACTCATTTAACCGTTCAGAGCGAGTTATTTGATCAATTTGTTCATTGAAATTCAGATTAAAATATGACCTGGAGAAGCGCGAGTTTACAGTCTGACAAATGCGCGTCATCATCAGTATAAACAGGGGTTATGCGTGCATAACTGATAAATATAGTAGCAAAGTTTAAAAATGCGAAACCACAGAGATAAAGCGTCTGCAGGGACTAAATCATGCGATGCATAAGAGGTGTCCGGGCTTTAAATCGGTTGCGAACATTTGGCAGCGCAACATCGTACACTCCCCTTGTCTCACTAGGGTAGAACAAATGTGGGTCACCGGGCCTTCGGATTCTTCCCAGGCAAGCATTAAAAAACACATCACCGTATTTTCACCGCAAGTACGCTTGAAACAAATCCGACACGAATAAGACACTAGAACTCCACTGCTCCTTCTCAAAATAATGCTATCTTTCAAACCCGCTTGTGCCCTTACCTCGGTTATTTGCCGTCCAGGAGGGGGATTTTCTTGCGCCTTGTTTTGGTTGAGACGGCAGTGTAGGATTGAACTAGAGTTAGAAAAACAGCAGGGCCTACCCTAGGCTTCCCACGCGCATGCGCAGTACGACCAGAGCTGAATCCCACACAACCTGGCAACACACAGCAAGACCTGGCTTCGAGTTTGTATGCGAGTTTTTTAATTACTTGTCATTGTATAGGTTAGAATACAATTCATAAACAAGAATCGGACAGGTAATTCAGGAAGGAAATTAAATATAGAAATATAGCAGATCATGGGGAGTTCCCAAAACGAATCCCAGAGAAAGGAGAAACTCTGTATTGAAATTACGACAAATACACGAATTAAAAAATACATTGCATACATTAAATAAAAAAATAAAAAAAAAATCTATATATATATATTAAAAATAGGTACAACTGGGAACATGCAACCGACATTTCATAAACAATAAACAGAAAGGTTAATTAGCGCCAAAGGAATTAAATAATAAAATATGTAGCCAAGCAGATCATGTGCCTAAAACGCCTTAAGCTATTTATAACAGATAAAGAAAGGATAAAACTCCACCTTTATAGAAATAATAAAAATGAAACATTTAATAGTTTAAATAAATAAATAATAGAAATAGGCACAACTGGGAAAACCAGAAAATATAAACACTAAGATTTGATCATGCATTTTAGGTTTTGGCAACCTATATATATATATATATATATATATATATATATATATATATACACACACACACACATTTTAACATTTGACAAGATCAAACCATAAATAAAGTTGGAAAAAAAATCCTAATATTTTTTATATCCTACTAATAATTTTTAAAGAATTTTTAAGAGTTTTAAAGTGAAGAAAAGAGCTCTAACATATAAGAAATCCCATAAATAGGCTAAATAAAAAATTTTAAAAAATGAGAAAAAATGAATCAGTCTTTGTAAGAATCAACTATAAAATGTATACACGAAATGTATCACTAAAATGCTTGACATATTTGCCTATCAATCATCTGAAATCATTTTAGCGATTGCTTGGTCTTTCACGAAATGCATGCAGCGGTTTAGCCTTTCTGTTTGTTTGAAGTTATTAGCCAACATTTCACTGCTTCCGTAGCGGTTTTAAAATTGCAGTTATTTCAAAAAGACAATACCTTGCTATCTTTTAATGATTGTGAGTTGGTGTGAATTTTTATGTTATACAAACGTTCCTAATCTTTGGCCCACATGTGTCGCTCTCTCTCTCTTGGCCGTATGCCAATTAGGTCAAATACGCACGTCAACCAATCTTGAATGTGGCACAGCGCGCGCGAAAATTTTAGTGCATGACGTATTGAATGACATTTGTCTTGTCCAATAGAAAGATGATGCGAGTGCGCGACATGCTGCGGAGCTGTTAATGGAAGCCAGGTACAATTATATATTAATTATAATTGGCCTATTGCTCGTTTTAAACGAGAACCTAGGCAATTTCTATGTTGTTGTTTTAAAGATTTAAAAACCTTTACTTGATTTGCATTAAATCCATAGTAGGCCTATTCTAATTTTCTTAGTGAAAACATGTAAATGCTTCAGTGACATACAAATCAGTGGGGTCGAGAGCAGCACACACAGACGTGTGGAAATTAGAGTCTGACTGTTCATGTTTAAATCTAACTCAACATGATGTAGACCATACAATGATATTATTTATGGTAAAAGAAAAAATGTATCGGCTTATGATTTGCACAAGGTTCTTTTTCTCTTTTTTTTCTGCTAATTATTATTTAAATGAGTGACAGGGGGTCCGTGGAAAAGTCTAGAGAGGTAAATAAATAAATATTAAGATGATTAATATTAAAATAAATAAATAAAAACGTGATTCAATTTTTAAAAAGTGTTTAAAAAGTATTAGTTATTAATCTATTAAATATGTTTAATTTGATTAAAATAAATAAAAATGATTAATATAAATCATTTTATATTTACATACATATATATATATATATATATATATATATATATATATATATATATATATATATATAAGCTATGTAAATTGGGTGTTTATAAAAGGTGGACGCCTTTTAAATAGGGGCCCTCACTTGAGGATGATCATATTTTGGGGTCCATGGCATCTAAAAGATGAAAACACCTGATTTAAAATGGCTATGCTAAACGTGTGTTAAGCAATAGGCTGATTATTAGGTATTGATGTAAATAGTAACGATAGACATCAACTTGTTTAGCCCACTACTTTTTCATGACGGAAAATGAAAATATAATATTTCTTTTAATAAAAAATAAAAAAAACGATCTGACTGTTTGTCACGCACGGTTTCAATGAGTGGAGATCTCGTGACACCCAGTGGCGCAAACTAAGCTTCAGACATCGAGCCACTATAATGCAGTGACAAAATAACCACACGGTGGTGCTGTTATCATATTAAATTCATTATATTGAACTTAAAGTGAGGTTGTCTTGATTTGATTGAATACTTGATTGAATAGTTGAACTCTCACTTAGAAATTATCTGTAATCTTTTAATCATGCTTTTATTATTTTTCTGTGGAAGAAGTACAATTTTGCATAGGCCTACTTAAAAAATACATTAAAGAATAGGCTACTTAAGTGCGAACTGAATGTAATGTTTTTGGACATTAACATGTTAATTAAATTGATTTTTTTTAAAAGAGCATATGTTTAATATGAATGTTTTTGTTTTCTTCTTTTTGACCCACTTAAGTAGTAGCCTACTTTATAAGAAATTTCATAATTAGCCTACTTCAATTGTCTTTGAAATATGGTTAAAGTGCTGAATGACAAGCATTATGGTAAACTGAAATACTTCAATGTCAATTTCTTCAATTTCTATTGAAAATTGTGTCATATATAAATATGTTTGTAATTACACATTTGTAATAATGAAAATGTATTAACTTTAAATGTAATGATGAACAACACACTACAGTTAAAATTATAATCAAGTAGTTACTTTACAAGTTAGTCAAGACATCAAATCAACACAAACTTGTAAGCCATTTCAAAATAAAATAGTTTAAATGGCTTAACTTATTTTTGACGAGTTAAAGTACTGTAAAAACATGTTGTCATTACATATTGATCATGTATTTTTTTTTTACAGTGAAGTGTACTTTATTTAAAGTACGTCAAACATGATTAAAACACAATGATTTGAAATGTACTTTGAAGTAAAACTTTTAATTGAACATTTCTACAAAGTGTATGCTCTTTAAGTACACTTAAGTGGCCTTTAATTTCATAATTATGATCTAATCTGCAAAAAAAAAAAAAAAACTTACCTTTTAAGATTTGAAGTACACTAAGTGCACATTCGATGCAATTAAGCACACTTCTTTTTTATAAGGGTCCATAGGGCAGAATACAATTAGTTTCAGTTATTGTTTTAGCCGTGTTTAATCATTTAATTTTGCAAATACAACCATGCACAAAATGAAATTAAAAACACTAGAATTGTTTTCCTTTATAATCTTGATTGTACATGTATGGGTTACAGTCAGGTAAATACTGCAAATTAAACAACACTTAAAATGCAGGTTGGAGAAAGTGGTTCATTATAAGATTGTAAATTAAGCTAATTAATCTTCTATTATAAAAATATATCTTACTCAAGGGCATAAAAATATCAGAGGGGGCAAGTAATCTCAGTTCCTGGGTCATTGGTCACCCATAAACCAGAAGTGTTTGTGTTTGTAACCCAAATTAGCTCTTAGAGCAGGTTCTGTGTGTGTGTTTCATTTGTGTATTTTTCTCATACCCTCAGATTAATTGCGTTCGACGTCTTTTCACAACCCCGAAGCTTCCGTTTTCACACCCAGCCCACTACAAAACACCCACTACAGGACTAATGTGTTTCGAGTTGGACCCTCAGGTCTGTCTAGAACCGGTCGAGTGATCTTCCACATCTACACACCCATGGTTTCTGTCACAAGTTTCTTAAAGGAAATGCAGTCACGATCCATGACGTAACCTACTTCGTTATTTCAGGCCCCTGTTCGTCCTCACACTATGACAACATCTTAATAAACACATTATTTATGAGAACAATAGACCATGAGCAAGATTCAGCTAAACCGATAAAGGACTGAAAAGAGACGTTTATCAAAAAGGATGCAGTTCTTGAAACATGCTGTTTGGATGGTCAAATCGAATTAAAATGGAAGTGATCGGAAGTGAAGTTTGATTAATGCTTTTTGACTAATTGTTGTAGATAGCACGATAACAAAAACACACACATTCATCAAGAGAAAGAGGGAATGAGCAGCCAGAGTCCCACTAGTGCTTTCAAGAAATAACTGAACAGAAAAAAAAAGATTTTATTTCTTGGTTTTTGGTGGGAAAAACACGTACAGTCAATTTGGTCAAAATCACACTGGCACGATGAGGAAACATTTTATAATGCTTTTAATTCAAAAGGCACAGCACAGTTACACAAACAGGACATTTGGACAGATAAAAGACTTTATTTGGATTCTGTACATTCAACATCACAATTTAACAGGAGGGTGTTTTCTGGAACGAGTTGTGTGATGTTTCAGGTTGACTGGCTCTGGATCATCACATCTGTGGTAAGGGGTCTGGTGCTACTGAAATTGTTAATGAAGAAGAGACTGTTTTTATTTTAGGTTTAAATATACAGAGACATTAGTATAGCTCAAATATGTTTTTGTAGGTTTAAGTTCACTCTCTAATGCCATTAAAGGCCAATGCCCTGTTGTATATCAGTATATGGAAATGTATTGTTGTATATTTAAATGTATAGTTTCTGAATTTGTTTTTCTGTATTGTTGTCCCGTGACTCTAGAGTCTAGACCCATGCAGTGCACTTGTAGAAAACACATGAGATTTGAAGAAGCCGTTTTAAATGATTATCTCAGTTCATCATGAAATACCTGATTTGTCCATTCTTTGTTGTTTTACACATATTCAGCAGATCTTCTTCCATTTCGTGGCTGTAGAGAAGAAAGAAAAAAAAAAACTTTTCCATGGTAATGCAATGTCCGATTTCAAAACGATTTTCACAGGATGAATTTTGAATTTTTAAGATTTCGAATGATACCTAATTTATGATGATTACTAAAATATGTGATAGGGAAAAAAGGCAATAAAAAAGAGCGCCAAGCATCCCGCTTGCCAGACGGTGACAGTTAAGAGGTTTAAATCAAAACCTAATCAAAGTAAATAAAATAATTGTGTCGGACAATAAACAGCCGTCATATATACTGTAGGCCTGCCCTACCCGATAAAGGAAGTATCCTCTGCTCTGGATCCGTCCAGGCCCTTGAAGATCATCCTGCACACAGAAGGAATTGTTATACTGTAGTTATGCTCAAATATCAGACCACACTTTCTGATGCTGCTACTGAACATTGTTTAACTGTTTCGAACTGAATCGAAGGTGAATCAAAGGTCTTATGAAGGCAGTGTTGGTAAGAGGGAAAAACAATTTATCTACCCAACAAAATCCATCAGGACCATTTCCTTTGTGAGAGTGAGGCAGTCATCATTTATTCTTGTTCAGTTTTGTGTTTTACCCTTATAGCACAATAACACTTTTAGAGTACGGTACAATTACCTCTCAAATGGACAGAAGCAGTTAATCAAACTAAGGTTGAGCCATTTCACATCCTGTACATTTAATTAGATGGACTCAAACTCATGCATGCACATGTCAGCCTCGTGCAACCGTGTATGTGTACAAGCATGTAGAAATGCATACTTTTAAACATTGATAATAATAAGAAATATTTCTTGAGCAGCAAATCAGCAAATTAGACATTGAAGACTAGAGGAATGATGCTGAAAATTCAGCTTTGATTATATATTAATAAATTGCTTTTTAAAATATATTCAAATAGAAAACTTTCCAGTTACTGGATGTAACCAATGTAACCTTGGATGCTGAAAATTCAGCTTTGCCATCAGAGGAATAAATTAAATTTTAAAATTCAAATAGAAACCGTTCCAGTTACTAGAGTGTAACCAACATAACCTTGGTTCTGCTTATGGGAAAAAAACTTTTTCTCGTTTTTCTCTGAATACTGAAGCCTGATTGGTTCACGTCAGACAAAAGGCTTTTCAGCCCACAGAAATGGGTGGAGCCGACTGCCTATTTAATTCGCGCTGAAAGCCATTTTTGTCAGAATTTTTCAACTGTGAAGTGGCAGCGTTGACTAGTGCAGTGGTTCTCAACTCCAGTCCTCGGGACCCGCTGCTCTGCACATTTTGTATGTCTCCCTTATTTAACACACCTGAATCAGATCATCAGCTCGTTAAGAGAGACTCCATGAACTGAACTGAGTGTGTCAGATAAGAGAGACATACAAAATGTGCAGAGCAACGGGTCCCGAGGACTGGAGTTGAGAACCACTGGACTAGTGCATAGGTGCCGTAGCATGGCAAGATACGCAATGGAACCAGGGAACCAAGGTTACATTAGTAACCGGAACAATCCGCTAGACCAAGCCCAAGAAGAGGCCATTTCCCTGGTGGTGTGGGCCCTCACCCTGATAGGGCACTGCAAGTCCAATGACTTGTAAGCTGGTGCTATTGCACCCACTATCCAGTGGGATAGTCTTTGTTTTGTAAGTAGGCAGCCCCATTGAGTGGCCTCCGAAGCACACAAACAGCTGCTCTGACTGCCTGAACTGGCAGGAACACTCAATGTACACCCTAAAGGCCTGAACCGGGCAAAGTGGGTGTGGCATCTATTCGCCCTCAGCAGAGGGGAGAACAGAGAGTGAAATGACTTGTGCTCTAAAGGGCGTAAAAAGCTTCTTAGGCACATAGCCTCGTCTGGGTCTAAGGACAACTTTACTATCGTTGGGTCCAAACTTGAGGGAGGGTGAACGTGATTTCGCCAAGTACCACATACCACAGAACTTTCCAATCAACCAATCAGATTTGAGGAACAAGTTTACAGTTTATGTCAAGTTTAGGCTTAAAACCAGGGTGAGGTGCTTCAACATCAGTGTTATTCACCTATCATTTCCCTCTGATTTTAGGGAAAAGTTTGGGTAGGGTTAGGACTAAATTTTGGGGCAGGAATGTTATTCCAGGATCAACAAAATATGTTGATCCAGGAACATGTCTTACTTGGCAAAATCACAGTGACCCTTGAGGAAGGAAGCATCTACTGAAAGAGCCTGCAGATCACCAATTCACTTGACCGATGCCAGAGCCAGCAGAAGGGTGGTCTTTAGCAAGAGAGGTCGAAAGTCGGCTGTCCTGAGCAGCTCAAACGGAGGGCCACAAAGTACCCTCAGGACAATATACAGGTTCCACGAAGAAAGCGTGTTGGGGCGAGGCGGGTTTTAGCTTCCTGGTCCCCCTGAGAAATCTGACCACCGGGTCGTGTTTCCCAACCGACTAGCCAGCTATATGTGATGCGATCTGGGAAAATCCGTCGGATGTCACGCTGATACGTTTTCAGTAAGATCTAAAAATAGATTGAATGTCAGTTTTTTTGGTCAAAATTGGGTTTTCATTCAATTATTATTCTATAACATCTTGTCTATCATCTCTGAATATATCTTGGCAAAATTCACTAGTTTAGTTCAGAAAAATAGCAATTTATAGTGGCAAGCTGAAAAGGGTCCCATAGCTCTCCTTCTCTTAACACTACAAAGACAGTTCACCTATCAAAATAAACCACATAACAGAATAAAGGTATATCAATGTCCATTTCCCGCCAGTCTACAATGGCACGCAAGTTTTTTTTAGTTTTTTTTTACCCAACCTCATCGTGAGATGCGGAGCGGAGCACAAGAGAACAACGGAGTCTGAAGTAGCTGCTCGCTTAAAAGATCTTGCTCGCCTCTCAATCGTCCAATTTCAAAACGGTTTTCACAAGATGAATTTTGAGTTTGTAAGCTTTCTAATGATACCTAATCAATGATGATTACTCAAATATGTGATATGAATAATAATAAAAAAGAGCGGCAATCGTCCAGCTAGAAGGACGTGTTAATTAAACCCGTTTTTTCTCAAAATTCCGTTCCTGAAAATCATAGCGATCAGCCGACTTAAGATAACTATAACTTTTGTTACAGACAAACGATGAAAGAAATAAAAACAGATTTGGAAAGGGCTTGAAACCAGCTGTAATAGGTAAAATTTCACCATGTGGTGGGTTTTCCCAGATCGCATCACATATGAGCGTGGTACGCTGCAATAGCTGCCGTGTATACCTTGAGTGTGGACGGGTTGAGTCCACCATCCAACAGCACCTGTAGGAATGAGAGAATAGAAGTGATCTCACAAGACAGAGGGTCTACATTCCGAGCTGAGCAACAGCCGGAAAAAAATAGACCATTTTTGGGTGCGAGGCCTGGTAGAAGGCACCCTAGCCTCTGAGATCGTGTTCATGACCACCATGGAAAGATGTGAAGGCTCACAGATGGAGGCTGGTCTGGGCGCACATACCGCTGGTGGGGAGGACCCAGTACTGACAGCAAACACAACGCCTCCAATTCCCGGAACTGAACAGGGTTTGGGAAGTGAACACATAGAAGCTTTGGGGGTGGTTGGGCGGATCAGGGTCCAGCACTAGCTTAGGACAGGGTCCTTGGCGCTTGGGAAATGGGTAGCGCTTAGCTGGATGGAAGCACTGCTTCACCTCTGGTTCCACCTTTTGCTGGGACTGGGCATGTGCGGAAGCCGGCTTGGCGTGCTGCTGAGTTCGTCGACAACTTAGGGCGACTCGAAGCAGCAGAGAAACTTGCCGGCAGGAAGTGGCGCATCCCTTTTGATGTCTTCTGTGCAGTTGTAAAATGCTCAGCAAAATGGTGACTGCGGAACCAAACAAACCCGAGGGAGAGACAGGGGAGTCCAGGAGGGCTGTCTTGTCAGCGTCCTTGATCTCCGTTAAGTTTAACCAAAGGTGGTGCTCGAGAACTACCAAATTGTCCATGACATGACCAATCGTTTGGGCCATAGATTTAGTGGCGCTCAGGGCAAGGTCGGTCGCGCTGCACAGCTCCTCGAAGGCCGCCGGGTCAGGACCACTCTCTTCAATGACACAGAGAAGCTTGGCTTGGTAAACTTGGAGGACCGCCATAGTGTGAAGAATGGAACCAGCCTGGCCACTCATGGCATACGCTCTGGCCACGAGTGCAGATGTCGCTCTGCACAGCTTAGTCGGGTGGGCAGCTTTAGTCTTCCAGCCGCGGGCCGCGGGTGGGCAGAGATGCGCAGCGACGGCCTCTTCCAGCGGGGGAAGCTTAGTATAACCTTTTTCCTTCACACCATCAACCATGGTGAGGGCAGCTGAAGAAGAATAATGGACGCTTGCTGAATAGGGGGCACGCCTTGATTTCGTTAGTTCTTTATGGATTTCCAGGAAGAACGGGGCTGGTCTCTGGCGGGGGCCTACTGGCGGCACACGGCTGCAGGAACCACTCACCCTCCGGCCGGAGGCGGGCTCCTCAGGGGCCGACCAATCGAAGCCCAACTCGTTAATGACCTTGGTAAGGACACAGATGAGCTCTGAGTCCTGCTGAGTTCGTCTTTTTAGTTGGCGGATGAGGTGGAGTCATCGCTGGAGTTCGCCCAGTCCTCCTCTTCAGATGCAGCCAGAGACATTGAGTCATCACAATCGCCCTCGGAGCCGCCAAATGAAACCAATTGAAACCATCTCACACCAGATGAGGGGCGCTGGTCATCGCGGGTGAAGAGCACAAGCGAAGGGAGGGAGAGGTATGTGGGCACTGGGCCGACGTGAGCTCGCTACAGCCCTTCTGCTCCGCCCCCGTGGCTTCTTTCACCTTGGCTCGAGAGGGGAAGAGAAAGGGAGAGCGTGCGAGGCAGGATCGCTCTCTTTAAAGAAAGCGATGCGTGAGCGCAACAGTGCGAGATTCATGCTCCCGCAGTGCGAGCAGCTGGTGCTCGTCCGAGGGAAGCAGGGGAGCCCTGCATGAGCCACATTCATGGTGTGACATTTTGCAACAAATGCCTCTGTAATTTGCTCTTTTAGAAGGAAAATTGCTCTTTGAGATTATCGCCGGATAGCCGCAGGGGAGAAGCGTTGGATCAGCTGCATGTGCGAAGTGCCGTTAATCCGATGCTGGGGCTTAATTCGACGGTGAATAGAAAGGCTTTTTATCTTCTCTGTGGAGTCAACGAGGAGATGATCTTCGAGCTTGAAGGAGAAAAATTCTGAAATGGCTTTCAGCGCTTAAATAGGCTGTCGGCTCTGCCCGTTTCGGCGGGCTGAAAAGCCATTTGTTTGTACAGGTGCACAGACATGAACCAATCAGGCCTCAGTATTCGGTTTTCCCCATAAGCGAGTGAACCATATTGAAAGATAACAATTATTTTAAAATATATATATAAAAAAAAACATATTTCACAATATTACTGTTTTACTGTATTTTTGATCAAATAAATTAAGCCTTGATGTTCTTCCAAAAACATTTAAAAATCGTATTATCCTTAAACCTTGAAACATAAGTGTAATTCTTATAGTATATGACATAAATTAATATATTAAAACTGATAATATATTTACAAGTTCCACATATATCTATTCTATTCTATAGAATATTATATAAGATAACATATATATTCTATTCTATTCTATTCTATATATATATTTATATATATATATATATATATATATATATATATATATATATATATATATATATATATATATATATATATATATATATACATATAAAATACATATACATTTATATGTATATATATATATATACATATAAAAGTACATGTACTGCGTTAGATTAAACTGGGAAGGGTCATAGCACTTGCATATTGTTGTCCTATTGTTAATTTAACTGCTTCTATTGTTCTAATTTGTAAGTCGCTTTGGATAAAAGCGTCTGCTAAATGAATTCATGTAAATGTAATGTAAATGTATATGGATTGAATAAGGTAGTTTGACTTTTATGTCAACATCAATGTTTCCATCATCAACCAGAGAAAGAGAGAGGTTGTCACATTTGTTGTGTATACACACACTGTCTGTTTTAATAATAATTAACACTTAACACTTTAATAATTAACACTTAACACTTAATTAAATCAACAATCACTGATGGTCAAAAGAGAAGCCCTAGAGCTAAGTCGTGATGAGATATTATCAAACAGCATATGGCCTTTCATCAAGCAGCACCGAGGATTGAGAGGAACAGACACTTCAGTCAGTCTCCATGAACATCCCTCTAAAGTTACATTGCTTTTTTATCAACTATTCATGCATTTACCACATAATTTAATATTTAATGGTCATGGACCCTATTTAGTATCAAGACAAGGGAAAAAAACTCAAGAGCATAATTCCTCAGTAATAATAATAATAATAAAATAAACTTATGCACTATTCAAATAGATAATTAGGGGACACAAAATAATTATTTTTTTTATATTTAGTACAGCTACATTTCGTAAACTTTAAACTGACTTTTGAATATATATATTTGGTGTCTTGGAACTTACCCAAAACTAAATATTGATGGGAAAAAAGCCTTGCATGTTGTCATTTTAGTGATCATACTCACAGTGCTAATGTAGTTTGAATGAAGGTAAGCATGCAGGATACATACACTTAATTTCATTCTCCTGCTTCTTCTTCTGGCAAGCTGGGGTATGAGCTCCAGAAGAGGGTGCAACACAGAAGACTGACACATACACATATATAGAGAGATATCATGAAGACAGATATGGAGAGATATGAAAACCATGAACATCTGCTCCTGGGATTGGCCAGGGGTCGCAGAGAGGACTCTTGTGCGTTCTCTCGCGCACTTATCTGTCCTCAGTGCGGCTCAGTGTTCATTTGGCACACATGGTGCACTGATGTTCAGTAAAATCACAGGCATGCAGGCCATGCCAGAGCACATGTGGGGGAATGTGAAGTTATGATGTCAACATCAGGGGGTAGTGTTTGTGTGTCTGTTTGTGAGTGTTACATAACAATTATGTTATGAATATGTACACCTGATTCCATATTTGAAACACATAAAAAAATGTTTCTGTAATGTGGTGGACATGCAAAGAATGGACAGTAGGAAGAAACTAAATAGTTCCTCTGATGGCATCAACACAAAATTGCATGTAAATTAAATTTGGAAAATGTTAAGATAAAATTAGATTATCTTCTGGTTTGAATCTGAGCCAAAATTCAGATATTAATTCACCAAAAAAGTCAATCTAGTGCAAATTATAATATAGGAGATAATTAATGTTCTTTTCCTATGTGTGGATGCTATCAAGGAGGAATCATGATGTCAGAGGTTGAATGCATGCAATGGGAACTAAAGAGTAGATAGATTTTAATGTAGTAAGAGTAAATTATCTGAATACTATAGGTGACACTGTAGACTTAGTGGAAGCATTATGAAGGTAATACGTAGGTAAAATAATAAAATCAAGATTTTATTTTCACACATTTATTTATTTAGTGTGTAGCCGTGTAATAAGTTCTGATCATCCAGTCAAGGTTTTTTGCAAGTAAGACTTTGGTTATTTTATTTTATTTTATTTTAGTTCATTTCTCGCATTGACTGTGCATTATCCTTTATGGGAATGTGCTAAGATTTTGCTTTTGCACAACCTTGGCCCAAAAGGGAACTGTGCAGTGGCCTAAAATTTATTTAATTTACGTGAGCTTTATTTAATTCCCGAGTATTAGATCACAGATTGCAATTTGCAGTCGAGTGTTAGTTACTGAAGACAGTGCAGCGTAGCAACAGTGGCTGAGTGCTGAAAGCAACAGACACTAAACAACTCTTGAGAAAACCTACCGTCCCATCTGTAAATCCTGCACCATTCGGTTTAGTGTAATGAAATAAGAACTATAGATACATGTACAGACACACAAATACAAAACCATATACACAAACACAGAACATACACAAACATATACACAGAAAGGCAAACACAAAGACACCAAAATCAAAACAAGCAAAAACATGAAAAACATTCATAAAATAAATAATAACACCATAATCCATAAAAAGACATCATGATGTTATGATGTCATTGAATTGTCATTGCACTGAATGTGTTTGAAAAAGCGACCTCAAATTAGTCCTCAAATGTCACATGCTCACCCTTTTGCTGATCTCTCGAGCTGTGATCTCCTGCACATACAAAAAACAAACATTAAAAATTCATAAAAATGAATCATAAATTACAGGCTTTACAAATAACTTAAATTTTTTTGTGTGTGTGTATTAGAATACATTAAAATTGGTTCAGTAGCTGAGACCCAGACCAAATCTGTGGATGTTTTATATATATATATATATATATATATATATATATATATATATATTATGCAGTGATTTTAGGCATTGAGAATGCATTGAGAGTAGAGTTAAGAGTGCAACATGTTTACTGGTAGCTGAAACTAGGCCTATTTAATAAACAAACATGCAAAGGTTGGCAGCGATGTGTAGAATATCTTCATAGTTCTACGCATGCTGATTCCGTATGGGCATGAATAAAATTCACCTTCGATTTTTGCAGTGATCCCAGCATTAGGAAACACAGGTCCTCCAGGACATCAGATGTCTGGCAAAGGTTAAAAGAAAAGAAAACAAAATGGATTATGGACAGTTTAAATGTCTGAGCCTGAGCCAAATGAGTCAAGTAACTAAATGATGTGCTGGAAGTGTCCATTTTCAAGTGAATTTCTACAGGAAATGTTAAGAGCACAATTAATTGGATGTTCACAGCGCAGTAAACCAACTGTTATTTATACAAAGTTTTTATATGTCTCTATAATTGTACATACCATAATTAACTTACGGTTTGCTTCAAAAACACACACATAAGTAGCTGTATTGCAAATGGCAACAACACTCAATGGGCCCTATTTTAACGATCTGAAGTATCAAGCGCGAAACGCAAGTAACTTTGTGGGCGGATCTCGGACGGTGTTACTATTATACCAGCTGGATAAATCTAAAATGGGTTGGTCTGAAGTAGCTACATTACTCATAGGTGTGGTTTGGGCGTAATGTGAAATAAACCAATCAGAGTGTCATCTCACATTCCCTTTAAAAGCAGATGCGCTTGTTCCATGGCGGATTGCTATTAGCGCACGCCAGGAGCGGTTCACGGCCGAGGAGAGCGACGTTCTCGTCAGGGCCGTAAAAGACAGAGAAGTGACATTGTATGGGGATGGAGAAACCCACCCAAATTAGCTTCGGTTAAACAGGCGTATAATTATTTGGGTAAATGTGTAAGCTAGATTTTATGCCTTTTTTTTCAAATCTTCATGGACACCACAATGATTTCCCTCGTGTGGTAATATCATTCCTTGTAATTATGTATGGTTTGCAAAAATGGGAACTGCTGCCTGCATCTGTGTAGATGAGAGAGGCAAAGTGTATGCGCGTTGTGCACACGCTACATTATGGCCAAGCATGCGCCCTTAAAATAGCATCTGAATAACGCGCCACTGACTTTAGACTAGGTTTGTGTCGGAATTTTTTTCTGAAACTGCAAAATAGCGCCAGGGAACGTTTGCGCCAAAACTACGCCTCCTCTTTTCGCTGAACCGCCCCCGGGAGCGCAAGTTCATTCCCTAATTTACCGACGTGCGTCTGTGGAGGGAAATGATACATGCGTCGGTGTACAAAGTCATTTGCGCTGGGTGCAAGATAGGGCCCCATTACTCACTCTAAAGGATGGGTCTGCGTAGAGGTAGAATGAGCAAAGATCAGTTATCTAAGAAAAAGACAAAAATGCAGTTAAGAACTAATAAAAAGTTCCAACTCAAAATGAATCATGTCTCTTTTTTTTATGTTTTGTTTATCATTTCTCCAAATGCCCCAAAACACATATTATTCTGTGCTTTCATATCCCAGCCTCTAGATCCCCAGCTTTACCCATGTAATTGCTCATGTACCCACAGTTAGAACATGTAAACAAAGTAGAGGTGAAATCATCACTTAAGTTAACATGTACTGAACAAATATGGGATAAGTCATTTGTGATGAACTTTTGTCTCTGAGGAAATTTATAACTGGATGCATTATAAGTGATTTGATGGAAGAGTAAAAAGGAAAGGACTCATAAGTATTGACACTTAGTAAATCATACACACCTGGGTTAGTAACTGCTCATGCTCTATTGAAGATGGATTCAAGAGCACTGGAGCACCTGCAATTTATGCAGAAATCATTATTACATATATGCCACTACTATTTAGTGTTACAAGCAAAGTGAATTTTAATCATATGAAAACATTGTATGAATTTTGATTGGAATATGACAGAAAAATAATTGTTATATTGACACATTGAGTTCTACTGTGGAATTGTCCACTTTTAGTGATTACAGAGTTTCAATTGGTCACGACTCACAATTATTTGGTAAATCTCAAATCTTATTATGATATCTACCTGTATATATTCTAAAGCAATCTTCATTGTCAAGAGGTTTCTTGCAGTTGCATCACAAAATTGCCAATGAAATCAATCTGTAATCCTTGTGAGGTTTGGTTCGGAAATTAATACTCATGCTTGTCGATCTTCTTGTTTTGGTGATTTTGCCCTCTTCCCTCAATGGAATAAGCTCTAATTTAGCTGAGTTGTTAAGTTAGTTGAGTCTAATTGAGTTTGTTTATTGATCTACTGTGTGGGTCTTTCAATCTGGATTTTCTTTATAAACCATTGCTGTCAAAAAGTGTTTTCCATGATTGATTTTGTGGTCTTATTTGTGGTCTGATTAAGTCTTAGAATAGGTTAATCATTAGGCTGTAATTACATATTCCTAGTCAAAAAACAAAACAAAAAAACAGTAGTAGTTTAGGGAAGAAACCAATACAGTACCAAAAAGGAAATACTTGTGCAGTTAAAAGTTTGTTTTTGTAAACTTTCATCCATCTCTTATGACATTTAACAATCAGTTGTGATGACATAATTCTATCTGTGTATCAGCGAATGAGTCACATTTGTCTAATCTGACAACATCTCTCGTGGCATTTCTTATACTGCCATTATATTATTCAAATGCTTGTGACATCACTGCTGTCAAAATTGTCAAGCTCTCTGCTGTACAATAACACTTTTTTTTTCTCAGTGACATCATAATTAGCAGTTACATGACTGAATCCAATTTGACGGTAAATAGCTCTTGGTATAAAGAGTGAATGCTTTATTGCTTGGAGATGATCAAGAAAATGATCATATTTATTTATTTATTTATTTATAAACATATATTTATTGCGAGGATCAACCCCTTGAGATGAAACATCTCGTTTTCGAGGGGGTCCTCCAGTACATCAAAGCAAAAAAAGAAAAAAAAGAACCAAAACAGCAGAGCAAATATCACAGTCAAAGACAGCACAACAAAACACAACAACACACACACACCGGCTCACAATGCTCAACCCCACCCCACCCAATACGAACCCCACAAGTAACTTGACAGAAAAACAGACACATGATTAGCGTTGCACAAGGTCAAGGACTAAGAGAAACACAAATAACAATAACAATAATTTTTTTTTTTTTTTTTTTTTTTAAATAAAAAATAAAAAATAAAAAGAGGACATAAAAATAAAAAAAAATAAACACATGACCAATGAAATCCAAGGTCAAACAAACAAAACTAGAAACAAAGACAAATGTTCCTAAGATGTTCCACGAGACCCCTTTGAAACGCTGTAAGTGAAGTTAAAGAACGAATAGAAAATGGAAGATTATTCCAATCATATGGAGCCTTAAAACAAAATGCGTATTTCCCTACCTGTCTTTTAACTCTAGGAACAACAAAAAAAACCTGATCATTGTGTCGCAGACTATATGGCGAATTATAAAGCACTAAATGTTGCTTGAGATAAACTGGATAATTAAAATAAAAAGTTTTAAAAATAAACTGTAGCCAGTGATACTGTCGCCTGGCAGAAGGGGCAAACCAGGACAACTGTCTGTACAACATACAATGGTGTGTCCTAAATGGACAGCGGAGAACAAAACGGCAAAGACTGTTGTAGACCACATCAATGGAATGCAAACAAGAAACAGTAGTGTTCTGATAAATAATATCGGCATAGTCCAAAATAGGCAGAAGCAGCTGTAAAACTATTCTTTTCCTGACCAGATAATTAAAACAATTAACAGATTGATAAAGTATTTTAAGACGAGAGTTGAGTTTGCTTGACATTGCTTGTACATGAGTTTTAAAAGATAAATCACTTTCCAGCCAAACACCAAGATATTTAAAGGTCTCAGTTGACTCTAAAGGAGAGGAGTCGAGAAAACAAAGCTTAAGATTATTTTCACATATATCCAAGGCTTTTCTATGGAACAATAAAGAATAGGACTTTGATTTATTAAGGAGAAGTTTATTAGCCAATAGCCACTGCTGTACAGAATTGAAATCGAATTGAAAAAAAGGAGATATTTATCCTTGTGGTGTTATGATTATAATTAACAAAATGAATCTGGTACATAACAATGTTTTCTCCAGCATCATTTTCCAGGTTTATTGAAAAACATACAACATTTGGACTGTTCTAATAATTGGTCTCGAACTAACAACGCTGTAATAAAAAAAAAGTTGCTGCCTTAAATTTGTATGTACAATCAACTTGGATGTTTAAGTCATTTCAACTTAAAACTTAAAAAATGAGTTGAATCTTGTATACCTTAAAAGGTAAAAAGTTGAAAATTGCTTAACCTATTTCGATGTGTTAAAGCAATGTAAAAACATGTTTTCATAACTTTTTTTTTTTTTTTTTACAGTGAATGCACTTTAACAGAATTCACTGCCCTGCCTAACGGTACAAGCTCTTTAGTTAATGCGTCACAATGACGCATTCCTGCTCAATATCTACTGAAAAACTAATGCAGCACGCTGTGAACCATAAGCAAGAGAGCTAAGTTTGACTAAGTTATAGATCAAAATCCTATACAAGAATGAAATCAGTCAATCCAAAGGCAAGGTAAAGACAGACGTTTTAGATGAGCACAGCAAAGCACTTGTTTTTTAATACCTGTAGCAATATTTATTTGTATTCCATCTATTTAATGTCACAGTAGAGTCTGTCAGTTGTTCTTGATTTGATTTATATATTTTGTTTATATAATTTTATATATATATATATATATATATATATATATATATATATATATATATATATATATATATATATATATATATATATATATATATATATATAATTGTAACAGTTGCATTTATTTTGAGTCATCAAAACATCCTCCTTGGCTTCACATATTTATCAAACTTTTATCAACTATTTTGAGGCAACAGTTGTTGTTTTTTTAAAGCACTGTTTGAGATATTAAATAAACACCGAGAGTATTCTGACTCTCTTGTTTTGATCCTTCAGTAATATAACAACACTGTACCTCTAGGACTGTAGCCTACAGCTGGAAAACCTCCCCTTGATTTGGTAAATATATATATATATATATATCTGAACTCTTCATATATATATATATGAAGAGTTCAGATGCAAAAGCCTCTAAGTGCCATCTGAAATTTTCTTCTAGAATGATCATTTTTATCAAGCTCGTATATTTAAGTTCAATAATTTCACTTAAATGGCAATGCAAATTACCTATTAATTGTCATTTAAGTGAAATTACTTAACTTAAATATGCAAGCTTTATAAAAAATGATCATTCTAGAAGAAAATTTCAGATGGCACTTAGAGGCTTTTGAACTCTTCATATATATATACAAAAGATTAGGATGCTAAAAAAGATATAAAGATAAAGTATGATGATAAAAAAAGCATTTTAGCAGATAGACTTATAGACATTTTTCAAAAAAGTAAGTTCATTAATATTATATTATTTTAATTATCATCATCATGTTGCTGCTTGGAACAGGCATTCATTTAGATGGTTTAGTTTTGGGGGAGAGAATTGCTCAACTGAATAATCTTTCTTATTGGAGAGATAAAGAAGGCCACCAAACTTCTTCAACTAAGTTATTCTAACATCACTAAATAAGTAAAAGAGAGATGTATGTGGAAGACTTACTTGTGGTGATGGGTATGAAGGAGATGAAGAGGACCGCGAACATCAGGGTGGAGTTGTGTGCTGGGCTCATCGCGCTCTGAGCTGCTTCGCGTTCACACTGACTGCTGTTCCTCATGCTCTCGTCTCGTGCGCGTCAGTCAGTCAGTTTGCGACGGTTCTTGTGGTGCTTTCTCCGTCTGACTTGCCAACCAAACATTATGAACTCTCGGAGTTACACCCTCTTCGTAAATCGACTTGCAAAGTACGTCACGATGAATGAGCCCTGGCACGTGATTAATTTACACAAACGATGATGTGATATGAGTGGTCAACGCTAGCCTATGAGTAATCAAAGTAAAATATTTTATCTTCAACTGCACATTTTAGTGTACCGTGTATACACACGGTTATTTGTGTTAACGTAAAATGCATTTGGCTTTTACATACATGTATAAATATATATATATATTTTAAATATTGCCTGTTGAATGACAAAACGTTTGCTGAGATACAAACGTCCTGGTGTAAAAGTTTCCAAATGTAAATCTATTATATGGATCACACAGAAGACAAAACAAAGAAACGTTGAATAAAATAGTGGTACCATTACTATTAAAGATTCATTATATATGAATATGGTCATTCCTCTGGTTGACAACAGTCATTCGTAGACAAACACGTCATATCAAAGTAAAGGGAAGTCTCTTTAATGTTTGCGGGCAAACAAAATGAAAATAAAAAAGTAATGTAAACAAAGTAACACTGCAGGTTTCTCTGTATCAGTTGCTTTTCTCCAGTGTCTCTGTGAGAAATAAGAGTTTGTTTCAGCACCACATGATGTGGACAGCTCCCGGCTACAGTTCCCCTCGAGTCCAATTACCAAAGAAATCATTCTCTCTAGGATTCTCTAAATGCAGAAATATGGAAATGTCTGCCATATAGTAAGATTTAAACATGTCCTAAACATGAAAGAAATCCTGTAAATTCTATAAATGATTCAGACTATGATGTTCATTTACGCTTAGTTATCTAGAACAAACTAATGAAACTTCCTGGAAAGAATTGGACTCACTTGCCATTAATCTACTTTCAATCCATTTTGCTCTGCATTTGAGATATCTTTGGAATATCTAATGATTACTAAACCACAACAGTTAAACATTAGATTTAGAGCACATTATGGCATACAGTTTTCAGAAAAAGAAATTTCTTATGATTGTTTTTTTACTAAAATGTATTTCCTTTGGGAATCCATTATCAATCCATACTCAATCCTTGGTGTTCAAACAGGCATTCTTATGAATCAGTTAGTACATTAAAATAGCTCACCTGAGAGAGAACAAACAATACAAGACAAAGTATCAAAATCCTGCTCTTTGGATCTTTTTTTGTAAACGTCCCCCTGTTGTGTTACATAACAAAACACATATTTTTCTTGTTACATTACAAAACACTTAATTTTCTTGTTTTAGCAAACTGCAGCCTACCTTGGGATACTGATATTACTGTCAGCTAAGAAGTGTTTATGCAAAGCTACATAACACTAAGCACCAGGACCTAGATCTGAACCAGCTTTACATGTCATCTACTGGCTTGAAACCGTGGGATTTGGTCTAAAGTACAAATACACATTCAAACTCTGGAATTGATTAAATTAAGCATTGATTTAAAAGGGACACGCCCTTATATGCAAATATAATAGGGCCTCTGGAGTAAACAGAAATACGAAAAGTACTGCAGTAGTTGAGACTATATATATAGAAAATATTTTTATTTTTATTTACTAAATATACATTTGATAAATATGCAATTGCACAGACGCTTTTGTACAAGAATCAAAAGCTTTTGTGCAATTAGTATCACTGTATGAGATTGACAGACATGACCTACAAATAATAACATTTGAGTCCTATATGAATGCTGTTTGTGGGAGACAAGCATGCATGTCATATTGTGCATGTTATATTAAACTTAAGCCTTTAATGCAGTGAGTGAATTGAACACCCAATGCTATTAAGTGAATTGAGTCAATTGTGGCAGGATATGAGGATGAAATAAGCCTTTATGCACTCTCGGAAAAAAAGGTATAAAAACTGTCACTGGGACAGTACCCTTCAAAAGGGTTCTAATATGTACCATTTAGGTATACTAATATGTACACTTTTGGAAATAAAATGTACACTTTACCAATATGTACCTTTGAGGGACCAATATGCACTCTTTAGGTACAAAGGTGTACCTTTTGAAAAGGTACCGCCACAGTGACAGCTTTTGCACCTTTTTTTCTGAGAGTGTGTTTAGTCAACAGGCGTTGATGTCCTTTTCACAATTTTTTTCGCAACTTTCCCTTTTTTACAAACACCAAGAGTTACCTTCACACGAGTGTTCCCTTCGTATCATGTGATTTTGACTGCACTGAAGTAACAAGGGAGTGCTTATATCACTTTATTAAAATAAATAGAAGGTTTGCAATTACTTTTATCAAATTTGCTAGGAAGATGAAGATGTTGGAGTGTCATAGAAAAACAAAAAGATTCAGCCTTTTGTAATCAGCTTTGTCCAATTTTTGAGGGTGTGGCTATAGCTCCTTTGAGTGGGATGTAGATACAGATAATAAGATTGCATCAATGTCTGTTTAATATCTCCTCATTATGAAAATGTCAAGAAGTGGTGTCATGGGCTCTAGAGTAAGATTCTCAGCATTGGGATATGGCCTCACATTTCCGGGCATTTTCGAATGTATGTGTCTGTATGTGTGTAATTGAACAATGGGATTGTTCATATTCATTTGTTTGACTCAAAACATGCCTAGACAATGTGTCCACCTGTCTAGGTAAAATGAAGCCTGTGGTTGAGCATGCGTAGGGGGGAGGTGTGCTGAGTTTGAGTGCGTACCGCCGCACATCATGACGCACATGGGAGAGTGAGATTTGATTCACAGCTAAGCATAGCGCCACTGGGAAATATCGGCTAAATATCAAAGTGAATAAATAATCAGTGAATATCCTTTACAAGAGGGTTATTGCTGGAGTTTTGGAGGATTGGGACTGGATGACTGAGTAGCTTCAGTGGGACTGAAATAAATACAATGAAAGCTTTCGCACAGGTTAAAGAGATAATTTATTCGGCAAGAGGGACAGAAAAGGAATAAGATAGGAATGAAATTAAGAGGATTAATAAAAAAAACATGGAGAAAAACACACTGCAGAGTTAAAACGGATAGGTGAGATGGAAACACATATAATGCACATTATCAGAATTACTATTTAGAAGTAGCATGAGCAACAGTTGCTCTCCAAAGTGAGGACTGTCACCACATACATATATTATATGATTGCCCTTAGTTACACCACATTTTTCACACTAACATATGTATACCATAATCTGATCATCTGTTTCTAAATGTTGGTACTTTTCCCCCCAAAAAGATTCAAAATGCTTTTCTCCAAACCTCTTAAAATAAGGAAACCAAGCAATTTAATACCAATTTAACAAAGGCACCAACAATATTAGTTTATTAAAAGCCTCATTTTTTATTTTGGCTTTTTGTCACTTTTTCTGTTTAATAACAAAAACAGCTTTATTTTATAAATGGTTTATTTTTTTATTTTTTTTACTTTTTGTCCCATTATCAAACACTTTTGGTTTCAGAATAAATTATTCATGCATGACAGTCAGCAAAACAAATGCACTTTTAAAGGTTACATTCACCAAAAAAGAAAAAGAAAATAATTTACTTGACCTTAAGATCCAAATGTATATTATTATAGGACCAAAAAAAGGGATGAAGGATGAGAGGATGGGGATTGTAACTGTTAATCACAAAACCTTCAGGGTACCACAAGTCTGTAAGTTTTATGAAGCCATTTATTGAGACTATTGTGTCAGGAAAGTGCAAAGTGTGTTGGCTTTAGTTTAATGGACAGAGGGAGTTACAGTATTGGCTTATACCAAATTATTTATTGGGCAGTTGGGTAACTTGGGGTCTCTGTGACCCAAAGGCATCATGGGAAAAAATGTGATTCAGATTCAAGCTGACCTATAGGTGATTTACGCATGACTCACACAACAAGTTTATTAGCGATAATCTCTGCTGTCCTAACATCCACTCATTCCCCCACCCATTCTTATATAAACCACCTACACCCTCCCAAATCCATTTCCCCAACAGTTTGCACATAAAGTTATGTCTGTTGGATCATTGGGGACACATAATGTCAAACATGTAGCATCAGAGTAATTTGCAATCTGGAGAGTAGATGTTGTTCCTGACTCTTTATATACAGTACATAAAGAGCTCTTATGTGCAGTTATTATATAACACATGTTCGGATTCTTTATCATCACTCTCTAAATTAACTCTCTAAAACAAACTGGGTCTGGCTGTTGTTTTTCAAACAGTTTGAAATGTTTCTCAAATGCTCTTTATACTGAAAAATGTCCTTCAGAATGAGTCAGATGACCTAAACAACAGACATTTCCAGTTTTTATAACCTGAATGTTTTGGAAGTAATTTACGCTATACAATCCATGGTGAACATACTCATACCCATAAACATCCATTTATAAATGTCAACAGTCACTTACTTTAATGTGAAAATGGTGGTGTTTTTTTACTCTTCTGCCTTGTTTACAGTGAAAAGAGGCTGGGAAATTAACCTTATCAATATGGCAAGATACTGACATTAGGTCATTGACTTCACAGCAATCTTGGAAAATCAATGGGTAGCGAGCAGCTGCACACAATGTAGCCGCATCAGATAAGCCACTATGTAATTAATGCTTCCGCTGAGTATGGCCGCGGGCATTAGAGAGGGAACTCCAGGCTGAGGGAATAAACACTGATATTTCAGAGCACTAATTATAGAGGGCATGTTGTCTTTCAGAGGGATGAAGAGTTTATCAGGGTCTACAGTGAGCTCTAAAGAAAAGACATGCGATAGACACAGAATCAAAGCAACAAACCATTCCGTTTCTGGATACGTATAGGGCCTTTCACAGTACCCACACTTGTGCACTTTGCACTTGACGGCTTGTCTACTTACATGATGTATTTCTTCTATGTGTATTCTTGTACATCTAAGTGTTCAAGTGGGTGTGAAGACTGCAAGTGTGTGTATAACTTTTTGATTACCCAATGGGACACACTTACAACATATAGAAAAAGAAAAAAGCACCAGACGCTCCTCAAAGGGTCACAGAAGTCCAAGAGGGAGGTGGAGCAGAGGCGGAACCGGGGGCGGGATGGAGGGCCAGGTCCTTTGAGTTGAGGAAGGAAAGAAGATGGGGTTAGTGCAGGCCAGGCCAGGGCGGGGCGGAGCAGGCCGGGCAGGAGGCCAGGGCAGAGCTAACAGGGCTGAAGACAATTTTTGTAGAGCTTACAGCAACCACGGCAGAGCAGATGACCACCACAGTAGAGCAGATGGAACTGAAGACCCCCACAGCAGAGCTGAAAGGACCGAAGATCCCCATGGCGGAGCAAAAGACCACCAAAACATAGCAGAGAGCACTGTAGATCCCAACGATGGAGCAGATGACATCCACTGCAGCGTAGACAGGACTGAAGATCCCCATGACGGTGCGGAAGACCACCTTAGTGAAGTTGAAGGCCACCATGGCGTAGCTGAAGACCACCAAGTTGGAGCAGGCGGAACTCATGACAACAACGGCGGAGTTGAAGACCCCAGGGCAGATCTGGTGGAACCGGATACCACCATGGCTTATCAGGCAAAACTGTAACAAAGAGCATAGAGAGGTTAGGGGCTGTGTCAAAATAGTTAGAGGGTTCCGTTACAGTCTCCGTAGCTATAACAGGGCTGGCAAGGCAGACAGTGTCTTTCATCACGGCCTACTCGGCCGAGACACTATAACTCCCTCTCTGGCCAGGAAGAAACAGGCAGGTAATTCAATAAAGGCCTCCGAGGCCACACCAAGGCAGACAGGAAGTTCAGGGACTACCTCCGTGGTCACAGCTCAGGGACAACCTCCAAGGTTGTATCGGGCCAAACAGGCAACTCGTAGATGACCTCCATGGTCGTGTCAGGACAAGCAGAGAGTTCACTGACGACCTCCGTGGTCGCATCAGGGCAGACGGGAAACTCGGGGACGACCTCTGTCGTATCACAGCAGACAGAGAGTTCATGAGCGGGCACCTGTCACTCATCAGCCCATCAGCCATGGTCATGGACTACTTAAGCACACACCTCAGTCAAATACATTGTCTGTTCTCCCAAGCTGATACAAGAATAATGCTCTATGCTCTACTTGTCTGTGTATGACTTATCTAAGATTCCAGTTCCTACTCCAGCTCTCCACGATCTCCACTCCATTTCCTTCGTCTCCAACATCTCCCTCCTTCGACTCCGTGAACTTCCCCTGTCTCCGTGGATTCTCCCCTGTCAGCGGCAACTGAGGTGTGTGCATACCATCCATTATCTTCGTTCATTCCTCACTCAGCTATATTCAAAAAAGGACTGTTACTTTCATCCTCCATACCATCATAGCTCATTGCTCTGTTTCATCCTGATACCTGCCTGTTTTCACTCTCTGCTGCATCAATAAACTTGTTTAACTGTTCTCCCATTGTACTCTCTGAGTCTGCATATAATTACAAAAGAACAGACCATAACAACTCACAAGTAGCATGAGCAGCTCGACTCCTGATACGGCTCCAATGGGCGAAAACAATATGGCACCAAAATGGTCCCGTTACCCAATCCTCAGATGCCTTCTTGACCCATTTTAGTGAAGTCTTCAGGAAACCTGTGGGAGATTTAAGTGTTGGTAAGCAATTGTATCACCTGAAACAAGGAAATAGCTCTATTAACGATTATGCCTTATGTTTACGTACTTTAGCTGTATGTATGTAACATTGTATGTCTTACAGCCTCTGACATCTCCATAACATTATCTCAATAACAGGAAAACCGCTCAGCCAGGGAAGAGTTCGCCATTGTGTTGGACCAGTACAACTACAAGTAGGTCTCCTTCATGTCGAGAACATCGAACTCTTGGTTCTGGAGAATTCCACCGCCGACAATGTCCTTGGACACCCCTGGCTCATCCAACATGAACCGGTTTTGTCTTGGGCCACAGGCGAAGTCCTGAAGTGGCGTGAGAAATGTTTCTCCTCATGCTTCCCTGAACTACCCATCTCAGCATGCCAGCTAGTCAAACACGAACCAGTCCTGTCCACCTCGATTGAAAGTCTCTCTAGAGAAACAGTCTTTGGATAATCCTGCCGATTATGCCCCCTTCAGTGACGTATTTTGCCCATGCCGAGCCTCCCAACTACCACCTCCCAGACCATGGGACTGCGCCATTGAACTCACACCGGGTGAGCCAGTTCCCAGTGGCAAAATATATACTCTCTCCATCCTTGAACAGAAGGCCATGGAGGAGTATATACAGGAGGCACTTCAACAGGGTAACATCTGTTCTCTACCTCCCCTGCTGCTTCAAGTTTTTTCTTCATGGTCAAGAAGAACGGAGGCGGGAGTCACGTGACGCAAGATGGCGGAGTAGTCGTGTTTTTGCCGAGCTGCTGTGGAGTCCTTTAATTTTAATATAGCACTCGAAAACAAAATTATGGAGAAGCTCTCCTTGGTAACGGTGCATGTTACTGAGGTTGAAGACCACGTCGCTGGAGCTGAGACACGCATATCAACGATGAAAGACACCGTTGCCAGAGACAACGCAGATCTGGTCAAGATGAAGGCGACCCTTGAAGCAGCTCTTGACAAAATAGATGACATGGAAAACAGAAGCAGGAGATGCAACATCAGAATAATCAGCCTACCCGAGGGCGAGGAAGGCACTAACCCCGTTCTGTTTCTCAAACCATGGCTGCCCAATTTGCTGAATATCAACGTTAAGCATGGCCAGATTAAAATAGAACGCGCGCACCGGATTTCAATGCGCCAACCTATCCCAGGAGAGAGACCCCGTGCCGTGATCCTGAAGCAATTTTCAGGATAAAGTTCAAATTTTACAGGCTGCTCAAACTGCCGGAAGGCTGCTGTACAAGCAACAAACCATTTCCATCTACGAGGATTTTTCGGCTGCAATCATCAGGAAATGACAGGTATTCGGTGCAGTTAAAAAACGTCTCCGCGAGAAGGGAGTGGGATTTGCAGTATGATGGCGCCAAGATCTTCAAACAACCGAGTGACGTGGAGGATTTCCTGTCTAACCTGCCTGCCTCTACTCCTGTCCACCAGCCTGACACATCCCGTCCCGATGCGGTTGAATGACTTTAAAACCGGGTCAACGTTTTTCAAAAGGGATCCGAAGGTTTTGCTCCTAAGCAAGTTTGACTTTCTGTGGAAACAAGGAATTGATAATTACAGACCCTCAGAGGCGTCCACTTTTGTGACAGGTGGTTGGGGTTGATTATTTGTGTTCTTTATTTCTTTATATTTCAAATCATCTCAATTGATATTACGTGTGGACAGCAAGGTGATTATTTCTCGTTCTACAAGAGTTGCATACTGGCGATGGGGGGATTAAGAGGTTTCAAGGAGAAGGAAGACTTTTTTGACTTTTATTGTACTTCGTCTTAAGGCTGACTAAGAATGTTTTGTATAGGCTACCTTTAAAGGGTTAACTGTTACGTTGGGGCTTACCGCAGTTGCGGTTCTTTTGAACATCTATGACTGCACAACCTGTATGTGTATTACTTGTGTATCTTTTAACACTTGTCCAGGCCATCTGTTGTTTTTACTGGTCCTGTGAAGTTTCTGTTGAGCATAGGACTGTGTAGGCTACCCGTGGATCTCATATATGAAACTGACCGGTGCCAGGCTCCACCTTTTGATGGACATAATTGCTTGTCTTGAAGAGTGTAAATAGTTCTCATTTTTTGTTTGGCATTCAGGGTAATTTGATTTTGTTTTATGTCTTTACCTATCCATTTATGGATTTTTATTTTCTTCTGAAACCAGCCTCCTTTAACCCTCATGGATCAGATTACGTTATGTTCTTGGCTTGTCACAATATTACTGGCTAATTTAAAGGTACTTTATACACAAGGAAAAATGTGTGCTATTAACCTTTTATACCGCTATTATGTTTGTAATAACTTCAAATTGAAACTTTGTAGCTGGAATGTAAGGGGGGTTCAAAATCCTATCAAAAGAAAAAAGATCCTGAGTTATTTGAAAAAAGAACAAGTTCATATTGCATTTCTGCAGGAGACGCACTTGACGGCAAATTAACACACTAAGTTAAAACGTGACTGGGTGGGGCAACTGTTTTACTTTTCCATTACTAGTAAAAGCAGGGGTGTGGCCATTCTCATTCACAAACATCTGTAAGTGTTCAGGCTGATACCGCAGGTTGATAAGTGCTGCTTAATGGGGAGTTGAGTTGAGAAACTTTTACTTTAATGAACGTATATGTACCCCTCATTCAATCTAATGATTTTATTACACAATATTTTTTGTAAATTTGCAGAACTACAGTGCGAGCACAGTGTTTTTGCTGGTGATTTTCCTGTTCTTTACAGTTAGAGCCTAAGATCTGTTTACTGGGACTTACAGAGGAACTCCCTCATGGTTTTAAGGGTGATCATCTCTTGCTAATATTATTACATTGTGCCTGCAAAAGTATTTTGTTACAATGGATAACTGACATAACCCCATCAGTGGCTCAGTGGATAAATATTGTTAAGGGCTTTATTCCTAATGAAGCCCTTTCCACTGCACTAAGAGATAAACCATTTAAATTCTACAGGGTCTAGGGCTCTTTTCTAAAATACCTACAGTAGGTGTAGATGCGGAACATATGCTATCCTTGGGAATCAAAAATTTAGCTTGGAAGGGGTAGAGGTAAAGTTGGGTTGGCCGTAATTTTTTTTTTTTTTTTTTGTATCGGTGTTTGTATACTTTACAGGTTAAAGACTTTACAGGTTAAAGACTTAAAGACTTATTTGACGATTGTGATGTATTCTGTAATGTACCCTTTTTTTCTTTCTTTTTTTTCTTTCCAGAGTTTGATGTGCATATGAACAGATTTCCAAGTCAAGGATAACAAGGTATTCAGATGGAGGTTTCATGTTTTGCTTGCATGTTTGACTTGTGATGTGTTCTATTTTCTATTTATGTGTTTTGAAAAATCCCTGTAATGCCTAAAATTTCAATTAAAAAAAAACAAAACAAGGACGGTGGCTTGAGGCCCTGCATTAATTATTTGGCATTAAACCAGATCACAGTGAAATTCCAGTATCCACTTCCCCTCATCCCAGCCACCCTGGAACATCTTAGAGGCGCTACCATCTGTGCCAAGCTGGAGTAGGAGTGGTGCTTTCTCAGCAGTTGGGGATGCCTCCTAAACTCTATCTACGTGCCTTTTTTAAAAAACTCGCCCTGGCGAAAAGAAACGACATTGGAAACCGAGAACTGCTGGCCATCAAAATGGCACTATAAGAATGACATCATTGGCTAGAGGGAGCTCATCAACCTTTCATTGTTTATAATGACCATAAGAATTTTGAGAGAAATCTTTGAGAGGCAAAACGCCTGAATCCTCGCCAAGCTGGATGGGCACTATTCTTCACCCAGGGACCTCTCAAACTCTCTCATTGCTGAAAGATCGCTTCTGGTGGCCAGGAATGGCAGATGACGTAAGAAGGTTCATCCAAGGATGCCAGGAATGCAGCATCTTCCAGAAGGTAAACTCCTTCCTCTGCCTGTACCTCAATGCCCAAGTTCACACCTAGGAGTGGATTTTATAACGATTGTTCATGCGTTTTTTTTTTTCAAGGCATTCCAGTTTATATTGTTGAGGTAACTTCCCACGGCCATGGAAACTGCTGAAATTATATTTAACCATGTGTTTCACAACTTTGGCCTATCTGAAGATATTGTATCAGACCGAGGCCCTCAGTTCATCACCCGTGTCTGGAAATCCTTCTTCCTCCTAGGTGTAACTGTCAGCCTCTCCTCTGGATACCAGACCATTGGGCAGACGGAGAAAAAGATACAAGAGATTGGTAGCTTCCTGAGAACCTTATGTCACGGCCACCAGAACGCCTGGAACCGGTTGCTCGCCTGGGCAGAGTACGCCCAGAAATCCATCAGACAACCCACCAACGGCCGTATACCTTTTCAATGCATATTCGGCTTCCAGCCCCCTCTGTTCCCGTGGTCTGGGGAACCCTCGGACGTCCCCAAAGTCGATTACTGGTTCCGGGAGAGTGAGAAAGTCTGGGACTCAGCTCATCACCATGTCCAACAGGCAGTCTGACGCCAGAGCCATGCCGATGCCCGGTCGACCGGAGCTCCCATCTACCAGCCTGGGCAGAATGCATGGCTCTCCACTAGAGACATCAGTTTTCGACTGCCGTGTAGGAAGCTGAGTCCCAGGTACATTGGTCCCTTCACCATCTGTGAGGTCAACCCGCTCACCTACGAACTTAAGTTACCTTCACACTACAGGATTCACCACACATTTCATGTATCACTTGCCACATCAAAGCCACATCACTCACCTGTGTCTCCCTCTCCGTGGAGAATCCCCCCCTTCCTATGATCATCGAGGAAGGCACCATCTACGTGGTGCGAGAAATACTGGACTCCCGATGGTGTGGCGGCCAACTGGAGTGCCTAGTCGATTGGGAGGGCTATGTACCAGAAGAACGTTCCTGGGTACATAGAGAAGACATTCTAGATCCCACTCTACTCACGTCTTTCTATACCTCACATCCAGATCGTCCAGCCCCCCCCCCCCCCCCCCCCCCCCCATGGAAGAGGCCGGCCGTCTCTTCGTCCGGGTCCTCGGCCCTCAGGGCCAAACTGCCTGCTTTGACTCTCTGCTGCATCAATAAACTCATGTTTAACTATTCTCCTGTTGTCCTCTCTGAGTCTGCATATCATTACAGCCTGAAGCAGAGAATTTGCTTATTTATAAAAGTCATTTTTCATAGTTGAAATTTCTGCCATACTGCAGTGCTTGTTGTTCCATGTATAATTATTATTATAAGGCATACAGAATTCCTCTCTAATCATCCTGTGGCCACTAATGCACACACTAATTACACTAGTGCCCATTTTTGCTGTGTGCAATTTTGATCTGATTTTAGTCTCTACGAATTGCTTTTCATCTTCCTCATTCATTTTCTGTTTACCACTCACCTCAGTTTTCATTTTTACCAGACATGAAAATTTAGTGGGTTTTACATGTTAGCTTTGCTTATGATAAGAGGAGTAAAAGTTACAAAGTAGGGAAAATAACCCAGTCATTAAAGTTATTATCCAGCCAATACAAGTGGTTATGATTCTCTCAGTGTCTTTTTCAACATTTCATCAGTCAAGCCTAGCCCAGGGGCTTTCTTTGAAATTGCATAACTTACTCAATGTGACAAGTGTCACAGTGTTAGCCATTAAAAAGAATGTTGTCACTTATTTCCCAAGTGGCTATTTCACATCTTTCACCATGAGGTTTTTGTAGGAAAAACCCCACATCTGTTTTCTTAATGATTGTGAAGATAAAGTGTTCTCAGTTTAGTCTGAAATGTAAAATATATATATTCATAAGCTGCTGTGTACTATAGGTCTCATCCAGATATGTTACACTTTCTTTTGAGGAAGCCACATAAATGAAAATAGCTGCAAGCCACAACAGTGGTACACAAAAGTCTAATATCCTGTCAGTGATCAAACTTCCTTCCAAAAGAAATCTGAAATAGCTTTTAAAATGGCACTACTTGGTAGAAGACCTGGCAAAAATTAGATAAGATTTTGTTATAGGTGAGTGTCCATCTCAAACTGAACTAGCAAAAGGTTGTTTGTGTTATTAGTTAAAGGTGCAGTAAACACTATTGAATTTTGTATTCACCAAAACAAACATGCCCCTACCCAAAAGGATCACACCCCCTATGTTGATGCCTCCACCCCCACATTCACATATATGCTATGCAATACAGGCAATGACTATGGCGGAATCTGCTGTGCCTGTGCTTGCCGTCCGAGGGTATGATGTCATCAATTAGTGAAAGCAATTTGTGTTACTATGATAATTCTGGTCAAATATCTAATTGTTATTTACCTCCTCTACTTCTTCGATGGCAAAGTCATCCCTTCTTTCCAAAAAAACAAAACAAAACACAGTTTTCATTAAGAGCTCCCTACATAACACGATAGTCCAAGTAACTAAAATATTACAAATGTGACAAGATTAAAGGGCACCTATTATGCCCCTTTTTACAAGATGTAAAATAAGAATTTGATGTCCCCAGAGTGTGTATGTGAAGTTTTAGCACAAAATTCCCCACAGATATTTTTTATAGAATGTTAAAATTGCCACTTTTTGAGGATGAGCAAAAACACGCCGTTTTTGTGTGTGTCCCTTTAAATGCAAATGAGCTGCTGCCCCGGCCCCCTTTCAAAAAGAGGGCGGGGCTTCAGGAGCTCATGCAACAAACAAAGAGGACAATCTCATGCACTGAAATGTCAGCGGTGTTCAGTTCGAACCGGAGTCGGACAATAATGCCTATACAGAGCCAGATAATTTATGCTGCATGGAGATTTAATTCTCCGGTTTAATTCCGGTTATAACTTATGTTGTCACCTTGCTTTTATCCACTACAAGCCTGTTGTAGCGGACCCCGTCCGAATGATGGCCAAAACTTTACTGATGAGTTTTATGAAGTTTATTGTACATCGCACAAAATATAAAGCGTCCATTTTCACTCCAGAAAATCACCGTAAGAGCTGAATAAAACAGTACAAGAAGTGTGCAATGAAGTCTTATCCAAAAACATATACTATACACAGCGAATTACACAAAAACACTCGTTACAATTAACAGTTCAAAGAGTTCAAAAATATATACAGACTTTATGTCTTTTCGGGGGTGCTTAATAAACTGGTAAACTTTATATACGTAAAACAACTCTGATGAACTGTGATAAAGTGCGCGCTCTCTCTTTCATTACTGCCGTGACCAGTAACGTTAGGCCTATCACTCCGGAAACTGTAAGCTGGATCATAAACATTTTGTACTGATCCATCCTTGAGTGGGATAACTTTTTAGCAAAATCTGTTTTGTATTTGTAATGACCCTCATTCACAAAGCAGTCTGGTGTAAAATGATTTGCGCAAACATAAATGTTTATAAGGGGACGCATTCCCTACGAAAATATTAATCCACTGCTCTGGCGTTGAAACAATGGCGGACTGTGTACAGCTCACTCAGGGCAGGTCTAAAAATGGCAGTGTCCATCAGCAGTCGTGGGAGGGGCCTGTACAAAGTGACATCACTTTTCCCAGAATCTTGTTCTGAGACAGTGGGGATTTAAAAAAAAGCACTTGGTGGATTTTTATCATTATAGGGTGGTTGTGTACACACACTGCCAACACAAATTTATGCTCAAACACATGTAAAAGTGAATTTTGCATAATAGTCGACCCCTTTAAGGGGTCATAGCAATCACTAAAAGTTGTGATAGTCTTTTCTTCTCTATTGTGATGCATATCAAGGTGAAACGGCTTCTTGAACAATAAAAAAGGTACAGTAGGACAGGACTTTATTTCCATCAGAAATTGACTGGATGATTGGATTATTGTGGTTTGCCATTACTGTGATCTCATGTGACCAGTAAACACGTCATCAGAGAAGACAAGATATGTCACTGCAAGAGGGAGGTTAAGTTATTTTGATTTAAGATTACAAGGGCACATGAATAAAAACCTGATTGCGTCTGATTGAAAAACCTGAATTCAATAATTAAGAGGTGTGTCCCAATACTTTTGTGCATATAGTGGTTTTACATGAACACTGATGAGCCAAAACATTATGACCAGTCATGGGTGAAGCGAATATTGTAGATAATCTCCTAACAAGGCCACATATTAAGGTCTGGGTAGATTAGATGGCAAGCATTCAATCAGTTCTCGTAAACAATGTGTTGGATGCAGGAGAAATGGGAAGGAATAAAGATCTGAGTGACTTTGACAAGGGCCAGATTGTTATGGGAATGCGACTGGGTCAGAGTATCTCTGAAATGGCAAGGCCATGGTCAGCAGTGGTGAGATTTCCTCCTTTAAAAAAAATATAAACCCTGGGAGTCGTGACAGATTACAGATAAAAATATAAATCATTGATGTGTTCATGATAATATAATGTAATGCTGTCAATCTCATAGCATGCCTTACATTCACGGACTCATCTCATGACACTTTGTTAAAAAAATCTGATTTATCCAGTGTCCATATTTTGTTGCCTCTGTCATCAACGGTACAAATGTCAGCATGCATTATGAAGACACTTTAAATCCTCTATGATGCACATATTCCAGTGTGAAAAGCCATTTGGGAAGATGTCGTATGGTCTGACACCTTTGCATTTTTGGCATGTAGACTCCTCACCAGAACAGTTTCTTTGAGTGTTAATTTGAAGGGTTTTTTTTGTTTGTTTTTTTCATAATATCCCCAAAAGCAAGTCAAGGTATACAGGCCACTGAAGTGATGGATTAGCAATGTGTTTACTTGCCCAAGGGCAGGTGATGCTATGTATCGATTGCAGTAAAGAGTGTTTGCGCTTGGATTTTTTACGTCACATTTTCAACTCCATTGACATGGTGTTGGTGTGTGTAATATTCACGACAAGACAGTGTGTGAATATGACTTTTAATATCCAGCTTATGTTCTCGTAAACAGTCCAAGGGAGAGCAGTATTAAGCTGCAAAAATATCTGTCATTGTTAAAGACAGTTATTTCATAGTTCGAGTGTTTATGAGCAGGTATGCCTCCGAAGTCACATGGTAAAATAACTCATTCAATAAATAAACTCAATAAATTCACTCAACAACCATTTTCTGTCTCTTAACCTGTGGAGAACGGCGATACGGTACACTGAAGAAAAACACAATATAAAAAAACAAAACCATGGCGAAAAAAAGGTTGAAACCATGAAAACTGATTTATGTCTTCAAATGCGAAATCTGATGTTCATTTTAGGACATATGAACAACAATCTTATTTAGCATAATTATAAAAAAAACTTTTATAACAATAAAAGCACCTACATCTTGAGCATCACTTTAAAATCTTCTGTGCTCAGTTAAGCAACATTATTAAATACAGTAATATTTCATACAGTATAAAATTGTATTAATTTAAAAGCTATATTTTATCCATAGAAGTAAGAGGTTCCAGTTAATAAATATTAACAATGTGGTCATTCTTCATACATGAAAAAAAAGAAAGAATGCTGTCTAAACACATATGCAAACAACAAACTATACAATATACAATACGGTTACATCTACATTTGCCTGTACAACAATTGTTGTCATCTGAACATCAACAAGGACTCAAGGGAACACCTTAAAATTGAAAGATTCAGGCTGTACAACTACAAATTTGTTGAGCCTTCTTTTCATCAATTGTGCTTGTAACATTTGCTCATTTGTTCATAAGAAGAGATGGTCAGCTTTGTAATACAAGCCTTTTCAATGGTTATAACATTATCTAACTGACCCAGCCTCATTACATCCTTATGTTGGTTAAATGACTCTTCATTTTCCTACGCAAATAACCTGGAAATTGTATTCAACTATTGTAGCCATCTGCATAATAAGATAAATGTTTTCATGGGCTGTGACAAAACAGGTAAAAACAGCTATTAACTTATGATCTGTCTACAAATGTGGACATAGTACAAAGCATGAAAATAAGCTAAGTAAAATGAAAATGGAAGGAAGACATTAAGTTAATAATGTGGCCAAAAAAAAAAAAAAAAAAAAAAAAGCATGCTACATGAACACCTATGTAAACGTTAAAATATTTTACATTGCATATAATATTGTATATTATAAAATATTAAAAGTGGCATAATAGTAAAAACACCAGGGTCTGGTTTCACAGACAGAGCTTAGATTAAGCCGTGGGTATAGGCCTTAGTTAAATTAGTACATTTAAGTTGCTTTAAATGTGCCTTAGAAAAAGGAAAAAAAACATTACTGGTGTGCATCTTGAGACAAAACAATGGCACTGACATATTTTAGTCTGTGATACCGGGCACAAGAGTAAATGACTGAATTATAACAGTAGCTGCTAAATGGCGCCTCTTAGTGGTTGAAGAAATGTACAGCAAGAGTTCGCAAATAAGATGTTTTCAGATCGTGTGGAGACCAAACGAATCATCAGAGAATAGTCAGACGCACTATATTCACTAGAAATCAGTTTTTAACTGTTTATTTAGATCAAGATTAAATTAAAGGATACTTAAAGTTGTATACTTAAAGTAATCTGCTGCCATCAAGAAAGTGTTCATGACGTTGTAACGATTGGAATTCGGCTAGCTCGCACAGTATGGTGTTATAGGCTACTTATTGATAAGATACTGATGGTTAAATCCTCCATATCCGTAAAGATCGTGTAACTATAACTTAGTTGGTTGATAATAGACACAAAAAACAAACAAAAAACACCACACATTTTTAAGTCTCTTGCCCTTTTCTGAAACAAATAGGAATTCTCTCTCTCTCTCTCATCCCAGTTTGGTTCTTCCAAATAAATCCATATCTAGGATGTAGGCTATACATAGTCTGTATTATACTATGTATACTCACTTAAAGGGTTAGTTCACCCAAAAATGAAAATTCTGTCATCAATTTCTCACCCTCATGTCGTTTCAAACCTGTAAGACTTTCGTTCATCTTCGGAACACAAATGAAGATCTTTTTGATGAAATTGAGATATTTCTGTCCCTTCATTGCTACACAACTGAAACTTTGACGCTTCAAAATGTTCATAGAGATGCAAAACTAATCCATATGAATGAATTGAGCTGTTTTGTCCAAATTCTCTGAAGAGACCTGATCGCTTTGATGAACAGATTCAATTTTGGCTTTTATTCACATAAACATTTATTACAGTTGTAGTAAACGCTTGACGTGCAGCACCAATGAGGTTCATTCTCGTGTTACGCAGCACGTTTGAGCTTCAACAAGAACCAATGAGGTAGGGGTGTGCGATATCACGATTTTTGATTGTGGGCAATTAAAATGTCTCCACGATCTGCTTTTGAAGATATGTCGTAGTGTCGTGCTACAGTGCATTCTATCAGTTGTAGTTCTGGCGCCTCTGTCCCAACATACTGCACAATGCGACGTACATTCACATCAGGTCGAGTTACACTCACAGGATACTGTGTTTTAAAGCCTTGCCGGTTACAATTTTCATTGCGTGTTGATGCTCTGTTCTAACATGGGCTTTTCTGAGCGCACATGCACTTAAAGGCCTCTCAAGTCTCAAACAGTGACTTATCTTTCGAGTCTTATTGGGTTAATACTGTAAAATACACACAAGGTTTACATAAACACAGTTGGTTGTCTAAAGTGAAAGCAAATATTTGAGAGAAAATGGGGTGCGTGTCATATGCGTGTATGCGTGCCGGTCTTAAAGTGACAGTAGCCTAATAGTAAACATGCTGCCACTTGTCCTCAAAGAGACAGTTCACCCAACAATTAAAAATCCGTCCTTATTTACTCACTCTAATGTTGATCCAAACCTGTATTAATTTCTTTCTTGTGCTGAACACAAAATAAGATATTTTGAAGAATGTGGCAGTTGCTGGTCCCCGTTGACTTCTTCCATAGTAGGAAAACTATGGAAGTCACTGAGGACCAGCAACTGTTTGGTTAGCCACATTCTTCAAAATAGCTTTTATTTTCAACAGAAGAAAGAAACATATTTGGGTTTAAAACTACTAGTAAATGATGACAATTTTCATTTTTGGGGGAACTATCTCTTTAAAGCTACACTGTGTAACTTTTTTAGTTGATTCTTAGCAAAAAACACTTAGTTCTTTCAAAAATATATGTGCTCATTAATGTATATTTACTTCTTTCAAGTAATAAAGTATTCTCTTAAGTTTATAATCTGCCATTGAAAGTACATATGGGTGAGGGGTTCGAATGCCGGTCGCCATGTTGCCCCTCCATCTTGAAACTACATTAGCCAAAGAGGGACATGCCTGTAAATTCAAGCTTCGCCTTTTGCGTTTTTCACTCAGTGACACCGTGACGAATGCGAGGGGGGAGATTACTCGCGAGCTCGCGAGTGCCGGCAGATTTGAAAGATAGTGTGGTGTGTGTGTGTGTGTGTGTGAGCGTGCGTGCGTGCGTACTCACATTTGAAAGAGAGAATTAAAACGTCAACGCGACAGACAAATCAGCAAGACCATAGTCAATATTGGAGTAACTTTTCCCAGATGGAAAGAGCTCATGAGGAGAAGATTTTAAAACGGACGCCGAGGTTGCCTGCTTTCTTCTCGACAGGTAATTCAGCCTGTTGTAATTCATTTGTGTAAATTCGAAGTTTTATAGTTGCTTGTCTAACCATAGCATGGTTGTGCATAACGCCAGAACGACCAATGTTACACTAGTATAACTTCATCCTTGCGTCAATGGTGAAAAAGTATTGTTTACCTTGTAACATAAATCTGTGCTGCGACGGATCACATGTGATGAATAGTTTTAAAGACGCAATTTTTTAAGCTATAAAAAAAAGGACTGTAAATTTTAGTTATTTTTAATTGCTTTTACTTTGTACACATTGTAACGTTAGCCTAATCTGATTATGCTGGGATAGCCGATTCCAAGGGTGACGTTTACCTCCTGACATCTGTCCTGTAGTTTTATTCATTTTAGAGGTATTGTTTATTATTGTCATGGACGAAGTCGATAACTGGAAGCCATGTTAATCTTGGAATAATACGGCCACCGTAGGAGTTAAAACGCCCTCGGAATTGAGAGGAACAGAAACTAATATTCACTGGGTAGTCATATACAATTTCACCGCTAGATGGGGGTAAAAATCACACAGTGTAGCTTTAATGTTAATAAAGCAACACACACAAAAAAAAAACAAAGAGAAAATCACTCACTGCTCTGATAACTTTAATAGTAGCTTTAATATGTATGAATGTATAATTTATAGTCTATGTAGTTTTATTTTTATATTTGTTCATTTAAATTCTTTCTTGACTGCTTCTGTTATATAGGCCTACATCTACTGTAGCTGAAAAAATAAAGCACTGTTTATTTCATTTGTAATTAAGTCATTTGTTGTGTATATTTTAATAACAAAGAAAATAATGACAAAGATTTTTATCTTCACCACATTGGCCTAAATGTCTGCCATTCTTTTTTTATTTTATATTTTGTTACTAAAATCGTGAATCGTGATTTTCCTGAAAAAAAAAATCGTGATATGATATTGTTGCCATATCGCCCTTACAATGGGTTCATTCGGTCGAGCTTCTGTTTATGTTCGCTGATCAATGTTTATATGTGAATTAAAGCCTAAATTAAATCTGAAAATTTTGGACTAAACCGCTCAATCTCTTTTTTGACTTTTTGAAGCTCAAAGTTTCAGTTGTGTAGCTGTCAAGGGAGTGACAGGATGCTCTCAGCTCTCATCAAAAAGATCCGAAGATGAACGAAAGTCTTACAGGTTTCGGGAACGACATGAGGGTGAATTGATGACAGAATTGTCATTTTTGGGTGAACTAACCTTTCATAATAGTAACATAGCTCTAAGTGAATGAAAACATCCTGCAAAGTTTTAAATCTGAAAGTGCACCGTATTACTGTCTTTTAAAAGTAAGAGTCGACTCGGAGTCAATGAAATGAATCGTTTTTCAAACGAATCCTAAGCCGTTCCGTTGTGACGTCAAGACGAAACATTAGCATATTGTGGCCCACTTATTGTGGAGCAGACACCAGGGAAAACCAGGGAACCCCCTCAAACACTGCAGCTGATTCCTGTGGATACTGGATAGCATGTCCAGAAGATGCTGTGCCAGCATGTGAAGAATCAGTGGTTAAAAATGCATCTTTACCACGATACCACAGCAGTATAATCACAAACATTTGCTGTGCTACCTTCATTTTACTGACGACTGCTTCTCAAATCTCAAAGTAAATCTCTTGAGTAAAACGCTTGCACTTGAAAGACGGGTCAGTAGCCTACCCAGTAAATTTGGACTAACTTGCTCCTCAGAATCATAACCTGTTAGTATGATTAATTATTGATGTATATATTTTCTATCTGTGTTCAAAATACCTGCTAACTGGCTAACTCACATTATTACTGTCTTACTGAAATACTTATGCTAATCAGTTGTGGGCCACTATTACCCAAAACCTACCTGGTAGACCAATCACAAGTTCACAACAGACTGAGCTATCTGGCCAATCAGAGCAGAGTAGCTCGCGGAAAGCAGGGATTTATAGACTGATTCATCTGACGAGTCGACGAGTTTAAACTTTTAAACTTTAGCATAATATAGGAGCAGTTTAACATGCTACAGTATGTGACAGACATTCCAGGTCATGCAGTACCCAATATGACCACAAGAGTGCAATAAAGCATAATTCATTACAGCTTGATAGGGAAAGGAAGTTGCTTAGAACACGAGCTGATGTTCAGAAGCAGAAAATGTCATTATATGCCTTTTCAAACCCATATTCTGTATTTTTCTGTGTAACGCAACTATTTTAGAATAATTATTATGGAGATCTTGCCATAGGCCTACAGTCATAGTTCATAATGACCAAGAGCCATCATGCTCCAAAAAAGAACAAAACCCCCCAGAACATGGACTATTTTCCATTTTCCATGGGGAAAAATAACAGCTTACAGGTTTTGGATGTCATGAGGGTGATAAAATTATGACAGAATTTTCATTTTTGGGAGAACTTTTCCTTAAGATATTCAGATTAATAGCACTATTCACAATATGTACATTTGTCTTTATAAATAAGTTAAGTGAGCATATGCTTTTTGTAATTTTTTTGTAAAAAAAATGCATTCCAGTGCAAGGTGTGGAAGTCTAGGGGTCCTGTCATACACCCGATGCAATGCAGCGCGACGCAAGTGTTTTTTGCTAGTTTCAGCCCGACGCAGTTATCATTTTCATGTCCTTCGCCGCGTTGTTTAAATAGCAAATGCATTTGTGCCCATTTGTGTGCCCATAGCGTGCTGGTCTGAAACCGAGGTGTGTATAGGCGCATTGTTGGTGCGTTGCTATTTTGAGGCAACTGAAAAAGACTGCACCATTGACCAATTGAAACCTGGTCTAAAGTCAATGGCGCATTTTTTTTGTTTGTTTTATTTAAAGGGCACATTAGTAATATGCGCCTGTAGGCGGGTGCACAACGCAAATACACTCAGCTTATTACACACATAGGGCAGCACACAAACATGCCAAATATTAAAAGTAAAAGGATTACAATGTAAAAGATTATTATTGTGTACATCAAGATATGATGGAATCCGGCTTGTCCCGTAGATGGTCTGCTTGCGCGCTTTAAGCATGAGCAGATCCATTTCCTCTCTGGAGATGCATTCAGTCTTTCCGCTTGCAAATTCTGCCATTGTAAATAGCAATCCACCATGGTGCGAGCGCAACTGGCTTTTTAAAGGGAATGGGAGATGAGACTCTGATTGGTTTATTGCACATCCAACACACCCATTACTATACCCTACAAGAGAATAGGGACAACCGACCATTTTTCCTGTTGTTAAACTAGCAAAAGTGGATTCGGACATGCCCTAACTGCACTTGCGCTGTTCGCTTTAGACCTTGTGCTTATATCTTTAAAATAGGCCCTAGATCTTGTATGTGGGGAACTGGGCATCTGGAAGGATTGGACTTTCCTTAAAGGGGACCCATTATGCAAATTACACTTTTACATGGTGTTTAAACATAAATGTGTGTCAGCAGTGTGTGTACACAACCACCCTAAAATGGTACAAATCCACCCACTCCTTTTTTTTTTAAATCGCCATTTATCATAAGCAGCAGTGTCTCAGAACAAGCCATTTGCAGATTGTAGCTTTTTCGACGTCACAAATGCTTAGGCTCCACCCATCCCTGCTAACAGACTTTGAGCCCTGAGTGAGTTGTACACAGTCTGCTATTTTTATCTCCTCACCAGAGCATTTAACAACAGCATTCAAGTAAGAAATGTATTCTTATTAAAGCTGCTAAAGTTAATTCAGTCAAGAGCAGTGAGTGATTTTCTGTTTTTCGTTTGCTGTTTGATTCATATTAAAAGCATAGCAGTAGGTACTGTATTTTATGCTGCTTTCACTTTAATACACAGATCTAATATACAAATGCAATTTCTTTACTTACTGTTTACGGACATAACCGACTGTGTTTGTGAACTTTTGACATAACCTTGTGTGTTTTTGACAGTTTAAGTGCAATAAGACATGAAAGAGAACTTTGTTTAATACTCACGGGACGCGCCGTCTTACATCCAGCTGTGCTCATACTTCAGATGTGTGTGCTCAGAAAATGATTTATCAGAAGTTTAGAATGATATGGCTTTAAAACAAGCAGAGTATCTGGAAAGCGGTGTGAGGAGCAGCAATTCATTTGCTTTTAAGGATACAAAAAGCAAACACATATTATACATGGTATAATAAATGATCTGTGGGGTATTTTGAGCTGAAACTTTACAGACACATTCTGGGGACACTTAAGACTTATATTACATCTTGTAAAATGGGCAGAATAAGTCCCCTTTAATGGAAAGATCCAGTGTGTGCTAGAGAGTACAAACATTCTATACATTTATTCCAATTAATTCCATCAATTAAGCATCTGTTTCTGAGATTTAAATGAAAATAACCATATGCTGGGTGTAACCAAATCTTGCCGGACTCATCATTGAATGTTGCACTTCAGAGGGATGGAGAAGGCAGATTAATGATTTCTCCAGGGTGGGATGTCCAGCAAGGGGGTGTGGGGTAGAGTGACAGCTGCAGGGAGAGAGTGAATGTGCTTCCCCACCAGTCCATGGCCATCCCTCCAGATGGCCCCATCTTCATGAGCCTCAGAGGTTTACTAATATGTAAAGAGGGGGTTGAATTTGAGGGAAAAATCTGAAGAGATACTGCTGAAAGTCAATTCAGGTGTAACAAAATAGTATAGAGTATAAGAAAATACAAATGATATTTGAGCAAACCAATTTATTACATCCACTACTGTTCAAAAGTTTGTGGTCAGTAAGATTTCTTTTAAATTGTCTACTAATAAGCAGTTTTTGGTGTAATGCATTAATTACAGTAATTTAATCACTTTTGCCTTGAAAAGTAAGGGATTACTCTAATTTTTTCTGCAATTTAATTATAGTTAGCTACTTCTGATGTAATTATATTACTGTAGACTAAAGAACAATTCTGAAAAGAACAATTCTTTTTTTTCTGAGAGTGTATATTACTGTACTAAACACTCTCAGAAAAAAAGGTACAAAAGTGACAGCTTTTAAAGAGTGCATATTAGTCCCTCAAAGGTACATATTGGTTCCAAAAGTGTACATATTGGTACCAAAAGTGTACATATTAGTTCCAAAAGTGTACATATTAGTACCTAAATGATACATTTTAGAACCTTTTTGAAAGGTACTGTCCCAGTGACAGCTTTTGTACCTTTTTTAATAGATTTATTTGATAAACAAATAAAAATAAAAATCAGTAATAAAGTTAAATCAGTAATATTGTGATTCATTATTACAAGTACCAAGTACCATTACTATTTGTGTTTCATAACATGATAAGGCGCTTTGAAATAAAATGTATTATTATTATTATTATTATTATTAACATAATGGAGCTTTTGTTGCTTTAAAATACTCCTTTCGTATGGCAGCTCACTATAACGGAGCAGCAGTGCTTGCATTTGTGAGCATTCCAGGTCATGGACCGCCTAGAAACATCAATTTCACAGGAATGACCAGGCTCGGCGATCAGCAGCTGGTGAACAGGGCCGTGTCTTTGTTGTGCATCTCATAGAGATTCACATTACACCCATCGGCAATCAGCCACACCTCAATCACGGAAAGCGCCCTGGGCTGCAAACTAGTAAATGGTCTGGTGAGTTGTAATTGTACAATCATGCTGCGAATCCCCCCAGCCCTTCTTAAAAGCATGCAGGGCAGTGTATTAAATCCTGCAGAAACTCTTTGCTATAGTGCAAGTCAAGTCACCTTAATTTATATAGTGCTTTTAACAATATAGATTTCAAAGCAGATTTACAGTGATAATAGGAAATTTAAGTCACATAGATTGTTTTGCCTTTACAGCAGCTCTAGAATAAAGTTCTCCAGCTAAAGTTCGTTTTGATTGATTCACTTCCATTGCAAAGATCATTAGTTATTAATTTAGGGGCCGCTTACATGACAACGTTCTAAAAGAAAAGCCTTAATGCTCTCCAGCCCGCTCATTCGCACAAGAACAGTGCCTGGTGGCTCGAGAACGCAAACCTTGAAATAGGTTCCAAGGTGCAAGCATTGACATTTTTTTAAAAACCATTATCTCCATGTAAACTTCAAAAATGCAAATCTGTGAAAACGCTGAAGGCGTGCTCATGCAAATTATGTTTAATCTATAGGTAGGCCTATGTGCGTTTGAATATACACTCACCTAAAGGATTATTAGGAACACCTGTTCAATTTCTCATTAATGCAATTATCTAATCAACCAATCACATGGCAGTTGCTTCAATGCATTTAGGGGTGTGGTCCTGGTCAAGACAATCTCCTGAACTCCAAACTGAATGTCAGAATGGGAAAGAAAGGTGATTTAAGCAATTTTGAGCGTGGCATGGTTGTTGGTGCCAGACGGGCCGGTCTGAGTATTTCACAATCTGCTCAGTTACTGGGATTTTCACGCACAACCATTTCTAGGGTTTACAAAGAATGGTGTGAAAAGGGAAAAACATCCAGTATGCGGCAGTCCTGTGGGCGAAAATGCCTTGTTGATGCTAGAGGTCAGAGGAGAATGGGCCGACTGATTCAAGCTGATAGAAGAGCAACTTTGACTGAAATAAGCACTCGTTACAACCGAGGTATGCAGCAAAGCATTTGTGAAGCCACAACACGCACAACCTTGAGGCGGATGGGCTACAACAGCAGAAGACCCCACCGGGTACCACTCATCTCCACTACAAATAGGAAAAAGAGGCTACAATTTGCACGAGCTCACCAAAATTGGACAGTTGAAGACTGGAAAAATGTTGCCTGGTCTGATGAGTCTCGAATTTGGCGTAAACAGAATGAGAACATGGATCCATCATGCCTTGTTACCACTGTGCAGGCTGGTGGTGGTGGTGTAATGGTGTGGGGGATGTTTTCTTGGCACACTTTAGGCCCCTTAGTGCCAATTGGGCATCGTTTAAATGCCACGGCCTACCTGAGCATTGTTTCTGACCATGTCCATCCCTTTATGACCACCATGTACCCATCCTCTAATGGCTACTTCCAGCAGGATAATGCACCATGTCACAAAGCTCGAATCATTTCAAATTGGTTTCTTGAACATGACAATGAGTTCACTGTACTAAAATGGCCCCCACAGTCACCAGATCTCAACCCAATAGAGCATCTTTGGGATGTGGTGGAACGGGAGCTTCGTGCCCTGGATGTGCATCCCACAAATCTCCATCAACTGCAAGATGCTATCCTATCAATATGGGCCAACATTTCTAAAGAATGCTTTCAGCACCTTGTTGAATCAATGCCACGTAGAATTAAGGCAGTTCTGAAGGCGAAAGGGGGTCAAACACAGTATTAGTATGGTGTTCCTAATAATCCTTTAGGTGAGTGTATATATGTGCACAAGGTGTTTCTTTACAAATTGACCTCACCAAATTACTTGTCTGGCTTTAAAAAAAATCATAATTTGTCGCTTCCGTGTATACATGTGAACCGGAATCATTTTGACAACATTTTATCTGTACAGAGGTAAAGGGTATGGAAGGAGGGCTTCACAGGGAAGAGCCTAGTTGACACTTCAGGACTGCGTTGTCGTCGTGTCCAGGCGCAGGTCCTTCATCAGATCTGGATACGGCTTGGATCCGGCGGACTGCGGTAAACCTCGGGATAAACAGAGAGACTAATATTAGTGTAGATGCTGTGCAATTAGTTTACATCACAGTTATAGCAGAGAAATAATACAGAAGTGTAATCCTAATTCATCTTTAATTTATAGTAATATGACAGAAGTGAATATTGAGTTGTGCACTATAAAAATCAATAAAAAAAAGAAATTGTAAAAATATATGAAATAACAATATTAATATAATATTTCACAGGATGTTTTTGGCACCTGTATATTTTACACAATTATATACAGTATACAATTAACTAATAATGTCATATCAACATAAACACATAAACAATATAGACAACTCACCAGGCTTACACAAATGACACAAAAATAATGCAGTAAATACACACAGAAGTGTCAAAACATTCCATTGTACATAACAAAAAAAAATCTTAAAATTAAGGTGAAAAAATTCCCAAATTCTCTGCATGCTGAATGACAATTGGATATATTCTAGTTATATAAATATTTAATGTATAATGTATTGCATTTTCACTAATAAATTATAGGCTACTTTAAGTAGTTTAATACTTTCACTTTTTAAAGATAAATTAAGCTCATTCACAATTAAGAAATTATTTTTTAGCATTATTATTTTTTTTACAGCTTAGTATATAACCATGAAGGGATAAGAAATAGGGAGAGAGCTGTTTTTAAGACGTGTGAGAAATGAGTCCAAATCCTCAGCTCAGCCTGAGAACTGACAGAATGCAGATCACCAATCCAAACACGCGCACACATACACACACACACACACACACACACACACACACACACACACACACACACGAGTGTCCTCCTCATTGGTGAGTGAATGATAACCCAGTCCAGCAGAGGTGGAAAGGTCTCTCTCTGTCTCCCACAACCCCTTCTTATCAGTGACCTCTCACACAACCTATTGCACAAGACTAAAACGTTCATGGAGAAATACAACACATGGAACGGTATGTTAAGTATGTGTCCAACACTCTTTGAGAACACAAGGTGTGGTTTAAACACATGAAATGCCACGTTCAATGAGACTGGGTTGTTCATTTTGGACATTGGCAAAAAAACAACAACAAAAAAAAAACGCACACTGTATATCCGATTACCAGCAGGTCACAACAACTCAATGTTTGCAAAGACAAAAGGACATTTAAGAGATTGGATGTTTTTAAATCACGTTATGGCAATCACTGCTTTAATTCATGGGTTTTCAAACATAATATTTGTAAAATAGTATTATACATATATAAATGAACTGCAGACGTATTTCATTAATATGTACAAAATTCAAATATTGAGCTACAGTAGTAAAATCTGTGGTCTTGCCTTACTCTGATTTACAATGGTAAACATACAATATCAATTCATTTTGAGTGATATGGGTCAGGTTTGTTTCATGCAACTTTTATTATTTATGATTAACGATTACACAGAAGGAAATATTTCTTCTTTAAAATATGCACTGATGAATAAGTGCAATGAACATTAAATAAAAGTAGTATGGGTCAAGTTTAATTTCACCTCGGAATTAATAGTGGCTTGTCTCGTGGTTAGGAAATATCAGACTCAGATGGATGGCTAGTGGAAATATCAATAAACTTTACTGCAGCAGATTGTAAAAACAGGCAAGCAATTCAGAATATAGCAGTTTGTGAAGATAATTAGATGGTAATAGATCTGACTGTATTGCAGGTGATGGTAAAGATCGTGGAAGATGAGAGAGTTGTCCAATATAGCACACACCTCCTCTTGGTGACTGGTAATCTATTGACTCACACAAATGAACAAACCGAAGACACTAAGGAGGAGAGGAGAAACACAGGAGCTTAGGGAATGCAGGTAAGTGAGGGTAGGCGAGGTGTTAGCTTATATGTGTGTCTTGATGTGTTGATGACCAATGGTGGGTGTGGTTGATGGCTGAATGAGGGCAGGTGAGAACCAGGAGGGATGCTGGGAAGTGTAGTCCAGAGTGTGAGTGAGGGAGTGTAGCAGGGAAGGAGGACCGGTGCGTTTGTGATAGTGGTAAGCACAATTTCAACACAGCGTTCCTGATGCTAGTATTTATGTGCACTAATCTTGTTTTTTTCTTCGTCTCTGCTGTGCGCAAACACCTGTCCACAGTGCTGTGAAATGATGGCTTTGGTTCTGTAGTGAGATCCTGCTCTTTGATCTCTCAGACAGGTGTTCTGCCGCACAGATGTGTCTGCTGAAATAGTTTTACTGACAGAAGCACGGCTGGTTTCTTATAAACATGCCTCAATTCTTTGAGACAAATAATATTTATTCTATGTCTATTCTGCCGAGTTCTGTTAATAATTTAAATAAAATGAACAATGTAGGCAACAGTGCTGTCTGAACAGCTAATACATTTGCCTCAAGATTACAGGCTATTACTAATCTCATCATAATTTAATAAACCTGAATCAACAAATCCCATCTGGTGTTTGTGAGTTATTAGGTATTTCCCAGGCCTCACGCTGTTTTGGTTTTGTGTTTAGTCAAAGATTTGACCAATAAACCTTACAAAAGTGTCATGCCACCTATAGAGTCCAAGCCATAAATCATTCAATGTATGATGTTAAACTGTCACTGCTAATACATTGTGATTTATTACAACAACTTCTTGACCTCTCGACCTCAGTTCTTCTGGGATTTGACAAACGCAGACTTTTGAGACCCAACGTGAGACCCGGTGTGACTCTGCTTGATGCTGATGGGGAAACACTTAACTGTTGGAACAACCTCTGGGGGGATCTGGTCCATTTAAAGGCAGGTAGGTCTTTTCCTTCTCTCTATATTAAATTCCACTAAAGGAGGTAAACACAGCTGCTCAGCGGTCTGAGCTGTCAAGTGGACGGCAACAAAAGATACACATCCTCTTTAAATGTGGATCCATGTAACTCCTCAATTGACGATTTAAAGCAGTGCCCTAAACAGCTGACTTTTGGTAATGGAGCCGCTCCCAAGAAATCATAAATTTAGTCCCATCCCTCCTCCTCTCAGTCAGAACTCTGAACCTTTCCACTGTAAATATGAGTTTGAACGTCTATACCCAATATACAGTATTTTCACGTTTTATTCTATGACATAAAATACATCAGTAATACTCTCTTGTGATTTTTACGTTTTTTTTAGTTGTCTGATAAGTGGCTAAATGGGACTTCAGAGGTTTTCAGGGCTAAATTCCACATGATAATGATAAAATATCAGCAACAAAAACTCTACATCTTTACTCTGACTTACTTTACCATCTCCATATGCATACTTCATGTGCTGTTCAAGAGAAACCAGGTCCACAAGCCATGATGCTGGGATTTATAAATCAAATAAACGTGATAGCCTCTAACTGACTGATTCACTTCATCAACTCATTATCAAAGACCATTAACCTGATAAAATCTCTCCTTGAACTTTTCATGAAGGCCCTCCTTTAATGTTTGTATTTTAAGAAAAAGCTGAAGACATTCACTGTCTCCTCGGTGTCCTTCTTTTAATATGTGGAAAACCCCTGGCTCCCACGTGTCTTCTTCATGGATTTATCCTATCCTGAATGCACAAAGGCTGGGATGCGTTGAAGCTCTGGGTGCCTGCATGTCTGGGAGCCATTATCCTTCTGGCCATAAAGAACACAGAAAATAAGAAAAACTATTTAAAGTGTCACATTACTTACACACCAAACTGTGAATGATATGAAAGTGCCTCAAGCATCTGCTTTGTACAATGCATGTGAGAGAGACCATCTTCTTACAGCATCCAGTGATTCACCCTGTAGTGTCTTGTGACCCTGAGAAACAACAGCTCCCTTCCAGCTGAAAATACCCACAACTTCACCCCTTAATTTAATATGGTGAAGGAAGAGGCAGAGCAGCAGGAAGGAAAGCCATGGCAAACAAGGTAATCTTGTAGTTAAGAAACAGCCAGGGAAAGAAGAGAGGCATAATTTAATAACAAATGACAAAAAAGAGCTTGTTTATGACCTTTGCTCATAGAATATGCTCCTAAAGAATGTAACCAAATATTCAGAATATAAATGTAAAAAAACCGATCATCGAAAAGCCATACTGATTGACCCTAATCTGAATATTTATTTCCCATTGAGCATGTTTTCCTCATTGGCTATGACAGTAACCGTCCTGTATGCTACAGTACTTCTTAAAAAGATTAAGCATAGTAAACAATGACTGGAAATGGAATGGAAACGTTTTATGAAATTTATAAGTAGGCCTACTTTTTTTGTACTGTTTTTTTCTGATATAGATATAGGCTTTTTTTAAGATATCATTCATTATAGTTTTACATTTTCAATTGTTTCCTATGAATATATATACCATATACGAAAGCTATAAACGTTTACACACTCCAACCAAACTCATCTGACTCGTAGTACCTGACATCACCCATAGCCTACATCTCCCGTTAGACATCAGTACATTTACCTTGTGTGATCATGCGCACTCGCTCGCTCTGGTCGAGTGGAAATAAATGATGACGTCAACTGACTATAGGGTCTGTGCAGTGCTGAGATAAAGCGCATTCATATGTCCAAGTCTACCCAAACAGAACAGTGGAGTTTGAATGAATAATGAGACCACATACGAGGTAAGAACAGACTTCCAGCGGACTTTGTTGATGAATGTGCAAATTGCGCATATGCGCGTGCTTATGGATTATGTTGTGACACGAGATGCGTATTATCACCGCTGTCCGATCAGTGTACGGAAAGGTAATGGTGACTGATGGTTGTATGTACGGTAAACTGTTTATTCAAATGACCCAGTGTCATACAAGACAGGGATGGAGCTGTAATAGGAATCAATGGCTGATCGCACAGACCGGCAGATCTTTAAAACTAATGCGAAACAAAGAGTTGCACACACTTTTGCATGTGCTTTTACTTGATTTTTTTTTCGTTGCTTAGCTTCGAGGATTAAAACGAACGATTTGCATATTATTTGCTTGTGATGTTCTTTCCTCTTAAATAATGAAGCCGGTTGTGTTTTGTGTCATGTCACTTGTGCTTGATAGTCCACAGTGTGCGCGCGTTCATGTAACCGGCTTCCCAACAATGTTTCACCATCAGTGCTTCTTCAGAGCCATTAATTGTCTAGCTATAGACAAAAAACATTTAAGGTATAAAGCTTTTTGCAATTCTTTATTTATATTCTACATCATTATTTATGGCAGATTTAAATGAATAACGGTAGAGTATTTTAATGTAACTTATTTTAAGTAATTTTAAGTCATCATGAGGGCCCCTACTGGGCCCTGGACCACTGAGTTATAATTCCCCTGTTTCCATATAAAAATGAAAATCCTCATCCTCATGGCATGCAGATATATATGCTTTTTTTTCTTCAGCTATACAATGTGCTTCGATCATATGGGACTCATCATAGAGTCTTATGGGTTATCATTGTGATCGCATTTTGAAGCATCAACTTATGGGTTACTATACAATTGCATATTATATCATGGAAGGGTATTATGGACTATATTATACTCGCATAGATAGAATTTCTTTCTTTTTTTTTGTCTAAAAATATTTGTGTTCATTTGAAGTAAGTTATACTACATCTGGGACGGCATGAGGGTGAGTAAATGATGAGAGAATTTTCATTTTTGGATGGACTATCCTTCCAATCCCACCTGATAATGCTGATGATGGATATTGAGGAAATGAGGCTGCAGTCTATTGTTTGGTCCCTGTCTTTCACTAATCATGCATTCAACTGCAAACTAGACCTAAAAGCCTTTTTTTATTTGTCCATCAGCTGACAACCATGTCCTGAGTACACATACTCAGTTCTCTTGAGTTCGAAAGCCCATGTCACTCCACATTTTCATCAGTCTCGGCCGGTTCTCTATTACTAGGGCAATATACCCTGTGTGCACTGCGGGGGCATCATGAGTGATGGATTTCCACACTTGACTCGACTTGTTTTCCTCTCAGACTGAGCATATTGTGCCCTCATATGGGGTAGAGGTCCTGCTTTGACTCTTAATATAATAAGGTGTTGTGAAAAACTTCAACAACAGTTGTGCATGATTTCCCTAACAAACAAACAAAGCCTTGTTTGCATTTTATGATATTGTAACTGAGATTGTTGTATTAGTCATGTTAGGTATCCCTTTAAGACTGAGGTGAACCTGAACTTTTGCTATTAATATTCTTTCCTGATTTTATTCAGATATCATAACCATGACAATAAATTCAGCCTCACAAGAAACATCTTGTGATTTGGGGATCACCCAACTCTGGGGTCTTAGCAAAAAAATTTTTGGTCCATAATAGAAGGCAACGGTTACCGAAACGTTTTGGTAACCAACATTTTTTAAAATATTCTTGTTTATGTTCCACAGACAAAAAAAAAAGTCATATAAGGTTTGGAATGACATGAGGGTGAGTAAATGATGATAGAATATTTTTGGGTGAACTAAATAAACAACTTAAAATTAAGTCTCAGATTGTAGATTGTTAGGTTTTGTAAGTTGAACTTAAAACATGTATTTGTTTGTTATGCTTAATTTTTAAAGAGCTTTGTGATTTAAGAATAGGAGTTGGGATTGACCCAACACATTGACTGGGATTGAATGAACACAATTCCGGGTAAATAGAGTCTAGCGATAAAGTTCCCATTATTAAGTCTATTGAGCTCTCAGTGAGCATTCAGTAATTGTCTTTAGTGCATAAAACCAGACTGTTTTAAGAGAATAAGTGCCTTCCAGTGCTTCATTTAATTTATATTTTATCACTGACAGTGTACATTTGTTTTGGCTGTACGGCCCTTGAGTCAAGTCAGGTTTACAGGACTGTCACTCATGTGATGTGTACCCTTAGTAACCACACGAGTGAAAGGTTTGACTTTCTCTTTGTGCTGTATTGTGAATTAAGCATTTCTTTATCTAGTTCGAGATCAGGCTGGGAAATGGCACAGACATTGAGGGATAATAAACAAGACGTGTGTTAAGCCGTGCTCTGTCCTTCTGTTTATGGTATTCATGGGTGGGTGTGTGTGGCATGTGTTCCCTTTTGTCTGACTGTGCCATCAACAAACCGCCTCTTTTGCAGAGCCACGTGCCTGGGTGCAGGTGAAGGGTGTGTGTGTGTGTGTGTGCGTGTGGTGTTTGGCGCAGGGTTACTCAGCCAGCCAATCAGATGATTGCGGCTGCTGTTTCCTCCACAGCTCATGTTTGTTAATGAGTAGAAAGCTGAGACACAGCTGGGAGTCGTAATTGTTTCCGCTGGTAAAAGGGTGGTCCCGGGACAGCTGGGGGTTACCCCACACCAGCACTGCACATCACACTAGACTGTGTTACTCTGATGCACAATGCAGATCAGTGTTGCCATTTATAAACACTACCGCTCAAAAGTTTGGAATTGGTAAGATTTTATAATGTTTTTGAAAAAAGTCACTTTTGCACATTTATTGGGTCAAATGTCATAAAAGATTATTACAATTTAAAATGACCGTTTTCTCTTTTCATTTCATATTCATATTTTAAAATGTGATTAATTTCTGGGATGGCAAAGGAATAATATGCTGAATTGGAACTAAAGAAATGTTATTATCAATGTTGAAAACAGTTGTGCTTCATCGTTTAAACCAGGATACTCATTTTTCAGGATTCTTTGATAAAAAGAAACTTTAAAAGAACAGCATTTATCTAAAAATAGAAATCTTGTGAAACATTATAAATGTCTGTTCTGTTCTGTCAATTTAATGCATCCTTGCTGAATAACTGATAATAAATAAATAAATAATAAATAAATAAATAAATAAATAATAAATAAATAGATAATAAATAAATAAAAGTAAGTATTTACTAAAAAAAAAAACGGTAGTGTACAACACCTATGAATTAATGCAGTGAAATTTGTTGAGTTGTTTTATAATAATGTCCATATAAAAAAATCCATTTATGAATATTCTAACTGCTGCAATCTTGTTGCAAACCGCATCTGATGCAGGTCTAAACACAGTCTGCACTGCAGTCTACATTTTTGGCTTCCCTCCCAGTGTTTCTTCCTCAACGTTGGGTCATAAACTTTGAAGTATGTTCTGTCGTTTTTGTCATGCATCAAAACCAGTTTGCTTCAAACTTTCAGCACTTTCTAGTCCCCTTCCCATCCTTCTGTTCTCCATATTTTGGCATATAAACATGGTAACAGTCCAAGAACTAGAACTTAAATGCAAGGTTGCTGCACTTCAGAAGATACTTTCAACCAAAAGATTTGTAAAATACTAAAAACATTTAGCTACCATCATGCCAGATATTTATGTGACAAATAAAACCTTCAAATTTGTCTCTTTATATAAATTCACAGCTGAGGTGCTCAAGCTCAGTGCTAAACCTCAGCATTCGGAAATGTATTGCACACAACTTGGATCTCTGTTGTCTTTTGCAGAATTGGATGAACACTTGGTTAATGGGGCTCGAGAGAGATCGCAGCATGGCAATGCTCTACGAGCCTTTCGGCTCCGGCCAGACCTTGTGAGATTGGACCCCACTCAGCTTGGCCGTAACAATGGGCCTGTGTGACCGTTTGAATGTCCTATTCTCCGAGTGGTGTGGTTCACTTGGGTCAGACAATGGCTTCACTTTGCATCGTTTATTTCCAGAGGCCCTGCATGTCACTAGGCCACTCCTGTTTGCTCCGTTCTGAACCAATTGTGCTGCATCTACACACCTTCAGCAATTTTGGATCTGAGATTTGTTTGTTCTGTTGTCAGCCACGCTAAAATGGAAATGACTTGAGTTCGCTTGGAATATGAGCTCTTATTGTCTTTTTGCCACTCAAGTCAGGTATAATCCAGTTTGTGTCCTCAAGCTGTCCTTTATCTTGATTCAAAGAAGATTATATGAGTAGTAGGGTGACTGTAATTACTTTTGATCTCTTCCGTGCTTCACTTTTATTCCCCTTGGTTTTCTTTTGTGCTTCTCACTCCTTCTGCCCTTAACCCTACTTTGCAAAGATTAGGACTTTACATGCTCTTCTTGGTTGGTTAGTGTAGGGTTAAACCTACCTGATAGATCTTTTACTCTTCCCCATGATCCATATAAAGCCGCTTTCCAGGCAACCAAACAAATTTCACTAAAACCTTAAGCACAATCACTTGCCGTATTCAGGCCTGGTGAGTTTAAGGGAAAGTTCACTGAAAATGAAAACTCATGTTGCTCCAAACCTGTATGGCTTTCTTCTGCAGAACACAGAAAAAAGAAGATATTTTGTAGAATGTTTCTGTTTTTGTCCATACAGTGAAAGTCAATAGAGTCCAAAACAACACTAAACCCTGTTGACTTTCACTGTATAGGCAAAATCTTATTTTGCGTTCCAAAAAATTCAGGGTGACATGAGTGGCGTGAGTAAATGATGATAGAATTTCAATTTTTGGGTAAACAATCCCTTTAAGAGATTGACTTTCTGGAAGCTTTTAACATACTTGCACTCTAGCTGAGAGATGTTGCTGAGGTAAAATCAGTGGCCTTTCTTCAGGGCCTCAGAGCCATGAGGTCTTTCTCCTCTTGAAGGGCCCCTTGACCTTCTTTATTCCCCCTGGGTTAAGGAACAGGTCATCCTCAGGGTGCCTTTGAATAGTTGTAGTTTTCTTAATTCATTGAGGATTGCTGGTGCATTCCACAACTCTGCTCCCAGGATATTGAGAATCTGGACGGTTGGTTGGTGTTTTATTAACTCTTGCTGAGACAAGAAAGCGTGTCCTAAGTTCACTGCATGACATTCTCAAAAAGAGCTCTTTTTAAGTTAAAGGAATATTCCGGCATCAACAAGTCAATCTCAATCACCAGCATTTGTGGCATAATATTGATAACCACAAAAATGATTTCACCTGGTCCCTCCTTTTCTTTAAAAAAGCAAAAATTGTCAGATGTTTTAATCCACTCCTCTTGAATTTATTGTTGATGTTATTATATAAAGTTGGCAGCTCACAGGACTTGTCATTGAGTTGAAGTTCTATGAATTCTGGTGTTGTTACACAGACTGGGTGTAGACAGGTGGCCAACGTTGAAATGCCCTTTTCATATCCTTTCAATAACTCAGCAATTCTCTGAATTCTGTGGTTTCCTGGTAAAGTAAATATTTTAGTAACATTACACCAAGTGCCTCACACCCTTAAGAAATGTGCACTTTTTTTAATTGCTGCCATATACATTTAGCCTCACATGGAAAATCGCTCATGCGTAAGGATCAAGATTTTGTGTAAATAAGAACCGTGTTTTTTGTTCTTTGGTGAGCTCGGCATTTATATAAATGCAGTTGTCTACAACAAGTTTCCTCGTTTGATTGTTTCCCGCTGTTTGACCTCCCTAAAGCAGTTTGATTTGTTGCAGAGATGTCCAGCAGTGTCTATGTTTGGGCCTGTGGTTTAAGTGGCGCGGTGTGTGCTCTCTCTACAGCGTTGATGTTGCTGTTGCTGTCTTCAATGCACTGTAATCTGAGAGTCACAATCTAACTGTGGGAAGGCATATAGACATGGTGCTTCCTCGCCCCCACACTGCTGGCTGGAACAATAAAACAAGGCCAACAGCCAAAACAAACCTTAGCATCATCCTCCCTCACGACTCTTTAGGGAGGTGAAGTGTGGCTGAGGGTGCTCTGGCCCCCCTTATAATCATTTGAGATGTAAAGAGACTGAGAATGGGGGCAGAGGATAGAAACATGTTTATTCCACAGGTATGATTAACGCAGACAGCCTGCTGGCGACACCTGAGTTGTAAAGTTACTTGGTTAGCATTCCTTCCACAAAGAGCTCCTTTAGTGAACTTCTTGTGTAAGTTAAGTGCACTGCCTTTCTTAAAGGGATAGTGAGTTGAAAACTGAACATTCTGTCATTATTTACACATTTGTGATTCAACATATTATTTAACACCACATTCCACGTCTTCTGAAGTCATACGTTAGCTTTGTATGAAGAACAGACCAAAATGTAACTTTTGTTAGGTAGAGTTGTCATTTGTTAGGTCTTGGAGTTGGAACACGTTCCTGAAATGATTCCTTTCTGATTCATTTGGGTATATTTCAGTTATAAAGTTAATTTTACTTACTAGAGAAATGCTCTCTCGGCTATTGCGGTAAATTATCCAGAGAGCCTTCCAACTTGGCACATAATGAAAATGTACATTTTTAAAATTTAACAACAAACCCCAAACTATACAGTTCAATTGCTATTCATTTGATGAGTTTGTAACTACACTGGTTGTGCTGTATGTTTTTGCATGCAGCCCATGAGGACAAATCAATAGAATTATGTGTTTTCTTGCCAATATGTTGTGGTGCATGGCCTTTTTTATGTCATTACTTTCAATTCAGACTGCAAACTAGGGTAAAATGTGATTTTGCCATGGGGCTGTAATGTGTAATTCATGAATGAATAATTTTGGAGCCAGATTTTTTCGATAAATCGAATGAACTCACAAGAGTATATGACTTAAATATCAGTCTGTTCCAAACACAACGCTGTTATTTCACCAGAAGACGTGTAATAGCACACAAGTCATATATGGACCACTTTCAGGTGGTACTTGTCATTTTGGAGCTTGACAACCTCAGTTCTCATTGATTATAGTTAACTTTTTTGTTTTGTTTTGAATGAACAAAGAAAGGGTGGCATATCCCTGACAGTTGTGTTTGTAAAGTAATCTTAAGCCTCGTGCACATTGGGATGATTATCGCGCGTGCTTATCGCCAGCATTTTTCGACACGTCTTTGTGTTCATTCATACCCAAGTGATTTTCAGTGAACGTGCAAATTCATTCCCTGAAAGTAGATGTCGCTTATTGAAAAACAGAAATACCTTGGTACACAAGGTGGCGCTGCCCAACTTTACGCTTCTGACACTCGCTTGTCACACAGAAGGAAAGAGACAGTATTTATGTTAATAGCCAAAACCATTCACACACTTTTTGCTAACAGATTTTTGTAGTCGCTGTGGCGTTTGTCATAAAGTTCTTTGTGTTCAGACACCAAAGAGACCAGCAGCTCTACATTCATCTTGCCCTGTTGCATCTTCTTCTTCGTCTACTTACTTCTTCTTCTTCTATCAATGTCTATCAACAAAACCGTTTTGTGCTTGAGCGCCACCAAGTACTGTAACTTCAGCAGCTCCAAGCATGTGAACAAAAGCGGCAATCTCATTGGTCGGCCAGTTTTTAATGCGGCGCGTCAAACACCGGTGCACAGACCTTAATGACTGAATATTTAAGGAAAAACTTGCCACACACATCCATTCCATTCCCTTTGTCAGAACCACTGAAAGGGCTTCAATTAAGTATTTTGTTCTGTGGTGACTGAGTTCTTGTTAGATTCCATCATCGTCCTGTCTGAAAAACACATCCTCCTCATTCATCAGAGAGGCTAAATTTCTGTTTTTAACATGCTGCCGTTCATACACGTTCTTTTGTTACCTGCACAGTCATCCCTGTTTCCATGATGTGGCTTGATTTGGAGGCAAAGAACAGCTGACGCTCCAGGTGTGCTGATAGTGGGTGGGCTAAAACAATAGTATTGCTGCAGAAAAAAAGAACATCAGGAGTATTGTCTTAAAAGGCTTACGTGGGTACTAAATAAAAAACATAAAAACCATCCATCCATCCCCATGGTGTGGGGTAGAAGCAAAGACAAACTCTAGAGTGGTGTATTTGAGAAGCTTTTAGAAGATGTGTAGAAAGAAATGTTAAAATTTCTAATTGTATCGAGATATTTGTGGCACCATGGTGTCTTTTCCTAAATGATGCAGTGCTGGGAACTCGAATATTTAGAGCTCCCTAAGGGTGATAAAGGGACGTTTTAGAGTCAATTTGGGCTCGTAAATTGTCATTATGTCTCCTTAACTCAAAGAATGTGTTATGGTGAAGTGAAAAAGTAGACCATAATTCCAATCTTAAAGGTATTGCGGAGGATTTTCCCGAATTTTAGAAAAAAAACGCCCTCTCCACTTTTTGAAAAAATGCACATGCGCAACACTCTACCTGCTCCCGAGAGGGAACGCCTATTAAACGTGTGCACGAGAGAGCATGCACGAGCTAATCATAGCTTACATTAACTTTTACTAGCAGTGATTTTAAATGGATTTCTCCAAATAGCATGCCAAACTTTACCTGTCAAGAAACTTCGTGACTGAGACATCAGTGGGAAGCCCAACCATGTGTTTTGAGCGCACGCCATCGTGTGAATCGTGTGCACGAGCACGTACGACGGCCTTACGTAAACATATCACCAGAATGATTGACACTTAGGAGGACCAATAGTCTTGATGATCCACCCGGAAAAAGAAAATCCTCCGCTATACCTTTAAAGGGCTAGTTACCCCAACAATGAGGTATGTCATAATTTAAATTTACATACACTCATGTTCCACCATACAATGTAAGCAAATGGTGACCATGGGCTTTGAAGCTACAGAAAGTGGAAAAAAATCACTATAAAATTAGTCTTTGACTATTGATTAGACTCTATGACTATGGTTTTCTAAGTGTTCTGAAGTCATACAATAGCTTTGAGAACAGACCAAAATTTAAGTTGTTATTCACTGGAACATCTCAAAAATCTTGTATCACAGTCAATCGCAGTGTCATTTTAGTATTATTTATATACTTATAGAATTAGTTAACATTTTGAATTTGCTGTATTTTTATATTTTCAGTTTTCATTTAAGTTTTTGTGTGTTTGTCATTTTATTAGCTTTTCTAATATTTCTATTTAGCTTTATTTTATTTTTATTTCATTTTAGTACTGTCTCTTCAACTTATATGCATTTCAGTTAGTTCCCAAGGCTACATTTTCTAATTTTCGTTTAGTTTTCTAGTTTTTTTTTCCATATAATATTTATATTTAATTGTATTATTTCATCTTTTCATATGCTCCTTTCAGCCTTTTTGAATAGGATACTGTCTCAAACTTCCCTTATGGAGCCTGGATAGGGCTGTGCTTGTACAGTGACTTGCAAAAGTATATTCATATTCTTATAAGAATATCACATTACAGCATGTCATATTCTTGTATTATATGACTCTCTGTATGACTCTCTGTGGTCATTAAAAATCCCAGGATGTTCTTCGAAAAAGAGTAGGGGTGTAACCCCGGCATCCTGGCCAAATTTGCCCCTTGGCCTCTGTCCATCATGGCCTCCTAATCATCCCCATATACTGATTGGCTTCATCACTGTCTCCTCTCCACCAATAAGCTGGTGTGTGGTGGGTGTTCTGGCGCAATATGGCTGCCATCACATCATCCAGGTGGATGCTGCACATTGGTGGTGGTTGAGGAGATTCCCCCATCTATGTAAAGCGCTTTGAGGTCTCAGAAAAAGCGCTATATAAATGTAACGAATTATTATTATTAATTATTATAATAAGTATATTCAGATCCTTAATCACTTCCTTTAGGTCTGAAAATGTTTTCAAGGTACTGTTTTACAAGCCTCCTTATGGTCTTAGAAAAATAATAAGTTTACAAATGAATGATAATAACACAAATTTAACAGATTCGCAGATTCGACCATCAGGAGCAATATCTTCTCTCACATGATTACATGCTGTTTGCATAGCCATTCCAGGTTTGACATGTATGTGCATGTATTTTATAAACTGTCTTGTGGTAAGTGCCTGTTTTTGCAGTTGTGGTGTTTACCTCACCTTCACTGAAAATGATTGTCTTCAGACCCAGGTGTACGCAAAAGTTCTGTGTCTTTCTCCTAACTTCTAATACAGATGCAGAACTGGGTTGCTTCTGACCCAGAATCTGTGCTGGATGGAACTCATTGCTGATGTCCCCTGGAGTGTCAGCACTGCCTGTTCTAGTTCTTCAAAATAAGGCCATTTTCTGAGGTTTCACTCCAAGCATCTGCAATGCAAGTTGTTTAGAATAAGGACTTTGAAGGACAAGGTCTTTGGCATGCTTGTTCATTAAAAAGACACCAACGTGTTTGTAAGTTTTCCAAGGGTCTGTTCAATGTTTTTGTCAAATCCTGCTTTTGTTTTATCCACTTCCTTCCACAATGTGTTTAAGTCCTTTTCTAATTAAATGAATGTGAGCAAAATCTTTAGATCTACTTGTGTGTTTAAGTTTAAGACTTTGGGGACCAACCTCTTTGCTTTCAATGACAAGCAATGACCTATTTTCCTCAATCTCCAAACAGCACTGCTAAAACCATATCCTAACCAGATGCAATGCACTACATTGATAAAGCAAACAATGAATTCTATTTTTATATGCAATTAAGAACCACAAGGAGCTGCATGACATTTTGTTTATCACTTGGCAGCCAAGTCTTGGCTTACTGTACTTCCACTGCGTCACACTGTGTAGCCCTGCCCACTGTGGAATCTTATTGGTCCCAAATCCTGCTCCACATAACTTTATATCAAACATTATGTTCTGGTTGACTCTGATTGCGTCACATGTGATTTCACTTTAAAGGTGCTGTATGTATTTTTTTATTAATTTCTTTTACTGTACTAAAGCATAAAAATGATTGCAGATATTTAGGACACACGCTAGTTCACATACTCGTTTCTCAGAAAAACAGTGCTAAAGCCAGTTATTCTACTTTGTAATGTGTATTTTTTCCATACTACATTCTGCCTAACATCTTGTTTATGTTTCGTGGCATAAAGAAAATAATATAGGGTTCTTTCTGAGCCAATTTCTGAGCCAAGGTTCTCCAGACTTGTCAAGCTGGGCTGGTTCTAAATTACTTTGTGTGTTTAATGAACAAGGTGGAGATGGTTGAAACCTGTACAAGCAATACTGCCTCTAATTAAGTGAAACCATATTTAGAAAGGGCGACGCTGCAGTTATTATCAGCTTGAGCGTGTTTTCTCTACTCTACTTTGGCTGGCTTCACCATGTTAGTCTGACTAAGACTTTTCTAAAGACCTCGGCTTGTGTACTTGGCTTTGTGCAGCGGGTCTGGTCTGGTTTAGAGTGAGCACGAGCAGGCATGGTTATGTGTGTTGCTTGTTTTAAGGTGCATACCTATAAGACAACAAAATGTCCTGTTACTCACAAACAGTTCAGCTTGTTCAGGCATGTTTAAATGGCAGAGGAAGATTCTCTCCTGCTGTGCTTTGCTCTGTAGCCAAGTTCAGTCCACAGGTCATGTTCAGTAGGTGGTCTTGAATGAGCTGATTTGCTTTGATGTTAATACAAAAAAGGGACATAGGTCATTTTCTACCTTGAATTAAATCTTTAAAACTGTAAATGTAAAATAATATGAATTTTATTTTATTTTTAATTTTTTTGGTAACTTTAATTTTAGGATAATTTAAATGTGTTTTATTTTTGAATTTTTTTCCTTTATTTTTTTTTTCTTTAACTTTTTTTCATTTTAGAAATTTCATTTAATTTTAGAAATATTTATTTCATTTTAAGAAATATTTAAAACACAGTATTTCTTAAAATAAAATCATTTAAAAATAAATATGTCTTAAGACGTTTAATTTTATTTTAAGATATTTAATGTAATTGCAAAAAAACATTTGTTGAAAATGTTTTAAGGAGTAGTGTTATACAAGGTTTTTTTTGTGCTTTTGTTGGTATAGGCTACAACACTGTGAAGCATAAGTGATTAAGTCACACTTTAGTCTAAATAACATCACATGACATTTCTTGACAGTAATCATGACTAGCTGAAGGCTGATCGTCTTACTCAGCAGATGGGTGGAGGAGCATCTGCGTTGTTCACTCGTCTCACCTGGGTTTATCACCACACCTGTTAATATATCATTACAAATTGTTATTGCTGCATTTACCTATTGATTTGTGTGTATTCAGAGGTGTTTTTTCTCCATGTTTTGAGTTAACCATGTGCAGCTGAGCAGGTTTTAAACGCGTAAGAGGATAACCGGATTAGGCAGCACTTTGTGAGTCAGCGGTGGCCAATATGTCTGGGTTAGTTTTCTTTCTCCCAACAGTCACATGATTCTTTTTTTGCCACACTATGTCTCTCAGCGCTCTTAACAACACACAATCAGAAGCATGCGGGTCTGGTTTGAGATTGGACATGCGAGTGCTAATAGACTTCCCATCACCGTTTGTCGTCACCCGTCCAAGCCTACCACAATCCTGGGATGTTTCAGGCTTTATGAAAAATGCAGGACAGTGTTGGGAATGCTGATGCTGATGTTTCACATGGATGCCAGAATAAGAAACCTCTGATCCCCTCATCAGCACAGCCTTTTATTGGCTCTCAGTCCTATCTGAGGATAACGTAGCATGACTGAGCCTTTAGCAGGCCGTTCCCAGCACGAGAACACCAGGGGCGCGTGAGATTGCTGCGGTAAGGTTTCACCGTCAAAAAGAACAGCACACATCTGGGATCAACAAGTTAAACCAGAGTTGTTAACCTTCAGATTCCAGTAATCTGGCGTAAGCATGATTCCAGCTTTCACAACAGCTGCAGAGCAGTGCAGCGAGGAGTTCAAAGTTCCAGAATTTGGCACCATTTGAGTATAAGTTCTTTTGATAGTTTATCATTAACCCTTTTAAAGCACTGTTCTTAACTTAGACCTAAACTGATTCTGGTCTGTTTTTTTTGTTTTTTTTTAAACAGTACCCATAGGCGATTTAGAGTAATGATGATAATGCCAAGCGCTTTCCAGATAGCAGAAACAAGCTTGGGTCAACGTCATTGGCTTGGAATGCACATTGGAAAATGCCTGTCCCTTGTAAACCTAGCAGACCGGGGCTTAGTGAAGTGCTTGAACCCGAATTATGCTTTGGTTTTTACGTGTATGGTTGCTAGTGTGTGCATACTGTGCGTGATGGGAATTTTGTAATCTGCACGTGCATAGGCCAGTTTTTCTAACTGTACGTACTCGCATATGTTCTGAGTTTTGTTGCGGCAAAACTGGCCCATTTCGTTATTTTAAAGTTGGCAATAGTTTAAGGTTAGCATATTGCTAAGCAACAAAAAAATAGCACACAAATATTGGGTGAAACAAACAATTTAAGTTACACAAACTAATTTAATTGATACTTCTCAGTAATTAATAAAAAAAAGCAATTATCTTGCCATCTTGAATTTGACTATAGAGTCCTGCAAGGATGACGTATTTTTGTAGGCCAGTCTGAAAGTTAGCATCACAGTGTTCCCTCAAAAAAAGTTTTTTTCCAATGGCTTTTGTATAATTGCAGAGAATAAGCTCTGAGAGCAACAACAGTTTATGACTCTTACATGTTTTATTCATTATGATATGAATTTATCCATAATTTACTTCACTAATGAACACAACTTTTATGATCTTTGAAGCCTAAGATTAAATTGACAGAAGTAAAAATCTAAAGTTAGATACTATAAATGAACCACACCACGGTCGCATGACTTCAATGTCACCATCACTAAGCTTCCAACAACTGTCAGGTTTTATTTAAAGTCTACAAGTTGGATATTTTGAATATTTTGCAAGAGCGTAAATACAACGTGCTGTAAAAGCAAACTAGATGACTTTATCTGTTCAGAGTCATGACGTTTAATGTCCCTAAGAACTGAGTCTCACGTTAAAGAAAAAAATAATAAAATCATGTACACAAAAAAATCACAAGGACTATTAATGATGTATTTTATGTCAGTGAATATAACATGAACATTTCTTGAGCTTGTGTTCACCACAGACCTTATTTCAGACATTTAACCAAAAACCCCATTTAAAAAACCAATCAACTTTAGAATGATGGAACCCGAAAGTGCTAAAATGCTAACTTGTTTTTGCGTATTCTGACTAAAATTTGTGTGGTAGCTCAATTTTAAAACTATTCCCTTTGTTCTGGTGAGTGAGAGTGATGCTTTTTTCTGAGTTCTTGTAGTAGGACTGGAGGACAGAAGATTACAGGACTGAGATCGAGAACAGTCCATGAGAGGCTGATCTGATGATGCCTCAAGTAATTAGAAGCTTGTTGAGGGTGGGTAGAGCCTTTCTCCAAACATTTAATTTGTGATATGAAGGGGTCTCTCAAGGCAGGGAGAAGTGGATCTGCGGTGTCTGTCGGAATAGCACATTTTAAATTCGCCATGCCTCTAGAAGATGTGGTTGTCGTGTGTGAGTGTAATTGGTGGGCTGAAACAGCAGCATGCATGCACAGTTTTTCTTAGAGTTTAGATATACTAAAATGTATACAGAATGAGATTTGCGGCATAAAATGTAAAAAAAAAAAAAAGCCACATGTTAAACATTCACAGTACAAAAAAAACATTCTGTTCTTGGAGCTCGTTATTTTAGAACAGTTTTTGATTTTTATTGGTGGTAGTAGAGGCTGTGTCCGAAAGCTTAAAGGTCCCGTTCTATGTGATCCCATGTTTCAAACTTTAGTTAGTGTGTAATGTTGTTGTTAGAGTATAAATAATATCTGTAAAATTATAAAGCTCAAAGTTCAATGCCAAGCGAGATATTTTATTTAACAGAAGTTGACTACAAAAAACGGCTGGATTGGACTACACCCCTCTACTTCCTTCATTAATGATGTCACTAGAACCGTAACCTCCGCCCACAGGAATACAGGCGTATTGATGGCGAAATGTCAACAGACGTGGTTGATGTTTATCTATAATCGGATACCGCAAAAGTTTAATTCGAAGTTGTTAGTTTGCTCTGTCCATTTCACCACGGACTGTTTTTCTAACCTGGGACAATATCAAGCAGGCTTCTCTCAGCGTTTCATACTGACGAAGGGGACAATTTCAACTATATTCAAGCGGTAAGTAGTGATTTACTATGGAAGTAGCGATCACTCTTCACATCGTTTCTCTTAGTAGGATGAAAATAATCTTACTTAAACTGTGATTAATATACAGAAAGCGATCAAAGAACAATCCCTTTCCAATCGCCCAAGCTGCTGTCGGTGACACAGCGCGAGTTTATCTGGACTCTTGCCAAAACTCGTTATGAAATCAATGACGCTGTTACACTGCACAACGAATCTCTTACTGTATTTATATACCTCATGTTTGCATTGGTGAAATCATTAGTGAGAGTGCAGAAACTGCGTTGCAATGATAAGATCTTTCACGCGATCAACAGACTGTCATCTGCTCAATGCTCATAACTGCAACCTTTTATGTGATGGGAATAGATCTAAATACTTAAAAAACTTCTCACGATTCGTTAATCCAGATAGCTGCAATAGTAAAAACTTATAATAGCTGTAATAGTAAAAGTTTTCCAGATAGTTCCACATGTAATGCCAGATATTTCATATGCAAGCATGTCAGCCAATCACAGCAGAGGGCGTTTACACTGAAGTCTCACAGCAGACACGCCCCTTCAAACAGGGTGTTCAAACCAGGGGATGAAATCAGGCTAGGAAATATGCCTTTTATTTCTAAATTATAAAAATGTTTGATCTAAAAAACATACTAACATCATAAGGGCACCCCTGGAAACATTATTAAATAATAAAAATAATCCATGGAATGGGACCTTTAAAAATGCTGCCTTCGGAGGCTCCATTCCAATGTAGGAAGGCATCAAGGCACGTCCGAATCCAATGATAGCTTCACTTCCTGTCACCTGCGATATCTTCAGTAATACATTTTTTAAGCAAGCATAGATGTGCATAGATGTAGGCAGTCTTCGCTGCAAAATACAAACTGAAATTAAATTAAACTTATTTCAACTAGTTGCCAAGGAAACATTTGTTGACGTGATAAAATAACTAAAACTGAATAAAAACTATACACATTTTAAAAAAATGAATGAAAAACGACAAAAAACATGCAAAAAAATTACTGAAATAAAAATAAAAATAAAAACTAATTTGAAATATTAATGAAAACGAATAGTATCTTAAAGGGATATTTCACCGATTAGCATAAAGCTTTGTATCAGTAGAAACCCGGTAGTATTTTCGAATGACCGTGCTTCCCTCCCTTATGTCCCCCTGTGATGAGAGATTTCTGTATTGTATGCCTGGAAAAAAACCTCAGATGATGCAAAAATCGTCATTTTGCGTCATCGGAGGATTTTTTGGCCATACTACAGCCAGTAGTAGGAGCTAGTTCCGCATGTTTTCAACCCGCCCATAGGGGGTGGGATCTCACGATAAAACGGCATCTTTTCAGTTTCGAGTCAACTAGTAGCCTAGTTGTATCATTTCTTCCGATACTGTCCTCTGTAACCGGTAGGCGTGGCTTGGGAGTGGCCTCCTAGGGCAGCGAAGCAAGTGCATTCTGGGAGTTGTTGTCTTTCATCCACATGAGCCAAAAATACATTTTCTGGCTTTTCTCAGTCTAGAAGGCACCAACTTCTAAAATAATTTCACATTTCTACTACATAAATGACCCAATTAAAATACACATTCATCTTTCCAGCAGTGAAATATCCCTTTAATGGTGCTAAAATAACTGGTATGATAGCCTTTCGTTATCCATTTGTGAAAACATAGCTGTGTCTGTGAATAGTGAATAGGCCTTTATCTGCCACATGCAACCACAATTAAATGGTTTTACCACCTTATGAAGTATATTACTCCCAGAGGTCACAAGGGATTACCAGACAGGGTAAAAAAAGTGGTTTGTGCACAGCTCCATCAGATAACTTTTATTCAGCTCACTTACAGGCGGAAACAACTCCATAAAAGTGAAACCGAACGACCCCTCTGTGTCTGCACAGCTGCGGCCCAGACATGGCATTGTGCTGCAGGCGTGCGGGGTGTTCAGGAGATGTCTATCTCTGAGAGAGGAGATTGAGATCTCGTTACGGCTTTGACGGCAAGTCTCCGAGACTGTTCGGCAGCAAATTTGGCAAAACATGCCACAGATTTTGGCAGCGAATTGTGCATCATAGGAACTGAGCTAAATTATCCTTTTCACTACACTAAATAGACTGTGGTGCATGTTACTATTTGTAGTTTTTCTACCTGTCGAAAGTATATTGTAAAAATTTTCTGGAGGTGTTCCACTACACAACATGTACGATAATTAAATTGGCCACAGCTCTTTAAACCTGAATTCCAAAAGAACCATGGCTATTTCTCCTAGATATTTTGAATTAAAGCGTTGTCCTGAATCACATGCTGAATTTTCATGAGGTACAATGACTTCATCTGAACAAGACAGCAATCCAGCTGTTTGAGGTTATCATGATTATGTGTTTTGTCATCGTTGATAACAGTGTAGTCAACCATGTCGGTCACATAAAATGTATTGTGAAGTGGTTCTGCAATGAGAGCCTCATCATCATATCGGATGGAGCTTGGAGGCATGCACAAGCATCAAGTGCAAGTTGCCCTTCTCTTGGTTGGCTGATTTAAGCAGATTTCCAAAAACAAATCCTTTTCATAGCCACAATAACAGATAATATTCTAAAGTAGCTTAAAATGGGCAGCTTCCTGCTTATTTCAGTGGCTTGATTTAGACCTTACAGTTTTCATCTATAAAATAATTTTCCACTATTCTTGGGATGCACAATGTAACCACATTGGTTAATGGACAATATTAGATATTTTTTTGTGATCATATTTATTGAAAAAATTAATAACTTTTATTTGTTATAAAAAGTAAAAAAAAAAAAACGAAGCAAAAGGTTAAATGGAATATTTTACAAATCGTAACATTAATATCCATTTTTATTTTAGTATTATGTACTGTATATTAATATTACATTTTTATTCATTTTAAATTAGCTTTTATTTTATAATTTCAGGTTTTCAATTTTAGTTACTTCTTAGTAATTTTTTTTTAATACATTTTATTAGTTTTGTTTTTCTAAATTGTTTTTCTAATTTCGAAATGTTTCTAAATGGTTTTAATTTATTTTATTTCACTTATTAAAATTAAACTTATTTTAGTTAGTAATTTTAGTACTTCAAATTAAACTTAAGTTAGTTGCTAAGACAATATTATTATTATTTTTTAGATTTTCATCTAAAATGTTTTTTATATATATATGCATTTAATTTTATTTAAGCTTTATTTCAATGAATTTTTTTTTATATAATTTGTTTTATTTAACAATAACAACACTGGTACAGTATAATGTTGTGTTGCCTAAATTCAGTTGTGGCATTTACTGTAAAATTATTCATTTTTGGTTTTAGTATTTGTTTTATTTTTATTTTTATTTACACACAATAATGGCTTATTTGTACTAAGCAGAATTTGTAATAATGGTGCATCCCTAGATATCTGTATTGGCCAATATTGTATTCTGTTTCGGGTGGGTTTGTCACGTGTTTTAGTTCTGTTTCCATGGTTTTTCATTGATTGTTTGAGTTATTGCACCTGTCATTCATTTCATTGATTAGTTGTCATCTGTATTTAAGCCCTGTGTTTTGTTCAGTTCATATGTCCATTCATACATCACTTCCACATTAAAAGATCTACACCCTGGCTCAAAAGCTACCAGCCCGATAGCCCATCCTCTCCTGGTCAAGCTTTCTTCCAGTCTCTCTCATGGCTATTCCGATGGGAATGGGGTTCGTCTGTTATTGCAGCTGCCGGCAGTACTTTTGCGAGCGAAGCAGATGCCTGTCATGTTACCGTGTAGTTGATTAAACAGGTGAACTGAGTCTAGCTATTAGCATATTCCTTACACATTGTCAGTTATTAACCAAGCCTTATGAAGTGGAAATAAACATTAGAGTAAAAGCTTTGCCGAAGGGACCAAATACAATCATATAAAGCAGGCTGTCTACACTTCCAAAGCCATGTATGTCTGCAAGTTATGAATTTCTAGCTTAGATACTCCTGAACATGTCATGCTTAACTGCCGTAAAAACAGTACCAGCACAGACGGGTAGAGCACACGATCTTAATTATTAGTTGATTGACAGCTACCACACTCGCTCCACTGTTTTACAGGCTGTCGTCAGTTGATTATCGAGGGTCAGCAGAGGTTGTGGGTACTCCCAGACAAGCTTTCCACAAGCTCCATGGGAGGGTGGCTTCAGTGTTTTGTTCCCTGCTCTCCACGTTTAGTATGTTTGCAGCTGCCACATGGTCTTCTCTGCCAAACACCAACAAAAGATATTACACCCCCTACCATCAGACTTTCCCCAATTTGCTATTTAAGCTATTAATCCAATTTTCTGCTTATTGAAGAAGAAAATTGTTGAAGCGTTTGGCATTAAGCTGCAAAGTAGGACAAGTCCGGTCAATAATGGATGCTAGACATGATGAAGTTCACAAAAATTCAAATGCAAGGGGGAGAAAAATTTGGTTTGACGGAGAACTTGAAATTCAGAGCGATTGCTCTGTTAGTGCAGTTAATTTGAATAAGTGTACACGCTGCCATCTGAACCCTGGTGTGCACCAAACAAGTGGACCAAGACTGCTGAAGAAATGGATCTCAGTCCGCTTCCAAAAGAACTCTGGTGCAGTTCGAATGAAATATGAACGCAACACGGACCAAAGACATGTTAATGAACCAAAATCGGGACATGATGTCACAAGATGCGACCCTAAAAAGGAGAGAACGCTCAAGTATACCTGTTTTTTCTCATCATAGTAGCGATGTTGCCCATCACATTTCGGTACAGGCATCAGAACCGTGCCGTCTCACAGCAGATCTTCGTTGACTCCTTTACACATTTTGTACAAGTTCTCAGCTGGTCGAAATACAATCATGTATAGGCTATGCACATACAATGAGCACATTTAGCCCAGCACACAGCATTGTTTTGGATGCTCGGCAAGTTCCATCATGAAATATAAATAATAAAAGCCGACCAATCAGGTTGTGAGCGTATCCTATGCCTTTAGGTTCGGTGTTAAAATGCCAATGTGAACGCTAAACGGACCAGGACTAAATGTTTTTTATTTGTGTACCTGTGTGTGTATATGTGTATATATAAATATATATATAAAAATAAGTTTGTTTTTATTTAGTTTTGCTCCAGTCCAGTACGTCACAGCTACAGGAAACCAAGATGCATCTTGCTAATGCAGTGGCAGGTGGTATTAGGGGGAGGGGACATTGATATTTCCCCTACTCCCTATTTTTGGTCCCTTTCTCTAGAAGAGATTGATTCATTGATACTTTTCCCCTACAGAATGTTTTCGTCAGTTCTCTATTTTTTCCCCTTTAGCTTGAGTCCTCTGGACACATCTGTTAACATACTCTGAACAAAAGAGTTAAGATGATGCTCAGCCTGCTAAAACCACAGATTCATTGACTCTTTCACTCTCTCTTAAACCGCTCCCCCAGACCCCCACATAGACTCTCTCTCACACTGTTACGTCCCCCTAATCGTCTAGGAGTCGGGAGGGGAGGTAACAAAGGAAAAAAAACAAAACATAACATTAAAAAAAAAGAGGAAGGCGAGAACACACTTCAATCCTCTGTCCCAGAGAGAAGACAACACCAGATGATATATATCAAAGAAAGGATTTTATTTACAAAAAAGTCCTAACTAACCTAAGAAAAGTTAAAAAGAAATAAACAACATAAACTTCCCTCAACTCCCTTGCTATACAAAAACAGGGACAAAAACAGTAATAAAAGAAAAAGGCACTCACCACCTACAGCTTCCCTCACTACAGTATACTAAACAGAGTAACAAGAACACAATACCTTCTGCTTAATTTTTAGTTGAAGTGAGATCAAGATCACTTAACACAGGTCACTGCTAAACTCAGTTAGCCACCGCTAACTCACAACTGAATGTCAGAAGCAAACATTTCACAACGGAGGTCAATCTGGAGCAGGGGAGAAGTGCGTCTCACTGCTGCAAACACTGGACTGCCTTATTATACTCTAGTCTCAGGCACACTCACAAACCAGTTACAGGTGCTGATGATTAGGCCTGAGAGCGAGTAGAGAGAGAAAGAGAGACCGCAAGCAAACACAACCACGTCCACCCTTTCAGAAGTAAAGTAAATCAAAGAAGTTCAAAAGAAAATAATCATGATAATAATAATAAATGAATACGTCCTTGGACGTAACACACACACACACACAAACACACACACACACACACACACACACACACACACACACACACACACACACACACACACACACACACACTCTCTCTCTCACACACACGTTGTGTTTTCATGTTTTATGGGGACTTTCCATAGATATCATGATTTTTGTACTGTACAATCTGTATATTCTATCCGCTTACGCTAACCCTACCCCTAAACCTACCCATCACACAAAACTTAATGCATTTTTACATTTTCAAAAATCATCACTTGGTATGATTTATAAGCTTTTTTTCTCATGGGGACCAAAAAATGTCCCCACAAGGATTTCAGATATTATCATCTTTTTGGGGATATTTTGTCTCCATAACTTAGGATTTACCTGAGACACACATACACTCACACACACACAACAAACAAGCTAATCTAAATGGGCACATTCCGATAGACATCTATTGTTTTGTTTTTTTATATAGAAGTAGTTATAAACAGTAGTACTATATATAACTTATCCCTAACCCTGACAGAAAACTCTAAGTAGGCGCACACACACACCTGGGTTGTCCATTTCACAGCCCTTCTCTAAACAAACTGTAAACAGTGCTGCAGCAGAACACAAGGAGAGATAGAAAGAGGGGGGAAGAAGTGAAAAGCAGTGGGTGGAGTCTAAACTCTGTGTCCTATGAGAGGCCTGGGTGTTGAAAAGAGGCATGGCTTGTTGATAGTAACATCTGTGCCTGTATTCTCAGAGAGAGAGAGAGAGAGAAAGAAAAAGACAAGGGGGTGGTGGAGCATTTGTATGAGATAGGCTGTTGAACAGCAGGGAGACGCCGCATGTGTGTTTACCGGTGAGCCGAGGAGGATCGCTCTCGCTGTCTGATATGGAGGCATTCTGGGACTGATCTACAGCACGTTTATGTTCAGAATGACTCCGGTTACCAAAGTGACAACCTTGAATTTACATGCTTTTCAAGCCTTTTAGAAAAGATCCTTTGCTCTCCTGGAGCCAGTCTTGTTTCCTCTTGAGGGATGTAACATTAAACGGACCGTAAGCGAAGGCATAAAGGGTAAGTTAACACAAGCAGAGGTCTTTCCGTCTCATGACATTCTGAATGAACGGTTGTGGTTTGATTTTTGTGATTTTTATTTCCCTGTGTTGTTCTTTAGCTGTGACGGCAGCTGAGCTGTTTTAATAGCTCGTAAAGCCTTGAAGGGCAGGTGTGCGTTTGCTCACTGAGCGGTGTGGACGTGGACGGCTCTGCAGTGCTGATAACATGCTAGCTTGTCCACCGGCTTCAGCCCTTGAGCTCTGGCTGATGTGACAAGGCATGTGGCTGTCCTTTAATCATGCAAATTATGCATAAAAATAATAAATGAGGGTTGTAGGCATCCATTTTAATGTGACTGGACTTGGTGAGCGGAGATAAGGAGATTGGTGAGAACAGAGATCACCTTGAAAGCAAACTGCTCTCGTCGCCTTATCACAAATTGTTTAGATTTCCTCACTGTATTGCTTGTCTTGAGTGTGTCTGGCTGCGTACTCTCTCAAGGGTTGTGCTGAAAGGAGAACCAGTTGGTTTTTTGCTTTAGTACAGCATAAGTGGTACATTTTTACTGTATCTTTTGGTTTAAAATTCTGTTTGGAGCACTACCCCACCCTCAGAGGTATCTAGGTTAAGATTGAGGCTAAGATTATGGTTTCAATGCAGCAGCCTCTGAAGCTTTCTTTCTCGTCCTTTCTTTCACCTTTTTATTCTTTGATAAATTGCCATCTTTTGGCTGTAGAGATCTGAGAGGTGTCGTTCGTAATTAATGTGAACATTCGGGCTGATTTCTGCTGACCTGTCAACTGTCTCATATGCTAATGGCTCGTTTAAATATTAAATGGTTTTTAATAAGAAGGTGTGGCTCACCCTAGGGATTGCTGGATCTCGTTTAATTAAGCTGACAGATTCTTATTTCACTGGCTCATATGAACATTGCTTGGTAGAAGTCATCAAATGTAAATGCATAATTTTTTGTGGTTGTCCTTGGATTAGTGCAAGAAAAAGGGGGTTTAATGCCGGCCGGTAATACATGTGCTGGTTGTCATGGCAACAGCAGGGCAAGGGAGGGACGGATAGCATCCTCAGCGCAACGTTTGTTACACGTGTCAGCTCTGTAACATAATTCTTTGTCATTACTAAATTTATAAATATATTTTGTGTCTGTCTTGTGTTGTATTTATGTTGAAAGCATATAGTGATTTAGTTTTTGGCAAATGGAAGAAGATGGCTAGTAAGTGCATAAAACATTTTTCTCATCATATATCAGTGCTTAACTCATCTGTTTCAGCGAAAATTGTGTTTCGTTAAGGATGTCTCTAGTCTTGAGGGAAGTGTACTAGGATCAAATTAACATTCGCAGTGGTCAATGGAGTCAGCGAGCCGCCATACATCTGAGTCAGGTGTCATTTCCTGTCATTCAGTGTCTCAGAGTTCACCGGTATCTCTCTGCTGAACTCCTTCCTTCTCTTATCCAGGACCAACGCAACTCTCATGGCCCCCAGGCCGAGGCAAGTTCAGACTTCAATCTGCAAACATATTGCCTGCTGTTGTTGAGCTCATTGTGGTTTACATTGACTACCAACAAAAGTGCTAAAAAGTACCACAGTATTTTATCTAAAATTCTGGTCTATACTGATATTAATTTATCAATAACAACACTGCTGATAACCAATAAGTGAATTAAAAATAAAACACTAAGAAATTAAATTGTGAAGTATGAAAAATTGATTTGTTTTGAGATCTGCTAAAGATTGCTTTGTACAGAGTTATTAAATTATTAGTGTTTTAACTTTAAGTATGGAACTTATAGGGTTAGTTCACCCAAAAATGAAAATTTTATCATCAATTACTCGCCCTCATGTCGTTCCAAACCCGTAAGGCTTTCGTTCAACTTCGGAACACAAATGAAGATATTTTAATGAAATATGAGATATTTCTGTCCCTCCATTGACAGTCTATGCAACTACCAATTTGACGATTCAAAAAGTTAATAAAGAGATCGTAAAACGAATCCATATGAATGGAGTGATTTAGTCAAAATTTTCTGAAGAGACACAATCACTTTATATGATGAACAGATTTAATTTGGTCTAACCCTTTAAGATTAACTTTAACTGCCTTTACATGACAGTTATATAAATGGTAAGATAGGAGAAATAAGCATACATCAAATATTGAGTATCAGCAAATTAGGGCTGCACAATTAATCGCAATGAAACCGCACGTGATTTGGCAAAGGCTGTGATTATTTTATGCGCAGCTTGTCAGTGCAGCATGGCTGATCGGTAGTAAACGCTGCTCCATCTGAACACCAGAGAGCGCTCTCGCGCAGACACGCCAAATATGCCCCGCTGCAGAAGTACGATAAACGCACATCATTCCAGGAAATCCCTATCGGGCATCATACTATCTGTAGCTGAATAAACAGAAGATTGAAACGATTTGATTAAACATGACTAATAAACACACAACTGCCTTATTCTGTATAAGAAGCCACATCATCTCACAGAAGGATGCTCAACTGTCTTTATGAAGTGTGTTTGGAGTTTAATAGATATTGTCATTTGTTGGACAAGAGGTTTATAAATGCTTCTCATGTTTGGAAAGATGTTAGACGCGTGTTGCTTTTTCAAATGCATGTTATAAGTGACTCAAACTCACAGTGCTTTCAGATGGAGCAGCGTTTACAGAACCGTACATCAATGACAAGCTGCGCATAAAAAAGAATGACAGCCTTTGCGATTTCAAAATCGCGATAACCCAAATCGGTTTAAATGTGATTACATGTAAATTGCGATTAATCGTGTAGCCCTACAGCATACATTTTATATCCAATATAGTTTATCCAAAACCAATAAATAAATAAAAAACTTTAATTTTGGCCAATAACAGATATTGTGCATCCCGAGGAAAAATAAATATGTAAATTAATATGACCTAGATGCCAGTACATTGAATTTAACTGGTTTTACATGGTTTAGGATTGGTGGCCAGGGTATAGATAGAGCACCCCTGATAGAATGATCACCATTCTGTTAAACCCAGTTTAGCCTGGTCTCTCAGATGGGAGTGTCGTGTGGAGAGGAATGCTCATGCTTTTGACTGTTGTGTGTGTGTGTGTGCGTTCTTGTGTATGCCGTTTGTGCAAGTGTCGAGAGGGGGGATGGTGGTCTCATTGTCTGTAGAACATGTTTGACAGGCTGTCTGCAAGGGGGAGCAGCTATTCAACCTCTTCATCTTCTCCTCCTGTTTTTCCTTCTAAATTACCCCTGACAGGAGGGAGTGTGGAATCTGAACCCCAGGTTTGGGTTCAATTCGAAGGAATCCCTGCCTGGCCAACGCCATGAAGCTCTCTCCGCTCTTCCATCCAGATACCGTGTTTATTAAAACATGAGGGGGAGACATAGCGGTTAGCCTGATAGCTACCACCACCCTCATGATTAATAAAGGGCTTTTCTCACAAACGTAGTTACTCAACACCTCTTTAGAAAGCTTCAGTCTATATCTCACTCTCAGGTCTGAGTGTCCTCATGCTGGGGAAGCACTCAATGTCAGTCCCCAGTGCTCCTCTCCACAATGTTGATTTAAGAAGCTATTTTATCAGCATTACGAAGTTATCGGTGTGTGAGATGTGTGTTGGACTGAGAAACGTTTTCCACATCCCAAATGACACACTTGATGTGGACTGGCTTTGTGACCTTCACTTTTGCTCATTCGTGAAATACACAAGACCGTAGTCTGTTCCATTTGTCATTTTATCTTTCAGAAAAGTGCTCCATTGTGACCCTTTTGCTAACTTTTGTGGACTTCACAGCGGAATATTACCCAGCAATCCCATTCATCACAGTGTAGACTTGGAGGATGGCAAGAACTCACATTGTAATTTGGGACATGTCCATTATTTCTCGATTTCTAGGCTTGGTTTGACCTCTTTTCTTTTAATTGAGAGTTTTATACAGTAATTATTGACCACAAAAGCTTTTATCAACGAGGCATCACTGCTCAATTTGCTGCTCAATAATATCAAGGCATAGTGGCCATTACTTAATGGCTGTTCACACTTGCATCGATTTGCAGCAACAAACTGAGTGGAAGCTATTCTTTTTCAATGACAGTGGGTGATTTGTAGTGACATTAGCGACATCAATCATTGACAATGCATCTAAGTTGAGTGGAGGATAACTTTATGCAAATGACCAATGAATGCAGCGACTATCGGTGGCAATGAAATCAGAACTTGAGTAGCAACTCCTGCTAGCAACCAACAGTATAGCGATCCTGTGACCTTTGCGATTTAATCAGTGTGAATACTCTTTAGTTGTAGAATTGCATTAATAATAACTAAATGCTTCAGACAAGTGAATTGGCATTCTTACAGCCATAAAACAGATTAACACATGGCCAGTACATAGTAAAAATCTGCTATAACCCTGGATGCCCTGGTGTCAGCATTCTGAGAGAAAATCTGATTTGCTAGTCACTCCCAGAACTGTCCCAGGCCAGGACACAGTGATATCTGCACCCCAGAAATGATCTTGTTGACTATACGTTGGATACAGTGATGTTCAGCATCCAGGTAACTGAATGTAAACATTGCCTACAATAATTCACATCTGTAAATTGGACTGGAATTGCAAGTGCGTATTGTGCTTTAACTGCCACTGCGGCAGTTGTTGCAGTGTGTAGTTAATATTTACTCTTTTATTTTTTAAAAATTATTCTTATTTTATAAGAACTGTAAATTGTGGCAGACGCGTCCTCTACGGCATCCTTTGTGTATGATATAAAGTCTTCCCTAGCTAATCTGGGCATCACTCCAGCTAAGTTATCTGATAAAGTACACTTAGTTTTTGCTGAGTAGGAGGTGAGATAATAAATGAAAAGATGGATGGAGAGAGAGAAAATAGAATGCTGAAACAGTGGGACAGAAATGCTTTTGTTTTGTACAGGCCTTCCCGATGAGGAGAAGACAATCCAGCCTGTCACAGTGGATAAACTAACATCTGATATGTCCTCCTAACACACGGCTCTTATTCCTGTCATTCAACTTTTTTCTTTCATTTCCCTTTAATCCTGATGACCTGGCTGACTGGAAGGATGTTAATGTTGATCTCCAAACCAACAACAGACACTAAATGTCACTGTATCTCCTCCCTTTGTCTGCAGGTGTAGTGTTGCTATAGTTGGTTTAGAATGACTTGGGTGTGTGTGATAATCTCTTTAAGTTGAGTCACAATACATACAGCAGTATGTAATGAAATATGTAAACGGATACATACAAATAACAGCCCTTTTCAGTAAATCTGACTGAACCCAGATGATTTAAGCTGTTTACAGCTAGATTCTATTTTGTGTAGATTAAATGTCATGTGTATGTATGTACATGCAATCTCCTTCCTCATGTAAATTAGAGAAAATAATTCTCAATGGGCATTCCTGATAACCATTTTTTATTTATGGCAGTTCAGACTCAATGTAATAGCCAAAATATATATCTTTTTTTCATAGAAAGTGCAAAGTAAACTTTCTGTTGCTGTTCTACTTGTGCTTGTGGTGTGAAACAGCCAACAGTATTGTCTTTTACAAGGAAGATGTGACATGAAAACAACAGAAGCAGTCTAATGGGTGTTTGATTCAAACGCAGGCTTGAACCCAATTACCATTAGTGCCCTGAGGACACAGGAAGAGTGACAAGAGTGTGCATGATGAGATGGCAGTGGTGCTGTGCTGAGTTTGGCTGACAATGTGCGGAATGTGGCCTGTCAGGACAGGCCCACAGGGAAGTTAAACCCTCAGCAGGGCCAAAGGTGATCCGAGTTGGAAGATAAATGCAGTTACTGTACCGATCCGAACACCAGTGGGCTTACAGTGGCGATCAACACTAAACTCCTTTGTATAAATCCCTTGACATTACCACTCCCCATTTTAAACAAACAAAAGGTCTGAATTCTTGTGAAAAATGCTTAGTAACATCACACATACTCGTACGTTTTGTCCACTGAAAAGGTGCTTTTTGATGATGACAAAGAAAAATATATTTGTTAGATCAGTAATTCAAGTACTTGTGAAATGCTTAAACTTCCTTCTCTGGACAGTGTTGTCAAGAGTTGGGGAATGTACTGGTACTGTGGTACTGTACCAGGTACTGTGAAACTGTAACCTCGCAAGCTATGAGCTATGTGTCACTTTCATTCACAGACCTTTACCTTGACTGTTCCATGCTGGTCTAACTCAACCCCAGTTGCTCAGTTTCAAGAAACTGCTGAAGATGCATCTTTTTCGTCAACACTTCAACCATTGATACTAACACTTACTATATGTATTTATAAAAAAACCCACACCTTGCTACGTGAACTGTGCTAGACCAACTGGGACTTGTAACAGCACTTATTGTCGCCATATTGTTGGTTTGATTTCTTATATTGTTCTCCTTATTTGTAAATCGCTTTGGATAAAAGCGTCTGCTAAATGATTCTCCATAGGGCAATTGATTTTGAGCGATAACTTTTAAACCTTAAAAGGCACACTTACTGTGAGCTACGAGGTTGTTAAATCGATGGTGCATGCTTTTGTTGAAGCCATCAGCCTTGATTATTTCTACTTTTTTGTATTTTTATAATTGTGTTCAACAGCGGAAATTCTTGCAGAAACACTACATTACCCATGAGTCTGCAGAGAAATCTCCAATTATCCCTTTCAAAGAACCCTTTTCTTGTTAACAAAACAAACCGATTCCGAGTGCTGTTTAGCCTAGCTGTGCTTAGCCTTGCTATGTGTGCATGATGAAAAACAGTGAAAAGGTAACTTGGAAAAGCAATATATGTCTGGAGCGTAACAGTAGCTCCGCTCATTTTAAAATAGTCTAGCAGTAATAACACTATACTTTTAGCTGTAGTTACTCCTCAAACTAAGGTTCAGAGAGCTGTGACATGTCATAAAAGTGTTTTTCTCTCTTCACCGACTTCCTGTTTATTTTCTTTGGACTGGCTAATTTTTTTCTGGTGGCTCATTTATTGTTGACATTCTTTCCATTTAGTTTAAGACATAACAACAGGGTTAATGTTTGAAGGACAAGGTAATCAGATTTTGATCATATTTCTTTTTGAGCTATGTGTTTTAAGATTACTAAATGGAACAATTAGAGTCAGTCAGTACAGTAGATCATTTCTGATTCTCCTGATAGTACCTGTGTGTGAAGTCTCAAATATGTCTCAGTAAATTCTTCAGACTGCTTGTTCCTGCTCATATGTCTTCCAGCTAAGTACACCTTGCACCTCTATGGAAACAACAAGGAAGTGATTTACAGTAAACTCTTGACCCTACTGTACTTCGCTCTAATGCTGCAGGCACATACTATAGGCACATAAATGCAGCCTTTATCGCGTTTTTAGTCTTTTGCATCAGCAGTAATTACTTATTGCGTAATCATTATCCGCCTGTAAAAGATTAAGCGGCGACCCCTGTGGCAGTCACATGGCGGAGTGGTGGTTTGTTTTTTATTTTATGCAAAGCAGTCAGGTCACATGATCGCCTCTGTTTGTTGTGTCAGCTGAATAGGAAGAAAGAAGATTATATTGTGTGTCAAGTCATAACTCCTTCGGTTTCAGTTTGTAATCTGGACTGTGAAATTTGGGCTGCTTAAATGGATGCCAAATGTTAAACAGTGATGGAATAAAATATCATATTAGGATGTATGATGACAGGTTATAGCCTCTAGGTTAGATGGTTTGTAGTTTAGGCAAATGTTTTGCAGTTTAGTTCTTCATTTACAGTAATCTAGCATAAAAAGCATATAAACTCTCTGCTTGTTTCTGTCAGTTTTCTTAAGAGTTTGTGACTTTGCACTGATAGAACTAGAAACATGGATTACCAAGAAATAATGTTGCAATAAACATTTCTTAAGTAGTAGTATTGCATTTTTAGTATCTTAAAAAACGTTTGTCTTAGTGCTTGTCTGATGACTGTGAGAATGTCAGACTTTGTAACGGTTATCTATTCCACTTTGGTGAAAATGAAGGTAATTTGTATGTGCATTGAATCCTCATTCATTTCATTGTCTCTTACTGTTGCAGTTCCAGCCATAACTACCTTTCTCTGGTCAGGGCCAATTGCAATGCTGCTCTCCAATCACCACTTTGGAATAAACCACAGCATAGATTTCCAAAGACTGGGCAAGACAAAAAACAAAGACAGGCTGGATTGGCCATATCTGAGTCGAAAATTCAAAATCCACCCAGTCTGTGTTGACCTACAACACACCACAGTACACACAGACCCTTAGGGCCGGGACACACCAAGCCGACAGTCGGCAATTAGCCAACTTCGGGCAGTCGGTGAGCGTTGGTTGGCTGATTGAGCATGTTGAATCGGCGTTGGACCGTCGGGAAAATAGATCACTCTGATTGGCTGTCAGCTTTGTAAACCAGTGCATGAAAAGAAAAAGTGACAAAGCAAGCAAATGACAAAGACGAGGGCACACAAAGAAGGCACTTATAAATTGACCTACATCTTCAAATTTTCGGAGCATTCCAATGCGCAAATATTTTCATAACAACATGGTCATATGTAGCCTAAATATTATAAGACAAACTGATCAGCATGATTTATATTCAAAATGGTAAATGAGCACTGCTTTTTTATGGTTTGTATATTTGCATTCCTAGTTCAAATTCCCTTTTTTGATTGACGAACACAGACTACTGTCATCTGCTGTTGTGGACAGTTATTATCATTCACACAAGTGCAGATTGTACATGCTTTTTGCCATCTGCTGTAGTTTTTGCAGTGTTCAAGTGCAACTTTTTGCAGACTCCGCCTTTCGTCGCCGCTAGTTCTTTGATGTCGGTTTGTTGTCTACCGGCCTTTTTAGAGTTATGGCACAGAGAGCTTTCTCATTTTACAGAGCAATAAATAAATTAAATAAATTCTTAATCAGTATTTTTGTAGAAAGTAATATTTATTTTAATATGTAACTTATTTTAACAGCATAATCAATTAAATAAATGTAATATTTTATGATACTTTTTAAGAATATTTAATATTTTTTATATTTATAATTTCTTTAGTAATTTCTTGATGAAATTTGAGAAGTAAACAACACCTAAAAATACACATAACCCTCATTTGCATGAAGCTAGATTCTGTTTAAACAAGAAAAACAATGTTGCTGTGGTAAAAAAAAAAGCGTAATTAATTTAATAATAGTAAATTAATAAAAATGAATATTAATAAAAAACATTCTCAGAAATACATTTTTACTGGAAAAAATACAAAATTACTTTAAGTGTGAACACAAACCGTGTCGATAACTGCGCTTCGATGGCATTCCTCTTATCAGAGACACTGATTACTCACGAGTCCAAATTGTTTTGATGCTAACCTTATGGTTGAATGCTGTTAAAGGTTATTTTGTTATCAGCTTGGAGTCAGCCAGAGGTTAGACAAGAATCTGAGCTAGCGTTGTAGCATCGAGTTTCCAGACAGCAGGTTAAAGGAGTTTCGGTGTACTCCAGGGCCACAGGTTTCTACCACAGGGCACATGTTGTGATATCACACCACAGAGGGGAAGGAATGCGGGGTCTTTCATGGAGTGAGGGATGATCTCAGAGTTCACCCAACCAGATCGCTCCTGTTGGTATGCAGGATGTTAATAAGTGCAACCAGACGTTGACTGCTGGGTGAGGCGAGTAACGGATCAGCTGGATGAGCTGATGATGCTGAGCGGTTGGTCAGTAAGATTCTTTTAAAAAATGTTTTGCTCGCCCAGGCTGCATTTATCTGATCAAAAATACAGTAAGAACAGTAATGTTGTGTAATTTTCTGTAATGTTCACAGTAATTTCTGTGATGGCAAAGCTGAATTTTCAGCAGCCATTACTCCAGTCTTCAGTGTCACATGATCAATATCCAGATTCATACTGTCACTTTTGAACAATTGAATGCATCTTGCATGTTTACCTCCGTTGCATTGCTAAAGTTTTCCTGAGGACGAAACATACAGTATTACCATGTAAAATCCATAGAGATTTAAGTTGTAGTTGGGATTGGAGCGACGCTAATTCCAGGGAGGGGCAGCTGGGAATTCCACTGTGGCAACGGACTGGCGGAGGGGCGTTACGTTCAGCTGTACTCCAGCTGTGTCGATTTATATTGGTGGCCGACAGGCGGTGAAGGGGCATCGGTGCCAGACTCGCCCACTCAATGGAAGACTTGGCTAGGAGCATCTATATCTCCACCGAAGTTATTTGAAAACACTTTCTTGCATTTGCTTTATTTTTTCTCCTAAGTTCCTCATTCCTCGTTTCTTATTTTTTCCTAGAATATACTAAATCTTCTGTGTCAGGTTTTTATCTGGAATTGCTTTTTCCCACAATACATTTCGCAGTGACCCCAGGGCAGCCATCTGTGATCAGAATCATCTTCCCTGGCCCACAGCCACAGGGCAAACTCACTTTATCTGCGCTGAAATGCCTCACAGGTGTTTGCACACACCTGCACGCCTGTACGCCTCTCGAAGGCAGAGAGTCTTGCTGGTTTAGCTGATTCAAAGTTGTGAGCGTTGTGCATTCGTTGTTCAAACCATGTGTTGTTTATGTTTCCACAAATGCAAAGCCGTTAGGACAGCTGATGGCCCTTCTGCTGCTGGGCTTGAGTGGCAGATGTTGCTACACAGTGGATTCTGTCGTACACACGTTGTTCTTATAGCAGTTGTTCAAACTGCATTTTTGGAAAGTATGTCAAACATGAGAGGCTAGTCTTGGATTATTGAGTTTATTATAGAATGGCAATGATATGAAAGTCTTTTTTGGTTTAAATGTATCAGTGTATTTAAAAAATACATACATATGTCTATCATGCTGTACATATATGACTTAAATACACCTCTTCTTTGATGAGCATGTTCATAAAATTTTTGGGGGATATAAAATAGGGATGCACAATATATTGGCCACCATATCTGTATCGGCTGATATATGTTCATTTTTAATGTTATCGTTATCGGCCCAATAAGAAAATTTTGCCAATATATTAAAGCTGATAAATAGTGGATTATTTCCTTAAGATGAGACACTTCAGATGCACACTGTCTGCCATGATGGTTTTAAATTGCTTGAAATATGATTGGAATCACTTCCAAAAAGGAAAATACAGTTAAGTGCAACATGTGCTGTCATATAGGCTATATACATTTATTCTGAGAGTATAATATAAAGAGAGGTGAGACTTTTGTTTTTGTAATCAGGCTCTCAAAAATGATATAAAAAATTGGATTTAGATTTATCGGCCAATACATCAGTTATCGGCTTTCAAATATAAAGAATTATCGGTAATCGGTATCGGCCAAAATTTTCATATCGGTGCATCCCTAGCATAAAATCAAAATGTCAGAATGATACATATATAGGCTACAACTGTCCTGATAATGAAAAAGAAAGGTTGTTCATTTTAATTTTTAAAAAGAAAACCATAATGAATAATTTGTCATAATAGTTTATTATTATCAATAGACTTATTATTATTATTATTATTATATATTTTTTTCAAATTCCTTATTAACATTTGGAAAATATATTATAAATTTGACATAAAAAGGTTGTCATACAAAGTCATGTGCTCCAACAAACATGCAATAACATGGAAAATATGTTTTCATATATAACATTTTAATATATTAAAATAAATCTATTTTTTTTATTTTGTTTTGTTTTTACATTTTACAAAACGATACAAAGATTACATTTCCAAGATATTTTACATCTTTTAACACTTTCTTTTCCTTCATATTATTTATTGTAAACACCCATTGACTCCCCGTCTTTATCCTCTTATTTGTCAAGTTTGGATCTTGTGAAAAGCTTTTTATGAAAAGCCCAGGATTGCTTTCTATTGTCCTAAATTTAGATGTGGCCCTACACATGTGGATGCAAGATGTGTTAATTTGCACAGCCTCTATAATCCAATGTAGGGAGTGATGCATTGTGGTCCATAGTCACTCCTGTGATGTGGTTAGTTGGAATGAGCCAATCAGATGATTACATGCACGTTATGAGACTACTTGTGGTGTTGACTAGGCATAGCGGAATCATTCTGTGCTGACGTCTTCATTCAGAGTTTTAGATTAAGCTGAACTGTTAGATCATTGGTTTGTTGCCTGGACTTTTTATCAGGGCTAATGAAAGTCTTTGTACTGAGAAAAGATCTCATGGCTTGACCGAAGTTTCTCTTTTTGTCTTCTTACAGGGCTGAGTGACCCAAGCTTTGCTCTCACCTGGGGGAGGACCAGCACTCCCTCATTCCCATCATCCCTTAATCCCCCGCTCTGAAGCAGCCATGGCGCCACGGAAACGCGGAGGCGGAGGGCATGGCGCGTCCTTCTTCTTCTGCTGCTTCCAGAGCAGTGACCACCCAGAGATCACCTACCGTCTGCGGGAGGACTTCGCCCTGCAGACCATGGAGCCCGCGCTGCCCATCCCCAACTATGACGAGCTGGACGCCATGTTCTCAGAGCTGGTGGTAGGTGCAAACTTTTAACATTTCTGTACAGTTTTTTTTCTCTTCAGATTTCTGTCAGTGACGACCAATGAATCTGACATTTGTTAATTATAATAACAAACTTTAATAACAAAAGTTCCTTTCAGGAACAGACTTGTTATTAATCTGCCAGAACTTATCAATTATATATTATTATATATTATTATATTACCATTTTTTAGGTTTTTGAAAGACGTTACTTAAGCTCTCCAAGGCTGCATTTATCTGATCAAAAATACAGATAAAAAAAATATTGTAAAATATTCAAATTAAAATAAATCGAGAACTCTGTATAAAATGGCTCCATTTGTTAACTTTAATTAACTTAATTAGTGAACTAACAATGAATAATACATCTTAAGCATTTATTAATCTTAGTTTATGTTCATTTCAGTATTTATTTACTAATACATAATTCAATTCAAAAGTTGTGTCTGATAATATTTTTATTGGACCATTCCTGAGCTAACAATAAAGTCTAAAATTTCAAAGTTCAAAAGAACAGCATTTATTTGAAATAGAAATCTTTGTCTTTACTTTCACTTTTGAACAATTTAATGTATCCTTGCTGAATGAAATATATATATTTTTTAAAGTATTGTAAAAATATTATATATTATATTAAATTATATTATTGTCCCATTAATAATAATAATAATAATAATAATAATGATAATAATTTTTTTTTATTTTTTTATTTAAGCTGCTATGGATATCATTTTTATATGTTGCAAGTATAGCTAATTAATGAAGAAACAAACCATTATTTTCCATATACTCAGTCTTTCTTTGTTTGCTCTCTAATTTAGGGTGACTAAAGAGCTGTAATTGATTAATCAAAAGTGTTGTCTTTAATCCATGCTTGAATAGAAATTGCAGCACTGTGGCATGCTTCAGACTCTCTCTCTCTCTCTCTCTCTCTCTCTCTCTCTCTCTCTCTCTCTCTCTCTCTCTCTCTCTCTCTCTCTCTCGTCTCTCGTCTCCTTCATCTCTGCCAGCTTCCACTTTGCACATCAATGGGCCCCATTGAGCGGCCTTGTGTCTTGGACTGCACTGCAGAGTAATTGCTTGTTTTTGGTCTGACCCATTCTTAACCTCTCTTTCCCTGTACTTGGGTTCGAATTGATGTACAACACAAAGCAGCAGCAGTTGTTCTTTTTTTCACAGCCCTCACAGAAAGATTTCATGCTCTCAGCACGTGCCGTTCTGGCAAGTTATTGTTGAATTTGTGAACCGTTGTTGCGTAACTGGCAACCTGCCTTCTTATTCACATAGTTTTGCATGAAAGTAATATTATGTTTTAGTAGAAGATACCTGGCTAATTATTTGAAGTACTATAGCTGACATTTATTCTGTTTTTTTGGAGGTTATTATGCAAATTTTGCTTCATGTCAGAGCTTGGCGAAGTCTTCTTACAAATTTATCATATTCAGCCCACTGAGGACATTAGAATTACAAAAATACACTCAGAACAAAAGGGCTTTTCAGGATAAAGTGGGAGTTTCCATGCGATTTAGCTATGATATGTGTCTTTTTTCAGGAGATTAGATTAGGTCTGTTGTGTTAGAACTGGCCCCAGATACATCATTTGAGTCTCATCCAAAATTATTGCATTATAATCCTTTTATGACATAGAATTAAAGGGATAGTTCACCCAAAAATGAAAATTCTGTCATCATTTACTCATTCTCAAGTTTTTCTAAACCTGCATGACTTACTTTCTTCTGAACAAAAAAGAGAATTTTAACAGAAGGTAGCCTAATGGTAGCTCTTTTCCATACAATTATTATTCCATCCGAAGGTGCGAATTGTCTCAATGTACGAAAAATTTAAACATTGCATAAAAAATTCCATCTCAAGGAATCGATATCCCAAAATGTGCGTACAAATAAGTGTATGGACTCAGCTTGTGTAATTGCATGGAAAAGAGGGACCAGCACATTTTTCCAAATTTCTACTTTTGTGTTCTTTGGATCCAAGAAAGTCATACAGGTTTGGAGCGTAAATAATGACAGACCTTTCATTTTCAGTTAAACTATCCCTTTAACATCTGTTTAAACCATGAAGACAGATAATGCGGTTTATGGCTTCAATACACCATTATAGTGTAAATTGTATAATAAATGACCCCTTTTACTTAAACTCTTTTCATTGGTGTAATTTGAGAGTTATCCTACTGTATTCTCCATTATAGTGCAAGTTTATTTTAATCAAGAGTTGATTTGACAGCTCAATGACTTACTGTATAGTCTACGCTAGAGAGTTCCTGTTCTACAGTGGACGTTTTCCTCATTTTGAGTGCTGAAAGGATTGGTATAGAGCATTGATGGATTGATGTACGCGGCCAAGGCTTTAATGTTTGTTCTGTGACTGGATGCTGGGGCTTGATGTGTTGGGTTCAGATAAGGCAAGGTGTGGTTTTCTGCATGAATGGAACATCCTGGTTATAGTCTGGCTGCCCTTGACTGTAATGAGACACTGTACGCGTATTTTCTTCATGCTTATGTGCCGGGGATGTCTAGACTTCTGCTGACTGTGCAGCTCGTTTCCGTTAAAAGCAGGGGGATTCTCGGGAACACGGGAGATAGAAGAGACACCAGGCCGGATGAGAGGAACAGCAGCTCTTCCTCTCTCCTGCATCCCTGTGGAGCATCAGGGACATCACTGTCACCAAGAGCTGCCAGACAGGAAGCCATTACCAGTTTTGGCAGGCAGATCTCTGAGTAGCATTACATGCAGGGATTTACAGTGAGAGATGTCCGCTGAGCAGACTCTTTATTAGCTTCTGCTGTTGAAATGGACTGATCGATGGTGGATCTGTTCCTTAAACGTGGTCCACTTCAGATTGGAGAGCTCAAATTCAATCAACTTTGACTGTTGAAGCTATGTCCTTTTCCACTATAATGTGTGCAGTTGTTGATGTGTGATAGGATTTATATGATAATAAAAATCGCTTTGTAAGTACAGTTCTGTTGGCAACCATTTTTTTAAAGAAATCAAATTAATACAAAATGGATGCAATAATTGATCATTTATAATGTTATAAATAAATAAATACTGCTCTATTGAACTTTCTATTCATCAGAGAATCCTGAAACAATGCATCACGATTTTCTCAAAAATATTAAGCTGTTTTCAACATTGATTATAAGAAATAATTTTCTTGAGCAGTAAATCAGCTTATTAGAATGATTTCTGAAGGATCATGTAACACTGAAGACTGGAGTAATGATGCTGAAAATTCAGCTTCACAGGAATAAATTACATTATAAAATATATTAAAACAGCAAACAGTCCCTTGTGAAAAAAAATGTATACCAAAATATTATTTAAAATGCGTTTATTTCATACTAAGTATACTACAAATCCATTAACATATTTACTGACATATCTCTGAGACTTGAAAACTTTACATTTCTTAATATTAAGCCTTAAAATGTGATTATTAGTAAGGACAGTATAATCGCTGTCTTTAAATGCAAGATATTTAAGGTGAACCTAAAGTATACTTGCACTAGTTCCACTTTAGCACAAACAAATTTAAGTAAATCTTTAGTTATGGCACTATTTCCGGAAAACTAAAGTGCATTAAGTACAAAATGAGTTTTTCCAATTTAGCAGACTTTAAGTATATCAATTTAGTATACCAAGAGTACAATTGCAGGGTATTTATAACAAGTACAGAAATATGAAATGTATTTGTAGTATACTTAGCATAAAATAAATTATTTCAGATACATTTTACACTAGGGGTTATTTTAAAATATGTACAATATTACCGTTCTTACTGTATTTTTGATCAAATAAATGCAACCTTGGTGAATATAACAAGACTTTTGCAACAAACATGAATGCACTAATTGTTTAACATATAACCTTTAACAATTATTTTACATTCACTATAGGAGACTATGGGAAAATCTTGCCATTTTGTGTCCCTAGAGGACAAGAGAATGGTGCTTTATGATGGAAACACCCTCATGTCATGAAAAACATGATTGTGTCATGAAAGTGTCTGATTGTACACTGATTCTGTTGCATGTTTCAGTGAATGGATTGCTGTCCTGTATACATTGTAATATGAATATTTTCGTTTGTGTGTGTGTGTGTGTGCAAGTGGAAAATCACAGTGGAATCGTTAGTTCGCATGGGACTCCCATGTCGAGAGCAGCTAACAAACAAACCAGGGCTTTCTTTGTGGAAACCTACACCAACTGTGGAGGACTAACCACAACACAGTGATTGTTGTGGTGTACTGCTATTTCAAGGACAAAACAAAAAGGAAATTACAAGTGGCAGAAGTTTATATGTAGTACTTTCATTGCCAAAGCCGTTGATTGTTCAGTCGTCAGTCCTTTAGTGTTTCCAACAGAATTCACAATGAAGAGTCAATGACAGAGGATTTACTGAATTACAAAATCACAGACTTAAAAAATATAGTAATATTTTGAAATATTATTACAATTTAAAATAATTGTTTTCTATTAAAATATGTATTAAAATGTCATTTGTTCCTGTGACGGCAAGGCTGAATTTTCAGCATCATTACTCCAGTCTTCAGTGTCACATGATCCTTCAGAAATCATTGTAATATGATGATTTGCTGCTAAAGAATTTGTTATTATTATCAATGTTGAAAACAGTTGTGCTGCTTAATATTTTTGTGGAAACGGTGATTCATTTTTTTCACAAGAACAAAAAGAGACGTTAGTGTGTGTACAAATGACTCACAACCCTGGCATGCATGAATATATATAATTTGATTATAAAACAAGCATTGACATTTTCATTAGTTAAGAAAAAACTTCTATTAACTGATATATATCCAGTGTAATCCATATAATACATATCCTTTGTGTTTTTCAACCTCAAGTCAAGCAAAGTTCAAGTCAACTTTGATTTATTATCATTCCAACCATATACAAGTATACAGTGGAAAGAAATGTCATTTCACCAGGTCTGCAGTGCAAATCACCACTTAAGTCTTCTATCACAGACGTTTTCTTCTTTTTCTGTCAGTTTCCTCTGTGTCCTCTCTGCTGGAGGATGGGAAGAAAGTATTTGTGGGTAGGGAGAAAGTTGAAAAAAAAAAAAAAAAACACAATTCTGTGGTTTCCACATGCTGTTATCATTGGTTTGTGGGTGGATATTGACCCTGCCTCGAGGGATTTACAGTTTGTTTTTGCCATGTCCAGGTTCAAAAATATCTAATCTGTCTTCTCTCTTTCTGTCTTTTTCTTTCATTCAGGATGAGCTGGACCTCACAGAGAAGCACAGAGAGGCCATGTTTGCCTTACCAGCAGAAAAGAAATGGCAGATATACTGCAGCAAGAAGAAGGTTAGACTTCCAACTTTAGGCCATTTTATTGTGTGTGTGTGTGTGTGTTTTCCCTATCATCCTCAGTTGAAAGTTCAGTGCACCAGATTACACTGTCATCCTGTCAGAACGGTGTTTAAACATCTCATATATCAAATAGCTTGACGTAATCACCCCTCTGTCTGAAAGAGAAAGGATTCTGACTTAATGCCCCTTATCTTCACTTTCCCTGCTTTAAAAACGGCTAATCTATTAAATGTTTCCATTTATCTCTTCATTATTAATTACGTGCCAGCAGAACTTTAGGATAAGTGGACATTTAGACTTCTTAAAGACAAAATGAAGAGACTTTCTCTTACATTATGTTCTTAGCAGATTCTTTCTTACCAAAGCGACCTGAAACAAAGTACATGCTGCACTTCAGGATATCTAATTTGTTACTGCGGAGAGAATTTGGCAGTGTATCAGTCAGTCTGTTTCTTTAGGCGTTGCTTTCATCATCTGAGAACTAAAAAAATGGTGACTCACGAGCTGAGACGAGATATTTTTTTAAGGTAAATGAGGAGTTTTTTTTTTTTTTTAAGCCTGGTTTGGCCAGTAAAGCTACCACAATTTTTATTTTAGATAAACATGCATTTCATTTAACTTTCTTTGCTCAAATGTTATTTACATTATTTGCATTTTTTATTAAATGCCAAGCCTTCTTTATAAAATAAAGTTAGAACAAATACTATTAGGTTTTTGATTTGCAATAATAGCTGGACATTTAATTCTGCTACGTTAATAGAAAACTATGATCAACAAAATAGTGGTTAACACTAGACATTGGCCCTATGCCATTGAGTCACTGTTAAGCCATGCAAGATGAGTTCACCAACTTCAAGAAAAGGCGTTAGACTTGATTAGTTTGTGATGGGAACGGAGGAATTTACTATGTCCTTGTTGTATTTTGAACATTTGCCATAGACTAGGTTATCACATGGGTCTGCTGTTCCCACCGCTTGATTCTGTCAGCTAATGTTTTGTTAAAAAGCAAATCCTATTTTATGAAATCACACTTATTCATTTATACTGGACATCGCTGCGTGTTTAGGAATGCTCGATACGGTGAGGCCAAGTCATACCATTTATCCTCCATGACCTAACGGAGCTCAGAGAGCAGAGAAACGCTGGAGGGGTGGGTGGTGTTTAAAATGACATCAAACCCTCCATGATGCCACAAACATAAGTCCTGCCAGCCTGTTCTTCTGATGTGAATCCATGTGTTTAACTCAAGACAGCATGAGCACTGAAACCTGGCGCACAAACACAGCCAAAGACAGTGGGTGGTCGGTGGTTACCTGCCAGTGATGTGACAGCAATACAGTCAGGGTGATAGAAAGCACACTGAAGTGGCGAAATCCTGCAGGTCTATAAACTGGTTGTTCTTAGTTAAATGTTCACACTGAAGCGTAAAGGCCCATTGCAACTCAGTAAGCAGACTGTAGCTGCATTTGAAACGGGCTATTTTGTGCTGTATTTAATAAAACTGTTTCTAACATCTGTTCTTTAATTATGCATGTGTAATGAATACACTTAGGACGCACTGTGTTCATACTGGCATTGTAAATTTCAATGAACAGCAATGTGGCTGATGACATTGTAGGTCACATGATAAATATGACACCTCGACTTGGATAGTACAGTGTTGGTCAGATGTGCACAAGTGTAGATTTATTTAAAGGAATTAAATTTAAGGGATAAAAAAAAAAATTCTAGGTCTAATTGAAATCAATGTATTAAATGTTTGGCTACTTGCATCTTACCATGCACTTTTTCACTGTTAAAACTAAAGCATTGCGTTGGAATTCACACTCGTCTTCTGTGAACAGGAAGGCCCCTCGTTTGAGCTGGTTGTCAACTTGTCAATCTCAATCATTTTGACATTACACGAGCGCTGTTTGACCACTGAGGAGACCAGCCTACTTTTAAAACTTTTTTTTTCATCCAAACAACAAATAGAGCAGTGCGTAATGGAGCGCCGAAGAGCAGCATCGAGAATATTAAATATTGGGTTGGACAATCTGGACATTTATTGTAATGCTGTAATTCTACTGTGTATGATTTTTTCTATTCTCTAGATATGTGATGTGGAGAGTTTTTTTCTTTTTTCTTTTTTGCTTCAATAAACCATATGATGCATTAAAAGAAAGTGCCCCACTGGGATTTTTCTTAGACGTCCATATCTATGAATTGTAGTGGTTCAAAAGCTGGTATTGGTTACAGGTTGACCATCTGTCTGGCCATTACATCTATTCCTGTATAGCCACATATGCTGTGTCCCAATTACAGACCTAATTCCTCATTGTCATGGGACATTGAGCCGAAAGAGGCCATGACGTGAAGTAGGGCGCTCAAAATTGTCTTTTGACTTCTAGTTATTAAGTGACGAGAAGGATTTTTATAAATGTTTTGTAAATGACCTGCTTTCTGATCCTGTTTTTTGGAAGCGCAGCAGTTGCCGTTTCTGTGTTTTGATAAGTGTCCACATTTGATTTAGCTCTGCTTGCATCAGGAGGTCATGCTCCACGATCCAACACATGGAACTAATGAAAAAGATTTAAGACGGTGAGCGGATGGATGAGATTAAGGAAGAATATGTCTGTCGTGAGACTGCCCGTGGCTGTGCAGCAGCATTCATGCAGACTCAGCACAGTGCCCAGTCTGGGACTAGTAAAACAAGGACTTGGCGCTCTTCCCCAGGGCTTCGGTCTGGGATAGGAGGGTGGACGGATAAGGGAAGCCGTGGTTGGTCCAAAGCAAACAGGAAGGCCTCCATTTGCAGGTGCAGATTATGTTATCTGCAAGAGCCGGGAGCTTTTGATAGGTCTGTCAACCCTGGGAAATTCACACCAGTCATCTCTTTCATTACCTTCTCTTTCCATGTATCAATAAGGTGTAGTCATCTTGATTTTGACTCAAACTAGATGTAATTTTAATGTGTTAATAATACATGACTCATATCTTAAATATTACTTTATGCAGTTAATTCCATAATAAACAATTAATTTATAGAAAATAATTTAGTCTTTGAATCATCTTAGTATCATTTTTTTTCTCATCAAATAATGATATTAATGTTAAAATCAATAAATATATACCAGCTTTATTACATATTAGTGTTAATTTACACTAGGCTGCATTTATTTGATCAAAGATCCAGTAGTATTGTGAAACATTATTACAATTTAAAATGACTTTTCCTATTTAAAATGTAATTTATTCCTCTGGTGGCAAAGCGGAATGTCATTACTCCAGTAATTCAGTGTAACAACATGATCTTTCAGAAGATTTGGTTCTCAAGAAACATTTCTTATTTTTAGCAATGTTGAAAACAGTTGTGCTGCTTAATTTTTTTAAACCACAATATATATTTTTCAGGATTCTTTGATTAATAGAAGAAAAAAAACAGCAATTTTTGAAATATTTGACTTGTTTGACAGTCCATGAGCTCATACCAGAGGTGGGAGTAAGTCACACATGTGCAAGTCACAAGTAAGTCTCAAGTCTTAACCTTCGAGTCTCAAGCAAGTCCAAGTCAATTTTGTGAAAAGCAAGTCAAGTCAAGTCGCTGCTTTATGTCAAGCAAGTCAAGTCAAGTTGTAGCTTGGGTCACACAAGTCACTGGCAAGTCATACAAATGTTTGATGATTTCACTGAATTTATATATTAAAATAAGTTAAAACTACAGAAGTTGTGGACTATGGTTTTATCTGCAACACTTTTTTAAATATGCATTTCCACATACAGCTGAGTGGTTACTACAATAAAAATCTAAAAAATAAAAAATAAATAAAATTTCAAACTACATAGCCTAAAATGTAAATGTAACTGAAATTAGGCCAACATTAAAGCATGAAAAAATAAATATGCCTCAAACATTGCAGAAGACCATTAAAAGGTATTAAAGGTCCCATTCCATGGATTATTTTATTATTTTATAATGTTTCCTGGGGTGCCCTTATAATGTTAGTATGTTTTTTAGATCAAATTTTTTTATAATTTAGAAATAAAAGGCATTTTTCCTAGCCTGATTTCATCCCCTGAATAGAACGCTCTGTTTGAAGGGGCGTGTCTGCTGTGAGACTTCAATGTAAACGCCCACTGCTGTGATTGGCTGACATGCTTGCATATGAAATATCTGGCATTACATGTGGAACTATCTGGAAAACTTTTACTATTACAGCTATTATACGTTTTTACTATTACAGCTATCGGGATTAACGAATCGTCAGAAGTTTTTTAAGTATTTAGATCTATTTCAATCACATAAAAGGTTGCAGAGATGAGCATTGAGCAGATGACAGCCTGTTGATCGCGTGAAAGATCTTATCATTGCAACGCAGTTTCTGCACTCACTAATGATTTCACCAATGCAAACATGAGGTATATAAATACAGTAAGAGATTCGTTGTGCAGTGTAACAGCGTCATTGATTTCATAACGAGTTTTGGCAAGTGTCCAGATAAACTCGCGCTGTGTGATTGACAGCTTGGGCGATTGGAAAGGGATTGTTCTTTTGATCGCTTTCTGTAAATATTTTAATCACAGTTTAAGTAAGATTATTTTCATCCTACTAAGAGAAACGATGTGAAGTTGATCGCTACTTCCATATTAAATCACTACTTACCGCTTGCTGGAATATAGTTGAAATTGTCCCCTTCGTCAGTATGAAACGCTGAGAGAAGCCTGCTTGATATTGTCCCAGGTTAGAAAAACAGTCCGTGGTGAAATGGACAGAGCAAACTAACAACTTCGAATTAAACTTTTGCGGTATCCGATTATAGATAAACATCAACCACGTCTGTTGACATTTCGCCATCAATACGCCTGTATTCCTGTGGGCGGAGGTTAGTCAACAAACTGTTCTAGTGACGTCATTAAAGAAGGAAGTAGAGGGATGTAGTCCAATCCAGCCGTTTTTTGTAGGCGACTTCTGTTAAATAAAATATCTCGCTTGGCATTGAACTTTGAGCTTTATAATTTTACAGATATTATTTATACTCTAACAACAACATTACACACTAACTAAAGTTTGAAACATGGGATCATGAAGAACGGGACCTTTAAACAATTCACAATTCAAGTATAATGGATCATATGCCACCAAATGGCATTCTTCAAACTGGCATCCCCTTTATATAAGTTATATATTTTTAATTATGAAGTTAAAACCGCCAATAGGTGGCGCCAAATCACTGTCTTAATGTACGAGTCATAGAAGCATTCATTAAACTGATTTGTTCAAAACGGCAGATTCGTTCTGGAACTAAGCAACTAGGTCACTGAATCACAAATATGCATAACTCTTTCTGTGGCTTGTTTGGAACTATTGTCATTGGAGAAATAGAGCAAAAACAGAGAATATTTGGAATATTATGTCTAAAATGTCACATCACAATATTCACTCTTTGTTTACTGAACTGTTTTATAAAATCATTATCACATTTGCAATCGCGCCAATATTCTGGAAATATTTTTTAATATCATATGTTATAGGCTAATTATAAAAACAACTCGTACTAGGGCAATTTTTCCACCACATTTTGAATTTTGGGTGCATATTAATTCTGCTGGCATTTTTTGCCCCCAACCCCCTGATAACATCTAACTCTGCTTTAAGAGAAACATAAAACACGACAAAACATTAACAGTTATCTATGTTGTTTTTTTGTCATTGGAAAGAACGACATATTTGGCTTTAAAGCATGATTGGAAAGAAATGTGGCAAATGTTATACAAAACATATGCCATCATTAATTATCATTTGAATATTGACAACATTAAGCTACATTTGAAAACATAATTGTGTATAAAGAGGCATGCTGTTTTGACCAATATTCTCTCTAGGTTTAAAGATAGTCAAATTAACTATAACAAACAGGTTAAACAAGCCATAGCTTACTTTTAGACGTGGTGAATGAAGTTCGACTGTTCGAGGTTGTGATGGTCGTCCGATATCCCTTGCCTGTTATTATGCGTACAGCAAATCTTCTTGTATGAATATGGTCAATTTTAGTGTTTATATCCAAAAAGAAACGATGCTGGGAGATGTTTTTGTATTTAGCGCGCTCACCGCGATGTATGTTTTTTCTGGGCTTGTGCAGCGTCATAGCCTGACTTCGTCATACTCATATTCTAGTCAGAATGTGAGTCTGAGACTGCTCCATAGAGATTTGATTATGGGGCGTGTCTCAACCGAACCAGGAAAAAAAAAACTCTGCACTCAATTGGATAGACCTACAACCAATCAGAGCAACGGAGTAAATGACGCATGTTCTTCATTCATATTTTCAACCAACAAAATGTCGCGGCTCTCTGTTCCTCTTTTAAAATGAATGCGCTGTGGATATCTTCTATAACAGACGCGATGGCGGAATCTACACATGATGTTTCATAAACAAAGTTCGGGAGGAGCACGTACAAATAATCAATCCAATATCAACTTGTCATCAAACAATACCATGTCTAACGTTACCGAGGAAGCATATTCACTCTGTCAACTTACCTAACACTCCTTGACAGTTTTTCAGCATCCCTCCACCACCCCGAATCCTCACTCTTGTCTTGTTCTCTCACAACCAGGAATACGAGTATGGGGGGAGTATGGCTACCGAGCCCACAGCCCTCTCCTCGGACAGCACGTCATATACGCATTTATTCTATCTGACTTATTTGTGTGAACTCGTGTCATCTCATATAGCCTACGCATTTATTCTATCTGACTTATTTGTAAATGTGAACTCGTGAAATCTCAATTCTCCAGCTGCAGTCGTCTTTGTTGTAAACTAATTCAAATCAAGCGCTCTTTGGTGACGTGGGTGATTACGTAACCGCAGATCATCTGTCCATCATCGATTAAAGCCCGCCCTGGCAATTTGATTGGTCCGAACAATTTTTGTTCGGGCATAATAGCTCCTCAACGGAGCGAGTCCAGACCGAACTTCCCGACCAAAAAATTTTGTGGGCGGGGTTCGGGCTGGCACCCAGGCTAGCAGCGTCACGCAATCGCGCAGAATCTGATGACTGGCGTCAATGGTTCCGTTGCTTTCATTTTGTTTATCAATTGATGTTGCGATGATTTATATAAAAATGTACATCAAGTCATTCTCGAGTCATGCAGTTCAAGTCAAGTCAAGTCTTGAGTCGTTGGATCTCAAGTCAAAGTCAAGTCGAGTCATTTTCTTAATTTAGTCAAGCAAGTCTCAAGTCCTTAAATTTGCGACTCGAGTCAAGTCATGTGACTCGAGTCCCCCATCTCTGGCTCATACTGTATAGGACGTTGATTGGTAGTTATCAGCCAGAGCTGCTAAACCGGTTGCAATCTGATCACAGGTTCAACACTGAGCTTAACAAAGTGAGTCAGAGGTGACTGTCTGACATCTCTCAGATGATATCAAATGGCGTGACGGAGCACAAACCAGAAAATGTGTTAGGCTATTACTTGACCAGAGAATGCTAACCTCTAAAACTGACATCCCCCAAACTCGCCTGAATTGCTTTCATCAGAGTTTTAAAGTTAAAACATTATTTTATAAAGGTGTCATAATGAGGATTCATATTTTCTTTGATCTGGTTAGATAAAAGTGAACATTGAAGAAGAGGCAGTAATTGCAGGACGGGGCTGTAAAAAAAAAACAATTTTTGTAAAGACAGCAAACCCGCATTCCAGGCCAGAGAGCATGTGCGGTTGCTCATTTCAAAACAAAATTATGACACAAAAATCTCCCGGCAACATCAGAGATCATTTACATTTAGTCTTAAAGATACACCATCATTCAAAAGTTTGGTGTCAAAGTAGCAAATGTTCAAAGTAGCAAACGTATTCAATTCTGAGGGTCAGAGGGATGGCTTAAAAATGGCCGTGCAAATCTATGACTGTGCACTTCAAGGAAAACACAAAATGTATAACTAAAAATGTGGACAAAATGGCCTCTAAGTCATGAAAGTAATTTTTTTTTTTTGTCTCTTAGTGCTTCTGGAAGGGAAGGGTAACAGAAGTATAGGGCTCTTATAACCCCTGTGAAGGGCGAGGACTATTTTAACTTTGATTCCCAAACTGTTTTGCTGACATCTCCTTCTGTACGGTGTGTTGAGCACAGTGATTATTCACCTGCGCCCTGATCTAAATGTCTCAATGCACTCAGGTGTGCAAGCTCTCCTGGCTCAAGACCAAAGCTCCAGGTACAGTATCAGCTGTCCTGCTCCTGGCAAAGGATCATTAAGAATAGTCAGTGTGGATATTAATCCGAGTTGCCTCAATTGTCCCCATTGTGGAGAAATAAACATTTGTAATCAGAGCTTTCTGATCACTACAAAATAAATGGATGCCGTTGTAATCTTACTCTCTTTCTCTTTGCTGAAGCATTCAGTGTTTTTATAAAAAATAGTTAATGGTGGATGGACAGAAGAGGAAGAGTCTTGATCTTGTTTTGTTTTTCCTAAGTCAGGGGCTATCAAGCTTTTTGCCTGAGTTCCTTGGGCGGTGATCCAACAAATACATAGACAAGTGGGTTCAAATGAGCAGAGTTAATCTCTGACCCATCGCTGTCTGGCAGATGTAAGATTAGACCTGTAGGGCTGAAGTCAACATTGACAGTTTCCCTCTGAGTTGTGAATTTAGTCAACAAATCAGAATATTGCACAAAATAATTTACCAATAAAGCAGCATTTCTATCAAAATTTCCATTTTAATTCACACACACACACTTGCATATAGATGCATGTCTTCTTATCATTGAATAAAATATGTATTTATATTTTTAACTGCACTTTGGATTTGTTTGTGTATTTGGCCTGTGCATTATATGTTCAGTGTGAAAATTAGTGCAATAAACATTTTCATTTCAATGAATCGCTGTTAATGCGCGTTCAGGCCGACATTAGTGCTTTTCAACGCACTGTGAAAAATCTGGCCAGCCAATAAGATTTGCGCTTTTAGTCACATGCACACACTACTGCTGCTGTTACATAAAACTACAACTTGGTGGCGCTCACGGACAGCCTTTTTTTTAAGTGACAGTAAATAGCAGAGGAAGAATCCCGATCTGACTCTCTTGTCTCTATAATTTTGTATTTGGTGTTGTTTGAGGAACACCATAGTGAATAAAAAAATATAGGGTAATCGGGGTATTTCTACTTTTTTAAAAGCGCCACCTACTGTCAGAGAGTGAAATTCCACCCGTCTGCTGAATTTTGTACACATTGATCTGAACAGACAAATTCCATGCAAAAATCTGACTGAATTTTCATGCAGAACATAATTTTTGGTGGGAGCAGGCCTTTTTTTTTGCTGTTTTTATCTAGTATGTGATATCCCAAAATATATGCAGATAACAACCTGGCAATTCTCACTTGAAAGCTATGCAACAATTGAACAATTCTTGTTCAGGTAATTGTTGGTGCTGATTTTTAGCAATGCAGTTTAAATGCAATCTCACTCAGTTTGTTGATCATTTTTATCTGTTGATATTTGCAGATCCTTACGCTGATTCATCTTCCTCTTAACAGATTTCGTGAAATAGTAATTATCTGAACTGAACACATTGAAGCATCGATGGTTCTTAGAAAGAGCGCCTCTCCAAACCGACCTCAGCCAACAATATCACAGTCGTTATGACATGTCTGTCTGAGAATGAAGCGCTCATGGGAAGAGGGCAGAGGGAAGTCCTTCACAGCATGAGAATGAGTCCTGCCAAAGATCCACGTTAATGCTTTGCTCATTAAGGCCAAATGGTGAGTGGGGAGTTGAGGAGAAATATGCAGGACGGTGGAAGTTCACCGGTCTCCAGGCCGGCATTCAAGACTCCCCGTTTATCCCAACACATGCCATCATCTCCCAAAAGGCTTGGCAGAGCCGGGTGTGAAACATCCCACGCAGTTGCTGCAAGAAGCTCATTGCTATGCCAGATTTTTTTCCTTTCCAGTGTGTTCGGTGAACACGATATACAATTAAACTACTTATTAGTGGCTGTGCGGGCAGCCCGTGCTTGTTTTGAGAGGGAAGCTGTCACACTTCACAAGTTCCACTCGTTTTTGATTCATTACTCCCTGCGTAGCTCTCTGCTTTCCTGCTTTTCTTCTGAATCTTACTGCGTTTTCAGCTAATGTGGCATTGGCTCAATCTGGGAGCTGTGTTGTTTCTCTAGCGTCTGTGAATCTCTGCTGGCCTACTTAAAGCCTGTGCTATTTCTGCCAGTGCTTTGAGCGTGATGTTCTGTTTCAGATCTGCTTTTTCTGAGCCGGTATGTTTGGGAAAGTGTGTACGTGTCGGGGGGAGGTGAGGTTCACCTGGGAGTATATGCAGTGTGAATCTTATTGCATGTTTTATCTGCTTTGGTTACATAATAGTAAGCAATGAATATACAGATATGTTGGTTAAATACCTAGCCTGGTAATACCAAACTCTGCTACTTCGCTTTGCTTCGTAGACAGAGTCTGGCATGGCATAATTGAAAAGCGTTTTCTTTCTCGCGCGGGGGGGTGGGGGGGGTGGGGGTGCTTGTCTGATCACATAACGTTTGGTTATGGCGTGTGTTATGCGCATGCTCAGCCGCATCTAACTTCCACTGTAAACACATGTATGATGCGAAAACAAAACCATCAGCGAAATATCGGAGTGAACATGGCTGTGAATGACTTTTGCAGATTATGTGAAGTAAATCTACGCATCCACGGTACAATCAGCGGCTACGTCACGGCTCTCAGTCCGCCCTCTGTTCGTTGATTGGCCCGCTGTTTTCAGGCCGGAGGAAAACGGGGAAAACGGTCTCTATCTCAGACTGAGTACAGAAGCGAAATGAAATTGAGCGGAAGAACGAAGTCTGACGTAGTCAGGCTATTAAATACCAGCTTCTAACTACAAAGAGAGATTATGCAAAGAAAAAGAAACCAAAAAAAAAAAAAGAAAGAAGAGGTATTGTCAATGAAAAAAGGGAAAAAAATAGCAACATCTAAATGCAGAAGGAACGATAGACTAAATAAATGCCTCGCAGATAAGCCAATTCACACTTTTGTCGGCTGAATATTTGGTTTCACTCAACTGGCCGGTATCAAAATAAGATCATTCTCAAGATAAAGATAATTTTTCTTTGCCGCAGAGTTAGGAACGTCTCATTCCCACTGAAGCGTCCAAATTATGTCATTCCCAATAACATTCCGAAACCACGTTTTCCTTCCCAGCTCATTCCCGATATGTTGTTTCACATTCCTCTATTCCCAGTGTCATGTTCCTGTTGTGTGCACTCTGATAGGCATCATGCACAAGACAGTGTGGATTAATGGTGTGTGCTTGAAGTGAAAACAAGAGCCGTGTTGACGTTGTTTTTCAATAAACTCATGCTGACATGCTTAGATAAATGTTTTGAAGACATAATTTAAAGGTAAAGTTTGCTATTTCTGTGTCTTTTAATACATTTGTATTTCTCTCTCAGGAAACCGAGGAGAATAAAGGTGCTACTAGCTGGCCAGAGTACTACATTGACCAGCTCAATTCAATGGCAGCTGTAAGTATGTCATTTTTGAAGACTTTTTCTTTTCTTAAAACAATGGTTATTGGAGCTCTTAGTGGTTACCCTAAGGCTGTGTGTCCACTAAAGTGTTTTAGCCAGCTTGAAAACAATTGGAAAAAAATATGCGAGCCTCGAAAAAAAAAAAAAAAACTTTGGTGGACACACAGCCTAATTATATATTATACATGTTACATTCCAGTTCGGCATTGTGGCCTTAAAACACATGCCATGTATCAATGCTTAGAGATGTACGTCTTAGCTGGCTAACATGTGCTTCTAGTGTGAGCATGGCTTCTCGTTTTATTTTGCAGAGGAAGACTCTGTTGGCCTTGGAGAAGGAAGAAGAGGAGGAACGCAACAAGACCATTGAAAGCCTTAAAACGGCACTGCGAACACAACCCATGAGGTCTGCTATGTTTTTTATAATGTCAAGACATTTATATTTACATATGGTTTTAAGTGTAACACTACGGTTTAAAAGTGTGGGGTCCGAAAGAATGAATACTTTTTATTCAGCAAGGATGCATTAAATTGGTCAAAAAGTACATTAAAGATAAAATGTTACAAAATGCTGTTTTAAATTTTGATAACAATAAGAAATGTTTCTTAAGCACAAAATCAGCATGTTAGAATGATTTCTGAAGGATCATGTGACACTGAAGACTGGAGTAATAATGCTGAAAATTCAGATTTAGCATTTAGATTTAGCAGAAATAAATTACATTTTAAAATATATTGAAATAGAAAATCGTTATTTTTAATTGTAATACTATTTCACAATATTACTGTTTTTACTGTAATGCAAATTTGATCAAATGAATGCAGCCTTGGTGAGCATAATAGACTTCTTTCAAAAACATTAAAAAAATCTGAAGTGTAAATATATATTTTTGTCCACTTTATATCTTAAATGGTCCATATTCGACTTCTAAATAAAAAAAAATGTTGACATTATTGACTTTACTTGAAGCTATGCACAGCTGTCTTAAGGCAATATTTTATTTAACACATCATTAATTTTTCCATTGGCAAGTACCTCACTCTCTTATTAAACAAACGCTTCCCTTATGGTGTTTTGGTTCTCATTATGCAAATGAGATTACTTTCATCAAACACACATGCTCACAGACACTTGCGTTTGATCAGTGGTTCCTGCTCTGCCCATTTGATCCTGAGGTCAGGTCATCAGCACTGACCTCTGCAGGACTCGGGTCAAAACACTCCAGCCCTCTTTGTGCCTAATAACGTTCAGGCTACATATATCAAGTCATTCCTTTCACAGTTTTGGCAATTGTATTTAAAGTCAAGTGTTTTATAGGGGCCATAAATCAGTCTAGTTACTGATGTGATATATTTTTTCGCATTCGTCACCTCCCTGTGGAGTTGATCATTTTCACATGTACTAATTGTTTTCGAAGACATGGCCTAGCGGTTAGCACACATACTCCAGTCACATTGAGTTGTGGTGTTCATGTTGCAAATTTAATGTGGGTTTGAATCCAGCCCATGTCGTGTGGCAATGTCGCCCATTGCACCATCTTCTCCCCATCATTTCCTGTCGCTTCTTCACTTTAGCTTATACATAAAAATGGGTAATATATTTCCTTGTATATACAGTAGTGGCCAAAAATGATGTCCAGAGGGGATTGGTTTAGAGATTTGTTTTTAATGACCCTACAAGCTTGATTAAACCATCAACCATATGAGGAAAATAGTTTAATTATGAGGGAGGAACAAAACACTAAACTTAATAAGGTGTTTATCTGACAAAATGATTTGGCAATAAAGGGGCAAACTACAGCTACAGGTTTTTTTTACTATGCAAAAAATGCATAGAAAAACTAAAAGCTCACAGGAAAAAGCATACATTGACTAGAGCACAATTATCAGGTATTAATATTTTGTTGTTTCTCTTGTTTTTCCATGTGTTAATTATTTCTTTGCCTTGCCAAAAATGACGCCAGTACAGTTTAGCATGTTTCATTGTAATATCACACACAAAACAATTGACTCCAAGCACAACTACGCAATATCACCATATAGGGTGAAGATGTCAATTTTTCCAGACATCACTTTTGGTCGCTACTTGTTGTTCATAGATCTTTTATAAGTGGAAAACATTATAAATTAAAAAACATTATTAACTTTTGAAAATATTATAAATTGAAAACGTAAGTTGACATCTGGGAAAATAAATACATTTTGAAAACATGTATGATATGACACCTTTAAAATGAAAGACAATTTAATATGAGTGAGAAAGATCCTTAACGAACAGCTGAATTTATTCCTCATAGGTTTGTAACAAGGTTCATTGATCTGGACGGCCTGACGTGCATCCTGAACTTTTTGAAGAGCATGGATTACGAGACCACCGAGTCTCAGATCCACACTTCCCTCATCGGCTGCATCAAAGCCCTAATGAACAACTCCCAGGGTCGCGCACACGTGCTCTCTCACACCGAGAGCATCAACATCATCGCTCAGAGTCTGGCCACCGAGAACATCAAGACCAAAGTGGCGGTGCTGGAGATCATGGGTGCTGTGTGTTTAGTGCCGGGAGGCCACAAGAAGATTCTGGAGGCCATGTTGCACTATCAGAAGTTCTCTTGTGAGCGCACACGATTTCAGGTGGGCTACTTTGTTTACAACCTTAAATGTTAAATGCTAATAAATAAATGCTAATCCCATGATGTCTTTTTTGTCACAGACATTGCTGAATGATTTGGACAAGAGTACGGGGCGGTATAGGGACGAGGTCAGCCTGAAAACGGCCATTATGTCCTTCATCAACGCTGTGTTAAGCCAAGGAGCTGGAGAAGTAAGACATTTTGGCTGTTTCCACACGCGCCAGTTTTTAACACATCTTAATTTACTCTTTGACCAGACCTTTGCTTTCCTCTGTAAACATCTACCGAAATAACTCAATATTTCACCCAATAGTTCACCTTTAAGAAAGTGTTGTGTATAAAAACCCACGTTCATCAAGTGGTTCTTCAATTATCCTGTAGGCCAGCCTTGAGTTTCGAGTTCATTTGCGATACGAGTTCCTCATGTTGGGGATTCAGCCCATCATTGATAAACTCAGGTCACATGAAAACTCCACATTAGACAGGTAAAGTCCACATTGCTAACTTTACATTTGTTGTTGAGTCTTATCCAGCTAATTTTAGCTTTTTGACTTTGCTGCATCTCTTTTTTTGTATGTCCTCAGGCATTTGGATTACTTTGAGATGCTGAGAAATGATGATGAGCTCACGTTATCCAGGCGCTTTGAGTCTGTGAGTAGATCAAAACATAACATATAAAAATATATATATATATATATATGTTTTATTATATATTATTTATAAATATGATCATTTTTATATTTCTATAATATAATTATTTTTAATAATTATGTATTATTTGAATTCAAAGATATATATTTAAAATAAAATATCCTGTGGAATTTGTCTTCTCTTTTTTTTCCAGATGCATATAGACACGAAAAGTGCAACACAGGTTTTTGAGCTTGTACGGAAGAAGCTGGCCCACACAGATGCATATCCGCACTTTATGTCTATTCTTCATCATTGCCTGCTCATGCCTCGTGAGTGCTTACCTGTCCCTCCTAATATCATCTCTTTCCCCATTGTGACATAGTGACCGCATCTGTCTTTCATCCTATATTTTTCAAATAGGTCCTATAGCTTACCCACTCTTTCTTGCTGGGAATTTATTGTTTAGACTTATTTAGTTTATAAGTGAAACAATAAGCTATACAGACTTTTTCCAGCAAATATTAAATGATATCATATAGGATAATGTACAGCCCATCATTGATGCAAAAACTGTTTGGTTTTTGGTACAAAATTACAGTATTTGACCGCGGAATGCCACAATTGACCAATAAGAATCAAGTATATATTTAACCATTGTTTTAAATATTGTTCAAATGATTTTAAAGGAACACGCTGACTTTTTGGGACTTTTGCTTATTCAACGTATCCTCTGTAACTCTGTCTGACGCACCCACAGCTAGCCTAGCTTAGCACAAAGACTGGAGGTAAACGGCTTTGTCACTCCCAATAAGTGACAAAATAGTGCGTCAGACAGAGTTATGGCACGCACGGAGATGAAAAGGGTATGTATAGACTTATCTAACTCTGGGGGATACGGTGAATAAGCTAAAGTCCCAAAAAGTCGGCGTGTTCCTTTAAGTGTTCTGCATGCAGGAATGTTTGAATATGCACTTTGTTTTAGATAAGAGAAGTGGGAACACAGTGCAGTATTGGCTGCTCCTGGACCGTATCGTCCAACAGATGGTCCTGCAGAATGACAAAGGTCACGACCCTGACGTCACGCCATTAGAAAACTTCAATGTAAAGAATGTGGTTCGAATGTGAGTTTGCTTTTTTGTTTCAGACAACTTTTTTTTTTAAAGATTTTCTTTGGCATTCAAATGTTGCTGTGGTGTATTTATAGGAAGCGTGCTTTTTTTAATACCCTCATTAAGTCTTTGCCAAATAAACCAAGATTATCTGTACTGGAATAATGAGTTTTTCCTTTAATCACATCGCTTACCCTCCTTCAGGCTTGTCAACGAAAATGAGGTGAAACAGTGGAAGGAACAGGCGGAAAAAATGCGTAAAGGTCAGCATATGTTCTACACATTGATGTTTCTTTTACAGCAGGGTGTTTTTGCATCCAGATTTATTGCTCTGTAACTATTGGTGCGTTCACATCATGTAGGAATTACCATTCGAACTAAACAATAATGGAAAATGTCTGTTAAACTTATAAATTGCAACTTCAAATTTTGTATTATATATTAACTGACATCATGAAACTATTTTTAAATATACTTTTTAGCATTGAATGAAATGTTTATTTATTTGTTTATATTTTTAATTTCATGAAACTATTTTTATCTATACTTTTTTTACATTGAATAAAATGTTTGCTTATTTATTTATTTAGCTGATTATTATATACATTGCTTTCTTGTTTTCATAAATTCATTTAGGAATTACCATTTTGATTTAACAAAAATAGAAAACGTCTTTGTGAAACGTATAAACTTAAATTTGATTGTAATTTTTATGCCTTCGCCATCATGACAACATGCAAAACGTACCAGCATGTAGTGAATTAATGTAAAACTCTAACAACAACATGCATATGGGATCTATTTGGCTTTGTAAGCGTTGCCATATTAAATAATACTAACTGAAAATGAGAATGTCATCAGCTCAAAATTGATTCTCTGAGATGTCATCTCATAATTATGGTAATTCTGACACCGCCTGAATCAGCCTATTTATAGATTCAGTTGGCTGGAAAGCAGCGTCTTCATTGTAGAGACATGTGACCAAAAACCTCTTTTGACCGTTGACCTCTTTGTCCTGCAGACCACCATGAGCTTCAACAGAAGATGGAGAAGAAGGAGCGAGAGTGTGACGCGAAAACACAGGAGAAGGAGGAGATGATGCAGACGCTCAATAAGATGAAAGAGAAGTTAGAGAGAGAAATGGGCGAACATAAACTAGTCAAGCAGCAGGTGACGGAAATGACTGCCAGACTACATGACCTCAGCACGGTAGGCTGATGATGTCACAAAACAAAACAATATAAATGTCTTTTTACAGAAGCAAACATGAATTAAGACATCACTTTTTGCATATCTAGAGACAGATAGCCAGTGTTCCTGGAGGTCCTCCCATCCCTGGCCCTCCAGGTGGACCTCTGCTACCCCCTCCGCCTCCTCCACCTCCACCTGGTGGCATGATGCCACCTCCACCGCCTCCTCCACCGGGCAGCGCTATGATGCCGCCACCTCCACCACCGCCCCCTGGCGGCCCCCCGCCACCCCCTGGACGCGCTCCTTTCGGTGGAGCTCCGCCTCCGCCAGGAGGTCCCATGGGACCATCCCTGAAGAAGAAAAATATTCCTCAGCCGTCCAATCCACTCAAGTCCTTCAACTGGGCCAAGCTCTCTGAGGTAAGACTGGCATGGCTTACAGGAGCAGACTGGGTCAGAGAAGAAAATCTTGTTTCTTAAGCCTCTGCTTTTAATCAAGAAACACTTTTGGAAGTCCAGTGACACAAATTAGTGTTAAAACTGTCCTAAATTTTCAGCATTTGTCATAGATTGTAGTGGACTAGATTTAAAAATTGTATTTTAATGAAAAAAGTATATTTCATGATGTATATTCCTATATACTTTTATAGTTTTTATTTATTTATTTAAATATCATGAAACTATATTTATCTATAGTACTTTAGCATTTAATAAAATGTTTTAAAAAAATGATGAATTTAGTTTTATCTATACATTTTAGCATTGAAAAAGTTATTTATTTTAAATTTCATGAATCTGTTTTTTTTCTATACATTTTAGCATTTAATAAAATGTTGATTTTTTTTATTTTCCTGATTATTAATATGCATTTTTTTTCTCGTCTTCATTTTAGATTTATTTTTGAACTTCTCAATGCATTATTTACTTTAGATTCAGAGTTTAACAATGAACAAAATATACCATGTGACTTACAACAAGTGACTTTAAAGTGGATGGTGATTGAGTTAAAATCTCTCCAACAGAACAAGCTTGAGGGGACAGTCTGGACAGACGTTGACGACAGCAAAGTTTTTAAAATCCTAGACTTGGTGGACATTGAGAAGACCTTCTCTGCCTATCAGAGGCAACAGGTCACTAAACAATGCTTCTTTCTCTGGTTTTCATTTTTTATTTTTTTCCTATCCAGGATGATCTCACAAAGCATTTACTGTTTCTCATGCATGGTATTCATACGTTTACCCATGGTAATTCTGCATCACAGAGCATGGGGTTTGAATTAGCAGACTGTAAAATGCATTGATATCACCAGCAGCTTTCTATGAAAAGCAGACATTGGCAAACCGTCCTCATTACGCCTGGTAAACCACACACTTAGTTGCATTATAAAGCGATTACATATTTCTTATGGCTTTACAGTCAAATTAGAGGGGGGGGACAAAGGTTGGGACCTCATTGGGTTTGTATAATAACCGTAATTTTAAACAATGCATTAAGTACTGTAAGCTGCTTTTAAAATAACTTTTTTAAGGCATGCTTAATACAATAAAATGTATATTTATTCATTATACCTCTCCAATTTCATCAAATTCTCACAACTTTATAGATTTAATTGACTTTTGAAGCATTATTGTATGGAAGTGTATGGAACTTTATTTCTCATCTTTATGTATCAAATTATATCAAATTTATTTTCTTTCTAAGTTTATGTGACTATATCTCACAATCACAATACTTTGATGTAACTGTGATTTTATTTCCTTCGGTAGTGGCTATTTCTCATAATTACTGCTACCATTGCGGAGCATGTAGATTTGATACACTTGTCAAGGTGGAATTGGAGAGGTACAGTAACTTGTGATGTTAAGCTTTAACCTTTCATTCATGATCAACTAGCATGCATCTTATAGTGCGCACACACACATTTACACTGCATTTACAGACCTCCCATAAGGCTCTGTTTTGATGCACCCTCACGCTCACCATTCACCACCCATGTAATGTCATCATTATGCACATCATGCCTGTTTGAGTTTGTCTTGGCTGAATTCACTAGACTACTCTGTCTCTCTAACATGTGCTGCATCTTCCTTGCTTCTTGCCTGCATTTTAGGACTTCTTTATGGTCAATAACAGCAAGCAGGTAAGTGGTTGAACAGATCTTAATAGTCTTTGCATCATTTCTACCCCTCTCACTCTTTCTGTGTCATTCATTTTGCATTCTCAGTGCATTTATTTACTTTAGATTCAAAGTTTAACAATGAACAAAATATACCATCTGACTTACAACATGTGACTTTAAACTGGATGGTATTTCTGGGTAATTGAGATTTTATTATTTTTTAAATTTTGACCTTTTTCTCGCAATTGCGAGTTTATATCTTGCAATTTGGACTATAACTTGCAATTGCGAGTTTATATCTCACAATTCTGAAAAAAAAGTCAGAGTTGTGAGTTATAAACTCGCAATTGTGAGATATAAATTCACAAATCTGACTTCATCGCCATTGTGAGTTTATAGCTCACAACTTAGATCTCGTAATTGCGAGGAATAAAGTCAGAATTGCAAGATATAAACTCACAATTGTGAAGAGAAAATAGTGAGATAAGAAGTTGCAATTAACTTTTTTTTTCCTTCATGGCAGAAACAAGCTTCTATAGTATCTAGACAATATATAAATGTGGACATTCTTTTTATTTTGTTCCAAATCAATCTAATGTGACTACTTTATATGAATTATGACTTGTTAATATTAACTTTCCATTGCAACTTCTTATCTCACAATTTTTTCCTCATTATTGTGAGTTTAAAACTCATAACTCAGACAATTGCGAGTTTAGATCCCGCTATTGCGAGAAATAATGTCAGAATTACAAAATATTCAGGTAAGCTTGCAATAATGAGGAAAAAAATTGCGAGATAAGTAGTCGCTAGTAACTTTTTAAATTTTATTAAAAATTTTATCATTACAATTTAATTAATTTTTTTCTTCCAGAATCAAGCTTCCATAGTATCTAGATGGTATATAAATGTGGAAATTGTTTTTCTTTTGTTCCAAATCAATCTAATGTGACTTTACTGGTAGAGTTCATATAAACTTTCCATGTAAGTTTAAAATTCAGATTTCGCGAGTCTGAGTGTATTGATTCTTTTATTTGAATTCTGATCTTTAAAGTTGTTCTTGAGTGAAATGTATCTCCTTTTTCACTGCAGAAAGAGACTGAGGAAGATGTGTTGAGCTCCAAGAAAGTCAAGGAGCTCTCTGTGATCGATGGCCGCCGGGCTCAAAACTGCAACATCCTTCTCTCACGGTGAGTGATTTGTCTGACCCGGCTTTGAGTTCACCACCGGCTGCCAAGTGTGTGTGGAACTCACTGACCTCCAGATGTAATGTCATATCCTGTGGGTTAAACCTTGTGGTTCCTCCGTCCTGGTTTGGTACTGTAACCTCCACCTTGGTTATTGTATTTCCTATCAATGAAAGAAATACCACTCTTTAGTTTCTTCATATATGCAGGAGGTGGCTTCCTTGAATTCTTTATAAATCAATGCAGCGTGTGTCTCTAAACATTTACAGGAACCATTCCTCATTAATTAAAGTTTTAAATCATTAAAAAAATATTTTTTCACTCTTGAAAACATGGTTATCAATGCCAGGAAGGATATTTGACTTACACACAAGGAATCCCCAAGGATTCTGTGCTTGCAGAAGCTCCACAGATTATCATTTATAGCTTTATACGTACAGTGTGTGACTGAAGTATGAAAAGAGAGCTTAACACTTTAATTATCCAGGGTTCCAACTGAGTTTCTCTTCTCAGTAGTGATGTTGTCTTTATACATAGTTTTACTAGAGGATCAAATTCTTATTTTAGGTTAAAATATCTGTTTTTTACCTCAGGACTTCCCTTTTAGTATGAAACGAATCCCACAAAGCAAACTGTAACAGTTGGTGACAGCTGCCAATCCAGACGGTCTCGGATATATGACGGCTCACTGACTGACTGTGGTTTGGCATTGGACCCAAACACCAAAGGTTCTCGTAAAGCGAAACTTCAAACTACATGAAAAAAAAAAACCCAGACCAATTCCAAAATCTCTAGATTCACTCAAAAAAATAATAAAATAAAATAAATCCCCACTGCAAACTCGTATTAATGACAGTTTGTGAATAACCGACATTGAGACCCTCTTTAGCGCACATTAACAGCTGTCTTCAGCACCATCTGTAGATCACGGCCTGTGGTTCTATTACACTCTCATCCTCCCTAAATGGTCTCTTAGGATTCTCCACAAGCAGAGATTGGGGTGTAATCCATTGTACAGCCACCGAACGGACCACCCAAGCTGAGATTCACAGGGATTTAAATAGTTTCGCTTGTGGCCTGTAGAGTCATTAGTGTTGGTTTGGAAATGGTAAATGTGGTGCTGGACGACGAGGCGGCGGAGGATGAGATGGTGGTCTGGAAATAGAGGGAGATGATACTGAGGAGCAACATATGTTCAATAATTGCTAATTAGAGCTCAGTTCATATTAATCTACTCAGTGTCGAAAGTTTTCATTTAGAGGAGGAATTGATACCTACTAAGCCAGTTCCACAGGAATAGGTCAGAAAGGACTCTACACTAAAAATTCAGTTTTGTCGTGACAGGAATAAATTCCATTTTAAAATGTATCAAAATGGAAAACAGCTATTTTAATTTGTAATAATATTTGTCAATATTACTGTTTTACTGTATTGTTGATCAAATACATGCAGCCTGAGAATAGAAAACAATTCAAAAGAGACCAATCAAAAACTCAAGTAGTCAGGTTTTTGGTTTGTAAATAACAAAAATATTTCCATCATTAAAGGACACTTCTTGACAAATCTGATGTATGCTATTGAAACTTTTGTCGGTTTTATTTTAGATAGCCAATAACTTTGCTTTTAGATTGCACGTGGCATTAGAGCATCATTCTCATTCTAGAGAGCATTTCATTGGACAAAAATCTATAGTATGTAGTGCAAGATGAGTCATAAATACTTTTGTCTGTTTTCCTGGATGAGGAAAATGCCTATATATCTGCTAAAATTGAATTTTGTCAGCATCGTCACTAGCATACAGATGGCCTCAAAGCCAACACACACATGGACTAAAGGTTAAAAAGCTTTGATTTTGATTTCATTGGGTTGGATAATGGCATCTCGCAATCTGTGACCACAAGAAATGGAACGTCCTCTGCAAGATTTTTCCACGACTGTGTCTCCGGCTTATTATTCGCTGATTAAATAATAAACCAGGGAGTCCTGCGGTTACGCTAATGACCTCCTAATAATGACGTTGGGTTGCCTCTGAATGAACTGAGGCTGCCATTATTTCATTATTTTCCTTCCTGAGTTCAACTTCACTGACTCCTTAAGCATGTGAACTTTTTGTTAGAAAGAACTTAGTAACACAGAATGCTAGGAATTGGAAGCGCTGCTTGGCACAAACACCTAGACTCGAACATGGAAAGTGCTCTGGCCGTGTTTCACGTCAGCGCTGTGGTTTGCAGTCTCTCTGGATCCTGGCAGGGGAACGAAGGCTGCTCTCCAGCGCTGATCTCAGACCCGTCAAACACCTGTTCTTCTTGGCCTAAAGTCCGTACATAGCTATCCCTGGATTAGATGCATCTCTCTATCATTAATTTGCTATCTAGGATGGTGGGCTTGACTGGTGGATTTTCCCCTGGGCTGTTTTGACCGTCTCTGCAGATATTTATCTTCCTTAGATTTTCAACATGTTTTAACTGCATACTTCTCATAAATAGCTAAAAATTGGTGGAAAGAGCAGGAACTCATATACGACAAACTGACCACAAATGTAATGTTACTGTCGAGACGTAACCAGTGATGATCACAGATTATTTAAAGCAGGCAAATGCTGGGTTAACTTATATGAGTCATGCTATAATATCACTTCTTCACTCCAGTAATGATATATAGTGTTAGCCAGGAAATTCCTGGTAACTGGAACAAACACGCGGGTTCAACATCGGGCCGCAAGATTAATAGCTCTTCTAAATAGCATACACTAATTTATTTATACTGTATGCCAAAGGAAAATTGATGCAAGAGGAGGAAATTCCCTAGCAATTTCCTTTTCTCGATGTGATTAATTAGAGTTCACTGAATTCTGTGCTGATGTGGATCTATCACTCAAATTTAATTTGTGAATTCATTTCAAATGAATTTATTTGTCCCAGGTTGCTTGATCTGTATATCCTGTGCTCGTGTTTCAGGTTGAAACTTTCCAATGAGGAAATAAAGAGAGCCATTCTGACCATGGATGAACAGGAAGACCTGCCCAAAGACATGCTGGAGCAGGTGAGTGTCCAGGCATGAGCAGACTGCAGTGTGAGGGACAAAAGGAAAAGCATAGTGACTCTAAGTTTAAAATGAGAAATAACGTCATATTATGAGATATAAAGTCACAGTTATGGAAAAACTGTCACAATTGCGTCAAGTCAACTGTGAGATACAACTGCAATTCACAATTATGGGAAATAAACAATTACGGAAAAGTCACAATTACAAGATATAGTTGCATTTGTAAGACAAAGTTAACAATAAATTCACAATTGTGAGATAGAAAAAAGTTGCATTTGTGAGATGTGAAGTCACAATTATGGAAACAGTTGCAATTGTGAGATTTTGAATTTGGAATTGTGAGACATAAAGTTGCACTTGTGAGAAATAAAGTTGCAATTATGAGATTTTTTAAATTGACAATTGTGAGATGAAATTGCAATTAAGGAAAAAAGTTGCATTTGTGAGATAAATTTGGAATTGTGAGATACAAAGTTGCACTTGTGAGAAATAGTCGCTATTTTGTTAGATATAAAGTTGCTCTTGTGAGGAATAAAGTCGCAATTACGGATGAAAGTTGCAATTGTGAGCTATAAAGTCCTAAATGTAATTGTGAGATATGCTGTAAAATTTTATAATTACAGAAAACGGTCATATTGTGAGATATAAAGTCACATTTATGAGATAAATTATCTAATTCTATGAAACTAAGTTACAGTTCCTTTTTTTAATACTCTGAAACAGAAACGGCCTTTCAAAATAATGTCACATGAGACTGGGGGAGGATTATTCTCTATTATTAGTTCTGTTGTAATTAATGGTGTTTCTTCACTGCTCCAGATGCTGAAGTTTGTCCCAGAGAAGAGTGATGTGGACCTATTAGAGGAGCACAAACATGAGTTGGACCGCATGGCAAAGGCAGATCGTTTCCTCTATGAAATGAGCAGGTATGACAGCTAATCAAACATGGGGTTTTCAAATATAAACTGTCATTGTGACCGTTAATGAGGACGTTCATATATTGGTCTAATTTGAATCTGAAAAGTATGACTGATTACCCAACTGCTAGTTGGTTGGACTAGTTCTTAAGACACAGTCTTAACATTGTGGCTATGTTTATGCAACTGGTCCTTGTTGGTCTATGTAAACATACACTAGTTGGCCGTCTTTGACCATTACGATGCACCTTGAGTAAAAATAAGTTGAAAAAAAATAAATGTGTGGCAAGTGTGAATAGTTTAATTTCAGAAAAAACTGGACAAGTGTAAATGCATATGGCTGTTGAAGCCACATGTGCAAATTTTACTCCTCCCAAAATGGTAAAAAAAAATAAACGTGTGAGAGCATGTTATAGTCTACAGGCTCCCGGTAGTCACATATGACAGCGCTACTGTAACACAGATATAACCTGCCACAGATAAGTAGTCTTTCTCTTCAGCAAGCTGACGCGCAAACTGCCGCAAATGAGTTCGGTGACACATCCTGAAGCTCAGCACACAATCCTCTTCATTAAAAGTAGCGAGACCAAATTATCTTACCAGTGCTGATGCTGCTGTCTCTCCTATTGCGGTCTTTGAAATTAGTTGATTATAAATTAATTGCAGTTCATATTTGTTGCTTTCATTGACTTGTACCAAAGCCCCTTTAAGACAAGTCATTTAATTCAGCAGCCATCTTTGAAATTCCTCTCGGACATGCCAGTGCAGCTCCTTTCCCTTTGAATGGGGAAACATCAAATTCTCCAAAACTGTTTGCCAAGCTTACAATTAAATTTCATATTTGAAATTACCAATGAAATCTGACAACAACTGTCTCATTTTGTTTCTACACACGCTAATGCACAATGCAGTCTGACTGTTTCTATCGGAACCGGAGCTTATAACTGCAGCGGCAGTGACGAGATGACTTTACCAATCAAAAAGTCCTTTGGTTATACTCTGTTAAATTTGCATATAGCTCAGGAATTGAAGATCGGGTTTATATTCGTTTTGTGACGCATTTATGTGGTCATGTATAAATGGAAGAGATTTAAAAAATAGATAGCTATCCCATAATAAAAAAAATGCATGAAGTGATCGATACCCAGAAAGACCCCGTTGCTGATTGGCATGGATTCTTTCATGATGTTGGTCTAGTACGTTGTGTGTGAGGAGTATCTGATCCATGAAGGCCACCCACCACTGTGCAGTGACTTATTCAGATCTGTTTAGTTTTTTCCACACAAACACACAGTGTCAGGAGCAAATGCGATTTCCTGCAGGAAGGAAGGAAACGGGTTATGAATCCTGGGTGACACATTGATCTGGTCAGGCTGAGGATCCTATTCAGCATCAATATTTGCTGTAACTAAATAAGTACTATCTCATCGTAGCTATGCAGCTGCCTTACACTTTCCAACAGAGGAGCTGAGCCAAACAAAGCACAGGTGCCTTGGCTTGCTTTGCTTGCTTTTTCCCTGGTGAAATTTTCACTCCGCTGTGGCTGATGTGTTTGTAGAGGATGGAAGAGAAATATATCAAAGAATCAACTTGGTCATCAGATTTTAGTCCCTAGGCTGTGTTTGGGCCCTCGGCAAGTGCGGTCACCAAGGTTATTGTCCCCGGCACAAGTGTGCTGAATGTAACACATCAGCGTCAGTTTCAGATCACTGGTTCAGGCTGTTAGTTCTTTATTCAGTGGAACCATTAATGCTGTGTATACAGATCATATCCGTTTTATCGTGTCCTGAGCGGGACAATAAAGTTCTACAGCTCATTTAGAATCTATTATGGGTGATGTAGTGTGCAGTCTTTTTAATGTGCCTTTCTTTTATATTTGATGTATTCTCCCTTTTTCCCTGACCCAATCCATTTCTATGTCCTTCTAACAGAATAAACCATTACCAGCAGAGGTTACAGTCTTTGTACTTCAAGAAGAAGTTTGCTGAAAGGATTGCAGAAATTAAACCTAAAGTTGAAGGTGTGTTCATGTGCTCTTTAAATGCATATGCATTGCAAAAAATAGGGCTGTTAGTAGATTACATTTTCTAAAGTTTAGTTTAAACGGTCCCATTTTTAGTTTAAGAAAATACTGTATTCAATTGAAGAATATTCAGATTAATTATAATACCGTAATATATGTAAATTATAATGTTAAAAAATAAGGTGATGAAAAATTAGGTTTCATGCATATTATTTTTAGTTTCAGTTTATTGTGAAATATTATCATAAGGTATTATCATAAAATGCATGTCAAATAGGTATTATCAATTATATATTTACATATAAAATTACATTTGTAATACAAATCTATTAAAATTATAATATATGTATACATGTATATTGTGTGTGTATGTATATATATATATATATATAAATAATGCTGATAAGTGTTATTTACAGTATAGTTCATGAACATGAAACATTTAGGATTTTTTTCCCCCCCCCTTGCGTGACTATTTGTATTTTTCACTTTGCAGCACTGATCAAGGCCTCAAAAGAGGTGCTGCACAGTCGAAATCTCAAGCAGCTGCTGGAGGTGGTGCTGGCGTTTGGCAACTACATGAACAAAGGACAGAGAGGCAACGCATATGGCTTCAAAATCTCTTCGCTCAACAAGATTGCAGACACCAAGTCCAGCATTGACAAGTGAGAAAATCTATCTTCGTGTTTATAGAAGAATAAAGAACACACAGTGATTTATATTCAAACTTTTATTGTTGCCTTTGTCCCGTTGCAGGAATATCACTCTCCTACACTACCTGATCACTATTCTGGAAAAGAAGTACTCAAAAGTCATGCTCTTCTCAGAGGAGCTGCAGAATGTGCCGGAAGCTGCAAAAGTCAAGTAGGTATAGCTGCGGATGGGCTATAGCGTGCGCTTCTTTCATCGGCTTTACGATTTACAGGCCTGTAGGGTCTACTTGTGCTAAATGGATTTTGGGAAATAGTTTTTGCGGTGTCACTCCCGCCCACCACTGGGCTTAAATCCATGCTGTGGGTCATACAAGCTTTTGGTTACTCACATATGCAGAGGAAAACCCTAAGTTATAGTCGGAAGAAATGGGGCCCTCGGCTCTCCTGGCTCTAGGTGCTGAAATATATAAGTGGAAGAGAGATACATGGCCACCATAGCAGAGAGAGTGTGAATACAGCTCCACTCCATGACCTCTCGAGTTCTGCGTGCCAACAAATATGGGCCAAGATGTGAGTGATACACTTGTGACACTTTCCCCCTTGGAAGATAGTTTCTAATTTTGAGTCATTCCTCATTACTTTGCCTTAAAGGGACCGTCCAAATGTACAGTAGAATGTCCACTAAACTACTTTTTAGTCGCGCCAGCGAGACTAATGTGATCATGATCAGTCCAAGTGAAGTCACGTGTGAAGTCAAGTGAACAAGTGAAGTCACAAGACAAATTCTGCCCGTGATCTCATTTGACGGGGTAGAAAGAATTAAATGAAGAACTCTGTTTGCCTCAGGCAAATCAGTCAGTGTCATATATTCAGACTACAAATGAAAAATATGTTGAAAGGGTCACAAGCTACAATGAGTGGACAGGTTTTTCCATAACCACACAAGTATGTCTCTGTGTACTTTGATAGTTCAGTCTGTTGTGTGTAGGGAGGAATAAAGGCGGCACAGATTGAAGACAAGCAGCTATCAGTCCCACAGAGAGGTCATTTCTGCAGCTATGAATAGCTCAGCTCAAAACAGAGCCTTTCACACACATTATATTATTAATGGAGTCACTTTAGTGCTATCACAAGGGTTGAAGTTCAGTTGAATGGCTGTTATATATATATATCTGTGCTTCTTATCAGTGTGACCAGTTTGGAACTTGGAACGGTTTGAAGGTTAGCCTGTATGGCATATGGATATAATTGTGTTAAATGGCATAGGGGAGAACGGGGTAAGATGTGTCACCCCTTAATATAGCAAACTTTGAATTGTTTCTGTTACATGACCATATATTTAAAAAGGGCCCATCATATGCAGCTGACTATGATTGAGAGATGTACATATGAAAAATATTGAAATACAAAATGCCACGTTTGTATAAAATATTTCAAAATGTTTTATTTAAAAAATATATATAAAACGTTTAGAATATGTGTTAATTCATATTTAATATAACTGATTAAATTTTAAAGTAATTTGCATTTTATTGGCAGGTACAATGAATTTTATGGTTATATAAAATAATAAAAATACTTTTACTTTAATTTATATAAAATATAATCATTAAAAACATTTATAAAAATATGTCATACTTGTTGGTATATTTTAAGATTGTTTTAAAATAACAATCTTAAAAAAGATTAAATTATAGGAAATTGTCATGAATGATTAAATTAAGCATTTCCAAAATGGTAACTGTGGGGTAAAGTGTGTCAGATGCTGCATTAACTAATAATACTAATTGTAAGCTTTCTCCCATATTGTTTAACCGTTAAATAAAAACATTACAAAATGTTGAAAACTGTTTCACAACACATCTATTATTAGTATTGAACTTATTTTACTGAAAATATGAAAAAAGTGCTGCAAAATAAGACTTTGGAATGGGATTGGGCATTTAGAATGATATTGTTCACATTTTCCTCAATTATTCAATCCACTTGACCACAACTAACCCCTAATTAGTTATATACTGTATTAACCCCTAATTATATATTTTTTAATATACCATCATATATCATGCCCGCTATTTTATATACATTTCAGTTTATAGCAGACATCCTAACTAAAATATTAGTTTACATCTAATTTAACTTACCGAGAGAACAAGTTAAGTCAAAAGTGGCACAGCTTACCCCACTCTCCCCTTAGAGGATATTCTTGACTACACATAAAATTAAATGATTGTGGTGTTTTTGACTGTTTTTTTTTTTTTTTTTTCTAGCATGACTGAACTGGAGAAGGAGATCAACAATCTTCGCAGTGGCTTGAAGAGCGTAGAGAGTGTAAGTGCTGCATGAATCCTCTTTGTTCACAAGCTTAAAAGCAAATCATCTACACTGGCTCTCTCTCATGCAGGAGTTAGAATACCAGAAGAAGAGTCCTCAGCAGTTTGGGGATAAGTTTGTGTCTGTAGTCAGCCAGTTCATCACAGTGGCCAGTTTCAGCTTCTCTGATGTCGAGGACTCCCTCGGTGAGGCCAAAGAACTGGTGAGTGTGTGTGCCGGACTGCATGTGTTTGTTTGTGTGTTTATCTTTAAGGTGCACATCCTGGTGCTCGCTGAGCTTCTTTCAAAGGCCAGCTGGAGAAACAGGCTGCAGTTACCCTGGATGTCCTGCTGCACGCAGGAGCTGACCTTCAACCTCTTACTGTGAACGCTTCCTATGTAGTGACCCTGGCACTTTCACTGGCCCCTGGGGGCCCTACAGGACGTCGAGGAGGAAAAGGACATACAACTGTTACTGCTTTCGCAAGCCCCATCTGTGCAGAGGGAGGCACACACACCCACCTTATATTATCTTCCAGTCCTGTGAGAGGAAACGAGTATATGAAATGTCAAGGTTTTTGAAAGCCAAAATGCAGCAAATTCATGATATATTGTGCTTTTATGACAGAATTGTGAATGTTTTGTATGTAGAAATCTTGGATAAATGGGACAGCCCACCTCAAAGTTCTTAGAAATGCACTATTTGTATTCATGTTGGTTTCATATTTCATAATATCTGAATGGTTACTTTTATTATATATATATACATATATATATATATAACTAAAATGTTAACCAGGATAATAACTCTGTTATTTTAGTATTATTTATATACTATTGGAGTAATAATTCATCATTTGAATTGACTTTTATTCTTCAATTACTTAGTTTTAAGTTTAGTTTAAGTTTTAGTAATTTTATGTGCTTTTGTCATATATTTTTTATATTTTTATTTCACTTTCAGTAATTTAATTTAAATTATTTCAGTTAGTTGCCAAGGTTGCATTAATTTTTATTTAATTCCTTTGACGTTTTAAAATTTTCAACTAATATTCAACTTTTATTTCAATTCATTTTAAAATGAATAATAGTTGTAGTTAACAATAACAACACTGCAAATCATTTGACATTTTAAGAGTCTTATTGACCTTGATACACAGCCATGAGGGTATGCAGGGGTCGTCTATGATATCATTTTCTGATTTGTTTTGAGGGTTTTTTTCCCCTGCATGTTGGTAACAGCGGACAAAAGTTTTTCAAATATTAATTAGCAATGAAACAGTTTTCTTTTGTCTTGATTATTCCATCATGACAGTTGAATCTTTTTTTTTTTATGCTTATGTATGAACTGCATTTGATAGAAAGGTCATGCATGTAAATACACAATAACATGCCGTATGCACTCTATAGCAGAAAGTCTTTACCTCCAACCTAACCTAGGCCTCCTGCCTGAAGTCTGAGACAGATAAGAAGAGATGTAAAAGCAGGGCAAAGGAGAAATAAAAATATGCCCCTTGGCTCTCAGGCACGTACAGGCCCAAAGAGGAGCTGTTCCATATGGCAGTGATAAAGGCACATCAAAGGCATTGTGGGAAGGCTGGGCCTCCTCCCCTGTGGTGAGACGGCACGAGGCAACAGCAGTGCCATGGCAAGACTCCAGTCCCCTGTGTTTAGGCTGTAATCAGTCACTGGAGAAACCTTGGTTAACAAGACCACTTTATGCTTTGCTACCGGTGACCGGATAACTAGCAGCGCGTCACACAGTTCATTTACTAGAACTTCATTAGACCCCCACAGTTTGTTATGCCACTGTTTGCCCATTCCACTGCAATTTGTTTTTCCTCTCGGTTTGACCTTTTTTTGCAATTTAAAAAAAAAAGAAAAAAAAAAGTTGATGGGTTTGCCACTACTCTGTTGTCAACTACATCATTCATTGTTTTTATGACATAAGTAAAAATATGGCTTTTTGTGACAAATTGAATATTGTTGTTGAAAACTGTGCTGTTCATTTTTTAGCAACATTATTCAGTGACATATAAATTATTTAATAAGTGTATTTAACATGTTTTACAATTTTTCTTCTAAATAATATTTTTGGTACTTTTTTTTTTTACTAGAAAATTGTCTCTGCATTATAGAGCAGTAACCACAATTTCATTTTCTTTCAAGTCTCAGAAACCACTAATGGTCTGGAAATGATAAATAAGCTAGTCATTTATAGCTATTATTTTACAAACAGTGCAAAGAAATACTGTATGTTGCAAGAAAAAAAATCCATTGTTGTGCCATAGTAGGTTTGTGCTTAGAGTGTTTAAGTGTTTTTTCAGTATTTTCTTGAGGGATTCATGTTCATGTCACTACTCTGAAAGTAAAGAGAGCAGGAAATGGCTTTCATATGACCAGTGCTTCTGTTCACCAGTTCTTAAAGGTAGTCAAGCACTTTGGGGAGGATGCTGATAAGATGCAGCCTGACGAGTTCTTTGGGATATTCGACCAGTTCTTGCAGTCGTTTGCAGATGCCCGTCAAGAGAACGAGAACATGCGCCGACGCAAAGAGGAGGAGGAGCGCAGGGCACGAATGGAGGCTCAGGTCGGTGAACCTTATACATGAGGTTTTATATAAATATAGTCACCGGCCACTTTATTAGGTGCACCTTGCTAGTACAGTGTTGGACCCCTTTTGTCTTAATTTTCATGGCATATATTCAACAAGATGCTGGAAACATTCCTCAGAGATTTTGGTCCATATTGACATGATCACATCACGCAGTTGCTGCAGATTTGTCAGCTGCACATTCATGATGCAAATTAAATTTCCCATTCCACCACATCCCAAAGGTGCTTTATTGGACTGAGATCTTGTGAATGTGGAGGCCATTTGAGTTTAGTGAACTCATTGTCATGTTCAAGAAACCAGTTTGAGGCGATTTGAGCTGATTGAGTGATTGAGCCAGCCAGGTAGGCTGTGGCATTTCAACGATGCTCAATTGGACCAAATTGTGCCAACAGAATATCCAACAGCAGAAATCGAGACTCATCAGACCCTGCAACGTTTTTTTTTTTTTTTTTTTCAATCTTCTAGCTGCTGTAGCCCATCTGCTTTAAGGTTTGACGTGTTGAGCGTTCAGAGATTCTCTTCTGCAGACCTCGGTTGTAATGATATAATAATATTTGAGTTACTGTTGTTTTTTTATCAGCTCTAACCAGTCTGGCCATTCTCCTTTAACCTCTGGCATCAACAAGGCATTTTTGCCCACAGAACTGGCACTCACTGGATATTTCTTTTTTTTTTCAGTCCATTCTCTGTAAACCCTAGAGATGGTTGATGCGTGACAATCCCAGTAGATCAGCAGTTTCTGAAATACTCAGACTGGCCATCTGGCACCAACAACCATGCCATGTTCAAAGTCTCTCAAATCACATTTCTCCCCAATTCTGATGCCCAGTTTGAACTTCAGCAGATCGTCTTGACCATGCCCGCATGCATTGAGTTGCTGCCATGTGAAATTGTTAATGGCAGTTGAACAGGTGTACCTAATAAAATAGCCTGTGTGTGTATATTTAACTTGAAAAGTTAAGTAACTGACAGCCTCTGCTCAAGCCAAACCACTTAACTCATCTCATCAGGTCCATATCTCATCTCTTCATTCTTCACCCATTTACTGCTAAATATGATGTCCTCTTTTTTGATGTCTTTCAGCTCAAAGAGCAGAGGGAGAAAGAAAGGAAGGCTCGAAAAGCCAAAGAGAACGGAGAGGACGACGGGGGGGAGTTTGACGATCTGGTGTCCGCTTTGCGTTCTGGAGAGGTTTTTGATAAAGACCTGTCAAAGATGAAGCGCAATCGCAAACGCATAAACAGCCAGACATCAGACACCGGCAGGGAGCGTCCAATTACCAAGCTTAACTTCTAAATGGCAGTCATGCTGATCAACCACTGAGACGCATTTCATTGCAACCAAATAACCTCCTTGCAGTGGTGAATGTCTGGAGGACACTCATTAGCTCCTCTACTCATATTAAACACCATCACTGGTAGCAGAGGAAACCATGCTTACCCAAAGACAGTCAGTTTATCTTGTGTCATGTGACTGTAATGGGCCACCTGTGTAAATGCAGAGAACTTAAGAATATTGCTGCAAAATGAACCTAATTTAATGATTCATTTCATCAAGTGTGCTGGAGCACCAGGATTATTATCAGAGATACTGATAAATGTGAGTTTACTGACTGGTTATGAGTCAGAAGCTCACATTCATTTGACCACATAAACTTGCAATTCTTGTCAACCCCTTTTTTCTTACTGTAACAAAACAAATCGTCAGAAGCGTCAATGACTCTTGGCACCCATGTGAACTACTCCATTTCTTGCTTTTCTGACTACTTTTCTCTCAAAGTGGGAACAGATGGTTATTTAAAGAGGTTTAATGACAAGTGTCTGTATATAGGTCACTGAAAAGCTGTAAAGTGACTGTACCCCTTTAAGAGAGGGTTTTGCCCTTTCTACTAAGGGTGTTTTTTTCTTTCTTTCTTTTTTTATACATATAGAGTGTTTTTAAGGAATATTACTGACATCAATAACCAGGGCTGTGGGTTGCTTATTTCGGAAAGTTGACTGCATTGTGATATCCGGTACAGGCTGACTGGGAATGATTTTTTTAAAGGTGTGATTTTTAGGGGCCTCTGGTGCCCATGTTGTGTCTTAAACACTGTGGACGGTCATTGTACAGACTCTATGACTCTCTGATGTCAAGTGTTGGACTCTCTGTTTGAGGATGTGAAATGTAGTCATATTTAAAATGATCTGCAAGTAATCAGATCAAGGCAATACTCTTCTTCCTTTACATTCTTCCTTCCTGTCTGGAGTCTCTCCTGGTTTTTTTATGATCAGCCTAGTTGTATGACAAAGTTTCCTTTTTCAGTGCAAGATACCTCCATTGGACTTTTATAATTTAAGGAAAACTCAGCCTTCCATTGTAAGATGAACCATAAGAGAATAAATGGAAGAATCTGAAAAGTATTTACTGTTACATGCTGTCAATTTAAGTCGCAATAGGGTTTTATGATAAACAAAAACAGAGACAATACTTTTTTTTTTGTAAAAACTGTCACCACACTGTTCATTCCGTTTTTGCTGGATCAAATATAGTCAGACGATGCCTCCTGGTGGCCATTATTCACAGTTCAAACAATGTCAAAAATATAATTTAAACAAGAACTGATCTCAGCACAACGTTTATTCAATGTCTGAAAGTGTTTTCATGATTTCCTTTACAAAACATCTACATCAGAAGATTGATGTGCTCCCACGCTCAGAAACCGTACCTGAAATCAGGCAGAAATTGATAGACGATTAAATCAGCGCAGAAGGAAGCCTCCACAGAGGGGGTCGTCGCTCTCCTGGGTGAAGCTGGCCACACCGCTGTAGTGAGCATGACCTCTGACCTCTACTACCACAGCCTTGAAGTCCCCACACATGGTCTCCTTTAACAACAGAACAGCTGCAAATGACTGATTTTGTTAAAGAATCAAGCATATAAAATACATTTCTAGGACTAGTAACATATATATAATACCTCACTTATTTACAACAATAAACAGATATGAAAATCTGTTTTTATATGCTACAGGTACCTCTACTGCTGTTCCTGTAAATACTGATCCTGTAGCTCCGCTCTGGAAGCTTCTGGCCTGGTTCAGTGCGATCAGGCCTTTATGGTACTGAAGAGCGATACGAGCGGTGACGCCAGACCCAGTAGGACTTCTATCCACCTGACAAGCCATATAACAGACATCTGTCACATAGACTGAAGAGCAAGAGTTGATATCATTTTAGGAGGAACAGTATTTAAGGGCAGAACTTCCTGTGTATGGATTGATATAAACATGTCAGCCGGTCACTGCTGGTTTTACCTGCGCGTCAGCAAACACACACACATTGGTCGTGGGCTCTTCAGAATAACCATCTTTGCCGTCAGTAAGGATTGTGCCATAGAGGAAGGCCAGATCCTCACTGACTGGATGGTACAGCTTTACCTAGGGTCATAACAATAATTAGTCCACTAAATTATGCAAATTATAGATTAATGAAACACAATGTGGAATAAAGGTTTGCGTTTATTTCCCTTCAAAAACAAAATCTTACATTTTAATGAAAGAATCAAATCAGGGTCTTATTCAAAAACGAAATTCAGAAATAAATAATTTCATCCAATATCACCATATTCAATTCATAGTTTAATCTTGTTTGATCCCATTGGGATTAGTTAAAGGTGATTCTTTAAAGTCCCCCTTGTAGACAATAATTTTATAACTAATCTTTGATCACCAAAATGACATATTTAAATGTTTTTTTCCTGTGAAAATTTTTATTCATGCCTTCAAATAGCTTGAATGTAACTCCACACCCTTGCTTCATTAAGTACATGCGGATCCATGAATACGCAAATTAGTCCCGCCTCCACTCACTCACAGCAGCTCAGAGATCCACTCGCTCAACTTTACTGTAGTAAACACTGCACAATACCAAGTGGAAATACTGGTTTAATCCAGCCGTATATGTTTGAACCAGAAACCGATTCAGAAGAAGAAGTGGAAGAGTGAATTATACAGGCTCGTCTACAAGTCGATGTATCAGAATGGTAATGCAATTTATGTATAGCTCTCCACAATGTCGGACACATAACAGTAATTAATATGATTAACCTTTGGCTTGACTGTGTTGTCAAACAGATAATAATGTGTTGCTAATGTTACACAAACCATGTTCCCGTTCACCATCTCAGAGTCGGACAGCTGCCTTCTAAAAATCAGTATCCTTAGAAAAGCTTTGAACAACTCAGATCGTCTTATACATTCTTATACATCTTATACATAATTAACGCACTATATTGCTAAATGTGCCCGATTTTTTATATCAACAGAAAAATATACCGGCATAACCTGGCTTCTCTTGAGACTCCCCTGCTTCACAGCATAGTAATGATATGCTAAAGCTCCTGCACGTTGATGTGATTGGATTCATTTGACCAGTTCTCTTTATTAACCACTTTTATATTTTTAGTCTTAGTTAAGAATAACAACACTGGGTCAGTTACCTGGGATTTGACAGCATCACTCACAGCAGTGGCTGCATCCACCAAATCTCTAGTTTTGGACTTGTTGACATCCAATCCAAACTTCTCAGCACTCACAAACGCATAAAGAGCTCCACCATAACTGATGTCCACAGTGATGGACTCATATCCTGGTACAGAGACACTCACATCTAGAAAAACAAGGATAGCAAAGAATTAAATTGACTAATAAAATTCAAACTTTTGCAATTTCTTTTATGATCGCATTGCCATGCTCTGATCATGGTTGTCTATACCTGTAGCGAAAGCAAAGGCTGGCACACTGAGAAATCTGACAGCTCCGGTTTTCCCATTGGAATATTGTGTAAAGGCCTTCACTAAGCCACAGGGGCAGTGTATGTTTATCTGCGTCTCGGGTGAAGTGGGCTCTTTAATCAAACCATAATCCACCGCAAAGCGCCCGAGCGCAATGACAGCGTGGCCGCACATAGTGCTATACCCTTCATTGTGCATGAACAAGACGCCGAGATCAGCCTCTGCTAACTCACTTCTGACCAGAAGGGCTCCGTACATATCATAGTGACCACGGGGCTCAAACATTAAGACCTTGCGAAGATGATCGAGATGCTCTCTCACATAACGTCGTTTGGCAAGGATGGTGTCCCCCTTCACTTCTGGAAACCCGCTCAGGATAATGCGCAGCGGCTCTCCACCTGTGTGCATGTCCACTACTGATAAAACAGACCCGGAGTGAGGGGGCAGCTTTGGGAACTCCATGATCACTCTGTAGTAAAAATAAATGAATGAATACATAAATAATGAAAAACAGATTTGCAATAGTCTCAAAACAACTGTATCTTTCTGATTCATCTTTTTTAGGGTACTTTGATTTAACATGCAATGATTTTTAAAATGTTACAGGTTTATGCTAATGAAAACTGTCACATGAAATTTATGACAAAAGACAGTGCAGTTTTTTTTGTGCCACCAAGTATATATAAAAAAGAATAAAAAACTTTTAAAAATAAAGTCTTCAAATATGACATAATTGTACATAAATAATGTGTAAACAGGTTATTAGCTTAAAAATTAAATTGGTTAAAGTAAAGCTGACAGGTGACATTGTAAAGATAACTCATAATACTGAAGAGGTACATTAACTAAAAAGATTTCATGATGTTCATTGTAATGGACTCTCAACGTACAGTAATCAAAACTGTACTGTCAAACTGCTAAATGTGATTTTAGTAATAATCCTCCTACAACTGTTGTCCAATCATCACAGTTATATTATTATCCGACCATTATTGACAAAAGTGGTCAAATGTAAAAGTTTTGCATTCGGCAAACTATATAACAAGAAGCTACTGCGATGCTTTGAATCTGCATTGACACTCAACCTTATGTAGGCTATGTCTTTCTGGTAACATCAAAGCTGTCGGTGGAATATGGTACTATGATTAAAATCTCTGAGATCTAAGAAGGCCATATTATTTTACTACTGTAGCTCTAAAGGATTGTCCATGAATCAATAAAAAAAAAAAAACAAAAAAAAAAAAAAAAAAAAAACATGTTTAATCTTCATGATTTTTTTTTTTTTTTGGTACCATAAACAAACATATTTTCCTTAAAGGGGAACTTTAGCCCCATTGTACCCTAATTCTAAAGCCTTTATGCAGAAATACACAGTAACACAGTTGTCAGAATTGTGTACAGCGCTAGTTTTACTGAAATAATTTGAGATATGAAGCAGCATCTTACCGTCACAGCTTTGCACTGTTGATAGGCTAACTTACTTATGAGAAAGACAGAAAGTTTAGTAAACACGTCATCGGAAATATTATCGAATGTTTTATGTTTTTACGACTGTTTATTAAAAAAACTGAAATGTGAAACTTACTTTTAAATGGAACAACTCTGTCATCGGAAATATTATCGAATGTTTTATGCTTTTACGACTGTTTATTAAAAAACTGAAATGTGAAACTTACTTTTAAATGGAACAACTCTTATAAATCTGCTCTTTTAACCACTTCCTTTGATTTTGCTTTTCCAAATTTCAATGTGCAGTGGCTCTTTATTGCCTCTCTGTGGCCTGGATGAGAATGAAAGCTACTTTTTTTCTTCTTTTTTTTTTTGCAAGTTACAGATTATAATTACAAATAAAAATACAAAACAAAGAACAATGACGGTTACATTACATTATCACAAAGTGTATCATACTAGCTTATATGTATTACTACCATTAAAGAGTCTTACATGCAATATCATTTTTTATTTATTTTTTCTGTGATGATAAAGCTGTATGAGCAAAACAAATGCAGTATTGAGGTAAGAAATGTGCTGTAAACCACAGCCAACATTTCTCAATTAACTGATCAGACAAATCATTAATAATTCACCAGACCTGTACCCAACACTGACTGCACAACTGATTAATTTTAATTTCGTTAATCTAGCCAATTTAGTTAATATTTTTATTTTCTAAAGTTTATATATATAACTTAGATCTCTTTTATTTATTTTGACTTATACTTTTATCACTTTTTGACAAGGTAACGCAAGGTATCATCATATAAATGTATATAATATATATATATATATATATATATATATATATATATATATATATATATATAAATAAATAAGTATATATAATCTTCTGTCACAATTGATATTCTTCGCGTTTTTTTTTTTTTCTATACACAAGGCTTGGCCTCAATCTTGATAATTATCCAATCAGAATAAAAAAAAAGTGTATATTACATTATATGATCTCTTATTCATGCAAATGCTTTAAAACAATTCATGTGCGACAAAAGTGTGACTGTGACACACACTGAGAAGGGGGGGTGGGAGGAGGGGGGGTGGGAGGAGGGGGGGGGGCCCAACTGCAATGAACCAGCTTTGGGGGGGCCCAGCTTGCAAAAGGTTGAGAACCCCTGAATTAGGGAATGAACCTCAGGCAGTTCAGCGAAAAGAGGAGGCGTGTTCCGGCGCAAACGTTCAAGCGCGTCTGCTTTTAAAGGGAATGTGAGAAGACGCCCTGATTGGTTTATTTCACGTTACGCCCAAACCACACCTATGAGTAATGTAGCTACTTCAGACCAACCCATTTTAGATTTGTGTTGGGCGCAAGAGTCATTTATCCCGCCGGTATAAAAGCAACAGTGCCTGAGAACCGCCCACAAAGTTACTAGCGTTTCGCGTTTGATACTTGCGTTTCAGATTGTTAAAATAGGGCCCTTCTCATTTTACTGTCATGTGTCAGAGCTTTATATGTTTTCCAAGCAATGTTATTTCCACTTCGTTCTTGTTATCAATCTCACCTCTGGACAGGTTTACTTTTTTCCCAGACGCATGTCTTATTTGACTGACATCTGTCTAGTCAAGTCAAGTCATCTTCATTTATATAGCGCTTTTAACAATGTAGATTGTTCCAAAGCAGCTTTACATTGAGAATAGGAAATTAAAGTAAAGTGTTTTGGCTTTATAGCAGCTCTAGAATAAAGTTATTGTCCACCTAAAGTTAGTTTGATTGATTCACTTCCGTCGCAACGATCATTAGTTATTAACTTAGGGGCCGCTAACACGACACCGTACCAGCAAACATGCTCCTTTGGGGCCCGAATGGGGCCCTTGCGGGCAGCCCACTGTGGGCCCAGATACCGGCGTGAAATGCGGGGCACATGTGGGCTGGCCCACATTAAGTAGAGTGGGCCCCCATTGGGGCCAGTTGTGGGCCCACAGCAAGCCCACGCTGTGGGCAAAGTACTGTGGGTACATTGGGTTAAGTGTGGGCATACTGTGGGTACATTGGGTTAAGTGTGGGCATACTATGGGTACACTGGGAAAAATGTGGGCATACTGCGGACAATGCAAAGATGTGTTGTAATATACCTGTGGCCTTAACAAACAACAAGATTCGTTTGGTTGTACAATTTTATTTGCCACAATACATGCAAAATAATTGCACTTGTTGAAAGTCGAAGTAGTACATTAGAAGTCATATGTTTCAAATGATTTCATTTATTCACAGTCATGTAAAAAAAAAAAAAAAAAAATATATATATATATATATATATATATATATATATATATATACACACACACACAATACAATACTTTACCGTTCAAAAGTTTGGGGTCAGTAACATTTTTTAAATACTTTTGAAAGAAATCCCTTCATCTCATATTGTTGCAACTTAAAATAACTGTTTTCTGTTTTAATCTATTTTAATAAATAATAAAAATTTTTTACAATAATTACAAAAACATTGTAATTATTCCTGGGATGTTAAAAATTTATTTTCAGTAGCCAGCATCCAGTCGTCGACATGTAAATCGTGAAAAAAAATCCACGAACGAATGAACAGAACTGTCATTTTAGCATTTATTTTAAATAGATTTTGAAAAAAAGTTAAAAAAAAAAGTAAAAAAAAAAAAAGTATAAAAAAGCGTATAAAACCACATCACAACACATTAAGGTGGATTATGAATCCTCTAATAAAATAAATCAATCCCCTCGGATACCAGAAGATCTTTACCAGATCTCCAGTTTTCTGGTTCCCTTTCGTGGTCACTCCGAGTTACGTCGGATGACGACGAATGGGGTTTCGCTTAGAAAGCCTATCACCTTCGAGTATATAAAACGAGCCAATGGCAATGAAATGCCATGGGTCTGCGTAATTTGCATAGCGTAACTCCACCCCACCCTGGGGGTATATAAGGAAGTACGCTGGCAACATGCAGATATGTTTTCGCTTCGGAGCCGAGAGCTATTCTTCACTCCACTGAAGCCTGATTCCTGAGTTACTCTTCATCTCTGTATCCTTCGAGACGAGCGAACTCTCCGGTGTTGGTGTGACGGCGATCTCCAGCGAGTGCACATTACCCTGCTGATCTGGTCAGTGATCTGACAGATAGTGTGTTTCTCCCTGGTCGCTTCAACATCCGCAGAGTTTTTCCTCTCACAAAAAGAGCTTGCACGCTGCTTTGTGTGTTTGGGCATTGATCACGCTAAAGCAGCGCTTGTGGATGACTCATGTTCTCACTGTGGGAACATGACCATCTCCGTGCTACGGTCGAGACTCAATGAACTCACTCGAGTGAGAGTCCCCTCATCCACACCCCAATCTACGGTCTCCCCGAGAGGCTGTACTTCGGCTGGTGGCCAGGGTGACCTGAGGGTGACGGTGTGAAACAACCGCCGATTCGTCCACGGTCCACACCCCCCTCTCCAGCCCTCTACGGAGGCCCCGCGAATCTCATTTGGCACTCCAGAGGAGGATGCAATGTCGATCGCTGCATCACAAGGTGGGCAGGAGTCCTCGGGAAGTGAGGATTCGGCTGTGCTGCCACCTTCGGGTGTCTGATCTCGAGATGACGGCCATGCTTTCCCGGGCAGCCGCGGCCATTGGGCTCGAGTGGTCCCCGCCAGCGTCCAACCCCAATACCTTTCTTCCCGGATGTGCATGAGGAGGTCACGCGGTCCTGGAAGACACCATTGTCTTCCAGCGATCGTTCGTCGACCTCCTCCACCTTTCCTCCCCTCGATAAGGCCGCTGCTTGTGGGTACACTGGGGTTCCCCCGGTGGAACGTTCTGTTGCGATGCAGCTGTGTCCGGCAAGCGCTTCCTCTCGTGGTGACCCTAAGCACCCATCCAAAGCCTGTAGATTTTTGTCTACTTTGGTGGCCCCAACGGCCTGCTGCTGCCTCCACCCAGCCGTCGGCACAGAATCCTCAGCCTGCTCGCCGCCGAGGGCGCCCTCCTGCGGCTCCCGCCCCTCCCGCACGGCCCCAGCAGCAGCCTCCACCCGGGACGCGTCGTGGAGGAAGCCGCAGGAAGGCGCCACAGCCCTCTCCGGCCCCGCGCCCTGCTAAACACCAGGCTAAGCGGCGCCCCTGAGACGGGCTGCTCAGGATTGGCGATCAGTTCTTCACAGGAGGTGGTAGCAGGGCCACTCCTTCCCCCGGTGGAGGGCCGGGGGAGAATCTTTTGTTCTCCACTCCCCGCTGCCTGTCCAACGACGGGCAGTACCCTAATGTTGTCTCGATCGCAACCAAAACCATCAGCTACGCGATTCAGTTCGCGCGGTCTCATCCCCGCTTCAGGGGAGTCCGCTTCACTATGGTCGGTGTCAATGCCCCTGTCATGAGAGCGGAGGTCACCACCCTACTGGCGAAGGGTGCGATCGAGACTGTCCCTCCAGCCGAGATGAAGTCCGGCTTCTACAGCCCTTACTTCATTGTACCGAAGAAATCCGGTGGGTTACGGCCAATCCTCGACCTGCGCGTCTTGAACCGCTCCCTTCACAGGCTGCCATTCAAGATGCTTACGGCCAAACGCATCCTCCAGTGCGTGCGGCCACAGGATTGGTTTGCAGCGATCGACCTGAAGGACGCCTACTTCCATGTCTCCATTTTACCTCGACACAGACCGTTCCTATGGTTTGCTTTCGAGGGGCGGGCATACCAGTACACGGTTCTCCCATTCGGGCTAGCCCTGTCTCCTCGTGTCTTCACGAAAGTCATTGAGGCAGCCCTTGTTCCCCTCCGGGAACACGGGGTTCGCATCCTGAATTATCTCGACGACTGGCTAATCCTAGCTCACTCTCGAGATCAGGTTTGCGAACACAGGGACCTAGTGCTTCGGCACCTAGCTCGTCTGGGCCTTCGGGTCAACTGGGAGAAGAGCAAACTCTGCCCCGTGCAGAGGATCTCTTTTCTCAGTATGGAGATCGACTCGGTCGCCATGTGCGCGCAGCTTACGAGTGAGCGCGCGCAGTCACTGCTGACTTGTCTTCGTCCGCTCGGACTGCTTCATATGAGACCGCTTCAGCTTTGGCTTCGCGATCGAGTCCCGAGGTGGGCATGGCAACACGGCACACTTCAAGTCCCAGTGACTCCGGCCTGCCGTCAGACCTTCACCCCGTGGACGAACCTCAGTTTTCTACGGGCCGGAGTGCCCTTAGAACGAGTTTCCCGGCATGTTGTTGTATCAACAGATGCCTCCACCATGGGCTGGGGTGCCATGTGCAATGGACATGCTGCAGCGGGCTCCTGGACAGGACCCCAGCGCCTTTGGCATGTCAATTGCCTCGAGTTGCTGGCTGTACGTCTCGCCCTGCACCGCTTCTGTGCGTTGCTCAGGGGTCAGCACGTACTAGTCCGATCAGACAATACCGCGACAGTAGCATACATCAACCATCATTGTGGTCTACGCTCCCCGCCGTATGTCGCAACTCGCTCGCCACCTCCTTATATGGAGTAAGAAGCATCTGAGGTCGCTTCGAGCCATTTATATCCCGGGAAACCTGAACCTGGCGGCTGACGAGCTGTCTCGGCTTCGGCCTCTCGCTGGAGAATGGAGACTCCATCCCCAGATGGTCCAGCTGATTTGGGATCAGTTCGGGGACACGCAGGTAGATCTGTTTGCCTCCCACGACTCGTCCCACTGCGACCTGTTTTATTCCCTGACCGAGGGCACGCTCGGCACGGATGCACTGGCGCACAGCTGGCCGCGGGCCTACGCAAGTATGCGTTTCCCCCAGTAAGCCTTCTTGCGCAGACCTTGCGCAAGATCAGGGAGGACGAGGAGCAGGTCATTTTGGTTGCCCCATATTGGCACAACCGGACCTGGTTCTCAGAACTAGTACTCCTCGCGACAGCACCTCCCTGGCCAATTCCTCTGAGGAAGGACCTGCTTTCTCAGGGACGGGGCACCCTCTGGCACCCTTGTCCCAGTGTATTTTTTCTTCTGTGTTGGTTGGCTCAGCAGTGGGTCTAGTTGTTTTCTTGAGGTTGTGGCTTCATATGCAGGTGAGGAGGTCGGTGCATATGGGTCTCGGGACAGCCATCAAGTGGTATCTGCACAGAGGAAGAAAGAAAACAAAAGACGACAGAGCAGTATTTGTTCAAACACTAGGGTTGTATCCTTTTCTAAGTCTGCTATTGTTGTTCCTTCTTTCCCTATTTCTTAATTCCAGCGACACCTAAAGAACAGTGAGGTGAGGATGGACTAGTAGATGGGGAAGGCTTATGAGGGAGTCTTCACCGCAGGATTGGCCCCCAAAGCCTGTTGCATTCGGTTCTTCCCTGGGCTCCTCACTGGTCCATGTCCTATCCTATCCCTGTAGGTGGGGAAACAACTTTACAGGGTGACACATGAGTCCAGGTTTTCCTTCCCTGACACAATACTGCAGCTGCTGTAATCAACATCACTTGATGTGGTCCGTGCCACTTAGGCTCTAATGGCTTGTTTCTGAATTACTTTATCATGACCCATTGACCTGGGATGATTGTGTGCCCACCTTCTGGTGGAGTCTGCCAACAAGACTCAACTCTCTATCCGGGCACTCTGTACTACCTTTGTGAGGTGTTCACAGTTAAGTCTTCTATTTCTGCAGCTTGAGCTGAAAAATTATCTGGAAGGCGACCTGAAGCTACCACGTCAGTGGTGGAAGTTACTGCATAACCTGCTCGTCTGTTACCTTCTATGACTTGTGCTGAACCATCAACTAACATGAAGTTTCAATCTGGATTCAGAAAATTCAGTCTGGAAATCTTTGTTCAGCTGGAAGTTTCGCTCTGGATTCCAAAAGATGCAGTCTGGAAAGCAGATCTTTGTTTGAGCTTGAAGTTTTCAATCTGGATTCAGGTGAGGAAGCTGGAAAGATTCAGTCTGGCAATCTTTGTTTAGCTGGAAGTTTCGCTCTGGATTCCAAAAGATGCAGTATGGAAAGCAGATATTTGTTTGAGCTTGAAGTTTTCAATCTGTATTCCGGTGAGGAAGCTGGGACTCTATCCGGGTCACGGCGCCAAAACTGTTGGAAACTCAGAATCGAAGACCAGGAGACTTGGTTCTTTCTTCAGCAGGATTCTTTATTGAGAACACGAGCTGTCGGTAGCTGCAGTCACCAAAGTCTAATTTAAAGTAACTTTACATGGTATCTTATAGGCATTTTAGGAGGAGGGACTTTTGGAGGTGGAGACAAATTCAAACAAAGCATACAAAGGTAGGGAGGATTTGATTCTATCAAGCGAAAACCGGTTTGGCAGGTTATCTGGCTTGCTCAAGAGAAACAGACCCAATCAGCATAACACTCTATTGCAGGGTTCACCAATCTCGGTCCTGGAGGGCCGATGTCCTGCAGAGTTTAGCTCCAACCCCAATTAAACACACCTGAACCAGCTTATCAAGGTCTCACTAGGCATACTAGAAACTTTCAAACAGGTGTGTTGGAGCTGGTTGGAGCTAAACTCTGCAGGACAGCGGCCCTCCAGGACCGAGATTGGTGAACCCTGCTCTATTGCATTGCTAATCCAATCAGCCTAATGATTCAACGTCTGGGCCAGGGGCTCCGAAAGCCATTTGCAGAACAAAAGGTGAGAGTCTCAGTGATCTGACTCATTTAACTTACAATGGAGAAAACAGGAATTGCAACTTTGCTGAGCAGAATCATTCGTGTGATATCATCATCTTAACCTTAAAAGCTAAATACAATATTCTTTACCGTGATGTTATGTACGGAAGCATATTTGAAATAGATTCTTAAATTTGTTATTCCACAGGATCCAGTGGGATTTTCATTGTATGAACAAAACAGATTAAACATAATTCAAAATATATTCTTTTGCATTCCACAGAAAAAAGTAAATACATGTTTGGTACAACATGAAGATCAATCCTTTTAATGTCTTTATCAAGAAATCATTGATAGCTTTAACTTGCAGCCTGAATATGTCATTTTTATTTAAAAAAAAAAACAGAGAATCTACCTGACATTCAAAAATGTACTTACACAGAAAAAGAGTGACCTGTGACTGAGTGGCTCTTTTGGGTTTATTTAGCTGTTTGACACACATCACAATTGAGGAAAAAAGAGAGAAGACAACTGAATATTAGTCAAATATTACATAAATCTATACAAATAAAAATTATTCTTTTTTCATCAGTGATTGTTGACTAATTAATATGTCAGGAGTTCTCAACTCTGGTCCTCGAAGTGCACTGTCTTGCAGTTTATGTCCAGACCTGATCAATCTCACTTGCTCTTTTAACCAAAAGAGCTCGATTAGCTTGTTCAGGTGTGCTGGACCAGGGTTGGTGCTAAAGTCTGCAGGACAGTGGTCCTCAAGGGCCAGAGCTGAGATCCCCTGCAAAATGTTCTGAACATGACTAGATCGATCACTTGACTAGATCGATCACAGTGGTGTCCAGTCCTGGTCAAGGAAGAGTTTAGCTCCAGCCTGTCTGCAGTGTCTGCTGATCCTGAAGACCTCGATCAACTGGTTCAGGTCTGCTTAACTGGGGTTGGAGCTAAATTCTGCAATCAGGATTAGATGGCAATAAATACTGAAAAGTGAGAGGACAAACAACATTTCAAATACAGTATTTGTTCAGGGGGTGAGGAACATCTAATTTAAAAAAATTTATTCCCAAAATATTAACATAACATAAGCAAAATGTTTATGAAAATACAGTTATTTATATGGTGCAAAAAAAGTTTTTGTAAATGTCTATGACAAATCTAGAATGCAAAAACTGAGAATATGTCAGACAGTGATTCCAACAGAATACTTAAACAGAGCAGCACCAATTATCTGATTACAAAACAAACATTTATATTTCAGTCAAATATTTACAGTATCTGTATGGACAAACGTTCTGATGAAATTTATATATTCAAAAGAAATTATTACATTAATGATATTAAATGAATGAATAGTATTTCATGGTATTTGGTTCACCCAGGTTCCTAACCGACGACAAAGACTTGACAGAGCAGCCATCAAGTGTTAGACAGTATTCTAGATTATTATGTGAGGAAGTTTTTTGTCCAATAATTAGAATCTCTGTTTTTTCAGAATTAAGTAGTAAGAAATTACTAGTCATCCAATTTTTTATATCACCTATACATTCTGTTAATTTAGTGAATCGGTAAGTTCCATCAGGGCGTGAAGAAATATAGAGCTGAGTATCAATCGGCATAACAGTGAAAACTAATTCCATGCTTCCTAATGATATCTCCCAAGGGTAGCATGTACAGAGTGAAAAGCAACGGTCCTAGTACTGAGCCTTGTGGTACGCCATACTGAACTTGTGATCGATAAGACATCTCTTCATTTACTGCTACAAACTGATAACGGTCAGATAATTATGATTTAAACCATGCTAATGCAATTCCGCTAATGCCAACATAATTTTCGAGTCTATGTAAAACTTGTGGTCAATAGTATCAAATGCAGCACTAAGATCGAGTAACACAAATAGAGAGATACAACCACGATCGGATGATAAGAGCAAATAATTTGTAACTCTAATGAGAGCAGTCTCAGTACTATGGTACGGTCTAAATCCTGACTGAAAATCCTCACAGATATAATTTCTTTCTAAAAAGGAACACAGTTGTGAGGATACCGCCTTTTCTAGTATCTTTGACAGAAAAGGTGGATTCCAGATCGGCCTGTAATTGACTAATTCTGTACGATCAGATTGCGTTTTTTTAACAAGCGGTTTAATCATTGCCAGCTTAAAAGTTTTTGGTACGTATCCTAATGACAAAGATGAATTAATGATATTAAGAAGAGGATCTATGACCTCTGGAAGCATCTCTTTCAGTAGCTTAGTCGGTATAGGGTCTAACATACATGTTGTCGATTTAGATGATTTAACGAATTCTTCCTCATCTATAGCAATGAATGAATCAAATTTTTCCTTAGGGACACTACAATGCACTGCCTGATGCGATACTGTAGTAGACGGTTGCATAGTTATAATTTTCTCCCTGATGTTATCAATCTTGTAAGTGAAGAAGTTCATAAAGTCATTACTGCTGTGCTGCTTGGAAACTTCTGGGCTTGAAGCTTTATTTTTCGTTAGTTTAGCCACTGTTTCAAATAAATACCTAGGGTTTTGTTTATTCTCTTCTAATAGGGTTGAAAAATAAGCAGATCTAGCATACCTCTCTGTATGCAATCAAGCACCTCCCCCTTTGCCTTTCAGATGAGGTTCATGTTTATAACAGTAATCTTACGGGGTGGTCTCATTTAAAGTAATGTAATCGTTTGGTTTTAGCTAGGTTTCTGTCAAACTCAGCACATCTAGATTATAGACTGTAATCATATCATTAACAATAAGTGCTTTTGAAGTAAGGGATCTAATATTCAGCAACCCAAGCTTTATCATTTGCTCATTTGTATTATATCTGTTTTATTTGTTGAACATCAATTAAATTTTTACCCTTAGATGGGTGTGGAAGTTTTTTGCATGTCCTAATTCGGGGAACAGACACAGTCTCTATATGATGATATCTAGGTGAAAGAGGCTCTATGTGATGGGATTTATCTGACCTTGGTGACGTGAGACAGCTAGCAGACGGTCGGTTTAGCCAGTCTGTCTGCTTCCTGACCTGAGCCCCAGATTGTCATGTTTGAGCTCTAAGACTATGTGCCATATTACTAGAGAGAAGAGCAACACCATCCCAGGAGGGATGAATACCATCTCTTTTCAACAGGTCAGGTCTGCCCCAAAAACTTTTCCAATTGTCTATGAATTCTATATTATTTTGCAGACACCACTTAGACAACCAGCCATTGAGTGAGGACAATCTACTAAGTGTCTCATCACTCCTTCGAACAGGAAGGGGGCCAGAGCAAATTACAGTGCCTAACATCGTACTTGCGAGTTCACACACCTCTTTAACATTAATTTTGGTGATCTCCGACTGGCGGAGTCGAACATCATTTGTGTCGACGTGAATAATAATCTTAGAGAATTTACAATTAGCATTATCCAGCACTTTTAAATTTGCTTTGATGTCAGGCGCTCTGGCTCCCGGCAAACATGTGACAACATTTAAAGACAATCTAATACTTATATATATGTATATATATATATATATATATACAGTATATACAGTATACTGTATATACAGTATATATATATGATCATCTTTATTCCAGCTGGTCTAGGTCTTCAATAGATGCGAGTGGAAAGACGTTATCCGATTCATCATTCTGCATGCATCTGCGGCAAAAAGCTAGTCAAGTCAAGTCAAGTCATCTTCATTTATATAGCGCTTTTAACAATGTAGATTGTTCCAAAGCAGCTTTACATTGAGAATAGGAAATTAAAGTAAAGTGTTTTGGCTTTATAGCAGCTCTAGAATAAAGTTATTGTCCAGCTAAAGTTAGTTTGATTAATTCACTTCCGTCGCAACGATCATTAGTTATTAACTTAGGGGCCGCTAACATGACACCGTTTTAACAGAAAACTCTCAAGTTCTTTTTGCGCAAACTTCAAAAACGCGAAGCAGTGAGAATGCCGATGGCGTGCACATGCGTATTACAAGTTCAGTCTATAGGTATGTGCGTTTATATGTGCGCAGGCATGTAGTTCTTCCCTACAAATCAACCCTCAACATACTACTTGTCTGGCCTTAAAATTAATACAGAATTTTATCGCTTCCACATAGCCACGCGAACCGGAATTATCCCGACAACGCTTTATCTGTAGATAGGTAAAGGGAGGGGAGGGAGACCTTCACAAGGAAGAGCCTAGTTGACATTTCAGTACTGCACTGTCGTCGTGTCCAAGAGCAGGTCCTACATCAGATCTGGATACAGACTGGATCCGGCGGACTGCGGTAAACCTCGGGATAAACAGAGAGACTAATATTAGCGTAGACGCCATTCTTCTTATGATGTAACGCAGGGTTCACCAAACTCGGTCCTGGAGGGCCGCTGTCCTGCAGAGTTTAGCTCCAACCCCAATTAAACACACCTGAACCAGCTAATCAAGGTCTCACTAGGCATACTAGAAACTTTCAAACAGGTGTGTTAGAGCTGGTTGGAGCTAAACTCTGCAGGACAGCGGCCCTCCAGGACCGAGATTGGTGAACCCTGATGTAACGAGTACATCAGGATTTATGGGAAGTGTTCCCGGTTCCAGCTGACCTAATCTATGCAGCCTAACATTGAATTATAACAGTCTATAATGTGTTATGTGTATGCTAGGTCAAAGAAATGTGTTTTTAGTCTAGCTTTGAACTGACAGAGTGTGTCTGCTTCCCGGACAATGTTAGGAAGACTGTTCCAAAGTTTTGGTCCTAAATAGGAAAAGGATCTACCGCCAGCAGTTGATTTTGATATTCAAGGTATTATCAACTGGCCGGAATTTTGAGATCGCAATAGACGTGAAGGACTATAATGCGTTAAGAGCTCGATCAAGTACTGTGGAGCTAAACCATTTAGTGCTTTGCAAGTAATCAGCAATATTTTAAAATTTATACAATGTTTAATAGGGAGCCAGTGCAGTGTTGACAAAACTGGGCTAACATGGTCATACTTCCTGGTTCTGGTAAGAACTCGAGCTGCTGCGTTTTGGACCAGCTGTAATTTGTTTATTAAGCGTGCAGGGCAACCACCCATAATAGCATTACAATAATCTAGCCTTGATGTCATGAACACATGGACTAATTGTTCTGCATTTGTCAAAGAGAGCATATGACGCAATTTAGATATATTTTTAAGATGGAAAAATGCGCTTTTACAGATACTAGACACGTGACTTTCAAATGAAAGATTGGTATCAAAGAGCACACCCAGGTTCCTAACCGACGACGAAGACTTGACAGAGCAGCCATCAAGTGTTAGACAGTATTCTAGATTATTACGTGACAAACTTTTTTTGTCCAATAATTAGAATCTCTGTTTTTTCAGAATTAAGTAGTAAGAAATTACTAGTCATCCAATTTTTTATATCACCTATACATTCCATTAATTTAGTGAATCGGTAAGTTCCGTCAGGGCGTGAAGAAATATAGAGCTGAGTATCAATCGGCATAACAGTGAAAACTAATTCCATGCTTCCTAATGATATCTCCCAAGGGTAGCATGTACAGAGTGAAAAGCAACGGTCCTAGTACTGAGCCTTGTGATACGCCATACTGAACTTGTGATCGATAAGACATCTCTTCATTTACTGCTACAAACTGATAACGGTCAGATAAGTATGATTTAAACCATGCTACTTCTTGTCAAGTGACCCATGGAGACTGCTCATGCCAATTTTCACGCTTGTATCATAAACTGAACGATTATATCACTTAGCCGCTCCACTATAATGCCATTCCACTAATGCCAACATAATTTTCGAGTCTATGTAAAAGAATGTTATGGTCAATAGTATCAAATGCAGCACTAAGATCGAGTAACACTAATAGAGAGATACGACCACGATCGGATGATAAGAGCAAATCATTTGTAACTCTAATGAGAGCAGTCTCAGTACTATGGTATGGTCTAAATCCTGACTGAAAATCCTCACAGATATTATTTCTTTCTAAAAAGGAACACAGTTGAGAGGATACCGCCTTTTCTAGTATCTTTGACAGAAAAGGTAGATTCCAGATCGGCATGTAATTGACTAATTCTGTACGATCAAGTTGCGTTTTTTTAAACAAGCGGTTTAATCATTGCCAGCTTAAAAGTTTTTGGTACGTATCCTAATGACAAAGATTAATTAATGGTATTAAGAAGAGGATCTATGACCTCTGGAAGCATCTCTTTCAGTAGCTTAGTCGGTATAGGGTCTAACATACATTCTTCCTCTTCTATAGCAATGAATTAATCAAATTTTTTCTTAGGGACACTACAATGCACTGCCTGATGTGATACTGTAGTAGACGGTTGCATAGTTATACTTTTCTCCCTGATATTATCAATCTTGTAAGTGAAGAAGTTCATAAAGTCATCACTGCTGTGCTGCTTGGAAACTTCTGGGCTTGAAGCTTTATTTTTCGTTAGTTTAGCCACTGTTTCAAATAAATACCTAGGGTTTTGTTTATTCTCTTCTAATAGGGTTGAAAAATAAGCAGATCTAAATTACAGCAACACCTCCCCCTTTGCCTTTCAGACGAGGTTCAGTTTATAACAGTAATCTTACGGGGTGGTCTCATTTAAAGTAATGTAATCGTTTGGTTTTAGCCAGGTTTCTGTCAAACACAGCACATCTAGATTATAGTCTGTAATCATACCATTAACAATAAGTGCTTTTAATAAGTAAGGGATCTCATATATTTAGCAACCCAAGCTTTATCATTTGCTCATTTGTATAATATCTGTTTTTTTTATTTGTTGAACATCAATAAAATTTTTACCCTTAGATGGGTTTGGAAGTTTTTTGCATGTCCTAATTCGGGGAACAGACACAGTCTCTATATGATGATATCTAGGTGAAAGAGGCTCTATGTGATGGGATTTATCTGACCTTGGTGACGTGAGACAGCTAGCAGACGGTCGGTTTAGCCAGTCTGTCTGCTTCCTGACCTGAGCCCCAGATTGTCATGTTTGAGCTCTAAGACTATGTGCCATATTACTAGAGAGAAGAGCAACACCATCCCAGGAGGGATGAATACCATCTCTTTTCAACAGGTCAGGTCTGCCCCAAAAACTTTTCCAATTGTCTATGAATTCTATATTATTTTGCAGACACCACTTAGACAACCAGCCATTGAGTGAGGACAATCTACTAAGCATCTCATCACTCCTGCAAACAGGAAGGGGGCCAGAGCAAATTACAGTGCCTAACATCGCACTTGCGAGTTCACACATCTCTTTAACATTAATTTTGGTGATCTCCGACTGGCGGAGTCGAACATCATTTGTGTCGACGTGAATAATAATCTTAGAGGATTTACGATTAGCATTAGCCAGCACTTTTAAATTTGCTTTGATGTCAGGCGCTCTGCAAACATGTGACAACATTTAAAGACAATCTAATGCTTGTTTTTTCTGATATTTTAACAGAAAAAAAATTTAGACTTAGCCCGTCTTCTCTCTCTGTGTGCGTACGTTTGTTAGAGAGAGCTCGCGCAGCACTGAGACAATGGTAGGCTATTTTTAAATCCAGTAATTAACACGCTAGTTTTCATACTAAATGAATATGTAACATAATTAGGTACTTTAGTTATTATTAACACAATAACATTACACATTCATGCTACATTTACATACAACACTGAGAATGAATAAATAAACGCCTGTTTCTCCAGACTCGCAGTTGTCAGTCATCCACAAGTCAGAGCACTTTCATAATAACTAGGCTAGCCATAGCGATTTCAAGTTTATTTAGATGATATTGTTCCGAGTGACCATGAATGACAGAGCGTATTTTTAAAGTTAATCCATGCGATCACGCAGAGGATTATGTTAACTCAATTCAATATTTCAACTTTCCACATCTCCCCCAGCCTGTTTACCATAAGGAGTCAGAAGTACCGTGACTACTGTACTGTCTTCGCTTAAGAAATCCGTCAGACGGTGGGAGTGGAAGGGGGATCGAGCGGGATTCTGTATTGCTGTCAATTTACAGTCTCTTTTTAATCATAAGCCTTACGCATTTGTCAATCATCCCTGCTTGCTACTTGGGGAATGAACCAGCGCTATGACCGGTCGAACTCTTCTTCTGCTGTTGCTTGATTTGAGTACAGCGCGTGCACCAGGTTTTTGCGTGGTTTAGAGTGACAAATCGTACCAGCGTACTTTGAGTTCAAAATGCGGACAGGGTGGCAGGTCTGAGCCTGTTCTATCTCAAATAATGTATTTTGGATTTAAAGGCCTGAATTGATTAAACAAAAAAACTTCTCTTTTTCTTACTTTTTTGGCTTCTTTCTTCTTCATTCTCTGGGTATCTGCAAACCAGGGATGATCTAAAATGTTCTCTAAAGTGTAATGTTGCCTCTTTCCCTCAAGCTGCCGATAAAGCAGCCAACGAAGCTGCTGACATTCTGTGAAAGTTTTCAGAAGAGAGCGGATTAATCACGTTTGACCTTTCTGTAGTACACGTGAGGTGAATGTTACCATTACATGAAATACATTTGCTCATTTGTCATCAAGGTTTGGCACTAATCATTTTACTGTCACATTATGTGTCAGAGCTTTAAATGTTTTCTAAGCAATGTTATTTCCACTTCGTTCTTGTTATCAATCTCACCTCTGGACAGTTTTACTTTTTTCCCAGATGGATGTCTTATTTGATCGGTGAGATAATTCATTATGAAACTAGAGAAGTCTAAAGCTTTTCTCAATTCGGCACGCTGTCTTTCACTTCCTGCAAGCAATACATTTCCAGTGTTTAGTAAAACAACACCAGTCATCACCAGTCATCAGTGATCTGTGTTCAAAAAGCCAACTCACTTGCGAAGTAAACTTCGGAAAAGTTTACTAATTTTAGCTGCAGGGTTTTTGGGTTGATCAGTATCGATTCCATGTCTAATTCGTAAAAAACATCACGATCCATGGAGTGACGCATTGCAACAAAGATTTGCCACATGATGCGTTTCACTGTCTCTTCAGTCAGGCACCCTCTGTTTCTGCTGATGAACTCACTCAAGATCACACAGGCAGGAAGATGTTCCATTATCAGGACGTATCGGTTTTCCATGATGAAACGGTCGTATAACCGTATGATATGGTCGCAAGTTGGAGGCTTTTGCAATTTCAGCAATGTAGCCCCATCTTTGAAAATCTCAGGCTAAGGAAAAGAGATTGACAAAACATTTGATAATTTCAAATCTCATTAAAGAGTGAGGGAAATGAAAGATGAAAGCATTAGCTATGTTTCCATCATCCTGTTTTTATGCACATTTTGAAGTTTCGCATCAGAAACAAGTGATGGAAACGGCAAATGAAAAAAAAAGTCGCCAAAAAAATTTCACACTCGCTTGAGGTGGTTTTTGACTTGTGCGAAAAGGATTAATGCGAATAATATGAGATGGAAACGCATTTGCCAAATTAATTTGATTTATATTGAGCTATTCAAAATAAAACCATTCTCATCACACTTAAAACAGAACACATTTAAGGTTGTCAAAGGTTGCTCGTTCCTGCGCGATATGACAGTTTCACTTTACAGATTCTACGTTCTGCCTTTATGTTGTCTGTTATTAAAATGCATTCAAATATTACTTCGTTTGATTGTGTTACTGATCTTGTTTTCTGACCTGATATTAAGGATGAAAACAAATCAAAATAACATTAAGCTAGTGACTACTTGTCGTGTGGCTGAGCAGTGTAGCGAAAGGATAATCATATTATCCTTACTTGTATTAACATACAAAAATACAAAAAGGGAAAACGGCTCTCAGACGGGAACCGACTCTCACCGTTCTCTTAAAGCTGTTGCTCAATGAGTCGAACGACACACGTCACTACTGTTTCTGCTGATGGCATTTCATTGTTGGTTACTAGGTTACCAATACCACATTGTCCATGTGAAAAAAAAAAAAAAAAAAAAAAAACTTTACATGAACTTTATAACCGATGCTTCTAGGCTTTGGTTGTGTAATTCAGTTATATCTCGTACTATCTACATACCCCGAATTTAACAAACCAATTCTTACTAGAGAATTTCATCAAAAATAAAGTCCTGTCAACTTACTGCGTCACATGTGTCCCGAAATCTCCAAATATATTTGATGGTAACCTAAAAAATAAAAACAATTTTTGCAAATGCAAGTTAAACTTGTACATAATCATGTACAGTCTTTACATTTTTTAAACATTTTTTGATCAAAACTGTCAACACTGATGTTTATGGCAAGACTCAAAGTTCACAGAAGGAAACAAGAGACAAAACTTTTGGTTATGGAGAAAGAGCCACATACTTTCCGGCCGTCCGATCTTCTAATTCCTTTGTGAACAAGAAAATCAAATCTCCCAAACTCATAAGTCTTTCCCACTTTATAAAGAGACTTAAAGTATTTAAGTTGCAGTGTCAGTTCATTAGGAAACATCAAGGTCACTGAAAAACACACAGAAACAACGTGTTAACATACAGCATGAGACTGAACGCACCTGTGCAGATCAGGTGAGGAGCCAGTATGAGTGGAGATTACAAATAAAACCAGAACAACAGATTGAAATGGACAATCAGTTTACTCGCTACAAAAAAACTAGACTACAGCACTGCATGATAACTGGAGACTCACGGTCTGTTAACTCTGTGTGCTCCTGCGAAGGCTCTCGGTCAGGCACACAAGGACACACTTTCCTTATAAGGTTTTGGATGCCACTCTTTACAGCTTTCCCTGCTGTCCGGAAACAAGAACAGCCTTTCCTCCGTTTTGTGTGTTTTTCTGAAAGCAAAAAATATTGATTATGTAGAAGCCATTTATAGGTTTTTCAATATTGTCTTATATTGTCCCTTCTTGTCTGTTTTCTGGAGTCTGTGTGTGCCCTCTACAGGACGAACCATAGGATAATGCCACAGGTGTCTAATGAGATGGCGTGGTTTGTTGGGAGCACACACACAGTCTTTAACAGGGGAACTGAATCAACACTGAACTGAATTCAGCTGAACAATGACACTATTTTCTTTTTAGAGCAGCTTTACAGCCAAATTGAACTCTGTTTGCATCATTGATAATTTTCCTGTTTAACCCTGTAAAGCTGCTTTGAAACAGTCATTACTATATATAGCGCTATATTTGTAATGTTGATTTGACATTTGCAAAAGGTTTTTGCAATTTTAATGTTAAAGAGAGTGAAAGAGAATGATGTTTTTCTTTTAATCAAATACAGTAAATATAATTTACTTGTTATTTTGTGAAAATTAAAAATTGTGTTGTTAATAAATGTTAATATAGTGTATTTGTTCATTGTTAATACATAATTATATTAAAGTGTATTTGTTAATTTTATAATAAAAACCCTTAAAGGTGAACTAAGTAACTTTTTTACCTTAACTGAACAGCTTCAGAGTCATTGGAATGGTTATATTACTTATTTCGGGTTGAATGGTGGTCGTTTCGCACCCCCCTGGTGCCCGTGAGCGGAAAATACGCACTTGCAACTTTGAGCCGGCGGGCCGCCGGCCGCCGCGTCAGGAAGTCTCGCATGATATCAAGTCTCGCGATGTAAACAATTGCTTTACAGCCAAAAGAAATCTGCTAAAATGCTGTCATTATTGCGCTCCCTCACGCTGTTCGAACCCGAATGAAGAAGACGTTTTAAAGAATGTCCCATCTGCTTTGATGTCGTTGATCTATAGCCTCTGGTGTCCAAGAATCGCCTACGAGTTTTTACAACAGTGTTGTCAAATATCTATTCCGAAGCTGTGGGGGGAGCTCTAGAGAGAAACCTGCGAGCAAAAAGCGAGAATACAGCGAAGAAATCCCGAAGTTACTGAGCCCCGCTTTAATCTTTTTAAATGGTTGAATTTGTGTTTTACTGCCAGTTTCTGGGCCACATCTGGCCCAGGGACCCAGCCGACTCTCAGGCAGATATGTCTTACAGTGCCTGGGCCAGACCTGGGCCATGTCAATAAATAAGAGTCATTTTACAGGGTGTGGGCCACATCTGGGCCAGAGGAAGTTGTTTGAGTCCGTTTTCAGTGTGTTGGGCCAGTTTTGGGCCAGGGACCCAGCCAGAACTGGGCCAGAATTAAAGCAAGGATGAGGGTCAGAGGTGGACCAGACAAATTTTGCTATCTGGGCTGTGTATTTGACAGCATTAGCGCAATAAGACTCGAAAGATAACTTAGTCCAGAATCCAGGTGCTGTTTGACAGGCTTTTAGTGCGAGCTTTGGGTGTACGCGGCTACGCGCTCAGAAAAGCGCATGTTAGAACAGCAACAGCAAGCGAATGAAATGTTCAACCGGCAAGGCTTTAAATCACATGCAAATAATGAACTTTTGTGAATGGCAGTGTCCCGTGAGTGTAACTCTACCTCTCCCTTAACATAATGTGAATGTAACAGAACTGCAACTGATAGAATGTGCACAAAACTAAAAAATTTCTTCAAAAGCAGATTGTGGAGACATTTTAATCTTCCACGATCAAATATTGTGATATCGCACACCCCGTGTCCCACTGTTATTTCTGCATACATGTGAGTAATATTGATTTGTATTAATGTCCTCACTTACCTGTTGAGTTGTTTTGCGCAGGCGCATCTTTTGGGCTGCTGCTGGTTTTTCTCTCAGATAACACAGCAGTACTGGTCGATGGTTGAGCGTAATTGAACACTGGCTCTGTCTCAAGCGCATCAGTGCCTGGAGTCGGCTCTTGTCCGGGTGTTTGTGTCTCAGTCTCAAGCGGATCTGTTGCTGGCGTCGGCTCTTGTCCAGGTGTCCGTGTCTCTGTCTCCGTCTCAAGCGCATTAATGCCTGGAGTCGGCTCCCGTGTTTTTGGCTCGGTCTCAAGCGCATCAGTGCCTGAAGTCGGCTCCCGTGTTTGTGTCTTGGTCTCAAGCGCATCAATGCCTGGAGTCGGCTCCCGGGTAGTTGACGTGACGTGGCTTTTTCACCGTCACAGAAGATAAAAAATAATTTATTTCACATTTTAATCATTTAAAATACTGTAAATGGTTAAACATTTTCTTGTTTTACATGAATTTGTTGTTTTAATACCCAAGTTATTTTTTTTATTTTTTTACAACTTTGAGCCAAATCTCAAAATCGTCATATGGTGTGACGGTAGACAAAATTATTTCATAAATATTAACTTTTAGAAATAAAGAAAATAATGTTTAAAGCTACACTGTGTAACTTTTTTAGTTGATTCTTAGCAAAAAACACTTAGTTCTTTCAAAAATATATGTGCTCATTAATGTATAATTACTTCTTTCAAGTAATAAAGTATTCTCGTAAGTTTATAATCTGCCATTGAAAGTACATACGGGTGAGGTGTTCAAATGCCGGTCGCCATGTTGCCCCTCCATCTTGAAACTACATTGGCCAAAGAGGGACATACAAGCTTCGCCTTTCGCGTTTTTACACGCAGTGGCACAGTGACGAATGTGAGAGGGAGATTACTCGCGACTGCCGGCAGATTTGAAATAATAGGGCCACCGTAGGAGTTAAAATGCCTTTGGAATGGGAGGCGCTAGAAAGTAATATTTAGTTGGTAGTCATATACAATTTCACCGCTAGATGGGAGTAAATCCTACACCGTGTAGCTTTAAAAATCTTAATGAACACTCCTGGCATAATTGTGCAAGTGTCTATTTCACTAAGTGGTCATCACTTTTCCTATACATACATTTCTAAAAGTGTAGGAATTTCATAAAGTTTGTCACAGAAAAAAATGTCCTTTGGTGTTATGCAATAACCTGATATTAAGTTCATTTGGTTGAAAGACCCCATTCAAGGTCATGTGACTGAAGACCCCTATGAAGCCCATGAGCAGTGCATATGGTAAGTATTTCTCTCAGAATTGTTCAAATATTTAACTATGTTTTCAGACCACTGAAGTTGTTAAGTTTTTTTGTCCTTTGGTGTGACACCCCTAAATTTAATTTTTTAATTCAAATTTGTATTTTTAACAGCAGGACTATGTAATATTATGCAAATGTATCATGTCAATTGCTAATGACAGTTCAGCTAGTATTAGCATGGTTATTAACTGCCACAAAAGCTCAAATGTCCTTTGGTGTGACAGGAAATGCCACAGGAAATGTCCTTTGGTGTGACACTTTGGCCTGTCACACCATAGGACACATATTTCACACAATAGGACAAGACCTCCTTAAGAAGCTATTAAAACAAATAGATAAAGTTTCAACAAAAAACAAATGTCCTCCTTTATAATTGTTACAATAAACACTATATATATTCTGACTCTTTTTATGCAATGACTATCTTTGTCCTTTGGTGTGACATTTTGTCCTATGGTATGACAAACATAAAACAACAGAAAAATATACTTATTTTAAAATATCTTTTAAAAAAAGAGTCAAGTTTGGCATTAGGGGAGTAACAATAATATCTCCTCTTAGATAGGTACAATTTCAAACAGTTTTGTAAGGTTGGCGATAAAGTTTTATTGACATTCGTAGGGAAAAGTTTATCAAGTTCATCTATTCATGGTGAAAATGATTCTAATTAGTACTTTCATGTAAAATAAATATCACTTTAAGAAAATGATGTTTTAATAATGTGAACAATTCTGTCTCAAGAATTTTTTATGTTATTTAATATAATTTCTTAGTACTTTTTAAATGTCACACCATAGGACACATTTACAGTAGGCTACTGTTGAGTGAAAAAAATATGTAAAGTCGTTGACAAAATGAGTGACCACTACTATTTTCTGAAACTGCACTTTTCATACTCCATAAATATATGTATTTTTTTCTTAAAAAGTTATGTTTTCCAAAAAAAATTACCTTTTCTTGGCCATTTGTCAACTACCCTGCCGTGTTTTTGTCTCGGTCTCAAGCGCATCAGTGCCTGGAGTCGGCTCCCGTGTTTGTGTCTCGGTCTCGACCTTGCTGCTATCCATCTCTTCAGGTAAGCTGTACTCAAACACTTGAATACTGCTGCTATCCATCACCAATAATCTATCTATAAATTACAGAAACGTCTGTCTGTCTGTCTGTCTGTCTGTCTGTCTGTCTGTCTGTGTGTGTGTCTGTTCCTCGCATATCTCTCGAACCGTTAGTCCGATTGATTTCAAACTCGACAGGTGTCTCGCCACGGGCACGAGTAAGTGCAGTGCCAAGTTTGACGTTGTTTGGATGAGAAATGCAAAAGATATCGTTAAATATGTCATTTTTAAAAGGTTGTGGTTTAAAAATATACATTCTGACATTAGAGGGTTGTATCGGTCAAAGAAGCCCCAAGAAGTTTGTGGTTTAAAAATAAACATTCTGACATAAACACTCAGTCAGCTACACTGTTTACTTCTGAATAGTATAGTTTGGTTCCAGAACGTGATAAATCCATCTATCTATAAATTACAGAAACGTCCGTCTGTCTGTCTGTGTGTTACTCGCATATCTCTCGAATGTGAGAAAACCACTAAATGTGTGAAAACCACTATTTTCTGTTTCAAACTTTCACATAGCATCTTCTTTAGGTTATAATAACATAAAAAATTCAAATCCAGATTTTGATTTTCAAAGATTTATTATAAAAACGGATAATTTTTTCCCAAAAATGCAATAAATTGATGACTTTTTTTTCCCAAAATGCAATAAATCCATTGAATCAATATAAAGTTATTTTTGATCATATTGCCATCGCAAGAAATATCTCCTGAACTTTTTTGACGGCGATCAGCTCACAAAAACTGATTTTGCACGGGCACTTTGCACTGCTCCCTGAATTGAGGCGCTTATTCATTTGTGGATGTAAACTGAATCTGTAAGTCAGCTATGCTGTTTACTTCTGAATATTATATTTCATTCTGGTGCGCTTAACGCTATCGCTACTGTGTAATAGTAGCCTATGCTATTCACCAACTAAACATATCCTATTCAATGCGTTCACAGTCTCTTTCACGGGCATCATTTGTAGTTGCCTATTCACAAACTGTTTGCTCAAGCATAGCGTTTTCTCGGAGTTCACTGTGTGCTTTCTACCATGCACAAATAAAAATGTCACTGAACTTTTGCTGTGTAATTGTAACAATGAGCACTCAAACACACCAAACCAACAATTACTAAAAACACACACAAAAACTGATTTTGCACGGGCATTTTTTGCACTAGTCTATCTATAAATTACAGAAACGTCTGTCTGTCTGTGTGTGTGTGTGTGTGTGTCTGTTCCTCGCATATCTCTCGAACCATTAGTCCGATTGATTTCAAACTCGACAGGTGTCTCGCCACGGGCACGAGTAAGTGCAGTGCCAAGTTTGACATTGTTTGGATGAGAAATGCAAAAGATATCGTTAAATATATCATTTTTAGAAGGTTGTGGTTTAAAAATAAACATTCTGACATTAGAGAGTTGTATCGGTCAAAGAAGCCCCAAGAAGGTTGTGGTTTAAAAATAAACATTCTGACATAAACACTCAGTCAGCTACACTGTTTACTTCTGAATATTATAGTTTGGTTCCCGAACATGATAAATCTATAAATTACAGAAACGTCCGTCTGTCTGTCTGTTATTCGCATATCTCTCGAATGTGAGATAACCACTAAATGTGTGAAAACCACTATTTTCTGTTTCAAACTTTCACATAGCATCTTTAGGTTATAACAACATTGAAAATCAAAATCTGGATTTGAATTTTTTAAGATTTATTATAAAAACGGATTATTTTTTCCCAAAAATGCAATAAATTCATGACTTTTTTTTTTTTTTTCAAAATGCAATTAATCCATTGAATCAATATAAAGTTATTTTTTATCATATTGCCATCGCAAGAAATATCTCCTGAACTTTTTTGACGGCGATCAGCTCACAAAAACTGATTTTGCACGGGCACTTTGCACTGCTCCCTGAATCGAGGTGCTTATTCATTTGTGGATGTTAACTGAATCTGTAAGTCAGCTATGCTGTTTACTTCTGAATATTATATTTCATTCTGGTGCGCTTAACGCTATCGCTACTGTGTAGTAGTAACCTATGCTATTCACCAACTAAACATATCCTATTCAATGCGTTCACAGTCTCTTTCACGGGCATCATTTGTAGTTGCCTATTCACAAACTGTTTGCTCAAGCATAGCGTTTTCTCGGAGTTCACTGTGTGCTTTTTACCATGCACAAATAAAAATGTCACTGAACTTTTGCTGAGTAATTGTAACAATGAGCACTCAAACACACCAAACCAACAATTACTAAAAACACACACAAAAACTGATTTTGCACGGGCATTTTTTGCACTAGTAATAATAATAATAATATGAACGAACGTTTTGCGCCAATAGACTGCTTGTTTGCACTCAGGAGCGTCAACTCTGATAATCGCTGGGCTGTGACGTCATTCACAGAACTGGCGCGCCTGTGACGTCACATGACCCATCATCTATGCCCTTCATGCGCGAAGCTTCTTCTTTTTTTAATTTTTTTTATTCAATGCCACAAGAACAAGAGCCATGTCATGCAGTGCGCGCTCCACACTCCGCACAAACACTTGGATATGCGCTTAATAATAGCGAACATTTATCTCTAGGTTAACGTTAGGGCGAGCGGCCATGCCAGACGGATAAGACCTCTTCATGTTTAACAAATCAAATTCTGTTGCATTTTATTGCGCCAGTTTGAAAAGGGCGGCTGAAACACAGAAAAACGCCCAACGCTGGTTTTTCTTTAAATAAATTCGTTTAGGCTTTAAAATAAATTCGTTTAGGCTTTAAAATAAATATTGTTTGTGGGCTAATTAATGCCACAATAATTTGTTTATTTTATTGGCTACTTGGATATTTTTCATTTTTGTTTTGCATTGAATAGCCTACCATTTAAAGGATTTGCTGTGCACCGCAAGGCCATCCTCCCATAGAAAGACACGTTAAGAGCCACCTTTATGGGAGGAAAACGCTTAACGTGTAATTAATTGCATTGCGTTCATATTCTGGGCTCATCTGCTTTTCTGTAGGATATGGTTTATTAATAAGGTGTGTATAGCATTTTATCTTTATCACTGAGGTAGCCTATTAAGCCACATTAAGCTTTTTCTTTATTCTAAGGTTTTTCTATGGGAGGAAAACGCTTAGCCTAATGTGCAATTAAACGCATGTTCGTATTCTGGGCTCATATTAATAAGGTGTGTACATAATTTGATCTTTTAACATGAATGTCCATTGGACCCAGGAGGGTCAATATAACAGTTTAGCAGTTGCCAAACCTAGTTAACACACACATTTTTTTTTTTTAATAATAATCTGTTTTTCTCTGTCAGTATCATTGATATGACTGGTCATATCACACCATCTGCTGGTCATAAATGCATGCATCAGATCACTGTTTTGCATCCCTATAGACAACAGGGGGCTCCATAGACACACACACTGAACGGTGTCTTCTCTCATAAGCCCAATGCAAGTGTGTGGTTAGGCTGCGTTTCCACACACATTGTATATCACTTTATAATAGTGTTAGTGGGCTAATAATGCAGTCAGATTACAGTTGTTGACGCCATGGTTCATACCCAAGTGGAGGCAAACATCAGTGTAGTAATGATATAGGCTAATAGCATATTTAATCTGTCATTAATAAAGAGTGTTGTCTCAGATGACCAAATAATAAAAGCAAGCCTAGTGGTCTTTCAAAATAGTTTACATGATCCTATTCTATTTCGCGAATGAATGGTTAAAATATCGGTTAATTTTTATGAACCATTTTGCAAAAACGTTAACTTCGAGAGTTAAAACTAGAATTGAAATGCTGAAATCACAAACAACAACACACATATGCAAATAATACAAAGCTAAACAGCAGGATGTAGCTAGCATTTAACCAGAACACCTTATGCCACGCGCTCACACGTGATGATTCAAACGATTCTTCTTTTTGAACCGTTTGGACGAGCCGATTCTTTAAAATGATTTGAACTTCGCATGGATCAAAGAGGTGTGTGTTCAACTTCAAGTTCGAGAGGATTGAAAGGCGGAGTTAAAACACTTCAAACAAACCATTGCCGCGACGCCGCGCTCAGCGTTTGTTTTCATTTCGATTTCCAATTCTTCCAGATGTGCTATTTGAGAAATAACTGAGAGGAATCGTCAACAACTTGAGACAGCAAACAGCGTTTATTCACTGTAAGTTTGCAAAACATTCTATTAAATGAACGGTTGAACTGCCATATGTGCCAGTCTACCTTTACTGTCAGGTACTTAAGGCATTCAAATGAACCACAACATTAGTTCATTGAGGTTTTCACATCTCATGGTTTGAATATTTTTTTTTAAAATAATTATTATTTAATTTCATGCAAAAGTTTTGACTATACAGACGTAGTGTGAGAGGCGACTTGTATTTTGCCTGACAGTGCAAGTTGCAACAATGCTAATTATTTCTGTGTGTTATACAATTAAACTAGTGCATACAGGTTGTAATTAGTTTCACATTAATGGACTAATGGTGCTTTCCAATGTTAAACAGTTAGTGTTTTTGTGCTCATTTTCTTTTTCTTTTTTTCATATTGACTGTATGGCAGTCTGATGAACAGATTGTACCAAACACATACACCAGGAATGGTCAGTGGTCACCCACCCCATGTCCTATGATATCCTGTCTTAGTATTTTTGCTGGGGCATGAGTTTAATAGCACTGTCCTTGTGTCTAAGTAATATGATTCTTTTTAACTGTGATTATCAATGCCATCCCCACCCATGCCTGCATTACACCGCACCTAACAGGTCTTTTCAGTGTGAGGCTTTGTCTGGTCTTGCTGTTCCACTAATTAGCTATATGTTTTGGGGCACTGTCATTGTTATGTCATGTTCTAAGAGGATGCACATAAGCAGAATTTCTGCTTTTGCATTATGACTCAGAAATGTGTGTTTAGTAGTTGTGTGTGAAACCGAAGCCACCTTTGAAAGAGTGTCACATTGGAAACTGTGTCCTTGCAATAATAATAACACCACAGGCAGTGTCATCTGATACAGTTTCACTCAAAGTCGAACAGTAAGAATGAGGACGTGTATGTCATCCTATGTGTCATGTGGCACGTTATGAGTTGCATTTACAAGACCCCAAAACAGCTGTGCTGTATTGTCAGTCACTCATGTATAGCCAGCTCTGTAGTTCATTAATGGAATTAAAAATTAATTAGCACATAGATGGCATTTGTTTGACTGAACATTAGGACTTTTAATTGGGGATTCTCACAAAGCCTGTCAAGAACATTTCTGGGTCATATTTTACCCAAAAATCAAAAGCAAAACAATCTTTCATAAAGAGAATGAAGGCTGTTTTAGGTCCATTATGAGTGGTTTATTAATGGTAGTGTTTTTTTGTTGTTTTTTTGTATTTTACTTTACATTCAAAAATATTATATTGAATTAATTAGAATATATAATATTAGAACATATAACCTAATCTAATAATTATATTAAAGGACTAAAGTCAGTCGTAAACTGGTTTTTGCTGGACTTATTCATACTGATTTCTCGATAAAGGAAATTATAAAAAAAGAAGAAGAAGAAAGTTGCCACACTAAAGCTCCAAATATACAAAAATATAATAATGGACTCCCACACCAGTAATTAAATGTAACAAATTGATAATATTTTATTGGGAAATTAAACATTTTATCAAACTTTGATAATTGCCTTAATCTTTTAAACAACTTTCCAAATCTTACATCAGCATATGAGTACAGGGACTCATCTCAAGATCACTAATTAAACAGTTCATCTATTGCCAAAATTATGAAAAAAGATCAGTCAAGAATAGAATATTATTAATTGGGAATGTCAGAATCAGAATGCGTAGTTTGTGCATGAAAAATGTTCATTCAAATATAACGTACAACTTTCTGTTCCTGTCAGAAACCAACACACGTTGAACGATGTTCAGTTCACTAACCCATGCAGTGAAGTTTTTCATTTGGATTGGTGTTTATTCTCTTTAGCATGCAGTGTGATGTATTTGACTTAGTGTCTTGATCATTCCGATTCAATTTCAGCCAGAGAAGAACAAATTTATACTTGCATGTACGTCATCTCTGACAGACAGCATGTTGAAGTCCTCTTCTCAGAAAGAATACAATAGGTTTAGTGCCAAATGGGAATTAAGGTAAATGAAGGTGATTCACATTTACACGTACTGCACACAGTGCAAGTATTGGCTGACACAGAATGCTTTTTACGGGTCATCAATCTATCCTATTAATAGCATCAGATTCCTCGCCGGTCTGTCCATCTATCTTGCCCTTTCTTTTTCTCCTCTCCCGGTTCATCTGTGCACGTATGGAAAAAAGTACATGGGTACTTATGTCTGCATGGATAACAATGTCTGCATATTCCCAAGTCTGTATTTGCTCTTTTGATGTCAGTATTGGCAGCAGTGAGTGAGGCTGCTGTTTCCACACCTCTCTGGTTGTTTTAGATGGTGACTCTGAATCTCATCCAGAAACAACAGGTGTGTGTGTGTGTGCGCGTGTGTGTGTGCGCGTGTGTGTGTGCGCGTGTGTGTGTGTGTGCGTGTGTGTGTGTGTGCGTGTGTGTGTGTGTGTGTGTGTGTGTGTGTGTGTGCGGAAAGAGTGACTGTATTCTGGAAGAATCAGGAGTGATTCAGACAGTGCCTTCTAAGAACTACTTAGTAATTTTCACATTGATTAACCAGGTCATGAGTGTTCAGGACTGTCCTTCACTGTGCCACTACCTGTTATCCTTACAAGTAACCCATTCAAAGTTCAAATGAAGGATGCACTAGCTTTTGTTTCTGTGTTAACATGCAAGAACAGCTTTTTTTTTGTGTGTCCCATTATCAAGCTTTTTAGACAGTATTTACCTTTTTTCCTCTAGAATTTTTTTTTAAAAAGTAAAAATAAAAAAAGTTTTTTTTTAATATTCGGTCTACCTGGTGGTTCTCTATAAATATAAAAGTGGAAAACAGGAAACAATAGAGGTAATGTCAAGTGGTGTTTGCATACTTTTTTTTTTCCTAACAGCCAAAAATGTGTTACAGAAATACTTGAAATATTATATTATATTATATTATATTATATTATATTATATTATATTATATTATATTATATTATATTATATTATATTATAGTGAGTAATAATAGTAATTTAATAAGTATTATACAAATGTATTATATTATATTGAATAATAATAATATTAATAATTAAAAAAGAATAATAATAAGTATTATTATTAAATGATGATGATTATGATTATTATTATCAGTCATAAAAACAGTATGGAAAGATACAATTAAAATAACAATTAAAAGCTAACCAATTAAAATCAGTTAAAATACCATTTGTATGAATGTTTAAGCATATAACCCGTCCTGCATATGCACTTGTCAATGTAGCATTTCAGCAATGATAATGATTAGATTAAGTCATAAGCCCTCAGGCTGCCTGTGTGTCTGTGTTTATGTACTTCCCTTGAGTCATACTTCCGTCTTAATTCACTTAGTAACAAACTCTTCTGTATTCATTTATTAGACTTTAATGGTAGGCAGTATTATGTGTGGGTTTGAAATATGATTAGCCTAATCTCCCCAGGACACTTCCTTTTTTGATTTCCTTCTTCATGTTGGTACTTTATGCTGATGTTGTTTATCTGTTCAAAAGCCCCTTCCCCCTCAACCTAATTCACAGTGCCATCAGAATTATTTGTGTAATTAAGAGTCTGTTGACGAAGCTCTTTATGTTGTATCACTGCCATGTAAAATGTGAGACACCGCCTCAGATGTTTGGTTTTGCCATTTTTAATGTATACATTATTAGATGGGTCAATCTCTGTGTCATATGAAACTACTGCTGTCTTTGCTGACTAATGCTGAATTCATTTGACACTTTATACTTTGCAACTACATGTCAACTAACTCTCATTAGAGTATTAGTAGACTGTCTGCTTAATATCTGCTAACAATATTTTGATGCTTCCCAACAGATCATGTCAACTTATTCTACTAACTCTAACTCTAACACCTATAAGGGGTAGGCAGTGTCGGTCCTGGAGACCTGCTGTCCTGCAGAGTTTATCTCCAACCCTGAACAAAATGACCTGCCTGCCCTGAAAACTTAGGCAGCTGACTAGTTGACTTGCTGCCTTATCAGTTAATGACTTTGTAGGCATTGTTTGCACACGAAGGACAGGCTTCTATGGCAGCGTAACGATTTAATGATCTACAACAAAATAGTGCAGTTTTTTGACCAAGCAGCACTGCGTTACCCCACAATTTTAATTCGTCACATTTTTGCAACTACATTTTTGACCTCTACGATTAGTAATTCAGAACTTGTGGCTATTTCATTAGAGTTAAATAAATAATGTGAATTTAAGTGATCAAACGTTACTGTAACAGAGGCAGGAACAGCGTTTATTCGTAAAATAAACATTAAAGGAGCTGACTACGACTGACTACGGCATATTAAAAACAGCAACGTAAGATGTCCTAGGTCTGGTTCTCTCTCGCCCTTCACTGTCATCATTCCTTCTTATCCACCTTATTCCTGACGACCTTACTGCGTTTTGAATTATGGGTGACACTTCCGGTTTGGGGAACTTCCATTCAAAGAGGCTGAAACAAATCATTTCAAATCATAAGTATGTCCTACAAATAAAGCTGATCCGTCAGTTTGACTGGATGAGCTGTCAATTTTCCTTCATGATTTATTTTCAGACATCATGAGAATAACGTTATACTTGGTAATTTAACGTGACATGTTATAACAAGAATATCTATAAGAGCTCTTTTCAGTCGCTGCTTTCTTTTCCTCGTGATTATTTTCTTTTTTCCCTTTGCAATCTGCTGTAAAAGTATGAAAAAGGACAACATATACTGCACATTTGTGGTCTGTTCTCCCGAATTTAATTTATGATATATTCCATTAATAATTAACTGGAATGCACAAAGAATCTCTCGTTATTCTCCTCAAATCCTCTCGTCTCTTTCCAGGTTTGTTTTCACAGGTACTGTAAATGTGATTTATAATCTGTCAAAATGATGGAAATCACTTTGAAATAGTATCACGTAATGCTGAAGTTAACATTTTTGATTAAGGCAAAATTAGTTGCATAATACAGATATATATTACTACAGTGATATTTAACCCGTCCGTTGTTGCTGTGGAAAGACTCGCTCTTTTGGGGTTATTTGGTCTGTTGAAAGTACCTTGTTGATGCTTTTACACTTTTAAACTTCCTTTTAATGTTCGATGGTTGAAGGGTGAGTAGATTAATGTCATCTCATTGAGACACTTTTTTAACATATTGCGTTCATAGAGCGAGCCTTTTCGTTGATTGTTTACAGCTTAATGGAAGTTACACCCATAATTAACGCAAAGCGTCATGGGGCGTAGGAATAAGGTGGATATCCTTCCGGAGGTCCTCCATGGGACTCGAGACCAGTGTCTTGCGCAGGTGTCTCTCATTAAAATTTGCTCCACCGGCCTCGATCATCTCCCGCTTTATACGACAGTTACGTTAATAAAACTTTAATACATTAGCTCATCCATGAACATGATTTCTTCCTGAGGTCCCGTCTGATTGCTTTCCATCATCTGTGGAGTTGAAGAGGACAACTCCCATGATTCCACGCTCATTCACATCGTCATCAAGCTACGCCTTTGTTATTGTTTTGAAATTAAGACCAGGATTTTTCTCAATTTTAAAACTAGACTTGATCAGGTGGTCTACACAAGATGTCGTATAGGTCACACAAATTTGACCCATGTTTTTTTACTTAAAGGTGAAGACCCAACATTATGTATGTTTTGTAGGATTCCTTTAACTGTCAAACATATTTTATTAGATTGTCCTGGACTCAACACAAGTAGAATGCTTTTTTATGAAGTTATTTAAGTTAAGGACATTTTTAATGAGATTATACCTGAAAAGGTTTTGGATTTTTTATCATATGTTAACTTAAAAAAATATATTGTATAATATGACTTGCTGGTTATCTTTGTTCTGTTTTTATTGTATTTATATGATATTTGTGTTTTTGTAATTGAATTTTTGCCATGACGATAGCTCTGATTGCTGACATGGCATTAAATAAAAATGATGATGTTATTGTTTTGAATAAGCGACCTCTAGCGGTGAAACTTACTTTCTGTGCCTTTAAATCCATTGCGGTGTGTTTTTGATAATAATAGCAGAATACTATATATGAATGCACATCATCATTTTGTTTTTCCCCCCCACCATTTCAGTGGGAATGAGTGTGTGAGAGTGTCAAGACAACAGTCATGGCATCAGGAGGAGAAACCTGTGCTCCTGCTGAGGATGAGAGGGGAGTCCTGCTGGACATTGATGATGTACACTTGCTCTTACAAGGTCAGTCTTAACTCTTATACACTTTTGGTGTTTGTTTTGTGTGTTTTTTCTGTAAAAATGGTTTTCTTAATCTGTCTGGTTAGATGTGCTATCTGAACAAAAAAAAAAAAAAAATGGACAAAAAGTCACACCTTGGCTGTTTGCGGTCCAAATTGACCGACCGTAGGAAATTAATGGGAAAGACCCTAACACAGCAATTGTTTTTAATGTGTAAAAATGTATATATCAACATGTTGAACGAACACACACAGAAATGAAGGGGTGACTCACAACCACCCACACACACTGTTACACAGACAGAGAGAGAGTGAAATAATTGGGCTACTGTGGCTGTACGGCTTACTGCATATATACACCAAACTTTGATATGATGTGGGGCTGATTTTCATATATATATATATATATATATTAAATCAAGAGAATAAGCATTGACATCAATCAAAAGGAAATAATTTGAAATAATTGAGGAGTCATTTACTGAAATGATTCTCCGATGTCTTTTGGGTAAAATATCTATCCCATCATAAATGCGCTTATCACCACCTGAGATAGACTGTTTGCTTTGTTATTTGTTCTCCTTCCCATCTGTCTCCTCTTTCTGAGGTTTAGGGCGGATTCCAGGCAGCAAGATACATTGTGAACTGTTGACTCACTAAGTTTTCATACAAAAACATGTTCTGAAAGGGTGTGCTAGAAGTTTATCATTTTCACACCGCACAGACACACGCTAACAAACACAGAGAATCAAGTTGGCCGTTGGATTTAGAATTTCATGAAAAATAGCTGTCATGTTCACACTGCCCCAACAGACAGAGACAAATATTGAGTCAGAATGTCTTAACGTGTAATTTTTCGCCTGAAAAGACGGTAAACTAAATGAAAGAGGTTGTGGGTGAAGCTGTGTTTGCTGTGATGGGAAAGACAGGGTGCTTACTTGAATTTATACAGCGAAACTGCAGTTGATCTGGACAAACGGTTTCATTGGAAAGATTAAATACTCCAGCTTCAATATTTGTCCACGGTTTATGATAAAATTCAGTTGCAGTGACAATTATTTCTTAATTTATGTCAGGAGTGCAAAATAATCAATCGGTAACTTATGATGTTTTGAATAGAATAAACTATTCCGCATTCATATTCAGTCACGTGTGCTGTGGTTTATTTGTGTTCAAATAGCTGCACTGAACAGAGCTTTAAGTCCAAAAGTGTGCATACTTGATGAAATATTGATTTTGATATTTACACAAGCTTAATATTTATTAGACAGAATCATAATTTCTATTCATTATCTGCTGATTTATGTGATCTGATGACCATTAGTGGCTTCCTGCGCTGTCTGTCTGTGTTTTCACTTCCCAGAGAAATATTTATACGCATGAAACATGAAGCTAATAAACACATGATTATGATAGTATATGATTTGATTTTCATGAGATTTGGAGTATTTTCATGTCTGTAAAGGAGTTTGCTGCTCAGACATTCCAAGACCTGACAAACGGCGATTGAACATGTTCAGTCGGGTGAAAACATACCCCCCGACAAATGCCAGCAAACGCCGACAGGGGTAACACACTGATCCGACAAATTCCGACGAACGTGTCTGTCGGTGCGGTATGAATTGACCTTAAGTAACTCGTTTTCCTTTTTCTGGAACCTGTTGATTACCATCTTGAGTAAACATTTTAGCGAGTACACTAATTTTACACACTAATTTTACAGTTAAAGTATATAATTTCTGCTCCATGAAACCCGTTGCAAAAATAATGATTGTTTTCCCGAACACTCTCCGTGTCTGCCATTGGTTGGCCAAACAGTTAGTCCCACTGAAAACTCACAGCTTTTCATATTTAACACCTCAGGCATCAATTGTGAGAACTATAATATGTATATTTTCTTCTTTAATGTATTATTCTTTTTTCTGAATGATTACCACCTTTCCTCAGTTCAACTATAGCTGTTTTATGAAGCAAAATCCCCTTGAAGACCTTTGAACCTGATGTTGTTGTCTCTACTTTCATTTCCTTTTCCACTATGTGTGTCAGTATTTCTGTCAATAAAAACCATTGCAGTGTTTGCTCGACTCAGTTCAGACAGTCTCACTGGTGCATGGTTTCCAGGCAGCCGAATGTTTGCTATGACGACAGTTTGTCTGAAATAATGTTTGAGTGACATCACATGTTTCTCTCTTTAGTGCAATGATGACACTTATGTCGTTTGAATAAAGATTAGCTCACATTACTTTCAACAAGTTACCAGTTTGGGTTAGTTCTAACAGATTTTATGAATGCAATGGAGTTCTGAGATTAAATGCATATATATATTTTTTTTATATGACCCTCTTTAATTTCTAAAGCTAGAAGTACATTCAAGAGCACATTCAGTAACACTAAAACTAAGCACTTATAAAAATATTCTACATACACTTATATCTACATATGTCATGACAACTCTCTGAAGATTTTTAAAGGTTATGGATATGACAAAGTTAATGTATTTGGTCTTGGCGGAATAGATCTGCTACACTGCTGCTGCCGTTGATTATTTGTAGTTGTTGTTGTAGATTATTGCTGCTGATGCAGAGCAAGTACAGGAACTTGCTACTGCCAATGCATACACCGATACACTGCTGTGAACATTTAAGACATACTGCTTCTGCACAAATAGTGTATGATCTATATCTATATCATATTGAGGGAATGGGCCAGTCTACCTTTAATAGCATGGGAAGAAGTTTAAATTAAATACAACTTTGATGGGTGGGTGGTTGAGCCGACTGAGCGTCTTCAGGGAAACACTTAATGAAGGAAAATTTCATACAGAAACAAAGGAATATGGTGTCTCTCTCTAACCCTTGTTTGAGGTGGAGGCTGTTGGTGGCTCAGAGATCGGTAAGTCGAGCCAGGTTTCCAGTGGTCATGCAATGTTCTCTGCTTATAAATAGTTATGTATTAAGACATGCTGTGTTTTTGATGTGCTATAAACCCCCAAAGCCCCAAAGCTGTTCTCTGGCAAGATGTATACATATTTTTGCATGGATGTTTTCTAGTTATGCCGATGTACTCATACTGATTCCTACACACACACACACTGGTTTTCAACTTGTGAGTTTGGTCCAGGAATAAATCATTTCTGATATTATATTTTTTTAACAGTGGAACAGGAGCAGATTCAGAAGAGGACGTTCACAAACTGGATCAATGCACAGCTCTCCAAGGTAAACTCATAACTTACGTTAATGACTCTGACTGTGGAGTCTACTGTATGTTATCGGGTTAAACTGAGGCCGTGGCTGAATCGCTGACTCACTGGTCAGTACGGAAGGTCTTTTCTGCACTGTCTGCCTTTGAGCTTTGCATATGGCAAGGAGCTTGATTTATTTATAGCTCTCCGCCCAGCAGCGGTGCACTTCAACAGGCTGTAACATGAGCCATGTAGCCCATCTATTGCCACTTGGCCGCTTTTTAAACACAGGTGCCCTAAACCTGCAAGTGATAACCTGTGGAGACCTCCAGCTACAGACTGTTGCATCATTTTATATCAGATTAACTCTTTACTCATTCCCAAACTGCAACTTTTTTTAGTTTAACATCAGTCTTCTGCAACAGAAGATAGTAGTAGATATTCCAAAGGTACCTGGTGCATCACTACTGTTGTCAGTCAGTTTGCTCTTGCATTCATAACAAAACAGTGCCATATAGAAAGAACGGTCATACTGAATTAGTTATTATGCATTCTTATATTTTAACATGGAAAATATTATACACTTCAACTTTTAAATACTAACCATTTACAATTAATGAATTAATACATAAATATTATTTAATTAAAAAATGATATAAATGTTTTCTACGTTTAAAAAAAAAAAAAAAAAGTTAATCCTTGATCTTTATTTGATTATTTTTCTACTTTTGCCACTGTAGTTTGACATCAGAAATGCTCGATGTATTGCCGTGTGAACACTATCAACACTTTCAGATAAAATGCTGATGTGTGTTTCAGAGGAGCCCTCCGACCGCTGTCCAGGATCTGTTCTCGGATCTTCGAGATGGGACTCGACTACTTGACCTACTGGAGGTGATGAGCGGTCAACGCATGGTGAGTGCTAAATATCACTGTCATAACACTGAGATTCAGCTAAGAAGTTATTTATTTACAGCGAATCATAGAAATGTTTTGCAAGCAGTCACGATTAGCATAATACGGAGTTTGTTTGTTTCTCTGTAGAAGCGCGAGCGGGGTCATGGTGTGTTTCAGCAGAGAGGCAACGTCGAGACCGCTTTGAACTTCTTGAAGAATAAATCTGTAAGAGGGTTTTTGTGATTCTCACATGACTGATGATGATTTTCCATCTGTTTGGACATTAAGATTTATATACAAATGGCATAAACAGCTGTTTATGTTCTCTCAGATCAAGCTGGTGAACATACACATCCCAGACATCATCGAGGGGAAACCTTCCATCATTCTGGGTCTGATATGGACCATCATCCTGCACTGTCATGTGCGTATTCATATATACATGCATCTTTCTTTGCCTTGAGCTGTTTTTTTCATCGTTTACTTTAAGACCTTTATTTGAATTCAGAGAGGGGCTGTACTTTTTGAGATTCCTCCAGATGAGAAAAGAACATAAAAATAATGACGCATACAGGAAACATATAGTATTATGTATCCTTCAGAAGATTCTATTATGTCAGGGAAACTGGCTTGAATGAGTTTAGTGGTTTTATTTAGTCATATAGTGCTTTTAGTTTAAGTTTGTGCACAGTATGAAAATAATAAAATGTATGTCATTATATTTTATATACACTGCAGTTTAAAAGTTTGGGGTTTGTAAGATTTCTTAAATGTCTTTTTATGTTCACCTATTTATTTGAACAAAAATACAGTAAAACAGTAATATTATTATAGAAATATTATTACATATTTCTTTTTTCTTTTTTAAAATATATTTAAAATATTTTAAAAGTTGTGGCCTAATGGTTAGAGACATGTACAGTTGACATGCACAGGGACAGTCGCTCCCTGGGTGCTGCAGCAAAAAATGGCTGCCCACTGCTCCAGGTCTGGGTTCAGTGTGTGTGTGTGTGTGTGTGTGTGTGTGTGTGTGTGTGTGTGTGTGTCTATCCCAGTGGGGACTTCAACCTGAATGCACACAGACTCATGGGGACTCGTGTCACAGTGGGGACCTAAATAGAGGTCCCCATGGGTAAACAAGCTTATAAATCATACAGAATGAGTTTTTTTTGGAAATGTAAAAATGCAGAATGTTTTCTGTGATGGGTAGGTTTAGGGGTAGGGTTAGTGTAAGGAGATAGAATATACAGTTTGTACAGTATAAAAACCATTAAGTCTATGGAGAGTCCCCACAAAGATAGTAAACCAGACGTGTGTATGTGTGTGTTCAGTACTCACTGCTGTGTGTGTGCACTTGGATGGGTGAAATGCAGAGCACAAATTCTGAGTATGGGACACCATATATTCACTTTCACTTTCACTTAAATGTAATTTATTCCAGTGATGGGAAAGCTGAATTTTCAGCATCATTACTCCAGTCTTCAGTGTCACATGATCCTTCAGAAATCATTCTAATATGTTGATTTGGTGCTCAAGAAAAGTTTTTTTATTATTATTTATCAATGTTGAAAATGGTTATGCTGCTTATTAATGTTTGTGGAAAATGGGATAATTTTTTCAAGATTCTTTGACGAATAGAAAGTTCAAAAGAACAACATTTATTTGAAATCAAAATCTTTTGTAAATGTATAAATGTCTTTACTGTTTTGATCAATTAATATGTCCTTGCTGAATAAATATATACATTTTTATTCAATAAAATAAAATGTTACTGACCCCAAACCTTTGAACGGTACTGTACAAATAAATTATGATGTATATTATATGCATATTCTTATGGAAAAGTGATCCGAAATCTACTGTAGAAATTATGATCCTTCCTTGTTGCCTTCCTGTGAATATTTTCCTGAAAATAAATCTTCTTGCTTGCTTTTTGCCAATATATATGTGTTAAACATGCTCACTTCTCCTCATTAATACAGATAGAGGAGCTAGCCAGCACTCTCTCGTTTGGATCCCGTTCATCCTCCCTGGACTCTCTGTCCAGTCTAGATTCTGTTCCTGGGTCTCCAGGCAGTAGTCCTGTTCCTCGAGGAGCATCACCGCTCCACAACCGCTTCCGTCTGTCTGCTAAGAAGGCTTTGCTCCTGTGGGTTCGGGACCAGTGCCAGAAGTGAGCTTCATCTAGCTAATGATTTCAAGCACTTTGAAAGTTTGGTCAAATTGTTTAGTCTATTTGATGGCCACTCCAATTGTTTCTCTAAATATATTCTTTCTCCAGAGTTGGTTGCTCAGCCAGTGTGAGGGACTTTAAGTCCAGCTGGAAGAGTGGTGAAGTGTTCCTGGCCATCCTCTGCTCCCTTAGACCTGACCTGGTGGACCTCTCCCAAGCCCAGACCAGCAGCCACCTGGAAAACCTGGAGAAAGCATTTCACCTTGCTGAGAAGGAGCTTGGAATTCCTAGACTGCTTGAGCCAGAAGGTGAAAACTATTAGCACTAGCAGCATCCCAGTTTGTCTCAGTCCCAAATGCCACCCTCAGTCCTTGCGGCCATCCTCCAATTCCACACTTTGCATAGGCTGTTGGGTAATAGTCTGCTGTGAAGTCTGTATTTTCAAACTGGAGTCTACAATGGAAATGCATGTGGATCTGTGAAATTTTAAAGGGAAAAAAGATTGATTAAATGTAATAAATTATTTAGTTTCATCCTGCTTTCTAAAGACTGGTCGTAAGTCATGTTATTAATATGATAGCTGTTCACATCACTTGTGAGTTTGATTGTAAATTTGTCACTTTTCAAAAAAAAAAAAGATTTATTATATTTTATTAGATTTATTTATTTATATTTATTTAATTATTATTATTATTAATATATACTTTTTTTTTTTTTAGCAATTCTTTTTATTTATTGTAATACTGTGGTTCACACTTCTAAGGTGGCCTCAAAATGACTTGAACTGATTCAAGATAATTCTAAATAAAACCTGAATATGCTGAATGAGATAGCCTAATTTTAAAAGTGATTTCTAGAAAAATGTCACTTCTGGAAAAGCTGTGTATATTTTAGAAATGTACTTGTCTCTATTATTATTATTATTATTATTATTATTATTATTATTATTATTATTATTATTTCTACAATATAAGTGAATATTTATACATGGAAATATACAGGTGCCTTTATATATATATATATATATATATATATATATATATATATATATATATATATATATATATATATATATATATATATATATCTCATGAATGTCCTTGGCAAGGGGATCATCATATTAAGAAGTTTGAAAAACCCCTGGAATGGTGTTCATGTTAAAAAAGTTAAATGCTTCTTTATGTTTTTTGAAACTTTATGCACTTTTAAAATCTCTTCTCAGACATTGTTGTCAGTAACCCCGATGAGAAGTCCATCATGACATACATTGCTCAGTTCCTGCAGTACTCCAATGATCTGCCCTTAGCTGATGATGGTTTTGAGGTGAGGCCAACTAAATCTCCCAGCCAGATCTGTGCTTTTGCTGGTCTGTCTTTCTTTATATATTCACTTTCTCTCTCTTTCTAAACCCCTGGCCTTTATGGCCCTCCAACTTTGCTTCCTCTTACTCTGTCACCCCCTCCTGGTTGGATGCAGCTCCAAACTCTGCTCTTTCCCACATGCCTCTCTCCTGTCAACCTCCCTACATACTTCACTCCTGCTGTACTGGCCTCCCCACTGCACCAGGTATAGGCATCACCGAGCGCTTATGAATTCCTCAATATCATTCCAGAGTCAGCCTTTACTTGTTTCAGCATGTTTTCTGATTTGACAATTAATCTCTGATTCGGTTCTGTTTCCTTGCCCTGCCCTAAGGCTTCACCCAATCAAAAAGCCAGAGAGATGAAATGCTGGCTACAGCGAGCGTATCAGGAATTACTGGAGGCATGGGCCTCTGCAGGGGGGGAAGGATATGCAGAAAGGCATCAGGTATGCTGAATGTTAAATCATAAATCATCACTTCCTTATGTAAAACAGAAGTCTTATGAATAGCCCTGAATGAGTGACTTTGTTTTTATCCAAGGCATTTCAGAACTTTGTGGGAACTTATTATGATCAGCGACGTCCAGTTATTCCAGTGCTTAGTGCAATGAGACGCTGTGCTAAACCCAGTGAAGAGCAAATGGCACTGAGAAAGGCCTGGGACACAATGGAGGAGAAGGTAAATTCTGCTGATTAAATATGTCTCCAAATACATATTGAAACTGTGTCAGTTCTGATAGTCTTGGTTCGAATTGTTCGAAACTACCAACAAATCACCATATACCATTTTTTCCTGCAAAAGAGTTTATAAATTTAAAGCTGACATGGAAAAAACATATAGTAGCTTTAAAACACAATAAACAAAAGATGAATAATGTAACAAGTAACAACCTAAATAAAGTAACCTAAAAAAAAAACTTAAAAAAAAAACTAAATAAATTAAATAAACATGACAACCTACAGTAATCTAACTTTCTAATAAACTTGACATTGTGTACTATGAATATTGTTGGGTCTGTGATGAATTACTTGTTTCTCCATTGATGTTTTGGATAAAAGGCATCTGCTAATTGCATAAATATAAATGTTAATAATAAATTATTTAAATCTAAATTAATCCTGTAACATTTAATTTGAAAAATAATTCTAATATATTCTTAAAATGTAATATATATGTGCGAAAAAAATTATATGTATCACTTATTTTTGTGTTGGGACTAGTAAAAATACAGCCAGATTATTTTGTGAACTTTTTTGTTCCTTCCCAGTTACAAGAGTATAGAACAGAGCTCGATGTTGGTTTGCCAGCCCCTCTGAACACATTGGGCCGGTGGCTCCAGCATATGGAGACTGTGCTCTCTGAAGACAGCGGGAGAACAGAAGATCATGTTCTTGCTGCCAGAGATGCCAGACACAAGCAAGAACAGCTGAAGGTCAGTTTGCTGCCATGTATTTTCATGCTTCAATGTGTATTTCTCAATTACATGTGTGTCTCTGTTTTTATGCTTTCTGTTTCTTTAGGTCTTGGTTGAGGACTTGAGTCAGCACTTGAACACCCTTCATCATTACCGTAACACAGATGATAATGGCTGTCCTCAAGTTCCAATCGAGAAGCTAGAGGAAATCAAGAGACGGTTGGAAAACAAAATCTATTTAGTCCTCCCTGCTGAAAAGACCAGCACATGTTGTGTTTTGAACAAACAAGGGATGCTGGTGTCCCTATCAGGCTTCTTAAATAGCTTCAAGACTCCCTAGACTAGCATCAAACCAGCACAGTTTGCTGATCTAAAAGGTCTTTTCAGCAGGGCCGTCCTTCATTTTTTCTCATTGTTGTCCTCTTCAGAAATCCAGGTTCCTTCCTAATGTTCCTTATTCTCTGTTAGTTTCACCAGTGCCAGAGTGACAGCCAAATACCACGGCATCAAGCTACAATACAGAGAGCAGATGCACCATGTTCTTGACCTACTGGGACAGTTGAAGTCTAAGCTGAGCTTGTGGAGAGGACCTTACGGCTCCCAGGAGTCTGTCCACTCTCTGCTACAGGATTGGCATGTATGTGGCCATTTATGGGTTTCCTTCAGTAGTTTTTTTTTAATGAATTTTAAAGCCTAAATACAATGTTCAAAAGTAAAAAGCAGTAGTAAAGTTAGACTATAACTACACCACAGTTGCCCAACTTAAACATCACCACCACTAAACTTCCTACATCTCTTTTAATCTTCATGAGTAAATTAGTTTTCCTGTTCGCCTGATGATGTTTAATGTCCCTGACAACCGCTATAGTCCCGTTTAGCCACTTATTAAGCAACTGCCTTTTTCAAAGCATGTAAAAGCTTTCAAAAATCTCAAGCGGACTATTACTGATGTATTTCGTTGTTGTTGATGAAATATCTTGAGCTTGTGTTCACCACAGGCCTTATTTCAAGCATTTAACCAAAATCCAATTAAAAAACCCACTGACAGGTTGAATGAACCGTAAGTGCTAAAATGATCAATTGTTTCCGGATTTTAGGACTCATTCCTACAGCACTCTATGTTCTTTAATTCCTTGACTTGTAAGCAATGTGTATATGTCCAATTAGGACACTGTTGACAAGCGAGGCCTGGTGTGGATGTTGAAGGAAGCACTTCATAAGTTGAAGGACACAGCAGTCAGTTATACAAGCAAAGCAGCTTTGGGTAAGATTGTGTTGATGGAAGTTCTGTCATACTTTGGTTTGATGAAAGCCGTTGGCTGCTTCCTGTAACTTATGTCTGATTTGCCCTCTCTTCTCTTTCTTTTTCAGCAGACGATACACCTGTGGTGAACAGGCAAGTAAAAGAGGCTGATAGTGAGACAGGTGTCAGTGCAGAAGCTGCAGAAGTTGTCAGATCCACCATGGAGCGTGTGCAGGCTGCGTGGGAGTCCTACAAAGACTGCCTGTATCTATTACAGGTCTGGTTGGGGCAGGAGGGCCAATCACAGGCTCAGGGGAAAGAGGTACAGCATTTGTCATTAAAAAATATCAAAAGACAGTGGCCACAAAAATATTTGAACACCTAAGCTGCGTTTAAAATGTATTGATGTCCTTTCATTAGACACCAAAATATTAAAGCAAATGGCATTTATCTTTGTTATGATGTTTGTTTGGTTCAAGTCATGAGGGTGATACTGTAGCTTAGGTTTGGGCATGATGTTTGTTCATGGTTGCTTTTTCCAGAGGTTCATTTGTCATTCATCTTGTGATCTCTTTCATAATGCAGCAGAAGCATTTTTCCGCCAGCCTGAATGAGTGGAGTTCACATCAAGCACAGCTGAACGAGGCAGGAAACTTTCTCATTGAGATGAGTGACGCCTCCACCAGCCACTCTCTGACTGAAGAGCTCCGCAGACTCAACATGCAGTGGGCTGACTTCATAAAAAGGACCAAGTTTGTGAGTTTGTAAAAGACAGACCCATCTAGTTTTCAGCAGGGTCTAAAATAGCACTTGCCAAGCACCAAAATGTGTGTAAAAGTTGTCTTTGACAAAGAAATAAAGCAGTTTCTGGTAACTTTTATAAGAAACTGCAACATAATACACTATCTCTCGCAACTTCGACACCAACATTTCAGTGGAAAGTTCACCATGCGTTTCTCTAGGATGCCTGTTAAAAAAATTAACACACATAGTGTCACATGACTATTCACAAGATTTCTTACTTTACAACACCAATTTCAGAATATAATTCGAGTATGAGATCAAAACATTTTTGTATTAGCAGCTGCAAAACACGATGATACAATGGGCTGCATTGTTTCTCACAATTGTTTAAGGAAAAAGGCTAAATAATCTTAATGTTAAGGACAAAAATAATACAAAATAAAATTTCATAGCTGGTAAGAAATATTTATGGCTGGTGAATTACATTTACATTTAATCATTTAGCAAATGCTTTTGTCCAAAGTGACTTGAAGAGAACAATAGAAGCAGTTGTACCAACAAAAGAGCAACAGTATGTAAGTGATCTGACAAGTTCCAAATAGTCTAGCATAGTACACGTACCAAGTTGTTATATAGAAATAGAATAGAAAGTGTTAGTATTAATGGGTCAAATGTTGATGGAAAAGATGCGTCTTTAGCTGTTTTTTGAAAATGGCTAAAGATTCCGCTCAGCTGTTCGGGTGGAAATAGGCAGGTTATTCCATCAGCAGGGAAGTGTCAAAGTAATGTTCCGTGAAAGTGCCTCTTTGTGATGGCACCACAAGGCGACATTCACTTGCAGAATGCAAGCACACAAGTCTGAAGTAGTGAGTTTAGGTATAGGGGTGCAGAGCCAGTGGTTGTTCTGTAGGCAGATTCATTCACAAGAAGGTGTGGCAAAAAAGGTTATTTTGGATCCTGGCAATTTTTCAATTAAAACTGGTTCTACTGAATTGAGTAAAGAGTTTTGTCTTTAAACCTCCAACACCCAGCCTTTTCTTATTCTGTAAGTTGCACAACTTGGTGGATCTTTACAAACTATTTTTCACTTTCTTTGAGTAATACACTGACAAGCCGGTACTTTAGTCTATTGTGTTTCAAAAACACAGGAGCATTCTGTTCTGTTTCATCACCTGTCCTTACTATTGATCAAAGCATGTGTAAAAAAAAAACTATGAAGGTAAAATTATGTCATAAAGAATTGTATGCGCAGGGTAAGATTTGTGAAAGTGTACATAAGATTGCAAGTGTAAATTAAATTTGCATGCGCAAGAGAAGATTTGTAAAGGTGTAAATCGCCTTTCAAGAGTAAGAAAAAAATATTTGCAGCATTTTACTGTTATTCGTAAGTGTAATTCATGTATTGTGAAATAACCCGATACACCTAAACTTTTAAAAAGAAAGACGCCACTGTACAAATCGGGTTATTTTGGGAACTTTTTTGCCCCGTGCACCCAACAAGCCATTAAGACATTTGCAACAGTTTATTTTTTTTACACAAACGCAATTAATTACGCAATTAATCTGTTTTGCAGTTCCTGACTCTGTTGCTTTCGGTTGCAAATTGCTGTTCACAGGCCTGCAGTGCTTTTGGTCGTATTTGTGCACAAAAACCGTGCCAAAAGAGTAAGCGTGGAAGTCAGAAGAATACAGATCCTATTTATTTTGCGTTAGCATGAAGCTGCAGTTTCACAATACATGAATTACACTTACGAATAACAGTAAAATGCTGCAAATATTTTTTTCTTACACTTGAAAGGCGATTTACACCTTTACAAATTTTCTCTTGCGCATGCAAATTTAATTTATGCTTGCAATCTTATGTACACTTTCACAAATCTTACCCTGCGCATGCAATTCTTTATGACATCAATTTACCCTCATAAAAACGTTTTGTTCTTTGTCTTTTAACATTCTACACCATTGAAAACCATTGAACCACTGATTTTTTAAATATATATTATTATGCTATTTTTAATGGCATGTTTTCAGACAGTGGCCCCTCAGCCCATCTGTGCAGTCCTGGGTGTTCAAGCTGCTCAGGGCCTAATGCAGGAAGCTGGCTGGATGCTTAGAGAGACTGTGGTTGTGTCATCTGCACCTCTACGTATTTACAGGAAAAAACTACAGGTATACTGATCTTTCTGTCCTAGCTATAGTGCTTCATGCAGTTCCTACTGTTATACTAGATGTTTCTTAAATGCTTAATTTTTATGTTTGTTTTATCCTTTACTCAGGGCATAACTAAGAAGATTTCCCAGTTTGATTTGCACTCTTTATCTCCATCTCCAGACTGCAAAGAGGAAACTATTCAGAAACTCAGACAAACTCTCCCAGAGGTTAGGCAATATTCTGTCCAGTGTTCAGGTTAAACATATTAGATGTGTTGTAGATTAACAAAATTGTTCACTCAAAAATAAAATGATTTTGTCATTATTTACTTGACCTTAGTTATCCTGTTGAACACACAAATACAATTTTAAAGAAACTTAATTTTAAGTCAGTCTTTCCAAAAAAAACAGTTAATCAGACATGTTCATTTGTTCATTTGTACATTTGTACATTTGTTCATTTGGATTTTCACTAAATTATTATCGTGGCCAAAAGAATTAGGAGAACAATATTATCGCAATATCTATAGAAATTTTGTAAGTAAATAATAAAAAATTTATAAAATAAACATATCAGTAAAGTTAATCTTCTCTGACAGGATTTTGTATGACATTAGTAGCTACACACTGACTCAACGTCTTTTTTTTCTTTAATTTTTTGATGGGTGGGAACCAGAGTTAAGGTGCAATGCCGACTTCTTCTATGTTTAAGGTCAACCAGATAATTACTGGTGCTTGATTATTTTCATTATTAATATGTAGTATTAACGCAATATATTGGTTATCATCAAGATGGGTAAATTGCGTCACCCTTAATTTGGAACATCTTGAGGGCGGATAAACAATGACGGAATGTATAATTTTGGATTAACTATCCATTTAAAACACCCTGTGTAATGAGAGTAGTTTTTTTAAACTAGGAACTGAGCAAATCTGTGTACATGTTTCTGTGCAGATATTTGAAACTTTAAACCGGGTGGATCAGGTGTGCAAGAGACTCCAGAGAGGGGCCTCTCTGCTCGAAGGCAGGCTGTCTGAGCTTGAAAATTGGAGCTCAGAGGCCCAAGAGGTCTGGCATCTCCTAAAAGAAAGGCAGCATAGGGGCCACTGGGGGCCACAGCTCAGGACTAAAGTGAGCAGAATCAACAATTCTTGAGTTCATTTGGTTGATCAAAGCAGAGATTTCACATTTGTCATCTCTTTTGATTCCCATTGCAGGCGCTGATCTCCAGAGGTCTACAATTGGAAGGACAGGTGGTGACAGAAGGTGAGGACCTTCAGGTGCTTGTGACATCGGTGCAAAATAAATCCTCCTTGCCTTACCTTTGCACATCAGCCCTACAAGACAGACTGAAAAGGACTGTCTCTCACTGTCAGGTGCATTTCTTTGCAGACCACTATCAGTTAGGGAATGTTTAAAATCATGATGTTATAAATTCTCACAACTTCCCCTATGTCTTTTAGGAGGTTACTGAGATGCTCAGTTCTCATGGAGTGAAGCGTGAAGGACAGCCTGAAGGTGAACAGCCAGCTACCAAAGTTTTTGTCCATGCACATTCTCAGCTTGAATCCCAAACTGAAACCTTTCAAGACAATTCGGATCAGGCATTCTCAAAAAGCAGCAAACTTTCTCTAGAGAGCCTTATAGAACCTCAAAACCAAGAACATCATTCCTCTCAGCTGCTGTCAGAATTGGAAGCCACCAGTGGCTTACATCCCCAGGTTCTTCCTCAGCTTCACGATAAATCTCCCAGTGACCATTGGAAAGATATATACCAAGTACAGCAAGCAGAGGTAAAACAGCCTTTGCTTTCATCTGTTGTTGTCAGGAAGGTTCAAATGAAACCCCAGACTGAAGTTCATCTTATCTCTGTAGACTCGAGCCAAACCAGTAGCTTTGGACCATCAAACTTTCAAGTTGTCTCAGTAAAATCAAGCCAAACCAGTGGCTTTGGACCCTCAGACCCTTTCCAGGTTATCTCGGTAGACTCAAGCCAAACCAGTGGCTTTGGACCCTCAGGGACTCTCCAGGTTATCTCTGCAGACTCAAGCCAAACCAGTGGCTTTGGACCATCAGGCCCTCTCCAGGTTATCTCTGTAGAATCAAGCCAAACCAGTGGCTTTGGACCATCAGGTCCTTTCCAGGTTACCTCTGCAGACTCAAACCAAACCAGTGGCTTTGGACCCTCAGGCCCTCTCCAGGTTATCTCTGCAGACTCAAGCCAAACCAGTGGCTTTGGACCCTCAGGCCCTCTCCAGGTTATCTCTGTAGACTCAAGCCAAACCAGTGGCTTTGGACCCTCAGGCCCTCTCCAGGTTATCTCTGTAGAATCAAGCCAAACCAGTGGCTTTGGACCATCAGGCCCTCTCCAGGTTATCTCTGTAGACTCAAGCCAAACCAGTGGCTTTGGACCATCAGGCCCTCTCCAGGTTATCTCTGTAGAATCAAGCCAAACCAGTGACTTTGGACTGTCAGGCCCTTTCCAGGTTATCTCTACAGACTCAAGCCAAACCAGTGGCTTAGGACCCCCAGGCCCTCTCCAGGTTATCTCTGTAGAATCAAGCCAAACCAGTGGCTTTGGACGCTCAGGCCCTCTTCAGGTTATCTCTGCAGACTCAAACCAAACCAGTGGCTTTGGACGCTCAGCCCCTCTCCAGGTTATCTCTGTAGAATCAAGCCAAACCAGTGGCTTTGGACCATCAGGCCCTCTCCAGGTTATCTCTGTAGAATCAAGCCAAACCAGTGACTTTGGACTGTCAGGCCCTTTCCAGGTTATCTCTACAGACTCAAGCCAAACCAGTGGCTTAGGACCCTCAGGCCCTCTCCAGGTTATCTCTGTAGAATCAAGCCAAACCAGTGGCTTTGGACCCTCAGGCCCTCTTCAGGTTATCTCTGCAGACTCAAACCAAACCAGTGGCTTTGGACGCTCAGGCCCTCTCCAGGTTATCTCTGTAGAATCAAGCCAAACCAGTGGCTTTGGACCATCAAGCTCTTTCCAGGTTATCTCTGTAGAATCAAGCCAAACCAGTGGATTTGGACCCTCAGGCCTTCTTCAGGTAATCTCTGCAGACTCAAGCCAAACCAGTGGCTTTGGACCGTCAGGGACTCTCCAGGTTATCTCCGCAGACTCAAGCCAAACAGTCCCTCTCCAGGTTTTCTCTACAGGCTCAAGCCAAACCAGTGGCTTTGGATCAACAGACCTTCAAGTTATCTCTACGGACTTGGGACAAACCAGTGGAATTGAACCATCAGAACGTCTCCAGTCTACATCTTCAGCTACTTTCAGCCAAAGCACTTTGCCTAAATCTTCTGCTATTCAAACCTCTTTGGCATCCCCACACAAAAGAGAAAGGGTTCTAGCCAGAAGCCTCAGCTTTCCTCAGCCCAGTGAGCCATCACAAACCCAGTCTCCATCCTCACCTTTATCCTGTTCAAGCACTTGTATGGATAGACCGGTTACAGTGACTCAACTAAGAACGCCAATCAAACAGCACATTTGTTCACCAACAAAATGGCAACCTCAGACCTCAGTGACAACCCTAGACCAGAGACAAATTGTTCTAGCCAAAAGTCACAGCTTTCCACAGCCATCAGAGGCTCCAGGTGTTCCTCATGTCCCAGTACAAAATGAGGTGTACGCTAGAGCTCAGGCTTTAGCCAGGAGCAGACTGGATAAAGCCAAACAGCACCTGCATGAACACATACAGGATGTCATCACTGTAATCAGTACCAGAGACAAATCTAAAAAACAATCTAAGAAAAAACAGGTGAGACCATTTCAAAATCTTGTGAATTTTCAATCCAATAATTATTTGCAATCAAATAATGACTTAAAAAATAAAACGTATTGTTGGCCAAAACATATTCACACATGTCTTAATGTCTGCTGCTGTCTTTATGTTCTATAGACAATATCACGTCTTCTGAGGCCTGCAGTGTTGGAGATGTTTCTAGAAGCTGTGAAAGGAATGGGCGATTTCTGCTCTGATGCCCAGCTCAAAGACATGGACCTCCTGTCTCAGTCAGTCAGGGCCCAATGGGAGGTAAGGGTAGTTTATTTATTTCCAAACCATTAGTATATTCCAGGGGTTTTCAAACTTTTTGTGTGTGTGGACCACTATTTGTAATCAAGAATTTTTGCGGACCACCTCATAATACACATAATAAAATATGTCTACACAGAGTCCTACCTGAATTAATCTGCACCTCTAAATAGGCTTACTAGCTTTAAAACTATCATTGGTCATCACATCAGTACAACAGGCTTGTTAAAAGAAAGTTTACTGCACACAACGGCTGCCACATATTTAATTTATTTATTTACTCAAGCGCCCGAGGGCATAATCAGGTTCATTTGAACAACAGGCTTATTTCCATAGCAATGGAGTATGAAATCTATACAGTAATAAGAACACTGGAATATAGTCAACATTTCAAAAACTTTGGTGATTTTAGGGGATTATTAATCTTCAGAGTTTTACAAGTCCTCAAAAAGTACCTAGGCTTGAGTTTGTCCATTTAACAGCACATCCGCAAAACATTTCAGAAACGCGAGATCAAGAAACTAACCGGAAATTTAAATAATAACAGGCCTTATTCATTCCATTTATAAACATTTCGTTTCATATAAACTGCCTATGCCTAACTGTGCGTTCACACCAGACGCGAATAGCGCGTCAAATTCAAAAAGGGATCATATGTCAAATTCGCGCCTGCCGCGTCTAGTGATACGCTTGACCACTTTGTATCAATTCGCGCGTCAAGAGCGAAATTGACGCGCATAAAAACAAAAGTTTGAAGCGAAATTTCGTCCGGTGTGAACGCACCATTAAAGGCTATGCGTGTGATGTGATAATGAAAACATATTTGCCTCTGCCCTTTTCTCTTCAGAGAACCTGTTGCTATCCACCGAACCAATGTTGTGGTTCTAACGGCACTGAACTTTAATGTCAAGGCCGAACACCACTAGGCTTTTTTAGTAATCACACAATAACTTGACAATTTAATTAAAATGTTACATCAATATAGGCCTACATATTCTTTTTACATTTTTTATGTGAATTTCCTGGTAAAATGAAGGTAAAAAAATATTATTTTATATTTAATTTTGCCTTTCCACGGACCACCTGCAGTACCCTCACGGACCACTAGTGGTCCGCGGACCACAGACTCTTGGTGAACCAGCCGGCAGTCTGGGTGGCCAATAGGATCTGGCTGCAGACTTGCCCCTGCACTTTGCAACTTGCACTCTCAGTCACCTGCACCTCCTTTGTCAGTGACATCACTTGCAAGTCTGCAGCCAGACCCTTCTCCTGGGTGGCCAATGCCACCATGACTCTTATGTGACCTTGTCCCAGCATAATTGATTAAATCAACATCCCTTTGATTGAACTAATATAAATATGAACTATACTTTGTGTGTTATTTAAGCAATATAATACTGTGCATGCAGCTAACACATGCCTTAATCTACATGCATGTGAGCATAACTGCATTAAATCCAAATTAGTTATTAAACCACATTCAGTATAAAAAAAAAAAAAAAAAAAAACCTTTATCATTTTATAATGGTTGAATCATCAAGGATTGATTTGTTGTAAAAGGGATCATTTACTGACTGCATGCATGTTTGGACAGGTTGATATAGACCGTTACATGTTTTCCTTTCAGCTATATAATCACATTTTGCCTGCTTTGCTCTCTAACCAGGTTAGTCAAGTTAGCAAACCTTTTCAGCACTCTTTCGAAGTGGCCATTATAAATGCACCACAAAGAGGACTCCTTTGATCTGATCTAGATCTGATACTAGAATATTAACTCATATTAGCTGAAACGTAGTTGTACACTACCAGACAACAGTTGTAGTCAAAGTTTTTATATTTATCATTATAATCCATCTGTATAGATAAAAATACATTTTATTATATAATTTTATTGTACATTTTAATATATCATCATTATATATTATATCATTATTGTGGAAGAGTTTGGAAGTAGTTAATTAATGAAGGATCTGGGTTCAAATCTCAGGAATGTGCCAAAGCATCTGAGCGTTCAGTGCATCTGGATGCCTTGAGAAGAATTAAAGAGAGTCTGCAGCCTGCAGAGAGTGTTCTTCTCAGCACTGCCCACTTGAGGACAGACACAAAGAGAGTGGAGAGCATTCAGCACCACACAGACTCCACAAGTGACTTGGCACCATGCCAAGACAGGTGAGAAATGGAGGGCACATTTTGGTTTTATATACTGAAAAGTTGCATGTGTCAACATATTATATTAATAATATATTTTTTAGTACAGTATACTGTATGCTTTAGAAAAAAAAACCTTTGTAACTTTAATGCAAATTTTATTGTTCTAAGACCTGCCTCTTAAACTCTGGCCTTTCTTATAGCCAGACTACACTAACCAATTTGGGCTCTTAAGTATTTCTATGTTTGTATTTAGTCATAGTATGTATATAAACTATAATTATAATTAGCTTTATATAAAAGTCTGCTAAGTGAACACGTGCATGTGTGTTCTCAGCAGGGGGGGAGCAGTCAAGGATTGTGTCCTGCTGGGAGAGACTTTACTGCTAGATGACCTAAGCCTCGTCCACTCACAGGTACACGTGCTCATGTGTTGCATGTCTGTGTGTGCATGACATGACTGTTTTATCTCTTTTTGATCAGTGCAGTATTTTTTTAAGAGTGTTTTTTTTCCCCTCTGTCACTCAAACCAACATGACTTTACACTAACAGAAACTAAAGCATCTGTTTTAGCGTTATATCTGCCTGGTGTTAACATGGCACGTTTTCTTGGCATGGTCGAGAGTTTGCTTGTAGCCAAACATGGAGCTAAACCTTGTGAGAACTTCTCAGCTCTGATTGGATGTTGTCGACCTTCTTAAGCACATGGACAGCTCAGAGGAGTTAATCTGCTGAGATTGATTAGGGCTGCTGAAGAGTGTATTTGCTTGTTCTGGGGTAGTTTGACCCTACTTGTAATGACACTGTGGTCGTTCTCTCTCAGGCTGTTGTCCAGACCAACATTGTGGAGATTAAACAGATACCAGAGAGAACCATCATCCACCCCTGTTCAGCACAGGAAGAGAGGGTTACTGAATCTAAGAGCAGGTAAGCCCTTTTGATGCAAGTCTCTGCCTTAAAGTTGTTTAAAGAAGTATATATATTTGGAAATGGCTTAGGACCCTATACGTAGCTTATATGTTGCTACATTTTAAAATGCTCATTATGATTACTTAATGAAATAAGTAAATAAATAATTTAATAAAAAATATTTTTTATATAAATAACACATTATTTATTTAAAAAAAAATTACAGTATTTTATATTTATTTATTTATGGTTTATTTGAATAGGGACAGATACAATATACACAGATAAACCTGAAAACAACAGCCATCCAATGCAATTATCATAATGTTTGTAGTGAAAGCTAATACCTAAAACCTAAACATGAGTACAAGTTTGTAGCTGAATTAACCATATATGCATATGTTATAGTTGGGACTGTTTTTCTTTTTTGTTTTTTTTTCTAGTTACTGTGCTGCACAGTCAGTCCTCCATCAGAAGTTGCTTAACAACAGTCAGCTGCTGGGATCAGAGTTTCCCATCAGCCCCGGCAGCAGCACCAGTATCTCTGCTGACTCACTGAGAAGTCAACTCAAGCACCTACTGGTAAGTCTCATGCACCACTCTCCTGCATTCAGGGTGCATTTTGTATACAAATGGCTGTGTGCTCATTTAGGCTCTGAAGGACCAGACGGAGGGTCTGTGGTGTGAGTTTGAGCTTCAGTATTCCCAGAGCTCTCAGCACATGGAGGATGGCTGTAACATGGAGCAGGAGAGAGCTCAGCTCATTCAACAGTGGAGGGGACAACAGATGTGCATTCAGGCCAGGTAAGACATATGTACATGGTCTCTTTCAAAACCCGGTGAGCTGCCTACAGATGCTTTGCATTAGGAAGTCTGTTTAGGTTTGTTTCAAAGTTAACAACTAAATAATGCTGCCTGTTAAGATTTGTTCTTTTGTCCAAAAGGCATCACTCCTAAGGGCCAGATTTACTAAACAGGGAAAATTAGCGAGAGCGCAGTCCCATAAATATACCGATGGGAGTGGAAAGTTGTGCGCTTTATCTACTGACGACGCGCAAATTGAAGAACACAGACGCAGCCGGATAATTTCCATAGTGACCAACACAATTTACCCAGAGCAGCACAAATTAGGTTTAAGACATGCTTTTTTGGGGGTGGTAAATAATGGCGCAAATGCCAGTAAATTGAGGTCAAACCTTAGCAAATCACCTTGCATGATTCATTTAAATACTCTCCTCCCATACATCTTGCGTCTGAAAGGGAAACTCCTACAAATACATATGCAATATGCAAGGTCAGCCACAACAACTGTGTACATGGCTTTTCAGTGCTAATTGTTCACTGCGTGTCTTTAGTAAATCCTGACAGTAGTTTTTTAATGCCAAAAGAGGGTTTGTTCTGGCGCAAGCTGTTAGTAAATCTGGCTCATAGACTACAGTTCAAAAGTTTGGGGTAAGGTTTGGTAAATGTTTTTGAAATAAGTTTCTTACACTAACCAAGGCTGCATTTATTTGTTCAATTTGATTCTACAATTCAAAATAACTTACAAATTTTAATGTAATTTATTCTTGTGATAAAGCTGAATTTTCTTCAGTCATTACATAGTGTCACATGATCCTACGGAAATCATTCTGACATGCTGATTTGGTGCTCAAGAGACATTTCTTATCATTATCTATGTTGAAAACAGTTTTGTCAAGATTTGTCATTCATTTCTGAAAAGTATTATTAAAAATAGTTTACAGTAAATAATAAATATTTATTGAAAGCATTTGTCAGGTCTCTCATGTGCTCTATTTGTCTGGCTTACAGAGCTGTTGTCTATGTAAAGCAGGTCCAAATCTGTCACTTATGAGGACATTGGGCTATTGGGATACTGCAAGCGAGCTCACTAGGTTGTGGAACTGAGATACTGTTAGCCATAAGTAGCACAATAATAATATTATTTTATATATTGTTCAGGGTGAAGTCCCTTGAAACTGCAGTAAAGCTGCTGGAGTCAACTGACATACAGATCAGACTGATTTCTGATCAGCTCAAACTGATCAGTCAGAAACCTCTGAATATTAGAGACTTTGCAGTTGCTGATGCCAGAAATCTACATGAAGACCTAAAGGTACAAATTAATGTTCATGCTTTTAGACACCTGTAGACACTTTTAGACACTTGTATGCCTAAATGTTTTTCTCACCTCCACCTTCTCACCAGTTGTGTATTTTAGATCCTTTCATTTAGATGCCCTTATTTTATTTGACGTTATGTATTGTAGAACATCTACTGTTCACATCATCACATGTGGAAGATATCTAAAATGCTAGACTTTCCTAAGAAAATGGGACATTTGAAATGTTTGTGTAATGTGCTTAACATTGATTGATGTAAATTTGCTTGTTCAAACTCATTGTGACCTCATTGTTATTTGTTCAGCGTCTAGATGAAAGTATTGAGAAAGAGCTGTTTCTGCTTAAGAGTGATGGTTCAGTTAGTGACGATGCTGAGCTGAGTCACATTGAGCTCCAAGCCCGTCTACCCCTGCAGCAAACTCTCCACGACCGCACGAAATGCCTGGAGAAGCAAAGACAGTGTCTGAGAAAGAGTGAATCGGCCATTGTGGCCCTCGAGAACCTCCTTTTCCAACTCCACCAGGTGAATGACAACCTTACTACAGCTCACAGCACTTCAGACCGCAGCTACAGCTTAGTCTCCATCCAGCAAAGCCTTCAACAAGCCAGGGAAGAATCGGTTCAGCTAGACCGACTGCTAGATGATGCTGGTATGGGAGTAACTTTGAATGATAAACCAGGCAGCTGTCATGAGATGGTGTCATCTTTGGCTCTGCATGCAGAAGAAGTTGAGACTAAAATGGCTGTAGGGCCGAGGCGACCTGACAGAGGTGGGAAAGGAAGAAAAAAGGGAGAGCAGAGAGTGTTTGGTAGGAAGAGGATGGGCCTGCAGGTCGCCCTGAGGGAGGTACTGGCGGCACTGGAAAGACACGGGCTGAAGGAGCCCACACTTCCTGCACTACAGCACAGGTGAACATACTTCAAAATTTGACTTTTTATTCTTTCATGTTTTGCATACTTGCATACAAGATTGTGAAAATTATCAAATTAAGTTAAATTTAAATTTAAAAAAGTGCTAGTCATGTTAAATAAAAGAACAACTGCAATATACAATATAAAATAAAATGCAATAAAATAAAACAGTACTGCTTTTTTTCCTTTGTTTTACACAATATTTCTAAAGTAATCATTTTTATTTAATTTAATTTAATTTGTTAAACAAGGAGTTATGTTATTTAAAATAACAATTGTAATACACAATATCAAATAAAATGCAATATAATAATAAAATAAATCAGGACTTTTTTCTTTGTTTTTCATAAAATATTTTAAAGCATACTTTATACTCCAAATAATGAAACAAGGTCCTAGTTATGTTAATTATAATATACTATATTACAATTATCTACAATATAATTGAAATAAACTATCACCACGATATATATATAGACATGAAGACAATTAAGAAAAATATCAATGTAAATATAAATAATGCTGTGAATGATGCATGAGTTCTTTCTCACAGTAACATCTGCACTTGATCTGTTTCAGAGAGTTTAAAAAAAAAAAATGTGAAATGACTTCTGAGATTTTTGTAAAAATGATTTCTCTCTTATATATCAATTTATTACAATAAAGTAGATGATACGTCTCAGTCTCACCAGTGTCTCTCTCTTTTTCAGGTTGCGCTTCCTGACAGACATGGAGAGTAAACTGGTTGCACTACGCTCAGAGATTCAGGATCTGAGAGATACATGTGCAGAGACAAGCACCTCAGACACAGACCTCAGCGAGCTGCAGGCGGAATGGGAAAACGCACACAGAGCAGTCACAGAAAGGTGGCGAGAAATGCCCGTGATTATAGGAAAGCTATTTGTTAAATGCTGTTACGCTGATGGAATTAGACAGCACATATTGCTAACTAGACACATTTGTTTCATGCTTCTATTTCAGTCTTGAGCAATGTGTCTCTCTGACTGAACTACTTAAGAAGTTCCAGAGCTGCCGAAATCGATTGGGCAGCACTTTACAGAGAGCAGAGCAGACTATCGGTGATCAGGCCTATTACATGGGAAAAGACAACCTACAGCTCCTGATCAGCAAGGTACAGGGCTTTTGGAAAATCCTGGGTACAGGGCTTCCATTCTTAGTGGACAGCAGATGGCAGTATTAACTACATCATTTAGTTGAATTTAGTAGTATAAATGAATTTATATATTTTGTGTGTGTCTAGGTGACCAGTATTAAGTCAGATCTCAGTGGTCTTGGGGACGGAGTGGAGGAGTTCAGGGCTGTGTGCAGACAGCTTCAGTCTCTGATGAGAAAGATCCCTGATTGTGTAGATGCCCCATTTGAGAGTGAGGCTGACACCCTCATGGACCGCTGGCTTGATGTAAGTGCCCTCAGTAATGCTATAGTATGATATACTATATATATTCAATTCATTTCAGTTCACATTTATTTGTATAGTGAATTTCACAATACATATTGTTTCAAAGCAGCTTTACAGAAAATGCATGTATCTACATTACAATTTAGGCCCTGTTTACACCTGGTATTAAGATGCGTTTTGGTTGATTGGATCACAAGTAGACGAAGCAGATGCATACCTGTTTACACCTGGGGCCTCATGTATAAAACTTTGCGTAGATTTCATCCTTAAAGTGTGCGTACGCACATAAGGCAGAATTTGCGTACGCACAAAAGTTTTTAGATTTATAAAACCGTTCGTACGCCAGAACCTGCGCAGAATTCACTTTATAAATCCCAGTCAGCGGAAGATTGTGCGCACATGCTCTCCACCCTGAAATAACCATATATGGAGCTTACAACGCCTAGTTTTACTATGCAGATCCTCATCTGCATATCATTTGCATATGATTATTCATCCACGTGATAACGTTTAACGGTACAAGACACATTACATTAATAAAAATCATGTAGTTGCCTATCCTTGCCTTGTTTTTGAATACATAAATCAAATAGTGTAAAATACATTTAATCTTTTCCACTGGCCGAATAGTATTTTTAATTGATTTATATTTTTAATGGAAGCAGATAGGCCTTGGGCATTATTTGCACGAAACTATTTTCTCAGACAATCTGGTATTATCATGATAAGCAATTATCTCTGTGGTTAAAACATTTAAACACAGCACGCTACAGGAAACGTGTTCAAAAACATCGCATCCACAACAAATATTTCTATTGATTGAATTTGAATATAAAAAATGTTGTAACTTCTCAGTAATGATTTCATGTTTAAGTGTTCTCCATTAATTTGAATGGCATATTTAATCTAAATGTTTATATCATAAGTAAAACATAGTTTATATCAGAAGTATTTTATTTATTTAAACTGTTATTTGCGTCAGTTTCACTAAACGGCCCAACGCGCTCGCTGGCGCGGACATTTAAGAAGGGATGGATATTTGTTTCAAGTGACAGGTTGGTGAGCGAAATTATATTTGTATTATCTTGTATTTCTTTAGATTTTCTGTCTAAAAGTGATCTTCTGCAAGACACCAGTGCAGAGCTATAATGAAATAGAGTCCAAATTTTATTAAAATCAATGAATCCATCAAACTCCATCATAATCATATCATAATGATAATTCAGGTTGATGCAATTTGATTTATTGGGTGATGTAATAGGATAATTTAGAAGTTTTTAATTTTAAATAGTTATTGCTATTTGGGCCAGTTGGTGTCGCCAAAACACATACTCTTCTAAAAGAGTGCGTACGCACGGTCAAGAGCATCCTTACGGTGCGCACTTATTTACGCCAAGTTTATTTTTTATAAATCCCGATATGTGCGTGGAAAAATGCGTACGCATATTTCTATGCCCATTTTGTGCGTACGCAACGTTTATACATTAGGCCCCTGGTGTTTTAATCCATCTCTTTTGTCCACTTTTAACCACTTCTGTTCTGATTTCTTCGAGGGGGTGGGTAAATGTATGTTTTTTTTCAAATCTTTCGATCTAATGAACAATTCACATATGAGCGCGCCTGTAGACGACTGGAAAACACTCTGACTGAGAACAGCAGCTTTCGTTTCTGCTCTGACAGCTCCAAGACCACGCTGAACGCTGTGAGTGTGTGCTAGAAATAAGGAATGGTCAGGAAACATTGGGCTTGGTACTTTTGTTTAGGCATTAGGTCAGTAGGTGGAGAGTAGGCGGTCTTTTGTGGCTGTTTGAACGCATTCAACTACATGAACGTTTACACTACGACAGCAATGCGGTCGAAATGCGTTTTCGACTACCTCAGGAAGTAGTCGAAAATGGACAAGCTCAAAACTTTTTAGACCCCACTTACACCCGTATTTAGTGGCGTCCACTTGTGATCCAATCGTCCAAAACGCATGTTAATACCAGGTGTAAACAGGGCCTTAGAGTTATCTGTTATCAGAGGTGACTGTCCAAGTAATGTATTTCAGAATGTACAGTACATATACAAATCACTCAGTTAGCTAACATCATATATAAATTTTAGGCAAAAACAATGAACTAATTGAAGTAATTATTACAAGCTGTGAACATAATGATTACTATATATAGAAAATTTTACATTGGTGCATGTTGATTCAGAGTTTGCTTCATCTCAAGTCCTCGCAGGAGTCATCTCTTCACATATATGTCCTCTCTCTTTCTCTCTAATAATATTCTTTGTTTCCATTAACCTGTTATAAATGCTCTTATTTCAGGTCACTGAGAAGACAGACTGTCATCTGGACAACCTTCAAGCTGGGTTTTCTCTTTGGGAAAAACTCCTTCTATTGGCTGGAGAGGTAGAGGGCTGGAGCAACCAAAAGCTGATGACACTTGCTCAGTCACACCCCTTTCATACGGAACTTGACGTGTCTGCAATGCAGGTAAAACCTTTGTCAGATGACAATTTTAGGTATAACTTTCAGATACACTTATTTTAGAATTTGAAACCAATGTTGAACATTTTGGATATTATTTGAGATAAATCCATCAAAAATGGAACAAAATAAGTATCATTATATCTTATAACTTATCTAACATTTGAACAGTTGTGTATTTTTTAATACAGCTCTTCCTTTTGTGGTGTTTTATATTTATATTATATTTATATTTTGCACAGGATGAGATGAGGGTTCAAGAGGAGAACATTGAACATTTCCATCGCAGATCTTCAGAGATCCAGGAGCTGCTGCAGAGTCATGAGTTCCCACTGGAGCTGCAGGTGATTTTTGGACAGACCAGGATCTTTTCACGATACTAATTTATTCAATTAATGAAATTTTTATTAAAGAATGCTGTAATCTGTCATGTTCTATTGGTAAATCACATGTATTAAACAGCCTAGCTCATCATCATATTTCATCAAATTCATTTGTTCATTTTTAGGTGATTGAGAGCCAACTGAGGAAGAAGATGGCAGAGGTGATGGAGCTCTTTTCTGAGACCAGTGATGTTTTCAGACAGCTGGTTGCTGCCAAAGGCCAGGTGGCGTCTGAGATCGTTGATCACCTGTCCTCCATCCAAACTATTAAAAATGCTCTGAGCACACTGACCACACCTGAAAGCCCACATGCCCTCAACATCATCCAGGTGAACGTTTACATTTTTAAAATCTACATGAAATGGAAGTTGTGACAGTCTTTTCTTCCCTATTGTGACGTATATCCAAGTGAAAACCCTTCTTGAATAAGAAAAAAATTAGGATTTTGTCCATGGGGAATTGATTGGACCATTGGATGGTTGTGTTTTGCAATTGCTGTGATGTCATGTGAGTGACAGGTTGACTTGTGCCAGTAAACTTGTTATAGGTTTAGTTCAAATTGAAAATTCTGTCATCATTTACTCATCTTCATGTCGTTCCAAACCTGTAAGACTTTCGTTCTTCTACAAACACAAATGAAGATATTCTTAATGATATTAATATTAATCCATATGAATTGAGCGGTTTAGTCCAGAATAGAAGTCCAAATGTAATGTTCATCAAAGCGATTGCGTCTCTTCAAAAACAACTTGATTCATATGGATTAGTTTTGCGATCTCTTTATGAACTTTTTGAAGTGTCAAACTAAAGTGGTAGTTGGAGACTAAGAAACAGAAAGCTCTCCGATTTCATCAAAAAGATCTTCATTTGTGTTCCATAGATGAACGAAAGTCTTGTGGGTTTGGAACGACATGTTCAAACTTTCAATTTCAGTAGTTTACCCAAAAATGTTTTTTTTGATGGACTAATCCCTTAATGTAACCTTTTCAACTGACAGGGCTTATCGGAGCAGCTGCAAACGGAGACCGAGCAGGCAGATGCATTACTACAGCAGATCGATATTCTGGCCAGCATTGCAGGTCTAGAAAACCTCCAGGCACTGGCTGAAGATGGAGCTCACCTTCAAGAAAGCATCTGCATGGCCAGAGAGCTGGTCATAGAGAAGAGAGAGCAAGCAATGAACCCTGACAGGCCTGAAAATCAGATGGTCCAAGACCCTAAGCACATCAAACCTCAGATTAAAAAAACTGAATATAATGCGCCTGAGTTAAAGTCTGAATCTAATGGTAAAACAGAGGAACAGAAGCATGGAGGGAAGGCACAATATGAAGTTGAAGTTCTTGAGTTGAAGGACTTCAAAGAGCAGGCCTGCAGCTGGGCCAGTGAACTGTATCTCAAGGGGGAATTTCAGATTTCTGAGGATGAGAACAAACAGGTCAAACTTGAGGAGAGACTCACAGCTGTACAGGTAATTTTCTTGTCCTTCGTCTGTTTGTTCTCTAAGGGTCTGCATCTTGAAAGTGGCCTGAAATGAAATACAAAGCAGTTTTGAGAACATTTTTAGTTTTGAGAACTTTGTTTCTTAGTAACTACTGTAGTAAGAGTTATTGACTGACTGTTAACAGCAATTCAATTCAGTTTCAGTTTGTCATATAGTAAAAGGAACATCTGACGCACTAAAGGAAATTTATTTTTGAACAGCTGAAATTATCTGGGCTACAGAGACTTGATTTCTATTTGCTTTGTCAGCAACATAGCTCACAGATTATAAATATATATCATTTTTATTTATTTTTATTTTATTTTTTTACTTTTTTGTTGATTAGTCCAGGCATCTAATGTAATAAGACTAACTTGGTGGATTCTTGGTAGGCCGTAGAGCAAGTGGAAAGAAACCTTCTGGAGGTTGAGAAACTGCCGGAAGTCCTGCAGACAAGCTGTTCCCCAGAGGGTCAGGCTGCTGTCTCCCAGGACCTTCAGACTCTGTTTGGAAAGGCATCAGCCCTGAGGACTTGGGAAGGGGGCTCTGATCCAGTTCAGAGCTCTATACAATGCTATGAGCCTCAGCAGCCTGGAGTATCCACAGAGGAACTCCATTCAGTTCAGGTTAGTGTTATGTCACTTTTGCACAGGAATTTTTTGAAAACAGTTACGATCAGTTATGGTATATTTCTTTTCGGGTATAATTATAGTTTAGTTTAGTTGCCTTATTATATTGTCCCAAACCTCTATGAATATCATTCTTCTGCAGAAAACGAAAAAAGATATTTTGAAGAATGTTTAAACTTTTTTTGTCCATACAATGAATGTAAGTGTGCTCCAAAAAAGCATTGGACCCCACAGACTTTCATTGTATGTACAAAAAACAAATTTTTCAAAATGTCTTTTTGTGCTCTGCAGAAGAAAGTAAGTTATACAAGTTTTGAAAGACATGAGGATGAGTAAATGGTGGCAGAACTTATTTAAAGAGGAAAATATGCCTGTGATTATTCTTTCACAGGCATACATTTGTTTGGTTTTTCTTTGTGGGTCTGGCTTTAGGGTCAGCAGGAGTGCAGTCATTGAGTGTACTACTGTGGTGTGGGCACAGAATCAGTGTGTTCTAGCTAAAGCCTTCAAAATGGAGTGCCCGCTCTGTACTGACTCTAGACCATTAATGTAGGACGCCACTTCATTGCTTTTAAGTGCTTGTTTTTTACTTTCTATTTTGAAAAAATCCTTGTTTTGCTGTGTTTTGCTCTGCTTTTTTGATGTCAAAACTGTTATGCTCATCAAGGCTGCATTTATTTGATCAAAACAGTTCGGAAGTAATTATTACAATTTCAAATGACTCTTTTCTATTTTAATATTTTTTTAAGATATATATATATATTGATGGCAGAGCTGAATTTTCAGCATCATTACTCCAGTCTTCAGTGTCACATGATCCTTCAGAAATCATTCCAATATGCAAATTTGGTGTTCAATAAATATTTTTTTTATTACTATAAATACTAAAAACTGATTAAATGCTTAACATTTTTGTGTAAAACTGATACTTGTTTTCAAGATTATTTGATAAATAGAAAGTTCAAAAGAACAATTTATTTGAAATATAAATCTTTTGTAACAATATAAATGTCTTTACTGTCACTTTTGATTAATTCAATGTCTTCTTGCTAATATATATAATTAATATTTATATTTATATATATATATTTTCTTAATTAAATAATTAAAAGTATTTCATTTTTGAGCCAAAACTTGTAATGGTAGTGTAAATCTTAAAATTAAAGAAGAAAGCCCATAAGTTAAATAAATCATGTCTTAAAAGGATAGTTCTGCGTAAAAGGAAAATTTCTGTCATCGTTTACGTACCCTCATGTCAGTACAAACATGTATGGTTTTCTTCTTCTGTAGCACTGAATTGAAAGATCTTCTGAGACCAGTGTAGAACTTTCCTGATTTAGACTATTGAAAACAGGGCTGATCGAAGGATGCAGTATTCATTATAGATTATAAAAAAGTGCCCAGGGATTGAAAAAACACATACAGTACTGTATATTGCTGAATTATGATATGTTTTTGAGTCATAGTAGTTAGTTTCCTTGTTTTGCAGGTTGCCACTGGCAATGTAGTGGATGACTTGTATCTTATGAATGTAAAGATGCCCATAAAGGAAGTCAGTGGAACAGAGGACACATCATGTTTATCTTTCTCAACACAACAAGCAACTGCAGATGTTGAGAACCTCCCACCAGGCCATGACACAGATGATCAGAAGTTGATGTCTAGATCTGAAGAGAGGGGTGAAACTGGATCCGTAATAAGAGAAGATGACAGTGAATCCTCTCATGGCTCATCTTGTGGAAGCCAAAAGCCAGTCTTTACCATAGTGCTGGACTCTGATCTTACCAAACCCAACCAGAGCCCAGTGGCACAAGCTATCCCAGCTTCTACAACTAAATGGGATACTGTTTCAGTTGTTCATGATAGGAACATAGAGAGATCAGAGGATGGTTTGAAACTCTTGGAAGCCAAACCAAATGTTGATGTAGCTATAGATGAAAAACATGCTGTGATATGCTCTTCTGATGAGCCTTTTCATTTTCAATCCACATCAGAAGTGCAGTTTAATGAAAACCATTACACTGATAATGTTGAACCCACCCATTCTACTCCAGACCTTGATTCCAGGCCTAAACCTGAGAAGGATTCATCTACTCAAGCATTTGTCCCAATGGTTTCATACCCAGAGAACCATCATGCAAGCTCTGGAAATGCAAAGAAAGTATTTACCATCATCCTCAATGTTGATTCTCCTACATTTTCATCAGACAGGTGTCATTTACTGTCTGGTGAAAATGTATCGGTCCCTGAAGATTCGTCCACAGATAAATTCTCCCAGACAGAGGTAAAAAATCAACAGAGGAAACCTGAAGGCCAAGAGGCTAAAGGAGGCCTTTCAGAGAAGGACAATGTGAAATCATGTAGTTCTGAGCTACAGCCAGGACAGAAGGAAGTAATCCAGCCCAAAACCCATGAGATCATGGAGATTGACATTCAAAAAGGTGAAAAAGAGAAGCAACATGAATTCATAGAAGCAGAAACATCAAGCCAAATGGATTTCCAAACCGGAGAAGGCAATAATTCGGGCTCTGTAGTTCATCAGCAGGATGTCACAATGTTGGAGAGTCATGATGAGGATGAGAAAAACAAATTTGCAGAGCCCTCAAATGAAGCAAACACACTTAAAAAGCCTACAAATGTTGCTAAAGGTAGGAAGAAGAACAGGAAATCAGCTGGTGTGAAACAAGCAAGCAATATCAGTAGTAGAATGCTGAAGACATCTAGATCGGAACAGAAGAATAAAACTGACTCAGAAAACCTTCAAACTTCTGAGGTAAGTCTGCTGGACATCACAGATACTTCACTGACTGTGTCTTCAGACTATAGTCACCCAAATAATGCAAAGCCATTGAGCACAGAAGACAAACTAACAAAGGTTGTGGACACTGTGCAGCCAGAGACCTTGAATCTTCTACAAACTGAGCCTAAGGATGAACAATTTGAGACTGTTAGCATCTCACTTGACGGAGAAGCCACAGATAGTGTGGTCTTAGCCGCAATGGAGACTGAAAATTCAGCACGTACAGAGGACTCAGAAACAATGCTAACAGATGCTTCACCCTTTATGAGAGCTGAATGTATTACACAAAACCTTACTGCAGTGCCATCAAAGTCACAGCTCCGCCATGCTGAAGCTCAGAGGACAGATGATTCAGTTGAAGATGAAGGCAGTTTCCCTTTGCAGGTAAGATTCACATGGATGTGTTCTTATAAAAATGTGACATCACTCACAAAAATCTTGGTGGTCATGTTCAGTACCTGAATGAAATGCTTTTCAAGCACTTTTAATGTGTTCATTCAAAACTTTTTTAACCTTATTGTTTAACAGGTTTCAGAAGAACGTAAATTGTAATAGCTGTATAACACAGAAGTTGTGAACCTACAGTGCTTTTACTGAAAGCAGAAAATTATTACTTTTCAAGTTCAATGTATGCCTTTCATTTTACATTTTGCACCATTTCAAGAAGTTATTTGTTAAAAAATATCAGATAATGAAAATCATTGAAAGGATAAGAAAAAGGATTTTAAAAGCTCTATAATTCACTCTGAGAAAATTAAATGTATTGTCTCCTATTGGAATATGTAGGATGGCCATGGTTTCAAAAAATTATCTGAAAGATCTTACATTATCTGATTGTGCAATCATTATTCCAAGCTGTGTGAAATGCTGGAATTCATTGTGTAATTTTATGTGCACTCAAAGCTGTTTGTTCAACAATGGTGAACGTTGTTTTCTTACTTGTGCATGCATGGTATTTATATCCTTACCTCTTATATTTTGGTGTAATTGTTAAGCTGCAGTGGCAAAAAGCATTTGTTCCTTAAAAGTTGTATGTATTTATATATATTTAATACATTTTATAATATACATTAACAAATGCTTTTTATTTTTATATATATATTATTCATTTGATTGATTCTCCATAGGCCACCTTTGCACGTTGTTGCATCATTCATACATAATTCCATGTGTTAGCATTCTAACAGATATCGCCCTCTACCCTTTATCATGGTTAAATTGTGGCACGTATGCATTTTTTTTTCATCTATTTGATTTCATATAGAGCTGGTAAGTCCCGCCCCTTCCGTAAAACCCCGCTGGACCTCTAGGTTGAAAAATCGTCAATGCAAGTGAATGGGAGAAAATAATTATTTTCTGGTCCCGTTATATAAAAAATTCACAGACAACATACAGTATGTTCACATTCATGGCAAAATTCTAACGGGGCCAGAAAATAATTATTTTCTCCCATTCACTTGCATTGACGATTTTTCAACCTAGAGGTCCAGCGGGGTTAGCGGAGGGGGCGGGACTTACCAGCTCTATAGAAGTTGCCTTACAATACTTGTCTTACAAAACAATATTTTCAATGAGCAAGAACTTGGCTTCCTTATACCAACTACATTTTGTTGGCATTAGTTCTTGCAGTACTGCTTCTCCCAAGTCTGTTTTAGCCCTGGAGGCACACCACGCCTTTTAGAGGAAATACTCAGTTCCCAATGGGGCAGCATTCCTAGTTTTTCTGAAACTGTGACTTAAGGAATTTAGAACAGAACTGTGTTTCTATTTTAAACGAGCTCTGACAGCAGGTGCAAGCGGTGTTGTGGTGAACTTTTGCCCTGAAATATGAACTATGATACTTTTTCCTTATTGTAGTATGAAGAAATGCACAGAGCCAATTCAGATTCATCTACCAGGAACAAATCATCCGAAAACAGAGGATCAGGAGCAACCGGCGAGGATAAAACGAGCCATGCGGAGCAGCCTACAGGGACACATGTGTGGGCCACTTTACTGAACACCATCACTAATATTCAGCCACCTCTGGTGACCAGTCACAGTTCTGAGGTACGTATGTGAACACATTATGGTTTTGTTCTAAATTGTTTAAGGAACAACTTGAAGAACTTAAGAAACTTTGGTGCATTCAACTTTTGGGCTTTTAACAGAAAAGGAATTCAGGAAAAATATAGTTTTCATTTCTGTTTCTGTTAAAGTGAAACCAAGAAATACTTTTTTTCTCAAATATTACTGACTCTTATCAGTTAATCAACTCGTTTTGGTCTTTGACTTGAAGACCCTATATTCCCTCAAGGCTGGGAGGAAATTGCACAGGAAGGAAGGATTTCCTTTGCTCTGTGCTGCTTTGAGTGGTACCATTTTCTCTGTCTGCGTAAAAAATTTCTCACTTTGGTTTCAAATTTTAATACTTGTATTTTTTTACAGGAAACTAGACCATGGAAGGATTCCTGGTTTCGGAACTCATTACTCTCAGAGTCTGAGAACAGTTTGGCATGGACTGTCCTGCAGGTTTTCAGATGCCGGTACCGACCGGCCCAACTCAGCATTGCACATATGACTCTTCAGCTAAAAGAAGCTGAGGTACAGTACATTACTTTATTGGACTGGTTTCTCCAAAACCTCCAGCTGTGAACAGCTGTTGACAGTAAAAGATGTCAGTAGTCATGAAGAGCTAACCTAAAAACAGCCCAAACAATCCCTCACTACCTTCAGGAGATGTCTGATGACAAAACATATGACTTTAAATGAAGCAGAACATAATCAGATTTCCAAGTCACATGAAATCAGATTTGAGGCACTGATCATGTCAAATCAAAAGGTCAGATGTTTTTGCTTCTTTTAAAGCTCAAGATGATATTTGAATCATTTCAAGTCATGCTGGAGAACATTATCATCAGGTTTTACATCATGCAGCTCGAGTGCTGCTGTAATTAAAGCAAAAGGGACAAACTAAATACTAAAAGCTTTTGAAATTCATGTACAGTACTTTCATATTATGATGTTGATAATATAATTTGTAATGTAAAAATGTTGTATTGCATTATAAAAATGCTAAATATCAGCATTTTCATTAGTGGACTTTTGGACCCCACTGTACAAGAATCACTTGGTTCTGTGGCCTAATAGTTGGCACACATATCTGACACAATGAGCCATGATGCTTATGCATGCAAAACTGGCTCACAAATCAAACTTTCAAACTGTAAGTATTTAAAATAAAACTGACAAACATTATGACATTACATCCCTCCATACATAGATCTGCCAGCAATGTGTCATGGATCAGGTGGCCAGACTGCCTCAGAATGAATCTGGTGCAGGATGCTTTACAGAGCCTGAGCAGGCCATAGAGAGGAGATGGAACGGAGTACTGCTGGATGCCTCAACAATGGCAGAATTTAAAAAGGCACAGCTACAGCAGGTCACACAGTATCACAAGCAAAAACGTGTTCTCACGGATACTCTACACAACCTGGAGGTTGAGCTCAGCACACTGACACTGTGAGTATCCTTATTGACATTTTCTGTGTGTGTGTTTGTGAGTTCATCTTTAACATAGATGCGATGATTCTAAAATGTATTGATCTTATATATATTTTTACGCTCCATAAAGAGGGATAGTTCACTCAAAAATGAAAATGTTCTCATAATTTACTCACCTTTATGTTGTTCCAAACCTGCATGAGTTTCTTTCTTTAGTTGAACACAAAAGGAGTTATTTTAAAGAATATTCATTACCAAACTGTAGCCATTGACTTCCATAGGTCACAAATTTAGTCTTAGTCCTGTCCTGTCCAGATAGGGCTCTAGTGTTCATGCTGTATTTTAATGATCAACTGGGAATAAATGATTTGTAATTAATTAATATTCTGAAACAGTGAAATATAAGAAAGCAAATTAAAGATAAAATTACATGTTTTAAGATTTCATGTTGACACACTATACTTTTTTTTTTATGATTACATGTTTCCTATACCTGTTATTCATTGATGACTTTACCAGTACAGGTTTAGACACACCTACTTGTCATGACTATTCTCCAAATTTTAGAGTAAGAGTAGTGTAGACAATGAAAAGTAATCCCCATTTCTCTCACCATTTTGAAGAGATTGCATTGAAAGCAGCACCCTGCAAGCAGAGAAGCTGAGTGCATTCCTAAAGAGCATGCAGGAGAAGAGACGCATACTTGAAGAACTCCTACAGACATGCTCTCAGATCTCAGCCCATCTGGATGAGGCAGAGGGACCTGTGGCCTGCATTGAACCTTTTAGGACTTTACAGGAGAGATGGCAGACTGTGGAGTGGGCTGCTTCTAAGAGTCTGTGGCACGCTAATGTTTGCACAGCAGAAGTTTCTGGACTCCTGCAAGAGGCCAGAGAGCTGCAACGTGAACTGGATCTTCTGGAGAAGTCAGTTTGTCTTTCACACAGCTCTCACAGACCAATAGACTGGCAAAGTGCACTACATGAGACGGTCAGAACTGCAGACCTGGCAGTGTTGACTGAGCGCTATTCGTACATTCTTGAGGTCTCTCAGGCTCTTTCCACAAGTCCGCTGGGAAAGAAAGAGCTTAGAGATATGGAGGATGCAGTGCAGGGTCTGAATTCTCAACTTGCTCTGACTCAGGAGAAGCTCAGCTCTCAGACTTCAAATGGCAATGATTGTTCACCGATCATTAGGATCATCAGTGACTATGTTACATGGGCTAAACAAACGGAAAGCAAAGTCAGTAGGAGAAGGAGGTTGTCCCTGTACCCTGAAGAGGCAAGTCACGAGGTCAACCACATGAAAAAACTGCAGTCTGAAACATCTCTTAAGAGGTTTCAGTTGGCCTCTGTTTTGAAAGAGCTTAGAGAGGAAGTTACAGGTCTCGACGAGAAGGATTCCAAAGCCATGTTGCCCACCCTCGATTCCTTAGAGGATTTGTATGTTAAGATTTCTGAGAAGACTGAATGTGCGGTTGTAGAAATGAACAGAATGTTACATATCAGAGAAAGACTGTGGAAACAGATCACTGACAGCAGTTCTTGGTTGACCTCAGTATTGGAAAAAGAGTCTGGTAAACCGGTGGCCTCTGAACCTAAAATTACGATCCCAGAATTGAGGGTTCAGCTTCAGGTATCCACTGAGGCTTTGAAGGATGCTGAGAGACAAGCAAAAAACTTGGAGTCTCTGTTAGATGAAACCAAGACTATGAATAACGTTTTGAGTGTACCCGAAAGCTTTCAGCTTATCAACAGGCTTACAGCCTTACAAGAAGAAGTCTCTAGAGTTGTGAACCGTAAGTGGGCCTCGTGCTGGGTGTTTGAAGAGCTCCTTCATTCTCAGGAATCGTCTGCTGAAGAACATAACTTCATTCAGAAGAGCTTGAGACAGTTGAATGCTGATGTCATGAGGCAGAAGTATCCTGTAACAAGAGACTCGCTCTCGGCTCTTGAACCTGTCAAGCACATGCTGATGGAGCTCCTGTGCAAGGTGCAGGAAATTCCACACTGCCCAGAACCTCGGAGGAAAGAGATGCTCCATGCTGTACTAGACCTACAGAGGAGAATACATCTGCTGGAGCAGCAAGCCAAAGAGCATGAGGAGTACCTCACTTCAAGGCAGCACATGGAGAACTCCAGAGAGGCAGTCAAGAAGAGCTTGTCGCATATTGTAGACTCGCATGTAGGAACTGACGTTAGGCTCTGTGTCTGTCAGGCTGTCCTAGTGGAGCTGCCTCTGGCGAGAATAACATGTCAAGAGGCCGCTGACCACCTGGAGGCCATTTCAAAAGATCTTTATCCATCCCAGCTGATAGCAGAAAGGCAAAAGATTTGTTTGGTCACTGAGCAGCTAGCTTCTTGGGAGCTCACAGTCAAAAACGAGGCTAAAACCCTCCACTGCTCTCTGGTAGAGCGACTTGGCAGTCCCACAGACCTCAGTCCACTCGTTGAGCTCTTCAACAGTGTCAGGCAGCAGCTGAAGAAGACCATCTGCATGGAGCCAGATAATAAGACTATTGATGCAGAGCTGAGAAAGCACTGGACACTTGTCCAGACCGTTGAGTCAGTGATTCAAATGTTGGAGGGCTGCAAGAAAGGAGAAGTGGCTGAAAGCTACCAGATGACAGTTGATCTTGGCCAGAGAACTCTTAATGATTGCAATGTGCATATGGTAAGTTCCATGTGACCATGCATGTTAAAATGACTGTCATTATGTCTTCTTGACCAATAGAATGCTGCTTTTGTAACTGTTGTAGTTTTCTTCAAATATGTATGTGACAGCATTGTTATTTTGAAGAATTTCTAGTAGGGCTGCATCTTAAAGGGATAGTTCACCCAAAAATTTTAATTATCCCATGATTTACTCACCCCCAAGCCATCCTAGGTGTATATGACTTTCTTAGGTGTATATGAAACTCAGATTGTATTCGCCTGAAAGAAGAAAGTCATATACACATAGGATGGCTTAAGGGTGAGTAAATCAAGTGGTAGTGTTCATTTTTGGGTGAACTATCCCTTTAATACAGATTTCCTAATTCAACTTAATTGAATTCACAAGCTCCTGATCCGTTTTGATTTTGATTCGATTTAATTCTGATTCAGTTGTTGTAATGTCCATTTTCTGTTTCCTAGTGTTTTAGACTGATTTGAACCAGTAACTCGGTTTTTTATTTTTTTTATTTTTTTAACTTCATTAAAAGAATCGGCTCAAGAGTAAATCATCATCATCAACAGTTGGGCAAAACTGGTCACACAAAATGCGTAAAAAAAAAAAGCTCATAAGAGTAATTTTTTTTTGCACTAGTCTATACTGGTCATGTCTGTTTTTGCATGCAGTCCTCAACAAAAACTCATTTGAAAGACATTTCTTGTCATAAATATCATGGTACATAGTCTATATTCAATCTGATGAAAAAAAGACGGTGAACTCACATTCACAACTTGCATCTCAGATATGAAGGAAACACTGATACATTGAAATATACCAATTTTTGAATTTAATTTGTGAATTAGTTAAGCATCACGCATTAACATCCTGCAGGAGGGGAATCGCTGTACAAATAGGCATGTAGTAAAAATCGATTTTGTGAAAACTAGTTTTTAGAAACCATGAATGTTGTTTTTATGATTTCTAATCATTTTTTGGGGTTTTCCAGGACAAGCTTCTCCAAGCTCGGGAGGCACTAAAGCATTACAGCTGGGCTGTTCAGGGTGCAGAGAGCTTTTTTCAGCAAATCAGATCCAATCTCATGATTCCATCTACTGGCTTCAAAGGCTACAAAGAGGAGCATCGTTATATTCAGCAGATTTTCAGCACTCTGGTTGAGGGTTCCCAGGCCCGCTTGTCTGAAGTTGGTGCTTGCGTACCCCAGCAGACATGCCTCTCCATCCCTCTAACTGAGCAGCTTCATATCGAGGTTTTTAGTCACCTTCTGGTACAAGATGCCAAATTAGAAGCTCAGGCTCAACTCAGACTCAAGGCTTTACAGAGGTTAGCCGTACTCTATAAGCATGTTTTTGATCACAAGTTTTTATTTTTTTATTTTATTTTATTTTTTATCAAAATTGATGACCTTGTCCTATGGTTCAGATTGTTGCATTCACAATGCTCTTTGACCGTTGTTGAGATTTTCTTATCAAATTGGAAAATCATTGTATAATTGTTTTGTGTGGGGGATGGAAAATAGGAAAAAATAATACTTTTACAAATAATCTTTAAATGTCTGCCATATACTGTATGTTACTTGGAAACATTTTTCTCAGAAACCATGGTCTGAAACAATTAGTTTGAATGGAATGCATCTATTTGGTTAAATGAAATGTACTAAAGGCAGTTTTAATTAGCTGCATTTAATGGTTCACTCTTTTTGCTACAATTTAGGTGCATGGGAGACCAAATTGTGCACATGAGTCACCATGAAGAAATGAGCCAACTTCTCAAAAACATTGATTCTCAAATCTCAAAATGCTCAAGTCAAAAACCGACTGATTCTGAAGCCTGCCAAGAACAACAGCAGAATGTAAAGGTTTGTGGTCATTATATGCCATTAATAGTCACCATGTAGAAGAATCTAATCCATTTTGTTTATCATGCATGTTGGGCTTGGTTTAAATGCATTACAATAATACCCTTGAAACTCTTGAAAATGATTTGGGGACCAATGAAAACTTGCTTGAGAATATACTGGATACTTTAGTTTTTATGGTGTATGAATGGTTCCTTGTGCTACTTTTCATCTCGTAACAATTCTAGTATGCTAGATTAGCATACGTTGAAGTTGTCTTCATCTGCAGGTGCTCCAGACAGAGCTGAAGAACATTGCTAAAAGACTGGAGGAATTGAGGGAAAGCTGCCCAGGTCGTCGATGCAATGCTCCTGTGGATCTGATGCTGGGACATCTGTGGAGGTCTTGGGCAGTGTTGCAGGGCAGAGTGGAATCACTCACAGCCAGCACGTCTCATAAAGAAGCAGAGTGGAGAGACTTTGTGATACGTGTATGTGATTTTCTATTTTATTTTGCTGTATTTTATAATATAAAATAGACAATTAATAATATATTTGAATTACATATCCAGCTTGTAATATGATTAATGAAGTAAGCTGTGCATTAATTCATTTCTCTTCATTTTGGGGTTTGCTGTGCAGCTCAATAAATCAAAGGAAGGTCTTGGCAGTCTGCAGAATAATCTCCCTGACTCATCTATGGTGACGGGATCCCTGGTGGATCTTCAGGGTGTTCTGAGCCTCACTGAGCACCTTCAAGATAGGATTGAGCAGGAGTATCATACACTTGCCTCTCTACAACACCATGTGGCACGTTTGCTTGGGGTCTCAAATTTGCAGCAGCTGAAAGTTTCTCCTCAAATCTGTCAGGACTTGCAGTCTCTACAGGGTCAGTGCAGAAGGTAAGACTTTTACACACTTGCACATAAACACATATATGTTGAGGAAATGTTCAGACTCTACATTTACAGACCTTATTTTCATGCATAGTCTCAGAGATCAGAGCAATAATATCCGCCGGGAGGTGCTTTTTGAGATCCAGGAGTTGGGTCGTGTGCAGGAGGAGATGAGTGCCATTCAGCAGAACGTTCTCTCTCTTTTGACGGTTTTACAGTCCGAGTCAGCGGCTGAACAACTACAGGTTGGTGCTTTATGGCCTGTTTTTTGTTTTTTTGTTTTTTTACGGGGAGAGTCTGTTTCTGCAGTGTTTGCTGTTGATATTGTATTAATTGTGTTGTATCACACTGTAGGAAGTCAAAGTGGATTTGGTGTCACAAAAGGCTCGATTGCAGGACGTCATAGACAGAGTGCAGAACAGATGGAGCTGTGTACCATCAGAGATTCAGATCTTACAGAACGAGCTCAACGTCTCCCTGCAGGAGGCTAAGGACAAAGTATTTACTTTATTTATCTTTCATTTTATTATACTGTGAGATCAAGCACTGTTTAAGCTATAGGTAGAGTGTGTTTAATGTTGGAAAAAGCGTATTGTGTGTGTATGTATGTGAATATTATTAATGAGCATGTTTATATGAATATAGATATCAATAAGGGATTATAAAATAAATTATAAAATAAAACAACCCTTTGAACTTTTGAAAATGCAGTCAGTCTCCATTATAACCTCCAAAATTGTTTTATATACTCAATATAACACAAAACATAACACAGACACTCAAACTATAACTGCCATATTTTATATATATATATATATATATTACTTAAGTTGGAGTGTCTTTGTGTTGTTTTTAAATAAAACCTAATACAAATGTAACTCTGTTTCAGTTGGCCATGGTCATGGAGAGAAGTGGTCCTCTTAGTAAAATGGTTGAACAGGTTGGAGAGGTGACAGTGGGCTTGAATTGTGTGCATGCCCTGCTAAAGCAAACAAGTCCTAATTGTTCTGAGGCTGAACGTACACAAAAGGTACTTGTTCCCTTCTTGCCTCCACATGCACATTATTGAAAATATATTTCCACCAATTACAAGTGGACAAAACACTCCGGAAAACATAACATTCATTTTTTCTCTCATTGCTTAGTTTTTTTTATTATTTAGTTCTGTTTATTCTCTTATTTATTTGTTTTCTTATACTTTTATTGTATTTTTTTTATTTAGTAATTTTATGTATATACCGTATTTTCTGGAACATAAGTTGCACCTGACAATAAGTTGCATGGATCAAAATTGCATTGGTGAGAGAGGAAAAAACACAGATGTATGAGTCACATTTTATTATTATATTTCGAAATACTGTAATAATACCAATAATTAAAACAAAGCATTTACAAACATTATAAACAAGTTTTAGTTTTAGTTTCCCTCACAACACAGCAAATCCTTTACATTTAACAGTATTCATTTCAGAACAGAACAGGGCTGTGTTTCCCAACAGCAACAATTGGTGGCAATTGTTCTACGATCAACTTAGGCTTATGATGCGTTTGGAAAACGCAGCCCTGGATGAAAAATACAAGTATAAAACAAACAGTGGCATTCATTATAAACAACATCTGGTATATATGCCAAAACTAATTTATGTAAAACGAAACAAAACTACCGACATGTGGGAAGTGCGCTATACAAATAAATTTGGGCTCGCATACTTCTCTCATTCAGCACAGGTCCAAATGTGTGCGTTTTGCGTGCTTGACGTTAGTTGCATTATACAAGTCGCAGCACGTTTCAGATGATGCAAAAAGCAACAAATATTCTGAAAAATTATGTATGGAAAGAGAGAGAGAATGTGAACACTTATTGTATGTACAGAAAACTTCTGTAAAGTATAATAAATGAGTAGAATCGTAAAAAATAAAAATAAAAATAAAAATAGTAAAATATTAAGGCTTTACTCATGACATATTTAATGAACTGATCTTCCATCTTTCACATTTTACATTTGTGTCCAGTGAAATATGATGTCTACACTAATTAAAGTCTAATGTGCATGTGTGTGCGTTTGTGCAGCGAATATGGGATGAGCTGGACCAGTGGCACACTCGGATAACCGAGCTGGAGGCTGAGGTGCAGGATCTGGCTGAGCAACAGCCTGAGAGAGCACACGTCCTCATGGACCAGCTCACGGAGCCACTGCAGCTCTACCAGACCACAGCCAAACAGGCCGAGCACAAGACCGCCCTCATCAGCAAAGTCAGCCTTTACCCATAATCCTTGTTTCACAACATAAGCCAACACATAATGCCACTGATAGCAACCATGACTGCTTGTGCCTTGTGTTTTGCTCCCATCAGATCCCTGCCTGTCTGCAAGACTATGAGGGTTTACTCAGTAGCTCCAACTGCTGGTTGAAAGAGGCTCAGTCCTGGCTGGTCGAACCAAGAACCTACACCACTGCAAAATGCATCCACTGCCACGCCAACTCCCTCAAGGTCAGGTCAAAGCCTCACACTGAAGCCGTTTACAGGCCACTTCTAGTGAGACATACCATACTTTATGTAGATGGTATGTAGCAACTTATTAGCAACTCTTCTGGTGTGTCTGTAGATGATGCTGGATGAATCGGAGGGATACAGGGCAGCTCTGGAGGCCTTCCTGCCTGCCCTGCAGGAGATCACTCCGGTGTGTGACACCACTGCTCAACAACAGCTCCTCCACCTCTGTATACAAAATATCACACTTATGCAGCAAAGCGTCCTGGACCCTCTCTCCCACCTTCAGCACCTGGCGGCTGTAAGAAATATCTTTACTTTCAATAAAGAATTGTATATGTATTTACAGTAAGATTTACATATTTTCTTAAGATTTACAGTGTCTAAGTTTGTCACTATAACAAGTTTTTAGTTGTATCTATACCAGTGAAATTTTATGATCCCTGTTACCCATTTTGATACCACAGCAAAACAGTTATGCTAGTGAATACGGTCCTTTTATTTAAAATATATTAACATCATTTTTGAAAATGTAATTAAAACAGTAGTGTTTGTGTGAAGTAAACATTTTATTGAAAACAGTAAATTACAATAGTAAAAAAATACAAGTTAAGTAAATCATGCTTGACTTTTTTTCCAGGTATTTTCAATAAAATCAAGTATTCATGTAATAATTCCAAAATCCAGCATCCCTGCTGAATAAAAGTATTAATATCTTACTGGGGAAAAAAAATCTTACTCACCCCAAACTTTTGAACAATAGTGTAGCTGACTATGTTTGCATTAAGATCTCATAAATATGGGAAATTTGACCAGGAAGTACATCAAATTGAGGCATTGGGCAAATCGGGATACCAGAAAAACTGGTATCATAACATTTTTTAAATATTAGTATTGAGTTAGAAGTATTAGCTGTTTTGATATCCCTAACAATGTATAGATAATTTGGAGGGTTTTATGAGACCTACATACTGAAGCATTGCTGGAATTACTTATACTAGTATATAATACTGTGATAAAAAATGTTTTTAATTATGTTGCTTATATTTTAATTGGAATTCACTTATAACTTATGTGTAGGAGATGGATGCCATTGAAACAGAGGTGAAGACAATGGAGAAAAATATAGCCAAGATCAGAACAATCCTTTCCACTACTGACACAGAGAACATTTCTCCTGAGGAATGTCTTGATGACATACAGGTACTGTGCGTCATATATTTCTATCCTCTGTTTGGACTGTAAACATTTGCAGTATCTCATATCCCTCCTAATTTCTGTTACAGGTAATTCTGGATAATATCCAGTCCATGAAGAGGACCATTGATGAGATTGAGAGCTGCAGGCCAGGCTTAGGGCTTCCTGCTGAAGCAGAGCAAACTCTCACAGCCTTCCACCGGGCTCAAGAGCTCCTGCAGCCCATCCAGGAGTTACAGCAGCTCAGTGTGGAGCGGAGCACAGCGTTAAGGGTCTGTCACTTTAATAATTTGCTCAGAGGTTTCCTGTTTACTGAGCTGGAGTGCATTTTAGCTTATTTAGGTAATGAAAAGCAGATTTCAGTAGTTATGTTTTTTTGTTTTTTTTATACAGCATAAACATTTTAAGTTACAACTTATAAGGAAGATAATATGGGAAAATGTCAATTTTAAAGGTTCACAGAGTCATTTTTGTAGATATTGAGCTAGTAGATATGAGAGTCGCATCTCTAATGACACCTAGAGGCATGTATGCAGCATATTCATTGATAGTAATTGCTTCATGCGAAATAAAACCCCTTTTATTAGTCTCCTGATATGACTTGAGTCTTCATCTCACATGAGTGCTCACTATTTTAAACATTTTTCAAAAGTAATTTCAGTATTCATTTCTTGAGAGAAAAAATAACTGCTCCCTTATTAACTGCTAACCATTTTCTAAAAAACTATTTTACTTCGCAGATCACTTAAATATTCCCATGGTGTGAATGGCTTTTTTAAATTTTCAAATATTTCTGTCATCAGTCTTTTAATTAATATGAGCCCACAAGAACTGCGTGCACAATAATTATACTTTGGTTTTTGTTTTTAATGATAGATGAGTTTTAATGATGAATTTTAAATTATGTTGCACTGCTTGAAATGGCATTTTTAATTATAACTTTTACAAATTATTTGTCGCTGGAATCTTATCGCATCGCGTCTGGTTAGGACACAGTGTCAAACGCAGACAGTTAAAGGGAAATATCTAACTAGACAAAAGGTCTTTTTAAATCTAATTTGAACAAGTAATATGTTCAAACTAGATTTAAAAAGACCTTTGGTCTAGTTAGATATTTCATTATAACTGTCTGCGTTTGACACGGTGTCAAGCGCAGACAGTTATAATGAAATATAGACCAAAGGTCTTTTTAAATCTAGTTTGAACAATATTACATGTTCAAGTTTTTAGTGACCGGCGGGTGACCTCTCCTCTTCACTTTCATGTTTATGGGAATGAGAGGAGGAGAAAAGCCTTGCATTTAAAGCCAACTCAGAGACGGGATGTGTGGGAACCTTGAATTTTCTGATTGTTCTTAAAAAATTAAGTGCTTTAAAACCTCAATATGGTGCATCAGTAAATCATTACAGACATGGCTTTATTGGCAAAGGCAGTAGTATGCAGTAAAGATGCTCCCATGGCTTTTCTCATGATCTTTATCATGTAGCATTGGTTTGTCCAAGTTCTAAAACTTGATGAAACTGAATAGTTTGCTGATTTTATTTTCAGGCCTCTATTGGACAACCATCTGAAATGATTCTCCCTTCAGACCAAACCACAGAATTCACGATGCCACTCTTTTTCTCTGGAGATGGGAAGGTAAGTCAAGCAGCTCAATCAAAATATACACCTAAAATCATGCCCACTCAAGCTCAGACGACATCTAAGATGAGGATAAGTCCGTTTTAGGACTAAATAAGACTAAATCAGCTTATTAGTTCTGTCACTGTAAAAACTTAAAGAATAATATGTCCTCGCATAACCCTGGTGAAACAGGTGTCAATGGAAGGCCCTTACAATGAGGAGGAAGATGAAGACAGTCAGTCTTCATCCTCAGGAACTCTCACATGCAGTGTTCCAGAGGTAAAGCCTCCAAAACCTCCAATTTATCTCCCAGTCTTGATGCATCCCTTTGCCAAACCCTGAATTGGAGTACATTTCTGTACTCTTGTACACTCTGGACCTCTTTACTATGGCTGTTCATTTGCATGCATTTAATATTTTATTTTTTTAAATGTATCAATGGAAATTATACAAATATACAAATACAACTATTCTTATAAATATAAATAAATGTTTGCGAATCTTTATGTTTTATGTTTATATATCTCTATGCTATGCTATTTTCACTATATTTTCACAGGGATTGGTCCTGTTACAATGACTTTCATGCTTTTGTTAGTCTTGGAATTGCATGATCACAATTTTCTCAATACTGCTGAGTTCATGCTATTATTAATGTCTCAATTTGTTTATAATTCAGTCAGCTTTGCGAACAAGCTCTTTTGCTTTTCCTTTCTGTGGACTAAGGCTGCATTCATTGCAGAATGCCGAATATAACCCCTCCACTTCTTTCAGTAACAGCTAACTGTCCTCCATTGTCTTTTGGAAGTCTGTTCTTCTAATACTCTGGACCATCATCTCTAATCATTTTTTTTCTTTCTCTGTACCAGGACCCAGATGAGACAGTTTTGGAGGAGACAGATGCTGCCTCTGCTGTAACAGAGTGTGCCACTAAGGTATAGACTGGCCCCAATGGAGTTACTTGGCTCTCAGGAACAAACTTTGTGATTTATTGGTTAATGGCAGGCAGGCAGGCAGACATCATCATCATTCATCATCATTATTCCTCATATTCCTCTTTGTGAAATGTGTAATACCGACTACTGATTGGATGAGCCCTGTTCAAAGGCATCGTTCTATATGAATTTTGTATGAATTTAATCATTTGCAATGTTGATTGGCAACCACAAGCTGTCTGCCATCAGAATAATGGACTGCACTACCATTCAAAAGTTCTTGAGTCTGAATGATTTTTTCTTTTCACAAAGAAAGAAAGTTTCTTATGATAACAATTGGTGCAATGTATTTGTTCATTCCTGTGATAGAAAAAGCTGAATTTTCAGCATCATTATTCCAGTCTTCAGTTTCACATGATCCTTCAGAAATCATTCTAATATGCTGATTTGGTGCCCAAGAAACATTTCCTCTTATTATCAATGTCTAACAGTTCATTATCTCAGTTCATCAATCATTATTTCATTTTTAGGAATCATCTCCTGAAGAAGAAACTGATTTTGCTGCAATCAAGCATGTATTACAGGAGTCTGGAAGTTGTTTACTTGAGCCTCCTGGATTCTCTGAAATGCCTGCCATAGACATAGACAACAGACCAGTTACTGAAGAGAGAACTCATCTACCTCCAATAACATCCCAACACTTCCAAAAATTTACAAATGATGGTTATCTGCTCTCTGACAGTGCAACTAGAGCTAAGGAAAAACAAATTGAGTGCCCAGAAACCAAGGTGACTGAAGCAGTACCAGCAAAGCCAGGAACAGACTCAGAAATCCCCACGTTAAAAGCAAGTGATGCCAGTGAATCGATCAAACAATCTGAATCTGTAGATCTGAACAAAGTATCTATAAACACAGAAATGAGTACAAGTGATCAAGTGAAAATGGCAGTTCATAAGGAAGGTTTGACCCCAAAGCCATCTGACACAGAGGCAGTAAATGTTACTGATGATGACCAGACCCAGACAGAGACAAAACCCATAGTCGCCACAGCTCCTCTATTGCTCTCCTCCCAGCATAAAGAATGTGTGCCACAGGAAGATACAATGCTGGTAATTCTATGTGAAATCCAACTTTAAACTCACATGTATCATTTCATTTTGAAGTACAGTCTATTTTGAACTATTTGTATGGCTAAAAACTCCCCTTCCAACGCTCTAGGAAATACAGAGAGATCTGATTGAGGCAATCGTTCGCCAGAGCAGCAGCCAGTCTCAGGAACACTCATTTCAGCACACTGCAACTCTCAGTGATCTCTCACAGTCTGAAGGAGGAGGTGAATATCAAGAGAGTTTGGTCCAGCTTCTCACCTCATTGAAGGACACATCTGAGACACTGGGGTCATGTCAGGATATCAGTTCTTCAGAGGTCAGTTTCAGCCCTGATGCTCATTAAAACCAACAAGTGAATGAGTGTCTGTGTGCATTTTCTGACATGTGTGTCCCCTTAACATCTAACAAGAATTCAGGATTCACCAGTCTTTGACATTTTTACTACCATTCAAGTGTGACGTTTTTTGAATGTTTTTGAAAGAAGTGTCTTATGCTCACCAAAGCTGCATTTATTTGATCAAAAATACAGTAAAAAAAAAAAAAAACAATATTGTGAAATGTTATTACAATTTAAAATAAGTTTTGTCTGTTTTAAAATATTTTAAAATGTTTCTGTGATCTAAAGCTGAATTTTCAGCATCATTACTCCGGTCTTCAGTGTTACATGATCATTCAGAAATCATTCTAATGTTGATGCGTAGGTCAAGATACATTTCTTACCAATGTTGAAAACAGTTGTGCTGATTAATATTTTTGTGGAAACCATGATTCATTTTTTTTTTTCAGGATTCTTTGAGTAGAAAGTTTAAAAGAACAGAATTTATTTTAAATATAAATCTTTTGTTACATTATAAATGTCTTAACGGTTACATTTATGCATTGAAAACATCCTTGATGAATAAAAGCATATATTTTATTTATTTTTTTATCTTAATGACCCTAAACTTTTGAACGGTAGTGTAGTTAACTAAGAAAGGACAACGTGAAGCAGTTAATCTGCAATTTGAGCAAAATTTCTTATTTTTTTAATTTAGTAAAAAAAAAAAAAAAATTACTTATTCTGATTTATATCAGGAAAAATCAGACAAGTGGCTCATAGAACACATTTCTCAGAAGCTATGAGACTGATTCTGCCTTTCTATGTGTTTTTATTTCCTGCCAACAAAGACTAAACAGCATCTGTTAGAGATTCCTGTGTCTGCATTGAATGCCAGTGAAATACAGATGAGAGACACGACCAAACTCTTTTCAAGCATCAAGGTATCATCAATTCACTTGAAAAATCCACACAAAACTTGGTACAAAGCTGTCTCCTTATAATCTAAATGATATTTAATTTGTAAGTTTAATACACAGCATGACCTTCTAAAGATTTATAAAAATTAAAACAAATTCTTTTTTTGCTTAATTTCCATAAAATTGTGTTTTAAAACTTTCCAAATACACATTGTACTTTAGAAAGTTCACAAACTTGTCTTATAGTAGCCTTAGCAATAGTTGCTAATGTAGGATCGATTCGTAACGTGTAAAGCACGGCTTAGCGAAGGGTCAGTTCTGATGTACTAATACAAGTGTTTGTTCTGTAAGAGTCTGCAGGGCAGCACGTGGACTTTGGCACTTGACCGGTGGAGATCAGCAGGACAGAATAATGTTGAGCACCAGAGATGTTCTGAAGCTCTTCTGAAGGGTCTACAGGGTCTCCTGGAGCTGGGCTCAGAGCGGCTGCTGCGCAGTCAGGATGCACAGCCACAAAACTACAGCCAGCTGCACAGTCAGCTCAGAGGACACAAGGTTCACTATATATTTTAACTGACCAGTTTATGAGATAAGTTCATTTTAATTTTTTTGACCTCTTACATGACTCATAATGTTTGCACTTGGCTGGTAACAGAAATACTTCCAAGATTTGGGGCAGAACCTTGTAACGGTAAAGCTGCTATACCATAAGCTGCCAGAGGGGGCACTGCCGGGCCAAGCAGAGGTGGAGCAGTTTATTTCAGATCTACAGGATCAAGCACAAAGTCATGGGATCCAAATGCAACACAGCTTACAGGTACAGAGAAATTATACTTCCTCAGACCTTAATCTTATCAATCTTTTTCATTTCATTAAACATTCTAATTATCTAAGCACTCTAATGCTTTCATAATTTAGTATTTTACTGATCCAATTTACAAACGGGCACTCTTTGCGTCAATTAACACTGTAGTTAGGAATAATTCAAAATTACTAAACAGATATTTCATAGGAGTATATTTAGGAGTATGCGCATTTTTGTTGATCCATTTTATGCGACAAAATCACTCTCTTAGCGCTCTGTATGTGTTTTGTAGGAGTGGTCTTGGTACGAGGAGGTCACTGAGAGACTGTGCAAGCAGTTGGATGAGATGGAGACGGACTTGTCCAGTCTGGATTTAGAGCCGGAAGGAGACCTTAATGGTCAACAGCAGTCCTATGAGGTTAGTTTCCCACATCTATGGGAATGCTAATGGCTGCCTCCTGGGTATTATTGGAAAAAATAACTGTTCAAAAGTTTGCTGTCTGTAAGATATTTTTTTGTTGTTGTTTTAAGAAATTGAGTTCAGAAAAGGTATATTAAATTGATCAAAAGTGACAGAAAAGACATGTATAATGTTACAAAAGAGTTCAGATATTTCAAATAAATGCTTTGTTTACTTACTTATTTTTAAAGCCTGAAAAAATATCACGGTTTCCACAAAAATATTAATCAGCACTATTTTTCAACATTGATAATAAGAAGAAAAGTTTTTTGAGTAGCAAAACATCAGGATCATTTTACACTGAAGACTAGCGTAATTATGCTGAAAATTCAGCTTTGCATCACAGGAATAAATGACATTTTAAAATAGAATAAATATATTTGTAAATTTGTAATAATTTCACAATATTACTGTATTTTTGATCAAATAAATGCATCATTGGTGAGCATAAGAAACTTCTTTTTAAAAAACATAAACCTATAGAAAAATCGAATTAATTTTTTTTCTTGTTTTTTAGTAATTTCTTTTTACTGGAAAAATAAGACAATTGCAGATTAAGATTTTTTTTTTTTTTTCAGTACTCTGACCCATGTCGTGTGGTAAACGATAAAATAAACATTCTATTCAAATTAGATGCAACACAATTTACTCTTGTTTGAATTATTAAGTCACAAAGAAGTTCTTATTGACTTGGCAATGGAGGACTCCTGTCCATATTAGTTATTTGGTTGAGTACTACCCATCTAAAGCAGCAGAAGTAATACAAATCTGAGGTGTGTGAGGGGAGCAAAGTTAAGGGAGAGGGTCTTCTCCTTTCTTTGGCTATATGTTGCATGAGAATCTTTTTTGGTCCAGTACACAATGTTCCAGATTAAATTACTCAGAACGATAGGTGCCATATCTGTGGAACTTCATGTTCTGCTGCCTGCGTTGGCCGCTCTTTTATGATTGTCCCTCTCACTATTACGAAAGCTAATTTCTCAGCTATGCTGACTCACGCAGAGCAGTCAGCAGCATATGGTTGGTTGCGTTCATATTATTTTCCCCTTTATGACTACCAAAGCTCATTACTCTGGACTGATATAGGAGGAACATCAATCAACCCTTTTTGTGTCTGTAATAGATGTACATCTCACTTCCATTCCCACAAGCCGCTCCATCTGAGCAAGTGGGTGAAGCTGAGTGAGGAAAATAAGTATTTGAACACCCTGCTATTTTGCAAGTTCTCCCACTTAGAAATCATGGAGGGGTCTGAAATTGTCATCGTAGGTGCATGTCCACTGTGAGAGACATAATCTAAAAAAAAAAATCCAGAAATCACAATGTATGATTTTTTTAACTATTTCAAGTTAACAATCACAATCGGTTTTGAGGAACTGAGTTAATTGAAATATATATTATTCGCCATGGTTTTCCTATTTTAGCCATTAACTTGCGAACTTTTCCTTTTTTTCCTTTCCTTTTTCACTCTCTCATTGTCAGAGGTTGCACAAAGTCCTGGATGACACAAGATCTCAGATGTGGGAGATCCAAGACCGACTCAGGACCCTACAGAAAAAGGGTTGCTGCCAGACCTCCCCAAAATCACAACTGTTAATACGCTGGAAAGATCTGCATAATCAACTACAGCAGAAGATACATTCCACACAGAAGATCAGAAAGAATTATGAAAGGTTTGAGGAAAACACAGTAACCAAATAAGAAATGATTAAAATTAGCAAAATGTAATTTCGTTGGAGGAATTAAATGGTGTTGTGGTGTATGCGACCCACCAGTTGAGAAATACTGGTATAGAAGACACATTGTTATATCAGGTAACATAAAGGTGTGTATTTCTGTGTGTGTGTGTGTGTGTGTGTGTGTGTGTGTGTGTAGGTTTCAGCGTGACTCAACAGAACTAGAGGAGTGGATGAGTTGTGCTCATGAACGGGTTCAGAAGTGGAACAGTTTCACCGATTCTGGTCTACTGGACTCCAGAATTGTCTTGACCCAGATCATGGTGACTAGAACTTTATTAGTGTTCATCTCTCTTTTTTATATCATGTGACCACATGCCTCATGCCCATAATGCAAACTATGAGACCTTGGTTTTGGTTGTGTCCCACAGGAGTTCTTCAGGGAGCTGGGGTTCCGTTCTGCACAGAAAGCTTCTGCAGAAAGTGCAGGCATGCAGATCCTGCAGCTGACTGACAGGAAACCTCCAGGTCTGCGCAGACAACTGGCTCAACTTGAGCAGGAATGGACGAACCTGACTAACATGCTACCCACCCTCCACCAGACACAGCAACAAGTACAAATAATGTCTCCATTTCTCTCTCTTCCTCTCTCTCTCTCCTTCCATCTCCTCCCTCGTCGATCTATTAGAAGCAAAGCTCTAGCAAACAGATATATATTTTTTGTAAACATCTTTTTGCCATCCTGTTAGATGTTGATAAGCCAGTCTCACAGTCAAGTCTTGGCTGATTTGACCTCCTGGCTGGAGCATGTAGAGAGACGACTGGAGGATGAAAGCTCACGGGTCCATTGTGCCCTGGGTTCCTCTGAGCTGTCTAGACATCTGCAGGCTTTGAAGGTATTGCACCTATTCTTTTATTATTTCTGGTTTTCTGGATAAAATCCTACTGATTATTTTAAGGTAGGAATGGAAAAAATATAGTTTGGTTCATCTATATATATATATATATATATATATATATATATATAATATATATTAGGGATGTCCAGATCAGGTTTTTTTGCCTCCGAGTCATTTGATTTTGAGTATCTACCGATACCGAGTCCCGATCCGATACTTCTATAATACATAAAAAAAGAATAAAGAAGAACGAAAAAACAGATCCAGGATGTTCCTTATTTTTTAATTAATTCACCTTATTTTAAGATTCAACAACTCTTACAAACAGAGCACTTCTGTGAGGTAGCTTGAACAAGCATTTATGTAATAAATAACATAAATTCTTCACTTTTGCAGGGCTTGAATTTCGGTGCGGGAATGCGGAGATTTAATTTAATTATTTTTTAATTAATTTAATTAAATTAATTATTTAAACCATTCCCGCAAGGTTAGCTTTTATAGTGCGAGAAATTCCCGCACAAATATATTTGCTTCATCTCAGAGCAAATGATTAAAAAAAATTCACAGATGCGAGAAAAAATGTGTCAAACTGTCTTTTATTTTCTAATTTAATTCTCTGTCTTCCGCTGAGCCCTGGCCGTAGACAGATCATATGTTTCACGCTGTCAATGCAGTGGTCTGCGTTGCGCTGATCTTATTCACACTATCGAGTGTAGTAGGTGCAGCATTCTATCATTTTGAGTCATAATGAGCTGTTTGTGAAGAAATTATCCGCTTCCAAATTATGTCATTTTAATCTGAAACATTAAGAAACTGAAACATTAAAAACCATTTTGCTCTTTATGGTGTGCGAGTGATAGAGCGCGGCAGCAACGAACCAACTGATCAGCTTGCAGCGTAACAACATTGAATGCTCGGCCGAACAGCTGATCATAGCTGTACAGGGCGCCTTATTATTTTTCATCTCCATAAATATATCTAGTAGTAAAGCTAATGCCAGGGCTAGAAAACTATTAATCTTTTGCTGATACTTCCTTGTCATCATGGAGAGCGCAGTTCATGGTTGCATAGCAACGACAGACGCCAAAGAGAGCAAGCGCTTGTGGAAAGAAGGAGACAGCGGCGCGCCCGCGCTTTCACTTGTTTTTCACTTGGTTTTATACATCATACGTCTCTGCAACAAAGTGATGTCATGCCGCACGCGTTGCTGTTTATGTGTGGAGTCAAAAGGGTCTAACTTTGTGCCACCGCATAACTATAGATGTGTTAAAAAAATAATGAGAATATATATATACATATATATCCGAGTCCTGATCGGGAGGTAACGTCCGATTCCGATCGAGTCTGAAACCACGTGATGGTAAATAATATTTATACTTGCAGCTTCAGAAATCATTCTAAAATTCTGATTGGATATTTTTCTCAGGAAACTCTTATTTTGAAAAATGCTTTTGTAACATTATAAATGTCTTTACTGTCACTTTTTGATCACCCTGCAACAAAAATGAATGATGTAGGAAACTCTGACATGTATTATATTCCATGTTTTTACATATTAGGATATTAAGGCTGAAGTAAGCAGTCACCAGTCGTGTGTTGACTTTCTGAACCACCAGTCTGTGGAGGGGGTGGGGTCAGTGAACGAATCCACCAATCGCAGTGAGCGCATCCTCTTTGCTGAGCGACTGGGTGCTCTCAATCTGAGTTGGCTTGTTCTACAGGCCAAGATTGAAAGTCAGGTGAGTGTAGACATGCAACAAATGCTGTAGTAACATGTATAACCTGCCAAAGCTATCATATTTGAAATGTGATGGGTTCTTCTGTCTCCAGATACACAGTGTTGAAGACCAGTTGCAGGTCTGCACAGATAAAGAAAAGCGATTGCACTGTATGCACAGCTGGATCTCTCAACGTATGGAATGGGTGAGAAACAGTTGGAGACCAGAGAGCTGCTCGCAGATTGAGCAAACATTACAGGAGTGTGAGGTGAGTCTCTTATCTCACAACTAGCTAGAAGATTTTATGCTGCAAATGTTGTTTGTGGGTGTGAGAGTGAAATAACTTGCTTTTGAAAAAGGGAAGTGAGAGATATCAGGAAAATCTGACATTGCTTCATTCCAGGAGACAGAGGAAAGGCTGCAGGTGAAGTCCTCTGAGCTGAAGGGTTTGGGAGCTCTTCATCTGTTCGGGCTGCAGGATGGTGAACATCCTGGAGATCAAACATTCTCCAAGCAGGTGAATTCAGCCATCCAGGACTGCCAAGCTTTGAGTCAACAGGCAAGTTCTTACACCCTGGAATGCATCAGTAAATTTGTGCACATTGGCCATATTCCTTTCAAAAGTTTGGGGTCAGATTGCATTCAACAAGGATGCATAAAATGTATCTGTGTGTCATAATTTTCACAAAATTATTAGGCAGCACAATTGGTTTCAACACTGATTAAAAAAGGTTTCTTTAGCAGCAAATCAGCATATTATAATGATTTTAAAGAATCATGTGACACTGAAGACTGGAGTAATGATGCTGAAAATTCAGCTTTGCCATCATAAATGACATTAAGTAAATTGTAATAGTTTAGTACATTTTTGATAAACTAAATGTAGCCTAGATGAGCGAAAGAGGCCTTTTTTTCCAAAAACATTTAAAACAATACAAAAATGTTAGTGACCCAACACTTTTGAACAGTATATACTGCAGCTACATTTTATGCCATGTATGTTTAAAGGCAGCATAAAACACTCCTGTAAATGGTCTTAAGTATTTGGTATTTATTAATATTTTTATTTATTTTATAAAAAATACATTATCAATATTTTCTTTTCTTTTTCTTTTCTTTTATATTATAATATTTTATCAGTAACACTAATAGCACTTTTTGCATCCATGTGTCTTGTTTACAGCCATGAGATGCCAGAAATGTTGCGAAATCACTGTGCCAAACACTGTACAGAAGTCTCTCCTGATCATGCAAACACAGAATAAATAAATGTATATGATTCACTCACTCGTTTAAATGCGGTTGTCCCTCCAAATATTTGCAGTCTGTACATGTGTTTTTTTTCTTTATTCTTTTTTTCCACTTTGTTCGGTTACTCAGGAAATACAGTTAAGAAGCATAATACTTTCCTCATAAATATAAGAATTCAGTTGATTTGTGTTTTATAACACCTTCAGATGTGTCCAGCCAGAGTTCATTCATTATTTTTGAGTGGCCAAAGAAATGTTTTTCCTAGCAGCATGTGTGTTTTTTTTCTTAGATAAATGCTCTTAGGCTAGATTTGCAGCCAATCAAGGATAAGTGGGCTCACTTTGAATCTGAAAGGAGTGCAGCAGAACTGCAAACAACCAGGATGGCCTACAGACTGCACATGTGCAGAGTTCCTGTCTTCTCATCTGAGCAGAACCGAATTCATGTGGAACATCTGCAAGTGAGTAAACAGTCTGACAAAATAATTCCGTTGGAAAAACATTGTACAGTAAATGTTGTACTTGTAAATTGTGAAGTTAACATTATAAACGTTAATGTTAAACTTTATTCTCCCAACATGGGAATACAAATAATATTATTATTCAACATTGCCATCAGTGTTACAGGAGCTGTGTTTTTTGTAGAATATGATATCATGCATACTTCCTAACAGGAACTTGAAAGGGAGCTGAGCCAATCAGAGACCTGGAACAACTTAACTGACTTAAGAGACAAATTCAAGCCTTGCGCATCTAAACTGCTGTCCGATCATCTCGAGAAGGAGAGAACTCGGTAAGCAATTTTACTTTCCAGTCCATCTCCTTTATATTTGCCGTTTAATCTGAAATTGCACTTTGAAATGGCACCATATTGTCAACATCATTTTTTTTGCCAGAAGCTGTAAAAATGATCAGATGAGTCTTCATTTGATGTTTTAGTTGAATAATGAATAATGCAAACAAATTGATTCACTAAAAGGAATTGTGATGCAAAGAGAGGACAGAACATGTTGGATTTTTTTGGTTGTGTTTGTCTGGCCCTATGTGGGTATTAATGTCTGTTTTGTTTGTTTTCAGACATCTATCAGTGATTGAGGATGTGCATGCAGATTTAATAATGGCCCAGAATGAATTGCGGCTCTGGCTGGAATACGAGCGTCTCACAGGAGAGTGCTGTATTCTTCTAAATCAGCACTGGAATAGGCTTGAAGAGCTTATGAGTTCTTCAGACAGAGAAGAAAACACTGTAGAGCTTCTTAACAGCAGGATGCAGAGCATCAGTGTGAGTAATTTATAGTATCTAGGCCCCTTCCACACCGTTTCCCATTCGGATAGTATCTGGATATTCTTTAGCTGGAAAGCATTTACAAATTCATTGCATCCACATCTCCAGTGTAGAGAGATGCTGAATGATCGCACTCACCCAAAAAAAAAAAAAAAAATATTGATAATTAAATGAGGTGGTCATTTTAGATGTGAACTCTAATTTGATTATTGGCCTCGATTACCTAAAAATGACTGAAAATGCATGCTAATGTCAGGTGAGAGCCCACTGCAGACAAGAAATCAAGCGAAATACAACAGGTTAGTTACAAAACACAGTAAGTACACAGCTTAATGGCCAAATCAACGACAGTACAAAAGTACTGGTTTGGGTTCTATTTTTTTTACCTTTAAGAAAATAACATATTTTGCAAAGTAATAATGCTCAGTGAAAAACAAATCTAAAAAAAACAACAACAACAATTTCAGCATGTGTCTGTTAAGTGCTAAATTGTTGAGTCCTGCAGATGAGTCTGCTGTACTTCAGTTCACTTGTTGTTTTGAAAAGAAGGAACATTGAGATCTGAGCTGGAGCTTTTCTCAGTGGACTAAAAATACCAATGCGCTACTCTTACCAAAAATGTTTAACAGAAAAGAACATTGAATTATGTATCAGTTCTTTATTTATCAGTTCTTATTTCATTCTTGTTTAATCATTGGTGTTCTGTTTTTTTTGTTTTTGTTTGTTTGTTTGTTAATTTATCGTCTGAATAAAACAAATATGTGTGGATATAAAATTAAAATAAATAAAAGGAATGATGAAGAAATGCGAAACACTCTGAAGCTATCAAAAGCACATCAGTATGTTTCTGTGAAATGATCTATCCTGAGCCCTGATTGGTGTGTTTTTGTTTTCATGACATGAATCTCCCTCACTGTCTGCATACTCTTCATTTAAATCTTTCTTGAGTTATTTAATTGTAATGTTTCCCCTACCAATTCCATCTTATCTCCCAAAAATAGTGGCTTCCTAGATAAGCAAGTCAAGTCAAAATTTATTTCTATAGCACATTTAAACACAACAGAGTTGAACCAAAGTGCTGTATAATAAAACGTTGAACATTATAAAAAGAAAGCATTCAAGGAAAATATGCAGCGTACAAATTTTTCTTGAGAATTTATTTCACTCCAGTCTTCAGTGTCACATAGTCCTTTAGAAATCATTCTAATATGTTGATTTACTGCTCAAATATTTTTGTGGAAACTGCATTGAATAGATAAATAAAATATATATTTTTAATGTTATAAATGTTTTTACTGTCACTTTATACTGTCAATTTAATGCTTTCTGAATAAATGTATTAGAAATCTTATTGACCCCAAAATTCTGAAAGCTAGTTTAATCATTAAGAAAACAAATTTATGAGATGATAAATTATGTCATGTCCTGTGTGGCTCGTCTTTCACAGACTTTGGAGAAAGACATGGCGGCCTTACAAAGCAGTTTGGGAAAAGTCCTGGAGGCCTCAAAGCTTCTCATTGGGCAGATGAAACCCCAGTCAGTTTCACTAATCAAATCAGAAACCAGGTTGCTATCACGGGACCATGTGCATCTTGGTAAGGCGCTTTCTGAGATTGGGGCACAAGTTGAGGTGAGGGAAACAAGTTTAGATCTTTTAAATTACTAAATACGACATTACGTAAAACTAATCTGATTGATCTGCACACCGATGGCAAACATGATGGCAAAGTGTTGTGTTGTTCCCGGTCCATAGGAGGAGCTAGAGGAGCACTGCCGTTTCAGCACTGATTTGAAATCAATGGAGCAACAACTTAAAAACTTTGAAAGCATTTTGAACTCTGCCACTACAAGCATGGAAAGACTAAAGGTGAATCTGTGGCATTTCTTGAGGTTATTTTCATTAATTTTCTTTTCATCCCCCTCTTTGTTTCAGAGCGAACTAAAAGGTTATAGTTTGATTTTATGTAAATGTTTTTCTTTTTATTTCCTGTTTGAAAGATGGTTCTGTTAGATCTGAGTGGGCTGACCCCTAACCTTGCTGCTCTGAATCAAAAGAAACTCAGACTCTCCTTAAGCTCTACGGAGGAAGAGAGGTTACAGACCCTCAACACAGAGTGGGTTCAGGTCTTCTCTCAGGCTACTGATAGACACAGGCAAGTGAAACTTCACTGCACTAATGCCATTCAGTTCTCAAACATTTTGGTTTAGCCCTGAAATATACAAAAAAATGCTTTATGCATCTATCCATATGGACATTCCATCTTATTAAAGGGCTAGTTCACCTACACGTGCAAATTCTGTCATTTTCCTCGCCTTTGGGTTGTTTCAAACCTTTTCAAAAACTCTCCTGTTGTGTTCCATGGGGGGGAAATACTTTGGAATGACGTGAGGGTGAATTTTCATGTTTGGGGGAACTATTACTTTTTTCCCTAAATAAACACCCTAACATTAGCTGTAGCTAAACTGTCTCAGCCCTTGTGTCTGGTGAATGCCAATGCACATCTCTATCTGTAGGAAGATGAATGGAGAGCTACTGCGTGCTCAGAACTTCCAACAGAAGTGCCAGTGCTGGATGGAGCTCCTGGACAAAATCGAGGCTGGTTTATCCAATCAGACGTCTGGAAACTATGCTACTGTAAGAGAGCAGCTAGCTGCGCATCAGGTAATGAGACATTAAGAAGTCTTACCGACCCCAAACTTCTGAACAGTAGTATATGCTGCTGGAATATTCCTGTATACATAGCAATCTGGTTTGTTTTTCCGCTACTGCTTGAATTTATATTTTTTTCAATTTCAATCACAGAACACACAGAAATTCCATTTCTATCACACAACACACAGAATATCTTGCATTTAGACATGTTCATATAAATGAATATTCCATTGCAGTGGACATTCCGAATAAGGAGTTTACGTGATAAAGAATTTATGAAAGCAAATGCTAAGGATTTGTAGAAACCAGAATATTGACCTAATCATTTTATATAATTTGAGATGGTGTTTACATGACACATACATAATTAGAATTTAACCATATTCTGATTAACATTTAAATATAGTTATATTCTGATTAATTATGAATAAATATAGTTATATTCTTGTTATTTGATTGGCTTTTTTTACTTTATTCCCTTTCTTTTTTTTTTTATAAGAGTAGCATGAACCGTTTGTAATAGAGTACTTTTTGAAAATAGTTGTACAGAGCTCATCTACTCATATATTAGTAATAAATTTTCCAGAGGCTGAAAGTGGAGGTCATCATCAGCCAGCAGCTACAGGATGCCATGATCAATGAGGCTTTACGCTTCCTGGAGAGCAGGCAGAATGAGGACAGGTGAGCTTTTATAGCACTGCACTGAATAATTAATTCCCTACTATAAAAAATCTGTAACCTCAGAATTTTCTTACTAACCTCCAGTGTGGGACTCTGCCATGGATAAGAAATCAAAGAATGTGGTGTAATGATTTGTTCTGAACTGGATGTCACCTGATGAGTAATTAAAACCAAGGTTCTCCAACTGTTTTTCTTTTTTCTTTTTTCCACGGCCTTCAGCTGGGGCCATAACTCTCTGAGTTATGTGGTGTGGAAGAGCTTCTTTGAGCTCAGCACTGGAACAAGCTGGCTTGCACTCAGGAAATGAAATTGCATGTGCTATCAGCATGAAATAATTTTTCTTTTCAGCCGATAAGTGCTGCTTCATATGAAACTCTTGGACAGTTGCATTCAAGATGTTTTTCAGGTCTGGTTTTTCATTGCAAGAACAAATGTCATGTAGAGAGGCACATAAATGTGGTTAGTTCGTTTTTCAGATGAGTGGCAAAGCTAATGGCCAGTGGAATTGCAGTTATTTTTATGATATTATCATCTTCGTTATGTGTTGCTCATCTGTTGTAACATCTATGGTCTCTTTACAAAAATGATCCTCTGTTAAAACCACATCTTTTAGGGTTATTTCACTCAAAAATGTCAATTGTGTCATCTCTTGCTCACTTTCATGTTGTTCCAAATACATATGACTTTCATTTATCTTCGAAACACAAATGAAGCTATTTTTAATGAAACCTGAGAGTCCAACCCACAAAACTTTCACAGTTCAAAAGAGACTGCAAAAACAATCCAAATGAATCGCACCGTTCAATCCAAGTCTTATGAAGAGACGTGATTCCTTTGTTATGAGAGATTCATACGATTTAACTTTACAATGTTTTTATGAACTTTTTGAAGCATCAATGTTTTGGATGAATGGACTTTCAATGGAGCGACAGAAACCTCTCTGGTTTTGTTGAAAATATTGTGTTTTGAAGGCCAAAAAACAAATGTATTTGAAACTACATGAGGGTGAGTAGTTGATGACAGAATATTAACTTTTAGGTGAACTAAACCCTTTTAACACAAGTAAATGTTCTTCACTAGCCTATAACTTTACCCTTAGCATATCTTGAAAAATGTGACAAATTCCACTGTGAGCAGGAGTCATCTGATCTTGAGGCTTACCCAGCTAAAGACACGTTGGCAGGAGACACAGCAGAGGGTCCAGCAGCATGGGAAATATCTGGAGGGGCTTATGGAACATTGGCAGCTCTATGAGGCAGGCTCGAGGAAACTTTCAAAGTTAATCAGACACATCGAAGAACTTCTGCCACCAGCAGGACTGGCGCTGTGCAGCTTACAGCAGCTCCTGTGCTCTATAAAGGACTTTGAGGTAAGATAATTTAGTGATGAGGCTTTGTCTTTCCAGCTGCATACATCGAATGCCAGTTTGGATGCAAATAGCTTCTGTATATCATATACTGTATATCTTATATGCTCTGTTTCCCAAAGTGGACTGAGGAGCAACTACAGCTTCATGAAGAACTCTACAGGCAGACTGTGGTGGCAGGCAGACAGATCCTTCCCTTAACAGATGCACATACGCAGACATGCCTGCAGTCTGAACTGGATGCCCTAATGGAGACGTGGGAGCGAAGCTGTGGCCTTGTGGAGAAAAGAAAGGCTCTTGTAGACACCATAACTCATGTATGTGACCCAATTCTCACATCTCCCAGACCGTTTTATAGGGGTGGCATTGGCAGTTCACAATCACTGAATAGTCCACATTTGTGCTAAGTGATTGCTTTAATCTGGTCTTTTGATGTTTACTTGATGTTTATATCGTACTTGCAAACTCGTGAAGAGTGAAATTGCATTTTCATTCAGCTCGTCTGCCGTTTTTGTTTAGACCAATGCGATGATTGACCCATGTTTCAACGCGCAGTGTTGTAAATGTTAACCGGTGGATCAATAAGCGAATGTGCATTCAAAAATTGTAGAATAAAGCATCTAGAATATATCATATTTTGAAATGAATGTATATAATAATTTATAATTTTGACATCCCTTTTCTTAAAAATGGTTTAACGGCTCAAATGTGAAGTTTTTAATTTTGTAAAACTTGTTTTTGTCAAAACTTGTATTATTTGACCTGTATAGTTGTTTTAGTGGTCGACCGATATGGGATTTTTAATGGCCGATGCCGATGCCGATATTGAGAAAGCAATCTGGCCGATTGGCCGATATGAGGCCGATACAATACATGTGAATACAGTAAATGAGAGACATAAAGAATATTGGTGAAACTAAATGAACATTTATTGTACATACTATTTATGCAAAATTCTTTTTGCAATAAAAAATATTTACTAAGAAATTAAAATGTAAACAAAAAGGCAAGGTAACACTTCAATAAATAAAGTTTTAGTGCAGCTTCTTGTCTGCTTTAATATTTACAGTCATTTTTTCAGTCACATAAATAATTACTGCTGCTTACTGCAGGTTACAAATAAAATGTATCATTAATGAACCAATCTAAACAATATTCATAAATTAATGACAAAATAGTATGTGAAATTACATAAATTTTATGTACAATACATAGTTAAATATAAATCTCACATAGTTTATTTACACTACTTTAAACAGGTTGTTTTGCTTCAAGTATATTTAAATAATAATGATTTATGTGTTTAGTTTTGCTTGTTTGTTTCTTTAAAACGTTGCAAGTCGTCATGTATTTGCATGACATACATGAACATATGAAAATGTATACTACACACGATATTACGCCAATCATGGATAAATAAATACAGTAGATAGTGAATAACATTTTCAAGGATTTATTTTCAAATGTAATATTATTACATAGTGTTCTCCTCTCATCCACCTCACGCGACCACTGATCTGTAATGCACGCGACCCAGCTTTTCCGTGCACGCGAGTCCGTTGGAAAACAGCGTCTAGTTTAAATGTAACCCGAGAACAACGCGCGTATCTGAGGAACAGCCAGTCACAGGATTTTTGACTGTTTGTGAGGTAAAATGTTTTCAGTTTTGTTTGAATTCGTTTATATCACATCTGTGACCCCCACTGGAGCTACCGCTGGGCTGCGGATCTGACATCACGGTCCTGTTTGAACAGACTCTGCTGCGCCGGAGTGTTTTTGTGTGTAACACAACGTAGCGTCAGGTTAGAAAGCGAATGCGAATGGTCATTTACTGTGTCTGTCAGATGTCTGCTTCACTTCTGAGTGGCTTGTCTTACGGTGCTGGGCGGAGCAGAGTGAGTGTAAGTTATTCAGTTCATTCATGCTCGCTCTGTTCGCGTCAGTGGAAAAAAGCGCTAATGCACAGTCACAAACTGTTTTGAAATATATCGGCCAAACGGAAAGATTTATCGGCCGATGCCGATATCTAAAAAAATCCAAATATCGGCCGATATATCGGCCTCGGCGATATATCGGTCGACCACTAGTTTAAATCACCATTTTTACAGTCATTTTATGGTTTAGGATATGGTTTAATACCAATACGGTATTCATTTTATTTTTGCAGGCCTTAAAAGGTCTTAAAGCCTTACACACCCTTGTGTGTAGAATGCAACTTCAGACTCTGCGTTTCCTGCCTTGGATGCGACAATATATTTTATATCGATATACTGTACATTGATGTTGCGAACACATCTCAAAAAATAATGAATGACACAGAGTGAACTGCTACTGGATAAGTGCACGATCCCAGTTGTGTTAAACACGAGACTTGCTTTATATTAAGCGCTTGAAACTAAATCAGAACTTCAAACTAAATAATTTGTTTATTTCAATTTAAATGGCCCTACTGACCGTGTTGTTTAATGCGTTTGAGATGCGTTTTGCATCGTTGTATTCTTACCTGGTAATAATTATCCTGACAGCCAATTTGCAGACTTCAATAAACGAGTGCCGGTGCGTGCATGCACATAAAATATACAGAGGTGTTTAGAATGGGACTGCAATGATTCTAACCTGCTTTTAAAATATCTTGCTAACATATTTTGCATCCCAAAGTGTACGCACTTCAAATCACTTCCCCCAACTACAGTAGCACCCTAACCTGTTTAATAAAAAAAAAAATGTTTTGCTTTTTCCCTGCCGTACCAAAAACATACCAAACTGTTACTGTACCGTTACACCCCTAGTGTCTTTACTAGCTGTGAGGTGAAAGTTTCCATTGACTAATAATTTGTCTGTCCACACTAAAAGACAAATTCACAATACTGTATATCGGTACCAATGATTCACATTACAGTATGTAGGGATTTACCTCGTTTTTTTTTTTTTTTTTTTTTTTTGTTTTTTTTTTACATATTGGTAATTGAGATTTTCATTTTATTGTATGGGTATTTAATTTTTTTGGATTGTTGCTTTAATCTTTTATTTCATAATCTTTTTTCGTGTGACTTTTTGGTAAAACACGAAACTGTTTTGAATGTTTTTGACTGTCCAGGGGTCAAATGTCACTAGAATGTCAAACAAAAATTAGCCTACTAATTAAAACATAAACATAACACAGACTTGGATCAATCTGATTAGTGCTGACACCCTTGTCTTGTTGAATTCTTTTTTTTTTTGTATGGGCAGAGCAAGTTATTGTGGGGGTCTTAGCCGCAATTGACCTACATACCCTACTGAGCATTTCACTAACAAAGTGCTTTATTTTGAGGATGAGAGATCAGCCGTAATCTCGCCATAATCCATAAACGAGGCAGCTGGACTGTATCACACAGAACGTGAAAACCATGGCTCCTAAGCCACTGTGCAGTTCGGTGTCTACATGGATCATCTGTCATTGTTCACAAACAATCCCATAATGCCCTAAGACCTGAAGTAGAATTGCTATTAAATACAATCTTTCATTAAATTCTACTTTATTTTCAAAACCACAATAATGGAAGATCATGAAGGCTTCAGAACATAATGCATTGCAGTTACAGTTGTACAAACAACATAAATTGTCATGTGGACTGTTGATTACAGGTGAGCATGCAGATGACTAATCATTTCTGCTTTATTAGCACCCTGGAGAACTTGGGCCATATCTGAAGAAATAACTTTGACATTCCCCATTTGTAAATTAGTTTACAGTGTTCACCGGGAACCAGTGGGGTGGAAAAGTTCAGACATTATCCAGTCACACCCACTCATAACCAACTCTGATTGGCTCATCTCTTTTGGAACGATGACATCATTGTTTTGACTGCCAAAAGTAAGAGGGGTTTAGAGAGTGATGTGGGTAGAAGTGTGTTTATGTGAGCATGTGCTCACAATAGACAGGGGGATGGTATATCCCCCATGTGAAAGGGAAATCCCTCTTCACTGATCTGAGATCTGATATGAGATAAAACAATGGCAGACAGACATGAAGTACAAGCACACCAGTGACTCTCATAATCAACATAGTAAAACAACTTATAAACAGTATTTTTAAACTCTAGGAACAACATACGAGACGAGTCGAAGTTATTAAACACATGTCGCACATACTGTTGGTAAAGCTTAAGATTGTATTGAACTTGGAAGAATCCTTTAAATCTAAAGTAATATGGTTTTGTACAGATCTTCCGCAGTGATTAAGATATTTTGCTGTTTCTTTGCAGAATTGGAAGCTCTGTGAAACTGGACTGGCTGATTGTGCTCTCAAACTGGAAGAGATAAAAGCAAGATTAAAGAGTCCACTGCCGGAGAAGCTAGAAGATCTAAAGACACATGAGCAACTCACTAAGGTAATGTATGCATCTGACAGTGATAACAGTGAACTCAATTAGGGATTTAGGAAGTTTGGCCATATTAATCTGTTTTTAATCATGTTTTTTTTTTCAAGGAAAAGTTATGACAAATGAAGAAATATTTAACAGTTCCATGTTTCAAATGTAGGCTAGTTTGAGATGGTATTGTACAGATGCTCAGATGTTCTTCATCAGATCATCTCAAGTCATGCTGGTTTTACATAAACTTGTAAAGTTAATAAAGCAAAAGGGGACAAACCAAATACTAAGACATTCTGATACTCATATACATTACCGTTCAAAAGTTTGAGGTTTGTAATATGTTTTTAAATGTTTCTTATGCAACAGTGTTGAATATTTTAATATACACCTTGCTTTCACAAATTGCTATGTAATATGTAATTAAACTACATACTGTATATATCAGAAAAAAAGCTAAATAGAAGCAGTTCACTAATGTTCTCAGACTTTTGGGTCCTACTCTATAGTGTTAAGTCAGCTAACATTAAAGTTACAGACCTCTACATTGCTTGTGTTTATTTTTTGGCACCTCCTTTAAGCATAGAGATCACTCCAAGCTTTGGAAACCTGCTGCATGAATTGTGCCAGTGCCAAGCTTTCACGCTATTACATGGGAAATTAGTCGTCAATTAGTAGAGACTGTTAACAATTCCTATTTGGCTTTGATAACTATAAGGATATGTTTACACGACACCGCTTTCAACTGAAAACGCAAAACTTTTTATGCGTTTTGGCCGTTTATTTGCATGACAACAGTGTTTTGGGGGCCTGAAAACGCAAGCTTTTGAAAACGATGTCTTTACTGTCTCCATGTAAACAACAAAAACATGAATTTGTGAAAAAACAGTGACATCATGCGCATGTGTATTACATGTTCACTCATGTGTTATGTGTTTGCGGTGCGTTTCTTGACAAAGTGACATCGCCAACTTCTGGCCTGGCATGCATAATACAGCCTTTTTAGTCATTAACGCAGATCCGTGTGAACTGAGATCATTTTGACAACGTTGTCGTCTGATTTTAGTACATCGTTGTTGTGTAAACACACCCTCAAAGTACTTTAATCTCCTGTATTTTAATACACTGAATCTATTTCCAAGGTCTTTGTTGAAGAAAAAAAAACACCTGTTGATATAATCGCGTTGCTTTAGAAATGTGTTAATAACCATCTGTTGAGACTGATTTGATTTCTTGTTGATTAAGCTCTGATTGTCTTTTAATGGAGGTGGGTGAAACTGACAAACAAAAGAAAATAAGTGTCCTTAACATGTTTGGCCTTTACCCCATCACCCCTTTCCAATGCTGTAATGGGTGCTCTGCCCTCCCCCCACTCTCCCTCCCACCTCCCCCTCTCCGCCTCCAACCCTCCCCCGTCCCATCCAGCGGGCCTTAATCCCGTGCGCTAATGACAGGGACAGAGAGAAGCAGAGAGAGGGCTAGGGTTAGCGTGCGGCAGAGGAGGGGAGTTTAACTTGTTGGTTGCCGTGTTATGCAGGAATACGAGGACTCGCTGCAGATTTGGGCTGGAGGACTGAAAGAGCTGAGCACCATGAAGGCAGACGTGTCCCAGTACGTGCTGCCCGGGGACACCGCGCTTCTTCAGGGACAGGTGGAAGAGCTTCACAGCCAATGGGAAGAACTGTGCTTGAAGGTGAGTGAGTGTTTGAGTTTGGGAGGAGAGAAGGAGAGTGTGAGAGTAGGAGGGAAAGAGAAGCTGTTGTCCAGGCAGCATTGAAAGGCACACAATGATTCACCCCTGGAAGTGGGGGGAACTTCACAGTGCCGCATGGCACAAAAAAAGAGAGGGAAAATAAGAATGTACATGAATTCTATGATCTAGATTTATATTCATGATAACATGTTTCTCCTCAGAAGGTGCCACAAGATGGACAGAACACAAATGTTTCTGACATGATAAATAGTACAAGAAAATATGTTTCACCTATTTCATTTGCTCACCCACATGTTGGTCAAAACATTCTGTGAAACACATTAGGAGAAATTTTGAATCATAAGTTTTTTCCATGCAATTACAAAAAGGAATGGAAGCACATTCAAGCCCATTCAAGCTTCAAAGGGACACAAAATCAGCATAAAAGTATCATCAAAAAGTAGTTTTTACACAAACAAAGCTATCGTATGACTTCAGAAGACTTGAAATATAGCACATGGGTCACATGGACCAGTTTTTTGGGGCTTGACAGCTCCAGTCCTCCTTTAATTTTATTATATTGAAATATTATTAGCCAGGATAGTCCTCAAAAATTGGCAGTTTCTGCTCCACAGAAGAACGAAAGTGATTCGGGTTTGGTAAATTATGAGTTTCATTTCTGGGTGACTGATCCCTTCAACATCATTGCAACGTATTAACTATAATTACATTAGTTAGGCTCTTGTAATTATAATACTCCTGAGTAGTGCAAATCTATTCTAACACACACGTCAATACGCATTACTTATGTAGCTCACTTTTGAAGTTTTTTTCCCCAGGCTGATTGAGGACCTTTTTTCGCGATTATCTGTCTAGCGCAGGTGTCCAGAATGGCCCGTTGACATTTGAATGGAGCTGCTCTTGTAACCGTAAACAGCCTGAGCAATTAAAAACAGAAAGGCCACATTTAGGACAGATCATTGCATGGCCTATATCCAACCCTTGGACTTCTCACCACATTACGCAGGGAGCCTTGTTTAATGAACCGTTTTTCAGTTTGTGGAGTTGCTGTTTGAGTTTTCAGTCGTGTTTTTTTTAAAACTCTGGCCGGATGCCAGGACAAAGCCAATGAGGTCAGTCTACGTGTTCGTCAGTGTCTGTTGCCAACAGGTTGCAGGTGGAAACATTCCCTGGAATGAATGACAGATGGCAAAGCTAGACCTTGCTTTGTTTTTCTGGAAGGAGGGCTTTTATTTGCCGTTGCATAGACCTTGCAACGCTAGACCTTGCTTTGTTTTTCTGGAAGGAGGGCTTTTATTTGCCGTTGCATATGTTTGTAGTAAGTCGCTTAGGTTTGTGAGCCCAAGGAAATCCATGAATTATGTTTGACAACACAGCCTTGAATAGAAGTAGCCAATTTATCCTTGTGTCCTTGTGCTTTCTTTTAACCTAATGATTAATATTTGTATTTAGAAGGAAAACTCATCACTTTCTCTTATAGTTCAAAGTGTGGCATTAATGGTTTAAGGAAAATGTATTGCATTCACTGACAAATGTAGCATGGGAAATGCTTTCTTGCTTCTTAAAAGGCACTGTAAGCCATGGCGATCAAGGAATGACACGAGCAAAAGAGGAACTACAAAGCGCTGGCCTTGTCCCCTAGTGTGTCTTGGTGTTAGTACATACTAATAGACTAGCCCTTACTGACAGAAAGCAGTAAAAGCTAGAGGGCCTTTGCTGTACTCTTTGCCTAACAGTCCTGTAATCAATCTCACAGCATGAGATGAGTGTTTTTTTGTTAAAAACTTTCAGATGGACAGCTTTTAAAGAATAAATTCATAGTTCTAACCTTACACCTTTGTACTGAGTTGTTTTGAAGTTACTCACACATGGATTAGGGTAGTGAACCAGATTGCGAACAAAGAGTGCAAGTTCTTCTGTACTCTCTCTAGAGTTTAAGAGTGGGCCATGTGCTCTCAGAGATGTTTTGTTTCAAAATGAAATACATTGTTAATTGTCATTAACAGTGTAGAAATCCGGGACTTTCAAACATTTCTTTACTTACTGTAAAATGTTATTTTAGGCTGTATTTCTCATACTGAAGCATTTTAACCTTCCTCTTGTGTGTAGGTGTCACTACGCAAACAGGAAATAGCTGATCGCCTGAACGCCTGGATCATCTTCAATGATAAAAACAAGGAGCTCTGTGATTGGCTGACACAGATGGAGAAAAAAGTGGCACACAGGGGTGAAAACCTTAGTATTGAGGAAATGGTGGAGAAACTTAAAAAGGTAGAGATGATTTCCTGTCATTGATTTTTATTACCTTAAAGTGATAAATTCATTATAAGTTTTGAGGCATTTTTATTTTCATACTTTTTATTATTTATTTACACTAGGGCTGCACCATATTAAAGAATATGATATGCAATACAGTGTGATATGTGATACAATAATGCTGAAAGTGTGTAAAATAAACTTAAATTATTATCTTTAAAATATATTCAAAATTATGTAATTATGTTTCACATTCTTTTTGTGACAAGAAAACATCCCTTGTCACAAAACCCAACTTCTGAAAGTGAACAGCAGTGTTTTACTCTAACATAAGAATTAAGTGCTATTTTTACATCAGTGTAAACCACTGGGTTTAGGGTTTCAGGTAGGCCTACATTAGGTTTATTTAACAACGGAAACTGAATAATCAAATAAAACAAATAAAGATAAAAGACAAATTAAAAATAAAAAAATACAAATAAAACACTGCTTAGTTTTCACTGTATGAATTAAATATATATACTGATTCTTATTAAAGCTGCAAAAGTTATTCAGCCAAGAGCAGTGAGTGATTTTTTTCTTTGTCTTTTGTTCGTGACCCTTGTTATTTCAAGCCATTGCGATATGCATATTGCGTTATATGCATTTGCGATATTTCGAGAATTTCGATATATTGTGCGGCCTAATTTACACCATTTTGTTCTAAATTGTTCTAAAAATCTAGATTTTTAAATATTTTTTTATAAATATATGCTCTCATGCTCACCCAGGCTGCATTTGTTTTTGTTTTTTTTTAAATACAATAAATTATTATGGTTATTATTGTTGATTATTACAGGGATATTAGTATAATTGGCAAAGTTGAATTTTCAGCAGCTATTATTACTAATATGATGATTTGGTGCTCAAGAAACATTTCTTATTATTATCATTCTTTGATGGATAGAAAGTTCAAAAGAACAGCATTTATTTGAAATAGAAATCTTTTGTAATGTAATCAATGTAATGGATCCTTGCTGAATAAAAGTATTAAATTCTTTAAAAAAAAATCTTACTACCCCAAAATTTTTAATGGTAGTGTACTTTTTTCGTGTAACACAAAAGTTGAATAGTGAAAATTCTGATGAATATTCTGAACACTTTATTCTGTATAAAGAAAATTGAGGAAGTCATATGAACCACTTTTATGATAATTTGATTTTGCTTTTGTGTCGTTTTTGAAGCTTGGAAGTTCCAGAGCCCAATCATTGTAACTGCATTGAAAAGGGTATTTAAGACATAATCAAGACACGATTTCTCCTTTTGTGTTTAGCAAAAAAAAAAAGTCTTATGGGTTTGAAACAAGGGTGATTAAATGAGGACAGAATTTTCATTTTTGTGTGAACTATCCCTTGAAATCAATCATTATGTAATTGCTATGTGTTAATATGTAAAATTGCTTGACTATTTGTTTTTTTGTGGTTATATTACCTCAAAGGCTGAAACATGGATCTGTTTTTATGTGCCTTTGACATGGTGAGTTTCTGTTGTACATATGTAAGGAGCTTAAGTAGGTCAGTAATATGGTATTATATGGTATATGCTATTTAGAGTATCTATGAAGGATTAAAACGTTCTCAAATGAACAGCACACTTAATCGTTCCCAAGGGAGGCCCCACAGATCTTACATTTCACAGAGGCTACATTTTATCCACTCACATACTGTTGCATTTGTTCATTTTTACTGAAATTTGTTACAAATGCACATTATTTAAAAACTCTGAAGATTAGTGCTAATCTATAGCTTACTGCATGTACTATAAAACTGAGGGCAGAGTTCTGTACCGCATAACTGTTGGTTCATTTGTTTACCTCTTTGTTCATACACAACAATGGCCTTATATGTGCAGTTTCTCTCTCACCATCAAACAGGGCCACGTCAAGCACTCTGCAGTCATTAGCGCATAGTTTAACATTGAGGTTTTCAGAAAGGTGGCCATTGTCTCTTTCTAGTGCAGTTACTGATGATGTATTTTGTATTAGTGAGATACTATAATTATAATAGTTTTTGAAATTTTTGGCATTTGTCTAAAGATATGTCTACAAAGTTTTTTTGTTAATTTTTATTTCATGTTTAGTTATTTTAGTACATTGAGTTGAACTAAATGAGAAATTGTTCCTAGGCAACAAGCTGAAATAAGATTTTCAGTTAACATCTTATTTATTTCAAATATTTTTTTAATGAAGTTAATGTGAGAATTTTCATGTATTAATCACTTTTTTATTGCCAATATGAGAACAGCTTGTAATGAAACTTAAAAAACAAAACCTTCCCTGACTTCCTAGATTGCCTATGCCTGTAGACTGATTTATATGTGAAAGACTCAGGATGTTTTTTCAGGGAAAATCAAAAGGATGTGATGTTTTATTGCACTCCCGAGAGCCTCTCTTCCGTACTGACATTTGTAAAGAATGCTTGGACAATGTTCAGGATAATATGAGAAAGAGAAAGAGATATTCTGTAGTCAATGTGTCATGCAAAGAAAAGAGATTCATTCAAACTATCTCGCATTACCAGATCTATATAGCTTCTAATATACAGGGTGGGCCATTTATATGGATACACCGTAATAACATGGGAATGGTTGGTGATATTAAAGTCCTGTTTGTGGCACATTAGTATATGTGAGGGGGCAAACTCCTCAAGATGGGTGGTGACCATGGTGGCCATTTAGAAGTCGGCCATCTTGGATACAACTTTTGTTTTTTCAATAGGAAGAGGGCCATGTGACACATCAAACTTATTGGTAATGTCACAAGAAAAACAATGGTGTGCTTGGTTTCAACGTAACTTTATTCGTTCATGAGTTATTTACAAGTTTCTCTTTGTTCACAGCCATTGACATGTCGAAGAGGTTAACACGTGAGGAGCGGATCGAAATCGTTTTGATATCTAAAAATCTAAATGTGTTGGCATTTCTCCTGCGGTGTTGCTATCAGTGTGTGAAGAGTGGGAGAACAGGGTTGCATTGACAATCCAACACAATGGGCAGCACATTGAACACATTTTATAAGTGGTCAGAAACTTGTAAATAACTCATGAACGAATAAAGTTACGTTGAAACCAAGCACACCATTGTTTTTCTTGTGACATTACCAATAAGTTTGTGTCACATGGCCCTCTTCCTATTGAAAAAACAAAAGTTGTATCCAAGATGGCCGACTTCTAAATGGCCACCATGGTCACCACCCATCTTGAGGATTTTGCCCCCTCACATATACTAATGTGCCACAAACAGGACTTTAATATCACCAACCATTCCCATGTTATTACGGTGTATCCATATAAATGGCCCACCCTGTACTTTATAATCATCATAACGCGACATAAGTCGACATGATGCTGGTAAATTGCAGAGCTTGTGCAAACACATCAACATCACTATGATCAGATTTTTTCTTTCTGCTGCTTTCAAGCCCGCTGTCATTTTTGTTGTGTGGTTTTATTATGTTATTAAGAGGAAAGTACATTTATGACAAAAAAAAGAGAGAGAGAGGGAGAACTTTGCCATGAGTATATCAGGACATTGAATCACATTCAGTCTCTTGTGAGTACATGCTACAAGTTGCTAGCTGCAGTTCACTTAACGGCCACCGGTGTCGCTAATAACAAGGGTTTCTGAATTCTACATACAGCATACATATATTGTGTTACTGGTGATGACAACCAGACACCTTCTGATCAAAGTGAGCCAGGCCAGACTAAACAAAACGGGTGAACCCTTAAAAGCAATGGAGAAAGTAAAAAGGATTTGGGTGGCTGTGGGGTCAGTGTGAATAGTTGTTCCTTTCTTTTAAAGAGGTCTCATGCTGAGAGAAGGAATATAGTTTTGACAGCTGTCAGACCCATCCAGAGACAAAGTGCAGTTAGTGGGTTTTGTTTGGGATGGATATGTTAATGACTAAAGCACATGAATGACCAGTGTTCATTGTGCACCTCTCACTTCAGGACTGCATGGAGGAGATCAACCTCTTCAGTGAGAACAAGAGCCACCTCAAGCAGCTGGGCGAGCAGCTCCTATTGGCCAGCGATAAGGCTAAGGAGGCAGAGATCCACGGGGCCTTACGTGATGTCAACGACCGCTGGCAGCACCTGTTCGACCACATTGAGAGCAGGTGAGCAAATAACAAATGAGCCACACTGAACTGTGTTGAAAAAAAATGGTTTGTCGAATAATAATTGCTACTTAAATCAATTTCTTTCATTTTGGCCTTGTGCTTGCTATTGCTCGATTGATTAACGGCTGGTCGTTGTATCTCCCAGTGATCAAAGCTCTTTGTTTGTTTGAAAGCCTTTCATTTCTGGTTTCCATTCAAGGATTTATTGATTCATTCAATCATTTGTTAATTTATTCTTCATTTAGACCTTTTGGTGATAGCAAAACCGTTTACACATTTCAATTAATGTTTGAGACATTTAACAGATGCTTTTGTCCAGACTCACAGCGCTTAAGCTTTACATGTGAGGCTGTTGTGATCAACAGATTGTTAGCGAGTAGTAAATAGGAAAAATAACCGTTTCCTGTGCAAATACAAACATGTAATTGTGCATGAACATCTACTGTTGTTAGAACTGGCTTATCATATAGTGCTATATGATTGAGAGATACAGATTTGAAAAGCCTTTTCTCTTTTTTTTTTTTTTTTTTGTCAGTTTTTTCTGCATGGGAAACTCATAGATATAGCTTCTGGGATTGCTCCAAATGATCGGCCACTGATCTGAACCAGTTAATAATTACAGTACTTCCTTTGGTTCTATACGTTGTCTCTCAGCTCAGGCTTTCTTATATGTAATGAGGGTGGGGCTTCATGGACAAAAGTTTGGGAACCACTTATCTATAGAACCAGTAAAATGCTCTATATCTTTCACAGATCTGAGACCAACATTGCATACACCAAAACTAAATGGCAGTCGGAATGGGATCAGTGCTTAAACAACAAATTACGTGAAATAAATCTTAATGTTGGGAAAAAACAAAACAAATATTCCATTTTGTAATGCATCCAAAAAAAAGGAAAGGAAAAAAAAGTATTGTTGGAGTATTAAGATCACTAAAACTTAAATAAATGTAAATGAAAGCGTTAATACGCGCACACACACACACACACACACACACACACGCACACAAAATAAATTAAAATGAAAAAATAAATGGAAATAAAAGCCAATTCAACATGAATAAATGCTATAATTGTATATAATACTAACATAACACTGATGCTGTTACAATGTTTAAATTAATGTTAAATATATGATAGATTTTATTATTATTTTAATTAATCAAAGGTCTTGAGTCTGCATATACTCAATAATTCTTTCAGCATTTGATATGATCTTCAGTGCTGTGGATGGTTAGCACAGCTGTCACATATGCTCTTGTAATCGTTCTTTGGAAAATGGCAACTGACTGAAATGAAATAAACTTAAGTTGGAGTATTCTGGCCACTCAGGCATCTCTGGTAATGAGCAAGCAGACAGTGCTGCCAAAGAAGCATTATCTACATGAATCATGTGGTGGTCCTAAGCAAACAGAAAAGAACGGATAACTCAATTTGTTTGTGACGTCAACAACCTCTCATGTCAGTCCTGCGGTGTGACGTGCTCTGAAACAGCCAGATGGTGCTAATACTGGAAGGAAGGGGGAATTAACGTAGCCCTCACTAGTGTCGTTTGCTTCGTCTTTGCCATATGGCATGTTCAGGCTTCTGTAGTCTGTTCTAGTCCCTCTGTATAGCTCAGATTGGGTGGGGGGGATTGTGGGGGGCAATGGTCTGTCACCTCATATTAGCTCTTATGAACAGGGGCACAATGGGGCTAAATGGACAGTATGTACTCAGGCACGCTATAATCACCGCCGGCCATCTGCAGGTATGGCTGTTCAGACAGTTTGAGAGGTCACGCGGTCACTCAAACAGCGTAACCAGAAGCTTTGCACTGTCACACTTAAATGGTTCTATCTAATCCCTATGGGCCAAACAGCCTTTGTCTGTGTTTCACGGTGATCTGACCCAGGGTTATCAGACCTTTTTCTAGTCATGTTTTGCGCCAAGTGGAGCGTGCTGAACTTTGACATGATTTTATTACTAGGTTCCTGCAAAAACTACACTGTCTCAGATACCATTTGACTGATTTATAATAGGGTTAGTACTTTTTCTTCTTAAAAGAATATGGCACACAACGTTTGTTTTCACAGAAAATACTTTTTCTTTTTTTTATCTATTGGAGAGATTGTCTAGGACTTTTGGACACAATCAGGTTTTCATCAAAACGTTCAAGTTCGTTTATGGTATTACAACTTTTTCCAAAATGATCTTTTTAAAAGTGCTCTGGATTCTAAATGAATATGCTGCAACCTCTATCTCTCTCAGGGTGAAAAAGCTGACAGAAACCCTGGTGACTGTACAGCAGTTGGATAAGAACATGAATAACCTTCGCTCTTGGCTCACTCGCATTGAGGCTGAGCTGGCCAAACCCATTCACTACAGTATCTGCCATAGTGATGAGATCCAGAAGAGACTGGCAGAGCAACAGGTCAGCAAATATATCATTTATAATACAAGATCCTGGTTCAATCAGTAGAAATAGTATCTAAATATCCTTAATGCATATTTCAATATTTTTTTCTTATATATATATATGTATGTGTGTATTTTTTTTTTTTTTCGTGGTGCAGATGTCAACACAGCACAACACTTAGATACAACTATTAATCATAAATACCAACAAGGCTTGTTTTCAGATAATATTTATTGAATGTGAGTTTTTCTTGTGGGACTGGCAGATTGTTAATTATTAAACAGATTTTTATATTAAATGCATAAACAGGTAAAAGAAATGGAACATATGTGCTTATGTGTGCGTGTTTAGGACCTGCAGCGTGACATTGAGCTGCACACTGAGAGGGTGACGTCTGTGCTCACCCTGTGTGACGTGCTTCTGCACGATGAGGACGCCTGCAGCAGCGACCGAGAGAATGACTCCATCCAGCACACCACACAGCGCTTGGACCAGCGCTGGAGAAATATCTGCTCCATGTCTCTGGAAAGGAAGCTGAGGTACAGTATGGTCATATACCCAGATGACTCTAAACTCAAACACACCATCACTGCTTACAGATATTTAGTAAATCTGCTGCATCCCTTTATGGGAAGGAAATCCCAGTTCACTCTCGATCCAGATTAAGACACTTGGATAGCTGTAAGTGTTCTATTGGCTTGATAAAAGTTGTTTTTTTTAATACCCTACACACACACACACACACACTGTTTGTACTTTAATGTAAATTTTAAATACTTTCAGTTATATGTATAAAAATATTAGGTATATATATAACATATATGTAATATAAAATAATAATTACATAATTATAAATAAAATATTAAGTTGTTATTTTATGTTTTGCATAAATATAAATTTAAATAAAAGACTACTTGTTTTTAATCACTTTTGCAGGATTGAGGAAACTTGGAGACTGTGGTGTAAATTTCAGGAGGATTATTCTTCGTTCGAGGACTGGTTGAACGTAGCTGAGCGCTCTGCTGCTGAACCCAATTCATCAGACGTCCTGTACATTGACGCCAAAGAGGAACTCCAGAAATATGAGGTTTGATTCCAACAAAATTTTGAATAGTTGTGCTACAAGACCATTAGTGTATATATGCATCATTTAGTGAATGTCAAATGTTTAATCCTGCTGTTTTAGGAACATGATCAGTTATTACAGGGTTCGTACGGGTGCTTGAAATCCTTGAAAGTGCTTGAATTTTGATGTTGTGTTTTCAAGGTTTGAAAAGTGCTTGAATTTTGGATAAAAAGCTTGAAAATGCTTGAATTTGTAACTGTATTTCTTTCACAAGAAATATCTTTCTGACGAAATAGTTCTTTATTAAATGGAGAAAAAAAAATGTAGCCCTTCAGAATCAGATACAGATTGATTTGCGTTACGCTGGCCAGAGCAAAAGTAGGCGGAGTTTTCATTTTGATTTGCGCGGTTGTTTGGATGCACCGTTTTTATTGGCCACGCAGCGGCAACAGTTGAACTATTTTAAACTTTGACCGCGGCGTGCGCGCGAGCTCGCTGAGCTCCGCTTTGGTCCGAGTCGCGCGGCGAAAGCCATTGAAATATATTGGAGCGCGGTCCGCGTCCTATCTGAAAGGGCCATTAGTGACTGAGAGTACTTGGTGTGATAATGTAATGCAGGGTTCACCAATCTCGGTCCTGGAGGGCCGCTGTCCTGCAGAGTTTAGCTCCAACCCCAATTAAACACACCTGAACCAGCTAATCAAGGTCTCACTAGGCATACTAGAAACTTTCAAACAGGTGTGTTGGAGCTGGTTTGAGCTAAACTCTGCAGGACAGCGGCCCTCCAGGACCGAGATTGGTGAACCCTGATGTAATGCATGCCATGTCCGTTATGTCACGTTCATTTGTGGAATATGCAGTGAACATTGCCAAAATTACAGAACTGTAACGTGCAAATTAACCTGCAAACGTTATCCCAGTGCATAACAACAGTCGTTGATTGCTGAACTGAAATCAGTCAGTGTCATAAGTAATATACTGTTACTGTAAGGTTTAGGATAGCCCTATGCAATATTTACACTGTTCTATTCCAGTAAATGTATTAGCTAACGTTATGTCTTGGCCCAAGACATCTTGGCAATGAAATACATTTATCAGGCAGGTGCCTGTGCACTCAGATATTGTTCAAACCTTGTCTATATCAAGAATGTGTCCCAAAACGGGAAGGCCTGTCAAATATTTCTGTTTAAATCCTAAGTCTTCATATTTGAAATTAATTCAGTTTTACAGCCTATAAATCATATTATCTGGTAAGCAATATTTGGACATTAATATAATGAAAGTATATTATTCATATGTTTTAGGCTATATACTTAGTGATACATTTTGAAGAATAAAACTTATGATTGGCTTAAATATTAGGGCTGCACAATATATCGAAATATTGCAAATGTATATATTACAATATGCATAATTGCATATCGCAACGGCTCGCAATAACTGAGGTCATGAACAAAAGACAAAGAAAATCACTCACTGCTTTTGGCTGAATAGGCTAACTTTTGTAGCTTTAATAAGAATCAGTATATTTAATTCATGCCGTGAAAACTAAGCAGTGTTTATTTTTACATTTGATTAATCAGTTTCTGTTGTTAAATAAACCTAATGTAGGATAACCTGAACCCCTAAACCCCAGTGATGTTAAAATAACACTACAGAACACTGATGTTCACTGTCTTGAAGTTGTAGGGATATTTTCTTATCACAAAAAGAATGTGAAACACGTATGTGTAGGTTATATCATTTTAAAGATATTTTAAAGATAATTTAAGTTAATTTGACACACTTTAAGCATTATCGTATCGCATATTGAATATCGCATTATTTAATGAGTTATCGCATATCTCATTTTTCTTCAATATCGTGCAGCCCTCTGCTATTATGAAACATTTGGCTGTTTATCTCTTTTGATGTGATAAAAACACTAAATAATAATTTTAACTATGTATTGGTATGTAATTTACAGTAGTGTAAGGTGCTGGAAAAAGCTTTAAAATGGACCTGGAAAGTGCTTGAAAAGTGCTTGAATTTGACCTTGGAAAAAGTGTACGAACCCTGTTATTAAGAGAATATCAGATTCCCCAAGCAATCATGTATTGGATGTCTGCAGTTTCTCATTTACTGAATGTTTAGCCATTCAAAATCATATTGTGGAAGGTTTCTAATGTTTAAAACACACCTGTTAGTTTTTATGGTTATTAGTTAGAAGCATTTGGTTTCTTGTTTTAGGGTTCCCAAAGGCAGGTACATGAGAGCCTCCCCCAGCTGGAGATCATTAATAACCACTACAGGCGACTGGCGCGGGAGAACCGCACCGATGCTGCCAGCAGTCTCAGGACCATGGTGCATCAGGGGAACCAGCGCTGGGACGCACTCCAGAGGAGAGTGGCTGCAATACTGCGCAGACTCAGGGTGAGAACACTGACACACGTTTTATGTTATCTGTGCGTTTATATTTCCCTGAATGCTTATATAAACCTCTCCCAACTTCATTTCCCCCCTCTCTCTTTCTTTCTCATTTAGCATTTTACAAGCCAGAGAGAGGAGTTTGAGGGAACCCGCGAGAGCCTTCTTGTCTGGCTGACTGAGATTGACCTCCAGCTGACCAACATGGAGCACTTCTCAGAGATCCATCTTCAGGACAAAATGAAACAGCTCAAGGTTAATCAACAGCGTTTCATTTAAATTCAGTCATTTAATCGGGCCGTAGATGTCAACAAGTGATAACAAATGAATAAATGACAACCAAATGTACATTTTTTTTTAACTATATTACTCTCCCCCTCCAGAGTTTTAAGAAGGAGATCACTCTGAACACCAATAAGATCGATGCTCTGATCGTGTTTGGGGAGGGTCTGATTCAGAGGAGCTGTCCTCTAGATGCCGTTGTGATAGAAGATGAGTTAGAGGAACTGCACACGTACTGTCAAGAGGTGTTTGGCAGAGTGGCCCGATTCCACCAGCGCCTCACCAGCCTCCGCCTGGTATTATTCACATTCACTTTTCTTTTCATTCTCTTATATAATATATAGTGGCCCCTAACATATTTTGACATTTTTGAGTCTTTTTGTGAAATAGTTTCCTTGAAAAGTGTGTTTGTGCTATATTATCATTTAAATGTTTGGGGTCAATAAGATAAGAAATGAATGCTTTTTTTCAGCAAGAATGCATTAAATTGATCAAAAGTAAAGACATTTATGATGTTACAGTACACAAGATTTCTATTTCAAATAAATGTTGGTTTCCACAAAAATATTAAGCATCAACTGTTTTTCAATCTGTTTTTGATCAAATAAATGCAGCCTTGGTAAACATAAGGGACTTGAATGATAATGTTTTCTCTCTGAAATCACCGCAGGAGCAGCCAGACATCTTTGATGTTGAGCGGTCCAGTGAGAAGAAGAGCACCCCTGCCTCCAGCCAGCCCTCCATGTGCTTGTTATCACTGCCTCAGGAGCGCTCTGGCCGTGAAACCCCCGTCAGCGTGGATTCCATTCCTCTAGAGTGGGACCACACCGGGGATGTTGGCGGCTCTTCTTCACATGATGAGGAAGAGGATGCTGCATTCTTCTCTGCCCTGTCAGGTAAATACATATGGAAGTGTTTTGATAACAGGAAAAAATTTGCCAAATCCATTGTCTTGTTCTTCCTTAGAATGGCTTATTATATCGACTTGGTACCTGTTGACAGCATTGTTTCCTGGCAGACTGATAAAAATCTGTGCACCAAAAAAAAAAAAAAAAAAAAAAAAAGCCCAATCAGATGCAACTTTTGCCAGTTGTATGTCCATTGGCATGTCATCTGAGGCCGAGACATACTGCTGCTTTAGCCATTCCTTTTCTCTCCCTCCAGATTTAGAGGTCACAGAAATCCCTGAATTTTCACCTGAGGTGACAAAGTCGTCTTTTGGAGAGTTGCGCACCAGATCTCATTACCTTTTTTTTTGATGCATTCACATGTGTCCAGTCCCACACCTCCCAGGCTCTCATTCCCTTTCCACATTATTCGCTCTCTCTCCATCCTGTTCCGTTCCCACACCACTGCTGATACTCTTATGTATTGACTAGGTTTGCTGGATCATCAAATGCCTGGTATTTTTCCCTTTCAGTGCAGAATTTTTTTCCCTCTCTTAAATCAAAAGATGCAAGTGTCCTCCCCTCACCCTGCTCTGCTATGTGCTCTTATCATGAAAGACTTGGGCCTGTGATTAGGTTCTGTTGGTTAAGAGGAGGGCTGAGAGCTGGGCATGTCCAGATCTCAGGGAGTTTTTGAGAAGGTTGCATCCCCAAGGCTCATCAGAGCTCAGTGCACCTGCTCATCCCCCTCCACAGCTTTCATGCTCATGCAAAAGATAACAACACTCATTTAATCTAAACTGCACACTTGAAGCTTTTCTCATTACTGGAGAAGCGTACATGATGTACCACCAGGATGTCAGTATGTGAAAAATGTTTGTTTGATGCTTTTGCTTTTAAATGGGTTGTACTTTTATCCTGATATTTACTTATACTTGATTTTATTATGCCAATAACACTTGTGTAAAACATATTTTATGTTTAATGATCATTTTCCACTCTGGCCCTTTGAATGTAATGGCCTGTTTTTGCCCCCCTGCCTTTATAAAACACAAATTTTGTATGTAAAATGGGTAACTTTAAAAGAGCTTTGTCTGCTTAGACTCATGCTGTGGATTTGCTGTTGGATTTAATATAGTTCCAACTTCACCATCCTGCAACAACAGCCTCTTCACAAAGTGTTACAATACGAGTAATGTTAAATGTTACTTTTAAATATTCCTCACAAACTGTTAAGATCATATGAAATTATCAGGAACACAACCATTCAAACATTTCGAATCAGTAAGATTTTTTTAAAGAAGTTAATACTTTTTATTTTATTCAGAATGTACACATTAAATTGATCAAAAGGTAAAAGACAATTGTTAAATTGCTGTTAAATTTTACAAAAGTAAAATTGATCGAAGGTAAAGACATTTATAATGTTACAAAAGAATAAATGCTGTTCTTTTGGACTTTCTATTCCTTAAAGAATCCTGGAAAAAAAATATTAAGCAACACTGAAAGGAAATGTTTCTTGAGCAGTTTTTAAAAAAAAAATTTTTTATCAAATAAATGTAGCCTTGGTGAGCATAAGATACTTATTTTAAAGGGGGGGGTGAAACACTCAGTTTCAGTCAATCTCATGTTAATCTTGAGTACCTATAGAGTAGTATTGCATCCTTCATATCTCCAAAAAGTCTTTAGTTTTATTATATTTATAAAAGAAAGAAAGGCTGTACCGAGTCTTTCCGGAAAAAAACGAGCGGCTGGAGGCGTGCCGTGTGGGCGGAGCGCTGATAGCTAACAACACACAGGCATTTGAAGCAGTTTTACTCACCGGCTGCGGTTCCAACGCACGACCGTGAACCTTTATCGTTGGGACTGCTCCATCCTTAAGCATTAGACGATCTGCAAATCCGGCGTCGAACTGGGCCTTGTTTATAAAACCTATGCAGCGCTGCCGATGATTTCCTGTTGAAGCGCGTTGATGTGCGCGGTCTCGCTCTCCTCTGGTCGATGTGTGCGCGGGCGCGCTTTTCCGAGAGAAATGCTCATAAGGAGTTCCACTCTCGTCTACGTCATTAGATCCACGATCGAAAAAAAACAGCCGAAACTTGTACCAAGACGGAAGTAAGATTTTCGGCACAGAAATTCTCCGTTATTCGTCCAAAATATTTTTTTTAAACTTTGGCCAGGTTTAGCATGAGAATCCATCTCTTTAACACTGTAAACAACTCTGAATACATGAAACACCATTGTACCCCCCCCCCCCCCCCCTTTAAATACATTTAAAAAAATCTTACCACCCCCAAATAAAATTTTCGAATGGTTGTGTAGGCCTACCTGATTATTTCAATTTCAATGCAGATCAGTTTCTTTTTTTTTTTTTTTTCATTTCAGAGGAAAAATACGTACATTTATCAAGGCAGAAATGCTTTTTTACAATAAAACAAAAAGCATAAAAATTTCAATACAAAGACAGCATTACAACCCATCATGACTGCCAATGGTTGTGGAAATTAAATACTCAAGATTTATTATATTTTCCTCATTTTGACACCAACTATGTACAGGAACGAAGGGAGCTACTTGTAATTCTTAAAAAAAAAAAAAAAAAATACCACACCATTTATGTTTTAAGAAAAGTCTGGGCGAATTGGTTTTATATAATCAGTTCATTTTCTCCATATTGAACCTTTTGGGGTTTTTTCTGTGTTGGTGTAATAAAACACCTAATAACATTCTTCCAGCAAAATTCTCTCCAGATGGCCAAGCTTGTAGATTTCCATTGTATCTTACAAATTTTTTATGCAGATCAATTTCAATATTCTTTCCCTCTTGTGCTGAAACTTTCAATTTGATATGACCCCTGTAAAAACAAAATAGTTTTAAACTACTTGTGTCCATTTTTATTTTACAGCCTGAATGAAATGTCTGTGCAGAGTATTGAACTAATAATAATAATTATTCTCTCTCTCCCTCTCTCACACTCACAGGACAGAATTGGCTCTTTCAAAACATACCTGAAAGGCAATCCTTCCAGCTGGACGACTCCTCAGCTACGGACACTAGCACTCATTTTAAACAAGGCTACGTAAGTATATACCCTTTTCTTTTTAACCCAGTGCTTTCATAATTACATAATTTTGCATGTTGTCCTTTTACCCATGCATAAATGTGGATTCTCAGGTAGTATCAGCATGAAGGGTGATTGTACAGTAGATTATTCATAGTTTTGGCCTGTCAATGTTCCATGCTAGTATAAACATAGGCACATGTGTGATGTGTCTGTGCACTCTGCAGGTCCAGCTGATGTCTGAGTGCAGCGGCAGCATTAAGAGTATGAAGAGGGTTTCTATGATCCTGGATGATGAAGAACAGCAGGAGGAACAAGGCCTCACTGGCCTCAGCACTGCAGACAAACAGTCAGGTACAGACACAGAGGGACATGAGGATGTCTGTCTAGTAATAGTCCTTTTTTTGTCTAGTGAGTCATGTAACAAAATTCTTCACAAATAGTTGGGTACAAGCACTGATGCAGATCACATGTACAGGGGACTGCTTGTTTTTTTGTTTTTTTTATATGCATAGACTTATTTATCAAAAATAGCACATACTGTATTTACAGCCTCATGCCACCTCGTGGATGGATGGATAGATAGTTGGGTAGACAAATGGATGGATAAATAGTTGGATGAGTGGATAGGTGGGTAAACAGGATTGATGGATGGATCTGTGGATGGGTAGATAAATGAAGGAACGGTGGATGGGTAGATTGATGGTAAATAGGTGATTGGATGGATAAATTGATAAATTAAAGAGTAGGTAGTTGATAGATGTGAAGGGATGGATAATGAAATGGGTGGGTAGATAAAATGAAGATAGATAGATAGATAGATAGATAGATAGATAGATAGATAGATAGATAGATAGATAGATAGATAGATAGATAGATAGATAGATAGATAGATAGATAGATAGATAGATAGATAGATAGATAGATCAACAAATTTATGGATGAATTGATGGATAGCGAGTTGGTTAGACAAATGGAGGAATAGATGGATGGATATGTGGATAATTAGATGGTTGAGTAGATAGATGGTTAGATGAATGAAACAAATGTATGGAATAGAATAGTGTCCTGTGAATGTGTCCTCTTTTCTCCGCAGGAGTGATCGAGCGCTGGGAGCTGCTGCAGGCTCAAGCAGTGAGTAAGGAACAGTGCTGCACCAGAGACCCCCAACAGCTGACCTCTGACCTTCACGACATCACTTCCTGGCTGGATCGTGTCACCCCTGAGCTAGATAGACTACAGAAACCCGAGACATCTGCCAGTGTCAAGGTTTTAGAAGAGAGGGTCAAACAACTTAAAGTGAGTGTCACAGTTACAGTACTACACTGCATCTAATCACATGTGAATCATTACAGATACACCTTCATTGATGTTCTTAATGCAATATTCATATTATTGTTGATGGTAGATTATTCATTGTTGTCAGTCATGTTACTGCCACAGCGACCTGGAAGGCAAAGCATCCATTTTCTTTATAATGGTTGTCTATGGAAAAAAATGCTTAATGCGTGAAACTTTCTGGTTTAGTTCTAATGAATTTGGTCCTCCAATTTCACTGTCTTAATACATTAAGCCACATTAAGCATTTTCTTTATAATTTCCTATGGGAAAAAGTTAAATTTAGCACTTTGCCTTTATAATCTGGGCAAATCTGCTTGCCTGTATAGTATTCATCATCAATTAGCTGTATTCTGACTTTTAATGTCTTCGTACATTTGAACTTCATACAAACCAGATACAAAATAACTGGTGGGCAGCAGAGGAAAGCCTTGTTTTGCCCTCATGGTGGGCGCTGCTATAATGGTGTGATGTCACGTGAAGACTATGAATAAATACAGTGACTAGAAAGTAAAAAAAAAAAAGATATTATTGTCTTCACACGCTGGTTTGTTTCTCATTACGCAGGAAATGCAGAAGACATTCGCCTGTTATAAGACAATGATGCTGTCTCTGAACCTGGGTGGGCGAGAGCTGCAGCAGGGGTCCACTGGACATGAGCTTCAGGACGGCCTGCGAAACATGAATCGCCGCTGGACAGAGGCTTGTGCGGGCCTTGAGGGATGGGAGGACAGTCTACGCAACACCCTAGGACGCTGTCAGGTGATAGAACCCTCAATGAACGTCTATCGAGTTTGATGCCACATGAAACTTTAACCCTCATCACTGACCATCTGCCCTCATGTAGGAGTTTCACGGGATGGTCCACTCTCTTCTGCTGTGGCTGGCCCATGCAGAGAGCAGGCGCTACACAGTGAACATGGACGACCCTTCCGTGCAGCCCTCCATGCTTCGGGAACACAGGAACACGCTGAGGGTGAGCCAAAGATACCGGCTGAAACATCAGCTTCTCCATCTAAGACTGTTCAGGCATGGATACCATCTCTAGTTAGTGTTGTTACTGGTGTGCTGAGCTTTTGTTTTGCACCCCCTGGTGGCAGGATCTGGCAGAGGAGCTGCAGGGCAGGCAGGAGCAAGTGAGCTCCCTGCAGGAGATCGTCTCCGAGCTGCTCCCAGAGGCTGCTGGGGAGGACAGTGCTGAAGCCAGGGAAAAACTCCACGTCATTGGAAGCAAGCTACGACTGCTGTCACGTCAGGTCGAGCAGGATCTCAAGATGATTCAGGAGAGATTGGTAAGGGCGGTTTGCTAAACATTCTCGAGTCATTTACACAACAAAGAGTAAAAAAAGGGAAGCTAACTGAGGGGACACTGCATTTTTTTCTTTCTTTTTTCATAATTGGTAAAAATAATGTTGTACAGTGTCACACTTCATTGCAACCCATGAATGAATAATATCCATTTAAATAATGCCGTCTTTGAGAGCACATTTTGCTGAAAAATGCACTGATACCTATGGGACTTTCTGCAAAGCTTCACTAAATGAGGGGATGGAGCTTAATCAAGGGTTAAATGATTGTCAGTTTATGTTTAAAATTTTAATCAAACCTTGAGGCTTTATTAAAACCTTGAACATTTTAAGCTTAATTCGTATACTACTACTACTTTTTTTTTACCATTCATAAGTGTGGTTTTTGTATAAAGAAATTAATACTTTTTCCAGCAAGAACACATTAAATTGATCAAAAGTAAAAAAATAAAAATAAAAAAGTGTTTCAAATAAATGTTTCTGAACTTTCTATTCATCAAAGAATCCTGAAAAAAGCTAAAACATAAAATTATAAATATAATAAAAAAGTTGATTAAAAATATTATAAAATATTAAGCATCACAACGATTTTCCACTCTGATAATGATAATAAATGTTTCTTGAGCACCAAATCAGCATATTAGAATGATTTCTGAAGGATCATGTGACACTGGCTACTGAAAATTCAATGTATTAAATTGTGTTAAATTGTAGTGTTTCACAGTATTACTTATTTACTGTATTTTGATCAAATACATGCAGCCTTGGTGAGCACAAGAGACTTCCTTTAAAAACATAAAAAAATCTTATCAAACCCAAACTTTTGAATGGTTGTATACATTAAAATGTTTTGCTGTAAGAGCAAATTTTCCCCCCATCATGTCAACAAATAAATGCAATGAACCAAGATAAGGCAGTTAACTTCAGTCGTACTATAAATAATATTTCAATTAAAAGCATATTACGTGCTCATGAATTAGTGCTTGGATCTGGTTGAGTAGTTTTCATTTGTGAACTCTTCTCTGTCATGTGCTTGCAGGAAAACACAGCTGATGCTGCAGGAGACAGGAAATCCACAGAATGCTCTCGGTACCGTTGCACACACACACACACACACACAAACCGTTTTTATTTTTGAGCCTTTTTACATTTTTAATCAATAGTTAGAATATATTAAAAGAGTGTAGAATATAAAAAATATGCACAAAAGTGCACATACCCAGTATTATATACACATTACATTTTGATTTGGTAAAAATGGCAGCAGTAAAAGTTAAAAAAAATTGTGTTTCAGGTCAAAGCGTGAGCCATCCCCTCAGCGTTCATTCTTCTATCGGGTCCTGCGAGCGGCGTTCCCTCTGCATCTCCTGTTCCTGCTGCTGCTGGTTCTGGCCTGTTTGGTCCCTCTTTCTGAAGACGACTACAGCTGCACCCTTTCCAACAATTTTGCCCGTTCTTTCCACCCCATGTTACGCTACACCAACGGTCCTCCTCCCACATGAGTCCCTCGTCAACTGTTCTCACCATCAATTAATGGAGCCGTTCTCATGACTCTCATGACGTGCGGTGGAGAACCACTTATGTCCAAGCAATATTTTTAATGGTTGTATTTATATAATTGATTTTATACTATTTATTCCCCTTTGAGAGCCATACTACTGAGATATTTTTGGTTGTTGTTAATGTTGAGTTGGATGTGATCTAAAAAAAAAAGCTGTAAAGAAGTCAATCATTGTATGAGCTTGAATGTAAATCACTGATCTTTTTTTTTGTGTGTGTGTGAAATATTTCTAGATTTAAGCACATCATGCACTGATTAAAGATTATAAGAGTTTGCAACTGGAAAGGATGATCTTTTCATCCACAGTTTGTGATGACATGATGGGTGGCTGCTATTTTGGGATTATGGGGTCTCGTTTTTCAATTTTGATATGATCTGAATCAACTGTATTTGCAAAGCCCAAAACAAAAATAAATGTAAAAATGTCAAATGCACAAAACATTTTAATTCATCCCAGTGTAAATAACATTGTTACATAATGCGCTGCAAGGTAGAACACAAAGTTTACAGAAATTAAAGATGAAACCTTTTACAAATTAAACTTATGTTGTGTGTTTTGAATAAACATTGTCTACTTAAAAAAAAAAAACCTGTATTACATCTGTTTTTTAATTCTTAGTATTTGACAAATTGTAAATTCATTTTCAATTAAATTCAATTAATATTAACACAGCTTAAATTTAATAATATCAAAACAATTAAAATTCAAATGGCTGCCGGCAGATGCAATAACTTTTATAAATACTTTTAGTCCATTTTGTGCAATTATTACAATGAAGTACTTTTAACATATTTTTTTATGCTTCTAATGTTTAAGGTAGGTTTGCTCTTCTATTGCAGAGAAATTTTAAAGTGCAATATCAAAAGTATCGTGGTTCATCTTACAAACGGAAAGGTTTTCACAGTGGAATAAACTAGTGATCAATCTAGAAAATGTATAAATGTTTTGTACAAGGCCTTTATGGTGTTAAAGGGGTTTACTGGATAGGGAGCAGGATGAAATAAGGCAAGTTTTTTTTTGTTTTTTTTTTTACAATTGGTCAAAAATAAAATGACAAAATAACAAAAATGCAAAAACACATCCAGCTGCCATTCATGAGTCCTCTTGCTCCGACAGGCTTGATTCAGGTCTTCTAAAGCTTTTTCTTCTTCTGAGAGTGTCGTCAATAGCTGCTCTATCTACAGCAGTTGCTATAGTTGTGCTATAGGCATCATCGTGCTGCTGATTTGTTTTATTTTACAGAAAGCTTACTGTATAGAAAGAGAAAAGAAAAAGTAGAAATTGGACACCATGTCCATCCTGTCTGAAAAAAGGAAAATAGATTTCACATCAGAACATTCAAGACATCAGTCATGTTTTTCAACTCGTGAAATCCTATTCCACGCTTTTTGTGCGGCTGTTTTTGTTGTCCATCCTCCCAAAACTACAGATCATTCTTCAGCACTGGAGAGAAAGAAGAGCAATTTAATGGGATATTTTTTTTAGGATTTGTGGAAAGATTTTAGCTGGCAACTGCCTGTAAAATGAAATATAAACCAGGCATTTTCATCATTAAACAGTCTATTTGTATTTATTTCAAGGTCCCAATCTGTGCATTATGTTGCGCACTCTTTCTGAATCTCACCTGATAGAGTTTAGGGTCCATGCTGAGAAGTGCAGGTGAAAGCCTCCTGGACGCCTGTGCTCTCTTTGGGAGCGGGACCGGAGTGAGACAGACGTGAGCCGTGCATGATATGAGCGTCCAGCATCTCCAGGAGCAGGTCGTACAGAGGAACCATCTTCTTCATCTTCATGCAGTGCAGGTGGTCCATGCCTTTGTTACTACAGATGGTCAGTGGAAGGTTTTGCACAGCTCGAGAGTTACAAATGCACACAACACCACAGAGACAGATTACAAGCTCACAAGTTTAAGAGTCTTCAATACAGTCAAGCTAACCTTGAAAAGGAAGTTAGCTAAACTATAAGATACTTAAAGTAGTTCAGTATAGTACGCTAACCTTTTGTAAATGAGGATAGCTACATTTAATACAGTAAAGCTCAACAAGTAGCTAACCAGATTAAAGCTAAAGTTTTATATTTTAAAATCTATAATTATCAGATATAATTTAATTTAATTAGTAAGCAAATGCTGCATTTGTGACCTGGTTCAAAAAGAGACAATTCATTTCCATGAACCATCTAAAAGAACTGATTCACTACACTGATAATTGCTAGACAAATTAGCTATTGGAAAAGCTACTTTAAAAACAGATGAACTACTGGGACTGCTGTATTCAGACAAATGACTGTGTGTGAAGCAAGACCACAAGCCACCTTTTCTGAGTGAAAGCACTGCATATATTGTTTGTACCTGAGGTGCCTTATGTGGGAGAGCAGCATGAGCAGATGGGCTAGTCTGGTGGAGCGCTGCTGAAAGCTCAGGCCCGTCTTTGAGATGGCCCATACAAGAGCATCCGTCACCGAGTCAAGCAGACACAGCAGCTTCGACCGCCTCTGGAGCTCCTCTCCTCCCTCCGACGAACTCAGACACATGTCTGCAATGAAGCACAAGTTCACAGAGATTCAAGCCATGATGAGACATTTACAGCCATTTGAAATAATAGAGGGTGATCCCCAAATAAAGAAGAATATCCAAGTCAAAAACAACGCAACACATCTGGAGCGATCAAAAAAATGACAGAGGAGACAAAGTGAAGACAGCTGTTGGGGGCTGAAAATAAAGAGATAATGCATGAGGAAAAGACAGATCAAAAGTTCAGAGGAATCGGAGCAGGAAGAGAGATTGGTTCCCTCAGACATTAAACACTAACCAGGTACTGCCTGTTCCTTACATAAGTGTTTGCTATGAAATGGATAGTTGGGTTGAAAGCGTGGAGCGCTCCTTAAAGCAGGCATGTTGTCCCCATTAAGAGTTTACAGTGTGAGCGTTTTGGTCTTGCCAAGACTCCCTTCAATTAAAGCGGGGATAGTAGTAACCTTCTGAGTTACGAGTCAACACTATTTATTGCAGCTCTGTGGAGGTCAGACGTTTGTTTGGCCTTATGCCACTTGATAGAGACACTAGAGAGGAAAGGAAATGAAGGGGAGTATGATTGGTGCATGACACCAGCTGGAATCGAACCTGCTTTTGGAGCTTAAGCGCTAGACCACAACATTAATTTATGATAAATATACCGGAGACCAGCTAGTAAAGAGCTGTGCAGGTAAACCTCACTCCCCTGGCTTCAAGAGGCACGCTAGAGGCTGCGGCGCTCGCCTCCCATGCCAGAAATGTCAGTTCGAATCCTGCTCAAAGTGGTGCGAGTAGAACCAGAGGGGTTACATTGGTGCCGTGACCCGGATGGGATGAAGGTTTAGAGGGCCAGCTAGGAAGAGCTGTGCGATTAAACCTCACTCCCCTGATCTCAAGAGGCACAATAGCGGCTGACGCTGCGGACTTTAGCGTCCTGGTTAGAGCGCCCACCTCCCATGCCAAAAATGCCGGTTTGAATCCCAGCAGGAGCGATGTGAGTAGAAAAGAGTGGCAACATATACAGACCCAAAGGAACGCAAAGAGTTTGTTTGTTGCTGAAATGATGCTGTTCATCATGCTGGATTTCTTTTAACATTACAATCCAGTGCAAGAGACAGAATGCATACATTTAATTTTGCCTGCAGTTTGTTGTTGCTAAAATAAAATCCACCATTTACCAAATTATAAAACAAGTTTCCCAATTTTGGTTATTATGCACTATTACTACGGTTGTGTTTAACATTGTTAACATTGTTTTAAAAAAAAGTACACACTACTATTCAAAAGTTTTGGTTTAGTAAATTTTTTTTTAAAGAAATTCATAATTTTATTCAGCACGGATGCATTAAATTGATCAAAAGTGACAATGTCACAAAAGATCTCTATTTCTAATAAATGCTGTTGTTTCTAACCCTATTCATCAAATATTTGTTATTTTGAATTGCAAATCTATAAATGTATATATGAAAAAAACATTTTTAAACAATTATATCTGAAAATAGTTATGGATTAATATTAAATATTGGGATTACATATTTATGGATGCTATGAGGTATTAGAAGTCATGTGACTAAAAAAAGGCAATTTTTTATATATATATAAGTATAGTGAAAACTTATGCTAGTCTCAATTTACTTCTAGCAGAGCCACCTGAGATATTACAATGAGATCCTCTGTGATTTTTCTGTCCTATGGGGAAGGTCAACAAAACATGCACATTCATTATCTAATAAAAATACATTTGTTTTAGTAATAGATGTATTGTAAATGCATGCACATTTCAAAAGCCCTTTAATAAGAAGAACACTTACTGGAGTTAAGGAGGATCATGGCTTTGAGACACACGTACTCCTCTCTCTGTAACTTGAGTTCTCTGAACCTGGATGTGGCTGCCAGCAGCATATCGAAGATCTCCACAAACCCCTGCACACAGCTGCCTTCGTCCCTGCCGAGCATAAAGACCTTCATCAGACTCACAAATAAACTTACCTCATCAGAAACACAGGACCTAGCATCAATCTCAAACTTAACTAGCCGTATTCCAAACCTGGCCCCTACTGAAAGCACGAATGCTGAATTCTATATAAAGCGAAATGGCTAATGGAAAATCAAAGTACCCTAAGATGCTAAGAGGTGCTACAATTGGACCTGCAGCAGTGAATGAGACCAGAATGGTGCTAACACAGTCTTCATTAAAACTTGTGAGAACAGAGAGAACAAAGATAGCCTACAGCTACTTCTGTTTCGCATTAAACAAGACTTATTCACAACCTAAACAGCTACTTCTGTTTCGCATTAAACAAGACTTATTCACAACCTAAACATCAGGGGTGCTAAATAATTGAGTCATTGTACCTCACTTCTATATGTAACTATTATTTTAGGGAATTTGTATTTGTGTCAAATAATACTGAGTGTCATAATTGGCAGATGTAGTCAGAAAAAAAAAAAGAAAAAGAAAAAAATCACACTGTTTGTTGGCACATTTTTTTGATGTTGTCATCATTCACCAAGTTCAACTAATGGACCCAGTTGGCTATGATACAATGAATTCCTTATCCAAGCCCATGAAAATACAGTGAATGGCTGGCGTCAGATGCATATTTACAGCGAAACCACCCATGACTAGAACGGATTGGAAGAGTAGTTCAGTATAAAGTCTGCAGAGCATCTGTAACCCTGGCCACATTTTTTTTCTGGCATTACAACATGGGTACACACCATGTTAGGGGGGTACAAAGGGCAGCGGAGTAGAGGGGGCATGATAACAGAGAAGCCATGGAAGGATCAGTTTCTGTCTTCCCACAATTGTACTGGCAGCTCTCTATTTCCCACCACACCAAGCCTCACACTCGCTGTGACACATCTGAACACATCTGGCCAAAACACTGATTTTGTTTCACAGCTGTATTTTTGAGATGTTTCACTTTATTCTACAAAGCTTATGTTATGAATACACAGTTCTTTATACTAAGCATCTGCAGTGTGAAAACACCCACCCACACACATACACACGTTACAATTTATATTACATTTTAAAAGTAAAAACCTTAACATGCAAAGTTATCAGAAGCATACCCTCTTTGTACTGATGATGGTTTCAAATGTATTTGAAAAACGTTTGTACCATTCTAAAGACTATTTTAAATGTAATGAATATTAATATTATTATTCATTAATATTTATTGCTAATAAATTGTGGCGTAACAAATATATTAAAAAGTAATAACATATTTTCGTTTCAACTTGAATGTATGTAAGAGTAATTATCTCAATGATTATAATTTTAAAAAAGTAAAATAAAAATGTTGTTATTTCTGCATGTTGGTCCCACACTATATGACTTGGCAGACAAAAGTTTTAAACAAGTAATAAAAACTCAGTGAGTGTTTTAGCGCAATTTTCTCACCTCATGGGATCACAACACTAAGAGATAGTAAATCTTTTCCTGGATTTTTTTTGTGCGTTCCCGAGATTAGACCTTCCTTAACATAATGCCGAAAACCCGAAGTCTCTAGGTGGTCTGGTTGAGGAGTAGATAGAAGTGCAAGATTGGTGCGCACAGATGCACAGAACAGAAATCATGAGTTAACAATCGCAATTTGTCCGGTGGAAAATTGCGCTAAAAATTGATCATATTTTAGCAAAAGTGCTAAAAGTGATTTTATTATTATTATTACATATTTTTAGAAATAATGATCCTAATACAAGATTATGCCAAAGGAATTTAGTTCTTTTAATGAGGCTTTTTTCTTTATTATTATATCTTGAGGGCTGTATAAACCTGGCATTTTTTTATTTTATGTTCCCCAAAATATATCAAAATTCATTTTAATACAGAGATTAAAAACATGCTCGTCATAGAAGAGATGTTTTCACTGTATGTATGAACTGCATTTTTTGCATACATTACCGGCAAAATTAATAGATCCAGAAAAAAAAACAGCATCACGCTAATGAATGATTATATAGGTCGGCATGCTAACTTTGACTAACCATGGCTAATGTGTTTTAACCTTGACATGACAAGAAACTGGTGTCTGTACATCAGAACACATAATCATTTACTTAAATCACCCATAAATGATTTCATACTACACTGGCATACAGAACGTCTCGGTTACGTATGTAACCCTTGTTCCCTGAAGGAGGGAACAGAGACGTAGTCGACGTGTCGACTAATTGGGATCACGTCAGGGATCCAGTCATCTTCGAGTACTATTGAAACAAGCCAGTGGAATTGGCGTGCGTGATTTGCATCACACACTCCACCCCCGCGGCGTGGGTATAAATACGGAATTGGATGCACGCACTAGTTGCTTTTTCGCTGAGGAGCCGAGCGTAACTCGGAGTCCGCGGTGGTCCAGCAATAGTGGCGACGGGACTAGGTTACATACGTAACCGAGACATTCCCTTTCAGTCGCTCACGTTCAACGGAGTCGACGTGTCGACTGATTGGGATCTCTATAAAAAAGCCACTAGTGTTGCCATCTTCCAGCGCCTAGACAGAAGCTTCCTGATCCTCCCGCATTCTTTTGAGGCAGAGATGGGACAGGGATTAGGCCAGGGAAGTCAATGCTGTTCCACAGGACCACTGGGAAGCGTGCCCTATCAATGGAAGGAAGCCACATCCTGCCCGAAGGGAGGTAACGTGGAGAAAACACATTTGGACTGGGCAGTACAACATATGGAATGTCACTGGGGTGGCTCCAGCCTAAGACAGGGGGGAGACTCAACCGGACAGTGACGAAGACACGGGCTCGCCACAGGGAGCCGTACCGTGGAAGAATACACATATGTGATCACCATAGGGATCACAACATATGGACCCAGCCTAACACAGGTTCCACCAGTCCATTCGAGTGATAGGCCTGGCTGCGGACGTTCCGCCACGTCCGTTGCCGAAGGGTATGGAGGAACTCGACAGGGTTCGGCTAATAAGGGGAACTCTACTGGAGCAAGAATTGAACACGTATCCAGTCCATAGGAGGGGAATGGCGCAGCAAGCCGACACTTCGAACCGGGCTTACAGTGAAACTGGCTTCATGTGAAGAAAGCCCATGGAAAGCGAACGTGATGGGTGTCGCCCAGCCCCCAACTCTATTTAACATCTGTTCAGCGAGGCACTCTGTGTCAACGCCTAGAAGGGAGCAATACTCTCACTTAGGAGGAGCTCACCACCCAGGTGGGCACGTGCATCTTGGGAAAACTTTCTCACCAAGATGAAGGCAACCACATGTAGTGGGCCAACCTCTGCTTGGAAACAGCCTTCCCTTCTGCTGGTCTCCTTAACAGACAAGAGCTAGTCTGAGGTCCAGGCTTTGCATTCTGAGCATGTATAACCGCAATGGAGCGGATAGACAGAGAAAAACCAGGACTGGGTCTGCCTCCTCTGGGGCAGTGCTTGCAGGCTCACCACCTGGTCCCGTAAGAGAGGTAGAAACCTTGGGCACATATCTAGGCCGGGGTCTCAGATTTCATGAGAGTTAGCCAGCCTGAATTCCAGGCATGATTTGTTGACCGAAAATGCGTGCAAGTCCCTACCCTCTAGATAGAGACCAAGCAAGCAGGAGGACTGTTTCTCTAAAAACAGTATTTTTAACTCACTGCCTGCAGGGCTCAAGGGAGGCGCAAGACAAATTCGGTCTCCTTGCTCCCCTCAGGAACCTGACTGCATCATGATGTGTGTCAATAGAGCTGGTAAGTCCCGCCCCTTCCGTAAAACCCCGCTGGACCTCAAAGTTGAAAAACCGTCAATGCAAGTGAATGGGAGAAAATAATTCTTTTCTGGTCCCGTTTGAATTGTGCCATGAATGTGAACATATGTTGTCTGTGAATTTTTTATATAACTTTTCATGTTACGTGTTTGACAGTATATGGTATGATTCTTCGGCTAGCAGTTGTGGAAAAGACATAACGAGAAAGACTACATGTCGCCTATGTGACGTCACCCCATAAAGTTGACTTACCCGTGGTTTTCACCAACTTCAACGATTTTGTCCTCTCCCTGAAAGAAGGCGGTGAAGTGCACCAAAGACACAGCCATGTTTAGCGGGATCCGTGAGCTAATCCGTGTGCTAGTGGTGTTGACGTTTCAAATGCGTCGAGAGTTGTAGTCCACAAAGTGCTCTCACACAAAGTCTAACCGTATCAAACTTCTACCCGCTAAATTGTATCATTCTTTACACGAAAAGTTATATAAAAAAATTCACAGACAACATATGTTCACATTCATGGCACAATTCAAACGGGACCAGAAAATAATTATTTTCTCCCATTCACTTGCATTGACGGTTTTTCAACTTTGAGGTCCAGCGGGGTTTTGCGGAAGGGGCGGGACTTACCAGCTCTATACAGAGGCAACAACATTTTGAGGTGGAGGAGACAGCCCTCACTCCAACCCATTAGCATGAAAGAAGCACTGAAGTGATCGAACACCTTCGGGATCTCCTCACGGGGAGAAGACTCAATTCAACGAATAGGTTACACTTCTAAAGGGGAGCGTGCCTCAGTCTAAACACAGGAGCCATCATGCCCCATCCCTGAGACTGTACTCAAAGGAAGGAGTCAGGAAGGGCTGTCGAGAAGAGAGGTCTGGTTGGGCCAATAAGGGGCAACTAGCAATACCTGCTCCATCTCCTCCCTAACTTTAGCACAGTTGTGTGCAAGAAGGCTCACTGGGGAATGCATTGGGGCCAGCTGTGGCCAGAGTTTTTTCTGTGCAAGGGATGACAGGAGAAAAAACAACTGGCGGAGGGACGAGTCCGGAGGGGCAACAGATGTAACTGTGCGGCCCCGAAGTGGTCCCAAACAGCTGGACCGCCTGGGGACGGAGACTCCACTCTCCCTGATCCATAGGCTGTCATGAGGCTTGTCAGCGGCACGATTGAGCAGGCCAGAAGTAATAAGTGGAACGAAGCGACCTCAGAAGCTTCTGACTCTGAGGAGGAGGTGGCGGGACCTGCGAGGGAAGCGTAGCGCAACGGTCGCAATGTTGTCTTTTCAGACCAGTACAAATTCGCTGAGTAGCGGTGTCTCAAAGCGAGATGAACTGCAAGCAACTCGAGGCAATGGATGCCAATGCAGTCGGAGGGCCATCCAGACCTCCGTTACTGCATGCCCTTTGTACGTGGCCCCTCAGCCGGTATTGATGGGCACTCGTTCTAGGGACCATTGGCCCGGAGAAACAAAAGGTCTGTTACGGACTGAGGGTTTGGCGGCAGGCCAGGGGGCTTTCACACGGAGCGTGCCGCTCTGCCACGGCCACCTCGGGACTCGGCCGTGAAGTCAGTGCTGAAGCGGTCTTCATATGGAGGAAGCCGAGCAGCTGCGTATACCATATGCCCCAGGAGCCTCTGAAGAGTTTCAGTGGGACCCTTTCTCACTTCTATACAGCACTAACCATCCACACACTCTTTTTCAGAGATGTGGTGGACCGAATCCATCTCCAAACTAGAAAAGAGATCCTCAGCCCGTGGACGAGTTTACTCTTTCCCAGTTGACCTGAGGACCCAACTGGCTATAAGCACTTGAAGGGTAGGACTTTGTACTGATACTTCACATCTTTCGAACGCACGAACACAGGATGGCCTGTGGTGCGGAAGGATAGAGTACGGAGCATTTGGAAATGCATCTCTGTGTAACAAATTGAACTGAGGCTTTCAAAAAAGGGCCTGTCTCAATTAACACAGGACCAAGATGGTTGTGACCCACCTCTCTAGGGTACAATGAAGTACGGGCTTATAGAAGCCGGCCTTCATATCAGCTGGAGGGAGCGGCTGCATCACGTCCTTCGCCAGTAGACTGTGATGTGCGCAAACAAGACAGGAGCACTGCTCAACACTTAGGTGTGACTAAAGTCACAAATTTTTAGGAGCATTTGACCCAGGGGTGGGGCATGGTAATGGGGACTCAAGCTTCACGGACGAGTCTTGATCAACACCGCGTCAGTCATATTCCAGCAATGGGAACATGAACCGTCCGCAAAAGCTGCTTCAGTGTGCTGTAAGCCCAAACACGTGATGCAACAATTGTGACTGTCAGAGAGGAACAGGGAACGACCGCATCCAGAAACGCACTGGTGGAATGACATCTTGAAAAAGATGCAAACACACCCGTGTTGCTCTTTCAGGAAATAGGACCCATCACCAGTGCCAGAGCATACAGGGGAATGACCACGGCAACACTGAACAGTGAACTGAAACAGTGAAGCACTCACCTTTCCGCCCTCTAACCAGCTGTCAACAAACACAAACATTTAGAAATTTGTTGCTGTTAAAACAGCAGTTGAGAGCTCAAAGCTCACGATCACCACTGCACTCGCGCTGTAGACACCACCAGCACTGGGAGAGTCTTCCAGAAGAACACCGACACACTCGCTCGTTGTAAACAACAGCACTCTTCAGAGACATCAAACGATCTGCAACAAAAGGCAACTAGTATTGTACTAACACTTCTGTATTTATACCCACACCGCGGGGGCGGAGTGTGTGATGCAAATCACGCACGCCATTTCCATTGGTTTGTTTCAACAGTACTCAAAGATGACTGGCTCCCTGGCGTGATCCCAATCAGTCGACACATCGACTACGTTGAATGTGAGCGACTGAAAGGGAACAAATGGATATCTGCATAAAAATACTGACCACCTAAAGCATGTGAGAACGGAGAAATGAATTCAAGCACGGAGAGATGGATGTGCCTGTTCATAAATTAGGCAATGGGAAGGATAAACACAATTAGCTCACAGTAGTTACCTGCTGAGACTGAGGTCTGGAGAGAAAATGAGCTTTCCAGGGTGATTAACAGAGCGCCACATCAGTCCAAGCATCAGCACCTCTAACCAGCAGCACTCTAACAAATGGACCTGGTCAAAAAGACTGAGCTCCACAAAACCTGAGGGGAGAAATAAGCACTTGTTACCAACTGCACACACAACCAACAACAGCCTCATTCAACCAATAGCGATCAAACACAATCCATAGTTTACAGTAGTTCACTTCAATTCAGAAATCCATCTACTTCAGAAACGATTAATTTTAATTCATTTAATGCATCCACTACAGAAAGGTTTCTTCAAAGTTCAATATAAAGATCTTTTTGAAGTCCTAAAACCTGAAAGACAATTAACAATTTTGAGCCATGAATTTCTAAAGTTGCTTTTTATTATAGTGAGTTTTGATGAGTTCAGTATTGTCTGTGGCTAACATTACATGAGCAGACACTTTGTTCGACAGCATGAATCATAGTCATACCGTAATCAAATATAATATAAAATTGTGTGCTTTAAAAACATAAGTTGCAAACAAGAGACAACATGAGGATTAAAACGGCTGACACATGAATTCCACGTCATTTGTTTAGCACATAAGCTCACATCCTTGTACTGCACATAGTGCACTAACTCTAAAACAAGTGTTTCTAACCCATGTATACAAGAACTGAATTTTGTTTTATTACCCACACAACCCTGTGTTCAAGCAAGCAATGTTCAAACTGCTAAAAGCAGAACAAAGATGCAGGTTTATGTGCTTGACAAATGATGTGAAATTCAGTGGACAACTGTTGTATACGTCATGCAGCAACTTTTAGAAACATTTCAAAAGCACAAAACAGTTTGAAAATTCATGCTTGAACAGGGTATGATGTAATGCAATTTATTTTTAATATAAATGATAAATGACAAATTCTCTTCAAGTAATATTACCACATCCATTACTGTTGTGTACACATAAATCCAAAACTATTCTAAAACCCATTAGATATTCCAGAGGGAATCCATAGTGAATAAGCCTTCCAGGTTTGGTCTACAAACTGACACACGCTATGACCAAATACCTCAATTCCATGTGGATTTGCAGTTTGTGTTATTGGAAAAGTTCTATGAACCAACAGAAATACGGTAACACACTGAGTATAGATATAACTGAATCAGTTTTTCTTCTGTTATCTGGTTATACACTCACCTGGGACCTTCTTGGCCCAGCTGATCATGTGAACGAGCTCTTTGTCAGCCAGGTTGGTGAGTGACATCATGACGTTGGCCTCAGTAAATGGCTTCTTCATGTCTTTCATGAGGTAAATCTCAGGTGGCTCTGCATCCATGATGCGAGCGATTAGTTCCTCAGGGCTCAACGCCATGTTAACCACCTCATTTCCACTGAGGGGACACGGGACACTTTTTATCTCTTGAGATCTCGGGCCACCGGTTCTCATCCTGCCAGAGAATCGTGCCGGTCGCTTCTGCTGTGCTCCTCTTTGTTGGTAGCTGCCACGATCTCGCCGTAACCCTGTAAAAAACACAACGTAATTGCACCATTCACTTCCGCCTCGTCTATGCTGGTTGAAAGGATTATACTGGACAGCTGACTAAATATACAAGTAATTATCCATTTAATAGCAACTGATATGATAATAAAGGGAAGTGTGTAATTGTTTTTATATTAAAGCAACACTAAGGAACTTTTCCTCTTCGGTCGCCCTACAGGTTGGAAGCGGAATTGTCCATTACCGCTGTAGTAAATAATTTCGCCACCCGCAGCCTACTGTCGCACGCACGCTCGCTGTTTATCTAGCACCGGCTTTGGAGTGAACGATGTCCACAGACAAGGTAGAGTATGTTGCATGATTTCATGAAAGTATGATGTATTGCGACATCAGAAACGAAGAAAAACTAAATAATGACTATTGTAACGCTTGACGTAAAGCAAGTCAAATTTGTAGTTTTCCTATGTCTCATTCGAAATACAGAAACGCGACCCGGTTTGGCATACTTGCATGGTGTGGTTATAGCAGATATATGGCTGTAAAGCGAATCCAGAAGTGCCTTTCACCCTGTTACGACTTGATGAACCACTGATACGATTTTAGAAACATTATTTTAAGGTAAAAAATGTTCCTTAGTGTTGCTTTAAATAGTTGCAAGTACAATCTACTATGTATAATCTTTCATTCGTATGTTGATTTCCCCAAAGTGCAAACACTCTGGCAAAACATTGCTATGTTTGTTTGATAATCCTGACCAGTACAGCAACACTGCCGCAACCAATGGTGTGAATGTGGGCGGGACTGTGTGTTTGTCCGACCAATGGTAGACAGAGGGAGTGTTCAGGAACATTCATTGCCTTTGCAGTTACGTTTGGTGTCACTAGCAGTGCAGAAATAATACACTTCCTCTTTAATTCCAGATTTGGCTTAAACCAGAGGATCTCAATCAGGGGGCTGCAGGATTACTTAAAAGTATTTAAATTGATACATTATTTTTAATATAATATTAAAATTATCAAAATTAAAATGCTATTTCTTTTTTTATTTTCCCTCAGTAACTATTGTTTTTATTTTATTTAATATACAAATATTCTCAGTTGCTGTTAAAAAAAAGTTTGAAAACAAGCAGAATTACAGCAGAAAAACTGGTAATATTTTGAGGGGGCCTTCAAAATTTTTTTTGAAAAATGGGGGGCAACAAAAATGAAAAAGTTGCAACCAAAAATATGGCCGAGCAGAAGGCAAAGCCAGAAAGCTGCAAAAACAAATGACAAAACTGTGTATTTGATGTATGATTCTAGTCTAAAGAGCTCAAGCCAAACACATCAACCAGTGAGATAAGAGTACTTATCTCACTAGTCTCTTCTAACCTTGAAGCGAAGCTGTGAAAGTGGACTGCCCTGAAACAGCAATTACAAGATTGGATGAGGCTAGACAGTAACAGTCTCCACAGCAACACAGACTTTATTCAGCTAGCACTGTTCTTTGGAGGAAAAGCCCTCCAAGATACTCACAAACAGCTCAAAAGACAAAATGCAAGACCTAAGAAGTTGTATCTTGATCTACCAGATCTGTTTTACTGTTGTCTGGTTCAAAATTGTGTGAAATCATATTATTTGAAATCTTAAAACAAAGAATTATGTATGATGAGATGAATTTTGAGTATTGTATCTGGGTTGTTTTGGTGCAACGTTTGACCAACATCTATAAATAATCAGGGCTCTATCACATTATCATTAAAATGCTGATGCATATCACAACTTCACGGCACGATAGCTGCTTAATCTCGGAACATAAAGTCAATGACTTTGGACATTCAGCACTCAGCAATCTCTCATTAAGTATTTGGTAATTGTGTGGGTGTAAAAAGGGTGTTGTTAGAACAAAGGAGACAGCGTCCCACCACATTTCATCATTCCAACTTCATAACACTTCCGGAGTCGGCAGGCCTGGCAGCTTTTGCGGCGGTTCTTGTCGATGGTGCACTGGTTGGTGGCAGGGCAGATGTAGTCATTGTGTCCTGAGAAAATGAATCAGATGTTCCCTATTAGCCACTGAACAGATGCGTGTTCAAATCGTAACAAGTCTGAGAATAAAAAAACTGCTACTATGTTTAAAGGACCCCAAAGTAAAGCAGAGTTGTCTTCTAGAGACATGAAGATAGCACAGCTGTGTACACGATTGGTTGTCTGGGACAATGGAAAAATAATACATTTTAGAAGTCATTATATAAAAATATTTGACCACAGAAGGTCATGCTTGACCATGTAATAAGATTGGCTAAATTAGCATTTCTGATGGAAAAGATGGCTGTGAAGGCGTCTGTATGCACTGTGAAGATGGCTATGTATGGTTAAATATATGCAAGTAAGACAAGACCACTCACAATTCAGCATGCAAATAGATGAAAAAAAACCCAGGTCAAAACACAAATCAGAATGCAAATTCACGATGACGCAATCATCACTCTCAGTTACATCTTGAATGCTGAACATTCTATAAATGCATGTGGGAGATTTTCAAACTTTAATCTTCATAGAAGGGATGGAGTATTGTTTAAATTTACCAGTATATACCACACAATACATATATTTACACTTGGATTACCTATCATCGCTCACTTAGTCTTTAAAAACATTATTAATTTAATAACCCTGTTAACTGTAATCTTTAGCAAATCTTAAAATGAATACCCATTTTTTTATACTGTCGATTATAATTTTGGATTGCCTGATTTTTACACACAAATTTGCATTTAAAATATTTTTAGCTTAGTTTTTAAGTGTATGATTTTTAATTAATTTTGACTAATTGAAATTTTATTTCTATTAGCCATTTATCTGTTATCGACCATAACATGAAAATTATTGATGTTAGTTTTTAGTGTTTTATTTTTAATTAATTTAGATAAATGAATGACGCTAACACTATCTTCTTCTATTTTTCTAAATCTGCTGTACAGCCGAAACAAACTTTGTTGCATTATTTTCCTGTTATCCCTGTAAAGCTGCTTGAAACGATCTGCATTGTAAAAAGTGCTATATAAATAGGTGACTTGACTTGACAAATTAATTTTTATACCAGCCATTTATTAGATATTGTCAATAATGTGAAAATGATCATCAGATTACTAATATCGGCCAAAATTTGAATATCAGTGCAATGTACTTTTGAGAGAGTGATACCTTGTATACTCCTCTTGAAGAAGGCTTTGCATCCTTCACACGACCACACGCCATAATGGTACCCAGAGGCGTAATCACTGCAGACGGCACAGTAGTGCATGTCAGCTTTACCTCTCAAAGAGGTAGAAGTCTCCTCTGCGTCTGCTACCCTCTTCACCAGCGGTTTTCTATAAAGGGGAGTGGACACATGCATCTGAGCAGCTTTAAACCTAGTTAGACAGACAGCCAGTTTTACGTGACCTTCTGAAATAAAAAAAGATTTGTGCTTCCGCATACCTGTATTCCTCTTCGCTGTGATCATGTGGTGTAAGTTCCGACCAAGTCCCACCAGTTGGATGGTTTTGTTGTAGTCGAGTCTGTTGTTGATGCAATGCAAGTGACGAAACTTGGCTATGAGGTGGCCAAAAGAGGGTGGGGCTTAGCGACTGCCTCACTGTTGAGCACTCGGACAGGGGCGATGTGCCGTAACCCAGCAGAGCGGGACTGTAGAAGGGCAGAGTGGTGAAGTCATGGCCGAGGTCTGTGTAGGGTGATGGGATGCAGACGGGATGGCTCTCCACCGGCAGGGATGGAGAGGAGGAGTTAAAGAGAGGAGAGAGGATGTGACCTCCCACCCTGCTGGAGTCCACTTCCTGCAGCTGAAGCAGAGGGCTTTCTCCCTCGGGATACTCGGACATGGTGAAGGTAGATGAGTTCAGCACTGTCGCATCATCAACAGGGGACTGTTGATGTATGTCATGTTGAACTCCTTAGTCATCAATACTGAAACGCGACATAGCCTATTGCATAATCGACAAGAAGATTTCAGTTTAAGTTGAGAAACTGAACTGGAAAAAAATGCACATATTATTCATTTTCAATTTGTTCAAGCGAGCGGATCTTTGCAGCTCTTCACTTTCTATCTCTAGAAAATAAGCACATTCAAATAATCAATAATAAGATGGCATTTGGAAGCAAATGCAATTAGAGGTTCAAAATGAATGGAAACAGAAGAACTTTTAAACTTTTAAATCAATGGCCAAATATGGTATAACCTTACATACTTCTAACGTATTCACAAAATGTCTATCAAGTTCTCTGGTAGCTAAGGCTTTTTAAATACTTTTCAGTATTTGTATATATCACACTGTTTTCACACACAGTGTAAATGAGTTTATATACAATTAAATACAGTCTATTTGGGGAAAGGGTCCCTTGTTATATTTAGGGGTCTTTGGCATCAAAAAGCTTCCACACTAGAAGATATAGGTTCATTGTTGTTGCCACCGCTTAGATATATATAGTACTGAATAGTTAGGTGACTGTGTTTCATTTCATAGCCATTCATATATTGTGTGTTTTAGCAAAGCAGGAATGCAGTATTCACTAATCACTAATACAGTAAAACAGTAATATTGTGAAATGTTACAGCAATTTAAAATAACTGTTTTCTATTTTAATATATTTAAAATTTAATTTATTCCTTAAAATTCCTGAATTTTCAGCATCATTACCCCAGTCTTCAGTGTCACGTGGTCCTCAGGAAATCATTCTAATATGCTAATTTTGATCAGGATTCCTTGATGAATAGAATAGCATTTATTTGAAATAGTTTTTTAGAACAATGTAAATGTCTTTACTGTCACTTTTTATCAATTTAATAATCCTTGCTGAATAAAAGTGTAAAATACTTTCCAAAAAAATCATACTCTCCCCAAACGTTTGAACTAGGAGTGTAACAATGTATCGTATCACAATATATCGCAATACAAAAATGCAACAATATGTTTCGTGGATAGTGACAATATATATTGTGTATAGTTCAACCAAAATAAAAATTACTGTGTGAGAAAAAATTCAAGTTTACAGAGTTTTAGTTTCAGTACTACATTAAACTACTATGTATAACGTTGAATATAATGTATGATAATGCCAAATGTCTTACGTTACCAGTAAAAAGTGGCCTACATTATTTTAAATATATCTAGTCAGTGACAGAGTGCAAGCATATTCGTCCAAAATAATTCTGTTTTCAGCTTCAGAATCATGAATATTTTTATTCTGGTGTCACTATTGTCCTGTGCATTGGGTTACCAGCACCAAGTCCAAACCTATTCATTTCCACCCCCAATGTAATACCAAATTTAGCATTTTAATTAACAGTCAAAAAAATTGTTAACCTTTTACTATATGTCTTAGAGTGTCGTAATAATATCGTATTGTGAGTTTAGTATCGTGATATGTATCGAATTATGACATGAGGGTTACACCCCTAGTTTGAGCCAGAAAAAAAGGAGTTGTTGCACAGCGGAGGGCCAAGACAGGATGCATCCTTAAGTTAATGATTACTGGCAAGTCATTCATAGTGCAGAATGAGTGACAAGACTAGATTGAGGAGGATTAGACTATTACACACTGTTCCACCAAAAAAACTGAAAAATGTAATTAAATTCCACTTTATATATATAGATTTAACTCACTCTCATACAAATGTAAAATGTGATCCGTCTACACATTCATATACATTCAAATGTATTTGGCAGATGCTTCTATCCAAGATGAATTATGTTGCATTCAAGATATACATTTTATCTGTTCATGCATTCCCTGGATTGACCTCGACATTGCTAGCACCACCCTCTTCCAGAACGCTCATAAAGCTGGTCTCACTACAATTTAATAGCAGATGTTTGTTTTAAACGTTTAGCTTGTGAACACTGAAAAAGCAGCTGTGTGTCTTGCATATCTGCCTATTTTAGGCCAGTTCACATTTAGTTTGTGTTTAGTGGCCTTATTTCAGAAACTTTAATTTTTAGTTTTTTCAATAACCATGCATAAACATTATTCTCTTAAAAATACAAACATCTACAAGCACAAATGTCAGGGCATGTCTAAACATCTCAAGGACACCAAAAACACCTTAGACCCCGGAGGGTTATACTTAACTCAGCCTATTGCATACAGCTCTGTAATGGTATGAATCTACAGTAGGTTGCATTCAAAGAGGCCTAAAGATCTGCCTCAGGAACGTACATTTCTCCCACACAAAATATCCATTTAAATGAATCAAGGCATAATAAAGATACATTTCTATTTCTCTCAGCTCTTTGCAGTGATGTCTTTCTAATATCACATGTTAGTTCTTAATTTTAACACAGAAGTCTGTTAAAGTGACTCTTACCTACACAGTATTGTAGACTGTACTTGCGAGAGAGGCAGTTAGCCACACTGTCTCTGCCAACGTGAGTCAGCCGAGGACTTTTGAACCCTCGTTTCAGTGCAGACAGGCAACTGGCCAAAACATACCCTGCACAGACTGAGCACAAGTACCTGCACAATGACAGAAAGGAAATTATGTGATGATATAGAAATCAACCTATTTTGTGAACAGCAAACTTTTTTTTTTTTTTTTTTTTTTTTACTATTTTTATAAATAATTAAAACAATATTTGATCTATCCCTTTAATGTTTTATTAGTATTATTACAATTACTAATAAATAAATAATGATTATTATAGTATGTTTTAAAATTAAATAACTGATCCAAAACTAAATGCACTCATTACCTCTTTTTCCATCAACATGACAAGTCATAAATATGTCAAATGATATACTTTATTCACATCACACAATGTACTTTTTTGTGTAATTTTACAGAAAAAGACTAAATTGTATAAATTGCTTCAGTAAAAACCTGTTAATTGGTTAACTGTAAGTTACGTGATTGTACACAGAGAAAAACTGTAAATGGTTTCACATTGCATTGTATGTAATTTTACTGTAAAATATTGACAAACGTACATTTTTGGAAGTAAAAAAAACTGAATTACATGAATATTATAACATGTAAAACAGTAAAAGGTGTGACATTACATGATTGTATTTTATTTAAATAGTTGTGTTTGTTTTATATTTTGTTATCTATAATGTACATTAGTTTTTTTGTGTGTGTGTGATACAGGCATTAATATGCAATCCCGCAACAATGGAAACAACAAAGTTGTTTTTTTTTTTCTTCTGTGTGTGTAAAATTAACGTGAAATTTTTTACACTGCAGGTAGTGGTATCTCTTTAGTTAGGTATTTTTTAATGTACTCCATGTAAGTTAGAATGGAAGACAGAGAGAAGGAGGAGACTTGGAAAGCACAGACTGAATCTGCCTGCATCAACTCTCTACTGACAACCAGTCTGGCATGATGCGTGCTCTTGAGGCAAAAGAGCACCCGGCCACCGGCCAGCAGTGCATACCAAAAACAAAAGCCCAAGGCCGCGGTGTGATCTCCCTTCTCCAGCTTCCCTCACTCCCTTCTCTGGCGGAAAACGGATAAGGGAAAGAAGGAGCGACGGAAACCATGCCCTGTGCAGGAGTGGTGGGAACCCTGGGAAAGACCACCATTGAGCCTAATGCAAACCCTTAAGACTATCAACCTTTTCTAATAATATAGTGCACATAAAAATGGAGCACTATAATTTATTTTATAAAACCGATAGCTCCGGTACATAATTCTGATTGGTTGAGCCATGTTTGAAACCATTTTAAATTACTCTACAATGATACACCTGTGACCTCATTAAAAGAAATATTTTTATGGTCAAGCCGTTTTATAAAAGCAATAAGCCCCGTGAAGCTGTGGTTTACAGTGAATTTAGAACAGCTGAGACGCTCCGCGTCGTGCCGAACATCGTCCCTTAGCTTTTCTAAATTCTCTGTAAAACTTGGCTTCACATGGCTTATTGCTTTAATAAGTGTTCCTGTAGTTTAAGCAGTAAAACATGATGTTAGCAACAGCAGGTTATACTGTAGGTTCGATTCCCAGGGATTAACTGATATAACTAATCATTTGAATGCAAAGGTGCTTTGGATAAAATCATTTGCCAGATACATAAATCAAAAAACATACTATGCCGTATTTATATTTAAGAATATTTTATGCAGACGTTTTGTGCATTTCATTTCATATAGATGTCCATAAGGTAGATCTGCTTTGACTAGACCATAGTCACTGCGCAAAATGATGCAGCTGGTGGTAATTTTTATGTATTCCATATTTCTTCAGTGAATGCTACAAACTATAATCGTAATTACTGGAAATCTCAGCAGAGAGGCAGCAGCCCCATCTATATATCTATATTTCTCTGTACCAATTTACAGTATATTGTTCAGTATCAGGATTTTGTCCATCTGTAAGATAATTGTTGATATACTGGCAACACAGAAGAATGTATATTTATATCATGTATTTCATGAATGTATGTTAGGTATTTATTTTATTAATCATAAAAAAAAAAAAAAAAAAAAAAGATTTCAGCATTTTAATTTTAGTCATTTTACGTTTATTCCCTACTGCAGGAGTTCACGTGAAAAAATGTTGTCCAGTTTAAAGGGAAAGCTGAAATGGCCTATTTAACTGAGAGCGGATAAAAGGAAACTGCAAAGAGCCTATCTGGCACAATCTGGCTGTTATTAATCCAACTGACAGTCTTCAGCCGTTCAAGTTTGAATAGTTAAAATCACATCCTGAATAAAAGTAGATGCATTATTGTCACTGATGTCTTTGCCACAGACTAAAAACTAAAGTTGACTAAAGTTGTATTACTGTACAACAAAAGTTTTATCAGAATTTTGCATATTAAATGTCACCGCTTGCTGAGGTCACAACAAGGTCACAGCTCACTGACATCATTGCTGACTTTTAGTTTTACAAGTAATTTATAAGTAGTCTATTTGACCAGAGGTTTATCAACTTATAGCAATCAACTATAAATTAATTTGAGTATATTTTTCTAGGTGTAGCAAAAATGCAGCAGGTCATCATTAATGGGGCCCATTCAGTAAATCATAGGTAAACTATTTCCAGCAGTTTTCTATACTGTTCTGTCATTTTTGCTTCATAATAATAATAATAATAACATAATTTTAAGTAATGGTATTAAATATACTACATTATATACAGTTACAATCACTAGAGTTTTTTTTTTAATTATTATTTTGATGAATTAACTATTCATGTTTTAAGATGTACTGTCAGATAATTCAGATGAAGGACTTGATCATCTTTATTGTGTCAATGTTTTTAATATGATCAATTATCACAGTTCAGTTTAAAACAGTCCTCGTTTATCAACTAGACAAATTTAAAAACAGTCTAGTTTCTTTCATACATTTAGTAGCATATGTCATACAGACAACTACTTTAATGTAGTGTTAACCACTTTCTGTATAAAATAACACTGAAATATAGCCTAATGATAACAAAATATACATCATTATTTTAATAGCCTACGAGTGGTTTCCTAAAACAGTATCAAGGCTTGGGTCTCTGAGCGTTAAACCTTTCATCCACATACCGAGTTAAAGTAAATAAATTTGACGTTCTGCATAATTCCATTCATTATCCTGTTTACGCCATTTTAGTCTGAAAAGTGCACACGTAAACAAATGTACTATAATCGAGCACACGCGCTGAATGAAATTAAATCCGATTGATGTAGGACGAAAGTTTACCCACAATGCTACAAACGGACGCTGGAAGACTGTGAGCCTCTACCTGTTGCAATCGATGTCAGCAGATGGTCCACTGTAAGGCTTGAAGTCGATAATTATCCCAGACGAGAAAAAAATTGCTTGATTTGATCGCTGGTAAAAGCCTGTGGGAGGGGAAACGGCCAGTCTTTTGATGAGCTGTCAGGATACATGTTAAAGTGTGCTCTGCTCAGTCTGTCACTGAACGCTCGTACTTATTAGTCTGTACGTCATTGACCACACCCGCCTGAATCACCTCCTCCTGCTGAACATCTGCTTTTCAAGCGCTCACTGTATGTAGGCTACTCTGTATGAACCTGATGAAAATGATCATTGTTCAGTTGTTTTCTACACTTAACAGCTGGATCTTTCCTTTTATGCAGCACATTTTGAACAATATATATATATATATATATATATATATATATATATATATATATATATATATATATATATATATATAAGCCTCTAAAATCCACCTATGTCAAAAATGAGAGTGAATGCTCTCCGCACATAGTATACGCTCATCAAATACTTTCACTTCAAACTCACTAAATCCCAGCCTCTGCCCATTCAGAAATGCCGGTACTTGGGAAGAAACCTATCAAAGCCTGATAAAAATATTAAAGGCTACACTTGTAATGTAAAAGGAAAGTAGTACATTTATCAAACAGGACAGAATGTTTTTGAGTGAAACAAACAAACTAATACCACAAAACATCAAATTTGATCAAATCCTGCCAAAAGTTTGGAAACATTAGAATTATTATTATTATTTTTTTTGCCTCTTATGCTCACCAAGGCTGCATTTATTTAATCAAAAATACAAAAATAAATTGCTTGTTTTCTACTTTAATAAATGTAAAAATGTAATTTATGTCTGTGATGTCAACATAATTTCTTCAGTCTTCAGAATCACATGATCCTTCAGAAATCATTCTAATATGCTGATTTGCTACTCAAGAAACATTTGTTATTATTATCATCATCAATGTTGATAACAGTTTTTGCTTAGCATTTTTGTGGAAATTTGTGGAAAGATTAAAAAAGAGAGAAATTAATACTTTTATTCATCAAGAATGCGTTATTCATAAATGGATGGAATGTGACAGTGAAGACATTTATAATGTAACAAAAGATATCTAATAAATGTTTTAATAAATGTAATAAATCAATTTAATGAATGTAAATAAATGCTGTTTGTTTAACTTTCTATTCATCAAATAATCCTCAAAACATATAGCAGCACAACTGTTTTCATTTTCAACATTGATAATAATAATACTAATACCACTACTACTACTATTAATAATAATAATAATAATAATAATAATAAATGTTTCTTGAGCAACAAATCAGAAACATAAGAAATGTTGAGTTTAATATTTTAAATGATGGCTACATTAACATGAACTGCAGACTCACTAATGACTTCTCATCCAGATTTACAATCCAAGTACAACACCACAGATTATACAGAAAATTATTTTTCATGTTTTGGCAATTTGACAAGGAAATGTGTAGGCCAGTGGTTCCCAAACCTGTCCTGAAGGCACCCCAACACTGCACGTTTTCTTTGTCTCCCTAATCAAACACACCTGATTCAACTCATCAGCTCATTATCACATGGGTTAATGAGCTGATGAGTTAAATCAGGTGTGTTTGATTAGGGAGACAAAGAAAATGTGCAGTGTTGGGGTGCCTTCAGGACAGGTTTGGGAACCACTGGTGTAGGCTACTCTTAAAATTACTTGGGTAACACTTTTTTTTACAGTGCCCATGTTACATGTTATACTAATAACAGTAAATTATGCATAAATACATGCAACTAACTCTAACTCCACTGCTAACTGCTACTACATGTTGTTAATTAATATTATATACTTAAACATATAAGTACACTCTAACCACCTTAAAATAATGTGTAACATTTGTATTACAGTAAAAGTTTTTATTGCAAATAATATTTTATGGAGAACTTGCAAAAAGCATAAATTCATAAAATCTGATCTCACAGCTGATCAATTAGTTATTAAAAAGCAAACTATGCAAATGCATGCTGACAATAATGGCTGAAAACACAATTCAATTATTAAGATAAAATTGCAGATTACGTGCACCCTCTCTTTATCTACATTCACTGGATATAATAATAATAATAATAATAACAATAATAAGCAGGTTATATACTGAATCTCACAAGAAAAATGTATCATATTTGACTTATAATACCAACTCATTAATCAAATACACAAGCAATCCAGTGTGATTTGCTGCGGTGAGGCAAAGCTTGCCACAAACTACTAGATATACTCAAACTCTCAAAACCAATGTACGAATGATATGAAGAATCTGCAATTTCAGCACAATTTACAAAGGTTTCAATCCAATAAAACCCAGGCCTGTCATTTTATTTATGTAACTGAAGATAATGCAGTTTTTTTGAAAACTTGTCCAAAACGTTTAACCTACAGCCAAAGACAATGAAAAAAGAATAAAAGCACATTTTGCAGCACAAATGGAAGACAAACAAATAATTTAAATGGAGAAGCAGGTCTAATGTTGTTGGCCTATTTACAGTCATAGTTTTTGGACCTCAGGGAATAGAAGTGAATGGTAGTAAATTGTGCCCTTTAACAAGGGCTCATAATGCACTGTAATGGCTCTGTAAATGTAACAAGGTAGAGTCATCGCCACAGGAGACCAGGGCTTTAAGCAGAAGCTCAGACGAAATGCTTTTCTCCCATTTTCCTTGTGCACCTGCATTCAGTATGTCAGATAACAGCCATGTAACCTGCTGAGATGATTGCCCCTGTTACCCCTTGCATCTCTCAAGCCCCAGCTTTCTGCTAGTACATGTCTAGTGATTACAGCCACTTTGCCAGCCAAGGGAGCCTAACACATTTGTTGTGTCCCAAATTATTAATATTCACAACTAACCTCTGGCCATCTCACTTATTTAAATGTCCTCTGTAAAAGATTTCCTTTTCACATTTCCAGACTGACAACAAGGAAGTAAGATAAACTTCTATAGAGGTAAAGGTGAGGCCATTGCAAATAAAAAAAAAAGTGCATTTACCATTTTGTTAAAAAAAAAAAAAATCATATATGGACCCTTTTCGCAGACTGTGATAGTGCATTTTTCCACAGTTATTAACACACACACACACACACACACACACACACACACACATACACACACACACACACACACACACACACACAATGAACAAATCAAACAAAAGTAATTGAAATATCTCAACACAGCAAATGTTTCAAGTGGTTTCCCCAAATTTAACTGAAAATGCAACTTTTAATGACTTCCGCAGTTTCAAAATTATTCAACCCCCTGAATAAAACTGCACAGCACAAATCTGCAAAAAAGGTGTTGTCTCAAGAACACCTGATGCAACTAATCAAGGGGTTCATTAGCTGAAATATCTGAACTGGCTAGGTTTGTTGAGTGTCACTTTTGACTGCATGTTAGAAATATGGCTAAGTCAAAAGAATGGTCCAAAAAGTTTAGAGAAGATTTCATTGCCCCTCACAAACAAGGAACAGGATACAAAGAGATCTAAATGAGGCACTAAATGTTCCTAGAGACACAGTTGGAAGCATAGTTTGCAAGTTCAAATTTAAAAGGACAGTGGTTACACTACCTGGACAGGACAGAAAAAGGAAGCTATCAACGGCTGCAACCAGACACTGAGGTTTCAGCTGCACTGGCCCGTATTAAACGCATGCTAGAACTCCAGGACGTACACCACTACTGACCCAAAAGCACCAGAAAAGTTGGCTTACATTTGCTCAAAATCATGTAAATAAGCCACAGAAGTTTTGGGATTCTGTTCTGTGGAGCGATGAAACAAAACTGGAACTTTCCGGCCCTATGGATCAGCAGTATGTCTGGAGGAAGAAGAATGAAGCATATGCTGAAAAGAACACTCTGTCTACAGTTAAGCATGGTGGTGGCTTGGTGATGCTCTGCGGCTGCTTTGCATCCTCTGGTATTGGAAACTTGCAGCATGTGGAAGGCAAGATGGATTTATTGAAGTACCAGGAAATCCTAGGAGAAAACGTCATGGCGTCAGTGAGGAAGCTGAAGCTTGGGCGTCATTGGACCTTCCAACAGGACAATGGTCCCAAACATACCTCAAATTCCACCAAGGCTTGGTTGCAGAAGAAGTCCTGGAAGATTCTACAGTGGCATCACAGTCATCTGACTTGAACCCCATTGAAAATCTCTAGTGGGATTTGAAGAAGGAAGTTGCAGCACGCAAACCCAAGAATATTACTGATTGCTCATGAGGAATAGACTAAAATTCCTCAGAAATGCTGCCAGAAGCTGGTGTCTGGTTATAAAAAATAAATAAAATAATAATTTGTTTATATAGAAGGGGGGGGGGGTCTCCTCAACCACCACCAACGTGCAGGATCCACCTGGATGATGCAACGGCAGCCATATTGCGTCAGAACGCCCACCACACACCAGCTTATTGGTGGAGAGGAGAAAGAGTGATGAAGCCAATCAGTATATATTACAGTATATATATGCACATTTATATGTACATTTATAAAACTACACTTTGTTTTACTACCTTGGCATAACATTACAGAAAACTAGTTAACGCTGAGTGCGTGAAGAATGAACTTTGGCAGTATGGAAGCATATTGGCGCCAATATGGCAAGCCAAACATGCCTACATCTGCAGAAAAAGTATTTTCTCTCTCACTACCCTCGGTGGTGGGGTGGCAGTGCTACATGCAGGCCGCCTCTACCCTGTATGTGATGGCCACCCTGAAACTATGGAAGGCCAAAACACTTAAGCTGCGCATGTTGACTGAGATTAAGTCAAAGCGTTGGCCCTCAGCCAGATGATGTCCACCCTGGTGGTCAAGAAGCGCCCCCCTGGCTAAACCTGGCACAGGTGCGAGATATCGCCAAGTGTGCCTTCTCGATGTTCTCATCTCACAAGGTGGCCTTTTTGGCGACACTGTCGAAGACTGGGCCCAGCAGTTCTCCGCAGTTCAGAAGCAGGCTGAGGCAATCAAGAGCTTGCCCCTTTGTGCTTCAAGAGCACTCGTGGGCTGCCCCTCAGTCTGCTCGTCACCATGGGCATCGTTCCATTTGTTTGTTTTTTTGTTATTATATTTTTTGAAAAATGTAAAGGCCCTTTCCCACCAAGTTTAATTTCTAAATGCTAATTCACTCCTGTACAGTAGAGGGTGCAGCTCAAACAAAACATAGTTTTTGCTTACTCGTATGGTTAAATTGGATCATCGAAGGACAGCAGCAAAGACATTAGTTAATAAAGTGAGATTAAAAACAAAATATATTTGTATTATTTAACATATTTAATTATTGCAAGTTTGCATAATATTCTGAGTTTGCATTTCACTGTTTTTATTCATATTGAGGAATACTGAATCTGTTTTTGTGCAAATGAGTAAATGCATGCTCACTGTAATGAAGTTAAAGCTAAGGGAAGGAGGCGGGAACCGGCAAGCGTTAAACAGTTTTAATAATAAAATAAACAAACAACAAAACGAAAGTGAAGCGGCAGGTCCTCACAGACAACTGGCGCTTAAACTAAAACAAAAACACAACTTAAGTCTAGGCCTGGTCCTCGGCCTGGTCGTCACTCCTCCTTTTATCCTCTGTGAGACTCGAGACGCTCAATTAGCACTTGCGCTACTGGCCTTTCCCACGGCTCTCGGCCTCGTCCTGCTTGCCACGATCAGATTAAAGGGGCATTCCACCCATTTGAACATTGTTTTTTATTTAAAGTGGGTCATATATGCAGTCGAAATGTAAAATAAATTTTGAATTTGGTGCCTTCGTGACCGAGGAAAGACAAAAAATAACTTCAGGACGCATTTGTATGAAAGACAACAACTCCCACAATGCACCACATTGCACAGCTCCGCAAGCCACTCCCACTAATCCAGAACAGCGCATATCTGCCTATAAGAGAAATCACTCATCCGTCTACAAGGCTAGCTACCACCAGAGCTTGAAATTCATTTCACATTCACACAAAATGTCTAGTTAGTTGGCGAACTCATTAGTGCATTACTCCTCGTTTGTATTTCTTTCGAAAAGGTGAATTATTGCATGGTACCTGGATGTTCAGTCAGAACATATGCGGTGCGAAACTAGGATAGTTCTCAACACAAACGTCCATGTCCTCGTCTGATTCAGAGATTTCGTCCAGGAGAAATTGTCATCGTTGAAATTCTTTGCCGCAGACGGACTCTATCTCTGTGTTCGTAGCGGTTCGTAGTTGCATAGTGAGATCACCGGCGCCACCAGTCCGCCCTAACTCGAGCCAGTCCGGGCTCCTCGTCCGCGGCAGGCAGGTCTTCTGCCTCGGCTGCTCTTCGCTATAATGCGGCTTGTAAAGGTAGCCACAAACACCTGATTCAAGCATCAGACTTCCGAAATCCTCTTCTTCTATATCATATTGAGCACTCTCCTCCGCTATTGTCATTACTTTACATCTGTCTCCACAGCGCCTGTTAGCTTAGCTTCAAACAAGATGGAGGATATTGCTTTCAGTTTCAGAGAGTAAAGTCCCACCCACTGATCTGTAATAGGTCTGTAGCGTGAGCGGGTCCCGCCCCCTGGGAAAGATGAGGAACTAGTGCTTGTAGTCTCAACAGAAATCCCCCCCTCTTACACTTCCTCCTACAATGACGCAAAATGACGATTTCTCCCGTCTCAGGGGAAAATGAGAGAGTGTTGCACGACCATTCAATAGTATGACTGGGTTTCTAACAATGCAAAGCTTAATGCAAATGGGTGGAGTGTCCCTTTAAGTCTAGAACTACAAAAGTTATCATGTTCACAGCACACACAACACCTCTGCACCTGATTTCATTCAGCATGGGAACTAGGAGAGCTGTCAGTCAATAAATGTGAAAAGTAATTTGCTTTACTAATTTGAAAAAGTTACTCAGATTTTTTTGTTGTAAATTTAAAGGTAATGTGTTACTTTAGAATTTACTTGAAAAAAGTAATCTGATTACATAACTCACATCACTTGTATTGCGTTACTCAAACACTGGTTTCTAATAAAACGACAATCTTTATCTCTTCTGACCAATGTAATCAATCTCTTTATATTATTTCCTCTTTTGCTATTGGGGCAAGTGGGAACGCATAAATTATATTTGTTGTTGATTCCATTCACCACTATAGAAGTTTACCCAACTATGACGATTTCTGAGAATCCGGGAAAAGTGAAAAGGATCCAATGCGTTTCCATGACTTCCCACAGACAGAAGAGAGAAAGGAGTCAAATTTGCTGTCACTATTTCAGTAGATTATTAGAAACCCCACTGCAACAGCAACAGCGTTTAATAGATAATGTAAATGGTAAATAAATAAAAAGGCTAGACAATGTGGAATGTGCAATCAATTCTGATTAATGGTGAGAAGATTGGGTCATTTTACTGATTCAATCTTTTATACTCCAGAAAAATCATCTAAAGTCATTTGAGCAGAGTTCAAATATTATGATTTTTTTTTGTTCAACCCATCACCTGTCCTGGGACTACACATTTTGAATGTCTCCCTCATCTAACACACCTGATTCAACTTAGTTCATTAGTACAGATTGCAAGACTTGAATTGGGTTTGTCTGATGACGGAGACATCCAAAATGTGCAATGGTGGGGGGGTTCCAAGGACAGGTTTGAGAGGCACTGCTATAGCATACACCGGCTAAACGGTGTTAAATGATACATGCTTGTGGTGTTAAAAATGATGGCCATAACATTTAGCTTATTAAAACATATATACAGCTGGACACTAAACAGCAATGCAAGCATAGATAAACCACAGGTTAGCAACACCTGAGCTCGTGCTCCATGTGTCGTCCTCAGCGCGCTATGCTTTAGTAATCTGGAGGAAGAGATTCTGCACCCCCGGAGCGCTGTTCTCTCCTCTTCAGATCTCATTATTACTGCAAGAAATGGGCCCTGCTGATGAAATGAGATGGAAGAATAAGGAAAAGATTGGGCCAACTTGAATAATAGTGATGTACCTAACTGAGACAGGTCTGCCTTAGTAATAATCATCATTCAGTGATGGAGACCTCTTCCTCCTCTATGAAGACTACTTCAGTAATCACTATCATGAACTCTGAAGCAAGGTGGAAAATGGAGGGAAAAGGGGGAACAAGCTCTATAATAAGGAGAACAGCCCAGTATTCAATTTGCCTGCCTATACCAAAAACGACATGACTGGCAGCAAAGGAAACTATGGTGTCTCAAAAGCAATTTTTACACTGAAGACACGAATACAGGTGTGACACATATTAGTGGCGTGCATGTTTGTTTAAACAAATCAGTTATACAACAGTAAAATAAATAAGAAGTTATTGAGTAATTGAGACACATTTCAGTTATTTTATTCACAGTTATTTCATTCCACACATTATTTTACTTTTGTTCCGCCAAAAGTTACAAACAAAGCCACAGCAGCCGGACATCTCTGAGCAACACACATTAGTGGCGTTTCTGCATGAATCAGTTTGTTTGAACAAATCAGTTAAATTAATCATCATCAGTAAATTGCAGACTGGCTGTCTGGATGGTGTAAACATAGACAAGCGAAGTGATAGGCTACAGTAAAAAGTCCTTGTGCCAAACTCCATTGAACCAAATAAATTTGAGGACCAGAACTAGCTCTTGCATAAATTTTATTTGGATATTATTATTGCAAAAATAACGCAAAACACAATATCTGCCAGCATGATAACGCTGCCGTCAATTATCAGCATTTATTCAAGTGGTAAGGGTAGGCTACTTTTATGTGGCAATAAAAATTATATAATCAATTTTCCTGTTAGCATAAAAGCCAAAACATAAATTGCAGGGTCAGAGGGAGAAAATGCCAGTGGGCAGAAAAATGCCTTCCTTAAATAAACGTGCAGAAAATGTGCCACAACATCAACAACTTCCTCTCTCACTTCTACAAAGCTTCATTTTGACCTCTGATGCCCTTGTGGGTCATCTTGAACCCATGGCATTGGCATGACCCTGGCAGCACAAGTCAGGAGGTTTTAATTCCTTGTTCAAGAGGCCTTGTGTCACTGAACCAATGTTCTTCACGGTTGTTTGTGGCAGCGGGTCTGGGATCTTCCTCTTCTTTACAAATCAATCATTCTCTGGAATCTGATACTTCTTCTTTTCTTGTCAGCTGTTTTCCGGCTCCGGGGCTCTTGTGACCTGTGCAGCAGATGGTAAAGATGAAATGATGGTGGGATACGGATTTGTTGAGCGCTGCAGATAAGATACGCACTCAAGTAGGCTAATATTTTTCAGTCTAACCGTATGGTTGTTGGTCAAACCATCAAATGCCAAACTCTCTTAACTAATTTAGATTGTGTTTAACAATTAAACAATGCCAGTATTCCACCATCTCTTATCTACTGAGCTATAGATCTCTTTGAACAAAAAAAATATGTTTTACACGAAGCTGCTCTTATTTCTACACCCAAAACATTTCTAGCAAAATAAAAAATATATATATCTAGCACAATATCTAGAAAATAAAATAATAAAATGAAATAAAATAAAATAAAATCTGGGCAACTCACAATAATCTATATGGATGTCAAAAGAAACACTTATTTATAGTGTCATGAATAAATATTCAAATTAAAGAATAAACATAACTTATTCTTCTTTCTCTGAATATTAAATGATAAAATACTATAATTTTACATAAGTAGGTTTTGATTTGCACATTGTTCTTTATTATAAACCTTTGCTTTAGAGTAAAAACGGGGAAAAATGTGAGGACGACTGAAAATTAGACCAATGGAATATCAAAATGACAAGTAGTGACACTCAACAACCTTACCCAATCACATTACAACAATGTGATGTGCTTTTTATGTTTCTATAAGGGATCAGTCATCAGTTCGGGTTTTAGTAGAATCAGTCCAATTTATTTATTTATCTTTAGCAGTTTTAATTAATTTTAGATAATGACCAGCACTAATTTCAACATTTTCAGGAAAGTTCTATGCCCATGCTGCTGAAATATTAAAATAAGTAACAAAGATAAAGAAAATGGGCACACACAGCCATGTCAAGCATGTCAAAACCCAAGCTCACTCAGTTTACTTTGTACCTCACTTGATGTGCAAATATGGTCTTGAAACATGCACATGAAGTAAATTAGATTTCTGAAGCACCTACACAGCATGACATACAACATGCAAAGATGCAACATGCTAAAATGTTTTTTTGTTTTTTTTTACATAAACACAAAACATTGAGATAATTAAAAGTTCAGAGGTATTCTATTATTTGTTACAATTTCAAGCTGACTAAAATAAGATGATACTGAATACATGTTGAATGGCAGCAGTGAAGCCACACACTTTTAACAGCTATTCCAGCAGGTCATTACATTTACAGTCAATTGAAACAAAGGCTCTCTAGCTCTAGTCATTTTTTTTCCTTTGAGTGAGCCTTATGACTTCATTTTTATTGTATTTTATTACATTTCATTTTTACTTGTTTAATTTTCACTTGTATAACAGAAACTTTGCAATCTGTCAGAGTTGTGAATTCAGTAATGCAATACATTTTTTATTGTATTTTATTACATTTAATTTTCACTTGTATGACAGGAACTTTGAAATTCAGTAATGCAATAAAATTCTGTTCTTCAGTGAAAAGAGGACTGCAGAGTCCGAAAAGCCAATTTACAGGCCTCAGACATATGAATTAGCCTATTTAAATCTTGTATAAAAGATCGCAGTCAGTTTATGAAATTTCACTGAATAGCTGCTGAAAACACTATAGTTGATATACTGACTGTGACTTCTGACCATATCTTCATATAGGCATGAATAGATAAGATTCCTCTGGTTAAATAATTGCTTTCTGGGAAGCTGATGAGTTGCAAAGTACATAGAATTATAACTCGGTAACCATGATTAACCACAGAATCTACCCAAACACTCTATATTATTATTTATCACACTAGAAATTAGGAATGTGTTTAATGTGAAACAGCTTACAAGTAGTGACAAAAGTAAAATGGAAAACATTGTAAATCCTTCATGAGAAAAAGAGAACAGGGAAAAGAACCGAAAAAGAAAATTAAGACATTTCAGAGGGCTACAGTCCAGGCTGCACAATCCCTGGAGTTTTATAGAGATTTTTGCTGGCCAGTTTCAACAGACAGTCTTACCAGAGACAATTACAGACCAAAGCCCTTCAAACATGAAGTAATCATCAGCATCTGAATACACTCATTCAGCAGCAGTTTTTTTTCAGTAGCATTGTCACTTTTGTAGAGAGATTAACCAGATGCATAAAGCTGGGAATAAATTTTTTTAACATAAACATATAGGCCTGGTTCCACAGACAGGGCTTAGATTAGCCAGCATTAGTCCTTAGTTCAATTAGGACATCTAAGTAGCTTTTATAAACCTGCCTTATTAGAAAAAAAAAAAAAAAAAATTGCTAATGTGCATCTTGAGACAAAACGTCTCGTTACGTATGTAACCCTCGTTCCCTGAGTAGGGAACGGAGACGTTACGTCGTGACGACGAATGGAGTTTTGCTTAGAAAGCCTCTCACCTTCGAGTATTACAAAACAAACCAATGGGTCTGCGGAATTTGCATAGTGTAACTCCGCCCCACCTTGTGGGTATATAAGGAAGTACGCTGGCAACATGCAGATATATTTCTTCGCTGAGGAGCCGAGACTGAACTCAAGCGTTCCAGCAGTACAGCAGAAGTGGCAGGGAGACGTAACGTCTCCGTTCCCTACTCAGGGAACCTAATCACCAATTCCCAGTCTAATCACGCCACCTCGGCTGTCTTCCAGTGCCCTGCGTAAGTCTGAGCTCCCTGTCGTGAGACTGGCACGGACGAAAGACTCCTACTTAACACAGGAATACCAAGGTACACTGGGAAGCATATCTCAGTGGAAATATGCAAATAGTGCCTGCCCGAAGGGGGGGGGGGGGGGGGGGGGGGTTACAGAATACACATATGACGGGCTGCATATGGAGAAACACTGGGGTGTCCAGCCCGCAGGGTGGAATGTTTCAACCCCAGGGGTGGCAAGGTGGCTTGCCAAGGGAAAGACACATGCTCAGAGAGGCTTACAGTGGAAATACACATGTGGGGGTCGCAATGGGGGGAACCATGCACATGGAGGCACCTAGCCAACGCGAAAGCTGCCGGTGGCATAACTCTGGCGTTGATGTCAACGCCGCTGGAGGAACTCAGGGCTTCTCGGTGAAGCTCACCTGAGGAGAATATCGCACGTATCCAGTCCGAGGATTGGAATGGTGAGCAAGCGAAGACACCTGAGCAGATCCAAGTACCGGCTAGTTGAAGCGAATACACGAGTGGACACTGGCTCCACTTGGAGATTGTAGAATCTCGTGAATGTGTTGGGTTTCGCCCAGCCAGCAGCTCTGCAGATGTCTGTTAGCGAGGCGCCATGCGCTAGAGCCCAAGAAGAAGCCACACTCCGGGTGGAGTGTGCCTTCACACCAAGGTGGCATGGTCGACCTTGCTGCTGGTATGCCAAAGCAATGGCGTCCACTATCCAGTCAGACAACCTTTGCTTGGAGAGAGCCTTTCCCTTCAGCTTCCCACCATAACAGACAAAGAGCTGGTCTGAGGTCCTGAATATATATATATATTAGCTTTAGAATTTAGTTTGAATAAATATTCATTATTACAACAACAAATGGCAAATAACAATAGATTTGATAAAATAATCCACCATTATAGGATAATTTAAATTATCTTGGGGTGAAATTGACCTTTTGCTTCCACGACCCAATCAAAAAAGAATCCTAAAAATGAGTGCCATGTGTTTCAATAGGCCAATAGTGCTTCACAATCAACTGCATTCAGATCTGGCATGTAACAGTACTATCCACACTGATCCCAATGGATAAAATGAAGTCCTTCCTAAATATATTTTTTCCTTATTAATAAAACACGTGGCATTACAGAAGTAAAATGAGTTGTGAATGCCATTTTATTCTTACTGTAATGCATTTAGCTCATTTTGCAATGAGAAGCAGTGCTCTTTTTTCATGCACAATATGATCGGATATTTTGGCTCTCACATGCATGGAAAGAGTGAGACAGTTGTTTTCTTTTTATGATTATAATCAGAAAAGCTCTGTCAAAAAAGGGATAATGACAGAGAGAAAAACATGAAGCAATATTGTGAAGGAGGCTTGAGTTGGTCTATGGGCCTGATTTCTTGCAATGAGACAGCTGGATTTATTGCCATGCCATGATTCACATTCTCTGCGGGAACATGCTGTGATGTGGGAGTAGGTTTTTGATTCTGGAAAACCATTAAAGCCACAAAACACAGATAAATAAATACAATGAAAGCCATAATGGCTTTGCGGTCTCAGATTACGATTTATAATTTTCTTTAGAAAGAACTAAAGGCAGCAAATCTCTCTTGGTTCCACATGAGTGTGGAAGAACATGGTGAAGGGCAATTAAGGATGATGCAGCAGGAGACAGTATTTAATTTATTGTTATTTTATTATTTTTATTCTGTTTGCTTAGTTTCAATAAATTGCCTGTTTTAATGGGGATTATATTTTCACAGTAAAATACACTCTGTTTCTGAAAAGATATAGGAAGACATGATTGCTCATCTAAAGTTACTGGGGAACAATATATGACAATGAATATAATACTGACAGTATGTTTTTTAAGTTTCATGTTTTTCCATTCCATTTTATTGTTTGTTTTATCTGTTTGTAGAGGGATAAATGCAGTACATATCTCAATCTTTTGATTTATTGCTGCTTGACAGATTAAGTGCTTGTAAAATGAGCAGTATATTAACAAGGGTTTTAAAAATGCTCTGCAGTTCCATCTGATGTTAAACTCAACATGGACCCATAAAGGGATCCTTAATAAGCGCATCTGTATTTTATGTTTTGTTTTCATCACAGTAACATTTCCATTTTACAAATTCAATTCCATTATAGTATGGCAGGCTGCAATGATGGGTGGAGTTGTGAATAATCTGTGTAGCAGTGAAAGGAGACGCCATGAGACTATAACCAGGCTTAGACATGTTGTTTCAGAGTTATGTTCATGAAATAATCAGAGGTTATTACTTTTGGATGGATAGACATTCTGGCCACAAATACGCACATTTTCCACTTGTTTTCTTTGGTTATTTACAAAATTTAGCTCAGACTACTGAGCCATTATTTGAATAAGATACCACCCCATTGGATTATTATTGCTATCTCATCAAATTATCATTAAAATTAGTTATAAACGTAATTTCCTTCACAACCTACTACAGTATATTCAAGCGCATGAATAGACCAGTGTTTGATCAGCACAATAGCGCCCTCTTCTGACACCATAATATTTCCACTAAATTACTGATTTAGCCTTTAAGTGCATTTCTTTGATTGTGACTGACTCAGTTAAGTTACTGATCTGCTTGATGGCGGGTAATGACTGTGGACATGCCAAAGATGTTTGAGATAAATATAAACATTAGGCGAAATATTCTCTGAATAAATCAACAAAAAATTGTTTGCCCTGCTTTCCTTAATTATTTTCATTTGCAATCAAGAAAATTTCCTTAAAGAACAGAAATTTAATTTATAGTACATAATTCCAAAAATATTTTATTATCATAATCTGACTTGTGATGCATCCTGGAATCATAACCATTCTTTCGTCTAGCTTGAGGAGAACCCCAAGGTTTTTTTTTCCTGTCGCCTCTGGCTTGCTTTGATGGATACACTTAATTTTCTACAATATTATTGACTTGAATGCACTGAAACTATTGGATGAGAACTAAACTGAGCTGGATGATGATATCATACACGGTTTTCTCCAGAGCTGCTTTATAGATGAACTGAACTCATTCCATAATTGAACTTCAACACTTCAACACAATTAACACTGAACTGATTTCAACTGAATGATAACTGTTTACTATGGTCTTTTTAGAGCTGCACTACGGCAGAATCGAATTCTTTTTGCATAATTGAATCATTATTTTCCTGTTTACCACTGTAAAGCTTCTTTGAAACAATCTGTAAGTGCTATATAACTAAAGGTTGATTGACTTGACTTGACTTTATTATTGGATACCAAAAAGATATTATGCTAATAGTAGATACTAACATTATTGTAGAATGAGAAATTATGCAAGATTTTTTTTTTAAAGTCATTTTTATGTATGCGTGCACCAAATCAGCATAATGAATAATTTCTGATCTTTTGACACTGAAGACTGGATCAATGGCTATCTATAGATAGATAGATAGATAGATAGATAGATGCACATGGCTCACACATGGTGTTTAACTGCAATCTCCGAATGAACTGAAGAGGGCATAAGGACACAACAAACTGCTAAATTCACAGTTGTTTTGTAGTGTATCTGGGACATGCTTCCTTAGGGAGGAACTTCACAAAGAGCTCTAAGCAAATGATTTTAATGAGGAACCAGTCATTTTAACAGCCCCACCCCTTCACTGAACAGTAGTAAACTATTATGCTAATTAAGTTCATTTTGAGGCAGAAGGTTATCAGTTAAGCAGGAACAAGCTATGGGAAACAAGCTGTTGTCCACCTGAGGGGAGACAGGACTGCGCTGTAGCCATCTGAGTGAAAGGAGGTTTGAGTACAGCCGTAGGGTGCTATCCTGCTCCTGTAGAGACAGGCCGAGCTGACGTGTGAGAGAGGGTGTGCCAGCACAATGCCTACACACCCTGCACAGGGCCGGCACGCGTCAGCCTCGACCGCAGCCGCTGCACCCACACTTGCCGTCATATACAAAACCACAACCCTTGGGGCTAAGGCTTGATCTGATCAGTTTGCACTGTATGCTATACCTTAAACATGACTAACACATACTAGCAAAAAGCACAAATTGGCTGTTTTTGATTGAGTGGCCCCACATTTTCTGAGGCTTAATAAGAAGCACATGGCACCACTGTGGTAAATCTGGAAAGAAACTGAAAGTTTAGTGCTTCTTTTACTGTGGTTTGACTATCTATCTATATACAGTAGTATAGCAGCCATTGGCACTGTAGCCTGGCTCCATCAACATTATAAAACCTTCATGAAACACTTGAAAGGGTGTTTAAAAAAAAATTTAATCGAAAATTTTTCATCATTTACTCACCCTCATGTCATTCCAAATGTGCATTCCTTTCTTTCTTCTGCGCAAGACAAAAGAAGATTTTCTCAAGAATGTTAATGCTATTTTTGTTCATATTAAGTCAATAGGGTCCAAAACTTTCAAACTCCAATAAGAACATAAAGGTTTTGGGTCCCATTGACTTTCATAATATGGGCAAAAACAGCTGAAACATTCTTCAAAATATCTTTACTTTTGTGCTCCACAGAAGGTCTGGAACGACACGAGGGTGAGCAAATGATGACAGCATTTTCATTTTTGGGTTGACTGTCCCTTTAAAAATAATGTTTTAAGCTTATAAGCAAACAGTAAGAGTTTAAAAGAACCTTGTCCTACTTGAAGAGAGCTCTTGATGGATGAGTGATTTGAAGATTGGCTATAGATAACAGGATTGATGACTCATCATTAGTAATGTCTTAAGCTTAGGTGCAAAGGCCTTATCTGCTTTAAAATCGAATGATAAGAGCAGGTCTGGTAAAAGAATCAGCGAATGCTGATGTTACTCTCTTTCCTAATCATTGCTCATATGCTGGCATAAGAGTCTTTACAGGCCAGGCATGCCGTTGCATGATTTCACCATCAGCATTTCTACAATACTCCACCCGAGAGGAATTATATTGCCTCTGAGGGATAAAAAATCAAACTTCAGTTGTTGCATAAGCTCCGTGTTTTTCAACAACATCAAAATTCATGGCATCCAATGGGTCATGATACAGCAGAATCTGGGGCATAAATTATTCACTTTCTCTCTATGGGGGTGATGGTTATGGTCCTAGATGGTGTCCAAAGAAGAGGTGACCCTGTAACTAGAGAGTTTCTGAGATTATGAATGTGCCCTTAAGCAGAGCGCTCTTGAGGGACTGTTCCTGCAATCTGCAAACTGTAATTTGCTTTGGATGAAAGCATCTGTTAAATGGTTGTGGAAACTTGCAATGGGAGGAATAAATGATTTAGTAGTTTCATGTCCTGTAAGTCATGAAGTTCTGAAGAAGGAAATGTAGAGAAAAGGTGGGTGAAGAGAGAGAGTGGGTAATGTGATTGGGATATAAAGATTTTGAAATAAGTGGTGTATAAAGTGTATTTCACATATTGATTAATGACATGATGCTAATGTAGTTTGTTATTTTAGATTATATAAAAATATATATCATTGCCACTTATTTTTACACTTGACATTTTTGAGTAATTAAATCAAATATTTGCACATGCATTTTAAACTAGATTCTCTATGATTTTATCATCCAGGACATCCTTATTTATAAAATGACATGAGTACACATGGAAATACATGCCTAGACAGTTCAGCTTTGTAAAAAAGCCATCCCACACTCCCTTAAAAATTCCTTCATGAATATCAAACAACATAGAAAACAGGCAATCATACTTTTGTTTGATTTAGAAGAAATATTGCTAAGTGAAAGCTGTATAAATGATGTGCTTATGAACAGTGATTCAGTCAAATAGAGACCTTCACCCTACCTGGAAGTGTTTCTGAGTGCCAAGGTGTTGCCCTATAAACACTCAAGGAGTCCTCTTACCTCACATTGATAGTATCAGGGTTCTGTCACTTCTGTCTAGTTCATTTCTTGGTTTTGTGACAGAACTCTGACACTTCTGTTTTTGTCTTGTCTTCGTCTGAGCACACGGTTTCGACTATGTGCGGGGCGTGGTGTTTGGATCCTGGCACTTCGGTCTAGTTTGGCTTCAGTTCTGTGTCGGGATTCCGACATTCATGCTCCGCGTGCTTTGTCGTGTGAGCGTGCGGTTTCGAGTTCGCTCGGGTCATGTTTGGTGTGAGCACATGGCTTGTCATGTATGTTTCCTTGTGCCATGTGCCCTCCTGTCGATTGTCTTGCCCCGCCTATCTTGTTACCTGATTATTGATTCATTTCCTCCCTTGTTAACTGCTTTATTTTCTCTCCCTATTTATACTCCTTGTGTTTTCAGTCCTGTGCTGGTTCGTCGTCGTAATTCTACCTTGTATGTTCCTCCTGTCTGTTGTAAAGTAAAGTAAAGTAAAGTAAAGTAAAGTAAAGTAAAGTAAAGTAAAGTAAAGTAAAGTAAAGTAAAGTAAAGTAATGTAAAGTAAAGTAAAGTAAAGTAAAGTAAAGTAAAGTAAAGTAAAGTCTGTCTTGTTTTTGTTTGTTTTATTTTATTAATAAAGAAGCCCTTGTTTCCTGCACTTGAGTCCTCGCCTCATCTCCTCAACCCAAAACCCTGACAGATTGAGTCTAAGGGCCCTATTTTAACAGTCTAAGTGCGTGGTCTAAAGCGCAGGGCGCAAGTGCACTCCGAATCCACTTTTGCTAGTTTAACGACGGGAAAAATGGTTGGTGTGTGGCGCATGGTCTAAAAGGGTTATCCCTATTTATTAATGAGTAATGGGTGTGTTTTGGGTGTAACGTGAAATAAACTGACCTGAGTCTCATCTCCCATTCCCTTTAAAAGCCAGTTGCGCTCACGCCATGGTGGATTGCTATTTACATGATGGAATTTTCAAGCGGAAAAACAACGCTTCTTCAGAGAGGAAACGGATATGCTCGTGCGCGAGGTTAAAGCTGTGTGTGTGTATAAGAGGTTAAAGCGTGCAAACAGACCATCTACCGGACAAGCCGGATTCCATCATATCTTTACACAATATTAATCTTTTACATTGTAATCCTTTTATTTTTAATATTTGGCTAGTTTGTGTGCTGCTGCGCGTCCCTGTTTGTGTAACAAGCAGAGTGTGTGTGTAATAAGCAGTGTACGCGCATTGTGGACCCGCCTATAGGCGCACATTATAACGTGCTCTTTAAATTACAAAAAAAATATTGCCCCATTGACTTTAGACCAGGTTTCAGTTGACAATAGCGCAGTCAATTTCAGTTGCCTCAAAATAGCAGCGCGCCAACAATTTTCAGACCAGCACACCCATGGGTGCACAAATAGGCGCAAATGCATTTGCTATTTAAACAACGTGGCGCAGGATGGGAAAATGATAACTGCGTCGGACTGAAACTAGGGCCCTAAAAGTGAAAGCTTAGTTCCTATGATTTCTATCATGCTTGTGGGAGTTTAACAAGCACTTACATAAGAGCCTACAGTATAGACCTTATGTTGTCCCACCGCTTTTTTCTGGTTTGTATTTCCACAGCATAAAGGTAAGATCTTAAGGATTTATGATTTTTTGGAAATCTGTTATAACATCCGCTTCAAACATTACAATGCTCATAATAACTCTCATTAACTCTACAATAAGTAAATCCACTTCACCAGCTAATTGACAGCGATGCCATAGAAATATACAGAACTACCGCAAAAACAGAAGTTCAAACACAAAATCCTAAAGATGGCAGCGTGCTTGTTTCTTTGGCGCATAAGGTCTATAGATCTCCATTTGTCACTTTACCAGCCAGTAATCACCAAGCCAACTGAACCTCGACTAATATACTAGGAGGATATAATAATGGTTGCAAGGTTTCAATGAGGCGTTTGCGAATCCAATTCACATAAACGAGTGAACTCAACCCTAAATTATCTTAAGTGGTACATGACACTCAACCCTCAAAGGATCTCTGTTTAACTTTCACTTCGATTTCTTTGAATGTGCTCTTAAAAGAGTTGTCATGGAAATCGACTAATATTATGCCAGCGCTTGCCTGAGGTTTGTAGGTGAAGATCATTTCCTTGCAACCTTGTCTACTTGAGATCGGCAGTTGAAAGTTTACAATCCTTTCAGTATCAAAAGCAATTATAAAACTATGCATGTAATGTTTTTTTAGTCTCCTTTGCCAATTCAAAACCTCAGTGTTTTTGAGGATGCCTGGTTAAATCTCATGAGACTCTCTGAGTGAGTCTGCATTATCAAGTATCCCACACACATTTCCAATATAATCTAAGCAAGACCATCTACAGGAGAATAGTGTTTCCTGGAACTTAAAGGGATAGTTGACCCAAAAATGAAGATTCTGTCCACATTTACTCACCCTCATTTTGTTCCAGACTTGCATTTGACTTCCGAACCTGACTTACTTTCTTCTGTAGAACATAAAAGAAAATCATTTGAATAATTTCAACTGCTTTTGTCCATTACAGGAAAGTCAGTGGGTTCCGAAAATACACAGACTTTCACTGCATGGACAAATACTTCATGTTTAGTTGAACTATCCGTTTAAAAGAAGGAAACAAGAGTGTCTCCATCCATACTCAGCCCTTCAAAGTCTTAACCTCAACACACGCCGACGCCACTGTTGAGAGCTTTGGCTTCACACTCAAGTTGTCATAAAACTCAATGACATCAGCTGAGAGTTCCCACATCATAGTATGAGAGTGATTTCATATGGTCTCATGGTCCATATGAGTCCATTGTGTCTAATGCCTCACCAAGATTTTTTTCTTTTTGCCTATAATGCAGTAAAAATAGAATTATTTAGATAATAAGAAACATCGCTCTGAATGGAGCTTTAATATTGCTAATGCAAGCAAGAAGCTCTCAGTAAGCCAATGGCAGACCGTGAAACTGCTTGGAGGTGCAAAATGATACGTATTACACTTCAGATTCTGTCACACACACAGTATGCTGCTGTCTAAACAACATCACCAACGCTACACACCAATTTCATCTGTTCTAGCTATATAGAACAATCATTGTGGTTTGTGTCCTTATTACATTGACACTTGGCATGCTGTTCTGAAGTGTTATTGAATCAAAATAAGACTCGTCCACAAATCAAGACAAATATAATCTTATAAGCAACAAAAATACAAGGTTTGTATCCTTTGTACCCTTATGACGGATTGAATGGCAAATGGCCGGTGTTGGGCTTGTCAGTAGGAGGCATGTAAAATTAGTTTAGAGTCCTGCACAAGCTCTGTATTTCACAGCAGTAACGCTATTAGATCTCTGTGCTGGCAACTCTGTGCAGACATAGCCATTTATCAAGAAGGTGCGAACATCTTCCTGTCTATCACAGCCCACACTTGGTGGAACACATCAGTCAATTATATATTGAGCCATGTACATATAGGCAATATCATATCTGGTTGGTCGGCTCCAACTGCACAGGAACTTTTCACTGTTTGTATCACTCCACTTTTCCAGGTTTGTATTTTCCAGACTGTGCATTAGTGGTGGGCATTTTGCAGTGACCATATCTGCAGGTTACATTGGCAACTGTAGATTGACTGTCTTTATGAGTGAGTGTTTGTGATTCGTTCAAAAACACTGATTAATTCAGAATGAAATAAGTGGTTGCGTCTGAAATCACTCTCCGTGTAAGTACTTCTTTTGAATAAGTAATTGCTTAGCAGCTGTTCAAAATGTGTGTTAAGTAGTATGAATGTGTGTACGTATGTAATCCAGATGTACTACATCATGTTATAATTATCATGTGACCTAGTTCACTAACATTCACAAATCCTCTCCCATCGCCTCGTGGGATAGTAAGGTATCCATCGGATGCACTTTGGAAGTAAAAGGCAATATGAGTACTATTCAAACTATTGTTTTACGAATAAAATGATTTCTGACATACTACTCTTTTCATGTACTTATTTATGCCTACTATAGAGTGAGGAAGTAGGCATATTCAGATGTAGCCATGGTTGATTGAGTCATTGAATCATTCACTCAACCAATTCATTCAAAAGTATGGATTATTTCAAGAAGGAACACCACCTACACTCACTTAAAAATATTTTTTTTTTCACTGCGAAACCCCCCTTTCAGAACTTTAATTTCTATAAGTGTACTGTGTGTTATGAGCAACAGCTTTGGCTTCATTTCAAACTGGCGGAGGACAAATAGACAAAGTAACTGGAAATATTGCATCTAAAACATAAGGGTATAACTGTATTGATTATCAAACTGCTATATAAAAGTCACATGTTAAGACTCTGACACTCATCCTTTCTAATGAGAACATTCTCAATTGTTAACATGAGCGTCAAAAAATATTCACTGTTCAAGCCGCATATGATTATGGCATGAAACATTATCTCAAAGTTACTTGATTGGTTCGTTTTTTTTCTTAAGTAAAAGCAATTTGTAAAAGTGGAAACTGAGCTGAGTAGTCACTGTTAAAGAGCCACCATCAGTGATTCTACGACCAGTTAAAAGTGGATATAAATTTTACTAGCTGTTGCAGGTTAAGTACTGTGGCAAAGGTGACCCCCCAGTCATCGCTAACAACGGCTTTTCAGGAAAGCAGCTCTAACCATGAGCCCAGCAGAGGTCAAAGGGCAGGACATCTGTGAAAGCAGCCTCTGACCTCCATACAGAGCTCAATGGAGACAATAAGATCAGGTTTCTGACTGAGTACACCATCAGAAGGCTGCTCTGCATCTGTCTTCTCTATTCTTCACTCCATTTGTACTATTTTTGTGCTATACCTTTTTTGTTTCACTTTTGCATCTCAATATCAATCTAATATCTTATGTATTTAACTTTCTTTGGTAGACATAGTATGTCAAGACATAGTATTTAGATGTCATTAGGCTAAATATATTCAGATATTCATTAAAGGAGTAGTTTACCTAAAAACAGACTTTTTGGTCTGTTTATTACAAATATGTTGTATGCTCCATAAGTTTGGCGTCAGTAAGATAACATGATCTAGGAGTTGTAAGAACCACTTTTATGACTTTTATTTTTTAAAACGCTTTTAAAGACATTGTTTTTACAGACACCTATTAATGTGTAAAGCTAAAGCCATACAGTGCATTCAATTACAATTAATCCACTGATATCACAGAAGAGCACTAGAGGATTTCAAGAATCCGACGTCAACATTTAACTGTCAGGAAAAGCATTCGGCGACCCTAAAGCATGTGTACATGGTGTTAAACACACATAAAGGATTTAAATAGACCAAGATGGACAAATACATCTCCATTTTGAAAACATTCCAACTGTCCCAGACGTAACGTGGGGATCACCATTTCGTCTCCACTATCCCAGCTGCCCATCTACATTTCACAGGGAAGTCAACAGCGTATGCATGTACCCTTTCAACTTGGTGTCATCCTGCTTGCCGTTCTCAGCTCCCATCTTCAGTAAGAATTATAGGTCACAACTGCTTCCTCTCATAGGTTCAATCAATAGCATGACCCTCTGTTCTTGGGGGTTTTCATGAAAGCTTTATAAGGATGAACAGAATCACCCCTTCCCCCAGTTAAGAAACCTGTCCCTTGAGGCGTGGGCTTGGGCTTATTCAAGACTTCCACCCGCCTGTCAGATCTTAAGGGACGTGTCTTGCTGTGTTGAACAAACAGATGTGTTCTATGTCTATCATCAGGAATAAAAAGACCATATGCTGTCCTGGCCTAAAACCTGACATGTTAAAACGGCTTCTTGATGTACATCGGTTCTGTTCCCGTCCCCGTCCACTGTTTGATTGATAGCCACAGTCCCTGTGAGTTGTGTGAGCTGAATCGTCTACGACAGAGCAAAGGCTCCTGGGGACCCAGGGGTCAAAGTTCAAGCTGGGCTCACTGCGCCGTTACACTTCAACGGTGCGTCTCAGAAGATCTGTGCAGAGGGAGAGGTCACTTGTCACCCCATAAGGTCACTGTGAGACAGCGTAGGCCATACACACAAATTCCCTTCCTTTTACAAAGTTGTGACTAGTATTAGTGGGTCTTAGACAACATGGCTCAAGGTCAATATGGACTTCTTGTCCACCTGTCCTGCTCAAAAGAACATGCAGAAATCAATCAACGTGATGTTTAGATGTTAAACACAATGCAGTTGTTTGCGTTCCATGTCACTGAGATTAAGGATGCATTGATACACTGATAAGATGATAAGTATTTTCATGATATGGCTATATATGAAATATATAACATGTAAATATATTCTATAATTATTTATAAAGTTTAGATATATTACTGTTCAAACTCTACTGCTTGGGGTCAGTACATTTTTTAAAAAGAAATTCATACATTTATTTAGCAAGAACGCATTAAATTGATTGAAAATAAAGACATTTATAATGTTATATCAAATGATGCGATGGCAGCCATATTGCACTAGAACGCCCACCACACACCAGCTTATTGGTGGAGGAGAGACAGAGTGATGAAGCCAATTAGTATATGGGGATGATTAGGAGGCCATGATGGACAGAGGACACTGGGCAAATTTGGCCAGGATGCCGGGGTTACACCCCTACTCTTTCGAAAGACATCCTGGGATTTTTTGTGACCACAGAGAGTCAGGACCTCGGTTTAACGTCTCATCCGAAGGATGGTGCTCTTTGACAGTATAGTGTCCACATCACTATACTGGGGCGTTAGGACCCACACAGACCACAGGGTGAGCGCCCCCTACTGGCCTCACTAACACCTCTTCCAGCAGCAACCTGGTTTTCCTAGGAGGTCTCCCATCCAGGTACTAACCAGGCTCAACCCTTCAGTGGGCAACCAGTCTTGGGCTACAGGGTGATATGGTTGCTGGCCAATAAGAAATGTATATTAGGCAGCAAATCAAGATATAGCAAATAAGCATAATAGAATGATTTCTGAAGGATCATGTGACACTGAAGACTTGGGTAATGAGTAATAATTCAACTTTGCCATCACAGGAATAAATGACATTTTAATATTAAAATAGAAAATAATTATTTTATATTGTAAAAGGCTACTATTTCACAATGTTACTGTTGTGTGCTGTACTTTTACTCAAATAAATATCCTTAGCATAAATAAGAGAATTCTTTCAAAAAGAATTTCAAATCCAATTTTTTAATTGTATTGTATATTTATTAGTTGTTATAAATCTTTATAATAAAGGATTTGCTCACATTTTAGATTAGGGTCCAATTCTCACTATTAACTAACTATTAACTACAACTTTTGCCTCAATAGACTCCTAATTACTGTTAGGTAGTTGTTAAATTTAGGTATTGGGTAGGATTAAGGGATGTAGATTATGGTCATGCAGAACAAGGAATTAATATGTGCTTTAGAAGCGCTAAACAGTAGGGCTGGGTATTGACACAAATTTCACAATTCGATTCGATTACGATTACAATTCGATTCGATTCAATATTTATTATTTTGGATATCAGGTACAATACATGGCAAATTTTCTGAAGGAAAACAAATCTCTTAACTAATACTGTAAACTATGGGAGTCAGTTGTAGCCTACTAGGCTTCATTAGCCTAAATATATATTGAAGGTAAAAATTAACAGATTTGTATATATACAAACACATAAATGACACTTTTATTTATTTTTATAATAATAAAGTTATGAAATATAAACATTTAAATGGTGGCTGTCATAAAATTTTGCCAGATTTATTCAAACATGAATTAAATATTGAAGAACATTAAAAATTATAATTAATATGAAATATGGTGCATATATTAGCAAAATGCTCCTCTCTAGAGTAAATATTTCTAGCTGACTAACGAGTTTATGGTCACTGGATATGGTTTTTCTGAGGTAAATGTGACGTTACATGACATTGTTTACAAGCCGTTTTACTGATGTCTTTCCACGGTTGAAACACTGATTGAGCGATTCCATGTGACATGATACGGATTTCGATAAGTTGTACTCTATCTTTTAACACACTTTCAGATGCTCATTAAGGCAGAAGAGAAGATCATGTGTGCTCAGCGCTGCTGCTTCTTTTGAGCTGAGCTGCGCCAGAGCGATCTAACACCACAGCACCAAAACGGACGTAATTTGAAATCTGAGACTTTGTTTCATATCAGTAGTAACAAAGCATAAAGATTACTGCGATGTATTGGATGGGATGCGTGCTACAATGTTCCATTCATTCATCAACTGAAAACAGGATGACTAATTTATTCTTGGGAATTAAGAATCGATATCGGTTCGTAAAAATGAGAATCGATTAAAATCGAGAAATCAATATTTTTAACCAGCCCTACTAAACAGCCAATATCCTAGTAATATGCATGCTAATAAGCAACTAGTTAATAGTGAGAATTGGACCCTAAACTAAAGTGTTACCAAAGATTCATATTTTAAATTACTGTGCTGTTCTCTTCAGAAACAAAGCTAATTTTTTGTCAACATGCACAAGCATGAATCCATCTGAAAATGTCACAGGTGTCTTTGTGAAGGGGCAACTGTGTGTCATCCCTACATCCTCACGAAGGCATTATGTTGATGCCTGTCTATAAGGGTAAGTTTGAGCTGATCGGAGAACAAGCCCTGGATCTCCAATGTTTTGTTTTCCCAGTGAGAGGCCCGGATGGAGGAAAGGGTCTGTGTGTAGGCCATAAGCCCACAGGAAACAAATATCAGGAAAAAGATCAGCAATCCCAACATGATGCAGCGAGTTAGCGGAGAACTCCGCACCAGAGCAAATCCCACCGACAATGAGCGCGCTCTGAAAACAAGCCTTCAAAATATGACAGCAGTGACCAGCAGCATCATACTAAACATACTTTTAAGAAGAATTCACATCTTTTCCTCACTTTAACATCTCAAAGTAACTGCATGTCTAAAAGCCTAAAAATCAGACCTGGTACTTCAATGGTCAAAATTTGTGCCATAGAATCAGTTAAGACCCATGTCACAGCAGCCCCACCCCCAGCTCTTGTCGACTAATGCGATAGGTAGTTGAGGCAATTTTAAGGAATAGCATTAGGATAATGAGGATTTGAGGGCAATATTGATTGGATAAAGGAGGGATGTCAGATGAATGTCAGGTATTGTGAAGGCTGATAAAGGAGTAAGCCGTGGACCATGAGGAGGTCAGTCATTAGCCATGTGGAACGCTGATCCATAGAGGTGGAGAGGGGCCATTAGGCACACATCAGTGCCCATCCCTGCTCCCCAATCCCATGTGCTGGCACAGACACCCAGAGAAAAAAAAAAGACAGAATGATGGAAAGGAGAGGTGTTCAGAGGGTGGAGAGGACTGACGGGGAATAAACAAGGGTTCTTAGGATCATAGCTTCACACGGTCTCATACTGCCAAATGACTACTACTAGACTTCATGAAACTATTATGAAACTTCCTGAAATTAACTATTACCCGCATTGGAGGGTGCCATTCCTGTGCAAGCTACTAAGACAAAATAAAAAAGAACCTTGCAAGTGCTAACAAGCACAGCTGAAGATAGCCTACTTCAACAACAATCATCTAAAGAACTAAAAAATGAAAGTTGCAAGAAAGAAACAGATTTTAAACAATGATTTTGATTATTGTCAGTGGTTTGATGAATAAAGAAGGTATTTAGGTGTATCTCCAACTACAGCCACTTTTGGCCAAGCTGACATTTATGAAATAAAATCTTAATTACTTCATTTGTTTAAAATATCATTTTGTCAGGCTAATGTCATAGCTAGCATTTATGTATCTGAAATATACACAATAAATAATATGTTAACACTTTTTGCATAGTTTTGTAAAATTACAGCTTCATTGGAAATTAATTGTTTACTGTTTTGTCTTTGATTTTTCCACACATCTTATATTTCATCTTCACTGACAATGTTGTGTTCTTGATTAATAAATACACCAACTTTAAAAAAAAAAAAAAAACGTGTCCAGTGTGGTGGAAATGACACCAGGGCTGTGGGACAGTCATTATTCTTTGAAAAATGAACTTGAATTAAATTCCACGCAATAAATATAGAAATGATTGCATGTTTATTTTTACTATTTGTTTAGATTATCATCGTTTTCAACATAATAATTCCTATTTTATCAAGGATTTTCATTCATTCCATGGTCGCAAAAGTCTGAAACAAGAAAAAACAAAATCTATATATAAATGTAGTCAAATAAATTAAGGCATTAAACGGCACAAATAAGTTATGGCATTATAAAAACTGTCTAAAACTGATTTAATGTGATATTCAAATAACATAAATTGCAAAAAATAAATAAATAAATAAATTATGTTAATTTTAATAAATTCAAACCCTGGGAAAGAAAAGTTTCTTAAGTTGAATAGACACATTTATATTGTAGAAATGTGCATTCCTAATAGATTTATCTTTCTTGGTGAGCTTACATCCAAATAAGTCCAATTTTAATTCAATTTATTTTAAAGATCTTCTACAGTTTGCTGAATGGACAGGAATCGTGGATCAACTTTTGGTTAGCATTACTGCACTGATAGCTTGACTTTGATGGGGGACCTGTGCTAGTCCCACAGGGCACACATAGGGCCAGGGACCACCTCCCTCTGCTGTCCACCGAGGGAGAGTCACACAGCCACATTGTCCTGCATTGTCACTGGATGACATCACCGACTGATTTATAACACTGGCTCAGAAAAGGATTCTTTGTGTCCATACAATACGCCTCTAAATGTATGACACCCCATTAATTGGCGTGCTCACTGAGTATTTGCATAGACGGATTGGTAATGATTAAACGTACGGCCCACCTCTAAACTGATCGGTCAGGATAGACATGGATGTGCTTCTGATGCACAGTTGGTTGAGTAACAGCGGCATTTATGCGCTTAGTGTAATCGGCTGCCTGAAATATTGCCTGTGCATGAATATGCTTCCACTACTGGCAACTTGACAAGTATTTCTGAGTAACTTTGACTGCCAGCCTCAAGCTATGCATGTCCAAGCATTATTTGAAGAAACCAAACATTCTACACACTGTTAGACTTTTCAAGGTTTTTTTACAGTAACTTACTGGCAACACTGTTGCCAGTAAGTTACTGTAATTAAGAGTTACAGTACCAAACCGTATTTCAGTTTTGTGTAAATACAGTGCATTACTGTAAAAACTAAGCTAATCAGTACAGTGCATTACTGTAAAAACTAAGCTAATCAGTACACTACTGTAATTATTTTTATTTGTACTAAATATAAATTAGATTTGATAATTTTGATATATGATTAATTTTATTTTTATCCTACATAAGTACTACTTTCATACAAACCAATTAGACAAAGTTATCACAAATACCATTTTTTTATTTAAAACATTTCGTATATATCACAAAATAAACATGCCAATGCTGGAAATGATGTGTGAAATTTTTACACATTAATGGGTGAGTTTAGAGACAACATTTTTTTGTGTTAATTTTAACTCATTCATTGTGTTAATGATTTTAACAAAGTAAATATGTCAGAGAGGTTAGCACAAAGATGTGTAAACGTGTTAAATTAACACATTATGTGCTGTCCTTCACTGCAAACATTTTTGAAAACATACATAAAACCATAAACAAAACATTAGCATTTGACTAAATGAATGTAGAGTCATTGGTTGTTTAGCTTATACAAGTATTATAATGAAATATCAACCATTACATTCATAAAACTGCAGAATATAAATACATTTTTAAGCATTCAAAAAGGAAATGTCCAAAACAGGACAAAACACAGTTCTTTTCACAATACAAGACACATAACCCCACCTTAAAAATAATATCACTTATTTCCAAAAATGTGTTGGATTCATGTACACTGGTGGCCAAAAGAAGTATTTAAGTGTCTTAATGTTTTTGAAAGAAGTCTCTTTGATGCTCAAGAAACATTTCTTATTATTATCAATGTCTGACTGTCTAGTGTCTACTCCATCTTTTCTACAGCATAGGAGTAAAAATCATCATCAAAAAAATCTTCAAAAAGCCAACACAATGTTTTTGTCCACCTTTGTGAATAAATGAACTTCTCCAAAGATTGGTTCCTGTTCAGAACTTGATTGACAACATCAGAATGTTCCCTGGTCTGCATGCGTGTCCACAAACACAAATGTACTCAGTCCTTCAGAGGAGATCCTGGTTCCAAAACTATATGAGAGAGAGAGAGAGAGAGAAAATATTAGTGTCACATTATTTTTAACCTCCTTTTTTGTTAATTTTTATTATTATTTTCACAAAAACTTAAGAATATATATTTGTAAACAGCTTTTGTCAATAAATAGCATACAAAAGAACTAAATTAAATTATGCCAGATTAAATTTTAATACTTACAAATCCTAAATTCTGTCCAAAAATGCTGAGATCCATAGAAAGTGAAGGAGTACCTGTTTGAGACAAATACACAGTAAGATACATGCAAGAAATCACTGTGTGATGATCGTTCTCCTTCCTACAGTATAACCCACCTGTGCGCTGATATTAGGACCTTCCTAGTCAGGTGGGACTGCAATGGTAGAGTCTTCTGGCTAATAAAATATCAAAATAATGCAAAAATATAAACTTAAGTTGTTTAGAATGCTAGATTTGGTATGAATGAATTAGTGAGAGTTTAACTGCAGTGTTTACCTGGATACATTTAATCTGGTGAGACTGAACAAAGACAATGGTCCATCTTCTGATTGGTTCATTTGCTGTGTAATAAAGTTAGACATAATGCAAAGGTCACTTATTTGATATAAAGTTTATAGAGATTTTATAAGATATTGTAAGCTACCTAGTCTGCACCAGTGGCTCAAAGCAATTTTCACATAGCGTATGCTAATAATTTCAGCAAACTTATCTCAAAATATATCACAAATGGGCTGCTTTACCTCTGGAATCTTGCTAGAAGTCACTGGCGCGAATTGGCGCTTTGTTGCAGTTGCCTTTAAACACAAAAATGGAAGTATATATTAAATTCCATTTAAAAAAAAAAACTATAATATGGTATTGTTTGAAAAATAATGCTAAAACTATAAAGGTTCTCATCAGTAGGCCAACATTAGGCTATAAACAGAATTTCACATTAGTTTATTCACATTTATTGTTTATGTAAACGCGTTGCTCGTTGGCATATTTTAACTCGACAATTCAATCTAACAAAGTGTGTAAAATGAAACGTTAGCCCAGTTTACCATGGTAAAGTTCGTTACCGCCATGTTGACGACGAGTAACGTTAGGCTAACGTTAACGTTATAACATAGGTTAAACTGGGCACAATCCTGTCAACACACACAGAAGGTATTTTTTTTTTTTTTTTTTTTTTTACCTTGCTTGCTGATCTCTCTCTCGGTGAAGTGAATTCCGTCTCTTCCCCGGGCCAGACACGAACGTCGCGATCCAACAAAACACAGACCCCATTACCCATAGACATCATGCCATTACCTACACTGGATGCTCTGACGCGACACGACAAATCCCAGACAGTGATGCGCCGCGGCCGTTATATAGTCCGATACGAGTCCAAGCGCTCGCGCTATTTCTGACAAGGGACAAACAGGTTTGCATTTAAAGGTCCGGTCGCTTCAATGTGTCCAATATAGACAGCCTCTGGCTATTATAGCGTTGTAGACACGCGGTGTAAGGCAAAAATTAGGAAATAAAAAGCACGGTGGAATGGTGCCAGCCAGAGAGGCAGTTACGTCTAATACAGTAGTATACAGCAAATTTAAAAAATACAGTAAGTCTCTGTATGTGGTGTTAGACGTCACAGAAAATTCCCATGATGCAATGGGAATCACAGTTATTTACTGTAAAGAGAAATAGCAGTATAATACTGGGGGATTTAAAGTAAATAACTGTAGAAATTACAGAAAAGTCTAACAGTGCATTCAGGCTTTTTCGAGTACTTTCCCAGTGCCTCACATATTATCCCATAACCACAACATGACTGTGTCTAGTCCTAGTAGTCATTAATTGTTACAACAATAAGAATTTCCTTTAAGCTTAGGAATACAAACAAGATGTAACTGTGTCTGTTTCTCTGAACATGTGACAGAGGCCCGGCAGGGGGCAGCAAGAGGCAGTGTGGATTTGAAAGGATTCAACCAGAAGCACAGAACTGACACTCATGAAACCCAATACCACTGTACACGCTCTCAAACATACGACACACACACACACACACAAACATGCTCAAACGACTGGCTTTGTTCCATTCTGCCGGCACACTCAAACTTGGTTTCACATAATGATGTAGCTTCAGGGCAGTAAAATCTTCAGCTTCATCCACATCTACACCCTCATCTGCTGGTGTTGCCTGGACTGGCACGGCTATAACAATTACAGACAGCCTGGCTTCTCTGTTTCTTTGAAAGAAGTCCAGAATGGTTATGAAGCATTAAAAATCAGCAGTAATAGCCACTTTTCAATGTTCAACAAAGGCTAGAAATTACCCAGAGTTAAGGGCAAAAATTGCCTGTATTTTATAATATTCAATTAGGCCTATGTTGCTATGTTTTCAGTGACACCGCAATGACCTACCGGTCAAATATCTGTATTCGCCCTCTCAAGCCAGTGTTGAATGTGCTGAAAAAATTAAATAAAAACAAAATAAAAAGGAGTTAATACTGGATGTTGAGTATAGGGATTAGGGATATTGGCACATTTAATTAATAGAAATTCATATAATCTATTATTCAGATAGGCCCCTAGTTGCTGATGTGGTAATCATTAATGAATTGTTTAGTTCTTCTTGAGTGAAACATTAACTCATGATTATCTGTGCATTAGTTAAGTCTGAAGAAATACATTATAGTGCACTCGTATTGTGAAGTGTTCCTGACAATAGAGCTGTATCATTTAACATTTAATGTTGCTTAATTTTAACATTTAATCTATTCTATCAGAATGTTTATTGTGTTATGTCTTTTGAATTATTTACAGCTAATTTTGTATTTTGTATCCATCCAAATTTTTTTTTGAAACAACCATAATGTTTTTAAATTAATTCATTTTGATTGAAATTTATTTCAAGCATCTTGACATCAATGGCTAGTGTTTTGTTATATACTTTGACATTTTACTTTTTTTATGTTATTTGTTATTGTACTTTTTTTTACATGTTGAGGGGGGAGGGGTGACAAATTATTAGCAATAATGATATAGAGATTCCAGTAGAACTCTTATTTATGTGTCAATGTTTTTGTTCAATTCCATTTATCAGGATGTTAAAAAAAAAAAATGTAAAAAAAAAATTAATATATATAGAAAAAAAATATATATATATATTAAACACCCTGATAAATGGAATTGAAGAAATGCCAGGGGACAAACATTGACACTTAAATAAAAGAGAGCTACTGGAATATCATTATTGCTAATAATTTGTAGAATATCCTAAAATCAGACAGGAGTTATAAAAGGGAAAGAATTAAATTCTGAATTAAATTATGAATTAAATGGGAAAGCATGTTTTCTCTCCAACTATACTTCCAGTAAATCTACCGTCTTTTAAATACCGCACACAGAGCCAACTGCAGGCTCCAATGTTGGCGCATTCTCCTCCATTTGAGAACTGACTGCTGTTGCGTCTTCCTCCATGCTCTAAAATGGTGCTATAAAAGAGGTCTATATCCTATTCTTATCTTGCTCAGAAATCTAGTCACCCCACAACCTAGTTACTAGTTTTGGAGAAGCCCTCCCAATGACTGTTCAGCATTAAATCCCACCCACTCTTATCTTCCAGGCAATTCTGCTGCTGTGGTGCCAAATCCCTTCTTGCTCAGCCCAGCCCTGGGACCACAAGAGTTTTTCCCACCTTTTATGGGATCAACACCTTATTTACCCTGTTATTTATTTAGAGATACTTCCGGCCTCCGTCTTGGCAGCATCACCTTATTAATTCTTCTGAGCAACTGAGGCGGGTACATGATATCCTCTTTCTTCAGCGTCAAAGTTAACCGTGCCTTGAGAGCCCAAAGACTCAAATCCAACTCGACTTATGTTTGTGGTGCTGCCCGCTGAAAAGTGCTGTTGACATTAGTCTACAATGATGCAAATTTACAATGGAAAATGGTATCGCTTTAGTGTATTACAGATTAGGATGTTAATCTAAGTAAATCTGTTTGGCAGAAGCAGTCAACACTGGAAGATGTGAATTAAGAGGATGGACCCAATGGCTGTGCATTTTGGCTACTCGACTAAGCATATATTTTATTTATAGAGGACATTTTACTGTCAAAATATAGATTCGAACAGGTTCATTAGCTCTGACAGCCAGTGTCTCGTGGTGTTGAAATATCTCCTTCTGCCACTCAGGCCCTTCACCTTAAAGGTGCCGCTGCGATGCGTGTCGATGCGCTACCACATCCCTGACAACCACTGCACACCCCTTTATCAAGTGTGAGTCGACAAGCTGCCATCTTACACAAAAGGAGATGCAGAGGGCTAATCATTCATTCTTTCCACACATGCAGTTATAGGGCTCTCAATTCCACACACATCATCTTCCCTGAAGCCCTCTGGATCCCCTCTGGGTCTTTCTCATAGCCACTGGTTTAAGACTGGCTGCTACCGGCTGTGACGAGACTGCTGGTGGTAAGGTGGGCTGGGAGGTTGGGGGTGGAGGAACAGCTGCAGTCACAGGACAAACAGAAGCTGGAGGACGCTGGTCTATCCTGACCACAACCAGACACCATCAAAAGCAGTGCCAGAAAAGACAACTGGCATCACATCGCAAGAGCCCAGCTACTGTTATCTGATGCAGTGGGAACAAAACCCTTGCATGTTGGCGAGTTTCGCCAGTAGTTAACATGTAAAAATACCAAAATGTTGCAGATATTGACTGGAATTAATTCTGAGGCTAATATTATTCAGGCTAACTGCTAACACCAGTTTTATTCAAGCTAAGACTGGGAAGGAAGCACTTGCTAAAAAAGAAGTACACTTAGGCCCCATCCACACTACTGCGTTTTAGTTTAGAAACGGAGAATTAAAACGAATACGATCTCCGTCCACACCAGCGTTTTAGCTGCATTAGAATTGATCTCCGTCCACATTAAAACGACTGAAAACGTGGATCACGTGACCATTCACCAACACTGGGCATGCGCGTGCCGGTGTAAACCTAGAGACTTTCAAACATAGACTGTAAAAAAATGCTTTCAAACATCAAAATGTAATTTATTAATATGTATTTGTGTCAAAATGACATATAAATATATTTTCCTATTCTATTTTGCCTGGAAACGCTTCCAACACACTTGCATGTCGCATGAAAAATAGGCGTCGGTTCTATTTCTAGCATGCACGTTTAACGCGCGAGCCGCGCCTGAGACGCAGCAGTTTCTTACTGTAAGAAACTGTTCCAGCGGGTGAAGTTTACTGGTACTGAATATTACCTGTGTACTCCATCACTGATGACACCCAATCGAGCCGAGCGTGAGCCTCTGCGTCATCGTTTCTAAAGTCCTCCGTTTTGACCCGTCCACACTAAAACACCCTCCGGAGATTCAAAACGAAAAACGGGTCGGCAGCGTTTCTAAACTTCTCCGTTTTGGGTCTCCGTTTTTGCCATTTTAGTGTGGACGGGAGGTGCAAACGTAGCAAAAGGTCTCCGTTTTTAAACGAAAACACAGTAGTGTGGACGGGGCCTTAAAAACATAGGCTACTTTTAAAAAGAGTGCTTATTATATACTTTGCCTGTGCTTTAGTATGTTAGGCAACCCATCAAAATTGTTCTTCTTTGAAGCAACATAAATGATTATTAAAACATAACGATATTTTAAAGTAAAACTTTTAATCTAATATTATTTCAAAGTCCACTTTTTAAAAGTGTACTTAAGTGTGTTATGAAATGTTAAAGAGGACATATCGTGAAAATCTGACTTTTTCCGTTTTTAAGGGCTATAAGTCCCCGGTGCATCTACCAACCCCAAAAACGTGAAAAGTGACAACCCAGTAACTTTGTTTTGGTAAGCCTTTCTCTACAAGTATGTAAAAAAACAAACAAACAAAAAAAACAAACTGATTTTGCTCCCCTCTGACGTAGGAAGGGGATCTTATTATAATATTACCGCCCCTCAATCTGCACGTTTCCACCCACGGCGCCGCCATTTGGTTTTCGCAAGCGACAACAGTGTAAAGCCCCATTCAGACCGCCAGCAACACGCAGGGACAAAGCACATGATCCCATTCATTTTCAATGGAGCACTAGCACGACAGTGACCGTTGGCGACAGAATGTATAGGCGTGTCAAGCAACGCCAGACAAGCGACAAAAGTTCAGAAATTTTAATTTTATGCAAATGAGAAGCGAATTTCGACTGTGGAGCTCACGTCACCATCTGCAGGCATGACAGGACAGAGTTCCAGAGTGATTTCACTGTTTTATATGATTTGACTATAACCACATTCATCATGGATATAATAAAATGATGCGTGGAAAAGAAACTGTCGGCAGTCTTAGTGAGTTTGATTCCTACATAGATAGTTTGTGTGTTGTTATATTATATGCAAGTTTAGCACTGCTGCAGTTCATATAACAGTTTCCCCTGCATTATGTTGATTAGGTACAAGAAAATGTATTATTTGTCAAATTCTAATGACGTTTTAGTACATTTTTGACAGTACGAGTGCATTTAATTTGTTGATTTCGATCGTTTAATGCACTGAGCACTGCTGTGGTTAATACAACATTAAAAAAGCAGAATGCTTCTTTTAAGTCTAATTCCTAGTCAATGATATCTTAGTTTTATATATCACTTGTGATTTTATTTTCTATAGATATGGCTAGACGTGCAGTCTACCAATAACATTAGAACGACAGCACTGGGAACGCCCACAAATGAAATGATCAAAAAGTACACGGACCGCTAGCGACTTACAGCGACAAAGTCGGGAACTGTGTCAACTTGTGTAAAAGTTCAACATGACGGTACATTCAAGTCGACAAGATGAATCAATGTAACTCCACAACAACTACTACAAAAATGTATCCACTAACCATTCAGAAATGTCCAGGTGCAGTCTAAAAGTTGCACCCTCTTCACGAGTCTCTCCGTAAGGGTGCACTCCGCTGCTGGTTTTGGATGATTGAAATTAGCCTATTTTGTAATAGCCAGAGTATCCGAAGATCGTGTAAAGGATCTCATTTGCATTTAAAGCAGCTCATTTACATTTAAAGGGACACACACAAAAACGGAGCCGGGCAAATTTGACAAGCAATAATGATCTGGCTGGGTATTTTGAGCTGAAATTTCACAGACACGTTCTGGGGACACCATATGTAAGGAATAATTGACGACAGGCCGTTGAATTATTAGAAAAATAATGCACACCCGAGGTTCGCGTCGTGACCGCTACACCTCGGGTGTGCATTATTTTTCTAATAATTCAACGGCCTGAAGTCAATTATTCCGCTTATACTACAGTTACCACACCTCGAAACATTGTTCAGATTATGTATTTCAAGACGTTTGTAAAGTTTTTGTCATTAAAACGCTCTTGTATGTAGGACTAATTTCTTACGCATCTAATCCAATAGCCTGACTACGTCAGACTTCCTACTTCCGCTAATTTCATTTCGCTCCTGTAGTCAGTCTGAGATAGCAGCGTATCTTTCAGTTTTCCACCGGCCTGAAAACAGCCGGGCCAATCAACGAACAGAGGGCGGGCTGAGAGCCGTGACGTAGACGCTGATTGTACCGTGGTGGATGCGTACTTGCGTAGATTTACTTCACAATCTGCAAAAGTCGTTCACAGCCATGTTCACTCCGGTATTTCGCTCGATGGTTTAGTTTTTGCATCATACATGTGTTTACAGTGGAAGTTAGATGCGGCTGAGCATGCGCATAACACACGCCATAACCAAACGTTATGTGATTGGCTTACGGGTAACCAATGATTTTAAACTTCAGACAAGCGCCCCCCGCGAGAGAGAAAACACTTCTCTATTATGCTATTCCAGACTCTCTCTACGAAGCAAAGTGAAGTAGCAAAGTGAAGTACCAGGCTACTAATCCAATGCCTCCGTTGCTAATTCCAAAACGTCATTTTAGAGTTAGTAACGGAGGTTTGAGCCACTGATAGCAGACTAATGCTGGGGACACACGACTAGCTGACACATTCTCTGACTGTTTTCATCGCAGCAGATTTTAAACACCGACTTTGAACACAGACTGAACGCGCTGAACACGCGCTTGGGCATGATTAGTCATCAAATTACATTCATAACCGGCCTTAAAGTGTGTCCTCGGCTCGGCTTTATGCAGTTATTAGAGAGAGATGTTGCAATAATGAGACAGAAAAGCATGTGCGTCAATATTATTATTTATTTATTAATTCAATTCGTTTTAATTAATTTGTTCATTCTTTTTTTTTCTTTCTATTGACAGATGACAGTAGACTAGCCAAATAAATGAAAAAAAAAAGCCTCTTAACAAGTAAGGCCTATCAATAATTATTTATTTGTTATATTATCTGCAATAAAAATCCGTGCTACAGGACTAGGAATAGGAATATACTTTATTTATTCAAATTAAACTGCATGTTTCCATTTATTGTGAAGCTAGACATTGAAAATTGCAGATCAAGCGCATGGGGCTAAATGTTTTTTCTTGTTATGAATTGTATCCTATTTTCCGTTATTACAGTTAACTACGCGAAGTGATATGGAACTGTAATGCGGTCAAGACCTGCCTGGAACTACTTTAGCTGTGCGTTTCCCTGAAAATAATGCACACCTTAAGGTGATGATACACAGGGCAACTTTTTGGGCAATATTGTTGGGCAATGTTGCCGTCAACGGGCAACCAGATAAGACACAGGGCCCACGACCGATCTAAATTATCCAGATATATATTTATTGCCCATTTTCAATGGGAAAGTGCCCAAGCAACAATCGCTAGGCAAGATTGCCCAGCAACATTGCTCAAAAAGTTGCCCTGTGTATCATCACCTTTAGAACGTTCGTCAACCAATCAGATTCAAGCATTCAACGGCCCTGTAGTATAAATTTATATTACATCTTGTGAAAAGGGGAATAATATGTCACCTTTAAGTCATGAAAGTGTCCTCATTTTTTCATTATTATTTCTACACAAATAGGCTATATATGAAATATATAATATTTTAAAAATATATACTTTTAAGATTTGAACTACATTACAATTTAAAATTCAATACAATTAAGAACACTTCTTTTTTACAAGACAGGGTAGCGTTCCAATACGTTTTTATTATAATTATGTTGCATACTAATTTTCTACACATCATTAAAAGGATAGTTCACCAAAAAGAATTTTGTATGACACTGTTCTGTTCTGTTCTGGTTTTTTTTTTTTTTTTTTTTTGTTGTTGTTTTTTTTTTAAGTAGGCTACGTAAAAAGAATCATAAAAAGTGTCCATATATGACTGGTGCACTATATACCCGTCTTCTGAAGCCATGAGACAGGTTTGTGAAGAACACAACAATAGAACTCGTTATCCACTGAAAATCTTGACATCCGACCCTAGATCTCTTCTAGGCACATCTATAAGTTCTCGAAAGAAGTAGTGACGTCTGATTTGTAAATGAATCACTCGTTTGAGAAGGATCTTTTCAATGAATCAGTTAATCCAGTTTTAAAAAGGAGATACATTCACAAACCTGACTAATCCAGTTCCTAAGCTCAACTCACTGATGATTTAGTGGTTAACAGCTCACTGGAAGGAGTTATCAGTGAATTTTGGTCTGTTCTTAATCTTAACATAAAGATATCGTATGACTTCAGAAGACTAATATATAGCTCACTTGGACCACTTGACACTTTAATGGCTTTTTTTTTTTAAGCTTGAAAGCTTTAGATCACATTTGTTGTGATTGAAAAATAAAGAGTAGAAATTCTTCCAAATGAATTTTTTTTTGTGTTTCACTGAAGAACGTAACTTGACATGTGGTTGAATAAATTACGAAAGAATTGTCATTTTACAATTGTCAATTTGACCATTGCAGGCTTCCTCACTCGACTCAACCTCAATTGCAAAGCAATGCCATGTTATCCGTGCATGACCTTTAATGCTCTAATATACTCTAATTCATCTCGGTCACAGAGGGAGTCCATGCAACCGACTAATCCCACAATGCCTTTCATGTCTGAAACACCAATTACAGGGGGCTGATTTGAAGCCACACACGCATTTACAGTGTCCTGACTTGCAGTACTGGTGATCACGGCCGGGACAAGCGTGGGAAAACTGACATGAAAGAAAGTCTAGAGGTTGGTCATGATTACGGACTTAGATGCAAAGTGAATCAGGGGCTAAGAGGCTGAAAAAAGCTTGTTCACTGGATATCAGACGCGTTGTCTCATGCACAGAATTACTAAACATCACTGGCAATTAGCCACTGATATCCAGCCAGGAAGAACATCAGACTGTGAGCCAGACAGACAGGAACGCAGGATGGAGGTGGGGGTGCTGAGGTCTGTTGTCAATGGATCTCTCTTACTACTGAGCTGGACACTGAACACTGAGCACTGCTATAAGAGGCTTCAGCTAACAGGCCTGTTTCTGATACCCAGATTAACCCACATAAATGTTTAATAAATGTATTTCAGCAAGTTAAATAAACATAATTTGTTCACATAATTTCAACATCACTTAATTAAGTAATTTTTGTCATTTCATTAGCTAGCTAACAAAATATTAACAAACACTAACACATATTAGCATGCTAAGAGCTAAACAGTAAACACTCCTTGAGTGAAACAGTAATAACTGTGTTCTGCCAGTCCAAATGCTCCACTCTTCTCCACAAGTAATTTACACAGTTCTAATAATTCCAACATAACTGAACATTAAACACTATTAAGTCTCGCCCTTTTCACTTAACATTTTTACTGTACATGATTTGTTTACATTCACCCTAAATAATTGGATCTAGCAGATTACACATTTTATTGAATTATATTAATAGAAAGCAAAGAAATTAAGTTTAGAAGAGAAACACAATTTTCTTGCGTAGATCGCAAACAATAATATGATTTTAATTGACAAGTAAATTGGACAATATGTGTTGTCCTATTTTTTTCAGTGGTGTATAAATAAGAGTATTAATAATCGCTTGGGCGACTTAGCTTCTTAATAGAAATAATCAAGTTACAGACTTTCTCTGAATGTCAATACTTTTAAATAAGAGTAAATAAATAACAGATTTTGTCTAATTTTTCTCTCTGTGACAAAATCAATACACTACTGTGAGGTAAAATATCTCAAAACTTTGAAATACTGATTTTCTCCACCAACCCAAGTACAGATATATCATAAATCTAGTTGTATAAGAGACACACAACAGCAATCTATCTGGTAAATAAAATAATAAACTACAAGAAAATATTGTTTTAATGTTTCCAAGTCAGGACTGCTAAGTAATTAAGGTTGAAAAGACTTACATGGTCAGAATGTTTTACATTTTCAATCAAGACTAAAGATCAAAAATCAAAAATCAAATCCATTGCAGATGATTTTAGGATAAAAAGCGTTGGGAGGCTGATAAGAAGAATACAGTTGATGATTCAAAAATATGGTGTAATTGAGGAGACAAAAAATGAGTAAAAAATGAGGAGGGTCACGTATGTAGAGCAGTGAGAGGTAAACAGAAGAATGATGTTATTGAAAGGAGGCCTGGAGGAGAGCTCCACAGCTCCAATGACATGCTTATATTTTACAGTAGTCTCATGACTGTAACACTCACACACCAGTGATTCTCCCACTAAGTCAAAAGTTCAACCACTAGATTAAATGATGATGAATACAGTAACTGATGACACATTCAAACTAAACAAATGACATCAACAAAATAACTTGAGCATGACAAATAAATCCAAAATATACCAAACCCCGCATTATTTATTTGTCACGATAGAGGCGGGTGGAGTTATAAGGTTTTACTGACAGTTTGAGGATCCAATGGAGTCACGAGGTTTAGTCACAAGCTCTTTGTAATACTTTTTCATTGGTTAAATATTTGCAAACCTCACAGACAGATGTAAAGGGTGACAACTGTAATGATTTATGAAAAAAAGACGAAATATGGAGATATGAGGTTTCTGTCCGACAGCGACTAGGCCTATGCAGTGATCCATAATTTTTATGCAAGTTGATATTCTGATCCCATTTTTTTCCCCAAGCACATCTTACCAATTCAAACCACATTAATCTCAATTAATACTTCATTTTGTATTTACAATTGATATATAATTGTTAAGGAAGGCATGTTAAGCCTGTTTTTGTATGACCCTGCTGAACCAATGACCGTTTTGCTGTCCATTGGTCACGCCTAATTTTTGCAATTTCTAGTACTATTGCATTAGTATTGCATCCTTCTCATGAGCATTTAATCATTTTTTACTTTTCAATGCGAGTTAAATCTCTTTTTTGGCCCATTTTACCTGTAAATGAAAACCTGCATAATATTTTATTTATTTATAAGTTTATTTGTATAGGGACAGTACAAAAAAACATGATCCCAAGTCAAAACTGGAAAATATGTATTGCACATAGAGAGTATAGCAACAGCTAATTTGCATCTCAGGTCCCTAGAAAGGCTTTTCTAAACAAAATAAAAAATAAAAACAAAAAATAAAACTACTACTCATAGAATAAAACTACCATATATGTCACTTATATACCTACCTAAATTAGAATGGGGCTTTCAACTCTAGCATAAAAAATAAACTTATACATTACATTACACTTTTACATACAAAAATTATTACATTTAAATATGCGTGCAGTTCTGGTTTATTTTAAACCACCGCTTTACCTTCAATGTAAAGGACTTTATTTCAAGTATTGCCTTAAACTCATTTGGCAACAGGTTCCAGAGTTTGGAGCCCTCAACAGAAAAGGCTCTTTGCCCTTGTGTAGTTCTATGAAAATTAATCCTACAATTCCCACCTGCCGAACTCCTAGTGATTCTACTTATATCATCCTGTCTCTTTATCAATTTACATAGAACAGATGGTGCCTTATTGTGCAAACATTTAAAATTAAATTTTATATATGACAGATTTTTAAAATTTGTAAAACTACATTTTTTTAAAACATTGCAGTGATGCCATCGATTTGGCTTTTTATCCATTATTTTTAGAGCTCGATTATACAACATTTCAATTTTTTAATTAAGGAATCACTTGTTTGAGTCCAAACTGTAATACAGTATGAAATGCGGGACAAGGTCATTGCATGCATAAAAAGATGTGCTGCCTCAATTGAGATTTTCTAATAAGTCTGAAACAATTTAGGTTAATCCTTACCATTTTTAATATAATTATGCACACCTGAATATAAGGCGTTTTTCAATTCCAGCCTTCCTTAACAATTATATATATCACTTATAAATGATTAAATACAAAATTAATAGTAGTTATGAAGATTAATGTGGTTTGGAATTGGTAAAAACTTTCAGAATATCAACTTGCATTATAATTATGCACACACTGTATGTGTGCGTGCGTGTGTGTCTCTGTGAGTGAGTGAGTGAGTGAGTGAGTGAGTGAGTGAGTGAGTGAGTGAGTGAGTGAGTGAATGACTGAATGAATGAAGGAATGAATGAACGAATGAATGAATTAATGAATTAATGAATGAATGAATGAATGAATGAATGAATGAATGAATGAATGAATGAACAGTTTGGGTCACAAATTTTTTAGAGGACCTACTATGCTTTTTTACTTTTCAACTTTCTTTAGTGTGTAATGTTGCTGTTTGCATGAAAAAAGTCCACTCCAAAGGGAGTTATTTTCTATATCAGCAAGCACTGTTTCTGAACTCCCTGAAACGCCTCAATTGTAATCTTGAGTTTTCTTCCAGGAATGTACACATCACAATATTCCTCATTTATAAAATTCACGTCCAAAGCATACACAAAAAAGGGGCGAGGACAGGTTGAGTTGCGTTAGTAGTGTGTTGAAACTCATGGTTACTGTAAGGGGCTTGACATTTCTGAAACACTCTCGAAGCAGTTGACCAACCACAACACACTGATCCAGCTGACCAATCAGAGCACATTGTGCTTTTTGTAAGGAGGGTCTTCATAGAGATCAGAAACAGAGGGTTACAAACAGACTGGGACGAAAAGAGCTGCAACAATGCAAAACATGTGAAAAATAAAGTTTTTGAACATAAAAGCATGAAAACCTATTCTGGTAGCCCCCAAAAACAAAATCAAGCCTTTGTAAAAGGGCATAATTTGGCCTCTTTAAACATGTTTTGATGGTCGTTTTAACCATGGCTATAAGCAGAAGGTATGATTGCACAATATCTCGGAACTTGTGACAGCTGAAATCAAGACTAAGCATCAAAATGAAAGAGAAAGCTCCTCCTGTACTCCTGGGGCTTGGGGGCCACATCCTGCCTTGGGTGTCCATTAACTCATTAGAGCATCCGATTAAAATATCAGACTGCAAGAGCAGCGAGTCTTCAGTCCATCGGCAGCCAAAGTGAGAAACCTGAGGCCTCCGCATCAGCTCATCAGTCACTGAGAGATGCTGCCATGTGTACGCTATACACACACTCTTCAACGCTTCGGACTGGAGCGTATTTCAGCTGGCAGGACTAATCATGCTCCAGTGATGAGACAGCACACTCATCTATTCTTCTTCTATGCTTTTCAGTGGTTAAAACACATTAAGGCTTCTCATAAAGCATTTAATCTTAGGTTAACACCTTTTCAAACATCGGGTAAAGCAATTTTCAACACTGAGTTTAGTGTTGTGTTAAACTGAAACTATTAAAAATCATTTTCAGTATTTGAAATAAATAAAATATAAATATCAGGTGCAAATCCTTAACTTAAAAAACGTAAACAAAAATGTGACATGTTGCCTTGGAATCTAAATGAAATAAAACAAGTTTAAGTACTAAATTTAATAAAAAATAATACAGAAATAGAAATAAGATAAAGCTAAATAGAAATAAAAGCTCATTTAAAATATTGGGACGTTGCAGACCACAGACGTTGCCACAACGTAAATGTGTTTGCTGGCGTTACACCTTGGGTGTGCATTATTTTAACAGAGTCTGTTATTCCGCTTTACGGTTAACACACCTCAAAACATTGTTCAGATGATGAATCTCAAGACGTTTGTCAAGGTTTTTGTCCTTAAAACGCTAATATGTGTGGGACTAATTTCTTACGCCTCCGTTGCTTCCAAAGGGGAGGGAGGGAGGGAGAGAGAGAGAGATTAAAGGGTTAGTTCACCCAAAAATGTCATTAATTACTCACCCTCATGTCGTTCCAAACGGACCTCCGTTCATCTTCGGAACACAAATGAAGACATTTTTTTTTTTTTTTGATGATCCGAGACAGCAACGTCATTGCAATTTTCAAGGCCTGTAAAGGTAAAGTAAGGCATCGTTAAAATAGTCCATGTGATACAGTGGTTTAAATGTAATATTCTGAAGCAACGAGAATACTTTGTGTCCAAATAATGACTTTATTCAACAATATATGTCATTCTTCAACGCTGTTGACGTAGTAAAAAATACATATAGACTGTAAAAAAAAAAAAAACTTCACTCTCTTCCATTGTAGAACAGGGAAGCCGCCATTGTGCCTGAACTGCTTGTAGATGGTTGCTCGTCGTCTGTATCTTTCTCTTGACGATACGAATAGACTACATAGAAAAAGGATCAGTATAGAAAGAGACAAAATATTCAAACAAAGAATCTTATACCGGAAAAAAATATTAATATTTAAAACTGAAAGCATGCAGCCAAGCGCTCCCCCTTTATTTATCAACTATTTGATAAATCTAATCTAATCTAATATAAAAGCATAATAGAATGAGTTGCAATATTGCACACAATTCAACAATAATGTTTGCTTTATATCATTCATAATGACATTTTATATTTATCTTACCTACAGGAATAAAAGCAAAATTGTACTGAAGGATCCACTGAATCCCCATCGTTACTTTCTAGAGCAATTAAATACTCTTGTTCTACCTGTTTTGTTATACATGCCTAAAAAGTGCCTAACAATATTTATATACTGAAATAATATCGACATTATAATTATTATGACTATGATGATTGATTTTACATTGGGCTATTTTTGGTGCCCCACGCACAGCGCGTGATGCGCGTGGGAGTGGAGCCATTTTTTAGTTTGCCTTATGTCCATTACATTACATGGAGAGGGTGGGGTAAGGTTTACGACCTATACTGGCACCAACCACCTGGGGGTGATCGAGACGCTATGGCTTCACTTTTCAGGACTTGTGCGGCACACTACAGTGCAGTGCTTCTGCGTTCTATATGTCAGAATGCGGGCTTACTATTGGCTAGCTCCTACGTCAGCATCACACGCATGTGTCATGGTGCTCACGTAACCAGCATCGGCCAATAGTGAGGCGGCATTCTGGCGTAGAACCCAAAAGTGCTGTACTGTGTTTACTACGCGGATAGCGTAGGAGATCTGACACAGAATAGAAGAAATTGTTAAATATATTCGTTATTTGTGTGTTTTTTTGGGCGTACAAAGAGTATTCTCGTCACTTCATAACATTACATTTGAACCACTAGTCACATGGAGTATTTTAATGATGTTTTTACTAATCTTTTTAGGCCTTGAAATTTGCAACGACGTTGCTGTCTATGGAGGGATCAGAAAGCTCTTGGATCATAAAAAACGTCTTAATTTGTGTTCCGAAGATGAACGAAGGTCTTACGATGTGTGAAACGTTATAGCTTTTAGATGCTAAACTATTTTACTGATAAAATCCTTAAATAGAACATTTGTCAACCAATCAGAATCAAGCATTCAACAGCCCCGTAGTATAATATTTTTATTTTATTTTATTTTATTGATTTTATATGTTAAATGACTTAAAATATTTTATAGTTTTTGCTTTTAAAAGAAATTTTTGGGAGTCCAATTATATATATGAATAATTATTGACCAGGCAAATACGAATGTTAATCCATGGGTTTACAAATGCACAGTGTGAAGTCTTGAAACCTGAATAACCTTAATTGCTTACTCAGAGACAAATATGAACAGCATGAAACTTGAAACAAGATAAACCCAGGATTACGTTTACTCAGGTCGAATTGCTTCGGGTAAACAATTTTAAACATGAAAACCCCAATAGGTACCAGATAAGCTCTCAATAACAAGCAAGTTGCAGACGTGTTCACTGAAGTCAAAAGCGCGCTCTCCCACCCTCCTTGGTGAGCTTCTCTTGTTCTAAAACCAAAAAACGCTGTGAAGAAAAAAACAACTACAACTCTGTGAGTACACAATCTCATCTCTGAAACTCTGCTCTTCTTTTAGACAACCCAGCTGGAGCAGGTCTGTAGCAGAAACCCCACCGTCTTCTTCAGAACCCCGTCTCTCGGGTTATTTGATAAAGTGATGAGGGGGTGCTGTGAGCGACTAGACAGTAACAGGGGCTATTTTTAGAGTGTCAACATTCTAAAACATGCTCCTCAGGGAACGCTGGCCTTCAAGTTCCTGAAGGGCATTAAACTACAGTCACCTGGTGGCTAAGACAGCGTTACTATTGTAAATATGAAGAGTTAAGTAAACCATATTAAAATGTCCAACAAAACTTTCATTACCTGACCTATTAGGGTGCATTTATTGTTGGAGCAAGCAGCATAACCTTTTTCTTTCAGTATCTCCTTTTATGATGTGTTTATTATATGCACGTATAGCATGAAACAGGCAGGAACAGTATAACCAAGGTGTGTTTCCATGGTGCCAACAGTTAAATCACTGCATCAAGTTCAAAGAGCTGATCGTAAGCGACTCACTTCTTCCCGTCTTCTTTAGCACAAGACAGCTGTTGCTGCCCAGCAATACATGATAGCAGTGACACATCAAATAGCGATTGAGTTTCACTATGCCCCATGGTTTGTTATGTTTTAAATGCTATCTGGAGTAAAAAAAAAAAATCAGGGCGTGAGGTCACAAATATCATATCATGTTTAATTAGATTTTAATTAAATACTTTGCAAATTGCATCTACAAGTTTCATTTACACGTCAAAAAGTATCAGCTCTCATTTGTCACATTTATCATCCGTTTCGGAGATATTTTCTTTTGCCTGAAATAAAAAACAAAAATATTTGTTGTCAGATAAACAAAAGATAAAAGAATAAAAAACCAAACAAAACTAACAAATAGAATACAAAATAAATACAACAAACAAAACCAAACAAAAAATATTCACATTCAGTTTGTTTTGTTTCCTTTATCTTTCATTTGACAAAACAATAAACAAAATATCTTAGTCAAAATGTTGTTTTCTTTTTTGTTTTGTTTTCACTTTGATCGTTTTCTTCTGTTTTCATTCATTCATCTTTTTCAAGATTAACAACTTTTGGGCCTGGTTTCACAGACAGGGCTACGATTAAGACAGGATTAGGCCTTAGTTTAATCAGGACATTTGAGTAGCTTTTATAAATGTGCCTTAGAAAAGAAAAAAAAAACATTGCTGGTGTGCATCTAGAGACAAAACAATGGCACTGACATATTTTAAGATATGCCAATGCAAGTTGCTTACAGTTAAAACAGCTCAAACGTGCATTTTAGTCTGGGACTATCTTAAGCATTGTCTCTCTGTGAAAGAGGGGTTGATCTATCAATAGGAATGAACCTCAGAGTGCCTCAGACAGTGCTCTCTGTGAAGGTAATTCAGCAAATTTGCATTTATACAGTATAACCACAACATATGTTACAGTGTGCCATAGTTCACGGGAAACTTTGAAAGAGGAGCATTATTCATGCTCCCAAAACAAATCTTTTCCAAGACAGATTTCAATTGAGTTAGAAATACATGTGTGGGATTGAATTGTTTGTGTTGAGCTCTCGCAAAACATTGTTTATTGGAAGGAATTTTTTTTTGGCCTTTGATGTTTAACCACGCATTGCTATTTTTACACCAACACTTGTTCTCCTCGAACGAAGAGATATTGTGTTCACCCGGTGCATAAACACACATAAACACTAGTTGGCTTGGAATAGCGAGCTGCTTATCAACAGGAAGTCACAGTTCCTACTTTGGAAATGTCATTGTTTGACTCCTACAATACACATTAAGGGGCTTTCTGTAATCAGCTCTAGGGACTGAGGGGCTGGGAGCCGTTTCTGCGCTCAAAAAGAAAAGGAGTGAGTGTACTTTACAAACCAAAGAAAGATTCCTGAACAATGGATTTGACAGGATATTACTTATAGCAGGAAACTCTGAATGGTTGCCCACTCTAATGTAATCCTCAATCCATCATACTGACCAGTTATATTGTGCCACCAAACGGACCATGATACATTTAAGGGCCTTTTATGAAATTAATAACAGTCTTTAGTTCAATGCTCCATGTCGGCCTGTCTACTATTTATATTTATCAGGACAAAGGAAGTCTTAAGTTGACCTTGTATTCGAGGCTGAGATGCAAAACAAGAACGTTCTTAGTGACAGCACACAGCATCCTCTTTCCTTTAATCATTAGCCTCATGGCGACAATCAGACAGCCCCGTCAGAACATTTATCTGGTTACTGAGGCCTTTTATGACAGCTTAAGCTCTGATAAGTCTCATAACTCATGTATCACATTTCCCTATCAGGAGCAATGTTACATCAACTGTGTAATTATTTCCACTCGCATGCAAACTCACATTCCTCCCCTCAAGTATTTTCTCCATGCATTTCCTTTGCTGTCTTGGTGTAATTAGGTGTGTCAGAACAACAAGTGGATTTAACAGGCTTGTCAGAATTATGGGGGGTTTGACAGTATTGTTTTTTTTCCCCTAGGCAGACTGGATTGTACAGATACATCTCAGAATGCCAACTGGTTCACTTTAAGTGAATTATTAAAGCAATGAGCAATTAGAAGAGAATATCTCTATAGTACACTGAATTTTTATTTTATTTTTTAACTTAAATTCAGTTGTGCACAATGGTTCCACACATTGAAAACGATGTTTCTTAACATTAAATTAAACTGTGAACTACTCAAATGCCTTAATTGAACTTAATTGAGCGAACACAATAAAATTAGACAATAGCCAATAAAATGAATGTCAAAGTTACCCCATTTGGTTTGAACATAGAGATAAAAAATATGGTCCAGTGTTGCTTAAAGGTGTACTGCACTGCTGGGAAAATGGGCTTTTGATCAAACGTGGATATATGCGGTATAGAAAGGCAAAACATCTTTTTTTTTTTTAAATTGGTGCTACCTGATGGGAGAAAAAAGAGAGAAAGGGCTATTGCCTTCCCTTTTGCCAAATAGGTATACCCATAATGCACTGGGCACGTTGCCATCCAAGGCCACTTCCAGTCTGCTTTTATTGGATGGTCTTGATCAGTGTCAAAAACTGAACACCTTGCTTTAGTAGAAAATACTTCTTAGTTTTGTTCCCAGGTGCAAGAGTTTAAAGAGTAAATGTATAGCCGGAGTGAGTTATTTCTGGTTTCTAGTGAAGGATCCAGCGATATGTAGGCAGTGGCTAAAGGCTACAAAGAAGAATCATAAAAATGGAGAGAAGTTTACATTTAAACTAGATGACAATGAACATGTTTTAGGCCAAATGGAGGGGATAAAACTGAAAGAAATTGCCATTCCATCAGTTTCACCCAACCCCCCGAAGCTGTTTGAGTAGACAAAGTATGATACAATTTTCAGTGATAAACCTCTCTTTTACAATAACTCTCTGTTGATCCGACTGTCCATTGACTGGGGTACAAAAATGCCGAAGTACAATCTGTAGTTTTCACGAAAGCCCTGGAGCTGTCAAAAGACATTTGCAGACAAAAGGTCCAGGTAACACAGAGTAACACTAAACATTGTTCATTTACATACCGACAATACAATGCAGGTTGAAAATCGGTGAAGTTACACTTTAAATAAAGAGGGTCTGGAATCGTGTATAAGAAGAATAGTGCAAGTCAGCATGCAAAATGTACCCGCTATACCATGGTGTTGGCACAAAAAAACATACTCTTCACACACCCCTCATCAACCTAACCACAAACTCCAGTCTTCACCACAATGGGAACCTCGAAAATTCTTCTAAATCCCTAAAGAGCCTAAAACACCAACAAGTACTGTAGTCCTACCCCTCTTTTCTCATCAAGCTCAAAAACTACCCTGGGACAAACCAACCTTGCATCTATCACAGAGGTCACTCTGACACTGTGTGGAGATGCTGCAGCTCTCTGCACAGGTCTGCAGTCAGAGTGAAGATGCAGTCTGGCTTGACTTGGATCTCTGTCTGATATTCGATACATCAGAAACATCCTCAGACTGTTGAGGTGAAGAGACCAGGATAGCTATTTGCCTATTACTGGATATTTGGAGAGGAGTTCTGAATGAAGACATGAAGAGAAGTTTACTCTTTGTAGTTTGAACGCCCCTATAGTAACTGTCAACATTGGTACTTAGTTAGAATGTCAAGCTGTCTTAGCATTGTGAGTAAAGGCTGGCCATGGGAGGTAGTGCAGCACTGCAGCTGGAACTGAGCAGAGGGAGAAAGAGAGAGCTGTTGATGTGGAGAGCCCCACACAATGCCCCTGAAATAGATTTATCTTTAGCACCGATCAATGGACTCCAAATACAGAACAAGAGTTCAGCCAGTTCAACATACAGAAATCCTCCTTGTCAAAAAGTATACGGGCATTATATATGTTAAAAGAATACACTCAAGTGAGAATTGAATTTCTCCCAAAAATTAAATTTCGTATTAATTTTGTCATCAATTACTCACCCTCATGTCGTTCCAAAACCGTAAGACCTTCGTTCATCTTCGGAACACAAATTAAGGTATTTTTGATTAAATCTGAGAGTTTTCTAACCCCCCATAAACTGCAATGCAATACTTTTTGTGTGCAAAAAAATAAAATAAAATAAATGATGACTTTATTTAAGCGACGAGAATGCTTTTTGTGCTAAAAAAACTAACTAACATTACACATTTATTCAACAATTTCTTCTCTTCCGTGTCAATAAAGTTGTAATGTTAGTTTGCTTTTTTCGCACAAATAGCATTCTTGTCGCTTCATTTGACAACAAGTGCAGTGAGTTTGCTTCTTTCTTCTCTGAGAAAATCAATAATATCAGAAAGGTGATCAGCACATCCTTGAGTTGCCCTGGGGTCAGACAGATCAAACCGCCTGAGAAAGTAGTTACTATGTCTGATTTCAAAGAAATTGATGGCAAAATTTTGGAAGAAACCGTACAGCACCTTAAAACATCAACCTGCGCTCTTGACACACTTCCCACATCATTTTTCAAAAGTGTGTTTAACAGTTTTCTTTAACAGCAGATCTTCTAGAAGTGGTAAATGCCTCACTTCTCTCTGGGAGTTTTCCAAACTCCCTGAAAACTGCTGTTGTCAAGCCCCTCCTGAAAAAGAGCAATCTGGATAAGACCATATTAAGCAACTATAGGCCGATCTCAAATCTTTCTTTCATAAGCAAGATCATTGGAAAAGTTGTCTTCAATCAGCTGAACAAATTCTTATGCTCGAATGGATACTTTGACAATTTTCAATCTGGTTTCCGACCGCACCACAGCACAGAGACAGCGCTCATAAAGATAATAAACTATATTCGCTTAAATACTGATTCAGGCAAATAATCAGTGCTGGTACTACTCGACCTCAGTGCTGCATTTGACACTGTCGATCATAACTTCTTGACAGGCTGGAAAACTGGGTGGGGCTTTCTGGGATAGTCCTAAAATGGTTCAGGTCATACTTAGGTTATTATGTGAGTATAGGAGACCATAAGTCTGAGTGGACATCCATGACATGCGGAGTCCCTCAAGGCTCAATTCTTGCGCCACTCCTGTTCAACCTGTATATGCTCCCAATGAGCCAAATAATGAGAAAGAACCAAATTGCTTACCACAGCTATGCAGACGACAAACAGCTCTACTTAGCCCTATCGCCTAACGATTACAGCCCCATTGACTCCCTGTGCCAATGCATTGACGAAGTCAACAGTTGGATGTGTCAAAACTTTCTTCAGTTAAACAAAGACAAAACTGAAGTCATTGTGTTTGGAAACAAAGATGAAGTTCTCAAGGTGAATGCATACCTTCACTCTAGGGGTCAAACAACTAAAAATCAAGTCAGGAATCTTGGTGTGACACTAGAGTCAGACCTTAGTTTCAGTAGTCATGTCAAAGCAATAACTAAATCAGCATACTATCATCTGAAAAATATTGCAAGAATTAGATGCTTTGTTTCCAGACAAGTCTTAGAAAAACTTGTGCATGCTTTCATCACCAGCAGGGTGGATTATTGTAATGGACTCTTCACTGGCCTTCCCAAAAAGACCATAAGACAGTTGCAGCTCATACAGAACGCTGCCGCCAGGATTCTGAGCAGAACTAGAAAATATGAACATATCACACCAGTCCTCAGGTCTTTACACTGGCTCCCAGTTAAATTTAGGATTGATTTTAAAGTATTATTACTGGTATATAAATCATTCAATGGCCTAGGACCTCAATACATTGCAGATATGCTCACTGAATATAAACCCAACAGATCACTCAGATCACTAGGATCATATCAGCTAGAAATACCAAGGGTTCACTCTAAGCATGGTGAATCTGCTTTTAGCTATTGTGCCAGCCGCAGCTGGAACCAGCTTCCAGAGGAGATCAGATGTGCTCCTACTGTAGTCACATTCAAATCCAGACTCAAAACACATCTGTTTAACTATGCATTTACTGAATGAGCACTGTGCCAATGTTTGTCCGTCTGTTTGTACTGTACTGTATTTTATTTTTTATTTTTCTAAACTGCTTTAATTATTCTTATTTCTTTTTATTATTTTAATTTCTTCTATGTAAAGCACTTTGAATTGCCATTGTGTATGAAATGTGCTATATAAATAAACTTGCCTTGCCTTGCCTTGCCTTCATAACATTAAGGTTGAACCACAGTCACATGGACTATTTTAACCTTTCTACGTCTTGAAAGTGGTAATAACGTTGCAGTCTATGTAGGGTCAGAAAGCTCTTGGATTTCATCAAAAATATCTTCATTTGTGTTCCAAAGGTCTTATGGGTTTAGAACGACATAAGGGTGAGTAACAAACATTTTTGGGTGAAATAACCCTTTAAGTACTGACCCTGTCTTTATATGTAACATACTTTAATATAATTTATATTGAAACTTGTGTTATGCATTTAAATTATTTGTATATATTTTAACTTTAAATGTAATATTGAATAACACACTATTGTCAAAATCACTTTAAATCTGCTTTTAGTATGTTAGTCAACACATTGAAATAAGTGTACTTTAAAGGATGACTTTTAAAATAGTGCTTAAGTGTGTTAAGAAACAGTCATGAAAGTGTACCTCTTTAATTACATTTAAGTACTTTTCTTTAATATTATATTATTTGCAAGTATAGTTTTTAAATATACATATATATATATATATATATATATATATATATATATATATATATATATATATATATATATATATATATATATATACTGTATTATATATATACACAGTGGGGAGAACAAGTATTTGATACACTGCCGATTTTGCAGGTTTTCCCACTTACAAAGCATGTAGAGGTCTGTAATTTTTATCATAGGTACTCTTCAACTGTGAGTGACGAAATTCCGGCTCTCACAGACCTGTTAGTTTTTCTTTAAGAAGCCCTCCTGTTCTCCACTCATTACGTGTATTAACTGTACCTGTTTGAACTTGTTACCTGTATAAAAGACACCTGTCCACACACTCAATCAAACAGACTCCAAACTCTCCACAATGGCCAAGACCAGAGAGCTGTGTAAGGACATCAGGGATAAAATTGTAGACCTGCACAAGGCTGGGATGGGCTACAGGACAATAGGCAAGCAGCTTGGTGAGAAGGCAACAACTGTTGGCGCAATTATTAGAAAATGGAAGAAGTTCAAGATGATGGTCAATCTCCCTCAGTCTGGGGCACCATGCAAGATCTCACCTCGTGGGGCATCAATGATCATGAGGAAGGTGAGGGATCAGCCCAGAACTACACAGCAGGACCTGGTCAATGACCTGAAGAGAGCTGGTACCACAGTCTCAAAGAAAACCATTAGTAACACACTACGCCGTCATGGATTAAAATCCTGCAGCGCACGCAAGGTCCCCCTGCTCAAGCCAGCGCATGTCCAGGCCCGTCTGAAGTTTGCCAATGACCATCTGGATGATCCAGAGGAGGAATGGGAGAAGGTCATGTGGTCTGATGAGACAAAAATAGAGCCTTTTGGTCTAAACTCCACTCGCCGTGTTTGGAGGAAGAAGAAGGATGAGTACAATCCCAAGAACACCATCCCAACCGTGAAGCATGGAGGTGGAAACATCATTCTTTGGGGATGCTTTTCTGCAAAGGGGACAGGACGACTGCACCGCATTGAGGGGAGGATGGATGGGGCCATGTATCGCGAGATCTTGGCCAACAACCTCCTTCCCTCAGTAAGAGCATTGAAGATGGGTCGTGGCTGGGTCTTCCAGCATGACAACGACCCGAAACACACAGCCAGGGCAACTAAGGAGTGGCTCCGTAAGAAGCATCTCAAGGTCCTGGAGTGGCCTAGCCAGTCTCCAGACCTGAACCCAATAGAAAATCTTTGGAGGGAGCTGAAAGTCCGTATTGCCCAGCGACAGCCCCGAAACCTGAAGGATCTGGAGAAGGTCTGTATGGAGGAGTGGGCCAAAATCCCTGCTGCAGTGTGTGCAAACCTGGTCAAGAACTACAGGAAACGTATGATCTCTGTAATTGCAAACAAAGGTTTCTGTACCAAATATTAAGTTCTGCTTTTCTGATTTATCAAATACTTATGTCATGCAATAAAATACAAATTAATTACTTAAAAATCATACAATGTGATTTTCTGGATTTTTGTTTTAGATTCCGTCACTCACAGTTGAAGAGTATACCTATGATAAAAATTACAGACTTCTACATGCTTTGTAAGTGGGAAAACCTGCAAAATCAGCAGTGTATCAAATAATTGTTCTCCCCACTGTATATAGCCTATACTACAAGTGCACATTTAATATAATTAATTCCACTTCTTTTTTACAAGGGCCAGCTTAAGAAACCAATGTGAATCTGCTTATCATATAAAAGTGATACTTACAGTAAATAATTTCTTATTCAAAAGATTTTATAAATGTGTTTACAATTGCAAACTAGATGATGGCAACATATATACAACAAGGGTGCAAAATGAACACTCACCAAGCAACAAATGCATGTAAAAACTGGTTCAACAGAGGCTAGTAATGTTTAAAGGAACTGCAACATAATTCATGGCTTATGTCAAACATGTATAAAACGAAATGTTAGGAATAAAATCAGTATAAATATGAGGAATAAAAATAGTCATACCACTTTTAGCAAGCTACTCCTCAAGACCACTCATACATTTGAATGAATGTGAAAGATATTTTAGTAATAGAGATCCAAGGGGAGAGTATATGTCACTACAACAGTCAATATTACAATTCATTTATTAAAGACGGTTTTTCTGACTGTTGTCGGTTGTTGAAATGGGGTCTGTGACCGTGCCCTCCTGTGACACATAGAAGCCTATGATGTCTAAACAGCAGACAGCAGCAGTGCTTGCCAGGGTCATATCACAGTGTGTGTGTGATAAGGTAAGGGCTCGAGGTATCAAATCAGGCACCTTGTCAAGAGAGCGCTATCAGCCTCTGTTTGAGTGTGGCACTGACTGGACAGATACAGGAAGGAAGGCAGCCGAATTCATTGTCGATGGCTCTTTCAGCCGTACAGGATAACAGCATTTTTCATGACATCAGCTATCGCAGCAACACCAAAATCAATGGAAGATCCTACACTAGTCTGATTTAAAAATACAAAGCCACAGCTTAATGACTTTACAGCTCTCTCTGTAGTAAGTCACCCTCCCTTCCGCGCTACCTATATTTGCATTCTCTTTGGCAGTGCTGGTCAGATCCTCGTGCTGGCCCCTTTGAGGTAGTAATACGGCCCTTCCGAAACTACTCACATCTCATTGACCCAGTTGGACAGAGTAACTGAGAGTTTCTTTTCTATGACATGGTATGTCTACATCAATAAGTAAAAGACATTCTAAAGTAAAGGGGCGGTCACACAATTTTTGCTCCATTTAATTTCCATTCATACGTCTTTGAAAGCGGGAGACCGGAAATGCAAGCTTGTGTGCAGAAACTTCGCCCTTTCGATGCATTACAAAGTTCAACTTTGATGAGCTCTGACCATTTAAGAAAAAAAATGGGGTGGAAGAAGACACAGGTACAGGACTGTGTACTTAACAGCTTTAATAAAAGAAAGATACAATCCCAAGAAGCACTCTCAATGGCATACTAAAAAAATATGGATAAATATAAAATGATTTAAAAATGTTGATTACATATATAGAAATAATGTATCATGGAAGTGGCCAGCTGCTGAAGTGTTCTTTTGGCATGATTGTTTGCTTCTCTGATTGGTAGAGATTTCTGGAGATGGGTAATGTTGTTTTTCCACCAGGAATCTTGCTGTTGAACATGATTATTTAAAAGAAATAGATTGAAATAGTGCAAGCTGATGGCTTCAACAAAAGCATATACCAATTCACAACTTAGTATTTCACAGCAGGTCTGTCTACAACAGTTTATAAGTTATCGTTCAAAATCCTTTACCCATAGAGAAAATGAATGGGATTTCATTAGGAAATGAAATTTCATTAGGTTCATTCCATGAATGAACCAAACCAGTCACCTATGAGGTGAATCATAACATTACAATCTTTGATTTGAAACAAAAAGTATTTGAAAATTGCACAAAAATACAAAGGTGCAAGACTGTTTACTTAACAGCTTTAGTGTATTCCATGAAGCATTGTGAGCAGCATGATCTAATTAAAAATGATGGAGAAATATAAAACTACTCATTTAAAAATGTTGTGATTATATATATATATATATATATATATATATATATATATATATATATACACAGTGGGGAGAACAAGTATTTGATACACTGCCGATTTTGCAGGTTTTCCTACTTACAAAGCATGTAGAGGTCTGTAATTTTTATCATAGGTACACTTCAACTGTGAGAGATGGAATCTAAAACAAAAATCCAGAAAATCACATTGTATGATTTTTAAATAATTAATTTGCATTTTATTGCATGACATAAGTATTTGATCACCTACCAACCAGTAAGAATTCCGGCTCCCACAGACCTGTTAGTTTTTCTTTAAGAAGCCCTCCTGTTCTCCACTCATTACCTGTATTAACTGTACCTGTTTGAACTTGTTACCTTTATAAAAGACACCTGTCCACACACTCAATCAAACAGACTCCAACCTCTCCACAATGGCCAAGACCAGAGAGCTGTGTAAGGACATCAGGGATAAAATTGTAGACCTGCACAAGGCTGGGATGGGCTACAGGACAATAGGCAAGCAGCTTGGTGAGAAGGCAACAACTGTTGGCGCAATTATTAGAAAATGGAAGAAGTTCAAGATGACGGTCAATCTCCCTCGGTCTGGGGCACCATGCAAGATCTCACCTCGTGGGGCATCAATGATCATGAGGAAGGTGAGGGATCAGCCCAGAACTACACAGCAGGACCTGGCCAATGACCTGAAGAGAGCTGGTACCACAGTCTCAAAGAAAACCATTAGTAACACACTTCGCCGTCATGGATTAAAATCCTGCAGCGCACGCAAGGTCCCCCTGCTCAAGCCAGCGCATGTCCAGGCCCGTCTGAAGTTTGCCAATGACCATCTGGATGATCCAGAGGAGGAATGGGAGAAGGTCATGTGGTCTAATGAGACAAAAATAGAGCTATTTGGTCTAAACTCCACTCGACATGTTTGGAGGAAGAAGAAGGATGAGTACAATCCCAAGAACACCATCCCAACCGTGAAGCATGTAGGTGGAAACATCATTCTTTGGGGATGCTTTTATGCAAAGGGGGCCATGTATCACGAGATCTTGGCCAACAACCTCCTTCCCTCAGTAAGAGCACTGAAGATGGGTCGTGGCTGGGTCTTCCAGCATGACAACGACCCGAAACACACAGCCAGGGCAACTAAGGAGTGGCTCCGTAAGAAGCATCTCAAGGTCCTGGAGTGGCTTAGCCAGTCTCCAGACCTGAACCCAATAGAAAATCTTTAAAGGGAGCTGAAAGTCCGTATAGCCCAGCGACAGCCCCGAAACCTGAAGGATCTGGAGAAGGTCTGTATGGAGGAGTGGGCCAGAATCTCTGCTGCAGTGTGTGCAAACCTGGTCAAGAACTACAGGAAACGTATGATCTCTGTAATTGCAAACAAAGGTTTCTGTACCAAATATTAAGTTCTGCTTTTCTGATTTATCAAATACTTATGTCATGCAATAAAATGCAAATTAATTACTTAAAAATCATACAATGTGATTTTCTGGATTTTTGTTTTAGATTCCGTCACTCACAGTTGAAGAGTACTTATGATAAAAATTACAGACTTCTACATGCTTTGTAAGTGGAAAAACGTGCAAAATCAGCAGTGTATCAAATACTTGTTCTCCCCAATGTAAAATAATATATTAATTGCAAAAAATATATATATTTAAGTATTTTGAGCGTAGGGAGATGCGGTTTGGTGCGTTTTGCTTGTTTCGACTCTCTAATTGGTGACATATTTTGAACAGCATCATGGGTAATGTAGTTTTTCACGACAAATTCCACCGTTACACACTATTATTTTAAAACTGAGTTGAAATCATACGGGCCACCTCTTGGCTCACAGTAAGGATGTCTTTAACTATAAATGATGGTTAAAAATCTATTTCTCTATGGAGAAAATGAATGGAGTTTTTACTTCCAGAACCCAACTGTTGCACTCTATTAGGAAATATCCCACCACTGCATGTCACAATTGACCAATCATAATCAATTATTCCAGAGACCCGTGCAACAATCAGATCTAATAAATAGAGCTCAGACATCATGGTAGAGACAAAGATGAGGTGCAGAGTCCTGGTATCAGATGCTAGTCCATATTTCCACTAGCACACAACATTCCCAGGGGAATTCTGGGTACCATCAACCCCACATGTTGTGTGAAAGATCAAAGAGCAGCATCCGAGCCAGCAGGGCAGCGTGCCAGCATACATGGTGACCTGCCAACCCCAGCTGTTCCTGCCATGCCCACGTCTATCGTGTTCAAACCTGACCTTTTACATAACAAGCTACAGCTTCGTGGGGAGGTCCCTCCTCTCCCTTATGCCAAAAATCTAAATTACATTATAACCCCAGCATGTCATTTTAACCAGTGCATATGACGAATTAGTGTCCGTTTCCTGTTTGGGCTTGTGAAAAATATTGGCTAAAGTAATGCTTGATAGATATATGTTCCTTTTCAGACACAATTCCAATGAAGGCCACCACTCCCCAAGCTTTTGTAGAGGCAGCTGCTGAAAAGCACAACATCTGCAGTCCAGAGAAGCAGCAGGACCCAACCCTACTGCGGCATGTGACCAACTCCTTGGGCTTATTTCACCCCACACAGATAATGCCTGAGTTCTGCCCGCTCTAATGGACACGCGACAATAAGGTCTGAGTAAGAGCAGGGTTATGATTATGACAGTTATTACACTGAGACATGATATCTGTACTTAGTGGTCAACATTTTATTTGATGCCCCTCATTGTTTTCATACCTTTCAATATTCAGCGCTGTCAAGTATGTGGAATCATTCTTTTGAAAGTAACTTTACACACAACTTGAGGGTGCTTAAGACAAGCCTGAACTGACATTGGAATGTGATATTACAAAATAATTTTTATCAGATTTGTTCATTTAACTACATCTGGCAGGAATATTTTACCGAAAAAAAAAAAAAAAGATCCACAGGGAGATAGGACAAATATGTAAACCTATAAGTGGGTTTCTTCAGCTATGAGCACTTTTGGTCCGGTGGGGGGAAGAAATCCCTCTCATTAGTTCTCTTGTCATGATTTCTTTGTAATTCTTAGCACATCTGAAACGATTCAGTGTGATTCTGTGGAAGTAATAAAATGGAACTCCCTGGTTACATTGCTAACATTAGATACATCCTATTTTTGCATTAACATTAATTGATGTACCCTAAATACACATGCATTATTTGAAAATTACAGCTTGATTGAAAAAAGTACACAAAAATATTGGTAACACTTTCAAAAAAGGTTGCATTTGTTAAAAAAATGCATCTAAATAGCCTCTAACATACTTGATTTCAACATTTACAAATGCATTATTAAAATCAAAAGCTGTATCTGTTATACCCGAGGTAACATCAACTAACTATCAGCAGAAATTTGTATTAACTAACGTTAAGAAAGATTAAAAAATACTTTAACAAATGTATTGCTCATTGATAGTTAATGAAAAAGTAATCTGAAAAAGAAAATACTTGTTGGCGATATACAAGCAAATGTAAAATAAAGATTTTTTTTATTATTATTGTTGCTTTATTTTCAACTTTCTCTGCAATCATAATGTTTGTCTTGAAGAGGTAACCGTAACGACAGACACAAATAGATGCTCATTACCATAACTTTTGTTAATGAGCATCAATTTAGCACCTGATGAAAGTATGCGCTCTTACCAAGTTGTGTCAAAACATTTGTTGTGGGTACTTAACTGTTTGTATTTCTTAATTTAATCACTATGATATCATCACAAGGTTATGTTATTGAAGTCTACTCAATGAAGAAACTGACAATACAGGCAAAGAGACACAAAACTGAAGGAAAACAGAATCAGGAATGGGAACTTGACCAATGAATAAGTCACATCAGGGTCAGGAAGTCTCTTTCAAGTCTGTTTGATGTCCATGGGCAGCAAGGGCCTGTGGATATTTGAGAGGGTGAATCTGTATGAATGTGTATATTTTGGAAGGCCCTCTCTTTGATGTCAGTGGGAATTTTTTGGTTTCTAGGTCACCAAGACAGTGGTCAACAGTTATTCCATCCAAGCTGAGAAAAGCATTATTTGAATGTCAGCTGACTATGAAAATAGGAAGATCTGGCTTTGAGTTTGAGGAAGCAAAGCCGCCCCAAAGTCAACAGATCAACTCAGCATGTTTTCAGGAATAGGGCATTCGGCCTGCGCTCTTCTTCCTTTTTAAATTCACCTTCTTTTGCAACAATAACATTTCAGCTGGTCCTTGGAAACATGATGGATTTCCCAGTAGCCTCTAATACTGTGGGACACAAGCAAACTGGGCCGGCGATATGTCTCATTCATGTGAGCCTACACAATTTCCCTGGACTGGAGCAGAAAAACAAGATACACAGCACAGCAATCTTGAGCTGCACTTGATGAATCTGAACATAGACGCATGATGACAGTTCCTGCCATGGGAGTAATTCTTGATCTTGAATGGAGGTTGTGATGCTTGCATGGGGGCTCATGACCTTTATCGTGCTGCCAAAGCCTTACCCATGAGACCTTGCCGCATAATCCATGCCTCATTGCTGGAATAAAGGCCCCTGGGTGGAGTTCATCTGCTCCATCCTATATCTAGATGGAGGTTATGTGGAATATGAACACCAATGGATGATATTTTATTTATTTGCTGAAATACCATGTCATAATGTCAGTGATTAGTTCAAGAACATCTGATCTCAAGAACTAACACTTATTAAGCAACGCTACTTACATTGCACCAACACAACTGTTTAAAGGATTAGTTCACCCAAAAATGAAAATGATCCCATAATTTAGTGCAAAATCTTAAAAAAGTTAATATTCACTCCCATTATAAAGCTTGGAAGAGCCAGGATATTTTTTTTATATATATAACTCTGATTGTGTTTAGCTGAAAGAAGAAAGTAATATACAACTAGGATTGCTTGAGGGTGAGTAAATTATGGGATAATTTTCATTTTTGGGTGAACTAACCCTTTAAATCCAAAAGAGGTACACAAACACAATCCCCCATTAAGGTATGGTCAAATTATCAATATTTAAATGTTTAAAATAATATTTAAATGTCTCTTCTCAATAGCGTTGCCACGCATAAAGAACTGCTCACACAGAAGTCACTTTCAAACAAAGCCGCTTTCTGTTGGTCATTGTGGTGAACTCAAGTGACCAACTTGAAAATGAGAGAAATCTGGGAAACTTTTTTCACCCTCATGCGAAACTCCAGATTGCACAAATTTTACCCGCAAAATTTCACTGAGCAATGGTAAATGCAACTGCACCTTTACTCTCGTTTGGTGAATTGGTCGAAATGGTTTCAGGCCAGAACTCTGCATGCTTGTTTGTTGAGCCCTGACAGCTCTAGCTCCAGTCTGCCACAGGTCACAAATGCGGTAAGGAAAGGCCTAAAGATATACAGCCTGTTATACAGCTTTGGCAAATGTTGTCCCACCAACAAATGCATGAATATTCTTCCTTTCCTGCATGTGCAATTATATAGGGAGATGTTTTATTGCTGGGAATGATGATGTGCCTCACTGACGCTACTGTGCCGGCTGCATATGTTATCTGAAGCCATACACCTAAGTGATGAGCATTTCTTGCTCTCCAGGGGTTTGTTGGATATACCATTTCATTGGCTGCATTGACATCCCAATCTCACTCGTCTAAAGGTCAAAGCAGTAGCAAAAGGATGAGTGACAACCTAAGATTGAATCCTAATGACCAGACCCACCAGAAAGAAGTCAAGCAAATGATTCTGTCCATCAGTGGATGAAGGAGACAGTTGTATATAGAGCAACAGTGATTGCCTACTTTTTTAATCTTCCAGGTTTTGGAAGTATTTTCCAGATTTGTTGTTTTCCATAGGGATTAAAGTCAGCACCAAATGAAATTTCACCCTATTTTCTACATTTCGTATTTTCAATATATGCATCCAAGCTTGTAATTCTTAATTCAAATATAACTCTATTTCTCTGTAACACGACAGACTTGATGTATGCCGGACAAAATTCCACATCTTTCTTACAACACTTATCAACTGCAAGCTCGCATTCAGCCAATCTGCCTCCATCCAATCAATAACTGATGGATAGAATCAAGTCCACGCCCTAAATAATCGATTTCATGTCACAATAGAAGAAAAATACAGAAGTCATTACTTCGGTTACATCACAACTTAAACAAATATTTATCAAAAAGGTCTAAGACATGAACCAAAAGTTCTGAAGTGAATTGCAACTTCACAAACTTTGATTTGAACCATAAAAAAAGTATTTGAAAGTTGGACAAAACTGTACTTAACATTTTTACAAAGGGAAATTAACTACAATCCCATGAAGCACTGGGAATGATGTAATAGAATTAAAAACAATGGAAAAATATACAATAATTGACGTGGGTCAGGTGTGGTGTGGGTCAGACGTCCTTGACTGCTGAGAAAAACTCCAGGAATCTGGTATCAACTTACAGCCACATGCAACTGTCTCGTACAGGGAGACGTGCAGTGACTTTATAGGCTCCATCACACATGCCTGTGAAAAACATCATTAAAGGTGCTTTACATGAACTATAATATACTACAGTAGGGATACTGTATACTAATTTATACTACAAATGATGTACCAAATGTTAATGTATGCGTGTTTCAACTGATGAGATATTAAGCAAGATGCTACATTTTATAAAACAAAGCCAACCTTTTGTTTTTACTGTCCTCTGCAAGAGATTTTTCTATTGATCCAAGAATCCTGAAAAATGTTTTTTTTTTTTTTTTTAATTATGGTTTCCACAAAAATATTAAGTAGCACAACTGTTTTCAACATTTATAATAAGAAATGTTTCTTGAGCACCAAATGTGCCTTACATTTACACCCTGCAAGTTATTGTCAGACTTTCTGGGATATACAGTAAAATCAAGATTTTTAAATGATAAAGTATATTAAAGTATATTTGTAGTGCATCCATCTCCAGACTTTGTCAAAGAAATTTGTGTGACTGTATTTCAAGTTATATTTGGGTCATTGCTGTTATGGAATACCCTTTGAACTGTAATATGCAACAAGACTATGCTTCAGTTGTAATATTTCTATAAAATAGTAGACTTTCAGAAATATACTCTGTTAGGAGCATATTGTTCATTTGTTGTGTACATTAACAGGATTTCTAAGATGATATAAATAAAAAGCTAAGGTTAACCATCACCCAGTGAAGGATTGAAAAGGGGTTGAAGTTTCGATATATATAAAGGTCATTCAGATTTCTGCAAATTGTAACATGATTTAATGATTTAAGAGTGAGACAAACCCACTAATAACTCAAAACATCTGACATACTGATGTTTGTGCCATTGTTTTCCCTCTAAAATGATGTAACTTCCAGGAAGATAGCTCCCTCATTTCCTTTGGGAGAATTTAAGTTATCTATAAAAATTTCTTTAAACTTGACAAAAAAAAAAAAAAAAAATTCTCTGTTCTTTTCTTGTGGTGTGACAATATTCACACAAAAATATTTGATGGCATATGAAAGCATTGAATGATATAATTATTAATTATAAATTAGTTTGTTTTCTTGAGGCCTAAAACATTTACTGGAACGTCATTAGTTATGGCTCCCAGCAGCACTGGTTTCATTTTCTTCTATGGGGTTTCCTTATCTCACAAAGTACTATTTCCCAACTTTACTTCCATGACCAAGTTCAATTACACTATCAAAGACACCTAATCCCCAACACTATGGTTTTCTGAGTGATATGAAACATGACTCCAGCCCTCCGTCCCATTAGAGCCAGTTACTTATGGGACAAAACTCTAACAAACTCACTGCATCATCATAAGCATCCTCATAAAACATTCACACCAGATGAAGCCACGAGAAACCCATCGTCCATTGGCCAGCCAGCAGTCAGCCGAGAACAGGAGAGCCATTACCATTGGCTGATTCCTGACAGTAGCATCTCGACTGGAAGCATGAGTTCCTGTATCGATCCGGAGTCGTCCTCACCTCTGGCAAGGGAAGGGGGATTTTTTTTTTTGTATTGGTAATACGATATGATGAAAAGACTTACCACAAACTCAGATGTGCGCCTTCATAGCCTACTAAACACCAGCAGACAGTGGTTCTCTTGAGCACATTGTTATAAAATGCTTTAATAAATAGTTTGATTTATTTCTAAGAACAAACATAAATTCCACTAAATGAACCAAATAACTTTTTTCAGAGCAATTCTTCTGTACAAAAAAAAAAAGACATCTTAAAAAACAAAATAAAACAGAAAAAAATCAAATAAAAATCTGCTCCAGCTCCACCCCGTTTCCCTTCCATAACGGACATTGAGCTTAACTTGCTTAAATATAATTGTTTACTTGCACTTGAACCAATTCAGTGCAGTAAAAGTTTTAAATGTTTATCATCTTCCCATAACCAAAAAACAAAGTCTTATATTTAACATCACGATGAAAGAAATCAAATCATAGCCAGCCGTTTTCTCAAGTACAAAGGCTTTACAACATAATTGTTCCCTTCATGAAGTTTCGATCCAAACAAACAAAACGAAAAGAAAAAGCAGGAGAAAACATTTGGACATTATTTTGACATATCAGCATCTTTACAAGCAACAAGCAGCATGGACCAAACAGGCCTTGCCAAAAACCATGATTTTATGATCAGCAAGAGAGGAAAGGTGTGGAAAGGGAATAGGGGTCTTCAAGGAGGCGAACACGCGCCACAATACAGCACACGATCGTATAGGTGTCTACTGAAAACAAAAACCAACAACATAATAGGATGATCTCTGATTATATTTCTGTTCTGACTGTGGGACGCTGTATACATCTTACAAAACCTGCCATAACAACTGGCATAAATAAAAGGAATGGTGTAAAAAAAAAAAAAAAAAAAAAAAAAAAACAATAATCATAATATTTAAATCATAATAATAATAATAAAATAATAATAATAATAATAATAAAAAAGTGACTTAAGTTACTAAATTCAAATATACACAGCGACTCCTTTATTATATACACGTATGTACAGATCTCTTGTCTTTGTTTAAACAAATACCTTGATGGTGATATGGGAGCTGCTCTTAAGACCAGCCTCTCTGCTTTGTCGTGATCTATCGGGTCAGGAGACCCTAAAACGGAGGGGCTTGTCTGAAGGCACTTGCGACCGACTCAAAATACTGCAATCCGTTTTGTAAAGAGCGTTCAGCCAAGACGACAGAAAGGACAGAAAAACAAGGCCACTTTATAGGCACTGCAGCCCTCCTCACGGACGACGAGCTCGGTAAGGCAGGCGTGGAAGGAGAACAGATGAACGTTTGAAGGGGGATCCCCCGAAGCCAGCGTCCCCCCCGCACGTGGTCTGCACCGAAATTGGGCCACTCGAAACAAAACCAAAAGCACAGCCATTTGTAAACAACAACATAAAAGTCTTTATATGGTTTCTCTCTCACGTTCCTTATGAGTTCCTCAGTCCTGCACCTATTCCAGCAGTTTTTTTAGTTTTTTCCGAAAACAAAGCGAGGCTTCTCGCCGCCTTCTCATAAAGTAATATAATATGCTTCCTCTGTACATAAAAAAAGGAAAGAAAGAAATTTGCCACTTTATCAGCCTCAAAACATCTCGAAGAAGTCGAAAATAAAAATAACACATGGGGAAAAACTGCAGTCTTTGTTTCTGAGATGGCCTTGGTCTCCTCGTCCTGCTCATCAGAGCTCATACGCAATGTTCTTTGTGCTCTTGGCCGACGGTGGCATTATTGACATTTTTACAGTTGTTATCCTTTGGGCTGAAGCCTGTCCAGTAGGGTGCTTTGAGGGAAGGGCCGCCACTGCCGCTGCTCTGCATGGTGCAGATCAGCCCGTTCTTGGTCCGCGCTTCAGGTTTAGAGTACTTTTGGATGGAACGCTTGCCCCCCTCCATCCCGCACCACTCTTCCACCAGCTCCAGCTCTTCTTCCTCCTCCATCTCCTCCTCATCTTCCCCGCTGTTGCAGGTCCGATCCGGGGAGCCCATGAGCTTGGTGCGCTCATACTGGACGTCCCGGTTGTCTTTGTGCTGCTGCCGCGTCACCGGCCTCAGTGGCTCCCACTGGTTGTTGACGCTCTCCTCCACAGGCACACGCTCCCGCCTCTCACGCTCTTTTCGCCGCTTGCGGGTCCACCACACGCAGACAATGACACAGAAGACCCAGAGAACGCACAAGACAACGCACAGCACGGGCACCAGGTAGTCTGTGTGAAAAGAGAGTCAGTGTCAGACATGACAATCTGGGATTCATGCCAAGGGGGAAAAAAATTTAACAAAAAGAAGAGATCTATGACAAAAAAATGATATTGGTTATTGGCCGATTTATGTCAATTTATCGGCAATGGTCGACAGTGGAGATTTTGATTGGCCAGCATTGGATATTTCATTGCAGACACTCATTCAACCATTTTTTTTAAAATTAATATAATATAATAATATGTCTAATAAAAATATCAATAAACACTAAAATAATTATATATAATAAATGTATAATATATTATAATTATATTAATTAAATGTATAAATTATTTTGGTAACACTTTACAATAAGGTCTCATTTGTAATGTATTAACTAACATGAACTAACAATGAGCAATATGTTTGTTACAGTATTTATTAACCTGTTAATGTTAGTTAATAAAAATAGTCGTTCATTGTTTGTTCACAGTGCATTAACTAATGTTAACAAATACAACTTTTGATTTTAATGATGCATTACTAAATGTGGAAATTAACTATGATTAATAAATGCTGTAGAAGTATTGTTCATTCTTATTTTGTTTTAATTAAAGTAGTTAACTCAGGTTAACAAATTAACCTTATTGTAAAGTGTTACCGTTATTTTTAAGATCAAAATCCACTTAAACATTAATGTTCTACTGAAAAAAAAAATTATATATATTTTTTTAATTAGACAAAATAGTACATGTTTTTTTTTATTTTATTTTTTTATTTAGCCACTTTCATGTTATCAGCCAAAAGGTTAAACAGAAATAACTGTTATGGGCCAGAACTTTAAAAAAACAGAACCAAATAAGAGAAAAAAGTTTGTAAAGTTGTTTCAATACCCTTAATTTACAAATACACATTGATGTAATTTGTTTCAACCCATTTATAATTGCCTCAACCTAAAAAAAAACTTTTCAGACATCATTAATTTTGTCCCATCATTCTCTTTAATGTATTGGCTGAGGTGATGACTGTGGAGGAGTTGAATGACTGTCACACAGGTTTAATGGCTTCCTGCCCACAACTGTTGGATCCTCTGAGCCTCTCAGTACCCTTTCCTCCTGTGACTCACAAAGACTGCACTAATTGATGGAGATGGGGAATTGACACTCGGTCGGGAGTTGAAGGCTAGCTTTAGCCTTGAGGCCAGTTGGCCCCTGTTCCACTCACCCACTGGCTGGGACATGACTGGCATTTCCACTTTGACCTCGATGACGGCAAGCATGACGGTGCTGTTGTGACGCTTGGACAGCATGCTGACTATGGTACTAGCAGCCTCCTGGATCTGACTGTGATTAGGCTGCTCATCCTGCTGGAACGACTGCAGGAGAAATAATGGGGGTTATATGTGTATCCCAAACATGTAGATGAATATGGAAGCACAGATTCCAAGAAAAAACTAAACAAAAAAACACCTACAAAGAATATGGAATTATTCACTAAAGTGTGAGGTTTTGGGGCTCTGCTGCGTTGCCACTGAAAATCCTATAAATGTTGATCTTCTACATCCAATTTTATGTCTTGTAAACTTGGTTTGGTTTTCTGTGAAGTTTTCTCCATTGTTGCTGAAAATTCCGCTGATTTGTCACCAAGAAAATGTTTAAGCTAGCAAACATAGATGAAGTTTTATCAGATTTAAGGAAAATTTTTCTTTTAATAGTTGAAAGCATCAGTGAAAGAAAGTTAAACTATAATCCAACCAGTAATATTTTGCAACGCATGTATAATTTTCCAGAAAATTGAATTTGATTTTTTTGTAAAACATGCTGCATATGGTCAGAGTTCATATAGTAAAAAATGTCTGTGAATGGATCAGACACTACTTTACATGCATCTCTAGAAGAAAATTGAAAATAAGTTAAAAATCCAAGGAGTATAGAGTATACAACTAATAAAAAGCACACCGATCCATCACGTTTACATCATACAAGTATTGCGGTACAGAACCAAAAAAAAAAAAAAAAAAATAGATTTGATATCAACTTATGACGATGCGCTCAGCAAAATAACTAAAGTGAGAGCAGTCTTTATTAAAAAAAGCAGTTGTCGACTCAATCATTTCAACTCCATTCTGTTGTCAACATGCAAAAACCTGCAGCTGTTCAAAGTTCCTGCCTACAGGTTCCATTTTAATGAGTCAGGACACTTAAAAACGGGCCTTCGGTTAGTGACTTGTTACAACACCGCAGGGATTTAGTGTAATCTGACTGAGTATAAAGGATGCATTTGTAGGTAACCACTATTTGTAAGTAACTTCCGTGAGGCAGAATGTTTCATTGAACGCAGGAAATGTGGCTTCAAATTACACAAAACTTGCCTGGCAGCACAAAGATATTCATTTTCATATCATTACCCAAGTATGGAGTTTTTGTTATCTCAAGAGATTATTTCAAGCTTATTTGGTTTTGCAAGCTTTTTTTTTTTTTTGTCTAAAGACAATAGTGTAGATCCTAAGGCTAAGTGTAAGATGTGCTGGAGCCCGGTTCCAGTGCTCTCTGTGTGGGTGGAGGGAATACTGCAATGCAGTACGGCCCGCTGCTGGTCAGTCAACTGAATCTCATTACAATATAATGGGTTGGTTTGAAGAGGGGGCCGGTTGGTATTGCTCTGGGCATCCGGGCATTTCAAGGAACCGCACTCGACTGGGTGAGGAAATCAAATTTGCATCCATTAACAGAACTGTGCAACGAATATCCAGGACCCCTATGGTTTTGACTTTCTATTCCACTGATAACAGATATTAGGGGCCCACACAACACCGCTGTGTGAAGGGTATAGACGTGCAGAGGACTCATGAATATAAAATGTGTGAGTATAGAAAGCGCTCCCTATGTGCACAAAAAGTGAGTCTTCAAAATGTACTTACGATGGCCACCTCTACTGCGTCCTGGTTTTTGTAGGAGAGGTCACAAAGAACCAACAGCGTGTGATCTTTTGCCAGGCTCCGCGTGGCAGGCATATACCTCAGCTCTGAGCAGACATTCTCCACTGTTGTTCCCTAGAAGGTACACGGTGTATTTAGACCAATACTTAAGAAACAGCACTATTCTGGATCATAATGTAATTACGTTAAGAGGACCAAATACATCATTGACATGTCAGAGAAAAAGGTATGAAATAACATTACCATTTTATGGACAAACTGTCCTGGTAATACAACATTTTTATTGGACATATATCATGGATTTTGTACAGATTACTGGGTCAAGTCAAGACAAGTCATCTTCATTTATATAGCGCTTTTAACAATGTAGATGGTTCCAAAGCGGCTTTGCAGTGATAATAGGAAAATAAAAAAACAGAGATTGTTTTGGCTTTATAGCAGCTCTAGAATAATGTTATTATCCAGCTAAAGTTAGTTTTGATTGATTCACTTCCATCGCAACGATCATTAGTTATTAACTTAGAGGCCGCTAAAGTTCTTTCTGCGCAAACTTCAAAAACGTGAACCAGTGAGAACGTTGATGGCGTGCACATGCGTATTATGAGTTCAGTCTATAGGTATGCGCGTTTAAATATATGTGCGCAGGCTTGTAGTCCTTCCCTACAAATCAACCCTCAACAAACTACTTGTCTGGCCTTAAAATTTAAAATACAGAATTTGTATTGCTTCCGCGAAGCCATGCGAACCGGAATTATCCCGACAACGCTTTATCTGTAGAGAGAGAAGGGTTGGTAAGAATTTTTATGTTTTTGAAAGAAGTCTCTTATGTTCACCAAGGCTGCATTTATTTGATCAAAAATGTTATATTTGAAAATTGTATTCATTTAAAACGACATTTCTGTATTGTTACATTTTGAAATGCAATTTATTCCTGTGATGGTAAAGTTGAATTTTCAGAATCAAATTTCAGTGTTGCATGATCCTTCAGACAATGGCACTAACCAAGTATTATTACCAAGTTTTCAGACGTTTTTATCAAATCTCAATGACAATGCCATGGAACTACCATCTGAAACCAACCCTATGCCACGGTACCATCATAGGGCTTTTGTGTAAGGAAACAAAACACCAACTTGCTACGTGAATACTTACTGTGGGTAGTTTGTCCCTGTTGAATATAAGGGTGATGCGAGCACAGCTCTTGTCCAGATAGACTGAGTTGGGCTCACATTTGGTTTGGAGGGTTGGGGTGGCTTCAGGGCTTGAGCAAAAACCCCACTGGTGGCAAGGGGGAGAGAGGCACGTCAGGAAGTTGTGCTCCAGGCATTCACGACCTCCTGGACAGGAGTGAAGCTCTCGCCCTGGCGTCCCTGGCAACAGGCAAGGCTGCCGGCCACAGACCACCTGAGAAAGAGGGTCATGAACACATTCATTCATTCATTCATTTATTCATTCATATAAATAAAAAGAGAAAAAAGAAAAACACTTGTTCTTCAGACACTTACCTTGGTGCACTCCACTTTGCCGTTGACACATTGACAAGTGTTGCATTCTTCCTCCCAGCGGCTGCCATGCGGAAACTGAAGTCCAGCATAGTGACACGTCTTCCCAATGCCAATAACTGCGCCACAACACAAACACAAACACCGTAAGACTGGGGCCAATTCTAATTTAGGAGCAGATCCCTTTCCTCTCTGGAATGATCCAAGTCACATGATGCCAGGTCAGTGCTCCACGCAGACACCGCCAGCCTTTCATGTTGTTCACTCCTTAGGAACCATACTCCGCGTTTAGCTTTTTGTTAGCTTTTAGCTCATCTACACTCTAGTGCAGGGTTCACCAATCTCGGTCCTGGAGGGCCACTGTCCTGCAGAGTTTAGCTCCAACACACCTGTTTGAAAGTTTCTAGTATGCCTAGTGAGACCTTGATTAGCTGGTTCAGGTGTGTTTAATTGGGGTTGGAGCTAAACTCTGCAGGACAGCGGCCCTCCAGGACCGAGATTGGTGAACCCTGCTCTAGTGTACTAGTGTGTGAGAATTGGCTGCTGATAATTCAGCTTTGATTTGCTGGGATAAATTACATTTTAAAATAGAAAACAGTTACTTTAAATGGTAATTGTATTTTAGATCAAATAAATGCAGCCTTGGCGAGCAAAAGAGACTTCTTTCAAAAAATATTAAAAATCTTACAGACCCCAAACTTTTGAACAGTTGTGTGTATATATATATACATATATATATATAACATTTTCCAAGAAAATTGACAAAAAATATTGACGACTCACTAGAGAGATTTTTGTCCAATTAAACGCTCTCTAGAGTGAGAATATTCCACCTGCCTCCAATTAGCAAATATAAATAATGATCATGGAGCCTTTTTGAGCCTTTCAACATCAATGCAAAAGTCAATCGATTTCTTGGGGTATTTAAGGTCCATTTCTCAATATGGACAAGCTGAGAGATAAGGGAAAAGAGATTGATTGTTTCAATGATTACACAATAACTCTTACACTCTTGGCATTGAGGACCGGTGCGACCGAGTGGGCAGACACATCGGAAGCCATTGATCTCATCCACACAGGTGGCACCGTAGGCGCATGGTGATGACTGGCACTCATCAATGTCTGGTGAAGCAGAGAAAATATACATTCATCAATACAGCTACTGCCTTGGAAGATGTGGTTGGGAAAACTGCCATTTGAAGTCAATACACATTTATAAAGCACCAGGACCACGGCTGCACCTCAGAAAATGAGGCCGGGAAATGCATGGAATCTTTAAGGAGTATTTTCTATGTCAGAGCCATCAATAGACACAAGGAGAGGAATTTTTTTCCACTGGTTGAATAATTTATCTCCTCTGTCTGTCTGAGAGCCAGGGCTAACCTTTAACCCCAAAAGAGGTCAAAGGGCACTAGATGCTCGGTAATCCTCCAACACCCTCTTTCTATACATCCCCATTCTTTCCTCCTCGAGATACTCACTGATACGGCAGTCGGGGCCAGCGAATCCAGGGGCGCATTCACAGCGGAACCAGTTCACCCCGTCCACACAGATCCCTCCATTGTAGCTGCAAGAAGATGTGAGAACAATGAGGTTATTGGCTGAAAGAGACACCTTCACCCCAGTGATTGACATAATACTTCCAACATACATGCGTGGAAGGGGAAAGGCAGGAAAAACGGGGGAAGAGAAGACATGGACGAAGAGGGATGCGAGAGTGCCTCACTGCGTTTATCAATACTAGCACCTTTCAGATGCAAATCCCCCCAGTGGCTCCTTGCTGGGATCCCCACCCCCTACTCCCACCCCAACTCCCAAATCCCTTGCTCCCAGGTCAGCGATGAAGAAAGGCAAAAGGACAGAGTGGACTGGGAGAAAAAGAGCCTGTCCATCCCCTCCTCCCCTCACCGCTGGGGGTGCTCTTTTAGGGCCATCGGCTCTATTGTGTTCCCCATTAAAACCAGCCCAGGGTCTCCTGAGATGTCGGATTTAGGGGTGATTTAGGGACATCTTCTCCCGTCTTTACAACCAGCGTCCTCCCTTGAACCCCCCCCCCCCCCCCCCCCCCTCGGTGCATCCGCTCAGAGAATGGGAGTTAGCAGGGCAGGAACAACATGGTGGAATAGGGCAGAAAGCCATGTAAGAAGGGTTATTCCAAGCTGTCTATGTTGTACAGGGAAGGGGAGGGTCGGCACAAACAGGCGGCCTCAGGCAGCATAGAGTAAACAAGAGGGGGAACAACTGCAGAGCCACATAGGTCTTCTTACCAGGGGTGAGGGTTGCAGTCGTTGATGTCTGCAAGGAACCAGAAGAGAGGAAGAAAGAGTCAATGCGAGACATTTGCGCATCGATCGAATGTAATTTAACACTTTTGCTTATGATGCTTTTGCTTTTGATTGTGATGTTTGCTTTCACTGGTATGCAGACATGCACTGGCAGCTAAAATGCGAATGGGGGAATTCACTCACTCTGAGCGCAGGTGGGCCCCTCCCAGCCATCTTTACAGATGCAGGTGAACGTGTCACCACCACCCACGCACGTTCCTCCGTTCAGGCAGGGGCTGGACGCGCAAGTGCTGTTCTTTGCTGAAGCAGAAAAACGAAATAGAAAGTTACAGGAAGTGAACCTTTCTTCAGACCTTTAGATCTCAAACTAGGGTCCCCCAGGGGTCTATCGCCAATTGCTAGGGGTCTGCAGAAAAGATCAGAATATGTTTCTAAATAAATAAACTTAATAAATAAAATTAATTAATTTTCTGTATATCCATTTTTTTTTTTGATTTTTTGATTCTCAACTAAAATTACATTATTAATTAAAAATTGCATTCATGCATTCATTCTGTTCAAATAAGCAACCAAGATACAATATAAAAACTAAAAATAAGACAACTCTTGTTAAGAATGCAGGAAGTATTTGGGGACAAACATTTATTTATTTGGAGAAATATTTCGGATTCATTTCTGTATAGGCATTTTCAAAAAAAATTATTGAAAACATTTTTAAGCTCTAAACTAAATTAAGAGGTAAAAAAAAAGACACATGGAGGACCATTTATATAAATTACATCAGCAACCACAATACAATATAACACAATTTATAAAGAGTGTTGCAGGATTGCAAAGTTGATTGAGAGTATTAAGAGAGACTGATTTGATTATATAATATGTGAGGGGAGTCTATGAATAGTTTAAGCTATTCACGGCTATGAAAGGCATTTTTGGTTCAGAAAGTTGAGAAACCCTGCTGTGCATGAAGCGAGTATAAAAACTGCACTGATTCACAGAGGTGTACTCACCTGTGTTGCATGTACTCCCTCCCCATCCAGAAAGGCAGGCACAGCGGAAAGTGTCTCCGTGGTCATAGCAGGTCCCTCCATTACTGCATGTGGTGGCATCACATTGACTTTCACCTAAAAAGACACAAAATAACTCCAAATATTACCAGTCAGTTCAACGGTCACATCGTATAGCTTAACATATGCAGTTAAGCTATACAATAGGAAAAAAGTACTTTGACATAAAACAGGGAGATGTAACTTACGTGAATGACATGTCTTTCCTTTCCAGCCATTGGCACATTCACAGTAGAAGTCGTTGACCAGGTCCACACAGTGACCGCCATTCTTACAAGGGCTCCGACTGCACTCGTTCACATCTGAGTGCAGAAATGCAAGTACAAAAGGTAAGACTCTGAATGTAAAGAAGGTCGAGATGAACAGGAAGATGAAGACAGACACTCACTGAGGTTACAGAGGTCACCCTCCCAGCCATCCGAACAGAAACACTGGAAAGAGCTGATCCCGTCGATACAGGTGCCTCCGTTTCGACACGGGTTGCTCACACAGTCATTTATATCTGGGTAGTCGATATATAACATTTTCATGAACATCAAGATTTTAGGATAAAATAACAAAATGGTGCTCAAAAGACTACACTAAACATCAGGAGTTCAAAATGTAATTTAAACATTGAAATAAAGCATTTTAGGGTTTAAACGAAATTAAATGAAACCTTATGATGTACAATAAATAAGAAACATTTATGATTCTGATGATCTGATATTTATGATCTGATGATCATCATCCGGTTAGACAAACATCTTAAGAGCTGCTGTCATTACAGCAAATGGGTGACAAACCAAATACTAATACATTCTCAAATTAATGTACATTTTTCAGTTACATTTTCATTTATATATGCTGATAATATAATTTGGAACAAACTAACGTTTTAAAATAAAAAAGTATTTTCACAAGTGATTTTTGATTCTCACTATAATTCTCACAATTGTCTCAATTTCTTTTTTAAGCATTTTATTAATAACACTTAATTTTTGTATAATATTTATTATATTATTTATGACATTATATTAATGCTTAATTGGCCCAGAAGTACCTATGACAAATGACTAATATGAGCTTAATTATATTACCCATCTGCCATCTACTATGTAAGGATAAACTAAATTGATGAAGAAGTGAACAAACGAGGAGGAATGGATTATGGTTCAAAAGTGAAAACGATGAAACTGTAGGGATGACTCACTCTCGTGGCAGTAGGCTCCTGTAAAGCCAAGCTCACAGGTGCAGGTGAAGTTGCCGCCTGGCAGGCTGATACAGCGGCCACGAGGACCACACACATTAGAGTTGATGTGTCTCACACCCACATCTGAGCTGTTACTCGCCACAGCAATCGTACAGCTGTCAATCACTGAGAATGAAAAAAAAAAAAACCAAGCGGGAATAAGATCACATTGAACACATGAACTATTGCGCACTATTTTTCAATTGATGATCAATGTACACATGCAGATAGACATCTTTGGCTGTTGCATCTTGGTTAGCAGGAGAACAGGACGGGCAGTACCTTGGCAAGGAGTTGTCTTGCAGTGGTCCTTGCGGTTTTCACAGGACTTGCCCTCATAGTCTTCAGGACAGGCACAGTAGAAGTCACCCGGCAGGCTGTAGCACGAAGCCTTATTCTCACAAGGGTTCGACTCACAGGGGTTTGAGTGAGACAGACTCTCCACCTTCAAACGAGATAGGGAGATTGAGTTAGTGAATTAGTGAGTTAGGCCTAAGCTTTTTAAGTCCAGTCCTCTTAAACTAGAGATAAACAGTCAGGTAAGCTATGGAAGGCTCCCATAAGCCTAAAGCTAGCAAGACAGCACCATTACAATCACACAAGAGACCAATCAAAACAAACTGTGCAGCTAAATTTAGACATCCTTCCGCTCTTACCGAGCATATTCAACTGGGACGAGGAACACTTTTGCACATCTAGTTCTCCTACCTCGACATGGCCTTGTTCTGGTAAATAGTCTTAGAAAGGAATCTTTCCCACAGAAACTCATAATACTTACTATATTCTATTGATATGTTCATGTTTAACTGCACAAATGGATTTCCAAATATACCACGTAATTAATTAATATGAACTTAATTATACAATTATTCAAATAATCTTTACTATAAATTACAACTTCACACTCATATAAATTGCTTTATAATTTGAAGTAATAATAATTGCTTTAATAATGTAGAATTAAGCTAATAAGACAAAAAGTGGCTTTAGAAATGGCTTTTTTTGACCATAAGTCTACCACTGGCCTACAGTCCACAGCAATCCATCATTTTGCAACTGAGTTTGTCAATCAGTCTGAGGTAGACTTAGGACACGTTCACATGTTCTGCGCTATTTGTTAACTACAGTCTAGGATGACATGCAGACGGACGTCTCTGCCCATTGCATCATGTCTCTTGCCATGAGTGCCACATTTTTAGAATGCTGTGTCAAATTCTCTATGGGCCAAGGGGCAAGATTAAATGCATTGTTTGTTTGTTTTAATGTTCTAAATTAATGTATTACAGTGTATAATATAATATAATATACTATACTCAACTACAAACTGTTCCCATAATGTTTACTAATTAATGTAGGTTTCTGCAGCTTTCCAAAACCTTCTCAATGTCCCCACCATTTTTTCTCAAAAAAGCCTTTCCTAGCGATGATCCTCAGGGGAATTTTAACAACCTTTCTTAAGTACACATCATGCCAGCTGCCATGTAAGGTGTTAGTTCAGACTATAATGCTGTTCTCCAAGTCTGCTGAATTTATTTTAGTAGGGATATACATTGTATATACTGGAAGCCGAAGGCCTGCACAGAGCACTTTTTCACAGGCAGCGATGTAAGAGGAATGTCTGCAAACGAGACTATCAAACAGAGCTACATAAAACTGCTAGAGCAGACAGATATAAGAGATAATCATCCATCTGTACTGGATCTGAAGAACAACCCAGTTGGACACGTTTCAAACAGTTGTATGTTGGCGGGCAAAATTGGTTGACACATACCGGTAATTAAAAAATATATATATATGTAGGCGAATATCCCAAGCAAACAGGTCTCAGAACATTTTGGATAGTGGTTTGCGTATTTAACTAGGCCTACATATAAATGTGGTAAATCACAGCTTTATTGTAATGACTTTTTTAGTTCAGTTAAACGGATTTGATCCCATACTAAAACATGTCTGATTCTGTGTCAATACTGGACCAAGGCTTTATATGTGGCCTTATGTGCACCTGCATGGAAAATAGTCCCACCAGATCAAAACCTTTTCCTAGTATAGGCTTGCTTCTCCAACAGACTGCAGACGGTATGGTCTAATGTAAGCGCATGGCACGCTAGGCATGAATATAACGTAAAAATCAAGGCCTTCTCTTTCCCGGGCTGATTGTGGGCAAGCGGCCAGGAGGCCAAGAGAAGAGTTGCCTCATTCACTACAGCTTATTTTTAGTGTACAGGGTAAGATGAGACTGGCTCAGGACCAGCTTCCAGCAACTCTATGGAAGTCCATCTTTAGCCTGCCACTAGACTAACACTGGCTCCAAAACAGCAATGATGGCCACATGAAAAAAATACTCCCGCCCTCCACCCAAACCCTGCTCTAGTTACCCTGGCGCACCTGTGGCCAAATAGCAGGCTTGATCTGCCTTACACCAAGGCTTTAATAACACACATGCAATGGTGGGCAAAGTATGAATGGAGAAGTGACACCATCTGCATTACTAAATGCCATCAATTAATCAAGACCAAGCCCCACAATTTCCATTTACTGATCATTGAAAGAGATATGATGAAGATCTTATAAACCTACCCCGAACCTGACTAAAATTGCTCTCATTTCCTATCTTGCTAATCTACTACATTTAATATAAATAAAAAAAAAAAATGGCAAAATGGCCAAAAATCGGAGCACAAAACAAATATATCAGCATAAAATAAAATCCAAGACAAAAAGCTTACTGTAGAAAACTGTTTAGCAATGTCTTTAACACTATAAACAGTAAAGATTCTCACCTCACAGAGCGTCCCTGCATAGTTTGAAGGGCATTCACAAACAAAGCTGTCCAGAATGACATGGCAGCGGCCACCGTTTTGACACGGACCGCTGGCACATTTGTTCCTTGAGACTTCACAGTGCAAGCCCACGAAGCCTGGAGGGCACTGACAGTGGTAACCTCCATGAACCAGCTCCTGCACAGACACAAATAACAGGACACTTAATAATGAATACAATTAACTGAGATGCTAAAGTAAACCAGGAATTGTTTTGAATCTTAAAGGTTATACCTTGCAAGTTGCTCCATTCTGGCACTGTCCGTGGCATCCATTGAGATCTAGAGTCATGGGCAAAGTAAATGAAGCAATTAATCAATGGCTAAATGGAGGAAATCAGGACAGCAGTTAGGAAAGGCTGAAGACATGCAATTAACTCGAATTAGATGAGCTCTGTAAGTGTGCTGAAGATGGAAATGTTAGTTCAATCAACACAAACGTGAGGTAAAGCCAATGACCCAGCATGCAACAGTAGGTGAAGCCTAAGACAAAATATACAGTGTGCAGAACCCCAAAGGGTATCAAGTGTCCAAAGAGGAAAGCCTGGCCGCCACCATAGAGTATGTGTTCAAAGATGAGGGAAAGGACAGGAGAGGAGCATTAGGAGATACTGACTGATGTCACAGTTCTGTCCGGCCCATCCTTGAAAGCAGTCACAGTGATATCCACCAATCATGTTTTTGCAAGAGTGAGCATTTACACAAGGCTTCCACATACACTCATTTGCATCTGAAAAATTGAGGGACAGAAATAGTTGGGAGATTTTTGTAGACAATTGGTAGATTGAAGAGGAGATGGGAAGTGTAGAGTAGCAAGAGAGAGGCAGAGAAATCTGAGATCTTATTGTGTAACCCCACCACCATTAAGCCCATTGAAAAGTCTGTTGGCTTGAAACTCTAACAGTCACAACGATGCCAGTCTACTTGACTTCCTGATCAATGACCATTACACAGCAAAAAAAAAACAAAAAAAAAACACAACAACAACAACTTTAATCAGTATATTTAGATTGTGTTCTATTAAAACACTCTTAAAAAACACATTTTACTTGAAAAGCACAAATAGACATTATGATTTAAATTACCTTAATTATAGCATATATAAAAATATTTACCTTAATTATAGCATATATAAAAATATTTAAGAATTATGTACTTATTTAAAAGTTCTCACACCACCAAAGCTGCATTTATTTGATCAAAAATACAGTAAAAGCAGTAATACTATATTATTACAATTTAAAATAACTTTTCTATTTTTACATTGCATTTTAATATTAAAATGTAATTCATTCCTGTGATGGCGAAGCTGAATTTTCAGCATCATTAGCATCATATCTTCAGTGTCACTTGAGTCTAATATGCTGATTTGCATTTCTTATTATTATCAATGTTGGAAAACTGTTGTTCTGCTCAATGTTTTTGTGGAAACCATGATATATTTTTTTTTATTCTTTGATACAAGTTCAAAAGAACAGCATTTATCTGAAATAAAAATATATTTAACATTATACATTTCTTTACTGTCACTTTTAATCAATTTAATTCTTTTCTTTAAAAAAAAATCTGACTGACCCCAAACCTTTGAAACATTCTATGAAAGCAATTCTAGGTATTTTTACCACTTTTACTCTTTACTCTAAAACACATATATACACACATATACATACATACATACATATATATATATATATATAAAAAATTGTAAACTAAGGGTCCACTCGTAATCAGCCCTCCTTCTGCTCGTCTCTCCCCAATTAGCCTACAGCAGGTGACCAGCCGGTTCAGGGGGCTATGACTCTTTTGACTTTGCCATGAAAAAAACTAGTGCTTATTAGGTGTTTAAATATTCATCAGGGGCCCCTAGTGAAGTCCGCTCCACTCCCCTGCGCACCTGTCCTCTGAGAAACACGACTCCCCACTGTGCTCAGGCCTGGCTCTTGTGAGAGAAACCCAAGCTGGAGGCTAAGGTTCGAAGCGTAAGACGAGCAGACCAACTCCTGTTCCCACCCCACGCTTGTTTACAGGTCACAATCCACTTCCTTTCACATTCATCACTTCCCCTGACAAGAGCTGCACACTATTGTGAGCAGAAGGATGATGGAAAATCCTGTGGCGCCTGCGATGTCGGCGATGGGCCATCTGATCTAGCCTTAGATCCAGGTCTAAGGCTGGCCCTCCTTGTAACATATGCATATATAACTGTCTTACAAGCAACAAGGATCAGGTTGCCGCTATTACCAGTTTCTCATGTAGACTAATCAAATCACTTGTCTTGTTTTGCCTAAAAAACATGCAGGCTTGTATAAAGTGCATGCAATTGAGATCTAACACACCATATTCAACCATTCGGATGCAAAATGGATCGATTTTTAACGAATGGCAAAGAAAAAAAATGAATAATATGGCGTGAGTGGAGGGTCCAATGAATAGTATATTAAAACCGTGCATGAATGCTGTAGTTCAAAACACGCTTGCAATAAAGGCGGATCTCAAACGTACCGATTTGACAGGTCTTCCCAACCCACTGAGGAGGGCAGACACACTCAAAGCCATTTTCCAGGTCGATACATGTTCCGCCTTGCGCACACGGGCTGGAGGCACATTCATCCATGTCTGCAACATCAACACAAAATCATGTCACATTCTGTAGATATGAAAAATTCTAAACTGAAACTATGCTTTAAAAAAGCTTCTTGCGATCATACTGAGATATTATTGGATATGCATCATATAATATTATGGGATGTTTTCAGTTTTATCCATATAAACATTCAAACTGGACAATTTTACACCCAGCATGGTGTATGACAAGGGGTTATTCAATGCCCACTACACACACACACACACACACACGAATTGTTAAAATTTTCACAGCAAAATTAAAAGAAAAAAAATTCCAACAGCAAGCTGAAAACTATATTAAGCACTCCAAAGTGTATAATATATACACAGTTTGATGATTCCTATGTCACCAAGGTGTAACTTTAGGTCCTAATTCAACTGACGTACAGTCACATGAGTTTAAGTGTGTTTTACAATAGCTTCACACATACAGTCATATTTTTCATATATTATTGTTTTATAAGACTTATGTTACTGTGCGTAATGTGAAGCTGTGTTTGCAGACTTTGCACTGATACTAGACATAATTATTTTGTTATTATTAATGTTATCTTCTGGTTTGCATCCATAAAATATAATATAATATAATATAATATAATATAATATAATATAATATAATATAATATAATATAATATAATATAATATAATATAATATAATATAATATAGTGATGGTAGAGTTGGAGAAAAGGCGGGAGAGAGTGTCAGTCCGTTCATCAGAGAGAGCTTTTCTTTATGCAAGACAGTAAAGCGATTATAGCTTGATATAATCCAGATCGCCAGATTAGCTGCTATTAGAGCACAAATCATTACAGTTTTAATACGTGCACAAAAGGCACAAAGAACCGAGCAGCAGCTATTTGAAATTTGGAAGAAAATGGGAGGAAACAAAAACAAGAGAAATTCCTCCCTCCTTTCTTCTCCCTTTAGCCTTATACATATATTGTGGTGAATGGGGTGGAGCGGGGTGTGTAAAAGGGTCAGACAGGCAAGTGAAGAGGGAAAGGTGGGGGAAAAATCTTTATGGGTGAAATGGTGTGGTGGGGTAGGGGGGTTGCCCAAATTCCAGCAGGGACCCTGCTGTTGCTATGACGATGGAAACACAGCCCCATATGTGCGATGGAGGAAACAGAGGAGGTAGAATGTGGAGGGAGTGATGAAGAGTGTGAGAAATACCAATAATTAAAACACTGGGTATCCTAGAAGTGAGAAACACATTTGCAACTGATCAAATTTGAGCTCTGTGGCGCTAAAAGAGGGATGCTTTGAGGAGCTGGAGGGGTGGAGAATGAAGGGAAGACCATGACACACTGCATTCACAATTTGTGAAGCCAAATGCTGGTTCAAAGTGAAGACAGATTATGCAAATCCCCCCTGTCTCAGTGATGGGTATCACCAGACTCTAATCCGGGACCAGTAAGAGCTCAAGCTCTGCTCGCCATGCAAAGGGACCCCGCTGTGCTGCCAAGATCCAGGACCGGCTTCCCTTGCCATATACCTGACACATCCCAGCATGACAAGCAGCCAAGCGGCACACTGGCCACAGCATCTGGACAGAGCCAGCAACTGGATGTTGGGGAGGGGACGGGTGTCTGTGCTCTTGTCTAGGTCTATAACTAGGTCTCCAGACAGAACAGATCGGGCCATGGAGAAAGTCAGAGAGGAAAGTGCACGAAAGATTTACATACCTTTAGCACAAGTGGGTCCCTCCCAGCCTGGTGGACACTGGCATTCAAATCCAGTTGGGACTTCGTGACACGTGCCTCCATTCGCACAGGGGTTGGATACACAAGCATGTTCGGCTGCAAAAACACAATGGTATGTGCCATTAATATAGACAGATATATCTCATATACGGCACACCAACTGGCACAGCTTCAATCATCCAGCCTTGGGTGAGAAATATTATCTATCCATTCATCTATTTATGCATCCACTTATACACCCATCCATCCATGCATCCATCCATCCATTCATTTATTTATCCATCCTTGCATCCATTTATCCATCCATCCCTCTATTTACCAATCCATTAATTCATCCATCCATGTAATCCATTTATCCATACATACATTCACATACATACAAACATCCCTTCTTTTATCCATCTATTCATTCTTTTATCCATCCATCCACCCATCCATTCATCCCTTTTTTTACCCATTCATCCCTTTTTACCCATCCATCTATCCAGCCATACCTTCTTTTACCCATCCATCCATCCATCCATCCATTCTTTAACCCATCCATCCATACTTTTATCCATCCAGAAAGCCCTTGTTTTATTCATCCATCAATTCATCTATCCCTTCTATCAATCAATCCCTTCTTTTATCCATCCATCCAATCAACCCCTTTTTATCCATCCAGCCAGCCCTTCTTTTATTCATCCATCAATTCATCCATCCCTTCTATCAATCCATCCAACCCTTCTTTTATCCATCCATTCACCTATCCTTGAATCAACTCCTTTTTATCCATTCAGCCATTCCTTCATTCCTTCTTTTATCAATCCACCCACCCATCCATCCCTCCTTTTATCAATCCATCCATGCACCCTCCCATCCCATCCATCCATCCAGCCAGCACTTTCATATACCAAATTCCCCATCCATCTGTAAAGACTTACCAATTTCACAGTTCTTGCCAGAGTATCCTTCAGGACAGGCACAGTTATATTCATCCGGTTCAGAGTTCATGCAAGTCCCGCCATTGACGCAGGGATGGTGTGTGCCGCAGTAGTTCAGATCTTCAAGGACACATAAAAACAATGAACTAGGGTACTTCTTGAGACTATGGGGGAAGGAATACTAACAATGAATTCTGATTTTTTTTTTAAGCCTGCTAACATTTGCTCTTTGAATGACTACAGTTGGCAAACTTTTGCTGGACTCCCAGCAGACCTTGTAAGGCGAGGCTATGCACATAAAAGCTGGTAAATAAATAAAGAGAACTGTAGGCACATCTCAGCTGCTTCTCATTCCTAACAACCTTCCAGGACGCACGCTGACCAACAGATCAGATATCCGAGCGCCACTCCAATCACAACCACAATATCCAAAGTGTGTGTTTGTGCGTGCATTGTCACATGATGCACAGCCTGTGCTGACATCGCAGCCAACAAACCAGCTCAGTGTAAGATGATGTAGTTCCAAATTCATTCTGATCTACTGCTGACCATTTTATGGGTCAATTCCAGGTTGACCTCAATTTCTCAAAACTAACTAGGCCAAATCATCAGCATCAGCGTGTGTGATGCATTTAGGACCCTTACCTTTATCGCACAGGAGGCCACCCCAGTTCTTGTCGCAAGTGCACTGCCAGGGTATAACACAGGTCCCGTGCAAGCAGCCAGGGTAAGGCAGACACTCGTCACAGAACTGGCCCTGCCAGCCGTAGTTGCACCTGAAAACCACATACGCGTGTTAACACTTATAATGCCACTGAGGTTGAAATATCTTAATGACAGACAAGAAACAAACATACAGATGCACATCACTGCCCTGACACCTAATCTTAGGATAAGGCGACATTCCGGGTGACAAAGGTTAAGAAAACCTTCACAACTGCGCACAGACGCGCACTCCCCCACCCCTCGGGCGGTATGGTCGTAGCCTGGGGCACAGAGCGAAATGCTGCAGAGGGGTTAACAAATTATTGGTTTACAGCAACACTCCGCTATTCCAAGGCCTGTAGTGCACTCTCTTCGTCCCCACCACACCCCTCACCCAGCTGTCTTGTCATTTCTGAGCAGGCTATTTTAAGACAGCTCCCCTGCAGAAGAGGTATGGACTAACTCCAGCTGCCGAGTGGAGAGACGCTGTCTGCATATCTCAACCACAGAGCTAACGCTTACTAGCCTTACAAAGAAGTACTGTGATGGTACCATGGTACAGTGATGGGTTCAGATGGAAACAAATAGACAGCACTGAATGACTATCTGAATTTACCATGGGATTGACATAGTACTCCTAATAATAACAACAACAACATGTTTATCTATTAACATGTTAACATTTTCATGGTTAAATGCTGTAATAATTGAATCTAGGTTAAATGATAAATATACTGCAATTAAATGTGGTGATAATGCATTCATAAATAGAATTCAGGCCCACAATTGGGATCACATCAGCTTACAATAACAGGCAAATGTGCTCTTCGAAGAGGTACACACCTGGCACATTCTCTGCGTGGAGGCCTTGATCCAAATCCACTTATAACATCTCCAGTGAGGTCTCTGAAATAGCCCCCTAGATCCGTGCCCAAGGGGCAGGCCAGAGGCTGGATTACTTACACCAGAGCACACACAGCCTCACACTGCCCAGTAACAACCTTAGTATTGTATGAAAGAGCATGTAGGCAGCAGAGTGTGTGGGGTGAGTGTGAACCCTGCCTGTGCACGGGGGCGTTCAGCTCTGCTGAGCACTGCCAAACATAAGCTTGCTAACTAACTCACTCCAAAGAGAAAGTTGCATTACATTTACTTTGTGTGTCAGGACATGTCCACTACAGCCATGAAAAAAAACCCTCAAACTTAAATCATAAATGCATTTTTGTCTTTCGCATTTGATTTGCAGAAAGGGTTTGCAGTGCCTCCAAAATGTGTTTGGACAATTAAAGGGAGAGTTCATTTCAAAAATAGGTTTTGATCGAAACCTATAGAGTGGTGCAGGGATGACATATTTTTGAAGGCCAATTCCATTGTCCTGAAGTCATTAGGGTTTTTGAATGGGTTTTTGGTTAAATGCTTGTCTGTGGTGAGCACAAGCTCAATATATTTTCCCCTTTTATCCTACAATATAAAACACATGAGTAATACCCTCTTGTGATTTTTAAGCTTTTACTTATCTTGTAAAACGCTAATAAGTGGCTAAATAGGACTACAACGGTTGGCAGGGACATTAAATGCCATCAGCCATACAAGTAAACTCATCTACTCACTAGTCTGTTTTCACAGCCTCGTTGTGTTTTTAAATGCGCAATAGCAAACTAGTATAACTCAAACTTTCAGGGAAAATCTTTTTAAACAAAGACTGAAAGAGTTATCAGAAGCTTAGTGATGGTGACGTTAAAGTCATGAGACCGTGGTGTAGTTCTTTTTTTTTTCTTTGTTCATTTTTTGGATGAACTATCCCTTTATCACAAAACAAAACTTACTGGACGTAATGAAATGACACAATTTTAAGTGTGGCAAAAATGTGTGGCCCACTACTGCATCTACTGGTTAATTAAAATGTCTGTGGCAAACTTAGTCCTCTAGTCTCCACCTTCTTCCTTCCCAGGACTATCAAGCTAGTGACCGCAGGGAAGCGAGTCACCATATCCTGTAAGAACTCACAGAACTTCCCAAATATTCAAACTCTAAAATAACATATTGGACTCTGTTTCCTAGCCCGGTTCCAGAACCTCTTTCGTCCAGGCCATCGAGAAGCTTGGTACATGATGTCCCAAAGCATGTTTTTGGCCCCCATGTCCCTTGAGGCGCCACACTTGGCCTTTATGATGCCAGAGGCAGAAAATAGCCTTGTCCCTTTTAAACTGCTCAAGTCTAGTAGCAGGTAAAGGAGAGCAGCAGAATGAGGGCAGGTATATGTGCTCAGAAGTAGTGAGGACAGGAAAATTGAAGCGTGAGATGTTTTTAAATGAGAATGTCTGAATGATTTGTTGCCAAAAGATTCTAGTATGTCATCATCGTCTAGAGTGACTTCCTGGTTTAGACACCTCTGGATCTACTCATTCCCTGCCCTTAGACAGAGTGAGGTTGAAGGTGGAATGGACAAAAAAAGGCTTTTTTCATGCCAAAGACTAAGAGCTTTTCCTGTGGCAAAGGAAGAGGGCAGAGCTAAGCTACAGGAAGAGAACTAAAGGAGAACATGATGTGGGACGGTGAGGTGGATTTCACGCTGAGTTCCACAGGAAGCGTCAGAGTTTCCTGTGACAGTAAGAGCAAAATACCACCATTTGACTAAATGATCATTTGATGATAACCTCCAAACCACAAGGAATCTGGGGACACTGATTTTGGTAACTTTCCAAAAAATCCAATTGCCACTAGATTTTTATAGTTTATATAGTTTATAAAAGTTCTTTCGGTTTGCCCACAAACTACTAAGGTGTTCTGACCGCTTTTAAGAGCGCTGCTATGTGGTTGCTACAGTGTTCTGGGTGGCTTAAAGGTCCCAACTCAAAAGACCCCAATCTGAAGGTCCCTTGAAATGACTCAGGCGAAAGTTGTACATTAACAGATTAGTGTAACAGGTGTTACGTCAAAGAGTAAAGGGTTTTAAAACCCTTAAGGGTTAGTTAAAATTCTGTCATCAATTACTTACTCTCATGTCATCTTAAACGGCTTTCTTTTATCTTCAAAACACAAATATTTTTAATAAAACCCGAGAGATTTCTGCCCCTCCATTGAAAGTCCATGTAACATGTTGAAGAGATGAACAGATTTAATTTGTTTACATATAAACATTGATCAACACACATACATTGAGGTCATCAAATATGGCAAACAGAAGCTCAACCGCACTTGCGTGACATACGAAAACAAACCTCAATGGTTCTTGCGGAAGCTCAGATATGTTTGCTTGTTTTGTGTGAATGTACTTTCAATGGAGGAAACAACTCAGCTTCATTAAAATATCTTCATTCGTGTTTCAAAGATGAACGAAAGTATTATGGTTTTGAGGCAACATGGGCGAGAGTAAATTACTAAATTACAATTTTCCTTTTTGGGTGAACTATCCCGTAAAATACAAGCAAAAGTAATAGTGACTCCCTAAAGTATTTCAACCCATCAAATGATCATCGATCACAACTTTTAAACACACTTGAGAAAGTATAGCGTGATTAAAAAAAGCATATTAAACAAAAACAGCTTGCACAAACAATGGCTTCACTGCACTAATTAATTAATGGTAAGGTAAACAAATGAAAAGACCTTATCAGCATGAGCACATATGGCCCTGCTGAAATTAAGGAGCCAGATTAGCCTGAGCAACCGAGCATGAAATGATGCTCAAACACTTACTTGCATTCTCCAGGCACCATACAGCCTCCGTGAATCAGATTACAACCCTGCTTGCAGATCGCTGAGAGAGGAGAGGGAGAGAGGGAGGGAGGGAGGAGAGTCAGTCTTGTTTGTTTGTGTTGCCTTACAAGTGCGACAAGATAAATTCATCACGCTCGCCGTGGCAGAAGACAACTTTATGGCCTGAACACACACATACGTTTGCCCTTATCCACCCCCATTACAGCCACCTACTCGTACCCCATGCTCATTAGGACAGTGCCTGGTGATTTACTGCCTTTCTTTAGTGCAATATATACACACACACGCACTCACAGCTTTGGAACAGAGGTGTTTAGGTTGTCTGCAGTGGTGGGTTAAAGACATCAAAAACCCCAGCATCACCCAAATTAATTGAGCTAATGGAAAGTGTGACTCCAGGGCTGCAGAGGTGTTGTTTACAACACAATCTCACCTCCAGGCAGAGGAGCAAAGATCGCAGGGCTGTGAAAACACTGATAGCAGCAGGTCTCTTTACAGGATTGTAAAGGGCAAGATTTAACAGGGTTCCTCTCTATATGCTTCAAGACACCAGTCAGTGCTAGTTCATCCTTTATCAAGGGCAATGTGGCTAATAATACTTGGCTACATATTGGGGATGCATGACATATTGTTACAGTTAAATGTTACCTTTATAAAAAAAGTGAACATCTACTTTTATATAGTGTATGTTGTGATGCCTAAATTGTAGCTTTTAAAACAATTAAGTTTAGTGCAGTATTGTAATTGTTAACTAAAACTAATGAAATTGACAAAAGCACATTACAAAAACTATTCATTTTTTATTAAAATCAAAATTTTTAAATTTTAAAATAAAAGTCAATTCAATTCTAGTAAATGATAAAAAGCTAATAAATAATATACTGTAATAGTGTAAAATCACTCTAAAATAACACTTTTATGTCTATTTTTTAAATCCAAAATAGTATAATAGAATTTTAATATTGGCCATTTATTGGTCATGATATTAAACTGAAATGCTAAGTACAAAATACAGATGGTCAACAGCACTAACCCGTCCGGCAGTCCACTCCCATCCAGCCATCTAGACATACAATATTTCCCGATGGATCGCAGCGGTAGTGGCCGAAGTAGTCGTCGCGGGGCCGGCACTGCTTGTTGCACTTACTCCCGTAGTAGTTCTCGTCACACCTGACCCGGAGTCGGTACTCGATGTGAGCCGTGGTGCCGGGGTGCCGGATGGACTGCCAGTGGTCGCCGGGATTCACCATGCTAGCGTGTGTGTGGCGTTCAATCAAATTCTCCTCACCAGCTAAAAAAAGAAAAGTAGAAACAGAGATCATGCGCTTTGTTAATAATCAGAATTAAAAACAATATTATACAGTAACACTGTTACTAGGGATAATTATGACTATTTACTTAAAGGCCTATATTAATAACTTATAAGGCCTATATTTTTTTGTCAGCTAATTTGTAATGTATTATATAATAATAAATAATATGTTTTATATAATAAATAATATAACAATATAATACTTGTTAAATAATATTTCATGACCAAATAAAATGAAATAAAAATCTAATTTCTAAAATACAACTTATTCATTCCAATAATTCACATGGAATGGAAGATGGAGCTAAAAAATATTCACACAACCAGTACAATGTGATAATGAACGGGCATGTAGATCAGCTGCAAGTCAACAGAAAGGACAGACCCTGATTTAAAGCTATAAACTCGCTAGTGACTCAGACTATCCTGTCCCTGCCAACTTCCTGCCTCACAAATCCATTCAGACAAATCACTGCACAACAAAGACACTCACACATGAATGACACCATTGCAAAAACAAAGGGTTTTGAATTGCCTCTCAGTTAACCATCCCAAATCAAGTACTTTATTGGTGATTGTTACCACTCATATTCATTCGAACACATCCCTTAACTCTAAGTGTTCTTTGTACCATGGACATGATAATAACTCAAAATGCGGCTTATGCGACAAGAGGTGTGATCGGACTTACGTTTTTTTTTGTGAGCAGACAATAAAAATAGCCGAGTCATACCTAGGGACCAGAATTTTATATAAACTTAGGGTTGGACCAGTAACTACCAAGCAAACATCCAGAAAACTCTAGCAACACCATCAAAATCCCTTAAAAACCACTCTAAACACTGCAACAACTGCATAAACACGCCTTAGCATCATGGCAGCGACTCGTTCATTTGTTCAATCGTTCACATTCCTAGTGAGTTTCAGTTAAAACCTAGTTCTTCTAATGAAAATGTTGATGTCTGGCCGGAGTGAGGGGAGTGAGTTTGACTGCTGTTACCAGGGAGATCTGGGCAAGAGCGGCAGGCAGAGAAAGCCACTGGTGTCCATAGCCGGCGACTTTCAGCTCTTAGCCCTGGCCGTCCTTGAAGGACCTGGATCCCACCCTAATCCTAATCAATCAATCACATCGTCCAGGTCCACCAGGACACGGACCCTCAATACGAATCCCTCCTCCTAGCGAGAGTGGTTAGCAGCACTCACATTAAGAGCTCCATTTTCCCAAGCTTTCCCAGCCTCTCTGCAAAGAAAGCAATCTTTATCGCAGTGGGATCGGAGACGGCAAACAATCACGGTGGAAACGGGGGGCCTGCGATTTCCTCTGTCCCGACGCGCAGAGCGCGTCCACGTCTTTCTCCTCTTGCAAACACACATACGGGGCGCACATACACATGCCTTCCTCTCCGTCCTCTGACAATGTCGACCGAATTAAGCAACAAAAACAGAAATAGCCCTGGCGCTTCCAGATAAAGAACAATGGAGCGAGCTTTTGCCGGCCCGTTCTGCCCAACGTCTAAACACTGGGCAGTCCAGAGCCCTTCCTGCAGAGTAAACACAATGCTACAGAACTTTTCCTGAGGCCTGTAGGGCCCTACGATGCACACGTACACATTACGAACAGTTCTGACAGATGTAACAGAATTATTTAAAGCATCTATGAAAAATGCATGTTGGCTAATTCCGTCAGTTCGACTAGAACAACGTCCCACCGTCCCTGGAAAGTCCTGAGATGACATGACGCATTGTGCAGGCTAAACTTTATTCACCCGAGCGAAAGAGTGAGAGACACATTTTTACCCTTGGGTTTCTGACAGACAGACGAGGAGGCGTTAGGACGTGTCCGGTTTAAGAAAAGAGGTGCGGCAGCTCTGAGTGTTCACACTGCATACTAAACGAGTAGTATCAAACGGCACTGGAGAGAGGAGGATGCACTGCCGCTTTTGTTGCCAAGCCTTGCGTGAGTACAGACTGCAGATAGTCACATCAGACAGACCTTGGCATCGTTCTCTCTCTATGACAAGATCATTAATGTCTGGCACGCCTCTCTACTATGGGCTTGTGTGATAAATGAAGCCACTGTCTCAAACAGAGCCCTGCCAAGTCATTGATTGTGCTTCAGATCATCAAAGAGAGCAGGTCAATCTCAAGTATTTCTAATCAATGGTCACTAGAGCTTACAGGTGTTCTGGTGAACACTTCTTCAACTCTAAAGCTAATTCCATAGTTAGCATTTACCCTAAATAAATAATTATATAATATTTTATAAAAATGTATTAATATTCTGCTGTCATCAAGTTTTTTGCACACATCACATGTCTCATATTTAATTTCTTTACACTGCTGTTGTAAACAAGCACAATAACATCTGGAAAAAATTGTTCTGTAATGGAAATGATGGGACGGCTGTGAAAGCATATTGAAATGGTCTATGCATATTTCAATCTTTCTTTAGCTTTAAAAGTAATAAAGCATATTTTATGATGGGTTTTATAGTTTAAGTTAAATTATGGCTCTGGTATAAGGGTAAAACGAAAAAAATCTATACTTAAAGCTGCAGTCCGTAACTTTTGGCGCTCTAGCGGTAAATAAACCAAACTGCATGTGTGTTGTGGAAGAACATTGTAGCCGGAGCTACTCCTCTCTGTTTGTCTATGAAGAGTCACGTAGGTACTGGGCTACTCCGCAGTGGTACAACCCGACCAGTCTAAAAAATAGTCCCAATATAAACACTTATTATAGGTGTACCGTAGTGATTCAGGATAAGAAAAAACATGGTTTGGAAAATTTATTCATGACGTACTCGCTTATTATACACATTTTAAACGAATAAGGTTATAGACTGCAGCTTTCAAATTCAATTGAAAAGTAGGAAAAAAGTTAATTATGTAGGCAGTTTGTGAGACTACTATACAACAAAAAAGAAATAATAAAAGGATTTTAAACAAACAAAACAAAACACAAACTAAAACAAGTAACAAAACAAATAATTGTGATCATTTTCACAAAAATGCCATGGCCCCCAGAATATGTTGTTGTATGAACATGCAATATATTAAAAGAAAGAACAGAGCCTCTTTTAAACAACAACAAAAAATAAACATTTTATTTTAGCTTCATGCATTCTTTATCAACACTTGAATGTTCATAATTTTTTTTTAAAAATTCAAAGACTACAACGTGCATACGCAATGCTTTTATCACTTGTTTCTGCTCCTTTTTTGCCTGCGTTTTGAACCGGAGACTCACTACTCTTTCAGAAGTTGCGTAATAGTGCCCCCTTCCATATAACAGTGAAAACACGGAAAGCCGGAAAATTCCGTCAATGGCAGGGAAGGAGTTAAAAAAAAACCAGACCTGCACTCTGTCTCTTTAAAGTCACGCTCAACATACTCATGTCCTAGGGCACCAGTAAGTTACAACTTAGCCTAGTTTTGACGTAAAAGGGCACTAAGATACAACTTACACACTACAAAATATTTTTGCGAGTACAGGGTTAGTTACAAACTAGCTAGTAGTTACTAAGCCTCTAGTGTGGACTTTACGTTCCAATTTAAGAAAGAACTTACGAACTTATTGCAGTGAGTCAAACAAGCTTCCTCTGGACCATTGTTTCAGGCTGAAGTGCTTGCAAAGATGAAAATGAAAAACAGGACGTAATGACTTCAAGCAGAGGGAGAGGCGCGTGTTTGATTTTAGAGTTTTACAGACGCTGGGATATACAGTGATTCTACAGATCACATCCGCAGATCAAAGCCATGCCCCCCTATGTTTCTCCCATTTTACCAGCGTTCACCTTTCTTTCGCATACGTCGAATTCCTCCGCCTGACCCTTCCCTACCGACAATTCCTTAAGCCAGACAAAAGGCGGCGGGAGAAAACAGGATACAGCTGTGGAATTATGGTGCCCATGTTGATTCCCCAAGATCCATACATGCTAGAAGTAGGGATGGGCATGCAAACTCAATGCATACCTCCAACCCCCTATATCAGTGCCTACATGCAAATGGACAACTTTCACAAATAATGCACACCACAAAGTCCTTAAATAACCCCATTCGTGCCCAATAAAATCCTGACACGACCCAACGAATTCCCCCACGCTAACATTACAAAACATCAGCGGGGTAGCTTTAACACTTTCATCTCACCATCAAGGATCAAGACTCAATCTCCACAAATGAAGCCATCCCTTACAGTGCCAAACTATAGACTAACAATGCTCTACGGCGATTATGAGCAACAAACCCAACCCAGAGAGGCTTTGGCAGCCTGCAGCAGTGAATCATATTGGGATTACAGAGGAATACTCACTGTTTTGAGTAGAGTTATCCCAGTCCCAGGCTTCCAGGATGAGTGTGTAGGATCGCTGAGGGAGAAAGAGAGAGAATATCATTATGAGATGAAATATTAAAATGCTACTGAAGAAGAAACAACAAGAAAAGAGTAGATTTTTACATTTTCTTAGTAAAATATCAGTGGTGCAAAAGTAGCTGCACTTATATGGTAGGTATAGAAAGTATCTGATGCCACTATGCTGATAAAAAATATAGGAGATGAGCATACACAATGAAATATCCAATTTCAACTGATACTACAAGTCAGGGATTCACCAGCTTTTTTGTCAGCCAAACCCTTTTGACCTAAAATATTTAGTTGAAGATTTTAACTTAATATTTTGAATTTAACAACACATTCACATTTGATTGCATTAATAATTAATTATTTATTTCAATTGGATATTTTTTATGATTATTGGCTTTTCAGCAACTCACAAAGCCCCTCCAGGTCCCTCATGAGTCCCAGTTGGGGAAACTCTGCCATAGCTCTGCAATTGCCTGATAACCAATGGCACCGACATTTATTAAATTTCTATGATGGGTGTTATGGACGGATACAAGTTTGTGTCTAAGTGTTTCCAATTGATGTAGTGCATTGTTATGTGGTTAATAGGGTATTTTAGGTGTTTGCTAACTGACCCAGGTCAAAAGATATGGGTCAGGTACCTTTTCCAAATATAAATGACCTGTTTTATATCCTCCAGGTGAAAATCAAAAAAGAAATAGCACAACTCTAAGCAAACAGAACTATCGGAGTTAGTAGAAACAGTGCCAGATGATTTACAATTTTAATGCGCACTAGATTAAAAGCGTCTGCTAAATGTAAATGTAATACTGAGGGTTAGAGGTTTATTCAAATCCCTAACCACAAGTATGAGCAATAGAAATAGTGATGTTTGCCTTAGCAAGCAGTGCTAATAAAACAACATAGATACTAAAGCTCCATTACAGTCCTCTCTCATGACAGGAGGCAGCATTTATAAGAGCTGAGTTAGGTTACACATGAGATGGAGGGAGGGAGAGAGAGATTTTCAGCCACACCTTGGAGGTTCAAACTAAAATTGGAATATTCTTGATGCTTCTCTGATCTCTGAGAGTCCATCTACTAGAATGTCATCTATAGTCCCAACCTGACCAGGCCATCATTTTCAGCTTTCATGAAATCAAAACAGGACACTGAAGAAACATTTAACTGATGCGTTTCCTTCAGCGACAAGTTTATTCACACCTTGTTCTCATTCCTGATTCAAGATGACACCACTTTTAGCACTTTTATATCTTCACTGATTTTCTTAAAAAGGTATCTTTTCATACTCCAATTCTCTAGGTCACAGCATTCGAAATACTGCAAACATAACACCGTGTCCTAACCAGACGCGGTGCGATAAGATTCCAGCGACAAGCAATTTGCCTGTCCACACCAGATGCGACGCGACTTCGAGATGCATCAAAATCAATCAAAACCCACAACCAATCAGAACACCGTGTGGGCGGGCTCTCGCGGCAGGTGCACAGCACCAGCTATTCATCTTGATGGCACTCGCAAGAAAATGGATAAGTACATAATCAAATTCACAAATATAACACCATTTAAACATTATTAAAAATACATACAGAGTTACTAAAACAATCTTTGTCAAATAATACACTTGTTTGTTCACAGTTTGAAATTCTTGTTTCCATTTGTTTAATTTCAAGATCTGAGGTGAATAATCCATTGTTGTTTTTACGGCTACAAAGCTGGAGCACTAAATGAAATTCAGTCACATTACACGCTTTTAACATTAAATAAAGCACATAAACAGTACCTGAGATTATCATTGCCACACTTTGTGTTTGTTGTACCAGCCGTGACGTTGCAGAAAAATAGAAACCGTTTCTAAAATAGAATCGCCGCGGCTTGTTAGGACAAAAACTCAGATTAACATGGAAAAGATACCTTTTATCATGCGTCGCGCCGTCGTGTGTAGTTAGGATACGGTGTAAGTCTTATGGTCACGCATAAAAACAAAAGATAAGGTGCTGGAGATCTGTTTTAAGAGATGAGCCAAAGGTTTAAAATGCCACTATGGTTCTCTATTGTTAATAAACTGAACGCTTGCGCACGAGCGATCTCGGAGTATGCATTTATTTGTCATTTTAACTGTTGGAAACAAGAGCGTAAAAGTGGACTTCAAAGATTTCTTATCCTGTTGCGCCCTCTATAGGCCATGATCAGCAACTAGTTGACATCAAGTTTAAAGCGTATTGGCTGAGCATTTAAGTCGACTAATCGACTAGTCTGTGCAACCCCTTACAAGCTACATCACAATATCTAGGTCTGTTAGTCCAACTTCACAAAAACTATGTCATTTTAAAAAGACTGACTGCTGCTTTAGTCCGACTGAAATCAGACTTTAACATTCCACGTAAACACACAGAGCGATGCAAACTACTAGATTTAGACACGCATCTCGTTCGTCTCCAGAGGTGGAGTGAGAGGGGCGGAGCCAGATGGCGTGGATGTGTGTGTTGGAGAGGTTGGGGGCTGTGGGCCGGTCTGGTGGATGCAGTCAGGGATTAGCAGCAGCACCAGGTCTGTCTGGATGGGCTGAAGTGGGTGGGCCACATAACCATGCAGACGTACAACAGATGCGTCTTAAAAAGATGGATTATTTGACATGAACGTGGATCATCCCACGACATGCTGCAGGGCTTCTGACCCCTCCTCCCATCCCCCAACACAGGGGGCGGCCAGTGTGAGAGAGCGTATTAGTGGGGTCTCGTGGTAGCAAGCATCTGCGTGGACACGAAATGCGCATGTTTGTGTGCGTACTCTTATCTGTAAATGTGGATTTGCTCCAAAGCTCCATCAGTAAATGAATATGCTGGATTGATCTGGTTGGCCGCGCACATGCGGTCATGCGTACTACAGCATGGTATGCGCGTACCCAAGGAGAAAGGTCAGAATGTCAGGGTGTGTGTGCGCGTGTGTGTGAGAGAGACACGGTAACACGGGGACGGCCCTGTTCCCACACACTTGGTCTCTGATTAGCTGGATTATGTGACAGCTGCCCAAAGGGCTAGATGCGGATAAAGACTAGTGGGGGAGGTGACCAGTGAACAAAGACCTCCATCTAAAACCCATCACTGCAAGACACCATCAACCTGAGTCTCGTGACACTCCGAGAACATTCCTCTGGCCACACACACACACACACACACCATCCGACCCCTAGAAGTGGTCCAACACACAACGGCGGCACAAGCACACCCAAACAAGCTCCCTTGGAGATGCATGTTGTCGTTTCACTACAAGTAATTCTTCCCTCCTTATCGTGGACTACTTTCACTGATAGTGAGGATATTTATAGCAGGCTGTGAACAAGCGAATGCAGAACGCCTGGCATGGACGTACTTGGGCCGCTACGCATCACAAGCAAACCTTTGGCCGATCGCATACTTACAGTCTTGTTGGGACGTTAAGCCTGTAAACACCCTGAGTGTTTGTGTGTGTGTAAAGTAGGTGGGTGGCTAATGGGGTGGTGGTGGAGGGAGCCACAGGTGCAGGTTCCCACAGTCGGTGGATGGGGCAGTTTAAAGAGGGGCAGGGCTGAAATTAGAGGGGGCTGAAGTGAGAGAGGCTAAGAATGACCCTGGAGACCTTTCATCAGGCTTCTCATCAGCTTCAAAAGACTCCCACGCCACAGTTTCAATTGGTAGCAGCACACACACACACAATCGGCTGCAGCGCTTCTCACACACACGCAAGGTCCTACTGAGTGCAAGCCATATGATTTTTACATTAAAAATTTTTAAGTTTAATCATCTGATGATCACATGACAAGATGATATCGGGATCTAGCTTAGAGGGTAAAGTGTTTTCCACCGGCAGTCACGAACAAGTGACGTCCAGCTGACAGAGTGCAAGGCGAGGCAGTCTGAGAGCTTTCACACGCCTTATCTAAAGTACCAAAGCCATCAGTGCTGCTGAATATCCTGCAAAGAGAGTGAACGAAAGAAGAAAGAATTAGACAACTTAGTCTAGACTGTGGAGGAGATACTGAAAGAGTCCAAAAGAGATCAACACAGAAACCTTGAAAAATATGGGTCTCCGTTCCTTTGTGACCTCAGTGAGATAACGAGTTCTTCATTTCCTCATCTGCTTTTGGAAGAGGAACTGCCAAGAGAGGCAAACTTCCCTTGTCTGACCTGGCAGGAAGATACAATCCCCACCCTCTCTGCCGAGTGCCGACTGACACGTTACTAGGTTCACAGCAGTTTAAAAAACAAATATTTAACTTATGGATATCGGTTTTATTAAAAAAAATGTTAAATTTTTATTTATTTATTAGATTGTGATTAGCTGTAATTAGCATTAGCAAAACTTGCACTGCAAAACTGCAACTTTTGCTACATCCATTCACATTCAGCAGGACATCTTTAGCCACTGCTTCATGTCCCATGTTTTGTTTTTGTAATAGTCCAACTTTTAAAGCACATATAGAGATTCATACATCTTGTTCATTTGGGCTCCATCGAACGGTTTACTTGTCGTATTTGCGTTCAAAAACAGTTCGATGGAGCCCATTGATGATGTAATATATATTATGTAAATGCCCCCGAGAAACGCAGAGATCAAGGTCAGATTAACTCGAAACTAATAACACACATGCCCACAACTAGTCATTTTTTAAAACGTCAAGTTAAAACAATATATTTAATACGCTGTATTCAGCTACACGTTCGCAAACAAACAAAACCCTCCACCTAAAGTCTAAGCGGCAGTCGCAGCAGTTCCAGACTTTGATTGATTGTCCTCAGGGGACCCGCAGGTCATTTATTCATTCCACGGCAAACGACTGCAGCATATAATCTCCATTAATCTGGCATGTCAATCCCATCTTTTTAGCTGAACTGTTGACTGACACAGAGATTTGGGCCAAACTGAGGGTGGAGAGGCAGTGGATAATACTGACCACAACCTTCAATTACCACAAAATGTAAGACACAACCAAGCCAATTAAAGGCCACAAAAGGCTTCTTTTTTTTTTTTTGGTATCATCACGCTAACAAGAGGCGACTATTTCCTGTCTGTTAGTTTTAGAGCAGAACGTGTCCTCAGGATTTTTTTGACGCAATAAGGAAATTCTCATTCCAGTTTGGAAAATGACTGATTGAATTAGCTAAACATAAATTCTAAATATTTAATCCGAAATGCATTTCATTTTCTAATCACAATATGGGCCATATGGCAATGATAGATCAATAATAAAAAAATGAATTCACTGGTAACAGCTGATATTGTATATTAAATTGTGCATGTTCATTGCCCCTATTTTTACATTAAAATTGTCTTTGTCATCATCTAACGCGCACTAAAAAGTTAATATAAACACCGTTAAATGTTGTGATGCCTAGATTAACTTGTAGCATTTAAAATTATTTATTTTATTTTTTGTTTTATTTGTAATTTATTTAGAGAAAACTTTTTCTAAGAAACTTTTAATCAATTTCCTAGAATTGTAGGAAAGTATACAATTGAAGAAGCAGGCCACCTAAATAAGCATAAACTCTGAAACCAGTGTTAATCAGTGCAGACCCCAATGAGTATTGTATTGTGAGGTAGCTGGTGTTGGAAGCATAATGTTGGACATAAAACCTAAATTCAGCATATTAGAGCCCAAGAAAGCCCATCCTCTTTGGGAAGTACAGTGCAATTCCACAGTATAGATCAATTTATTAAGGCAATGTCGATTTGAGTTCATCCCCAGGGTCCTGCAGCATAGATTTGATCACAAACGAGGGTACTTTGTTCTCACCAACCCTCTAGAGCAGGCGATGACTGTTACCCACCCCAGCATGACAAGGTCATGTTTGTGTCAACCAAGTCTAGACTTGGTCTGGGAGTGTAAGGGGGTGTAAGGGAGGTCCAGTCACCTCACAGGGTCCACATCACGCCCTCAACGGTGGGAAGTGGAAGTTGAAAAGCCAGCTCTGTAATCAATCACCCACAAGAGAAAGGTGTCCCCTACTCCATCACCAATACACAGGGGTCTCGGCCACACTGCCGATAGGGGGTGACCAGGTCGTTTCATTTGTGCTCTTTTTCCTCGCCCTCTCCTTGTCTGTCAACCTTTTATCGATCACACATCCATCTTAAAATTCCAAACCCGCACAAACCCATTTATTTGTTGCAAGTATCCAGCTTTTTCACAAGACCAGCCACAACAACTCTCTGAGGAAAACAACGTTGAGCTTGCAGTCTAATTAAACTAAAGGAAACAGCTCCTTGGATCTGGGTAATGACAGGAGAGCAGGGTGGGGAGGGGACGGGATCAAAGAAACTGGCTAGCAGAAATTGCTGGGGAAGAACCTGGAGGAACCTGTAGCTCAAGAGGGATTCTGGGTGGCTTTGATGGTCTCTCATTCCGAGAACAATGTGGAAAATATTTCCCATCCACCCTCGTCGGACAAAAAGCTGAAAAGGGATTTCTAGGTGGCTTTGTTAGTCCCTCTTCCAGAGACCAATGTGAAAGGTCTTTCTTTCCACCCATCCTCACCAACATCCCAACCTTGTATAAGCAATCCCTGGCAATTCCAACCCAGAAATCCCTCTTCCACTGCAGCAGTGACCTCTCCACACAACAACGTCCATATGACACGACTTGTTTCGACTCAGTCAATTGTCATTTTCCGCCAGGCGTCCGGAGCACAAAAGCAGACAACAGCTTTGTTTAAGTGGTATTATGGCCCTGGGAGGACAGGAAGATGCAGCCCGACGTGCACTGTGGGCCCTGGAGCCAGTAAATGATATTCTGCGTTTGGTAACCTCCCCTCTTTCAGCAAACTCCCACACGGGGGTTGAGTTCCTACAGACACAATAATAAAACACCATCATCTACTACAATGCGTCTAGTTAACCTTGCATACCCATGAGACACTGTCATCAATAAAGAGAGTTGGACGGTGAGTCTGAAAGGCAGGAGCATTAAGAGAGATGCAGATTTATGCTTGCATGGACTTGGCCAACGCAGTGGACTTGGCCAACGCAGGGCACGCTCTGGGTGAGTGTGTACACACACGACCCATTTAGCATTCCGCTGCTATGCCAACAAGATCATTAGCAATGACAATACAACAAACCCCTCCCCTCTGGGTGCTAATTAAGCAGAAAGGGACGGCAGAGGCCACGAACACACACAGAGTTACAGTACTTACAGTAACACAAGCAAAGGTTTGCATGGGTTATCACACTCATCCTGATAACAAGGTTTCCTACCAGATGTAGCTACTACATAAATGAGCCAGAACTAAAACATTAAACTACAAATTATTATATTATGACATTTTTATATAATATATAAGATCATATGCAAAAGTATTTTAAAAACATGCTACCTGTAAAGTACTAATTAAAAGAAGTGGCTGACATTACAGCTTAAATAAAAAAAATGTTAAGGGGGTTCACAGATTGTTTTGCACATCCTAGAAAAATACAGATTAATAATAAGAAATTAAGAAATAATAAAAATATAGAAAGAAAAATATTATAAATTATAAATTAATCTATATTAGTGATGTGACGTGTTGCGGCTGAACAGTGAACACCGGTAACACAGTCAACACAGACTATCGCAGCAAACCTAATCTATATACTGTACAATATAAACAAATATTATAAATTAATATACTTCATATTAATTAATTAATACAATTTAAGCTCTACTTTCTAAATTCTTCAGGGAAGTTATTTTTCAGTCTCACTGGCTGAGCTAAAATCACTTAACCACAAAGATATGCATATAACTAACTGTTCCGATCAAGTTTTTTTGTGACCGCAAAGACATTGTAAACATCTGCTACAATAGTAGAGATAATAAACAGATTATGAACAATTATCAATGGTCAAGCTTGAACAAGCGTGTGTGACCCTGCTAGAACAGACCTCACTGGTTCTCATGCGTGACGCTTTGAGCACATTCAAGCTTCTTCTTTTCCTTTTAAAGGTTCCTTTTTAAACACACTTGAAGGTGCATTTTCCGCCATCTACTGCACGACACCTGTGTGACAGCTGACATAAAATAAAGGATCGGGCTTAGGATCACAGATACAGAACAGTTTTAAAAAATGCTTAATCAGCCCGATACCGATCCATGAGGTCAACTCAGGACATCCCTATTTTTCTAATGTTATCTAAGAGCAAGCCAATCATTTAGCCTAACCAGATAATATTCGACTCAAAACTTTGGATGAAAAGATTTAAGCAAGGAATTTCAAGCATAGTATAGTTATACAAAAAAGGCAAGTTACATCAATCACCAATATGCACAGCAGTGACCATTCAGATCTTCTCAATTTCAGATTTGGTTTAACTGCAGCATTTGTAGAAACTGAGACTAGCATGGCTGCTTGGCAGCAACAGAAACAGGCTGTGAGGTTGGAAGCTGCCATATCCCAGTGGGCACAGCTCACAGATTTCCCAAAGACGCCGGCCTGGATCAATTCTCACAGCTCTCAGTCCTTCCAAAACGTGTATTACACAGTGGCCCAGCCATACTAATCTAAAGCAAGCTTCCAAAAAATTAATCTAAACATCAACCACATCTGTGAAACTATTGCACCTGATAGCTGCTCTTACACTAGTGTTATGAGCCCAATATGGAATAACACTACACTATATCAAACTGCACATGGGCATCCACCCATTTGGCAAGCAGTCCCTCAGTTACTACAGTGAGGCGGCCATTTGACACCCTAGACTGCTAGCTCATCATCAAACCATCTGACAAGCCAGTTGTCTCTCTGTCTGTCTTGTCCAGTTACTGTACTGCCTATTACTCCATGGCAAGGCCATTGCTAAGTAGCTTCAGGTCTCAGTGAAAAGACCTAGTTGCTATATAGCAAGCTAGTATAGCGCCGGTCTCTCCAGCGAGGTTACGGCCACATGAGCTCCCACTCCATTACAATCATTATCATTTTGAATAAGGTCAGGGGTCAAGCAGGAATTAAACTTGCTGTGTGGTAATGCACTTTAATCACTGCAGCACACCTGCTCGCAATTCATTAGCCCACTGGCTCTCTCAGGAAGGTGCACATGCATTAGTCAGACACAATCGCACATGCACCACATCCACGTACACCAACATGGCTAAAACCATCAGGCTCTTCCTGAACAAATCCATACAGGCAGAAATAATAAACACACACTTCATGTAGTTGCAAGTCAATCACACTGTGAATTATGAAACTGTGCTGAAGCAAAGGAGGAACCCAGTACAAGGGAGGTAGAGCATCATGGGTAGTTGAAAACAATTAGTTGAGCACCAGGAGCTAACAATAGAAACACACACACAAGCTAGCTTCCAGTGTTATTGGAAAGGGACATCAGGGTTAAGCTCGCTAACTCCCACCTCTTCCAGCTGAAAGGACCCCATGTTTTCTATGACCCTTCTCAGGGGAGACAGAAAGTCCATTATAATTGCACTGCCTAATACAATCATGTCCACCACTGGTGGCTTGGTACATTCAACCTAATGGAAGCTCTTCTGTTGGGATTGGGAACCTGTTTATCTTGCACTTCTTCATGAGGGCGACGCTCAAGATCTCAACATAGACTAAAAGCAGCACCCACATGCTTTCTTGGGTACTCAGCTGAAGTACTGCAGAAAAGAAGAGTGCTTTTTCTTCAGCTCTCCCTCCCGATGCCAGGGCTAAAGGCTTGTTCACACCAAGAACGATATGATAACCATGTCATCGCCAACCTTAAATGCTCAAGCTTTTTAAAGTTGTGTGGATTCTAATTTGCTGTCACTGTTTTATTAATGCATTAGCTGGAACAAAATCGTTCTGAATGCAATTCCAATTATGTAATTTCTCACCATTATTGAAACTTTTTTGTCATAGGTATCAGTATAGATATCAACCTCAGTGTGAATGGGCCTTAACCCTCGTCAGAACCCAACCACTGAAGTCATGTTAACATGAAGTGTATTTCCAGTTCAACCATTTAATTCATTAATGGATTTAGCAACATTTTGGCAGAGGCACTTCAGCAATCTCTATTCCAAGTAGACTGTTTTTATGGTTTTTAAGAAGTCCATCGTGTAGGAGTGATGGAGTAGGAAGTGCCTGTATGCCTCACAAAGATGTTCTCTCTTTATATGCTTTATCACAAATTAAACGCCTGGTCAAAACTAGGCAGAAAAACTGTCTGTGTCCACAGACTGCAAAATATCCTAAGACAAACTCTTCCAAACAACGTTGTACCATAAAGTCACCTCAGGCACATCGCCTCTTAATTGGTCCGGTCTCTCTGCTGCTAAAAATACCTCTACCATGACTGCTACATTCAATAGAGGGAAAATGCAGCCATTCCCTTCATTTAATGGGAAGACATTGGTACAAAAAGCCCTGCTCTGCCCCAGGTCACAAGAAAGAAAATGTTTATTGTTGTGGCAGAACAAAAAGCTATTTCAGGGTCAGGAAGAGAGAGAGAGAGAGAGAGAAAGAGCATCTCACATCCAGCTAGAGATTCCTCATGATCTAAAACTTCCTGGTGAATCACCACAGCGTGTCTCCATGGAGAGAGAGGAATCAATACTGGCTCTTCCTGTAACATCACAACCACTGCAGATGACTGCGAATACTGCAGCCCGTTAAAACAATAGCTACTCGGCCTTGACCCATTTATTCGAGCTAGGGATGTGTCAGCGGTCAACCAGTCATCCAATAACTGACTAGTCTTCTAGTGAGGGTTTATATGTTTTAGGTAACTGTTGTAGCATTTATTAATTAGATTAATGTTTTGTTTATTGTCCATGATAGCCATCATAACCAATGCTATTGTATAGAACCTTATTTGTAAAGTGCGGTCATAGTTTTGATCTTTGTGATGCATTAATTAGCATGCTAATAGCTAACAAAATTCTCATAAAAGTTGGGTGTTTAAATTCAACCCTTTAAGGGGGACCACTACAACATCCATTCACAATCAGACAAATATCTTTGGCTACTGTATAGCTTTTTGTACTGTTTTTTTGTGTGTGTGTGTGTGTCCCACCACAGGCATTATGTTTAAGAAGCTATCAAGTTTAAAAACCAATAGTAACTTCAGTCACACTCTTTCTAGCTGTTTTTGAACTTATTTCATGTAAATGCTCCCTAAAAAACACATCCAACTGCATACATCTAATTTATACCGGTCATTCCCTTCTTTATTTATTACTAATTTGGCACCGTTTTTACAATGCAGCATGTGAAAACGCGACACCCACAACTTTACTGACTTCTGGTCAACCCCCATAAAAGACAACAACAACAACAAAAGATGGACATTGCTTACTTGGACATTTTGAGGCCTTGGGGGAGCAGCGATCTATAATCAGTCCCAATCAGCAGCCACCTGCTCTAATGCTGAACTGGACAATTACTGCTTTTGTTGACCGGACAAGCAGCCAGCTGTGACTGGCTAATTGCACAGTCAATAGTGTAATCAGTTGTGAGGCTCTAGCACTTCTTTCCCAGGTGAGATGAGAACGAGTGGCTCCACTGAAAGATCAGTTAAGGGGGAAGGGAACTCGGAGGGCAATAGATAATTGTTTACTAAAGGCCCATGTAACAGTCTCCTAGCAACTGCCCAGCAAGCTCCCAATCAGGTATGGCTGACGCTGCCGTTTAGCCTTGAAGCGTAGTGGTCCTCCACTCTGACGGACGGATACAGCTGCCGTCTCTATCGTAGGTACCGTCTCTCACACTCTCGCGCTGTGGAGTTACACAGCCACTAAAATTGTAAAACAACACAACTGCAAGGGACTAGAACTGACAGGTGAGCATCTTACTAACCTACTAGATTAATCCCAATCTACATTAGAACAATCTTGATAAGGATTTCATTAATCTTGATAAGGATATGCAAATGTTTCCTGCATCACCGCCACTGAATCTCCAACCACACAGCAAAAGAAAGCATTTTACCCTGGTTTGCAGTCAGAATTAAATGCAACATGGTAAAAAAAGCCAAGTACAACAACATAATGGCATCTAGTGCAGTCTGATTCAAACAACAAATTATTATTTTGAATGGGACCTTCTAATGAATCATTCAACAAGACTTTTCATTCTTTTTCACAAGAGTTTAAACTTAAGTGTGATTTTATAATAATTTTAGATATTGTTATAAAATAAGATTTACACAAGAAATGCAATTTAAAGTTTACTTTAATTCGATATGAAGTAGCAAATAGAATCAAAAACTTTTTATCAAATCAAATCGGGAAATCTCTATTGATACAGTATCTCAGACATCAGCAAACAAACAAGAAAAAAAAAAAAAAAAACAATAATAGAAAAACCCCCTAATAATTACACCGAAAGGTGGCGGACTCCATCTCCAAGACTCTGGATGAGGTGCTAGATACCTTGATACAATGCACCCTAGATAATGTTACACTGAGCACATCAAACAGATGTCCGGATGCAGAGGCATTCAGGAACACATTCCTCTAGAAATTTCATTAGCTTCCATGGGACACTAAGAAACTGCAAACACATGGCATTGGAAATTCAAACTCAATCACAGGCTTTCAGACGTGAGTCTAGAGCCAAAGATCATCTGATCAGAGTTATATAGGGACATATCTAGGTGAAATTTCAAGCCGGGTCAGAAGAGAAGCAGGTGTATCATCAAAGCCGGCCCCAAAAGGGTCAGTTTGATAGCATGTTACACATTAACTTAAACGGTTGAGTGTTTGAGTTTTGTGGGGGGGGGGGGGGGGGGGACTGTAGCTTTCATGCCTACAGAGGAGCAGGTTTGCCATCAAGCACAGGTGAGTGTGTGCCTAACTGGGCTGCCGTCCAAAAATTGACAGACAATACTATGCAACATCTCTTTTTTTGTTGTTTGCGGGTGTGACACTGAACTGCATAAAACGCTGCAGCGATTTGCCACCTGATATCAGCATCAGTAATGTACCTGCGTGTCTGGAAAGACACTTGATAAGTTTTTCACATATTAACACAAGGGAGACAACCAGTACACAGCTACCCTTACAACTAATTTCCATGGTAACTATACTTTTCCACTAAAAATCCCACAGTTAGTGTTAACTACTATAAAAGTGTGATATTAACCAACACTGACAAAAAAAAAGGACATATATATATATATATATATATATATATATATATATATATATATATATATATATATATATATAAATCTAGAAGCTTCTAACACTGTTTAAAGGAGATTCCATATTCATGTGTTAGCGTTGTACAGTTGGGGCAGAGCAAGGGGCGTCTGTGAAGGTTGTAACATTGTCAGTTTAACCTATTAAAATAATGGCGTTTGTTTTTACATAATTTCACGACTGAATTTGTGATCATGTATTATTAATAAACGTTTCAACTAAGTTAACATTAACTGAAAATACAAAGTTTGAGACAAAACCAATGCGTCGGACGTTGAATGGTGTTACAACACTCACTTTAGTTAACCCCCAAAATTAAATAAGTAACTATGGTATTTTAACGGAAACGTTTGTTACCGTGGTACATTTTTGTAGTGGTATTACTAAAGAGCGATTTAACAAAATCACGCAAACCAGTAACGACACTGTCGCTGCTGGTTTGTGCGTCACATTTGAATAAGTAGCCTACCTACACTGGAAGCTTTGGGAAAGATTACCATCAGTCGCAATGAAAAGCCAACTGAAACCAACGCACAAGCTGTGTCAGTTCTATAGTGAGCTGCCTACCAAGATCGTGATGCACGCGCCTGTGATAACCACAATTTATGTCTAGGCAGCTCACAACGTTTTGAGACACAGCCAGACGTTCTCTCATGTTGTTTCAAAACTTATTGACTTTCTTCCGTTAGGCAGAATGACATAGGCTACTCAGTCACCATTAACTGACACTGAATCTTTTTTTCCATTCAATGTAAGCGAATGGTGAAAGTCATGCAAGGCTTAAACATAACAGAACGGTCTTTTAAGAGTGAGCGATCTATTTAGCCAAAGTAGTGTGAATGTGTGTTTCACTTTAAAGAAGCCAGTTTCAAGCAGGCACAGCAAAGTGAATGTAGCCTAGGCTACTACAAATGAGCGTTCTTAATCATTGTAACAAATAACCTTTTTTTTCTAAACAATAAAAATCGTTAAGACACAGCAGCCATGATTTTTTTTTTTAAAAAGAGACCCTGTCATCACCGTAACAATATAGGTGCACTCAACTTCCGAGCAGTGACAGCTCACCGCGGCGCATTATTATTAATATAGCTCATGAAAAGACGCGCACTTACCGGCCAAGCAAAGTGAAAAGGGATGATGATCTTTCCCACCTCGCTCGTTTTGCTGGGGTTGTTCTTTGCAGTCTTTAAAGAAAATATATTTCCACCGAGAACGTCAGTAGATCCAGAGCCAAAGGTGCAGGGGCCAGTGGTGGTGACTTCAGACTGGTACTCCTTCAGACACACTTTAAAGTAAGTATCGCACTCGTCCCGGACGCAACGCTGGTCTTGGGAGTTCCGCGTGCCGTCGCAACATTCCCCGTCCCACAACTCACCGTTTACATTTTCTACAGCAATCAGCTGCAGCTCAAAATAGCCAGAGGAATGGGACACCTAAAAATAACATTTGAATCAAAATAAATAAATAAACATAGGAGCCATAATGCTTTGTTGTTTATTAGCAAAATGCAGATCGTGCTTGCAAAACTGAGGGAATATTATTTGAGGGAATGTGTAGCGTTTGCTTGTGCATTCAAGTCTCCAGAGAATAAGTCTACAATTTTGCTAACCTGTTAGTGCGTATCAGAGAGCAGAGCAATCTATATTTTTAAATACCCTCTAACTGATCCACCCTTCCTTTTATCGTTAATGACGGGGAATCGTGGTGCAAGTTAACATTTCTTATATCATGACATTTCCAATTGCATGAGCACATGTGGCTGCGTAATTCAAATATCGATTACATTGAGCAGAATTCATTGAAATCATCAGCCCACACCCATCAACTTTTGCCTGCTGATCACTGCTATAGCAATTAAATCGATCTGCAAGACTAGAAACAATCAGCGCTCTCACCTTCGTCCATATCGTTAACAGCAGGCACGCGATTGGGAGCCAATTCCTAATCCTGATACAATTCCACATGCCGCTGATTTATGCGTTATGAATACAAGATGGAAAACGGCCGTTGACCGGCGACAGGATCCTCCGTTCCTGACATGCAAAAATACACAAGCGTGGTGTGTTTGCGCGGTGATGGTCTAGGCTGATCTTTCTCCCTCGGTCTGATCACTTCACACAGCAAATGATATGTTTCACAGCTACCACACGGCTGAGGAGATCTCGCGTGATTGACAGCTGGTCGAACCAATCACAAAGCCTCCTGCTGATTCGCTTGGCCAACCGCCACTCGAGGGCGGAGCCTTGCCAAAACTTACGCTGTCGATTCCCCTGTTTCACAACGAGCAATAAAACGCACATTCTTTTTTCCATCAATAATTTGGACATTTTTGTTATTCTTAAAATGCAGAATTTGAAATGCATTACTTGAATGCTCTCTAAATAAATTTAGTGACAATCACACCTCAAATGTAACAGAGTGCGAACACATGATACAAATGTATCCGTCTGCACGTATTTAACCATGGCTGTTCGATTTAACTACTGTGCTATATTTGTACAATTAAATTGACGTAGTACCAAGTTAACGTTTGATTATTCGTACTCATTATCTTGTTTTATTTTATATTTGCAAGATCATAGTCATTAACATTACTTGCACTTTATTTTACTATCGCTTTATTATTGTGTGTATTGATGTGCTATGTCAATGTAAAAATCAAGCCAATAAAGTGCTTTAAAACTGAACTTAAATTCACAATTCAATTTAGTATGCGAAAACCACAAAAGCACGTAGAGTAGTCGGATCCTCAGTAAAGCTGGATCTGCTCGCTGCAGTTTGATGCGTGCTCAGCCTGCTAGTGTGAGTTGACACGGGTGAGAGCGCCCTCTACTGTTCATGTGTGCTTTAACCTGAAAAGAGAGACTCCAAAAAGAGAGAAGACAAACGTTTTCATCTGAACATTATAAAATCTATATATTGAACTAGTTTTTAGATATAACTGGGTAATCTAAAAGTCTAATTACCTTAAAGGCAGAGGTTATCAGTCGCTTGCTGGAAAGAAAGATTAAAAACCTTTTTAAACCAGCCTACGCTGGTTTTAGAGGAGTTATAGACACTTTTCAGCTGGTCTAACCGGGAGACCAGCTAAACCAGCAGAATACCATGGTAGACCAGCCAGACCAGATGGTCCTGGATAGTACCCCTACACATATTTTATGTGTCTCCCCTATACATCACCCCTGATTTATATAATTAGCTCATTAATAAAGGTTCCAAGACCTGAATTGTGTGTGTCAGATAAAGGAGATGTACAAATCAGCAGTGCTGAGGTCCTCTATCATTTCAAGTATGCTATATCAGATCCTGATTTGTGTGTCTGCAGCTTATTACTTGGATGCTTTTGTGAGTGTGTGGAGTAACACAGACAGACAGTGTGGCCGAAAGGCTCAGGTTTCTTTACATTGCCATGACACAAGGTGCGCTGTAAATATATGTTTACTTAAGCAACAACCTCACTTGATATTTCACACGCTGTCAGGAGGAGGAGGAGGAGGAGGAGGAAGAAGGTATGGCTGGGTAATAACAGTTTTGTGGTGGAGATGGTGGGGGAAGGGGGAGTGTCAGACTGACGGACAGAGATGCTGGCGGTATGGTGGTGCTGGTAGGCGTGTTTTGGTGGCTCCCCTCATCCATATTTCATGACTTTGCCTTTGAGGCCTTGCACACAAACCTATAGTCAATGCATTGATTCCCTTTTATCTCAAATCATGGCCTTGACCCACTTTAATAACGTTCACGATTGTTAGTTGCTCATTTCCTCCCAAAAAGCAGCTGCGACTGGTATATCGGAAAATAATGAATCCCTTGTTGCGATTCTGACAAGACAAAACCATATGTTAAAGTGGCAGCATGATTCAGCCATGCAGGGGGAAAAACAAGGCATCAAATAGCAATGTTTGCTGACAGGTTATAAATCAATTGTGGGATCCTTTTGCTTTTTGAATTGCTGTGCTCAAATCTCATATTTGATGCATGACCTTATTACTGAAGCTTGTTTCCATAGTGATAGGCTTACAATTTAACTGTAAAGCAAGCACAGGAAATTAAATGTGATATAAGGAGATTTCCCAAAGGTGAGAAATTATTGATAGGAAAATCACAGATTTATGGCTGCTAGACGCTGCACAACTTCTTTTTTTTTTTTTTTTTGCGGAATTGATCTTCATATTGATCTCCGGCTACTAGTTTATTTCTGCCTTAGTTTGAGGTTAAACATCTTCTTATGTCTACACATAGTCATAAGATAATGCAAAAACAAGCACTGTCACAAGAGTGCATCAAAATAGCATGATTATCAGATTATATTTTCATTAGGTCTGAAGAAGAAAAGAAAACCATGTTTCTAATTTTTGTCATCCATACAACCGTTTTCCCATATAAAAGTGAAGTAACGCCGCAGCAATTGAATTATAATTGCTCGTTGAAAGGTTCTTCAATAGCTATGAGATCCAGTGAGTAATATATTTGCACTTTTGAATTTGATTGCATTTGTAAGCCAATATTACAGACACCCAAATATGTTGATACTTTAATTAAAATAAAAAGGATAAAGTTTATACCACCAATGTTTGCTTTACATTTAAGCAAAAAAAAAAGAAGAAAATTACGGATAAAAAAAAAAGAAGAGAGTACAGGTTATGGTACAGGTTTCCATTTTTGTGGGGGAAAAAAGATAAGTACAGGTTATGCTTCTGTTTTTTGTTTTACCTTTGTTCATACCTGAGGCAACATAATCCTTACAAAGCATGACTCATATATAATTTCATGCAAATCTTCCTAGCCATGACATTATCTATGTCATCAATGGAGTTGTGACACCCAGCATGAGGATGGTCCTTGAGTTTTCAGTTGAGTTTATTTTAGCCCATGTCCACAATAACAGACACTGTTGTCTAAATAACGTCCTAATTGAGCACAGATGGCCTTCAATAGGGCGTTACAGCAGAAAGGTGGGGGGGGGGGGGACAAGTCATATTTGTCTATTAACACATCTGAAAAAAACAACAACTTATCCTTCCATAACTTAAAGAAGCAAACAGAAGAATGAGGAAATGGCATTGGTTGTTCTCAGCGGAATCTCACTCTTCACGTTCCAGAAACGATTCTCTTAGTAAGCCGTTGGCCACCAAAGCCTCATTCATGAAGACATGATAGACAACTCTGAAGTGTGACACCTTACATAATGAGAATGGCAAAATCTTTAAATGTTTTAAAGTATTTTTCTCATTTGTTATTAGCATCTTTCTGAATTACAATGTTGGCTGAGAAACCAGCTTGTGTATTAAAAAGTCAATTGTAAAATAATATCTATTTTCAGGGGTCACATCCCTGTCAAGCACTCTGTGACCTCTTGCATGGTAAAAGTGGTGTGCATATTTGCAGTGGTGCAGAACATGAGGGCATCCGACACCTGACAGAGCTGCAACTCCCAACACCCTGATCACTGATCCCTGCTTAGTCTTCTTATCTCTGAGGAAACGTCGCTTCCTTCTGCCCTGTAACCTCAACAAGAGCGAGGGATACGTCTTAGGATGGAGCTCATCTTTTCTGCCAGTGTTTGCTTGTGTACCATGTATGTGAAGACCTACTTCTTGGTGACTACTCCTGAAACAACAAAACAGTAGGCTACAGTAAGTGAAATATTGACTGTAAAAAAAAAATTAAAAAAAGAATTACATATTAGGCGGTGGGAATTTGATAGACTACTCAGTGCTCAAATTAAAATGAAGTTATAAACAAAAAGACTGCTTTAGAAATGTCTCATGATGATTGAACAAATAGGTTATCCAGAAAAACGGGTTGTCTTCAATGTTCAGAGAATGAGCGTGATAAGTTGCAGTAAGCTTCTTGTGTCTGCCCTTGAGAATGACCTGACACCCCCCCGACTGATTCCCTCTTTTCGAGCAGGTGCAGGTTGCTCTGCTCAATAATCTTTACAATTAGACCTTATACAATGGGCCCAATCAACCTTGACACTCTGTGCTGGGGAAAGAGAGCTCCTGGATTCACTGCAGAATTCAAAGATCTAACTGGATAGATAGATAGATAGATAGATAGATAGATAGATAGATAGATAGATAGATAGATAGATAGATAGATAGATAGATAGATAGATAGATAGATAGATAGATAGATAGATAGATAGATAGATAGATAGATAGAAATTGATAGGCAGACAGAGATAGATAGATAGATAGATAGATAGATAGATAGATAGATAGATAGATAGATAGATAGATAGATAGATAGATAGATAGATAGATAGATAGATAGAAAATATACTATGCATTACTATCTATCTATCTATCTATCTATCTATCTATCTATCTATCTATCTATCTATCTATCTATTTATCTATCTATCTATCTATCTATCTATCTATCTATCTATCTATCTATCTATCTATCTAATATCTACAGTATATAGAATATTGTTTATCAGTATATTGTGCATAATATAGCTACACATTTGTTTGAAAACATGAGGATCATCAGCAATTGTTGATAAATTATGTTAACAATATATAATTAGACCCCACTTGAGAATGTTGATGAGTTGTGCGTAATCAAGAGACTCTTCACCCTCGTTTCATGTGGGTCTCTGAAGAGGGCCGAGTGCAGGGACATGCCTATGCTATTTGTGTCATTAAAGACATAATACATCTGCGCAGAGGGTTGAGCGAGGATTCTTTTGTTGTCAAATTAATTCAAGGGGGACACGTATCTGTTTATTATCAACATCCTCCATTTGAATATCCCATTCTCAACCCATATTTACCACTTGCATTCATTTTCCTTTTCTATATCATATCATTTTTTATGTATTATATCATATCATTTTTATCTATATTTCAGCTGTGCTACAACAGCATTCCAAACAATACATTTCTGAGGTTGTTATGCTATTATTATCACATCTGGAACTTATGTCATGTCTCATCGTAATCATTTCAGGGTCATTTCAATCTTGTACTAAAACGTAATATCAACCTCCACTTGAGAAGGGTATTTTTTTCCATATGTGAAATGGTTATATTTGGGCTAGAAAAGACCAGGATGTCCGTCCTGTTCATGACATCACACACTGGCCTAGAGTGGCTCCTGAATCTCATGAGAGCTGAGCATATTGAACTCTACATGCTTTGGCTGCCCTAAAACAGCAGCGACGTGCACTCATCCAGGATATCCTACAACAGAGTCGGAATGGTGACTCCCCTGTTTGCTTGTTTTTTATTCTGCTCCATTCCAAGCACCACATCCGTCCAATGGTTCAAAGAGGGTTCACCGGGTGTAAGAGTACACAGTGAAGCCTGTGGAATCAAAACTGCTCTCTTGACAATCTCCACAGAAAACATCAGGGAGAGAAAGAGGGGGAAAGAAGCAGATTTTGCAGGAGACAGCGCATCAGGGGAGTGTAGTCGGTGAAGCCTCATAAATATCTGCAATGTCTACAGATAAGCAGAGGACCTTGTGTTCTCACAGCTGGTACTCTGCCTCACTTTAAATCAAAACCGACATCATTCCTGTCACCCTAAACACAGTGAAGAATGACCCCTTCATGAACTACAATGAACATGACTGTATCTGAGTTGTAAAATGATGAGACAATGAAAATGTTATGCATTAGAGGCTATAGCTATATACGCGTGTGTGTGTGTGTGTGTGTGTGTGTGTGTGTGTTTATATATATATATATATATATATATATATATATATATATATATATATATATATACAGTATAATTGCTGTAATAATATAACTTTGATATGTGATACAAACCAAATACTTTTTTAGTTAAAAATAATTGAATTTATTTTTAACAATCCTATTAAACCTTAACAATCATAATGGAAATAATGAGCATAAGAAACCTCTTTCAAGAACATTTTTTTTTTTCACATTATATTTTGTACATATTATGTAAGATTTTTTTTTTTTATATGTGAGATTTGAAAGTCTCTTGTCCTCCCCAAGGCTGCATTTATTTGATCAAAAAATATTAATATTCAAATATTATTATTATTAAAATATTTAAAATAATTTATATACCAGTAATAATACTAGGCTATATTTAATTTATTCCAAAGCTGGATTTTCAGCGTCATTACTCCAGTCTTCAGTGTCACAGGATCCTTCAGAAATATTTCTAATATTCTGATTTGGAAGAAATATTTCTTATTATTATCAATAAAACAGTGCTGCTTAATATTTTTGTGGCAACTGTGATACATTTTATTTAGGATTCTGAAATCGAATAATGAACGTTTATTTGATAAATGTTTATTTGTTGAGTGCCAATGTGAGTGCACATTTAAGCATTTTTCGTAAGTATTCATAAATATATTTTTATGATGAAAAATAGATGCACCTAAATGGTAAAAAAAAAAAATATATATATATATATATATATATATATATATATATATATATATATATATATATATATATATATATATTTGCAGGCAACTAGTGTATTATGATTCCACCATCCATGAGATTCCTCTACAGGGATCTGCTTGAATTTCTCATTCAGGGCCTGAAAAACTAAAAATATGACACCTGATGACCAGTCATGTTTGGTGACCACCATTTCCAAGCCAAAAGGCTCTCAGGACATGGAGTGGGCATGGAGTGGGCCATATCCAGTTTCTCTGTCCCCCGTGTGCACACCATTTCTCATTAGCATACAGATGGACAGTGTGCTGGAATCATATAGTGTGTCGTCCTGCTCTTTGTTTGCCAGTCATAACTCCAGAGGTGGGCACAATGCTCCCTGCTCTTCAAAGGGCCGGTCACACCTGGGAGTGTTCTGAGAAAGGGAGTAGGCACCCATAGCCGGCTGCACAGATGGCCTCTCACGCTAAAGCACAATGGGCGAGCTGTAAGAGGTCCATGTGTCGGGTTACATATGAAAGTGCTCACAAAACTCTGGGCAAATTTGGGAGCTATGACGCGTAAGAGAAGCTTATTACTATTTCATCATCATAGTGACATAGTGGAAACATCATGTTGTGATGGGCTTGTGTGGTGCATTGTAGGGTTACACATTACCTGCAAACATTACTTTACACAAACTAATGCACTCTTTAAGGCTTTCTCAAAAATTAGGGTCAATGTCATATAAGACTGTTCATGATAAAAAAAAAAGATTTTTTAAAGTTCTTAGAAATACATTTCTTTGTAATCTAGTTGGCTTCATATGGTTTTAAAAACCTTTATACCTTTTTTTCAAGAAAAAAGTCTGTATATATATATATATATATATAGTTGTCATGATAGATGAGGATAGATAGATGCTGCTGCTGTAGAGTAAATACAGGACCTTGCTACTGCCTATTTATACACTGATACACTTCAGTAAGCATGTAAGACATACTGCTGCTGCACAAATAGCATATATCAATTACCCATAGCAGATCAGGTGGAGCTGGGGAAGGTGGAGGGTTTTGACAAACTCTGAAAGCACACTGCAAACTGCTATGGTGAATGGTAACCAGCCATTTAAATGTTGAGCAGCAAGCTCATTTGCTGCAGATGTGACATGAACCAATTAAAGGGATAGTTCACTTTGAAATTAAATTTTGATATGTTTTAGCTTACCTCAAAGGCATCCAAGATGTAGGTGTCTTTGTTTCCGCAGTTGTTTCAATTTTGATATTTTTAGGTCAAACCGTTCTTGTCTGTCAGTCATATAATGCAGGTCTATGGTCACCACCTCAAAGAGACACGAAACGAGCGGTTTGTGTGAGAAAACTAACAGTATTTATATCGTTTTTACCTCTTGTACACAACCACGTCCAAGTGATCTGAGGGCGCGCGCGCTTCCTGGTGTGTGACGTGTGCAGATCACTTGGACGTAAAAACGATATAAATACTGTTCGTTTTCTCACACAAACCGCTCGTTTTGTGTCTTAGGCCATCAATGTGTACTTACGATGGGGAATTGTTTAATTTGGACTTCTCTGTGCATGCTCTTTGAGGTGGTGACCATAGACCTGCATTATATGACTGACAGACAAGAACGGTTTGACCTAAAAATATCAAAATTGAAACTACTGCGGAAACAAAGACACCTACATCTTGGATGACCTTGAGGTAAGCTAAAACATATCAAAATTTAATTTCAAAGTGAACTATCCCTTTAAGTAGTTAACGCTCTAAATATCATCAGCAGCGCCATCTAGAGTTTCATGACAGAACTGTTATGTCATATAATTTATAATTTAGTACAATTACATAAAGTAGTATAATTTTTATCTGATATTTTAAGAAACTTATTCAGTCAGCAGGGATCATCACTATAATATTTCCTGTTTTATGTTTTATTTTCTGCATGTTGGTTGGATCACATGACTTTGTTGGATTTTAATAAGCAGTGTTTTTTTAATATTTTGTTTTAATAAAAAAAATAAAAAAAGATTATGCCAAAGTACTTCTACGACTATACACTTTCTTTTCAAGAATTTAATTCTTTTAATAAAGCTTTATTTCTTCAGTACAGTATCAAGACATATTTTTTTAACTTTATGTCCCCCAAAAATATTAAAATACATTTTAATTCAGAAATTAAAAGCATGCTCATCATTGCATTTTTCATTTTAAAGTTAATAAATGTGCATTGCCATTGACGTGATGTGATGTGAAAACTGAGTAAAAATGTGCTTGGAAAGTGCAATAATTGATGTTCATGTTGATGACGAATACCACTACTGTTCATCCCTTTTATAGCTGAAGGTTAGCAGATGCTCTGAGAGGCAAACATACTGACAGGAAGACTTGCATCTCATTGAACAAAACCCAAAGGGGTGTTCCATGACCTGTTACCATCTCGTTCCCCGGCAACAAGTTCTTCAAGCAGCGCTGGTTGTACTATTGAATTTTTGAGAAATGCCACCCCCTTCCAAGAAACTCTGCTTTCGGGTCTGCAGTGATAACGTCTGCATGTCCTCCATTCAGGATATCACAGCATCCATTTCATTGCAATGCACGCCAAGGAACTTCACATATACAAAATACACAAGCACGTCAGTGTGGGTGATCCATAGCCACAGGCAGTGGAAGAAGAAGCCCTCATCTGTAATACAAACCCACTTGATGATCATGCAACGCTCAAGAAGCTGGTGTAGCTTGAAAGAGAAAACAAATAATCACTTACAAGTCAGATTCAGTGCCCTTCCCTGAGGCTTTGGAAGCAGAGTGAAAGTGAAAGCAAGAATTACTGGAAGCCAAGCCTAGTCTCAGCAGGACAATTTGGAAAAATGACTTCATAACAGGCAAAGAAGTGATGATGGCATGAAAAACTGAAACAGATATGATTATTAGTCCAGTTTTGATGCACAGATGCAAAACTACTCTGATGATTATATGGTTAGAGATACTAATTCTTTAGATACTGACAGATGGTAAGAGGTGCTATTACTATAAAAAGACTACCTGCAGATTTCATGCCGCAGGCTATGCTTGAGCGGATAGCCTAGGGAAGAAATAACAGGAAGGTGGGACAATCCCTTGACACCTCCAATCTCACTTTGTGTACTGTTTACAAGTATTTGGTTCTGGCAGCTCAGCTTAGCTTTACAGTCTCATCTATCCACATCATCTACACAGTCAGCCAACATTAAGTGCCTTATTCAACCAGTCCTTTCATTTATCAGTCCTGACATTTTACGCAATTTATAAGCAAGAAAGGGAATGCTGAACTGCTGCCATAAAGTTCACATGTAAGTCGAAAATATATTTAAACAATTATTATAACGTTGCTTTACCAGGAGTGATGCAAACAATCACAAAAACACACCCAATCAGAAGTGATCTCTGTTTGCGCGCTCTTTCGCACTCACAACACGCTGCTGCTGAAGAACAGAAATTAAAGGGATAGTTCACCCAAAAATTTTAATTCTGTCATCATTTACTAACCCTCAAGTTGTTCCAAACCTGTATACATTTCTTTCTTCTGCTGAACACAAAAGAAGATATTATGAAGAATGTCGGTCACCAAAGAGGAGTATTTTTTTCCCAAATCAATATGCGTCAAATGTTACCCATATTCTTTAAAATATCTTCTTTTGTGTTCAGCAGAAGAAAGAAATTCATACAGGTTTGGAACAACTTGACGGTGATTAAATGATGACAGAATTTTCATTTTTGAGTGAACTATCCCTTTAAAACCAAAAACACATAGGCTACATTGTTTTATTAATTTTTGTTAAATATTTGCGTGAGATATTTGCTTGTTTTAGATTGATTTTAATAATCTTTCTTGTGTAACTAAGATTTTGTCATAAAAATGCTAGGTCTACAATTAATCAGCCTCGCCTCATGTATGTTTAATAAACTGACTTTGGTCCAATGAGATTTCAGTGTGGGCGGGGCTACCTGACGCAATAGCGTCATAATGCATTGCTTTTTTTATATAATGATATCATAGGATGTTAAAAAATAAACCTCTGGAATATACTCTCAATATTCATATTCCATATGCTAAATGTTTTATTAATAGGTAAAAGTTTTCCATCTTTTCACTCTAAAATATGAATTAGACTCTCTTCTAAAATGCATTTGCTTTATAAAGAACAAAAACGAATTCTTGAATATTATGATTTTTATTATCTTGAATTATGCTTTGTTTTCTTTTTTATCTTTTCTTGTAACTTTTCATGAAATTGTAAGATATGCTGTTTATTTAAGAAAAAAAGTTTGCTATTGAAGGTGAGGTTCATTTGAGGAGAGCAAAAGTGGTTACATGTGGCTCTTGCATTGGCAAGAACATCACAAGTCAAAAGTGATAATGTATCAGAACTAAATCTGATAGCGCGATTCACACCAAATGTAAAAAAAAAAGTTTCAGTTTACGCACTTTCCCACAGTAAATGTTCCCATGGTGGTTTTTAAAGAGGATACATGTTTAACTTTGAAACATTAGGCAGCAAAAGATCACTTCAGCTCTGCAAATAAGACATATCTGCGGCTTGCATATAAGAACAATACGGGCTAGCATTCTACCTTTAAAACCCAAAACAGAAAACAACAGGCCTTAATTACTCAGCCTCCTGCCTGGCGTGACAGAGCTCCCGAAGGATGTCTGAATATTCCCTACTGAAGCTCAGCCCTGTCAAACCACACAGCAAATCAGTCCTGCCGTGTTGCTAGAAGCAAGATTGGCACATTAGAGAGAGCCAGTGGTTGACATCAAGATGGGGCAAGTTCACAGAAACATTCAACTGTGCCATTAATGCATTAAGCTCGTATTATCTACAGTGAATCTTATCGGCTGCGCTTGGTGTGTGGAGCAGGATAGGGGAGTGATGACAGATCAGGACTCTATGGAAATGGAAGTGCCCTTTCCTTGAGGGAAGGGAAAGATCGGAACCTGCATGAAATTTAGAAGCTGCCGCTCAACGTGAGCTGAGATGTTGACCTCAACTCCTCATCAAGAACATTGTGTTTTTACATTTTCTTCCACGTAGATGATTTATGAACGCACTGACAGTGAGGAATAACAATAAGAGTGAACCACTCCTTACAAGTCAACCCCATATGTTAAAAGTGGAAGAACTGAAGGTTTTTGTTAGAAAATTCAACTGATTGCAATGGAAATCAAAACCCACACCTTCCTGGAAGCGAGAATCTTTTGAACAGCATGCCAACGCATCACCGAGCTTTCAGCAGATTTCCATTTACTGTTACTGAAAGCTCAGCAGTTTAACAGGTGGAGTCAAAATTGTATATGCAAATTGTGTGAAACACATAAAGAAATTGCCTCAAGATACCCGTTTGCTCACAACACAGGATTTTATGAAAGCCAGTCTCTGCCTGTGAGATACACCGTAAAGTCACAAAGTTGCTTATAGTGAGGTATAGGTAAAGTCACAATTATGTTTTGGATTTCATAAGGTGATAAAACTTACTTAAAACTACACAGAAAATGATGAGGTTGGTGCAAAAAACACTAAGCAGCACTGTGGCTATTGTAAAGTGATTTTCTGCAAATCAAACAGATGCCAGGCTTTTCGCAATGAGCAATTTCTAAAATATACAGAGTAGACTGGTGTTAAAGTGATGATTCGCATTTTAAAGAATGGTGGTAACCAAGCAGAAATAAAGTCATACAGGTTTGGAATGATATGAAGGTGAGTAAATGATGACAGAATGTTAACATTTTTCACAGTTGCTAAAACGCTAAACTCCATTCTCACAACCAAATTCTCAAAGGCCGATTTGTCAATCAAATCAATCTTTCTTAAAAATTCTAAACAAGTTCAGGGAAATGCAAATTTCATTTCATTTTTTTTTTTGTGTGTGTGTGCAAAACTCTAAACACATTTTGCACTGTGATGCACTTGTGCAGCAAAACAGTAAACACAAGTGGCAAAAGTTAAACACAACGGCAACACAGTTGTCATCAGCTCAAAATTGTTCACTTGTTTCTACAGTGAGCCTGAATGTTGATACCAACAATGGATGGAAACGATCTGAGAGGGGGAGGAGGATGAGGACAAGGAAGAGCAAGGTGTGGAGAGTGTTGTCAAAGCTGGATCCGGCACACCAGAGGGGTTTTCCCTTTGACTGGAAGAGATATCATTGGCTGTGATGTGGATGAAGTCCTCAGGCCAGACCCAACATGAAGACGTGATGATGAGGCAGAATCAATCTCTCATTGACCTTGATTTTGCACAGCTTTTTTGAGAGTACTGTAATGTGCTTTTCATTTAGAGTTTTCTTTGACCTTTTGGGCTTTTGCAGTTGGACTACTGCATTTTTTACAGTATGAAAGTGCTGAATATACAGACATTCAATACTATACAATATTCAGTACAATACTATTCTTGCTGTATACTGTATCCAACATACATTTTTATGTAACCTCATGCTTTGGATACTGTGTTCTCAGTGTCTAATGAATGAATGATCTGTAGTGTTTATATATTGACTGATGTGTGTATGATCTGAAATCATTGTCTGATTTTGAGTACAGGTGAAATAGTTTTGAACCAATTGTTTGATTTTGCCAGAAGAATCAGGGGTTTTGTGAATGCAGTTTGAAGGTTTGGTTTTGTGTTTAATGTTGTGAGAAATGTGTCTTGCAATTGTGAAAACCGATCCCTTTAAAACCACCTTGAGACACATTGAGCTGAAAACCACTGGAGATTGAGGGGATGATTTTTAGATAATTCAGGAACAAGATGTCTCGTTCAGACTCAGTGAATCATTCAGTTAATGATCACTTCAGTGAATGAAATGGAAACAAATGAGAACGATTCTTTCACCAATGAAACAGCACTAATAGAAATGCACTAAATACAGACAACCATGATTACAGTAAGCTATTCTGTGAGTGACATTAGAAGGCTTACTGAGATAGTATCATTCAACTGGTCATATGATCTCAATATGACTGTCTCCATGATGTGACCCTCTCCATGTAAAATAAAACAGATTTTATTAAGCATGCATAATAAAATCAAAATAACAAAATGTCATTTTGGTGATCAAATATTTGAAGGGTTAAACTATTGACTACAGGGGGACTTTAAATATCACCAAATATATCAACACATATTATTGGGAGATACACTCACCTAAAGGATTATTAGGAACACCATACTAATACTGTGTTTGACCCCCTTTCGCCTTCAGAACTGCCTTAATTCTACGTGGCATTGATTCAACAAGGTGCTGAAAGCATTCTTTTGAAATGTTGGCCCATATTGATAGGATAGCATCTTGCAGTTGATGGAGATTTGTGGGATGCACATCCAGGGCACGAAGCTCCCGTTCCACCACATCCCAAAGATGCTCTATTGGGTTGAGATCTGGTGACTGTGGGGGCCATTTTAGTACAGTGAACTCATTGTCATGTTCAAGAAACCAATTTGAAATGATTCGAGCTTTGTGACATGGTGCATTATCCTGCTGGAAGTAGCCATCAGAGGATGGGTACATGGTGGTCATAAAGGGATGGACATGGTCAGAAACAATGCTCAGGTAGGCAGTGGCATTTAAACGATGCCCAATTGGCACTAAGGGGCCTAAAGTGTGCCAAGAAAACATCCCCCACACCATTACACCACCACCACCAGCCTGCACAGTGGTAACAAGGCATGATGGATCCATGTTCTCATTCTGTTTACGCCAAATTCTGACTCTACCATCTGAATGTCTCAACAGAAATCGAGACTCATCAGACCAGGCAACATTTTTCCAGTCTTCAACTGTCCAATTTTGGTGAGCTCGTGTAAATTGTAGCCTCTTTTTCCTATTTGTAGTGGAGATGAGTGGTACCCGGTGGGGTCTTCTGCTGTTGTAGCCCATCCGCCTCAAGGTTGTGCGTGTTGTGGCTTCACAAATGCTTTGCTGCATACCTCGGTTGTAACGAGTGGTTATTTCAGTCAAAGTTGCTCTTCTATCAGCTTGAATCAGTCGGCCCATTCTCCTCTGACCTCTAGCATCAACAAGGCATTTTCGCCCACAGGACTGCCACATACTGGATGTTTTTCCCTTTTCACACCATTCTTTGTAAACCCTAGAAATGGTTGTGCGTGAAAATCTCAGTAACTGAGCAGATTGTGAAATACTCAGACCGGCCCGTCTGGCACCAACAACCATGCCACGCTCAAAATTGCTTAAATCACCTTTCTTTCCCATTCTGACATTCAGTTTGGAGTTCAGGAGATTGTCTTGACCAGGACCACACTCTTAAATGCATTGAAGCAACTGCCATGTGATTGGTTGATTAGATAATTGCATTAATGAGAAATTGAACAGGTGTTCCTAATAATCCTTTAGGTGAGTGTATATAAGTGATAACCTTATTTTAATATGGATTTTATTTAATTAGTCTGTTTTAAAGATCCTATTTGAATTACATTACAAGCTATCAACATTTCATCTTTCTTTTTTAGCCGTATATAAATCATCAATTGCACCAAATTCCATATTTTTGCTCAGTTTTGGCCTTTGAACAAAATCCTCCTCCACTACGAGTTCCAAATTCTCCTATTTGAGCCTTAAATGCCTAATTTAATGATGCTCAACAAAAAATACACACATACTTTAAAATTGTGTTTTTTTTTTATAATTTCAAAAGGCTCAATAAATGGTTCCATTAAAAAAAAAAAAAAAGATTTATCTGACAATTATTTTATATGTCAGCCTTTATAGGGTTAATGATAAAAAAAGGACTGACTGCACCTGAAACAAAAGGAAAAAGCTTCATGTAAATTTATCAGCAAGCTAATCCTGTTAGAATGTGCTTTTATAATAATCATCACGTCTCTAGTTCGGTGGCCGGTTCATTACATTAAATGCACAACAAGAAAAGCCAAAATAGGTTTAGTACAGCAGACAAATGAGCAATTGTTTTGTATTGATAATATATTCAGTCTGCGTACAGTGCACAAGCTCTTTGTGGGTCATCTGAACAAAGCCATCAGTAAATCAAGAAGCATAGAAAACACGCTTAAGTGGCCTTGCCATGTCTTCTCTTCTCCCCTGCCTCACAGATCACACTCATTGTGTGTCTTGTTGTGAGGCGTGCGGTTGCTATAGCAAAGTCGTGGTAGTTGCACTTAGTTACTTAATGCTATTATTTGTGACCCCCTCACCCACCCACCTGTCCCTCCTCCACAATCCCTCGCCCCGGACATCCGTCAGTAAGGCTGTGTAATGATTACCAATGTGCCTAAAAAGAGCAGAGACGAAAACAAACATTACCTTGACAACTCAACTCCTCTCAAATCTCTACATAACGAAGAGCGCTCTGACCCCTAGAGAGCTCTGGATGATAAGCTCTTGACAAATTGTCCCTCAGCTTCAATGAAAACATCAACGTCGTATGACACATGAAAGCCAGATTGTAAACAAAAGGTGTGGTAACGTGAAAGGAGAGTAACATGAGGGCAAGTGGAGTGGATTTGGCCACTGTTTAAATGTATTATTTATCAGTCATTACAACACTTTACATCTGACTGAGGTTGATTTTGGACAGATACAGACTTGCATTGATAGATGAAAGTAGAGACTCCATGACCTAAGGCAGGAACCTTTTTATTCATTTAAACTGAATGCAGATCAATGTAATACAGAGTGCACATGCAATATTTCATTTTTGAAATATATATATATATATTTTCAAATGTCAAAAGTTACGTATATATATATATATTACATAATTGAAATATATATATTCGTTCGAGGTGCCATTCATGAAAACAACCAGTAAACAAATTTTGTGACCTCAAAAAAAAAAAAAAAAAAAAAAAGAAAGAAAGAAAAAAATGATATATAAAGACATAAGAGCATCTCTCTTGAAATAGTCTGAAAATCAAGCATTAGTAACAGTGGCACGTGACAATAAATCAACAACTTATTAATTTAAAAAAGAAAAAGAAAAAAAAAAGCCCTATCCTGAGATAAACGTACAAAACACTTATTTTATAAGAAGAGATTAAGAAAACGAGGGGATGATATCTGAGGCATCGTGATAAGAAATAATGCTCCCAAAACAAATGCATAATTCTTAAATGTCTCATTTGCATACTTTAAAAGGAGCGCTCAAAGTTAAAAACACTGTCATTGTGGACCAAATCAATCCTGTTTGTCCTTTCCACAACACTCTTTTTGACTGATTATTTGAACATGGTAAATTGTGAATTAGCACATTGACCATATGTATTGATAAAGTTATAACACTCAATCACAACAGAATATAGACCAAGTACAGTGATAGGACAGAGGAAATGCTTTACAATAAGATCCAATCAGCTGATAATATTGAATTTATTTAACATGGAGGTGATAGTTGTCAAGACAAGAACAAAGAAAGCATTAACAAATGTTTGTGCACTTCAATATCCTTCACAAAATAATTAAGCCAACAAGATATAGGAAAAATGATTGATTGATAGATCGATCAGTTAAACTAGTGAATGCTTTGTGCTTAAGAGAATTTGAACTGAACTAAGAGCAAGAATCTGATTCAGAAAGCTTCAGCTCACCTTAAAACATTTGTAAGTGAAGTTACAAGCAGCCTCTCAAATCTTGGAGGTATCATGGAGAATATTGAGGATATATTGATTATATTCACGCATTTATAGTAATCACCCTATATATTCATACAGTAAACCGCAACAGTAATACAAATGATTTTCAAGTATAGTAATCCATGGACTTTAGAAAGCCAATACTTTTTGTTCCTGTGACTTTAGGAGGTACCAGTCTTCTGACACTATGGTGTTTGAAAATAATTTCTACTTTTTCAGCAGGCAAGCTCATGCACCCCTAATATATTCTATTCCATAAGTTCTGAAAGAAGTCAGAACGTTGTTTCAGTTAAGATTATGATTATGGCAAAGCAGCTTTAAACCTGTAGTACTAGCACTGTACTCATACTTTAGGTTTTTGTAGTAGATATTTCATCAATTCTGTGCAAAAACTCACTTAAAATATCAACTTAATGTTAAGCGGCAATAAAAAACACCTCAGTATTTTTCAGCATTGTCACTAACCCTGAATTTCCCAAAGTCAGCTTTGGACCTGAGATATATGCAAGAGCGTAATTGTTTTTCTGTCAATGATTGTTTTCAAGAAGTGTCTCATTTGGGTAGCTGCCTGTGTTGTTTACATATAATTCACATTAATTATTGTGATTATTTACTTGCTTATTTATTTCAAAAATTAGTGTTGTTATTCTAAACAGCAAAATTGGAATATGGCTATATACTGTCCCTTTCTGACCACATTGTACAGCTTCAATTGCGAATGATCCAGGTCTGATGTTCTCTCTCTGATGGTATCAACACAGTCTTTCAGATCTGTCCCTCTCTAATAAGAGTGGAAAAGATCACCATTACAAAGTCTTTAAGGGCTGTGGTGTGATTTCAAATGGCTGGCTGAAATTCCTGACATGTTAAAAACAAAGCATTCGGTTACACAAAACAAACTCTCAATGAACCTCTTCAGTTCTATGGTTAACCGATTGGGATGTGTCAGCTCCCGTGGAAAGCTGATAGCACAAAAGTGCTGCTTCAGTTTGAAATAAGACAATAGCTAGAACCACAACAAACAGATAAAAGTGTAAGAAATACCCGAAAAAAAAATTAACAGTTAGTGACCATTTTGATTACTACGTATAAAAATGTATGTAATGACTTGTATTTCAGAGGATGGCTTGGAACTGTTACGTTACACATTGGTGGAGATCTTATACTTCGGTGACATGTTGCTATGGAACCAGATGAAGCTGAAAATGACACCCATTGTTTTCGGGATGCTCTCGTCAAAGGCGAAGGTCATGGCTTCGTGCAGGGGCACTTTGACCACCTCGATCAATTCGCCCTCTTGGGGTTTTCCTCCTCCCTCTCCGACGCAAATCTCATCGGACACCTCTGCGTAGAACATAGTCTGCTTCGATCCAGTCACTCCGACTCCTGACCTGTGGGGGAGGAAAGCACAAGGGACTCAAAAAGAGCAATCCGAGAACACTTCAGTTTTCCTTCACAAGGCACTGCAGCTATAAACTATGAATGCCTGATTTAAAGGGATGGTTCACTAAAAAATCAAATCCTGTCATCGTTTACACACCCTCAAGTTGTTCCACCAAGCCTGTATGAATTTCTTTCTTCTGCTGAACATAAAAGAAGATATTTTGAAGAATATGGTTTACCAAACAGTTGATGGACCCCATTGAAAAAAATATGAAGAAAAAAAATACTATGGAAGTCAGTGGGGCGCATCAACTGTTTCTTCAAAACTGGCATTCTTCAAAATATCTTCTTTTGTGTTCAGCAGAAGAAAAACTCATAAAGGGTTGGAACAACTTGAGGGCGAGTAAATGATGACAGAATTTACATTTTTGGGTGACCTATCCCTTTAAGCTAAAGAAGCCACATGTTGACTAATTCAATGCTAATGCTAAATGCTAATGCCCCATGTGTTGTGATTCCTCCTTGGTAATCCCATATGTGTATTCTTTGTTCTTCCACGGTATCCCTGTCTTTCCGTGGGCAGATTTGCTCTGCCCATGTCTCAGCGAGCGTCTGAAGTAGTTCCATCCCAGTCTAAGGCCCAGTCCCAAATGGCACACTTCATATGCACTTTCGGTCTAGTGGACTTACAATGGCTGCCGCGTGTTCGTTAAGTACGTGAGACCGAAGGGTGTCCCATTTGTCATTTTAGGCCTCAGAAGGGTGCTCGCGAGCGCCCCCTTTGCGGTCGATATGCACCCTCGATGCGCACTTTTGCCGAGCCCGCACTGATGCGAGCTCCACAGCAGACTTCTTCCCGACAGTCAAAGCGGCATTAAGTCACGAAAGTTCGGACTCGAAGGAAGACCACGAGTGCTTAGGCTGCCATTTGGGACAGGGCCTAGGTAGGACCTACCACAGAAGCCATTCCATACGTAGCACTTATTGTTCGATTTTATTCCTTATTTTAAATGTGGACAAACAGCGTAGTAAATTTTTAGCATAATTTAAGCTAAAGAAGTAAAATTTTTGCTAAAATAAAGGTTCTGTACCAGTGTCGTCACATTTAACTCCTGATTTGAGATGATATTGAAATGTAATCTTGGCAAACAGCTTTATAAATGGTCTTTCCACATTCAGATACCTGAATGCTTATTACCAACTTGAAAACTATTTGACCAGGGGTGTTACCAAGATGGCAGGCAAGTGAACTGGCTGCCATTAAAGTCACTTAATGAGCAAAAATAAATTATGCTACATGAAAATAATTACCATCCATTCAAATGACGATTCTGAAATCCATTAGGGATGTATGGATGAGGAGACATCCACCATTCAAGCAGCTCTTGTTGAAATTGCTATTGTACAATGAGGACTAGGCATGGGCAAAGGGGGTCTACTGCGAGGACCTGAAGGCATGAAACAAGACCTCTCATACCTTAATAGACAGCAATCCGGTAAGCGCCACTGTGGCTGAGGCGTAACCTCACTTGAGACTCCGTCATGGAGACATCACCATGGAGATCTCCCTAACACCATAAGAGTATTACAGAGATGTGAAGCTTCCAAAAGCCCCTTCTTTTCTTAGTATTTTTGAATTTTTGAAATGAGCTTATGAAATATGGAAGAAAATTACAAGGCCGTGATGCCTGCGTACCATCGAACTGATGGATGATGGCCCGAGGAGGTAAAAATGGAACAAGCCCCAGCAATCACTTTCTAGGATGAGTTTAAACTAACCACAATGAGTGCGTTGCAAAACATAACTCTACATCTGAGAGGATGGATTTCATGAGAATCTGACTGTGTCTGTAACCAATGAAAAATGCTGACATCCACTCCTCAAAGAATGAAGACAAGAAATGACAAATGAACTATTCTGAAGCCCTCCGCATGGGGCATTTATGGGCCCGGAAGATATCGTTTGCTAATAAATCTTTGGACGATTCCAGTTTCAACACAAAAGAGAGAATACAGTTCCTTCCTCTCTTTAGGAGAAAGTTTAGGAGATAGTTAGGCTATACAAATGTCATTTTAACTTTATTATGCTTATGGTCAAGAATGTACATTTGCAAATTGTAAACGCAAAGCAAATTACTCCTGTTCCTTCAGTACTGCAAAAAAAATAACTTGGTTTGAACTTTCTATTCATCAAAGATTCCTGAAAAAATGGATCAGTTTCCACAAAAACATTGTGCAGCACAACTGTTTTCAACAATGACAATAAGAAATGTGTGAAATCATCATATTAGAATGATTTATGAAGGATCATGTGACACTGAAGATTGGAGTAATGATTCCACTTTGCCATCACAGTAATAAATTACATTTAAAAAACATATTAACAAAAGAAATGGCTATTTTAAATTGCAATGCCATTTCACATTAGTAGTTTTCAAATAAATGCAGCCTTGGTTAGCATAAGAAACTTAAAAAATATTATAGACCCCAAATGGTAGCATATATTTAAATAAATATAGGCCTATGCAAATAAGGATAAATATTGACCTATGTGCAGTGACATCAGAACAACGAGCTAAGACTACCATTCAATTTAGGACATGATTTCGTCTCAAGTCAGCCACTGGTTTGATGATCTAAGAGGCCTGTCAGATTGAGCCTAGAAAGGTACTAAGAGAAGCAAAATGTTATCCAGTCAGGGTATATATATCAGGATAGAAAGTGACAATGAGGTTAAAAATTTTATTATAATGATAAAATGTCAGAGGACAAAAATTGAAATTTATTGAAAACAATCTCTGGTTAGTGCCATGATCTAGAGGTTAATGTAAATGCATATATGAACAATGCGTCATTTCCTCATCCACTTTCCCACATTTCTTGTTCCCTCTGGTTTCTAATTATGTGGAAAAAGAAAAAAGTGTAAAATTCATTGTGTAACAAATTTTCACTGAGTAATCAAACAGAAATAGGTCATACACTCTCTGCATTCCTTCATGTCCCTAAATATGTCCATAAACACAGCAGGTGCAGCAGGTGTTTATGATGGTGCGGTGCAGTCAGCAGGTGCGTCCAAGCTGTGTCTGTGCGTTCATTTGAGAGGAGGATGCTTTGTGACTCCATGTGGTATTTTAGCAAATCAGAGATGGCTGTGGCACAGGTCACAAACAGCAACATGCAGATGTCGCAGGCTCACACACGCAGGTGGTGTGACTCTGGCAGGTGCGAGGCGGCAGGGGTTTACGACAGTCTCCTCAATGAAGACTGATAAGAGCATAATGCAGCACTGTTTCATCTTTCTTTACAGATGAGATTGGGACACAATTAACCCCTGAATACTTTATCTGAGGTTCTTTCCTCTGGGGGTTTACCAGCCAATGATCAAGATGAAGGTTAAATATTAAATTGGGAAACAAGATAAAAATGTATGTCAGTCATGCCAAAGTGCATATTAGCAGACATTTATACATTCCTCTCTCACACACTCTCTATAAACAACTATTCAAAAGTTTGGGGTCAGAAAGTTTTTTTTTTTTAAGGTTTCTGAAAGAAGTCTCTCATGCTCAACAGGCCCCCGTTTACACCTGGTATTAAGATGCGTTTTGGTTGATTGGGTCACGAGTGGACGACGCTAAATAAAGGTGTAAATGGGGTATAAATCGTTTTGAGTTTGTTGACTACTTCCAGAGGTAGTCGAAAACGCATTTCGACCGTATTGCTTTCGTAGTGTAAACACTCATGTGGTTGAATGCGTTCGAACAGCAACAAAAAAGCCTACTCTCTGCCTACTTACCTAATGCCTAAACATTATGGGAAGCACGCTAGCTAGAAGGGATTTAAACTTTGTTTGCAGAAGACCCAAGTTTGGTTTGAAGACAAAAACATACCAAGCTCAATGTTCTCTCACCATTCCTGATTTCACACTCACAGCGTTCGGCGTGGTCTTGCGGCTGTCAGAGCAGAAACGATTCAACAAAAGCTGCTGCTCTCCGTGTTTTTTTTTCCCTGTCGTCTCCGGGCACGTTCATATGTAAATTGCGTGAGCTTATTTTGTTCATTAGATCAAAAGATTTGAAAAAACCCATACATTTACCCACCCATAGACCCCTCGAAGAAATCAGGACAGAAGTGGTTAAAAGTGGACAAAAGAGATGGGTTAATACACCAGGTGTAAACGGGTATATATCCGATCGACCAATCTTACTGCCAGGTGTCAATAGGGCCACATTGGCTGCATTTATCAGATAAAAAAAATACAGTAAAAACAGTAATATTGTAAAATATTATAGCAATTTAAAATAACTTTTCGTTTTTAATACATTTAAAAATGTAATTTATTCCTGTGATGACAAAGCTGAATATTCAGCAGCCATTACTTCAGTCTTTAGTGTCTCATGATCCCATCATTCTAATATGCTGAGAATAGGACGTTCAAAACAACTGCATTCATTTGAAACAGAAATCTTCTGTAAAATTATAAATGTCTTTATTGTCACTTTTGATCAAATTATTGTGTCCTTGCTGAATGAAAGTATTAATCTCTCTCATAAAAATCTTACTGATATTAATAGTATTAAAGTAGTATATACATACACATATACAGTATATATACACAGTGTATACACTCACCTAAAGGATTATTAGGAACACCTGTTCAATTTCTCATTAATGCAATTATCTAATTAACCAATCACATGGCAGTTGCTTCAATGCATTTAGGGGTGTGGTCCTGGTCAAGACAATCTCCTGAACTCCAAACTGAATGTCAGAATGGGAAAGAAAGGTGATTTAAGCAATTTTGAGCGTGGCATGGTTGTTGGTGCCAGACGGGCCGGTCTGAGTATTTCACAATCTGCTCAGTTACTGAGATTTTCACGCACAACCATTTCTAGGGTTTACAAAGAATGGTGTGAAAAGGGAAAAACATCCAGTATGCGGCAGTCCTGTGGGCGAAAATGCCTTGTTGATGCTAGAGATCAGAGGAGAATGGGCCGACTGAATCAAGCTGATAGAAGAGCAACTTTGACTGAAATAACCACTCGTTACAACCGAGGTATGCAGCAAAGCATTTGTGAAGCCACAACACGCACAACCTTGAGGCGGATGGGCTACAACAGCAGAAGACCCCACCGGGTACCACTCATCTCCACTACAAATAGGAAAAAGAGGCTACAATTTGCACGAGCTCTCCAAAATTGGACAGTTGAAGACTGGAAAAATGTTGCCTGGTCTGATGAGTCTCAATTTCTGTTGAGACATTCAGATGGTAGAGTCAGAATTTGGCGTAAACAGAATGAGAACATGGATCCATCATGCCTTGTTACCACTGTGCAGGCTGGTGGTGGTGTAATGGTGTGGGGGATGTTTTCTTGGCACACTTTAGGCCCCTTAGTGCCAATTGGGCATCGTTTAAATGCCACTGCCTACCTGAGCATTGTTTCTGACCATGTCCATCCCTTTATGACCACCATGTACCCATCCTCTGATGGCTACTTCCAGCAGGATAATGCACCATGTCACAAAGCTCGAATCATTTCAAATTGGTTTCTTGAACATGACAATGAGTTCACTGTACTAAAATGGCCCCCACAGTCACCAGATCTCAACCCCAATAGAGCAATCTTTGGGATGTGGTGGAACGGGAGCTTCGTGCCCTGGATGTGCATCCCACAAATCTCCATCAACTGCAAGATGCTATCCTATCAATATGGGCCAACATTTCTAAAGAATGCTTTCAGCACCTTGTTGAATCAATGCCACGTAGAATTAAGGCAGTTCTGAAGGCGAAAGGGGGTCAAACACAGTATTAGTATGGTGTTCCTAATAATCCTTTAGGTGAGTGTATATACATAATTAGGGGTGTATCGGTACACAGAAGTCACAGTTTGGTACATACCTCAGTTTTGGGGTCACGGTTCGATACGAGTTCGGTACAACAGGAAAAAGCAACAAATCCCCAATGCTAGGTTTCTTTTTATTTATTTTGAACAGACAGTAATGCAAATTACAGTTTGTTCCACCTTGTGGCATTTAGTCCCCCCTGAGGTAGTTGATACAGTACAGACTCCTTTAGTGTATTTAGCACTAAGCAGTAAACAGAATGCACTCTTGCTTAAGCATCTCTTGTGTTACAGAAGTACAAAATAAATTGAATAAAAAATAAATAAAAACTTGTGCAGAGATTAGTTTTTGCACTCCTGTAGCCTAGATCCGGTGATTGGTACACCTGGATTATGTCGTCTGCCCACTAACCGCCTCATTATAGCAGTGAAAACAACTTAAAATACTCCTTCATTTATGGTAATACAGATGAGAGTAACTGTAAAGGGTCTGTTTTTTTGTGTAGAACTCACAATAAAAACAAAACATTGTGCTTTTGTAAAATAAAGAAAAGAAGTAGGATGGCGCTTTTATCTGTCCCAGTTTTGTTTCCGTTAAGTTAGTAGAGTGCATACGGAAAATGTATCGATATTCCGCGTATAGGCTACTAGAAAGCTCTTGCGTGCCATCTGAACTCTTGTTTTGGGTTGGTGCATAGATCGCCTCTCCTTCTTCTGTTCTTTTTCCTGTTGTGGCAGTTAGCAAACAGCATTGCATTACCGCACGTGCACCCTTCTGGATTGTAATGTGGATCGCCTGTGACTGACTGTATTCGTCGTCAGACTGAATGCACACCGAACCGTGATGTCCGTACTGTAATGGTTCGGGACGATTATATATATAACCTGATCACCCTATCGATGTTTATTTGTCATATTATATATATATATATATATATATATATATATATATATATATATATATATATATATATATATATATATATATATATAAATAAACATATATTAATATAATAAACATATATTAAGACAAATAAACATCGATAGGGTGAGCAGGCTAACTGCAGAATGCTGTGATTGACCAATCAGAAGTATTCCAGAGAGACATCTAATAAAAAAAGTAAATAAGCCTGAATAAACCTCACGACTTGTTTCATTATCAGTGTATCACTTACGAGGCTGCTTGTGTTATTATTAGCCACTTTCACACTTGAAAGCTGCTAAATTTCCAGATTTACTTTCCCACATCCATTATTAGCACAAGCAGCAGCTTCATTGACATCACCAAAATATTTTAGACTTAAGACTTCCTTTATTAATCCTCGAGGGGAAATTAAGGTGTTACAGCAGCCAACAGAAAATCAAGACCCAACATGCATGATAAAAATAGACAATACAATCAATCAATCAATCAATCAATCAATCATCTCAATAAGTATTCTAAACTCATTGACATCACCAAAATATTTTACATCTGACACCTTTAACAAGAAATAACCTTTAACAATAAACCTATTGAAATTTAATGTGATGACATTTCTCATCACATTGTTGCTGCTAATAGAGTTTGATCTGCATCACATGGGCCTACAAGTAAGGCTCAATCCCAATTCACCCCTTGCCCCTACCCCTCCGTTTTGCGCGTTCCCGTGAAGGGGTACAGTTGTCTCGATTCTCTTTTGGTTGGAGGGGGAGGGGTAGGGGTAGGGGTAGGGGGAGGGGTAGGGGTAGGGGGAAGGGCCAGATAGCCCTTGAAACTAAGATTTTTCGGGATCACACTTCAAACAAAGGGGTATGAGAAATGTACCTGCATACACCGGCTACAGAGGCAACACGACTACCAATAATAATTTTCTTTATGTCACATTCAATATTGTGTTCATATTTATGGTCATGTTCTTCAAAGAAACGGGTGCAAAAAAAAAAATCGCTAAAGTTCGTTAACAATATGACGCGTGTAAAAAGCAAAAGTTTGAAGCGAAGTGGACGCGCGAATGAGGCAAATTCGCTTCCACCGCGCCACGCTAAACGCGCCTTAACATTGAAATCACTCGCGCCAGACGCTCTATTCGCGTTTGGTGTGAACGCAGCATTAGGCGCCGAAGATATCGTCATCTCCGTTGTTTTCTGCGAACTTCAGAAGAAAAATGCAAAAAAATATCTGTAACTCACGGAAGACTACAGCTGACGACGGCATCTTGGAAGTTTGTGATAAACATTGGCGCATCTCCTGTGACGTAGGCGCTAGCAACGACGTATAATGACGTGTAACGGTGTAGTAGTGGTGTCCCATTTCTTAGGGGAATATTTTCACCCCTACGCCTTGCCACTCTGTTTCAAGGGGCAAGGGTAAGGGGTAGGCGAAGGGGTATAAAATAGAATTAGGATTGGGCCTAAATGCTTTGGAGTGATTGCTCTCTAACTTCACGTGTGAATTACGCGAACGAATTAGCCAGAATATCAGAAATGTTACTTATTTTAGATGGGTTCTCACCTGTATGATGTGATCTTTCTCAGTTTAGTGACTGGCACATCATATCCGCACTCTTCCAGCACTTCCTGCCTGGCAATCTCCTCTAGAGAAAGGTTGGGTTTGTCCACCAAGCCTGCGCAAAGCTCGTAGGTCACACCAGCCGAAGCTGGAGGTTGGTGGCTTGATGTCTCTTCGCTTGAGTCCCCTGCTTGGTTCTCTTCTGGGACTTTAGCTTCTGTTGGTGCGGGTTCCGCTGACTCTTCCTCCGCAGGCTGCAGGGGCTTAAGTTTGCTCCGCTCCCATTCGCTCATGTATACAGCTGTGGAGAAGTAAGACGTGTCACTCATTGTTCAAGAGTGCTTTTAAACACAAAGATAGATGAGGAAACATCTGAGTACACACCACTTTGACTGATGAGATCTCAAATATAGTGTTTTAGAGCATGTAGGCACAAGTATGTGTGTGAGAACCATAGACTGTAAAAAAAGATGGACGACGCCCCTTCGCTCTCTTCCATTGATAAGAACTGAAGCCGCCAGAGTCCCGATATGGCGCTGACATATTGGAACTTGAGTCTGCGCAGTAGCGATCTCGGGACCAGACCTGCGCAGTAGTGAGCAGGAAGTAAAGCCGCGAGATCAACGCTCCGCCCTCACTCTCGCAGAACTCACTCAGGGAGAGTGGATTCTGCACACTTTTTTAAAAATTGATTGCAGTACGACAAGAGGCTTGTTAAAATAAAGTAAATACAATATCCTCAGTCTCCTGAAGATCCCGAAAAAAATGTCCGTTGGTGCTTCAGTGACTACTTCGCTCGAGAACCTGTCAATCACAGCTGTCAATCATGACGTTACACCACCGCATCACGTAACTAACTAAAAAACAACTTATTTTTGAAACAGACACTTGAACTTACATCAGCGTGATTAAAACGACAGCAAATGAAAGAAACCACCTTTGGAAAAAAATATATTTGAAGTGTAATTTAATTGTTTAGTTGGTCTCACGTCCCGTTGAATAACATGGGGAGGCGGGTCTTATGACCTATACTAGGACCAGCCACCGGGGGGCGATCGAGACGTTTTGGCTTCACTTTTCAGGGCTTGTGCGGCACGCTTGGTAAGAACAAGAATCTTAAAAAACAACATTGTATTCACATTGGTTTCATACGGTTTTGAAAACTTTAAGACAAGTTTAAATTCGATGACTAAGAATGTTTTTTGGTGTAACTGTCACCTAATTATAATAACATAACATACTAAAATCATAAATGCATGGAATCATTATTTATTTATTTAAAACATTGTGTTTTTTGGTGAGTCAAAAAAACATCAAACTTTTTATGAGTTTTGGCCGTTCATTTACACGACAACGGTGTTTTGGGGGCCTGAAATTGCAAAATTTTGAAATCTGGTTTCAAACATGAACTTGTGAAAATGGTGGCATCATGCGCATGCATATTACACGTTAAGTCTATAGGCGTGTAATGTTTCTTTACAAAGTGACATCGCCAACTACTGGCCTGGCATAAATGATACAGCGTTTTTAATCGTTTTTGCGGATCCATGTGAACGGGGATCGTTTTGACAACATTATTGTCTGTACACAAAAAAACACAAAGGAAAACGTTTCCGCTTTTAGTACATAATTGTCATGTAAACGTGCCCTCAGACAACAACCTAATTTGTCAAAATATGGAAATTATATCTATGGAAATTATATGATCTTTTAACAGACTTACTGACCTAGTAATAATAGAGATGTTTGGCCAACCAGTTTATTTTAGTATCAATGATAAACTACTATCATATTTAAAATGAGATATTTTTATATATTTTCTGTCTTTAACTTAATTTAAAAAAAAAAAAAAAAATGCAATTTTGTTGTGCTTCTTGTAAATTTTATTTAAAATTTTTTAAATATCTATATACTGTAGTTTTTATTAAGTTTTAGTTTTTAGTTTATTTAGTTTGTTCTTCAACAAGTTAAACAAAATGAGAAGTTGCTTTTGCAACTAGCTGAAAGCTTAAGATTTTTATATTTTATTTTATTTCAGTTAATGTTTGTCTTTTTTCAAGTAATGAACTTTTTATATGGTTTTAGTTTTACTTAACAACTGTGCCCAACTCATGGTTCACCACGCATGGGTTTGAACCTACAACCTTACAGATATCTTTACCCAGATCTTTAACTACTAACGCCCTTCAGACGAATGTACTGTACATATGGGACTGACTGAGAGCTCAATTCAAGAACAGCCATCCTTGAGAAGACTTGTTCTTATGTTTCCCTGCACAAGGCCTGCCTTTTCATTTGAAGCATTGTTTGAAGACTTACAGAAAAGAAAAAAAAAACTGTAGAAAGACGTCTCTCTTTCAATGCAAGGCTTTCCTTCCATTCTGAGAAGCAGGGCGCCGTCCCTGGCGAGCATGTATAGAACAATAGTGTAACAGTGTAGCGCAGGGCCAAAGCTTCATTGAGAGCACTGAAAAATGCTCTGTTTGCACGACCACCATCGACATGAAAAATGTCCCATTATGAGAACACTGCAATAGGTTTATATGTGGCTTATTCCTTTGTGTGCTACACATTTCAGAGAGATGTGGGAAGGTTCTAAACGGTCTTAGAAGAAAAAAATCTTATTTTTTCCTAGTCTATCATCCATGTTATTTTCAAGCAAACATTTCTCTCTAACAGCAGTTATAAAATGGCACCTGATATCTGTTGCATATCAGATGTTTTTTTAAAAGGTTAACTTTTACAAAACATTTCTTCGTCTCTTTCAGGTAGAGATCTGGGTGTAGTACGACACTGTAATGAGATACAGTCTAAATTAAGTAGGCCTATGTGTGAGAGCATTTGCATGCAGTATGTCGAGGTGTTGTTCTGCTGTGAAATCATGCTACAAAATCAAAGTTTATTATTAAAGAATTGGTTTTAGGGAAGTTTTGAATGTATCTGGCCCACACAGGCACCTAGGTTGTGTAGGATGAGGGGGACCTTAGGTTAGTAGGAGAGCTCAGATAGATGCAAAACAACAAGAAACATTAGTTTAGGTGTGACAAGCCTCACATAGATGCTTTACTCAAATTTGATGTTTTTGGGGGGCTCCAAGAATATATCTAACAGGGTTGAGCAACATTAAGAATTGAATTGAGAATTGTTTTTAAATTACAAATCAATTCCTGAATTCAATGAAGCAGAATTAAAATGACCTGAAATTCAAAGACTAACTGCAATGTGCACTTTAATGATAAAAATGTGATAAAGGTAAATCTAACCTTACCCATAAAATCAGAGGGAAATGATAGGTGAATAACACTGATGTAGAAGCACCTAACCCTTCTTGTAAGCCTAAACTTCACATAAACTGTAAACTTGTCCCTCAAATTTGTTTGGTTAATTGGAATGTTGTTCCAGGATCAGGATCAGGATCCCTTTCAGGATTCTGAAAGGGAGCTATTTCAGAATTTCAGAATTTTGCACAACCCTGATATCTACAGTAATTGAAAAATACCTTACAGCCTTCCTAAGATCTCATGGACGTAGAAAAATCCAACATTCGTTAAATAGGTGTGAAGAAAACAAGATCTAAAATCAGTCAAAATCAAAGATTCAAGCATGGAAAACTGCAGGACGTTACCTGGGCGGAACTGCTTGACCAGGATAAAACAGTGTGAGGTGGTGTTGAAAATCAGCACAGAGACACTGGAGAGAGAAAAGAAAAGGAAGAGGAATGAATTTAGAAGCCAAGTTGTCACTTGGAGAAGCGGTTCCACATGGAGCAGTACTCAACAATGGATATCTACCCTTCTCGTTAATGCATCCAGTCCTGCAAGAGCAACAACAAAACTTGGGTAGGCTTAGAGTAGTGATAGAGTAAGTGAACATGAGCATGTGTGTGAAAGAGAGAGGCACATGGACACCCTTGCTCCATCAAGCCCCAACAAATCACCCAGGATTAACACCTTGGATGTGGTCTTGGCTTTTCACTTTATCTCGGTTTGAGACTGAACATAATGCCCTAAGAAGAAGAGAATAAATCCCTGCGTCTTAAGGATCTCTGTATAATAGGATTTATCCACTGAAGCATACTGGGATAGCCAGGCCTCAGTAGACTAGCTAATAGCTCAGCGTGGCAGGAGGTCAGAGGACAGAGTGTCTCTGTACAGCACTTTCACACTTATACAAGCAACATCCTTCCCCAACTCTCCAACCAGGACAACACATACCTGACAAAAAAAACTGACTCCGGAGATCCAAGCGAAAAATATTTCATTACCAAATACATCAAACAATATGTACACACTGTTGCTCCCAAACACACCCAAGTATGTGTTTACATGTGCTGTTATAATTGAGCTACAGCGTTATTAACGTAGTTGAGCATGCCTTCATCTGCCTTATGCATAATCAAATATTTAATTATTAAACACAACTTGTGTGTCTTTTGGACCATACACACAACATTGAGACCATTAACGCATATACATGCATCATATTATCTAGATCAACTTCACAAATGCCATGCTGGCACACCCTTAGCTGGACCAGACAAACCATTGCTTTAGACTGAAAATGTATTTAGTCAAACAGCTGTATTAATTTAACTTCTAAAGACTGATGTTAATAGCAGGTGTAAACGGGGACATTAAAAGAAATGTCTGAAAATCTTGCGGGAAACAAAACAAGTTTTTTTGTTGGTCAATGTGGCAAATGTGTGGCCAACTTTTTCACATTTATGCGTATTTCATAAACACTTGGATTCCTACTGAAATGACTGGGAAATTCGTCAAACAACGATAAATGTGACCACACTTTCAGAGTGCAAGATTTGCCAATTTTTACAGATCAGCTCCTTATCTGCTATAATAATATGTTGTATTAACGTGATTTTTTTGATGGAAAAGGAGAGCGAGACGGCTCTTTGAGTAGAGAAAGCGGATATGTCCGTAGAGACAGGAAGCCCTGCCCAGCCTTTCCCATGGTGAATGCTTGCCAGATATTACCCACACAGCCTGAATGTAAACCTACACACACACACACACACACTCCTGAACCTTACCTACCAGTATTTGTTCCCTACTCAAACAATTTTTATAACATGGCCACACACAAAATTAAAAGGAGCACAATAGCAGTACCGTTTTGGTTATCAAATTATATATATATATATATATATATATATATAAATAAATAAATAAATAAATAAATAAATAAATATAAAAATATATCTTTTTAATTATCGATTATGGATATTTCATTGTTCATGCTCATTTTTTTGCTGCTTACAGTATGTAAAAACATGAATCATTTTAGTGATGCACCAAAATTTTGGCAAACTAGAAATATTCTGGCAAAATAGAAAAAAAAGAAGAAAAAAATAAAAACAAACCTGTTACTATTTAGAGCATGTCAGCCGTGTGGACGCACTTCACTGACACCAAAAATGATGCCAGAGAAATTTGTTTGTTCTAATCTGTTGACGTAGTGTGAACAGTGCAACGCTTCTGGGTTCTACGTCAGAACATCAGCTCATTAATAGTGAGACGACGTTCTGACGTAGAACCCAGAAGCATTGCACTGTTTACACTACAGTACGTCAACAGCTTAGGAGAATGACGTGGAAGAGAAGAGATTGTTGAATAAAGTCGTTATTTTAGGGGTTTTTTTGCACACAAAAAGCATTCTCGTCGCTTCATAATATTAAGGTTGTACCACTGTAGTCACATGGACTATTTTAACAATGTCTTTACTACCTTTCTGGGCCTTGAAAGTTGCAATGACGTTGCGGTCAATGGAGGGGCAGAAAGCTCTCAGATTTCATCAAAAATATCTTCAGTTGTGTTCCGAAGACGAACAAAGTATTACGGGTTTGGAACGACATGAGGGTGAGTAAATAATGACAGAATTGACATTTTTGGATGAACTAGCCCTATAAGAGCGCCTTCTGCTTTTATACTTTCATCTATTCCATCAGGAGGAAGTAGCTTTTGAGGCACACACCTGATGTCAGTTAGGTTCCTCCTTTTTTCTTCACTGATGATGAGCTGAGGAGTACAGACTATCAGGAATGAAGAGTGCAGTCTGGGTCAACCCTTGAAAACTGCGGCTGATGGGTCAGTGCCCCAGCGAGCCGAGGCATGTCTGAATGACGTGCTCCTCGCTGCTTCACCTCTCCACCATGAAAGTACCGTCGAAGTCACGCAGGACATGTCACACGCCATTAAGCCTGCTGTCCATTAGGGCTGTATGGTTCTTGATATGGGATGCAATGCAACGGGAGCAGCAGGAAGAGAAGGAGCCCTGGTGCAGCATTACTAATCACTCACATCACACACTGATGCAAATCCAAAACTGTAGATGAAAGATCAATATACACACTCATCAACGCCCCTGAAAATCCTCACAAAGGACAACGGCTACCAACTCCTTACCTCTCAAAGACCAGCAGAGATCACAAGAGACTGTAGCAGTGGCATTAATGACCTGAACAGATGCTCCTCTTAATGGCTTTACCTTTCATCTGCAGATCACCTCATTCATCAATCCACTAAACAGCGCAACAAAACAACGTCACAGTCAAATGGTAATGTCAAATATTTTAACAAGTGCACATACACAACCGTTCAAAAGTTTGGGGTAACTTTTTTTTTGAAAGAAGTCTCTTATCTCACCAAAGGCTGGATTTATTTCATAAAAAATACAGAAATACTGTAATATTGTATTACAATTTAAAATAACATATTTATTTAAAATGTAGTTTATTCCTGTCAGGGCAAAGCTGAAAATTCCGCATCATTACTCCAGTCTTCAGTGTCACAAGATCCTTGATAAATCATTGTAATATGCTGATTTACAGCTCAGGAAACAACATTTCTTATTATCATCAATGTTGAAAACAGTTGTATGCTTATTATTTTTGTGAAAACTTTAATACATTTTTTTCAAGATTCCTACAAGAATAGAAAGTTCAAAGGAACGGCATTAATTTAAAACAGAAACATTATAAATGTCTTTACTGTCACTTTTGATCAACTTAATGAATCCTTGCTAAATATAAGTGTCAATATCTTCAAAAGTTCTTACTGATCCCAAACTGTTGAATGATCGAGTATGTGAGTAACATGGAGTACAAAATAAGACCACATAAACACTTCGAATAATTATTCACCTTTTACAATAAGAAGCACCTTCTCATAATCAAGGAATTTACAACAGAACCTCATCATTTTCTGTGGTGAATGAGTCTTTTCTTCTTCAGCTCCACTCCAGTCTTTTCCAGAACAGGTTTGACACAAAGTGACAATCTTTTTAAAGTAAATTTTTATTCTTCCCGTTGTCGCTTGAATTGTGCTGGGTTGCCCAACCCACAGTGAAATAAGATTGGTCCAAAATCCAGATCCACATAGCTCCATGTTCTGATTGGCTGTAATTTTCTCACCTTGCAGCACTTTGACTTTATTGAGATTAGAAAAACTACACGCCTGAATGGATGTTTAGGATGAGGTGTTATAACCCCACAGAAACTTGGGTTTTGTGGACCATTTTTCTCACAGACATGGTCCAGACGCTCCTCATTGAAGAACAGAGGCCTTCTGAAGAAACCTAATATAAGAACATGCTGTAACTCTTGCTATATTATTGGCCAGAGAGTTTGCAACCACTTTGTTCCACCAGGTCTATTTGCTGAGAATGATTCAATATCCAGACAGCTCCACGAAAAATAAAAGTGTCCTGCAATATTGACACACGGTCCACAGAGGTTCTCAATCCTCACTGATAGCTTTAATGAACCCTATATGAAAGGTCACCATGATCTCAGGGCAGCAGTTGACAACTGGAGAGGTACAAAGAGGCTGCTCTTAGGTGTGTAATGACCCAAAGACTGCTTTGGGTCGGTGAGAAGGGGTTGTGTGGAAAACAGAATGGAAGTTTTACTGCTTCTGCCTCTTTCTTGGACACTTCAAGCCTGGTCAAGGATCAGTAACTGCACTGAAGACAGGTGGAGGGCTGCAAGGTCTACCTGAAACTACTAAAAAGAGGACTGTGTCTAAAAAAAGAAAGAAAGGGACAGATTTATCACGACAAAGCTCAATGGAGATGTGAGCGTGTAAAAGACAGAATTGAAGAGAGATCAAGATGTGCACACAAAGACTTTTGGGGCAGGGGAGAACTTCCTATTGTTGCACCGTGGTGAGACATTCCAGCTCCAAAAGCCTCTAATCCTCCCAGGTTTATAGTCGCCTTGAAGTATTATGTTCAATGATTTACACTCCATGCAACTCAATGCAAGGGACATCTCTCGAAGAATATCGTTAAACAGGTTAACAGGAAATCCAAATCTCCATTTCTCACTAAAGCACTAAAAGCAAAATGTATCAATTTAGAAGGCAGTCAGAACTCCAAAGAGAAAGAAATACATTTAAAAACAGAAACCGAATAAACCAAAATCAAATAATTCAGAGAGGGCTTACTTCAGTGTTATTATTGTAAAAAAAAAAAAAAAAAAAAAAAAAGGATCAAAAAAGAGAGAAAGAAAGACACATACTCACCTATCATGGGTTTGCATAAAGTCCCAGGACTTCTTTGTTCCATTCTGTGAAAAAACAATTAAAATATCATATAAATCTAAAATAATTATCATATAAAAAAAAAAAGAAAGATTTGAGACAGTCCAACAAATCTATTCATATTTTGCAAACATATAAAAATCCACGTCCAGAGATGGCACGCACAGAAAGTGGTTCATGAGAAGAATATTTTTGACAGTTGTATTTATAATGTTAAATACTGAACATTTTTTCATGCCGTAACTTCAGGTTCCTTAAGGAAAATTTGTTTTCCATGAGGAGAGGGATTGTCAAATTAAATTTTAATTTCTCACCTAAAATGTGTAAACCGGGCTTATTTGCAAATTTAACTCCTACTGTAGTTGCTAGGCAACCAGACATCCTATCAATCCCAAAATTATATAAAATGCAATTAGCCACAGATCCCAAGATATTAAGTTATAGGCTAGCTGTTCAATAACAATAATTGCATATGGTGGATATCTATAATAAAGAGCGTGTTCATATTAAATTTCATATGTATAATCAAAACTTGGCATTTAATCTTAATTAAACTATTAAATGGCAACTTTTGGATTTAAGCAAGACAAGAATATTTGTGTATTCGAGTCAAAACTACAGCAATAATGGGAGAGGGTGTGGAGCTCTTAAAATGTTAGTAGTAACAGCCCAGGCTTATGTTTTGTGTACAGTGCATGTACAGTACTAAGTGTCTCACTCACCCTTTTATATAAAACACTAGCACTTTTGATCACTGCAATGCCTGAAGACAGGGATTCTGTCAGACATGAATCTCACAAGATCAGACATGCTTCTTGAAAAGGTTGTTGGTGTCTGTCAAGATGATAGGGGATCGGCCCAGTGTGTGCGCTTGTACTTGATGGAGCATCACCTCAGCATGCTTATTCTACATACACTTGTGTAAAACGTATAGTCCTTTCTTTATATCATGAGTTCAACTTGTAGTTTGGGATGGAAACTCAACACACAGTGAACACTCAATTCAAGCAACTGAGCTGTATATCAAAGGCAATGTAATGGTATGCAAAATGCTTGGCATCACAGAAGTATGTTCTCTGAAGATCCAATATCATATTTTTTAAAATAGAACAATTTCAACTATATTCAGAATACGCTTATGTCCAAGACTTTGCACCCAGTATTTGTCTTAACACATACCAGATCAAGATCATGTGTCATAATTGTGAACAAGTAGCCTATAGCCTTAATAATAATAAGGGTTTGGAAATGAGTAATTTTCTTTTCATGGGCGCTCTTTATGCTTACACCCACAGTAACTATTCATTCACCACAAAAGAGTGAATTAGTACATCACTCTAAACTTTGAAAAATAAGCATAGCTCAGCATAAGCAGTATCTTGCAGGGCTAAAGCTAAAGGAACACAATACCAGGCAGTATCATGATACATCTCATGTGGATTCATGTACATAAATAAATATTATTATACGTTAAATGATTATACAAAAAAACAAAAACAAACAAAAAAAATAGAATTTTGTTGTAATTTACTGGCTTTCTTGCAGAATTTCATCTGTGGACTAGTTAGGCTAAACCCTCAAAGCCACTGTCACAGAAAACTTTTAAATGGGCGTTGACCATTTTTAATATGCTCCTTATTCAATATCTAAAATGCTATCCACCTGGTTAGCAGATAAACTGGATGTATGTTTGCAAGCGCAAAGGCAGAAATAATCAAAGGCTTCATTACACCTGTCAATGAACAATGCACTATTTAAACAAAATAAAGCACCTTTTTCCAGTTGAACAGCTTAAGTGTGACATACCTAATCATGGTTGCTGGTCTGATCTGTTAATAAGAAGCAAAGCTCCATTAATGGAAACAGTCATCGGTTAACCTGAGGCACCAGTGTAAAACGAGAGTGTGGAAAGTGAACCTGCATACCAAGCATGGTCAGTGGATCCGACGGGGTCATGTTTGCTTTGGGCAATGCCGCTTTTCGTGCTAATGACCTGTATCCTTTGGCTCCAAAATGTGGCTGTTTTGGAGGGAAGACTGAGAAAGCGGAACAAACTTCAGTCTCGTAGCTCTGTATGGTGTCAGAGTTGCTCCATTAATCCAAGAGCAACTAGTTAAATGCTTGAAAGGGTTTCTTGTAATCTTCATTACTCAAGCGTCAGCTGTTTTGCTACATGAAAGAAACATCAATGTTTAGAAAATATCAAATCTATTTGACTAATGGATTTTCATTTGTGATTACGTTGAAGATTCAAATTTTGAATAATAATTTAAAAGTAATTCAAATTTGCTAATGAATCATTGGCCACATTCGCACAGCAGCAGAATACAGTTACGTTCTATAACCAAGCTCAAACCTGTAAATTTTCAGGACTCACAACCGCATTCTCTGAAAACCCGCGCAGTGTGAATGGAACCGGACTGGATAACTTGTTGTCTGTCATGTCATTAAGTGAAAGAGAGCCGCTCTGCGTTGCAAAAATGCGTGTCTCTACCATGTGTTGCTTTCAGTTATTTTATTTTTTTTGCTTTCTGTTCCTTGACATCTGAAGATTTTAGATAGTTACGGCTCTCCACCAGAGCTATTCCCGTCAGTTTTGTGTTCTACGGGCAACTCAAATGCTCCAGATATAAAAACTCCTGATATTACTTTGGTCTCTGTCGCTAAGGTTAATGGTAAAATAATACAGGCTTGACTCCTGTTGCACTGTAAAATAAAAATAAAAATAAATAAAATAAAAAAACTGCTGCCTTAAATTTTTAAGTACAATCAACTTTTGTACTGTTTCAGTCATTTCAACTTAAATTACATTAAACTGACTTAAAATGATTTGAATCTTGTATAACTTTAAAAAAAAAAAAGTAGAAAAAAGTAGAAAATTGCTTAACTTATTTTGATGAGTTAAAGCAATGTAAAAACACGTTGTCATAACGTATTGATCATTGTGAACGGCTATACAGATTTATACAGTATTTGAGATGCTACTGTAAGTTGCTGTTTGAATGGGATATTTTGAGACTCACATCTGTAAATAAATATGGGTGTCAATCGCAATAACTGACAATGTGAACCTAACCATTTAGACAGATCTATGAACTGGTTTGATTAGTTCATTGAAAAGAATCATCTCGAAAGAACGATATTATGTCCTGCAAGCGAGATATCTAGCCCATTAAATACTTTGGAGCAGACTGTAACCAGCAAACTGTATATTCACAATTCAAATTTCTCTGAATTTTTATATTTTTATGATTTTTATTTATTGAAAACAAGACTTTTCAGCAAAGAAAAAAAGGGATACTAATGTTTTACTCAATATTAAAACCACATTTGAAAACTTTGGTCTTTTTGTACCTTTTACACTGCAGAAGAGATGCTGTTTACCTCACAAGAAGTGTTATAAAAATACCAGGGCCAGGAAAGAGGTGTGTGCCACATCCTTAATCATGTCACAGTGATCCAAACATTTTTGTGTAGGTGCAAAATTCTACCAAAAATTTCCTGCAGTGCTAGACAAGTGGGGATAAAAGTGCCTTTTCATGGCAAGTGTATACTTGAGTGCATACTTGTGGAGGCAAAAGTGGGTATGTTAATGTGTGGAGGGGGATGTAACATGCTCAGCTTTAGATTGTCAAATAAAAGTCTTTACGCTACTATCATCAGAGCGATTATTTTTTAGGGTTCATAGCGGGTTGATGCAAACTACAGTATCTAAAACAAAGAGACCCGCAGTTTTTTGAAAAGATTGAACATTTGCATTCCATGAACGCAAACACTTAGTCTAAGTCTGAACACCAGTATTAACCCAACCATCACTACAAGCGAGAGCACTGAAAGGGAGAGGCTATGCAAGTTTATGCACTGCAAAGACAAGCCCACAAAGTGAAAGTGCTGCAAATTGAGCATAAGCTATTACAACATAGAAAAAGTTGTAGGAGCATAGATTAAGGGCTTTAAGATGAAGGATTTGTTCAACAGGAATTGAGGAATTGTTGCTCAACCAACAAGTATGCACATTCACGTACCATAGACACCAGGTCTATTGCATCTACGTAATCACTGCCATGGAATCCTGAAAAAAATAAAATAATTGTGCAACGATTTCAGTCTTTTTCTAATACTAACATTTAGTTTTGTTCACGCATTACCAAAAAACAGCATAGACTAAAAGATTGATTTTAGAATTTAAGAATCAATATCGGTTTGACAAAATGAATATTGAAAACCATTAATTGATATTGTCAAACTAGCCCCAGTATCAGTTGCTAAGAACATTCTATAACATCATGTTCACATTATTGTGACTTACAGAAGATGTTTCTTACTACTATTAGCACATAAAAAGGCAGAAAAACTCCTCTAACAGGTTAACCTTAAACCTAGTAGCCATGCATCCTGGTAAAGTAACCTGATTGATGTAGGTTGTGTAGATTTGTGTATAATAGGCTAGAAAATGTAAGATGACATCTGATACAGACTAACCGATAAAAAAAGTTTACCAATTCCAATACAAACGTCCACTTTTTAAAAAAATTGACCGAAGTCTAAGAATCTACAAAATCCATTCATGCCAGCACACTGTATAAGTGATACTATAAATGGCCTTGTTTCCAAGAAAATGCATTTACTGTAAAAGTGCACTATTTTGTAATGACTGATTCATTTATTGTATTTCAAGCAGTGACTATAAATTATTGATGTTGCTTTCTGATGTTCTGCAAAGCATCTTATCTAAACTGACAAAGTGAAAACAGAGATGTTGCTCTGCAGGTCTGAATCCTGTAGAACCACAGAAAGCCCTTAAACTGTGCTACTGTTTTAAACTTATGATTTATGAACACATTAAAGGCAGTTGTATTTAAACTTTAGATAATATACTGATAATTACATTTTTTAAAACATAAGATGATTCTTCACCAAGTCTCATTCATCTCTTATTACTGTGCACGTGATCACACAGAACTTTCAACAGTAAAAACAAATGAATAAGCATTAACAGATGAGACTTTAATAAAGGTATTATTGAACAATTACAAAATTAAAATTAACAAACATGCATTCTTAGCTCACAATGTATGCTGTTGAACTCATAAGGTCAAATGACTGTACTAGTTGAATACATGACTGGAACGTACAAGAAATTCAGGTTTAATGGAGGGCTATAGGCTTCACTTGACAAGAGACATGTGGTACACGTTTGGCAGCACCACTTGGTTTTCATGGTAAAGCATCTTGTAGTATGACTAAGTACATTATAATTTACAAAGTTAAGTCAACATCTGTCTTGGTTCTGGACAGAATTTGAACAGTCATCTGGTTCTAAGTGCCGAGCCATAAGCCATTGAAGTGATAGTTCACCTAATAAAGGACATTCTGTCATCATTTACTCACCCTTATGTTGTTCCAAACCTGTAAGACTTACTTACTTACTTCTGTGGAAAATCAAAGATGATGTTGAGAAAAGGCATACAAAAAAGACAATGGGGTCCAATGAGGTTGACCTTATTCAATCTTATTGACTTTCATTCCATGGACAAAAACTTCTATATTTCTTCAAAATATCTTCTTTTATGTTCCACAGAAGAAGGAAAGTCATTTGGAACAACATGAGGGTGAATAAATCATGATAAATCACCCTTAAAAATGACCTATAAAATTACTTAACAAGTGTTCACTAAATTTTTTATATGATCCATCATTCTGAAACAAACCAATTGAAGCCCAGGTTATATTGCCTCCAAAACCCCTGGTGAGGTCCTAGTTCCTTTTATTGTTTTGCCCCCTAAAGGACTATTCTGTGTGGCCGAGAGTGTTCAGGGTCCCTGGCCTTGCACACAGATGGTGGGGGTCCCTCATTATCAGGGCCACTCTCTAGGTCAACAAGAAAAGCCTTTTGGGACCCTGGGAATCACAAGCGACATGGATTACAACACAGATTACAGGGAGTGGAAGGAGACACAAGACTTGAAATTATTGTGCCCCCTCCATCCTACTCGCAATAAAAGCGTATGAGTGAATAGGGACGGAGCGACAGGCCTTGTTCTTTTGCATGCTTAAAGTCTAATTATCATCAGCTTGCAGTATATAATGCTGTGACCCCGACAGCTGCTGAGAATTCAATTGCCGTCACGCTGCCATTTACAATCAAGGCCTTTAATTCGCACCATGTGCTGTTCAACTTCCTAAGATTTAAAGCCCTTATCACACATTATTCCCACCAGGCTATCATGTGCCAAGCCTTGCTGATATTCATAGTAAGAAAGATGCCGTCTGGAATCTGGATCTGGTAGGGTGTGTTAGTGTGAAATACAAGGGATAATGAGCAAAAGGATTCATTATTTTGAAATCACATGCTTGTTTACTGTACCTACCCATTAATTTTCTTCTAGTTTAAAAACCTTACCATCAGCCCAATATGAATCTCAAAATGAGAGTTGTATTTTATGCAATTATGCACTGTCACCCCGCAAAGGGTACAAAGGTTAATTGAGTCCTCAACCATACTTCAGATCTCAAAGGTAAACAACAAGACGTCATTACACCGAAACAACCGATGTTACTGAACCAACCAACCACCTAAACAAAACACTTTCTGTGTAAACAACCAAATCCAACCCTCTGACGCAGACACATGCTGATTCCCCTCAAAGCTCGCTGGGACGACCATAGATAAACACAAGTAAAGAAAACACACAAGTGACAAAACAAGAGATAAACGTTTTATGGAAGGTTTCTTTTCTGCAAGAGTTCTGTCAGCCTCTCAGATGCGACAATCATCTTCGTCCATAATCATTTTTACTTACATTTTGAAAGTGTAAGGGTAAGTGTAAGCTTTAACCTAATTGAAAAGGCTTTGTGTCGATTCTTTTTTCTGCTCTTGCGCTTCAGAGCACAGGGGTAGGGATGAAAGAGATGGGAGAACAGAGGGAGCTCAACCTCTGTGTCTCCATCTGCTTTCTCCGCGCCCTCCACCCCTCATCGACCCCTCTCTCCTTCTGCCCCTCCATCCCACAGGTGTGAGCTTACCTCCCCAAATTACCCCCTTCGTGTACCCCCGCCCCCCTTCAAGCCCCATGCTGAGCTTAAGTAGTGCTCTTGCCTGTGAGCCTAGGGCTACAAGTTCTTGCAGCCATCACAGCAAATTCCTACTAAAGATCCTTGATTACGCCGCCAGTTGATGGAGGGTAAAACAAACTTGACTTGTATCACAGGTTTTTATTAACTTTATCAAGCGCCACAGTTTGGATTTGTGCATTGAAAACCCGATTTGGATTTGTTGCCCATGAAAAAGAAAACTCAAAATCTAGTTTAATACACGTACCACAATCTAAATGTGCTTTGATTTCACTTAGGTTTTATATGGTTTATATGGTAGAACATATCAAATTAATCTTATTTCATTAGTGTTTTAAGTAATTAAAAGTAACAGATTATTATCAGGGAATTTTTTACTTAATTTAATTTCGAAATTATAAACATGCTTATCAAAAAAGACGTGAATTCAAGTCATTGTCTGTATGAATTGCATTTTAAATAAGAGATTCAGAGAGATATCATATACACCCTTGTAACTTTGCTTTCACTAGGGAAAAACAAGCATCAAAAAACAACTCTATCATGTAAAGAGAGACATCAGTGTACATTATATTCTTCACTATGCGAGTGATTTATGAACTTTTCAAAGAACCACACATCATTGTTCCTACGAACAATCCACAATCTCACAGGAAAATGATATACAGGACATAAATACAATGCCTTGAATGGCGGCTGAAAACCTCCTGCCACAAGATTAAGGCTATGCTATGCAGTGGGAAAATGTTCTTGGGTGCAGTTGCTTCCAGATTCTCACCATACAAAACTAACTTCAGTAAGAAAAAGGATGTCAATGGTGATATAGGGCCACACAGTCTTGGGAAAGTGACAAGAGTCCTTTCATCAGTTGTGTTTTGGTTTTGGAAACAGTCGATAAGTAGTAAGTTACACTGCGACACACTTACCACGCAATGCAAGATGACAGGCCAGCCTTGGTGACAAAGAGTACTCGAGGCTCAAGAGCCTTTCTTTCTCTTTTCATCTCCTTTTGCTCTCATTGTTTTAGAGTGTCTCTGTAAAGCTGTCTAAAGAGAGGTGGTCTACATAGAGGGTAGGGTTAACGGCTTTCATGGGAAGCGCACATCTCGATCTCACCTTTTTCGTGCTCATTGGGCTCTAATGCATTCATTACCTCTCTTGCGCACATCTGCCTCACGTAAATCCCATTTCCTGTCTATTGAGCGCGCCCAGTGGCCTGGTGCTGGGGCGATGGCCGCCACACGTTTCCCATGGCCTCCTCACCCTTCTGCTCACTCCAGCGTCCCTACCCCTATTGTTCCTCATCTGTTCTTCCCCACCCAGTGAACACTGTTGTCTGCCCACCAACCCCTGCTTTAATCCAACACCCCTCCTCTCCCCAATACACTCTCCTTTGATAACCCCCTTTCCTAGCCAAGACCCCTGCTGCTAAAGCAGTAGCCTGGCAGCTGGAGCAGTTGACCATGTTGGCTCAGCTGCTGGTTCTCGGGACCCGAGTGACTCTCAGCTCTGCATGAGAACAACACTGGGAACTGGCTCAGGCTAAATTTCATTATCCAACCACTCTACTAATTAATTAAGGAGCTGTCCAATGGGAGAGCTTTGGATAATTACTGTACCTGAGATACAAGAACCAGTCATATCCGATTTCATGTGTAAGGGACAGTGCACTGTAAAATAATTTGCACCAGTGTTGTAGGACTCTAGAGTTGGCTTTGTCTTGTCATGGGTCTTGATTCAGATTAGGGCTGGGCGATAAAACGATAACGATAATTATCGCGATATCATTTTTCTCGATAAAACGATATCAAGAGTTCGATAAATGTTCGATAATGTTTATGCGCCAAAAGCAGAACGAAACTCATTTGAACCGCGCGCCACACGGACCATTTATCCGCTCGGCTCAAAGTCCAAACGGCAGCGCGAGCTCACTAGAGCAGATGCGTTTACTCTGATCGCTCTCGTCACGAGATCCAGTGAGAAGCGCTTGAATTCAGCGAAGAACACAATGTCTCCGTGATTTAAACCAGTTTAAAGGCAGATGAAACAGTGCTGACAAACAGGACACTGACAAACACTGTGCACAACGATACAGTCAGAAGGCTTTTCCGTCTACAAATTCCCATCATTTACCATGGATTTACTGTAACGTTAGCCTGGTAATATTAACTGCACCATGAAATGTGGGATATACATATTGAATTGTATTATATTATTAATGTAGACAAAGTCTTAAAGGACTAATGGAATATAATTACAGTATTTAATAATGTATTTAGGCTACTGTTTTTCATACAAATACCATAGAAACCATAAAGTTACATTTTGCCATGATAGTGAGGCTACAGGGTATGCCTGCTTTCATCTGTGGTTGTCATGATCTAAATGCATGATACTGGATGACCAATGGTTAAGTTTAATAAAACTCAAAGAGTCAGAATATTACATTTTACCAAAAAAAAAAATTAGCACATGCAGAAACTAAGAAATTCCAATAAATATATTTATTTTGTTAAGAAAAAATGACAAATGTTTGAATGTTCTACCTCAGATTGTGAAATGTTCACCTGTTTGGCAAGTGTTTGTCATGATATGTTCTGACAATAAAGAGTAGTTTAAAACCACAGTTAACGCTCTGGTTTCTACAACTTTCACTTAGGAGCAAAAATCTGCCTTTAAACTTGAAAGAAATAAAGATTTGAGTTTTATTGTGATAATTATCGATATCGACTGATATAAAAAAAATTATCGTGATTTTTTTTTTTGGCCATATCGCCCAGCCCTGATTCAGATGTACTTTTTTTAGTCAATCCATTTGAGATTAATAAACCTTTGCCAGGGCAGCGACATGTGTAGTTTTAGACAGAAATGAAAACGAGGCTGTAAGGGATAGAAGTAGAGTGTGTTCAATGGACTGTACTGTTGTTTAACAACAAATGTATTGTTTGGGTGATAAAACATCTTCCCAAAAGACTTTTAGAAGTCAAAAACTGCATAAAACAATTTTGAAAGTTGTGAATTGTGAAAAACTCATTTCAGAGAATTTTCAAAGTTGGAAACTTTTTTCTTTCAGGTTAGGGGGATGACAAAAATATATTCCAAAGAAGAAAAAAAAAACGTGGACATGCGAGCTCCATGTAGGCTAGTAATTTTAGCGGCTATGATTTTCGCAATATAGCAGTTCAGTACACTTGAAATCAAATCGTGATATAGACAAGTGTGTGAATATTAAACTGCAAAAAAAAACGATTTAATACGAATTCTACATGCTCTGTGTGAATGAATGGAGCAGACGATGCGCAGTTTCATTTACCTCACACAACCACACACACGCTGAAGCACGTGTGATGCTCGAGCCGTTGTTTGCCTATAAGGACACATGCTACACCCCCTGCATGCATTGTGCATTCCTCCATCACATTTTCTAGTATCCTGGGGCCTCATTTTTAAAATGTGCGGTCTGCTGATAGACTTCTGCTTGTTTTTAAACACTCCTGTGCGTTGATCATTGTTACCAATCACAGACATATCCGATGAGTGTGTGAACACAATGGCCAATCAGATGTGTTTACGATTCAGCTCAACAGCACTCAAAGCGTCACAATTAAAAATTTCATTAACAACTTGGTACCGAAGCCAACAGTCATATTTATAAAAAAGCTCTTTGATGTAGAAAAGTGCAGCAGATTTAATTGAAGCTTTTATTCACATATAAACATTAATCAATGCACACATCAGTTATGGTAAACAGAAGCTCAAGCATGCTTGCTTGATGTACAAGAACCAATGAGGTTCATTCGTGTTACGCGGCATGTTTGAACTTCCACAAGAACCTATGAGGTTTGTTCTCGTGCGTCAAGCAAGTATGGCTAAGCTTCTGCTTATGCTAGCTGGTCCATGTTTATATGTGAAAAAAAAAATCTAAATTCAATTTGTTCATCATATAAAGTGATCATGTCTCTTCACAAAATTTAGACTAAAACCACTCAATTCATATGGATTAGGGCTGTCACTTTTGAGAAAATTCAAATTCGAACGGATATCAAATATCAAGCAATGTATTCGAATATATTCGAATATCTACGGAAAAAAAAAAAAAACGTAACGGAGATTCAATCACAAATTTATTAACAGCCTGACAGTCATAAACAGGACTCAGGCCATAGCCTGTCTGAAAAAAAAATGTTTGAATTAATGTTTGAAACAGCAGGTTATCAACTTAATCTATATGAAGTGCCACTATGCATAGCCAATCACAAAATTAGGCTACATGGAAAAAAAGGTGCCGACCGGTTGTGCAGGAAAGTATGCAGTCATACGATGTTAGACGCCTGGTGATGCTCTGGCCGTCTGCTGTGTCTCTGACTCCGATGCCTCATTTGGACGGTAACTCGACTAGACAGGTGAGCGCGAAGATTGGATGTCGAGGATGCGCAAGTAAACTTTTTTTTTGCAAATTCGGCAAACTACCTTATCTTTAACGGTTACTTTACCATCTGCGGTGTAGAACCCGAAATATTTCCAGACACTCTTTTTAGATGAGTTGGGGTCGTAATTGTCCGCTCAGGCGTTCTGTGCGTTATCTTCCATTTTCAAAACAGGGTGGCTGTTGGCTATTATTCGTTTGATTTGGTCATGGGCCTACGCTACAATACGTTTAGAGCGCCTGCTACTGGATGAGATGGCAAACAATAAAATAAAAAACAAACGGTCTAATCATTGACTGTAAAAAATGCGCTACACATGGCACTTTAAAAACCGGATAGTTTATTTATAGTTCGATTACGGATATTTCACGTCATGTTCGAATGCATATTCGAATATCGAATAAAAAGTGACAGCCCTAATGTGGATTAGTTTTACGATCTCTTTATGAACTTTTTAAAGCATCAAATTGGTATTTGCGTAGACTGTCAACAGAGGGACGGAAATCTCTCAGATTTAATCAAAAATATCTTCATTTGTGTTTTCCGAAGATGAACGAGAGTCTTACGGATTTGGAACGAGTAAATTATGAAGAATTTGGCAGTGAACTAACCCTTTAACTATTAATCATACACTGCAAAGTGACAACTTACAAAAGATTCAATTAATCACGAGAATTTCCAACAATGAAAGAAGCACACAAAAAATGTATGACAAAGTCCAAAAACAGACAATAGTCATAATCATCCATGCCCTAAAACTTAAACAATTTCTTAGACAATTAATCGCCACTCAAATTTCATACTCGTGACAGCCTAAGTACTGACTAGAGGTTGGACGTCTTCAGATTTTTAAGTCGACATTTATGTGATGAAAGTCAAGTCATCGTCGACTAGTCGCTGATAACGTCATTAATGAACAAATAAGCCTGAACCTCGAGCCGAGACTCAAACGCGGGTTGCCTTGTGCACAGCTATGGCATATGACACAGCGCTGCCCACAAGACTATTGCTTCTACATAACAGCTTATTTTTATCAGTTCTTTTGTCTTTGGGTCATTATATTTCTCACAGATTTCTGCTTGTTCTAAATCAGATACAGATTAAGTAGCACAGTAAAGATCCCTATAATAGTAATTAGTATAGTAATTATATTAATAGTACAGATCTATTGCGTGTGGATTAATTCTACCTGGCAGTGTCTCTACTAATAGTGAAGCTGTGGGTTTTAGTTATTAAGAAATATATGCTAGAACTTTTCAGTTTCTAAGCTATTTTATCTGCACTACTGAATGTTTCCGTGTGCGCGCGTTCCAAACATGATGTGCGACCTACTGTCTTGTATGTGTGTTACAATGCTTCAGCGCATTAATTTAGAACGGCGATTAACTTGCGTGTACAATAAGCTGTTTAAAACGTGCATTCACCTGATAAATTTTTGAGTATCCAGGTGGTATAATCAAACATATCTTGTGGAGCAGTCTCGGAGTATGCATATATTTGTAATTTTAACTGTTGGAAACAGAGCATAAAAGTGGACTTCAAAGATTTCTTATTCTATTGCGCCCTCTATAGGCTATGATCAGTGACTAGTCGACATCAAGCTTAAGTCAAAGTCTGTGCAACCCCTGACTAATTGAAAAGGCATTATTTTTACCCAGCCCTACTAGACAACACATTGATTCATTGAATAATGCCAAACCCTGGAGGTGAATCTACAAAAGGCTTGGGTGCAAAGGTGAGATGGGTGGCAAAATTTGAAAATACAGGTGGTGGAATGGATTGGAAGCAACCGTGTACTGGTACATGGCAGCAGGGCTGTGTGGGTGGCAAAGCGCCTGTGACTCAGTGATGCGGCTGGTGCTGAAAATTTCAACTTCCTTCAGAGAGGCAAAGGTTGTAGGTGTGGGTGCATAGACTGCACTTATCTTCTGTTGCACCTGAAAAGGTGTCTGGATGTTTTCTGACCTGCACTTTAAAGCGCTCACTTGTAATGCATTTAAGACCTCCTATGATCATTCATAATGGAAAAGCAGGACAATTAAGGCCTAATTATTCTTTTCTACTAGCCTGAACAGGACTTCATATGCAACACTTTGTAATTATTAGCACAAATTATATCTATGAACTGACTGGCCTAAACATATTTATTTTCTCTCTAATGGAACATATTCCTAACACAAAGCAAATCTATTTAAATATCCTGCATTACTATGACCTAGTACCACAGCATCAATTTTAAAGCAGAATCCTGCCTTTTTACAACAAATACACTATAAAAAATTATTTCATGATTTACTATTATTTTACTGCATATTATTTTGTCAAATCAACTTAGATCATTAATGTTGTTTAGATAATATAATATTTTGAGTTGATTAAAACAATCCCTTTTTTGTATCAACTAGCCTAAATGTTTTAGTTATTATAAACTAATAGTTAGTTTGTTTTAGTTTTGAGTGAACTCAAAATTTTAAAGCAACCAATCTGAGCTTCATTTGAGCTTCCGCAAGAACCAATGAGGTTTGTTTTCATGCATCAAGCAGTTGAGCTTACAACCAGGTTAGTTACTTTAAAAAAAAATTTAACCAAGGATTATTTTTTACAGTGTAGATATGCTTAAGTGTTTAATCAACACATAATTATTACACTGAGAATAAAAGCCTTAATATGCAAAGGCAAACGAATGAGAGCCTGCCAAACATCGCCAAATATTTGTGGTATTCGGTAATTCCACTATAGAAATCATGCTAAAATGTCGTAACCATTTGTGCTGTTTCATGTTTAGGAACATCTTGTTTAGGAAGGGCATTACTGAAAACAAAATCTGGCCACCGTCTGAGTCACCAGTCTCGTTTATACACAAACAGATTTATTTTTTATTTATTTTTTTCAGATGATGATATTTTGATGCGCTCTTAATGGTAAATATGTGCATTCCTAATGCCAGTAGTCTATGAAGGAGCATGGCATCCCTATAGCATTTAGTTGTAGGTGTAGTCCGAAAAGTAGTCTAACCAACCACCATTTTAAAAAAGAATAAGCCACTGAGCGAGGCCTGAGCATTAATACGCAGCACTTTATATCCATACTACAAGATTTAGTTTGTGTGTGACCCAAAGTAAAACATGAAACATCTTGAAATCCCTTACCCTCACATTAAGGGACTTAATCTGGAAAGAAAGCACCATGCATTCCATCCATGCCCGCACAGAGCAGAGGATGTGGATGACTAAGACACCTCATGTGCAACCGTGTATGTGGACCCAGGGTCTGCTTGTCAAACTATAGTAGGAGGAAGTATTACCACACTCTGAAAAATGCAACACACAGCTTGAGGAGAACAATCAAAGAGGAAACACCCACAGGTGCCCCGCAAAAAAAACAAAAAGGATTTAATGCATACCAGTACAACAGAAGGAAAAATTACGTCAACACAGGAAAACACTGGATGTGTTGACATATTTGGTACCACAGTTCCAAAGAAAAGGATTGGGATGCATGCCAAAAATCAGTCAGTACCAACAGGTTAAAAGATTAAATCATATATAGGCTATTTGAATATGATAGTAAGGTCTACAGATGTGTTGGCATGGGCCTTTAGCTACTACTCTATAGTTTCATAGAAATAAGAAAAGGAAGGCGATGCCAAAACAACAGATTAAAAAAAGATAAAAGCATGGTCAGGGTCACAAATTAAATTTAGGGCTTTGAGCAAAAAAAGCCGCTTAAGGCCCTTTCACACCGGATGCGTAACGAAAAAGCGAATAGTTTGTGTGCGAATAGTTCGCGTCAAAACCATTCACATCAGCCGCGACGCGAATTTGCGCGTCAGAGCAGAGAGTCTGAAGGGGAGTATGCTAATGTGCACAGTTTTTTTGCGTCTTCAACTAAACACAGTGAGTTTTGTAATGTCACTACACATGTAACACACTAAAGGCCCTTTCACACCGGATGCGTAACGAAAAAGCGAATAGTTCGTGTGCGAATAGTTCGCGTCAAAACCCATCACATGAGCAGCGTAAACACGGTCTCTATCTCTATCTTTGACGATTAGCTTTCTATCCCAAATGTAGTTTAGCCTTCTAGCCAACACAGCACAGGACTATACAACGACGAAAACTATCACACAACATACTCACAGTCGTGATAACCAAGTTGGTTGGCAATGCTACGCCACACAATCATTGTCCTTGTAGTATGTGATTGGCTGAAGCCTTTTCTGTCGCCTCAAAAGTAAAAAAAAATCGACATCGAAGCGGAAAAAATAAAAGTCGTTTTTTCGCCGCAGCACATTTGCGTTCGTTGTGGAAGCGCTCATTACACAAACAGCTGATCAAAAAATAAAACCATCGCGCGAATTATTCGTGCGTCAAAATCGCGTCCAGTGTGAAAGGACCTTAAGTAAGGAAGTTAAAATCATTCGACTAGAAACTGTAGATATCACACAAAGAATGTATAGTCAAGTCAAGTCAAGTCAAGTTTATTTATATAGCGCTTTTCACAACATAGGTTGTATCAAAGCAGCTTCACAGTAATAAATTAAAACAATACATCAATGTTTGTTTCTAGTGGAACGTCCACGTTTGGTAATGCTGATCAATAGTATCGTTGATTGATTAATTAAATTAAATATCCCCAAATATCCCCAACTGAGCAAGCCAAAGGCAACAGTGGCAAGGAACCGAAAAACTCCATCAGGTGACCTAATGGAGAAAAAAAAACCTTGGGAGAACCCGGGCTCAGTCGGGGGCCAGTTCTCCTCTGGCGTTTATGAACTAGAGACCGGATTTAACTGTAAGATTAAAAGTATTATATAAATGCCTGGCTGAAGAGATGCGTCTTTAAGTATAGTATAGTATACTAAAAGCAACCCTAAATAGTCTCACTACATTTTGTTACATGTTCAAAGTAAACACGGTCTCTGTCTCTATCTTTGACGATAATAGTGTTAGGTTTCTATCCCAAATGTAGTTTAGCCTGCTAGCCTACACAGCACAGGACTATACAACGATTAAAACTATCACACAACATACTCACAGTCGTGATAACCGAGCTGGTTGGCAAGGCTATGCCACACATTCCCCTGGTTTCACAGACAGGGCTTAAGACTAGTCCTAGACTAAAATGTAAGTCTGAGCTGTTTCCACTGAAATAAACTTGCACTGACTGATCTTAAAAATATATCAGTGCCTTTTTAGTTTTAAGATGCACATCGGTAATGTTTTTTTCTAAGCATGTTTATAAAAATTACTTAAATGTCCTAATTGATCTATGGTCTAATCCTGGCTTAGTCTAAGCCCTGTCTGTGAAACCGGGCCATTGTCTTTCAAATCGTTGTCCTTGTAGTATATGATTGGCTGAAGCATTTTCTGTCGCCGCAAAAGTAAAAAAAAAAAAAAAAATCAACATCGAAGGGAAAAAAATAAAAGTCGTTTTTTCGCCGCAGCACATTCGCGTTCGGTTTGGAAGCGCTCATTACACAAACAGCTGATCAAAAAATAAAACCATCGCGCGAATTATTCGTGCGTCAAAATCGCGTCCAGTGTGAAAGGGCCTTTAGAGTGGCTAAAAGATTATTAACATTAAAATGTGTGCGTAAAATGACCTCGTAATGAAGTCCTGTTTTTTTTTGTTTGTTTTTTTTATCCATGTAAGCTAATATTATAATGTATAATGCATTTGCTGTCTCAGTATGTGTATCAACTAGCTAATGCATAACAAACTGGGGGAAAACACATGAATTATTAAACTAATAGCTGCAGTCTCCTGATTGGTAAATACTGTAGCATTCCATTAATGCTAAAATCAAGAATTAAAATCAACAGTTATATGTATGATACAAAACACCTGTTCACCACCCCACTTCAACGCACCCATAGAGGATAATGTTTTGCTCATAGCAATCTACTAGTCAAGCTACAATCTACTACAATGTCTAAACTCAGCAAAAAAAAAGAAAGAAAAAGAAGCATCCTCTCACTTTCAACTGTTTTTTTCCCCAACAAATTTCTTAACATGTGTATATATGTGTATGAACATAAAGAGATTCAACAACTGAGACATAAACTAAACAAATTTCACAGACATTTAACAAACAGAAATGGAATGAGTCCCTGAACAAAGAGGGAGTCAATATCAAAAGTAGCAGTCAGCATTTGGTGTGGCACCAGCTGCTTTAAGTACTACAGTGCATCTCATCCACACGGACTGCAGCAGATTTGCCAGTTCTTGTTGCGATATATAAACCCACTCTTCCACCAAGGCACTTGCAAGTTCTCAAACATGTCTGGGGGCACATATGGTTACATGTTGTTTGCCATGCGAGGTTGATCAGCTGCCCTTCCTGTCTCCCTGTAGCACTGTCTGCATCTTACATTATGGACATGGCAGTTTATTGCTCTGTTCACATCTGCAGTCCTCAGCAGGACTAGGCCTACTGCATGTTCACACAGGTGATCACGGACCATGGGAGTCTATCTCCTGGTGTTTTTCAGAGTCAGTAGAAAGGTTTCTTTAGTGTTAGTGTCTCTAAGTTACTGTAAATGTGACCTTAATTGTCTACCACCAGTAAACTTTAAGGCCTTTTCCACACTAATACATTTTCGTTTGAAAACGCATCTTTTTCTCTCCGTTTTGGCCTTCTGTCCACACTGCGTTTTTGTCCTGTGAAAACTGAGCTTTCTGAAAACGCTTTCCCAAGTGGTTAAATTTGAAAACGCTGTTTTCGCATTGCTGTGTGGACTGTGAAAAGGTATTTGAAAACGAAGAAGCGTTTTTAGTCATGTGACGCATATTGAACTGTTAGATATGCGTTTATACCGCTATTATGCGCTATAACTTTCAAACTGTTGCTAAAGATATGTTACTTTGTAAACTCCTCATATTGCAGTCCTGCAAAAATTTACTCTCAATTGCTGTCCTGTGCCAAAACATGAGAGCAGTTGCGTTTAGACCAAACATTTAAAGGCGAGTGAGTGAGTGCGACCCGGACACATAGGCTAGGTGAATGATGAGATATTTTGCTTAATAAAATAATCCTGCTTGAAAAATAGCATGAGAACTTGATTATGTCTGTTCCATCTGTATCATCTAATTGAGCTTTTATGAGGGTTTTACACATGCACAGTAAGGTGAATTTATCGTTTTTAGACGTTTCATTGAGGATGAGAAACTTTTGGAAAATGCTTGAAAACGCTAGTGTGAACGCAGTTTTCAAATATCCGGGTTAATGTAGATTTAGCCTTAGTGTTTTAAGGACTGTTCCACAGGTGCACGTGCAATAATTGTTAATTAGTATTTATGGTTAAGCATGAAAAACTCATTACATTGTTTAAACCCATTACAAAACATATCTGTAAAGCTAATTTTGGATTTTACAAAATTATCTTTAAAATACAGTATTCTGAAAAAAGGATGTTTCTTTTTTGCTGAGTTTATATATCTTTTAGTGAGTCAGATGTCGCTTAATTCATTTGCTTAAAAATGTTTTAATAACTCGAGTCCTTATAATATTTAATATTTATAAAATCAAGAAGGCCTCCACTGAGGGTTGTCCTAACAATAGCATTTGCCCTGACTATATTCAAAACTGACTATATTCAGAATTATTGTTTATATATTTTTATTTATTTTTTCAAAATTGGTTATGGCAGAGAGATAGATAACAGTATGGACAACATTAATGATAATATAGCTTGTGTTCTAGCATGTTTCCATCATGTTCAGTGCAGGATCTCGTTTTATTCCTCAGTACCAACTGTACAATATTATGTGCATCAGGCTTTTAATAAAGCCTAAGGCAGCTGTGCCGCTTGTAATGTAAAGCATGTGCTCGAGGGAAAGTGGCTGCTTTCCTGTCTATAGCTTAATAGCGTCTTGCTAGCTAGCCAAAGATCACAATACACGATATCAGCAACATTTGAAATACGTCGTTTGTCATTCTGAATGCCGCTATATATGTTATGCTGATTGTGAAATATTAGACGGAATGTTGGTCGATAAAAGCAATGACAGAATGAATGGGGGTTGGGCTGCTGACAGCAAAATGATGAGGTGTGACCGCATCACTGACAGATGATAACGTGCGATTAAACTACAGCAACTCACCTGGTTGTAATGCACCCTAAACGGTCTCAGATAGTTCGAGCTGGTGCACGGAACCACCTGAATATTATTGATCTGCTCCATGGCTTTGATATAGCTGCCCACGGGTACTTCTCACCACAGATGGCAGAGCCGCAGACTACGGGAGAATGAGGGGAAATGTCTACGGAAGCCTGTGAAGGGCAGAATAAAGAACGCTGTTTAGTCTTTGCGTTGTAGTAATGTTCTGTAGAGAGGATGACTATGCGGACGCGGTGCAGAAAACTTCCAGTCAGCTATAGTTGCAGGTGGATAAGGTCATTCGTTCATTTATTTTTATTTTAAGGTTAAACAACGGACTCTGTCGCCTCAGCACGCCTCCTTTTCGACCTTTACCGGGCGCGCGCCTAGCGCGCGCATTCAGGTGTGTGCTTGGCTCGTGCTGGCATTACCTCACATAAGCGCCAACTTCAGGGAGCGCGTGATTCGCTAAATAAACCGCCAAAAGTCTTTAAAGAATTTAAACCGCCAAAAGTATTGAACAATTTTCTGTAAATCTTTGCAGAAACGTGCACTGCCCAAATCCCTGAATGATTCATTTGACCCCCCACCCCACCTTCCTCAACAGGACAATTAAGGTATTTGTTGTGGAATTATTATGTAGTAGTAGACTAGTATTTGTAGAAAAACTAATTTAACAAGAAAGATTTTGAATTGGGTAATAGCCTAACTTGTATTGTGAGTAACAACAAACTGTCTATTAGTTTTATTTCTTTTAAAATATTTATATTTTATTATGCATGTGTATATACATTTCATATAGTTTTCTCTTTCTTGATTCGTTTATTTTATTTATCTGCCAAATTAAAGGATCTTTTTTAACACAAAAATGGATTAAAAATGTGAAATAATTTTATTTCCGAGATGATAACTGGTCATCATCACACTCTCTTAATGAATCATGTGATGTAGTCAGGTCATGTGAATAATGTAGCATACTGTCTTCTTTTCATTCTTTAACCTACTTATACAGGCAGCCAATTCCATTCCAAACATATTTTTTCTTTTCCATCTAATGTAGGCTATTTCATTTGTTCAGTTCTTCATTTTCTGTCTCTTACCCTCACAAACACTCCACTATTGCAAAGTAAATCTTTCTGCTTATCTGATGGCCTTAAAACATCAGTGACCACTGAATGTCTAAACATGTGGTTTCAATGTAGTTGAAACAGAATGCAGCATTTGACATGGATGTCTTAAGAATCGCAGAGGTAAACTGTGTGTTTCATGATTGGTGCAGGTTTTTTTTTTTTTTTACTGACTGTATGCCTCTGCTCATCAAAACCAGCCGACAGAGCTTATCCTCTCTTGAAACATCTTATAATTATTTATCTTCAATGGTTGAGTCCTAGTAAAAGGTGCATTTGTGGTCCCAGTGCTGAAGTTTCACAACTGTTTTGTGACTCTTGGAAGGACAGCTGAAAGTAGGCTTTTTTTAATGAACTTAAATAAATTAAGGAGAACTTTTATTTAAACAAATAATGTGTTGTTGAAGCAACTTAATAAATTTAACATGCAACAGCGCATGTTAGTATTCTAAAGACAATTTAGTTTATTATAAAACTTGTAGGATGAACAAATAAGAAGATACTGGTTTCAGTACTGCCAATTAGAACAGTTTTTGTTCATCAACAGACATGTTTATCATGCCACCCACAGCCCAAGAACAAACGCCACTCTTCTGCACAAGAAACTCAAAAGCATAACATAAACTCTTTTAAATCTCTACACATTAAGCACTAATAAGTCTTTATCTTTACTGAAAAACACAAAATAACTGTTAATTTCAAAATGTACTCTCCTAATGCAGTCCCATGCAAAGCATGCTGGGAGCAACAGATCCACTGTCCACTTAGTTGTCAACAAAAATGATTCAAGTAGATTGAACCTAATCATATTAATTTGTGAGAACAAATAAAAAAAATAAGTTGCTTCAGCACATTTTAACAAAGTAATTTGAACAAATTTGAACGTAATTTGAAATTCAAGAGTCAGTAATGATAGAAGTGTATAAAACTGTATTTTGAGAGATGATGTTTGTTAGTCACCATCTTTTTCACAACCACAGAAAGTGCCCATATGGTGAAAATTTTCTTTGTCTGCTCTAGATCTGTGATCACAGCTTTCACATATATAGAGATGACATCATCTAGTTGGTTCATCATCGACAGGTGGAGAATATGTCTATTGATGGCTTGACATGATTTCAGAGACAGCAGAAGTGGAGCAAATTGCTAATTACACTGCATGAGGAATTCACTAGGGACCTACAGTATATGATTGTTAGGTCAAGGTTACAGACATAAAGAGCACGAAATTGGCTTGCAGTTCCTGAATAATGTATACTATTTTTATATCCAGCATTATTGTCTCATCCAAAGTATTTAGAATGAAATTGACATCCGATTTTTACTATTAGAACAGCTCTAGTACTGTATCAATTAATTGTCATCAATCAGATGTATTTAAATGCAAATAATTGTATTTGCATTCTTCTTCTACCCATTTGTTATGCAATATCCTTGGGCCTTTTTGTCTTATCCAGTAAGAAATCATACAAATATTGTAAACAAGGACACAAAAAAACAAAGACCCAAATGTTTTATTTCTCATGTGGTTGGTTTCTCTGTATAACCACAGTGATTAATGTGATGACAATTCAATCCACAATATACTCCACACCCTGTTCTTTCAATCATATTTCTCATACCTCTAATCATAGTTCTCAGAACTCTCCCACACGAACGGATTCCGCCCCTTGGTTCCCCTTTCCCGCCCCTTCCAATCTTCTGAGTTTGACTGGAAAAATACAAGTTCTAATTTGATCTAAATTAGATCTTTTGATGAAGGCGGGGTGGAAGGCAGTCGATAAGGCATCATGGAAATTCAGCGTGTTCCTTATAGACCCCGGGGTGTGCACCTTTCCAAACATCTTTAGACGCAATACTGTGCGGTACTGTGATTGTGGTTGCCTACAATAATACAATAATCAGTGCAATCACAAAAGCACCATACAGGCCCATGCCAGGAGGTGTTGAGAGGAGCTGAGGACGTGTAACACCCAGGATGCCCCGACTTTAATGCTAAATTCGGGGAGAAAGGGTGATGTCACCCAAACTGCAATAGGGCACTTGGTTTCTGACATTCCGAGGGTCCCAATCTCTTCAAGCCAGTTTCCTCCTCAGAGGGCCAGAAGTCGCACCCTCCATACACTGGCAGGATGTAACACTTTTGCTGGCTGATTTACATCTAAATAAACATTGCCAGACAAAACAATGTGCGACTGGAATGGAAACGCAGCCCTTTTTTCTCCACCCGGCCAATTGATATGATCCGATTGAACATGGCTGCACTTTTTGATAAGCAGTACTAGAGGTTCACAGTCGTAACTTTCAGAGTTGAAAAAGGGGTTCACTGACTGAGAGTTTAAGAGCCTTTTGTGGGGACACTTGATTTGAATATGTGAATACTGATATTAGTATTTCTTTATTACAAAAATATACATACTGTATATGTAAAATATTAAATACTTATTAGCTATTACAAAAGACATATATCATTTTTTTTATATAATTTATCATCTCCATTTTTTAAACTAACAAAGGTCAGTCAGTCAGTAATGTTACTGATATTAAGAAATACAAGCTATGAAAATAATGATAAACTTGCGGTTCAGTAAGTGAGTCAGATGTTGATTCACTAAGTGCTCGGATGAATCTAGTTCTGTAAAGGACTTGTCATACTGATTCAAACCGGTGACTTTTGCTGTTGAACTATTCATTAATTAAGAGATCCGGCTCATGAGAGTCATTCGTTTGGGAGTCAGACTAGTGGCATTGTATGTTATTATGGATGATATTTTTATCAAGGATCATTTTTGTAGTACACAATAAAAAATCGTTGTACCAAAAGAGATTAAACATCCACAGGACTTTGAAACTATTTATATGAGGCACTGTAAATATAGCCCTGTGTTCTGCGGCAGAGCTTTTGTGTGAACTGCCCTTGTTTTGAACTGTGCACAGTATCCAAATAAGTAGCCGAAGAAGTGAAAGTCTGAGAACACAAGATAACTCAAGATGAGACATGGCTCATTACACAGTCTATATCTTAAAGCTGAATGGAAAATGGATATCGGATCCCCCGGTCCTCCTTTCAGTCTGCATGAGGCCCCCTGCAAGAACCCCTGTATCTTATCAGACCATCTTTTTGGCTCGGGAGCCCCAACAGAGTGCTAATCCTGCATCCCTGTGCGCACCTCAGGGCGTCACTGTGGTTTGGACCGTCCCTTCACTCTGAATTACACTCTTTGGCATTGCAACACAAGCCAGGCCACTGCTGGCTCCAGAGAATACGTGGTCATGGAGCCTCACACACTCCTTTTCATATTTCTAGCTTATTCTCTGTCTCCTTTAGTAGTCTAGGCACAGTAGGTTTATCAGCAAGGGGTCAAGCAGGGATTTGCTGTTGCCGGAGATGACAAAGGTCAGACTTCTGGGAATGCACTTAGCTGAGGTGCCTGCAACCCTTCTGTTAGCGTTCACAGGGTGTCGAGCCAGACACGACATCCTGAAGAGATTGTGGCCTTGAAGGGCAGTTGCATATGGGTCAATGACATTTTAGTGAGGACATGAGTGTCCACGATATAGAAAAGGATCTTTTCAAAACACGTGGCAAGTTCTTAGAAATGTACTCTTGTATTCACGTTGGTTTCACATAGTTTTCACATAACTTTGATACCAGTCTAAACACGACAACGATGTACTAAAAACCGAAACGTTTTTCCTCTGTGTTTTTCACGTACATACAACAACGTTGTCAAAACGATGCCCAAAAATTCTAAAAAAAAAACACTGTACCATGGTGCCAGGCCATTACTTTGTAAAGAAAAACTATGTGCCTTTGGACTGAACACGTAATACGACAGTGGGAGTCCGCGTCTGTCGTGCCTCTGTCCTCATTGACTTAAATCAGATGCGTGCAGTGGGTTTAGTGGGGGGTAATTGAGAATGAATGGGGGAAAGTCACTTGAGAGGAGGCAATGGCTCCATCGCGCTTTGATATGATCGGTTATGATTGGGTATATGATTGATTTGTGCGATAAATCCTGCATCTTTTCTCATCGGCCTGAATGAAAACAAATGATGACCTGAATGATGACCTTTGATATACAGAATATAATAAAATGTGAGGACTTTGTCTCCTCATTTTAAAACACCACCGCACACCACTGATACACACATATGTATATATATATATATATATATATATATATATATATATATATATATATATATATATATATATATATTATTGACACACGCACATATGCAGGTGTGATGTGTGCGGCTTTGGGCGGGACAAGAATGGCCATTGCCTGTCACATCAAACGACACTTCGACCCTCCTCCCTTTCCAGGTAGGGCCTAAATTAAGGCAACCTGATCTGTGTGGAACTCGCCTCTCCTGAATAGTCCTTCAAAGCAGCAGGCCTCTCTTCCATCCAAGGCCTTTGTAATGGAAACCACCTCTGTTATTTTGCCCCTTGTATTTTCAGGCAGGGCTATTATTGTTCTTGTGGCCCCGGATGTGTTACCCAGACAGAATTCCCGCGTCCCGCTCCTCATTTTGCACAAGAATTATGACCGGCGTACTCAGACCAACAGTACCATTCATTCAAATTACAGAGTCGCAAACAGAGATGAGATTGTGAAATAGGCAGTTTCTGATTTTGATGAGTTGGGAAAGGTGAAACTTAAGTGATAAAGAGACGCCTGAGGAGGTATTTTTAGAAGTGGTCAAAAGTGGCAGTCATCTTTTGGGATTACAGGGCCACAGGCCTGACAAGCCGACAGAACCTTGATCTCTCTCTCAATTTACTAAGGAACAGCTGACTACCCCCTCTCCTGAAGTGGGGACTATTTTAAATGCCTCGAAACTCAAATCCTATTGTTTTGATATGAGGCTTTACTCACACTCGAGCTCGGCCGCAGATGCAGGGCTCTGGGCCGAACGTGTTTGCGAGATGGCTTGTGCCTCTCATCACCATGGGAATGCACGTTCCCTTGCTAATTACCTGCTTGAATTGGCCCACAGAGACACTGTTAATGACACAACCTGATCTCAAAAACCTGAGACGCCCTACAGAAGGTGCAGCCTGTATACGGAGTGAGAGGTTACAGAGGGCGTCTGTTGCGGTGGCGGGGGGCTGTAGTGAAGAGAAACAGTGTGACACACTAAACCAACTGTGCAAACGCAGTTCTGTCTCCAATTACATATAGTTCAGTCATTTTAAGCCAAAATGATGATCAACCTTGAACAAATTGCAACAGAAGCAAACTCAACTGATTTTGTATCCTCATTATGTCTAGAGTAAGGGGGAAAAAAAGTCCCGAAGAGGCTGGTTTAAAGTACTTCTTCCTGCCTCTATGTATTAATGTTCATGGGTAGCCTAAATGGGTTCCATTCAGACCTTAACATTAAGTATTTTACTGTTATGTGTCAACAAGATTCAACAAGACATTTTCACCTGGCTATAATGTTTAGATCTGTTGTGGTATTTATGCAAATTAGCACATACATACCCAGACAGCAACATAGTATCAGCCCAGATCTGGCCCAAATCTGGTTCATGTGGATTTCACACGGTCCAGATGTGGGCCGGATCTGGGCCGACACTATGTTGCTGTCTGGGTAATTAGATTATACACCGTTTGTCCATGTTAACAAACAATTTCAAAAAACTTGTAATACTTGTAATATTAAGTAATCAACTCAGTAATTTTCATGGTGATATCTAAAGGTTAAAATGTTTACCCTATTCACATAAGAAAAAGAATGAATAGGCATATGAATAGGCTATATTTGGGTCTTTTTCTAAACTTTCCCCTAATGGGATTCTTCAGGACTTTTTTTTCCTTACTCAGGACATATTGAGGATACAAAATCAGTTGAGTTTTTTTCTGTTGCAATTTGTTCAACCTTTTTTCATAAAATGACTGGACTAATAGACCAGTATGTGCCCTGTGACCATGGGGGAAGATTGGTGCTGGTCATAGCTGTGGTGGATGAGGTTAAGTGGTGGTGGTGATGGGAGGGTTAGGCGTTATTGTGTACTTTATTAAAGTGAAGGAAAGAACTACAATCCCATTAAGCACTGCATGACAATTGAATTAAAAACAATGGCTGCGTCCGAAATCGCATACTCTCTTGAGTAAGTACTTATTTTGATTAAGTAATTACTTCACGACCACTAAAAAAGTACATTCTATATAGTATGAATGTGTGTATGTAATCTGGACGTTCTACATGCGCCATGCTGTCATTATCATGTGACCTAGCAGTGTCACTTCACACGTCATTCAAAAATCCTCTCCCGTGGCCTCATGGGATAGTAAAGTGTCCATCAGATGCACACTTCAGAATCTCACCAGAAGAAGTAGGTCATCCGGGTACTTTTTGCCTTCTCTTTTATGAGTACTGTGAATTCGGATATACTTCTTTTGTCACATACTATTTTTCACCTACTATTTAGAAAGCATGTAATTTCGGATGCAGCCATTGTAGAGTCCGACTCGATTCACAGTGCTTCATGGGAGAGGGTGTTGCCTGCAAAGCTCTTTTGGTGTGATTTGCTGACTGCCATTCTCTGATTGGTGGAATTTTCTGTACAGCATGATGGGTAACAGTTTTTCACAAGAAATTCTGCTGTTAAACAATTATTTAAAAAAAAATATGCTGAAATAATGTGAACAGGTGGCTTCAACAAAAGTATATACCATGAATTGTCCTCAGAGCTCACAACAGGTCTGTCTTTAAAGGTAGGTTATGGTTAAAAAAATTTTTTTTTTTTTACCTCTGGAACCCGTCTTTTGCAGTATGGCAGTGGACCCTCAGTTGCAGCTGGGTTCATTAACCACAGTCTAAGAAGAATAATTAGTGCTTTTGTCACAGCAGTGGTGCGTTAATGACATGCTGGGCCATAGGCCTAGTCACTGCAGAACTGTATGCATGGAGCGGCACTGCTGCCCTAACTATCAACCGCACGTGATGTTGCATCAAGCTTGGCTAAATAAATAAATAAAACATACAAGAGTTGATTAACAGCCCCTAGAGCCTGGTTACTATCAGGAATAGTCAACCTTTTCCACAGCTTAATTAACATGCTTTATTGCTAGATCTCCTGTGGTCTAGCCTTATACCAATATTGTTTATCAATGGACAATCATTGTCAAGTTTGGTAAAAGTTGTTGTATCCATTAATATTATTATTATTATTGGTTAATGTTAATTTCTAAATATACATTAACATTTCAAGTTGTATAAATTTACATTATAATGTAATATGAAAAGTAGCCTACCTTAATTTATTTTATAAATAACAATAAACATTTTTTTTTTATAAATAACAATGATAATACAATTAAATGTAATTTATAATTGATTATGCTGATTATTGTGTTAATTTCTTAATATAATATTTTAACTTTTCAAGTTGTATAAATTAACATTATCTAATGTATTATTTAAAAACATTAATTAAATGTAATTATTTATATAACTTAAAATAAGCTGTTGTATAATAATAATTATTATTAATGTTAATTTGTACATATACATTTTTTTTATCATTTAAAGATCTACAACTTAACAAAATGCCTAATGTATTGTGAATACACATGAATTACCCTTAATAATATTGTATACATAACATGAACCTATTTAACAAATGATGTTCCTTGTTAGATCATGATACCTAATGCATTTACAAATGTTATTTATTTTAAATTGTTACCTCAAGATTTAATATAGTCCGAAATAACCCAGAATCATGGAAAGTACAGCAGTGCTCAGATATTATGAATCCTGTTCTGGAGGAAAAAAAGCTTTAGGAAGGTGGCAATCTTAGATCATCACATTCATTATCGAAACTGAGTGTAAAACACATGCAGTGATCATCTGGGTATTCAGAAACCTCTTTTAATCACTATGGGGCAGAATTCATTATCAGTGTGAAGAAATAATTTCACACCTCCATTGAACTACCAGTATTCATTTTCACCTCTGGCTCAGAGAGAGCAAGACACCCGCGGTGGCATAAATAAATAAAAATCTAGAATTTTTTTTTTGAGAGAGAGATTGATAAATATAGAAAGATATTGAGATTTGTCTTTTTTTTTGTCATGTCATGAAGTGTGGTAAAAATATTGGCTAATACAGTCGAGAATGTTGTGTGATTTTGTCCACAATGGTAATCATTTACACAGAAAGTTTTTTTTTATTTGTTTCCTATCTCTTTCATATGGTTACGCATCAACATTTAGTGTGAATTGACTAGTCACAGATGGTCTTACAGTCAATTGTTAATCATGTAGGGCACACTCATACACACTAATATGTGTGATGTCTACGCCCTCAAACTGATTCTGATCTGTGATAAAGGTCAGAATTTTTAAATAAATAAATAAAACATAAAAGAGTTGATTAACAGCCCCTATGCCTGGTTACTATCAGGAGTCAGCCTTTCCCACAGATTAATTAACACGCTTTATTGCTAGATCTCCTGTGGTCTAGCCTTTTACCAATATGGTTTATCAATGAACAATCATTTTCAAGGTTGGTAACAGTTGTAGTATTTGTTTCCTATCTCTTTCATATGGTTACGCATCAACATTTAGTGTGAATTGACTAGTCACAGATGGTCTTACAGTCAATTAGGGCATGTAGGGCACACTACACACTAATATGTGTGATGTCTACGCCCTCAAACTGATTCTGACCTGTGATAAAGGTCAGAATTTTTAAATAAATAAATAAAACAGAAAAGAGTTGATTAACAGCCCCTAGAGCCTGGTTACTATCAGGAATAGTCAGCCTTTCCCACAGATTAATTAACACGCTTTATTGCTAGATCTTGCCTTTTACCAATATGGTTTATCAATGAACAATCATTTTCAAGGTTGGTAACAGTTGTAGTATTTGTTTCCTATCTCTTTCTGTATGCTTGCGCATGAACATTTAGTGTAAATTGATTAGTCACAGATGGTCTTACAGTCAATTGTTAATCAGCATCAGGCACACTCATACACACTAATATATGTGATGTCTACGCCCTCAAACTGATTCTGACCTGTGAGAGAAAAAAAATCACACAGCTATTTACTTTTCAGCTACAGTCTTTATAGAAGTGATGTGATAAGTCTGCAACTTTATGAGGGATAAGCGCCATCCATTGGTCACAGTCCCGTACTGCCATTTTCACCCCTGAAAACCAGAAGATTGATTGTGTTCAAATCAATTCAGAAGCACTATGCATACAAACACAAACACAAACCTACAAGGACATCTTCAGTTAGCCAATGTACATCTGTACTCCTCAATAAAACTCTAAATCAATCTTTAAGCAAACAAACGTCGCATAGCTGTAAATCCATTAGCAGATCCTGTTGCAGCACAACAATTCCTCGGTTGAGGCAGCCACACTTGCGAGGCCTTGAGAAAAGAGTTCCAGAGTCAAGGCCCATTATCCGAAGCCAGGGGTGTTTTGTCATGCAGCGCTTTTGATTCTGCAGCCCTCCCATGGGTGCCAGCGGTACGCCAGTGACCGGACGGCTGTAAATAAAGCCAGAGAGTTTTGGGTAACTCCCTCGAGGCTCCCTCTTTTCCTGTGCCACCCGCTTCAGAAGGGCAATATTATTCTGTCCCCAGGTCTGAAGAATGATTCCATTGTACTGGAGGCAGAATGCGGCCTTCCTCTGAGCCCACTTTACTGCCGCCGTTCTTTATTTAAACAGCACCGCCTTTATCTGCCCTCCACTGTACATGCTCCTGCTGTCACTCGCAGGGCTCGGCCGGCTTTGGTAGATAGGCCTTGATAAGGGTGGCGCTCTATGCAAACATGTCCCAGCATGGGGACTGGGTGACCAGCAGGAAGCATCAACAAAGAACGGGGTATTAAAAGCTCTCGACAAGTTTGATTGTTTCCCATCGCGATAATCGTAATTGTACGGTGCTTTAAAACGGCTGCCATCCTGTGCGTGCCTTTCATTGTTGCATTGTTCGGCTTTAAAGACCACCAGGGAATATTAATGAAGAACTTATTAATAATAATTAAGAATTATGCATCCATTCTGTTGAACAGTGGGTAAAAAGTGCAATGCTTAAGTATTTGAGAGCTATACGGCATGGTTTGTCGGCCATGGATGGCGCACGCCAATAATGTGTTCCTGAATGCCGATGCATTTGTGCCTTGGGGTTGCATTTGGATCTTTTGTTCACTGTGTTAGATAGTTTCCTGTATATCACCACACCTGTGTGTGCCCAGAAATCAGTGGAGGGTCAGACCGCCTGCCCATACATGTTAGCATTTTTCTCTCAATCAGGCAATGGCTTTGGTAATCCGGAAAAAAAAAAAGACTTTGAAAAAGAAGGGATCGGCCCAAATCAAAATACACTCCTGTTTTTGGTTTCTATGGAGCATGTGTGCTTGTTTCACTTGTGTGCCTATTTAAAATCTCAGATCCTGATCATTTGATTTAAATGAAATAGTGTTGCACATCAACAAGGACATTTGGCCAGTTGCTGTGACCTATTGACGCAAATCTGTCAGCATTTCTAGGTTCTCACAGGTCTAATCTGTCCTAGTTTAATCCCCCTCACATTGTTTTAAACCTGTATGAATTTCTTTCTTTTAGATATTTTGAAGAATGTTTCAGCTGTTATTGTCCATACAATGAAAGTCAATGGGGTCCAAAATGTTTAAGCTCCAAAAGGACAAAGTTAGAGGGAAATTAATCTATATAAAACTCTATTGTAATTTTCCAAAGTGGCACAATCACCTAGTATGATGAAAAATTAAATGTAAGCCTTAATTAAGATTAACATTTATTTCATGCTACATTTCAAAAGTTTGGGGTCAGTGAGATTTTTTTTTTAAAGATATTAATACTTTTATTCACCAAGGCCCCATTGATTTGATCAAAAGTGACAGTAAAGACATTTAAACTGTTGCAAAGATTTCTATTTCAGAAAAAATGCTTTTCTATTCATCAACACAACTTTTTTCCACATTGATAATAATAAGAAATAATTATTGAGCAGCAAACCAGAATATTATATTCTGAAAAGGATCATGTGACACTGAAGACTGGAGTAATGCTGCTAAAAAAATCAGCTTTGCCATCACAGGAATACATTACATTTTAAAATAGGAAGCAGTTATTTTAAAATGTAATAACATTTCACAATATTTCTGTTTTTACTGTATTTTTTGATCAAATAAATGCAGGCTTGGTGAGGGACTTAAAAATGTAAAAAAAAATAATCTTACAGACTTTCATCATATCAACAAACGAAACATTTTTCAAAATATCTTCTTTTTTTGTTTTGCACAATAAATAAAGTAATACAGGTTTGTAAAATGTACATTTTGGACGGAACTATTCCTTTAAGAGGAAACTAATGCCAGTCCCAAATACCAGTCGAAACCAGCATTTGAAGTAGAGTCGGTTTCCTCCCAGGGGAGCTTTGATTCCACCGATTCTGCCGACTGACATTGAAGTGGTATAGCCTATATATAGTTCATTTCACTGATTTCTTTTCTTCCCTCTTTATGTTTAATTGCTTCCCCTGATGACAACAATCTCTTATATCGCCGCATTGTACTTTAGGAAGATAGTGTTATAGCAGATATCATATTTCTGCTCAGCCTTAGCTCAATTATAACATCCTCCTACTCTCTCTAAGATCTACTGGCTTTACTGGAAATGGTGTTTGGCTTTACTATCAGTCCCACCAACCATGACAGTCTGAGGGCAGGTGTATGATAAACGAGACTTAAGTACATATGACAGGACTTGTTTAGGCTTTGCCCGAGCAGTCCAGAGGAAGCCTGGCTATATTGAATAATGATTATGCAGAGAATGGAGACATGTACAGTCGGCGTTATGAGGCTACAGAACATATGAATAGAGAGGAATGTGCCTTCTGAGTGCCATTGTTTGGGGGTGCACTGGAGGTGGTGTGCAGCTGGTTTATCCATGAGGAGAAGAGCAAGCGTAGGCGGCTAATGGGATGTGTTCCCTCATGTCAGTCCTGCTGCTGCAAGAGAAGGAGGGAGGGTGGCAGGCAGTTTGCTGTGGAGCGGAACTCTTTTTCAGGAGGGATTAGCTTAAGGGAGCAAACAGGCCTATATGGGCTACTGTGGCACGTTCCGAGAACTATTATTATTAGCTCACCTAGGTACAGCAATGGAAACGTGGAATAATCATTAACAAACCCATGCGTCAATCACAACAATGCATAGAAGGCGGAAAAAGGTAGAAGGCTGCTCGTGGAGGTTATTTGAGGTGCCTTATAAAAAATCCCACTTATATTTATTTTATATGTATACTTATGCCAAAAAAAGACCCCCACATAGCATAAACAGCTAATATATTTTAAAACCTATGTATACTGTGTACGAAAAAACAGTATGTGTGCTAATGTAAAGATTTTTGTCATTGTATACATTTTCTGGAAAATAATTTTAAATAATTACTAATAATTTATATAGTGTGTTTCCCAATTCCCCAAATATTGGTTCAAAACAACTATTTTTTTCTCTGAAATTTTCTCCTGATCCCAGTCTGAAAATCTTGCATATGTTTTGAGTAAAATGTTTACTGAACATGTTTTAACTACTAAATTAAATGAATATGTTTTGTGATAAGAATGTTGAGGATGGCACATATATTTACATTATGCTTGTCAAATAGTCAGTTTAATGAACAAGGATTCAGCTCTCAACTCATAGAGGGGTTTGAACAAGTGAAACTGTCCAAAAAGCTCTTTTTAACACCACAAAACAGGGGTCCAAAAATATATATTGCCATGGAAAAACATGGAAAAAAAATCTATACCATAAGACCATACCTTATTATTTTGTGGTGGGGGATTATAGTTACTGATTATATAAGGGAAGATTGGGTGGGATGACCCATATACTTTAACAGATGCATTGTGACAAATATACAGTGGATATGGGTTTAGCCTTAGCATCAACTAATAGATTATTTTACATGAATGCATTTAGCTGCTTTGAAACAATGTGACACTGAGCACTAAAATTAAATTGACTTGGCTGGCTTTTATTCAAAGTGACTTACATTGCATTGAAAGTATATATTTTATCAGTTCATGCATTGCCAATATAAACAGAAACATACTGATTTTGTTGTTATCGCACAATACTGAAAATTGTGTATATAATTTGACCTTGATGTGAGTTTGGATAAGGTTGAGAAGATGGTCTCCTATAAATCTTTGCAATGGCGTAATGCCATCTTGTCAGTTTTATGGTTCTCGGTAAACCCCACAAATGATATACAGTATATATGCTGGAACACCTGCAAAGGTGACGGGTTCAGAATTTAGACAAAATAACAGTGAGAGAAGAAAGCAATAAAAGAATATACTGTATGTCTAGTTTTAAAATAATTTAGTGTGTACCTTAATAACTGTCAACACAGGCAACAATTGGAGATCTCGGCTATATATCACCCAGCTCAACCCACAGCTTTGGTGAAGATCGAGGTGTTGGGTCAGTGTTTTAAGAGCACATATAATGTATATTTGAATTTACACTAAAAGGATAGATCCAAGGTGAACGCTGGTCCTGCTCTACTTCATTTGCTGAAGCTGAAATTAAAAGATGGTTAGAATTTCTTTTGTTTGGCAACAGCACCATCTGGCTGTTCGTGCTTATATTCAAGAATGGCCAGGGTTTACAGTTTTTCACAATTGCTAATACACTCAACTCCATTCTCTGAACCAAATTCTATACTGATTTGTTGAATAAATAACTCTTCCTGTAAAACCTTAAACAAGTTCAGGCTGTTAGACACCGTTTGCAAATCTTATGCACTCTTTTTGCAAAACTCTAAACACATTCTCACTCACTAAATTCTTTTACACACAATGGCTCAAAATTGTTGTTTCTAATGATTTGATCATACCAACTGTACAAAATATGAGCCTGCAGCTCAGAGTGCACAGGTGACACAGGTGCACTGAATGTTGATACCAACAATGGATGGAAACGATCTGAGAGGGAGAGGTGGAAGAGGATGAGGACGAGGAAGAGCAAGGTGTGGAGAGTGTTGTCAAAAAGCTGGATCCGGCACACCAGAGGGGTTTTCCCTTTGACTGTGATGTGGATGAAGTCCTCAGGCTGGACCCAACATGAAGACGTGATGATGATTTAATTTAGAGATTTCTTTTTGCAGTTGGACTACTGCATTTTTACAGCATGCAAGTGCTGAATATACAGACATTCAATACTATACAATATTTTATACAATACTATACTTACAGTACATATGGTAAACAATATTTTCACCTTACTAAATTGATTACTATACTTTTTATGTAATTGCAAAATTTGTTTACTGTATACACATTTTTTCTGTAACCTCATGCTCTGGATGCTGTTCTCAGTGTCTAATGAATGATATAGTGTTTATACAGTATATTGACTGATGTGTGTATGATCTAAAAGCATAGTCTGATTTTGAGAACTGGTGAAATAGTTTGAGGCATTTGTTTGATTTTGCCAGAAAGAGTCAGGAGTTTTTTTACTGTAGTTTGAAGATTCAGTTTTGTATTTCCTGTTGTGAGAAAAGTGATCAATGAACGAGGGCAACAAGGACATTTCTGTAATGCAATGCATGAGACAGACCTATCAAATTGCTTTAAATGCACATTTAGACACTCAGTCATGAAAACCCACACAAACCTGTAAGACAATCGCTTACAATTAGACATTTGAAAAATAGTGAGCAGTGCTTGCCCATGCAAAAGTCAGTTGCTGCCTGAGTGTGTTTGCGATTTTGGTTTCACTAATTCACACTTACATCAATTAAAAGATTATGCGCATTTGGAGTGCTGCCCGGCAGGAATTTTTGCCCGAACCCAGAGTACTCCCCCCGTTGTTGTAAGAGTATTTAGGACTAGAAGTGAGAAGATGGGGCGGTGGAGGGATACTGTTAAACTGTCAACGAACAGGGGCAAGTTTGCTGTATATATATACACACCTCTTAACTCAGATTGGGTTGATTAACAGAGTGTGCTCCACTCCTGTCTAATTAGGTTTAATTATCTGAACGTGCTCCTCCCGAACTTTAAGAAAACATAATTTAATTTAGTGTTTTGTTTTTTTGTGGTTACTTGGGTTATAGGGCCCACCCCAATAAGGATTCAGTTTCTTAATTAGCCTATTCAATTAATTAATAAATACTTAACAATAGTAATGAAGTACAATTATTCTTCATGATGTTGACATGATAAAGTCAGGTGCTTGTTTTTTGCTGGACCTCGAGCATATGAGAGCATTTCAATGGTATTCCTTGGCTGAACAACTCACTGTTGAATATGGGCAGTATTAAAGAGATATTGATGGACGGCTGATGCTCTCACGCTTCTTTTATGACATCAATAAGTAGCAACTCATGAATGCAGTAGATGCCTGAGGCTCTTCTATATACCAAGTAATAAATGGAATCATGGGAACCCAGTCACACCCATCTCCATTTTTTCCCAGCATCCCCTTGAGAGTGATACAAAGAAGTGTGCAGACAATTCATAAGCAAAGACCATTTCGAGCCAGTTCATTAAAACGAAGATTGATTAAAATCAAGAATTTTTTTGAAATTGATATCGTCAACCCAGCCCTAGACATATATGACATGTTCATACCAAGACCCACTTGCAACACATTACATTTAAAGAAATTGTATAAAGTAAAATAAAGAGCAAATGCTGAAGGATGATAAATGTTTTCACTCTCTTCATGCTGCACTTCTGCTTCCCATGATTGCATATTTTTTGGGAATCTGGCTGTACTGTGACAGAAAGTCAGAAATCTGCTGAAAGGATTTTAACGTGTCTTAATATGTTAAAATGTGTTAAAACAGTACAACACTGTTACTGGTAATTCAAAGCATTATTAAATTGCCAAAATATTTCATAAACAATTAGACATGGGACCAGGAATTTGTATACATTTTTATGATTAACAGGCGTTCCAATTCTGTGGAAATCTTCAGAGCTTTCTGAGCCTCAGCAGGTGCAGATTTCATGTGGGCCTAAAGGATATGCCTGACTGGCTGGTACCTTGTCACATTTCTGGAATATGGAAGCACCAAATAACAAGGAAAATGGTTTTATTATTTAAATTTTGGTCTGATACCATCTTCCTGACCTGCATCCACACAGGAGCACTATGCCTGAGCATGTGCACTTACACCGTGCCATGGCTCTGAACGGCAAGTCTTTCATTGACAACAACTTTTTTTTTTTTTAGAAAGACAGAGACTGTCAGGACCAGCAGGCTCATTGTTACACATCCTATCCACAAATCAGTCACAGACCTGAGAAAAAAAAGGGACACCCACACTTTGTTGTAATTTTACCCAACCTCCATCTGCATTCATTTGAAGTGTCATGGGTGAAATAATACACCAGCCTCAACTTCTTTGTGATCCACTGATTCTCTTTCTTTCTCTCACACTCTTTTTGTGTAGACACAAAGAACTGAAAGGGGAAAGACTGTCTTTCTTTGTGATGCTACTTTGAGAAGGAGGGTATTGCTGTGATTGTAGAGATAACAAAAAGAAGTGTAGCTGGATACTACACTTATGCATTCACTTCTTTAAAAATAAATGCCAACAAGTAATCAAAGAGCAAAGAGCACAGAAGGATGATAGTGTTCCCTTGACAAAAGTGTTCTCTTGTTCTTGGTCTACCTAGCATGCATGAGCCTATGAAAGCCCAGCAGGCACCGACGTCAATATGACGTCATATTGACGTCAACATCCAACGTCGGAGATTGTTGCCCTTGAGCAAGGAACCAAACCCCCAATCGCTCCCTGGGCGCCACAGCAAAAATGGTTTCCCACTGCTCCGGGTGTGTGTTCACAGTGTGTGTGTTCAATACTTACTGCTGTGTGTGTGCACTTGGAAGGGTGAATTGCAGAGCACAAATTTCAAGTATGGGATGGACACCATATACCGGCTTCACGTCACGTCACTTAATATGAACACAGAGCACTCTCAGCTTGTATCCAAATGTCTCATACGGTAAACACAGTTGTACCAATTTTTTATCTATAAAAATGCCAATTAGTACACCAAAATAAAACCAACCAGCTAATATTTTTATTTATTGCAGTGGTTTACACTGTTTTTCTATCACAAGTGGGTGAAATGTCTTAGAAATGTAGGCTACTTGACGAGATCGTTAAATTTACTCAAGATATCATACTCATAGGATGAAAATTATGTTATCTTTTACTCACCCTCATGTCTTTTCATGACACACCGACAAGAACACCGGCAAGGACACAGACACACCGGCACGGACAGCGGAACGTTCACCAGCGGCACGGGCACACCGGCATGGATACACCGGCATGGGTACACCGACACAAACACCGGCACGGGCACAATGGCACGGACACCAGGACAGACACGGGCACACCGACACAGACACTGGCATGGACACCAACATGACACGGACAGACACACCGGCACGGACAAATCGGCACGGACACACCGACACGGACATCGGCATGGACACACCGGCACGGACACTGGCACGGATACGGACATGGACACACCGACACCGGAACAAGCAACGGCATGGACACACCGACACCGGAACAAGCAACGGCATGGACACACTGACACGGACACACGGGCACCGGTACGAACACACCGACACGGACACCGGCACATACACACTGGCATGGACACCGGCATGGACACCAGCAAGGACACCAGCACGGGAGCACTTGCACACCGTGAAATTTTTTCACGAGAAACACGATTCTTTTGCATGTTGGTTTTACTATTTTGCAAGTGACTGAGCATTACAGCCAAACTAATGTCCCTATTTTAAAAACAAAGCCTCACAAGGTAACAAAATATAAAATAAAAAAGAATATGAGATGTAAGATGTAAGAAAGGTGTATATAACAGAAGCATTCAAGATAGAAATTAAATGAACAAATATAAAAATAAAACACTACATAGACTTCACTGAATAAATTATACACTGATACTTATTAAAGCTACTATTAAAGTTCTAAGAGCAGTGAGTGATTTTCTTTGTTTTTTGTTGTTTTATTAACATTAGAAAAAAACGTGTTCCCCCAAAAAGGAATATTGTCATCATTTATTCACTCAAGTTGTTTTAATCATAAATAAGTTTATTTCTTCTGTTGAAAATAAAAGTTATTTTGAGGAATGTGGCTAACCAAACAGTTGCTGGTCCCCAGTGACTTCCATAGTATATTTTCCTACTATGGAAGTCAATGGGGACCAGCAACTGTTCGCCACATTCTTCAAAATATCTTATTTTGTGTTCAGCACAAGACAGAAATGAATACAGGTTTGGAACAACATTAAAGCGAGTAAATAAGGACAGAATTTTCATTTTTGGGTGAACTATCCCTTTGAGGACAAGTGGCACCATGTTTACTAATTAGGCTACTGTCACTTTAAGACCGGCACGCATCTAATATACACGCTTATGACACGCACCCAATTTTCACTCAAATATTTCCTTTCAGTTTAGACATAATCAACTGTGTTTATGTCAACCTTGTGTGTATTTGACAGTATTAACCAAATAAAACTCCAAGGATAACTTAGTCCAGTAACCAGGCGCTGTTTGAGAGGCCTGTGCTCTCAAAAAAGCCCGTGTTAGAACAGAGCATCAACACGCACGTTAGAATTTGATGTTGTGTGGACGTCGCCATTATGACGTCAAACAGATGTTGCGACCTAAATTTAACCAAATATCAACGTCCTATGGTTGTGTGCCTGCTGGGAGGGTCTCAGGCTTCAAAATGGGTTTTATGATCAGCAGAAACCAAATCTTCTAAACAGCTTCTGCAAGATAATTGTGATAAACCAAAAAGAAAAACTCCTCCCATTGTTGGTTCAGTGACTTTCAGTGTCTTTTAACCCACTATTCACAATTTTATCTAGTCATTTTACCTTCACACACAAAGCTGAATTCATTGTTATTTATTAATGTGTCCACTCATAATGGATATGTGCATAACTAGCTACAGAGAAACCATTAAAATGATGAATTGCAGAAGAAGAGTCCTGGCCAGTCATTAACCTAAACCCTATCTACCAAATGTCATTCCTCCTTATTATCACAAGCGCTCCAAATCCTTATGGTTTGAAACCATTTCAAATTGTGTGCTTGTGCCAATTAATCAATCACATCACATTAGAAAAATGTTCCTCAAAACTAATGCGGTAATTCACTAAAGCAGTGACTCAGAGGCAAAAATGTTGTTGTTGTCCATAACCATGACCTTTTTTTTATGTTTTCTGATTTACTGGATAAGGAATAAGGATAAGGGTTTTTAAAAATAGTTTTTACTCACAATTTCTACCTAATAACATTTTAGAGCTTGGCATAACAATATGTATATTCATTTCAAATTCTTCAAAGAAAAAAATGAGTTGTAGAGGGGGTGAATTTTAGTCATTTTTGCATATTTTAATGCGTATTTTGTCTTTATTTTAAATCCTTAAAAGTCATCTTGAGGCCATCTTAAGCCAGGTTTAACCTTGGCCACGATTCGCCTATCTAAGACAAATTTTGAGAATCCTAAAAGATTCCTCTGATCCGGTGCCAAAATCTGAAGTCGGATGTTTGCCGACAGTCGATTAATGAGCATTGCGATCAAATTTTACCTCCAACAACATTCTGGCAGTGTCAGAAATTTTGAGGCGCCATCCTGCAGTTTGACTTCTATGACAACTATCAAATCAAAAAAATATTGTTTTTTTTTTTTTTTTCTTTAAAAAAAAAAAAAAAAAAAAAGCCAAGATCAAAAATAATGCTAGAAATGTATTTGTTTGCTAGCTACCATTTGCACAGTTACTGAACATGTCACGAATTTATGATGTAAAACTCGAGTCTTCTTGTGTGCATTCATTCTTGACTGCCGTACAGTCTGACATTAAAGACATCTGAGATGTAACATGGCTTATAGCGGGGATCCTGTTCGTACAGTCTGACAAGCAATAGTCGTTAAGGACTATTATAAATCGTACAGTGTGCACCCGGCTTTTGCTAAGGCCTCCTAGTGGGCCCCGGACCGAGAAAGAAATGTAAAGGGACAGTTTGCACAAAAAATACAATTCATCTTTTATTCACCCTCATGTCAACCTGTAAAAGCAGATATTTTGGTGAAAAAAACCCAGACATTTTTCCAAATATCTTTTTGGGTGAAATAACACTTGAACTGGGAGGCCTCAACTTAACCCTTTCATGCATGAATTATGATAACCTCAGTCAGGATTTTTTTCCTATGTGTTTTTATTGCTATTAGGGCATGAAAAACAAGAATTGATTTTTATTTTATTTTTTTACACATTTTTCAAAGAGATCTTCAGATGTCCACTTGAGTGGACAGCATCCGGTTATGGTTTAAACTGAAGATATACTGTATTAAATATAAGACAATAATCAAACAGATAAAGTATGTGAATTTAACAAACTAATCAATACAATTATATCAAATTATGTGAAAACTATAAAATATATACAAAAAATATAAATGCGAAATATTGCAAAGGCTTCATACAACTTCATACAAGTTGCACTTCGCGTATCTTTGATATCAGAACATGAGGACGTGATTCCATCAGAATTTTCTACAGCCTGTCAAGGTACAACTGTGGAAACCAGTCAGATGCTCCCTCCAGTGTACCAGAGTATGGAGAGTTACCCTTTAGCTGATAATTCTGATTATGTTCAAGATGGACATGCACATTTCTATCATAGCCCTCCTCTGAGAAAACCTAGTGATACGTTTTTTCAATCTCATCTGAAATGATCAGTGTTGGGGGTAACGCATTACAAGTAACATGCATAACGCATTCAGATTACTTTTTTGATGTTACAAGTAAAGTAATGTGTTACAAGTAACATGCATTACCTAATCAGATTACTTTTTGATCTAACAAGTAATTAACTACAAGTAATGTGCATTACCTAATCAGATTACTTTTTGGTGTAACGAGTATAGAAACGCATTACAAGTAACATGCATTACCTAATCAGATTACTTTTTGATGTTATGAGTAAAGAAACGCATTACAATAACGCGCATTACATAATCAGATTAATTTTTGATGTTATGAGTAAGGAAACGCATTACAAGTAACATGCATTACGTAATCAGATTACTTTTTGATCTAACAAGTAAAGTAATACATTACAAGTGTCATACATTATGTAATCACATGACTTTTTTCCGATGTCAATGAGAAAATTACATTCTAATAATACAAATACATTTATTTACAGTAAAAAAAAAAAAGTCACTGCAGATTAAGTTTTTAAGTTTTAAGTTTCAAAAACAATATTCACATTATAATTATGAATTGTAGCTGAAATATAGAAATTGATGCATGACGTCCACTACAGTGGACATGTGATTAATCAGAGTTGTCTCTCAATCTAAAATCAAAACTTGGAAAATTTTACTGTGATATGACTCATTAGATATTGCTTGATGCTGCAATATTTTTTTTACCTACAAGAGTCTCCTAGGATAGAAGGAATGGGTGGATATTCTGGAGCAACTTGGCATTTCTGACTGACCCTTGGCCATCTTGGTTTGGAGGGGGAAAAAATCGAAACACAACAGCTTGTCACTTGGTTGCAATTTATAGGATGATGCACCAGGGTCCAATGAAGAGGCTGATGTGCAACTGTGCCATAAAAACCCGTGCAAATTCAAGAAAATGCTTTTTTAATAGCTGTCCACTGTAGTGACCACTATGCATGAAAGAGTTAAAATAAAAACCTAGGCTGAACAAACAATACAATCAAATGAAAGAAACCACAGCTAATTTTAAAGCTACACTGTGTAGGATTTTCTCCCATCTAGCGGTGAAATTGTATATGACTACCAACTGAATATTACTTTCTAGCCCCTCCCATTCTGAGGGCGTATTAACTCCTACGGTGGCCGTATTATGAGTCCCTTTGCATTCGTCTCGGTGCCACTGAGTGTAAAAATGCGAAAGGCGAAGCTTGAATTTCCAGGTATGTCCCTCTTTGGCTAATGTATTTTCAAGATAGAGGCGCAAAATGGCTTCCGCCATTTGAGCGACTCGCTCGTATGTATTCTAAATGGCAGATTCTACACTTACGAGAATACTTGATTAGTTGGTATAAGTACACATTAATAAGCACATGCAATTTTGAAAGAACAAAGTGTTTTTTGCTAAGAATCAACTTAAAAAATTACACAGTGTAGCTTTAAGTCAAATTCAACAAGCCAACATGATACTCAAGCTTTATTTAAAAACCTTTAGGCAGAACTGGATGTTCTGTGTAATGAATAAACAGGCGAGGTTAGCTAAATGGAAACATCTATACGGTCACGGAGGCAACAAATCTGTGAATTCTATTGCGCCCACCCTGCATCCCGCCTCTGCATTGGCATCCCAGTGGGTTGTAATACATTTAAATGCATTAACCATTCATCATTCCCCCTCCAAACACACAAACACACACACACACATTTTGAGGGGCTTAATTGATTGCTTGTTAACATGCTGCTCCTTTTAAATCAGCATGATGGTGGTCTCCAGCCAGGAGTTAATTCTGCACAGAGTAAGCAACCTTGAACACCCTGTTAATGAAGGATTTAGCCTTAAAGCTCCAATATGTAACAATTTTTTTCCTCCAGTTGTGTACTTACAATATCTCAAAAGTCTCCAAAGATTTTTTATTTCAGAGAAATTCCGATTTTAAATAACTGTCCGTCCCGGAAAAGAAATGTCGCCTCTCAGTGACGCAATGTCCGCTCTATCCTTTTTTTCCGGTGTGGACCATGTGATAGAGAGCCTAAGTCCCTCCCCTTCCGGTCGACCACCATGGGACCTTATTTCGGAAAAACATTGTATGGTAGTCAATGGCGAGAGACAACAAATATTTTGATCTCGTTTGAATTGTGCCCTGATTTACACATATGATGTTTGTCAATTTAAAAGATGCATTTTAAAGTCAAGAAAGTCGCAGCTTGATATAAAACTGCTGAGGTATAAGACTGTGAAAACACGTAATTACAAAGACTACAAACCCAGAAGGCGCACACGCGACGTCATACCTTTTCTCTCAATGAATGAAGCTAACTTTACTGAAGCTAACGTCAGTCATTGTTTCTATAGTCTTACATTATAATGGTAACGTTACGCCGTCATGCCTGAGTGTTTTGAGCCAGAATACATACATACGAGCAACGGATCTTGTGACGCACATAGTGCGAGACGAGAGATGTAGTTCATTGAGCGATTTTCACATAAAACTAAACGTTACTCTTCTGTTTTATGACAAACTGCGACTTTCTTTACTTTCATAATTACCTTTTAAATTGGCAAACATCATATGTGTAGTTCAGGGCACAGTTCAGACGGAATAAAAAGATAAGTTATCTCTCGCCATTGACTTCCATACATATTTTTTCCGAAATAAGGTCCCATGAGCCGGAAGCGGAGGGGCGGGACTTAGGCTCTCTATAGGATATTCCATCACACCGGATTTTTTTTTTTTTTACAACAACTTTATTGAGTTTTTTTTTTCTTATCACAATAAACAATACAGACGTCTGACAAAGAAGAAAAAATAAAATAAAATAAAAAATATGACCCACCACACCGGAATATCACATGGTCAAATGCGGAAGTGGTGGTTATAGCGTTATAGCCATAGACTGTATGGTTATAGCTGTTATGGATCATGATTACTCTTTGGCGAGTATTGAAGTGCCAACAAAACGAAAGCGTCCATATTCGGATACACAGACTGTGTGACAAACGAAGGAATAAAACCCGGATAAATATCGGCCAGGCGTTTTCGAGATGGAGAGAGCTGCGCGAATCTTGGACTTGACAGAGACTCTGCTCTCGCGAGTGTATTGATAGACAGGTAAGACATGCAACTGTCAATAATAGCACTTATAAACAAAGTTATATTGCTCTTTGTACTTCGGTAAGGCTTTTTATCACGTGTGGTGACTGAGATTATGGCAGTACAATTAAATACAATCGGATATGTGTTGTTAAAAAAATATATTTAGTCATTACTTGCAAATGTTCGTTCAAATTTACTTTTAGATATTGGTTTGAACACGTTAAACAACACGGCATTAACCATAAACACGTAAAACTGCACAACATTAACCCAACAAATCATTTGACAAATACGTTAGCTGTAAGTTGTAACGGGATAATATAGCATAACATTTCACGTTCCTTGCAGTTCATTAATTATGATGACATAAAATAATACGATCAGACATACAGGTAATACAAAAACGAATAAATTACCTCATCTGTGATCATGATTCATTAATTCCATTTAGATACATCCTAGATGGTGAAAACGCATTAAAAACGACATCTCCCATCGTCACCTCCTTCATAGCGTCATCAAGCTTCGCCTTTGTTATTGTTGGAAACTGCGCCCTCTTGTGGTCAAAAAAATCACATAGTGGAGCTTTAATTGTATTATTTTGCTCAATTAGTGCTTCTCCAGCACATTCTGATCTGCCTAAAGGACACGTTTCATGTTTTGATCTGCTTCATGGCCTAAAAAAAAGTACCTCTTTAAGGTTACTTCTAAAAAATATGACTGTTCGGGAAAATGTGCTCTCATTTATTTGTCATTAAAATAACGCCACAGTAGTAATAAGCATAAGTTCAATATATAACTATATAACTATACAATCTACTCCATTGGTTCTCAACCAGGGGCCCAGGGCCCACTAGGGGGCCTCAGCAAACTTCCAATGGAGCTGCAGGATTTAATTAAAAACTTATTATTAACATATCAAAGTAATTTAACACTCAAATTAAAATGCTAAAAAACACATAAATCATATCCCCCACACAAAGTGAATCATGGTTAATTTATTATTTAATATTTAATTAATGCATTTTTTTTAAAATTAGGCTACTGATATGACTTCATCTTCATCGAATGTACAGTACATGAACATTTTCCACGAGTAGGCTACAGTTGATTTTATGTTTACAACTTTTTTTAATGAGTAACATTGAAAAAAACATTGGGAGCAGCTCTCTGTTTTGGTTGTTGTGCACATTGGGATGTTGTCACCTGTGTGGATTTTGGATGGTGTCTGTTTTGTTACTGCAGAGACCCTCAGGGAAGTGTGAATGTAACAGGAAGATTTACCTCAATAAATCATCAGGGCATAATTATTATCCAGACAAGCAAAAAATGATGTAAAACAGGACACGACAGCTATGATAAAAACAGATGGACAGTGGTGTAGAAAGAAATATGCTCACACATGCCAAAGACACATTCAGACAAACTAGCGCAGACAGAGCTCATCAATCCCCAAGTTTAAACACATAGTTTGGTTTTCATTAAGCAATTTTTCTGACAATGGTATGATGCCCCCAGCATCAAATTACACTACATAAACATTTCACAATTTATAAAAGGAACAAATTAATTTTGACCACAAGGTGGTGCTCTTTCTCTATGGGAAAACTTCTCAGAGGCTAATCTTGTTGCCTATTCACAAACTTCCTCAGATGTCAAAAATAACGTATCTAGGTCAGAAGCTACGAAAATCTTTCATTTTAAAAGAGTACAATTTCATTTCCCATGCCATAAAGCATCTGCCAATCCTCTGTGTCTGGGTCTGAATCCAGAGACGTAATGTTTCTTCCGAGTGTCAGGTATGGTGCACTAGAGAAAATGGCTTCTGAGAGCACTGTGAAGACTGGAGTAACTATATTACTAATCTGTTATTTTACTGACATTTTAATCAAAAGCAATTTTGGAGAAACCTGTCTAGGCTAGGGCATAACACACACACACGCACACGTCTGGTTAGCTGTTCACTGGTTCCAAACTGTATATTCTGTCCCCTTACACTAACCTGACCCCTAAACCTACCCATCACACAAAGCTTACTGCATTTTAACATTTTCAAAAAAACTCATTCTGTATGATTTATAAGCTTGTTTCCTCATGGGGACCTCAATTTAGTCCCAGCGGTGAGGAGTCCACGTGAGTCAGTGCAGTCCCAAGCACAACAAGCACACACACACACGCGCACGCACACGAGCTGGCCAAAATACAATTACAATAACTTGAAAATCAGATTTTACTAACTGACATTTACTTCTCATGTCATCAGTTTTTGCACTCGCATTTATTTGTTTGTAAGTTTAAAAAGCACAAATAAAGTCGGTATGTTCTCACAGTGGGTGGAATGAATCTACAAAATTATACATTTTACATCCTTTCACACACTGTGGCATTCATCTAAGTTAGGCTCTTGAAGTGGATACTGACAGGCCTTTTTATTGAACGTTTCCTAGTGAGCCAGCTTCGCACTGAGCCGCTGCTGCCTGCCTCTCAGGCCTCCTCCAGCGCTCCACAGTGGGAGATCCACTCCAGCTGAGAAACAGCTGCCTTTACCACAGTTACACTGCCATACCTCCGCACTGCTGTCTGCAAATCACACTGGGATAAGGGCTGTCCTATATACAGAGAAAATGGCTTTTATGGACAGAGGAGGCAAAAAGGCACATAGGCATTGGTCAGATCATGATCATTTCAGCAAATGGCAATAATTAGAATCTCAATGAGAGCAAGCGGCACTACACTTCAGAGGTTTATGTCTATTCTGCGTATACACATCTCGCTCACTTACCATTAAAGGGCTATGTGCATTTTCACCCTGGCAGCTTGACAACATAATGACAACACAGTCAACAGCCAAAGCAGACTGAACCTTCATGCTGTTTACAAAGTGCCATTTAAGTTTGTTTTGTTGCTGTAATATTTTTTAGTGTTCGATGGGCTGTAATCATGATCTAATCAAAGAGATTCACTGCTCCAAAGCGTACGGACGTTCTGGACCTCCACCTTCCATTAAAAGTACAACTGAAATCCGAAGATTAAATTGTGTGCTTGATTAAACAATGGAATTAATTAAACTGAAATGCCAGACAAGAGACTATTGCCTTCCTTCAATCATCCTAATTGTACTTGATGTGGTTCTGGCTATTAGCAACTGGAGAACAAGGTGCTTGCAAATTATGTGTGTGGCTCACCCTGTGGTCTGTGTGGGTCCTAACGCCCCAGTATAGTGATGTGGACACTATGCTGTCAAAGAGCACCGTCCTTCGGATGAGACGTTAAACCGAGGTCCTGACTCTCTGTGGTCACAAAAAATCCCAGGATGTCTTTCGAAAGAGTAGGGGTGTAACCCCGGCATCCTGGCCAAATTTGCCCAGTGGCCTCTGTCCATCATGGCCTACTAATCATCCCCATATACTAATTGGCTCTATCACTCTGTCTCTCCTCCACCAATAAGCTGGTGTGTGGTGGGCGTTCTGGTGCAATATGGCTGCCGCCACATCATCCAGGTGGATGCCGCACATTGGTGGTGGTTGAGGAGATTCCCCCTTCTAAAGCGCTTTGAGTGCCGAGAAAAGCGCTATATAAATGTAATGAATTATTATTAGTATTAAGTGTGTGAGTAGGAGGGGAAAACGGTTGTGGTGGGTCAGTGACAGTCTGATCTACAGCCAGAGTGTCAGACCGCCAGACCCAAGAACCCTTCACATGAAGAGATGTGTCTGACATGTCAAGACACCCAACCGTAGTTTGTTTTGTTGTAATCTGGATCAGGATATACTGAAGGACCTTTTTTTCAATCAGTTGTAAAGCAAACTATCACTTCTCACATATACAGACATGCTCCATCTGTCCAGTAAAACAAGCATACTCTTATAAGAGTAAAGCAGGCCATGGTGGCTGTGAGGGACGACCCCCAAGAGAGGAACAAATGGGATTTATTTACAATTTACTACAGGATTTGTACGCTGGCAATTGTCTCCTTAAACCAGCACGACTACCTACATAATTTTAGGGTTGCACGACTATGATGAAAATTATGATTCCGTCATGGCAACTCTTGGAGTGTTTGGCATGGGAATATGACAATGTTGATATGTTTGGCATTGGAGGAATAGATCTTCTACGCTACTGCTGCTGCTGTTGGTTATTGCTGCTGCAGATCAAGTATTAGACTTGCTACTGCCAATACATACACAACATTCTGCTGTAAGCAAGTCAGACACGCTGCTGCTGTACAATATGAATTACCCATAGCAGATATACAGGTGGAGCTGGGGAAGGTGGAGGGTTTCTGAAAGCACGCTGCAACTGCTACAGCAAATGCTGACCAAGTATTTGAAGGTTGAGCAGCGAGATCATTGGCTACTGATACAGCAGGAACCAATCAGCTGTGCCCTATAGAGAATGATGTGATTGCAAGCATATAGAGTTAAGAACCTATCAGCATGTGCCATCTAGAGTTTCATGACAGAACTTTGAACTTTGTATTCCCCTGATATCTAATTATAAAATATTTAAAAATTTATTTTGTGTGGGGCAACTGCATGCCATATTCTTTACGCAGCCTACACATCCAAAACAAGCAGAGAACTGTGTCCCTGAATGATTACATTGCTGTTTTATCAGTAATCAATTGAATAAAGCAAATAGCTTCAAAAAATTATAATCTTTGCATTATATTATAATCAACATAACCAATTAAAATCATTGAAGTGTAAATGGTTTGACTTTTCATAATTAGTTAACTGTGGAAACCACTAATTTTGCTGCTCTACAATATGCCATGTATAAAGTTCTCTTTGTTCCAAATGGTTTCAAATCCAAACCCCACCTCAATAGGAGAAGCCAAACAACCACATCTATTAGAGATGAGTCAATAACAGTCACCAGTGTCACATGACTATGACTCCTCCCCTGCTGCCTAAGGCTCATGCTAAGAGACTGATGAAAAATGTATTTCTTACACATTTATAATTCAAACAGCCATAGCCAGCAAGATCAGGCAGATGACCCTCCTGTCCCAGTACCCCCTGAACCATAGGAGAGATATACGTGATTATAAAGCAAATTCTCAGCAGATTTTAGAAGACATGCTTTCTGAAGTACTGCTCTTTTATATATTTTATATCTTATATATGACATTATATATTCACTCCTATTTAAAAGTTTGGGACTGGTAAGATTTAAAGTTTTTGAAAGTTTTTGAAAGAAGTCTCTTTATATTCCCCAAGGCTAAATTTATTTGATCAAAATGCAGTTAAAAACAGAAATAATATTGAACAAATATTACAATTTAAAATAAATGTTTCCTATTTTAGTATATTTTAGTATATTTTTTCAGTGTCACATGATCCTTCAGAAATCATTCTAATACTGATTTGAAACATTCTTATTATTATTAATGTTGAAAACAGTTGTGCTGCTTAGTATTTTTGTGAAAACCATAATACTTTTTTTCCCCAGGATTCACTCTTCTTCATTTCAAGTTGAAAAGAACAGAATTGTTTGAAATATAAATAGTTTGTAACATTATAAATGTCTTTACTGTTACTTTATTTAATAGATCCTTGATGAATACAGTTATTAATAAAAAAAAAAAATAAATAAATGACTGACCCCAAACTTTCAAATGGTAGTATCTATATCATTAGAATAGTTCACATGTTATGTAATATAATAGTTCAATATTAAAATCCACCCGTTTACACTTGGTAGTAATGCATGTCAAATGTGTCATCAGATTTTGAGGGGAGGGTCTCTGATTTCATGACTACATCAGTCACTACCTGTCTTTTTGTATATATTGTATGCTCATAGAGTGCAAAAAAGAGAAAAATATAAAAGAAAAGTCTGTGCATTATTGCATGTATATACACACAATCAATGTGTTCTTCTGAATATTCTTTTACATTCATTGTGAGCTTCTATTTGGATGCATGTGTTCCATTTAAAAGCATTTAAACTATAAATATAATGTGTGTGTGTAAGCATTTTTGCTGACCTCCAAATGTAATTTGAGTGGTCCATTTTGAACCCTGTTTTCTACCACTTGTGTTTGGATTTCCCGAAACGGATGTTAAAACCAGGTGTAAAAGACATTTGAATCTGAATAAGTCCACCATAAGATCAACAAACAATTGTTGACTGATTTGCATCTGTGCAAATTCATGGCATCCATTAATGTGGGTGTAATAATAATTAGATAGAGATCGTTTGCGCTCCTTCTATGTGTGCTGTATGTACAGATGGTGGTCAACCAGAATGCCTATTACCGCCGCGCCAGCCGCCGCGGCGAAATTACCGCGGCGAAAATAAACCAGCCGCATTTCAAAGTCGTTCCCGAAATGACCGCCAGGTGGCGCAAAGGGACATTGTGCAAAACAGCAGCAATTGCCGTATTTTAAAATGTAAGTGGGTTAAATAATAGGCATATTTTTCATATATATAAATAGGCCTATTAGGCTACAACAGAATAGAACCAAAGATAGAATCAATTTTACAGCTGAAAAAATAGAATCAAAAGTTAAAAATAGAGACGATGTTAGGAGCAATGACGCTGAATATTTTTACTATTCTATTGAGGAATTAGATAAACGAAGAGCTCTCGTGAGCGATACAATTTATAGTGATTTCAAAAGCAGTCCTTAAAAAAAAAAAAAATTACATGGAGTAGTGTGGCATAATTTTTGAGATATTACGCGGAACACGTTTTAGTTAAGATCCTTCAATGACCTTAATGTATAGGCTAGGCTTTAAAAAAAACTCACAACGCGTTTTGAGATTGTTTTGAATTAAACATTGAAGTTTAAAATGTAGTGTTTTGGCACACCAGGCCGAGTGGCGTTACGCATTGTTCAAAAATCAGGTTTTATTCTGGCATGTTGAATTGGCGTTAATATTTTTTTTTATTATTTATTAGATTTAGATTTTAGGTTTTGTTAGATTTATTTTTCTCATAACAGCTAAAATAACTTAATATATGCCTTGTCTTCATATGATTTTTATCAATGAACTAGTGTTTTCTGACAGTGTCGACTGCAAAGATGAAGTTGACGATCGCCATATTTGTAGTGAACGCACCTAGAGAGAAATGCACAAAGACATAATCAGAGAGTAGCCTTTTTCTTTTTCGTTTTGAATTATTTCGTTTGAAGACATTTCAAGCTTTGTGTATTTGATGTATTTATCATGTCTGTGTGAGGCATACGCTGAGTTTCGTTAAGTTAGGAGGATGAGATGCGCTCCAGCTGACGTGCAATGCAAGTGACCTCACGGGCGCCTCTATGATTAGTGTCTGTTTGCTTCTCTTACTTATTGAATCCAGACAATTGGGTGATGAAAAAATGATTAAAATTAAGATACAATTTATAGAAAACGAAATTCACTTTAAAAAAAGGTTTCTACTAAATAAAACTTAATGAAGTGGTCAAAATCATGTCTGACCCACTCCATATCCATCTCTCGATATAATGCATCCTATCTTACTCGTGCTGTTCACTTTTCATATTCAACATAGATTGAAAAAACAACATTATAATATTTTAACAAATATGATACTAAATGAGATTATTTAATGGCTACAACAGTATAGTAGGCCTATAGACTCTATTTGTACAAATTGCTGCACGTTAATGTAATTAAATGAAACCTTGTAACGAATTCACACTGTTGGGTAGACTGTGTACAGTTGAGACACCTTAAATAACACCCCTACAAATGTATTAGGCCCTACTGAAAATAAATGTATCGAATTTAAGCAAAGTAGCCTAAATGTTAAGACTGTAAGCCCTTTGCTTTTTTATAGCCTAAAGGACTCTTATAGCCGACTTTGGGTTCATTTAATTTGTAGAGGATTTTTTAACTCAAACATTAACACTGAAATAAATTAAACTAAATTATTGTAATTTTTTGGCACACCACGACGAGTGGCGCTATGCATTGTTCTAAAGCCAGGTTTTATTCTGGCATGTTGAATTAGTGTTCAACAAATGCGGCGGCGCGTTCATTTGAATGAAGAGCGTTTCACGTTAGGCCGTATCGCAACGAGTGAATAGTGGCCGAGTGGTTGAACGTACGTTACGATCATTTAGATGACACGGGTTCGAATCCCGAACTAACTTGGACTACTGGTGTTTTTATATTAGCCTATTAATGCATTTTATAGTCTATTGTTGATGCAGAGAGATTTGTCTTCTAAAACATTTTTTTTGCCTATTTACAAAATAAAATCGCCATGCATTTCCATTTTACACTAAGGAACAAATATTATACAATGACTTTACTTCTGTAGCCTATAATAATTCATATATATGACGTTTAAACGACAAACAATAAAATCAGAACCAGTATTCTGTTGCGTTCATGGTTCCAGTGGCAGTAATGCATCCACGGCTTTTCAAAATGTCACAAAGCGTTTTGAGATTGTTTTGAATTAAATATTGAAGTTTATAATTTGTTTGGCACGACGAGTGGCAAACTCTTTGTTTTGTTTTGCAAACTCAGCTAGCCTGTGGGGGGTTTGGAGAAGGCAATACTTTGCTTTATCGTGGGGGTGGAGGACAGAGGTGTTAATGTTCCGTCTTTCATATGGAGAGTGTCGGAGCAAGCCTGATGAGCAGGCAAAGGCAAAATTCTTTTAAGGATTAATCTCAAAATCTCCAAAAGTCCATAGCCTATGTACAGTAGGCCCTATATCTTATTAAATTATATATTGTAGTTTTATTGATTGTATAGGTTTTCCACAAACAATTTAAATTTAGCAGATACGAGCTCTTTTATTGGCGACCCACCTCGTTTTATTGTAAGGTGAATTCAGCAAGGCATGTTGTATCTTTGAAGGAACAAAAGCTATTTGTTGTTTTTTCTTGCGTGATTTGTGTGGATGACACACAGCGACATATACAGTATTATCAGCTGTATGGTGTTTTTTTACGCTGAAATGCTTAATTTCGAGAAAGACCCGCCGCGCGCAGTGAGGGAGACCAAACTTACTAAAAAAATATCCAGCGCAAGAGAGACAAAGAAAAACGCCTGTTCTTAATTTATGTTGCTTTGAACTTTTTCCGTTTTGTACCGTTTTAATTTTTTAATTTAGCTGCAATTTCTTTGACAATAGAAATTTAAAATGTTGCAAGAATAGGCCTAAGATTCTGTGTTTCTTATTTTGCATCACAAAGGGAATAAACTCTCGATGCAACCCTGTTTAAATAAATAAACTGTCCCGACACTTTATTCATATCTTAAAATGTGCAAGAACGGAAAAACATAAACACTGTCGGCTACACTGAGATTCGATCTCAGATCGTTTGAAGCTCCGAGAGGCTATTGATAATGCTTTGACCACAGAGCTACCGTCTGAATCGCCAACGTCTACTATTTTCTCTGTTTTAAAAGTTTGTAACATGTAAGGTTATTTAGTTCTGAATATAACAAAGAATGCTTAAACCGACTACATCGGTTAGGAGCTGCAAGTCCTGAAAATGTTTTAATTTCACGGTAAATTATTTTAAGTTATTTCACTGTTATGTTTCAGTTAATAAATCTACAAACACATTAAAATAACACGAAGAAAATGACAAGTAACCTATTGACATAGCCTTTCTAAATTATAGAAAAACTGGGCACACAATGTTAACGTGTGTCTACTTTGTTTAAATTTAATGAATTTGAATTCGTTTAACCACAATATTTATCTTGAATTTATCTGTGACCTCAGCTCAGATTACTGCCGCGGCAGATTACGTCATAAAGAGAATAAACTGACACTTTTCAAAGTCTGTGATTACAGCGCCACTCAGCGGTAAAAGGCAGCAAATACACATCCCAATTTTGCCGCCGCGGGAACGGCGGCGGTAAAAGTCTCATTCTGGTTGACCACCATCTGTACGTATGTCTCCAGGAAGACAACTGTGAATGCTTGGTGCATACATCTTGGGATAATTAGCATTGTTGACATTGTTCCCGCCTGCCGTGATAATCTGTCTATGAGGGGCTTATTAGAATGAGTGTTTACAGAGTGTGCCTGCAGACCGGGGCTCTGCTTGCCTCTATTCCTCTCCTCTCCCCTATTGTCCAGTCTGACGCCTGGCCACAAAGCCAGTCCTCATGTCCTTATTGTTCAAGAACAACCAGCCAAGACAGCCATCAGCAGGCACCGGGCAGATGGCCCTATTCAGGAGCTCTCACAATGCCAATACTGCAGGCCAACAGCGCTGTGTCTGAGTCCTGACTGGACCCCATAGGTCCACAACTCACCAATGAATCACTGAAAACAGGAGACGACATTAATTGCTGCCATGTATCAAGCATGTGTGTGTATAAAGAATGACTGATGAGTCTTCACTAGGGAGTGGTTCAAATGGCAGACTTTAACAACAACCAATGGAATGTGAGAAGGCCTTTAAAAGCAGATTTTAAGTGTGTGATTTCTGTGCTTTCTCACTCCCTGTGTCTGCTATTGGTTGGACAAATGGCTAATTTGGCTTTGTCGGACTGTCTGGTTGTTTTTTATGTTCAGTTACCCATGTACTTATATTTACCTTTTTAATAATAATAATAATTATTATTATTATTATTATTATTATAGCAGCAGTAGTAGTAGTAGTAGAAACCTAATAATTATTGCTGCTGTTAGTATTAAATTATCAAGAAAACACAACATATTAAAAATATTTACTGATTTATTATGATTGAAGTAATCATCATCATTATTATTATATTATTATATATTATTCAAATAATAATACACATTGTTAATGTGACCCTATGATGTCACATGGGTAATTTTTATGAAATTGAGATTTATACATCACCTGAAAGCTGAATAAATAAGCTTTCCATTGATTTGTTTGTATAAGAAAATATTCAAAATCTGGAATCTGAGGGTGCAAAAAAAATTGAAACATTGAAAAAATCTCCTTTAATGTTGTCCATTTATGTTTCGAATTGTGCTGCATTCACTCACAAAAACAAATGTTTTATATATTTATGGTAGGAAATTTACAAAATATCTTCATGGAACATGATCTTTTCTTAATGTCCTAATGATTTTTGGCATAAAAGAAAAATCTAATATTTTGACCCATACAATGTATTGTTGGCTATTGCCACTAATATACCTGTGCGACTTGTGATTGGTTTTGTGATCCAGGGTCACATATATTATTGTAGTAATTATTATTACTACTTTTGGGTATTAATATTACTATTGCTGGATAACTGCCATGTTTTGATAACTTGTATCATGAATAAAATCAGTGCTATGAAAGTGGGAAAAAAACAACCTTTTGGGACAGAAAGAATGATGGAGGAACTGCAACATCCGTTCCTTTGTTTTTTGTCCATGTAACACTATTTTTACTTTCTATTTTAAACTTTCTGGCAAACTTTTGATAGAGAAATGCCATTATTATTTCAGTGAGGCACCTCTGCTCTAATTAAATACACACAGTGGAGCAAAAGACCCATCAAACTGAATTAGATATGCTAAATATGTTTTGTTTGGAGTCGACACAGTCAGTTGACCATCTAAGGACTTAATATGTATATCAGTCTAGACTCCAATCTAATTGTATTTGAACTCACTCATGCAAAATCAAATAAACAATGCCATGAGTGGGAAGTGAAAGAGTTGCTCTGGCTTTTATGTCACACTGTGAAACTATATGAAAGCTGATCAATAACAGTTGACATGATTTAGTCATGGGTGGAGGAGATTCATGGGAGTCAAGTGTGTATTTATGTCTGTTTAATGTGCTTTGCAATGGTTGTCTTGCAGATATTTGACAAACTTACAAACTGCATGAACAGCCATTTATTCACATTTGCAGATACTATGTATATCTGTGTATACATAAACATACTACAATATCATATTATATATACATATATATATATATAAAGTATTTATAATTTATGTTATAATATATATATATATATATATATATATATATTTTTTTATTATTATTTTTTTTTTTATTATTATAAATAAATACCTCAAAGTAAATGTAAAAGTAAATAAACCAAGATTTAAAATTGCAATGACCTTCTCTATTTTTTTTTTACTCAAATTAATCATTCCTATTAAGTAAAAGTACTGGTTTTACTTTCATGTATTAAGTAAAAACACCATCCATCTTGCCATGGTAGAACACTTATTGTCTCTTGGCTGATTAGATTTCATTATTTACTTCTCAAAATCCAGGATAATTGAATAGTGGGCACTGGAAGCTGGCGTGTCTGATGAGAGCGGGTGTGGAATGTGGTTCCTCGAATGAAAACCCACTTAGAGGAGGAGAGGTAATGGGGATGGGGGATGTTCACAACCCTAAATTAGACCCATATGATTTCATTCTGAATGAAAGCAGGAAGGTCTTAACAAAAAAGCTTAAAAGGTGGTGGTGATAAAGAATGATCAACAGAGATTGTTACTTAGATCATGCAGCAGGATTGCGAGTGGGGCGCACGAAGGGAATGAGACAGCTGCTCTTTTAAGTGACGGAATCCTCAAAGAGGAGAACACTGCAGGAGAGGGCCGGGGGTGAGGAAAAGCACCTGCCATCTCTCCGTCTGCATGCTTCCCTTTCTCCTACATTCACAGGACCTGAGTGAAATAAACTCAAGCTCTGTGGAGGGAGCAGCAGGGAGCCTGACTGTAATGCTTCTGGATTGTGTGTGATGTTTGTGCTGATTGAAATGTAAAGGATGAGAATCTTATGACTCATGCTGAATGTTGTTTTCACTTTTTTTTTTAACTAAAGCCAGAAAGTTGCACCATGTGTCAGCTGAAGAAAAAGTTATACCAGAAGAGTAGGCCTGTTAGACCTGTCAAATAAACGTTAATGTATTAAACAAAAATAAATGATATTTCCACCACAATATTAATCAGCACAACTGCTGTCAACATTGATAATCATGAGAAATGTTTCTTGAGCAGCAAATCAGCATATTAGAATGAATTCGGAAGGATCATGTGACACTGAAGACTGGAGTAATAGAGTGCATTAGCGCCCACCCACTTTTTCAGTGGAATTTGTTCCGGAAGAATTTTTTTTTCCATTCATTTCTCCCATAGGGATTTCAGAAAAGTCTTTGTTAAAGCATTATAAGCCATGAACCAAGCCAATCAGCTAGGAGGTGAATCATTATAAACTATGATTTGAAGCAAAAAGAAAAGAAAAAGAAAAGACGTTTGCTGCGTTCGAATTCGCCTACTTATACTACGCCTTAAAAGTATGTACTCTTTTTGTGAAGAAAAAGTTCATACTTTTGAGTGTGTAGCAAGAGTAGGCAAGCTTTGGGACATACTACTTAACGGACAGATCTGTCGCTTGCATCCTGTCACCGCAAACTGCCCTGTCAATCATCTCTTGTCACAGTTAAAGGAGAACGCCGGTCAATTTTAACATTGAGCTCATTTTTTTGTACATTTGGAGTGCTGTCAATACAGAGAACAACGACAAAAATTGGTGTTGCCTACACCGTGTTATCCTCTTTTTAAAATTTGCACCCTGTTGACTTCAATGGGGCAAGTTTTAAACCTGCTTTTAGACTCTTAACATCCTTGATGTGTCATTACAAGTGCACAGGTCATGTGAGTGATTCCTTCAGAGTGAACGCGGGTCAATCTGACTGCAGTAGATGTGAAAGATATGAATAAAAATGATGTTTATTCAGCCAGCACTTGAGTCCTCCTTCATAGATCCGTGACAGTTACGTTCACCTGTTGTTGGATTAAACCTTGTTTACCATTCAAATCTACGTTCGTCTGTCTGCTTCATGTGCCTAGTTGTGACATGGCCATCAGAGGAATTAATTACATTAAAAAAATTGAAATAAATATTAGAAAACAGTTCATCGTAATATCATAATTTACTGTATTTTTTGATCAAATAAATGTAGCCTTGGTGAGCTTAAGAGATCTCTTTCAAAAAAATGTTTTTGATATAAATGTATTTATCAACTTGTGTGGACTGCAAGCCTGCAAATGTGATAGACAATATATTGATAACGTCTATGTCTATTCAGTGATTTACTTGCATTTCAAAATAATGTCATATTTTATTTTAACTTTGGCCGTTTTTAGTAAATATTGATATTTGTGATTTATTGTGAACCATTTGATCAAATAATCATATTATGTATTTATTTTTAAATTATTTACAATTGATTAATTAAATAAATAGTATTTAAATAAATATTATTAAATACATTTTTAATATTTTTCATTTTTGCCTCAATTAAAAGTCGTAGTTACATGAACTTGACAAAAAAGTTTCTCTCTGCTTTCTTTCTAACACTGACCAGAAAATGCTCTCCTTCAAAAGTGTTTGTGTGGTTGTGTAATTTGTGTCCACTAGCCAGGCATAATTCCTCAGCAGCAGATGAGAGGGCTCTGAGCTCCAGCATTAGCTCTGTAATGAGACACCACTCACAACAAATAACAGTCACAGAGACCTGCTCTGCCACTTCAAAGAAGCCACATTTACTCAGATCACCAAAGCGAGAGGACACACTCGGACCAGAACGAGTAAACATTTGTCATGGGCTACTGTGCTCTGTAGTTTAGTATGTCACAACGGCACAAACCAAGGTCTAATTTAAACCCGATGGATTGTCCTATGCTGCAGTCACATTAATTATGTCATTCGATTCCATTTTTAGTAATCAACACTGTCTAAAACAGTTCACAATGTAAGCAAAATTTTGCCACACCATCTCATTAGGGTTTGACCTCTTCTTTATAACCAGCCTCTAGTCACCTCCGTCTGAACCAGACTGAATAGTGGCCTGTTGCAAGGAGAATCCTGTGAGAACAGAGATAATGTTTTATTCAGTGAGGTGGAAACAAATGTGCAGGAGCAGCATGGGAAATGCATGCAAGTGTCTATTTTATTTCAAAGTCCACAAATCTCCATTTATTTCCAGCAATGTTCATGTCACTCACATACGCAGCAGGGGTTTATTCAGTATCTGCCAGCAGTGCAGGGAACCTTTTATGAACATTGGATTATTCTATTCTATTCTATTCTATTCTATTCTATTCTATTCTATTCTATTCTATTCTATTCTATTCTATTCTATTCTATTCTATTCTATTCTATTCTGTGCTATTCTCAGAGACTCTGAACACTATTGACATTGACTGCAGTAGAAATGCAAATAGAGACCCAGTGATGAAGTGAGAGATAAATGAAGTGATGCTATAAAGCAGGAGTAATTTTGAATTTAGCAGATGGGAGTAGAGCTATTGAATGTGCCATGAAATTACAACTAGGAAATGTACTGTAAAAGCACTACTTAACTTGGCAGAAATGGCAGGAGTTTTTTGGCACTGTCTAACGAAGAAAAGCTGAATTTTCCAGTCAAACTGTTGCCGGATGTCTATGGATCTTTGTTGTGGTAAACTATAGGAGAACGGTGTAGTAAAAATATTATTTACAAACAGTAAATCAGATTCAGCTCAGTTTAGAAGCACTGTCCAATGAATTCAGAGTTGACAAAGGAAAAGTGGCACAATTCTGTTTCATTCTAAATGAACTTCAAAGGGGGCCCTGAAAAACATATGGAGCATTGGAAATTATGTTATATATGTTATTATATATATATATATAATAAAAAAAAACTTCTTACGTGATAACTCTTACATCTAAAAGGTACTATGTAACTTTTTCATTTTTGTTCAAAATTAACAAGAGTCAATACATCATCAATCCGTCTTCCAAAACGTGTGTTTTTGTCTTGTCCTGATTCACTATGGTAAGCCTATTATAAGCGTTAATATTTTAGACCTGTCAGAATGTTTTTGCGGTAAATTGCATACATATATCACCCGCCCGTGTGTTCCTCGTCATATCCACACACACACACACATGTATGTAAACAGAGAAAGGTTGCTCCGGCTACTTTGACGTGTGGCAGTGGAATAGGTTAGTTGTCACAAGGAGTGAGAAAGGTTGACACAATAGCAGCACAATAAATCTCCAACCTGCTGGCAAAAAGAGAACGCAACAGAGCTCATAATAAATCAAGAATCAACATTGGCTTGGCTTTTTGGAGAATTGAGGGATTTGAAATGTTGTAAAAGCGTTGTATTTTACTCAATAGATGAAGGTATTTTATTGAACAGATAAACTGCCATTTCTGTCAGGACCACTATTGTCAAATACGATTGACAATTAGCATACAGTTTGGATTGGCGGTATGGTTCTGTTCTGGGCAAGAGCTCTCTGCGCATTCATGCAGCCTAGCATGGATAAGAGTAGGGAGAACAGCAATAACCCCCCTTTGGGATAAACAGAACAGAACCAACATTAATGTATGCAAATATATTTAATTCAATATTATAAAGTACAACATAATTAGAGAATTTTTGTCTGATTCAGGGTTAATCCAGAATCCTGAAATCCTGACTGATGTGAGGAGGAGCTGGGGATGGAGGAGGGAATTGGCTTCTGAGAAACGCAATAACTGTTGATAATGCTGAAGGAGCTTTTATGAATACAGTGATAGGCGTTATATTCCTATAGGTAGACGTGGATCAGCTGAGAGTCAGCTGATGCGAGCTTGACTAACGTGGCCTGCCAGAACTGACGCTACGCTTGATATATAGCTCATTGATATATAGAGTTCATTTAAAGCATTATCTAGAGAAGGGTCATTAAGAATTAAGAAATAAATAGGCTATGTACTATAAACTTTTGTATTTGGGGTCGGTAAGATTTTTTTATGTTTTTAAAAGTAGTCTCTTATGCTCAACAAATCTGCATTTATGTGATCCAAAATAACTTTTTTATATTTGAAAATGTAATTTATTTCTGTGATGCAAAGCTGAATTTTCAGCATCATTACTCCGGTTTTCAGTTTTCTCAAGAAACAGTTGCTTATAGTTGATGACTTTTCTTTTTTTTTTTTTTTTTCTTTTTTTTTTTAAAGAACAGCATTTAGGCTATTTGAAATTTAAAACGATTAATTTCTTTCAAAAAATGTTTTTTTATTTATTTATTTTTTATGGTGTATAATTAATAACATTTGATTGATCAGCTGACCAATAAGGTTGGACAATACATTTTAAAGCACTGGTACTGAAATGGGCAATAGCCATGAACTGAAATCTGCATTCCAGGCTGTATAGCAGTTCTTTTACACAGATAAAGATGCTGAGAGCAGTATCTCTGTGTCCAGTCATGCAGGCAGCTCTCAGGTTACAACAGAGGTTAATGTAGGTGTCTTGGAGTTTATCTGTGACACAAGAACAGGCTTATAAACTGCTTGCTGCATCTGCAGCCTGTGTTAAGCTCCTACTTCAGTTCTCACGGCGGTAAATTACCTGCATTGTGTTTCCTGTCCCGTGTCTGTGCCAACACATGCTAAAGCCATAAGAGCTGACCATGGATATAAACTCTATGCACTCGTGGCTTCAGGTTTTATCAGAATAGCTGTGTCAAATGTTCCTATCAAAATATTCAAATAATATGTAAAGACAGATATGTTTATTCACAACGGTGTTTCGCAAATACATAAAGCAGAATGATCTAATGTAATAAACTGAATGTGAAGCCTGAACTTCTATGCAGGTCCAGGCTGATTTGATCCTGTTGGAAAACCAATATTAATCTGGAAGGAACATGATAGGTGGGTTTATCTGGTTCAAACTGGTCAGTGCTGGTTAACAAGTGACCTTGTTTCAAAAACCAACTTGATGACCATACACCTAAAGACCAGCTAAAAACCAGAATGGACCATTAGATAAAAATACTGGACAATCAGCATGGTTTTCTGCTGAAAGTATAATGTTTCTAAAGTCGATATGAAAAAAATAATTCACACTAAATATTTTCTAAATTGATTATTGATCTTATTTTGAACGTTTCATCAATGTATGCTTAAAATGTAAAAAATAATCTTCTGACGTAATGACAGGCTTCTGTCTTATTGTCACAAATGTGTTATATAAATCACAGGAAGATGAAGATCAGGGTCAAAAGGCTTTAATATTCCACATAGAAAGTAATCCAAACAAGACAGACAAATAAGCACAACCGTTATGCATTGACGTTACAGGACCAATGAGAAATGAAAGCTTTAGCATTCTTTTAAGTTCTGCCAGGAAGACTCAATTGTTACATCACTTATTACCTTCTCATCTATCCAATCGTGTTCTAATACTTGTAGTATAAAAGATCGGTACTTACACATGTCTGAGTTCGCAGATGTTGACGCCTACAATCACCTCCATCCTCCCCACCACCAGGATGGTTCCTTCCCATACCTCCCAGGGGGTCGGCTGCGCCCCTGCCTTCGTCTTCAGGCAGGAAATGCAGAATCCGTACCCTCGGATTGCGAGTTACGGACGTGGCCTATGCCAAAGAACTTTATATCATAATACTTGCTTGCTGGGCTGTTAATAAATGGATACTTGTTACGTTATTTTGCCTCCCGAGTCTTTCTGGTAGAACTGAAAAGACTGCAACTTAAATACAAGGCAAATGAGGTGTGATGAATCAATGAATCGCCATGACAACTCATAAGTGACAGGAAACTAAAGGGAAAACAGGAACTAATGAATACAACCTAAAAGTCCATGAAAGTGATACTAAGACAAAGATAACTGAATGTCTGTGACACTCTAATAATTGTATCCTTAAACCCTGCCCCATCTTACAGTCGACTGCAAGTTCACATTCAGATCTGCCTCCATCCAATCAACAACCGATGAACAGGACCAAATCCACATCCTACATGTTTTCCTTTTCCAATAATCCGTTTCACAGATGTACGTCACAATTGGAAGAAAAGACCAGTCGCTATTTAAGCCTCTGAGAAACACCAGTAAACCAGCATCCAATCTATAGGTAAAGCCCAAGTAAAACCCAATCTATAGAACTTTTCCACAGGAATAAATGAGCAAGTTTAGGAGAAAGAGGCTGAGAGGAATAAGATATGGGGATGAAGGAAGGTTAAACAATGAATTTAATAACATCTCCAGTTCTGACAATCGTCATTAAATCAAAGTTAGACAGGATGCCTTCTGAAAGCGTCATCCCCATACCAGACTCTGAAAGCAATGGAGGCAGAGAGGCTTTCTAGTCTTGGTTTATTGCATTAAGTAATTCAGAGCACACAAACATCCCTCTCTCCTTCCCCTCTTCCATCTTCACCGTTGACAGATGAGAGCTTTCTCAAAGCACTGCGTGTTCCCGAACAGACTCACTCCCCCTCAGCCTATTATCATGCGGCTTCAGTTGTTCACTACTTTCTCTCTTCCCTTGTTTTTGATATTCCTCTGCCATCACAACAGTCATCTAAATGCTCTGAATCCCTCATTCTTCAAAGAGAGACCCTCCTATTATGAGCTTCACTGAACAGGTCTTTCGCAGATCTCAACTCACTCCAGTCAGAGGCTGCATCCGAAATTGCATACCTCCCTACTATATGTAAAAAACAGAATGTGACAAAAGAAGTATGTCCGAATTCACAGTACTCTTAAAAGAGAAGGCAAAGAGTACCTAGATAACCTACTACTTCTGGCGAGATTATGAAGTGGATTTGTGAATGACATGTGAAGTGACGCAACTGACGCTGGTAGGTCACATGATAATGACAGCATGGCGAATGTAGTATGTCCAGATTATATTCACACATACACACATTCATACTATGTAAACCATACTTTTCCAGCAGTTGTGAAGTAATTACAGTACTTTAAAAAAGTACCAACTATGCTATTTTGGATGCGGTCAGTGTGCCTCTGAGAACGACAGACTGATTTGCCACCATACACAGAAACAGAAACTCTGTACATAGAGAATGAACACTGCAAAAAAAAAAAAAAATACTTTTTGTAATTGTTCTGGCTTTTATTCAATTTCATTGTATCACACTCATGCAAAAAATGAATAATCCCGTGGTCCAATCAGCACCATAATTACAGAGGACAATAATAAATATAATTCCTTTTCATGCTAAAAATTCAGGTTTGAGATCACAGGAATAAATTAGATTTTAAAATATATTAATATACAAAATCATTATTTTAAATTGTAATAATATTTCGCAATATTAGCCTATTTACTGCGTTTTTGAGAGTGAGAATCAAAAATAAAATACTTTGAGAATGAACACTGCAAAAAATATATTTCTTAATTGTTCTGGCTCATATTCAATTTCAGCATATCATACTCATGCAAAATGCAAATAACCACATGGTCCAATCAGTGCCATGATTACAGAGAACAATAAATACAATTCCTTTTCATACTGGAAATGAATTGTCTATTTTTAGTGTGATTGGCCTTTCAAATGTAACAAAATGATTTCCTGAATATTGTGCTTCCTGCAAACTGCATGTACTAGTGACTCACAGCGCTCAAAGACTCTATACGGGTTGCCCACGGATGCACAAACACAGCAATTACCCCTGATTGGGACGACTACGCACCCATCAATGTCAAAGCCTCCCGCTCTGCTATATTGACAGCACCGTACAGGAGAAACAACAGCAGCCAATCATCAGACCCAGGGGAGACCCTACAACGCTCAACGGCCTACAGATCACGAGTGTGCTCCATTACGCAAGGAATCTGCCGGAACACATGAAGAGGCTTTCACTGGACGCTTTCATTGTTATGTGTCTCAAAGTTGTTATTGCTATGTTTACATGCAAACTTATAATGCATTAAAGGTACTGTAATTAAGTTTGAGCTCATGTAAACAGTGAAAACAACCACGTTTCTTAGCAAAAAAGCAAAGTAATTGTCAGTAGCTTGTAAATGGGATTGAAGATGTCTAGTAAATTCATCTTAATCCATTTATTCTTCATTCTGATTATTGCAAGTATACTGTCAGGGGAAACCAGACTCATGGACAGAGAGATAGTCTTTTTATTACGGGTATCAGAGATATTGACTGTGACAGGATACTTTTCTCAACAACGATACTTTTTTTCAACAAGGACGCTTTAAATTAATAAAAAAGTTAGAGTAAAAACATTTATACTTTTACAAACATTTCTATTTTAAATAAATTATGTTCTTTTGAACTTTCTATATCAAAGAATCCTGAAAAAAAAACCATTATGGTTTACACAAAATATAATGCATCATAAATGTTTCCAATACTGATATACCAAATAATGTTTCTTGAGCACCAGCTCAGCATATTTCTGAAGGATCATGTGACACTGAAGAAAGATGTAATGATGCTGAAAATTCAGCTTTGCCATCACAGGAATAAATTATATTTTAAAATAATATAAAAATTAATAAAGTTGTTTAAAATTCTAATACAATTTCAGAATATTAATGTTTTCACTGTATTTTTGATCAAATAAATGCAGTCTTGGTGAACATAAGATACTTCTTTGAGAAAATCTTACCAACCCCAAAGTTGTGAAAGGTATTGCATATCAGTACTGTAAATTGTTGATTTACTTATTGTATCTGTTGATATCAGATTGTTTATTATTTAAACTGATCAGATTTTAGTTTTTTTTTTTTATGTAATTAAACTAGGGCTGTCAAACGATTAATCGCGATTAATCGCATCCAAAATAAAAGTTTGTTTTTACATAATATATGTGTGTGTATGGTGTATAATTATTTTTTATATATAAATACACACACATGCATGTATATATTTAAGAATTTTTTTTTATTTATATATAAAATATTTATATATAATATAAATTATATATAATATAAATATATATACACAGTATATACATGCAAATATTTCTTAAATATATACATGCATGTGTGTGTATTTATATATAGAAAATAATTATACACCATACACACACATATTATGTAAAAACAAACTTTTATTTTGGATGCGATTAATCGCGATTAATCGTTTGACAGCCCTAAATTAAACACAATAGTATAATATTATTATTGTCCGTGACATGAAAATAATGTTCAGCTTTTTAATATTGGACAGAATTTTTAAATATGTGCATCTACAATTCCAAAGACAAGGAAGAAGTATTTGCTACGTTGACATGAACTGTGTTTGGAAGGATAAATATACTAAAAATAAAAATTAGCAGGAAGAAGGGATTATATTCATACCTTAAAACATCCATTCTAAAAATAAATCACTCACACATACACACACACAAACATTGTGGTGGTCACAGCAAGAAGGATAAACATGCAGGAAAGATCTTTGTTGTAATTGTTTGTATAGGGTACATTGATACGACCCCCTCCAGAGTAAATGACATTGTGTGCCTACATGCACATGCAGGTAGTGACTCACTCATTCCATATGACATTATCCGCGGTGGCCTCCCAGGGTTGCTGGGAAAAGGCGGATAAAGGGAGTACTGTAGGTGGGCTCTGAAAAACAGGTTGCTTGCCGCCAACTGTTACTAAACAGGAAAATGGAAGGATTGATGCCGTCCTGCTGAAAACAGGTGTGTGTGTGTTTTGATGTACCCTGCAGGCATGGAAATAATTGGAGTGCGTCATCCCCAGAACTTTTGAACTTGACCTGTTGGGGTCAAAAGCCACGGAATCTTTCCTCATGGATCTATTATAACCGTGCAGCAATGTGATATTTATGTGCATAAATCATTGAGCTTGTGGCTTTATGTTCATTTCAATGCAGCATATGTGAACATGTGCATTGATTGGCTGCTTTGCACTGACTTAACAAACAACTTGTTGGTAAGCAGCTCGGTGTGCGGAGGTTGATTTTTATGGGCCCATCTGCGCGGGTGGTCACGTGCACCTTAAAGTCTCTCAATGGAGCTTCTTTCATCAACTGAATCCATTGGTGTGTTAACTGTAGAAATATCACCCTTCCCCCACTTCTTCGAGGCATTCACTCAAGCAATCCTGCGAGAATATTAGAATATAATGCTTGATGCAGACTAAGCATCACTTAAAAATAAAATTCAAATGAAAAGGATTTGCTTCTAATATTAGTTTTTTAAAGCAATCCCTTACAGTGATAGATGGTATTATCATGGACTTTGATATATACTAAATTCTAGGCAATACCAATAAACGGCCAATTCTATAAATTTATTCTAAATAAATAAGGTAATAATCTCACATGTTGGTACTATTTTGTTAGTTAAATCAGAGGACATTGTACAATGCCACTGAGGTAAAAAAGAAAGAAAGAAAGAAAAGCGCTGAAAAAAACAAAAAGCTGTTTGTTTGTGTGTGTGTGTGTTATAACATCTAGTGCAGCGCTATAGTGACCCCCTGTAGAAGCTCAAGTAGCCCAGGCCTCAGTAACAGCACTCCTGCAGATGTGGCTGGACACAATAAAGACAACTGAGGCCGCTGAATTTGGGGATAGTACAAGGCATCACACAGAAGGTCAATGAATCGTTTCAATGGACATCACACACATTCATATAATCTGGTATGTAATTACGCTCTTGTCTAGAGTCTCTGTCTTGTTGACTAGCCTCTCTGCATCAAACCAACCATATATATACAGTATATACGCATGGACAGTCAAACTCCTCGAGCCAGTCAGATTATGTACTTCTCATGGAGATGAACAGCAACACAGTTTCTCATTCCCAGTCCTGTCATCTCTGTGACTCAGGTATCGTGATTCGTGACTGTTACTCCAGGAAGGCGGCAGTTTCTTGTGATGGATTGTATAGACGCTGGAGTAATGCTGTCCTAGTGACTCACCCGTTCCCAAAACCACTATAGCACTGCGACAGGCAACACACCTCCCACTAAACCACATTGGTAGGGTATAAAGACTCCCGGGAGAGCCATCTATAAAGGCCTACAGCACACACCCACATGCACATCCAGTTATCCAAGCAGACACACACACATACTGGGAGGTTTAATCCATGGGGGATATTTAACACACAGAAGCGCAGGCCAAACAAAGAGAGCAGGAGAGGGAAAACAAACAGGAGGGGATAAGAGGGAAAATAAAACAGCCATTAATCAGTGGGAGATGAGGAAAAACAAAATGAAATATTTGAGATTGGAAAAGCAAATAAAAATAATTCCTACCATCATCATCAGAAAAAAAAAACTTGCTGAAAGCACCAGCAAAAATGAAATTAAGTTAACATTAATATCTTGATACACTCCAATGAACTAAACTGATTACCGAAATATGTAAATATTCAATTCAAACCAATGCTACATTTTATATTTCTACATTTAAATGTATTGTACACTTTATATATAATATTTTATATATATTTGTGAATATAAATATATTTTTTAACATTTACAGTGTTAAAATAGATTTCTATTTCAAATAAATTTCAGTTTCCATAAAAATATTAAGCAGTGCAACTGTTTTTAACATTAATAATACGAAATGTTTCTTGAGCACCAAATCAGTGACACTGAAGACTGCATCAAACCAACCACATATGCATATATTTTATGTTTTTCAGATTTGTGCTGTTGTGATTCTATTCAGTCAATTTTGAGACTGGAGAAGTCTTGAATTTGGGTAAACTTATAGTATATACTGTATATATATATGTATATGTATATATATATATATATATATATACTAAATGTCTTGTCTTTACAAATATAGCTGAAAATATACAGAAAATGGTGTTAAAAAAGAAAGGAAAAATGATATTTAAATTTTTTCCCATGAAAATGTATCAAATTCTAGGGGTGTGTTTGTAGTGGTACAGTATGTGAATGAGCGTAAACATATTTTGGGGTGTCATGGTATTCAAATAATGTCCATGAGAGAGAACAGATCAAAGAGTAAGACGGACATGAGAAAAACGTCTTTCCTTTTAAATGTGGCGTAGACCAGAGTCACCAGACAGTTGGCTTAGGGGGACTAGCAGACAAGTGCTCAGTAGAGGTGCTCAGACAGCTGTGCTTCAGGCCACTTCAACCAATCTCCCACCCAAATTACAGACCTACTATTATGAGCTATATATGATCAGCTGGTTCAAAACAAGTCTTGGCAACTTGTGTGAGAATGTGCTACAGTTGTGACTGAGTGAGACACGGCAATACGCAAATTAGTTGTAAGTCACAACTTCACATATCGGCTGATGGGGCTTCATTAAAATGGGGGTCCATTAAAATGACTCCTTAATAGCCACTGCATAATTCATCATTTTATTTCAGACACAAGAAAGGTTCATCTCAAAGCCCTTAAGGAGAATCTCTCCTGCATTAGCATCTATATTAGCATCCACATGACGTGGCACCTCTGCAAGCAAACTTAATATTCCCTGGGATCTGTGTGTGCCCGCAATGCCAGACACCAAAGAGCGCTTCTCCACTCGCTCAATTCTTTGCCTCTGGGTGGCATATCAAAGAGGTGCCTGTAAGATGAGGTTAACTGGGAAATGGACGTCTTTAGTAGCTAGCGCTCAACCCCAGTAATGAAGCCCCCTCCTTACTGTAGGCACAGGTGCAGTCAGACCTGTGGCACCACATTAGAGACACACTGTACCATCTTCCACAGAGGAATCTGGACTATGATTTCCCCAGAGGAGCCTGAGGGGACTCTTTGATGACAGTACTTGTTACCTCCTTTTTTATTCCCTCTGGCTCCTTCTCTCTTTTTGTCTTTCATTTATCCTAAAGGCCCAGTGTGACTCCAGGTGATATGCTTTGGATGGAGTGCGTTTTGATAATGAGAGCGTGACGTTATAGATTCTCTCTGGCTATCACGGTACAGGTGAAGAGCCTGAAGCATCTATTCAGGCACATAATTACCTTTCTCTAAGGCTGAATTTACACTGCAGGTCTTTGATGTCCAATTCTGATTTGTTGACTATATTGGAGTTTTTAATTTTAATACATTTTAAACATAGCTATTTACAACAAAGCCCAAGATCCGCCCAAAATCATAAGATACAGAGATAAGAATAAAAAATGATTATAAAAAAAATGAATTATATGACAGATAAAACCATGACCAAAACAAAATATAGAAGGATACAAAGTACATCTCACGATTTCAAAAGAGCTGATATAGTCTCAATATGGTCCAACCAAAATCCTACTGGTGGCGCTGTGGTAAACTCCAAAAGAGCAATGCCCAGAAAACAGGACATCCAAATAGACATAGCTCGGGTAGATGGAGCCAACCACAGTTTCAAGATAACCTTTTTAGCAGCAGCAAGGGCAGCAGACAGAATATTTCTTTGATTAATAGACAGTGACAATGAATAATCATCAAGCAAAAGAAAAAACAGTGGGTCTTTTGGATCAGAGTCTTCAGAAGATCTGCCAAGTCTCAAAAAAGATCTCTAAAATCTCAAGGCAGAGAGTCCGTGTGGCAGCCTGGGAATGAAAAGGGTCATGTGATCATGGTTGGTGTTGACGCCATTTGCGATCGTCGCTTTTTCAATGACGTACAGTACAACTTGCATTGACAGGGGACCAGATTTATTGCCATATGAATGAGACCTGAACCCAATCTGAGAATATTGGAATCCATGTGCTTTTTTCCTGCTTACCTGTTTGTGGGTCATATACGATCTGTGCCACATGGGAGACATTTTTCTTTGTTTTAAACACTGATAATAATCAGCAAATCAGCATATTGGAATGATTTCTGAAGGATCATGTGAAACTGAAGACTGGAGTAATGATGCTGACCACAGCTTTGATCACAGAAATAAATGACATTTTAAAATATATTCACAAAGAAAACAACTATTTTAATTTGTAACAATATTACGCAATATTACTGTTTTTACTGTATTTTGGTTAAATAAATGCAGCCTTGGTGAGCACAAGAGACTTCATTCAAAAACATTAAAAAGACTTTAAATTATCACTGCATTATTCATATACTTTATTGTCAATACCTTGAGATGGCTTGAAAAACACAAACCATATATTGTCGCAACCGTGTGTATGTCTTCACATTTCATCAAGAGGCTGCTCACTGCAGAGCCATGGGTGGAGTGTGACATCCAGCTCCCCCTTTCTGAATGTAATTTGGGCAAAATGGGTGGAGCTAGAATATCCAACCACACTCTAACCCTACCCATAACTCCACCCATGACATCCAGAGAGGTGGAGTTGGACGTCATTTGGCTCTGCAGTGAGCACTGATTTCATCAGTCAAAACGTTTCTCTTTTTATTCAGCTGCTGCTTACAGTGAATAACTGGATCCATTTGTCCATATAAGGGATTTCCTGGAACGTCATAAGTTACTTCCACAAATCCGTTTTGGAATTTCTGTGAGAGAGTGCCCCCCGGCTTTGAGTATGAATGAAACATACATTGCACGAGATTGTTAGCACTCCATAATGTTTAGATCGCCTAGTTTTGGACAAGAATAAAGTGGCAGTTTCATGCATAGACTTACCCTGGTAATCCAGAGTTCTCGCGAGAGCACAAGTTGAATTTGCTCAGCGAATTACTCTGGTGTCGAGTAATGATGCTCATTAAATATGCCCCTCGATCTGAGCTGCACCAATCACATCGGGTTATCTGATATAGGCGGGCCAGAGGTGAGCTAAATAGATGACGACAGCGCTGTGATGTCGAAGTCATTAGTAAACATTGCAAGATGGCAATAGATGAATACCAGTTGTTTGAAACGGCTTTGGCCGCTACAATGATCGAGTTAGACTTGGCTTTTTATCTAAAACAGGAACAGAAGATGGCGCTCGAATCGTTCCTTTCCAAGAAGGATGTTTTTGTTGTTTTGCCGACCGGATACGGTAAGAGTCTAATCTACCAGTTAGCTCCGCTGGTAGCTAAGCGTATGGGGTTTATTGTTGTGATTGGTCGTAGTGTTATCCAGTTGCGTGCAGTGAGATTTTCAAATGCATGTTTGGTGCCGCCCCTCGAGCTGGCCGATTTTCATTAGTCGATGCCAGACCATTAATCTCTTAGATTTAGGTCTGGATTTCCAGGCTAGCATAGACTATCTTGTCTCTTTTAATTAAAATCTAGATTTATTCATATTGGCCTCTACAAGTCTCACTCACCAAGGCTGCATTTATTTGATCAAAAATACAGTAAAAACTGTTATATGTTAAATATTATTACAATTTATAAGAACTTAAGCAGCTTCAACCAGCTACTGTATGTGACTTAGCACATTCAGCTTCCAGGGAAAAACTCTTTTGTTTTCTTACATGTACCCTGAAAAGATTATGTAACTGTAGCATGAAAAGGCTGGGAATATTTCTGGAGCAGCCCAGATGACATTGTGGATAAGTCTTGTGATCTCATTTACCCTTTGTTATATGATCATCCCAAAGAATCTCTAAATGTTGAAGACTGAATAAAATAGTCACTGCCAAAGACAGTGGAACCAGATATCTGATGCCATCACAAACTCTTGATGTGGTTTTGTTTGACTATGTTGGATGGATCATAGGTTGGGTTGTTTACATTAACCTTTCAATGAATGATGGCATGTCACTTGTAATATTTCACTTGTTGAGCATCAATGATTATTAAATTAGAAGGCAAACAACAAAACAAAACTCTAATCGAAGTTATATTCCACACAAAAAAAAATTGTATCTTTTACTTTATGCCTATTTCCGTTGGCTGCATGAAAACATGTACTGCAAAATCTGTCAGCTGCCTTCAACACTGTAAACCACTAGATCCTCCTGTCCACCCTTTCTGACTTGGGCATCACAGGTACAGTACTTCAGTGGCTTCAGTTTTACCCCACAGGCAGATCTTTCAAGGTGTCATATAAAGGAGGGGTGTCTGAGTCACATTAGTTAATCACTGGGGTGCCTCAAGGATCGGTGCTTGCTCCTTTTCTTTTCTCCATTTACACAACTTCAATGGGAATTATCATAAAGGCACATGGCTTATCCTAAACTGCTATGCAGATGATACACAGCTCTATCTATACATTTAACCTGATGATCCCATTGTTTCAGTTTATATCTCTGCCTGCCTTTCAGACCTAGTTCTTTTTAGGAAATCTAAAGATACAGCACAACCAGTGTAAAATAGCCCAATTTATGAACAAATTTATTTTATGAGAACAGTTAAAAAAGACAAGTCACAATTTTGAAGCAGTCTAGAACACTGTCCTGTATAGACTTAATAACTGAAATAAATCCAAATGAATAGAATCTAGTCAAACTGAATCAAAATTGGAATCAAATCAAATGTCAAACCTATTAAATGCATTAATAGCATTTAAAAACAACAACAACATCATTAATAATTTAATATTTAATTGACTGCATGTGTTAAGATCATTTTTGACAAGGCATATTGTATGAACTTGTATGAAAAATCATGACCAAACAGTCGTTAGACCCACAGGCTCCTGTATTCGTATGGTTCACTTTATACAATAACACATTATAACGCAGCATCCAGCTGTACTTCTTCATATATTCACATAAATTATGTAAACTGACTCAGGAAAAATGTTTTTGGCATATAGATACCTGGTAAAGCACCCCGATCACATATCAGTGGATACAGGTGGCAGGAAGACAGAGCCAGGGTGAAGGAGGGAATGCTGAAGGAAACTCATAATCCCTCTCAGTGTGGTGACAGGGAAAGGTGGTTTGAAGGTTTCTGCTCGGAAAACAAATTGAGTTTGCTGCCGTCTCCCTGAGCCCGTATTTATGAGTCTGTCAAAGACGGCTGCACTGGGCCGTCTGTCTGTCTGCGAAGATGTGTGGGCAAAACAGAGATGAGATACCCACCCAAATGCAAACATTCACTACAGCACTACAAGGGCATGCACATCACACACATGAAATACAACTTCGCTGGGTAAGCGCTCTACACACTCATAAATAGTCTGGACTGAAAAAACACCCAGACAAGAGTAAAATATTAAATGCATACATCACAGTCAGGTTGCAGCTATTTATCAGTACCTTGTGCTTTGCAATATACACAACCTATCACACAAAAATGCAGTCCGCTGCCACGGAGGTCTCTGCAGCACGTCGAACCAAGACGTTTATCTGGAACTGATTGATCCGCTCTGCTGAGCTTTCCGTTGGGTTACCCTGCAGAACAGTCACTGGTGGACAAACTCTCATGACAGAATGGCACATAAGCAGCCTGACATTTAATGTGCCATTCAGGATTATTTGCCCAAGACAAGCACTGTAATTAGGTACTGTAAGAGTCGCTTGGTAGCTCTGAAAACCCCCAGCAGTCGATCTGTCCTTCAAAGCAATGGCTTATGAAGTCAACAAGATTTTCTCTGAGGCTTAAAAAATGAGGTTTAAGTAACACGATGGCTAACTTCCAATACAGTTACCACACAAACGACCTTCACATGTAAGATTATAAGTGTTGCCAACTAAGAGTCTATTAAGGATTTAATTCACCCTATAATTTATAAAATACATATCATTTTAATCTTGCAAGCAACACATTCAACAAAACCAACAATCATGCACTTTACCAATCTGGATATGCACTAGATTTGCATTTATATTCTATAAATTCACCCTGGTGCTAGAGTTTATAGAGAAATTCAGTCCTAAATGTCCTGCCATAACCACCTCTAAAGCCTAAAAAACCCTGATACAAGCAGTGCACGTCTGAAATATGCAAAGACCCCCTGACACACACACACACACACTCACACACAAACACATAAGTCAGCTCCAGAATTCTGCTGTCAAAGCAGCCAAGTGTATCACTGATGCGCCTCTCTTCTAGCATTTGCATTGAGAGGCAATGCGTGTATGAACGCATCGTGTGATTTACCTCTCTTCCGGGCATGTCTCAGCTCTCTTGTTACATAACCTTAGCCAAACAGATTTGGGAGCGCCTGACTGAATGCACATGTTTTTCACCCCCCCAAATCCCATTTAAAATTCAGACGAGCCAGAGCACAGTCGACAGAAGTGGAGAAAGGCTAAGCCACGCTTGAATACGTCACATCACGCTGGGGTAAGCGTATCTATATAAGCCTGCAATTTCAGCGTTTATTCCGAAACTTCCCTAGTGAGGGAAAACCGACTTGAGGTGTAGGAACACCTGAAGTGTGACTCCTACTCCTGAATTCATAATATTCTCATTTCAAACAACCAATGTACTGGAAAAATATATTTCTTTTCTATTCACAATTTACTCACACAATGACACGATTATTAAGAATTAAGGTCATTATTATTTCATTTATATTCAAATCATATAAATCAGTTAGTTCAAACATTTACATGCAGTAGACAATAGTAAAATAAAGCATTATATCAACAACTGTTTTAAATTCTACAAGTAAACTTATAGGCATCGCAATAACAATATATAGTATACTGTACAGTAACAGTATAAAATGACTAATGTTGAGTCAAGATTGAGCTTGGTCTGGTGATAGCCAGACTAGTCAGAGGTCACTCTTCCGCCGGAACTAGACTTGCGTATACGGCCGCTACCGGAAGCCAGTGATTATAGTTTATAAAGTTATAATTAAGGATATTTTTCTTACAAAAATGCATCGCTTCGCTTCACAAGGCCTTTACTATCCCTCTGGAGCCGTATGGATTACTTTTATGGTGGATGGATGTGCTTTTTGGAGCTTTAAAAAGCTCTATTCACTCTCATTATAAAGCTTGGAAGAGCCAGGATACTTTTTAATATAACTCTGATTGTGTTTGGCTGAAAAAAGAAAGTCATGATATACACCTAGGATACACCTAGGATGGCTTGAGGGTGAGTAAATTATGGGATAATTTCCATTTTTGGGTGAACTAACCCTTTAAAGCATTAAAGTGTTAAAGGTATTATACAGTATTTCAAATCTTCGACTCTGTGTAAATCCTCAGACTCATTTTACCCCTCACTGATACAATGATCATATGCTGAAAATTGAGATTGATGTCATATGATGTAGATTAATTAGGAAATATATTCACGCATACCTAATTTAGGAGGAGGTTCTTTTTCCAATGAAGATCTAAATTTACTTAAGCAGTTAGTTAACATGCACATTTATATTTGCTGGCTCCTGTCTACAATAATTAAATTCTGAACTTGTAAGACTGACATTTCCATTTTCTTTCCCTTTCATCTTAATTCCAATCTCAATTTGCTGTCATACATTGAAAATACAGTCCACCAAGGGCTGGTTCTAAATTGTATCATATTGTATAATATTTCTCATCATCCAAACCCAACGGCTTAATTTTCAGATAAAATTGCTTTCTGGTGTTTCTGAATGATAGATGACATTTAGGAAAAATGTCATTATGGAGATATTATACCTTTCTAAATGTGTGCATACTCTGTGAAAATGTGACATTGCACAAATGTGACTTTGCAGTTATATGTGAGGGCAAATCTGTGGATGACGGTCACCGCACCAAATCAAACAGCGTGCACACCTAGGTCACAGAGAGGTTGCGGAAAAGCTGTTCTCAGCAAAATAATCTTATCCATCCCATCCGTCTATTACATGACAAATCTGCAATGCAGGGTGAGACAACGAACCCCTCCTCCCCACTTTAGCCTTTGCATCTGATTGGCTAGAAGCACTGCTGGAATTTTATGCTTTCACATGTGATTAACATGCATCAGACCAAGAAACCTAAGGGTCATTTGTAAAGAAAAAAAAAAAAAAAAAAAGATAAATTTTCACCTCTCTATCGCCATCTCAATATCTCAGTTACTTGTGGAATTACTTTTTCACATCAGTGACTTTTTCACATCTTTCATTTTTCAGCAACATGATAATAAGAAGTATATTCTACTAGACATATATCTGAATTTTTTTTATCTGAACAAGTAAGTAACATCTGTCGAAAATTTAATTTACATTTTCAAATAAATCACATTACTGAATTTTAGAATGACTGCTTAGTCAGTAGGCTTACTGCAAAACCACAGTTCAGCTACACACCGATTACATCACTTTCCCACCACGGCATCATTTCCCACTGTTATTTTTAATTTTTACAGTAATAAAAATCATTTAGTTCAGTTAGAGAACAGACACTACAATTAAAAACTGAACGCGCCAGCTCAATTCAGCGTGAGCCGAACGACAGTCACAGCACAGATCAGCAGCAGGAGTCAGATTTCACTTATCATGAGAGTGAGGAGCTGACTGACAAGACAATGGCGGAAGATTTGGTTTCAAAGCGAAATGTAAAAGCACCTATTTGGCAATATTTTGGATTTAAACTCAATGCCAATAGGGAACCTGCAAACATTAATGAGGCAATCTGTAAACTTTGCCTGATGAAGGTGGCAGCATCCAGAGGTAACACTTCTAATTTACACACACACATTGCCACTAATTCAAAAGAGAAAGTAAAATGCACATGGCTGCATGGACATTTATAAGTGATTTAAAAGCGAGGTGGAAACAGGTATACCCAACACTATCTCACGACCAATTCGTACGAATTCGTACGAATGATAAAAAGTTGGCTAATTCGTACGAATTCGTACGACCTCACTCGTACGAATTTGTACGATTTGTCTAAACCCAAGTGATGGGTAGGTTTAGTGGCGGGGTTAGGGGTAGGTCATTCATGTGAATTCATACGAATTGGGCAATTCGTAAAATATGTACGATTTTGCAAAAATTCTAATTCGTACGAGTGAGGTCGTATGAATTCGTACGAATTAGCCACCTCGTAGAATTTGTACGTTTTCCCGTGAGATCAGGTTGGTATACCAGTATTACCGATGTTGTTACACATCGATTACCGATGGGGTGGGAAAATTTCCTCACCATCACATCAGTCAGATGAAATCACACATCGCAAATTAGCTAGAAAATGTGTGTCAGTCTTCAATCCCTTCATTACTCTAAGTTTTGCAATCCACTCAAAAGCCATGCGATATTTACTTGTTTTAGCACAGGCTCTGTAGATTTTCCTCTCCACAGTTCGAGGATTCTTGTTTTTTGACAGCAGGTGATTCCCCAACGTGAAGACGTCAACGAAGATTGCCGTTTAGACCTTTCTAGACTAAAAGCAGAGTTTAACTTCTGAGCAATTGCATCCTCAGCACACGCCATACAGTAGCCGCATTTTCTTTCTGTTTACAGACATGAACCACGCAAAGACTTGTAACTTGCGAAATCAGACGCAACGGCTTAAATTATAAATAATTTTTTTAAGCTTACCGTTGCAAATCAGGATAAGGCAGTGAGGCAGTTTTGAATGCTGATGTCTGATGTACTTGCTCAATAACTGTTTTTTGTTATTTTTTAACCAGAAAAAGTTACATACTGCAGCTTTAATATTGAATTAATATAGAAAATGTTATTTAATTATTCTGAACCTCTTTTGAAAATGTTATTTACAATAAAACAGTATAGGAAACAAGAAATAATTGGAGGTAGAGTACAGGCCAGAATCAAACCTGCATTTCCCACATGAGCACCAAGACTCTGTTGTTTAACCACTAGACCATGGCTCCAATGTAAACAACAAGAAAGAAATAAGTCGGTATAACAACTGGCAATCATATCTGAGCTGTGGAGGGGGATAATATGGATATGGTCAGATATTGTGGATGACTAGGATGAAGGGGTTGCATTGAACACCAGTGATTGATACAGAGTCAACAGCTCTGATTGATGAGGTGGTGTTGTAAGACAGAGAACCAGCTTTGTTAATCTCACACGAGTTGAGCCAAACATCATTGACAAAACTAATGATGCACCGCGTGGGCTTGCGCTGGACCTCAATCAATCAGCCATTACTGCTGAATAACAGCTCCAAGCCTGCTCGCATGCATCCCTCATTGATCTCAGTTATGGCCACTTTTCAGCTTCAATTTACAGTGTCATTAAGCTTTCCATTGCTCCACCTCAAAAGGACTCAAAGTGAGACTCTAGCAGGAGATGCAAGACACACTGCATACAAGCCAAACTGTAACCATTTACAGGAAAGGTATGAATGAGTTTATGCACAAACATATTTGCAGGATGTAAAAGTGTTATGAAGAGATGTGCACCGTAAACTGGCTAATGTGGCTATTATACGGTTAACATATATATTAAAGGGATCCCTTGAGAAAAAGAAGTATGCATAATTGTACTGCACATGTAGTGTACTTAAAAAAAATGAATGAAATATTTAATTACATTATAGTTTTCCATAAATGCTTGTCAGTACATTCAGCAGTACATTTTAACCATATTTCAAAGACAACAGAATTATAAAATTACATATAAAGATGTACTTAAGTGGGTCAAAAAACACTCTAAAATATAACATCATAAAATTTAAACATTAATACATTTTCATTTAATTGCAATTAACATGCACTTAAGTATATTCTTTTAAAGTATTATTTCTGTAATAGGTATTCTATGCTAAAGTGTACTTTTTTCACAAGGTGTAGTTCACCTAATTATTAATATTCTGTCATTTACCCTCCCTCATGTCGTTCCAATATGTATGTACGTTGTACGTTCCAGTATGTCTCATGCACTATATTGCAAGTCCCAAATCTTCTGAATTCAACAGCTTTGAGTGAGAAACAGACCCAAATTTACATAATCATTTACCGTTAATTATTTAAATTTTCCCATTCCAGTGGACTGTTAACTGCTGTGAGCGGACAGAGTCAGTGAGTTCAGATTGGAATGAATCAAATGATTCATTAAAAAGAGCCAACACTTTTGTATTCTTTTTAAAGGATTCAGTCCCTGTTTATTGTAACTGCATGGAAAAGAACAACCAGCAGTCTTTCAAATCTCCCCTACAGCACAGAAAGAAAGTCAGAAAGAATATGAATGACATGAGTGTGAGTAAATAATGACAGAATTCTCGTTTAGGGAACTATCACTTTAACATCCAGATTTGCACATTAGAACACACATATCGCTTTTCAAGTTGACAGAGCTGATATTCAAATAGCCTGCATGCAGAGGATTTAGTGAGTGATGGAAATGAATTTTGATTCATAATCCTTATGGCTCTCAAGGGACCCGCGTTGACACTGCACAGCTCCCTAAATGCGAGCTCCCTAATTGAGGTGGCATGCACGACCAGCTTGATTGGTTCCTAAAGCCCTTAGAGGAGCGGTGGGGGGAGGGGGAGCACAGGATATTAGCACTGTTACGGGAATCTCTGCTCGTCAAGCCACCGCTCCGGTTTGGAGGAAAAGTGAGGAAAACTCAGAGATGATTAGGGGGAAGTGAGCAGAAGTATTTAATTAAAGATGCACACAGCTTATGTCCGGAGAGACGCCATTTCCCACCAGAAGAGTCTGAGTGGCAGGGGCACAAGCTAAGGAAAGAGAATAGAGTGGAAAGAGAGTTATACTCTAATCTAGGGTTTGGAATCAGAAATTTTGTTCAGAACTGATTCCATTGTTTACTAAAATAGTGGTACCAAACGATTTTCATGGCATTATATTTCATTTAATGGTTCTTGAACATCAGCATTCTTCCGCAGATGTGAAACTAACACAGTGCTAAAATACTCAGAAAGTGTTTCCTGCGCCACTTTAATGAATCCACAGCCCCACAGATAAATGACATTTCAGCTCAGCTTTTAGCTTGCACTTTGAATTGAATGTAATTGTGGAGAAACACTGGGCAACACAAAATAAAAAAAAGTATACAACTGATTATACTTGCTATACCATAATATTATATTGTATAATACAGAGTTAGCGTTCCATTAAAAGAAATGGAACCATTTTTTGTTTAGTGTTTTAGTTTTTGCTTCTTTAGAAAAAGTTAATGGAATTTTTAATAAATAAGAATATAATTATATAGTTCCTTAAGATTCACATCCCTACTTAAGATTCCTCCATATGAAAGAAAACAGCATAACCTTTAATACCTACATCTAAAGTAGACCCACTCAATAGCAACAACTAAATGAGTCTCTAATCAAAGTAACCATGAAATTGCCAATGCATGGGAGAACATATCGGCCAAATTTCACCGTTTTAGATTTCCATAACCTGAAACCTTGGCATAGAGAGAGAGAGAGAGAGAGAGAGAGAGAGAGAGAGAGAGAGAGAGAGAGAGAGAGAGAGAGAGAGAGAGAGAGAGAGAGAGAGAGAGAGAGAGAGAGAGAGAGAGAGAGAGAGAGAGAGAGAGAGAGAGAGAGAGAGAGAGAGAGAGAGAGAGAGAGAGAGAGAGAGAGAGAGAACCCCTGCAAAAATCTAAATCGCCATAGAACTCCGGAAAACACTCCAGGAAATCTTCGCTTTTGAAGGCAAATGAAAAGAGCAAGTGCACTTTCAAGTGTGCTCGAGTATCACCATTAAATGTGTCTAATTGTGTTTCTCGCTCATAATGAAAGCCATTTGGTAAGGCGTATTCAGTTGATATCATCCGTAACAAGGGCACTGTTTAATTGCACATCTAATGTATTGTTTATTGCTCATGACTTTGACAGCAGAAGCTGGCAGTGTGTGTTTTGGTGGCTCTGTTGTCCCTGCAAGAGAATTCTGTGCTCATTCAAAAGCTCCGCCAGGATAAGCCTCCTAAACCCCAGCAAAATGATCTCCCTCCTCCTCCCGAGGGGTAAAGCGAGACAGCTGTATCTCAGCACTGAACAAAGACAGCAGAGGAACACAGAAGCATCTCTAAAGCTCATTAGAATATTTTTAAATTACTATCGACCGTCTATGATGAAATGGCCCTGTATGTAACATATCCCATTTGAGGAAAGGAATTTTACTCTGTAAACCACATAAAGTCAAAGTCAGGTTTACTGTTATTTGCATGGCAAAATGTTGGTCCTGTAGGAAACAACAGTGCAGCAAGAGTTCAAATGTGCACTGTAAAATAAAAAAATTATTTAATGGGAAAAGTATCTGAAAATTGCTTAATTACAGTTTACCTTATATTATATACACTGAAAAAAGGATATTGCATTGAAAATAATGATCCATGTAGTTTTATAATAAATATAGGTTTTAGAAGAAAAAAGTGAATGATCAATTTACAATCAAAATCCGTCCAATTCAACAAGACTTTTGTAGTAAATACTGTTAAAATTGTGCATGTTCTGTGACTTTAGTGTTGTGTTATGCTGTCCACACATGTTCATTAGCTATTGTTCATGGAAACAATGTACTTTAACATTATATCTTAATGGTACTCTATACAGTATGTATTTTACTTTTGCCACTCAAGCAGTAATAAACAAAACTGCATGTGTCTTGAGGAAGAACATTGCAGCCGGAGCTACGGAGCTACGGAGTTACGGAGTCACGCAGGTACTGGGCACCTCCGCAGCGGTTGGCGTATATAAACACTTACAGCCTGAAATGATTTTACAGTGAATTTCTGACAGCCACAACTGCCTTTTTTACCGTACATTTAATAGGATTTTGTTTTACAGTGTGGGCCGTTTCAGCTGAAGGCTAGTTGAAGGGGGATCAGAGGCAGACGGGATCGACATGTTCACAGATGGGATTACTGGTGCTAGCAGAGCCACTGTTGCCAATGCCAAGTTTTAGTCAGCAAGACCTCTCACTAATATTCTCATTTACCACCAGGCCATGATAAGAGCCAGTGACCACACCTGATTATCAAAGAGATACATCTGCGATGTGGATGTAAAATATCTGCCCAGATGCACAAAATGTTCAGAAACACATTTAGATTTATACCAAACAACATTTCAATTTTGAGTTATGCAGGTTGTCCAGTTGCACTCAGGTTTACCGTATAATTAAATTAGTAAGGCATGTCAATAATAAATGATACTAGGGACAAACACACATACGGTAATACTTTATTAATTTATTCAACTGTAAATTAATGTACACTACCATTTAAAAGTTATCAGAAAGATTTTTTTAATGTTTTTGAAAGAAGTCTGCATTTATTTGATAAAAAACAAAACAAACAAAATAAACAATAAAACAGTATTAATGTGAAATATTATAACAATTTAAAATAACTGTTTTTTTATTTTAATATCTTTACAATTATCTTAAAATATATCTTAAAATGTATTCTAGTGATGGCAAAGCTACATTTTCAGTAGCCATTACTTCAGTCTTCAGTGTCACCTTCGATCAATTTAATGCATCCTTGCTGAATAAAAGTAGCCTATTAATTGCTTTCAGGAAAAAAAGGAATTATAATAAATGTCAAAAACCAACTATATATTCCCCAACTCAAAAGACCAAAACTGTCATACTGTAATGTAATAAAAACATCTCAGGTTACTTATGTAACCTTGGTACCCTGAAGAGGGAACGAGACCTTGCGCCGAGACGCTGTGGGAACGCCCCTGCTAAATACGTCATGAAGCACGTGTGAAATCAGTCTAATGGCGTGACGGAACGTCATAGGCAGGTGACATCATCGACCAGGAAACTATAAAGCATACCCAGAATCAAACCGCGCTAACTTCTGATAGGCTGAAGCAAGTCGATCAAAGGCATGCAGGGAGTATGGCAAGGCGACGCAGCATCTTGTTCCCTTCCAAGGGAACTCGAGCTGCGTCAAGATGCTGTGGGAACCCCATACCCACGCCGCCGTACTAGAAAGTGCCTTTATGTGCGAATCATACTGGCACACTAGGGCTAGAGCACTCTGGAACCTGGAGTGGAACCCACATCCAGGCTATAGAACCTGACAAAGGTGAGCGGTGAGGACCAGCCTGCCGCATCACAGATGTCATTAAGGGAAGCTCCCGAGAGCAAAGCTTTAGAGGCGGCCATACTCCTGGTAGAGTGGGCCCGCACAGCCATTGGTGAAGGCTGACTAGCTGACTCATATGCAAGTGAGATAGCCACGACTACCCACTTACTCATCCTCTACTTGCATCCTCCACTTGCACCCCTTCCTGGGTGACCCGAAACGGACGAATAATTGATCCGACTTACGCCACAGGGCAGCTCTAGCGTCTAGGGCCCTAACCGGGCACAGCAGATTAAGTTTTTCCTGGTCTGGGGTTAAGAAAGGTGGAGGACAAAAGGCCTGCACCGTAATAGGCCCTGCCACATTGGTGGGGGCCTTAGGAACATAACCCGGCCTAGGGTGAAGAAAAGCTTTAACCATGCCAGGGGCAAACTTCAGGCATGACGGAGCTACCAATAGGGCTCGTAAGTCTCCAGTTCTATTGAGAGACAAGATAGCAAGGAGGAAGATAGTTTTTAAAGTGAAGAATTTTTCTGGAACCTCTTCAATAGACTCGAAGGGAGCCGCCATAAGGCCTTCCAACACACTAGCCAAGTCCCATGCTGGATCAGCACACTTTTCTTGGCGTTTAGACTTAACCCCAACCTCTTCATATGCTTGAGAACAACATCTCGATGTTGAACCGCCATGTGCTTTGACAGCTAGAATTAACCAATCGTCGATGTAATTCAACACGTGAACGCCTATGAGTCGCAGTGGAGCCAAAGCTGCGTCCACACATCTCGTGAAGGTGCAGGGTGATAAACCTAGGCCGAAATGAAGTACTCGATATCGGTATGCTTCGCCCCCGAAAGCAAACCTCAGCAACTTCCTTTGTTGTGGAAGGATGGAGACATCAAAAGTATGCGTCAGATCTATTGTGACAAACCAGTCCTCGGTTTGTGTCCGTATCAATGGTGGTTTCCGTGCCGGTGTCCATGTCGGTGCCCGTGCCAGTCTCCGTGTCCGTGCCGGTGGCTTGACCTTATTTACTCACCCTAACGTTGTTCCAAACATTTCTGTATTCATTTCTTTCTTGTCCTGAACACAGAGGAAGATATTTTGAAGAATGCTGTAAACCAAACAGTCACTGGTCGCCAATGGGGACCAGCAATTGTTTGGTTAGCCACATTCTTCAAAATAACTTTTATTTTCAACAGAAGAAAGAAACTTATTTGGGTTTTAAACAACTTGAGAGAGTAAATGATGACAATTTTCATTTTTGGGGGAACTATCCCTTTAATGTTAATAAAACAACAAAAAACAAAGAGAAAATCACTCACTGCTCTAAGAACATTAATAGTTGCTTTAATAAGTATCAATGTATAATTTGTACAGTGAAGTAGTGTTTTTTTTTTTTTTTTTTTTTTCTTTCTAGAATTTTTTAATTTCTTTCTGTTAAATACACCTACTGTAGCTGAAAAAATAAAGCACTGTTTATTTCATGTTTATGTTATGTGTATCTTTGTTTTATCTTTTAATAACAAAGAAAATAATTACAAAGATTTTTATCTTCGTCACTTTGGCCTACATGTCTGCCATTCTATATTTTGTTAAAATACAGACATTAGTTTGGCTGTAATGCCCAATCACTTGCAAAAATAGTAAAACCAACATGAAAAAGAATCGTGATAAAATCGTGAATCGAGATATTTCTGAAAAAAATTGTGATATGATATTTTTGCCACCCCTAATTCATATTTTCATGCTGCATGTGTCACAGGTTTTGAGTCTGTTTTTGAACTCAACAGTGCTCCACAATGACACACTCAGATGACATCAGAGGCTCCGTCTCATTATTCAGTGTTGCCAGCATCCACTCTGAACTAACCGCCGCTGTCACCGGTCAGCAACACATGACGAGAGACTTGTGAAGCACGTACATCTCTCCCAAGGGGGGCATAAGATGGCCCAGAGTGTTGACAAACGCATGAATATTTAATGCTTTCGCTTGGATAAGCAGAAAGAAACCGAAAACCAAAAAAAGCACATACAGCACACCTGCTATCCATCAAAAGACGTGTACAATACACAAATACACACATAAACTTGGTCATCACAGTTTCAACCAATTAAAAAGAAACCCAATAGGGCTGGAACCAAAGTCAGGGGTTTGCTCACCTCAAACACGCACATTAACAGCTGTGTGAAGCTGTGCCTCTGAGCCAGGTGTCAGCTTTCACATGGATAAATCAGGGTGTAATGGAGAGAACTTGTCCTATGCAGCACGTAGAGGGAAAAAAGGATGAGGGCCATGCCCAGGGCAGAAGCCATCCGCAACAATAGATCAAAAGCCTGACTCAAACATGTGCCCTCCATCTTTCACAGGGACCATGAACACAGCCACAAGAGTCCAGAACAAAGCACTGCAGACAGGTTTTTGAACATTTTACCCGACTCGAACCTAAATGATTGGAACAGAGATTTTTAATAAGCGTAGGCTACACGATGCCCCTGCAGTATACTGGGCAAATATTCAACGTCAATTATACATGAAAAAATGCTTCAAGTCACCATGAAATCAAAATTGACAATTCTTATTTTTTATGGAATATTAATGATTGATCTGTTCTGTGCACATTATTATTATTTTTTAATTCTTGTGTCCTAGTAATCTCAACATCTCTACTCTTCTCTGATTACGTTTACTGGCAGGAGGGCGGGGCAACATGTCACTCACATGACATCACAGTATCACAATTATTTTATTGCAGCTTTAACTCTTTTAAAAGTTTTTTTTGTGCTTTTTGTGGTTTATCAACATTCACCTTTCTCTAAAAATCACAAGTGGTCACCGGAAATGCTATTGAGACACATTATTTAGACTATTTAGTACTAAGTACCTTGATTCAAATCTGATTCTGATTCTTTTAGGTACATATAATGTCCATTTTACTCACAAATCTTCTTTCACTGTTAACACTGTAAATCATATAGGGCTGTGGTTCTCACATAGATAACTCACATAGATCACACAGGTTTTAATACCATGTATAAACAAGCTCAATAAAAAATGTATTCACATAGGATGTAATGCGATTCATAAGGAGAATTTTAGCATGTCAGAGAGTATCTTCAGAATAATTCACAGCCAGGAGATGCCACTCTATCATTCACACACCACAAACATTTTCCCCCGTAATCGACAGTGTAACAAACCATTTGAAGGCTGAATTAATTCGCCTCCTTCACAAAAGAAAAATAATAACCACTTCACTGGGCTTTAAATGTGTTTGACACTCTACGCTTAAAAACTCAAGATGTTCCTGCTGGTTTTCAATGACCTCAAAATGAGTCTGTGCTGAAGTCAGTGCACTGGAACCATAGTGTTTCTGAATTATGTACTGTACTGTAATAGAACTGTCAGTTTACCAGATATCACTTGGATCAGAAAATCCAACTAGGTTTGTTCTTGTACAGCCAAATTGAAGGTCAGTCTTGCTTAGCAAAATGACCACTATTCTCCAGGTCATCCAGAGATGTACTGTAGGCTATTTGGTAAAGGAGTGCCCGCCTATTATTGAAGATTAATATCTCTTCTCAGAGATTGCGATTCTGGCTCCATCCGAAGCAGTTAGTGTAGTCTGGGAAGTACTTTCTGACAATCCTTTCATACACCATTTTACCACAATCAATAGACAATCTGTCAGGCCTTGTATTTTAAGGCAAACATAAGGCAAGACATAAGGAAGCTGTTTGAATGATTTATTAAAGATGATGTCTGGAGATTAAAATTTAGAGTATGTCACAGCATCCTTTGCTAAATCCATTATGGATAACAGCTAAACTTACATTACTCCCTCGTTCAATCGTTCAACATTCAATACTTTATTACCATATCAACAATCGCAGACATCTCACTGCTGTAACCCGGAAAATGTAAAGTATTTCCATATAAAAGGTGACCTTATTGCTTGTCTCTTGCCATATTAATTGCATATCTGGTGTACAGTAAACTAAAACTAATTAGAATGTCAACAGCATGTTCAATATTGGTCCTGGTGATTAACCTTCTGGTAACCTCTAAGAGCGGAGCCGGGCTGGCTGATGTTTGTGAACATGGAGGGGACTGCAGTTTTCTTGCGTTTGCTGAGGTGGGCGAATGGTGACAGCTCTGACAAATGGGGCAATGTGGCAAGACCCACTGAGACTAGTGTACAATACTGCAAACACCAAATAGGCTAGCCACAAACACAATAACGCCTAAGTTTTCAACAACTGCAAACTTAGGAGAAGCACACAATGTCAGGTAAGCACAAACTACAACAACAATTGGAGAAGTGTACGTAGATCTGAAATAATTTACTCTGTCCTGTGTCCTGTTGTGACAAACTCATTACAATTAGTACAAGTTAACCTAGACTACTTTTATTAGGGCCCGAGCACCGATGGTGAGAGGACCCTATTGTTTTTTCTCCGTTTCTTCTTCTTCTTCTTCTCCAAAGTGAATCGCTTTTTAGAGGGCCTTAACATGCTCGAAAACTCATGAAACTTTGCACACGCTTCAGAAGTGGTGAAAATTTATGTGTGATATGGTTTTCAAAATTGGGTTTGGCAAATTCGGTAAATTATTGCCCCCACATTTTGCCCCGCCTCTAGGTTTCACGTACAGGTATGAAATTTGGTACATACATGTAATGACCCAATACCTACAAAAAAGTCTCTTGGAGCATAGCCCTAAACACAACAGGAAGTCAGCTATTTTGAACTTCCTCTCAGATTTTGGGCAGTTTTTGCCATTTCCTGATGTTGTACTTTAACGAACTCCTCCTACAGTTTTGATCTGATCCTCTTCAAATTTGGTGAGTGTAATCTTAAGACCTTTGCGACGTTAAATTGCGAAGATCTTGAGTTTTCGTCGAAGGGTGTGCCCTCGGCGGCCTGACAAACATTCACCCAATTTCGGCCTTTTGGTGATATATGCATGATCAGATAAGTTCTCTGTCAATATTGCTTGCAGTTCCAATGTTGCTAGGCAACCACAGACAGCCTGCAGTAACTCAGGCATACAATGTCCAATCTGCCCCAAACTTCACATCTTTGATAAGAGTCCTGTCCTGAACACATGACCATGCTCATATTTGGTTATAGCAATAGCGCCACCTGCTGGTAGCAGGAAGTGTGGCAAATACAAATTAATTTGACAAGGAAGTGTGGCAAATACAAATTACTTTGACATAGTCCTCCTATATTTACATACTGCCCACCGTGCTCTGTTTTCCTAAAGGCGCCGGGTGGCGGCGACACAGGTGCGAGGGCCCTTTTCATCGCTGCTTTGCCGTAGCTCATGTTTTTTGTCCTTTTTGCTTCATGACAACCTCAGTTGCTATTCGTTTTGTTCTATGGAAAAGGATCTGTGATTAGAAGACACAAATGTCATTATGCGAACTAACCTAACAGAACATTTTGTTCCTGCTGCTGTTTGAATCCTGCGCAGCACATTTCAGATATGAGCTTGATTATATTTTAGTAATCTGTTGTCTCTTCCCAGAATGAATTTAGGTTAAAATCATGGTTAGGTTTAGAGTTATGAAAAAAGTACCTCTGAAAGAGGTGCCAATTGTCATTGGTTTGAAACTGTTTTGTTATATTTATTTAGTCTCAATTGGAGTATGTGTCATGTTTCCCATAAGTTCACTCATAAATATCGGATTCGCCAGCTTGAGATACAGTAGCCCTCAGAAAGTTGTTCAATTCTGTTATCATTTACTCACCCTTGTACCAAACCTGTATGACTTTCTTTTTCCTGCAGAGCTCAAAAGAAGATATTATGAAGAATGTTGGATCTAATGAAGGATGTTGGGAATCAAACAACATTGGAGCCTATTTGAATTCCATTGTATGGACAAAAAAAAGAATGAAGACATTTCTCAAAATATCTTATTTCATGTTCCATTATGAGAAAGAAAGACAAAGGTTTGGAACAACGTGATGGTCAGTAAATGACAGAATGTTCATTTTTGGGTGAACTATACCTTTAACATCAGTTTGGCCAAGCTGGGGGTACTGTTAGACCATTAGATCAGGTTGGTCCACCTTGTTTCAACAGGTCTTTTCAGCAGAGTAGTACTGGCAGCATCTTTTCATGCCCTTCCGAGGTCCTTCTCTTGAATTTTTTAACAGACTGTGTCACCAAAGAGTCAACGAATCAATCATTAGATGACAAAGGAAACCGAATATGCCTTCAGTAGCCTTCATCATTTTGAAATAATTCACCAATCCTCAGACTCCCTCCCTCCTTTTCGACCATCTGCAGGTGTTCTCATACTACTGCTCACAGCTGTCATCTCTCATGGCCGAAGATGAATGAGGTTTTCACCCGTCCCGCTCTCTCTATCTAAGTCTCACTCCCTCTCCCTTAAGAACACTCTGAGAGGGAGTATGTATGTGGGTGACTAGCATTGTGCTGCGGTGGGTATGATTCACAGAGCTCTCCCACGTCTCCTGATGCGGTAAAATGATCATAAAAGAGATTTAAAGAAGAGGGCAAAAGACAAACAGCTGCTCTGCTGAGGCACAACTCTACACAATATGTCTAAGAGAGGATACACAGCCTTCTGGGACATGGTTTATGTCATATATGATTATGTTTGTTCCTAATGGTGATGTAACTGCCATATTTCAGCCTAACAGTCATATCCTCTGATCTCCATCTTGAGGTCTCTGTCATGTCACAACATTTACTGTGATGTTTTAACCACTTCCAAAAAAGCAGACACATACAGTTAAATTGTAAAATTTAAATAGTAAAATAGTTCAGGACTTTCTCAAAAACTTTGTAGGCATGTCCTGCGATTTGCTATAATCTAAAACTTTTTTGAAGGAATAGTTCACCCGGAAATTCTTTCATTATTTACTCACCATAATGTTGTTCCAAATCTTTCTTTATGAAAAAAAAAAGATATTTATAGAAATGTCTCAGTGTTGTTTTGTCCATTTCAGTGAAAGTCAATGGTCACCAATGTTGTTTGTTTCCTAACGTTCCATAAAATATCTTCTTTTGTGTTCCACAGAAGAAAGAAATACAGGGTTGGAACAACATGGAAATTAACCCTTTTCACATTTCCAGGTTTCTCAGAAGCGGAAGTCGTCATAGTTGGGTAAACTTCTATAGTGGTGAATGAGAGACTACATTAAATATATATTTTTGTGTTCCCATTTGTTCAAATAGCAAAAGAAAAACTGAAAGTGTTTTCACAACATTCAAAAGGAGTAAAAAAAAGAGGGATTGATAATGGCAGTCAGAAGAGAGAAAGATGCCAATGTGTCACTCCCATTAGAAACACGCTCAACTTTATGCCAGTATTTCACTGGGAATCGCTTAGCGTGAAACTTTGCGCGTTACGTTCATATTCTGAGTCCGCTTGCCTGTTCCTATATCTAGTATAGCCTACATCCCCAATAAGGTGCGAGTTTGGTCTTTTATATCACTGTTTTAGTCCATTAAGCGTTATCCTGACAGCAGGAGAATCCTGGAGAATGACATATTGAGGGAATCCCCAGTTTTGCAGCACAGCGCCACAATATAAAGTTAAGAAAACTAAACAACTGAGAGAAATTTGCTTTTGTGTCTTTATCAGCTTTTCCATATACAAACTGGTCCTGATAATCATCACAAATAATTACCACTTGCTCCATTTCTGTAAATCCGTTTTTATGAATGAATGACCCGTTGCTCTAGTCTTCGTCAACAGCCGCTTGCACCCCCTGCTGGTGAGGTCTACTACAGCTATGGAGATTATCAATCGGTAATCTACTGATATCCCTGCCGTTCCCGGATGTCAAATGTTGAATTTTCTGTTGAATTTGAACCGAAAATTGCCTGTCGAATATTATTGGTTGTATTTTTAAAAAGAATGAATATTTTGGAAGTGAAATCTGAAAGGTGAATATGTGTGAAATGTTTTGAATTGAAATATTCACAGCTTAAATATACAACCATGTTGAATTTCAGCCCATATAAATGCAAGCCCTAAAAATACAATGCATTAAAATGCAAGCAGGGTTAATGCAATGCATATTTTTTCAAGAAGTGCAATTCAACAAGCTTTTTTGTGTCAAAAACATTTGTCATTATATTACTTCAATAGAAGTCTCTTATGTCCACCAAGGCTGCATTTACTTGATCAAAAATACATTAAAACCAGTAACATTGTGAAATATTATTACAACTGAAAAAAAAACTGTTTTCTAGTTTATATTTCATAATGTAATTCCTGTGATGCAAAGCTGAATTTTCAGCATCATAACTACAGTCTTCAGTTCAGTGTCACATAATCCTTCAGAAATCATTCTAATATGTTGATTTGGTGCGCAATTATTATTGCTGCTAAATTATTAATAATGGTTCTTATTATTATCAATGTTGATGCTTCTTATTTTTGTGGAAACCGTGTTACATTGTTTTCCAGGATTCTTTGAAATAAAAAAAAAACTTTTCTCAACATTATAAATGACACTGAAGAATGGAGTAATGATGCTGAAAATTCAGTTTGCCATCACAGGAATAAATTACATTTTAAATATTTTCAGAAAACAGTTATTCTAAATTGTAATATTTCCCAATTGTACTGTTTTTATTGCATTTTTGTTCAAATAAATGCAGACTTGGTGAGCAGCAAAAGAGACTTCTTTCAACAACATTAAAAATCTTACCGACCCCAAACTTGAGAAAGAGCTCCATGAACTGAACTGTGCCAGACAAGGAAAACATACATATACACAAACACATTTACAAACACAAACATCATGAATAGGGACTATTTATAACATACGGATGGGCCATAAGCAGTTTATCAGTGACAGTGCCCATCACTCCCATTCATCTCCCAAACAGAATGCAGCCGACATGACAGCCAGCAGAGGCTCCATTTGCTGACAGCTCTGACCTTCTTCGATTAGACATTTCTATTTTCCTCCCATCTCTCTCTCTCTTTTTCTCTGGGGGAGGGGGGGGGGGGTCAGTCCCTGGGTATAATACGCAGTGTTGACAGTGAAGTATGACAGTTAAGAGTTCGACCTTGGGCTGCCGTTTGCAGCCGGAGTCACACACATACCCAAAGTGGGCGATGTACTGATGACCTTGCTATCATATTTCAAAACTCCAGCGCTCAGCAGATGAGCATGTGAGAAGATTTCATTTCCACAAGACATACTCTATTTTTTAGTGTCAGTGGACACGCATCCCATATGACATGGCGTTAACGTGAGAGAACATTTAACGGAACAGACAGTGTGTGGAACTTCTGGAACCTTTTATCCAACATCAGAACTGTCACAACATGGCTAATGATTTGGGATTTCCTGAAGGATACAGATACTTGAGCTTTGGTCCATGTGTGTGCTATCTATATCTCCACTGAGTGAACATGTACAAGCATACATAAGGGAAAATATAAAGCATTTTATATTTTAGATCACTCTGCTTAAAAAAACAAGTCCATTACTACAACATAGAAAACAATCAGCAAAACAAGACAAACACAGTGCAACAATATTACAATATTGATTTATATAATATTCATCTGAAATCCAAGCAATTTTTTCTTTGGAATACTTAGTTAGCTAGCAAATTTAGCTACAATGTAACATGTCTTCCTCTATTAAAAATTTCCTTGAACTTTAAATATAATTATACTGGAAAAATTTAAATTAAATTAAAAAGAAATTATATATATTATGTATTTTTTATATTTAAAGTTATTAAAAATAAGTTTAAACATATAGGGAGCAAAACAATGTGCTGGATATATAACTCTAGACAAAGTGGAAGCAATATTGTCATTGTTATAATAATTTAATCTTGATTAAAATCATTGGAAGCTAAAATTTTATGGCTAATATTAAAATACTATACTATCAAGTCTCGGCAAATGTGATCTAAATAAGCATGGACAATGAAATATCTATATAGACTGATACTGATAAATTTTTTTTATACATTCTTAATCTAATTAAGGGCTTCATTAGTTGCACCAGGTGTGCTTGAGCTAGAACACATGAAATATCTGAACTGGCTAGGTTTGTTGTGTGTCACTTTTGACTGCATGTTAGAAATATGACTAGGTCAATAGAATGGTTCAAAAAGTTTAGAGAAGATATCATCGCCCTTCACAAACAAGGAACAGGATACAAAAAGATAGCAAAGGCACTAAATGTTCCTAGAGACAGTAAGAAGCGTACTAAAAGCATGCGGTTTCCATGCCGAAACTCCAAGACGTACACCACTACTGACCCAAAAGCATAAGAAAATTCCATTCCAATTTGCTCAAAATCATATAAATAAGCCACAGAGGTTTTTGGATTCTGTTCTGTAGAGCGATGAAACAAAACTGAAACTTTTTGGCCTAAAAGACTACACATCTCGTTTGCAGCAGGTCATAACAGCAAAAGGGTGTTCTACGAAGTACTAAAGATGCTTGCCATTGAATAATTGAAGTGGTTGAATAATAATTTTGAGACTGTAGAAGTAATTAAAAGTTGCATTTTCAGTTGAATTTGGGGAAACCTCTTGAAAATGTTTTTGTGTTGAGCTATTTCAATTACTTTTGTTTAATTTGTTCATTGCAAACAGCTGAAAGTCTGTAAATTTTGCCAATACACCTGATTGCAATGGGGGTTTTGATTACAACTGTATATATCTTGCATCTTCAGAATTAAGTACTCCAGAGAGCAAAGTAAAAAAAAAAAATATTCAGCAGGAGGTCAAACTCAATCTGTGAAAGTTATTTTTTGTTTTTCATATGTAGCCTATGTTTTTTGCTTTCACTGCTTATTTCTTTCCCAGAGAGGTGATTGCAGTGAAGGAGAGTTGGCCTGTAATTAGACAGTCTGTGAACTGTGAGCGGCCTTCCCATCGGCGCAAAAAGAGCGGAGGGGCCGCAGGAAGACCTTCTGAGTGACAGGCAGGTCAGCCAACCCCCGAAAACACATTCTTCTTACAGACCTATTAATGAGGCTTTTCGATTCATCACAAGGAAGACAGATGCCTCTCCAGGGGCTGAGGAGGGATGAGACCCTTTATTCATGAGGCCAAGAGAACAGTATTGATTAAATGAAGCAACAGAGCTGCTCACATAATGGTGGTCGAATTATTAGATCATCCAGGGGTTACATAGGTCAGTCAAGAGTATTTATATAGTCACAGGCAGAGTTATTCTAGTAAATCAAAACATAAATCATCTTAATGCAGCTTGGCCAAATATCAGCTGATTATTTCCAAGAAACCTTCTGTTTTTTTACTTGAAATGTACACAAAGTAGTTCAAAAGACCACAGAAGTCAGGGATACAGCTCAAATAGGTAGACGTCCCGCTGTGAGAAAGCATCTCCACACATAATCAATTCCCGCATCCCTCCCTGCCTCTTTCCCCCTATCTCAGTCTCTCAGAGGCTGACTCACATACTCAATTAAGAAGATTAACATCAAGCAAGAGGGGAAGTGTGTGTTGAGTCTCTCTGACTGGCTGAGAAAAAAAGGGAGGAAGGAGCCAAGCCAAGCACTCCAGAGGAAATCAATGCAGCAACACACCCCGAGCCACAGACAGTGCAGGGCGATACCTATCAGCCGATGTGACGGCCACACATTACAAGTACAATAACACTAATCTTTCCCAGCAAACTGTTGCAAGTGCAGGCTTTTGGAGAAAAAGACACCCACAACTGGAAAGGAAATAAGCGTGTTTTCCAGAACATCCGGAGAAAATAAAATAAAGATGTCATCTAAGATGCATGGCCATTCCCAGTGCATTTCCAGGAGGAATTCTCTGGTACTCATTAGAGCGTTGAGCTGCAAAGCTGCTCTTCTGTGACAGACGAATACTGCATGGTAAATTTCAGTCAAGCATATGACACTCCCAATATCTTTCAAATATTTTTGCCAAGATCAAACTCTACAACAGTATTCTACTGTATAGTTAAAGTTGACTTGGAAAAGAACACTTCCTCTGTCTGCAATTGGTTGAACAAACACCATTGGTTGTGTCAGAGTTGGTGAGTCAAGCTGGTCAAGATACCCAAAAGAGAAGGGATGCTCCAATATTAAATCTCTGTACAGCACAGTAAGCCAATCATAATTTTCATGTTATGGCTGTTAACTGCTAAATGGCTGATTTTAAAATTCTATAGTATTTTGTCTAAATAAATAAAAATCAATGTTCAAAATCAATGTTTTTGGAATTTAGGCATCACAACATTATAAGAAATAATATGAACATTTCTTATTTTGAGATTTGCTAAAAATATATATTTAACATTGTTTTTGAATTGTTAATGTTTAAAAAATTAAAGATCAACTTTAAGTGTTAGATGACGTGGGTCATATAAATTGAGGAAATTAATATGCACAAATTAATATTGGATATTTAAGTATTCATTTCCACTATTTTTACATTTAGGTTACATTTGCCAACATCTAACGCTCACTTAAAGTTTTTCTTTAAAACCACTAATAATTTAATAACATGTTTAAATGTATCTTTGCAAAGCTCAATATGAACACCCATTTTCATACTCTGCATTATAATTTTGTGATGCCTAAATTTCACTTCGAATTTAAAACGTTATTTTCTGTTATTAACGTCATTTTTCTTGTCTTTAATTTTATAGTTTATTATTTTGTATTTATTTAAACAAAGTACTATAAAAAGTATACATTTTAAAACTGGCCATATAGTGAGAAAATCATTTTAAAGTTTTAAAGCCAAAATGTTAACTAGTGCATTCCTACAAAATACCATAAAATCAACCTCTTGTACAAATGCGGTCCGCCATGGTGTAACTGCGTCTGTTTACACAACAACTAGAAAGATTACCGCTCCTGTCCACTCTGTCCTGTAAAAAAAACTGTAATTAAGTTTAAATGGATTGGTTCTGAGGCAGTGAGTGACAGAGAAGCCTTTCAGGAAGGCGGTACAACAGTCAAGTAAACTGTGATTTGTTCTTTGCTCTTATAGTGAATATACAGCTTACATCTCTTATCTCTTGTTATGTTACTGTCAATTTAATAAAGCATCCATAAACAACACGGAGAAGAAGACATCTACACGTCGACGTCCTCTGTTTAACATGAGATCCGTTGTGGGGGGTGCTAAATCTTCATGCAGTAGAATGGAAACTGACAGATTTTCTGTGATAAATGCCCATTTTAACATATTCTCAGCACATATTGTGTATAGAACGAGGGGAATCATGTTGTGTGATGGATTGTGGGTTGCAACACTCTTCATTTCCCAATCATCCCTTTAGCTATCCATTAGTATCGCATCTTACGTTTTCCATTTAAATGTATAAGTGTTACTGAGAGTCTATAGAAGTGTGCATATGTGTGTGTGTGTGTGTGTGTGTGTGTGGCCTCATGGCCCAGTCTGTCTTTGGGTGATAAGAATCGCTCCATGATCCAAAGCTTAATTGCTCATGACGAGCAAGGGTGGAGATGATTATGGCTCTTTCACATGCCAGCTGCCACGCGGTGAAACCGCGAAGCTTGTTTTTCAACTCTCTAATCGTAGGAAACAACTGCAGCCTATTGATTTGCAATTAGCCTCTGCTCTCAGCTCACACACGCTTCTCTGATACTCAAGGATGAGAGGGGCGAAGAGCACAGATGAAATCAAAACTACTTTATTTAGCATGTTCACTCCTGCTGTTAGGATTAGCCACTGTTTGCTGGATGCATTGTGACTGATTGCAGCGCATACTCCGCATAGACAGTGTCTATCTATCTACCTATTTTTTACTCAGATATAGGCCTACGTCACAATAGGGAAGAAAATACTTCAGTTTCATTCCACCTTTAAGAATTGCCCATTAGATGGTTCATGATAATCAAATGGTAAATGTTGGGTACATCAGACATCCATCCTTCTTATTATCAATGTCAGACACATCAGTGCAGCCGCATCTCTAATCACAGTAAGCTGACATCAGACACAATGAAATATCAGCATTGACACAATGACACACCGTCTCAGGCATTTTACATATTTTATAGCTGGCCGGTCCCTCTCTCTGCCTCCTTTTCAAAGGTTCATCGCATGCTACACAATGAAAAGCTCATAAGTATTTGTATTTTGTATGCAATTTCATGAAAATGAAATAGTAAAACATCCCATTAATTTTGCCTGTGTGAGCTCACTGTGCTATAAAAACCAAATTAAATATAACATAAAAATGTTTATTTAGCTTTAACAGATTGCACATTTTGAATCCATTCTAAATTATAGCTTTTCTCTGGCAAAAACGACTAACTTCCTCTGCAGAATCTATTTAATTATGAAAGTGAACCAGTACATTACCAAGGGAATATAGTTAACTGGCCAAACAATCAAATAAAGCAATAACATCAGCAAAGCCCTGCCAATGGGCTTTCAGGATGTCAGATATCTCATAATCTGATTGCTGTGGGAGCAATCTAAGATATTTGATGTTGCTGCAAGATCTGGCTAGATTCACAACACTGAAACATCTCGTGTTGTCGTGTGGATTGTGGGGTATATTGAAAAGCAATTATTTCAGCACAGCACTTTAATGTGAACTAAGCAGTAATTTGTTACACTTATAGATTTACAGCTAAAGAGACAAAAACAGCAAAGATTGCAGGATGCTTTTCATGTACTTTGAGAGGGGTCGTGCATCAGCTGACCAACTATAGCAGTTGCTGATTAACAGCTTTCTATGAAAATTAAACACCTCCTTGGGAAACAAACAAAAAAATATTTACACCTTTAAATAAATCTGTGTATGAATGAACCAGTGTTATTTTAGTATTGATATGCTATTATAGTATTTATTCATTTTGAAGTAAATTTAATTTTTTTATTTTAGTAATTTTCTTATCTGCTTTTGTCATTCTTTTTTTTAATATTGTCTAGTTTTTTTTTATATATCTATATAGATTTGATTTCTTTTTATTTTAGTATCTAATATATTTTATTTTATTTACATTTCCAAAAATGATTTTTAATAGTTAACAATAACAACACTTATGAATCTTGTAAGATGTGAGAGCACTACGTAGTCTGTCAGAAAAGAGCACTTGGCTTTTTGTTGTTGTGTTTATCTTCCTCTGTGAAAGAGAGATGTGTTTCCTGCCTGATTGCTTTGTCACAAACAGGCCATCTCCGCCTCACGTCCTCGTGATCAATCAATGAATATTTCATATGCCATGTGAAGTAACACATTAATTATTGACAGGGTCTCTTGCATAATGTCTAACCTAAAATGCAGCATTTTCAACCGCTTCTTATGCTGAAAATTGTTCTTTTAACACCAGCATAGAGTCAGTGTCAACATGAAAGTTACAGCAGGCTGCACTATTCTATACTATACTACTGTGGTGATTTATTTCATATCATTGCATTTATATCAAATTGGCCTATATGATATCATATGGCTTGAGACTTCCAATTTAACCTTACTTTTTGATACAGGCTGTGCCCAAATGTGTTTTTGATGGACATACAGTATGATCAGCCACTAAGATTCATGTTTTCATTGCTAGTGCATCACACAAGTTTATCTTAGAGAGAGACTAAGTTAATGGGTTTAATAATAGACTGAGTGTTCTCATATACGTAAAATGACACATGCTGATCCTCTGATACTGTCCGACCAGCCCCAGGGCCGTGTGATTTTTCAGCTCTGGTGCACTTGTGCCCCCAATGCCCATCTTGCCTCTGGGTATTTTGCTCCTCTATTACTGCAGCCATCAGTCAACCTGCTCTGAACCATCTGAACTCACTTCTTCACCCAGCACCACTAAACCTCAAAACATATGTGTGCTCAAGAACAAAATGTTAGGTTAGTATTATATAGTCTCACTGAAAACAAAAGTGCCCCTAGGTTCAAAGTTTCCTAACTTTGTTTCGGAGGTCTCATACAACAGGTTTACAAGCGATTGTACACGCTGTACAGAAAGACAGTACCAATGGTGTCTATTATTAATTTGAGTGTGTGGAAGAAATTTTATCTTTAAGATGTGTGTGACCATCATATGACAGTAAAAGAGCACACACAAACCTTATTCTAATATGGAATTGTATTGGAATGGTAAAGTGAAGATTGAAAATACCATCATTGGCCTAGAAAGATAACATTCTGGGAGTCAAGACTACAAGAGAGGAAGGATGCCCTCCCTTCACTGTCACACTCTGCAGCCACTCTGAGTGACTGTATGACTGCTGACCTTTTCTTGCAAGAAAATAAACCTCATCAAAGACAATTGGAAATGTTTATCTCTTATTCAGTGATAGAATTTTGTTTGCCACCACAAGTGCAAGTCAGATAATGAAACATTGGAAGAACTAGTTATTCAACTCGAACCTTCATCGCAAGGATGACTTTCTCAGTGATAGGTTTTTACTCAGTTTGACGCACATTATGAGATGCCTCTATCAGCATTAACAAGTGTATGTCAATCAACAAGCCGATGTGTCAATTTATAATTTATTGAGGTGCACATAACAGTGCATACGTTAGCTGAGCACTAACATCAATAACTGATGTAAAATTGAAGTTTGTAAAACAAATCTTGCTCCATCCTTTATCTTTACTCAAAGTAGAAAGAACGACAGACAATCTGCATTAATAGACAGTTTTAGGTAATAGTGGCCCACAACTGATTAGCAGAACTATTTCAGTAAGACAGTAATAACGTAAGTTAGCCGGTTAGCCGGAGACCTACACAATATAAAACACAAAAGACAAAACTATGTATTTTTGATCACTCAATACATCAATACATCATACTTAGAGGTTGTGATTCAGAGGATCAAGTTTGTCCAAATAAAATGTGTACTGTCCCATCTTTAATGGATGAGCATTTTGCAAATCCTGCATTGACCTCGCTGAGATTTGAGAAGCAGTCATCAGTAAAATGACAGGTACACAACAAAAGGTTATACTGCTGTTGTATTGCTGTTTTAATTTTAACCACTGACTTCACATCCTTATCCTTCAGAAGTGTTTACAAAGAGAATTTGCTTCTGCAAAGCAGAAAACAGCATCTTCTCGGCATGTACACAACACGAACCAGCTACTGTCACAAGTTTGTCCTGTCTTGTTTTGCACTTGGGTGTTTGTTGTGTTGGGCCATGTGCTCGTGTTCATTGTTAGCCCCGCCCTTCTTATCTTGTTATTGGTTTAATTAATTCCACCTGTTGTCATCGTTACCTTCTTTTGTTTGCCTCCCTATTTAGTCTCCTTGTGTCTGTTGTACTGTGCTGTTACGTTGTCTAATGTTCTTGTGTTTTGTTCCCAGTGTTTTGATCTGTTTAAGTTTTGTTCTAGTGTTTTCCCCCACGTGGGAGTTTTGTTTGTACCTTTTTGCTTGTTTTGTTAATTAAAGTCTTATCTTGTTTTGCTGCATTTGAGTCCTCGTTTATGTTTCTTGACCGTATCGTGACAGAACGTAACAGCCATTTGAGGACTCAGCAGCATGGATTCTCGTGGGCTTTCTTCTACCACATGGGACAGAGAGGAGTTTAGAGGAACCAGGCTGGCTAAATTCAGGGGAACTCGTGGAGGACGTAGGGGAGGAGATACGAGAGGTGAGCACCGACAGTATTCTCCAGTTTGGTCATTCTTTGACCACGGACCGGCGAGGTTCAGCCCCGAGCGTCCTTCATCGCCTGTTCCCGTGGTTCCAACGCCGATGGTTCCAGTGATCTCAGTGCCGGTGGTCCAGAGTTCGGGGGCTTCAAGACGCAGGAGGAGAGGAAGGACTTCCTCTGCAACTGTTCACGGCCAGCCAGAGACTGTTCACGTCACGTCTGCCCAGCCAGAGACTGTTCACGTCACGTCTGCCCAGCCAGAGACTGTTCACGTCACGTCTGCCCAGCCAGAGACTGTTCACGTCACGTCTGCCCAGCCAGAGACTGTTCCTGAGCCTATGTCTTCGGACAAGATGGTCGTCACTGCCGCCGAGCCTGTGTCTTCGGACAAGATGGCTGCCGCCGAGCCTGTTCACGTCACGCCTGCCGAGCCTGTGTCTTCGGACAAGATGGCCGCCGCCGAGCCTGTTCACGTCACGCCTGCCGAGCCTGTGTCTTCGGACAAGATGGCCGCCGCCGAGCCTGTTCACGTCACGCCTGCCGAGCCTGTGTCTTCGGACAAGATGGCCGCCGCCGAGCCTGTTCACGTCACGCCTGCCGAGCCTGTGTCCCCTGACAAGATGGCCACCGTCGAGCCTGTGTCTGAGCCGGTGGTGTCTGTTCCTGAGCCTGAGCCCTCAGTGACCGCGACACTGGCCATTATGGCCACAGCCATGTGGTGTGTGTGGGCTACGCACACACTTGAGCCGGTGGTGTCTGTTCCTGAGCCGGTGGTGTCTGTTCCTGAGCCGGTGGTGTCTGTTCCTGAGCCGGTGGTGTCTGTTCCTGAGCCGGTGGTGTCTGTTCCTGAGCCGGTGGTGTCTGTTCCTGAGCCGGTGGTGTCTGTTCCTGAGCCGGTGGTGTCTGTTCCTGAGCCGGTGGTGTCTGTTCCTGAGCCGGTGGTGTCTGTTCCTGAGCCGGTGGTGTCTGTTCCTGAGCCGGTGGTGTCTGTTCCTGAGCCGGTGGTGTCTGTTCCTGAGCCGGTGGTGTCTGTTCCTGAGCCGGTGGTGTCTGTTCCTGAGCCGGTGGTGTCTGTTCCTGAGCCGGTGGTGTCTGTTCCTGAGCCGGTGGTGTCTGTTCCTGAGCCGGTGGTGTCTGTTCCTGAGCCGGTGGTGTCTGTTCCTGAGCCGGAGCCAGTGTCTGTTCCTGAGCCGGAGCCAGTGTCTGTTCCTGAGCCGGAGCCAGTGTCTGTTCCTGAGCCGGGGCCAGTGTCTGTTCCTGAGCCGGGGCCAGTGTCTGTTCCTGAGCCGGGGCCAGTGTCTGTTCCTGAGCCGGGGCCAGTGTCTGTTCCTGAGCCGGGGCCAGTGTCTGTTCCTGAGCCGGGGCCAGTGTCTGTTCCTGAGCCGGGGCCAGTGTCTGTTCCTGAGCCGGGGCCAGTGTCTGTTCCTGAGCCGGGGCCAGTGTCTGTTCCTGAGCCGGGGCCAGTGTCTGTTCCTGAGCCGGGGCCAGTGTCTGTTCCTGAGCCGGAGCCAGTGTCTGTTCCTGAGCCGGAGCCAGTGTCTGTTCCTGAGCCGGAGCCAGTGTCTGTTCCTGAGCCGGAGCCAGTGTCTGTTCCTGAGCCGGAGCCAGTGTCTGTTCCTGAGCCGGAGCCAGTGTCTGTTCCTGAGCCGGAGCCAGTGTCTGTTCCTGAGCCGGAGCCAGTGTCTGTTCCTGAGCCGGAGCCAGTGTCTGTTCCTGAGCCGGAGCCAGTGTCTGTTCCTGAGCCGGAGCCAGTGTCTGTTCCTGAGCCGGAGCCAGTGTCTGTTCCTGAGCCGGAGCCAGTGTCTGTTCCTGAGCCGGAGCCAGTGTCTGTTCCTGAGCCGGAGCCAGTGTCTGTTCCTGAGCCGGAGCCAGTGTCTGTTCCTGAGCCGGAGCCAGTGTCTGTTCCTGAGCCGGAGCCAGTGTCTGTTCCTGAGCCGGAGCCAGTGTCTGTTCCTGAGCCGGAGCCAGTGTCTGTTCCTGAGCCGGAGCCAGTGTCTGTTCCTGAGCCGGAGCCAGTGTCTGTTCCTGAGCCGGAGCCAGTGTCTGTTCCTGAGCCGGAGCCAGTGTCTGTTCCTGAGCCGGAGCCAGTGTCTGTTCCTGAGCCGGAGCCAGTGTCTGTTCCTGAGCCGGAGCCAGTGTCTGTTCCTGAGCCGGAGTCTGTGTCTGTTCCAGTTCCTGAGCCGGAGCCAGTGTCTGTGTCTGTTCCTGAACCTGAGCCGGTGGGGCCAGTTCCAGTGCCCGAGCCGGTGGGGCCAGTTCCAGTGCCCGAGCCGTTGGTGCCAGTTCCAGTGCCCGAGCCGTTGGTGCCAGTTCCAGTGCCCGAGCCGTTGGTGCCAGTTCCAGTGCCCGAGCCGGTGGTGCCAGTTCCAGTGCCCGAGCCGGTGGTGCCAGTTCCAGTGCCCGAGCCGGTGGTGCCAGTTCCAGTGCCCGAGCCGGTGGTGCCAGTTCCAGTGCCCGAGCCGGTGGTGTCTGTTCCTGAGCCGGTGGTGTCTGTTCCTGAGCCGGTGGTGTCTGTTCCTGAGCCGGTGGTGTCTGTTCCTGAGCCGGTGGTGTCTGTTCCTGAGCCGGTGGTGTCTGTTCCTGAGCCGGTGGTGTCTGTTCCTGAGCCGGTGGTGTCTGTTCCTGAGCCGGTGGTGTCTGTTCCTGAGCCAGAGCCGGAGCCAGTGTCTGTTCCTGAGCCGGAGCCAGTGTCTGTTCCTGAGCCGGAGCCAGTGTCTGTTCCTGAGCCGGGGCCAGTGTCTGTTCCTGAGCCGGGGCCAGTGTCTGTTCCTGAGCCGGGGCCAGTGTCTGTTCCTGAGCCGGGGCCAGTGTCTGTTCCTGAGCCGGGGCCAGTGTCTGTTCCTGAGCCGGGGCCAGTGTCTGTTCCTGAGCCGGGGCCAGTGTCTGTTCCTGAGCCGGGGCCAGTGTCTGTTCCTGAGCCGGGGCCAGTGTCTGTTCCTGAGCCGGAGCCAGTGTCTGTTCCTGAGCCGGAGCCAGTGTCTGTTCCTGAGCCGGAGCCAGTGTCTGTTCCTGAGCCGGAGCCAGTGTCTGTTCCTGAGCCGGAGCCAGTGTCTGTTCCTGAGCCGGAGCCAGTGTCTGTTCCTGAGCCGGAGCCAGTGTCTGTTCCTGAGCCGGAGCCAGTGTCTGTTCCTGAGCCGGAGCCAGTGTCTGTTCCTGAGCCGGAGCCAGTGTCTGTTCCTGAGCCGGAGCCAGTGTCTGTTCCTGAGCCGGAGCCAGTGTCTGTTCCTGAGCCGGAGCCAGTGTCTGTTCCTGAGCCGGAGCCAGTGTCTGTTCCTGAGCCGGAGCCAGTGTCTGTTCCTGAGCCGGAGCCAGTGTCTGTTCCTGAGCCGGAGCCAGTGTCTGTTCCTGAGCCGGAGCCAGTGTCTGTTCCTGAGCCGGAGCCAGTGTCTGTTCCTGAGCCGGAGCCAGTGTCTGTTCCTGAGCCGGAGCCAGTGTCTGTTCCTGAGCCGGAGCCAGTGTCTGTTCCTGAGCCGGAGCCAGTGTCTGTTCCTGAGCCGGAGCCAGTGTCTGTTCCTGAGCCGGAGCCAGTGTCTGTTCCTGAGCCGGAGCCAGTGTCTGTTCCTGAGCCGGAGCCAGTGTCTGTTCCAGTTCCTGAGCCGGAGCCAGTGTCTGTGTCTGTTCCTGAACCTGAGCCGGTGGGGCCAGTTCCAGTGCCCGAGCCGGTGGGGCCAGTTCCAGTGCCCGAGCCGTTGGTGCCAGTTCCAGTGCCCGAGCCGTTGGTGCCAGTTCCAGTGCCCGAGCCGTTGGTGCCAGTTCCAGTGCCCGAGCCGGTGGTGCCAGTTCCAGTGCCCGAGCCGGTGGTGCCAGTTCCAGTGCCCGAGCCGGTGGTGCCAGTTCCAGTGCCCGAGCCGGTGGTGCCAGTTCCAGTGCCCGAGCCGATGGTGCCAGTTCCAGTGCCCGAGCCGATGGTGCCAGTTCCAGTGCCCGTGCCAGTTCCAGTGCCCGAGCCGGTGGTGCCAGTTCCAGTGCCCGAGCCGGTGGTGCCAGTTCCAGTGCCCGAGCCGGTGGTGCCAGTTCCAGTGCCCGAGCCGGTGGTGCCAGTTCCAGTGCCCGAGCCGGTGGTGCCAGTTCCAGTGCCCGAGCCGGTGGTGCCAGTTCCAGTGCCCGAGCCGATGGTGCCAGTTCCAGTGCCCGTGCCAGTTCCAGTGCCCGAGCCGGTGGTTCCAGTGCCCGAGCCGGTGGTGCCAGTTCCAGTGCCCGAGCCGGTGGTGCCAGTTCCAGTGCCAGTTCCAGTGCCCGAGCCGGTGGTGCCAGTTCCAGTGCCCGAGCCGGTGGTGCCAGTATCAGTGCCCGAGCCGGTGGTGCCAGTTCCAGTGCCCGAGCCGGTGGTGCCAGTTCCAGTGCCCGTTCCAGTGCCCGAGCCGGTGGTGCCAGTTCTAGTGCCAGTTCCAGTGCCTGAGCCGGTGGTGTCTGTTCCAGTGCCCAAGCCGGTGGTTCCAGTTCCTGAACCCTGGCCGCCCGAGGGAAAGTCTCCGCCCTGGCCGCCCGAGGGAAAGTCTCCGCCCTGGCCGCCCGAGGGAAAGTCTCCGCCCTGGCCGCCCGAGGGAAAGTCTCCGCCCTGGCCGCCCGAGGGAAAGTCTCCGCCCTGGCCGCCCGAGGGAAAGTCTCCGCCCTGGCCGCCCGAGGGAAAGTCTCCGCCCTGGCCGCCCGAGGGAAAGTCTCCGCCCTGGCCGCCCGAGGGAAAGTCTCCGCCCTGGCCGCCCGAGGGACGGTCTGTTCCTCCCTGGCCGCCCGATGGACGGTCTGTTCCTCCCGTCCCGCCCTGGTCTCTCCCTCCCGTCCCGCCCTGGTCCGTCCCGCCCTGGTCCGTCCCTCTCGTCCCGCCCTGGTCCGTCCCTCCCGTCCCGCCCTGGTCCGTCCCTCCCGTCCCGCCCTGGTTTGTCCCTCCCGTCCCGCACTGGTCTGTTCCTCCTGTCCCGCCCTGGTCTGTTCCTCCCGTCCCGCCCTGGTCTGTTCCTCCTGTCCCGCCCTGGTCTGTCCCTCCTGTCCTAGTGGAGCGTCTGGTAGCCGCTCCTTAAGGAGGGGGTTATGTCACAAGTTTGTCCTGTCTTGTTTTGCACTTGGGTGTTTGTTGTGTTGGGCCATGTGCTCGTGTTCATTGTTAGCCCCGCCCTTCTTATCTTGTTATTGGTTTAATTAATTCCACCTGTTGTCATCGTTACTTTCTTTTGTTTGCCTCCCTATTTAGTCTCCTTGTGTCTGTTGTACTGTGCTGTTACGTTGTCTAATGTTCTTGTGTTTTGTTCCCAGTGTTTTGATCTGTTTAAGTTTTGTTCTAGTGTTTTCCCCCACGTGGGAGTTTTGTTTGTACCTTTTTGCTTGTTTTGTTAATTAAAGTCTTATCTTGTTTTGCTGCATTTGAGTCCTCGTTTATGTTTCTTGACCGTATCGTGACAGCTACAGTGTCTGAGGGCGGGTCAAAGTAGACGTTGTTCGCATGCAGCCAATGAAGACCATAGGCTGGCATTATGCAAATTCGTTACATTGTTAAGCATTTAAGTTACTGAAGTAAGACTGGAATTACTGACGACTTGTTTAGGCTAAAGGGGGTGGATTGGAATCCACTACTGCTTCAATGTATTTGTAATGAGTGATTATAATCAAGGTATTAATCAATATTTTTGTATTTTGAGTTGAATTACTTCTCTGGAGATTTGACTTTGTTATAGAAGTTACCAGTGTGATTACTGAAATGTTCTTATTATGTATTCTTTAATGTCAGTATTTGATATCTGAATGCAGTAACAGTGCTTGCTTATTTATCCCGGCTTCCAGAAATGAAATAGGGACTGGTTTTGTGTTTGAGAAAGGTTTTCAACGTGTTAAAAAATAAAGGGGTCATTGAAGCCAATAGTTTAAGGGACCATTTCTTTGTTAAATCCTTACTTTCCAGTTAGACTAAAGCGTCCTCTCCTTGAGAGAAAGAACACATTATCTTGATGTTTTGAGAGGACTCTCCTGTTTATAGTTAGAGCCTAGCCAAATCCAACCTTGGAAAAGCTGTGTGTCGGGGTGTGTGTGTGTGTGTTAGTGTTCTTGGTTACAGATTAAGGAACCACTGGCATTATTGGAGATTGACTGAGTTGTTGTTCTGGACATGCTGGCGTCCAGCAATCCAAATCTGAGAACTGGAAGATCACGACGTGCCTAACTTTAGGGTTTGAGTGTCATCTGCATAATCAATGGAGATGTGTTTCCGTCTATCTGTATATCTGTGGTTTATCTATTTTTTTTGCCAATCAGAAACTTCAACCTGAAGCAAGGACGTAGCTTAGACCCTAGTGAAGGGTATAACTGCTGTGATCTTTGTAACTGTAAGCGGGGTGGCCTACAAACTCCTGTGTGAGTCTTGAAGCTGACTTCTGCTGATGAAACTGCAAACTATCTTCAGTAAAACCTTTCTTTAATTTATTATAATTCTGACTCCGGGTCTTCTTTCAAACATCTGGTCCTTGGGTCCTAAACTGTTACCCCATAACAAGGCGGTTCAGAATCGATTCTTTCTTTTAGGAGACGATAACTTCATTTATTGTGCACTTTGATCTTTAAAACTTTGCAGACATTTTACATAAACAGACAGCTATATTACACACTGCATGAGAGTTAATATCTGTAAAAGCGTAATAGGGGCACTTTAATACGTTGTAGTGACATTCATTTCAATGGAGAGCTGGCAGTTTCTGGAGACACGAGCGACAGTGATGTAGGATGTAGGTGTGTCCAGCGACGCGACAGTTGAGATATGTTTCTTATGCAAATGAAGCCAGTGGAGCCCACGTGATCCATAATTACATCCTGAGTGGAGTGTTGGCAGCAAGACGGAGAAGTTAATTTTGGCGTTCAGCAACTTCTCTATTATTTATGATATTTCTCTGTGTACAGTGGTACTCGCCATGCTGACTCCGAACCTAGATGGTTTTGTGAACCCAGATAGATGTAGCCTAGAAATCTAGACGCACCCTAGCGGCCAAAATTTAGCAGAGGGATTTTGAGAGACAACCGTTTATCCCGCCCCTCGGATTGAGCCGTGCCAATGTTGAGTTGCCAGACCTAACATCTTGATGTAGGTCTGGGCTTGCCAGGCTAAGATAGATGCGCTTTTGCAGCAAATAAATAGCCATAATGGCAAAGAGCACTCGCTGTTTCTTGTTCATCTTTAATATTAGCATCATGTCCTGATTCCATTTATATTTAGTCTTTTACCTCCAAAAAGTTTTGTTTTTAGAGGCAAGAAAACTGATTTGTTGTCTACAACATGGAATACCATCCGTGAAAGCCATTTACAAACATTACTAGGCAACCAGAAGTGCTGGGAACACCAAGCGAACAAACCGCCAGCCACTGGCAACATGTACTGTAGCAACAAAGTGGCTGGTATTGTGAACGCAGCTTGACACATTTTTATGATAAACAAAGTCAGTTACTATGACATTTTCTAAGACTGTAAAGGCCGTTCACACCAAGGATGATAACTACAACGATAAAGTTAAGTTTTAAAAATCATTTGAAATGTAAAAGATGCAGAGTTCACACCACAACTATAACGATAATGACAGAGGAACGATATCGCTGGAATCACTTTTAGAAAAAAATTTAATGATAAAAGCATTGACAGCCAACCTGCTTTAAAGAGCTTGAGAATTTAAAGTGACAGACGACAAAACCTGCAGCGCGTGCTAATAATAAACAGAGTTTGTATGCTGATGTGGATGCTAATATAGTTGCCATTATAGTTATCTTTATAGTTATTGTTCTTAGTGAACAACCCTTTAGTCCTCACAAAAACAGGAAGATCAGTTTCAGTCAGAATAAAGTATGTACTTGACAAATTATTGCTTTAGTTCAACTGAAATAGAACTTTTAAAATGCTGTAAACTAACTTACTGAAACAGGTGTTAAAGGTCACAAGTCAAGAGCAAAATTCCATTGACTAGTATCAACAGTGTAGCAGTTTATGAAGCAAAGCTCACACAGAAGTCACCTACAAAACCAACAAGCTGCTTTCTGTTGGTCACATGACCAAATCAAACTCGTTTAGAAATCTGCACTGGGAAATGTTTAACTTAACTTAAATTTATACACCAACCGTGTCAACTGCCGTGATACATGAAAGCTTTAAAACCAACAGAAAGTTTGTACAAACAACAACAACAAAAATCAATGGCAGTTCTCTCATCATGGTACAGTACATTTCAAACTATTGAGGGATCAATTGATGTACTGTAGGCATTTCAAATATCACTCACCACTCAGCTGAATTCACTTTTATAAGGGACTCCAACTCCATCAGATGTGAGCTGTGATGGCGAGCACATCATGGGTAACAGGAAGTGATGTTTGGCTTATGGGAGCAGCTAAAGAAAAGGATCATGCTAAAGAGATAGCTCTATCCTTGAAAAAAACACACACACAAGGTTGTTTAGATATCTTCTGTGTCATTTAGAGATTTAATGAATGTTACATAACATTTTAGTTATGGAGATTTATGGAGAGCGTCTGCCTTCATGCATCTGAGTCATCTGTTTAAACAAGCCTTAATTTATTTTATGCAAAATGAAGAGTAGTTTGACCCATGAAAACAGACAAAGCAATCAAGGTAGTTTAAAGCAGTCTAGTTTCTCCATGAATCATACTAGACAACCCAATTAATAATAGGTACTATAAAAATGATACAGTTTCTGATAGAAAACCTGACGAATACCCTGTTGACAGATATATCTAAATCGGTGGCGTGGTGGTTTTCTGAAATGAAAAGGCTCTCTGCCTATGTGTTTTTTTTTTTAGACACATTTACGTTCATGTTTCTATAATGTGTAATCATATTTACATATGAATATGATGTAAGCTTAATTCCATATGATGTTTACATAGTTTCTGTGTTAAATGCATATTCAGCATTTAGCTTATTACACTTTCAACAAGAATACTACAATATTTTGTACAGGTAGGCCTATGTTTAACATACTATTAAAATTAAGCAACAAGTCTTAATATGTTCACACTTTTTTAAAAGTTTACAATACTTTAAAAGTAATTACAATCATTTACACACATTGTAAAGTTTTGTTTGACGCTTTTAGTTTGGATACTCATTGAATGCTTGATCCACCAATCAAACAGGTACGGTGCAGCCACAGATTAATTTTGAGACATCCGAGTTTAATTAGTCTGTCCATTTCTACCAGTTTGAAGCATTCAGACCTATTTTTGTGGATTACTTTACCTTTTAGATTTTTCAGATGGTCCAGGATGTTAGAATTACACCGTGTCCTAACTACACGCGACGCGACGCCGCGACACGCGATAAAAGGTATCTTTTCCATGTTAATCAGAGTTTTTGTCCTACCCAGGTGCGACGGCTACACGCGACGATTCTAATTTAGAAACGGTTTCTATTTTTCTGCAACGTCGCGCTGGAACAACAAACACAAAGTGTGGCAATGATAATCTCAGGTACTGTTTATGTGCTTTATTTAATGTTAAAAGCGTGTAATGTGACTTTGAATGTCATTTAGTGCTTCAGCTTTGTGGCTGTAAAAGCAACAATGGATATAATTCACCTCAGATCTTGAAATTAAACAAATGGAAACAAGAACGTTAAAACTGTGAACAAACAAGTGTATTATTTGACAAAGATTGTTTTAGTAACTCAGTAGCCTATGTATTTTTTAAATGGTGTAATATTTGTGAATTTGATTATGTAGGCTACTTAATCCATTTTCTTGCGAGTGCCGTCAAGTTTACTCTCTAGTGCTGTGCACTTGCCGCGAGACTCCGCCCACACGCCGTTCTGATTGGCTGTGATTTTTGATTGACGTTGTGGCGTAACAGTCCCATCGCGTCTAGTGTGGACAGACACACTGCCTGTTGCTGGAATTTTATCGCATCGCGTGTAGTTAGGACACGGTGTTACGCGGTAACGCGAATGACGCCATTACAAAATTACGTCAAACTAGACAACCCAATTAATTATAAGACAAGATATAATAAGCCAACATTTGAACGGCTGTAAAGTTGTTGTTGTTTTTTTGTTTGTTTGTGACATACACCTTGTAGGCGCATTCTTCAGTTACCTTGAGGGTAACTGTAGCCTTCTGCCAGGAGTAGATGTTGTCAGATGGTACACAACCTTCACTGGGTGTTTCGGCCCTCAACCACAACACCCTCCAGTTGGTGGGCCGGCAGTGGTGGCCAAGTCACTGCCCATCTGCTCCTGGCTTCCAGCTTTCCTCCTCCCTCCTGTTCCATATCCAGCAGGAGGCACGTTCTGCCTCCTCCCCCATCCGATGTACTGCTTGTTTCTTTCTCCTTTCCATGCCCAGAGCTGATAGTAACCGCCAGGTTGATTTGGCAGGGAAACCTCTGCAGCCGACCTCCACCGGGAACAGCCATGCCTGCCATCCCTTGTCCTTGCAGTCCTGAAGAAGGGACTGGTACTTCAAGGCCTTCCTCTCATGGGCAACCTCACATCCCTCCTCCCAAGGCACCGTCAGCTCAACTAGAATTATTTTCTTGCCCTCCGTTGACCACAAGACGATGTCTGGACAGAGGGCTGTGAGCACCACCTCTGGAAATTGCAGCCTTTTTCCCACGTCCACCCTCATCTCCCAGGACCTGGCGTTTTGAAGGAGATTGGGTTTTGATGATTTGGTTGAAAAAGGCCTTTCTCCCTCCTTGATGAAGGTGATCGCCCTATTCAAGCCCATACCGGCAGGCCTCTTCCTGCATCTCTCCTGCTCCAATATGTCAGCAAGGGCCAGTAACACTTTGTCATGACGCCATCTATACCGACCTTGGGTGAGAGCTGTTTTACACCCTGATAGTACATGTGCCAGAGTTCCCTTTTGCCCACAGAGCTTGCAGTTAGGATCTTCCCTCAGCCCCCATACATGTAAGTGTGCTGGAGAAGGAAGGGTGTCATAGACAGATCGCAGTAGGAAGGAAATTCGGTAGTGTTCCAGCCGCCACAACTCTTGCCAGGAGATCTTGCGCTTGGGAAGGTCCCATTTTGTCCATGCACCCTGGGATCCTTGTTTCACTGCCCTTGCCATCCGCCTTTCCTCCTCACGGGCCCGCACCTCAGCCTGAACCATCTCCTGCCTGCTCTTCACACCTGCGCTTCTCCATTGCTGGAAATGTGCAGAGCCGAGTCCTCTCCGTCCGACGCAAGGGCTTCCAAGGATATCTCGCAGCCTCAGAGCGCTCTCCGCCTGCTCTACAGCTGTGCTGGCTGCCCATTTGCGTCCAGACCTGGTCATGACCCCTACTTGCCTCACCAGTTCGTCTTTGGAGTCTCTGAGGCTAAGAAGGACTCTACACTTTGCCACTTTAAACTCTTCTACGATGGAGGACAAGGGAAGTTGCAGTTGTCCTGACCGAATGTAGAGGCCCACTGAGGAAAAACTTGGGGGAATCCCCAACCACCTTTGCAGGTGCTTGTTAGTCTTCCTCTCAATCCCCTCCACAGCCGTCATGGGGAACTCATAGATAGTAAAGAGCCAAAGAAGCCTGGGCAGAAGACCATGCTGGTACAGCCAGGTCTTGAATTTACCAGGGAGTCTGGACTTGTCGATCTTCTTTAGCCATTCCTCGGTCTGCTCCACCGTGTTTTTGGCATTGGCCCGATCTGAGAGGGACACGTCGAACCACTTTCCCAAACACTTTACTGGGTTCTCTTCAATTGATGGAATGGCCTCACCCTGGAAATGAAGACTGAACCTCCCTGTGGGCTTGCCCTTCCTGATCACCAGACTCCTGGTCTTACTGGCCTTGAAAGACATCCTTGCCCACGTAGCTACAGCGCCAAGGGTTTCCAAGACCCATCTTGCTTGTACGTGTGTACCAGTTGTTATTGTGATATCGTCCATGAACGCACAAAGCACTGGCTGGGAGATGCCTGACTCTAGCGTGGGACCGCGGGATACTCCTTCTGCTGCTGCAACCAGAAGGTTCATGCCCATGACAAACAAGATAGGGGAGATGGTGCACCCAGTAGTAATCCCCTTTTGAAGATTTTGCCAGTTGGTTGTAAACTGCCCTGCTGTAAATCTAAGCCCAATCCCTAATCCCTCCTAGGTAGCTGGAAATCATGTCACAGATAGCCATCGGGATATGATAGTGGTCTAGTCCTTCTTGAATGAGGTCATGTGGAACTGATCCGTAGGCATTTGCAAGGTCTAACCAGATGACTGTCAGGTCACTTTTCTTCTGCTTTGCCTCTCGGATCAGTTGGCTGATCATTGAAGTGTGCTCCAGGCACCCTGAAAAGCCTGGAACACCTCCTTTCTGTATGGAAGTATTGATCTATTGATTCTGAATCATATAGAAGGTCTGTCTTTTTGCAAGCACAGAGAATAATATCTTGCATTCCACACTCAGTAAAGAGACTGTCCTAAATTGGGCGATTGAGGAGGAACCCTCTTCCTTAGGAACAAAACAGCCCTCTGCTAACTTCCAGCTTGGTGGAACTGATCCTTTTGCCCAGATCTTCCTCAGGATCCTCCACAACCTTTTGAGAAGTTGTGGACATTGCTTGTATACCTTGTATGGTATGCCACTCGGACCTGGGGCTGCTGAAGCCTTGGCTTTCTGGATAATATCCTGCATTTCCTGCCAGGTTGGCTCCTTCGTATTCAGCTCCACTGATGGTTCTTCAGGCTTCCTGATGCTATGGTTTTGTCCGAGACCCCCGCCCCTGAAGGGGTCACTGTGTGCATCTCGCAGAAGCTCCTCTACCTCTGATTTTGAGCTGGATAGTGTGCCAGATTTTCATTGACCAAGAAGAGTTCTAGTGAAGCTGAACGGGTCTTTGAGAAACTGCATTCACCTCTTTGCTTTCTTTTTCCTCTGTTGCCGTAGATATTCTGCCCTCCGGAGTTTGCACATCTGATCCCGCAACTTGCTTGTTATGTCCTTAATGCCCTCTCTTTCAGCTGGTGGCCCGATTTTCAGCTGCTTGTTAAGGATCTTTATTTCGCTTCTTAAGCGATGAATCTCTCTTTCCCTCCTGTTTGGTTGCCGTGGTGACTGGGGCTGACTCCTCTGCTCTATTAGGCCAAATCTCTCCTTCGCTAGATTGTATGTTAAGGCTGTGAGTGATTCGATCTTCCTGTGCACAGGACCGGCCAGAGTGGCTTCCAGGATACCATTGAGGTCATCATCAAACTGCGTCCATGCCATGCTGTAAGATGATGTGGGCCACTTGATCCTCTCTCTTCTTGACGAATGGATGGGGATAACCGAAGGGGAACTCACTCGATTTATCCTCTGGCTCTGAGGCGGCTCAAGTGCGTAGAGATATTCAGCACTGTGGGGTGCTGCCTGGCTGGAGCTCTCCTTCGTCTCACCGGACACTGCTTCCGTGCGCTGCACTTGGGTCACCGACCTTCCACAAGAAGACTTGCTCTGATGTATCTTAAGCCCTCTAGTGCCTTTGCAAACTTTCCCGCAATGGCACTTTGTCACGTATTCTTCCCCGGTCAGCGTTGTTTGCTTTAGCTTTCTCGTTGTCTTCATTCCTGTCCTGGCCATAATCAAAATATCCATCCTGTTGAGTCTCTCATCCTCCCCCCCCCTCTCGGGAGACTCTGGGGGTATTGCTCATTTTGTTCATTCGTAGCAAGAGCGGTGCCCTCTTACGAGTGCTGCAAACAGGGTTGCTAGCCTTGAGTGCCCGCGCCAGACTTTCCAGGAGGTCTACATTTTGTATCCTTAGATATTTGAGTAAGTTGAACCCCAATTACTTGCGTTTAATTGTGTCATATGGCAATTTCTCTAAAAAAAGAAAAAACTTTCGTCAATGGTGCGCAATGAATTCTGGATTAGGCGAGGCCGCGATGGATCCATCAGTTATCTTCATTTTATGGGAAACGAGGGACGCATTTGGAGGCCGCATTGAAGGAGCGTTCGAATTGGGACAGTCTTCGTTGTGCCGCGGTTATGCTATCGACCTTCTCAATGCGGCTTTGGAAGGATGCGGACGCAGAAGACGTTTACTGAGACAACCTGTCATTCACATTATAAGATCACATTAAGAAAACCACAACCATCCTAGCAATTTCCCATGGACAAAATCAAGTCCCGCCCTACATTTTTTTTCTTGTTCGAGAAGCCGTTTCACTTGAATCGGATATGTCACAATAGGGAATAAAATAAATGAATCAACATTCATGCCAACTTTAATATGCTATTCTTTTTCTTCTTTTTAAAATTATTTAGATCTAGTTATTGGAAGACACACACATTGTAAACTGCCAAAATAATCCATTGAACACAACAATAACAAAAATAAGAGATTCCAGACACTTAGAAAGGGAAAGATCAGGGTGTATCTGTTTTGACCCGTTTCTTTATCCTGAGCCACCCTGTTTCCTGTCATCCGTATTGATTAATGTGTTTTTGTCCTTCTGTTTGTTTGATTCCCACTTCTAACTGCTTAATTGTTCCTGTGCCTTAATTCTATTACAAAGAACAGTTTTTGTATTGAAATGCACAAGGATAAGCTTAATCAAAATTGGTAACCTGTTGCTGCTTTTAAGCTGATTTTGCCAGGGTTCTCATCAGGATACAGAAAGCAGGAGTTTATCACAGTAGGGCGCACATGAAGACTCATTGTGCATGAATATGAGGCAGATGTTTATCAGTATTCTCCAAAACTGCAGAAGAGAACATCAGTTGATAGTAACTGTGCTATCATAATGCAGTGAGTAATGTGTGTAGTTACTCAGTCGCACAATGATCTCACAGTATGACAAATGAATATGTGTATTAATAAACAGTGTTGTTGCAATGACCTGTGAGATGTAGTTTGGAGACCCTATGGAGATGTGTTGTAATCTTGTACTGTAAATAATCAAGTGTGATTCAAATACACAGAGAAAATGAATATATAGGCTCACCAAGGCTGCATTTAATCAAAAATACAGTAAAACAGTAATATTGTGAAATATTATTACATTTTAAAATAATATTTTTTTATTTTAATACATTTAAGTGTGATTTTTTCCTATGATGGCAAAGCTGAATGTTCAGCATCATTACTCCAGTCTTCAGTGTCACATGATCTTTCAGAATTCAGTCTAATATGCTAATTTGCTGCTCAAGAAACATTTATGATTATTATTATCAATGTTGAAAACAGTTTTTGCTGCTTAACATTTTTGTGAAAACAATGATACCATTCAAACATTTATGGTAGATAAAAAAAGAGAGAGAAATCAATACTTGTATTCATCAAGGATGTATTAAATTGATCAAAAGTGACAGTGAAGACATTTTTAATGTTACAAAATATTTCTATCTAATAAATGCTTTAATAAATGTATTAAATGCAAATAAATGCTGTTCACTGAACTTTCTGTTTTCAATATATATAAACTTACAGACAGATTTTGAATGTACAGAGAGAAACATGAACATGTAAACATGCAACTTTATTGGCATTAATTATTTTTATCTTACACAATTTTTCTTTTTAAGTAATTCGATCTTGTTTATGGATGTTTAGATGGTTTTTATTGGAAAAATATTAAGAAAGTGAATTTTGCAGTGTAGGCGGAGGCAAATCTGTAAAACGAAACATTTCTGATAACTGCAGCGCAAAAATTCACATGCTTTATATCAAGATCAAAATTTCCATTTGGTCCATTTGGAATTAGTTTTTTTATTTTACTTAATTTATTAACTTGTTTCACATCTTGTGAAATGAGATGCCACTTTTCATAACGTCTACACACTGTCTGTCTCGCAGTGGGAAGGATCCGTCTCACACTCTGTCATCTGTCCTATGCGGTATCCTGGCATACTCTCCTCACTTCATCCTCAGAGCCAGAGGGGGGAACAGCGGACGTCTCAGCTCAGGCGTATCATGGTTAATGCCACATGTGGTGCTGCAGCAGCCCTAGCCGATTTTGAGAAAGAAGAGGGAGAGAGAGAAAGAGACCAAGAGAGGATGAGTGCAGGTTTAGCGGAGTCTGGAGAGCTCTGGCATCCCCAGCATGGGCAAGTCACCCTGTACTTGACAGCTTGCCCACACCGCTTCAACATAACCTTAGCAGCTTTACTGAGATTTGCTCTCCACGGGTTTCAGTTCATTTCGTACGCTCAAGAATCCAACACACCTCTTATTCTGCTGCGATGTCAAGGGGTTAGGACAGAGAATAGTCTCTTGTTGAGAGACTCAGACTTGTAATGGGGTTTGCCACACATTTTTAAATTTTTCTGTTGCGAGATTCCTCCATCATACAGACTTCAGAGTATTCCTTATCCAGTCTGTAAGTGCAGCCCAGACTCAATGTGTGGACTTTCTAGATCATCAAAACTGACAAGTGAAAAGATGACTGATAATCCCTTCTGACTGGTCAATCTTCTTTTAGTCTTACTAATCAGTTTCTTTTATTCAGGCTTATGGTAAACACTAGATAAACATGACTTTGAAATATTGGCAAAGCAACAGCAGCCTAATGGTTACATTGTGTATGATGCGACATTTTAAAAACACGGCAAGTTAAAAGAATAACTTAACTTAAAAAAACTTGTCTCGTAACCATGCGATTTTTCCCATTCCACTGCCCTGCATCTCCCTTTTTTTTGCATTTTTTGTCAGTGTGAATGGCTGCACATAGCACGTTATTGCATTCAATTGCGCTGCATTTCCATTGTTTTTCTATGTAAACAATAAACATGCGCTAGATGGTAATATGTTGGACCGCTGCACTCGTATCATTTGAAGCATTTGTGCATGACACAGTGTTTTAAAATCATGGGACTCAACTAAAAATATAACTTGATATAAACTTTTAAAGCCCATGCCTCTAGACCTTGCATTAATTTTGCATTCCAGTGCCCTACATCTTGAATTTTTAAATCCAAAAAACTTGTTCTTTGTGAATGGCCCACTACACTTTGCAGGACCCATGGCGATCAGGAAAAACTTATTTTAAATTATTTGTAGAAGTTCTATCTATATTTTTTCTGCCTGATTGTGTCTGATGGCAGACGAAACTGTAAATTGTGATCGCAGTTTTGTCCATGGGAAGTTAAACGAGACAGATTTCCTTTCTCTAAACCCATGCACTTCATCTAAATCCCACGTATAAAGAAAACAAACAAACGGCACAAGCTGAGTAAACAATGCGCTGCCAGAAGTGAGGAAATCTGCTGTTTAACACCTCTAAGGGAGAGTTAGCATGAAGTGAAGTGGTGATCTTGCCCACTCAGGAGGTTCACCTTTCCTGCAGGCTGAGCACAAGGAGGAAGCCAGGAGCCCGTGTGAGGAGGAGGCACTGGAGGGCACTGCTGGCATTAGACAGGCGGGAGGATTCAAGTCTTCAGGGCTCAGTGCCCAAATGCTACCCCATATTGCTGCCTGGCAGTGGAGCAGCAGCAGAAGGCGGCATGTGAAACGTGAGCGTGTTTGTCGCCACTCTGCTCCACACAAAGCAGACAGATGTCTTCATTATTGTAAGGAATAATGATGAAGGATCTGGATTATGATCTGGCAAATAAATAGGAAAATACAGATGGATACGAGCAGGAAACTGAAACACACATGCTCTCACACACTTATATTCAATAATGCCATGCTGTTATACCATTGTCCATCTGAAGGATCTTCACAATTTTGCACGTCCATGCCTCGCTGCCTGCAACGGTAATCAAACTAAAATGACACCCTTGAACAACAACAGAGAAAAAATAGAGCTTTTGCTGTTTATATACCTGCAGCACTTAGGCAGTGAAACAGGAAAGCAGAGAATATTTGATGTTCAACTTTGTTTACATGATGTCCATATAACCTAGCCTTGGGAGTAAGCAACAGACAGCACACAAACCAGAAAGAGAGAATCGGCAAGTACAGACTATGCTGATTCACCAAAACATTCGAAATCATTTCATGTTTATTTCAGCCTCAACGCAGAAAAAAACATCTGAAAGACTGCCAAGTTCCAGGCTAAAATGCATGTTTGAGCTGTTTAAACTCAAAGCAACTTGCACATCTTAAAATATGTTATTTTAGAAAACTAATAAATAAATAAAAATGTAATTTTAAGTGCCATTGTTTTGTCTCAAAGATGCACACGACACGAGTAATGTTTTTTTTTCCTAAGGCACGTTTATAAAAGCTACTTAAATGTCCTAATTGAACAAAGGCCTAATCCTGGCTTAATCTAAGCCCTGTCTGTGAAACCAGGCCATACTGCAAAAGCCTCAAACAGCAGAATGAGGACCACTTCCTGTGCCAGTAAACTGAAGATCTCCTTCTTTTTTTGTATTTTTGTAGGCCAACCCAGCAGTTAGTATCACCCTGGTTCCCTTGACAAAAACCCAATAGGGTTTTGGCTTCTTGCAGAAAATAAGCTCTGTGACCAACAAAAGTTCATGATTCTTACACAAAATCTTCAAAACTGAACACATATTTTGAATTCTGAGGCCTAAATACAAACACCAGGAGACGTAAAACTCCAAATGTAGGCTACAAATGAACTACACCAGTCACATGACCAAACAAATCATTCTTCTGACAAATCATTCAGTCTTTATTTAAAAACATTTTCCCTGAAAATTTGAGTCAGAAGTTTGCAAGAGTGAGATTATAAACACAATGTGGCTGTAAAATCGAACTAGGTGAGTTTTCTTTTTCGGCGTGATAAAATTTAATATCCCTGAAACCTTTCTAGTCCCATTTAGCTACTTATTAGCAACCGCTATTTTCAAGACAAGTAAAAGCCTTAAAAATCACAAGGGGGTATTGTTACTGATGTATTTTATATTGTAGAATAAAGGGAGAAAATCTCTTGAGCTTGTGTTCACCACAGACCTTATTTCAAGCACTTAACCAAAAAGCTATTCGAAAAATTTCGGGACAATGGAACCGGCAGTGCTAAAATCCTAACTCGCTTTCGGGTTTTGGCCAACAAAAACATGTCATCTCTGCTGCACTCTATACTGAGCATGACAAATTCTCCTATTTGTTTTTCAATGAGTGGACCGTCTTCTTCCACTTATACTGTCTAAATCTGTACACAGCCATTATTCTAACTGTAGAGAGCATGGCTGCGTCCGAAATCGCATGCTCTCGAGTAGGGACTTATTTTGAAGTAATTTGAAGCAATTACTTCATGACCGCTAAAAAAGTATGTTCTATATAGTATGAATGCAATCTAGAACTACATTCGCCATGTTGTCATTATCATGTGAGTGTCGCTTCACTGTCATTCACAAATCCTCTCCCGTGGCCTCATGGGATAGTAAAGTGTCCATCAGATGCACACTTCAGAATCTCACCAGAAGAAGTAGGTCATCTGGGTACTTTTTGCCTTCTTTATTATGAGTACTGTGAATTTGGACATACTTCTTTTGTCACATGCTGTTTTTCACCTACTATATAGTAGGGAAGTATGCGATTTCGGATGCAGCCCATGAGTTTCCACAGTGTAAAGTGGAAGTGTGTCAAGAGACCTACAGACCGCAATGGAGAGAGGCCACCTGCCGCCACTTGTCTCCATCGTCAGTTAAAGGGCTCATATGATGGTTCTAAAAAGAACATTATTTTGTGTATTTGGTTTAATGCAATGTGTTTACAAGGTTTAGGTTGCTCCTCTATGCCAGCGATCCAGTGCATTGTGATTGGCCCAAATACCTTAAATGTGTGGTGGAAATGTCACGCCCCTTACCATATTTGGAACATCAGCTCCCAATGTTGGTACTACCTTATCAATTTGAGCCCGAATCTGATCCGGAAAATGCAGATGACCAAGCTGATCGATCAACTTTGCCAGAGCGACCAGAACGTATCAGATTGGTAAGGTTTTATTTAATTGAGGACATAATTACTGACTTATACTGTCTTTTTACGCGTTCCGCCGCAATACGGGGGGAGAACACTATAGCCCATTTATAATTATAAAAAAACTCAAGCAGTAGCTATACGTCGTAAGCTGTGTGTAGCATGCGTACCCTTCGGCGTGCCCTGACCATAGACTGTAAAAAAAGATGGACGACGCCCCTTCGCTCTCTTCCATTGATGAGAACTGAAGCTGCCAGTGTCCCGATATGGCGCTGACATCTTGGGACTTGAGTCTGCGCAGTAGCGATCTCGGGACCAGACCTGCGCAGTAGTGAGCAGGAAGTAAAGCCGCTAAATCAACGCCCCGCCCTCACTCTCACAGAATGCACTCTCCCTGCACATTTTTAAGTGGCCTATGTCTGCTCCGTTCCGCCGTTCTGCTCCAATTTTTATGTCTGTTGATTGCAGTATGACAAGAGGCTTCTTAAAATAAAGTAAATACAATCTCCTCAGTCCGCCGAAGATCCCGAAAAAAAGTCCGTTGGTGCTTCAGTGACTACTTCGCTCAGAGAACCTGTCAATCACAGCTGTCAATCATGACGTTACACCACCTTTTTTATAGCATTGCGTAACTAACTAAAAACTTATTTTAAAAACAGACACTTGAACTTACATCAGCGTGATAAAAACTACAGTAAATGACAGAAACCAGTGTAATTTAATTGTTTAGTTGGTCTCACGTCCCGTTGAATAACACGGGGAGGTGGGGCTTATGACTTATACTAGGACCAGTCACCGGGGGGCGATCGAAATGTTTTGGCTTCACTTTTCAGGGCTTGTGCGGCACGCTTGTCCCTGACGTGCACCTCTCCAAAAATGTAACAACGGGTCAGTTCTACGCGGATGCAAGCGCTATGATTGGTCTGCTAGAACCCCTCCCTCGGGTTTCACATGCTCCCTCTGCATGTGTAATTGCACGTCAACGCGGACAACGACGCAGAAGTATAAATGAAAACCAATGCGTAGCCTACAACGTAGAGGCTCTGGCGTAGGTCCGACGCAGAAGTATAAATTGGGCTTATGTAAACATACAACCATGTCAATTTGTGATCGTAGAAACGACAAGCGCTGCTCAAAACTTGCGTTTGAATAGTCAGTAGGAAATTCTTAAAATATGAACACATACTTACAGGCTGTGAGTCAGAACAGCCAGAATGTACTTACAAAGAAGGAATTGCCCGACTTTTTAAAATCAGCCTTCATGCGCAGCCAGCCTTGTACTCTTGCAGGTTCTGGAAACAGTCCTCTGAAAAATGCGGAGCACATAGTCGAATATTTTGGTTGTACTGTTCTGGAACAGTGTTGTAAATAAAGCTTAATAAAATAAAGCTTTTCTAATTGTGTCCTCTTTTGGAAGGCCAAAAAAAAACAAAAAACAGCGTCTCCACGACATGGCGCGAGCGGCAACAATAACACAGCTAGAATAAAAGTTACGCCTTCTTTCTTTGCGTATACATTTAGGCGGTGTTATGAAACTCTGCCCCCACACACTGACGTAGATTTGTGGGGGCGTGTCTGAACGAAGCGTTTTAGGAAGGTGTGGCTGAGCCTTAACTTTTCCAAAGAATATCTCTTTGGGTTTGAGACTTTGAGCTTTGTAACTCTGCAGATCTTATACACATTTACATAACACACTAAAGAAAAAGGAAAACAAGAAATCGCATCATATGACCCCTTTAAACTCTCGCTAATGCAGGCACATTTTCAGATAGCCAGTGAAATCTGAAACAACCCTGATCTTAGTCGGGATGCCATTCAGCGCAATTAGCAATGTCAATTAGTCCGATTCCATGTGTTCCCCATGAGTCAACTCAGCTAATAATGAGCCATATCATTTGGCAGGAAAGTGACTGCTGAATACAAAAAAGACCTTTGTGACCCCGGATATTCATATTCAACACCAATTATGCCACAAGCAAAAGTGTACTGGAGCACTCGTGCCTCTCACAGACTTAAAGGGATAGATCAACCAAAAATGTAATTCCATTTACATAATTTATTCACTGTCATGTTGTTCCAAACCCGCATTACTATCTTTTTTTTCTTCTTCCGTGGAACACAAAAGAAGATATTTTTTACAATTATTTTGTCCATACCATGAAAGTCAGTGGAGTCCAGAGTGGTTTTGGACCCCATTGACTTTCACTGTATAAACAAAATCATCTTCTTTTGTGTTATCCAGACGATAGAAAGTCACACAGGTTTGGAAACAACATGAGGCGGATGACTGAATTAAATGGTTTTGGTTAACTGTCCATTTAAGCGGTGTTTACACATAAAGTGATGTGCAGTATCCACAAATCATTAACTTTCAGTGAAAATTGGTAAAAAAAAATTTTAAGTTATACGTACCAAATGTAATATTATATTAGCAAAGCTAAAACTAAATCAAAATTCAACATTTCCCTTTCTTTGTGTTTTCAGTTAGCCTTCAGCAACATAGCCTGCAAGCTTAGCATAGCTAAGTGGTTAAAAAAAGCCTTTTTGATTAGCTACAACAAGACATCCTGATCATGCACCACATTTCTGATTAGGTATTGAGTAAGGGGAGATATTATTTGCCGTCTAGCGACAAACAGCACGGCGATCTGACCACCTCCAGCAATAAAATCACTGTCAGTGTGAACAAGGCGTTAAGTAAGTGAGCTCTTCACTCCCAAAATTTCAATCCTTCTTTATCTGCATATGTTGTAAACTAAGATCACAGCAGATGGTGGCAGAGAACAAGGCTGACAGCTGGTACATCGCATCATACTCTTAAATAACAAAATATAATCATGTCTGTAGTGAGGAAAATGGAAACCGTGAATAAAGAACAGAAAACCCTCATCCATGAGTGAAAAATGCTTAATCCTGACACTAATGCAAAGAGTTTATGCACCCCGGAGAACAACACAACATGTCATTTCTGTCAGTGCTTTAGCTTGAAATTGTCATTAAACCTGCAATCTTAATTTCTTAAACAACAGGTTTTGTGGTCCTTAATTACCCTGAGACTGGGGGAACTGACTGGGGATCAAAATTCAAGCAGCCACATGCCAGGTGGAAAACACAAAAGGACCCTTCACATAATGAGCTGCCGTATATAAGGGACATAATCAGGGGTCAATTTGGGATTTGGGATGTTGGGAGATCTGGAGGATATCACATGAACTGGCAAGATTTGACATCACCCCTCCCCCACCACCAAAAAAGCAAACCCTTTTGTGATAATTCTATATACAATACATATACTTGTTAGGAAAAATAAAATGAATGGTCAGTCAAAAATTAAATGCACACATGGTTCTTGCTTTGGCAGTTTAAAACCCTTTTAAAGTAATAAACAAGCAAAATTGCTACAAAACATCATTAGATAGAAACGGAGTGCATTTGAACTTGAAAGGTTGTTTTGAGTGAACATACTCACTGAACATATACATATGTTATGTGTAAATATGATATACATATTCATATTTATTATATAAAAAAATATAAAAATTAATTAACAATTATATTAATTGGCACACAAAGCTTTGTACAGATGCGTTGTGCATACTTTGTAACATTTGTTCACTCATTGTAAATGAAAGTTCTCAAAGGTGATCCATGCATTTTCCTGCTAAGATAATTGGTTGGTGTTTCAATAATTAAAGAGCCATTAGGGGTGCAACAAACCTCGCTCTTCTCACTAAATGACACCGTGAAGTAATGATGTAGGTTTTGAAAACAAATCTGTAGGCTATATGGTGCCTTGTGCGTCAAGAGCTGTCCGTACTATTAGTTACATATCGGCAACACTGAAACGTCTCCTATCATTGCTGAAGTAGAATGTCAAGCACTTTTTCTGCTTCACAGCATGTACATTCATATTGTGTGATACATGCATTTATTCCTAAAAGGGAACTGCTGTGTGCTGAATGATATGGTTAATAATAGCACATATGCATGAGTCAGATGGTTGTGTAAAAATATGAATGGTTATATGTAGGGAGGTAATTGTAGTGAGGATTGCATATTAACAGCCTGTCAACTAACATACAAAATGAGCACCGGATTATATGGCCTAGTTATGATTATCATAAACTGTCAATGTAATTATGTGTAACGTGCTTGGATAAGTAGGCCTGCCACCAGCAACATGGCCACGTTTTCATTTTTTTTCTGGGCCTAAATTAAAAAGACATTACTGTTTTTGTATGGGCAATTTGCTAATATGGGGTAGCCTAATGCATATATATGCATAATATATAAAAAATATTTTTAATGCACAAAGCTTCACTGTAAAAAAAATACTTTTCGCAATTGTAAATAAAACAGATTTGGAGTACATTTTACAAGAAAATACTATTTCAGTATTTTACTTCAGAATTTCACGTTTAATGTGTAACTTGCTTTTTCTTTGTAATTATTTGTAAAATTTACGAGCACTCTCTGAGTGAAAACTGTTTCGAAGTAAATCCTACACCAATTTTTTTTTGTGTGCAATAATGAGTGAACTGTTATAAGCCTTCCACATGACTCAATACCATTGTCCATGTAACTATACCATTATGCTGCAAAAAAAACAAACAATACTTTCTCTGTCACCACTAAAGGCCATGTATTCTGACTGTATATATTTTTTGTAGGCATCTTATCATTCAAGGATATTTCATTATAGAGGATGTTTTGGAGGGCAGCTGAGCAACTGCCACTGATAATGGAAATGCTAAAGAATAGCTTTCTCAATATTACAGACCTCTTTATGCGCCTGGCATTGCTCAAGCGTTGTAACGCGACACTTGAAGTTCAAACAATTTCAACTTTGACCCCATCTGCCACTGACCTTTCAAAGCACAGCCAATAATTACTAGACAATACACATGACGTATGAGACATCCTTGCAATGACTGCTCACACTTTGCCTCATGTATTTAAAGGAGAACTCTGGTCAATTTTAACATTGAGCTCATTTTTTTGTAAATTTGGAGTGCTGTCAGTACAGAGAACAACGACAAAAATCGGTGTTGCCTACACCGTGTTATCCTCTTTTTAAAATTTGCACCCTGTTGACTTCAATGGGGCAAGTTTTAAACCTACTTTTAGCCTCTTAACATCCTTGATGTGTCATTACAAGTGCCCAGCCATGTGAGTGATTCCTTCAGAGTGAACGCGGGTGAATCTGACTGCAGTAGATGTGCAAGATATGAATAAAAATGATGTTATTTCAGCCAGCGCACATACCTGTATTTACATCCTGTTTTCGGCTAAAGTCCACAGTAGTCGATTGTCGAGTTCGGGCGCATGATCGTACGTACTAAACCTATGCGCGTGAACTCGACAATCGACTACTGTGGACTTCAACCAAAAACAGGATGTAAATAAAGGTATGTGCGCTGGCTGAATAAACATCATTTTTATTAATATCTTTCACATCTACTGCAGTCAGATTCACCCGCGTTCACTCTAGGAATCACTCACATGGCTGGGCACTTGTAATGACACATCAAGGATGTTAAAGGGTTAGTTCACCCAAAAATGAAAATTCTGTCAGTAATTACTCACCCTCATGTTGTTCCAACCATGTAAGTCTTTCGTTCATCTTCGGAACACAAATTAAGATATTTTTGATGAAATCTGACAGAATTCTGACTCTTCCATAGGCTTCCAGAGTGACCGAAACTCGCCGACCCAGAATAGTTATTAAAAACATCGTTAAAATAGTCCAAGTGACTCCAGTGGCTCAATCTTAAGTATATCAAGCGACGAGAATACTTTTTGTGCGCAAAAACAAACAAAAATACCGACTTTATTCCACTATTCAATTCCTTCTCTCTGGGCCTCGTAGTGTTTTTGCGCTGCGCGTCTGTGTTGCACGTCATCACGCATCACACACATGACCTGCTTCGGCCAATTGTGAGCCTACGTGATGACGTGCAACACAGACGCGCTACGCAAAAACAGTACGAGGCCCAGGGAGAAGGAATTGAATAGTGGAATAAAGTCGGTATTTTTGTTTGTTTTTGCGCACAAAAAGTATTCTCGTCGCTTGATATACTTAAGATTGAGCCACTGGAGTCACTTGGACTATTTTAACGATGTTTTTAATAACTATTCTGGGTCGGCGAGTTTCGGTCACTCTGGAAGCCTATGGAAGAGTCAGAATTCTGTCAGATTTCATCAAAAATATCTTAATTTGTGTTCCGAAGATGAACGAAAGACTTACATGGTTGGAACAACATGAGGGTGAGTAATTACTGACAGAATTTTCATTTTTGGGTGAACTAACCCTTTAAGAGGCTAAAAGTAGGTTTAAAACTTGCCCCATTGAAGTCAACAGGGTGCAAATTTTAAAAAGAGGATAACATGGTGTAGGCAACACCGATTTTTGTCGTTGTTCTCTGTACTGACAGCACTCCAAATTTACAAAAAAATGAGCTCAATGTTAAAATTGACCGGAGTTCTCCTTTAAGAACATATACCAGGACAAAATATTTTAAAACAGCCAAACTTCATGAAGAAATTTCTTAAGAAGATTCAACTTATTTTTTCTTTGTACATTTCTCAGCTCATGAACTCATTTAAATTCAAGAGAATCCTGCAGTAGTTTCATGAACACACGTTCAACGGATCCCTTTCTTCTTTCTACAATGTATCAAAAGCCATCAGCAGGACTTTTTCTCTGTTTTAAGCTCAAATTTTCACCGCTTACTGTGTACACTTTCTGCTTTCTTGCTATAATAACAAGCTGTCTGCTGTGTTTTCATGTGGAAGTCAATGAAATTAGCCTTGAAGCCCTGATGCAAGTCATGTAAAAGAACCTTAAAAGTGCACAAATGTAGTGTATGCTGAAAATAAATAGCAAACTGTACACAGAAACTTCAGAGTGTTTAGGGCATTTTAATTTTCCCTCACTCCCCTGTAATTCACACCAGTGAGATTGGTTATGCAGTAGGAGCTGCCCTCTGTGACTCTGAAACCAAATGGATTTGAAAAGTCATAATAGTTTTTCTTTTCTTTTTTCTCATTAGATAAATATGTGCAGTTGCTTATGTGTCCAAGGCAACATCAGAGAGCATTTATGTACACAGTCCACAGAATTCTCCCAAAATCAAAACAGAAAATGTTGCAAAAGATTTTGTCTTTGACATGCTAATTAGAGTGATAACCTTGTACAAAAAAACAAAAAAAACAAAACATATATATATATATATATATATATATATATATATATATGTTATTACAATTTAATTAACTGTTTTAATATATTTTAAAATGTAATTAATTCCTTTTATGGCAAAGCTGAATTTTCAGCATCGTTCCTCCAGTCTTCAGTGTCACATGATCGTACAAAACGTACTGACTCTAAACTTTTGAACTATAGTGCATAGTTTCTGTATACTATATATAGTAAATATCTATATATTTACAGTATATATTACAATTATCAAATTATATATTGAAATAATAAAATATATTTATAAAAATTATATAGAAATAATAAGCATAGCAAAATGAAAAGCATGAAACCTGTTTCTTTGAGGAGTATTCAGGCAGCAGAACCTCGTATCTGTTGTCCAGCAGAACCCCTGTGGTGTGTGTCCATCTGTTGCATCCCACCCTCTCTGGCCTCTCTGGTCCATGCAATGCTTGCCTCTCCACCTGCACTTCATAAAAACACTCAATATGACCTCTATTGTTAAATGCATGTCAACACAGGGCTGAAGGTCAAAGTTCACCTTAGGTCAGCAACCCCTCGTCTCAGGAGACATCTGAGAGGCCCCACATGGAGTTGCCATGGAGCCAGACTGATCAGAAGTGATCAAAACAGACAGGGTGTGTTTGTGAGGGTGTATGATTAGAGTTTGGGGTCTGGATCTGAGGGTTTACACCGACCAGGATTTGGTGTCCAAAAGGGGCACCGTGAAGTCAATCGCCCCAGGGGGCGTTTCTGCTCCGGGCCTCTTAATCTATTAATGAATTCAATTACAACAGCCACAGCGTGTGGCACAAGGGGGCTGAGGGATGTCTAACTGGCCCAGATGTTCACCAAAAAGACTGAAGCATAATCAGGATTCTCTTTCCCTAACAACCAGCAGGAAACAGAGAGTCAGAGAATCACAGTGTTATTATTGATAACTAAAATTATTAAAAATGGATTTTGGTCAATGAAATAAAGCTGAAATAAAATAAAACAAAATATAAATATTAGATGACAATTTGAAATAAGTTTTTATAATTTTTTTATCTTCACTTGATAAATAACTGCCGCGATCAAAAGATCAATGAAAGAAAAGAAAATGTACAAGCATTCAATGTAACTTTAATCACCAAATAAACAAACAACAAAACGTTCGCCGTGAATTCATTTAACTTTTGGGGCCCTATCTTGCACCCAGCGCAACTGACTTTGTACACCGACGCATGTATCATTCCTATTTTGCACCCGCGCACAGCGGACTTTTCCCTCCACAGACGCACGTCGGTAAACTAGCAAATGCATTTGCGCTCCCGGGGGCAGTTCAGTGCAAAGAGGAGGCGTGTTCCGGCGCAAACGTATTTTGCAGGTTTAGAAAACAATTTCGCCACTGACCAGGAAAAACCTCGTCTAAACTCAGTGGCGCGTTGCGCATGCTATTCATGCTATTTTATGCTATTTATGCTATTTTAAGGGCGCATGCTTGGCCATAATCAATGTAGCGTGTGCACAACGCCCATACACTTTGCTTATCTCATCTACACACAGACGCAGCAGTTCTCATTTTTAGAAAACCATACATTATTACAAGGAAAAATATTAACACATGAGGGAAATCATTGTTGTGTCCATGAAGATGTGAAAAAATAGGCATAAATCTAGCTTACACATTTACCCAAATTATTATACACCTGTTTAACCGAAGCTAATTTGGGTGTGTTTCTCCATCCCCAATGTCACTTCTCTGTGTTTTACGGCCCTGACGAGAACATCGGTCTCCTCGGCTGTGAACCGCTCTTGGCGCGCGCCTGGCAAATCCGCCGTTATAATATCAATCCGCAATGGAACAAGCGTGCCTGCTCTTAAAGGGAATGTGAGATGTCGCTCTGATTGGTTTATTTCACGTTACGCCCAAACCACACCTATGAATAATGAGCCTACTTCAGACCAACCCATTTTAGATTTGCGTCGGGCGCTAGAGTCATTTATTCCGCCGGTATTAATAGCAACAGCGCCCAAGACCCTCCCACAAAGTTACTTGCGTTTCGCGCTTGATACTTGCGTTTCAGATCGTTAAAATAGGTCCCTTGGTGTGAAAGGACCTTTACATTTGTCAAAACCTTCTTTTTTTTTGTTATTAAAAAACAAACAAGCAAACCCAACCTAAGTAAGAAGTAACGCAAAAGTAATGTAACAGATTACTTTCCATAAAAAGTAACAATGCAATTAGTTACTTTTTTAGGGAGTAACGCAATATTGTAATGCATTACTTTTAAAAATAACTTTCCCCAACACTGGTAGTGACCACTTTACATAGAAAAGAGAGATGGTTGCAATGAAAACAATGATAAATAAAAAATAAAATGTGAATAAAATATTTAAAAACCTAAATTTATTGTATTTCAGCTAGTTGCCAAGAAACATTTCTAATTTTCATTTAGTTTTACTTGATGTACTAAATCAAAATGAATAAAAACTATGCAGGCATATTTAAAAAACAAAAAACTAAAATGACTAAATTACTAAAACATTATTTGAAATGAAAACAGAAAATCTAATAATAAAAACTACTTCAAAACATTTATAAAAACTATAATAGGATCTCAATGAATGATACTAAAACAGCTCTGCTATCCAGGGCATAGTGAGGTGAAGCGCTATCATGAGTGTTTTTAGCACTTGGCTAAACTAGATTGCATGTGGCTAATGACTATGATGCAAGTTTTTGCAAATAAAGTACTCCACAATAAGTAGCGCAACTGTTATTGAATCATCACCTGAATAGTAACAAGCAAAGATCACCCATTTCATCCTTTTTTCAGCTTTAGAGAACATCTTGTTATCTTAAAAAGACAAGAAAACACATGAACCCCACAGGAAGGGCAATTTTTGCACAAAATCTGCCAGCACAGATTTCATTCTCTTGAAAATTATTCTCAGACCTTAGGGTGGCGTTGAGAGAAAGGGTAATTTAAAGAGTGACAGTGCAAATGGATGAGAGCTGATCCAGGGAAAGATGGGAGGCGCCCCCACGGCCCAGGAGAGGCGCTGATTTATGAGACCTGAGGGGGGAAACAATGCTAACCTCAGCCAAACCTCCCTATTGACACCAAAACCACCCGAGCCTTCTTGAGCCCCTACCCTGAGGCCGAAAAGTGAAAAACGTCAACCCTGAGGGTTGGAGGAGCCAGCGCCGATACGGGAGAGATGTCTCTCTCACCTGGTTCTCCTCCCACATTATTCCATCTCTGTTTCCAAACACCCACACACACACACACAAGCTGGAAAGCAGTTCCAATATGCACATATGCTATTACAAACATGCTTAATATGCAGTGAATAATTATGAAACACAGTCTGATTAGTGTCTCTTTTGCCCTATAGCATTAGTCCTCTAAGGAAAGATATATGAATCCTGGCTGTTGTTTCATTGGTCCTGCGTAGGATGGAAAACAGCAAGTTCATTTCTGAAATGCACAACAACATTGCTATTTTCTCCCCGTTGATTGAGAGGTGGTGAGAAAGTGCATGTTTTTGAATATATTTTTGTGTTATGTAATCTTAAGTGCATCAATACATGACTAAAATCCAACATTCAAATCCAAGTATTCAAACCACATTTACACCTCACAACATTCAATTCTATCATAATGTTGCAACAAAAAGCACTTGAATTGTCCAGAAGTCAATACATTTCTCAGCTAAATCTAGTGTTCTTGTTATTTCGTGGCATGATTAATGCAGGCAGCCTGTTAAGCTTTAACTGTGTCCTTCTATTGTTATTCATTCATTTTATTAACACAAGTCGTGCAATATCACTGACTGCTTTGATATAAAACTAATTTCTGTGGAATAAGGAGAGGCTTTTATTCACACTCAATGATGCTGACTAATTTGGACAAGAAGAGGATGATAATTATGCTTTTTGAGTATCTGGGTTGCCCTACAGGTCAAACAAGACAAGAACAACCCAAAAACAGCTATTTCATACTCCGGCACACATGTCCATTATTTGCACACATCTTCAACAAACCGTGAAAAAGGCTCCAGCAATTTCCTGGGATGGAATGAACCATAACAAGCGGGTTATTTGTGATCATCACAACGTTTTAGGAACAACAGAAGGCAAAGCTGTAAAAATGAAGCACTTTTACTGCACGTTAGAGATGACCCTGTAAACATGCTAAATGAAAAGGCCATGGGTGATTTGTTCCTGATTAAACTCTTTGGGGACAGAGGAGAGGGTAATAAATAACTATGAAAAATAGCATGTTTAACCACATCTACAGATGAAAGGTGCACACTTATGGCTATCATTCACATTCATTTATCAGCACTTGAGCCTTTTTTACTAGTGTGTGGCAGTGTGGGAGTGTTTCATTGAGCATACTACTAGTTTGACTGCTTTTATGTGTACATGGACACAGCAAGTCTAATTACATTATAACATTAAAATAGGCATGGGTGTAATGATAGTGTGCATTCACATATACTCTCACACAAAGATTTGGTTTTCAAATCTTCTGTTTAAGACTGTCTGCACTGTCATTTTTTAAGTAATATAATCAAATCAGTTTTTTCAGACAGTGTAGTCAATATCCAGTGTACTACAGTACAGTAATGATGTAAAGATCAACACAATGTCAGCAGACTTTCTCATATACGGTAACAACTGCGAGCTGTCAGCAAGGAAATTTTGCCTCTGCTCATGTAAGTAATGGCATCTGAACTTGCTGAACTCATGAGGTGTGTGAGAATATAAGCGAAAGAGGGATTTTATGTGTTTACTGTGTCCAAAACAGCTGCTTGTTCACTCATTCACTCCATAGTGAAAGTCACTTAGTCGCCATATGAGGAAAAAGTGAGCAAAAATGTGTGTATATTTGGTCACAGACAACTTTGAATAACGTTACGCATGTGTCTCGAATAAAAATTTAAAACTGAGAATTTTTTTTTATTTTAATTGAATTTCAAGCCATACCAGATCAGGGTTTTATAATGTTGAGATAGGCCAGCATCAGATGCCTGCAAGCCAGTAAACTGTGTGTATGTGTGTTTGCACCTTTATGATTGAATGGTGATGATGTGTTATATGAGTGAAGTGACAAATCGCTCTAAAATCGACCTTGTTTCTGATTATCACACAGAGCCTCATGCAGCTGAACTCTTATTAATTACATGAATTCTCTACAAAGCTGTCTAATTCTAAATGGAGTGGGTTCACCACACTTGGGCTGTATGACATGAGATCACATGACCAGGTGTGTCATGAAATTGGCCGATTCACTACTACTACTACTACTAATAACAACAATATGTACTGTATACTTTATATAGCACTTTGCAAAGCATGAACATCTAAATAGAACAAGCAAACTAAACAATATAACAATCCACAAGAACTTTACGTCACTGTAAAAAGTGATCAGTTGACTTAACTTAAAAAAGTGAGGAAACCTGTTGCCTTAAAATTAAGTAAATAAACTTCATGCGTAATTGAAAAAATTAAGTTATGTGGAATTGTCAAGTTCACATAATGTAAATTTTTTTCAATTGCGCATGAAGTTTATTTACAGAATAATTGTAAGGCAATGGGTTTCCTCACTTTTTTTTTAAGTTAAGTCAACTGATCACTTTTTACAGTGCCCAGAGATTGATAATAATAATTGATAATAAATGGTTAAGTATGAACACACTAATGAATGTCTAATTCATGGATGTGTGTCATATGAGACTGAGTAGAACAATAGATCAACAAACAGGTACGGCATCCTATCCCTTCTTCATATCAAATAGTTTTACCATTTACTACACTAATGAATCTGAGGTCTCGCACATTTACAGAAAATATCTTAAATTATTTAACAGAGGAATACGCTTCACTGCTGTTCGAGGCTAAGCACCAGTCTGTTAATAAAGCATGTCTGTTGTCAGATGTATTTACTTTCATGTTCATTTATTTTATTGTAATGTCGTGATTCAACAATGCAGTTTAGTATCTCACTGAGCACCAAGCGTGACTGAATGTGAGTGGGTGAGACAATTAAGTCTGATTGGAAGTTCGTTGAGCATCTATGTCGTTTCAAAAGTCAGGTTAAATGAAGTGTGCAACAACTCTATAGATTGAAGCGCATGACTTCCTACGCACTCTGAGCTAGAGAAATGTGTCTGGATCTGAGCAGTGCTGTCTGTGTAAGTTTACTTTGGGTATCAGACAGTTCATTTTGTCTGACTACTCTGGTCCAAGACTAGTATGGTTAGGACACTCAAGCTCTCTGGTTGAAATCCAGTCGTTTCAAAAGGATTCCATGTGATAAGGGTTTTTTCCCCACGCAGATTTCGCTACGGTTTCAAATTGTTCACGTGAATTTGCTACAAAAAAAAAGCTGCTTGGTTTGAAATGTATGGTTTGGTTTGTTATAAAGCACTGCTCACACATAAGCCACTTTCAAATCAAACAGCTTTCTGTTAGTCAGCGCTGAATTCAAGTTACCAATTTGAAAATGAGCAAAACTGGGAACTTTTCCGTCCTAACGTGCACCTCCCAATCGCACTGATTCTTATTGGAATGAATCAATTCTGGCAGCGAAATTTCAGTATATAGTAGCGCTATAGGCTTTCTTTTATAAAAAACAAATAACTCGATGCTTGTAAAACGTGTTCTCAGTGTAGCATGTCAGGCATGTACTGTCTTGTCCCTTCATGGTTACCTTGTCTCGTTTATTATGTTTGAGGTTGTGATACACCACTGTATAATTTACAGACTACAAGTGAAGTGTCTGATGGTGAAGAGATTGCTGTAGGCTTTCATGATCAAAAGCATAATTATGTCATGATATAATAACAAGAGGAATGGGACTTTCCGAAAATGTTTTCCACACAGATGGTGCTGCTAGACACACGACATTGTTTTCATACTATAAAAAAAAGATCATTCTGTTTGGGGTCTCAGGGTCATTCCGCTAGATCTAAAAATATCCTTAAAGTGTTAGGTTGATACTTCATGGTTTGTCATATCTTATGAAAACATACACATAATTTCAATGCAACTGCAAGCTATATTTTTTTATTTACATTAGCCTACTTCTGTTTGGGGTCTCAGATATTCAAGATATAAAATATAATTCAGTTACACTTTATTTTGATGGTCCATTTTAAACATTCTACTAACTATAAGTAACTTTGCAACTACATGTCAACTTACTCTCATTAGAATATTGGTACTAGACTTTTAGGTTGGGCTTAGGTGTTAGGATTCGGGTAAGTAGAATAAGTTGACATGTAGTTGCAAAGTTACTTATAGTGGACCATCAAAATAAATTGTTACCCGTAATTATCTTATTATCATTTCTTTTATTGCATTTTATACAACGTGTTTGTGGAATGTCAATGTCATCATCTTGTCTACATTGTGGTAAAACAAAATATAAATAGTAAAATATGAATATACTTTGCAAAGGCCTATTAATAATTATTTTAAATAAAATACAAATATTTTAATAACAAATAAAAGCAGTTGAAGACAAAATAAGGTTAATTTCAAAATTACTATTATTATTTAATATGTACATATTTGGGCCCTGTGGGACACCAAACATAAAAAGAGTCAATTAAAGGAGAACATTTTTTTGTAAATTTGGAGTGCTGTCAGTACAGAGAACAACGACAAAAATCGGTGTTGCCTACACCGTGTTATCCTCTTTTTAAAATTTGCACCCTGTTGACTTCAATGGGGATCATGCGCGTGAACTCGACAATCGATTACTGTGGACTTCGACCAAAAACAGGATGTAAATACAGGTATGTGCGCTGGCTGAATTAAAGGAGAACTCCGGTCAATTTTAACATTGAGCTCATTTTTTTGTACATTTGGAGTGCTGTCAATACAGAGAACAACGACAAAAATCGGTGTTGCCTACACTGAGTTATTCTATTTTAAAAATTTGCACCCTGTTGACTTCAATGGGGCAAGTACTAAACCTGCTTTTAGCCTCTTAACATCCTTGATGTGTCATTACAAGTGCACAGAAAATGTGAGTGATTCCTTCTGAGTGAACGCGAGTGAGTCTGACTGCAGTAGATGTGCAAGATATGAATAAAAATGATGTTATTTAAGCCAGCGCAAATACCTTTGTTTACATCCTGTTTTTCGGTTGAAGTCCAAAGTAGTCGATTGCCGAGTTCACGCGCGTGATCATAGGTATTAAACCTATGCGTGTGAACTCTGCAATCGACTACTTTGGACTATAACCGAAAAACAGGATGTAAACAAAGGTATTTGCGCTGGCTTAAATAACATCATTTTTATTCATATCTTGCACATCTACTGCAGTCAGACTCACTCGCGTTCACTCAGAAGGAATCACTCACATTTTCTGTGCACTTGTAATGACACATCAAGGATGTTAAGAGGCTAAAAGCAGGTTTAGTACTTGCCCCATTGAAGTCAACAGGGTGCAAATTTTTAAAATAGAATAACTCGGTGTAGGCAACACCGATTTTTGTCGTTGTTCTCTGTATTGACAGCACTCCAAATGTACAAAAAAATGAGCTCAATGTTAAAATTGACCGGAGTTCTCCTTTAACATCACTTTTATTAATATCTTTCACATCTACTGCAGTCAGATTCACCCGCGTTCACTCTAAAGGAATCACTCACATGGCTGGGCACTTGTAATGACACATCAAGGATGCTAAGAGGCTAAAAGCAGGTTTAAAACTTGCCCCATTGAAGTCAACAGGGTGCAAATTTTAAAAAGAGGATAACACGGTGTAGGCAACACCGATTTTTGTCATTGTTCTCTGTACTGACAGCACTCCAAATTTACCAAAAAATTAGCTCAATGTTAAAATTGACCGGAGTTCTCCTTTATTTCTGAACAGAACATGTTTAACCATCATTCGATAAAAGACAAGTCAACAATACACATTATGAGAGAAACCAACCAAGATATAATTTGATGCAATAGGTGCAAAAATAGAGCTTTGCTGACAAGTCTAGTCATTCACAGTCAGCAGTAGCAATTATTTGCAGATTTTCACACTTTGCAGTCATTTTTTCTAATAAAATGATGCAACCGTGCATCACTGTGCAATGACATCGCAGCTATTGTCACGTGTTGTCCTCTGTCATTAAACTGCCCCTCACCTTTTGCTTCAAAAATGACAAAGTAATTAGGCTCTCTGGTTAAATAAAGGTTATATTAAAAACAACTAGAAGAGAATAAATGTCTGGGGTTAAGAAGTGAGCCAGAAGAATGCACAAGTGGCGGAGCAGCAGATGGCTCAGAGGGGGCTGGGCTCGGGCTCGTTGTGTTTAAATAGATCATTGAATGGGGCCCTGGTGAGTTTGTCTCTTCATGGCTACGGTGTGTTATACCTCTTAATGTGCATGTTACATTCTATTGTTCGCACCGTTGGGTTTTTGTGCATAATTAAGAGGCATGTGGGACATAGGGCTTTGAGTTTGAAGGTGCAGAGGATTGAGGTCTTCTTCAGCTAAACTGTCTCCCAGAACAGCTGAGCAATGAGGGGACTCACTTCAGTAGATATGGCGAGCTGCCCCATCACGGCAAGCACGGTAAATTTAGCAGGCAACAGCACAAGACAACTCTGCAGGGAATGAAAGTGCAGAGGATGTTCTCTACATGGTGTACTGTTACTAGACAGTGATCATTTGGAAACGTGACAGCATCTCTGTGTGTCTGCGTGGGACAACCTCTGAACGGTTACATAATTGGTGCACTGCAGGAAAAGATAGAGTTAGGTCGCATATATCTCTGGTTCAGTCTGCAATAACTCAGAGAGATGCAGAGTCTTGAAGAGCAGGACAAAATGGACAACAAATACTAGGAGACCATAATATCTTGCACAGTTTTGCTATCATAAATGGAAAACATGACAAAAATTCAGATGAACAGCAGCTATTGTTTACACATGCTTGTAACAGTTGCCCCACCCCTTCTTCTGATTGGTCCACTGTTTTGAAACTGACATGGATTAGCTACACAGTGTGTCAAAAGTTGAACGTTTGACTTTAAATGACAATATCAAACAAAAAAACTGTTTTTTTACAAATTCAAGTTATGTAAGCAATAACTTACTGATCTAAAAAACAGTTTCCCTGAAAGTTTGAGTTATTATTGAGTTATAGCGTGATTATAATAATTGATGATGAACCAAATTATTCAAAAGTAATGCTCAGACTCTTATTTTTCAATAATTCAACAGCCTGTCATCAATGATTCCTTAAATATTGTAATACATATTGCAAGTTTAGAAGTTTTGACATCTATATAAAATGCTGCAATATTTACGCATATATAAAGGCATTTATGAAGTGAATAAAATGTTATGACCATTTTAATTTGTGGAATTTATTATCAATAACTGTGTAAGATAGATTTTTTCCTTTTCCTATCCCATGATCATGGCAACATTTCAATATATCAATTCTTTACATCTATGCAACTAAATTCAGCTTTCTCTTAAAATAAAAGTAAATAAATAAACATTTTGGCACAAAAAGCAGATCCCCCCCCCCCCCCCCCCCCCCCCCTGCTTGGTTTGGCCTGGTGAACAAGATCAATGAGATCATGTTTGCTCTCACCTGAGTCCAGTGGAGTGAGAGACAGATGAGCTATCTGCCAGCGCACAGCATACAGGAGAACAGTCACATTGTATAAATCACACAGCCATCTACCCTGAACCTCCAGGACACAGCTGGCCTGTGGTACACAAGAAAATGATTATGCACAATCCACAGGCTTTGCCATAGCTCAAGGCCAAGAGCAACTCAAAACAGCCTGAGAATAGGAAGGGTGCAAACAGCATGCATTGTTGCATTTGCTCTGAAACCTAAAGGGACCGTATTAATCACTTATTCATCACAACCATCATTGTATCTTAATGAGTGTCATAAGACATTATCATCCATTATTTTCCGCTTAATGTCTACGAACAGCATCTGTGGCATGACGTTGATTACGACAGAGTAATTTCAATTCATCCCTTAACAAAGCACATATTTTTGTTAAAACGTATATTAAAGTCAACATTTTTAATTCTATCATATTTACTCAACCTATGTTCTTCCAAACATGCACAACTCTTTCTTCTGTGAAAAAGAAGATATTTTGAAGATGTTGGTAACCAAACAGTTTTGATTCCCATTGATCCCAATTTAAATTAATTAAAAACTTGTTGGTAACTTGTACTGTAAAATGTTACCTGAATTGCCTTTTGAGGTAGGACTATATTTTTAGGTAAGAACTGCATTCTATGTTAATTTTTACGAACTGAGAGACAAATCAAACTTAAGAAATGTAACCATGTAGTTAAATTAAACAAGAAATGTAACCTTTAGTAGTAGTTGTAGTTGCTTAACATGAAAAATAAACAAGAAAGGGAAAATATATATGAAGAAATTAACCCTGAATTCACAATTTAAAGCATTAGTTTACATTTACTCACCCTCATTTCGTTCCAATCCCGTATGACTTTCCTTCTTTCTTCAGTGGAACACAAAAGGAGCGGTGGTCGTTCTTTTTAAGTCAATTACAATGAATGAGGACGGTTTCAAAAATGTTCATTTTTACAAACTGAGAGACAAATCAAACTTACAAATAATTTAACCATGATATACAGAGAGGAAAATAAGTATTTAAACACCCTGCTATTTTGCAAGTTCTCCCACTTGGAAATCATGGAGGGGTCTGAAATTGTCATCGTAGGTGCATGTCCACTGTGAGAGACATAATCTAAAAAAAAAAATCCAGAAATCACAATATATGATTTTTTAACTATTTATTTGTATGATACAGCTGCAAATAAGTATTTGAACACCTGTCTATCAGCTAGAATTCTGACCCTCAAAGACCTGTTAGTCTGCCTTTAAAATGTCCACCTCCACTCCATTTATTATCCTAAATTAGATGCACCTGTTTGAGGTCGTTAGCTGCATAAAGACACCTGTCCACCCCATACAATCAGTAAGAATCCAACTACTAACATGGCCAAGACCAAAGAGCTGTCCAAAGACACTAGAGACAAAATTGTACACCTCCACAAGGCTGGAAAGGGCTACGGGGAAATTGCCAAGCAGCTTGGTGAAAAAAGGTCCACTGTTGGAGCAATCATTAGAAAATGGAAGAAGCTAAACATGACTGTCAATCTCCCTCGGACTGGGGCTCCATGCAAGATCTCACCTCGTGGGGTCTCAATGATCCTAAGAAAGGTGAGAAATCAGCCCAGAACTACACGGGAGGAGCTGGTCAATGACCTGAAAAGAGCTGGGACCACCGTTTCCAAGGTTAATGTTGGTAATACACTAAGGCGTCATGGTTTGAAATCATGCATGGCACGGAAGGTTCCCCTGCTTAAACCAGCACATGTCAAGGCCCGTCTTAAGTTTGCCAATGACCATTTGGATGATCCAGAGGAGTCATGGGAGAAAGTCATGTGGTCAGATGAGACCAAAATAGAACTTTTTGGTCATAATTCCACTAAACGTGTTTGGAGGAAGAAGAATGATGAGTACCATCCCAAGAACACCATCCCTACTGTGAAGCATGTGGTGGTAGCATCATGCTTTGGGGGTGTTTTTCTGCACATGGGACAGGGCGACTGCACTGTATTAAGGAGAGGATGACCGGGGCCATGTATTGCGAGATTTTGGGGAACAACCTCCTTCCCTCAGTTAGAGCATTGAAGATGGGTCGAGGCTGGGTCTTCCAACATGACAATGACCCGAAGCACACAGCCAGGATAACCAAGGAGTGGCTCTGTAAGAAGCATATCAAGGTTCTGGCGTGGCCTAGCCAGTCTCCAGACCTAAACCCAATAGAATAAAAATCAATATATGATTTTTAAAAAAATCATATATTGTGATTTCTGGATTTTTTTTTTTTAGATTATGTCTCTCACAGTGGACATGCACCTACGATGACAATTTCAGACCCCTCCATGATTTCTAAGTGGGAGAACTTGCAAAATAGCAGGGTGTTCAAATACTTATTTTCCTCACTGTAAGAGTGTTATAGGTGATTGCAAGGGTGGTTGATTACAGCTCAAATTCCTCCTTTAATGCAAAAATATGGGATTTTCTTTGTTGCTTTATCATCCATCAAGCACGTTGTCTAGAAAAGTAAGCAAAAAAAAGTGATGCGCATAACTCTCTGTAATAAGCTGCATTGTAACATAACTAACTTCAATTTGGGCTGGTAATTATGAAATCCAGTCCAGCGGTTCCTTGCGGTTATCTATAGAATGTTAAAATCACAGTGTTGACCTTGCTCTGAGAAGACTGTGATTAATATACCAGATCAACTGAAACCAGAGTAGGTGTACAGCCAGACAGAGTGGGAAGCAATTGGAACACAATGCTTTGAAAGAACTGAACCTGATACAGTTGAAGTATAAGAGCACCATGAGCCTTGCATCTGTGGACAAATCAAATCAGATGTGAGTGACAGGCAGCAGTACTGCAGAAACAGACTATTATAGTGTCTTGTTACCCTTCAGTCTGACCACCAGAGCGGGTTAAATGGGCTGCAGTTTCTTCATACTCTCAAAAGCAAACACATACTGTAGACTACGCTGGAATCTTAAACCTCCTTGTAGTTGTAGCCACATATACTGCTCTGCCGTGTATGAATTCGGCCATTCACACAGACAGGTTATTTTAAAGTAAATGGTTCTCTTTGGAGGCTTTCGTTCTAATGAGCTATCTGTTGATGAGCTCTGTCAGGGTATATGAGCCACAGGCAAAGCCCAACGCATTCGTCTGACCTCAGACTCGTAAAATCTATATCATTAGCCATTACAGTGCTCGCAAATGAAAATGGGATTTGTATGTTCCAGCTTTTGTGGTTCTTGAATGCTCAGATCATAGTCGCACAAAGACTGCTCTATTCTTATAATGAAATTCAGGAAACACTGATGAATCGCAGTTCTAAACCACCTTGACCATGACTCCTGAACAAATCTGATTTGAGACATTTGTGATTGTATCACAGACGTGTAGCTTTTGGGAAGGAGAGTTTAGGCTGTTATTCTATAAGATTGGTTTGGTTGCCCAAACTAGAGTGTGTGTGTGTTGATAAAAAGCTAATAATCAATCAATCAATCAATAAAATTTTTTTTTTAAAAAATGTTAAAATAAAAAATCTAAATAAAACACTTAATAAAAGTTTCAATTTTTGTTTACCTGCATGTCATGTGACCAATAACCAACATTAGATAACTGTAAACATGCAAATATGTAAATTATTGATATATTAACTTAAACTCCTGGGGGGTACTTCAAGTAAATATTTTATGTCAAAGGGGTTTGGGTGAGAAAAGCACGTAGGAATCTCTGCTGTAAGAGGCTGTACAGTAGTTGCTTGACATGAAAAATAAACAAGAAAGGGAAAATATATATGAAGAAATTAACCCTGAATTCACAATTTAAAGCATTAGTTTACACAAAAGTCATCATTTACTCACCCTCATGTTGTTCCAATCCCGTATGACTTTCCTTCTTTCTTCAATGGAACACAAAGGGAGAATTCTTGAAGAATGCAGTGGTCGTTCTTTTTCAGTCAATTACAATGAATGAGGACGGTTAAAACTTCAAAAATAATGCAAAAAGCATCATAAAATCATCATAAAACATCCTGAACAAACGCAAATTTATTCACATACATTATATTGTTCTAGTCACTAGTTTCCAATCACAGATCTGTACTCTGAAATCTACATCTTACAATAGTGTTCAATGAAAACAGATAAAAAATACACTGCAGTATATTACACATTAATATTTATCATAACCCAACACAGAAGAACATTTACTTTTCATGGAATTAGGAAATAAATCATTTACACATTTACATATATACAGACATTTGTAGCATTAAATAGCTTAAAAATAAAAAGTTACACACAGTGACATATATTTACAGCTTCTTACTATATACTATGTACAATAAATGTGGTACAAGTGTAAGACAAATCGCTAGTGCATTGTCCCACAATGCATCCAACATTATTAGCAAGCTGAGCAGACATCAGTATCTTCACATGTTCAAATCCTACTGCACCTGTGAAACATCTTCTCTGAGATCCTCAGCAAACTCCTTCAGTGCTTCCTGTTTCTTAGTGAAACATTGGCTAAAATGGTGCTAAATAAGTGCTGACATGATTTTATGCACTGATTGTTCTTCAGTCTAAAGCTGCCAGCCACCTTCTTCCGTAGTAGCTCACTCATCACACAGATGCTGCAGTTTAACCAGTCATATGTAATGCACTGAGCGAGAGTGACCTTTCGTAAATGTGCAGCATATTATAGGCGTCTCAAATGTGCCTTAAATGCTCTTCTCCTCACTGTACAGGGTAATGGAAGGACAAGTTTGGTGGGCAGACAAGTTCAGTCTAAAAAACCTCCTCTTCTTCAGCTTCACATCCGTAATCTGTAAAGACAAAGGTTTGAATGAATTCTGTGGTTTCGGTATAAATGGTGAAAAAGTCAAAATGGTAAAGATTAGATTAGATGGTAGACTGCTACCAGGACACCTCTGTGATAAGCAAGTATTTGTAGATGTATGACTTGCAGAGGAGACGGGTTCGGAGCAGTTTATCAAGATGATAAACACTTTAAATGCAGTCTGCCACAAATGCTAGAGAGTTACAGCCCACTTAGCATTACACAATTTGTCAAGATGAAGAGCCAGACCTTGGAACTAATCTGGGAAACCCTTGATCACTGAACCCTCGAGCCATGACTTCATTATCCTTGTCAGTGACAAGGCTACAATCCGCTGTGACATACTGACCATTTCCACCTATCAGCTCCATGGCACTAACGCAAGACTCTTCCGCCTCTTCCTCATTTTCCTCTTCCTCCTCTGCGGGTTCCTCATATGCTACAGGCCCAATTTCCAACATGGGGGGAGGGGTGGGGGCCGGAGGGGGCTCTGTGGCTGCAGGAGGCAACATCGTGGTGATGTTGGTAGTGACCTGAAATAAATAATAAAGCAATGTTTTAGAACAACAAACATAAATTGCCAGATTAACTATATTTGTTTATAAATTCACAATGCTCCCCAAACTCTGCCAGGCTTAAATCATAATATCAATACTTTTTGCTTGGTACCATGGTACAGTGGCAACTAAATATGCATCTAAAACGTTAAAATGTGGTGCTTATGTGGGTAATGCCAGTTTGAATTTGATCTGCAAAATTTCCTGATCCCATTCCTTCTCTCTTTTCTAATAATCTCCATTATTTTCAGTTCTGAAGTGCAGTGGCTAAGATATGTACATATCACACGTACATGTACATCTAACATACTAAATCGTGGTGCTAAATATATCCATCTGATATGTTCAATCTTGGTGCTCATGTGGGAAATGCAGGTTTAATTCTGGCCTGCAACAGGTCCTGATCCCATTCCCCCTCTTTCTCATGAATAATTTCCATAATAATGTTTAATACTGATTCTAAGTCAGCACCATAGTGTGGTGGCTAGCATATGTGCATGTGACACTTTCAATCACGGTGCTCATGAAGGAAATACAGATTTGAATCTGGCCTGCAATGTTTGCTGATTCCATTCTCCCTTCTCTCCCCATAATAATTTACTATCATTCTCCACTGTCTTTCCAATTAAGTAAAAAAAAAAAAAAAAAAAAACTAAAAATAGTGATTATTCACATCACAGTCGAGCAAAAACAGAGATTAAATCCCCCCCCCCCCCCCCCTCCCAAAAAAAAAAGATTCAGGGCTACATCTCCCAGCAGGCATCTGTATAAGGAAGTACAGCTCAGGGGAAGCAGAGGCCTAAATCAATTATCATGTTGTGAAAAACGGAGGAAGAGCATGAAAGTCTCAGTGGTAATTATAGCACAGACTTGCCGCTGTACCGTGAGGCCGCTCTTCAGGCGGTGCCAGTAAAGGGGAAACAGCAGCAGCGGGGATCTTGTAATAGGGACTGCCAAGCTTGGCAAACGCCTAAAAGACGCCCTGCAGCTCACCTGTAGGTTACACCCTGAGTGAGTAACCCAGGCTGGGATCACAGAGACATGCAGAGGCCTGATGGCTGGAGAATCTGGGCTGGGGCATTAATGATCTCATTAGGAACAAGACAATTTAGAAAACTTGAGATAATATTCCAGTACTTTTCTGTGTAGTACTTATATTTCATTCTATGGTTCCTTGCCACATCTGAACTAAAACCCCTTGTGTATGAAACAGTGCTCTGCTTGTTCTTGTTTTGAGGGGGAAAAGGGGAGAACTGCTAATGTTTCTGAATAATGTTCCATAATTCTGAATCTCGCAGATAAAGGCACAATACATTATATAACACTGATCTTTTTTCAGAAGATCTCTGTAGCAACCTGGATGGGACATCGGGAAGCTTCAGTGCGTGAGCAAAGTTGACCCCTGCAGTCATTTTGTACTTGATTTTTGCCACAGCAAATTTGTCTGTTTGTGCATGCACTTTCATATGTTTGACTTCAGACCAAATTGCTGCTTATTCAAGCTTGACCATTTTGAAGAGAGACAATAAGACCTAGAAATTTTGTGGCTTGAACATTACCACATATATTGACTTTCAATTAAATGTATATGCCATATTTACCCCATATTGTGAAATATGCTGGTTCGCTATTTTACTGCAGTGACATTTAGCTATGATGGATTTGATTATCGTGATGGATTTACCTCTGAAGTCAAGTAGGGTTAGTCAAGCAAATTTGATTTGACCTCTATCAAGCTGAAAGCTGAAATATTGCTCATTGGGTCAACAAGACAACAGACCGCAAACAGTTCTGCACTGAGATGCCATTCAGTAATCACATTAGAGCCTTGGGTTAGAAATGAGGTGCATAGTTCAAAAAGAGAAGAGCAAATTCTTGCCATATTTAGTTTTTAATGTCCAACCAAATGTGTTAAAAAATAATAACTATGGTTTGTGCTGACATGTGTTTTATGTTAAAACTATACTAACACTTACATTTACTAAATGTCTTTTTGCATATTTCTAGGTCTATAAATATTTGAAGAAGGTTTTTTTTTTTTTTTTTTTCATAATGTGGGACTACTACACTGTAAAAAAATAATTTCCATGATTTTAACAGCTTAGATAATTAATGTGATTCCGATAACATATTTTGAGTTTCTATTTATTAAACCAATCTCATTGATTGTATTACATTTTTCATTTCAATGAACTAAAAAATTTAAGGCAACCAGGTAACTTACTTTTTTCAAGTTAAACCAACAATTTTTTTTACAGCGTACTCTGTCTAATGGAAAATAATCTTTGAATGGAAAATCAAACATATTATTAACATTAACAGTAAGGGCCCTCATTTAACCTACCGGTGAGGCTGTTGTCCTCTTCTTCTTGGGAGCGGATGATATTAAAGGGCGGAGCCTAAAGAAACAAGGTAGAAAGGTAAAGTAATTATTTAGTGATTTTTCAGTGGCCTCACCCTTCTTCACAGCAGCTCATGCATTGATTGAAGAGCTCAAGAGCCCGTAACAAGCCTAATTTTCCTTCTAAAAATATGAAAATATGAAGCATACTTCCTGCCCCCTCCTTCACTCCCACCCCACAACAGATTACAGAGGCATATCTAAAGCAATAGATTCACACAGAGACCTGCACTACTGGGGCTAAAGAAGCCCTGTGGCGCTGATGAAATGCTTAGCTTACACTTCCTGGCGACTGGATTTAAACATCAAACACCAGCACTATTTAGGGCTAATATTAAAGAGACCAGTATAAAACATTAATTAGTTTGATGGGGGAAGGGAGAGGGGAAAAGGGAACGTTCTGAAATGAGAATGACCTTGATCTGGCTTTATGTTAGTCCAGTGTGCACCGTGAAGACAGACTGCTATTTATGTCATAATTATGATAAGCTGGTTCCGAGCTAAAGTGGAACAACGGCAGTTACATGTTTTGCCTGTGCATTTCTATATACAAGGCAGAAGAAGAATATATAGGCAAGCTATTTATGTACAAAATAAATAGGAGTACTGTGTATGCTATACTCAAGAACTTAAGACATGTCTTCACCTGCTTTTTTAAAAATGCGAATGTTTGGAGCTTGTCTCATTTCAAAGCTCCATCTGATCTCATAAGGTTTACGTTAGAGTGTGTCAAAAAATCAAGGCTTCGTGTGTAAGGTGTCTTTGAATGCCCAAAGACTCCCCTAATGTGTTAGAATGGCTGAGCATAAAAAAAGCATTATAAGTAGGCAGGAATTTGCACAATGCTATTTAAAACAGCACTGATTGTGAATAGAAAGTTGCCTTCAAAAGATTTTACAGCAAATTCCACAGAAAATGCAAGCCAAATAATCCTAACATTTTGGAAAGCTTTACCAAAACAGACATGAAGGGTGTACATTGTTCACTCTGTTACACTGATGTATTAATTTATGATATACTTGCAATAGTACTGAAAGTACTGCTTATGCAAATGCAGCTTCACATAGTCTCAATATTGTCTGAATATACAGAACAACCCACACAAGTACACTCACACAGGCATATAAACACTCAGTGAAGTGCAGAAAAGCTGGGCAGCGACTGTGCCTCCCTGGTGAGATCTCCCAGAGGACTTTGTGAGAGCACTTTCTTGGCCGATAAGGGAAAGTGCTGCTAATTAATCTGCTTAAGGAAGAGAGGAGGAGAAAAAGAGTGAGCGAGAGAGAAAGTACACGCTAAGAACGGGGCTTCCTTTGTCGTAACTCATTAGGAGTGGCGGCCTACATCAGCCATCTGCAGCATGCTGGTCGAGTCGAGTCTGTTCTGGACAGATCTGCTCTATGCACCAGTGTCCTGGCCCTGGCACACATCCTCAACATAACTCCAGTATTAGGATTATCCAACACATATTACTGGAAAACACAATCACCCCCAAGCGGCCTCGCAGAGTGAATAGTCTTGGGTAGAGGCGCAGATCTACAACCCAAGTGTGACTAATACACTTACAAATCTTCAGCCATGGAAGTGAAATGGCCTCCAGCTGAATCTAGAGCACATATTGTGTATCGGATGCCTCTGCTTGCGGGGACTGAGAAACGTGGATAATCTTACAATACCGAATGCACGAGCTCAACTGAAAGGGGTGAGGATGCTGCTAAAAATGAACTAGAAAGAAGATCTGAGCAGAAAGTTCAAGCGATTGTTTTGTCTTCTTCAAGGGCATGTCAAGGGGGAACAATGGCAGATCTTTTTAAAACAAGAAAGATTTATTTGAGAACCAAATTATGTAAAACACCCCAGAGAACATATTTTGAAATACGCAAGTTTATTTTTCGTACCCCTACTGGCAAATAGTTTTTTTCTTTTTCTTGTTTTAAACAAAAACTTTATAAAACTGTGTTAAATTAAACTGTTATTAAACTGTGTTAATAAAACTGTTTAAGGAAAATAAACTTAATTCAAAATATATTCTCTGAAAACAAGTCTTCATTTCTTCACTTTTCTAAATGTATCCTACACTGCTCATAATAAACTTGATAACCCAATACAATAAGGTTGTTCCAAACAGTAGGCACCAATATTTACTCTATTTCAGTGGTTTTCAACCCTTTTGACTAAAAATCTCCTGTTGATTTTCCAGTGATAAACAAATTATATTTCCACACAGTCAACTGAACAATATTCGTAATGTACAGTTACTGTATGTGGCCACTGAGATTTCACAGTGGGAGGGGATACTTTATTACAATATTGTAGAAGAAAAAAAATATCTATTGTGGTCATGGCTATTTAGAACAAAAACATGTGTATCACATTTACCTTTGTACGCGAAATTCTGAGAGCAAAACGCAGTCATCTCAATAGAAATTTGTACATCTGTAGTTTTCAACAGTATTCTCATTGCAATTAGTAACTATTTTAAATTTTGGTGATTTTTGGTGGCTAATTCACATGAATTTAAACAACGTTATTTGTATGTTTTTGTGCGATCTGCTTATGCCCCAGTGACGGGTATGTTGTGGGGAGCTTCATGCTTACTTTTTTCTGATAATCATATGTTTTTATTTGATTCACATTGTACAAATTCATACGCCACTTCGTAACAGTTATGTTTTCCTGTGAGATCAGGTAGATAATTTTGCATGAGGGACATGGGCAAAAAGTTCCACCCCGTGGACTTCGCATTGGATTTAATTTTGTTGAACTGAACCAATATAAAACTGCTTGGTTTGAAAGGTTTGAAAGCTGCTTGGTTTAGAAGTGGTACTTCCTGCATAACTACAACCCTGTCTGTGAAATTTCACAGAAGTTTAGCTAATGTCAAGTTAAATAGATTAGAACAGAGTGTTTGAGAGTAGCAGCCTATGAAGACAGCAGACAGCAAGGCTGCTCATCAGGGTTTGGATCAGCGCCATCAGCTCACAATCTAATGCACATGTCAGAGGTTTCCGCTCTAACACAGACGCACTTACACCGGCTCCTGAGTACAGTGAATACTGACCCTCCCACGGCCTTCTCTATAAATCACTGATGCAATTTATGGCAGACCGTCTGCTCATCTCTAAACACATTACAATCAGACGACTCGGCACACGGGCGGCACTAAGGCCCTTTAACCAGGCAGAATTAACCACCAAAACTCCTGTGTCAGATTGACAAAACCCTGTAAACACATCCAATTATACTTCAAGAGCTCTTTATGCATTTAATAGCAGGCATCTGCTGCCCAGAGATGTCAGATCAGTGAGCGTCAGAGAGAGAGATAGAGAGAAAGAAAATGAGAGAAATAGAACAGGAGAACAGGATCATTCAGATATGTGTATCCCGAGGACAATCTCTAAATGTGACTGTTGAACCCTGACCTTCTCCATCTCTGTTTCCACAGCACTGCCCCTTCATGCCCGGCAGGGGCCGACCACATCACAACACGATCCTCCACAACCCCCCTGGGTAGCACATTCACATACTACACACACAACTGCGAGTGACACTGAGCTGAACGGCCCCTGGCATGTGACCTGGACCACTGAGCTGAACGGCCCCTGGCATGTGACCTGGACCACTGAGAACCGTGAGGGTCCTGTATGTGTTTGGAGGTTAGATGTCAAGATGAGTACTGTATAAACAAACATTCAGTATTGTGTGTGCATGCTCTGAAATGTGAAGGGTAAGTGAACGATGATGTCAGTAGGTGTGTGTTTGGTCTGTGAGGTAAGTGTGAATTTCAGTGGAGTGTGATGCACTGGAGTGAGGTCACATTAAGGCCACATATCAAATATGTATGATGTGAGATTATGAACAAGGTTGTTTGAATTAACAGTATTCATTTGTCCTAAATTCCTGTTTTTGTATGCTGTGTCTCACTAGTTCCATATGAGTTAGTGTATCACGCATACACATTTGGGTACAGACAAGGGACTTGATTCTCTGAACATTGAGACACCGATGAACTAAAACTAAAACATCAATGTACAAACGTTCAAAAGTTTGAGATGCATCTGGGATCATTTGTTATCTTTATCAAGCAGCTTCAATCTCCATTTCTGTTGGGCTGAGACTGGAGAAAACTTGATGACAAGTGAGCATATGCATTTTAAGAATTTTTAATGAGCGAACATACCGACTGCTCTACATCAACTGTCTTTTGAGTCAGACTGTGAGATATATATCTTGGCTAAGACTTTTGTCACAAATGACAGCACTGACTGGCATTTTAAGTCCCCAGAGTCTGTGTTCATTCTGACATCCTCATTTACGTACAAAATGTAAAATACAAGCCTGACAAGCCAGACCCACATCAAGATATTGGGTCTGGGAACACACCATTGGCAGGGCTCAATCCGAAAGGCGGGATAAACGGTTGTCGTTCAAATTCCCTCTGCACGCAATAGGATAGTGCTACAACCAACCAGAGTGTTTTCCCACCAGCGGAGCTAGTTGATAGATTAAACTTTTGCCATATCCGGTCGCCAAAACTCCGAACACATCTTCCTTTTTTTAAGAATGACTTCAGTGCCGTTCTTTGTTCTTTTCTCAAAGAAAAGCTTAACTCCAAGTCTTCCAGAGTCGCGGCCAAAGCAGATTCGAAAGCCCGCTGTTCGCCAGCAGTAGCAGCCATCTTCTTTATTTTCAAGTAGCAGGGAATTCACGCAGAACCGTCACAACTCTGCCGTCATTATGTTAAGCCCGCCCACCGACTCTATACACGATGTGATTGGCCTGTTTAGAGTTTGGTTTTTCCTGCTCGCAAGCCAACGGAGTGTTGCTAGACGACACTGGCTGCAAAATAAAATTTGCTGCCGCTAGGGTGCGTCTAGATTTCTAGGCTAGTGACATACTGCAATGCTGTTAGAACTTCATCTGAGACTAAGATATTGTAAAGGCAACAGATCCAAAGCCGCCAACTTTGCCCTCCGACAAAATTTTTTTTTTTATGATCCTTGAAATGTCTCTTGGTTTAAAACAGGGTTCACCAATCTCGGTCCTGGAGGGCCGCTGTCCTGCAGAGTTTAGCTCCAACCAGCTCCAACACACCTGTTTGAAAGTTTCTAGTATGCCTAGTGAGACCTTGATTAGCTGGTTCAGGTGTGTTTAATTGGGGTTGGAGCTAAACTCTGCAGGACAGCGGCCCTCCAGGACCGAGATTGGTGAACCCTGGTTTAAAACAATCTCACTGATCTTTCAGTGAAACCTAAAGGGTTGAATCAGAGTTAAATATGACAGAGTACAAGGTTCAATTTAATATTGAATAATGAACTTAATTAAATTGAAAATAGTCTGTCAGCTTAGCAAAGCCATAGAGGCAAAACACAGTATCTTCACATATCCTTTATAGAGGAGGTCCGAGGCACATTCACACACTGCAACATCAGGTAGCATCTGTGCATTGCTTCCCCCTCACAGGATTTTCACAGGTGCCTGGCACCAGGCGAAAGTGTGAAGTCAAAATGGGTACATCTGCAGAACAGAACTGTGGCATCTTTACTGAAAATAAATCACTAGAACCAGATGGCTGACCTGCATTATTGAACAGGGTGCTACATTTTGGGTGTCCCTCTTGTGACCTCTCAGGAGGTAAAAACGGGCCAATCCACAGGTCAGACGGGGTGCCCTCAGGGCTGAGTGGGTGAAGCTGGTGAGGACACCCAGCCCTTATGCCAGGCTTCATACACCCCCCGGCAGTCTGCACCCGCCCTGGGCCAGATGGTGAATGAGCTGGCTAATGGAGCGAATTCATGCAAGACAAATTTGCCCACTTAACAATCAATCCCAACACTGCTCTGTCATCAATAATTTCCTAGGATCTCCCAGGACTCTTTCAAAGGCAGACTGAATCACTGCTGTAAACACCATCAGGTCTATGAGAGAGATAAAGCTTTGAATAAACTGCCAATCAAACAAAGGCAAATACAATTGTTCGATAAAAGATTAAACATGTCTAAAGCATGTTTTCAGAAATACATAACATAATGAACCAGGTTGGATTGTTAGATTTATTTATTAGATTATTACTGAAACATCATTTTTAATATACATTTTTTTAAATATTATAATTATATAAAAACTAGTAATATATGTAATAATCTAGAGTATAAATAGTTTAGATTATAACTATAATAATCATTATTATCATAAATATACAATATAAAAATGATAATCAATACAATACAATACAAAAAAGAATCTAAATTGTGATTGGGTTAGCCGCAATCAAATTTGGAGCTATAACTGTACACACATTTTATATTAATATTTTTATTGGAATAATAAATAGCCTACAGTAAAGTTAATGATCTATTTTATTTGTGGAAGATTGTTTATTATGATTCTTAATAAAATCAATATGATTATTATTAATAAAACAAATTTAACTATTTACGGAGCATTAGTGTCTATAATCATGCCACAGAACATGCCTTACTCAAGCTAAAATTACTGCAATGCACAGCCTCTCATGGCTTACTGCTTTAGTAACATAGGATAAAAGCTTTGTTATTTGTCTAAATTTAAACAGTTGTTTCCTCATCCTCCAGCTGCAGATTAAACATATATGTAATTTTAGAAACAAAGTATGCATGAGTATTTGAGTACCAAAGCTAACAATCTATTCACATTTGGGTTATATACAGTATAACACGCTGAAGGCTGTAGGGCGGAAATCAAACACTTCCACTATTACTGATGTGTTCTTATGGGCTTTGTAGCTAGGCAACACATTTAAACGGCTCTTAGTGTGATCTCATTTAAAAAAAAACAAAAAAAAAACCTGGCCTAGTCTCAGCCATTTCAGAGGGAGCACTTTTGCTCCGCTGGGCCCATATGCCAGTCTGTCAATAATGCATGTCGATGAAATCTGACAGGGGAGGGAAGTAATATTTCTGTTGAGCCAATATCATACAGCAGCTGGCTTTGTGTAAATAAATCTAAGGGGGGAGAGGGGTGTAATGGGTGGAAGCTCTCCACCAGCTTTGGGTGCCACTATGCAGCTGTAATCCCCACTCTCCAGCTGGGGGTATCAGCGGTTAAGTTGTAAGGATAGTCGGAGAGCAGATTTTGGGGCAGGTCTAAAAACACAAAATGCTAATATTCATAAATAATTAAAAATTAATTAGCTAAAATATATAGATTTATTAATGCTCCTGAAAATGGAATGGGACTAAAATACAAATGCAGCAAAAAAAGATTCATAAAAAAAGGCTATAATGAACCAATTCTTTTTAATGAGTTGATCTAAAACTGCAGTCACATTAGCAAAATTTCAGCGTGATTAAAAGGTCCATTGTCTATTGTCAATAGCACAGTAATGTATGAAGCACAGCTCACACAAAAGTCACTTTCAAACCAAACAGCTTTCTGTTGGTCATTGCGACAAATTTACATAACCAACTTAAAAAAAAAAAAAAAAGAATCTGCATGGGGAACTTATTCGCCCTCACGCAAAACTCCCAAATCTGTGGTAAATGTGACAGGCTAATGCCTAAATCAGACTCACTCAGGTAGAATGAAAAAAGCTATACACTAACTAAAGCAAATCTCTATAAGGTGATTCTGTAATTTGTCAACTAAGAATCATTTGGCTCCTAAATGTTTCATGAGAGGCAATTACCCCCTTGTCATTAAACAAAACACCATATTATATATTTATTCAAAACTAAATCTTAAGCTTAAAAAAAAAGCTTCTAGCTGAAACACAAGAAAAAAAAAAAAAAAAAAAAAATCAGGCAATGGGTTTCAAACCAGTGCCTAAACTACTGTACAGCTCCAATGACCTATAATAGTCAAACCCACTATTACTTCAGTGACCCTCATTCCTCATGAAAGTGGTTGCACAGCTAGAAAAATATCCAATAATAACCATCAAATATCACTGGACTCAGTGGGGAGTTTACGCAGAGTCTGAGGGATGAACCGAGAAAGGGGGGTAAAAGCAGCAACACATCCCAAAAAAGCTTCCCTAACAAATACTCACAGAGCATCCTTTTCCTGAAGGACAAAGCTATTACACATTCAGCTCCTTCTTTCAGATCTAGCATGATGGAGGAGATACAGAAGGAAGACATGCAATCTGACCCTGGAGGAGGCAACAATTAGGGCCCAGTTGTTTCCACACCTCGTAGTGTCAAGGCATCTTATCACACTTCCTGCAGGCCACTGAGGAAGGCCCCCAGCGGTCTGACCTGGGGAAAAGGCTTCGAGAGAAAGAGAGATTCATAGAGGAGAAGAAAGGTGTGATTATGCTCTTTGTATCTCACCCTCCAGCGGTCCAGTACAACAGAGGGAAGGTGGGATTTGTCCCTGATTTCACTATTGTGACTTTGATCAGTATTTCACCAATACAGCCACATCATATTACAAATCTTATTGTAATTTGAATCAAATAAAAGTAGCCTTTGTGAGCATTTCTTTTAAAAACTTTTGAACGGTAGTGTGTGCATATATATGTGTGTGCAATATATATATATATATATATTAGTGCTGTAAATTGATTAAAAACTTAGCTAATTGCACATTTTTCTGTAATTAATCGGGATTAATTGCACCTAACAATAAAGTTTTTAATATATTTGTATATTGTAATACTTTCACATTGAATCTCCCAAATAATGTAGAAACAACATAAAGACAGTATATTTTAACAACTGTTAATGGCATCTTTCTACGAAGCACTATGAATGACTAATATCAGTACTGATGCTGATGTCTCTACTACAAGGATTATGCTAAAAAAATCTAACAACTTTTAATTTAAGTGAATCAAAAAAAAAAAAATTCACAGAAACCCATTGTAATAAATGTCACATTTAGATTTGCCTGTCACGTTTTGAGTTTGTTTGTTTACGTTATGTTTACATACTGTATGAATTTAAGCCTTCTGAGTCTGTCCCTTGTATTGGGTTGTTGTTTGAAGTCAGTGTGTTGTGTTTGTGGCTGTTTCCTCTGAGTTATTCTCCTGGTTATTATTTTGATTCTTGGATTAGAGATTTATTTTGAGTATCTCCATCGTAGTACGGTTCATTACAGCCACCGACCATAACAGTGCCTTTGATATCAGGGCTCAACAATAAGTTTTTTTTTCCATTGGCCCAGTCAGACTGTTTGATTTCTACCCGCCTTGCTAAAATTCACAAAGTGAGTGATTTTCTCTCTTTTGTTCTTTGATTAACATTAATGACACAGACAGCAGCAGGTTTATTAGGCCGCTGTCACTTTAAGACCTGACGCACTGACACGCATCCTATTTTCTTACAACTCTTTACGTTTATTTAACACTTTTTAATTAATTTAAGACTCTGCTTACGAGGATACTCACCAGTTCAAGCGTGAAAGAGTACTAAGTGCGGCTCTGGCTTATCTGAAGCGGCATTCTGTGCGTGTGTTTCAGGTATATGTTCACAGAGAGCTGCTTCAGAGACAGCACGCCAGTACAGATTTTAATTTTTTTTTGCAGCTTATCATGCTTGAATGGTTTAATAGCACTTGAATGAATGGTAGCGTCATCATATAATGTAACGCTAGCCAAAGGATGCCAGGAAAAACAGATGCTGCGTTGATTGCGTTAAATATTTTGAATTGCACGCGTTAACACGTTAATTTTGACAGTCCTAATATATGCATACATACATACATACACACACATATATATATATACATATATATATATATATATAAATACAATACACTAAAACTATACTGTCTCAAACACTTATTCAGTCACCAATCATGGCGTTCTTGATCATTCCCTACCACCAAACAAAACAGTGTGTGGGAGTGAGAACGCCTTGAACTGATCACACATGAAGAATTTGACATGCCGCAAAGCCTCCATGAGGCAAGTAGCAATTTTCTTTCATCATAGGGACTGCTGCTTAGGAACAGCTTTTGTCCAAAACCTGTAGCGCTTTGTGTACAACAAAGCGATCAAAACCTTGCAGTGGCAAGGAAAGTGCACAGGAGGATCTATCACCTGCAATCATAATAACATCTGTACATGCATTCCTGCTCCATGCCACCAGAAGAGAGAAAAAGTTTCCATTGCGGATTCAAGTCAGTCAGGGAAGATGAGTGGGAGAAGACTCCTGCTGATACAGCTTGAGAAGTGTGCTGTGACTGAGTCAACCTCCCTCTGTGACTCTAGTGCAGATGGAAAAGAAGGGTAAGAGAGCTCGCAAAGCCTTCAAGATGGCCTCTCAGTATCACCTACAGAACCCTGGCCTTGTAACATCTGCTGAGGTGAGACTCGGTGGATAGGCCTATAGAGCACAACAGCCAAGTTTTGGAAGAAAAATCTCATTAATTTTCTCCATATTTTAACAGTAACCCTTCAAAACATGAGATCCGAGTTTAGTAAGTGATGATACGCTATAATTCAACAGTTTGGGGTAAGATTTTTCTCTAAAGAAATTAATACTTTTATTTAACAAGGATGAATTAAATTGATCAAAAGTGACAGTACATTTAGAATGTCACAAAACATTTTAATTTCAAATAAATGCTGTTCATGAGGATGCATCAAAGAATCCTGAAAAACTGTGTCCACAACTGTTTTCAACTGTTTCTTGAGCACTAAATCAGCATATTAGAATGATTTCTGAAGGATCATGTGACACTGAAGACTGGGGTAATGATGCAGAAAATTCAGCTTTGCCATCACAGGAATAAATTACATTTTTTAAATACATTAAAATAGAGAACCGTTATTTTAAATTGTAATAACATTTCACAATACTGTTTTAACTGTATTTTGATCAAATAAATGCAGCTTTGGTGAGTATAATAGACTTCTTTCAAAAACATTTAAAAAATCTTATCAACCCCAAACGTTTCAACAGTAGTGTACTCCTGTAGACGTCAATAGTCTGTGAGAATTCAAAATAAATTTTTCAAAAACTTTGGACAATATTTTAAATTCTCTGTGAAGAAATACACTATCCACAATCCTGAAATGGCAGCGCCTTGAATCCACCAATCAGAGAAGTCGGTGTTGCCAAAGAAATGAAAGCCAGACCCATAGTTGCAAATGACAACTAAATCAGTCCAACAAACAACTTAAATATTTATATATACCTGACTATTTATACTATTTATTTCTACTTCAAATATATTTAATTTTATATTTTCTTATAAAAAATACCAAATCAATAGTATTGCATCATTCACAATGCTTCATGGGCAGTAGTTCTTTGACACATTAAAGATATTAATTAAACAGTCTTGTGCATTTGAGCTTTCTCTGATTTTCAAAAAAAAATTGCTTCAGAGCTGGGCAGTTTTGTTTTTATTTATTTTTTTGTTGAAATCCCTATGAAGTAAAATACTTATAGACCCAAGAATGCTAAAAAACGTGTGGTGTCATTGGTGTCTGTGGATTTCCGTCCATCATTATTGTGATTTCATTATAGCCACTCTAAAATCCAGAGTTATTTCTAATGACCTCACAAGATTAAATGAAACAATCCAGCTGCTTTGTCTCGACCAAACATGATTCCCATCAGCAGGATGTGGCTCCCTTACTCCCACCACCAGACATCCTCTGGACTAACAGATCTCAATAGAGCCCATCATGCTGAGAGACCCAGCCTAAAACCTTTTCACTGAGCTTAGAGGTCAAGAACCAGGCACAAGATGACCCTAAGAGGTCCTTCCTAACGTCTTATCTCACTTAGGCCTACAGTACAACCATTTACTACAAGAGATTTTCTGTGACAAAAGTCTTTAGAGAACAACTTTGCTATACCGCTAGACGGTTCCATGCTGTCCTGGGTCAATGTGACCACATTATAAACAAACAAAATGACTCATTCTGCTGATCTAGTTGCTAGGAGGTGGTGAATGGTTTTTGGCGACAAGGAGCTCCATTGAGACGGACCGAATGACACACTCCACAGTCGGTTGCCTTGGTTTCCTGCCCTGTAGAACGCAAGATGACGGGTTCAAACAGTATGGACATTGAGAGCCCACTGTAATAATGAGCGAAAAGCCATACTGCTGGAAGTGGACTAACGTTAGGGTGGAAACAATGACATTTTAGTGTGGGAAACTGAGCCGGGTCAAACAGAAAGGAGGATCTGCGAAACACATCAGGGCACACAGGCTCACTGGCTATTTCCGGATGCGCCTGGCAAAATAAATGAGAGGTGCTGTGAACTTTACTCAGTGTAGGCCTGGTGGAAAGCACATCTCAGGAACAACTCTAACTCATTCTGACCTTAACCTAACATTTACAAATCAATCTCCACTCACATTGTCATGGAGCTAAAAAAACAGACTGGATCTGGTACAGAGCAGAAATACATATACTTCTTCACTCCCAAGTCCCAAAGGTCGATGCTGCTCCTCAAATCGTCAGTCTGATTTCAAAGCGGTAGCTGTTACTGTAAAACGAGGATCAGAAACAGGATCAGGCAGCACACTGGAGCTGGGAGGCGAAGCGTTCTGTCGTGCTGTCACTTTTTCTGAGGTATGCCGAGAAAAGAGGCATAGACAGGTCATCCCCGCACATTGAGATCAGATTTACACTTCAAAAAGCAAATCCCGGCAGTTTTAAGAACGGTAAGCCTTTACTAAAAGACAAGGGGTAGAAAAGGAAGGGGGTTTGAAGAGGTGAAAAAAGGAGGAAAGACATTAAAGAAAAGGAACTGGATGCCAATTATCTTCTTATCTTTCAGGAGGAGAGCTTCTCCGTTGCTGTTAGTTTGGAGGTCGTGCGGAGGTTTAATCTGGCAGCTGGTGTTTGAGGCTGGTAAAGGGGGATGGAAGTCTGATTCTACCTGGTTAGGGGAGCGTCTAGAAGGAGTCTGGGAGCTACTAAAGGCAGCATCTTTATGCAGGCAAATAGATCTGTGTTAGTCTATTCAGCCCCCCAAAATACCTTGTATACTAGTTCATATACCAAAATATCTTCGAAGAAACGTGCTTTGATCAGCTGGCGTGAGAGTTCCGTGACGAGTAATGCATGCATTGTGAATGCTGAGCAATTTTAGACATTTATTTCTGCACACTTCAGTCAATCCAGAAAAGAAAACGGGCTACTCGCTCTTTTGAACCATTTGTTTCTAAAAGTACTGCATGAAATAAAGTTGTGGCAACAGAAATAAAAAGTATTTACCATCACATAGCAGCTCATTACAAATGTTCCCATGATTCAACAGGAGGGGGAACAAGCTCTCTCAACTGGAGCTGGAACTAAATTCAAGTTTATCGTCCAATTTGTTCCACAGTGTCATCAGACTATGAAGATTTAATATTTTTACACAGGCCTCTGCTGGTTCGGTCCAGCTGATGGGGTGAACAAAAGTTCAAGCAAGGTAAGTTAACATACATCATGCCTTGCAACAATTGGGCGTTTTCATGAATACATCTTTGTATTCAATTAACAAATAAAGTAAATAAAAAAGCTTTATATGACATCGAAGTATGACTTTTTTTTTTTTACTTTGTTAAAAAAAAATCTGTTTAAAAAATGCTGCCTTGTTGAACATTCTAATCATCAAAGAATCCTGAGAAACCATCAACAGTGTTTTCAACATTGATAATAATAAGAAATGTTTCATGAGCACCAAATCAACACATTGGACATGTGACACTAAAGACTGGAGTAATGATGCTGAAAATTCAGCTTTGTCATCACAGGAATAAATTACATTTTAAAATATATAATTAAATTCTATTAAAATAGAAAAGAGTTGTTTTTTTTTTTCTTGTAATAATATTTCACAATTTTGTTGTTTTTTTACTGTATTTATCATCAAATAAATGTAGTCTTGGTAAGCATAATAGACTTCTTTAAAAAAATCTTACCGACCCCAAACCTTTGAAAGGTAGTTTAACAAAAATAATAATAATAATTAAAAAAATATATATTGCATTCCCACCAGACAAAGCAAATGATAACACTAGCACACTAGCCAGCTATGTTTTTATATCTTCAGGATATTCAAAATCTCAAATGTAATAAAACTAATGTGAGAGTTGTATAGTTTGTTTCAAACACATGAATATAAGATTCAAAAGAAAGGGGACAGTAAATTGCCTTTTCGAAGCTTCAGAATATGAGGTCTCCGACAGTGTTCGTCTGTCTGATTCATCATCATCTCACCATTCAGTATGAAATTAGTAATTATCATTAACGAAATGGACTGGAGGAAAGGCATCACACAATGAGAAATTATCTTTCAACGCCAAAGTGTAGAAGTCATGATCTTGCGCTCCGTCTGTCGTATATTCATTACTTCTCTCACAGGGACGTTTGGAGCCCTGGAGGACTATTAATTGGAGAAGGGGCAGGCTCCCAGCATGCACTACAGGGTGCCAGGTGATGGCAGACAGACAGTCCTGGCACTGAATTGATGACAAGCTTTCTCCTGGTGGAAATGACTGTGAAGGTCAGCCAAAGGAGCAAAGCAAAGACAAAATGTTGGAGGCCGACAAGAAGAAAAATGTAGTCCTCCAAGGGCAAGGGAACAGCCTTTTTTATCAAGTCCTTTGTCTGAGGAACAAAAGAGGCTCTTTACCACTTGGAGTAGGTCCCTGTTACTACATAAAGACAGACTTAGTGGTTTCTGGGAATGAAAAAGTAGAAAAAGTCGCAAAGCACAGTGTGAGCCAACAGTAACCAAGTAAAAAACAACAACAACAGATTCCCTATTCATTAAATTCTCACCTCTTGCCCATGAGGCTTGCGGGTTTAGCGAGCCCGAGATTGCTCTTGTTTGGCTGCTTCTTGCGGCGGGTCAACTTCTTGCGTCCAGAGCCACTGGCGGGCACCTCCTCGGCTTGCTGGGTGGTGTTGCTCCCACTGCCCTTGCTGTTGAGGTCCCACAAAACATCATAATTGATCTTACTGGAGATCTTTTTCTGCTCCAGCATCTTCTCTATGGCCTCTCCCGCAGTGCTGGCCAGGATCGGTTCTCGCTTCTTGGACGGCTTCTTTGGCTACACAAATTGAGATAAAAGTTGTTTACAGTGAAAAACAAACACTGGGGTCAGTGCTTAGATGGCTCTGCTTCAAAGCGAAGAGTTCTGGGTATCAATTAAATCTGAGTATCATTTAAACAGTGCATTTTCTCTATTGGGGCTTGATAAAATGATGTCAGACTAACAGCTGTCAACAAGAAGGTGACATAATCCCATTAGTAGCCTGGAAAAGCAATCAAGCTCATCTGATCTGGTCACCGTTGACCATGTTCCTCGTCTACCAAAGTGTAACAAGTCTCTTCACAGTCAGCAAGAGGACAACTGTATCTGAAATTGCTATCAGGCTCAAGGCACCTCATTAGAGGTGCAGAGCGGGGCTGACTAATCCAAGCTCAACTGGGAGTCACAGTGCAGATGTCAGAGCAGACAGGTTAAGGAGAGGAGGCACTGAAAGCCTGGGGTGAAACCAGAGGACCAATCGAAGTTCAAATGGAAAGTATGCGGTCTCCTAGGATCCCTAGCTGCTGAGTGTATAAAGACCTCGGAATGGGAGAGAAGCCCATGTCGACATAAGTAAGAGCCAGACACACACACACACACACTCATGACTTACTCACCTTCTCCTTATAGGTCCCTTGCTCCTTCTCTTTAGCTATTCTTTCTTCTTTTTCTGAAAAAATAAAACCAAATGGGAGCACAATGGCTTTATCAAATGGAGCGTTTTAGAGTAGACACAAAAAGCAATACAAAATAAAGGGCTTTAAAAACTTTTGAGCAGATTAACTTCAGAAGGTCAATCGTTTAGTTATCACAGGTGTTTTTCATTTACGTATTTTTTAAATATCGAGCCTAATCTCACAAGGTTCAGTCGTGGGATGAAATTGAAGTAGTTCACTTTGCCAATTGAGTATTTAAAAAACAAAATCCTTCCTTTCACTGATTTTTTTTTTTTTTATCTCTGTGGCTGAGCAGTTCCCTAGTTAGACACATGCCTCTGACGTCAAATCGGGTTGTGTTAATAAATGCACAGGTACTAAGCTCTTCTCCTCCTTTTTGCTTACCTTTCTGTTCCCTCAAATACTCCTCATTTTGCTTCATCCACAGCTCTGTCTTCGCCTCCACCTCTATCTCGTTCAGAATGTACTGGAGAAGAGATAACAGAAGTAACGCTAAGAGGTGATAATTTGTGAATCTGGGATGCAAGACATCAGACAGTTTTTGAACTTCACATGACCCTGCTAAAGTTCAGAAGAAGTTTAAAGCTCCATCCTCAGAGAACAACACAGTAATGTGTTATACTGGAAATACTTTTTTCTCTTAATTAGTATTTTTGTCTTGTTTTTCAGTAAGAAAAATATATACACACACACACATATATATATATATATATATATATATATATATATATATATATATATATATATATATATATATATATATATATATGAAGAGTTTGGTTGCAAAACGCGATAAACGCCATTTTTTGACATTTGGATTTTATTATTGGAAATCACTGTTCAGATGTACCTTAATCTATGTGTGAATTGCTGCCATTAATAAGATTTAAAAATGTACATTTTAAGCCTACTACAAAATGTATTTTTTCACAAAACGCGATATCCGCCAGCCCAGTTTCTTTACAAAGTGCGATATAACGGTTAGGCCAGAGTGGTAGAGAAAACATCTCTCTCTATGGCTCTGGGTTAGGCTATAGAACGTTCAGGATGCTGCGCGAGCTCAGGATGTCAAGCGAGGAGAGAGTCACCGCCGGTGAAGTGCTCCGAGTTTGCTCAGTGATTTAACGATAATATCAAAACATAAAACATATATTTTTAAAAAGAGGATTCAATAGGCTAACTAAAAAACGTTTACCATTTAATTGTTTATACTGTAGGCGGCGAGCTGTCAGTCATGTAGGCTACGTCACTGATCAACAGCTGTCTGTCAAGCGGGTCGCACACCGGACGCGCAGCGCCACGTCTTTTAAATTCGAACACATTATTCTCTATGAGAGTACACACACCGGCGGCGCCTTTCGGCGTCTGTCCGCGGCGCCCAGCAACGGCTCAGGACCGTGTTCAAAATCCTGCCGCGCCACAGCGCCATTTACATAGTTTTATATTAAATTTACATTTATGTGTCTCAAATCGTAGTTAATGTATATACGGACTTAACCCCGTGCTGCAATATACATTTAGTTTTAAATTTATTTACAGAAATCAGAAAATTGCTGATGCTAACGGATTTTCAGGTGAGAGTTGTCCTAGACTTGGCGCGGCGCGGCGCTGAGCTGCGCGTCCGGTGTTGCGACCCACTTCAGAGTCAAGCTAACGTTATGGATCTGATCATACAGGTTTGGTTTTCAGCAGCGGTGTGGAAGGAGCCTCCACTCTTTCTGTAACAAGCTACAAGTCGTTTATCTAACTAACTTAATCTTACTTATCTAAATTGTAACTAATCACAAATAGTCCGAAGCTGTTTAAGGATGGTTGAAACGATAAACATCCTGCAGTTTGTCTGCTCTGACAGCTCAGCTAGCCAGGCAGCGCAACGGTGTTTTTTTTTTGTTTTTTTTAATGCCCACTGTCCCTATGTGAAGCACAAGCACACAGACGTCCGTACGTTGTTATCCGACCTTTTCATTCAGGGACTGCCCTGGATTACTGGCACATGCCATAGTCACATTATGTTTATTATGGCATTATGTTTTTGAATATTATTTACGATTAATTGATAAATTATTGTTAATTTTCCCACTGATGATCCAAAAGATTTCTTCAATGGTATTACAGTAGTAGAATATAGCCTATGGTGGATATATAGCGTTTTGCAAAAAAAAAAAAAAAAAAAAAAAAAAATTATGTTGTGTATGTTCTGGCCAAAACTAACTCAGAATATTATTATTATTAATCAATCTTTGTATATACTATTCCATATATTTATGATGTATTTTTTTAAACCAATTTAAGATGTTTGACAATGTTAAGATAAATATGTTGCATTTTGGCATGGTTTTTGACTTATTTATGAACTATTTATGGACATAAAATTAAATAAAAAATATCGTGGATTTGAAGAATATTGTGTCCCTGGCCTTCACTGAGCTCAAGTAATAGTTTAATGTACAAAAAATGTGAATGAACTTGACTGTTGATGTCTTAAATAATAATGTCAAATAACCAACATTTCTCAAAATGGATATATCTCGTTTTGCAACGAAACTCTTCAATATATATATTATCGTACACAGTTTTGCTTCTCAGGTAAATTTATCTTCTTGTAAAGATGTTTTTAATATTTTTTACCAGAAAACAAGACAAAAATACTGATTAGGAAAATGATTTTTGCAGGGTAAGATAAAGCGAATACATAAATTAAATCCATAAACCCATTAATAACATACCTTTTCAATTTCATCTTCATCAATCCCATCTAGATCTAGTTCCCCATTGCCTGATTTATCTTCCACTATAGAAAGACAAAGATACATGCATTAATAAAATGAGAAAAACATGATGAAAAGGAGTCTGATGCACGTGACAGTGTTTACCACCAGACAGCATGCACGATATTCAGGTGAGTTTCTATTTCAAAAGAAGAAAATCATCCTGCTTGACTGCAGTCCACAGCTGTCAGAGACGGTATGCTATACAGGAAGTACTTTGGTGGCATCCTCTGAATAATGCACGCACTGCCAGCTAGGGCTGGGCGATAAAACGATAACGATATGTATCGCGATAGACACGTAATCAATATCAATAAAAAATGCGTTCGATAAAACGTTCGATATTTTTTTTTTTTTTTCGTCGGAAGAAACCAGCAAAGCAAGTTGGATTGCATGAACAAAGGCACTCACTCTCTAGTAATTAGATAAAACAGGAAAAGTCAGCTCGCCTGACTTAAAGTCTGACCGTAGTCAGACCAATGTCATCTGCAGATTATGCAAGACCGTCGTCAGTTTCTCTGTTATTCGCGTGCTGCTGATGCGCTGTTCTAGCGTGTGCGTTTCTCAGCGCGTACATGTGAAGCTCACATGCACTTAAGCCTGTCTACCAGCGCCTGAATACTGGACTAAGTTATCTTTCGAGTCTTATTGTGCTAATACAGTTATATACACACAAGGTTTACATAAACTAGTCGGATATGTCTAAAGTGAAAGCATTTGCTTGTCAAATGCGTGTATAATAGACGCGTAGCGCGCAGCTCTTAAAGAGACAGTAGTAATAGTAAACACGCTGCCGCTTGTCCTTAAAGGGATAGTTCACCCAAAAATAAAAATTCTCTCATTATTTACGCACTCTAATGTTGTTCCAAACCTGTATTAATTGCCTTCTTATATTTTCTAATATTAATATTTTGAAGAATGTGGGTATCCAAACAGTAGCTGGTCCCCATTGACTTCCATAGGAGAAAAATATACTATGGAAGTCACTGGGGTACATCAACTGTTGGTCATTCTTCCAAATAACTTTTATTTTCAACAGAAGAAAGAAACTTATTCGAGTTTAAAACAACGTGTGAGAGTAAATTATAAAAATTAGAATTTTTAGGAGAACTATCCCTTTAATGTTAATAAAACAACAAAATGTAAAGAGAAAATCACTCACTGCTCTTGACTGATAACTTTATTAATAGCTTTAATAAGTATCAATGTATAATTTATACAGTGAAGTCTGTTTTGTTTTATTTTCATATTTGTTAATTTAATAACTTTCTGCAATGCTACTGTTAAACACACCTACTGTAGCTGAAAACATAAAGCACTGTTTATTTAATTTGTATATTAAGTTGTGTATGTGTAATGTGTATCTTTGATCTTAATATTTAATAACAAAGAAAATAATGAGAACATTTTTTATCTTCGCCCCTGTCTGCCATTCTTTTTTATTTTATATTTTGTTACCTAAGGCTTTGTTTTTAAAATATGGACATTAGTTTGGCTGTAATGCTCAGTCACAAAATAGTAAAACCAACATAAAAAAGAATTGTGATAAAATCGTGAATCGTGATTTTCCTGAAAGAAATCGTAATATTATATTTTTGCCATATCGCCCACCCCTTTATAAAGCATTTCTTACGTATTCTTTAATTTTGCACCTTAATGTTAAGAGATAATTGTTAAGTGTTCATTGTGATTTTAGACTTTTGAGTTTTCCATGGTCGTGTTGACATTTCTGCCTTTATAACTGATGGGATTATAATCAGAGGTAGGTTAAGTTTAAAATAAAAAATCTTTAAATGTAATATATTTGTCTCCTGGACTGGTCCTTATTTTAAATATGTTATAAAAAAATTCAATAATTATCGATATCGACCGATATGAAACACTTATATCGTGATACAGTTTTCAGCCATATCGCCCAGCCCTACTGCCAGCTCATTGTTGTGTAATTGCCATTAATAGGCTTAGCAGTGATTTGAAAGGATTTTGTGTGTTCCTTAAATACTTTCCAAATTGTCTTGAAATCCACAGTGTCAAATTTATTAATCCCTAAATTGAAATCTCATACTGAGGCAAATATGAAAAGAAATGTTATGTATTCTAAAACAATGCCCTCAGGTACACATAAATGTGTGTTATAAACACCACCTGAATACTACTAGCATGTGTCTGTAGGCAAAAAAAAATATGTATGAGATCAGGGCAAGAAGAGTGAGCTGTAAATATACATGATGAAAGAAAGCAACATCTTTGCCTGTAAATGGGAATCTAATGGGTAGTAAAAACACGTGAACTTTGCGAATGCAATAATCAATAGCGTTTACTCATGATGAATCAAGTATAAACTATCTAAATAACACAAAAGAAACACTCTGATTCTGATTACCATTTGTATTCAGTTTTGTGTGATCTATCCTTGTTAACCTATACTTAGATTTAAAAACCTAAGCAAAGATTAAACTAAAGCAAACAGTGAAACGTGCTAAACTTTCTCTGTGACTAATTTTCATATAACAAAAATGCTTTTTCTAAGTGTGAAGAGCTGCAAAAGTTGGCCTGGGAAAAGTGTGATTGGATTGGTGGAGCCTCAGTGGATCAGGACCAGATGTTCATTAATTGAACATAGAGAGATCTGAACGTCATCTTTACTGTGGCCATCCAACTCACATTCACACGCTCTGACGTTCTCACAGCAAGACTGGCTAGGGAGAACAGATTTAAATATCTGAACTGAGACAAACGAAAATGGGTCACAATCTGCCCTCATCTAAGATTCGTACACTTGCATGTGTGAGGTATAAGATACATCACACAACTTCAAAGGCTGTAGTCTCCAGTATTAGAGATGCAAAAAAGAGATTCTAATTCCAGTTTGACTCAAACAGTCATATATAAAAACTATTTTTTATTCTATACATTATTATACATTGAACATTACTTTAACAGTAAAATGTTATTAAAATAAAATAGTATTATAAAATGAAAACAAATATTAAATGTACATAGAATAAATATATTAAAATATACCAAATTTTCCAGATAATGTTTTAATAATATTCTTTAGTATAATGGCAATATAAATGCATGTTGTCTTTATAATATTTATAATTATATTCTCAAATTGGTCTTAATACATAACAAATATGCAGCAGCCTTTATATATTAATTTAAAGACCCCTGGTTTAATTTAGTTAAATGATTGACATGCTTCACGAATAACAAGACATCCAGTTTAATAGCACATCTGATTTTTTCCTAACTCACAATGTATGTCACATGGTGTCAGTCAAAAGCCAGTGTCTCATTTGGATTGTTTGTAGTTGTTCTTACTGCCTTCTCCACACTGTCTATTACATCTTCTAACTATCTCCTACTGCCTGCACCTCTAACACCTGCTTTTCAAGGGGGAGTTGAATTTTAAATCTTTAGCAGGACTGTAATTGAATCCAGGTAGCTCGTCCATAAGACGGAGATAGGATACTTGCTCAGGCATGGGCCAACATGGGCACACTGGTCTATGAGGGAATTGAGCTTGTTTGCAGGCAGCTTGCTAGGGCTGTCACATATCAAACCCAGTGGAGCAAATCACAGCGTTTCACCAGAGCGATTGCACAGCCGGCTTGGATAGAAGGGAGAAAGAAAAACAACATGGCACGATCAGGTTTCTGCTCTTTAGAAGGTTGGCGTGTGGCTGATTGGGGTTGGTTAGATGATGGTAGCCTCTCACAAGGTGCTCCGGTTTCGTAGGGGGTTGAAAAACGTGAAAGAAGTCACCCAAAGGTCACATAGGCTAAGCTATGCAACCAGCAGGAAACGGTATACAACCAAGTCACTAACTTCTCTAGGCTTAATGTGCGGCCAGTTGGCCACATTAGTGAAATTTCAGTGAAAAAAGGTCCATTGTCAATAGCGTAAAGATGTATGAAGTACTGTTCAGCGAACTCACATAACCATTTTGAACATGGATAAAATCTGCATGGGGAACTTTTTTGCTTAAAACTAGAAAGAAAAGCTGAAACCTGAAGCTGAAGAGTGTTAAAAGAATAGATCAAAACAGCAAAAACAAAATCTGTTGTTATTTACTCACCCTTATGTCTTTCCAGATTAGTTTTATTTTTTCTAATTAACTCAAAATGAGAAAATTGTAATAATTTAACTCCCTGTTTTCTATTAAATAGAAATGAACTGGCACAACAGTATGACCTGTGGATTAAATAAAAAAAAACATTAGTCACTCTCAAAACAAATATTACACAATGGTGTTTGTTAATAAGATAGATTCTTCATTCACCATATGAAGAATGCAAAACAAGATTAAATGGGCATAATGCAATATGCTCCAACATATTTCAATGAGAAATGAGCCTCTAATCCGAACATGCACTTGACTTGACTGAACCTAATCCAGATTACATAATGAATCATGTGAATCATTATGCAAATAAACAGATCCGCTTGATGCTCTGCTTTGAAATGCCACAGAGAAATGCCCAATTTGAGACTGAAAAAATGAATGTTTGTAGATCTTTATTTTACAAGCCATTATATTTTAAACTACAACTTCATTTAATCAAATCAATTTCTCCATCAGCTGGTGTTATACTTTGATTTATTAGATTTCTCATAATGTCAGCAAGAGAAGTCCCTGTTCTGAGGATCCACTGAGATTTACTCTAGCTTATTTTGTTGAATGCTTGGAAAAGAATCGAAAGAGCTTGCGGTTTGAGAGTGTTTCACGCTCATACAAACAAAAAGGAGGACAAGGTAGAAAAAAAACCCTCTTGCAATATGGCACGATAACCTCTAAGGGCCTTTTCCAACCTCACCACCTGCTCCCACTGTCTGTGCTGTGGGCAAACAGGCCAAGGAGTGAAGAATTTATATATGTGTGTGTGTGTGTGTGTATTCTTGTCTTCGGGTCAGCTACAGTAGGCAGCTACACTATCTTTCAGATCAGACTAGCTATCTGGCTTAACACATTGACATTCGGCACATGCAGTTAACTATAAATGTGGATAGACTACAAAAGAGCCTTTTGCTCTCCGCTATCCCTCAACATGTTTTGATCATGTCAAACACATCCGCTTGAAAGGTTAAATGCTGTATTTGCCTGCAGAAGCTGTGCTTTCCCATGTGTCATTCAGTGAATGTCCTCCTAGACACGCAGTCTCCCGTTTCTCTCTCGTTCCCTGAGCCACTGGCCAATCACTCTGAATCAAGCACAGCTGTCTGACTGCACGCAGGCCATTAGATCGATACTTTACACATGCGAGCAGCAATGGCATTAACAGCAGAGAGAGGGAGGGACAGTGCTCAGAGCGCACTGGACCATGAGGCAGCATCACCATAGGCGAAGCTCAGTGCAAAACAGTAAATGCAATGCAGCAATGCAGTATGGGAGGAGTTGCAAGCAGGTGCAATCAATCAGTGTCCCTGCTGCAGGAAACTCATGACATGCCCCACTCAGTACATACAGGAGGACAATTTCACTTTTTTACCCCTGGAATAGGAGCTTAAACCTGAAAGATTTAGGGTCCGTTCACACAGGATGTGTTCTTGCATCCGTCTGTGGCGTTTTTAATTGTTTTTCAATGTAACACACTATATGGATATTTTTGGAGTGTATTTTAGATTTTCGGGCAATGCATGTCAGTTTTGTCAGGGACTCAGCATGAGTGCTGCATTTTTAAGATGCTGTGTTGAGTTAAATGAAGATCAAATTCATCACAACATTAAAGTATAATGCACAGTGTGAAAAAGTATATTGATTTTGAGATTTGCTAAATATTACATTTAACAGTTATTCAATTATTAGGACCCTATTTTAACTATCTAAATGCATGGTCTAAAGCGCAGGGCGCAAGTGCACTTAGGGAGTATCCGAATCCACTTTTGCTAGTTTAATGATGGGAAAAATGGTTGGCGCGCTCAGCGCATGGTCTAAAAGGGTTGTCCCTATTCTCCCCTATTCTCTAATGCAGGGTTCACCAATCTCGGTCCTGGAGGGCCGCTGTCCTGCAGAGTTTAGCTCCAACCAGCTCCAACACACCTGTTTGAAAGTTTCTAGTATGCCTAGTGAGACCTTGATTAGCTGGTTCAGGTGTGTTTAATTGGGGTTGGAGCTAAACTCTGCAGGACAGCGGCCCTCCAGGACCGAGATTGGTGAACCCTGCTCCAGTCGCACTCGCACCATGGCGGATTATCTATTTACATGACGGAATTTGCAAGCGGAAAGAGTGAATGCTTCTCCAGAGAGGAAACTGCTTGTGCGCGAGGTTAAAGCACGCAAGCAGACCATCTACGGGACAAGCCGGATTCCACACAATATTAATCGTTTACATTGTAATCCTTTTATTTTTAATATTTGGAATGTTTGTGTGCTGCTGTGTGTCCCTGTGTCTGTAATAAGCGCACATTACTAACGCGCTCTTTAAATGACAAAAAAAAATACTGCGCCATTGACTTTAGACCAGGTTTCAGTTGGTCAATGGCGCAGTCTATTTCAGTTGCCTCAAAATAGCAACGCGTCAACAATGCGCTTGAACACACCTCACACACAAATGGGCGCAAATCATTCGCTATTTAAACACCATAGCGCAGGACGTGAAAATGATAACTGCGTCGGGCTGAAACTAGCAAAAAACACTTGCGTCACGCTTGGCGCTGCATTGTGCCGGGTGTATGATAGGGCCCTTTATAAGTCCACAAGGGGCTGAGATTTTTTTTTTTACTTACATAGAGAAGAAAAGAAATGGGGGGATGGGATTAGAAAATGTCAAAAACTGGATACAAACTGTTTCGCCCACATGCCAAACACAGGTCAATGTATGAGAGCATTTGTGCTACTGTAACTGCTTGGCTCCACGGCTCCAAAATAATAACAGGACTCACAGATGATTCAGAGTCATTTAGAAAAATTGATAAAAAACACATGCTGTCTACGCAGAGGAAATTGAGATTCTTTTGAAGCCTGAGCGTTCTCAGTAAAGCTGTGACTCTGGTACTGAGATTCTCAATGCTGTAAGCTGCTCATCAAACTAGAGCATCAAAATATCCTAGTTTCAAAGAGATCCAAGAAAGGGAGCATCCCAGGAAGCTTTGTAAGAACAGGCACGTCTCTTCTTTGAGGAAAGTTCCTCTCTCCTCATGTTGGCTAACACATGGCATTTAAAATGGCAAAGTTCAAACAAGGTTCATAAAAACCACAGCAAGCCCAAGGGAAAAACCTTCCCATTTTTTCATCTTTTCATTCTCTCTCACACACACACACACACACACACACACACACACACACACACACACACACACACACACACACACACACACACACACACACACACACACACACATTCAATCAGAAATGCATTACCCAAGATCTGTATGGGGTTGGAATATATTCAATAGTGAAAAACAAAAATTGATAATGGACTCCCAAACCCCTTTATCATCATCAGATAAAATTAATATTTCACTGCACTATCTACTCTGGAAAATATATATTGATTAAATAAGCAGGACTCCTTGGATGCTTTTTGAGGGACATTTCTGGGCTAAAACTGGTGAGCCGGTGGGAAGTGAACCTGCGTGAAACAGATGTTATTGATGAAAAGGAGGCTGTGGAATTGGCCAGTCACTTTCTTCACTGCAGTGAAAATGAGATAGTGAAAGAGAGAGAGAGTGAATCTCATGTGTCCCTAGAGAACTGAAGAGACAGTCAGTCTGAAAGAGTCAGACACTCCAGTACCGACAGCCTGTCAGAGTGAGAGAGGCATCTGCCAGACCTCACACATACACAGACACACACACACACACACACATACACACATTCTTGGTCACTCGCTTTCTACCTCTCTCTGTCTGCCTCATGCATTCCCTATTTAAAGAACAGAATTTATGCAGACCTGCACACTGCAGCAGTTTAAAAAAATGCATCTTTTTGCACTTTTTTTTGTCTGAATTTTGGTCCCTGCTACACTGAAATATGAAATAAAATATGCAACTAAAATAAAATAAAAATAATTTTAAGGACCAATTCTAATGTACATTAGCTGTGTAAAATATACATTTTTATATGCATATTTTATTTTATGTTTCTGTTCTGATGAAGACTAAATTCTGTTCGTAGTCATTTATTTATTGTGCTTTGTTAAGGGTCAGTTTTAGTTCAACATTCTGGTTTTTCATTGTAATGGAAAAAAACAAACAAATAAATGCAATGCTTTGAAAAACTCTCTCAATTTCTTGCTCATTGTACCGTTTTCTTCATCTTTCAGCACAAACAAATATACACAAGCCAACATTCAGAGTGACCAACATTGCATCTTTGGCCTTCATAGTCTGCTGTGTGTATTGTTGTGAGCAGTGATTCATCCATGCTGAGTGGAACCCCATAAAGCCATCTTTATGAGCGACTCTAAGAGGCTTTCACTCTTGCAGAATCATCACCTTCTCCCACAAAAGGACAATGATGACGAGGAAAATGTATCAGCAAGCAGCCATAGCAGAAATAGTCCACGGAAAGTTGCCCAGACAGCAGATCACAGTCTGGACTGCTTTAAAATAAAGCGGCTCTGCTCCGATCTCCTACACTGGCCTGAGGAGACATATGCTGTTTTCAGATAAACCACTGCTGCTAGTCACTTAAAGCTACAGGGAACACCTAGGTCGAGGAGTCGGCAGGGGTCAGGGTCAAAGGTTAAAAGGGAATGGCCCGAGTTCAGCAAGCGAGCAGGTGCTGAGGTCAGAGATGTGTTGCTGGGACGGTCTTGTGATATTCTGTTGAATCCTGTGACATTGTATTTTCAGAGTCGCCTTTCAGTAATCTAAAGCTCTTGGTAAATAAAGTAATCTGTTGCAGACATACACATCAATCAATGAGTCCTGACCAGATGATTTCACAATGGGTCTAACTCAATGTTATCAAATGGATCAATATCCATTGTGCAGTGTGCAGGTTATTAGTAATATGATAATTATAACTACAAAGTTACACTAATGTTCAAACAAATTCTTTAAACATGAATACTTTTTTTCAGCAAGGACACATTAAACTGAAGAGACAGTAAAGACTTTTAAAATGTTACAAATATTTCTATTTCAAATAAATGCTGTTCTTTTCTACTCAGAAAAAAATGTATGGGTTTTAAAAATTTAAAGCAGCAAAACTGTTTTAATGTTAATAATAAGAAATGTTTCTTGAGCACCAAATCAGCTAATTAAAATGATCTCTGAAGGATCATGTGACCTTGAAGACTGGAGTAATGACTGCTGAATATTTGCCAGCACAGGAATACATTTAATTAAAAAAAATATTAAAATAGAAAACAGATATTTAAATTGTAATAACATTTCACAAAATGATGCCATGATGAACTTTTAAACAGTAGTGTTTGTATAGTTTATGTTTAACTGTATCCTCTCATTTTTAACTGCTGAATGACATTCGAACAACAAATACAGTTATCCGTGTAAATAAAACAAGACAGCATCTAATAACCTCGGAGTAAAGCCCCATACGTTCCCCATCTCTGAAATCATATGCTCTCTATAAACTGAAATAAGATCAGCATAAAAACACTATAATGAGAAAGTACATCTGTGGCTTTTCCTCTGCAGTACAGCATGAAGCAGACAGATTGGAGCAGCTCTTATTAAATGTCTTAAAAGGATTTCAAAAAGCTCAAAGTGATTATGTCTGGCAGACCCTCCATCGCAGAGCTGACTTTCACAATAGCAAAGGGTTAAAGCTTTCCTAAAGATTAAACATTCACCACACTTCCTACGGTCATCCATCATATAACAAAGAAAACCAGTGGCTTTGAAGAACAAAATTCTGCTTGATATACTCAGAAAAATATTTAGTTTTAATAAATAAATAAATGGACCATGAGGGTTTGGGCCCACATAAAATGGGACAAAATATTGTTAATAATAATATATTATCATAAAATTGTATCTCAAACTATTCAAATGGAAGACTAGACTTCTAAGACTAGACATTTTTTCTTCCCTTTTGTGATGTTTATACACTGTAAAAAAAATGTACATGATTTTTTTACAATAAACTACTCTAGTCAGAAATTTACAGTAAAATGAATGCATGCTGGGTCATGTTCTTACGAATTACTGTTAATCAACAGCAAAATGATGCTGACATCACAGTAATTTACTGCTCTTGTTTTACTGTGAATTCACATGATAAAGTTGTCTTTACCATGCCACTGTAAGAAATTATATTGTTTTAGTACTGTAGTGTTCCTTTTGCTTGGGATCTTGGTCATTTTATATTCATATTCAAAATTCTGATCTAGCCAAGTCAGAAGTATGACAAATGAAAACATTTGTTAAAACAATGACAAGCTTGAATATAAAATAAGCTAATTGGCCTATTTTCAGTTAGTCAAACTATACTATTATTAGCATTATTTCAGCATAAAGATTTACCAAGATCTTATTTCAAATTCATAATTGTTTGTAGATGGATATCAGCAGCTGCTGAGATTTAACTTTGAAAGATGTGACATCATCTTGCAACACAAGATTCTTTCTTTCATCACCTAATGATGCACAGACATCAATACTCCACATACAAAACACAACAATGGTGACACTCAACAAATAATAATAATAAAAAAAGATTACAAAATAAACAAAAAAACACAAACCGCTAAAAGTGAACCAAAAATAAGTTCAGCAACACAGATAAAACCAACAAGGATCAAAAAACGCCACAGCATAATCTATTCATGCCACACTGCATGTTGGGTACCTTCATAGTACATATGCACTGTATGATTTTGTATATTTCACAAGAAATTTCCAAGAGTGCAGTTAGATACAATAGAAGTCCTACTGTGGAATTACTCGTAAAGTAATGCAATTATTAACCTGAAATATACTGTAATTTCACACTAAGATTTTTTAACTGTGTACGAGTGATACAGCTTCTCAGATGAGACAAAAAGTAACAAAAAAACAAAACAAAATTCCATTGGGTATCAACTGGATCATAGATGGAATCTATGCAATCGTTTCATGTGAGTGATAGGTTGTCTGGCTATTGGACTACCTTATTGCCCAGTTTAATTTTAGTTGTTTGTGGCAGGTATTCATTTGGACTATTTCCCCGATTTTTTCATTACCTTTTAAGAAGTTAATAATTTCAGCGACTTTTCCAGGCCTAGACATAAGTTTTATGGTACCTGTGGATTCCTTGTAGTACTTATACTGTATATAAGGTACTACAAGGCTTCAACTGTTACTTTTATCTGAACATTGAACACACTCTATCACAAATAAAGGCAATATCTCCAGAAAAGCAGGAACTTTCTTTTCTTTTTTGAAGGATTGAGTGTCTGCAGTACAAGGCCACATTTGATCATATAAAACACCAAGGACAAACACAGTATGCTGTAATGAGCACCCTGTTTGGCCAAATAACTTGTGCTGAGGAAGTGGGACACTCACCGTTTCTAGTCTCCTCTGCGATGCATTCCCGAATGGAGTCTGTTAGACCAAGGCTGGCTGCACTGGGCAAAGGGCCGAAGAGGGCTGTCAGGGGCATACGTGTGGACTGACTAGAGATCGGTACCGTATCCTTACTCGCCTCCTGATCCTCCATCCCTTCCTGGTCCCCCCGCTCTAGCACCTGACTGATGAAATCCTGGTTGAGATGTTGGGCTGCTGCCTCCATTTCCTCATCCTCTGGATCTTCGTCCCCAGTCACCCCAGAGGCCAAAGACACACAGTCATCATCTGAAAGGGTGTTAGAGAATAATATAAAATGAACACTGGTGTATCTGCACGTGCATCAGCATAAAACCACACAATAATCTCTATTAAGAACAAATCATCAGCGAATTGTACTCAGATGAGCCGAGGTGTACTAAATAAACATGCGGAGCACTTGATTTGATCTACCTTCTCTTGTGTAGGAGGCATAAATCCCTCTCAGTTTGGTTCTGCTGCTCCCTGCCAGCTGTGTCTCAATCTCATCGCGGTATGAGTTGATCTCGCCTGCAGACAACGTACACACATGTACACATGAGCCTGACGTCTCTGATTGACAGTTCAATTTCTCTGTCTCACAGATATTAAGTATGCAACATAAATTCCTCGGTAGAGTATGTTCAATGTTCAGAATACATAATGGCACGTATTATGTATAGTCCAAACATATTTAGACCGTTCATTAAAACAGCTGCTGTCGGTAAGGTGGGCGTTCCAAACCACAGAGGCATTTTCTATTCATAATCATTGAAAAAATCTTGAAATGCTTAGTGTAGCCGAGATAACGCACCACAGATAGCATTCAGATGCCTTGTTGAGTCAATAGAGAGAATCAATATCTTATTCCAGGAGGACAGACTAACCTTGATATTCTTCAAGTTTCTTGGACAACTCGTGCTCCAGCTGAAATAATGACATTTCAATTAAGAGAACCATTTATCAAGAGTCTCATATGGCTGAATATTATAATCATAGCATCATATCAGGTCACACACACACATATACATAGACTATTATTTAAAAGTTTGAGGTCAGTAAGATTTTTGTTTATATATATTTTTTTAAAGATTTATAAAAGTATATTTTATGCTCACCAACGCTGAATTTATTATGTCAAAAATACAGTAAAACAGTCATATTATTAAACATTATTATGAATTAAAATAGCTGTTTTCGATGTGAATAAATGTCATTTATTGTTGTGATGGCAAAGTTACATTTTCAGCACCATTACTCCAGTCTTCAGTGTCACATGATCCTTTAGGCTGATTTGGTGCTCAAGAAATATTTCTTCTTATTATCAATGTTGAAAACAGTTGTGCTGATTAATATTTGTAAGGAAACCATGATACATTTTTACTTTTAGGATTCTATTAGAAAGAACAGCATTTCTTTGAAATGGAAATCTTTGTAACATTATAAAAGTCTTTACTGTCACTTCAATTGAATGTGTTTTTGCTGAATAAAAGTATTAATTAAAAAAATTCTAACTTAACCCAAACTTTTGAATGTTAGTGCAATTTTGTAGTTACCATATTATTGATCACTGATCAACTTAATGCATTTTTTTTTCTAAATAAAAGTATTAATTTACTTTTCAACCTTTCAACAGTAGTGTATGTCCCATATGAGTACCTGCTGCATCTTGAGTTTTTTCTTTCCAGCAACAAAAGATGGAGGATCACATTCTTGCTCAAGGTCCACTCGCATGAACTCATCAATGGTCAGGGCACTGGTGGGAGTCTCCTCAAACTCTGTCAGCCTGGGCATCAGTGCAGAAGAAACGTTTGGGGAAATGTTACAGTACAGGCATCAGGGGTACACAACCTATCAAATGAGTTTTAACTTGGGATGCACCAGTATTAAAGTTCTAGGCGATACCAATAAGTCGTTAACTACTGTATATTATATTATACCACAGGACTGCTATCTGCTTGTATTCTGATTGATTTTTCTGATTACTTTTCTTGTGACAAAGAATATGTGGGTTAGTAAAATGAAATTAAAAATTAAATGATGTATCGAACAGTCGGGTCACTACTTGTTTCTGTATGACAACAACATACAATTTCCCTAAGAATCTGCTCAGATCAGCCATGACATTCACCTTTTTCTCAGCGTGGCCTCACACACCTTGACGACAGATATCACCTCCTTCACTGTACGACGGAATTCATGCATACGAGCTGCCACGAGCAGAGCTGGGGGAACAAGGGAGGAAAAAATAAGAATAAATGTTTTGTCCCCCAAACATTGTTCCCAATTTGCATGATATTTCACCACCATGCAAATATACAATGTATGTGCCAGACAAAAGAGTTGAGAGTGCATTTTCTATAGTAATGGAGAATATGTAAAAAGAATCTCTGCAGATGCTGAGGTGTGTAGTGCGATACAGTAACCTGTTAAGTAGACATTATGTAAATAAAGCAGGGGAGATGTGTTTAAGAGAACAACAATAAAACAAGCCTCTTCAATCCCTCTTCCACCCACTGTCAACATAAAAGCTTACTTCTCAAAGATGCATGCAATTTATAGACAATATTTCTATGATTGTATAAAATGTTTATTTACTAACACTTGTGTATCAATGTATGTTGTCCTAAAGAGCACAAAAATAATTAATATTAAATTAAATTAAATATTAGTAAAATATTATAATTATTTTTTAATACAATATTATATTATATATATATATTTATATTTAATATTTATTTTTATTGTTCTGGCATACCTTTATTGTAGACTCAGTTATTCAGTTTGTAATAAAAATATGTTTTACATAAATATAATTTTTTTTAAACATGTTAAAAACAGCAATATTGTGAAATATTATATCAATTTAAATATTATTAAAATGTAATATATTCCAGTGATGGCAAAGCTGAATTTTCAGCATCATTACTCCAGTCTTCAGTGTCACACAATCCTTCAGAAATCATTCTAATATGATGATTTGCTGCTCAAGAAACATTTCTTATTACTATCAGTGTTGAAAAAATGTGTAGTTTTGTGGAAACCACAATACTTTTTTTCATTGATGGATAGAAAGTTAAAAATAACAGCATTTTTATTTTAAATAGATTTTTTCAATGTAATGCATCCTTACTAAATAAAAGTATATATATATTTTTAAAATTTATGTAAACTCTAAATATATCCTAAATACTGCAAACTTACTGATGAATTATTATTTCTGTGTGAAAACGTTCGCACAAACACACACATGCACAGTAGGTGACACCCATTATTTATCTTTTTTGATTTTCTCTTGATCCTTGTTTTTACAGTGTTCACACTCTGAGCCAGAAGGTGAAGTGTAGTTGTGTGTTTACTCCCCTCAATCTAAAACAATCAACCTCAATACAGAAAACTGACATTTACACTTACCATATTCCCCTGAACACTGTGAATGATTAATGATGAATTATTAATTATTCAGATATTGCAGCAGCGGATGTTAGATGGGAAAAGTGAGACAGTGAGAGAGGGCTGAACTAGAGATGCAGGCAGGAAGTCTGCCTTCTATTCCTGTGCAGTCAGGGCAACTAGCTGACGGCAAGGTACAGGGACCAACAGTTCTGCTTCAGATCGAGGGCACCAAGATCTGTGCAGTGGTAAAGCACTTGCTGATCTTGTTTTTATCCTTGTTATGAAACTCGCTGCTCCAGTTCCTGTCAAACTTTTAGCACATTCAGGGATTTGCTTTATGATCTGACAGATGAGCAGAAATGAAGATAGAAAAAACAAGTTTCGAGCTGACAGCGGAGGAATCTAGTGAATCTTTTAACAACTTGGAAGTTAATCCAAAACAAACAAAGGACTGAGGTTTAAAGGGATAAATTGCAGAAAAAATAAAAATAAAATTCTGTCATCATTTATTCTCACCCTCATGTTGTTCAAAACTTATGATTTAGAAGAAAGAAGATATTTTGAAGAATGCTTCAGCTGTTTTTTTCTATACAATAATAACCAATGGGATCCAAAAGTTGTAAACTCCAAAATAGACATAAAGGAAGCATAAAAGTAATTCACTTAACTTCAGTAGTTTAAAGGGCTTTTCACACTGTGCTTAACCCTGGGTTTTCGTCGTTCTAAACACCGCTTTTAAAGGGATAGTTCACCCAAAAATGAAAATTACCCCATGATTTACTCACCCTCAAGCCATCCTAGGTGTATATGACATTCTTCTTTCAGACGAATACAATTGGAGTTATATTAAAAAATGTCCTGGCTCCTCCAAGCTTTATAATGGCAGTGAATGGCCGTTTCTGTTTTGAAGTCCATAAAAGTGCATCCATCCATGATCAGCATGAAGTAATCCATGAATTCGATGCGTACGGCCGTCTGCCCGAAAGCTAGTTATTTTAGTAGATAAAGTTGTAAATATGGATAGTTTTCTTTCTCAGAAGGCCTTTATTAACCCCTGGAGCTGTGTGGAGCACTTTTATCATGGATGGATGCACTTTTATGGACTATGAACAGAAACGGCCATTCACTGCAATTATAAAGCTTGGAGGAGCCAGGACATTTTTTAATATAACTCCAATTGTATTCGTCTGAAAGAAGAATGTCATATACACCTAGGACGGCTTGAGGGTGAGTAAATCATAGGGTAATTTTCATTTTTGGGTGAACTATCCCTTTAACCCCGGGTAAAGGAGAGTTTCACACTTGTAGTTTAGATGCGGGTTAGCACCACTTTTTACCCGGGGTTATGAAACTCTGCTCTGGAGGGTTTTGCGCTTATGCAGTGTTAACTCCGCATTGCGGTGCCAAACTTGTACAGTGTGAAACGATACTGTGTTAGAATGTTACAACTAAATGCTTAGCAACCGACAACCAATCACGTGACTTATATTCACGTGCTTTGGGAAGTCACGGAAACACCACGTGATGTATATAAACAGTCATTTCTGCGTATGATAGGACAAATGTCAAACGGCAATGGAAAACGTGACAATTGGAGTGAAGAAAAGACTGTTTCATTCTTACCTTTATACAGTAGTCAACATTTGAAGTGGATCAAAACCTTTCATCAAAGTTATACATGAATTTTGAACAATACCCATTCTTGTCTTAGTACAACTTTGATGAACTTTTTGATCCACTTCAAAAGTTGACTACTGCAGTTTCGAGAAGAAAAATCCAGAAAAACTTGATATTACAGTCTGCAGTGTGAAATGTGAATAGAGATAACAGAGGATTCCGTTTACCCGGGAATTAGAATGACCCAGGGTTAACCATTTTAAGTGTGAAAAGCCCTTTTAAGTGTTCTCAATTTAATTTGGACTTTGAATACATGAGATAAACAATGATTTTACTTGGACAAAAACAGTTCTTTAAATATCTTCTTTTGAGTTCCACAGATGAAAAAGAAAATCGTACAGGTTTGCAGCATGAGAGTGAGTAAATGATGACAGATTTCTCATTTTTGAGTGGACTATCCCTTTAAGAGACCTCCAAATACAACAAAGGATTTATCATTTGAACATTAGACAATCTACCTGCGCCACACAAGCCTGATGGACGGCGCCCAGTGTGCATCCAGTCTCTTTTCATCCTCTGCAACAGTCTCAGAGCAGTCATCGAAACCTCATGAGTCTTTTCACCGAACTCCAACATATGGGCGAATCGTGGAATGTACAGACACGGATCTATAGATGGAAATCAACAGATCTGTAATCAGCGTCTGGACACAAACCTGAGAATATAACCTACAATTAAGTTTATTACAAATCAAGGCTCCACATCTCTGTGAACCTCATTTAGCTGATGTCTTTTCAAAGGATAAAAAAAAATCATAATTTTTGTGGTTCTCCTTGACTCCATGTTGAATCTAGAACACAGTCCCCCTATGGGAACCTTTAAAAGTGGTTTGGCTAAGAGTCACTCTGTGGGAGCAAATATCCCTCACTTCCACCTACTTCTAAGTCCTTGGGTAAACTAATTCTGCTGGCCCAATAAAGCCCAAACATCACAGCTGTCCTATTAAGAAGGAAATGAGCTCAGCTAAGAAAGGCGGCCATCTACAATCCTATCTAAGGCTACACTATAGGGACTGCACCTGCACTTACGAAACATAGTATGTTCATTGAAATCTCCCTAGCCTGTCTGTCACTGGCCTTTTTATACATCTAGGTAATTTTATATTAAATTATCATATTAATGCAGTAGAGCAGAGCAGTTGACATAGCAAATATTCAGTGCCATTTGTGAAACAGGAAATAGTATAAGTCATTTAAGAAAAATTTAATTTTCTCATGTAACATTCTTTGGAATGATCCATACCGCACTGAAAAATAAATTGATTTTCAGACTTGTATTTCAGTCATGGCTGTAAAATTATCTGATTTGTGAGACTGTGGCTGTGAGAGTTTGATTAAGGGAAAAATGATAAATGAATAGAGAGAAATAATCAAATAGATCTGTAAGACTTGTTGGAGGGGATGTGAAACCTGGCATTGCAGTAAAAGAGGCCTTTGAAATAATTCTTGGTGAGGGTTGTGGACAGCAGTACAGCAGATAGGATTTGAAATGTCCTTTATAATAAAGTCAGATGCTGCATTTCCTATTACAGACCCCCCTATAGAAGAAAAATTATGGATGATGCTCTTCATTTTGGTGCTAAAATATATTCTTAGGCTAAATAAAGACATTCCATAAAAGATGCACCCAGGGACCATCAGACATCTCAACTGACCTTGTCTGATGTGTCTGTAATTGTTAAAATCATCATTTGCTTAGGGGAAAGCTTGATTCTGATGCAGTGAGAGTGCTAAATTAAAAAGTGCTAATCAAGGCCTTTGGCAATTACAGTAGTACATGGCAGAACTGTATTTTCAATATACAGTTCATTCTACAACCTGACAAAGTGGCAATGTGCGAAAAAATCCACATATAACTATAGAAATTCATAACTGAGAGAACAAAACAGCTGAATTAAAAAAAATAAAAATTAATTGTTGTAACACCTATTGTAACAGCTTTAAGAATTCAGGGTTACTATATTTTAGTTTCCGTTTATAGTTAAAAGTGCATAATTTTATGCCCTTCCCTCGCTAACTTCCCTCCGTCTTGTGGACTCAGATGTATGTCATTGCTAACATTGCATGAGTTCCCACTATTAGCCTAGTTGAAGTAATGAGTTTAAATGGAATTGTGTTGCATTGTGGTATACTAAGCTGCCTGACGTGTACATACTGTATGAGTAAAGTCACTCCCTCAGTCAAATTGAGGGATCAAGGGTCTGTTTATATAAACTTCCCTCGTCCACTTGACGAAGTGGAATGTACTTCAAAATGGCGGTAAAGATAGCCTGAAGAGAAGTTGTAAGGAGAGTTCGCAAGTGTTGGTCTGAAAGCAAAGTAGAATGCACCCCTTGTATGTTTTTGTGTTAGAATTTAGTTGTTTTTATTCATTCCAATATTAGCAGTGCTTTTGAATTTCATACTGACCCCTATTGGTCGGGATGCATGGATTTTGTTTACGAACTGCTGCCATTTCACACCAAAGCTGTTTGTTTGTATCCGCTTGTTACGTTGTGATGTAAGGAAAACAGTTTCCAGGTTCAAACCTTTAATCGTTTCAATTGAGAATCTCAAATTGAGAATCTTAACCACTGTTTATGAGCACTATTTATTCATATCACCAATTATTAAAAAGTCATGGTGTACACAACAGTCTCTGGGCTCACGATGTCCAGGACCTCAATATTTTAATGTTTCATAAAACATTGTCTGGCCATGTTTGATTTTGATATGGAAATAGAGGTTAGGATGATTATTCGGTCTTATTACAGTAGTATAGCAACATATTAGCTGAGTATATATTAGCAACATTTGTTGTATGCTTTTGGCATTGGAAAGAGCGTTTGGACCCGGAAATAGTGATGAATTATATTGTGAAAGCACCTTGAACACTTAAAAGCACTTTATAAAGTGTTAGTAGTAGCAGTAGTTAGAACTGAACTGCATTATTGGCTGGTCATAAAATGCCAACATGGCACCATCCATGAGTGGGCGACTGCTTCATGTAGAATAAACACAGCTTTTTCTAAAAGCCTGATATGACTGGAGTCTGCATCTCATGCACGTTTACATCATTTTAATTTCTCAAAAGGTGTTACTAAATTCATGTAGCTATAAAACTTTTTTAATTAACAAAACATCAGTGCACCTTTAAGACGTTAACCAGATTCTCTTACCCAAAGTGACTCACTGCATAAGTGCTTTACATTCAGAACATTTCACTCACTGTGTGCATGTTTCACAGACTCTGGCTGGCAAAAATATCATTGTCTAAATTGTGTGAGATAGATAAGCCGCTTATCGTAGGCGAAGGATCCAGTTTCCAGCGCCGGAGCCCTCTGTTGGAGATCCGGGAAAGCTGTGCAAGCCCAACCCCCTCTCTCTCATTGCACACTGTAGATTTAACATGGCTCCTGGCTGCCAGCGAGCCTTTAAACATCAAACCTGAATGTATTTTCCTGGCAGCTATGCTTCGGTCGGCACAATAAGGTAAATAACGACTAATGATCTACTATTTAAGTTCCTCTGCGGTTATTGCTTTATTGAATCGCGAATACTGATTCATATTACTTCGACTACAGAGTCCGTTTTGGTGGACAAGTCTATGCGGACGGTAGCTCTGTTCTGATGCTGCTACTTGATCTCTTTAAACCCGGTTCGTAAAGAACGCTCGCGCTCGAATCATTGATCGTGCATGTTAATGGTGAGCACGAGCGATATTTCTACTACCGAGGACATCAAAGATTTGCTTAGTAGGTTGAGCGCTTCGTTGCAGATGTTTATCCCCTTATGAGACATTTAAGGCTGCATCAGCAAATTGTACGGATCCTATGAAGTTGAAATACTGCGACTGAAGCACGGTGATGATTGTGGGAAAGCGTTACGATGTCGAGTTCTGTTTTGCGTGTTGGTGGAAAAAGTTACTTAATGAAATAAAAAATGCCTTAAAAGCTTCGCGCGGGATTTCATATAACACAGATTAAATCTGTTTGGCCCCTGGTAATGATGACATGGATCAAACTAGTGTAAGATATGATACATCTTAAATTTTGTATGCCTGTGTTGGTGGAAGTGGTGACGTGAACATATGTCAACAGTAGAGATGGGAATCGCGAATTAAACGATTCCCGTTAACGATTCTGGCTGCTTAACGGCCCGTTAAGTTAGTATTATTTTAGCAGTAGCCTACTTTTTATGACTCAATTGCATTTATTGTTATATGACATTATGAGTCAGATTCAACAGAACATAAATAAATGCAATGCATTAATTCCAAAAGGTGTGCATGCACAGACATTTCGGTGATATTTCAAATGATTTTTAGATGCAGCACAAATTAAATCCGACATAAATGCATTTCAAATAATAAAATAAAATGTTGCAACATATTTAGTTCAGAATGTGTCCAGCATAGTTTGTCGTACCTACAAGTTGTCATGCAACTAGTCAGTAAAAACATAAGTCTCACATGCCTTACAACACATTATCAGTTAGTGCTTATTAACGTTACATGATAACTTGCGAGTCAAGCTAATTCAGTATAACTGTACGACTGATTCATAAATGTTTTTGATGCACTAGAGCCGACTCACAAGAATCATTCTTTGGTCGCGTTGTATGTTTTTGATTCACTAAAAACAGTTGACTCATAAGAATCGTTCGTTCGGGAATCAATTCGCCAAAACTGCTTGCTGTTGCGCTGACAAGTAGTGCAGGACTAGGAAACACTGTCAGAGTATTTTAGTAATGTGTTCCACGAAATCTGTCGGTTCATTTTTTTTTTTTTTTTTTTTTTTAACGGAACGGTTCTCGGTTCCCAACCGTAGTAAACAATGCGCAAGGGGTTAATTCGTGCTCTTGTGAGGAGAGAGAGAGAGAGAGAGAGAGAGAGAGAGAGAGAGAGAGAGAGGGGGGGGGGGGGGGGGGGGGGGGGGGGGGGGGGGGGGAGGGGGGCTCGCGGTCTGGCTGTGTGTGTGGGAGGCGCCTCTGGGATACTGACGTCCAATTCACTCGTAGTTTGATTTGTCAACAGAAAGCTGGGCGTCCTCTCCCGCTACACAAAACGGGCTTTACAATACAGAGTAAAGACGCTGAGAGAGGGGATACACACAGATATGTAGGCAGACAAGGATCCCGTAGCACTTTCAGTGGTCGACTCAGACCTCTGACTTATTTAACCGAACAACTTTGATTTACTTGCAACGTCTTACTTTCACTGTATTGGCGCGAGATCAAGAAACCGTGAGGATGCGATGAGAAAGAGGAAAAAGTCTTCGAGCTGGAATATTTCCGCTGGACTGGCTTGTAAATGTGCCAGAGAGGGAAATATGCTGTGGAAGCGCGTGAATTGAGTGACCGAGGCTTTTAGTTTCTATTTAAATCAAAGGGAGCTGTTTCCCCCCGATACACCTGTCTTATAGATACTCTGCAGACTGGTGGATAGACTTGCTGATGCCAACGACGCCAGATTGCCTATATGGCAGGATCATGAAGTTTTTGACGTTTTTTCTTTTGCTTCCAGAAACCTTAAAAAGGACAAGGAAGAGTGGGAAACAGCTCAGCAAGCTGCCAGTATGCTATGAAATCGTGACTTTGTCCTTGAGGAAGAAGATGGCTGCAGAACTCTATCCTGCCAGCATAAACACCAACCTTCCCAACAGTAACAGCACCACAGCAGTAACCGCTGCCGGCAAAAAGACCATCGTCCAAGTCACTCAAACGGTGACCACGCCGACTACGACTGCTACTCAGCAGAACATCAACAATAATAACGTCGAGACTGCCAGCTGGCAGTCCACCCATCCGACATTGCGAGAGAGGTAAGGGCGCGTTCGGCTTGCTTTTCAAATCATTTAGGCTGTTATCGGTCCAAAAACATGATACTCTATTGCATTCTGTTCCCTTCAGGAATGCTTTGATGTTCAATAACGAACTCATGGCAGATGTTCATTTTGTTGTTGGTCCTCCTGGCGCATCCCAAAAAGTTCCAGCACACAAGGTGAGCGCATCCTCCCGTGTCAAAATGCATCTCGAGTGGCTCTTTCATCAACCGTATGCTTAACCGCTTTTGTGTGGCATTTGTTTTTTCAGTATGTGCTGGCAGTGGGGAGTTCTGTTTTTGGTGCCATGTTTTACGGAGATCTAGCGGAAGGAGAATCTGAGATTCATATTCCTGACGTGGAGCCTGCTGCTTTTTTAATCCTTTTGAAGTACGTTTTGCACTTAATTCTAATGCATATGGGTGAATGATGTGAAGCTTCTTTTCTTTTTCTTGATCGATTAATTTATTCACAAATTCATATATACAGTGACTTGACACCCTTTTTTTCTGAATTAAAAAAAAAAATTCTTAGAAGAAATCTTAACACAACTGGTTAACTCTTTAGTAATATTTGAAAACCTTTTTTTCCACCAAAGTAATTTGGTGCAACCAACATGGAGAAGAAAAACATAAAATAGTCTCTCATGACGATGTCAATAATCTCTTAAAATATCAGACAATTTGACTTTTTCTGAAAAAGTTAGTTCAGGATATGAAATGTCATTTGGTGCAACTCATACCCAAATGTCATATTTATGAATTCATTATGTTTTTATGTACATTGAAAAATATATTTAAAAACGTTTTGACAATAACAACAAATTTATGTGTTGAAGGTAAATGTTACTGCTTTTTACTTGGTTACTTTAAGTCATCACATTGGGAATTTTCTTAAATGTGTTTTTCAAAACAATATGAATCCAACATGAATACAAAGAGAACACTTACAAGATGCATTGTAACCTAGATTTTTACTATTATTTTTTCTAAATCATCTATTATTTGTCATTGACTCATGCATATAACTCTAAACTCAATCACTACAAAGCCTAATGCTTGCAAAGCTATTGGAAAGATATGATTTCTTAGCCCTTTTTTTTTGTTCACTTTCAGGTACATGTACAGCGATGAGATTGAACTTGAAGCGGACACAGTGCTGGCCACTCTGTACGCTGCCAAAAAGTATATAGTGCCTGCACTGGCTAAGGCCTGTGTCACCTTTCTGGAGACGAGCCTAGAGGCCAAAAATGCCTGTGTGTTGTTGTCCCAGAGTCGACTGTTTGAGGAGCCTGAGCTGACCCAGCGGTGTTGGGAGGTCATTGATGCTCAGGCTGAGCTGGCGCTTCGCTCTGAGGGTTTCTGTGAGATTGATCTTCAAACGCTGGAGATCATACTAAAGCGAGAGACCCTCAACACCCGGGAGGCGGTGGTCTTCCAGGCGGCTCTCGAATGGTCTGTGGCTGAATGCAAAAGGCAGGGACTTGGACCGACCGCTCGTAATAAAAGGGCAGTGCTGGGTAAGGCTCTCTACTTGGTTCGCATCCCAACCATGACCCTGGAGGAGTTTGCCAACGGAGCTGCGCAGTCAGACATTTTAACGCTGGAAGAGACTCATGATGTCTTTCTGTGGTACACAGCAGCTAATCAGCCCAAGCTGGAATTCCCACTGCAAAAAAGAAAGGGTCTGACACCACAGCGCTGCCATCGTTTCCAGTCCTCGGCTTACCGTAGTAACCAGTGGCGCTACCGCGGACGCTGCGATAGCATCCAGTTCGCGGTGGACAAGAGGATCTTCATCGCAGGTCTTGGCTTGTATGGTTCCAGTGGTGGAAAGGCAGAGTACAGCGTCAAGATCGAACTCAAGCGCCAAGGAGTGACCCTGGCCCAGAACCTAACGAAATTTGTTTCAGACGGGTCCAGCGGCACCTTCTCTGTATGGTTTGAACACCCGGTCCAAGTGGAGCAGGACACCTTCTACACAGTCAGTGCCGTATTAGATGGGAATGAACTTAGCTACTTTGGACAGGAGGGTATGACAGAAGTGCAATTTGGAAAGGTGACCTTCCAGTTCCAGTGTTCCTCGGACAGTACCAACGGAACTGGCGTGCAGGGGGGTCAGATCCCAGAACTGGTTTTCTATGCCTGAAATGTTGTCAGGACGTCCCATTGCAGTGCATTCCGCTCACTGGAATTAGGATGGATTGAATACAGGGTCTCGTGAGGCTCTTGCCTTCATTATGTAGCAGTGGTGAACTCAATGGTAACGGCTCTTCAGTACCACAACGGGCTCAGATGGAAGGAATGTTCTTCAGCTTTATTTATTGCAAAAAATATATATTTGATTTAATTATTGAAGCTGCAGCAAGCAGATCTATATATATATAATATAGTTGTACTGCTCTGATAGTGGACAGAAGCCACTAGTGTGTCATGTTTTGTACATAACTTATTTGTTTTCAGCTTGATGCTGATTGACAAATAAAATGTCTTGTATTAGTGATCAGCTTCCTGAACTGCAGATTATAAATGTTTTTGTGACTCAAGTTCAAAGTTGTTTTTAATTCTTATACATGCACTCATGAAATGCATCAATGAATGATCTACAGATTCTATTCTACACAGTCCTGGCTTCAGAAAGCGAGGGAGGTTGAACTCAATCTATATTTTAACTGTCCTTAAAGTGTAAGTATATACACTTTAAAATAAAAAGTATTTTCTATCTAATGGTGTGCATTATATAATAACTGAAATCCCGAAAAATGAAGCCACACTCCACAAATGCATTGGGCTTGTGTTAATGAGACAGTGATTGTTAAGTGTGGATGAAATATTCATCTTGAAAGGCCACATAAAGAACCTATTATCCCCAGTGGACTGCACGAGGAACTGAATAGGGAGTCTGTTTGAATTGAGCCCATAGAATCTGCTGCTCCACCGTTTGCATTCTAATTAAGGCTTTAGTAAAAATGGAGCAGATGCAGCTTGGTAAAACAGCAGATTTTTTACCAAAAAAAAAAAACCCCTACAAAAACAGATGAATATGGAATTATGACACATGGAGAGCTGTTAATCAGACTGCATTCTGGGATTATGCCCAGTACTTTAACATTGGGATGCTCGTTGGTGTACTTGAATCATTTTGTCTCTGCTTCCTATAATCTGATGAGTCTGTTTTAAAAACTGCAGACATGTTTTGTTCTCATAGTGTGCACAGAAGGTGGAAAAAGGTTTGCAACGAGTATGATGGACCATAATGGATTTTTTGATGACGCAGTGCCCCCTAGTTACATCTGGCTAGACTGCACCTCACTATGAATATAATTTTCAGACGGGTAAAACATTTTCAACCTGGGTCTGAATTACAGAATATTGCAGAAAATGGAGCTCAACATGCCTGGATGAAAGTACAACAACAGCAAATCTTCTCCCTTTTGATGCAACTAGGAATCCATAGGCCAGATCAGATGAACAGATTGAGAGTACTTGTATTGATCCAGCCATGGTGTATTATTGATAACCAATTTAGCAAATGAATTGTTTTGAGAGATGCTGCCTGCTTTATTAATGAGGTTCATTCAAAAGCACTGTTCCGGTCAGCTGAATTACATTAGATACGTCACAGAGAGGTCATTACAGGAAGACTTACCGACGGCTGGAGCGTTGATACAGAGTTCTCTAGCCAACAGGAGGAAGGTCTTTCCCAGAATGTAAACATTAACCTACAACAATAAGAAATATAACTGAAAACTGTGAGGTATTCAATGAGTTCAACTTTACATGTTACCAATCACTGATTCTTGACATAGGGAATTAAATGTTACATAATTACTTCTCATTAGTCTTTATAAATAGCAACATTTCCACTTTAAAAGTTATCAGAGAAGAACATTCTTTATTTTTTCAAATCCACTATATGATCATAAAACCAGATTACAACCCAGCACTTTATAGATATTTTAGTGGAAATGAAGAAAAAGATTTTTCAGGATTCTTCGATGAATAGAAAGTTCGAAAGAACAGCATTTATTTGAAATAGGAATCATTAGTAATATAAAATCAATTTACTGTCACTAGATCAATTTCAGCATCCTTGCTTAAAAAAAATCTTACTGAGCTCAAACTTTTGATCGGTAGAGCTCCTGCCCCTGGTGAACCACTGTCCTGCAAAGTTCATCCCAACCTGCTTCAGCACAATTGAATTTCACACCAATACGATTTTCAAGCAAAGCCATGTGAAAACAAGTCTGCAACCTTAGCCAAAAAAAAAGCGTAATGTCTGCTTACGCTGCAGTATACAGAAAAGGAGACGAGACCTTTTTTTTTGAATGGATGTCAATGGAGGAGAGGCTTCACTTCGCTGAATAAACCACTTTTGTGAGGAAATAGCTTATCTTTAAATGAATCGACAGCCCATTGGCTAACCTTCAACATGTTTGCTCGTTTTGGATTGAATTGTGAGACAGGTATGCTTCAGTTTACGGCACTTCTCATTCATTTCTATGGTATCCGCAAACAGTGATTGACTGTCACACAACTATGAACAAAATTCAATGAAGTCAATAATTCAATAACCTTTAAATGCATCATTATGCAAACACATGAGGAGAGTCTACGCATGAAAGACCCACGACCTGAAGTGCAGATCAACGTGCTGCTACATTTCTCTCTGAAACGGTAGGAAATTAAATTGAATGTGGAGGATATAAACTGTGACAAGATGATTGGCAGGGCAGTTTAAACTGTGATGCACGCAACTAAGCGACATAGCGGTCCGTTAAAGATGCAATTATGACGAAGTAGTATGTCCCAAAGCTGTATAGTCAAAAGTAGGTACTTTCTCTTCACAAAAACTGTACATACTTTTAGGGCATGGTATAAGTAGGCGAATTGGGGCGCAGCACATCTCTGTTTCAAGTGATCCTTGAGAGCTTGATTAGCTGGTTCAGGTGTGTTGGATTAGGGTTGGAGCTAAACTCTCCAGGACAGGAGCAGGGTTGAAGACCTCTGCGGTAGAGTATATATATATATATATATATATATATATATATATATATATATATATATATATATAAACACTGTAACATGTTAATATATGCATTTTTAACAGCACTTCAGAGACCCCATTGTAATGATGAGGGGGTTATGACCTCAGCACCAGGTCCCTAGTTTGCCTGGCATCCAGGCAGGATATATTGGGGGTCTTGTTAGATTTGGGTGTGGCTGCACTTGCTAAAGATTCATGACATATTTGAGCCTCCGCCCCAACCATCTAGTGTCTGTTCAATAGCAGATACAGTTCAGTGGACAGCTGAGGGTGTAAAAATAACATCACACCAGTGCTTAAGCACCAAAATGTCTGGCCCTAAAATAACTGCTAATAAAACCTAAACGGTATATATTGTCATAAACACAGTACTGTCTATTGTTTCAAAAACAACATGTTGTTGTTCAATAAAGCAATAAGGCATTAAAAAAGCAGTATTATGCTCTTATTGTAAAATCACTGGACCATGGCCTTGATTGTCTTCATCAAGTGGTCAACATCAATAAGATAAAAGATGCAATTATTGTGCCAAGTAATAGTTGGGTATGTGGGTATCAAAAACAATAAGATAGAATTCTTCTTATGTGCAGTCACAGGTGTGAGTATAACAGCTTCTTTCCTGAAATATCCAATCAGATTTCAGAAATACAAAATTTTGGCATCTGCATTTATATCTATTGAAATGTCAAACTTGTTGAAAAAGTGAAAAAAAAAAAAAGCTGGCATTTTAAATGAACAGAAACTATGCAAGTATATGAGGTGGACGGAAGCTGGACATCATCATTTCTGACATGGTGTCTGCTTGCCTGTTATGACATATGCAATATATCATTCAGCATTTCTTTCATATGGTCATATGGAGGGTATAAAATATTATTTAATGGTTGAACATCATGCAACTTAGCCGCTTATATTCCATTATGTTATTCAGAGTATTGTGGAAAATATATGAAAGAAATTGAAATGAAAGGGAGCAAACCTGTAAAAGATCACTCAGGTCCAGGAGCATGTCTGCACATCAGTTAAGGAAGGGAAGGAGAATACAAAACAAATGGTTTTATATCTTAAAAATGTTTAAAAGTGTGATAAAGATCTAAACATCTTTGTCCAACTACATAGCTAAAAATAAGAAGTCAATTACGCTTTTAAATTAATCCTGGTCACAGTGATTAATTAGGCATCGGACGGCTCTGTAATTGTCACTGGAGGAGTTTCGACTTTCACTGATCATCTCTTTACATCAATGGGCTTCAGACAGGATCTCCTTATCTCTGCAAGAGATTCACCCTGACCATCTGTTACTGCTCACCTGATTGGCACACACACCTGAGGCACGTGCCTCCATGGTGACTAATGTCCCCTTTAGCACAGAGATTAGCATCACTACAAGACAAGCTAATCCCACTTTATCAGAAGTCTGACGGCCTTAATCACGGCCTGGTGAAAGCGAGTATTTATACTATTATGACTGAAATCAGTGATCTTTATCTCTTAAATACTACAAGACTCATGTCTCTATATGGTTTTTAAATCAAAATGTGATTTTTTCCCCCCTCGTTCACCAAGCAGACACCAATGTCTTCATAGTTCTGCAATCTTGTAATTATTAACAAACCACTTTATTAATGCTTATGTCTAGGACAGTGGTTTCTTAATCTCTTTCTTAATTTCTTAATCATTTTTACACTGTGTGAATCATTCCCTATCCCCTATATAGTGCACTATGTGTCATTCACCATATAGAAAATAGTAAATGTGTGAACAAGTGACCAATTTCAGCCACAGCTTCATCATCTATTTATAAGGCGAGACGCTTTAGATTCAAGAGAGCATTTGATTGGACAGAAAATCTGATGAGAAGCTGAAGTGCAGAGTGATGTCATCAAAATCATTGATTGATATTGGTGGAAGTGAAAGACTAAGTTTTGAATGCTTATATCTTGTAAATGCAATTTTTTTAGCTTATAGATAACAGTAAAGCTAAAATATGCATACTAGTAAAAGATCACGCTATGTCATGTGATTTCTGATTCTGATCTGATTCTATTTGATTGTGATTTGACTTCATTGTTCTTGTTTAATGCTGTGACTCCTCCCAGAATGATCAAAAACTTATTTTTTAGAGAAATATGATACATTATCATACAATACATGACTTGTAGTGTCCACTATATTTGTAAGATGCTTTTGAAGGGCTCCTTGTCTTTAGAACTGGCACTTATGTATAAAATGTACCAGTAAGGAACAAACCAAGAATCTCAGCATGATATGCCTCTGAAATCATGACCTGTCAGCCCAACAATCGACAGATCAAGTCAGTGAAGCTCATTGAATCAATGTTTCCAGAACAAAAGTCAATCTTCACCTTAGAGAACCTGGTCTAAAAAGATGTTAAAACACTGCTAATTGGCTAAAATGAACAAGGAAATGCTGAAAGAAGCTGAAGTTTAATAATCTCACACAAGTGAAAGTCAAGATAATTATCACATAAAGTAATTAGTATACACTTGTCCAAAATAATTCTGTGTATCATATCACAAAGATGCATGAGATAATTGTAAGGATGTCTGATGAGGCAAAGCAGAACACATTTAACATTAGTCCACTATTTGGAATGGGTTTGGCGGTCTGTAAAGAACTGAAGGACTTCTTTGTGTATCTGCTGTTTAGCGTGAAGTACCGAATCTTTGCATGCAACTGAAAGAGCCCCACCCAGGGACAGGTAACAATTCTCCTTTGACAACTTTAAACGGTACACCAGGTACCCAGACAGGCCTGACGCTACACAAAAGCAGAGCGGAAAACTGGGTGTGACCCAAGAAGACAGACAGGAGGGTGCTTGTAAGAGTCTGTCTGTTTGTGAGACAGAGAGAGAAAGCAGTGGTGTAACGCTATCCAGGCATGCTGCGTTGTAAAAGGTGTGGCGAGTCTCAAACCCACAAAATTTGAGAACATCATTTTGACAGGTTGGGGAAAAACAACCATAAAATTTGGAACAGGGAAAAGTATGTTTTCCTTAAAAATCACTAGTCACTATGAATGAGTTCCATATTTTCACTACAGTAAAGGGGACATGAATTTTTAGGTTAAAAGAGTGTCACTTCAATAGCTTTTGTACACAACCAGGACGGACACTGAACATCTTTTTTTTTTTAAATGAGGGAGTAGTGGCTCAAAGAGCGACTTGCTGGGCTTCTTTTCATGATTTACTCCAGGGAACATCCTCTGAGATTCCAAAAGGTGCAGTAAACTCTCTTCCTCTTCCTCTGTTTTGCCTCTGAGAGTATATTTTAGCACTATTGTTTTCACATCCTGACACATCCCTTCAGACCCTGAACCGGTTTTTCCATAGGGAAAGCATGGACTGGTAAAAGAGACTATTTTAGACCAGAATGAATTTCTATGCTAGTCCAGGTTGGTTTATGCTGGTTTGGTTCTGTTCCAACTTCTGATGAAGCATAGAAAGGAAACACTTTATTTCGATTGTCCACTTTAGACATTCTAAGTAACTTTGCAACTACATGTCATCTAACTCTCATTAAAAGTATTAGTAAACTATCTGCTTAAAATCTGCTAACTCTTTATTTTGATGCTCCCCAACAGACATTCTGCTGGCTATAAGTAACTTTGCAACTACGTCAACTTATTCTACTTACCCGAATCATAACACCTAAGCCCAACCTAACAGTCTAGTACTAATATTCTAATGAGAGTTAAATTAGTTTGACACAGAGAATAGACTGGTCACGTGACTGTGACCTGCTTGATGTTAAAAAGAGTTACATACATACATACACAACTCATTGTGGTGCTCGCACTGTCTGACACACACACATGTAAACACAGTCAGTTATTGTCTTAAGTAAACTTAAACAGTTGGGAAAGAAATCGGATGCGAGTCAATAGGATCCGTGCATTAGGTCTTAAATTGACAGCAGCCTAATACAGTACACCTGCTGCTGTCTGTCAAACAAACAAAAGAAAAAGAGAAAATCACTCACTGCTCTTGACTGAATAACTTTTGTAGCTTTAATATGAATAAATGTATATTTAATTCATCTGAAGACTGCAATTTTTAATTTATTATATTTGATTATTAAGTTTCTGTATTGTTTTTTACTTGATTGCTACTGTTAATTAGACCTAATGTAGGCCTACCTGGAAAACTTAAAGCACTGTTTATTTCATTTGTTTCGTTGTTTTATTGTATTTGTCCAATTGTTTGGATTGATTTGTTGTAATGCTTTCTTTTCCCAGACAGAATGTAAAAAATGTATATATATATATATATATATAGAGAGAGAGAGAGAGAGAGAGAGAGAGAGAGAGAGAGAGAGAGAGAGAGAGAGAGAGTATATATATATATATATATATATATTTATTTATTTTTATTTATTTATTTATTTATTTTTTTTACAAGTTATCACATGTTGCATTTTTCTTCAATATTCTGGAGCCCTAGTTTGAGCTACAGGAATTTTGCCTATTAAAGACCTAAAAGGTCAAAACATTTACTCTTTCTTTCTAAGTTGGCTTAATCCTACCAAATTTGGGTTGAATGTGCACACTTTTCTCGATGGATTACTATTCACAAAGAGTTTCACTAGGGTTTCACACCCTAGGGATCATTGTGGGAAGGATACGTGGCGTTCCCTCTGTCCTGCACACCAGGTAGAGGCAGGCGGCTATGACGTGTGTCATCTTTCGCCCTCGTGTCAAGTGCTTGCTCACAACCATCTTGAAGAAATTAAAGGCCGTATCCAGGCAGTGCTGGTTCAGCTGCAGCTGGCTGCCGAGGTTGTGTATCTGCCGTTTCCCTAGAGACAGGACACACATAAGCATCAGATTGAGCAAACATACACACATGCATACGCGTACGCTTGCGCACCGAGGCATGACTTCACACGCAGGTGTTTGGTTTTCCAGTAGCACTGATGTCATGAGAACGGTGCACAGCCAGACAGGCTTTTAGTGGAGCCTGGAAGCGAAAACGGGCAGAAAGACAGCTGTTTTACGTCCCGTGTGAGGCTACGTCCTTCTTTCCCCTTCTTTCACAGTCTTACGTTTACTCCTTCACAGATGATCTCAAAACAGGCCATGTCATTGGACACATAAATCAGTCTGCCCTGAAATCCCATGGCGGCCCTCGATGCGTTTAGCATATTAAAATCCACATTAAAAAAAACAGTCCAATAGTCTATCTGGCAGAGTTCTGTTTACTTAATACATCATTTAGCAAAAGACCTTGTTCACACAGACAGTGAAAGTCTCCCACATTCTAAACAATGAGAATGATTTAGGTTGCTTCAGATGGAGTTGATGAGTTTCACAAGTCCAGGTCATTAATTATGCTTGAAATTGCACACATAGACATGTTTATAAGAAACAAATGCTTTCATTGATCTGTCCTCTAAATGAATTCAGCAAATGCTTAGAGTAGACACATCAAACTTTTTCTTTAGCCTAGGGATTCACAAACCTGGACCCCTAGGGGGCTGCAAGTGGGTCCAATGAAACTTTCAGGGAAAAAATAGTTTTATTCTATTTTATAAATACCGCTTGTAAATAATGTTTAATCATACATATATATGTATATAGCTTTCTTTATACTTCAGGAAGGCGGTTCTTCCCATCATATTTGGGGGTCCTTGGTATCAAAAAGTATGAAATCCCTTGCTTTAGCCTACGGTATAGAGTTAACATAATCACAGAGCCACAGATATTAAGGTCGATGTTGGACTTTTTGTGTGGAGCCCAAAAGCTGCAGTGTCAAGTGTCGTGTTGGCATGCCAAGGCCAAATATAACTCTGAAAGCTTTTAAGAGCGTAATCCCTCTATTCTGGAGCCACTGTGTGCCAACCCTTCGTCACACACTCCAGACCTGTCTAATCCCAGAGTATTTTTCACGCTGCACATGCCATTGGATTAGCAGCCAGGTCTGCAGTGACCTCCCTAAATGACAGCAGAATTGCATAACTGCTGCAACACTGCAGGGACATGAGACACCTTTATTTAATGAATGAAATCTTGTGTTTGTGACCACAGGGACACTTTTGCCAGTCGGAAATGAGTTTACCAGAATCTTTTATATTAACTACAACTAGCAGCCAGACATATTCAAATCCACTTTTATGTCAATCATTTAAAAAGTGTTTAAAATATGATCAGATGTTTCTGTGATTAATAGTTGAAGAGTCATGAAGAATCATGTGTTTATAGAGTTGGTGACCTTGATTCTCAAAGTATTTTGAGACTGTGTTATCGCTTTCAGCTCTGAAAACGCACCAGTACAGCCAGCTGTAATGGAGCAAAATGTGAATTTAATGCCACAAAACACATCGTTTTCACAGTTCCTCTGATTCACACACGAGTACATATTTACACAATGCCGGGCCTTATATTTGTTAAATCAACAACACACCTGGAATCCACACACATTTATCAGGGAGCTTTATGAAATGGATCAACAGTTAATTATGTCTTGTGTGATTTTCAGAAAAGCGCAGATGCAAATTATGTAAATTTAATTAGTGGTCGGGATGTAACTGGGTCAGAAATTAATGTAGATGCGATAAGTAAGGAATAATTTACATCCAGCCGGTGGTTCTCTCAAAATAACCCCGATCAGCTAGCCTGGCAAGCCAGACCTACATCAAGATGTTAGAAATAAATGTTAAAATAAATGTTGCTGCCACTAGGGTGCGTCTAGATTTCTAGGCGTTTCTAGATTTCTTTTTTATTTTGAGAGAAACGGCTAAATGTACATTATCCCGCTTATTACACGGCTACTTGCCACATAAGTAAATAATTAGACACGAAATATTGATCTGAGTTGAAATATTTTATTAGGTCTTTAAACGCAAAGCTTCCGCGGTGAGAGCAGTTGCAGCGGCAAGTTCAAACTAAACGGACATTTAAGAGATACGGTATACAGTCATTCATACGACTTATTACACAGCATTTCGCCACATAAATAATTATGGGGATAAGATATATTGATTTCAGATTAAACTGTTTTAAAATCGTACCTGTTTGTATCTCATAATCCAACAGTGTAACGTACAAAACAATAGTAACTAAATGGCAGCATCTGCGTTTGTATGAAACAAGAGAGAGCGAGTCTACGATTCTGGATGGCATAATTAAATAACTGTACACAAAATATTGATTCGACTGAGTTTTAATATTTTATTAGCTCACCAAACGCAAACTTCCATGAAGAAAAATGTTCCTAGCAGGCGTATAGACCTTATGCGCCAGAGAAACGAGGGCGCCGCCATATTTAGAATATTGTCTTTTAACTTCCGTTTTTGCGGTCGGTCTGTATATTTCTATGGCGCTGCTGTCCAGGAGTAATTAGCTTTTGAAGTGGATTTACTTAATGTAAAGTTAACGAAAGTTATCATGAGGATTGTGATGTTTAAAGCAGATGACTTAAGAAATGTCAGTCGACCGGGAAGATTTTAAAACGAGCCGTTCATTAATATACACGCAGAATCGCTGTGAAAATACAGACCGGAAGTCAAAAGACAACGAGCGAAGCGCTGAAAAGGGGCGGTCTACATAAGGTCTATAGCACTGCTGACTTCAGTAACCCGGATGAGCCTGCGTTATCTGTTTTCAGCGGTTGTTATCTGGGAATAATTTACCGCTGGACGGCGCTATTGACCAATCAGAATCAAGTATTCCACAGAGCCGTGTAATAATGAAACATAATGTTGAAGGAATATTTATCTACAAACGAGAATGCTGTGTGATGCATCTAATGCCATATTTGATTTTAATTTTAATTACAGTCAATCATTTGGCTTTGTTCCAAAAGATGTGGAATATAATGCAAGATATCTATGGGCTATTTTCATTTCATTCCTTTTTTCACTCCTTTCCCATTCACTTTCATTATGTGGAAAAGAGTGTCCAGGACATTCTTTAAAAATTCACCTTTTGTGCTGTACAGAAGAAAGAAAGTCATACGGGTTTAGAACGGCATGTGTGCGTGTAAAAAATGACTGATCTTTTAATTTAGGGTGAAATATCACTTTAAGCCTGCACATGTTTTAAAAACATGATTATTTACTGACTGCACCAACACACTGCTGCTGCTGCTGACTAATATAAAGGTGCGCCTACCGTTCTGGAGCGTCTGAGCTCGCGATTCTTTTCCCAGACTTGTGTGGAACCCACTACCCAGGACAGGAGCTTTGGAAGTACCTAAAAATAAAAACAAAAAAACAATGTATTATGTTTAAAGTATCAGACAAAAACAGTAAATAAGAATAGTTTTGACTTACAGTATATAACAGGTGTATAAATACAAGCCTATTATTACAGGTGACAATTTAAGCTTTTAAATAAAGCTCTATAGCACACTCCAGTGGCTGTTTGTGTGAATAACAGTTTTATCGTTTTATTGTTGCTACAGTGACACCTACCGGTTGCCAATGTCTACTGCACTTAACAAGTGTTCCTATTAGCAACCAAAAGAGATTGATTGACACCCCTGAGACTGATAACCAAGTATACTGATAAACAATGAAGCTCAGGAGAGTGACAGGATGATACAAATGAACCACAACAGTATTTCGCTTTGCCTCTATGTAAAATATTGCGCAATTATATATTTCTCTGGCTAGTGCTTTGGTCAAATCATGGCACTGAATGTTAGCTTCTGCTTTGGGTATGTTACAGTGAATATACAAAACAATTACATATCAAATTACAAAACTGACATGCAGAACTAATGATATTCCACACGCTTCTCTTCCTTTGCTTTCAACTGTGTGAGGTGTATGGAAGTTATTTTACCACTGATCCACAAGGTCTGTTTATAATGATGAATACCGAAAGTTCAGCATATATAATAATGCATTTTGTTGAATCCAAAGTTTTAATGAATTTCAATTTCTCCAGGTGCCATTGTAGGTACGCTGCCATGGCTCTATACCACAAATGATCACACAATGGCTTGGTTTCACAGACAGGGCTTAGATTAAACCAGGATTAGGCCTTAGTTCAATTAGGATATCTAAATAGCTTTTATAAACATGCCTTAGAAAAAAAAACATTACTGGTGTGCATCTTGAGACAAAACAATGGCACGGACATATTTTAAGATATGCCAGTGCAAGTTGCTTTCAGTTAAAACAGCTCAAACATGCATTTTAATGTGGGACTAGGCTTAAGACTTGTCTGTGAAACCAGGGGAATGTTTTAATCCTGATATCACTGCATATTTTTAAGTTGAAAATAGTGCACATCATTAGTGCGGATCATACATCCATGTGTGGCTACAACTTGAACGGCCGGGCGTCTCTGAGGGCTTTCTCCTGCCACACCCAAAACCAGGCAAGACTTCCATTAAAAAAAGGAAATATTTATTGGTTAGTTCTAGAACTATCATATCTAGAAGTCTTGCATATGGCTATATTTCTTATAATATTGGCTTCTGTTGTACAATGTCTTGTAGAATGACAACAACTTCCTTTTTAAGCTGATTGTTGTTTTGACTGACCATACAAGGAAAGAGAATAAATTCTCTCTCTCAGAGACCTGCACGCTGCTGGAGGACTGGTCTGCGAAAGAGATCCTCAGTGAAGAAAACTACATAGAGGTAGGATTTTGTGAGGCAGGCAATATAAATAATTTCTTATATGCAGTGGTTTTATTGTTAACTAAAATTATAAAAAATTGTTCACGTTAATTTAAATAAAATATAAATGTTGAATGAAAAAAACTTGGCAAAAAAGTTGTAGCCTTAAATTAAGTACAATCAACTTGGATATTAAAGTCATTTCAACTTAAAGCAACACTAAGGAACTTTTCCTCTTTGGTCGCCCTACAGGTTGGAAGCGGAATTGTCGTAAATAATTTCGCCACCCGCAGCCTACTGTCGCACGCACGCTCGCTGTTTATCTAGCACTGGCTTTGGAGTGAACGATGTCCACAGACAAGGTAGAGTATGTTGCATGATTTCATGAAAGTATGATGTATTGCGGCATCAGAAACGAAGAAAAACTAAATAATGACTATTGTAACGCTTGACGTAAAGCAAGTCAAATTTGTAGTTTTCCTATGTCTCATTCGAACTACAGAAACGCGACCCGGTTTGGCAAACTTGCATAGTGTGGTTATAGCAGATATAGGGCTGCAAAGCGAATCCAGAAGTGCCTTTCACCCTGTTACAACTTGATGAACCACTGATACGATTTTGGAAACATTATTTTATGGTAAAAAATGTTCCTTAGTGTTGTTTTAAATTGCATTAAACTGACTAAAATAAATTAGTGTAGTCTTGTTTAACTTATCAAAAAAGTAAAAAATTGCTTAACTTAAGTTAAATCAATGTAAAAACGTATGTTCTCATAACTTATTGATCATATAATTTAATGTCATAAAAACTGAAATATAAATATAAAAACAAAATAAAAATGACAAAAGTCTAAGAAACCCCCGAAATTACTCAAATTTAAACTAAAATGAAAATAATTTTTAAATATAAATGCTATTATTATCAAAATATTAATAAATGCCATAAATAATACTAAAATAACACTGGTATGCAGCGGTATGCAACATTATCTGGTGTTCTCTGACCTAGGTGACGGTAGTGAGAGATACACCCTGCGCATCCGATAACCGCACTACTAAAGAAGCCTGGCTGGCTACTCTTTCTTTAGTAAGAAATCCTGATGCTTTGATGGCATGTGTGTTTGAATTTCTCATTGTTAGCTCTGTATCTCCACTTGTAGGCCCAGCGATCTGCCATCTCTGAGAGGCAGATAATGTTCCTGAATCAGGCATGCTTGGATGCGATGTCTATCTCTGACACCAGGCGAATGGGATACATGGTTGATTCCACTCCAAAAAGGGAGGTCTTTCGCTCTGCCTACAATCAGCCACATTCAACAGTCACAGAGGCAGGTGAAATGAAAAATGAAAGGGACAGTTCACCGGGCCCAATATGAAAAGTCTTTATTTACACATTATTTACACTTTATTTACATATCCTCGTGTTGTTCCAAACCTATATGACTTACTTTCTTTAGTGGAACACAAAAGAAGATATTTTGGAAAATATTTTGTACTACACTACCTTTCAAAGTTGGTCGGTAAGATTTTTTTGTCTTTGTTCACCAAAGCTGCAATTATTTTACCAAAAATACAGTAAACCGGTAATATTGTGAAATATTATTACAATTTAAAATAGTTTTCTATTTGAATATGTTTCAAAAATGTAATTTATTCCTGTGATGAAATTTTAATTTTCAGCATCATTACTTTTTCAGGAAATATTTTTAAGGATACCTTGATTAATAGAAAGTTCAAAAGAACAACAATTATTTGAAATATGACTATCTTATCTTATGACATTATCATTTTTTTACATTCACTTTTGTCCCCAAAGTTTTGAATAGTATGAAATGAACATCAAATGGTCCAAATTTGCATTGACTGCAATGTTCTTCTATCTATCCACCTTATTTTTTACGTATTTTTAACTGTACAAAACGGCTCGTTACACTGCTTGATATTGCAAACTGGTACTTACTTACGTAATCATCAACACACTGTTTGGTAGCGCAAATAGTTTTACCGTTTTCTGTGTGTGTGTGTGTGTGTGTGTGTGTGTGTGTGTGTGTGTGTGTTTGTGTATGTGTGTGTGTGTGTGTGTGTGTGTGTGTGTGTGTTTTTGTGAACTATCCCTTTTAATGTTAATTGTGCAGGTTCTACCATGATAATATCTCAGGATGTTTTTAACCTTGTTTCCTCAGATTGACAGTATTGCTGTATAGAAGTGATTAATGCACCAGGCGTAAATGGGCGGTAGTGATGCTTGACACATCTGCGGCATGTATGATAGGTAACTCATTGGGCATGTTTAATTTCTGATACATTATAGAACCTATTGTTGATGAACTATAAAATGTACATCGTATACAATATCTTTAATGTAAATAACAGTCGTATAGACGTTCAGGCTTTCATGGGCCATACTTTTCACTCAGTCTTGCATCTTTAACAGCCCCTAGCTCATTTGATGGAGTGATTTTGCACAGGAAAACTCCTAAAGTCATGACCCCGCAGGTGCAGGACCCCTCTGGGTTTGTAAGCAAGAGCATTAAGCTGGGTGTGGATGCTCAGCTCTTGGACGAAGCCACCAGGAAAGACAGACATGGGTTACATCATATGACAAATTGAGAGGTACTGTTCTTCCCTAGTAAAATAAGCCGTTACGGTTCCAGCATTCATAAAGGAATAATAAGAGGTAACTTTCCACTTCTGAATTATGCATAGTAGTTTTAAGCAACATGCATTATCATACAACAGTAAATTTAAGCAATTTATGTGAACAATTTGTAGTTCTAATGCTGAAACGACACATCATTTACTAGGACGACCATGGAAGCTGTAAAAAACCTGATTTCACTGTTAAATAAATAGTGAATCAAAATTGTGAACTTTGCTTCTTGTCATGTTGAGCCACTGGGCAAGTGCAATGAGATTTATTTTTTAATGGGTTAATGAGGCAAATGAAAAGTCAAGCCCATTTAAATGAGGGGGTAACGTAGGTGTCCAGTCCTGTCATCATTTCTGAAGATCATTTGCTCTAAGAATGTCAGAACTGCTTTTGCAAATTAAATGCACTGTGATCGCTATCAGTCAATTAGAATGGAAATTTATAATGAATGTGCATTGTGTTGGAAGGATGTGGTTCTAAGCTTTGTTGATTATAATCAATCTAAAAAAAGGATTATTTTATGTAAAAAGAAAAATGAGTCCTGTTGATTACCAATTTCAGTATTTGGATCTGTGAAAATCCCACATTCACAGATCCAAATACTGAAATTCTAGACCTCTCTTTCTTGTTTGTATGAAAGAAATCGAGCAATAACTCACATCATTTAAATTGTCTAAAAACTAAATATTTGCCTTTAAGAATATTACCCGTTTCTTCTCCTATTTTTAGTGACGTATAATTCTCAAAACTTGCCATTATGCATTATTCATTGCTTTTAAATCCACCTTTTTCTCCTCTTTATTAAAAAATGTTACACTCTGTATGTTTCTTTTAGCATTAATAAAATAAATACATAAAAAAAAGGAAAAAAAACAGGCTTGGCACTGGTGCCCCTCAAAACACAGGTGGATGATTGCCCTCATCCCAAACCTGTGTGCAGGCACTGAAGTTGAAGTTGAAGTTGAACAACTCTTACCATCTGCAGATACAAACTGGCCAACTGCTGAAGACACCCCTCCGCTGTTTTCCACAAACTGAATCTCAGAAACGATGATATTATCCTCCAGAACCGAACCACAGGCTGTGCAGACCGCACTCCCCCGGGCTGGGTCTGTGTCGATGTCTGCTCCACCACAGTTCTTACACTGACGACTCATACTGGCAGGAAGATGCAGACCTGAAGAAGACAAGTACACCATTACCGAACAACAAACGTTTGGCAAACACACACATCATCTGCATCAGTTTATTATCATTTGGACAGCATAATAATAAGATACTTCATAAAATTGTTTCATAACATGTCGTAAACGATATAGTGGCCAAACTGCGTCCAGAGCGGGATTAGAACTCGGGTCGCCGGCTTGTTAACGTAGCTGATATTCCGCTCTGCTACTCAACAGACTGCGCGCGAAAGATACACAATGCTCCCTTTAGCCATTTTCACTATTGTTCATCGCACAGTATTTCTTATATATTAGGATTAATTTCACATTAGTATTATCTCTAATGTATATTTCTAGTATATATAACCCTTGCTAAGCTAATGTTTTGATATGATTTATATGTGATCATATGCTACAAAATGAAAAGCTAGCTTTGCACAAGACCTGTATGATACGACCGTAAACATAATACACACAGCTCAATGTATCGCTTTATTTTTTATTTCATAATATACAGACACGCATATATATATATAAGTAATGGTATGTTATTAACGTTAGCCTTCAATAGCAAACCACTCACCAGTCAAAGGAAGCTAAAGACTTGACTTAAGATCAGACAGTTTAAACCGGTATCCTCTAGACGTATTTATTGTTAGCTTTTCACATCAACTATTTAATCGGCAATGCATTTCATAGAGCAACATGTCTAGAAGTTATGTATAAATATTTAATTTTATCTAATAACACCATTACAGTTGAGACTTTCAACCGAGGCTTTTTCTACCGAACTGGATACGACATTATGGGCTGTTTTAAAAACTGAATATAGAGGGGTGGCCGCTATACAACAGTTCTTTGTTTAGATATTTTGATGAGTTAATTTCACTAATATTAGCCCTTTATGACATAATACATCTATTATGGAAATATTAATCATAAATGTATATTTATTACAATCCCAGTTAATCAACTCGGTTAAACGTTTACACTCAAAACACCCCCATTTTGATGTGCACTGGGCCAGTGGCGGACCCCGGTCTTAAAGCGCGATAATATGAAGGGTGTAAGTTGTTGTTTAGCCAATACTTTATTGCACTTGCTAAAATTAAGTATTATTCGTTATATTTGTAGTCGTTCGTCTGTCCTTGAACTATAAACTCCGACAGATTTAAATAATAAAATCGGCCATCGATTGGATTTAAGACTTTGATTTTGACAGAATTTATGACATGTTGACCAGGAAGTAAATGGTGCGCTGTTCAAAATGTGAGCTGAGAGTTTTAGTGGGTTAAAATTATATTTAGAACGTTATTTTATTAACGGTACACCGTTTAAATGGAGATTCGCGGGATGTGATGGAGTGGGAACAATTTGAGCTAAATCCAAGGATTATTGCTGCTGTTAAAAAAGGTTGGCGAGAAATCCCGCTCGAGTAACTTACATTCAGTCTAAAATTGAATTCGCTTCTTGTTTAATGTTGTTTTATTGTTTAGCCCATTTCAGAACAGCGAAGGAGATCCTCTGTGTGTCTGGTCCAGATCTGCAGAGATTGACACGCTTGTCCAAGACTGATGTTCTGCGGCTTCACTGTGCAGTAGCAGCCGCTGTGCGCAAGACCAGCCCAGTCACAGGTGACCTTCCACTGTTACCGCAAATGAGAATCAGCTCTTTTTGAAGCAAAACTCTTATTTAATGTATTCTCAGCTCTGCAGCTGATCCGGGGAGAATGTCCTGTTTTGGAGCCCGGACACAGGCTGTCTTTCGCCTGCCCCGTTCTGGACGGTCTGATGCGCGGTGGTCTCCCGTTACGAGGAATAACAGAGCTGGCAGGAGAGAGTGCTGCTGGGAAAACTCAGTTTTGTTTGCAGCTGTGCTTGTCTGTCCAGTATCCAGAAGAAAACGGAGGGCTGAACTCAGGTAAAGACATGAAGCCTCTTTTTTTACTCAATTTCTACCCAATAAAATAAATATTTAATAAATTCCAATGTCCAATACTATAGTTAAAATGCCCTTATATATCCAGGTTTTCCAAGACTGGAAATGCTGGTTCTTCCATGATAGAAAAAAAAAAAAAATCAATAAAATAAAAATTATCTTGATTTTTCTCCTAGTGAGCCCCAGCCCTATGATTGAGAACCACTGCTTAAGACTATTTTCATTACAACTATCATAAATGCCTCAAATAGACACTTATTTCAGTATCTTGTCAAATCTGAGCACGAGATATATCGTCTGAAACTCTAGTGGCAACGTGTGAGATTACTGGGGTAGAAGAAGAAAGTCTCTGGTGAAATGATGTTTTAAATCACATTTGATATGGTCATTTAACAGGAGCTGTTTATATTTGCACTGAGGACTCTTTCCCCATCAAACGACTGCGGCAGCTCATTACCCAGCAGTCCCGGCTCAGACCAGATCTGCCTCCAGCTCTGATCCACAACCGGCGTTTAACTGACAGCGTCTACATCGAGCATGCAGCTGACCTGGTGAGACTGGCAAAAACTCCTCTTAACAAGTTAATAACCATTGGAAAGGTATGAATGCTTGTACATATGTGAGCAGGAGGCTCTGCAGGCGTGCGTGTCTCAGCGTGTTCCTGTGCTGCTGAAGCGAGGTCTGGTCAGACTGGTGGTGGTGGACTCCGTGGCTGCCCTGTTTCGCAGTGAGTTCCAGGCTGATGAAGCTGTACAGAGGTCACGTCACCTCCTGGCTTTTTCCAGTACACTCCACCGCCTGAGTCATGCATACGGTGCACCTGTAGTCTGCGTCAACCAGGTCAGACCGCCATCTGATTTATAACACTTAATCAGAGATATTATACAATATGTGCTGTAAACGCTATAGACCGTATCATTTGAATTTAAAGGAGAACTCCGGTCAATTTTAACATTGAGCTCATTTTTTTGTAAATTTGGAGTGCTGTCAGTACAGAGAACAACGACAAAAATCGGTGTTGCCTACACCGTGTTATCCTCTTTTTAAAATTTGCACCCTGTTGACTTCAATGGGGCAAGTTTTAAACCTGCTTTTAGCCTCTTAACATCCTTGATGTGTCATTACAAGTGCACCTGCCATGTGAGTGATTCCTTTAGAGTGAACGCGGGTGAATCTGACTGCAGTAGATGTGAAAGATATTAATAAAAGTGATGTTATTTCAGCCAGCGCTCATACCTGTATTTACATCCTGTTTTCGGCTGAAGTCCACAGTAGTCGATTGTCGAGTTCACGCGCATAGGTTTAGTACGTACGATCATGCGCCCGAACTCGACAATCGACTACTGTGGACTTCAGCCGAAAACAGGATGTAAATACAGGTATGAGCATAAAAAATGAGCTCAATGTTAAAATTGACCGGAGTTCTCCTTTAAATAACACAGAAATAGTTCTCACTGTATGATATTTATCCGTTCCAGGTTACAGATGTTATGGACGGCCCAAATCCTGGAAGGTGTGACTATGGGTGAGTGTGTTTGGCCCAGCAAAAGGGCCAAAATATAACAGCTCCAGCTCATTTCAGGAGACTTAATGTAATTATTAGGAATGTGCGCCACGACTAATTTCATTAACGTTTAAACTCAGAGAGGACAATCAAAAATTTGTATATGAGATTTATTTGAATTAGCCTACTTAATCTATGAGTCATATCCCATATCCCAAAAGTCATATCCCATACTAAATCCCGCTAAAAAAATATATGTGATGTGCTTGCCTTGCATTATGATCATTGTTCATTAAACATAAGCAAGCCTTCACTTAATCAACATTAACAAATACAGACATATTTATTCAAATCACCTGAATCATTAGGCAGTGTAGCCTATTAAAATCAGAATCCCTCAGATAAAATTTAGCCAACACAATTCAGCATTCATCAAGCTAGGTATTGTTGTTCATTACCACCGCATGCCAGGAGGCAAAATTACAAGAAAAGCCTAAAGTGTACCAACAACTGCATTATTTAAAGGTATTCTATGCATTAGGATATTGATATAGGATCTGTTGTTGTAAAGTTATTTTCATTCATAATGGTTCCCCTTTAAACCGGTATAAAATTTCATATCAGTAGACTATTTTCCCCTAATAACGGGTACCATAGTATAACAAGCCTAGTTGTTATATGGCAATTTGACATAGCCTATACAAAGCTCTTCCGTTTTCTTCCAAGTCAAAATCCATGTGTGGACATTTATCTAAGCCTGTTGCGATCATGTGATCAAGAAAGGTCAAATTAAATGATTTTGTTTTCCGCTCCAGATATACAATAAAATAATGTACAATTTAAAATGTAACATTAACAGGACAGTAATTTGAACATAGCCTTTGTAAAAATATAAAGCAAAACATAGGCTAAATGTGCAAAAAAATATTAACTAGTATTTCCAATGTCGACTAGCAGCATTAGCTTTTATTTGACTAGTCCCTCACATCCCTAGTAATTACAAAACTGGACATATCATATTTTGAGCTTTTGAAGCTCTCTAATAAGTCTTCTATATCTTAACGTACACAGGCTGGTGGGCAGTAAGGTGCTTCCTGCATTGGGCATCGCTTGGGCCAACCAAGTGATGGTGAGACTCATGCTCACGAGATTGGCAGGACAAGTCAAATCAGACAGCCGAAGTTGTGCTCCGCGTAAATTAGAAGTGGTCTTCGCCCCACACCTCCCTCGAGCGAGCTGTCTGTGTGGGGTTTGGGAGGAAGGCGTGAGAGGGATCCCCGATGACGCTCTTCATGATGAATAATCACATCAATATGGCAGTTAACAGCTGCTAATGGACACAAATGTTTTTAAAGCACATTTTGTTAGGAATGGCAAATTTTTTACCATTTGAAATTAATACACATTATTATTAATATAAAATTCTCACAGGTATTATGTGCAAATCATTTTGGAAAATAACCCTATTTTATAATACTTTTACATTTTTTTTATTATTATGCCCTTGATACACTGTATATATGTTTTCCTTATGTATACCTGTATGTTGTTACAGTTTTCATACAAAAACAGTTTCAATGCAGCAATAAGCAAGTTGAATAAAGGCTAATCACTGCCTCACAGCCGCCCTTGAAGAGAACAAGCTGTTTTATTTCTACTATTTCAGAAAACAAAGCAAACTCAATTTGCTATAGAACTGTCTTGATCAATCTTCTGATCTACAACACTCAAAATAGCATTAACCATGTTTATATTACCAGTCTTGAGACTATACCATTTCAAACAGAAAGGCAACAACATTAAATATACAATAATTCTGATAGTAAAAGTACAGATTTGTCAAAAAAAATAAAAATAAAGTTAAAAACTGTAGTGCCCATTTTCCAATCCCCTGTTTTGTTTTATTCTACCAGCATTTCTTCTATGTTTGGGACCTGTTCTAATTAATCTGTGACTCTATGAGTTCTGACCAGCAGAGGGGGCTAAGATCCAACAAAACTACATGCCACATCTTGCAAATGGGATTGCCATAATAGATGATCTAAAGGCGTGAGACATGCAATAAACATGCATTATTTTATTTATCTGATTGCTGTAATAATATGTATAATATTTCACTATATAAGTGAGGACATTTGGTTCTCACAAGTATAGACAAACCTGTACACATTTAAAAAATCTGATTGCTGTACTTGTTTTAATGTCTGAGATTGACTCAAGACAAGGGGTCGATGTTTAGCTGGTTAGCAGAGTCTTGAGTTGCACATTTCAAGATGTCTCTGCAAACAAAAGTGCAAAAATGCCTGGCAGTGATTAAAGTCCAGCTACACAGAAAGGAGTTTTTGGATAGGCCTATAATCCTTCCAAGCTACTTAACACATACTCATACTCACACACACACACACGCAATGAGCGAGTCCCTTTATCAACATCGGAAACCCGAATGTTAGTGCGCACAAACAAATCATTTTTTCAACCACACTTGCGTTTGAGCCCGTCCTGTCACCATGGCGACAATCACATGGGCTGTCTGTCCCAGATTGTTTGACCACCCCCACCCTCACCCTCAGGAAGACAAGAACCTCTCCATCCATCGCACTGCAACGTCAAATCAACCCCCTCCATCCCCTGCTACAAAACACAGACACATTTTCCTCCTTCCACTCAGCTGTTTACTGCTGCGCTGATGAAAACCTCGTTATGTAACTCCGCCAGTCCTAACGGGCTACACACACACACACACACTGACGGGCTTTCAGAACACACGCACAGCCGCCCACATCTGCCACCGTCTGCAAAATGACCGAGGGCTGCTCACACTTCAGCTTGCGCACTTCAAGCAGCCGGATTCTGGTGTGTCATCAGGCAGGTTGTTAGTATGCATCCCACGTCTACTCGTCTCAGCCAGGGCAAAAGAGAGACGGATGCAATGACTGCAGGTTGCAGGTCTCTCTCTCTCTCTCTCTCTCTCTCTCTCTCTCTCTCTCTCTCTCTCTCTCTCTCTCATCTAAACATACGGCCATCTTGGGAAAGAGAAGTAGAGGAAGAGAAAAATGGATTCTTGTGTTGAGACCTGAGGAGGAATGTGGAGCATGTGTAATGTGGAAATATTTGCTGAATATTATATTAGGCTAATGAAGATAGAAACAGCTGCAAAAACACAATGCATACCTATGAGGTTACACACTGTGACACACACACGTTGCACTATATTAGTGAGGACATTGCAGGACAAAATATTTTTATTTTATTGCAGAGTATTTTACTGCACTATCTATCTATCTATCTATCTATCTATCTATCTATCTATCTATCTATCTATCTATCTATCAAAAAAATTGCCCCCTGGAATTAATAAAACAAAAAAATAATAATTGTTGAAAGAGATTTGGTCACATATCAGTGTTTTCAAAGCTGTTTTTTTGTTTTGTTTTTTGTATTTTTATGAAAAAACACTTTATATATTAGATTCACATTCAACAACACTCACTTCAGAGACAGTACATATACGACAGCTCATTGCAGTGTCTGCAGCTCAGTCCAAAACTAGATAGTATGCCTATAGAATGACAAATATTAGACAACAGGTAAAACAACTTGAGGAATACATAACATTCATTACAATCACTCATTTGTTAAATCAGATGCATACTCGCTTTACTCAGAAACAGCTTTTCTGGCAGGTTTGGGATCATTTGACTAAGGCCTTTTCCTATTGCAGAATCTAATCACGTCCCAACTCCCATCAAATGAGTCACAGCTGCACTCCAAAACCACATATGTGCAAGAATGAGGGCACAAAGTATATATGTGGTGAATATGAAAAGACATCGATTAGTACAAAAGTCAAAAAGAAAAACGAGTCTGATGGCTTTTGTGGCAGGAAACAGGGAGCAGCTGGTCGGTTGCTAAGACGACCAGGATTAGTCCTGCGCCATTGGCCCTCAGCTGCACCGCAGACTCTTTCTCCAAGAGTCTTAACCCCAGAAACATCCCACCATCTTTTATATCACATCATTGTTGTCAAAATATACAAATGTTTCATGTAGCCTAATGATTGTGCGTAGTCTGCGTACCACCTAAAGTCAACTTGTCGACAGAATCGATGTATTAACAGAAACAGAGAACTGATAATAACTGGCATAAGAGGGAAACAAAGTTCTATATATCAGTATTTGTATACATTGTAATAGGAAGCAAATGTAAACAAACACAGAAAGGGAAAGACGGAGAGTATGACGTCATCTGTAGTGATGCAGTAACACAACCCCACCACAGGGGGAGCAGTGAGTCTCAAATGAGACGAACTATCAATACAAACTGTTTTACAAGCTTTTTTTATTTTGTTACTCGTAAAATTAGAGGCTTTAAAGAGCTGTAAAGCGCAAACACAAGTAAACCGAGCCATTTACTGCCTGTGACTAAAACACAGAGCATGACTTGACAAACAAGCCATTCTAGCGCGTCAATCCAGACAAGATTCAAGTTGACTAAAAGAAGTCTGCATTAATATCGAACTGTTCTGTTGCGTTCTTTATTCATATTGCATTGGAAAGAAAATAACTAAATGAACCCTGCAGATCAGCAGACATGGCAATGCCACAGGGAGCAGGCATGTGAAGTCCTGACTGAGGGTATTGTGCAGTGGCAGATGAAACAGTTTGAGATACACAGTAGTTTTATTCAGAAAAGCAGGCTGGGTTGACCCGTTATGCAGATTTTGTAGACAGGAGGTTTGCACTCTGAAACCCCCTTCACTGAACTAGGTCACACTTTGTCATGGAAGCAAAGAATTTCATTAAAAAGAAAAGAGAAACGAACAAACAATGTTTAATATACTGTCAACAACTTGTGCACGTTGGAGAAATAACTGAATTTGCTAATACTGAGTTCAGCATTGCTTAATATTGCAATACTTAAATGCTCTTTCCTTAGCTTTTATTTGCTCTCTGTCTTGTTCTCTGTCATTGTCAGGCAAGACCAGACATCACTTCCAGAACGTTTTGGGAAGAATCCGTAATGAGACAGAGGCATTGTGGCAAGGAGGCATCTCCATGGTGACAGGAAACCAAGCTGGAAAACACACAATAGTCAGCAGCGGTGGGAGGTAAATGTGAGAAACGTAGAGAGGGGTTTGACGTGTGAACAACAAGTAAAACTGATGGTGAGCTTCAGAATTTATTACACTGCGAAAATATAATTACTGTAAATAACTTCTTGTTTTTGGTCTGGATTTATTCATTTATTCACAAATACTTTAAAAAGACTTTACTTCAGTTTGCCACCTCAATGATGAGCATGTCTGAATTCAACAGAATGAATGATATACGCATTTGCGTTCTGTCACGGTTGGATGAAGAGAAGCGCACAACTAAATGAGTAGAAAAAATAGTCTTTATTAAATCCACAACGGAAAACTCAGGAGGATTGTAGGAGAAAATGTAAACACAATCACTTTTAACACAGACAATACCGGACAAGGTAACTGAGGGCTTAAATGCTGAAAAGGAGTAATCAAAGTGAACAGAAACAGGTGTGTGGAACTATTTAACAACCAAGGAAACTGACTAACTGACAGGCAAAACAGGAACAAAACAGAAAATAAAGTATTTTTTAATTATACTTGATCATTGCTATGTCTTGTGAGGGCAACATTTGTGGAACCAGGACTATTGTATAAGATAATTAAAGCATAAAGCATAAGGTGAAAGAACATTTCAGATCAGTTTCTGTTTTTAGCAGCGCCAGCATTGTCCTAGACTGACTGACTCCCTCCTGCCTGTTCCCAATAGTGTTATGTAAGCCTCTGAAATGTACCGATTTTGCATTTTTATTAGTCACATATCAAAATGGCATTAAGAGTGATGGATGTCAGAAACCCTGACATTACAATTGGGTTGCCATCTAGAGAAATACACCACTGAACGCATCTCACGACATGTACTTGCCTACTTTAACATTCATACTAAAAGAGGATAAATGCTGAAAATAAACAGTATGGTTGCGGTATTTAATTATCATATATAACTGCAGTGTCTCTGGTGCACAGAGGTCATTTCAGGGTCTCAAAGGTCATTTCATTAACGAAAGACAATCACTGGGGTGCCATAAACTACAACATGATGACTGATGCATGAGCTAAAAAGACTCCAGGGCTCCAAATTAAATGGTCAGCATCCTTTATGTTTTAACTGTATTGGACTGTCCCTGTTCGTGTAGACTGATTGATTGTTCCCTGTTGAGCCTGACATCATGCTTTATATTAATTTGGCCCGTGGTAACCTTGGAGTATCCACTACATTGTTATGTAATTTCTCCTCTGTTTTCTATTCTTACCCATTTTGTCCTTCTTCTGTTCCCTCTACTTTGAATAATACCTTCTGTTCTAAATGACCCGGGGACAGGGCACAAAAATCTGCAAACACATCAGAGACCATCTGTGATGTCTGAGTCTTATGTATATTATTATGTGTGGTGAAGGTTACACCTGGAGGATAAGCTCCTGTTATAGTAAAAAATCTAATTCTGATATCATTTACTTGCTCACATGTCATATGAAAACCTTTCTTTCTTATGTGGAACACAAAAGGGGCTATTTAGCAGAATGTCCAAGCTGCTCTTTTCCATTCAATGAGGACATTCTGCTTAACCTTCTTTTTGCTTTCAAAAAAAGATATATATTTGATTATATAATTTTATGGTGAATCAAAGTGCCATCTCACAAGCGAGGAAGAATTATACAGCAATAAAACAAATCTTCCTAACCTATAATCTCCACAATCAGACATTGATAGAAAGCTCATACTTCTGCGTAAGAGCTCGTCTTAACTCCCTGAATAGAATCGACATGCAGCCAAGCTAACTGCAATGACTCTAAGTAGATCTGACCATCAAGCGGATGTTTACAAGCATTGGCCATGGCTGTAAGAAATCCTCCCCATAATTACACTCCCATTGAGAGTGAGTGTTTCTCTCATAGTAAGTCTCTCATAATCCTAATTACACACAATTACAAACAGGCACATCACTGCAGTCTGTTACAGTATGTGAGAGAGAATGACACAAAGATGACTGTTAGTCAGGAATAAACCACCAGGTAACAATTCCCTCTAGCAGCATTTCCTAGTAAGGGTTAAATTAATGTCAGGCTCAGGCTCGAAAATAACAATTTTTTGGTAACGCTATACAATAAGGTTTCATTAGTTAACATTAGTTAACTACTTTAGTCAACACAAAATAAGAATGAACAATACTTCTACAGCATTTATTAATGTTCATTTAAAATGATTACTATTAAAATCAAATGTTGATTTGTTAACATTAGTTAATGCACTGTGAACATGAGCAAACAATGAACAACTGTATGTGTTATATACTGTATATTAACATTAAAGATTAATAAATACTGTAACAAATGAATTGCTCATTGTCAGTTAATGTTAGTTAATACAAATGAGACCTTATTGTAAAGTGTTACCCACTTTCCAAGCACCAAATGGGAGTAAACATATAGTTTTTGGTGAATAAGTTACTTGTCATTTAGGATTTGCAGCATCATTTATGGTTTTAGCTGAACTATTAGAATAACAAAGGCAAAATATTTTTTTACTGTAATAATTAAACAAATAAATAAAACGAAATACAGTTTCATAGACAGTAAATACTTTAGCATTGTAACAAAAAAATCTATTTCAATTAAATGCTGGCTGCAGCACAACTGTTTTTACCATTGATAATAATTATAAACATTCCTTGAGCAGCAAATCATCATATTAGACAGATTTCTGAAGGATCATGTTACACTGAAGACTGGAGTAATGATACTGAAAATTCACCTTTGCGTCAAAAATAACATTTAAATATATATTCAAATAGAAAACAGTTATTAACAGAGACTTCTTTCAAAAACATAAACTTCTTTTTAAAAAGAAATTACCGACCCCAAACTTTTGAACGGTATAGGTTCTGTGGTAAAAACCCCTAAAATATGTATTTTTCCATTTTATTGTGTTAATTAGGCCAGACAGATGAACCAGACAAAGTAACCAGTCACTAGTCAGTCATCCTGGGTCTAATCAATACCTATCCGGGTAGTGATGATAGAGTACCAGTCATTGTCACGGCCCATTTAGCAGGGGCCGAATGAGGGTGTTTGAAGAGTGTGTAGGTTTTAGCAGTAGTTGAAATGAAGACAAATTTGATTGCTAAATTTAAAAAAAACATCTACTTATTGATCAATAGAGTATTTTAAGCAATTAAAATAAAGGCTTGGGCTTTATCATATAAAGTCATTTACAGTTTTCACACACTTGCAGGCTCAGAATCTGTTCTTCAGCTCACATCAGTTTATTCATGCGTGTGCAGGGGGTATCAAAAAGCTGTTCGAAAAAGTGAGAGAAATCCTTTGTGTCTGGAGTGAGAGCCACAGGAGGGAGTGAAGCAGACAGTCTGGATATCAAATCAGGAACATATTCTCATGGATAGAATGGTCTGCACCTTTCTGTACAGTTTTATACCGCATGCACTGGTTTTGCAGCAATGCACTCTACTGACTCTAATCATCTACAATATAGCTTAAAAAGAGAAAGGCATTTATTCCACTTCACTGATCTAAAATCATTAGACTGACCCACAAGAACACACAATTTATTGAGAAAGTTAATAGTTTTAAGGCAAAGATAGAGTCATACACTACAGTTTCCCAGAATTGCATTAAAGCGTTAATGCAATAAGTAGTTTATTTTTTACCACACTGCACTGGGATTAAGAAATGTCAGAGACATTTAGACAAGATAGACAAGGAGAGTAAAAAGGGAAGGGAACTGAAGGAACAAAGCGGATGTTGAGGTATGAGTATTTTTATCATGAGTGAGTTTGTGTAAACATGTTTGAGTGAAGCATTGATAGGGGGATATTTGACCTCTGATATTATGCAACTGGGTCTGACTCACTGTCTTGCCTCCAGGGTTTGCGTGTTTGACACTTCAGGAAAGCACTGCAATAAGATACTTAGCATAATACAAATGTATATTCTCAGATACAGTATACTGTATAACCATTGAAAAACATCTTTGAGCGGTATAAATAATTATTAAATTGGTAAGTAATAAACTAAATAATAAAATTAGGTTTTGCACTTCTTTTTGCTTCGTTTCTATACAGTATTATTATAATAATTATTATTATTACACTGCTATACTTTGCTGATTATAAATTTAACATTAATAATTCATAGTGACAACACCAGGGGGATGACTGACGGAAACGAGGCCAATGGAAGTGGAGCCCAGGGCGCAGACAATGAGCAGATGAGACAAAAGACACAGACGGCTTAGGAGACCAAGGCGATGCCGCAGTGACGAGCATCAGAGGTGGAGCCAGGGTGCCAGAGGACTGAGGCGGAGCCGGTGGGACTGAGGACCAAGTGGAGCCAGAGAGATGGTGGAGCCGGAAGGAGCTGAAGGGGCGAAGCGTAGCTGAAGGCCCATAAGTCTGTAGCGTAGGAAGGGTGACATCTGACCAAGGCGAAGCTGGAGGGACAGGGACCAGGGAACCCGGTGGAGCCGTAAGGACGATGGTCACAGGTGGAGCTGAGGGAGGGAGGAGCCAATTCTCTCGAAATCCTCTCTGGGACCGTTCACTGGAAGGTGTGCCTTGGACCTGGAGCAGAAGGACCGTTCACTGGAAGACCATACAAGGGAGTTTTCAGATCTGGAATGCCTAACTCACTATCTGGACCACTCGCTCGTTATTAATACATTGAGTATAGAAAAAAAAAAGTTCAGTACAGAACACAGTATATTTCTGATATCTAAATGGACTATGGGCTCTGCCTCAGATGGTGGTTGAGTCTCACCTCAGTCTGTGAGTGTGGAAAGGTGTTTGGAGGAGAACTGTGACTCTGTGTACTGACCCCTAAGACTGATAAACACAGTCCAGATGGGGACAGAGGGGCCGACAGAGGGAGCCCAGCAGGACTGGCCCGCACACCCTCAGTCAGATACCTCTCCAGTGTCCTCAATAACCCCTCTCCCCTATCGTCCTCCGAAGCGAGAAAAAAACAAAACATAAAATTTAAATATATTCTGTATATTCATTTCTCAAAAGAACCTCACTACTGAAGATATTAGAGGAGCATGGAGAATGAAAGCAGCAACTAACAGTATTAGCGATAGACGAGAAGTGATAAGAGCTCTTTAGAAGGGTGATAAAATGCTCTCTTTGTGTGATAAGTATATGTGATGAGTGCTAAATGTGTACACAGCCATCAGACCATACAAAGCTAGTGCGCAGTTAAACATTTAATTTACATTTATTTTCTTATCAATGCTACTTCCAAGAAATGCTATTTTATACACAATTCATGTGAGTTTGGATAAAATTTCACAAAATTAAATGTTACAGCAAAACATAAAAAATATGGTAAATAAAATTCTGTTCATATACATTTTATAAATGTTACTGACTAGCTGAAGCTAAAATAATAATGGCTCTTTGAGGAACACGGTAATGCCTGCATTAGTGCATCCTGGTGTGATGATTTATGAAAAATGCCATGCCAAATAGATAACACCCCCCACTGCCAGTCCATCTGCACACGCAATCATTGACACACATCCACATAGTGTTAAAGCAGTATTAATGCGATCTTTAGACATACACCGACCATCTGTCCATCATAAAGGCAACAGCCCATTTTCAATCTGTTTCCCCAACTCTAAGAAATGTGAACTAAACATATATCCATTTCTTGTGTGGAAGAGAGCTATAGTGTAGCATAAGCCCTTGAAGACTTGTGTAGAAGCTTGTGTAGTATCCATCTGTACCATTAAAGAAGAGTCTCTCCCTGTGGATGAATGTGCTGTTTCAGCTGGCTGGAAACTAAGGCGAGCTTCACAGTGCTGCATCCAGGGAGTTATTTCTGGCTTGCCTTGCTAACGTGCATTGCTGATGACTCTTTAATATGTCCTGTCACTAAGCCCTTTCCAGGAAGCTTTCTGAATCTTAGTCTTTAAAGGGAGAAAGGACATGTGTCACTTCTATTCTATTCTATCAAATAACCTTTATAGCTTGATATTAATATAGCTTGAACATTTACACCATACAATTGCAGTATTTTCTTTACGTATAAATGGCAGATACTATTTGCATATCAGTGTTATTGTACATTAAATGGAATGTAAATGATTATATTTATTAAAATTATTAAATGGATGCCACTTATCGGGACAATAAAGCCCTTCCTACATCTGACCCTAACCGATAAACACTTTATTATTAAACACTATTTTCACTTTTTGTTTCTTCATTTTTTATAAAAAATAAATGCCTTTCCGATCTGATATGTGATGGGAAAAAGAAGTAGAACGAGTTCGACACTATTGCTACTGTTGACAATCCAGCGTCTCATAATTTTGTCTGGCTCAACTAGACGTCGGTGGGCGGATTTAGTGTAAATAGCCTCTGCCGACAAGGTGGGATATTTGCATTTAGTGTAAATAGACACTCCGAATAAGGCATGTCGCACCAAACATGTCATCACAAGTGAAAACTGCTCTCATCAAGTGATTGCACAGGGTATTTAAGCAGAAAGAACAAAAGCTAGACAGAGAGAGAGGGAGAGAGGGGGAGGGGGAGGGAGAGAGGGGGAGGGGGAGGGGTAAAATGAATAAAACCAATGCATAATTAAAGATGATGTTTCCAGTCATTACATAATTCAGATCATACATTAACCCGAGCAGAGTGCAGAGTCACCTTTCATCGCGTGCCCGATGGCAAGCAACATTTGTGCCAACAATCTAGTCCTGTACCTCCCCCTCCCCCTCAAAAGCAGCTTATGGATTACAGCGAAAGCACTTGCAAACCCTGTGTGACAAAACACTGTCTTAAACAAACACACATTGTAGGTCAAGAATATAATGACAGCGGTCATTTAATCACTCAGCATGCATCTCAAACATATGCAATTTTTATATATAGTATGTTGTGCTGTTTTATTGTGTGTGTCCACTGATGGAACAAGGCTTTATGTAAGAAGATAAGGCAAGGTGAGCGGCTGACGGACCGGTGTTTTGTCTCCTGGCTGCACAGCAGACATCCCAATCTACTTTACTCTCACCTGAACACTAACGTGTCACATGTCAAAGTGACTAAGATCAGGTGTGCCGAACTTGCCACACGCCATCCGTGGGCAAGCCACGCTGTGGGACTGAGAGGTTTTTTATGTCGTTATGTCTCCAGTCGTTTAGCCACGTAAATCTCATCCCTGCAAGCTCGCGTTCATCTGCCTCAGCTATTGAGCGCAATGCCCACATCTCAAAATCCAATCAATAACCAATGCAGAGAAGCAGTGCTAACATTTTTTCTTTTTCGATAAGCACATAAACTGATATGTCACAACACAGAGGAAAAGATCTGTTGCTACCTCATCACAATTTTAAACAGAATACAAATCAGTACAATCAGCACAAATTTTTTTCGGAAATGGTTAAAAATAATGTACACTCATGAGATGAATCCAGTCATTAGTTTAATAAAAAGGGTTTAAGTTTTAATGGATCACGTCTCCTCGTGGGGGCAGTGTTATCGTTAACTAAAATAAATGTAATATAATAATAATACAATTAATACTAATTAAAAAAAGAACTACTCAATTAATCCCAATAAACGTATCATCATTGTATCATGTATCAGCGCATTTCCGCAATGGCATTAGAACGTATGTAATATGCCTTTTTCTTTTGCATGATGCTGAATCCACACCTCTGAAAAACTATATACAGCTTTAAGATGCTGATCTATTATTGTCATGGTCATTTAGACAGGAAGTGCCTCTCAAGCAGACAGGGAAGTGAAAAAGGTAGGTGGTGAGTGAGACTAGAACTCAACAGATGTAACTCATTCATTCCCAAACCTTTAATCCCATTACTGCAACATGAGATCAGTATTCTGTTCCACTGGTATGGAGGATGACTCTGCTCATGAACACTCATGATGCCTGGAAACCCTAATAAATACTGTTAATACATGAGAGATATGAGCAATATCATATTATGATTATGATTTCATTCAACTATATCATATCAGCTGTCTGTCCTTTTCTATGAGAAATGTTGTTGCATGATGACTGTTAGAACTTGGACAGTCACAATGCCACTGATTATCTTTGTCTTCTAATGGAGTGAATGTACGTTAAGTTGAAAACACACACACACAACAGTCAGTAATCAAAGTCTTTCACAAAGCACTTTGAAAGACTAAAGGAAATGAGTAGGTTGGAAATAAAACTGCAAGATGAGCGGATGTGAACATAGGTGTTTACAGTAATGACATAAGAGCATAATTACTTATTCCTTTTCTGTTAGGCTATATTTTTACAGCAGATTATATGCCTAACCTGTTACAAGCAGATTTCCTTTCATTAGATCATTAAAATGGAATATTTCAGAATAGTGTCTTGTGCCTTTTAATTATGTTTTATGTTTATGAAATTGTTCGTGGTGAGATGGGTTTATAGACAAGGAGGGCAGGTGGAGGGCAGCCAGAGGACTGTGACACTGTCAAGCTGTACAGCACTTCACTTAATCTGTCCCTTGGCTTTCTGACATATTGTGTTTTCTAAATTTTTCTGCACTTTTTCGTTAAAATACCTAACTGTAATTCACATGCTTAATCGCTCTCTCTCTCTCTCTCTCTCTCTCTCTGTCTCAAAGCTGCATTCAATGTTACTGCATTCAATGGCATCCATTACTAGCTCTAAAATGACATTTTGGAATTAGCAACAGAGACGTGGGATGAGATGCATTAGAAGTTAGTCCTAAGAAAGTTTTAAGGACAAAAGCCTGACAAATGGCTTGAAATACAACATTTGAACAAAATCTTGAGGTGTGGTAACCGTAGTATAAACGGAATAATTTACTTGGAATAGTAATTGACTTGGTCCATTGAATTATTAGAAAATAATGATTCAAATAATAATTAAAGCTGCAAGCAGCATTTATCGGGGTTCAAGCAATTAAGGCCTTTAAGGCGTTTAAGCACAAAAGCATCAAAAGTTATTAAGTTTTATTTAGCAAGCATGTAACCACTGACATCATAGATGGAAAAGACCATTTACAGCCAATACAGGCAATGTACCATAGGAAATATATGGTTTTAAAGCTTTTTAACAGTTATAGCGCCACTTATGGTCCGATCTCCATAAAATTTGGCATGCTTGTTAATGATGTTATGTCACATATGCTCACCAATTTTTGTGAAGTTCTGAGTTTTCATTTGGGATTTATAGGCTTCTTAGTGTATTTTGCCACACCCCTTTTCTAAATGACCCTGTTACAGCCACCCAAATGCAAAAGTTAAACTTTTTTTCGATAATTATTGATCTAGAGAGTCCAGAGATTTGTCCTAGACTGGTCTGGTTCCGATCGGGCGAAAAACCAGGGACTAGTTTGCAAAAGTAGGTTTCGGACAAAATGCGACATAGCAGAAAGTTTTTCCTGCCTAAATCGAATTTGGAGATAGCCATTTTGTCCGCCTTGAGCCAGGGATCACAGTGGTGTAAGTGGTGTCTAGGTCAAACGGCCTAAGAGTTATGAGCAGTTTTGTACTTTTGGTTGCTGTAGCGCCACCTATGGGCCAATCGGGGTCATACTCTGATAGGTTGTCCCCAAATTGAGGCCTACCATCTGGCCAGGTTTCACGTCTCTAGGCCTTACGGTTTGGCCTGCACGATTTTTGGAATAGTTTTTAAAACATTGCTCTGTTTAAGAATTCCAACCACTCCAACATATAGCAACAGTGGGTCAACCAATTGCATGAGTTTGAGGCGTTTATCTATCTGTTTATTTGACCAATGGCAGGCTGGGGGAGTGTTTGGGAAACTTGTTTGAAAACAACGCAAATTCTGACACACTTTGGTGTTACACTTTGGTGTTACAGAGGTTATACTCAGCTTCTTTTACGTCAAAAAAAAAAAAAAAAAAAAAAAGGAGATGGAAACAAGGTATACTCAATCCAGTGTCTTATGTGATAACAGGATTTATAAATTATGTAAATTTACAAGTTATTATTACAGTTTAGCTTGAGAAATATTGCATATTTCATACCTAAGTCACTGCAAAGTATATGCAGATATCTTTGCTTTAAAAACAGGAAGCCTAATTGCAGAAAGGACAAAATGGACAAAACAGACTTACAGCAGAGGAAACGAAACAGCTTTAACCGCAGTACGACCCACTCAAACATTGGCCTGCGAGTCCTCTCAACACAACACAACCTGTCTGGTGTTAAAGGCCTGGAAGATGAGAGATGATGCTGGTGTGGGACCTGCTTCCGCAGTTTTCAGAGACTGTGAAATCCGGAATTGCAATGACTGAGACACTGAGCCTATTGCCGAGGTAACAGGGCAGCTTTTGAAAAGGGGACTGACAGCTTACTCAATGCAGGCATGGCCACGGGCTGCACATTGCTTTGCAACGGGCCCTGAAGTAGCGAGAGACCTGGCAAGACCCTGCATTCTCTTCACACACTGGCATTTCAGCAGGAGAGAACAAAGCAAAAGCATTTAACATACAAGTATATATATATGCATTCTAATGCTGTACTATCAGAACATCAAAATATCCTCAATGTTTTTACAAGGGCAGGTACAATCCCTTCCTGTGGTTCAGTTTTTTATACAAGATGATAATTCCGAGCTGCGGGTGACCCCAGAGGCATAAGCTCTCTCCACCCCTCCCCATCCATCCACATGCCTCCATTTTGCTGCTGAGCCTGTTCCTCATGAATTAATGAGCCTTGCAGTTCAGCAGTGAGGCCACAATGTGCTGCAACGACTCTCAAGTGTCCTGCCGCAGCCTGACAGCAATTCAGTTATCCTATAAATTCAGTCATACATTTCAATTAACTAACTTGACTCCCCTCCAACACCACCTTAAGAACTGGCTGAATTGTTATAGAACATCTAACCTTTATTGTTGAACAGAGTAGTTAATTAAAATGCCACATCTGCACTGCACTTAAAGTGATAGTTCACCTAAAAAAATAAAGATTCTGTCATCATTTACTCACCCTCATGTTGGCCTCAAACCTGAACGACTTTCTTTCTTCTGTGGAGCATAAAGGAATATATTTTGAAGAAATATTGGTATGGACAAAAAAAATTCTTAATATTAATAAAAATATTTCTTCAAAATATATTTTATGATCCACAGAAGAAAGAAAGTCATTCAGGTTTAGACTGACATTTAGTTTAGACTGGGTGAGTAAATGATGCGAGAAACTTTCATTTTTGAGTGCACTATAGGGAGAGAATGTAAAAGACGTAGAGCAGATGTGGTGATGGAGAGCATTGCATCACGTGAGCAGAGGGGCATACAGGGGGAGGGGCGAAATGTAGAGTGTAACGGGATAGTGGATGCAGTACTTCTCTTGCTTGTCACATTGCTGTTAAACTTTAATGTAATCAGAGTGGCATGGCTGGCAGTGAAAGGCCTTAGAGCCAGACACGCATCAGAGATGGGATAGATAAAATGATGTAATACAGGAAAAGGAAGAGCAGATGAAAATTGACCCCATGTCTCCTCTTTCACCCTCTCTGTTCCTCTTTAATGCTGACTTGCGTCCAGTGCCTCATTTGAATGTTACACGGTTGTTTTGACCTTGAGCTATTCAGACTAGAAATGGCTTTCACTGTCTATATCTTTCCTTTCTATATTGAAAATTGTGGTGCACAGTGAAGTGTGTAATTTTATGCACAACTAATGTCACTAAATGGAAGGGAGGCAAGACAATTTTATGAAAGATGGAAGATAATTTGACAATGTTAACATTTCAACAACACATATTTTCTAATATGTTTCCAAAGCATGTCAAATGAACCAGCTCTGAGGCAAGGTTGAATAAGGACATCTTACAGCAACCAACATCTTCCATCTGCAGTGGAACAGTGTGTGGAGTGACAGGACAAGTGTTCAAAGAAAGGAGAAGAGGATAGAGGACAGGTGAATAAAAGTCATAATAGGAGTGTGAGATGCCCAGGTGCATCATGGGAGACTGCAGCACTGCAGTGGTAACTGCAGTAGCTCCTCCTCCTAGGGTCTTACGCACACACACACACAGATTCGCACAAACGCATTCATCATCAGCCTCTCACATTCACAAGGACAGGGAAACATCACAGAAGGAGGAGTTTTAAAGGCACGTGGAACAGGCATGAGTGGACAGCGACACACTCTTAATGTACAAATCCCACATGCAGACTAGTAGATGAGATGTTAAATCATTCATAACTCAAGGCAGGCTGCGCTTAATTGCTGTTTCTATCTTTGCTCTGAAGAAAAAAGCCTGTCCTGCAGTGTATCAAGCCATTCAGCAAATAGAGCTATCAGACATAAAACAGAATGGAAAAAGAGAGCCTTTAGCTCCGTTCCAAAACCTAGTGAGCATTTTAGGACAGCACTGTGACAAGCTCAGTGGAAAAAACAGTGGACAGAGACATAAGAAATGTACTTCAGTACTGAAAAGTATTAATAAAAACGTGTTATGCTTGTTACAGCATCTTAGAAACATGCCAATGTCAAACTCTAGTTGTGTCCCATATGATGCACTATAGACTATAGACTTATACACTATGTACTTGTGCACTATGTACTCAACTGTGTAGTGTGTGAATTTGATCAACATCAGAGTCTGATATCTCCTTCCCCTCTGCTACGTAATTAAAGCTACAACAGTTGAGTGCATGAAGTGTCCAACATTTCACACTCTTTTTTGGGAATTTTTAGTGTGAACTCACAAAAAGGTATAGAATAGTGCATAAGTACGCGAACTGGGACGCACAATCTATTGGAATCTGTGTGATTCACGTGATTAGTTTGAATTGTGTGTGTGTGTGTTTTCTCTACTCACTGCTCCTAATGTGTGTGCACTGGGTTAAATGCAGGGGACAAATTCCAAGTTTCCATGTGTAATAGGCATTAAGGCCGCTCACTAAGCTGTAATGCCGTACACATAGAGCATATGTAATGCAGCAAAGCTCACAGTTTAAGATGTGAGAGTGCTTGTAGGTGGGAAAGATTGAAACATTCAAACATTCAAGTCACCTCCCCTCCTCTGTCCCAGTTCCTTCCCTGCCTCCTCATGGCCTTTCATCTAGAGCTGAGAGCAGGCAGGAGCAAACTCTTATAAAAGATCATAATTACAGTCAGCAGACAATGATCCCCATGTCCCTGAGTGCACAGAAACACTTTAGCAAGCCTTTTTCAATGGATCTTGTCAATGGCGCTTTGAAATCCTCTGCGTTTCCCATGGCTATGTGGCAGACACAGGTGTCAGATGAGAGAGCTTTGATGAGCATCTTGCTTCGAGAAGAACACAGGACGGCATTGTTACACGGCCTGTTGATATGGGCATGAAAGTGTTCCATGTGTGACCATGAAACCCATTTCACTCGGATATACATCACAATAAGGAAAAAGAGACTACAGCAACTTCTGTTTCATTTAAAATATACATATATATTTTAAAGTTATTCTAAATAATAACATTTTTTACTGACTTCTTTAAAAAACATTACCAACCCCAAACTTTAGAACCGTAGTGTAAGTAAAGTGAAGGTTTTAATTCGATTTTTTGAATCGAGACAGGATGTGTCATTCACACAGGCTGTGAAAATAAATGAAGGTGCACAGGACAGCCAATCAAGCCTTGTATTTTAATAGGAGGATTTTTAAGAAGAAGGTGCTTCTGGGTAATAAATGCCCTATAATCTGATAGACAAGGAGACATAGATTGAAGACATGAAGGGAATTAAATTAAAGGGAGGTGGATGTGATGGTGAGTCCTGCCTTGCAAAAGATACATATAGGGAAACACCTTATGGCATAATAAATGATCATATAAATGACAATTTCAACAGTGTATCATAAAATACAGATTAAAATAAACATTTTGGGGCTTTTTGCATGCTGAAACAGATTATTTGCTGTTAGCATTTTAGCATTCCCTGGATTGATTGTTTGGCAAAGAGCTCTGAGCTCTTTCAGTAGAGAGATGAAGGACACTGGCAATAAACATGATTATATAAAACGCTTATGGATGTGAAATTCACTGCATGATGGGATGAGAGAGGGAAATGGGGACAAAGACAGAGTAAGAGATAAAGGCAAGCTTTACACTGCATGTCCACTGATGTGGAAGAAACCCGCTAGATACCGCCCAAAACCCCAGAGATGTGCCACCAGTGAGGTTGTCTTCAGGATGGTCTGTTGTCTTGCATTATTCTGCCTTTAGAAATGCACCAATATCAAAATTCTAGCTATAATTATATTCATTTTATGGTCAGTAACGGATAATTGGCCGATATTAAAATTCCATAAACTATTGTCTAAATAAATAAAAAATAAAGCTACTTTTACATTAACCAATTTTTTACTTCTAAAACGTTTTACTTCTTACGAAAGTGCATATTATATTACTTTACTATCTATAAAAAATCAGCTTTCCTTTTAGGTATGTCATCAATCATCATGGCAAAAAGGGGAATAATACTCGCAGTAGCTCCAGTAACATTATAGCAGTGGCTTTCTCCAGTTCTGAACGCCGTGACTGGGGCACTGCGAATGCGCTGAAGTTTTGTTTCTGAATCCATAAATGCACATGGAAACAAAACTGTGAATCAGATTGCAAGGTTCCTATAAACAGAAATATCAGAATCGGATCAAATTAGTGCATGTAAACAAACAGACTGAATACTAAAAAAATCCTTTCCACTGCGCTACATTTCCATTGCTTTTCTATGTAAATGCGCTAGACGGACGCGCTTGACTGTTGCGCTCATGTCTCGCATCTTTTACAGCGTCTCGCGCCAAAAACTGCATTCTTCATAAAAACACAGCGCTCAAGTTAAAAGAAGTTTAACTTTTAAAAATGTGCCTTGACACCTTGTGTTTTCCACTGTACGCGTCTCACATTTAGACGCAAAGATGCACAAAGACGCGCGTTGAATAGCCCTGAACGGGAGGGAAAAAACTCAATGTCCGTCTAGCGCAGGGATGGGCAACTTCGGTCCTGTCCTACAGAGTTTAGCTTCAACCCTAATCAAACACACCTGAACAAGCTAATCAAGGTCCTCAGGATTACTAGAAAATTACAGGCAGGTGATTTTTTCAGGGTTGGAGCTAAACTCTGTAGGACAGTGGCCCTCCAGGACCGAAGTTGCCCATCCCTGGTCTAGCGTGTTTCATAGAAAATACTGGAAAAGCAGAGTAGCAGTGGAATGGAAAAAAAAAAAGTTCTGTTGAATCCTGTTTCTCCTGTTTAGTTGCTGCTGGAGTGTCCGAGTCATGAGCTGTAAAGGCACAGCCCTCTTCTGGAAAGGGGGGGCAGGGAGCAGCAGCTAATTTGCATTTAAAGAGACACACACAAAAACAGGTAGAGATTTCCTAAAGATTATATTTAACAGTGTTAAAATAAGGGAAATGACCATGAACAAATAAATATCTGATCCAATAACCAATATATAATAATAAATCTCTATCAGCTCTCTCCTTGCCTCTCATTTGCATTAAGTTGCAACGACCAACAACATTTCAGTCTTTTACAACTGTAAGGAAACTCATCCAAAACAGAAGTGAATCCATCCGAGAAGGGCAAATCAACACAACCAAGGCAAAAAGATTCTATATGACATGCATGAATGAATCGGTTAAATGTGGCATTTTCCACCATTATGCTGTACGGTTGGCTGGGAGACTGCGTGGGCATCCAGTCAGTGCAGAGGCTGGGAACGATGCCTTCACTCATAATTACCAACTCCACACAGCCTGCTGCGTCCTCTCAGCTAATCTGAGAGGTGAAAAGAGCGGCATGACATCATCGCCACTTTTGTTCTCATGGCAACAATGGAGGCAATGTTTCATTAATACAGTAGCCATGGCGTTCATATGCAAATGAGCGTCTGTGAATGAACGTCCAGCAGGTGGAAATGGGAGCGAGAGCTATTCTGCACTCGTCTAATGATAGCTCGTCTGCAGGAGACAGTGAGAACCACAAGGACATGTAGGACACAGGCACAAGGTCCAATTTTGTCTCTCAGCACAAAAATCAATTTCAGCGCAGAGCACGGAGGGAAAAATAACTCTGCAGTCTTGACGAGGCCACACAGCCGCAGGGCAAACTGAACGAGGTGCAGACAGATGAAGGTGACTGGGTTTTTCCCTCTCCATTGTTCTCTCTAATAGGTGGTTTTGAGGAACAGGAGTTGAATGCATAAACACTACTGTAGAGAGAGTGTTTAAAGATGCATTAAAGGAGAAATGAGCCTTTCCCTTTCACCCACTCCAGATCAGACAAAGCCTCAGGAGCTGGAGGAGGGGGAAAGAGAGAGACGAGAGAGAGAAGGATAGAGAAATATAGAGGAGGGGTGAATGGCAGACATGTTTCCTCCTCCACAAACCCCATGCTGGGGACTGAAAAATGCCAGAATGCAAACATTACAGCCATTAAAGAATATAACGAAACAGAACAGAATAGAATTAGCCAGCAATACAGATAAATCCATAATTATTTTCATGTTATGGCTAATAACTAATAAATGGCAGATATTACAATTCCATACTATTTTGCACGAATGAATTAAAAACTAAAACTAAAATTAAATTAAAACTAAAATCAATCATTTAAAAAAAAAAAAAAACGATTTAGGCATCACAACATTAAAATGTACAGTATGAAATATATTCATTTTGAGATTTGCTAAATACATTTATTACGTTATTAAATTATTAATGTCTTTATTTTAAGATTTATTAGTTGCACTTTACAATAAGGTTCCATTTGTTAACATGAACTTACAACGAAAAATAGCCTATACTTCTAAAGCATTTCCTATTAATCTTTGTTAATGTTAATTAACTAATGTTAGTGCGCGCCTTCCATGCCGGAGACGCCGATTCGAATCCTGCTCGGAGCGGGTCGAGTAGGACCGGTTACATTAGCACAGCCAAAACTCTATTGAAATTACTTGTGTTGAGTCTCCTGCACATTTTTCATGATAAACAGTTACTACTTATGTAGATAGTTCCAAAACGTCCACTTATTATGACTTGAGATGAGTTTTGCTGTATGTAATGCCAGAACAAACTACGCACAATCTACACAATCGAGCAGCAAGTCAGCTGAGCTGTCATGCAACATCACAAGAATGCCTTCACACATGACCAGCAGAAGAGAGAGAGAGGGAGGGAGAGTGAGACAGCAGACCACACCCACTCCACTCCATCAATAATATTTCACATCTCGCAGCAAAACACGATCAGTGTGATTGATATGGATTTGGGGGAGAGCGGTTGTTCCCTTTCATCAGTGTATAAATCTGCTACAGACATGATATACTCGGATACACACTCCCGGTGCATAGCACCAGCACATCACTGTGACGTTGCATGCTGTGTGACTCAGTGAGAAAGAGTGTGTGTGTGTGTGTGTTATGTCAGTGAATTAGACAATATGTGAGTGTTATGTAATGCAGAGCGTTTGTTGCTTGCTCCATCCCATCTGCAGCTGAGAGCTGTTTTTCAGCGAGTCAGCGAAGTGCTGCTCACTACATCAAGCAAAACATGACTTTCTTTAGCAATAAACAGCGTACATGGTATGGACTCGGGAATGGGATCCATTACTGCGGAGCTCTTCACAAGCACTAAGCTTAATCCCTCTCAAGCATGATACAAAATGTCTGAACATCCTAGATTCTCTTGAGATCCATTATAAGAGGCTCTTTCGAGTGCTTAATGGTTTCATATGCGAGAGACCAACACCCAGTAAAGCATGTTGTGGCACAGTGCTTTAATCAGTCCCATCAGCTTTTATTATTAACAAGTTTTATCTCTAAAGAAATTAATAGTATTTTTTAAAATATGCACCAACATTAAAGTGCTGGCGATACAATAATCCAATAAGTACTTTCATGCTTGGGCGGGCCGATAACTATCAAATGACCAAGACTAAAATTCTATACTATTTTGTCTTTAGAAATAAATAATGGAATTTTTTTTTTTTTTAAAGTAAACTATTAAATCTAAAATCAATGGTTTAAAACAATAAAGGGATCACAATATTATAATGTACAGTACGAAAATGTTATATTCTTTTTGAGATTTGCTAAAGATTATATTTAACATTATTATTACATTATCAGAGTTTTTAAAGATTAACTTTAAGTGAGTGTTAGATGGAGGCAAAGGCAATTTACATGTAAAAATGTAGGGAATGACAGTGCACAATTTAAATATCCAATATCGATTATATCAATAAATTTAAAGATCGCTAATATTGGGTGATAAACGGTATGGAACCGATATATATTGTGCATCCCTAATATGAGATGAAGACTCCAATCATATCAGTCTAATTAAAGCTGTTTTATTTTACAAGGAACAGGTTTTTACATGGGGGCTGCCGGATTGAGACATAAAAAAAATTGCATTTACCTTTTTTTTGTGACTTTACTGTCGATTACCAAATAAGTTTGTACCTCAATTTGTAAAAACTGTGGAAGCCCACTGGAAGCCCATGCTTTGGTAAATCATAAAAAAGTCAGAATTATGTCATAATTGAGATAAAAAGTTTCGAAATGTCGAAATTATGACAACAAACCAAACTATGAGATAAAAGATCAAAATTTTATCAAAAAGTCAGAATTGTGAGACAAGAGTCATGACAAAACATTTCAACTTTGTCATAATTATGATTTACCAAAGCATTATTTTTCTTTCTTATGTGGCAGAAATTAGCTTCCACAAAAACAGACAAAAACTTCAATTGTTTAGACTACTATTCCTAACTTTTAAATACTATCAGTATAGCTTATTTTGTAAATCATGTATTTAGTATTTCTTTAAGATCACACCAAATAAGTGTTAGCCATCGTGCAAAGCCTTTAAAAAGCCATACCCTATACCTTCAGTTTTGAAACAAATCCCATGATGCAGTTCACAGTAACCCCATTAACAGTTAAGTGCTGAACTCTACAGCTTCAGTCTCTCAGCTGAATACACTGTTGTTTGGCATAGAGACTGAAGGGCAGGCTCTCCACTGCAGGAGGGACAGCAGTCGAGATTTATTATTCAAGATAATTGAGCTCGTATGAAAGCCGATGCCGACCTAAATTCATTTGACTGGTTAAAATTTAAATGGCCTCTACCATTGCCAGCCCCTGTGACCACAATAGGAGCAAAGGCAAAGCAGCCAATCTTTACTGGCCATTGAATGGACGAGCTGGAAAATTGGTTGCGTCAAGCTGTTTGCGTACAATAGCGCCTGCCATTTTGCTCGAAAGATTTGGCCATTCTGCCAGTTGTACATTTGTTTTCCAGTATTATATTACATCATGCACTAGTTGTATCTTCATTATTTTTTTCCATATCCAATTAACGTGTCTTTTAATTGTTCAAAGTATTTCATCTTGACAGAAGTCTATAAAAGTGCGTTACTCTAATTGATGCGACTAAAAATGTGATATGAATGAGCTTTCTAGTGCAACTCTTCCAAATGTATGGCTCTAAGTCAACCACTTTACAAGACACAATGCTCATTGGTTCAAAAACGATCTGAGTAGTGCTGTTGGATTGGACAGTAGAGAACAGATGGCTCCTGATTGGTCAATGTAAGTGTCAGTCAGGGGTGTATAAAGGCAGATGGGGTGCAATAGATATATTTAATCTACCTGGCTGGGATGTGTCTGGCACAATCAAGTAAAACAGCCAAGCTGAGGAATCCTGTTGACCTTCAGCACAATGTCACTGCACTCGTGGGCTTTCTGGAGAAACAGGCAAAACAAAAATTAAACCTGAACATTGAAGGTGATATGCAATGTTGACTTGTAGGGAGTTCTGTGAATTTACTGGTAGCCTGCATGCAAAACATTATGCAAAACAGTTTTTGACAAAACCTCACCTTCAAAGTCCAATCATACCTACACTAAACTGTTCAAAAGATTTTTGAATGTTTATGAAATAAGTATCTTATGATCACCAACTTAAGGCTGCATTTGTTTCGTGAAAAATACAGTAAAAACAGTAATAAAAATAAATGACTAAGTCTAAAACAGCTGTTTACTATTTAAATATATTTTAAAATGTAATTTATTCCTTTGTTGGCAAAGCTGAATTTTCAGCATCATTACTCCAGTCTTCAGGGCCACACAATCATTCAGAAATCATTCTAATATGATGATTTGCTGCTCAAGAATAATTTCTTATTATTATCAATGTTGAAAACAGCTGTGCTGCTTAATATTTTAGTAGAAAATGTGTTACTTTTTTGCAGGATTCTTTGATGAATAGAATATTCATAACAGCATTTATTTGAAAAAGAAATCTTTTGTAATAGTGCAAATCTCTTTAATCTGTCCTTGTTGATTAAAATGATACATTTATTTTTAAAAACTCTTACCAACCCCACACTTTTGAATGGTAGTACATATAAGCTAAGCAGAAATGTGCGGTTATATTAAAAATCACCTTCCAGAAGAGTTTTGAATATAAAATAGATTTGAATACATTTGAATAATTTGTGGCTTCATGTCTGCGATCACTAAATAGTGCTGATCTGGCCTGCAGTGCTTCAGAGAGGTGACTGAGGAGAAGGGGAGAAAGAAAGGATTAAATGCTTTCAAGAGCTATGCAAATTAGACATTTGATTAGAGGGAAGGGGTGATTTTGACAGCTCCCTGTCAGGAGGGCTTGACAGACAACATGGCTGTGAAGAGGGAGACTGTAGGCTGTTGACTGTAGGCTAAAATAATATGAGAAAGGACTTCATTATTCTACTTGTGCTTTGTGAGCTTCTTTCAGTGACAATATGTATGACGGGCTGCTATAGCTGTTCCTTTGTCCTGCTTTAGTATACACAACGTGTTGTTTTCATCCAACATTCTGCCCAAGGCATTGTACCTTATAAACAAGGAAGCTAAAGGCAACATATTCTGACGTAGACTCTCTATGACATCAACACTCTCAGCATTTGTCTCACCCTGTCAAAGTGTGAGTGCTGCACACTACTTTGCAGTCCCTGAACCGGGGAGGAAAAACAACAGTCCACAGGGTTGAGGGGGAAAACACTGCCACCATGAATACTCATCAGATGCTGCCTTGGGCTTCATTCTGAGACCATTTTTCTTTCTCGAATCAAACATTTTTATTTTGTAAAAGAGTTTAAATATATAAAAGAACATTTCAAAGAGAAAACTGCCTTTTCTTGCCAGCATACCAGTTGCTATGCTAATGCTAAAGCTAGTTCAAAACATTAAATGTGTAAATGTTTTTTGCCTCAGTGAGGCAGTCAGTCACAAAAAAGGGGTGCGGTCACTGGTCAGCGTGACAGAAATGGCAGTAGAGGTAGAGACAGCACAAACAGCACTGAACTAGAAGTCATGAACTGAGGAGATGTCATTATCTTCTCAGCATGAATGTCTCTGCATGAGCCCACAGTTAAGCTCCTAGGTGAGCTTACTGTACACAGGAGAACAAGCTCACAGTTACAGGACCAGTATATAATTTCCTTTATACCAGGTGGACCCTTAAAATCAGGGAAACCCTGAAGGCTCTCATTAGTAATATAGAGAAGACTGTAGTAAGGTCTGTTTAAAACAAGCAGTAAATGTCCAAATATTGGTAGTATATTAATGTAAAGTCCTTCCACAATATGACAGCTATAGGGAAGATAACATACCGGTTCAAAAGTTTGGGGTGGGTACGATTTTTTTATGTTTTTGAAAAAGGTATCAAAAATACAGTAAAAACATTAATATTGTAAAATATTATTATAATTTAAAATAACAATTGTAATATATTTAAAAGTGTCATTTATTCCTGTGATGGCAAAGCTGAAATTTCAGCATCATTACTCCAGTCGTCAGTGTCACATGATCCAACAGAAATCATGCTGATTTGGTGCATAAGAAACATTTCTTATTATTATCATGTCAATGCTAAAAAATGCACTAAATGCATATGTTACCAAAAGTAAATAGGCTTGTTTGCACCATAAATGGCCTTTTGTAAAATACTAATGAATGCACTCACTTGACAAGTGATGGCAGAGATACGACTGCCATATTTTTGGACACCAGAATGTACATAAATTAAGTCTCAACATTTACGGTTTCATTACTATTAAATGCCTGGGAACAAAAGGCCATAGTGAATTTAAAATAAAATAAAAATCACAGGGGAAAGAAACTTGTATTGTGTTACTAAAAGATTAGATTGAGGGTTTAGTTTCAGTGAAATCTGAAGCACAGCAGATTGATGACTTTGTTTAGAGACTAAAGCATTTTGTTTTTTCATATTTATTTTTATACAGATAATGACATAAATGTATCATGTAACACCTAATTTAAAAGCAAGGGTTTAATGGAGACAGCAAAAAAAAATAAGCACTTGAATATAATGCATCACAGTGCATTATACAGGATGAGAACATTTAAACCAGTAATAAATGCTTAACAAAATGAACTTGGGAAAACAAAAACAAAACCACATCCACACTACATCAAGGTGATGCTGCATTAGTGTGATATTTAGAGAGCTAAGCAAACATGAACAGACAGATTTCTTTCTTTAAAACAGTGTGGAATAAATTACCCATCCAGCACAAAATAAAACATATGAGAGTCTTGATGAATGCATGTGAACGAATTCCACATTGTTCAATTTTGTTGTCAATCATGACAAGGAGAACCGTCAAGGAAAAACATCATGTGATCAATGTAAGCAAATAGTGGATGTTGTGGAGGTGATGCGACGCCCTGTCCAATAGAATGAATGGACTCAAATAGCGTCCAATCAGAGGAGAGCTTGAGCTCGATATAAAACCCCCACAAAGCCGATTATTTCTGGACACCATTATCAGTCTTTGTGTGGGTTCTGGTGGACTTTAGGAAGGATTAATTCCGCTTTCCCAAAGAAAATCAGTATAAGGTATGTTTTTTGTTTAAAATCATTAAAACAAGCCTTTATTGTTCTAATAATTAGAAGTTGTGATGTGATACCGCTGCCAAGTCAATTTACAAAAACATATATTTGTGGGCTATATTAATAATTTAAGTATGATCAGGAATGCATCAGTATTCAGACATAAAACGTGCATTCAAGCTCTGTCGTAAATTTGCAATGCGCCGTTTATATTTACCTAAAGGATTTAAATGTGTAGAAATGCCCAGTAATATCAATACAAAGGCATTTAAACGCTTTAAATGATATGTTAGTCAAGAGAACACGGATATGCGTATGATATGCTGCTTTTGTCCCAAACATCAGCAACGACCTTGCAGTCAGCCTCCTTTTTCTGCAAGGTCTTTGGAGACGTTGCGCATTACGCATCCGTATGCTTTAAATAATAATACATGTTTCCCATACAAGACTTTCGTAATGCACAGTAGGCATTACATAACATTCAAAAACTACATTCATTTGAATGCATTTTATAATGAGGCGTCAATTATTGGACGCGCACTCGACATTCCATCATATTTACTGCCCGCGTGACATGACACATCACCGAACACAATTATCGTCATATCACGACCGTTTGTTGCTGTAACGGTTTAAGCGAATATAAACAAATTCTCCTGTTTTAGAAAATGCGCTTTAATGCTGTTACGTCATTATTAATGCATCTGAGGGGCTGGCTTTGTTCTCGTTTTTTAATCCGATTTTAATTCGCCTTTAACATCCTTGTTTCCAAATATTTGCACCAGGTAGACGCAACCATGCCTTTCGGTAACACTCACAATCAGCTGAAGATGAACTACTCCGCCGAGCAGGAGTATCCCGACCTCAGCAAGCACAACAACCACATGGCGAAGGTGCTGACGGCCGAAATGTACTCAAACCTTCGGGACAAACAAACCCCCAGCGGATTTACCCTGGATGACGTCATTCAAACCGGAGTTGACAACCCAGGTAAATGGCCTATCTTCAAAATGGAAAAGTGCCCGTATTTCTACCGGCGCTCCGGTGTGGTGGTGCTCATGTTCAAGTATTTATGCGATCCCCCGGCTTTTAGTCCGTGTGTTTCCTTTAAGCTTGTATATATGCTGAGCTGAATGTCAAGAATAATGACATTATTAACTGAATGTCAAGTTGTAAGTTACTTTTAGCAAAATGCACTTAAATTTGTATCTGTCCCTGTTTCTGGAAGAAGTGACTAAAGATTTTGATGACTCATCCTGCACTACACTAGTAGGGGCATGTCCTTCCCCAATACTGCCCGAAGCCAATTAGAAAGTTTTGGTTTTAATTGCCATGTAATCACAAAAAAAAAAAAAAAAAAAAAAAAAATCTATATGAATAAGGAAAAAAAATGCAAATGTATGGACCCTATGGTATGGACTCAATACGTAACTAGGAGTGAGAAGTACCAATAAAATATATCTTGACAAACTTTTCATACATAAACAAAATGCATTTCAATGGCTGCAACACAGGCTCACCATCTTAAGCTCTTGAGGTTGTTTTTTGTTTTTTTTTAGGATGAAATTGTTTGGGTATTGAGCAAGATAAAGCAGATATTATTATTATTTATTATTATTATTATTATTATTATTATTATTATTATAATAATTTGTTGGATCCCTAAACACTATTTGCTATATATAAATGAATATAAATAGCAGTCATCCTCAGGTGATAATTATCTAGCTTATTAAGACCTCACCGATGATCTTAGACCATTAAGATCACAAAACATTTAGCACAAATGACAATAGTAACTTAACTTTTATTGTTGTAGTCTGATCATTTGTGTCAAATTGGTACAAAAACAACCTTGAATATTATTATAAACTATAACCCTGAATATCTGTACTTTTGAGTAACCAGGACTCTGGGGAAGCCTCCTTGGGCTGCCTCGCTTTTACAAAGCATACATTGGCCTTTCGTTGTGGTGGCGCACTGGCTCTGATAGACCCATTCAAAGCATTCTTGGGCCCGATATGCCCAAAACGAACAGGGAACCTGTAATGTACAAACATAATTTGCATCCTTTGCATAGTGCTGCTTGCTGTTGTAATCCTGGTGGCTAGTGCATGTTATGCACTTCAGTATAAGCGTTTTCATGTATTTGACTCTTAATTGATAACATAAGGTTATATGTGAAGTCCAACAAAGGAAGGGTTGTTTAATCTCATGATTGCTGCAAGGCCAACCGTGCGGTAACAAACACGATGTGTGGCTATATTAAGCTGTCGCCCAATCTGTTTGCCATCAATGTTAAAGGAATGTCCAAAACATTCTTTTTGTCACTACAACATATGACTAAAGTCCAGGATTTGTCTGACTGCTGATCTGTTGTGTTCCAGGGCATCCTTTCATCATGACTGTGGGCTGTGTTGCTGGAGACGAGGAAACATATGAGGTGTTCAAAGATCTTCTGGATCCCATCATTGAGGACCGTCATGGTGGATATAAACCCACAGACAAACACAAGACTGACCTGAACCCAGACAACCTCCAGGTACACTGCGTCTCTCCGTCTGGTGCATCTAATTGGGTTTAACGTTTCAAAATCGTCTGCTGCTAATTTTAGTCGTGTTTTAAACAGGGTGGAGACGACCTTGACCCCAACTACGTTCTGAGCTCCAGAGTGCGAACCGGCAGGAGCATCCGTGGTTTCTGCCTCCCTCCTCACTGCAGCCGCGGCGAGAGACGCGGCATCGAGAGTCTGTCCGTCGAGGGTGAGCTCGCCTAGCCGTCTGTTTGCATAGGATGTACTTGATTCACGATTGGTCGCTCAAGAGGAGTGGGCGGAAACATAAGTGATTCAAGCATCCACTCTGTAATGCCGTAGGTCTGTTGTGATGTGTATTTATTTAATTATTTTTCACAGCTTTGGGAGTCCTTGATGGCGATCTTAAAGGAAAGTATTATGCCCTCAAGGACATGACGGACGAGGAGCAGCAGCAGCTGATTGATGACCACTTCCTGTTTGATAAGCCTGTGTCCCCACTGCTGCTGGCGTCTGGGATGGCCCGTGACTGGCCCGATGGCAGAGGGATCTGGTGAGTGAACAGGCTTTTGGGTTCATTGCTCCTCTCAATTTTGGGTTCAATTTGGACTTTGTCCCAACTTACTAAATGGATCCATGTAGGTGCGATCATAATAACAATAATAATCTTAAAAAATATATATTATTATTATTTATTCTTATTATAATTTGTAATTCCAACTGGCTATGAAAAATAGCAAAGTTGGTGCTGATATATTTTATAGTTTATTATATATATTTTACATTACAAAATGGATACATTTAGGGTGCCATCTTAACTGATGTATATCAATTTTATATATATAATATAATATATACATTTAAAAAATATATATATATTTTTTTTACCCTGTATAAAGATTATTTGGTTTGTTTATCATTTTATTAAAAAAAAATATATTATTAAATGAAGAATTCATTTTTTTAAATTAACCACGTTGAAGCTGATATATTGTATTTTATATTAAATGTAATATGTGATGTATAAAATTGATTATATATAATTTATTTTCTCAATGCTTTTAGGCACAATGACAATAAGACATTCCTTGTCTGGGTGAATGAGGAAGACCATCTTCGTGTCATCTCCATGCAGAAAGGAGGCAACATGAAGGAAGTCTTCAATCGCTTCTGCACTGGCCTCACAAAGGTGTGTTTTTGTTTTTACTGGTCACTTTAGTAACACTTTCTGCAACTCCAATGTTGGCAGATTTTTTTTAATCTTAATCCGCTTGCCTTGCAGATCGAGGAATTGTTCAAAGAGAAGGGCCATGAGTTCATGTGGAACGAGCACTTGGGCTACGTCCTAACCTGCCCCTCCAACCTGGGCACAGGGTTGCGTGGTGGCGTTCATGTCAAACTTCCCAACGTCAGTAAGCATGAGAAATTCGGTGAGATCCTCAAGCGACTGAGGCTCCAAAAGCGTGGAACAGGTATATATTCACCTGAGCCATACAATCCTGTATTACCTGTACAGAATGTCATCTCCAATACTAACCTTGCTCTCTTCAACAGGTGGTGTGGACACAGCTGCAGTAGGTGGTGTCTTTGACATCTCCAACGCTGACCGTTTGGGCTTCTCTGAGGTAGAGCTGGTTCAGATGGTGGTGGATGGAGTTAAGCTGCTTGTAGAGATGGAGAAACGCCTGGAGGCAGGCCAGTCGATCGATGACCTCATGCCTGAGCAGAAGTGAACACTTCGTGACTCCTAACTTAACTCCTTCCCTGCCTCCACCAGTCCTCCCTTCCTCCAGTACCAATAATCTTAACCACATCAAGGAACATACACTCCACCCAAACGGTAGTGGCACTAAAGTTAGACGAGTCTTCCATCAGTGTGAAGGATTTTGTATCTCAAACGTCCTGCAATGTTGAAGATGGAGTTTAACACCAGAAATAAAGTCTCTTTGGCCCATGGAGTTTCTTGTGTGCATGTTATTGCTTGCTTAAACTATGTTTGCTGTAATTTCATGGAACCATCAGTTCACTTTCCTGTTCTGCATTTGTCCAGTTGCCAGAATCAAGTGCCCCGTTGAACAATGGTTTTCTAGCTGTTAAATGATGCTTATGTATTTACAGTTTTAAACCGTCATGGTGTGCAGTCTATATATAGGATACAATGTTGAATCCCTGGTGCTTGAAGGCCATTAAATAAGGGGACCGAATATGTCACAAGATCATTTTTGATTTGCCCTAATACAGGAACCACAATCTCAAGAGCATTTGTGGTTTGAAGAGTAGACTAGTTCTTATTGCATTTTATAATTCCAATTTAAGAGGTTGCTTATGAATGCTTCTGTCAAACCAGTCGTATTCTGTCACCTAGTGGCCATATAAGGACATACACCCAAAAAGAACTTCAATATTTTGTTGCGCTTTGTTTTGATCTCCGTTTAATCCGTGCTTTATTCCAAGTTTTAATACAAGTTCTTCACTTTTTTTTTTTTTTTTTTTTTTTTTTTCGGAAACCATGAATGTAATTTACCATACAGACATTTAGGCAAGGCAAGTTTATTTATATAGCACATTTTATACACTATAGCAATTCAAAGTGCTTTACATAGAGAGGAATAAAAATAATCTCAAAATAAGAAAAAAGCTTTGCATAGAAAGGAATTATGATGATCACACTATAGCAATTCATAGAGCTTTGCATAGAAAATTGTCACAAAAGCAGGGGAAAATAAAACAGTTATAAAAGGAATTAAAAGAGATAAATGATAGTTATAAAATGAATTGGAGTAAAATGAATTAAAATAGTAAAAAGATGATACATAGAATAAACTTCTCATCTGGCAAAACACCGGTGTATCTTATTCTGACTCTGAGATTTCCCCATGACGGTCAGTATTAGATTAGTAATCCGTACAATCCAGACCAGTAATCTGCACTAGTCATCACAGTGTTCTCTTGATAATCCGTACCAGACTAGTAATCTGCACTAGTCATCACAGTGTTCTCTTGATAATCCGTACCAGACTAGTAATCTGTACTAGTCACCACAGTGTTCCCTTGACCGTCATGAGTCATTCCCTCTCAAACTCCACCACAGAAAGCTGAGCACTTGCTCACAAATTTGGTCATCAAGACCATCGGGGTTTCCCCCACTACTACAATACCCTTCACTAAACACCGGTTATCAATCAGTGCCATTTGAGTTCAGTTTAGAATCAAAAAGAAGAATACAGTAGTTTAGAATCAAAAGGAGAATGCAGAGATAAAATACAGTGTAATCAGTCTGTGGCACAGTGCTCATTCAGTAAATGCACAGCTAAACAGATGTGTTTTGAGTCTGGATTTGAATGTGACTACAGTAGGAGCACATCTGATCTCTTCTGGAAGCTGGTTCCAGCTGCGGCTGGCATAATAGCTAAAAGCGGACTCACCATGCTTAGGGTGAACCCTTGGTATTTTTGGGTGATGTGATCCTAATGATCTGTTGGGTTTATATCTGCAATGTATTGAGGTCCGAGGCCATTGATGGATTTATATACCAGTAATAAACCTTTAAAATCAATCCTAAATGTAACTGGGAGCCAGTGTAAAGACCTGAGGACTGGTGTGATATGTTCATATTTTCTGGTTCTGCTCAGAATCCTGGCGGCAGCGTTCTGTATGAGCTGCAACTGTCTTGTGGTCTTTTTGGGAAGGCCAGTGAAGAGTCCATTACAATAATCCGCCCTGCTGGTGATAAAAGCATGAACAAGTTTCTCCAAGTCTTGTCTGGAAACAAAGCATCTAATTCTTGCAATATTTTTCAGATGATAGTATGCTGATTTAGTTATTGCTTTGACATGACTACTGAAGCTAAGGGCTGACTCCAGAATCACACTGAGATTCCTGACTTGATTTTTAGTTGTTAGACCCCTAGCGTCAAGGTATGCGTTCACCTTGAGAACTTCATCTCTGTTTCCAAACGCAATGACTTCAGTTTTGTCTTTGTTTATCTGAAGAAAGTTTTGGCACATCCAACTGTTAACTTCATCAATGCATTGGTACAGGGAGTCAATGGGGCTGTAGTCATTAGGCGATAGGGCTAAGTAGAGCTGTGTATCGTCTGCATAGCTGTGGTAAGCAATTTGGTTCTTTTTCATTATTTGACTCAGTGGGAGCATATACAGGTTGAATAGGAGTGGCGCAAGAATTGAGCCTTGAGGGACTCCGCATGTCATGGATGTCCACTCAGACTTATGGTTTCCTATACTCACATAATAACCTCTCCCTTCTAAGAATGACCTGAACCATTTTAGGACTATCCCAGAAAGCCCCACCCAGTTTTCCAGCCTGTCAAGAAGTGTTGTGATCGACAGTGTCAAATGCAGCACTGAGGTCGAGTAGTACCAGCACTGATAATTTGCCTGAATCAGTATTTAAGCGAATATAGTTTATTATCTTTATGAGCGCTGTCTCTGTGCTGTGGTGCGGTCGGAAACCAGATTGAAAATTGTCAAAGTATCCATTCGAGCTTAAGAATTTGTTCAGCTGATTGAAGACAAATTTTTCAATGTTCTTGTCTATTTGAGATTGGTCTATAGTTGCTTAATATGGTCTTATCCAGATTGCTCTTTTTCAGGAGGAGCTTGACAACTGCAGTTTTCAGGGAGTTTGGAAAACTCCCAGAGAGAATGAGAGATTCATTTTACAACCCCAAATCAGAAAAAGTTGGGACACTGTGCAAATTGTGAATAAAAACAGAATGCAATGATGTGGAAGTTTCAAATTTCAATATTTTATTCAAAATACAACATAGATGGCATATCAAATGTTTAAACTGAGAAAATGTATAATTTTAAGGGAATAAGTTGATTTTAAATTTCATGGCATCAACACATCTCAAAAAAGTTGGGACAAGGCCATGTTTACCACTGTGTGGCATCCCCTCTTCTTTTTATAACAGTCTGCAAACGTCTGGGGACTGAGGAGACGAGTTGCTCAAGTTTAGGAATAGGAATGTTGTCCCATTCTTGTCTAATACAGGCTTCTAGTTGCTCAACTGTTGCATCTTCCTCTTTATGATGCACCAAATGTTTTCTATGGGTGAAAGATCTGGACTGCAGGCTGGCCATTTCAGTACCCGGATCCTTCTACGCAGCCATGATATTGTAATTGATGCAGTATATGGTCTGGCATTGTCATGTTGGAAAATGCAAGGTCTTCCCTGAAAGAGACGACGTCTAGATGGGAGCATATGTTGTTCTAGAACTTGGATATACCTTTCAGCATTGATGGTGCCTTTCCAGATGTGTAAGCTGCCCATGCCACACGCACTCATGCAACCCCATAATATCAGAGATGCAGGCTTCTGAACTGAGCGCTGATAACAACTTGGGTTGTCCTTGTCCTCTTTAGTCTGGATGACATGGCGTCCCAGTTTTCCAAAAAGAACTTCAAATTTTGATTCGTCTGACCACAGAACAGTTTTCCACTTTGCCACAGTCCATTTTTAATGAGCCATGGCCCAGAGAAAACGCCTGCGCTTCTAGATCCTGTTTAGATATGGCTTCTTTTTTGACCTATAGAGTTTTAGCTGGCAACGGCGAACGGCACGGCACGGTGGATTGTGTTCACCGACAATGTTTTCTGGACGTATTCCTGAGCCCATGTTGTGATTTCCATTACAGTAGCATTCCTGTATGTGATGCAGTGCCGTCTAAGGGCCCGAAGATCACGGGCATCCAGTATGGTTTTCCGGCCTTGACCCTTACGCACAGAGATTGTTCCAGATTCTCTGAATCTTTGGATGATATTATGCACTGTAGATGATGATAACTTCAAACTCTTTGCAATTTTTCTCTGAGAAACTCCTTTCTGATATTGCTCCACTATTCACCGCAGCATTGGGGGAATTGGTGATCCTCTGCCCATCTTGACTTCTGACAGACACTGCCACTCTGAGAGGCTCTTTTCATACCCAATCATGTTGCCAATTGACCTAATAAGTTGCAAATTGGTCCTCCAGCTGTTCCTTATATGTACATTTAACTTTTCCGGCCTCTTATTGCTACCTGTCCCAACTTTTTTGGAATGTGTAGCTCTCATGAAATCCAAAATGAGCCAATATTTGGCATGACATTTCAAAATGTCTCACTTTCAACATTTGATATGTTATCTATATTCTATTGTGAATAAAATATAAGTTTATGAGATTTGTAAATTATTCCATTCCTTTTTTACTCACAATTTGTACAGTGTCCCAACTTTTTCTGATTTGGGGTTGTATAATGAGGCGTCAATTATTGGACGCGCACTCGACATTCCATCATATTTACTGCTCGCGTGACATGACACATCACCGAACACAACTGTCGTCATACCACGACCGTTTGTTGCTGTAACGGTTTAAGCGAATATAAACAAATTCTCCTGTTTTAGAAAATGCGATTTAATGCTGTTACGTCATTATTAATGCATCTGAGGGGCTGGCTTTGTTCTCGATTTTTAATCCGATTTTAATTCGCCTTTAACATCCTTGTTTCCAAATATTTACACCAGGTAGACGCAACCATGCCTTTCGATAACACTCACAATCAGCTGAAGATGAACTATTCCGCCGAGCAGGAGCATCCCGACCTCAGCAAGCACAACAACCACATGGCGAAGGTGCTGACGCCCGAAATGTACTCAAACCTTCGGGACAAACAAACCCCCAGCGGATTTACCCTGGATGACGTCATTCAAACCGGAGTTGACAACCCAGGTAAATGGCCTATCTTCAAAATGGAAAAGTGCCCGTATTTCTACCGGCGCTCCGGTGTGGTGGTGCTCATGTTCAAGTATTTATGCGATCCCCCGGCTTTTAGTCCGTGTGTTTCCTTTAAGCTTGTATATATGCTGAGCTGAATGTCAAGAATAATGACATTATTAACTGAATGTCAAGTTGTAAGTTACTTTTAGCAAAATGCACTTAAATTTGTATCTGTCCCTGTTTCTGGAAGAAGTGACTAAAGATTTTGATGACTCATCCTGCACTAACGTTACACTAGTAGGGGCATGTCCTTCCCCAATACTGCCCGAAGCCAATTAGAAAGTTTTGGTTTTAATTGCCATGTAATCACAAAAAAAAAAAAAAAAAAAAAAAAAAAAAAATCTATATGAATAAAGAACAAATGCAAATGTATGGACCCTATGGTATGGACTCAATAATACGTAACTAGGAGTGAAAAGTACCAATAAAATATATCTTGACAAACTTTTCATACATAAACAAAATGCATTTCAATGGCTGCAACACAGGCTCACCATCTTAAGCTCTTGAGGTTGTTTTTTGTTTTTTTTGAGGATGAAATGGTTTGGGTATTGAGCAAGATAAAGCAGATTGGCTTATAATAATAATAATAATAATAATAATAATAATAATTTGTTGGATCCCTAAACACTATTTGCTATATATAAATGAATATAAATAGCAGTCATCCTCAGGTGATAATTATCTAGCTTAAGACCTCACCGATGATCTTGACTTAGACCAGATCACAAAACATTTAGCACAAATGACAATAGTAACTTCATTTTTATTGTTGTCTGATCATTTGTGTCAAATTGGTACAAAAACGACCTTGAATATTATTTCTGAATATCTGTACTTTTGAGTAACCAGGACTCTGGGGAAGCCTCCTTGGGCTGCCTCGCTTTTACAAAGCATACATTGGCCTTTCGTTGTGGTGGCGCACTGGCCCTGATAGACCCATTCAAAGCATTCTTGGTCCCGATATGCCCAAAACGAACAGGGAACCTGTAATATACAAACATAATTTGCATCCTTTGCGTAGTGCTGCTTGCTGTTGTAATCCTGCTGGCTAGTGCATGTTATGCACTTCAGTATAAGTGTTTTCATGTATTTGACTCTTAATTGATAACATAAGGTTTTATGTGAAGTCCAACAAAGGAAGGGTTGTTTAATCTCATGATTGCTGCAAGGCCAACCGTGCGGTAACAAACACGATGTGTGGCTATATTAAGCTGTCGCCCAATCTGTTTGCCATCAATGTTAAAGGAATGTCCAAAACATTCTTTTTGTCACTACAACATATGACTAAAGTCCAGGATTTGTCTGACTGCTGATCTGTTGTGTTCCAGGGCATCCTTTCATCATGACTGTGGGCTGTGTTGCTGGAGACGAGGAAACATATGAGGTGTTCAAAGATCTTCTGGATCCCATCATTGAGGACCGTCATGGTGGATATAAACCCACAGACAAACACAAGACTGACCTGAACCCAGACAACCTCCAGGTACACTGCGTCTCTCCGTCTGGTGCATCTAATTGGGTTTAACGTTTCAAAATCGTCTGCTGCTAATTTTAGTCGTGTTTTTAACAGGGTGGAGACGACCTTGACCCCAACTACGTTCTGAGCTCCAGAGTGCGAACCGGCAGGAGCATCCGTGGTTTCTGCCTCCCTCCTCACTGCAGCCGCGGCGAGAGACGCGGCATCGAGAGTCTGTCCGTCGAGGGTGAGCTCGCCTAGCCGTCTGTTTGCATAGGATGTACTTGATTCACAATTGGTCGCTCAAGAGGAGTGGGCGGAAACATAAGTGATTCAAGCATCCACTCTGTAATGCCGTAGGTCTTTTGTGATGTATTTTATTTATTTATTTATTTATTTTATTTTTCACAGCTTTGGGAGTCCTTGATGGCGATCTTAAAGGAAAGTATTATGCCCTCAAGGACATGACGGACGAGGAGCAGCAGCAGCTGATTGATGACCACTTCCTGTTTGATAAGCCTGTGTCCCCACTGCTGCTGGCGTCTGGGATGGCCCGTGACTGGCCCGATGGCAGAGGGATCTGGTGAGTGAACAGGCTTTTGGGTTCATTGCTCCTCTCAATTTTGGGTTCAATTTGGACTTTGTCCCAACTTACTAAATGGATCCATGTAGGTGCGATCATAATAACAATAATAATCTAAAAAAAAAGAAAAAAAGGGGGGGGGGGAATAATATGTGATGTATAATTTTTATTATATATAATTTATTTTCTCAATGCTTTTAGGCACAATGACAATAAGACATTCCTTGTCTGGGTGAATGAGGAAGACCATCTTCGTGTCATCTCCATGCAGAATGGAGGCAACATGAAGGAAGTCTTCAATCGCTTCTGCACTGGCCTCACAAAGGTGTATTTTTGTTTTTACTGGTCACTTTAGTAACACTTTCTGCAGCTCCAATGTTGGCAGATTTTTAAATCTTAATCCGCTTGCCTTGCAGATCGAGGAATTGTTCAAAGAGAAGGGCCATGAGTTCATGTGGAACGAGCACTTGGGCTACGTCCTAACCTGCCCCTCCAACCTGGGCACAGGGTTGCGTGGTGGCGTTCATGTCAAACTCCCCAATGTCAGTAAGCATGAGAAATTCGGTGAGATCCTCAAGCGACTGAGGCTCCAAAAGCGTGGAACAGGTATATATTCACCTGAGCCATACAATCCTGTATTACCTGTACAGAATGTCATCTCCAATACTAACCTTGCTCTCTTCAACAGGTGGTGTGGACACAGCTGCAGTAGGTGGTGTCTTTGACATCTCCAACGCTGACCGTTTGGGCTTCTCTGAGGTAGAGCTGGTTCAGATGGTGGTGGATGGAGTTAAGCTGCTTGTAGAGATGGAGAAACGCCTGGAGGCAGGCCAGTCAATTGATGACCTCATGCCTGAGCAGAAGTGAACACTTCGTGACTCCTAACTTAACTCCTTCCCTGCCTCCACCAGTCCTCCCTTCCTCCAGTACCAATAATCTTAACCACATCAAGGAACATACACTCCACCCAAACGGTAGTGGCACTAAAGTTAGACGAGTCTTCCATCAGTGTGAAGGATTTTGTATCTCAAACGTGCTGCAATGTTGAAGATGGAGTTTAACACCAGAAATAAAGTCCCTTTGGCCCATGGAGTTTCTTGTGTTCATGTTATTGCTTGCTTAAACTATGTTTGCTGTAATTTCATGTGACTACTGTAGGGGCACATCTGATCTCTTCTGGAAGCTGGTTCCAGCTGCGGCTGGCATTATAGCTAAAAGCGGACTCACCATGCTTAGAGTGAACCCTTGGTAATTTTTGTTGATGTGATCCTAATGATCTGTTGGGTTTATATCTGCAATGTATTGAGGTCCTAGGCCATTGGTGGATTTATATACCAGTAATAAAACTTTAAAATCAATCCTAAATGTAACTGGGAGCCAGTGTAAAGCCAGTGTTGCCTTTGGCTTGCTCAGTTGGGGATATTTGGGGATATTTAATTTAATTAATCAATCAACGATACTATTGATCAGCATTACCAAACTTGGACGTTCCACTAGAAACAAACATTGATGTATTGTTTTAATTTAATACTGTGAAGCTGCTTTGATACAACCTACGTTGTGAAAAGCGCTATATAAATAAACTTGACTTGACTTGACTTGTAAAGACCTGAGGACTGGTGTGATATGTTCATATTTTCTGGTTCTGCTCAGAATCCTGGCGGCAGCGTTCTGTATGAGCTGCAACTGTCTTATGGTCTTTTTGGGAAGGCCAGTGAAGAGTCCATTACAATAATCCGCCCTGCTGGTGATAAAAGCATGAACAAGTTTCTCCAAGTCTTGTCTGGAAACAAAGCATCTAATTCTTGCAATATTTTTGAGATAATAGTATACTGATTTAGTTATTGCTTTGACATGACTACTGAAGCTAAGGTCTGACTCCAGAATCACACTGAGATTCCTGACTTGATTTTTAGTTGTTAGACCCCTAGCGTCAAGGTATGCGTTCACCTTGAGAACTTCATCTCTGTTTCCAAACGCAATGACTTCAGTTTTGTCTTTGTTTAGCTGAAGAAAGTTTTGGCACATCCAACTGTTAACTTCATCAATGCATTGGTACAGGGAGTCAATGGGGCTGTAGTCATTAGGCGATAGGGCTAAGTAGAGCTGTGTATCGTCTGCATAGCTGTGGTAAGCAATTTGGTTCTTTCTCATTATTTGACTCATTGGGAGCATATACAGGTTGAACAGGAGTGTCGCAAGAATTGAGCCTTGAGGGACTCCGCATGTCATGGATGTCCACTCAGACTTATGATCTCCTATACTCACATAATAACCTCTCCCATCTAAGAATGACCTGAACCATTTTAGGACTATCCCAGAAAGCCCCACCCAGTTTTCCAGCCTGTCAAGAAGTGTTGTGATCGACAGTGTCAAATGCAGCACTGAGGTCGAGTAGTACCAGCACTGATATTTTGCCTGAATCAGTATTTAAGCGAATATAGTTTATTATCTTTATGAGCGCTGTCTCTGTGCTGTGATGTGGTCGGAAACCAGATTGTCAAAGTATCCATACAAGCTTAAGAATTTGTTCAGCTGATTGAAGACAACTTTTTCAATGATCTTGCTTATGAAAGGAAGATTTGAGATCGGCCTATAGTTGCTTAATATGGTCTTATCCAGATTGTTCTTTTTCAGGAGGAGCTTGACAACTGCAGTTTTCAGGGAGTTTGGAAAACTCCCAGAGAGAAGTGAGGCATTTACCACTTGTAGAAGATCTGCTTCTAAACAGTTAAATACACTTTTGAAAAAAGATGTGGGAAGTGTGTCAAGAGCACAGGTTGATGTTTTAAGGTGCTATACGGTTTCTTCCAAAGTTTTGCCATCAATTTCTTCGAAATCAGACATAGTAACTAACTACTTTCTTAGGTTGTGGTCTGATCTGTCTGACCCCAGGGCAACTCAAGGTTGTGCTGATCACCTTTCTGATATTTTTGATTTTCTCAGAGAAGAAGGAAGCAAACTCACTGCATTTGCTGTCTGAGAGCAATTAATTGGGAATCTGGCTTGGAGGGTTCGTCAGTCTCTCTACGGTAGCAAAAAGAGTGTGTGTTGATTAAGTTGGTGTTTCCAATATTCGAGAAGAAAGTCTGTCTAGCTTTGCCTAGTTCCATATTGAAAGCATGGATGCTGTCTTTGTAGATGTTATGATAGACTACAACTTAAGTTTAGTCTTCCGCCACATGCGCTCTGCTTTTCTGCATTGTCTTTTCATATTTTGCACTGCTGTTGAGTTTCTCCAAGGTGCTTTTAGTCTGCCACTCTTCTTCCTGACTTTCACAGGAGCAATATCATCAATTACACTTTTAACTTAAGAGTTAAAAGAATCAAGGAGAAAATCAACAGTCAGCAGATATGCCTGGTGTTAAAGATATAGCCATAAATAGTACACTAGTGTTCTCATTTAAGCATCTCTTCTTGACAGACACAGATCTAGCTTCAATGGCAGTAGAGATCAATATATCCTACATCCTTAATAACCATCGATGAAATGTTTAGACACTTACTGATAAGTAAATCGAGAGTGTGTCCACGATTGTGTGTGGGTCCATGTACATGCTGAGTCAGATCAAACGTTTTTAAAACAGTTTTGATTTCTTTTGCCATATTGCAGCAAAAGAGTGGGATAGTTTGGTTCCAGCATACACCAGTTCTTCCATTTTCTCTGATAAGCACAGAAGTGGAGATGCTGGAGAGAGGGATAATGTGTCTGGTGTTATCGGAGGCTGTGATATGTTGTCCTGGTTTTCCAGGAAGTCGTCCTTGGGTGCTGAATCTTAATTTAGTTAACCATATTTTCCCTGAATACTACAGGTGTTTAGCCAACAATGTCTTTTTTTTTGTATTAGATACACCTTCATTGTACAGAGTTATCTCATTATTTTAATTATGATACATTTTGGTAGTTAACCCACATGAAAAACCCACCCAACAATTGCAATAAAATATCAAATCTTTGTCAATCTTTGACATCGCAGAGAAAAGTAACATGCACGATGACACAAAACCCCTCTTTAGCCCCACATATACGACAACTATCTGAACAACACAGATCTCTTTCGCTATTCGATTTAAAATACACAGTGAAGAATTTTAAAAGCATAATTATTTCGACCCATGTTCCTGACTAATTAAAGACAAAGTCTCGTCCCGCTGAATTAAAAATGTTGATCAAATTCTACAAGATCTAAGTGACGTGGTTTCAAATCTGTACTATTCAAAAAACAACAAAAATTTTCTACCCTTGGGTTGTCATGCAAGTAAATTAATCTTTGATCTAAATGTATATCTGATATTGTTAAAAATACTTTCTCTAGGATTTTCTGTATTTGACTCGTGAACCTTTATGAAAGGTACAGGAACCTACTGCATGTTAATACTCCCATACTGTGAGATATGGAGTGTGACCCGAGTGCTGGGCTTTATTTGATGTGCCCCAAAGATAGAAGTTCTTTAGCTAAAAGCAAAGCACTCTCTCATCTTTCCGCAATATTCATTCCATCAGGTGTCACATTGCCACTAAAAAAAGCGTTAAACTAGATGTTAAAATCAATCTATCAAGCAAAAACAGAGACTGGGCATAATAACACAAGGTGACATGATTTCTTGCTACGACTCATTTCTTTTTATTTGTGCACATGTATAGAACACAAGGTGCGAGTCACTGTATTTCACAGAAGCCCACACGGGCAGTTTAGTCTAACAGCATTGAGTCAAGCATGTCTCCTCTCCCATCCTCACAGTATTTACAAGGTTAAACTCCACAATAAAGCTCTTCACTGCCTCAACGGCAGAATATAAAAATCACATGACTAAAAACAGGAGTGGAGTGGAATGGAATGGGCTGGTATAATATAAAGCAACATTTAAAAAAAAAAATGTAAATGCGCAGAACATTTTCAGCTGAATTCAAGCAAGCTGTCGCACTCCAGCAAATCCTGACAAGACCGTATAGTGTCAGTACCTGTAGACTAAATACTGATTGATAATGATGGTTCACCTCAATCTCTCTGCACACGTCACACACTCTTCAAAACACTCCAATGCTGTGAAAAACACTTCTCTGAACTTCACACTTCTGTAGGATGCTCACTGCAGTGAAAAAAGAAAAATCTCACTTACAGCATACATAAATCCCATACACCCTCACTCATATGCACCTTTATGAATCATATACATGCCTATCAGTACATGGGGTTTTTCAGTCATATCAGAATAATCGTTCTATGCAAACTAAGTATATTTTGTTCTCTGCTCTCTTCTGGTCTATACACTTGTTTTGTAGATGAGCTATAAAATTCACGCGCAAGTCCTTTGTTTTAAACATATATAACATATCAGCTCTCATTCATCCAGTTCAATTAAAAGTACTAAAAAATCTCACTTTGACAAAGAGCACTTCCTGCCCTGATCCTTTCAGCAAAGCATCATGGGAAAGCAACTACACATAAAGGAAAGCTCTTGTCAAAGAGATTAGTGCTTGATCCCCAAGGTGTGATGTACAGCTATTTTACATGGATACAAGAAACCGTGAGAGGAGTGGAGGGGGAGATACGGAGGCCTGGAAGCAGAGCTGACGGGGGCAGACCGAGAAACCTGAGGCTGCTTGTTTGGCCTGGTGTTGGCTGGAGAGTGTGTTTGTGGGTAGTGGGGTTGATTGTGTCTCCCGGTTCAGGGCTTAGCAGCTTCACCCCTTCTGTTGTCCAAGTGGCACATAGAGGTGAAAGATGGAGGCTCAACACCTCGAGACATCAGTCCAGTTAGTCACCAAGAAGAGGGTTACGCCAGAGACCTCTGACGTGGCTTTATTCTGGGGTACAGCTATAGAAACAAAGAAACACATAACCAGTCATTTCATAATATACTGTACACTACTGTTAAAAAGGGGGGTTTGGAAAGAAATGAATACATTTATTCAGCAAGGATGTATTAAATTGATCAAATTAATCTCTCAATTACTTTAAAATGTGGTGTGCCACACTCAATACACACTAAAGTAATGCACAATTATAGCCTATGTGTGCACCTACCCCCAATAGGTTACGTGGCACATAGCCCTCTTTGTCGTTGAGTTTACTCCACCACCAGTCTGTCTCGGTATCGTCCTTCCTGCGTAGGACAGTAATTGCGTCACCCTCCTGAAAGGAAAGCTCATCTGCGCTCTGAGCCTCATAGTCCCACAGAGCGTACACAACTCCTTTATTCATCACGCCCAACTTCTCCTGCACGCCTGTAAACACACAGAGAGAGAAAGCTCTTAATACGGTATGCAAGTGTGACATGCAGTACAATATTATAGCATTAACTTGAGCACCACACACACACAAAAAAAATAGGTTACACCTAATTATATTGGTGAGGATTGAGTAATAATATTGATTTAAAAGTTTGTCAGTAAGATGTTTTTGAAAAAAAGTCTCTCATGCTCTCATGAAATATTACTTCAATTTAAAACGACTGTTTTCTATTTTAATATATTTAAAAAATGTAATTTATTCCTGTATTGTCAAAGCTGAATTTTCAGCATCATTACTCCAGTCTTTGGTGTCACATGATCCATAAGAAATAATTCTAATGATTAAGAAACATTTCTTATCATTATCAATGTTGAAAACAGTTGTGCTACTTAATATGTTTATGTTTTGTGGCAGCTCCACACAATAAGTGAGTTCACATGAACAATCTCACATCAATCATGCCAAACAACCCGACAACGGGCAACTTCAACACAGTGAATAATTTTGTACAGCGATTGGTTCACTTCATTCAAAGCGCTCTAAACTCTGTACGCTGAGGACATCTGCTGGTTAAAGGCTTGTAAATGCAATGAGAATACAGCAAAAATATGTTCAACAAAACAAATCTATAATATCAGTAAATATTAAAGAGAAATGATCTGCTTTCATTCATTTGTAGCACTTAATTTGTGTGTTTGCTCGGTAACACTTTATTTTACAGTGTCCTTGTTACATATGTTACATGTACTTACCATAGTAATAACAGTAAATTATGCATAATTACATGCAACTAACCCTCAACCAAATCCTAATCCTACCCTAACCCTATAGTAAGTACATGTAGTTGCTTAATATTACTCAGTACTTAAATACATAATCACACTGTAACAACGACACCTTAAAATAAAGTGTAACCGTTTGCTCTATTTCTTTAAATTAAAAGTCACTTGGTTTAATATTTTGCCATCTAATACAGTGACTTTCATATATTAAGTGAGACTTGAGTGTCCAAACATTTTGTTGATGAATTTGTACAATCTGAGATGCACAAATGGGTTGTTTGGTTAATTAAAAAATATATTTTCTTAACTGCCTTTACTTTCCCATAAAATTAATTAGAGTTCTCAAATCGGATGGTGTGAGAGAAGGCCAAATACAGAAATTCTCTGGAGAGGAAAAGAAAGATGCTCTTACCATAGAGAAACTGTGAGCACTGTATGAAACCCTCCTCCATCTCCTCACATTTGTCTGCTGCCGTCTCCACATCACTGATGGTGGTGGCGAAGATGGCAGCACCAGACTCCACCAGCAGCTTACACAGGTGCACGCTGTTACAGGAGGCGGCACAATGCAAGGGCGTCCTACACACACACACACACACGCACATCAGAGCTTTTATTGACTGATCAATCTCTTTCACACTGACAGAGCCAACAATGTGTCCTCACCAGCCATCACTGTCTGCTGCATTCACATTAACGCCAAAGTCCAGCAGGAACTTGACGATGTGGTGGTGTCCAGCGCACACAGAGTTGTGAAGGGGTGTGATACCCTCATCATTAGGGGTGCTGGGATTGACAACCTAAGAAATGAGAAGAATTAAATAGGAATTGGTTAATAAAAAAAAAATCAATCTGTGTCTGCAAGATCCGTTCACTACGCCACATGGCATACATCAATATACATACCTCATAGATTATCCTTTGTACGAGGTCAAACTCGCCCTCCAGTGAGGCATCCAGCAGCAGGGCGAGTGGGTTGAACTTTACTCTAAGGCCGTGACCCGTCCGCTCTGAGTCTGGCTTTTTTAGGTTAGTGCGTTTGCCCTGTTGAGGACATGGACCGTTAGGCTTTGTTCGTACAGCACTCAAACTCATTTGTTTTTCAAATCTGATCTTTAGGACCGACTGTCTGTACTGTTGCAAGCGATTTCATCTGATGGGTTTGTACAAATCAGCCAAGTCAATATCTGGTGCATCTATTTCAGCTGCTATAGTAGTGGTGAAAACATTAACAAGGTCATCACGACGAGATTTTCCAATACACAGCGATTGAGAGTAGCTGTCAGTGTGAGAAGAGCGGATGGAAACAGGAAATTTGCATCTGCTCGTGTCTGACATGACATCTAACCTCACAAGGAACATGAGAACATAAGTAAGATTTCATACATTCATATGGCTATTGAATTGAATGTATTTGGACATAATGTTTCACATGGCGTTGTTGCACAGATTTTTCTATCATTCTAATATGCTAATTTGGTGCTTATTTCTATCAATGTTGAAAACCGTTGTGCTATTTAATATTTTTTTGGAAACTGTAATACTTTTTTTCAGGATTCTTTGATGAATATAAAGTTTAAAAGAACTCAATTTATTTAAAATATAAATCATATGTTATATTATAAACTTTTGATTCATTTAATGCATCCTTGCTGAATAAAGGAATTCTTTTCTTGAAAAAAATGTTTACTGACCCCAAACTGTTGAACGGCGTATGCCAAAATGCCCAAAAGACAAAAACAAAAAACTATTCAGTATGACTGAAAAATGCATTTTAAAATATGCAAATTTAATCAGATACTTTATGATTTTTTATTTGAAATGGAATAGTAAATGCTGGATTTCATGTAGTTCTACCTGCAGACTTGAGATATGAAACGTGACCATTTTTTAAAATGGCACATTTTATGTTGTAATAAATAATAATAATAATAATAATAATAATTTCTAATTTAATTATAGCAAATGTATTGCAAATGTATTATTTAGAAGGCATATTATAATACAATACAAAAAAATATATTATTGTATAATAGGTAATATTAAGTTTTTAGACTGTATTGTAATATACAATAATTATAATCTAAATAATATTTATATACAATAATTGATTATGACTATTGTTATTATTAGTAATATATAATATATGTATCAGTAAACCAACCGTGGGTTGGGATGAGGGTGAGGTGTCTGCTTCTTCAGGGGTGCTGGCCTCAACTACAGGACTCGGCAAAACCGCTACAGGTTCCGCAGGATTGTTGTTATTGTCTTCTGATGGTTCTGGTGCCGGAGGGGTCAGCGGCTCAACCGCTTGCTCTAGGGGCTCATTATCATTGGCGTCACCTTGCAGGACAGCGTCCTCAACAACAGCACCCTCAGAGGGCGTGGTAGGCGTCTCTGAAGGTGGATTCCCATTGTCTGCATCAAACAGCATTTCACCTGTGGCAGTGGAGGGCTGGTAGAATGGAGTCACTCCTCCACTTCCACTCACACCTCCCATTCCTCCCTCCATCCCTCCAGCTAGCGTGTTGAACCGCTGATAGAGAAGTTTCTGGATGTTGGGCCCATTGGGGCCCTCTGGCTCTGTAATCGAGCTGCGCTTCTTAAGCGGACGTGGAGCATTGGCCAGTTTCTTGCGCAAGACCTCCAGTTCAGCATCGCTCTGGTAGCGCATCGGGGAGTGCACCATGGGTGTGAGTTTAGTGGGGCTGAGAGGTCGTGGGATGTGGTCCACGCTGGGTTGGGGCGGCTCAGGAACACCTATGATTTGACCATCGAAGTCCAGCTCAAGATCCAACATGTCTCCTCCAGGACCCTGCAGGGCAGGAAAGGCCCCAGAGCCTCCGAAAAGTAAGGGGGAGGGGGGTGTAGAGCTGGGAGGCAGGACTGGCTTACCATATACTGCAGGCAAAAAGAACAAAATACTCAATTATACTGTACTCAGGAATAAAACACAAACACATAATCAAGAAATAAACCACATAATTCAAAGAGGACATTTCATTCTTGAATCAGTCTGCACGTGCTTTTTTATTTTTTTATTTTTTTATGTGAAGTGCTAAAATTACATCTTTGACACCTGTGATGTTTTTAGTTTTTTTTTTTTTTTTAGTAGGGAATTTTTGAAAACACTTAAAAAGTTAAAAAGACACCTGCATTCTGTTGCACCGCATCTATCTGTTTTTAAAAACACTAAGAAGCGTCCTGTGTGAACATGGACTGTGTAAAAATACAGATTTTTTTTTTCATATTAATTATACTGATTCATAGAATCCCAAGAGCAATCTTTTATTCTAAGCATATTGCTTTATAGATGCACATTTTATTATAGTGGTATTCAGACACTTCTACTATACTTTTTCATGGGTGTTTATTATTATGAAGAGCTCATGAAATTTCATAATTTTAGATATTGATATAATAGGTTTACACACAAAATGCAACTTAAAGTTGACTTCAGTTAATATCTGCAGAGCGGTTTTTGGTTGTAATATTTTATCAGTTGAACTGCACAGTTATTAATATTTTGTATATATATATGTATGTATATATATATATATATACATATATATACATATATACATATATACATATATATACATATATATATACATATATATGTATATATATGTATATATATATATATATATATATATATATATATATATATATGTATATATATATATATATATATATATATATATATATATATATATATATATATATATATATATATATAACAAAAATTATTTAAATATGTTCTATTAATTCTATTCATATAATATTTTTCATGTATCAAGTTGGAAGTCTCCTTGCATAATTGTACAGTATTAGCTAAACCTGATGCGAACACCCCGTAATGTTAAAAGACTGCATTAAAGGTGAGAACAAATTGCCAGTATAAGTATTAAACTGTTGAACTTGAATATCAAATCAGCTGCTGATGTATACCTGCTTTGACTGCAGGCTTGATGTTCAGAGGGTAGTTCTTTGGGGCTGCTTGTTGTAGGTACATGTGGTAGATGGAGCTTGAGTTCATGGTGGCTGGGCCCTTTCTGGGTGACTGCGGTCTGGAGCCCTTATCTGGGATGAACGGCCTTACCGCAACAGCTAGAGGAGGGTCTGGTCTCTCCCCGGGGGGGAAAAAGGGTGGACTGGGCTGGAAGGTGGGACTGGGGGGAACAGAAATGCGCTGCTGGATCTGCTGAGATGAAGAGCCGGAGGGTGTAGGGGGGACACGGGGCCAGGCCGGCAGCGGCGGGGGGTTGTTGGGTAGGCTGGGCACTGGCCGGAGTGGAACGTCCTTGCGGCGATCCAAGGAGCTGGTGGAACCCGAGTTGGCAGATGAGATGGGGTGGTTGCTGGTATGGGCTCCATATGGGGGAGGCTGGGGCTTGTTGAGAGGAGGACCTGAGCCCATCTTACTGGAATCCTGAACCTAAAGGGGGAAAGAAAACAGGAAAACATTTTATGATGGTAAAATAATAAGAGGGCAATTGTGTATGCTGGTGTTAGTTAGACGTACCTTATCTGCAGGAGTGCCTGCAGGTGATGCCGTTTTACTGGTCGTGTCTGTTCCAGACTCCTTCCAGTCAGGTGGCTTGACTGATGTGTTGCTCTTGTTGAGGGTGGGCCAACCGGCATCATTAGCTAGAAAGGGAAAGAAAGGGAGCATTAGAACAAGATCAGAAATGACAAAACCCCTCACAAGCACATTTATGATTACAGCAGTATGACGAACTGCACTGCTAATATATTAGACATGACTTCTAAAGTTGTCTAGGCATGTTCTTGAGTTAGGAGATATGAAGTGTAACAATCTTGCATGTGGAAATTAAGTTTACTTCCTTACATCTACAAGAACAGTTCAGATGACCCTAAATCGTAACATAATGGTATTCTGCAAAGCCTGCATGAATATTGTTGACTGCAAGATATCTTGATGATTTTGGAACTTGAAAGAGCTTGATGTGTGGCGTGAATATTTTGTGTGAAGTCAACAAGTTAGCTGAATGTTAGAGAATGATGAAATGAAACCAGTAATTTAGTGAGTTTAAATGTACTGAGGAAGAAGTAGAAAGCCCAGTGAACCTAATCAGGGTAGAGCTTCTCATGCCAACACATACATTCACCCTCACACAATCTAATTACATTCTTGCACACACAATCATATACACACATACTCCCAAAAGACAGGATCAGCAGCTTTTGACTCTTATTGAATTGCAGTAAAGAGTAGAGTGAATTTAATTAACCAGGCAGCAGGATCTAGTGTATCATTAAGGTACAATTTCTCATGAAAAACCTATAATTTTGACTTTTCTCTTAAGCCACATTCTGCTTGGAAAATTGTCTCTCTGCGATTTAAGTGGATATGAACTTTACCAGAACCTACTTCTACTTAGAAAAAAGTTAAATAATCTCTGTAAGAGACTCAGTTAATTTGCTTAGATAGTGGAGTCCAAAAGTCTGAGATCACTAGAAAAATGCTATTATTTTGACATTTTTTATTAATTATTATTATTTTTTTACATTTGTTTGTTGTTGTTGTTGAAAGAAATAGATTAATTTAGCAAGAGCATATTTGATCAAAAGTGACTTAGTGAAAATATTTTTAATGTAACAAGATTTCTATATTTAAAAATGCTGTTCTATTGAACTTTCTATTCATTAAAGAATCCTGAAGGACTTTCCATAAATATATAAAAATAAAATCTTTTTCAACATTGATAATAAGAAATGTATCTTGAGCAGCAAATCAGCAAATTAGATTGATTTCTGAAGGATCATGTTACACTGAAGACAGGAGTAATGATGCTGAAAATTCAGCTTTGCTCTCACAGGAATAAATCACATTTTAAAATATATTAAAATAGAAAAGTAATTTTACATTGTAATAATATTTCCCAAAATATAGTGTATCTGTTTTTATTGTATTTTTTTTTCATCCAGCCCAAACTAGTGTATATTATCAGCAGTAGAGTAAATCTTTTAAATTGAAAATGAACATGATTTTCAGAATGACTTTGTATTTGATTAGTCTCTTTTGCTTTAATGACAGCAGCGCTTGAGCTGTGTCAAACTTGATGATCATGTTCTCCAGAATGATTTGAGATGATCCAAGGACCATCTTAAGCTTCAATGGAAGCAAGAAAATCATACCGTATGTACAAAGGAGTCACATGATCAATGACACTAATTTACTTATTCTGCATTGAGACTCATGAGCCATATAGGGTAATGTAACAAGTCACGGAGACTTAGTCAACTGCTTTGATCCTGCTCACTACACTGAATAAGGTTCATAGGCCGTTCCTCCTGCCTTCCATCAGACACCTTCCCACTCACGAGAAGCGCTGTTCGACCCTGCCGCAGAGCAGGTGACTGGGGGTGGAGCCCCCGGGCCTGGGCGGGGCTCTGGAGGGGGCGGAGCAATCGGGTCCACTATGATGTCTAAATCAGAGACCTTCCAGGGGCCGGGAGGCTTTCTCACTCCATCTAACCCCCCCGCACAAATCCCACAACATCAAAGTACAGGGACAGCAAAGAGAAAAAAAAGAGACACACATACACATATGCACAGCACAGAGCAGAAAGGACACAAGAGGTTAGAAGTGAAGAAAATGAGAAATCAACTTCATAATAAAACAGTAATTGAAGAGAGCGAACCCACAGCAGGAAGCAATGGGATACATGCCGTGATCTTTAAGAGAAGAACCAAACCACTTTATTATCATTTACGTATTTGCAGATTGCAAATTACACTGCATTCAAGGTATACATTTAATTAGCTCATTTTCAGAATGACTTTGTATTTGATCAGTCTCTTTTGCTTTAATGACAGCAGCACTTGAGCTGTGTCAAACTTCTCTGGGAATCAGATCCGTGAGCTTGGGATTGTTAACACCTTCGGTAAACTGTGTGAGCTACAGGAATACTGTAGCACTTGACCGAACACCAATCTTATTAAGCCCATAGTATATTTTGGCATGTACGCTAGGGTGTGCGGCTGTGCGCATTATATAAATTTCATCATCAGCATAGTATGTGCATATTGATTTTTCGAAACCACACATTTTGCACTAATTAGATGGTCCACAAGGTGGCAACACTGGCCCAGGTCAGCGTTTCACAGTAGAAAAAAGAAAGAGACAGGACACAACGTGTGTTCGTTTAAGCGGTGAAATGGAGCATACTTTGAAAGGGTATGCATTTGGCTGTACGCATGTGGCAGACGTTCAGCCAAATTTTAGGCTTTAGACACAAACGACTCTTTAAAACCGACTGGCTGGCTGTTACGTAGTCTGTCACAAAACAAGTCATATTTGCAAGGTATCAAGTGGATAAAATTTAGGAAGAACTAGTTGGTGGATTTGCCAAAGTTTGAAAAAGGGTCATCAAATCTTTCAAAAAGTGTTTTGCTTGAGGCACATAGTAGGAAGTGAAGTAGACCTTAATGAGGAGAACTAGTTTTCTGAACTGTGTCTGTTAAAATAATTGTGTCTGACAAATTTGCACAAAAAAAAATAAAAAAATAAATTCTGGTGTTTTCTGTTCAACATTCACAGAGATTGCTGCATCATTATCTGAATCAACTTCATTGCTTGCTGGTCAATTACCAAAACTTAAACGTGATGTGAGCACTTGTCTTAGCGGGAATAAGCTGACTAGACTTTATGCTGCTAATCAGAAGTCTGGATCTGCAAGACTAAATGTAGACCTAAATGCAGACTACCGTCGAACAAAAGTGATCAAAGCAGTTTCATATTCAACCCAATGAGACTAAAGAGTTTATGTATTACAAAATTATAAAGCTGATTCACAATGTAGGATAAAGATAAACAGACATAAAGGGTACCATTTATTTGGTACCATTTAATTCCAAATAAATGTTTGCCGTTATCATGCATAAGTCAGTGTTTAAGGACTGACCTGATTTGGAGCGGGCATGGTTGGCTGGGGTGTTGACGCCCAGTGACTGAGGTTTGAGGGGTTCAGGAGGCACTACATAACCCTCCTGCCTGCCTGGCACTGGGACCTGGATGTAGGGTCCCACGGCAGCCACACGGCCGGTGTTTCCATGAGCAGGCTGTGGAGAGGGAGGACCATTTACTCTATTCAGCTGCAGGAAGAGGAAAGGGGAAAAAGGAAAAATGGGGAAAAAAAGGTAATGAGCCTAGTTGAAATTCAAAAACATTTCTCTAGTACCAGATAAACTCTCTAGATGTCTGAATGGTTTCTGAACAAGCCTGCTAAACAAATGAAACTAAGAAGCATGAGTGAGTGATGCACTCTCATGGCCTTACAGGAAGATTTTCTTTTTGACGTGCCTCTGCTTTTCTCTTGTACAGTCGATCTCTGAGCTCATTGATACGCTTGTCCATCAGAGTCACCTCCATGTTTCTCTTATTCAACAGCTCTTTCTGCTGCTGAAGTTTACTGTTCTGTTCCTGATTCAGCTTATTGCGGATCTGATGGGGGGAATTGGGGGGTTTGGATTAAAAAAAAAGATCAATATCATCACTGACAGAAATGATAATAGCACACATACTAGTAACACAGACATACACAGACTAATCATCAAGCAAAGGCTATGGCTGATTCCATGTTTCTATAACAGAAAATGTCAAATTCAACAATTTTGAATTGATAATTCAAAACATTGTACTATTTTTTGTTTTTAATTTGATACATTTTGTGTATGTAATTTGAATGATTATTGCTAGAAATTAACACTCACATAATTTTAAACTGCATTTAGACATTATTTCCAAACTCTTTTAACAGGGTTGCAAACCTCATACACAAACAACCAATGAACCTGATCAACTTAAGCACTTTCACTGGCCATGGAGGAAATGCAGATTTCTCTGGACTTAAACATTGATGGAAACATTTGGGATAATGCAAGCACACAAGTCAACAAAATATATAACACTGTTCTAGTGGTTTTTGAATATTTTAATGCAAAAATCTCATATTCCAAAATGGAAAATCACCACAGCAAAATCTATTAATTACAATAATGGCTAAACTGTGCCCATACCTGCAGCTCCTGGTAGAGTTTGCGGAGCTCCAGGGCAGCGTTGCCGGTGACCTGACCGCCGAGGGTCTGCAGGCCGTTCAGTTTGCCTCTCCTCAGGTCCTCCAGCTGCTGGCTGAGCTGATCCACCCTCGAGACGGCCGACTGCAGCTCCGCCTGCTTCTCCTGGAACAGCCCGCTGATGTGCTCGATCTCTGCGGCTAACAGAACACAGCAGAGTTATACACACGCCAACTTGCGTGCAAACACACAGACATGCATGAGCCGACATACTTTCTCTATTACTATAGGATTATTATTTAATGTTCAATGAAAATATCATGTATGGCTGCACATGTTGTACAGGAGCTCATGCAAAATGCAAAACTAGCAGGCTGAACAGATTATTATATAAAGCAAAAGTGACTTTTATTGTTTTCACAACTTTTTAACCTTATAACAGCGTAAATGCTAGCACAACATGAACAAAACACTCAAATGAGGGTTAAAACTAAGTTTCAGAAATAGAAAATCTTCACCATGAACCTGCCATGATATACTGATAACAATCCACAAAAATCTCATTTTATCTCCAGCAGAGTGGACAATCCCATCTGGAGTTGCGTGTGTGGGAGAGTTGGCATTGTCCGAGTTCATTACAATTCACAGGCTATCGTAGTCCTAATCCTGACCTCACAGCATGTGTATTTATGTGCTCGAGAATACTTTTTGTGCGCAAACCCCCCCCAAAAATAACCACTTTATTCAACTATTAATTTTCTTCTGTGTGGGCCTCTGACGTGAGTTCACGTAGTATAACAGCGCAGTGCAACGTCAGAACGTAGGCTCACTATTGGCCGACGCTGGTCATGTGTGTGATGCTGGCCAATAGTGAGCCTACTTTCTGACGTACAACCCAGAAGCGCTGCGCTGTTACACTACGTGAACTCACGTCAGAGGCCCACACAGAAGAAAATGAATTCTCGTCGCTTGATAAACTTATGGCTGAGCCACTGTAGTCACTTGGACAATTTTAAACATTGTCTTTACTAACTCTCTGGGCCGGCAATTTTCAATAACATAGAAGCCTATGGAGGAGTGAGACAGCTCTCAGATTTAATCAAAAATATCTTAATTTGTGTTCCGAAGATGAACGAAAGTCTTATGGGGTTGGAACAACATGAGGGTGAGTAATTACTGACAGATTTTTTTTGGGTGAACTAACCCTTTAACACAGACACACAAAAGGTTAAAACCACATCATAAACAGCAGTGTCCAGTAACCTATCCACTTGGATGAATGCTTAAGTCAGTGATCAAGCAAGTACATACACAGGTTGCCATTGATGACTTTACTGTAGTCCACTTGGCCCCTCATAGCACGGATCTTCTTGAGTTTGGCTTCCTGACTCTCCACCCTCTCCTTCAGCCTCTGTAGTTTTTCGGTCTCAGACACAGCCTGCTGCTGCCGTCGCTCCTGCTGCTTCAGATAGCGCAACCGCTGCTCCTGCAGACACAATACATACATGAGCATGCAAAAAGTATGCACTGAACCACTCTACAACCATTATAGATGGGCTTTAATTGACCTTATGACAGTAAAGCTTATTAGCACAATGATCAGATTGTCTTTTTGCGCTAATAAGCTTTACTGTAATTTGTCTGTTAAACTTTTGGAACTGTTTTGACATACAAACCTACTTTTTGGCAAATTCCCATCATTATGGTAAAAAGGTGTTGTTATGGTACATGTAATTTGTATACTAGGTATCCAGAGACGCTAGTGAATGGAGTTTGGTTTGATCCATTCCCGAAACCAACCAGTAATCTCGATAAATGCAAGAGCTGAATCAGACTCTATTGTAGTAGACTACAAGAACAACTACACTTGCAAATTTTGAATGATCGTCCTAAAGGAAAATATCTCTCTGTTTTCAAAAAGAAAAGGAAAAGTAATGTTTGAGCCTGTGGCATCTGCAGTGCCCTAACAGAGTAAAGTGCATTCAGGACAACACCATACGATCTTGTCATTGCATCACAATACAGCACTTAAACCAGACAGACAACCTAGTGATTAACTGTCGGCATCAAGCATGAAGACGTTTGCTATTAAGAGCAATTGTAGTACCTGTGGGAAAAGATGCTGATTACTAACCTGACTTATTGAGTAACTAACAGAAAATAAAAGCAACTAGGCTCTTTTTTTGTTGTTTTCTTTGCCTATCTGCAGGGAACACAAACAGATGCAGTAAAATGGAAACAGTGTCTCTGAGTGAGTGAGAAAACTAAAAATAGCACATGGTGGACTGTCAATGACTGGAGGCTCATAGTCATCACAGCACATCGACTCACAGCAATAATAATCCAAAAAGCTCTGAGATCAGTGTTCTTGTTGGGTCTGATCATGGAACAGTCTGTAAGTGTGACCAGTCCTAGATTCCACACATCATTCTTTGTTGAATGTAGAAACTAAGTTATTTAGCGCTTGTGTGGATGAGAAATGCCTGCCACCGCATACAGAGCATGTCAGAGTTGTTTACTACATAATTGGCATTTTCGGTATCGTCCAGTTTCCCGCCTCAGCCTGTGGTTCCCATGACTAACACCCCTATAATGGTCAGAAAAGCCTGTTGTAATGACCTATAAATGGCACTGAGGAAAACAAAGATGAGCTCAGTAACTTAAAATATCTAATAACAACACTGTTTATGAAGCAGCTTAAGCTCTTTATTATCATTGTTGAAAAGTTAGAGGTTTACCCAACAAGCACCTGTGTTTTGAATAATTACTTAATGTCTTAATTACAGTTATTTGCATAGCATAGCATAACATAAATATACATGGCAGTTCGCTTGAAACTTTAAAGATTTTTTTTTTTTTTACATAAAGATTGTTTATGGAGAGTGGGAAAAAAAATCTTTCACATACATATTAGGACCCTACGAAAAAATGTATAGTGCAAATATGAGTAAACACCCAGAAACGGCAGTGTAAATTAAATCACCACTAAAAGACACATTAATCAACAGCTCTTCCTATTTCCTAAGGTTATCTACTTGTTTTTAGACTATCTATAGTCTTTTTTTTTCTCAGAATGAATAATGGGAACTTTAGTTAAACTTCAGTGGCTTAAATTATTTAAAAAAATTAAAATAAAAAAGGCTTAAAGGGATACTTCACCGTTTTTCCATATTAAACTATGTTATTCCCTTAACTAAGACGATTTGATACATACCTCTCTCGTCTCAGTGCGTGCACTCAATCGCTCTGGCGCGCGGCGACACTTTGATAGCACTTAGCTTAGCCCAGTTCATTCATTACCAATGGGACCAAACAGAGATGAAGTTAGAAGCGACCAAACACCTCCACGTTTTCCCTATTTAAATACAGTTACACGAGTAGTTACACGACCAAGTATGGTGACACAAAATAAAACGTGGCGCTTTTCTAAGCGGGTAAAAAGGATAACTATAATGTATGGCGGAATAGCACTTGAAGTTGGGAGCACTTCGACTCTGCGCAGTAAAAAGTCACGTTGGTTCTAATGACAGAAGTGAGAGGGAGAGAATTTTTCAAGCGTGACTTTTTACTTTGTGAGTTTTATTTTGTGTCACCATACTTGGTCGTGTAACTACTCGTGTAACTGTATTTAAATAGGGAAAACGTGGAGGTGTTTGGTCGCTTCTAACTTCATCTCTGTTTGGTCCCATTGGTAATGAATGAACTAGGCTAAGCTAAGTGCTATCAAAGTGTCGCCGCGCGCCAGAGCGATTGAGTGCACGCACTGAGACGAGAGAGGTATGTATCAACTCGTCTTAGTTAAGGGTAGAACATAGTTTAATATGAAAAAACGGTGAAGTATCCCTTTAAATGGTTGTTGACTTAAAGGGACAATTCACCCAAAAAATGAAAATTTTGTCATCATTTACTCACCCTCAAGTTGTTCCCAAACCTGTATGAATTTCTTTCTTCTGCTGAACTCAAAAGAAGATAATTTAAAGAATGTCTGTAAAAAGTTTACGGCTTCAATTGTATTTTTCTCCTACTATTCCTACTAATTCATTCAGGTTTGGAACAACTTGAGGATGAGTAAATGATGACAATTTTATTTTTGTAGTGTAAAGATTTTTGGCAAAAAGAACTTTTATCTGACAAATCAAGACAAAGCATTGGATTACACACGATACTCAAGCACCTTTCCCAAAGATATGTTGCAACTATTCAGCTGCTAGCTATTCAGACATCGCACAACTGCAAGTTTGGTTCTAGGACAAATGTAGATCGATAAATAAAGAAAAGGCTAAATTTATTTGCCAATTTCTGGTAAATTCCACTAAACAGTCAAAATATATGGTAAATCTGTTTAAGAGCTAGAGAAATAGGTTTTTAACATCCACAATATAAATAAAATCAAAATAGAAACAGTGACTGACTTAATTGCAATGTTTGTTTCAATAGCAAATGCTAAATGGATAAAATATTTGCATCTACAATTGGAGTCAAATAAGTTAATCAATTTGCCAATATGTTAGTTACATCGTGCCAAAAATACAATTCACAATACAGTGGGGTCCAAAAGTCGAAACCACTAGAGAAAATGCTTCTATTTTGCAACCCTTTTTAATAATAAGATTAATAATAGTTACAAATTTGCTGACATTTGATGAACAACCTAGACATTTAAAAACTAGGAAATTCTAAATTCTACCTGAAAAATAAAGCCAAAGCATATGATAATACACTACACAGTACCAACAAACAGTCAACATAAATGGTCAGGTCTAAAGAAAATGATGCTCACAATATCAATAAAATCAAAATAGGAACCCATTTTAATGTCATATAATGCCATTTTAATGTCAGTGAATTAATTTATGCCAATGTTTGATTTACTTGCAAAAGCTAACTGGAGGAAATATTTGTGTGTAGTCCCCACACAGATGAAAACAAAGATCTATAAAAAGATTCACATCAAAAGACACATCTGAGCGTATTACCTTAGCGACAAGCATCTGTTGCTGGGCCTCAATTTGCTGCTGCTGACGAGTGGCCATCTCCTGCAGCTCTGAGAGAGTGAGCTCCACGCGAGGGTTTCCCACCTACACACAGAGAGAGAGAGAGAGGGGGAGAGGGAGAGGGAGAGGGAGAGGGAGAGGGAGAGAGAGAGAGAGAGAGAGAGAGAGATGGAAAGAAAAAGAGAGAGCGTGATTGAGGTAGAGGACAATCAAAAAGGAGGGACAATCAGGCAAAAAAATATATGCACAGAAACAAGAATACAAAGATGACTGGTTTAATTCTACAGGCATTAATGACAGAGAAGACTGTGAGAAACGGACACAACCAGGGCTCACTGTAGTGAAACTTGGGTGTGAAATGACCTGTGGCCAAGTAAACACTATGAGCTTAATTATAGCATGAGCGCTATGTTAGCGTAGACCTGCTATGCTCATCGTGAAGAGGGATGGCGACGCTTTTAGCCGAAAGGGTCTAAAACAGGCCTGTGCCAGAGATGCATCCCAGAATCCCACTCTCTGTCACTGCATTCTGGAAGATAAGAGCAATTGTCCGTCACCGTGGCTGTCGCCAGGGTGTCGCCATGGCAGCAGAGCAGAACCGCTGTGTAGCAAAGATTAAAGGCACCAAAATACACAGATGGCAATTGCCATGATAGACTGCCATTTACAGCAATCAAGCAAAACTGAATTTGATTCAAGGCACATGATGCGAACATGGTGTAGTGTAGGACGACTTACATAAACCTGGAGCAGAACACCATTAACAGTCTGGTTCAGGCTGTGCAAAAGATTCCCCTCAAGATTCAAATCTTTTATTGTCTGTGTCAATATAGCAATGCTTCCATTTCCTAAAAAGTCAACAGTCTGTTTTGTCTCTGGGCTGTTCTAAGCAAAAGCTATACAAGTGCACTCAGTGTTTTAGGCTGAAGCTGGGCCGGTCATTAAGGTTATGTAAGGACTAGGCGCAATCAGGCATATCAGTTGGAGTCAAATTAGTTTATCAACTTTCCCAATATGTTAATTGCATCATGCCAAAAATACAATCCACAATATGGTGGGGTCCAAAAGTGGAGACCACTAGAGAAAATGTTTCTCTTTGGCAACCTTTTGTAATAATATATATATATATATATATATATATATATATATATATATATATATATATATATATATTTTTTTTTTTTTTTTTTTTTTTTTTAAGTCTCTTATCCCAGGCTGCATTTATCTAATTACAAATACAGTAAAATAGTAAAATTGTGAAATATTATTAGAATTTAAAATACTTTTAAAAACTTTTCTATCTAAATTCATTATTCCTGTGTTTTCAAAGCTGAATTTTCAGCATCATTTCTCCAGTCTTCAGTCAAATGATCCTTCAGAAATCATTCTATATGCTGATTTGGTGCTCAAGAATTATTTATTATTAATATCAATGTTTACAGTTGTGCAGCTAAATACTTTGGTGGAAAACGTGATAATGTTTTCCCCGGACTCTTCGATAAATAGAAAGTTTAAAAGAAAATTTGACATAAACTTTCTACACAACAAAAGTTGAAAAACTCTGGAATGTAATGCTGCTCAATGATGCATTAATGTGGCAATCTATCAGCATTAATACTAACATTAAACCTGCCTGAGCGCACAAATATGCACAGCATGAGAAAGATACTATGGTGATGTTTGTGGCTTGGTTTTGCCAGGTCACCTATAGCCCACGGCTACTTCTATTCTTAGCCAAGTTAATACCATGATCTATATCTATAATTCATGGGTAGTATTTTTTCCACTATGATGTGATGGTTGAATACTCATGTCTCACAATATCTTGTTTTTGTTTATTTCTTCACTTTAAATCACTACGTGTGAAAACCGCCGGTTAAATCACCAGTATTGTTACAGCAACATATAATTATAAAATGGATTAAGATAAGTGGTTTAAGCTATAAGAGGTTAGCAAAAAATCCAGGAAAAAGACTGTTTAAACACAGTAACAACTGACAACATACAAAAGGGCTAGAACCAAAAGAACCATGTTACAACAAAATAGACATGACACCACACACAAACAAATATTTCACAACATGGATAACAACAACAATAATTATAAATATGAATAGACATCAAATGTACATGTAAGGTTCAGCAATAATAATGCAAATATTATCTAATGATTTTAAAAAGTACACTATTCTAAGTTTGGGGTCAGCAAGATTTTTCTTTTTAAAGATGATAAATGTTTTTTCGAACTTGCCATTTAAAGAACTATTTTCAAAATTAATAATAAGACGAAATGTTTCTTGAGCAGCAAATAAATATTTTAGACTGATTTCTGAAGGATCATGTGACAAGTGATTGAAGACGAGTAATGATGCTGAAAATATAAATTACATTTTTTTATATTTTAATATTAAAATAGAATTTATATAACTGTAAAACTACTTCACAATATTATACATTTCATTTACAAAGTAAAAAGCAAACAAATCTCAAACAAATATCAAATAGCTTGAACGGGTTACTGTGTCACTGGAAGCGTCCTTTGATTACAAATTTAGAAAGATTGTGCTCATGCTCTGTGTCAAAACAAAACTGTCCTTTCCATTCAACTAATGATTTGTGATTTCTAAGAAGAAAAAAAAAAAAAGTGGCTTTTGCCTGGAGCAGAGGGCCCAATCGGGTCTGGATCAAATCAACTGTCATTTTAAATCAAAGTGAGAGATTGAACTTTTTCCCCCACTGCTACCGCTTTGCTTGAGAATAAAACAAGCAATATGTCAGATACACTTATGAAGACTGGTTGCCTATAGTTCAAATGTGTCTGAAGACACCAGCACAAAAACAACATTTCAATACTTCAAATGATCAACTTTCGAAGCAACTTTGCTTCATAACAAGAAAGCATAACATATAGCTCAACACGACTTGACCAATAAATGACGCAGCTTTTCATGCAGTTCCCATAAACACGAACTGCATGGCATATCTCCCTATTTCATTAAAGCTGAAATTATTTAATTCAGTTTGCAAGAGAGTGATACACGGCTTAAAGGCCAATTGTGTCATGCTCTGTTTACCCACACTGGCGACTCTGTATGACCACATCACATTGGTTGTAAAGAGCCTATTTCAATGTGGCGCAAGGAGCGATATACAACAGACTGATTTGATTATCCGTTTCTGAAGTGGTTCTGGAGAGAAAAAAACTCCCCAGTCTCTTCTGCGGAGGGAGCTCTCGACCGCCCTCCAGTCAGACTGCAAGGCATGATCCTTTTTGCCAGATGCAGTTGTACAAATATGGCCGTAGATCTATAGGGAAATCTAAGAGATCATTCACCTGTGGGGTGAAACTCGACGCTTGTTAAAACAATAATCAGCCCTAAGGTAAAGTAAGAAATGATAGCTATTTAAAGAGCAGACTATATCATTCCTGTGGCCAAGCTGAAGACTTCACTGCTAAGATCTTGCTCACTGCTTTCTTGCCTCGTAGGTTTGAAGTAACAACAATTTCTGTTATGCAGTTTATTCAATACAAGACAAAGAAAGGAGGTCAGTGGGTAATAACTTGGACTCCAGGCCATCGTGCTATAGATCATGTGCTACAGAACAACTACAGCATGCTTCTCCAGAGACTTCACATTCTGCAACAATGGATACATGGGACAGTACTATTTCGTAAAAAGCCATTTCAGACATTTTGCTAACTTCAACCACAATGCGGTGGTTTGAGCCGCTATCAATATATACAGGTTATTTCGCAATCATGCATACTCTGTGCACAGGGAGCAGGGCCGCACATTTGACAAGATAAGATGTTTGTCAATGACGCTCAGGATCTGTTGCGCACCAAATCCTTTGCCATCATTTTATCAGTCATCTCTCCTTACTCTCGTCACGTGTAATCTGACTACGGCTGCACTGTGCTACGACTGCAGCTCGTGCTGTATGGAGCAGTTATAACTGTAGTATCTGTTGTCCAACTGAACTAAATGGTTTTTGTTTCAATAAAAATACAAAATGACAGAGGGGCTGGTGCCATGGTGGGCAATTAATGTAAATGGTGTACAGACAAACACTGTGTAAAACCGGCAAGCCTACAAATCTGTCCAAAATCCACCTTCTTAAAAACATGTCAGCAAACCAGAAAGTGCAAATTAATTGGCAAGCGTTGCTGCTGAGATATATATAAAAAATATATATATTCTCCCTATGCCCCAAACTTAAATTGCAGGACAAACTCTGGCATTAAATACTCCATCTCTGCAGGGCAGCATTTCCCAATCAAAGCACCTTTGGATGCACATTGGTGAAATAAAAGCTAAGCTCGCCTTCCAACAGAAATATTATTTTGATGATGTGCTGCACATCCAAGGAGTTTTATAACAAGCTGAGCAATACAAGTATCCATCCTTCATCACTCCACAGAATGCACCCACACGGACAGCATGTTCAGCTGTGACTCTTGGCATGGAGGACGCACACATATAATCCGCTTTCCACACTAAGATTTAGACCGGCGCTCATTTATTGGCACTGGCCTGAAAGCTGTGCAGATCTTAGAGAGGATGTAAAAGATGTTCAAGCAATGTTATGATAAGCTGTACATTAGAACACCAGGTCTTTGACCTTATTAATCAGATCGATTTTATTCTAATATATTAGGGTATATTTCAGCTATAATGTCATTTTGGGAACCCTCTAAACATTGTACATTATAAATCTTGTAGTTAAACTGCTATTTAATATAAAATAATCAACATAACCACTTCGGATACAAAATCTGCTACATAAATAAATGTTAATTCTGACACAAACTAACAAACATATGCATACACTTCATACACTTATGAAAATAAGCAGACAACTAGCAAGCTATTCATAATAAACCTGAAATCATGAAGTTGCATGCAAGTTCACATAACTGTTTCAGTGGAAGAAGAATAAGGTAGAAACTAAGAATAAAAGATCAAGAGACATTTTCAAAATAATTATATTCATGACGAAAAGCGAAGTGTTGAGGGAAATGAGTGAAGAAACAGCAAAACCTGGAACACGTGAAGCCCTGGAGAGTGTATCTGCCCACACACGCAAGAACAGCTTCAACTTTATAAAACATGATCTACCCACACAGTTCAGCGTTCTGGAGCTCATAACTCTGCATGTGTGATGGACAGGCATGGTGTTCCTGTATAAGCAGTGGCTCTAGTGCTATTAGATAGCATAGAGCAGTCTATTACCCATTTAATCTATCACAAAGAACACAATAAAAAGACAGACAGCTCTTATTACTTTAGTAAGTTCAATGGACCACACACAGACTGACAACAGCTGATTTAACCATTGAAAGGCATTAAGTCTATGCCTTTCAAGTCTATGAATGTTAAAAAATGTATTATTGAAAAGAGACTGTGCGTAGGATGGTCTTTTCTGCATGGAGAGCAGAGGCAGCCTTACCTTTTAGACTCTCCCGTGGGACACAAAGTCAGTCACGAGCTGTGTAGATGAACGAAGTGTGCAGGGATGGGGTGATGGGATGAAAGAAACAATTAAACAAGTAGAGAGGAATAACAAAAAGGACTGAAAGTCCCAGCATGCACTGACACCCTCCACTGTAGACAGGGCCACGGTGACCCTCTGAAACGCCACACGGTTAGAAAGGAAACTCTCAGGAAGAGCAAAAGACAACAGATGGAGTGACAGCGATAGGAAATGAGAGAGAGTGGGCCACCCACTATTTCATAAGGGGAAAAATGTGGCCACACATTCAGGGATTTACCATACTGTGAACACTGGGCGTGGTGTTGTACGAGAGAGAGAGAGAGAGAGAGAGAGAGAGAGAGAGAGAGAGAGAGAGAGAGAGAGAGAGAGAGAGAGAGAGAGAGAGAGAGAGAGAGAGAGAGAAAGAAGAGAGAGAGAGAGAGAGAGAGAGAGAGAGAGAGAGAGAGAGAGAGAGAGAGAGAGAGAGAGAGAGAGAGAGAGAGAGAAGAGAGAAAGAGAGAGAAAGAGAGAAAGAGAGAAAGAGAAAGAGAGAAAGAGAGAGAGAGAGAAAAAAAAATAGTCAGAGAATCTTCAGAGAAACAGAAGTCAAAGCAGAGAAAACAGCCCTGCTGTAAAACCAGGGGGATGATCCTCTTAAAAGCGGTTATGTCATGAAACGAGTGTAATCCACAAAATAATAAAAACGTAACGGGAGAATAACAATACAGCTTAACGTGTTATGAGGTTTAAAAGAATTTCACACGTGCTGTATTATACATTATATTATATTATATTATATTATATTATATTATATTATATTATATTATATTATATTATATTATATTATATTATATTATATTATATTTATATATAACACACAAATGTCATGCTGCTGAGTCAGCACAGTGTCTGTGTACCAGAGATGACTTGCCTTGAATCCTGGACAGGGAGAGATATTACTTTAAGTACAGGGATGGGCTGCTTTAGGATTGTTCATGTTTAGAAGTAAGATGAGACCGGGGGGAGAAATCCGATTAAACGACCCCCCCCAAAAAAAAAAAAAAAGCAGCTGTTGTGAAATATGCCAGGAGTTTTGTCTTAGCTGTACTCTGAGGCTCAGACTCAGTCCAAGTGTCTGTTCTGACGTAGGGTGGACAACAGGATATCAATGAGAATGATTTGAGGTTAGCTGTGCATCATAGGTACAATGCACTATGAAAAATGGCCAAGTTTTGAATTTCTGCTCTCAAAGAGGTCACTACCAAAGCAATATGTTTCACCAAACTTGAACTTCACACAAAATTCGCATAGGGATATTTACAGGAAGTAAATACTGGAAGTCCATCTGGTGAAATTCTTCACTGTGCTGATTGCTTTTGTAATAGTGTTAATTTCGTTGTTAAAAACTATGAAAAATGTTCGCCAATGAGCTTTTTTTCCCATGACTAAGATGAGACTATGACAAGACGACACCAAGGTCACTAAACGATAACTGTGACTATATCAACATGCAATATCGTTGACGAAAAAAGACGAGCCTAAAATGTAGTTCAAAAATAAATCTTTACCAAAATCTTTATTTTTGGGGCGATTAGACAAAACATTAACAGGTTGCCAGATGTCAAGAGGTAAAATCCCCCAATCAGAGCTTTTCTGTTAAAGGTGGGGTAAGTCGTTTTTGAAATAATCTGTTGGCCAATGTTGATATTTGAAATCAACCCGAACAAACACACCCCTTCTTCATTGCTGACAAAATTAACACGATTTTGAAATGACAGAAATTTCACCAAGAAATGGTCATTTAATCATTTACTCACACTCATGCCATCCCAGATGTATATGGGTTTTTCTTCAGATGAACACAAATGAAAATGTTTAGAAAAATAATTCTGTTCTGTGGGTCCTTGTAATGTAAATGCAGGGTGCCAATAAAGTTGACGCTTCAAAAACCACACAAAGCAAACACAACAGTAATTCATACGACCAAAGTTGATGAATAAATGTGTGAAGAAGTGAAATTCTTAAGAAAAACACTCATTTAAAGCTGCCGTCGGCAAATTTTTTTTGATCATATTCAATTAAATCGACACTATAATCCGACAGAACAACATAAATAAGGTGGTTTTAGAAAAAACCCGAGCTTCTAACTCCACCTGGAGCGTGTTATTTGTTTTGCAAAAATCCACCGCTCCCGGATCATCGGGTCCAATCAGCGCAGGGGGGTGTGAGATCTGACTGTCAATCACAGGTCGTGCACACGCCACAGATCCCACTCCCCCCTCGCGCACGTTACAATCACATGCACACGCCTGAAGTTCGCGCAGTAACGATGAGTGATGGCGGAAAAGATTCCAATTCCTCGGTTAACCTCAAGAGCTAGGAGGTCAGAGCTTGCAACATTTCTTCTCGACAGATAATTGTGCTTTATCAACCATTTACTTTATGAGTACTCCATGGTGTTGATCGATGCTGATGAGACGGTCGCGTTCACAGAAAATCTGGTGCACACGCACTGACCCTCACGAACTCGATGGGAGGGTATTAGTTGATAGTGGGGGAGGGGCATGAGAGTTGTAAACATTCAAAATTTTGGCTAAGTCCACTCAATCTTCCAGGGTTGCCGACAGCAGCTTTAAATACTAATGAACTTTTGCTATAAACCATTGCTTCCGACCAACTGTTTAATGAGATAACGCTTGACAAAAACTTGTGCGAGATATATCTCTTCCAGGTCAACTACTATAATGGCAGAGCAATTCTCATTCTGTCCTCACCCTCTGTTTCTTCTGAACAGATGGCAAATTAAACCATTCAATCAAATTATACAGAGACCTTGCAGGATCATGGGCCAAGATAGCCAAATTCCATACAAGTTAATCCTCTTGAATCCACTCAAACACAAACAGAGAGTGAAAATGAGAGTCATATGGGTACCTGACAAGACAGGCAGACAGGGGTGTTGTGTAACAGTCCCTACAGGAAGGCAGCACCTGTCAGAAAAAAAGTGTGTGCTAAGCACCATAGTGGTGAGACTTCATGCCTGGTTGGCAACAGCATCACTAATCAGCTCCCTCACCGACCAACTACCTGTGCCATCGTTCCATCTCTGAAGATCGAGACGATTGTATGGAAAAAAGCATGCCCCCATAAATGCTTGCGTTTTTTCATTCCATACACTGGTGGTCTACAGTTATCTTTCTCCCTAAAGGTGGAATTAGTTCCACTTCCTGGAGCCTGGCTTTTCCCCTGTTGGAATCTGGGCCAGATGGTTGGAGGAGACGAGCGCAGTGGACCACTCTTTGCAGGAAGCACACAAAAAGAATGAGTGATGTGACAAATGCTAATATGAAAGAAAATGTTGAGTGAATCTGGGACGTGACAGGTCTGGCTGCGTTTGGCTCGGGTTAAGAGAGAAAGACTGAATAACGTGACGTGATTGAAACGCTTCAGTACTGAAGAGTGTCAACTTCAGCCAGAACTTTGCAGCTGCTACTTTGCATTATAGTAAGCAGAAAAGCATAAGATTTTATAAGTGTGTGGAATTCAACCCCCCAGGATGCATTTGGAATAACCACAATGCTAAGATTAGAAAAAAAGGCACACATTTTGATGAGGATGTGATATGAACTAACCCCATTCTCGTTGTGCATGTCTGAGCTGTTTCCTCCTCTCCTGCTGGGCTGCTCCTGAGACTGTTGGCTCCCTAAGAGTGGAGAAATATAATACAGTGAGTCCATCAAAAAAAAAAACAAGCACATTCAATTGTGAAACACAATCATGAATGAACACAAAAAAGCATCTAAATATACATTGTGGAATTTTAACAAGCAAAACATGGTTGGCTGAACAAGACTGTGACTGTTGAGGAAAAGTTTAAATGCCTGTTTGTTATTGCCATGTGACACTGGGAACAGAGCTTGTGCTTTCAGTGGATTACTGCCTCTCTTTCCCTCCCACACACAGGGGTTTCAGGTTTATGCCGTAATCCATGTGGACGCTCACTACAAGCTAATCCTGCCTATGGTGATAGGAAAAACCTCACTGGGATGTGAACAAAAAGAGTAAAAACAAACAAATGATAGGATAAAGAAAGAGACAAAGAAAGACTTTAGCTCTGTTAACACTGATCACGTACATGTGGAAGCATTACACTATGTTCAGGGATAATGCGAGCAACCAGTCTGTCCATGGTGAGATCTCATTGGTCATCCTGATATACAAAACTGTACAATAAAGTGATGACAAGTCAGTTTTATCCGTCTAATCTGTGAAAATAGCTTTTCATAAAATTACTTCAGAGGTTTTTCCCACTTAGATTCTGAAACGTCTGAATATACACTACTGTTCAAAAGTGTGAGAAAATAATGCAGAAATTAATCATTTTATTCCGCAAGGATTAAACTGATTAAAAGTGACAGTATTTACATATAAAATGTTACAAAAGATCTATATTTCAAATAAATGCTGTTCTTTTGAACTACTTCCATCAAAGAATCCTGAAAAAAATTAAAGCAGAACAATTGTTTTCAACACTGCTTAAAAAAAAAAAAAAGTTTGAGCACCAAATCAGCGTATCAGAAGAATTTCTAAAGGATCGTGTCAAGTGACACTGAAGACTGGAGAAATGCATGGCTGCTGAAAATTCAGCTTTGCCTTCACAGGAATATATTACACTTTAAAATATATTAAAATGGAAAATGATTTTAGTTTAATGGATTTATTTGTAATAATATTTCACAATATTATTCTTTTACTGTATTACTGATCAAATAAATGCAACCTTGGCGAGCATAAGAGACTTCTTTCAAAAACAAAAAATCTTACCAAACCCTTTGAACGGTAATGTATCTATGCAATATATATTAGCACGTTCGAAATTCACACAATAATTTCCATTGTTAAAAATGCTTGCCCTGACAGCAAGCAATTTTCATAAGAATTGTAACTCCAATGCAATTATAACATGTAACAAAATGTCCCTTACATTTACAAGAAAATAAATTATTCAGGTTACTATGTTAAATGTGTGTGTTCATCCAGCACTTTCTAACTCTCTCTTTTTTTTTTTTTTGCTATAATTTATAAATTTAGTGATTTAATGTGTCTTTCTGCTTTAAAATTGTGGACATTTTCTTTTAATAAAATATTACTATATTTTGAAAGTATAAATGTATTTATAATTTAATGTACAACAGCATGGCATGCATTCGTACATCTATTTTGGTAATTTATCTAAATCAAAGAACTAAATTTACAGATGAATCAAGTACTAAAATTGAGTCCTTAAAATATTGCACAATAAGCATTCTCTAAATGCCCATTGTGCAAAATTTTCACTATTTCACAACTAAGTCACCCATAACAAGCTGTGCTTGAACAAAGTGAATGTGTGTTTGCACCTGTCCAGTAAAGGCAAGATGCTTGATTATATAACCAGTATATTACTTTAACCACACAGACATGCTGCCTAGGTTGAGTATTTTTGTGGCCTACTCAGTTTGGGATATGCTTTGAGTTCATTTCATCAATATTTCTTCATCTTAAATATGGTATTTGATATTATTTTATTGTGCTAGACTTCCCAAGTCACTTTGCCTTGTTCAGTGTTGTTTGAAGGCACTGACACTTTCAAAGCTACCGTACTTTGATTCATTTTGTGAATAGCACAACAGAATTGAATCACAAACAGAACCCTACATTGTTCGGCCAGGATGTGCTTGTCTCTTTCTTTCACATGTTAGAGGCCACTGAAAAGGGAATGAAAAACATTCTGCCACTGTCAGCCAATGAGAAGAAAGCGGTGGTGGGCAGGACGTGGCCTATAACCAGTCAAGAGGGAGTGTTCTCACCCTGATCGCTGCTTTCTGTGGGCGAGTCTTCGTGGCGCAGGTAGAACTTCACCTCCTGCTTTCTGGGGCCCCATTTCTGCAAGTGCTCATACATCATGTGGTCAAAGGGGATGGGTCGCTCTGGAGAGGGGAAAACATAAGACACAGTGCATTAAAACAACAAACCATGCACTCTGTTATTAGAAAGGTCAGAAATATCATGTTTTGTTCCTCAGGGGAAAAAAGCTGATAAAAAGACGAAGGAGTAGTGTGTTCACATGAGAGCAGGAGCGAGACACTCTCATGCTGAGGAGAGTGTTATTCCAATGTTACTCACTTCAAGCCACACCTTGCAGGAGAACAGACATAGTGGGATCAAGAGAACTAGGAAATTGAATCAAACGTGGCATCCAGCCAGAGGAATGTGGCGGGGCTGGGTGGGCAACAGAGACATAAATGGGGAAAAACAACATTTTGGACATTGCTAACAGGTGGAGGGACATCTGGAAGCCTGGCAGCCACCCAGAGGGGGATGGGATAAAACTACACACAATAATAGAAGAAAGTATGAAAGTGGAGAATATAAGAAAAGCACACAAGGACGTTCACAAAAAAAGTGAGAGCAGGCCAATTTCCCTACCAACCTAGAGTCTAAAGCTTCAGCTAAACACCCAAAACATCACAAGAACATTAAACTCCTCATACAAGCAAAGTATTATGCCTATTCACTTTGACTACCAGCTTTTTTGGACAAGAACTGTTTAACAACTAGATTTTCTGAAGAAAAAGGTCCTGACCCATGTAAAAGTCACATCTAGGATACTGCGGGTGGGCGTCATAGTTTTTCCAAAACAGTTGCTTATTCTTACTCCGTGTTCTGGGTGGTTGCTAGGGTTGTTGCTAGGCGGCTGCTTGAAAGTCCAGGTCAAAAGAGACCACTCACATATAAGTCTACATTATATTTTTGCCCCTGGATTTGGGTTGGGTTCTTTAATCATAATACTACTTATAAAACAAGAATATTTAGTTTATTGTCAGACTTTAAAAATTAATTTAAAGGGTTAGATCAGCAAAAAAAAAAAAGAAAGAAAATTGTCAGTTAACTCACCCTGAAGTCGTTCCAAACCTGAATAAATTTCGTTCAACTTTTAAACACAAATCAACATATTTTTAAATGAAACCTGAGAGATTTCTGTCCCTCCATCAAAAGTCCACGTAACCAAAACTGATGCAAAATATTTCATAAAGACATTGTAAACAATCCATTTGAACCAAGTGGTTTCATTTAAGTCTTCTGAAGAGACACTATGTATGTGAATAAAAGGCTAAATTAAATCTGTTCTTCATATAGAGCATATCAAATATAGAAGCTCAACCATACAAATGTGTGAAAAACAGACATGTAGAATATCCTAGTAATATGCAAACTAATAAATAAGCAACTAGTTAATAGTAAGAATTGGACCCTAAACTAAGGTGTTACCCAGAATTTTTTTTTTTTTTTTACATGAAAAAGCCCTTCAATCGTTTTAATTATCAATTAATTATTCCAATAAATACAACTTATCAATAACTACTGATATTCCAAAATAATTATTTTGAGATATAAAAACCTTATAGAAAATCCTTGACTGCTAATATCCACAAACCCCCCCCCCACAAGATTTGGTGAGGCAAAATATCCACTTAGTATCCAGACAGTAATGATGCATCATATACGATCCATCACCTGCTGTAAAATAACTGGGCTCATCACGATTTCAATGACAGATGCACTTCAAGATGAAAGGACACAGTGCTGATGGAAGGGCTTTTGAAAGAAGGCTCCCTGAGCAAAGACAACATTTCTGCCAAACAGCTGGTCATACAAATCACTATCATCAAGAGAAAATGGAAAAATGAAGGGAAAAAAACATGCACACAGCTGTCAGAACAGAAGTAGCAGTTATGTCTGAAAGACTAAGTAAGTGTTTTTCCTTTGCTGCCAGATTCTTCAAAATACTGAGCATGTGCATCTTTGTGAGAGTAAAAGGATAAATCTTTTTTTGCTGAAAGAAATGGTTAGGGTGGGAAGGTGAGAAAACGAGAGGCTATTGGAGTCTGTAGAAATGATTTAAAGTAAAGCTGAGTGCTTCGCAATATTTTTCACCATTTAATTTAAGAAACGTCAATGAAAGAAACTTACATCCTGCAACAGTCATTGCTTACAAATACCCTGCATTTACTTGCTACAAACGGCTAAGGACAAGAGGGAGGGACTCAAAGAATCTCACCATTTCCACGCCAAACTTCAGCCAGGTGGCAGCCGCTTTCTCCCGGTTCCTTACAGAACTCCACCACATCACGACAAGTTGTCTCCGGAGTGATGGGCACCTCCGTCAGGGCCTGCTCCCCATCACTCAAATACACCGTTAAAATCATCTAGAAGAGAAAAAGAGAAAGAGAATATTTTGAATATTTCATAAAGAGAGAAAGGCAGGGATTCCCACTGAGCCATAAGACCACTAGGGGGCAGTGCCATTGCTCAAACAACTTAAATAACATTAGTCATTAAGAACTTTACCTCTTGAGAAGTTGCATATGGGAAGATATACCACGAAAATACAGCACATTGAGTCCAGAGTCTGTTAAAGGAGATTTCTAGCACCTCCCCTCAGCTATATAACTCACTCTGATAGAGGGAAACGCCTGGGCCAGTTAGCTTGACAGTGACTGACAGGTGTGGTGGGCTGATTAGTGCTGCTGTAAGTGAAGTGTGACAGGTGGATGGTTTGGTGCAAAATAAGAGAGACTCTAGAGAGACCCGTTAGGTTCATTTATTTAGATGGATTTCATTTATTTATTTACTATGCTACATATGACATGATCTGTATATGTTTTTTTATTATCATTTATATATATATATATATATATATATATATATATATATATATATATATATATATATATATATATATATATATATATATATATATATATATATATATATATATATTATATTAATGATTTGCAACATTGTGATACACAGTCATACTAATAAAACTTTGAGAGAGAGCCAGCAAGAAAGGCAGAAAGGAAGATCAAGAAAGTGGATGATATAAGACATCATTACCTCCCAATCGTGGAGATGAGATCATGATCATCTACTACTCTACTGTCTGCAATATAGTACTGCACTGCCATTTTATACTTCAAACGTGACACTGTGTAGCTTGGCAGAGAGAAGGTGACAGATTCATTACATCATCCATCAAGCAAACATCCCGACTGGACACAACAGAGGTCTGCGATATGGCCAGTGTCTCACACGCATGATATTTCTCAAGATAGACAAAAGGGCATGAGGTTTATGTGGCTGGGGAAACATTTATATATCTGTTATATAAGACTAAAGTATCGCAATACCTGACATAACTCCAAATGAGAAGTAAGTCTGACCTTTGTGTGGTGCAGAGTCATAAGAGAGGATTGAGTATGTCCAAGATAAATGAGTGTTTCTTCAACTACGGGCACTTTTGGCCCCGAGGACTTAAAGCAGTGAGAGTGCAAATAGTGTTTCAGGAGTTTACTTTATTGCATTTGCCACCGTCCAAGGTCCAAAAGTGTATGTACAAGCACATATGTCAGAGCATAATTCTGTCAAGTCGGTTACCATTTCCATCATTTCTCAAATTATGTTTTGTGCTTAATAACACTCTGAAATAAAAATGAAACTGAACTGTCACCCGTCTTATGGCTAATTTCATAGCTATTTGATGTATCATATACACAATTAACTATTATTTTTATATTTAGCATAATTTGACAATTACAGTTTGATTGGAAATGACAAATATTTTGTTCACATTCACAAACAATAAATTGTATTACTTTTTTCACAAGTCACATGTGTGTGAAAGTATATTTAAGTAAATTTTCACATGATAAATTGTCGAAGGGATTATGTTTTCAGATAATTTGAAATCAGATCATTTTTGTTGACATGGCTTTAAATATGTTTGAATTCATAATTTTAGAATAGATTTTTAATGGATATTTTAAAGACACTATTAGTCAAAGGTTTAAAAAATTGAAACTTTTTCAGCAAGAATGCATAAGAATTGGTCAAAAATGACAGTAAAATCATGTTTTGTAACATTATGTTACAAAAGTTGTTTACTTAAAATAAATGAGGTTCTTTTGAACTTTCTATTCATTAAAGGATACTGGAAAAAATACATACACACTTCACAAAGCAAAAAAGGGGTTTAATAAAAAGCAACCTTGGGGACATAAAGGGCCCAGGTTTTTAATGTCGAATGACTTGTCAATGTGAAGTCAGCTGGCAGAGCTTCTCTTAAAGGAGTACCACTTCAAGTACCACTTTCTGGCAAAATGGGCATTCAATATATTGCCTATACAGTAGAAAGGCAAAACATTTTTGAAAAATTTGAAATCGTGCTACCTGACTAGAGAAAACAGAGAAAAAAAGATGCTGTCTTCCCTTTTGCCAAATGGGTAGGAAAACTTAATGCACCCATAATGCACTGGGCAAGGCATGTTGTCATCCAAAGCCACACCCACCAGTCTGCTATGGATACGCTTAGTCAAATAGCATCTTGCTTTAGTAGGAAATACTTCTTAGTGAACTTTTAGTCATAATGGTGTCAACCTGTATTGTTCCCGTGTGCAAGAATTCAAAGAGTAAATGTTTAGCAGGAGTGAGTTACTTTCAGTTTCCAGTGAAGGATTCAGCGCGTTGTAGGCAGTGGCTAAAGACTGCAAAGAATCATAAATACAGAGATGGACAATCTGAAATGTTATCATTCTGTTTCTGGACAATCTGTTTGAAGTTAACATTTCAAACTGGATGACCATGAATGCAGTGTTTTAGGCCATAAGATTGTACGATTTCAGTGATAAACTTACCCTTACAATAACCGTTCTCTTAAAAGATTGCTATCTCGGTTTAAAAACCCATGCAATCTTATTCCTACGATCAAAACAGAGCAAATCACCTTTTGAAAAGTAACTTGACGCTTCAAATAACAGTCTTATCGATTAAATTCGATGACTTAAAAAACACTAATTCATCCAGTGATGAAATTAGTAAAACATTTGAGTGAGTCATTAATTTTTATTTTTTTTTAATCGGTTTGAATGAATGATTCAAATTAAACGTTTTTAAATAGATTGCAGCAATTAACATTTTGTCACAACCTAGTAAATTACATGTTATTTTGTTTATTTGTCTGTTCAGAACCGTGGGAGAACCTTGATCTCTATTTGAAACAAAACAAAAAATTTTGATTTTCAATTTATCCACAATTGTGCAGCTCTAATTGAGAGCATACGAGAACATTGTTCATTTACATATACTACCGAAATTGTTAACAATACAAAGCGGGTTGAAAATCGGCCAAGTTACACTTTAACATTTTATCAAATTTCTCTAAAATCCCAAACAAGCACAGGTATCAATATGGTACAATAATAAAACATACACTTTCTGTGGCTCACACACACCAGCAAATATACAACAGATGAAACCTAGGAGTAAGTGTGGGGTGTGCAACTGTGCATGGCCATTATTGATTTAGTCTTAATGATTGCTAGTTGGGTTGGTTAAGAATACTCCTCTATCAGTATTAGTGCACTAATGAATACTCTAACTTCACACCATAAGTATGTCTGTGACGTGCAATTCTTACAAAACCCATGTAAATCCACTCTTCCTAAAGCATCCAGGTAGGCAAGCCCTACATTACTTTCTCTTGAATGGAGGGCAGTTCAAAACACAGGTATGTGGGAGAGGAAAGAGCTCTTGCACTGAAGAAAACCTGTCAGATGCAGAAACACCACTCACATTCTTTTGTGCATGAAGTTGAAAGGAACAATTGGATTTGGTCAGTTTCAATGGACTCTGTCTGGTACATCACTAGGAAAGAAATATTTGGGCCACACACAAGTTTTTTTGAAATATCAAAATGACTCTTTTGTGTATTTACTCAACAATGGATTCTGTGTGGTGCAACACTAGAATGGAAATATGTAGGCCGTGCACAAAGAATGTGTGTGAGAAGGACAAAAAAGGTGCACACTAAACCTGCAGGGAGAATAAAACAAGTGCAAATGGGTCCAAGTAACTTGCTGATAAAGCTGGATAATCTGAGGATCTGAGTGTTTGAGAATTTATACAGTATCACCGAACATATAGCAATATCACAATATTTTCCTACACCCCTAGAAGAAAGTCCCTCAAAGATGTAAAAAAAACCTGCAAAAACAGTGAACAATGATATTTGGTTTACAAGAAACAAAGTCAAACAGGACTGCCACTGAGTTTAAACACAAATAAAAAAAAATAATTTAAATAAAAAAAAAAAAATTACAAAAGAAAATGTCTATTAACTTAATATAAACAATGATTCCTTGCACCATTACTCAGTATAAATGCTGTGTCGCTGCAGAATCTACAGCATAAAAGAAAATTTATTTCAAAGTATTTCAACTCTAGACTCAATGTGAAATGACAGTCACAAAAATGGTACAAAATAAATACTATAAATAAATAATGACTATTACACTGTCCTCCCTGCATGTAAAAGCCAACATACCAGTCTAGTTTGATTCACAAACAAATGGCAATTAATTAATATATGACTCACTCACTGCCTGGATATTTAACAAAGTGTAATTAAACTGTTGTATTAAATGGCATTTTAATAAATAAATAAAAATTAATGAACGAACGAATGAAGGTATGAACAAATGAATGGAGTATTTAGTTAGGACCAAAAGAAGAGAGGTGCTGCAAAAAACAATTATGTAAAAAACACCAATTAGCAATGAGAAGGCATTACAAAAGATTTTTTAAACAGTGTGTGTGTGAGAGAAACACACTTTTGTTCAGCTAATTAAAAAATTCACCATGCCTGACAGATAACGTAAGGTTTGTCATTATGTCAAGGCCTCAAGCAGTGCAGAGAAGCACTAGAGACAAACATGACCGCACTTTTGCATTCACAGTACGCACTGTCACTGCATCAAACAGAATGACATGTTTATCTGAGCACCGGCACCAACCGCAGCCAACTTCTGCTGAAGTTACGCACACAGGGCGCTAGATAGTCTCAATGAGGAATGAAAGGGATTTTAGTAAACAATATGAGCATGCAGAATTTAAAATGATTTCTAATGTTCTGCTTTTTTTTTTTATATATATATATATTTGGTAAAATACAGATAATAGTGCAATGAAACACGTTTAACTATATTTAAACCCATTCCACAATATTTCCCACTAGGGATGTTCATTTCATTTTTTTTCCCTAAGGACAACCGGAACTCGTTAACCGATCATTAACCGTTAACCTATAATATTATGTTACATTAGAATAAAGTTAAATTAGAATGAATCAGTGTCTGTGACCATTTAAAAATACCAAAATGAGTTTTCCGGGGGTTTAGTTTTACATCCGCAAATAGCAGCAACAACAGGGCATGAGGATTCACACATCGTCATGGCATGCACCTGCAGCACTTCTGTGAACAGAGAAAAACAGAATAAAAGCATTTATATGTTTTTTTTAAGTATAGGGATCGTAGTTGATCGGTTCCGGTTCGAATCTTTTCCGGTGTGATTCGCGGATTGATTGCAAAGTTTAGCCTAACCATCACAGAATGAAAGTTTATCATTTGTATGCGTTTAAAGTACTGTCAGTTTAATCATTAAGCGCAACAAGACTGGAACTCGCTCGCTGTTTTCTGTGCACGCACCAGAGCCGAATTCAGTTATATTTCTCTTCATTTGAGCTTAAACAGACAAAATGATGTCAAAATGCCTGTCTCTGCGAATATAAAACGGATGCGTATCATTATATTGGATCCGTGCATTTTGTCTTAAAGTGAGAGCAGCCTAATATACCCACAGCTGTTTGTCAACAATGTTAAACAAACAACAAAAGAGAATGAGAAAATCACTTTTGTAGCTTTAATAAAGATAAATTGAATTAATTAATTATATTTAATTTATACAGTGAAGACTATGCAGTGTTACTTTACATTTGATTATTCAATGTCTTTACCTGAATACTGTTAGATTTAGCTGAAAAACAAATACGACATGGAAATTCTTGAAGGGCTGAAATCATGATTAGAAAAATGGAGTCATATGGTTTTGTACAGTGAAAACAACAATCATGTGAGTTGAGTCAGAGTTCAAAATCTTTCAAGCTAAGTGATAGGATCTGTTATCCAAGTAAGATCAACAGACGTGCAGAAATCCCCGTTTCAGTCAGTGTGAAGACCATCAGTTCTTGGCTGTTGACAGTATGACATAAAAGAGAGTTCTAGCATTTTGTCCTCAGATCAGCTCAGGTTGCTGCTTTTCATCTTAGGTGAAAAAAGAAGTCAACTTCTCGAACTCGTAATTTTTTTACAGGATTACATTCACTCTAAATTATGCACCCATCCGCCCCTCATTGAACATAAATAGTGTCCTAGAAGGTAACTTTTACCGAACAGCTCCCAGTGCTATACTTCCATCACCGCTTTGCTTTGTCTCTGCTTTGTCTGTCTGCCATGAGAAAAGCCTCCTCACCTGCAGAAGCCAAATGTGGTAATGTCAATCTGGACAATGATAACCAATAATTATCAACATATTCTTTTAAAGTTATGCATAGTACATCAACTTTTAAGCTCTTGTCCTGCAACATTATCATCAGCAGCCTTCTTTTAGCATGCGTGTAAAGGATAGATCTGCTCAAGTAAGCATCCAGTCTACTGGTTTCAAATCCCATTTAAAATGTCTTCAAATGTTGAATACCAAAGCTGATTTGACCTGAAATACTCAAGCAGGTCAAAAATATCACAACATTGCAGCAATCCAGCAAACCTGCACGTCACAGTTCATAATCTCGTTCTCTTGAAAAGTTAATAAATGTTACCTTGAAAAACTGAATTCTTCCTTTCAGCAGAGTGGAAGAAGGCATATATAATTCAATGTCCAGACAGTCAACTCTTACTTGATTAATCTGGACAATGAAAATGAATGATGACTGCCAGCAAACGTGATCCCAAAATCTTTCCAGGCCCCACAACACCCCCTCCCCTGCCACTATCTTAATATAGCCAATCAGATCCATTTAGCAATATGACAAAGCCTAGCAGACAGAGATGGAGAACCAAAACCAATGACTGTCTTGGCACAGTGTATGAAACCATGCAAGAGATTGTTACTTTTTGGCAGTAAAACTAGACTACATTTTTATGATTAGATTTATAGTACTATATGTTCTATACAATGCTGTCAGCAACAATTTTGGTTTAATATAGAGAGTAACCCATATGTTGCTACTTCTTAGCAGAATTACCATAAAATTGTCACTACATTAACATATAGATGCAACGTCAAATGTTGCTTGCACTGACATTACTTACTACTACCTGAACTACTTGCAACAAAGATTTCATGAAAACACCAAAATGACTTTGCTGTCCAACCGTACTTGAAAGGCACAGGTTGGTATTAACAAGCTCCCCCTCTCATCTCCGAGCAGGACATCTATTTGCATCACCTTTCCCAACTTAGATGCAGTCCGTCTTCTCCTGGCCTCTCTCTTGAGCTGCCGGGCATGCTCCTTGCTCCAGGTTTTATCTCCGGGTTTGATAGACAAGCTGACCAGGCCTCGTAGAACAATAGTCACAAACTTCTTCATGACGCATGAATCGCTTGTAGCTCTACATCAAACACATCCTTTGAATGTGTCTTGTTCAAACCCCCTCAGCAAAAGTAGCAGGCAAGGGTTCCCTGCAGCGGAAAGCCTTCAGTAGTCACGCTAGCTGTGTGACTGCTGAGAGCAAGCGAGCGTGTGAGTGAGAGAAAATGAAAATCAGAGGAAGACGACGGAGGGAGGGTGCTCCTCTCATCTGAATTGTGAAGGGTGCGTCACCAGGTCCCCTCCAGAATAAGGCTCCCTCGAGAAAGCAGAAGATTGCACCCCAGATCGGAGGTGGCTGATGGGTGCATGCCGCAAAAGCTGGGACAAAGATCAGATGAGGATGCCAATTGCATTACAGTGTGTTGGAGGGTATTAATGTGACCTGTAAGAACTGTAAGTGTGAGACGTTGAAAACCAACAAAATAGCTCAGAACACAATTATCCCAAGACTAAACTGGTTTACTAACAAACATATCAGGGAGTATTTATGAGATTACAGAATTGTCCACTTTGAGTTGAATTTGAGTTAGTTTAACCAAATTATAAAGTTTTGGCAGGACTAAATTACACAGTACAATAAATACTAATTTACAAGTATATACAAATACTAACAACAACTTCAAGTTTAAACCTCAACACACTTCAAGTCTTAGTAAAGTTGGACCATTAGTCTGTGCTACACTGAAACCAATACATCTTTTTTCAGATTTGAGAGTAGAAGGTTTTGTATTATTGATGCTTCCATGTTAAAAGGCCATGAAAAGACGAAGAGTCGAAAGAGTTAAAAATAATGGAAATCAAATGAGAGTTGAGTTTTAATAATACATGCTAAAGTAGATTTTAGAACCGGGAATTATCCTCTTTTGAGACATATGAAGCCTTCAAGAGACAGACACTGGTACAAGCCTTAAAGCTAGGCTAAATGATTGGCTTTATTATTTGTATTTAGTACTGGCAGATAACTTGGTGAAAAGCATACATCAAAATAAATTAAACTTTATTCTGTTTTAAAGGGATAGGGTTTTTTTTTATCCATAGTGACTTGCGTCACTCATTCATGCCTGGTTGCTACTTTGATGTGTGTATGGTGTGGGAGTGTAATAGGTTAGTTGTTACAACGAGCAAGAAAGAAAGAAAAGATAAATAAAGCAGTCCAGAGGAGCTTCTGTAATAAAAAGATAATCCAGATTGGCTTGGCTTTTCGGAGATGGCAAGAACTGAGGGCTTTGAAATGTTGTAAAAGCAATGCAGAGATGCAGTTATTATTACTCAGATGAGTAGGGTATTTTATTGAACAGATGAATTGCCATAGCTCTCTAACAGAATTCATTGTAAATCATGATCTACTGCGAGGGGTCATTTCATTATGGTTGTTGTAGAGCTGTGCTGGAATTTATTTTCAAAGAAATAGATTGTATATTAATGGGTTTAGAAATATTAACATCTTCAGCTAGTCAGTTTAAGATCCTTTCCATCTAAACTGGTTATTCTCTTAAGCCTAGTAATGAAATGGTTTATGAGCAGTAAGTAGGATAACCATATTCATTTATGACCAGTAGGATAACCATATTCATTCGCAGTCACACAGAGCCGAAACACCCAAAACACTTCTTCGGTAAAAATGCATGCAGTTTTGTTTTAACCGAAAAAGGGCTGAAAGTTACATAGTGTACTTTTGAGGGTCTGCATGTGTATAATATGACCTTTACAATGTTCAGTAATCTGAATGCCCCCTCAAAAGAAAAAAGTGGACTTGCATAATGTATGATGACCTATCATACATTCATTATTGTTATACAGTTATACAGATATACAGATAGTCGGTTATACAGTTATGCTGTAAAATCATAAATGTTGATTATTTTCCTATATTACTTCTCTATATTGCAGTTGTTATCATAAATTTAAATGAGTAGAACTTACATTAAAATACTTATCTTGTGTGGGGATGCCCCGCTATAACAATCAAAGCTACAATGTTTGCTGAATAAAAGTACGACAAAAAAACGGTTCAACGCGAGACCTAAATGGAGTGCTATAATACACTTTAAGGAGAGGGTTGTGCTGTGAAGTGCATGTGTTGAATAAAATCTAGGTGACTAATAGTTTATGACATTAATGATATAACACTATTGTACTCTGGGTAAAAATGCCTGACTTTAAAAAAATATTTAGATTCCAGTGGCAGTAAATATATACCAGACACTGTTCACTGCAACTATGAGCTTCCTGAAAGACATAGCATGGTGCTTCAAACCACTGTCACAATGGTGAAAGACCAAGTGCTTCCACAACTCCATAACTTCTAGATCATGGCTGTAGGTCTAGTGTTACTTAAATAATTCAAGTTTATTTTAAAATATGTAATATATGCAATTGTATTATCTGGTGCATATCTTAACAAAGAAAAAAAAAAAAGAAAAAAAGAAAAAAAAGAAAGAAAAAAAAAAGAGGAAATGGCTTTCATGGGTGCTTTAAAAAATAGTCTGCCTCACTGGAGAAAGTGCTTGATAAATCATAGGCAATCATAGGCCAAAAAAAAAAGACTTTTTAAAAGCACATAAGTGGCAGAGGTTTTTCTTCCAAAGGTTTAAAGAGGACTGTATCTCTCATTCAGTACCCAGACTCCTCAATCCTCCCAGATTCGAACCTCTTGTGACAGTCACCATTCATATTTGAGAAGCTTCATCAAATTCTAATTATGACAGTTAAGTAGGAAACATTAAGCAAAGAGATTGAATTTGTAACGAGCTCAAATGAGGGAGTAGAGAGGGAGAGAGAAAAAATACAGGGAAGACATGAAACCGCAACAATAGAGGATATGCGCGTGAAGTCACCGTCGGCCAGAGTGACTGCGGTCACGTCCACTGAGTGGCAAAAAGACTGAGCGGCATCATTGGTTTTCAGAAAAACAAAATGCGAAACACAATAACAACGGGAAACAGCTTTGCAATTGACTGTATAAATAGATTTGACATGAAAAGGTATATTTTTACAGACTGCCGAAAGATACAGAAAAGAGAAGCTAATGGATTGCTGCAATTCACAGAAAAAACTGGACTTTTATAATGAAATATACTTTATACTAATATATTTTTTGTCCAATTTAGTGTTACTTTTCAATAAATGTGTGGTTATTTTATTGGCTTGTTTTTTTTAAAAATTCAGATTCTATAAAATTATTGAATTGAATTAAAAAGTCTAATATTAATAAAAAAAAAAATGTTTTTGTTGTTTAAAAAAAAAAAAAAAATTCAGTTTTCTGCCAATTGCATCCAGAATTTTTGGTGTCGGCTCAGAATGTTAATTTCGGTGTGTAGAATACTAAAAGTACAAGAAAATACTAAAATTAAAACTGAAATAAAAATAAAGTTAAATAGAAATATATTCTATTTAACTTTTTTTATTTCAGTTTCTTTTTTCTTTTTTTTACTAATTAACTTAAACAATTGACAAAAGTATATAAAAGGACTAAAATGTAAACTAAAATTAAAGCTAGATCTAAAAAATAAAATAAAATTTAAAATAATAATAAATACTATAATATTAAACAATACTTAAAGAACACATAGAAAAAGTATTACTAAATAAGAACATGTACATGTAATAACAGGTGAAGGATCAGTCCACCAATGAGAGGAAACAACAGACATTTCTGGAGCTGGAAACCAGAGACTGAGTTAGATTAAATAAGAAAAAAAAAAAGAAAAAAAAAAAGGACATTGGGTGTAGGCCAAGAACAATGTCTTAAATTCAATTCAAGAAATTAATTAAAAATTAAATGGATATCAATCTTACAAAGAATGAAACTGAAAACTTTTTGTCTGCTGTTTTTCTTTAAAGAAATGATGTTACTCCATAACATGATTAAAAACTGCATAAACTGAATCAGCATTACGGTAAATGCTTTTCACAGTCAACTTAAAAGAAGAAAGGCTCATTTGATAGTGACATTTCATAACTCATAACATTAGTGTAGTGCACAGTTTCTAGCATTTATATCTGTGTTTCAACAACATACAGCACATGGTTCTGTGGGTCAATGATGTTCTTTCCCAAACTTGGCTTTGAAGAGCTACAGCCACGAGAGGGAGAGAGAGAGAGAGAGAGAGAGAGGGAGGAAGAGGAAGATGAGGTTGTGTCTGCTTCAAAGTGCCCCAACAACAGTGCTCTAGCAGCTCACTGCACCGGCCTTCATTGGCTGCCTGAGTCACACGCACAGAAAGGATAAGACTTGACGAGAAGGGCACACTCTCTCGCTGACTGAGGCTGTGACACTGATGCCATTTACAGAGCTGCGGGGCAACCCGCCATGCAGGGTAACCTCACAATTCTGACAGCACGTTCATGTGCCATAACATGAAAGTGTTTGGTTGAGAACAGTTCCTCAGTAAGATCAGCGGTTAGCCCAGCTCAAGGAAGAGTCCAGAAATATAAACATGAATGCGTCTTCATGTCCCATCACAATGAGTCGAAGCAAAAATACCTTCTAATAACATACACAAGACCAGATTTTAAAAGACAATATATACCAAATAGCATCAGAATGAATTATTGTTCAAGGAAGCTGCAAGATACCAGGGGCCGGTTGAACCAGATGTGCGCAAGTTAGTCTAGCTTTCAAAACAGTTTCGGGTGGCAGCGTTCACACCTGATGAACCACCAAATGAGCCACAAGTAAAAAAAAAAATTCCAGAATGTGCATACACGCATGTGCAGAGAGTCACAAGGCAGAATGGCAGATTCAGGCACTGTGGATCGGTCCAATGCTGTGAACTCATAATGCGCAGAGTACTGAGATGACACATTATAAATCTCTCTCCAAACAGACATGCTATCTAGCAGAACAGACACAGCGGGATCAGCTGAGGTTTGTCTGTGGACAACAAGGCTGTCAATTCAAATGAAAAAATAAAATAAAAACTCCAGCATGATGAAAGCTTGCTTCATGAGCTTACCGTTTTCAGACAGCAATAGTTTTAACTTAAAAACATGTCTTGAGATGCCTGTGTCCTGTTGCATAACATTAACAGATATATTTACATAACACATTATTATATAATAGGGCTGGGTAAAAAAATATAGATTTCTCGATTCGCATTTTTACGAACCAATATCGATTCTTAAATCCCAAGAATCGATTAGTCTTTGTGTGCTTTGTTACTACTGATATGAAATAAAGTCTCAGATTTCAAATTACATCCATTTTCTTACGAAATTCAAAAACATAAATACCGTTTTGGCGCTATGGCGTGAGATCGCTCTGGCGCAGCTCAGCTCAGCTCTCCGCCTTAATAATACCAGTTACAGTGCGAAATAAACATGAATGAGCATCTGAAAGTGAAAAACAGCTTGTAAACAATGTCATGTAACGTCACATTTACCTTAGAAAAAACATATCCAGTGACCATAAACTCATTAGTCTGAGGCCATAAACTCCTCCATACCAGACCATAAACTCATTAGTCAGTCATATTTTATTTAACACTTATATCGTGATACAGTTTTCAGCCATATCGCCCAGCCCTAGAAAAACCGAGCAATAAGGAGCCGACATCCACACTGCTAAGTCTGCTGGTTCTGCTCTGCTTTGTTTGAAACTATTCTGGCAATGAGTGACATTCAATGACAGCTTGTACATTCTAGAGTTTGTATACACCGATCAGGCATAGCATTGTGACTCTTCATCACGGCACCTTTTAATGGGTGGGATATACAGGGTGGGCCATTTATATGGATACACCGTAATAACATGGGAATGGTTGGTGATATTAAAGTCCTGTTTGTGGACTTCTAAATGGCCACCATGGTCACCACCCATCTTGAGGAGTTTGCCCCCTCACATATACTAATGTGCCACAAACAGGACTTTAATATCACCAACCATTCCCATGTTATTACGGTGTATCCATATAAATGGCCCACCCTGTATATTAGGCAGCAAGTGAACATTTTATCCTTATAGTTGATGTGTTAGAAGCAGGAAAAAATGGGCAAGCATAAGGATTTGAGCGAGTTTGACAAGGGCAGCTCCAGTTTGCAAAAATGGTTCAGGAATGGTTTGAGGAGCACAACAACAGGTTTGAGGTGTTGACTTGGCCTCCAAATTCCCCAGATCTCAATCCAATCGAGCATCTGTGGGATGTCCATGCCACGACGGGTCAGGGCTGTTTTGGCAGCAAAAGGGGGACCAACACAATATTAGGAAGGTGGTCATAATGTAATGCCTGATATATATATATATATATTAGCACACCCCTAATTGACAAGATAAAAAAAAAGCACTATTAAGTGTGCAAAATGGTGCCACCGATCTATAATCTCTCTCTTTAAAACTCGCTATCAAAATAAAACATCAGAGCTGCTGTGTGTTTGCTATTTTGCTGTATTAATATCTAGCATTGCACCGATGTATCAGAGCTGCTAAATTTACCCACAGGAGCTATTAAATGGTGTGGCAGGCAAAGGGAGTAAACAAACTCATCACTTTTTCACAACCAGCACTTCGCCTGCTCACTAAGACAATCCATATAGAGACCCCGGCGCAGGTTCTGAAATGCATCAGTGACCCTGTTTCCAGCACACTGCTAGCATAGGGCGCTCTTCAGTAAACAGCAGACAATTAAAGTGCTTTATTGTATACACAACAGGAGCGTTTGGGAACGTGTCTCATGAGTCTGTGCATCTTTGACCTCTACTGAGGTTTGATGAAGTATGCTCTTAGATCTCATCTACTCTGATCCTTGGCTTAGACATTGCTCTAGTTCTCTTGATACAAATAGCCACTAGGCAGTACATATGTAGGCATTTCCCATCATGCATCTGCATTCCCAGTATGATAGAGCAATCTAGGTCATGGAGGATGTCTCTTGCGATCCAAATGGCATGTAGGCTCTTCATCACAGTCTTAATTTGAGAGTCCTGTACTGTTTCTAAGAGGCTGACTATGGGAAAACAGCTTTCTCACAGTTCATTTAAGTAGACAGGAGATGTCTATTATTCTAGAGAAGACAAAGAATAAGTGATCTCCTTCCACTCCCTCCAGGCACACTGGGCGTGCCAAACATTTAGTCCTCTCATATTAGATAGCTGGTATGTAAAAATATCCATGAGGCACTGCACCGCTTCAAGTTATTGTCACTTTAGAACAATATCGAAAAATGGATGAATGAGAAAACGGGACAAAAACTCAAAGCGATGCTAACACTGTCTAACACACCTGATGCCTGCAAAGTGTACTCGAAGCAGCAGAAAGCCACAATAGCATGCTGTCCAGAATTCAGTTCTCTATTGCACTTAACTGGTCAAATACACACAGAATAATGTCAGAATTCCCATATTAGCAAGTATTCCGTGTCTTAAGTGAACGTAAACAAAATCAATGACAGAATGAATGTGATTGATAACATAATTATCCTTCATGATGCTCAAGCCGTCAAATAGATGTCAAATGAGTGTGATTTGTGTCAAGTAAACTTTTTTCACCATCAGAGTTTGAGGCAGTTGAGGGCACTAATAGCTTTAATTTGGCTTGATCCTTGTGTCAATGTTGCGAACACCTCTCTTATCTTGTTTAAATTAATAAATAAAACAAAGAATTTTAAGTTCTATGTTCTGTCAACTATTACTTTTCCTGTTGTTTTAGGTTTTTGCCGTGGTATCATTTCAGTATTATCATCAAGATATTTTAGACAGGTATCGTATTGAAGACATCATTTTGGTATCTTGACAACACTATTCTTCATCACTCACTCTGTGTAGCAGGTTTTTGCACACCAGTTTAGCTCCTGGTTTTACATACAAACAGTCAAGCAGGCATAAAGATATAGGACCATAATCTAATGTACAAATCTAAACTTATGCTGAACTCAACCCCACCCTGCTGTGAGTTTGCCGTTTACTCCTCATTTGGCTGTTTCCATGGCTGTCAGCCAATTGCAGCACAGGCAGCTTAGCGGCTGTAGCTAACATTAACAATGCCAACATCAGCATAGGGAGAAGGTGTAGGGGCTTCAGCATGCAGGAAACCGAACCTAACATCCTTTGTTTGAAAGCAGCTGCGGATCTAATCATGCTTTCAACAGTAAACAATTGAGGCTAGAGTTTAAATCAATAAGTAGAAAATGAATGGTGTGGTACCTAAAAGCCGATTTTGCAATTAAGCTAAAAGCAAACCAATCAAATATTCTAACAAATAGCCTGTAAAAAGTCAAATTAGGTAGAGCAGACACTCCACATTACTTTAACAAAACATAAGAAGAATTTGCGTTCAAAATTCTGCCATTTCAATAGGAGTCCTTGCGATTGGATGTTTCAAGTGAGGGTGAACATTTTCCTAACATATATATTTTACATAGGGTTCAAGTTAGTCATGTGAATTTACTGCATTGACCAACAGAAATGAAATAAAATAAAATATTTTGAAAATAACTTCTGTGTGATATGTATACACACACACACACACACACACACACTATATGATATATCGCTAACACTTTACAAAAAGGTTAATTAATTAACAGTTAATGTATTAACTAACAATGAGCAATGCATTTGTTACAGTATTTATTAATCTTTGTTAATGTTGTAAAGTACAAAACTTTCATTGTTTGTTCATGTTGGTTCACACTTAAAGCATTAAAGGGTAACTCAACCCCTGGTCAGAGCCTGACTCCACCCACTGGCAATATTTGAAAAATGCTGGAAAAGTGGGCAGAGCCCAGCGGAGAGAGGGGGGGGGGGGGGGGGGGGGGCTGCACCTGAGACACGTCTCTCTGTAGGCAAGGGCGTGGTTAGCTGGTGCCCTCTTACGTCACAGGGCACCACAACTTCCAATAGGAAAATTCAACTGCAGTAGCCACCATTCAACTTAATTGAAGAGGGCAGCACTCCGACGTTTTTACACCATATATTGTATAATTAAAACACTTTATACCCAAATGTCAAAAAAATTACTTGAATCAATGAACAGCATTAATAAAGCCCCAGTCTTACAGATCAATAACTAAAAAAAGTTGTTTTAGGGTTTAGTTAGCCTTTAACTAATGTTAACAAATACAACCTTTGATTTTAATAACATCAGTAAATGTTGAAATTTTAATTAATGTATTGTAATGTAATATTAACTAAGACTAATAAATGCTGAAGAAGTATTGTGCATTATTAGTTCATGTTGACCAAGATGGTTAACTAATGTTAACAAATTAACATTATTGTAAAGTGTTACCGATATATCTTACCTTTTAAGCAACGTGGAGGCAAAACGACAAAACATAAAAAAAAAACTTTTTTGGCCATGTTATCTTTGCAAGCACAGAGTGTTATTTAGTTTAATTAGTCTTTCTTTTTATTATATAATTACCATCCAACAAACAATATAGTTCTTATTCACAGTGATTAAAGAATATTAAACGAAAAGATTGAAAAATGATTGCACAACCACCAAACAGGTGGCGTTATGCACCAAGTATGTAAATAGCCATTAAACAAAAGTAAGTATGGCACACTTTTTCTTAGCTTCCATTTCCATGGTGGTTCGTCGATACGTCGCTCTGTTGAGAATGTCTTGTGTGTCAAACCATGAACACTCTGGGTCGGCCGAACTTACTTCAGGACGTATTTTTAGAACCAGCATACATACATACCTTGAGTAAGCAAGGTTTGGGTTAATCAAACGAGAGTTCAGGGTTTGACGGGAAGACAACCTTGCTTTCTAATACCCTCTGGGACAATGAGTGCATTTCATGGCCATCATAACAGTTAATGAAACTTCTGTTTAAAACAACGTTACAATCATATACCACTCACAAAAGCACAGTTGAGCCCAAAGTATACTTCTCTTGTTCGTGTTCTGCTCCAGCTCCGCAGACAGTCTCTAGTCTCTACAGAATTTATCATTAGTCTAGAGTTGCTTGATTAATCGTTAAAAGATCACGATCTCGATACAAACACCAACAAAGTCTACACAACCTTTGACATTGAAGATCACAGCGGAACATTCAAATCTGCTTTAAAACTGCCACAGAGCCAGAGAGAGAGCAGTTGTCGTGTATGAAACAGCTTCAAACAGTCTTTTCAACCACACAGTATCATTATTTCTGTTACAATAATTCAAATTATCACAGAAGTACTGGGATAAAAGTTTATAGTTCAGATAGCCTATAAACACTGATGTCTACAGAATTGATCATAATAGAGCAAATTACCTTTTGAAAGTAACTTGACGCCTCAAATAAAGATTGTATTAATTACACCAGTATAGGGGGTGAGAAATGACCCCCCTATTGGCAGAAATAAATAGCCTAGATTGAGAAATAAATAAAAATGTATTTGTCATTGAATCATTCATTCAAGAGAGTCATTCAAAAATGCTGATTCATCCAGTCATGAAACAAGTGACGTCTTTATGAGCGAGTCATTGAATCATTCATTTCAAACCACTTTTTTTTTTAAATAATTCTTTCAAATCAGACAGACTGCAATAATTAACATTTTGTCAGAACCTCTAGCAAATTAAATGTTATTTTGTTTAGTTGTCTATTCAGAATCATGGGAGAAACGTGATCTCTATTTTAAACAAAAAATGTTATTGACAATTTATCCCGAATCGTGCAGCTCTATTACAGTCCACTAATGTGGACTACATGCAGCTTGATTTTTGTGTCCATGTGGACTTGTGCATGGACAACAACGCATGTGCAAGTGATGCGCTTGAAAAGAAAGGTTAATTATGGAGTACACTTTGAAAGGCTTGTGCGCTCAACTGTGTGATAACATGAAAAAAAGTAAACCTGAGCTTTGTGAGTCCTCCTATCTGCTGCCTACTGTTGAAAAGGCCAGGTCCTCCAAAACAAATGTGTGCTTTTTTCACTTTATAGGCAGGCACAAGGATACTGAGATTAGGCTCCCTCCCACCCACCATCAATACCTAGCAGTGATGCGCGGGTTGATCCAAAATGAGCGGGTGCCTGCGGTCACCCGCGGTTACGAGTCATCCAAAAATATTTTTAATGATATTCGGGTCGCGGTCGGTCGGGTCGTTTGAAATCTGCCGCAAATACACAAATGTTGTGTTTGTGAGAGCTTCAATTGGGCATCCACGTGGCGAAATAGCCTAAGCCTACTAATACAAGTGGGAAATCCTTATTTACCTTTTGAATGTTGAGCGTTATTAACTTTTGAATAAATGCTGACGCGGGACAAAATGCCCGATTTCCCAACAAGTTGAACTGAGCAATGCCATTGTACCATTTTAATAGGCTACTTTTAAACGCATATAGTTCAGTAATGTCAGTTTTATGTATTTTCTGAGAGGGGGCGGGATTTTTGTTGGGAAAGTCGGGGGAGAGACGCACACTTCGATTAGACTGGATAAACACATGTAGCATCTTAATTGTTAAGAAAATGAAACGAAATAAATGAATAAATCAAGCCTTTATTACATAACACTAGGCTATATCATACAGCATCCCTAGCTCCTACGTCTATGGCCCAATGACGCTACGATGAGCATTTACTACTTTTAAAAAATGCGGGTCAGGAAGCAGGTCGGGTCCAATAATTTTTTTTTTTTTTTTTTTTTTTTTTTTTTTTGCGGTCCGAGTTGCGGGCGGGTTAGTTGAAAACGTCGGTCGGGTGCGGGTTGTTTATACATTGACCCGCACATCACTGATACCTAGGCATACATTGACCCGCACATCACTGATACCTAGGCTACTTATATCTACGAGGCAGGCCGGAACACATCTTTTCGCTCTATAATCCAAATCAGTACAATCACATTTTACTGTTGTTTTGTTTAATTGCAACTTGCAACATATCAAATTCCTTCTATGCTACAGCAAAACATGATCTTATCCAGATGTCAAAGGACAGCAATCATAACAATCTGTGCTTTCTGCTAAAACATTCTGCTTGAGAACTGGCCACATCAGGGGGAAAGACGTAAACATGTGCATAATCTGCACATGCTTGGGTTACTAGGCGTAGGTACATGTAATTATTGAATTTTGATTTGTCAGTGGAATAAGAAACACACAAACAGGTGGGACCTGTGGTTGGTAGTGATTACTTGCGCTGTGATAAACTAATAATTACTCAGATGATCAACATCTGTAGGTGGCAGCAAAAGGCAAAATCAAGGTCACAAAATACTATTTTGTTGATAAACGTAAAACATTGTGGGTTAAATATGCTCAACAAAGTTAATGTTTAATGATACAATGCTTCCTTTAGAGTTAATATGTGATCTCAGAGTAATTCACCTGCTAGGTCTAAGAGGTTGTGACAACCCAATGATTTTCTGTGAAGCAGTTTTGAAACAAATGAGATGATGTAAAGCGAGAAACAAATAAAAATGACCTGATGTTGCCTAAAAACAAATTCTCACATTTTAAAGCGGATAATAAAAGATAATACGGATTTTCATCCTTCACTGGAATTGTGTTCAAAGTGGAAATAAAAAGGAGCAGTAAAATCATGAATAAATAAACATCAATTGCAGTATATCTATCCTAGCCTATCTATCTACTCCGTAAATAATGACTTTGCATTACTGGAAACTACTGATGCATTAGGCTGAAAGGAAAGAAAAAAAAAAAACGGTCTCTTAATGAGCAACTGCGCATCAACATCATTAAACTAATAGCCGCAATTAGTACATGGAAAGAATAAAGGGAGTTCCTCCACAAAGGATGAACAAAAGCCTTGTCACAAAAATAAATTTCAAACCGATCTGTTTTGACTCATTGTTTTCAATATCAAAAAGAGGTTTTGTATTTAAAAAGCTAAATGATCAGTTAAAACAGCACAGCATGAGGCACATGTTCTTGCACTTAGGATATTCCCATCTTAAACCCTATTAGCATTAACAGTTTTTTCAAAAGTAGCCAATTATGAATCCCCTGGCATGGCTCTAGGAAACCCACACTTTCTCAACCAATCAAACCTCAAACTACTGCCAGTGTTTTGAACCAAGATACCGTACGCACTTTCCACTATACTATACTATGCAATAAACAAAGAAAATGTAGTGATGTGGGCTAACATTTTTAACTACACTGCTATGAGAATCACACTTATGCCTCGCCACGTGAACCATTGTATTATGTAAACAAACTGCGTTGTTTTAACTCATTTCTGACCAAATAAGAGAAGGGATACTCACAGGCATCATCTTTGCTAGCGTCAGAGGAACATCTGGTCTTCAGCTTCACTTTGCCTTTCACAACATCCACAAGGTCCAACCCGAGATCACAGCCCCTTTGTACAGCAGGAGAACAACTTCACTTGCACTGTCACTGACACATGAATGTCCACAACACCAACAAATACAGGCCAAACAGGCCACGGCTCAGGACATCGTGTTATTTTACTTTGATTAAACGTTGACGTTATACGCAAAGGTAATCACATTCATCTCCGTTAGCTGAGCAAGAAAAATTAAAGAGAAGCTTTAAAAGAAACTCGCTAAACTGGAATATCAGCTGGTTGTGTGTGTGTAGAAATGGCAGATGTTGGGTGTTTAATACACCCACTGAGAGCCCGTAACTCATTCTCTCCTCACTCTGAATAACTTATACATTGGTGTGTTAAAACTCAAAACAAATGGTTTAAACCAACTCAATCAATGTTTATCACATTTATAGACGTTTATTTTAAGGAGTTTTCCTCTATCCGCCCTGTTCATTCTACCAGTTCTCACATCTGCTAGCCAGTTAGCACTGACACAAAACATCTCGCTGTACAGTAACGTTAAATGTTAACAAACATTAAGAAAACACACCGGCGGTGGTTAAAACTGCATTATACTCACGTGTCACGAGTACACAAATGCCATAACCTTTTAGAAACGACACATGAGGTGTTCCTCGTATTCTTGAGCAGCTGGGTATCGATTAACTCGCGAGATAGCTAAACTAGTTAGCCTGCTAGCCGAAGCCAGGTAAAACACTCCAGTACGTGAAGCGAATGGAAACGAAATCAGAACACGCTTATTCATCTAAATTAAGTCAGATATTGCCAAAATACATTTTAAAGAACGAAAACAAAAGGAATACAATACTGCCCGGACTGGCTGAGGCGAATATAAGCTGCTCGCGCTGTTGTGTTAAATCAATGATGGCACGCGCAGAGCTGGAATGACAGGAATGTGGAGCATAGTGACTTATGGATGTTTGGATGTGTAGTCATTAAAATCTCTTTAAGTGATGAAACTTAAAAAAAAAAGGGTATACTACGCCCGTAGTTTCTCAATGAGTCACATTAATTGGTAAGAAGTTGGTTATTTTAAAAGTGGCATTACTTGCAGGTGTTCAATGCTAAATTCAAAGCAACATGGCGTACTCATTGGAAACGTTCAATTCTTTCACCCATTCACTCAGTAGTTTCCAGCTACAAATATTGGAATGTATAATTTTAAATGGTATGTTTAGAGGTTTATTTATAATTGAGAAAGGGTTAAGAAATTCACATTTGTATGCAGAAGATGCAGAAGTCCTCTAACACCCACTACTGATCAATAACATGAACTACATATTAATTACAAAACATGATTCTAAAATGAAACATCTCTGCCCAACTAAAGTGTTTTTCAAGGACTGAAGGCATAAAACAAAAAAACAAAAAAAACCCACTTATGGCAGGACTTTTTTTAGTAGTTTAATTTCATAAGTTAACAATCAAACAGTTTCATGTTTGGCGATATGAATTTCCTGCAAGACAGAGTGAAAGACAACAAGGCAGTGAGTTTTCCATATTGTGATCCAAATCAATCATTTTATTGTTTCCAAAAAACAAAATACAGATATCCAGGTGAAGCTCTTCGGGGGACGATTTACAGAGAAGACATGGGGAATGACACTCCGGTGGTCCAATCAGTGGGAGGGCTCTGTGAGAAAAGGAAAGTCATGCTAGATCCACAAAGTTTCTACATATGCCCCATAAATAAGGCCCTTTCAATTTTTTTATTTTTAAGTTAAAACTATTACAATATTTGAGTAATATTTAAACTTTTTCATGTTTTATCAGAGTTTGAGTCAAAATCATGATAATGAAAACGTAAATAAGTTAATACTTACTTGACTGCACTGCTTTCTTCTTTCCTGCAAAACAGCAATGCTATAATTAATACTTTAACAAGAACTTTTGCAAGCTCTTAAAATAAAATGTTTTGCCTTATACACATCACAAGAAATTTAGTTTCTGAATATATTGTGTAACAAATTGTCTATCAACATGGGCCCAGTTCATCATATAATCATAACCGATTATGCATATCAGGGACGTCACTAGGATTGGAAGACAGGGGGGGCTTAGCCCCCAGGGTATTTGTAACTTGCGTTTATAGAAAATCTTACAGTGAATTTGAGTAAAAAACAGCTATGTACTGTATATGTTTAGCTGTATTTGTCTCTTCAACCCCGTTACCATCTTCAACCCTGTTACCCTAGTCTCAACCCCGTCACACCTACATTTTTATTAATTATTTTTTTAAGTTTATGAATAAGTAATTTAATGTTTGTTGAACTTAGTCAGAAATGTTCAGAGCAATCATAAGAATACAATTTCTGGTAAGCTACGCTTTTTTATTATTTCAATTCAATTATTGTATTTTGATTTAATATTGACCCATTTGGATAAATATTAGGTAGGCTACACAAGGTAGGCGTTAATTTTTCTCAAGAAAAAAACAACTCACCTAATGCTGTAAACATACAGAGAGCCCTATCAGCTGGTAGTATTATTTAAGGTTAAAAATAACTCAAATTAAATATGCGTTTTTTTACAACTTTATTTAATGATATAATTAAAAGTATAATAAATATGTAATATAGAACACATATTTAGCAAAATACTCTCTATTGCTCTTTTTTTCTTGCCAATACGTGCTATAGCCTATTATGGTCATTAAATGGCTTTCCTGAGGTAAATGTGACATAATTGTTCTCCAGCTATGTTATTGACCTCTTCACGCTGATAAAAAACACTGATTGATCGATATTTTGTATGAGAAATATACATTTCGGTAAGTTGTAGCCTACTATTGTATCTTTCAACAGTGTTCGTGTTTTTTTACTATTAGCTAGTAGAGATGATCGGTTCACGTGCGCTAGGGATCCGTCACATCACATTTACAAACGCCAAAACGGTATTTATTGTTTGAATTTCTAAATAAAATTGACAGAATCTGAGAGTTGAGATTCTTTTATATCATAAAGTAACCTGCTCTGTCTAGTCTGTTGGTCTCCGTGTCCTCTTTGCTTCACGGTTTTTCTGTGCGTGAGAAAAGTGTCAATTGCGTGTGTCTCACGGTGAGCGTGAGAGTTGGCAGCTCTGTTACGACTCTTTGCACTGTCCAACTTCCGACTTTTCGGCTATTTTTTGTAGCTGTATATATATCATTTGTTGCGTCTAAATATGAATGAGGATACGTTTATTGATAAATCGAATTGTTATTGTTGTTATTATTATAATTTAGGGGGGCTTAGGAACATTTTGGGGTAGCTTCAGCCCCCCTAAAATAGGCCTAACGACGTCCCTGATGCATATGATGGTTACATGAGACATAATATAATTATACATTGTGGCATAAATAATGTTTACATAGTACATAATTACATTGTGTACCAAAATAAATACAGGTTCACGCCATGTTGACAGTACAGTCTTAAAAATAAAGGTGTTTTCAGAGTGATGCCATAGAAGAAGCATTTTTGATACCCTTATGGTTTATCCCTTAAAAGAACTGAAAAAGTAGTGTGAATAACATTTTTTTTTAAAATCAAAAATCTAAATAACATTTTTCCACTATAAAGATTTTTTGCTGAATGGAAAGGTTCTATGGGTGTAAAAGTTCTTCATGAAACCATAGATGTGTGCATACACTTCTGAAGAGCTCTTCAATAAACTTGAACTCTCACCTCCATATGAAAGTTTGTAGTACATGAAAGTCATGATTCCTACACCAACCCACATCTCCTGGTACGCCTTGGTGTAGTAGGGGGCCACCTTAGACCACCAGCCAGCGAATGCACCACCTGCCATCTAGTGATCAAAACATAAAGATGCATGCCATGAACATTTGTCTAGAAGGCTTCAAAAATATGCACTATTACCAAACATTATGTTTGAATGTGCATATATGTTTATTTATATGTGCCATTCAAATTACGAATACGTGTTATAAAAAATAACCAACAGAGTAACAGGACACAAACAGTACTTTCAAGGACATAAATTCAAGGACCAATTAAAATGAAACAAAATAAAATAAAAAATATGGAAAATTTTAAGTACAAAAAGACCATGACAAAAAGAGCAAAAACATCCTCAGTTTATCACTATATCAGAATAAGGCGAGTTCAATTCAGTATGAAGTTAACTTGAATCGCGAAAAGAACTGGACTATTCACAGTCCAATACTGGGACAAATTTGAGACTATAAAACATTTGCCTCGATTCATGTGTGCCATTCAGATGTCAAGCTTGCGGAGAGTCTTGATTGTCGAAGTTGATTCATTAAAGGCGCTTAGAAAGGCCTGGTCATATACGGTCCAATAAACGAAAAAAGTATGGCTTAAACGATAGTGAATCTGCTTGAAATGGTCAGTGATTATTTAAACTATGCACACTGAAATCATATAGCATTTATTATCAGCGAATGTACTCACCTCTAATATATAAGTGCACTGGACCACACGGAGAAGGTCACTGTTCAGCAGCGATAGCTCAACAGAGATGTAGTGGCGGAAGATCTCTGTAGGTTTCCGCTTTGTAATTAAAAGCCCCGGAATCAAAATAAAAGTCCGTATGTGACGAACGTATTTTTGTAACACTTCAATTTATTTCTCTTATCGATAGACTTTTTAGATAAAACGTTGGATTTTTAATTAGATGTAATAAAATGTTAGATGTTAGAAAATATTATTAGGCCACATGATCTCTTACTTTGTTTTGAAAGTCCACAAATAAATCAGAAAATTACAGTTTTTCTCAGTCACTTTGGTACATTTCTCACATCACTATTTACATTTGCACAACAGTTAGTTCAATCTCCACAACATTTAGTCATTTGTGCACATCATAGTAGCAGTTTCTCATTCCTTCCAACAAATTGCAAATGCTTTTGGACATGCATCAATTGCTTTCATACAACTCTCTGCTGTTTTTTAACATTATCATTTGCTTATGTCATGTCAGTCAAAATTAACTATACTTGTGAATGCTGAATAGTCATTCCATATAAAACTAATAGTCCTCATTTCATTGCTTGAGTCATTACATACAAAAATGTTGAACTAGTTGTCAAAATCTGTCAAGCAAATTTTACTCATTTTTTTTATCTATTTTTTTTCCTGAAATTGAACAATTTCTCTCAGGTGAATCTCAGCTTTCACTGATGAGGAACGTCTGGATGTGCATGAGTGATTACAGTACTATGTATGTTGTATGTTCAGTTCCAATATGTACTGCAATATTGTTTACAGTTGTGCACAGCTCTACCCAAAGGGAGTTTATGTTTGTTGTAAATACGGGTGTATTTTTTCTTTTGCACAATGCTGTGAACAAATTAGAATATTGCAAAGAGCATATGCAGTAAAAATGTGAAACTTACATATTCAGTGTCTTGTACTCAGTTACCTCACTAAATACAGTAATGTGTAACTTTACTGTATTTTTCAAATGGCTGTGAAAATAGTATATAGTGCTGTCTTGAGCATTTTCAGGTAGTGTCACCAAGATCTGACTTTTTTGCATTGGAAAACATTTACAGAGTAAACTGTCATAATGAAAACATGACAAAGCCATTTGACTATCTTGTTCATAAACAATGGTGTCAGGACTTTTCATCTTGATGACACTGACACTTTCATTGACATGAATACTTGCTTTTGAGGAATGAGCTATCCATTTTGAGCAAGTGACACGCTTTTGCATGTTATCAACTAGGTTTTGCAGTTTGTACTAATTGTTTTGAGAACTGCATTAACTGTTGTGCAAATGTAAATAGTGATGTGAGAAATGCACCAAAGCGACTGAGAAAAACTGTAAATAGTGTAGCCTATCTAAATTATTGAAGTATTTCTCTGATAAAAAAAGAACAGCATAAAAGCCTTTGTATATATTAAGCGTAGAGTCAGTTCTGGCAGGTCACGTTAGTCAAGCTCGCATCACTCTCAGCTGATCCACGTCTACGGTCTACCTATAGGAATATGATGCCTATTCATATATAAGCTCCTTCAGCATTATCAACAGCTATCACGTTTCTCAGAAGCCAATTCCCTCCGCCATCCCCAGCTCCTCCTTTCGTCAGTCAGGATTTGGCATTCTAATTAACCCTGAATCAGACTAAAATTCTCAAATTAGGCTATATTGAGCATTAAAATGAATTCATGATATCTGCAATACATTCATGCTGGTTCTGTTCTGTATACCCTAAGGGGGGTTATTGCTGCTCTCCCCGCTCTTATCCATGCTATAGGCTGCATGGATGTGCAGGGAGCCAATCCCTGCAAGCTAATTGTCAATCGTACTTGACAATATGGTCCTGACAGAATTGTAGTACAGATCAGAAATAATTTCTAGATAGATAGATAGATAGATAGATAGATAGATAGATAGATAGATAGATAGATAGATAGATAGATAGATAGATAGATAGATAGATAGATAGATAGATAGATAGATAGATAGATAGATAGATAGATAGATAGATAGATAGATAGATTGATTGATTGATTGATTGATTGATTTGGTCAACTTTAATTGTAGACATATTAACAGCAATGGACAGACTGAAGAGAACAATAAAGCTTGCAGGGTTCAGAAGGAAATAAATAAAACGGAACAAGCATATTGCATTTTGGAGACAATTCACACAAAATCACAACAACAGCAAAATCATTAGCAGAGAAAAATGTGATTAAAGAGAATATTGCATCTGCAGGCTATTGTGTTGATGATCACAGACTCCATTAAGAGAACTTCACTTTGTCCGGCCCAACAGTTATTCAGCAGTCAAGAGTAAATAACACTGCTAAGATGGAAGCTTTATGATCAGCCCTCTCACTGTAGACAATTACCAAACCTATACTTTACCACATTCAGTCCATGCTACATGAAAAACACAGTTATGTCACTACACAATAAATCAACAAGCAGAGAATATTAGATTGTATCTGTGATGTGAAATGCATGGGAGAGGTGAGAGTGCTAGGTAGTTCATGGGTACATGCAAGAAGCAGGACCACTGATGCGCAAAGGCAGTGGTGCAATCCTCTCCCCTCAGGCTAATCTCTGCTCTGTAATCCAGAAATATAACTCTGAAAAAATGACAGATTAGACTGGATATCTGGGTTGACTGCTCTGGGTGTATAGTGTGTGCTACTTTCAGTTTGATCAGTCATTATAGCAATGGAACCTGGAAAGCTGAAGCACAAAGAAAAAATGTAATTTGAATTAGAAAAACAAATGGACACAAATGCAAAAGCAATTCTAAAGTGAGACAATAGCATTAAAGGAATAGTTCTAATAATATTAAAGGATCAGGAAGAAAATTCTGTCATTATTTACTCACTCTCATGTCATACTGTATGCTGATATTTTTATGCTTTTATTTTGTCCATTAAACACGAAAGTAACGTTTTTTTGAAGAATTATTATGCAGTTCTTGTATAAAAAAAAAAAAAAAAAAATGTTCATAGTGACCAGGGGCTGTTAAAAAGTTCCTAAAAAATACCATAAAAGCATATAAAAAGTAGTCTATATAAACACATTATATTATTAATAACAACAAAAACAATACATTCTTTATTATTATTTATTTTTTTATAATTATTATTATGATTGTTGTTGTTGGTGATTTTTTTAAGTTTTTAAAAATTTTTAAATTGAAAAGTAGCTACTTTTTTCCATATTATTGATCAATTACAAAAAGTTTATGGTTCATCTTCCAAGTTTAAACATCACACCACATCATTTTCATGTTAATCACTTTTAATCAGTCTAATTTACTTAAACCGCTGCGCAGGATTCGATTTTTTGATGTTGGAAGTGTAGATCTGTGTCTGAGAACTAAGGAACTTGCAAAGAGGAAAGACATGGAAAATGATCATATAGACTTTTAAACCCAATCTCATGATAAAACTAAATTATTTTATGAGTTGGCGATTTCGCATGAATTTGTACAATGTGATTCGTATGATATTTATGAAAAAAAAGTACGCTTGAAGGTCCACCGCTAATCCTATCAGTAAATTAGGTGTAAACAGATCGTACAAAAATGGATGAATGAGAATGTACAAATTCTTACGACTCAGCCACTAATTTGCCAAAACTTAAAATTGTTATGAATGGAGTGGTGCAGGGATGATGTCAAAGCCCAAGATTTTCCTATGGGGTTTTATAATGGGGGTTTTCAATTTATGAGTAAAATAAATACTGTATTATCATAACTTGATGGTACTTTGATGTTTTGTTCTACAACACAAACTGCACGCACTCACTCCCCAATCTATCTTACTAATTAGAAACATACATTTTCAAAAATAAACATAACTGCTCCAAAATTCGCTTTTTCAGTATGAGTGTGTGTAATTTACGTTGTAGAACAAAACGTCAAAGTATTTCCAAGTTGTGTTTACCACAGGCTTTATTTTACTCATAAATTGAAAACCCCCATTATAAAACACTATAGGAAAATCTTGAGGGAACCAGTGGCGAATTAGTTTTTTGGGTTTAGACGTCATCCCTGCACCGCTCTATTACCATGAGATCGTGTTGGATGGATCTACCATTAGGTCTCTCACAATGTGGTGCTGTAGGCCTCATGAGCGAACGGATGGCAAAAGGGCAAACTCCAATCTCTGTGGATAGAGTAGGGGCAAGCAGCACTCAAATGTTTATCCACATAACTAGAAATGGTAGGAATTTCCTCCCTGTGATTCCCTGTCTCCTCTGACAAAGAATTAGATGCATTTCCAGCCATGTGGTTTCTATCATTACTCTCTATAGGTGGACTGGGAGCAGAGAGAATATTCGGTGGAGCTGAAGGGACTGGACATCTCTGCATGCCGTCTTCCTGTCTCCTCAGGAAGTCCCTGAGAACTTGCTTGAAGACACCCACCAGTTCCCAGGGAGGGATGTTATTGTTGGCCAAAAGATCATGGAGCCTTGATGGACCACAATAAAACGTTTAGTAAAATATTAAAGCAATATCACACAAGCACTGTAATCACATCGGTGTTGATATTTAGACAAACATCTGTCTGGAATGCACAAACACAAACTTGCGAAGTGACAAATGTAACTAGCTGCTGTTTACTTCAAATCTTGAGAATAATTCTGTACAGTTTCTTAGAGCATTTGAAGAAGCATTTTAGAAAAATGGATGAAAAATATATAAAGAAATTTAAGCTAACATGCAAGGCAGGAGTAAGAGGACTTGTTTTACCTGGAAAGTACAATGGCAGTGTGTGAGGGTGGGATGCGACCACAGAGGCGCTCTAGCTGGCGGTGTTCAGAAGCAGGTATAAGGGCAAGCAGGCTTGGGTATGCTGGGGCGTGACGGTATCCCAGAATGCCACGGGAGATGCAGTACTGGTTTTGAACCTGAAGAGCTCTTTGCTCCAGCTGCCAAAGCATCTCACGCAGCAACATCCGACCTGGGCCTCCATGTGTCACACATCCATTTGTGTGGGGCCAACCTAAAGGCATGGCTGGGCTGTAGGAGCAATAAGAAAGCATGTTGCTGATAAAATGCTGTATACCAAAATGACTTTCTCCTATGATCATCCCCTGCCAATGAGATGTGACCGTTCATAAAGAGCTTGGTCTTCAGTGGACAGTCTTTCACACCGTATCACATCAAGCTCTGTAGTCCACATCTTCAACTGGCAGTTTAGTTAATTCAGCAACATTCAGTTCTCTCCATCAAGCTAATGCTAACAACATCTGCAGAACAGTCATGTTTGTTTATCTTATTATTTTTTGTCGACCAACATATATAACATTGCTCATTCACATAATTACACATCATAATCAGTGATAAACAACTGAGTCATGTTGAGAAAGGAATGGAAGTTTATAAAGCCATGCTAAAAACAAGCTAGCCTATTTGACGGTCAGGCATAAAATACACTTCACAGATGCACATCAATTTAGCGTAGTGCCAACAATGCTCTTAATGTTTCCAGGTAAATTTCAAACTATTTGCTCATTTGAAAAAAAACTAAGCAGCTATACGTTGCTTGCTGTGTTTTGGAAGATGGCTGGTTTATAGCTGGTCCAAGCTGCTCATTAAAGGTAAGGTGAAAAAGGTAAGGTTAGCAGTCACCTTGTTCAAAAAACAAGGAAAACCAACTGTAACTGGTTTGTTGGAGGTCCAAAGTCTACAAGTTTGAACCAGCTAATCACCAGCTTGAACCAGTTAATCAGTTTGGACCAGCTAACAACCAGCTTAAACCAACTAAAATGTTCCAAAACAAGAGGGTGCGTGACCTAAAAAAAAAGATGTGAAAAGACAATCTTGGAATAAACATAGATAGATAGATACAAACAGAGCTCTGAAAAAAGACAATGAACTGTTGAGAAGATAGATATGAAATGAATGGACAGGTACAAATGGACAAAATCAGGGCAAAATTGTAAAGTTGACAACTGAAACAGGAGGAGACCGACAGAGAGGTGATGGATGGAACAGAATTTACAGGAAAGGATCATAACCACCAAAGGATTCACCACAGAAGATATGGGTTAAGGCGAAGAAAAGAATGGAAATTACAATAAATGACATTTAAACTGATATTTTTACCTTGTGGATCTTAGAGGTTGAGGTCCATGATGCCTTGACTCCATCTGATACCATCAAATTGCACCAGGTTATGTAAATAAAATATGAATAGTAAATTAAACCAGACTGTCAGATATAAAATTAGAGGATACTGACAAAAGTGGGGAAAGATGGACAGATAATAAGGAAAAGAGCAACCTGAAGAAATAACTATTCTGGCAGAAGAGTGTAAGAGAAACTAAAATAAGGCGCTTGTGCAAGAAGAATGTCAGGCAAGCAAAATCAGGAGAAAAGCAAAGACAGAAAGAAGAGAGAGAGAGTGTGTGTGCCAGTGACATGCAGCAGTGTGTGGACGACTGAGCTGGGCAAAGTTGAGATGAAGAGAGTGACTCTCTCTCCTGCCCACCGCCTCTCTCTGCTCTGATAACCCAGCCCACTCTGACACACACACACACACACACACACACACACACACACACACACACACCATTTTGGCTCATATAACAGCAAATTGTTTGAAGTATGCATCCCGCTTCCCATCATTCAATATACTCTTAAATTCATCCTGAATTTCATGCCTCAAAACTTGCCTAGGGTAAATCAGTCCAGGCTTCTTGGTTTCAACAGTAAAACAGTTAATTCAATGTGGCAGTCTGAGTAAAATTATCTGGAAGAAATGTGCCCCGTGTCAGCATGTAATGTGACCCAGTGCCAAGGGGAATTATGTCAGTATACAAGGGAACAAAACGAGAGTTCCTGGTCTGCTCAACAATGTGACATACAGATGAATAAACCTGTATTTTTGGGTGAAAGATAACAATTCTGTCATGTTTAATCATGAAAATAAATACAAACATGGATTTATTTGGAGACGTTAACTGTAAAAGAACCCACAAGTTTCTTAGAGATCCTTTATATCTCAACAAATAACTGCTTTTGTGTCTTACACTTCACATTTGACTGGAACACAACATATGTGTTTAAATTGACACAATCATTTATCCAGCAGCACGTGAATCATAATGAGACAAATAAATCAAGCATAGTAACCTACACTGCATTCACTACATTTGGTATGACCATGGTATGCCCATATTTATGTGGATGAAAAGCATTTGTGCACATAAGCGTTCATCACAGATTGCAGTTGGTGTCCATATGGAGGCCTCTGGGAAGGCTGCAGGCTGGATGGTCTTCTGAGACTCATAATCACAGCCCAGCACCTGGTTCTGGTTCTGGGTCAGGTCAGGGTAAAGCACCAGACTGCTGGCTACACCACCTGCCCTGTGCATATAATCGCATTTAGATTACATGTGTAATGTATTGACAACTATAATTGCAGAAACATAAGCACCATGACCGACAGGGTGACCGTGATTTTATCAAGTACAACATGTTCCTGGATCAACATCTTTGTTGAATCTGGATTAACATTCCAATCAACCAATAAGATTTGGGGGACAAGTTTACAGTTTATGTGAAGTTTTAGGCTTGCAACCAACCAGGGTTAGGTGATTCTATCAGTGGTATTCACCTATCATTTTACTCTGATAACATTCTTTATGGATAACTTATGGGTATAGGATTAGGTTTAGGGTTAGGACAAAATTTTCTGACAGAAATGTTGTTCCAGGATCAACAAAATATGTTGATCCAGGAACATAGTTGGCAAAATCACGGTGACCTTGCTGGCAGCAAGAGTCATTCGAACTCATTTTGTACATATAAATGGGATATTAAAAGTGCTTTGAAAATCAATATAAGCAGTTATCCCAGTTTTGTACAAAATAAGTAAACATTATCATAAATAATAATAATATGGTCACTAAAATGACGTAATTTAATACATTTATTTAAAAATAAATAAATAAATTTCATTTTTTGCAGGGTAATATAGAAGAGAAATGATCATAATCATCATAAATAATAATAATAATATGTATGTCAGCTATAATTATAAAAAAATAAAAATATATATATTTTCTATTTATATATTATTTATTTATTTTATTTTTTTGCATGGGAATATGGAAGAGAAAACTGGCCCTAAAACAGATTCTCAAGGTCATCCTCTGCATATTGTGTTGTCAGTGTTATTTTTCCATTCCCGCTCCCAAAATGTAAAAGATGCGTAGATGTGTGAGCTGCAGTGCAATTTGTAGCTCTCCCTCACAGCTTAAGTATGAAAAGGTAGACCATGGCGGCAAAACACTTCATATCAGATCATTGTCGAGTTATTCCTGTATTGCAGACTCAGACCTTGAGACATGACATCATCTGATGTCCAATTATTTCTGTCAACCGTGTCATGTTGTATTATTTTCAGGGGGCTTAAGGACTCACAGTCTTGCTATAGTTCACTTTTTTCATCTGTCTACTGAACACTTGGGACTATATTTCAGCTTTTGGAATAGGTTTTTGATACATGCAGCAGATGAGCTTTAAAACACAAAACTAATTCCAGACATTTATTCAGCACCGTTTGATCAATTCCCATCTTTAATTGTGAGCTGTGTACCTTTTGTACGAAGGGAGAAAGAAATCCACTGGAAATGGCACAGGACCTTTCACTGCCCTCACTAAAAACCCCTCTACCCAGAGGAGATCCAGGCCGTCATTGCAGTCAGTCTCAAGTCGTCAGACGGGGTGAATGTAGCAGTCCTGCCACACATACACACACACACACACACACACACACACACACACACACACACACACACACAGAAAGAGGCTAATTGTGAGTGTCAGTCTGTGTTCTGAGGTGGGTGATGTCATTGCCACTGGCAGGGAGCCTGTGATAGTGATGATTTGGGACATGGCTGGTGTGCACACATACATACACCAGAGGGCAGTGTGCATGCTAACATATAGGCTTTATTGCTTTATATTTTACACTATATCTAAAAATATTAATTCTAACAAATTAACCTGAATAATAATTGCTTCATATATATATATATATACCTTTAAATGTACTTCAGAATTTATTTTGTTGTTGTTGAAAGTAATACTTTTATTCAGTAATGATGTACTTAAATTGACAAAAGTGACAGTAAAGACTTTTACACAGTTACAAAAAAATCTTCCACAAAAATATTAAGCAGCACAACTGTTTTCAACATTGATAATAATAAGAAATGTTTCTTGAGCAGCAAATCAGCACATTTCATAAGGATCATGTGACACTGAAGACTGGAGTGATGATGCTGAAAATTCAGCTTTGCCATCACAGGAATAAATTACATTTTAAAAGGTTACTAAAAGGTTAAAAGGTTGAGTCTCTTCTTTCATTTCAATCTAACATGACATCTGTCATCCACTGTTCACAAGTCCATCACTCTAAGAGTCAAGATACTGTATTTGAATGATTGAATAATTATAACTGTCATCAAAACTTCCCTTTTCCACCTCTATAACCTGCCTCCATCTCTATAGCTTCAGTGATGTAATGATTTTAATCATACAGATTGAATGTTTTAGAGTGAGACAAAATTAATACCACAAAACATCACAGACTTAATCAAATCCATTGCTTGCTTACTGATGTTTGTGCTGTGCCAAAATGATGTCACTTTCAGGAGGATGATGTCATGAAGGACCTGGCTTTTGTTAGTTAAAGGGATATTATTAGTGAAACATTTGGATAAGTAAGGACAACAATGAAGAAACACCAGGTATATTTTATAGTAAATTGTAATTTCTTAATTCTTAATAACCTCTACTCATTTCTACTGGTCTTCTAAAGTGCTTCAGTTCTATTTTATTTGCATGCCCCTTGAGTTCTTTTGGCTTGTGAAAGACACAAAAAAATAAAATCTATTCTTATTGCAGTTGGAATGGGCAATGGTCTGTTCAGACAAAGAGAGCCAGGGGAAGTGTGTGTGTGTGCATGAATGAGACAGAGCGAACCCATTAGGCCTGTCTGTCTTACTGACTGACAGCAGCATGTCCTCAGGTGAACAGAGAGGTAAGAGTGTGCATTAAGAGTTTTATCTCTGACATCTCCTCCGCTGGCTCTTTTATGATTACTAACCATTATTCCCCAAATTCTTCAAAAACCTGCCTCTGCATTTGCCATGTCACCTCAAGCACCTTTCTCTTGCTCCTTCATGGTCAAAAGTAGTTCTGAATCAAAACTAATCAACCAACAGAAATGTTTGCTCTCATGTGGTACACAGTCATTTGTGAGGGGTTTGACATTTACAGACGAATTTGTCTGACTTTGCTAGATTTTAAATGGTTTTTGGGCACTGTTTGCTTTTTCACCCTGTCATGAGGTGTATTTGACAAAGTGACATTGGTCAGTCATGTCTGGCCTTTAGCAGTTTGTGTTTATGAGGGCGCAGTTGACCTTTGCTCAGGTACAGCGAGTTCCCAACATACAGGCAGGCACCTCAAGGCCATCCGATCCCACTGTCACTGAGTGTGAGCAAGGTGAAGGAAAGGTCTAGAGACTGTTGAGACATTGAAATAAAATAACTTCAGCTTCAACTTTTATCTATTTATATAGCACATTTAATAGCAATGTTGTTGCCCAAAGTGCTTCACAGTTACCTAAAAACAGTAAAACATACATGTATATTATCAAGCCTATAGATGAGGGCATGACTACACACTCTCAGACATACCCCTCACACAACTGTATAATGAGATCAGTGTAGAGAGAAATAAAACTAAATGAAAATAAGTTATATCTACAATGTACAATACCCTTAACTAAAAGCTAAGTTAAAAAGATAAGTTTATAATTGAGACATGAAATTTCTATTGTTTGAGCTAGCCGGATATGAGGGGGAAAACTGTTCCACAACTTGGGAGCCACAACTGAAAAAGCCCAGTCACCCTTTGACTTCTTTTTAGAATAAGGGTCATCTGCATACATATGATAAGAAATGTCATAGCAATGACAAATTACGGTGGCCGAGAGAGCTCAACGCGCTGCAACTGAAGAAAACACATGCAAATAGAAAAAACACCCGCAAATTAAGAAAACATCTTCATCAGTTTCACAACACATGTGTGCTCCAAATACTCACAACACAACCAAATACAGAAACGCGCTGCAAAAGTTCACAACACAACCAAATACAGAAACGCGCTGCAAAAGTTCACAACACAAACAAATACAAAAACGCGCTGCAAAAGTTCACAACACAAACAAATACAGAAACGCGTTGCAAATAGGACAGAACACAACGGAAATGTTTCCGGGGAACCCAATAAGTGACGGACGGACGGCTGGGACGTGCTTATTGCTAGTGAGCTTTACCTATGCCCTATACTCTCTTAAGAGGGCAGACGGCAGAGCCCTTGAATTGGGCACTTTGGAGGGAGCGGGGCACTTGTGTGCCATTATGTTGATGAAGGGAGCAACGAAAGACAACGTAATTTCCTCATTATTTTCACCTGGGAATGGGATGTTCCCATGACAACGCAGCGCGTGTCCATCAGCTGAATAGCTGTTCTTACCAGAAATATAGTATTATTGCTGTTAACATAACTGTTGCAAATAATACATGTACATTTTATACAACAAAGTTTTTAAAATATGCGTTATATCTGTGTGTGAGTGTCTCAACTTTAAAACTTGCCGTCTCATATTTGGACCCTAGCTGCATTCTAACATTTCTTATGAAACTTATTTTAACATAACATGACAAAATGTGTACAATGTACTGATGATTAATGTCTTTTCCTCATGTTCTTTTTCTCTATCTTTATTTATTTATTCATTTTAGTCTTCAGCTCATTGTTCTTTTTATTATTCTTATGACATTGAACATATTGTAAATACATTTTGTATATTGTATACAAAGTTGTAGCCTATGTCATAAACGTGTCATCTCTGTATGTTTTTCAAAAAAAATAAATAAAATAAAAGTAGACAGCTGTAAGCACGTCCCAGCCGGTCCGTCACTTATTGGGTTCCCCGGAAACATTTCCGTTGTGTTCTGTTCTATTTGCAGCGCGTTTCTGTATTTGTTTGTGTTGTGAACTTTTGCAGCGCGTTTTTGTATTTGTTTGTGTTGTGAACTTTTGCAGCGCGTTTCTGTATTTGGTTGTGTTGTGAACTTTTGCAGCGCGTTTCTGTATTTGGTTGTGTTGTGAACTTTTGCAGCGCGTTTCTGTATTTGGTTGTGTTGTGAACTTTTGCAGCGCGTTTCTGTATTTGGTTGTGTTGTGAGTATTTGGAGCACACATGTGTTGTGAAACTGATGAAGATGTTTTCTTAATTTGCAGGTGTTTTTCTATTTCCATGTGTTTTCTTCAGTTGCAGCGCGTTGAGCTCTCTCGGCCACCGTAACAAATAGATCCCAAAGGACACATGTAAAGAGAAAACAATAGGACTTAAAATAGAGCCTTGAGGGAGGCCATATTTTAAGATGGCCGCAGAGGATGAAGCATTTGCAAAATTAACAGAGAATGTTCTGTCCTCATGAGTGAAACCATGTTAACGCTCTTCCACAAATGCCAACCTCACACCCCAACCGGTCTAAAAGAATCGAATGATCAACAGTGTCAAATGCGGCACTGAGATCCAATGTAATTAAAACAGCTGCCAGCCCAGAATCAGTTGCTATTAGCAGGTCATTCAGCACTTTTACCAGAGCAGTCTCTGTACTGTGCCCAGCTCTGAATCCAGATTGGAAATTATCCAGGATATCATTCTCACATAAAACTGAAGTAATCTGAAGTAAAACAACCTTCTCTAATATTTTAGATATAAATGGTAATTTTGAAATTGGGCGAAAATGATTCAGATCAGTATATTCAAGGCCTGGCTTTTTGATTTGGGGAGTAACCACTGCTTGTTTGAGACAGGGTGGAACAACACCATTTGATAATGAACTATTCACAATAGATAGTATTACCAGGACCTATGGTTGCAAACACATCTTTAAAAAGCCGCTATAGGGAAATAAAAATAAGAATATATCAAAGTGCAGTAAACTGTAAAACTGTTTGCGTTACAAACCAGCGTTTTTAATTAAGACACTACATTAAAATAATATGGTAAGAAATACCAGTTTGCAATATCAAGCAGCATAACGAGTTGTTTTGTACAGCTAAAAATAACAGGAAGCAAATGACACCGAAATCGCCCCCTATATCCTTAAATAGGGCACTATTTGAGGGGACAGCCATTTGTAGTGGTGTCCAAAACCATAGTGGACGTTATCAAGTACACTCATTCAATCCCACAATGCACTGCAATAAGGAGTGTACAACCGATGTACGCTCAACGGCTAGAGAATACCCATAATGCACTGTGAGAGTCGCACTTCTGACTAGAAGTTGGCGCCGCAGCTGAATCATCAACCCATTCATTTTCCAAACCTCTGGCCCAATGTGGCTACAGCGTAATATCATTCAGGTATAACTTCTGTTTTAATTGATTATTAAATTGTTTAATTAAGGTTTATACATGCTAGATTCCATGAAGAGTTAATTTTTTTCATTACTACTAGCTGCCAATTTGATAAATTTCAAATGATTAAACAGCAAGTACAAACTGCAAAAGCATCAGTCCTTCCAGCGCACTCAAAAGTCCGTATTCACTCCTTCAAGTGAACTATATTATTGGAGTAATGTAGGGAATAGTGAATGAGGGTATAAGGGGTGATTTGAACACAGCCTGTGTGTGTTTATTCTGGGATATGGAGTCCGAGGCGGCCATATCTGAATGCTGAGGTGCATGCTGTGAATTGTAGTTTACTGACCTGACACTTACTTATTTACTTATTAAATACATTAGCTTCAAAGGCCAAATGGAATTTCCAGAATTTTAATTTGCCAACTTGACATTTGGTAAATTCTCTGAAAGCATGCTGTTGAACGTAATGTGGCTTAGGAAATTAAGACCAGACTATATTTAGATTTCTCATTATTAGCCATTTCACTTCTAAATCATCTAAGACCTTTTTTAATCTCTTTGCTTCAGCGTTTCTCAGATTAATGAAGAAGATTTTCTGCTGAAAGTGAAGCTAAAGGTCCATTTGGAGCAGCACTGATTTGGAGGTCATGTTTATAAATGGCTCCTGACATGCTTTTACTAGTACTGACCATGTTTCCACATCAAAGAGTGCTGTATTAATGTGGGACACGACAGCTATTTCAAAAGGAAAACAGTTTTATTTTCTTACTCCATTGCCAGATTTTCTTTCTTGTTTTAAGCATTGACTCATTTTTTTTATTTTTTATAAATTTATCAGCAAACAAAACTTTGTATCTTATATTATCTTGTTTCTCAAGTATAGTAAATGTCTCGATTTAAGAATTTTAGATATTTGTACTGGAAAACAAGACAACAATAATATAGTTATTACAATGAATCTGAATGATGACCATGGAATATTTTCAGTAAATAGGCCTAACTTAAATTTCAGTCTGACTTTGAATAGGCTATAGTAAATTGACAACGTATAAATGTATAAACGTATAGGCCTAACGTATAAACGTAGGTAGCCAACCATCTTTTCTGATCACAGAACGTTATCTGATGGTTCTGTGTCAATCTCGAGGTTTTATCAAATTTGAACACTATTTACAGACAGAGCACGCAATAATATCCTGTTTTATTTCCAGCTCTTCGAATGCTGACCACTATGGAAGCTTGTTTCCGCCACAGAATAAAACATTTTAAAAGATAATTGCGACTTTTTATCTCACAATTGCGAGTTTAGGCTACATCTCGCAATTCTGACTTTATTTATAAAGTCCGAATTGCGTGAAATAAAGTCGCAATTGCGTGTTATAAAGTCGCAATTGCGTGTTATAAAGTCAGAATTGCGTGTTATAAAGTCAGAATTGCGTGTTATAAAGTCAGAATTCTGACTTTTTTTCTCGCAATTGCGACTTTATATCACGCAATTCTGACTTTATAACACGCAATTGCGATCTCGCAATTCTGAGATCTTTTCTCAGAATTGTGAGATATAAACTCAGAATTGTGAGATATAAAGTCCAATTATTCTAAGGAAAAAAAAAGATTTTTTTACCACAGAATAGTTTATATCTCACAATTCTGACTTTATAACACGCAATAGCGACTTTATATCGTGCAATTCTGACTTTATATCTCCCAATTGCGACTTTATTTCTCAGAATTGCGACTTTATATCTCGCAATTGCGACTTTATTTCTCAGAATTGTGACTTTATATCCCTCAATTGCGACTTTATTTCTCAGAATTGCGACTTTATATCTCGCAATTGCGACTTTATTTCTCAGAATTGCGACTTTATTTCTCTCAATTCTGACTTCATATCTCGCAATTCTGAGAAAAAAGTCACAATTCTGACTTGATATATCGCAATTGTGAGAAAAAAAGTCAGAATTGTGAGACAAAAAGTAGCAATTATTATTATTTATGTATTATTCAGTGGCGGAATCAAGCTTCCATAGACCACCACAGCCACTGTCTCTGTCAGCCAATTCCCTACTGTCCCTCCACAATGCTTCTTCCAGCACACCCTCCCGTTTCTCTGAAACGACACTGCAGTTCTCGGTGTCACCAGCAGAGGGCGAGGCGAGCTCGCGCATAGATGATGTCTGATCATGTCTGCACAGAATTAACCTTTCAAGACAGATGATAAAAATGATTATAAACATCATAATGACAAAAATTGAAGATTTAATTTTAAGAGAAAGTCTATTGTCTAAAAAAATCCATTACATTAGTGACTGTGTGTGTGTGTGTGTGTGTGTGTGTGTGTGTGTGTGTGTGTGTGTGAGAGTGTCTGTGTGTGTTCCATATTTTGAGCGGATACAGATCCCGCTGTTTTCCAAGTTCGTCCCACCTGTTCCTGGAGCGAAATTGTAGCATTTGGACAATAGACAGGTACACTGGGCACACCTAGCAGTGCCAGCTGACAGATGGGCAGCGTCCTAATTCAAGTGAGTCATCTCCAATCTCCAATCTGCATTCATTATTCATATTGTACTGTAACACAACAAACATCACTGGCAGGTAAATATTTTCACTTCCTGAGGCTACGCAAATGTTTTCTCCACTTCCTGTTAGCGTTGTCTATAATGGTTGTAACACTTTTTGCTTCAGCACCTATAACTCGCTGAATTTTTTAGCTTGAGTTCTCAAACGTTTATACAAAGTACCCACATTTGTTTACTACAAATGGAACCAATTCAACCCTCGACAAGAATATCACAGACCTCGTGAGCTGATGTCAAATACATGGTGTTCCTTTGTTACAACCTACCCCACTACTGGGGTAGGTTGTATCTATAGACAAAAGCAGTAAAAATGGATGCCATACCATATTATATTGTTCAAAAACAGATTTATTGAAATAAAAGAACATTGCATCTCTCTCTCAATAACAGACTATCTGTTTGACTCGTGTGTGTGTGTGTGTGTGTGTGTGTGTGTTTAAATTTGTGTTTAAAGTACACTTAATAATAACACTTGGCTACTACAATGTACCTAATTAAATAACATATTTGTACATCTTTAAGTCTAACAAAAAATAATAAATGTCAATGTGTGTATATTCTAAATAAGAGTCACAGTTTTGACAGATGAATGATGCTGGTAACCCTGGAGTGCAGGCTTGATGGGCCCAGAAACTGCATAGGGCGCATTTCACCCAAACCTAATTTGGGCTTTGAGTTGTTAAATTGCTCCATGCAAACCACTTTATATAAAACACTGGCAGATACACCTCTGTCAGTCTTTCTTTTTTCCATGTCCTAGTTATTCTTTAAAAACATTAAAATCAAGAAAATTCTTACTTATATTCTTAGTAAGCGGACGGATACAACCACCCCACCCCTGTCAGCCAATGTTTAGCTAGCTGTATTAGCATAGTGGTTTGAAATTAGCAGGGGGAAAATGCATCACATATTGCCTAAGAAACTACTATTTAATCTAATATAAGTCAAACAATTGTATCTACAATAGTACAGATACTAAACAAAATATAGTCTTGGCCAAAATTTTTACTTTTTGACCTCAAAATCTGTTTTTTTTCTCTATATATTCTGCATGTGCCTGTTTCCAGCCTTGACAATCACCATGTTGGATCAGGGAGGAAGTAGGAAAATACTGAAGTGATCACAAGACTCATATCTTATCCCTAATTGGTGGTGTTACAACTTCACCCATGTTACAACCATCCCCGGTCTCCATGGCTTAAATGTTGCACCTTAACCCAGGCTGACCCGAATTAGGACGTCCATACAACTAAACTGTATAGCAATATATAAGTGAATACATATAGGCCTACATACAATATATATGAATAGCCTATTATAAAAATAGTATATACATATTTTTAATAGTATAGAAAAGAGACAAAATAAACAGTTTTCACGATTTTTAGTTTAGTATTATTTATATAGGCATAATATTATTGTATTATTCATATTTCAAATTAGCTTTTATTTTTATATTTAATAATTTGAATTTGCTTTTATTTTTTCGTTATATCAGTGCACCATTTATTTCATATTTCATTAGTTTTAGTAATTTTAGTTCTTCAATATCAACTTATTATTTATCAAGTCAACAAGTTTAATTTAAATGTGTTATTATCTATAGTTATTTTAGACTAAATAAAAGCTAAGCTAAATGGGATATTTATGGGTTTATGTGACGATTGTTATAAGTTTATTTAATTTTAATTAAAATAAGTTTATTAAATGTTCTCTAGGCTAATTGTTGTTAATACATGATTCAATTAAGTTTGATAATTTGCAGTTTAGCGCTAAGTTTTGGCTTTCAGATATACTGAATGGCTATAACCGCTCTTTTTTTCTCAGAAATTGGATGGAAAAAATGAAAAAATGCTCCATGAAACATGAAAAGTACATTTAAGAACATTTATTTTCACATTCAGTATTGAGTACAGCTTAAGTGCAAATAGTTAAGAGTCAATGGCTAAAAGATGAACAACACTTAACAGTACAAAGATTGACAGATTCTAGCTGGCAATCACTCACAGAAGCTTCCTTCTCCTCCCTCTCTTTTGTTTTGTATCATTTTCAAAAGAAAAAAAAAAGATAAATGACAGCACAAAAAAACATGAATCTCTGTAGTGGAGTCCTACGAAAAAGAAACATACTGTAATGCTATAGTGAGCTGACCATATCTAATCAGAACAGTGCTAAATAGTTGCGTTTGTGCCCAGATATCATGAACCTCAGCAGATCCATGTGTCTAGCTGACAATGACGATTACTGTATGTTAATAATGTTTACAGATATAGTGATGGAAGAGGAAAAGCCCCCAACCAACGCCCTAGACACAAAGAAGCTTGTTTTTTTTTTTCAAGAAGAGAGTGTCACTGGAGAGCAATAAAGCTGGAGATCCTTCACATACTACAGAGATTTTCAGCACAGCTGAGAAAGCACATAAACTTCAAAGATAAAAAGAGAATTCATCAGCACTTAAGACTCTTGACTTCATGCACTTTATGAGCAACACATAAAATAAAAAAATCACATCTAGTCTTTTTACCGGATTTGAATAATATGTTTCATGGTTACTTCTACAATTCATCAAGTAGTTGTACTTCTGACTAGATCCTGAATTGAGAAACAACACGCTTTACTTTTTTTTCTTCATTTTTTTTTCTATGGTTACAAGATGAGGATGGGACTTCTCCTGCACAGCTTTGCCATTGCTCTAGACTTCACAATGTGTACAAAGTAGAACTATATTCCAGTGATGTTTATTTGTGTCTGTTGTGTGTGTGTGTGTATGTGTGTACAAAGAGGAACCCTTGATCATCATTCAGCTCTCCCTGCAATGGGTCGGTCTGGGGCTCAGAAACCTCCTCCAAAAGGGCCTATTCAGCCTTTCGTTTGGCCCCTGGAATCTTCTCCTGGATCCTGTACAAACAAAAACACAATTATATTACTGTATGTTTCCACAAAAATATTAAGCCGCACAACTGTTATAATAATAATAAGCAGAAATGTTTCTTGAGCACCAAATCAGCATATTGGAATGATTTCTGAAGGATCATGTGACACTTAAGACTGGAGTAATGATGCTAAAAATTCAGCTTCGCCATCACAGGAATAAATGACTTAAAAATATATTTAAATAGAAAAAAAAAACTATATTTATTTACTAAATTATTATATTACAATGCTTAAAGGGAGAACTTACTTTCCTACCACAGAGTTGACTTGGGTCCTTATTAGGTCCAGATACTGATCAATCTGTGCCTAGAGAGAGAAAGATTAAAAAAATGAGTCATTGTAGTCATGGTGCTTATGAATTATACATGATGCTGTAGTCATGGTGACAAAGGTGCCTCTCTGACCTGGTATTTCTCGTAGACCACCGGCATCGAGAACATGGACACCACCACTGAAGCAAGATGCAAGGTAAATGTTAAAAGACGCAGTAGTCTGTCATTTAAAAAGCATACATTTATCTATATTTTAAATCCTAGGTGTAATTTGCGGATGGGACGAAACATCTCACTGCACGGATATACCTAATGCAAATGAAACCTGTCAAGTTGAGGATAAATTGTCTTAAATAAGAGGCAATTTGGCGCTGGAATGTGTCATGCTGAGTGTTTGTTGCGACTGTAATCAGCGGCGGAACGTTCTCTCTACGTCACCACGTAGGCTCACTATTGGCCGACGCCGGTCATGTGCGTGATGCGTGATGACGTGCAACACAGACGCGCAGCGCAAAAACACTACGAGGCCCAGAGAGAAGGAAATGAAAAGTGGAATAAAGTCGTTATTTTTGTTTGTTTTTGCGCACAAAAAGTATTCTCGTCGCTTGATATACTTAAGATTGAGCCACTGGAGTCACTTGGACTATATTAACGATCTCTTTAATAACTTTTCTGGGCCAGCAAGTTTCGGTCACATAGCAGCCTATGGAGGAGTGAGACATAGCTCAGATTTCATCAAAAATATCTTAATTTGTGTTCCGAAGATGAACGAAGGTCTTACGCGGTTGGAACAACATGAGGGTGAGTAATTACTGACAGAATTTTAATTTTTGGGTGAACTAACCCTTTAATGCCACTGCGGAGACTCTCTGTTCTTTCCGGTGAAATCACAAAACAAAAAGCACACAAACGTGTCCACGCTCGAGATATACAATCCCTGATGAACATCTTTGATTTTAATGAGGAAAAATAAAACTATACGAGAGCAAACTAAATTTAGACATCGTCATGTTCTTTTTGTTCCTACAATTTGTACATATCTGATAAAGCATTGTATTAACAACTCTCCTGTTTCACCCACTTTTTAAAACAAAGTTACAATACTGTTTCAAATTACAAATACATATGGAACTGAATAAACTGCTCACCCATAATAAGAAGAGTGAGACCATTGAAGAGGGCTCCCACATAGGTCAGCAACCACATCAGCACTGCAAACTTGAGGCAAACAAAAACAACTAGCAGTTAACACACAAACACATACTAGGTATAACATGGTTTATGATGCATTTCTGTGGCAGTAACTAAACCATTATAGAAGTGCACTGACACTCATATAGCAAGAATAAACCAATAAGGTGATAAACTGCTCTAATTTTCTGTACATTAACTCTTGATTTCCTTTTAACAAATCGATGCTAACTTTAAATTGTAAAATGAATATTCCTGAAATGCACATATCTGTTTCATATTCACTACCATTTTAAAGTTTGGGGTCAGTACGATTCTTTTTTTTTTTTTTTTTAAAGAGAGTAAAAAAAAAAAAATTCTGCAAGGATGTATTAAATTGTTCAAAAGTGACAGTAAAGTCATTTATACAGTTACATAAAAAAAAATACTGTTCTTTTGAACTTTCTATTCATCAAAGAATCCTAAAAAACACCAGGGTTTCAACAAAATTATGAACCGTTTTCTATAGAGCCCCTAAAGCAGGGGTGCCCAATCCTGCTCCTGCCGATCGACTGTCCTGCACAGTTCATCTCCAACCCTAATCAAACACACCTGCCTTTAATTTTCTAGTGATCCTGAAGACCTTAATTGGTTGCTTCAGGTGTGTTTGATTAGGGTTGGAGATGAACTGTGCAGGACAGTCGATCGGCAGGAGCAGGATTGGGCACCGCTGCCCTAAAGGGACATGGTGAGCAGAGAAGAAAAATTATATGTCAATGCTTTTGCGTTCACTCACAACATGTTTGTGTTCCTTGAGAAACTATGCGTTAGCTCGTAAAACTTTAACATTCCCATGAGAAACTGCGTTCGCTCGCAAGGAAGTTTTCCGAGGGACCGCAACGTTTCTTGGGGGAACAAGTTGTATTATGAAAAAATGTATTCTTCCCCCCCATAAAATATTTTTTCATCACCATTTCCTTTTAGGGGCTCCGTAGTTTTCAACATTGATAATGAAAATAAATGTTTTATAGATCTGCAAATCAGCATATTAGAAGGTTTTCCGAAGGATCATGTGACACTGAAGACTGGAGTAATGATGCTGAAAATTCAGCTTCGCCATCACGGGAATAAATTACAAATTATAAGTACAAATATTTCTGTTTTTACTGTATTTATTATTATGAAATAAATGCAGCCTGAGTGAGCATAAGAGACTTGAACTTGAATCTTGAACGGTAGCATACGGACTGACAAGTGGAGTTCACATAATTTCCTTAAAAATGATAAGTTCACATAATTTCCTGATCACCTCCCATGATTTCTATGCTTTCCTATCAAGTATCAATTTAAGAAAAAAGTCAAAAGTCTATAAAAATCTGTCATTTAAAAGATAACTTTACAATCCTGGTGTATATTAAATTGACCGGATGTTCACCTTAAGTGAGTCCACCAGATCCTGCACCAGGAACAGTCTGCGCAGTTCTTTCAGTGTGCTGTTGATATAATACTGGATGTTTTCTGCATACTTCTGCATCTGATCATGGGACAGTGACATCTCCACATCCAGATAAGCTCTGCATCCAGGTGATAAAAACATGGTTAGTAATTCAATGTGTGGCGCACGCACGCACACACACACACAGCCGTCTTACTTGAAGGGATGTCCCTCGTCTGTTTTCTGCACAGCCTGCAGCACGGACTTGTAGACTCTGAAGCTGATGGTGGCGGAGAGGGCAGCCAGGGCCAGATAGGCCACAACGCTGACCACGCTGAACTGAGTCAGGGAGAAGAGCAGCAGCAGCAAACTGCCAAACACCAGCCCACTCTGCTTCAGGTTCCTCCAGTACAGCAGCTCCATCGCTGGATAGGAAGAGAGAGAGAGAGAGAGAGAGAGAGAGAGAGAGAGATCAGGTAGGGTCAAAGTCATGCACATTTGGGATTGGTGGTGGTGGTTTACAGTATGCCACAAATCTAATAGTCATTGATTGTTTAAGGATCCTCAATTCAGCATTTAAGACCTACGGTGATGTAACCACTATTGAATCACTCTGCACCAGCGCTGAGTCAGTGATAACACCATTAGAAATGATTACACAAACAGAGAGGAGTGCATAGAAAAAAAAGCCTGGATTCAGTCCGCAGAATGAGACAGAATACGTGTATGTCCCTGCTTTACAATGTGCCAAAAGATGCATGTCAAATGAGAAGGATGTCCAAATAGCCTTTAATTGGCAAACAATACTGCATCTGCTTCAGATTCTGAAGTGTGAAACAAGTGAACACTATCCCATAAGGCCACGGGAGCTGAGGAGATTAAAGGGTTAGTTCGCCCATTTAAGACATGAAGTTGTATGCAATCCTTACCAGCACTATAGTGCATACACACTGACCCACTCTGTGGTCACCTCCCTGGTCAGAGTTCTGGGTCTTAGGTGTTTTATGCCCCCAACGTCGCCTTCCAGGCAGCGAGGGGATGGGTAGGTTTAAGGTTGAGGGTAGGGTTAGCTGCCTCTAAGGAGCCATTGGGGGCATAAAACACCATCGAGCCAGAGTTCTGGCCGCTCGAAGTTTTTCAAGAAAGTATTCCCGGTTAGTTTCCGGGGCCTCAAAACTGTGCGTTTTTACGTGAAAAAATTATATGCGTTTCAAAGCTTGATTAATTTACATCACAAAAAACACTCCGGGCAAAATTCATACCTCAGTTTTAATCGGCACTATTTTCTTTCCATTTCTATCAATCCGCGCTGCTGTCAACGTCAACAGTGTGCACATTCCGATCAGCTGTTCCATAGTGTTTACACAATCGAATGACAACGACTTAAAAAGTACAAAATTAACAATGGTGCGAACTTGTAAATTCCCAGGTTGTGACCACAAGAAAGTGCAGGGATCACTGTTCAGATTCCATCGTTTTCCTGTTTCGGATATAGCTATGAGACAGCTTTGGCTGGTTGCCATCGGCTACTCTGCGGGAGCTAAAATATCCAGAATAAAGGATTTTCGTGTGTGCAGTGCTCACTTCAGCGAAGACGATTACATCCCCAACCAAGGAGGAAAAATAAAAAAAAAGATTTTAAAGAGTTTTGCTGTAGCCTACCAGTATCACAGGTAAGCTCTATTTACTAACTTTATAATCCCATGTCTAAACTGTACGGTAAACAAGCTGATGTTTAGACTCCAGTGGAAATCACGTGAAAAGAGGTCTAATATAAAAACAGTTTATAGGGATATAGGTACAATTTTGCGGGTAAGCTCTATTTACTAACTTTATGATCCCATGTCTAAACTGTACGGTAAACAATCTGATGTTTAGACTCCAGTGGAAACCACGTGAAAAGAGGTCTAATATTAAAACAGTATATAGGGATATAACGATGGAATCTGAACGGTGATCCCGGCACATCGGAACGTGCGCACTGTTGACGTTGACAGCAGCGCGGATTGATAGAAATGGAAAGAAAATAGTGCCGATTAAAACTGAGGTATGAATTTTGCCCGGAGTGTTTTTTGTGATGTAAATTTATCAAGCTTTGAAATGCATATAATTTTTCACGTAAAAACGCACAGTTTTGAGGCCCCGGAAACTAACCGGGAATACTTTCTTGAAAAACTTCGAGCGGCCAGAACTCTGACCAGGGAGGTGACCACAGAGTGGGTCAGTGTGTATGCACTATAGTGCTGGTAAGGATTGCATACAACTTCATGTCTTAAATGGGCGAACTAATCCTTTAAAGTTCACCCAAAAATGACATTTCTGAAACCTAATAGGCTAGATTTGAATTTCGCTCTACATGTAAACACATTTACCTGCATTCTATCAACTTCTTCAGTTTTTGAAGCCTTGAGATCTCAAACAAAAAACTTTCTTGCATTGTCATTTTTTAAATGAGCATAATCAGTCTTTTGGGTAACACTTTATAATAAGTATGCAATAATAAAGTTCTTACAAATCCTTAACAAACTATTAGTTTTCAGTTAATTCATTGTCATCTCTACATTGTTAATATATTAATACTAGGCCATATACAAACAAATAGTGAGTTCTCATTAATTGTCACTGTAATGAACACAACTATTATTGTTTAATTAGCTTGTAGTAAAGGAATTGTTGATTGGTTATTAGGAGTAAATAGTTCTCACTTTAGATTAGGTTAAAGAATGAAGGATAATGTCATTAATTAAGTGCTTTAAACCAAACTTTATTGGACATTAATTGCATTCATATTCAGTGTTCCTTAAAATGTTTACAAACACATTAAACACACACGCGCACACACACACGGCATATGCTGTTTATGGGAATGCTCCATAGGTGTAATGGTTTTTATACTGTAAAAACTGTATATTCTAACCCCTTACACTAACTCTACACCTAAACCTACCCATAACAGAAAACTATATATATATCTCATACTATATATATATATATATATATATATATATATAGTTTGGTACATGTACACTGGTATTCATACATTGATTTAAAAAATGTGGTTTCATTGATTTGCAATATGTAATTGCCATGCCAATAAACAAGTGCGGAAAAGGATTCTGTAATTAACCCATTTTCTACATAGTCACATAGCATCAATCCACTGTTTTACCACACCCATTCCAAAGCTCTTCTCACTGGCCTTTGTTTTACACCCAGTTTAAGATGATGCGAGACTGAACTCAAGAGATAAAAAATTAGGCAGTTTATCTAGATTAAAATTACAACCTAGTAGCAGAAGTTCGCTCTAATCACAGGTATGTGTCTGAGCTAAATGGAGCTTCATGGTCTAGACAGAGTCCTGCGAACATTTCCTTGGATGTGTGCCTGTCATACTCAGTGACATTAAGAGCATTATTTTGGGCTGTGCTAAGTTAGAGCTTCTCCTAAACTAGCGCTACGGATCTCCACAACAGCATCATGCTCAGTGGGATTCTTTGTTTGTGTTATGAAGGTGTGGTGGACACCCCTTTTTGCAAAATACAAAGATTCCTGCATCATGTATAATTCATAAGCATATAATTGTACAGCTCATTATAGTCAATGATCAATATTCAGTCCTATTCTATTTATCAGAAGTGAATAAGAAACATAGGTCTTCATTAAACCAAGGCAGTGTATTTCCTCTATTTATTTTCAGGTAGAAATCAACAAACAATAGGACACTTGCTCATTTATGCCCACTCTTTCCCATCATGCACCGACACATGCTTGTTTAAGGGGTCATTACGGTGAGCTTCTTATAAAATGTGTGGGCCGTGAAGTTGGCAGTTGAGCTCTGAGATGAAGGGAGCGCGGTCGCCACGGAAACTAGAGAGATGGGTGCAGTGGAGTGAGCAGGGATGCAGTTGCCATAGTGATGGAGCTGCCCCCCCTCCCTCCCAGAGCGCTGCCTGCCAGACAGAGTAATAAGGTACTGATGAAATGATGGGGGAGGGGAACAGGAGGTAACACTGGTATGACAGACACACAAGCAAAGACCCTCTTGCTAAAACAGCCTATTGCTGACAACAACATGCCCCTCGTTCATGAAAGACCTTTGCTTTATATCAAGCTAAAGGACAACAGCAAACAACAGTCCGCTCCTTGAGGGCAAGAATGTCTAAAAATAGCTATCGCTGTGTGACTGCACTGAAAATCTTTTATTTTTTTATGATTTTCATTTTTTCATTCTTGCTGTCCATACTTGAGAAGTAGCTAAAAGTGTGTACTAAGACTTGTTTTCAGAGAATAGGCCTATATCCAGTATACACCATACAGTATTGGCAAATTGGCTTTTTTGTTGTTGTTTTAAGCATGTTTGTGCTTAAATCTTAATATCTTACTCAGTTTTGCTTTTCAAGTAAATTTATTTTGTTTTAATTTACAATGTGGTAAATAAATTAAATTACATTAAGTTAATATCTATTTTTAATAACGATTTTGCTTCTCAGGTGTTCTCAAGTCAAGAGTTCTCAAGTCTTATGATGTTTTGGTATTTTACTGAGAAAAGACAAATAAAATCAAAATAAATATATAAAAAAACATTAGAAGAAATCTATTAAATGTTTTGAGTATATTATATTTTGCTTCTTAACCTGGTTTTAGCACTTTCACTTACACACACACACACGCACGCACACACACACACACACACACACACACACACACACACACACACACACACACACACACACACACACACACACACACACACACACACACACACACACACACACACACACACAAAATAATGGACATGATTCGAAAAGGTTAAATGGTCCTAAAAAAAATAGTCACACTTATATTGTTCGGGGTCAAAAATGGCCGCATTGGAAATGAATGGGAGAGGAATTTCATCTATTGGAAACTTTTTTACTGCGTACAAACAAATTCTTACTGAAAGCTAATTTTTTGAGATATCAACTTCAAATTTGGAACACAGCTTGCTTAGATTTATGGATTTGATTTTCTCACAGTTTTAGAGTCAAAAAGTTTTTGGGAAAATATATATGTCATCTAAAAAATTTTATTTTTGTGCATTTTTCATAACAATAAATGTAAAAAACATTTTTTTCAAGTTCACTTTTTTAAAAACTTTTTTCACTCATCTACCAAGAGTTGCTTTTAAAAAGAGACCAAACAAAGTCTGTGCTCCAAACTATTCGGGATATATGACAGTTTAAGTTGGAAATTAAATTTTCAGGTCAAAAAGTGAGTAAATGGATTATAACTACTGCATAAATATAATTTAGTACCATAAAATCCCCTAAAAAAATATTAAATAAAAAATATAATAAAACTAAAATATAGTTCAATAATTGAATTGAAATAATAATAAAAAGAATCATTTTTGACCGACACGCGAACAGTACCAGAGGGTTAAGTACATTAATCTTGTTTTAAGGATGTTTAGATAATAAATACAGGATATTGACGTAGATATTTTATTTTGTGCAGTGTGGATATGGTTAAAAAACACTTACAGGAACTTTTTAAGAAAAATGTGACCTTCATCCCCTAAAATTAAGTTTGAGATGTAGCAGAACAGTGATCTAAATCCAACCAAGGTGGGATCCAAATAAAAACACATGGTCTAACAAACCATCCTCGTGTAGCTTGTCATAAATAGGACTACACACAAGAGAATGCTGTTTAACACAAACAATTTATGTGGTTGCTTTAGGCTTCTGTGGTTATATACTGCAAGCCTAAATGCAGATTGGATAGTTCTTTTAGGGTCATGCTCCATTCTAGACACATAGCCTGCTTCTGACATCAGTGGATCATACTCTTACAACAAAGAGATCACTTCAGACAGCCCATGACTAACATTATTACACACTAGACACTAATCTGGATGAGAACAATCTTGGCATGGGACAGAGAGATGCAGTAAGGCTCCAGGCAAACAACATTTCTCTGCTATCAATAACGAAAGCTCTTTGGGTGTGATCACAAACAGCCTCCAGATAAACATAAAAACGACTCGGCCTGGTAATACAGTGAAGAAAACATCACCGATGCCACAATGAGACAGAAAGAAACTCAAAAGTCAGCAGTAATTAATGGCTCTGTTTAATCACTCCTCTAGACTGGTTCATCTTACTGCCCTATATGGGACATGCGTCTATTGGGCATACATGTATGCTCTTACAATTGTAATACAGGTTAGACTTGAGATATTAGGCAAACTTAGAGATGTAATATATATTCTTGCTTAAGCATCTGCTGGCTAGCATGATAAAACACTGCTGTATAAGATCCTGTCCCAAATAGAGCTCTAAGTCTCATAACTTTACTCATTTAATGCTGTATAGGTTATTTGGTAGCAGAGCCTGCCTCAGAAAGTGCACATTTGAGGCTCTTGAGCTCCTTCTGAAACCTAAAATGTCAAATTTGCTTTGAAATGATATGTATTGTGAAAAGCGCTATACAAATAAATGTAAATTGAATTTAATATTTATTATGAATAATTTATCCATGCACATCATATATATATTTTTTTTAATTCATGTGCCCTCATAATCTTTCATCAAAATAACTTTCCCTCCCTCTCGCAGCAAATTTTTTAATTCAAAGGGATAAAAATTTAAATTATGTCATCATTTACACACCCTTATGTCATTTCCAAACCAGGACTTTCTTTCTTCTGCAGAACATAAAAGAAGATATTTTGAAAATGTCCTATATATACGAATATAGTCATACAGGGGTTTGGAAATGGCATGAGGGTGAGTAAATGATGACAGAATTTTCATTTTTGAGTGATCACTTTAAGCAGTGTTGCTGAGAGACAAAGCACCACACATGTATCTTGAACAATGAGCTTCTATGGGATATTCTGACCCACAGCAATGACTACTACAAACATCTGAAGAGTCAACAATAACCATCTTTCACAAATGTAAGTACCACACATTGATTCGTCTTGTCATTTTACCAAGAAAAACTGGGGGGGATGAATATGGAAAAATAGACCTTTGACCTACATAACACTAACACAAATGGCTGCTATGTCCTCCAACATCATGTTCTGATCACAATATTAAAGTTGATATGGATCCAAGATCAGTGAGATCATATGACACTGTTTTAAGCCTGGCTGACAAATGCCTCTTATATCCTCCATTGAATAACCACTAGTGTTTACCACACCTTGAATTCTACGTTCAATATTTCCAGAGTATGACTATGCAGTCTTAACCAGAAATCAATTATTGGGAGAATCTGAACTGAAAAAACTAGAGGGTTTGAGTTTGGGAATGTATGTTGGATCAATCCAGTCTTATCTGGTCCAATCTTTGGTTCCAAGTTTTTATCAATTAGAATAGTGCTAAAACTAACACATTTGCCATTGTGAAGTGATCAAATCTGTTTTATGATTTGCAGTTAATGGAAGAACTTGGAAGATATGATTTTGGACTAGAACCAAATGACCATCAGGACAGTAACAGCCAATGTGGCCCCTCAAGCCACAGATTTGACTAAACTGCATACTTGAGAGAAGACTGTGAGAAGAAACAGAAACTGCTGACTTAAGAGAAGCCAGCACCTTTGCTGCGGTGTGACTTTATAGCGCTGAATCAATACCTATAGGACACAGACAATCCTGAGCCAAGAGGCACGACTATAGAAGGAGATGGCAAAAGAACACAAGTCCCTGTGCTGACACAGGCACATCTTCATTAAACAGTACAACTTAAACCATTTAAAAAAGTGAGAAATGTTTGTTTTTAACATCTTCATATCTGTTTTAATTTTGGCAATGGCTTCGTGTTGCAGTGCCAACAGAGCAGTGTTTTCTCAACTCTAAAGAGGCACTAAATCCCACTAAAGCTCAAATTATCTTAATTCAGGCAATAATGATAAATTAGACAGATAGATAAGATAGAAATTATAGAACAATGGAAATAACATATAGGATAGATAGATAGATAGATAGATAGATAGATAGATAGATAGATAGATAGATAGATAGATAGATAGATAGATAGATAGATAGATAGATAGGTAGGTATAGTATATTAATCCAGGTTAATACTTATAAAATACTTTTATAAATTAAAATTAAGCTACATTAATAAATGGTGTAAAAATGCTGTTCATGATACCTACCTAATACATTAAATAATTAATTCTTATGTTAAAGTGTTTCCAAAAATCTGAAATATAAAAGGAACAAAGACTGAATGCCATTAACATTTAGAAACTCTCATATAAAAAGTCAAATATTCATCAAAATAGACCTATTTATGTTTATAAGCCCTTGAACTGCCAGCAATGCGAAATGCTCAATATATAAATAGCCACAACCAGAAACCCTCCCTCTTAAATTGTTCTAGTTTTCTTCCTGACGATAGAGTCTCTCTAACGTGATAGTCTAGGCATTGGATTGATTAAAGTGATGGATGCACAGTTGTCTTCAAGTGGATAGTAAATAAATGACAGCAATAACGCACTTTTATTATACACATAAAACACATGCATATGTATCCATTATCCTATCCATTCTTTCACAGAACAAGCAAAAAGAGGGGTTTACATTTAGGCAAACACCACGAGCTATATCCAGGTAGCCACACCCTATACCTCTCTCTTTCTTCTTTTCTTTATTTCGCTTTCTGCTCCCTATGCAGCCTGAAGGCCTTTATGATCAACACAGGAACAATCAGACAAATGTAAAGAAATACAGCTCTTTGTGAAACTATCCGCATCTAAATGCCCATCTGACCTGAAAATGAGGCAGTCATGCACATCATTGGCAATTAATTCTAATCAAACACACCCAGAGTATATGAATTCAGTAAGTACAATAAGAAGGGGGTAGAAGAAGGGTGTGCCCAGCTGTCTCAAGCCCCCACCCCCCCCAGTCTGCCGCTCATATGCCCATGATGGCGGTGGCCTCGATGCGGAAAAAATGCGAAAGTGTGCATGAGCATCTTCCAGAATCCCACATGCACCTGCCCCCAAGAAAATCCAGCAGCCCTAATAAATCAACCCCTTTCTGTCCAGACATGCGCATGCATCTTCTTCACCCCGGACCCCCTTTCCTCCACATGCACTCACAGTACCCTTGCTCTTCCAGTTGCTCCAGAAACCTTCAGTCTTGGTCGAGTCTGCGGCTGCCATGGTGCTGGCCTGCATGCTAGGCTGGGTGAGGGGAAGGACTGCGAATCGCTTTCTGCTAACGCTACTGCTACAGCCTCTCCGCTCCTCGCTCCGTATCTGTCGTTATCTCTCTCTGTGCTTCTCTCTCGCTCAGCGGTTCACATCAGTGCATGAATGACCCATAGGAGGAGGGGACCGAGAGGGGAGGGGATGCAGGGATGGAGGAGGGGAGGAATAGGAGTTTATGGTGATAGTGCTGCCCACTGGTGGAGGAACTGATTTAGTTGAAGGCAGACATTTGAGGGAGGGGCAAAGCGTCATGATTGACAATCATTACTGACAATCTTTTCTTCCTTATTTTGACGTATATCCGAGTGAAACGGCTTCACAAAAAAAAAAAAAATGTAGGACGGGACTTGATTTGTCCATCAGAAATTGACTGGATCATTGTGGTTTGCTACTGTTGTGATCTCATGTGAGTGACAGGTTCTCCCTCCCTCATGCCAGTAAACGCATCATCAGAGAAGAGAACAGATTTTGTAACAAAAGGGAGGAAACGTTACTTTGATTTATGTTTATGAGTGCACATGGATTTAAAAAAAAACTAGAATCCATAAAAAAGAATAGTAAATTTTGATTTCATAGTGCCTTTAAAGGAAATCAAGAACCTTGACAGTACCTGGCCACCATTCGGTTTCACTGTATGTAAAAAAGCAGCGTAAACATATTGCTAAACATCTGTTTTTGTGCTTTACGTAACAAAGAAAATCATACTGGTTTGGAATGACATGAGGGTAAATAAATGACAACATTTTTTTTGGGGTCACTGTCTATTTAAGACTGCAGACAGACACTAAAGTGGATGGATGAAATATTTGTTTTCCTCTCTCTTTCTCATCTTCAGTCTTTTAGATGGGAGACTAATCCCAACTAATCCTCTTGAAAAGATTGAAATCTGGTGGTAAACATTGCTGCACAACTATTTTTCTCGTTCAGAACAAAGGCTCATTCCGTACTCATCGCATCATATTTGATGAATTTCACTCTAGACTGCTATAACAGTGAGAGTGTGTGTGTGTGTATTTGTGTGTGTGAGGAAGGAGCCTCATGAGATATGGAGAATGACTCAGCACTCTCGGTTAAAGGAAACAGGATGAGCTCACAGGCAAGCGGACAGTCCTGTCCAGTGGTCAGAGATGGACTTGCCATATGACATTTTCAGATGGGCAAGACTGACTAATTGGCATTTATTTGTGTTTGATTTTGAAAGAAGTCTCTTTTGCATCAACGCTAAATACAGTTGTGAAAGATACAGTTACAATTTCAAATAACTGTTTTCTATTTGAATATCATTTATTCCCGTGGTGGCAAAGCAGAATTTGCAGCATCATTACGCCAGTCCTCAGTGTCACATGATCCTGAAAATGGTTGTACAATATTTGTTCTATATATTCACATTGTGAATTGAATGAGCTTCTATATATTCACATTATGCATTGAATAAACCTTTTAATATTAGCCATGAGCCATGTTTTTTTTTTTTTTTATCTCAGACTATAAAGTCTTATATATAAATCACTTAATCATGGTCTCTGATTCTAGTCATAGTGGCAGACTGTAATGAGACACTTCAATGCACAGAGAACATCCACCATGATCCAATATGTCATGCATAGTAAGAGATAACAATAACTGCACCTAATTAATTTATCATACAAAAGAACAGCACATCATTGTGAATTATGCATTATCTTTGACATCTTTAACTCAAAGGTTTAGCATTTAATGCAAGACCAAACAAAGGAAATTGGCATATGTATAATGTCTGCGCCTCAGCTTCCAGTAGACACATCACACATGAATTGCCAGGGGCCTTTAAAAGTTAAATAATTGATAGAGACAGAATGAAGCATAAGATAAACTAGAAAGACATATAAATAACTGCTTATTTTTGCCATTCTAAATGTAATGATTAATGATCAGTTTAGAGTGGGTACAGAACCTCTGAACACACTGAAAAAGCTAAAATATTTTTGTACCTTTTTTTTTTTTTTACAGAATTTAAGGGGAAAAGCTGCTGTTAATGATAACCTCATGAGGAAAATGTGATGAATGCAAAACCTGGTTAAAAAAGACTGCATCAGTAGATGAAAACAGGGAATGCAACACATCAAAGAAACCTTAAAGAAAGATGTACTGTTTTCAACTGGACAGAAGGATTTCAAAAGGATCATGTGACACTGAAGACTGAAGTAATGGCTGTTAAAAATTAAGCTTTGCCATCACAGGAATAAATTATATTTTTAAATATATTAAAAATATAAAACAGCCATTTTAAATTGTAATCATCTTTCACAATATAACTATTTCACTGTACTTTGATCAAATAAATGCAGTCTTGGTGAGAATCTTACCGACCCCAAATTTTTGAACCTTAATGTACGCACAATGAACTAGCACACAGGAACACATACAGGCCAGAAAACACATCGGTTTCTGATGTGTTATAGAGATCAAAATTTATATTTTATACAAGCTCACACTATGATAATGCATTTTCAAATGCACAATCCCTCTCCAGTCTATGGGCTGACAGCGAGACAGTGACTGCACATGGTAAACTGAGCCCTCTGCTGGAAGAAATTAGCAGTGATACCCATCCTCAGTTTGTGTACATGCGGTTACAAGAGCCATCTCATTTCTAGAGGCTTCTGTGAGACACTGAGCTCAAGAGAGGAGGGGGGAAAGGGGGTGCGGTCAGACACAGACTGTGGCACCATACCTAACTTGCAGACTGCCATAGACACACACACACACATACAATGGTCTGCAGGCAACAACAGTGAAGTCAGTCTGCTTTTACAAACAGTTCTCCTTGATTAAGGGTGTTGTAAAGAGGAATATAGACTGAAAAGCATCATATGAAACATTGATAAGAATCGATTATAAGACAAACATAAAATTCACTTCATACTGAATTTCCAATTACATTAGTACTGCATGGCAGAAGGATTTAGAGCTGTCCGTCATCCACCGTGATGCATGTGATAGTCTGAACCTCAAATGAAACGCATATCAAGGTCTTTTTATCTCACTGTAGGATCTGTGCAATGCCTTCTCATCCCACTGCAGTGTGGCTATGTAATCACAAGACGGCAGCACTCATTGGTCACAAAGGTAGCAGACAGAAACTGACCTGAACCACATGGGGAGGCTTTGAAACAACAAAGCTGTTCTTCAAACAACAGTCCAACCCAAAGCACTGATGACGTAATGACTTCAACATATAAAAACAAATGACGTACTCATTTACTAATACACTGAAGTCAATAATTATTTATTTTAAGACAAAACTAACATGAATCATTTAACATTTATATAAAAAAAATTCAAAAAAAAATAAAAAATAAAAATAATTATTTAAACAATAATTCATTTTTAAAGCAATATTTTTACATGTTTTTTGTTTCTTGTGAAAATACAACAAATAGTGATTAATCTATATGCGGTTACTAATATCCCTCACTACTGGGATGTGATCCAATCACTAAAAGAATGAAAATGTTTTCAATAAATCTGTGGGTTTTACAATCCACAGACTGTTGTAGGTCAGCCAGATCTTCTAAAATAATTTTTCAGTTTCACACAAGATATTTCCACTGAGTTCTGCCGAACCCTGAAGACACAACAGCAGATGCAGGGAGCAGTCAGGTGTGAAATAAAATCTAAAACATTAGTCGCCTAACTAAAGACAGGGGGCTGTGTGAGAAATGTGTGTTGTAAAATTGATATAATATTTCATGTGCATGACCTTCTGGAGGTCTGGAGATGATTAGAAATGTTATATCACACTGTGTTGTATTTCTCTGGACCGATGCCGTTGGATGACGAGGGATCTTGGTGAAAAAGCAGAATTGACGCATGAAGTAAACAGTTGAGCAGGAAATTCCTCTATGAAACCTGAGTCCAGTGTATTTTTTTGAGTGTTCTCACACATCAGAACTATTGGGTCACACAAAAACCGTCATTATCCTAAATTTAGTAATAACATCTCTCCCTTCTTCAGAAACTGAGTGACGCTGAGCTACAATCACATTCTCTACATCTGTTAGTCTGTTAGACTTGTACGATTTATGCTGGACTAAAGCATTTATATGACATTTTAAATACACAAACTATTGTTCTATTGACTGATTTAAATTAAACTTTTAAAGTGCATGTGAATGAACTGATGAAACTGCATGTTAAATACTACAATTAATTTAATTTAAGGAAAATATTAGCTGTAAACTGTCAGCTGGCCTGTGCATGCCCAGGATTGAGGCATTGAAATGTGTTTTTTCCTGCTTCTAAAGCCAATGGGAGTTTCCTCCTAGCAGGGTGAGGCCAATAAGTGTGAGTCAGTTTTTTATTTTAATTTCAGTGTATCACAGACTTCTGGCCTTAAAGTGACAATTCAGCCATCATTTACTCACCCTCACGTCATTCCAAACCTGTATGATTTTCTTTCTTCAGTGGAAAACTATTTTGAGAAATAGTATTTTTTGGTACAAACAGGGCTGTCGCTAGTAGGGTGAAAGGTGGTTACGATTTCAACTATGATTATCAAAATTCTTCAAAATATCTTCTTTTGAGCTCCACAGAAGAGAAAAAGCCATACATGACAGAATTTTCTTTAATTTGAAAATGATTTGAATTTAAAGAGTAATTTGTGCAGTTTTAAATTAAAAGAGGCCATGAAAACACTCAAATTCTTGTCTACATGCATTTTTAAAAGATTTCAGTTGTCCTTACTGTAGTTTTGTAGTAATACAAATGTAGTAATACAAATTTTGCGGACAAAAAGGTTTACATTATCTATTTTCAAAAGTGTAGTGATGTACGAAGCAACAACAATAGCAACAACAACAATAAATGGGACCATACATTTAGTCTGACTGAAATTGTTCCAGTCTGTTTTTGCAAAGTTGAACTAACAGACCTAGATATTGCAATTGTAGGTTGGCATCGTCCAGCATGTTTACACATTAATCCGACTACAATTCGCTTCACATTGTGCACTTGCTCCGAAAGACAGAGGTGATGATGTGCATTTAATCCTTTAAATATTCGATTACGCATTGTGTCATGCATACTCAGATAGATGGAAGAAGATAGAAGTTCAACTACGCAAAAACCCTCTGTAGCTCAATAGTAACTGAGCACTTAAATGCAATATAGTGACTGTCAGAACTTGTGTGTTGTGTGACCATTAGTGATTGGGGAACGTGTTTACCTTTCTCCCTGGATAGACCCTGGAAGACGACAGGTGGTACAGTCGTTCTTGCAGAGCCCCTGCGGCCTTGACTGGAGCGCCTTCTTTCTTTCTGGTGGACCTCCCCAGCAGGATGCTCCACCTTCAGCTCTGGCAGGCTGGGACTGGGGGTTGTGCTGCTGGGTTTAGGCTTCTCTTCCATGGTGGATGTTTTCTCTTTAGGAGCGCTGGTTGGGGCTGGAACGGTCGGAGGAGGTGTAGTGGGAGTCATAATGGGTTCTTTAGTTGCAGAAGTCAGGGTTGTGGGTTTTTTGACCAGCTGTGGGCTCTCCTTGAAGCCCTTTGTGGAGTTGTGGGTCAATCTTTTGGGACTTTCCTCTCCGCAGGACTCCAGAGCCAGTTCACTGTCCAGCTCTGCTTCACGCTCTTCCCTCAAGATGCTGTACTGCATAGTAGGGTTTGGGGCAAACGCAGGAGTAGAAGACGGGACAGGCGCTGTAGCTGTGGTCGATGGAGAGGTGCTGGGACTCTTACTGAAGCTCATGTAGCCAGAGCTGGGAGCTTGTGGACTAGGCTCTTCGGACACCATCTCAATCTCAGAGTCGCCAGATTCTGTGTTGCTATCCTCGACATCCTGGGAGGAAAGAGGCAAGGTGGGTTTTGGAGGAGAAGTCTTCATTTCCATTGGGGAACTGTCTTGCTTGGAAGCAGATTGAGAGGGTGAGGTGGGTGACGTTTGAGTCTTGTCTTGGAAGGAGCTCATTATTTTAGTTTCACCAGCCAGGATATTTGGTTCTGATGGAGAGTCAGAGTCTTCTATAAAGAAAGAGAGGGAGAGAGAAAGGAGAGCGAGTGTTTTTAATAAGGTAAGGTGTCTTGTGGCCATATGCTCTGCCAAGGCACCCAACAGTGTTAGCAAATGTGTGATATATTGTTAAAAATGTGTAATGTACATGTACTATACTTGGATAGTATAACTGAAGCCTTGGTGAGCATAAGAAACTTTCAAAAAAATCTCCAACCTTTTGAACAGTAGTCTACTCTGAAAACATTATCAATGGGTCTCACCACAGTTTCCTTTGGATTTTATGTTGTAAAGATGCTCATTTGTCAATCACTTTAAATAAAAGCGAAGTTAAATAAAAAAACTGAATAAAATGTATGAAAGTTCCCAGATTGACAAGTACACCTACACAGGACCATAAGGTCAGCTAGCAGAGGCAATTAATGATGGTGTGGTGGATACATTGCAGTGAAGTGCTTGTGTGGGATGATGATGCTTACCTGTAGGGGGTGTAGATGACTCAGGGCTTTCATCCTCTGGCTCTGAGAGGGTGACGGTGGGCACTCCCTCCAGCCCAAGACTCAGGATACTCTCCTTCTCTGACACTGTAAATGTGGGGCTGTGCTGGACTGTGGTGGGCGATACAGATGTAGGTGGCATTTCTGTCAGAGTGATCTTTACTGGACTGGCACTGCTGCCGGTACCTGGAGACCTATAGGGCTGATAATCAGACAGTTCTTCATCAGATGGTTCCTCCACATATGGGAAGGTCTGAGAGTCCAGAACTTCTGCAGAGCCAATGTCCTCCACATCCACTTCTACCGGTGATGGGCTCTTCTCCAGTTTAGTGTACTGGGTGGGCTCTGAGAGGCCGCTCATCCTCCAGTCCTCCAGGGGGCGCTGTGAGCTACAGGAGTCCTCTTTACGGCTGATGTCCATGTAGTTGTAAGAAGAGTCAAAAGCTTTCTCAGAGTCATGTATCTTGTGAGAGCTGTCAGTCGGGTCTGCACTGGATTTTATCTCGATGCCGGAGTCCGAGGTCAACGTGAGGGAATGGGATCCAGAAATGAAGTCATCAGTGCGGGATGTATGTTTGTCACCAGATCTGCCCATGCTGCCAGAAAGGTAGGAGGTGTCTTCATGTGAGCCATAGCTTTGATTGGACAAGAGGAAGGTGTACAGGTCATCCCCGTCATCAGTGGATTTCTTCTGGAAGTTTGAATCTGATTTATCTGCATGATAAAAGAGGAGCATGAGCAAGAATTTTAAATAACGCATTTTAACATAGAGTAAACCATGTTTAAACAATGATTATTCTATAAAATTAGTGTCATTATTCAGTCAAATCTAGTAAAAAATATTCTGGGGAAAGTAAAAGTTTGCGAAAGAATGCAAAAGCATTACAACGTATTTTCGTATTTTGTTCCTCCCAACTAATATTTTTGTTATCTAGCCTACTTTATCTAATTTGTGTTTTTATTGATTTCCTCATATGTATTGCATATTAATTGTCTTAATTAATATTGCATATAATATTAATTTATGAATTTATATATATATAAAAAAAATCAAAATTATTCATTTATTTATAATTTATTGTACTGTTGTTTACATAATTTGATTATTATATAGTAAAATAAATGCAGAATCCTAGATGAGAACTACACAACAGAGTGGTGGTTTGACCTCTACTGCATATTGTGCCTCACAAAGCTCTTACATCAAGTGACCTCGGGGTGAATTAGACTGTGCATGTGTTGTTTGTGAAATTCAGATGTTAGAAAGAGGATGTGTGTCTGTTTCAGGTAGTCATTTTGTTGTCCTCCAGAAGGCTTTAGAGGGGTGTAGCAGTGATAGGTCTCATCAGCAGTCCGTTACGGCACCATCATACCCCCCTCCACACCAATTGTCCTTGTCTCTAAGTACTTCTCATTCCCTGTCTTTCTGTCCTTCTCTCTATTATTGTGACTAATTGTGGCAGATGACAGTTTTCCAGTTCAATGTTTATCTGAAGGTCGACTGCAGTGCTATCACATAAGGGCAGAAGAAGCACACACACACACACACACACACACACACACACACACACACACACACACACACACACACACACACACACACACACACACACACACACAATTCTGAATCTGTCCCCTAACCCTAATCCTACCCATCACAAAAAACTTTCTGCATTTTTACATTTTCATCACTTAATATGATTTTTAAGCTGTTTATCTCATGAGGAACAAAAATATCCCCACAAGGACAAGAATTGCCATCTTTGTGGAGACACACACACTATGAGATTTCAACTAGGGATCAGTCTAAAACAAGAAGGAATATACTTTTTAATATATTAAGGAATATTTTTAATATATTAAAAAAGAGGATCTCCAATAAGTTACTTCCCTTTAAAGGTGATGAGTGTTGTTTTTTCAATGTTAAAATAGAGCATATTACCCTTCCTGTCACAGTGTAATGTGCAGAGACAAGGGTCAAAAATGATCCAAGCTTGAGGCAAAAACTAAAACTTTTGCAACTGAAAGTGATGAACATGTTCCAGATATTTAAGATGTGTGAGCAGAAATGTCTCTGATGTAGCTGATGTAGCTGCCTATGGGTTTAGTGACTCAGCAGATATCACAACGATTGTTGTTGAATGTTGAGCTAATAAGAAGTGTCTTTTGTTGAAAAAATTGAATAAAATCATCCCTAAAAACAATTCCAACAACTCCAAAACCAGAAACAGTGATTGGATCAAAATCAACACATTGCTGAACTGTATAATCTAACATGATAGGGTAAGAGGAGCTCCAAACCGTTTGGTTTCAGTCATTATTTTTTCAGTTCCATGTGGTGTGGTGCCAAATAAATCCACATTTAAAACACACTAATATTTACAGTTTATAGATATCACTTTGAAGGTTAACTTGATGAAGGTTAACTTTAAGGGATAGTTCACCTAGTTCAACTTGAGGATGAGTAAACGATAATAGAACTTTCATCTTTGGGTGAACTATCCCTTTAATGATTAAATTGTTAAAAATATTTATCAGTTATCTTACTGTCTTTCAAATTATGTGCATTAGCAGCACTATCCCTGAATCTGATCATGCTAAAGTGAATGGATGAATGAACAGATGGAGCGGAGGAGAGAGGTGAGAAGATGGATGGATGAGTACGTATTTGTCAGTAATATTACAATTCTGTCAGGGCCACTATCATCAAATACGATTGACAATTAGCATTCAGTTTGGATTGGTGGTATGGTTCTGTTCTGGGCAAGAACTCTCTGCGCATTCATGCAGCCTAGCATGGATAAGAGCAGGGAGAACAGCAATAACCCCCCTTTGGGATAAACAGAACAGAACCAACATGAATGTATTGCAGATTTCATTAATTCATTTTAATGTACAACATAATTAGAGAATTTTTGTCTGATTCAGGGGTAATCAGAATGCCAAATCCTGACTGATGAGAGGAGGAGCTGGGGATGGAGGAGGGAATTAGCTCCTGAGAAACGCGATAACTGTTGATAATGCTGAAGGAGCTTATATATGTATATAGGCGTCATATTCCTATAGGTAGACGTGGATCAGCTGAGAGTCAGCTGATGCGAGCTTGACTAACGTGACCTGCCAGAACTGACGCTACGCTTGAATTTTGAACATTTCAATTGTTTTTTGTTTTGTTTTGAAAATGACTTAAATTTCACTAAGGTAATTTTAATTTCCCTTATAACAGATTCACAAATTGTACCATCTGCTTGTGATGAAAATACACATTATAATAGCATCATACCTAAATAATAATAACTAAATTACCTCTGAAATTTTGTTTTAGTTCAGTTTTTTGTTCAAAAACCCATTTTTATTTTAGATAAAATATTTCAGGATCAGGTGTGTTTCCCTCCACACTACAGATGTGTAACTGAGGATAATTCCATGACTTGTTTAAATCCCCATGCTAACGTGACCCCACTCCATCAAAGATCCTGTGCCTCTGTCTCTGTACTGCCCTACATTCACTGGGCAAAATGACTCCATTGGGACTCTATTTTTAACCATCAGTAGCTAAGAAGTGTGAAGATCTATAAAAAATAAAAAAAGTGCAGAGAGAGAAGACAGCCACTGATTCTTCAAAAACAAAAATCATATCAACTTACACCCTTCTGTATCACATTGCTAAGCAACACACCAACTGAACTGACAGTGTAACCTTAAAACCTGCAAAGCAAACTATACAGTTGTGGTCAGAATTAATGGCACCCCTGGTAAGTATGATCAAAAATGGCTGTAAAAAATAAATCTGCATTGTTTATCCTTTTGATCTTTCATTAAAATCTTTTGCAAAAATCTAACCTTCCATTAAAGTAAAAGAATTGAAAGTGTGGGGGGGGAAATCACATTATGAAATAAATGTTTGTCTCCAAAACACGTTGGCCACAATTATTGGCACCCCTAGAATTTTTTTTACGAGTATTCTTCAAATATCTCTGAAGTATATTCCCATTAATATTTAGGCCCTACCATTTTTTTTAGCACACCAGGGTGACTAGGAACATGAAATTGTCTAGCTATTACGTTTTGTTTCACTGGAGTTTAAATATGATGAAACACAAAGGCCAAATTCCCTTAATCATCCATCACAATGAGTAAAAAAACCAAAGAATATAGTTCTGATGTGCAGCAAAAGATTGTTGAGCATCACAAAATAGAAAGTGGCTGTAAGAAAATAGCTAAAGAATTGCAAATCCCCATTTTGACCATTAGAGCAATAATTAAGAAGTTCCAATCAACTAAAGATGTTACGAATCTGCCGGGAAGAGGACGTGTGTCTATATTGTCTTAATGCATGGTGAGGAGGAGAGTTTGAGAGACCAAAGACGGTCAGATGAAACAAAAAAGGGCTTTTTGGCAGCAAACCCACCAGATGTGTTTGGTGCAAACAGGGATAAAAAGTACCCCATGCCTACGGTTCAATAAACTGCTGGATCTTATATGTTGTGGGCCTATTTTTTTGCTGGAGGTCCTGGACATCTTGTTCAGATGCATGGTATTATGGATTCTAGCAAATAGGCTACCAGATAAAAAATCTTTGAATAATCAAAACCTGACTGCCTCTGCTAGAAATCTTATAAAGGCCCGTGATTGGATCTTCCATCAGGACAACGGTCCAAAACAAACATCAAAATCAACACAAAAATGGGTAACTGAGCACAGAATGAAGCTTCTGCCATGACCGTCCCAGTCCCCTAAACTGAACCCTATAGAAAATGAGTGGGGTGAACTGAAGAGAAGAAGCGCCAACATGAACTTGTGAATCTGAAGGATCTGGAGAGATTCTGTATGGAGGAATGGTCTCTCACTCTGATCTCTTGTCAGGTGTTCTCCAAACTCATCAGGGTTTATAGAAGAAGACTCAGAGCTGTTTTCTTGGCAAAAGAAGGTTGAAAAAAGTATTTAATAACAGGGAGCCAATAATTATGGCCAGCTTGTTTTGGAGAAAAGCATTTATTTCATAATGTGATTTCCCCCCCACTTTCAATTCTTTTACTTCAATGAAAGGTAAGTGTTTTGCAAATTTTTTGGATGAAAAGATAAACAATGCAGATTTATTTTTTACAGCCATTTTTTATCATATTTACCAGGGGTGCCATTAATTCTGACCACAACGGTATAACAATAGGATCATCTCAGCAACTGTCACAGGAATATCACAGAAATGTTTCTGTATGTGAGGGCCGATCGTTGTTCACACCACACCTCTCACCTCCAACATTTAACAGTGTGCAAGCCATGACTCATCCTCTCAAAAACACGCCGATAGCGAGAACACACAGTGGCCTTAAGTGCTGATCTTTCATTTAGAGTCTCTGTTACTAAAATGTGTTTCACCTGCACAAAGACAATGCTTGGATTTTGAAAAACAGCATAAAAATGAGTTTCTCCTAACAAACCCCATTACACTGGTAGTTCTCTCCATATATACACTGAAACTCAAGTATTCAGATGTTTCTCTGTTCTAAACTAGTCATTTACTAGTGTGGTCTTATGACCAGAGAGGATATTATTCTTTTAAACACTCCATGAAATCAAAATTGGATTTTTGTGGCATTTGTCCATGTCTGTTAGCTTGAACTCCATCTATACGATACACTACCATTCAAAAGTGTAGGACAGTAACATATTTTTCATGTTTTTTTTTTTCATGTCTACTGCTTGCAAAAGCTGCATTTATTTGATCAAAGATACAGTAAAAACAGTAATATAGAGAAATAATATTATTACAATTGAACCGTTTTCTATTCTTAAAATATATAAAAATGTAATTTATTCCTGTGATGTCAAAGCTGAATTTTCAGCATCATTACTCCAATCTTCAGTGTCACATGATCCTTCATAAATCATTCTAATATGCTGATTTGCTGCTCAAGATTATTATTATTTTTTATAATTATCAATGTTGAAAACAGTTGTGCTGATTAATATTTGTGTGGAAACCATGGTAATATAATTCAGGATTCTTTGATGAATAGAAAGTTCAAAAGAACATTTGGAACATTATAAATGACTTTAATGAAGGAAATATGTCAACCTAGAAAAGAAAGCCACATGTAAGCCATCATGGGGTCTTTATTAAGCCAAGAACAAGACATTAATTTAGATAAAAATATATGTGTCACGGTTCTGTTAGTTTGGACTTTTTGTGTTTCACCACCTTCAGCCTGAGTTAGTCCTTTGTTGTCTTGGTCACTCGATATGTTCAGCTGTGCACTCACTATCTACCTTGTTATCACGTGTACTTAAGTTCAGTTCTGTTTGTGTTCATTGTCGGGTATTATCTACGTTACGTGTATGCGAGTAGCTCTCTCGCTCTGTTTTGGATTTATGACTGTGGATTAATTAAAGGCACTTTCCTTTTCAACATCTTGTTTGTGTCGATCATCTACACAGCATGTGACAATATGTTTCTCTCTTGGTCATTACAAAATTCCTAAATGGTCGCATCCTGGCTCAAAGAAGTGTGAGTGAATGAGTGTGTGTGTTTGTGTGTTTATTAGGACCATTGTGGTATTGTTGGAACAGGTGCTGGAGCTCGGAGTAAAGCTCATGTTATGACGAGGTGTTAGGTAAGAGTCAGGCATTAGCCATGACGCTAACAATAATGCACGAAAGCTAATCACTCCTGTCCTCGGTTTAAACCTAAATAACTTATTGGGGAATTAGCAGGATCCACAGCCTCAGTTAATGAATAGATCTAGGACATATAACACTATAAAACTTTGGACTTAACAGTCACCATTGCTCAAATAACATTTCACTGCCTAGTGTTGCATATATGGATACTTAGAGCAAAAAGGAAAAAGTAGGCTAGACAGGTCAATAAATGCTAAGAGCAGGGCTACTGACATTTGGTGGCATATGTATATCTAAGATCGCAACATAATCTTGTTGTAGTAAAGGACTCTTGGGAAAAATCATATGGGCATGTATTTCAAGTTGTTTAAAATAGCTAAAGTTAATTTACTTAACTACGTATTTCAAGTTGTTTAAAATAGCTAATGCTAATTTACTTAACTACTTTATGCCCCTTTGCACTTAATTGTACTGAATGTGTTTTTCAAATCTTAAAAGTATATTTTTATAAAACTATACTTGCAGATAATATACTACTGAAATACAATACAGAAATATAGAAATAGATATAGAAATATAGTCTATAAATATGTTTAAAAAACATACAAGTTTCAAAAGAAATGACATTACCCAGCAAACATCGGTCCGACGGCAACGTCGTGTCCCTGGCCAAAAATAGTCGCAGTATGACGGCATAAATCGGTAAAAATATGTAACACAGAACATTTCCTAAAAATGCATTCAGATACATTTGTACATGTCTACAGTTCTCTGGGGTTGCATGTATAATTGTTATTTTGACTTTTAGCTACGTGTAGTTCAATATATAGTGTATCGGGTGAGAGGACGTCACCTGGCGACGTCTTTTACACGTGCATTTATAGTCCATCATGACCCTCCATCATGAAATCCTTGTGAAATATGCAAAAGCTGTGCTTAATCCTTGCATGGTTAATACTGCAAAAATTAATTTAATTGCCCAAGTAGTTTTTAAGAGGTTGTGAAGACCACTGACGTCCTTTACACGTCAAGGCTGTGAATACACGTCCACTGACGTCCTTTACACATCTAGTCAAGCAAGACAGAAAAAAACCCCCCAGGAATTATCTTTATGAAATACACGAATTATATACAAAGTAAATATATTTACTTTATCTTGTTTAAATAAATTATAATCACACAGTTCCCAGTGTGGTTAAGTGAATGCAAAGCCTCTGCATTTTAGTCATTATTTCAACCTGTAGCCTACCTGATGTATAGGCTACGTTGTGTTTTTTTTTTTTTTATGGAATGTATGCATGTAAAACAGAAATATATCTGGTCACCATTTATGTCTGAGTTGGATGTAATTGCCAAAACTGTGCTGCCAAGATGTAACAAAAGATCTCCCGACATTACCAAATCCCGCGATAGGTTAGATTATCTCACGAGATGTTAACGTTTTCCCCATAGACTCACTCCGGAACACTGAAGTTTGAACAACCACGAAGAGAGGAGGAATTGAGGCCCATATTATTAGAAATCTACTGTTGGGTACGTACATTTTGTATTATTAGATTCACGTGCTAGAGTTTTACTTGTTTGACATGAATGAACCGAAAGAAATGATGCCCATATTGTCAACTGAAATTGGCTAACGTTAACTGAGTTTGGCTAAAATTAGCTAGTAGGCTAAAAGTTACTTTGAACTTATACAACGGTATACCATAGTATAAAGTAAGTTATGTTTAATGATACAGTCAAAGTTATTACTGTAAATTATTAATGTAGCCTTTTGAGAGTTTCTTTCAGAAAGTAAATTATCTGAAGTAGAATGAAATGTTTAGCTGGATTTGAACATGTATGTTTTCAGTAACTGCTTTAAAAATATTTTGTAATTTTAGAATTGCTAAACATGTCTATTCAGGGGACATCACAGCCCACCTATCTTTATCAGAAATGTCCTGTTCACTTTCTCACTGTTACACACCTAGTTAAGGGTCTTTCTCAAGGGCACCACAGTGGTATTGAAGAGGCAGGGGACAAATGCTGTTTTGAATTTAGCTGAAGACCATAAAAATATTTTGAAAATAAGTGCATGTCATTTACCTCAAATTTTTAATTTTCATTTATTTTAAAAAGAAATATATTCTCTTCCCTTAGATGCTGTGAAGAGGTGGAGCCCAAATGCTACAGACTCTGAAATTGATGCAGCAATGGCAGAACACCTGAAACACGCTCCAGGAAGAGCTGGGGGTGGTGGATACAAAAAATGAGCCAAACAATGTGTTTAAGGGATAGTTCACCCCAAAATGAAAATTGTCATCATTTACTCAACCTCATGTTTCAAACCTGTTTACCTTTCTATGCTAAACACAAAGATGTTTAGAAGAATGTTTGTAACCAAGCAGATGTCGCTTCCCATTAATAATCATTTTTTCTCCAATAATGGTAGTCAGTGGATGCTCTATTTGCTTGGTTACAAACATTCTTCAAAATATCTTCTTTTATGTTCAGCAGAAGAAAGAAACTCATACAGGTTTGGAATTTGGTGAGTAAATTACATAATTTTCATTTTTGGGTGAACTATCTTTATATAATAATTCAGTATTTTGCAATTGGTATTTTAGTTCGGTTAACAAATCGAGAGCTTAGAATTATAAGGTTCTATCTCCGTTTATTGTAGTTTATTGAGCATCAAAGTTTTTAAACTCGGTTTATGTTTTGTGAGATGGAACTTTTTATTTTATTAATAACTACTAACAAAATATTTTTTTTACAAAAATAACACCACACAGGCATTAATAAACACCTAATGGATCAGATTGTCAAAAACTCAATTTCGACCAAAAGTGGAGATAGAACCTTATAATTCTAAGCTCACGAAATGTTAAACATTGAAAAAAATAAAGAGAAATTTTGGCTGTTCAAGATCAATAAAATGTTGTGCTTAATCAGAACATGCTTCTTTTTTGCTTATGTCCACAAATAATGTGTTATTGTTTTTGATGTACACGTGATTAAAACGTTTTATTGACGTTCAGGTCTGACTGGACCAATTTTGGCCCTTTTTAGAACCTTTGTCAAGATGTGTAGGCTAAACCTCAAGACTTGATTGTCTTTCACGATGTTACACAATAGGTGTGTGATTATTTTATATGCAGGCTTATACACTTAAATTATGCAGCAATACATTTAAACACATATGACGACGCATTTAGACGTCCAGGGACGCGCAGAAGAGACGTGGAATTCACGGACAGAAAAGACGTGGAATTCACGGCCAGAAAAGACGTCGGTTCAACTTCCATTTTGGAACTATTTTTCAACCATGACGGGACGTCTCGGACGGACGTCTTTTCAACGGTCATTAAACGTCCAAATGTTTGCTGGGTATATATTATAGTTTACCATAAATTCGTGTCAGTACTTTTGTAAATACACTTGTAGTCCTATTGACGATATTTAAAGTTCAGCTAATTGAATTTAATATACATTTAAACATTACATTCAGTTCGCACTAAAGTATATTCTTATTATGAAGAATATTTCAGTAATAAGTAAGTAATAACTCTTTTAAAAAGTATGCTAAAGTGTACTTATTTTTCCTCCTAGCTGCTAAAAGTGCACAGTCAAAATCTGCTAAGGGGTGATAATGGAACAACAAAAAAGTTATTTTTCACTATTATTTATAACAGGATCTGCATTTTCATGGGTTTAATATATTTTATAATGTAATCATTTCCCAGTTGATCTCAAACATTAAGACAGTATATTTTAAATACTTGATTAATGGCATATTTGTATGAATGAAGGCCAGTATCACTAATACTAATACAGCTACTGATGCCTCGATGAAAATACCCCCCCCCCCCCCATTTTAGATATTAATTATAGCCATTTAACATTACAGTGTATTGAAATCTATAAAAAAATAACATTAGGCTTAAAAAAATATATAACAACTTTTCATTGAAGTGAAACCAATCCTCACATAAACCCATAATAAATGCCATATTTACCTGTGCCATTCCTACCTGTCTAAAAGTTAGGACATATACAGAAATTGAATAAAGTTATCAAACAGTCTGCACTGCATAAATTGTAAATTAAATTTATTTAAATTTTATTAAAGCTACAAAAGATCTTTAGTCAAGAGCAGTTTTCTCTGTTCCCTTTGTTCTTTGATTAACTTTAATGACAGACAGCATTAGTGGCTGCTGTCACTTTAAGACCTGCTGCTGCGTCTCATTTTCTCACAACTCTTGAACTGTTAAATGAGTGATCTTGAGATGAGTCCCTGTAGTCATCTAATTTGGCTCTCATATGCTGCAGCTGATGTAATATGTATTATAAACTTGACAGGTGATTTTTATAAAATGTATAGCTTGGTCACTTTCTCAGTTGTTTAAAAGATTAAAAGTAGGGCTGCACAATTAATCGAATTTCTAATCGCGATTACGATTATGGATGCCACGATTACGTAATCGTTCAAAGCCGCGATTACAAAAAAAATAAAAAAAATCCACTCTGCGTGCATTTAGAGCATGTTGTGAGAGGCAAATCACAACTACTTCAGAAAACCCAGCACAATAGGAAGGAACTACTAGGTAGCGACGTATGTGTATGCTGAAATAAAAAGTCTTTCACCTCAGAAAAACGGACGTTCCTGTCATGTCAGCCGTTATAGGCTACTGTGTTCGTAGCGCACACTCTTCAATTGCACGCGCAAATGCGGCGGCGCGCGCTGTGTATAAAGTGCAAAGGAAACTACGAGCATGCAACGTTGTTACGTTGTAAATTGGTAAGTCACAAAAGTAAAATACCAATAAATCACGTTACTGGTACGTCGTGTGTTAGCTGAGAAGGATTTGCATGCAGGGATGATTTTCATTCTATTCACCAGGAGCAGTTTCCATGTTTCATTAACAGTTCTTGTTAGTATTGTGTATCACCATGGTAACTGTCGTTTTAATATTAACCCACTGATCTATATAATGACATTCAGTGTATTAACCCCAAAATGGCACTTTATTTTCACTTTGTGTTATTTTTTATATTTTAAATGACTGTGGTGGCTCATACCAACATTGTATTAACAAAAGCTAGTTTGGGACTGATATTTAATAGCTTTAGCATAGGCCTAATGTTTATTTCTTAGTAGTCTTTACTATTAGTCATATTCTTACAATATGTTAAGTAAAGGGGGACAGTGTGTGTGTTCACAATTTTTAAGCAAACATGTATAATAATATGCCTATATATATATTCAATGTAAATTGTGATAATCGTAATTAATAATCGCAATTACAATTTCAAGGGAATAATCGACAATTATGATTTTTGTCATAATCGTGCAGCCCTAATTAAAAGTGCTCTAAGCGATGTTGGGTGACGTCACTTCCTGTTGACGTTCGAAGCTCGACCCTCCCTCCTCCTCATCCCATCCCCTCCCCCTCCCTTCCGTGCTTCCTGAAACGGTCATGAACCATTTAGAAAAAACAAACTGGATTTACCCACCTGTCCAGCAAAAACAGAGCCACCTGAATGTCGGATTGGAAGCCCTTCTACCGGCGGAGTTCTCGCCACCTTTTGAACGCTTTTCCGATGTAAATTCGGGACTTCGCGTTCCTTCTCCTTGTCCCTATTCTTTGTTATTTGTTCATCGGAATGTCGTCTCTTTGGTCGTGTGTCGGCCATATCAAAATTCTCAAGAATATACAATTTTAACGTTAGTCGTTGTTAGGACATCTCTCCTCTAGCTAACTTCCCTCTTCATGCTTCTCCCTCCTCCACTCCCCACACCCCGCTTCATGTGCACGCGCACTAACCCCCACCCCTAAATCATTCTTGTCGGTTATTGGCTGGAACACTGTTTGTTATGTTTCGTGGCCAAGGCTGGGCCAGTTTGTTTTTCTTGCCGTTTGTGGAGCCTGGGCTGTCTACAGAGACCCCGTTTTTTTTACAGTGTGTTCAGGGGACAGGCAGCTAGCGGATAGTGAGGAGATGGCCTAAAAAACGCATGACATCGCTTAGAGCACCTTTAAGACAATAATTAAATGTTGTTCAATTTTCCAATAAAAGATGATACATTTTTACATGATGTGTTACATTTTATTACCCGTTAGCAGTTTTTGACTATATATAATATTAGAATTATATATAATATCAAATACCAGGTTAAACTATTTTGTGGTGGGAGGAACTATTGGCATTTGGCAAGAAGTGCATTTCTCTTTCCCTGAGCTGTGCAGCTCAGACAGTTTTAACTGAGCTTAGAAAGTAAGCTCAGTACATTTTGGGAACTTCCTTCCTGCAGCCTGAATTATTTCTGTTTAGTGCCAGGTCTATCTTCACAGGAAGACACTGATGAAGCGACACCAAAATATTTTGTTAATAAACAAGAGTGACAAAAAGGGACTGGGAGGTAAAGTGTGACAGGGGTTATGTTTCAAAGCAACATAATTATTATTAGGGATGTCCCGATCCGATCACATGATCGGAAATCGGGCCCGATCACGTGTTTTCAGACTCGATCGGAATCGGACGTTACCTCCCGATCAGGACTCGGATATTCTCATTATTTTTTAACACATCAATATTTATGCGGTGGCACAGAGTTACGCCGGTTTCACATTGCACGCGTTAGTAAGCAGCGCAGGAGCAGTGCGTATGGTGAGCAGGAGCAGGACACGTGCGTTTTGCTTTCACACTAGCAGCGTTTGTCACGCGCGGCTGAACCGCGGGTTGTGTAGGCTACAGACAGAGTACTCCATAATGGATAAGTTGGCATTGCTTTTTTTCGTTTTCAAATACATTTAAGAGAAAAGACTTGTCAAGAAACTTATTTTATTCATAATTTCATTTATATAACTTTTGTTTCATCTTTGATTTTATTGTTATGGCAACAAGTTTGTTTTTGGACATTTGTTTTCTTTTTAAATTGCTGTTGGTCATTTGATTGACTGTTTAAAACACAATAGATATCTTTTTGGATAAAACTGCGGTGTATTTTGGCCATGATCAATGTATTGTCACTTTAATTCAGCAAAAGCGGCGCAGCAAAAATAGACTCGGCGCCGAAACGATCGCGGCACTGCTGCTCTGCTCTACTACGCACTGCCGCGCCGCCTCTGCGCGCGGTGTGAATGCTCTAAAGCCTGGTTTAATCTGGTAACATGGGCGGCGAAAAAAAATACGCACTGCACGCTCTGCTAACAGTGCAGTGTGAAACCGGCGTAAGAGTTAGGAGTGCAGTCCCTAAAAGCACATTACTGGCTTTGCAAACACTGTAGCACTTTTATTTTTTATTTGTTTACATGCCTGCCGGGTATTTTAAGTTGAGGTGCTATTTGTTTATATATTAGACTTTTTTTATATTTACTGTTGCACTAAAGTCCAAAAGTGAAGAATTTATGTATTACTTGATTGTTCAAGCTACCTCACAGAAGTGCTCTGTTTGTTAACAGAGTTGTTGAATGTTAAAAAATAAGGTGAATTAAATAAAAAATAAGGAACATCCTGGATCTGTTTTTTCGCTCTTCTTTATTCTTTTTTTATGTATTAAGTATCGGATCGGGACTCGGTATCGGCAGATACTCAAAATCAAATGACTCGGACTCGGACTCGAGGGCAAAAAAACCTGATCGGGACATCCCTAATTATTATGCCCCACAATTACATCAGGATGCCACTGACAGGTTTGTGACACGTGATAAGGATTTGGAGCCAACTTCAAGTCACTCCAGGGGCACTTTCACATAATTACTCTACGTGTAAGTGTATCAATAGACTGGATTTACTTCTACATCAGAACAGATACAGAAGAGGATAGTTGTGATGATGGAAGCTGTTGGAGGTACCTCTCTTGTATCTGAAAATAAACTGCTGGTGTCTGCAGGAACAATGGGATTATTAGAGTAAAGTTTTGTACATGTACATGTCCTACATTTTGTAGGACAAAGCATAGTAATGTTTGTGGACTATCTTAATATTTAAGGAACAATGTAGTAAACTGCATAACATGTAATGCAAAATAAAGTGAGCCAGACCATCAACAGTGGTTTGAAACATCAGCAGCTTCTCAAGTCCACTGAGAAGTAAGCTAAACAATTTTCTGACAGAATTGTAAGCATTGCCTAACAATTACTTTTCTCTGCATCACTGTGGTCAGTTACCAATATGGCTGGGCTAAAAAAAAATTTGTGATGAATCGTTTTTGATATATGGTTTTCTGAGCACATTCATCTGAAGCACGTGTACAGAAAGCTGGATGTCAGACGGTGGGTCCCGTGTGTATTAAACTAAGTTCTCTTTCAAGTCTTACTGTGCTTAAACTGTCAAACATGGTAAGGTCAAAAACACACAGAGTTCACATAAACACAATCGGTTATGTCTGTTCTAAACAGCAAGTAAAGAAATCGCATGTGTATATTAGCTCAGTGTATTAAAGTGAAAGCAGCATAATATACAGTACCTACTAGGGGTGGAACGGTACACAGAAGTCACGGTTCGGTTCATACCTCGGTTCAGACATCACGGTTCGGTACGAGTTCGGTACAATGGAGGGAAAAGCAAAACAAAAATGTATTAGGCAATTTTTTTTTTATTGTACATGTCTCAGGATGTACCACCAAAGGAAAATAAATGTCTTAAGCCTTGTATTTTTTTAAAAAGTTTTATTAATAAAGTAAAGGCATAGAACCAGTTTATTTGTAGTGCATTGACAATAGTTTTATATAATTAGTTTATTAATTAAATTAATAAAAAGACCTCTAGATATGTTTGGTAATTGTACCTGAATGGATTTAAAATTTATTTGCTATATTTCAGATCAATATATTTGTTTTCCTTAAAATTTGAATTAACACTAACTTTATTCTCATCTGAATTATAAAGAATTTATTTCTGTATAAAATAATACTACCATTACCTTTTTTAATCAATGTAGAATGTGTAACTTTAAAATAAACAGATTAGTGCTCTGTTTGAGGACAAGAAATGAAAACCAATGCAATATGATGAATGTCCAAAAGATGGCACAGACAGACTGTTTTTAAATGGGGTTGGATAAATATTTGTGTGTGTGTGATTTTGGTTGGGTGTTGTAGGTTACAGTTTGACAAGAGTTTACAGTTTGACAAAAGCACAATGTTGTGTTTTATTGTGAGTGTACACAAATATATGTAAACACTTTGCAGTTTGAATGATGTCCTGTATGAAAAAAATTAAGGAGTATGTTTTTATGTTTCCACTGTTCGATCGCGCCCGTGCCCGTGCCTCTCTCTCTCTCTCTCTCTCTCTCACACACACACACACAGACAAACATATTGCACCATTGCAATCTTGACATCGCAGCTTGTTCATTACACAGACAGTAAAGGGGTTCATTATAGCCACAGAGCTTCAAAGCTAAGGCAGAGCTACAGATTAGGTGTCCCTCAAGAACCCGCGTATCTAACAGTGGTTCCGCATTACATTAATTAATTTGCACGCGAGTTTTATTTATTTTTATACTGTTTATTCTCCGTGTATATTCATGCACCGAACCGTGACGTCCGTACCGTTTCGGTTCAATGCGAATACATGTACCGTTCCACCCCTAGTACCTACTGCTATGCTGTGAATCAAACAACAAAAGAAAAACAGAAAATCTCTAATTTCTGCTCTTGATTGAATGACTTTAGCAGCTTTAATAAGAATACATTTATTACTTGAATGCTGCTGTTAAATGCTCTGGCAAGGAGATAAACATGGCGGAGTGTGTACAGCTCACTCAGGGCGGAGTCTATGCTAATAGGGCAGAGTCCATCAGCAGTCGTGGGCAGGGCCTAATCATTTGTGATGTCACAAAAGCAACAATCTGCAAACAGCTTGTTCCGAGACACTGCTTATGATCTATGGGGATATCATATAATACAATATAATTGAATCCCTTAGACAACCCTCTACATTGCGAGTAAATCACTCACATATGCGACTAAATCTTCACTCTGGGCGACTAAATAATGTCTATCTTTAGCCATTGGCAAATCAATTCTCAGATTTTACTCGCCAGTGTGTGTTAGAGGCTAAGTATAGCCTAAGTCTCGCATAGATATATTTTCACTCGTTGAACACTCTGACTGACTGATTAGTTCTTAAGAGTTTCGCTCTGTGTCAAGCGATCTGTGCGCAAGCGTACCTGTATTTGACGTACTGTAAACTCTAGTGTGAAGGCGCACGTCTCGCCGTCGCTTTGCTGAGAGCGCTGTGTTTCTCACACATGCAAAGAGAACGAGAGCAAGAGAGCCTTAGGCTACATACAACGCAGAATCGACACCCTACATGTAAACGATATTCTTTGTTGTATTTTCCTGTTAAAATAATAGAGTTAATTTAGAATTATTCAGCTTTTAAGAACAAGCAGAAGATATGGCGGCTTCTACGGTAGTGGGCGGGAAACTAATGCGACTGAGCAATCTCATTGGCTGGCGCACATCCCTGTTTTGATTTCAGCAAATCCGTTTGAGCGAACGCTGACAACGTGATTAATATTCATGAACCCAGCAGCTCATCAATCTTAGTGCATTGTATGTATATTGTTATTATTAGTAGTAGAATCAGTAGTAGTATTATTATCTTTTAATAATAATTACTGTTATCTATTACTATTATCAATTTTTTTTACAGAAACACTGAATGACCAACATTATCTTAAACACAACCACCAGTCCTAAGTTTACTTAAAATGACAAATATGCATTCATACATGATTACCAAGTTTTAGTTCTAATTACTAAAGTTCTATCATTAAATAGTGCTTGATTATCATAATATCATAATATAATGCTTGACTGACTGATGTTAAGAGTGTATGTTCAGATATTTAAAAAGATGTGCCATTTTACAAATTTAAGCTGATTTGGTGGACTCATATGTATATATATATATATATATATATATATATATATGATTCCACCAAATTAGCTTAAATTTGTATATATATATATATTATATATATATATATATGTATACTGTATATCAGTCTGGTGAGTAAACTAAAAAATGTACTAGCCAATGGCGATTTTATTGCCAAGGTGTGCGTAGAGGGTTGATAGAATATCAACATATGATAGAATGTAGGCCTAATCCTTTTAAAATCATGACAGCAAGTGCTAAGTCGCAGAGCTAACATGTGTTACCACAAAAGAAAAATAGCCTAGATTATTTTAATCTTGTTATAGTTCTTAGCACTTTCTGATGTTTATGCAATATACCACAACCAACAACACTTTTTTGTATGTGTGTGAAGTATGAGTGTGAAGTACTGTAGAAAGTGAACTTGCATTCAAGTTTCCCTAATGAATCACGACTCACTGAAGTGAGAATAATTGTGGTAACACTGAAAGCACAGTGGGGTCTCTCCAGTACATAACCTATACATGATATAATTGCTAATTGTGTGTCCTTAAATCAAACAGTGTTGCCAGTATCCCAGGAAACATCCATGGCAAGGCACTCTCTTCTTACTGTAGCCATGGTTCAGTATTGGTGAACTGTTTGTAGAGAAAACTGAGTACAGAATCAAACTATCAGGTTTTTATATGTTCTTGGTAAAAGACATAAGAATAATTGCATTGCAAGGAAGCAAACTTTAACAAGTTAGTTTCAATCTTTCAAAGTTTCAACAGGCAAATGCTAGGAAAAACCTGAAAAGTTTTTAGGTATGAACCAAGTCTTTTTTATTTTAATAAGTCTTACTTGAGATATTAACAGTATAAAAAACCCTCTGACCTAGCTGTTCTCAAAAATAGGATATATTCACATTAAATGCATTCTGTCAAAGGTTATGTTTCACGTCTGTTCACTAAATTATTCATGTGAAAAAAATGCACGGCTAAACTAAACCTAAAATGGTCTTATCAAAAGTCAAAGGTGTAATGGAGTGATCTCACCCAAACAATCAGGTTCATTTCATGTTAAAATCAACATTTTAACAGGTTAAAATGTGCTCGAAATGTGATCTAAATGGTTATCAAAAGAGCAAGTATCACATCCTGTAAGAGTCAGTATTGTGGTTCAATAAGCACTGGGTTTGGCTGTCATTCAGCTAATGAGAGATTCAGTCTGATGAGAAGGATTTTACCACAGGACTCTGATTTTCATCCACTTGCCAATGTCAATCTGGTGATTCAGACACGTTGTGTGACTCACTCATGATGCATCTATAAATAAACTCACAACGTTTAAGATACTAATTTAAGTTAATTTATCAGTGATTTAGTCCATCAGTGTTTACATGCACAGGTTGGGAGAATTTCCTATGGTGGCCACAAGAAACCTTATTGAACACTGAATTCATTGCAAAGTGACAAATGTTTCAAATGTCCTTTTGTGTGGTTAAACAAATTAGGAGCTTATTTGACGATTTGATTTATTTTTTCCCTTTCCACCTAATACCATTTCCCCATTAGCCGACTGTATTATAGCTCATAATTAGGTTATTTGTGTGTTACCCAATGATAACCTCACAAGAAAAACATCTTTAGTTTCATAACAAAAATCTGGTTTAAGAAAATGGGAGCAAAGGAAACATCCTACTTCATATAGTCCTTACTTATGTCTTATATTTTCATCTGGTTAAAGACTGTGGCTTTATTGACATGGAGCTACAATCTATTTTATCTCAGTAAAATAAAAACAATCTGAATAGCTCTGTCTTCACTTTAGCCTATTTCTCTAATAGCATAATGTCATAACATAGAGTTTCGAGTTTCACAGATCCAAGCCTGTGAGATGATTTATGTTAAGTATTGATCTCTATGCAGTAAAGGACCTGTAAAGGTTAGTGTAAAGTGTCTGATCTGGAAAGCAGTTGGGACACAATGGAATAATAACAACAGACAAAAATAGTTGAAGGGGAAAAAGAGTGAGTTATACAGCACCTCACAAACACGGTACACAGGTAAATAGGTCTCATTCATGACTTAATTTTAAAAACAATTATAGGTATAAATTTATGGAGACAATCAGAGGCCTGGTTTTGTGATATTGGATGAATATAGGCCTAGTATATTTTGTTCTTGTGAATAAATGTTTGATGTCATCGGGACAAAATGTCATTCCCCTTGAGGAAAACAGCTTACAAGTCATACTAAATGATGATTTTGCAGAATGTTTTTTTGCAAGGGTTAGGTTTACGGGTAAGATTAGGGTTATGGGATAGAACCTGAGCTACCTGCTCAGTAAGTGCCACCTGTGCAAAATGTTTTTGGTTTTTTTTCAAGTTAAAACATGGGTGGCATGCTTCGTGAGGCACAAAATAAGCTGTCAGATGTAGTACGACAACACAAAATCCGCAAATGATTACTTTTGTCATGTTTGTCCCACTCGAAATAAACAAGAGATTTAAAGCCCGTGAGATTTAAATCATTTACAGATTGGTTGTTCATTGGACAAGATATGGGTTAGGGTTAACACTAACCCTAACCCTACACATTATTTTATTATAGTCCGTGATATTTCGTTTATTAGGTATTTTATATAATAGCCTACATGGTTAGAAAATAACCAATTGTTAGATTGTATGTGTCTAACACCTTTTAAAACAAATAAATGTAGCTACTATTTAGCCTATTTGTTGTATCTGATCTGCTTAAATTTGAAATGATGATCTCTACTGTTGAAGACTGTAAATGCCAAGTAAATGAAATAACATTTTCTCAGATATGTCTTCCTCAAAAGTGCTAAAACAATAGAGAACACTTAAATTCCTTAATGTCCAACCTCATTTTAGCAAAACATACTTTCACCCCATACAAAGCGAGCCATAAGCCAAGGTATCTGCTACCTGATAACAAGGCCCCGGTCGACAGAGAAGTTAAGCACTAAGGTTGTTCAAAGCATTGCATAAAAGACGGTGTAGATCAAAATCCCATTACCTGTGGAAGCAGTCTCCATGACAACAGGGAGCGGTTGCCGGTCGCTTTCGGGATGGCTGGAAAACTGTTTATCTTCACTTGACTCGTCCTCCCAGTCTCTCATCTGCCTCCCCTCTCCCAAGTCATCACGCCGGGCGGCAGTGGTACTCCCAAAGCGATCAATCTCCTCAAAATCATCCCCGTACCAGCTTCCCTCCGAACCTGCCTCCGGCTTCACAGACATTTTTGAGCGCTCGTCTATGTGCGATGCTTTTCAGAGAGACGCGGTCACAGACGAAGGAGAAGCAAAACAAAACAACAGTGTTCAACTCCTCGGATCAGACGCTGGGTAACTATCAGAAGTGGTTTGGGCAGACCGAGGACTCCGACAGGGGCTCACGCTGCTGAAAATGGCTTGTTTAGTTCAGTGTTTCGGCGCTGACGTCACCGTGCCTCGAGCTCATAGTGTGGCACGCGCAGTGTTAAACACACAGAGCTGAAAATGGTCATAAAATAAGGCTTTCGACAACTGGTAATACATTAAGATGAGGAATTGTTTACGCGAATAAACTCGCTCTATAGATTAAATTTCAAATTAATTTCATTAAAAATATTGGGAACAACGCAACATCGACTGTAAAGTGGATCTGAGCGTTGTCGTTGTTCTAAAAGTTACATTCGACTGTTATTGCGTAGTCATAGGTCTTGTTCATATTTTAAGGAAATAGTGTCATCTAGTGGTTTCAGGGATATTTTGCATTAGACCTTTTTTGGTAGTTCAGTATGACACCTAAGTCTGACCCTACCCTATACCTACATGCATTTTAATTCTGACCTAATAAAATGCACATTGTACGATATTACTTACATAGCCAACATTGTTTTGATGTTAGCAATAGGATTGCAATGATTGCAGCACATTGTAATGTAGGAGGGAAAATTAAACATTTAGCTGAACTTTAGTGTCTTAACTTTAGCTGCCTTTGGCTGATATTAAATTAATATTGTATTTGTCAGAGATCAAGCAATAATTGCCGGTAAATCACAGTGGATCTTGCGTTGAAGACCCAAGAAATCCATTATGTGTTTATATGTTTAAATGTGTTAGTTTATATGCCTACACGGTCCGTGTACTTTCTGATCATTTCATGTCCTGTTTGGAATGGAATAACGAGAAATGAAAACCAGCTCGTTTATTTAGAAAAATAGCTCGAAATAGCTCGAAAAATTTGATTTTGGCTCGATTTGTCATTTTTTGTTTGTGGTTTACAAATCGGTTTATGGGTTTCGGACACCCAAATGGCTGTTCCCTCAAATAGTGTCCTATTTACATTTTTTTGGCTTTTAGTATGAATATGTTAGCCTTACTGTTATCTATAAGCTAGTGTGCACCAAAACAATGACAAAATTCACATTTAGAAGACCAAACCCAACGCTGAAAATGAAAATCAGGTTGATGTCAGAATCCAATGCCAAATTGACATTAATCTCCAACATTGGACAGACGTTGTGTTGTGGTTGAAAACAAGGATATATTCCCATTGGGTTGTTGGGTTTTCATGTTTAATGGGAACTTTAGAAATAATGATTTTTATACTGTACAAACTGTGATATCCCCTAACTCTAATGTAACAGTTATGGGTAGGTCATCTACGGACATCTAATGTTACGGACATATTATCATGGTATAGTTCAACCTATTATTGATTTTTATTTCCACTTCCCTTTTATCCAAAGAGACGGAACTATTTGCACTGTATTTATCAATGGGAAATACATCATGCTAAAATAATCTGGCTCACATTATTGGGGTCGCTTGCAAGTTGCAGCAGCACAAATTACGTGACCAGCAACATATTTCTGCTTCAAATATTGTGCGTAGTTAACAGTGAGTGGTGGTTTCATTATTTTACATTTATTTTATGTTATTTTACATTGTTTTATGCATTAACCCCTTTTCTGTTATAGGGGTTATGTGCAAAGAGCATTTCTTTACTGTGGAAATAAAAGTGACGGACAAATAAATCTGCAAAAACAACCCCTTTCTGCTATTATTATTATTATGGCTATTATGACAAAACAGCTCTGTTAACGTCTGTAACAGAGCCATAATAATTATTGTCATGTAAGAATAAGTTATTGTGTAATGTAGGAATAATAATGCAGCTGTAGCATATGCAAGTGCTCATAGTAATTATCCATTGTTGCTCAAAGAAATAGGCTATTTTCACACAGGGGGCGGAGCTTCAACAGCTTGTGTCCTTTTACCTCACACAGACATGCACTGAAAATTTCAAACACTTTTAGCCTTTTATGTCCAAACCAGAGTCAGACAATGATGGAGAGACTCAAGAAGAATTGACAACATGTAGAATGCAACAGGACATTTCTGAATGGTTAGTTGATGAATTTATGTAGCTTGTGTAGTTATCTTCTAGTCATTGATTAGCATATTCTGTCTTGATAATCTATAAATCGCGTTCCCGGGGGCGGGGTTTATGTAAATTTTAGGGTTGGTGATGTCTCTAACCCAGGAGGAATGTCATGTAGTCCCTACCAGCCGTTTGTTGTAGTCCTTAAAAAGCAATTTCTTTAAAAGAAAATATCGCCCTTTGCTTTGAACTTTGAGCATTGTAACTTTGCAGATGTTGTTTATGCTCAAACAGCAACATTACACACTAAAGTTAGAAAAGTGAGATCATAATCAACCACCCTTTTAAAGTCCCCGTGAACCGGAAGTTGCAAATGACTTTTCTCCAGTGTTGTGACGTATTTCCAATTGAAACGGAATATTGAACAGAGGGCAGGGTTTTACTTTAGCGCTCCTCCTCTCCATCCATTCACACTCACAGTGGTAGGCTACTCGGGGAGATGTAGAACATGAATCTGGTGGAGTTTGCAGAAAACAATTTGATTTAATTTATTTTATTATATATTTTTTTTAAATATGTCTACCGACACCAAGCGCACACCTTTAGCCTACCACGCAACCTCGTGTAGACGCGCGATATATTTTTAAGCGTAGATGACGTGACCGTGCTTCTCCGTAGTACGGTGACCGGGAGGGGACATGTTCGGTTCACTTAGTTTGGTCGTGGCCACCATAGACATCATATCTATGGTGGCCAGCTGTGGCCACAACATATAAACTCATGGGAACGTGATATGTTGTTGCCACAATATATTAATTAGTGGGAACGTCATATTAAATCGTGGAAACGTGATAATAAATCATGGCCACAAGATCATATTGTTGAGGTAACGACATAATTATGTCGTGGCCATGCGATGTAAAGTCGTGTCTTCGAGATCATATGTTGAGGGAACGATATATTTTTCTCGTGGCCATGACTTCATATTTTGAGAGGACGACATCTATTTCTCGTAGCCACGTTATGTTGAGGGTACCACACCGGTCAGTACTGTAACCATACAGCAGTCGGAGATGGAGATGACTGATGAAATAACATTTTATCATATTTAAATTTTATCATCATATAAAGATATAGTGCAGTCTCTGGCATTAAGTACGTAGCCTAAGTAAAGACACCTGAAGCGCATTCTTAAGTTGAATGGGCTTTTTCGTCGGAAATTTGCTGGCTTGAATGAAATACTCGGGTCACAAATAAAGTCCCGTTTAAAGGGATAGTTCACCCAAAAATGAAAATTCTGTCATCATTTACTCACCCTCAAGTTGTTTCAAACCTGTAAGAATTTATTTTTTCTGCTGAACACAAAAGAAGATATTTTGAAAAATGTCTGTAACCAAACAGTTGATGGACCCCATTGACTTCCATAGTAGGAAAAAAAATACTATGGAAGTCAATGGGGTCCATCAACTGTTTGGTTACAGACAAATTCTGAGAAACTTAAATGATTAACAAATAACAAAGTAGTTAAGTCCAGAGTCAACACAGCCATCTTTAGAGCACTTCATGCTTCCTTCAGCAGACAAGCTTTATGAAGATGCTGACTTCATTTTCCAGCAGGACTTGGTATCTGCCCACACTGCCAAAAGAACCAAAACCTGGTTCAATGACCATGGGATTACTGTGCTTGATTGGCCAGCAAACTCGCCTGACCTTAACCCCATAAAGAATCTATGGGGCATTATGAGAGACATGAGACAGAACAATGCAGAAGAGCTGAAGGCCGCTATTGAAGCATCCTGGTCTTCCATAAGACCTCAGCAGTGCTACAGGCTGATAGCATCCATGCCACTCCGCATTGAGGCAGTAATTCATGCAAAGGGCCCAAACCAAGTACTGAGTACATATGCATGATATACTTTTCAGAGGGCTGACATTTCTGTATTTAAAATCCTTTTATTTTATTTTATTGATTTTATATAATATTCTAATTTTCTGAGTTTTGAATTTGGAGTTTTCATAAGCTGTAAGCCATAATCATCAAAATTATAACAAATAAAGGCTTGAAATAACTCACTTTGCATGAAATTAGTCTATATAATATATTAGTTTCACATTTTAACCCTTTCACACGTAAGTTTAAAATATTCTGGCTGACCCTCCAGCGTGAGTTTTTCAAGGCGACCATTATTTAGAACTTGTCACTTTATGGTTTCCATGGTGACGCGTCATTGCTTGTCACGTGACACACCGCAGCAGCAACAGCGCTGAATGAATGATGATCTGCTTTTATGTCATTTTTCCTTTTTTATTCAAAAATATTCACAAATTTGTTAGCTATGGCATGAAATATCTGATATTCCGATTGTCAAATATATGCAGGTGAAAGTGTTTTGTTGTTTAAACACCTTTATAACGATCGCGTTAGTTGAGCTGTATGCGCGATGGGCGCCGCCATGTTAGTTTGTGCCGCAGACGCAGTTCAGAGAATCGGATCTGTTGGATTTACAACACGTGAATTCATCCACTTCTCTTACTAAAAGTAAGTGGCTGGTGAACTGGGAGAAAAATAGAGTAAACTTTAAAGTTACTTACACAACGTGTATCTGATATGAATAAAACGTGTCTAATTATAATGGAAAGGATTATTATTGCCTCTTCCATAGACGAGTGTGTATTTTACAAACTCTAAATGTATTGGTTTTTTTAGTACTTATGTGAATTTATATTTCTGAAACCTAAAATAAACATTATGTGGATATATGACAGCTCTGAGCACGCCTGTCTCTGGCTCAGCGCCAGCCAACGCGCGAAAGCACATTTGAATTTAGCAGTTGATCACGTGATGCACTGACCGTTCTAATCACACCGGACCGGTGTGATCGATCATATGCTCCAGGGACCAGCCTAGACGGATCACCGACACCGGTGTGATCGTACGTGCGAAAGGGTTATGTTGAATTACTGAAATAAATGAACTTTTGCACGATTTGCTCGAGTTTCACCTGTATATGTTGTGGCCACGACAAAATTAAGTGAACCGAACATGTCCCCTCCCGGTCACCGTACTGGAGCACAGATGGCGTGACCGCAGTAGTTTAGCAGTAACTACGACCCGCTGAAAAAAAATCAGAAATTCATTATTTCTATTTCTATTAATTCTATATATATTCATTATAGATATTCATTGTTCTCACCTCCTCCTATCGTGGCATTTTGTGCGATACAGGGATCTGTGTGGATGAGTCTCTGATGAAGTGGAAAGGCAGGCTGGGGTTTCGTCAGTTCATTCCATCTAAACGGCACAGATTTGGGGTCAAGTTTTTTGTTTTGTGTGATGTGCTCACTGGTTATGTGCAGGACATGATCATTTACTCCAGATCTACCACTGACATCCAACATTACCAAGGATTTGGTCATTTCTGGGTCTGTTGTGATGACAGTAGTCCCACACTTTTCCAGCACCTCTTGTCACTTGGCACTGGAGCTTGTGGGACTGTCCGCGCAAACAGGAAAGGGATGCCAAAGTTCATCTGTAAGATGACAAAAGGTGAGGTGGAATTCAAAGAAAATGGATCACAGTTGGCAGTAAAATGGCATGACAAGAGGGATGTTCATGTCCTTACCACAGTCCACCCAACTGGTATGGCAGCCACAGGTAAGCTTGATCACATCACTGGGCAACCAAAGATGAAACCAGTCTGTGTGCTGGTGTATAATAGAAAGATGGGGGCAGTTGACAAAGCTGACATGATGACTGGTTTTCTTGAATGCACCAGAAAGTCTACCAAGTGGTACAAGAAGATCTTCTTTCACCTACTTTACATTGTTTTACTCAACAGCCACATACCGGCAAATTATTGGTAAGTAATGGATACAAATCATCTAATAATAAATAAACATAAACAAGATACAAAGTGATAAAATGTTCAATTAATGTAATTTAACGTGTTAACAAATGTATAATAATAAACAGACCACACTGTCACATACTATTCTATTCTCCTCACTCCCTATTGATGTGCTATACTATAGGAAATCACCTCCCTGCAATTCAGGACGAACCTGATGAGAGGCCTTGGACACTCCTCTGTGCCTTACAGCCAGGCATTTCCCATCTGAAGTCCCTCAGACCACATCTCAGGGCAGCAAGACCAGGCGTCACTGCAAGGTCTGACAAAGTCAACACTCCCTTGTGTGCTGTCCCATGTTTTCAGGAGTACCACACACTGAAGCATTATTAAGCCTGTAAAAAGTCAGAGTATATTCATTAATTTATGATGATATTATTTTGATTATTATTCATTGTAATTATATATTAGTAAGTATAAAGGTATGTATTATATAGTTTGTTTTAAACAAAAACATTTACCAAAAGTCAGAGTATAATACATTTTATTGATTTTTTTTGTTTATGATGATACTGTTTTGATTGTTATTTATTGTAAATATATTTGTAATCTGTTTTGTAATAATAGTTTGTTTTAAACAAAAAGCATTGCATTTAAGTGCCATCACATTGTCACTAGGTGGCATCAGCTACCCTTTGAAATAAAAACATGACAAGGTGGACTATTAAATACATTGAGCCTGTCAGTGTAGTCAAAATAATAAGATGCATTTTTGCAATTGTTGTACACTTCAACTAATGAAATGTTATGTATAGTTAATCATGCGCAAATGCATTGACATAACAACTGCATCTGTCAAATTTAATAAACACAAATAGCACTTATATGAGCAGGTCAGCCATATGCATCAATAATAATTACACTTTCATTTTCAGTAATACGTGCACTTTCATTTTTCTGCATTACTGGACTGCCTATGGAAACTACAGTGTGAGGAGTCAAGCCCTCTGATTTGCTCTCCATTCTGATTATGCAGCCTCACATCAGTCAGAGCAGATGGACAATCAAGTGAGAGAGTACTAAATTAATTCACATATGCATGCCTGCACATATCCAGTCCCAAGCTATATGAACATGTCACCGAGCTACTGCTTTCCACTAATTTAAATTCAATTTGCATAAAGAGCATGAATAGTTCATCAGTTGCAGCAGTGCTCCATTTCTTTTGCACTGCACACATACTTATTCCTCTCCTTCAGTGTTTACTTTTATATGCCTGGTGTGCATGGATCATATGCTATTCAATGGGTCAGATTCTGATGTGTGACTGTTTAAGTAACCAGAGAGGAAGAATGAGCAGACACGGTATACACATTGCATAAATTCTCTGCAATTTACAATTAACATTACAAAGTCAACATTTCAATGGAAGACATTATGTAGGCAAAGTATTAAGTAGACTGGATCATATTCAGAATTTTTTTTATCTGTTTGTCTTCAACTAGATTTGCAATAAAATATCAATAAGTGTTTCAGTAGTTCTCAGCAAAAGTGAAAAGATGTGATAAAGTGGATAAAACACGCATTTCTCTTGATGTTAGTGGGAATTTGTGCGGTGTCATATTTATGATTCTAAGGTGGTATTCATCATTTCAACATAGCAACCATACATTTTTAGTCTTATAATTTAAATCAATATTAGTTAGTATGTCATAATAAAAGAGGATCATTCTCAAGGTAATAGCTGCACTTATATTTATTTATACATATTTAATACACTTTATTTTTGTGTATTTGTAGTTTTCTACAGACTTATTACTATTAAAATATAAAATAAATAAATATAATTTTAAATCCAATTTTACAATAAAATGTATCCTACGAAAAGCATTTTAGTGAAATTGAATTGGTTCATGAAAGACAGATTGTCTTGAGCACTGTGAAAAAAGCACTACATTTTTTAGTACAATCAACTTGGAAGTCATTTCAACTTAAATTACATTAAACTGACACAAAATGATTTGAATATTGTATAACTTAAAGTTGAAAATTGCTTAACTTATTTTGATGAGTTAAAGCAATGTAAAAACATATTTTGTCGTAACTTATCGATCATATCATTTTTTTTTACAGCTTTCAGAGAAAGATAAGAAATAGGAGAGGTAAAGAAAGACAAAGAACAAAGGGAGTTAATCCACACAATTTATTGTCTTGTTGTTATCATCTTTACAAAGAAATAAACTGACTGCTGCTGTCAAAAGCAAGGTCATCCTCCACTGCTCAAAGCACAAACCATCAGAACTCTTTGTGTCAGATTAGAATCGCAGCAAATAAGCAAGTGTAAAAATTAGGCCATGGATTTGTGTGTACCATTTCACTTGGACCCTATTACAGAGGAGCTCAGTCGGTATTGATAATCCACAGTGTCGTTAGATTGTAATCTGCTGTTGGAATTAAGGACACTGGAAAGGACTCTTACACAGAAATAAGACCAAAAATGAACTTATGTCATTAAGTCTACTAGATTTAATATTGTAGTTGTTCATTTGGGTGATGTCCATTTGTTCGGTCTCGCCAGGGTGCGACAACAAAAACAGCTTAGATGTCTCCTTTTGTTGTTTAAACCAAATGCATTGTAGAGAAAGAGAGGGGTCATGTGAAGATTGAATATGGAACATTAATCTCTAATCTTAATGTTAGTTTTGCAATATTAGCAAAACACTTTAAGATAATTGTTTTGGGTTTTTTTAACCACTGATCATCTGGATTTTAGTGATAAAAATGTATTTTTTAATAAAATAAATCATCTCTGTTGATCCTAAATACCGACTGAGGAATTGTTTGTTGTGAATTTGGGAGAGGAGCGGAAGGACAGACAATACAATAATAATATAGGCTACATAATATACAAATACATAATACGAAAACATTAAAAATGTATATCTACAATGCAAAAACATAGCCATGAGACACATAAAGTGTTAAACAAAAATAACAGTATCTTTAATGAGAGCTTATCAATGTGCAAACCAATGTGACTCCTTTGTCCTTGAGAAAAGGTGGAGAGGAGAAAAGATGAAAGGGGGAGATTGACAATAACATTTCAATTACTGCTTGGCAAAGAACATGGCAACAGCCCATCACAGGTGCAGTTTTCATGATCTAAATAATAAAAAAGCAGAGCTTGGAAGCACAAGACAGAGATCAAGTTTGTAAAATTGTGTATCATGTTATTGATTGTACATAAAATGACCTCAGAGTATTAACATTACTGTAATACGGCAGTCTTCGTCTTGTTGCTGCCCAGCTAACAGTTCTAACAACAGCTATTCTTCTAGTAACGTTAATGTTTGTTCAAAGTTATCTGGTCTTTAACAACATAGGCTACTCAAAACAGTAGCACGACATGCATCTAACATTTTTTAAATGTATTTGTTCAAAGAACATTTAAAAGTATCCCATAATGTTTGCAAAATCATCAAATGGACCAAGAAAATAGGTTTTTAAAGCATTTTAAAGCAAAACTAGATGTTTTCAGAAAACATTTAGAATTAACATTTTTAACAGTATAGTTATAATAACATTTAACATTAGCAAAACGTTCTTACAACATATTTTTGTTATCTGGCTGATGTTTTGTTCATTGTAATGGACTATTTTTCTTAGTGGAATCTGTAATCTTAGTGGAATCTGCAATCAAATGAAGTCTTTAATACAAGGCAAACACATAAACGTTTAATTCACGTCCCACTGACAAGACTGGGCAAACTCAAATAAAACAGGGAGACTTTAATACAGGGGATTTACAAAGGGAACTAATGAGGGAACAGCTGAACAGAATGAGAAATCAAATCAGTAAACATATACAAATGACAAAACAAACTCTAAACCAGGGATGGGCAACTTTGATAGTGACGAGGGCCAACATTTTTTCTCCTTCATACCAAAGGGCCAGATTACTAATCCACACTCACACCTTTTACAACATCTTACTCAATTTACTTTTTATTAAGGGAAATCAATTTATAATTAATGAAATAGGTTTTTAAAGAATTTATTAACTAAATAATGTGTGCAATTATGCTAAAATAAATGGTAAACTGTTGTCAGTTGACAAGCAATATCACCCCAACAAGCAAATGTAAACATCTCAATTGCATTGTCTGTAAATATGCAACAAACAAATGTACAGATTATTTTTGATTATAAGCCTAGAGTACATTCTCAGCTCAACCTCAGAGAACAGTTAAAAAGTGTTTATTCATAAAATAGATGTTCCAAATGGTATTACCATAATCTACACCCACATATCACCATGATTAAAATTACTATTTAACAAATGTACAAGAACATAATTAAGTGCATACATTTCTGTCATGCATTTGCAGGGGCACGGGAAGTAAGGGTGCTGGGGGTGCTGCAGCATTACAGATTTCGTTTCCAAACAAACCAAACATATGGTTGACCCCTTGAACTTGGTAGAAGGATAATCCGTTTAACATCTTGACTGGAAAACACAATCATTGTCAAGTTTTCTTTTTTTTTTTGCCAATTTTAGTAAACTTTCACATTAGGGTGCACATCCTAGGCTGTAATTAATACGGGATCGGATGGAAATTGCAATCTCTCCTGGTTTTTAGTATTAACATCATAATCTGAACGCAATCGTTCCATTACTTTTCAAATGTTTTCAAATTGATCATCCGAGTGGTCCAGCGGGTCGTATTTAAAGACATACGGGCCGCCATTTGCCCATCCCTGCTCTAAACTGAACATAACTGTGATATTACACCCCCTCCCGGAAAGGCACAACCTCGCACTGACAGTCCAACAGTGGGAGGAGGCTCAGGCGGAGGACGTGCAACTGGTGGAGGACAGGAATCCGGGGGAGGTGACGACAGGAAGAGGGCTGTGCAGATGGTGGGAGGAGCCAAGGAGAGGCCTGGAGCAGGGGATGCTAGGTGGAATCCCAGAGTCCAGCCAGGATAGAGATACATAGCGGTGTCAAAGGAGGTAGGAGCCATGACGGGGATTTCCTTGACGCAGCCATGGTGACGATTGATGGTGGTGGAGCCCCAGGCGCAGACGGAAAGCCGATGGAACCCGAGTGACCCCGAAGACTTCGGTGGCTGCAACTGAGTTGCAGCAACAACCCCCCGAGGTGGAACTGGGGTACCAGAGAGTTGAGGTGAAACTGGAGGGAGGGTGGAGCCTGCCAGAGCCGTACAGGGGTGGAGAGCAGGAGCACAGCAGACTGCTCGCAGGTCCGTGGCGCAGGATGGACGACATCCGACAGAGGTGGAGCTGGTGGTCTGAGGGAGCCCGATGTAATCGTAAGCCCGATGGTCACTGCCTAGTTAAGACGAGGGAAGGAGGAGCCAAGGAGGATGAGCCGACGAGCCAAGGGGCTGATGGAGGACAGCGATGACTTATGAACTGGTTGAATGTTGAAGAGGTGGTAGGAGAGGGTGGCTGGGTGGGAACACTGGAGAAACAGGAGATTCAGGGCTGAGAGGAATCAGTGGGGGTAGAGGTTCATCAAACAGTTGACAGAGTCCAGCATTGATTCACTCTCTATGGCAGGAGGATAGGCAGGTCTCCTTTCCATCCCCTCATACTCCACAATGACTCCCTTGGTTGCGCATGATGTTGCCGGCTCATACACCTGGTGAGACTTCTCGTGAGATCCAGGCTCCGGGATGATGGTTCGCTCATATCCTTCTTTTTGCAACTGCTCTTCCATTGCGACAGGCATTGTCTCTCCGTCTGCGGTGGGCTCAGGCGTCATGACCGCGCTGAGGGGAGGTGTAGGGCTGGACTCTGGGTCAGGAGTGGGGCTGGTTAAGTACTCCTCGGGGCCGATGGTGAACTTCAATCCATTGTTAACTAGCACCCACTGCACATGGGCGGCGAAATCCTCACAAGGCCCGTTCGCTGGTAGGCGTGCCTTACTTTGCTCGCTAAGGCCAGCATGGTAAAAAAAACAGAGCGAGTTGTCCGAGTAGTGCAAAAGGCACGGCATATCTAAAACGTCCCTGGTATATTCCTCCAGCGAACTATCTAGCTGCTCTAGGCAGGAATTGTACGGTGGGCAGGTCCATAGTGAGGAAAAAATTAAAAAATTAAAAAAACCAACAAAATTCTTAATCCTTTTAGGTCTGGTCTTCAGTCACAAACGAAGATGAAGATTAAACTTAAGTCTTTAATATATTCCACAAGGCAAACACATAAACGTTTAATTCACGTCCCGTTGACGACACCGGACAAACTCAAATGAAACAGGGAGACTTAAATACTGGGGATTAGCAAAGGTAACTATTGAGGGAACAGCTGAACAGAATGAGAAATCAAATCAGTAACCATAAAAACAAATGACGAACTCGAGCAGGCGGAAAAAAGGCAATGACTAAAAACATACTCTAAACTGAAAATAACTGACACCCATACATTTCAACTTGTACTTCACTTAGCAATTTAATTTATTTTTAAAAACTGACAATTGGATAAATTACCTTGCTTTATGTGGTTATGTTTCATTGAGTTCTTTTGTATAGCATGTTTAAAAAACGAGGCACTGGCCTCTCTACAACATACAGTAAAAACGATTGGAATACTACGATCAACCCAGAGAAAGAAACCTTTTTACTTGAAATGGCTGCTGAATGGGATGAAGACATAGAATGATGGTCCATGTGAAACTGGAATGACTGCATTTCTTTATTGTTCATATATATTTAAGTGAATCGCAAATCACTGGGTTTCTCCTGTTTGCTTCAACCAGTTTCTGTTTGTATGATCTCCTGAGACAGAATGGTGTTTTTTAAAGAGTGATGACAGTAAACTGTGACTCACTTGGTTTGCCTCACACATCGCCACTTTCATGGCAGCTGTTGTTGTTATTGTTTAAGACAACACAGTCCAAATACACTGTCTGGAATTTGGAAATAGGGCAACATTGTTGTGGCACTTAATTTACTGTGGATACCTCGTCTGGGGTTGGCGATTTGGCAGGCAGTCTGACAATTCAGTAGTTGGTGTTCATCCATCCCTTCCTCTGTCATTCATGACTCTATTCAAATCAACTACACACTGCCATTCTGTACATAACCTTCATACTTGTTTCATTTCTGGCATGTTTCAAATGGTCAGAGAATCAAGAAGAGTGGCATTTTTATAGTTTATTCCAGTGGATCTTACCTGGCAGGTTGCAACCCAAAAATGTGTTGCAGCAGGTCTGTTCTGATAAAATGCAGCTAATTAAGATATTTTTGCAGTGAATTATTGGCTGCCAAGAGCATGAAACATTAAAAAATTCAGTGCCATTCAGAAACCAATTTGTCATTTTTCCTGTTCAGCCAACATAATGTTAATAATTTTGCATACAGGGGCTGTTTGATTTTATGTGCAGTTTGTGTCATTTTTGTATGGTAAACAATACAAAATGTAAATTGATATTCAATGTAATATTCAATGTAAAATATGGGTCCTGAGGCAAAACCAGCACCACTTCATTATACTATCTACATTCTAAAAATGTCAGCATAACAGTTTACACAGTGCAGTGGAAAAGGGCCATATTTGTTTTGATATGTATTAAAAACAGCACAATTCAGCATCACTATGCCAATCTAGCTGAAGGTTCCCTCATTCAGGTCTAATGCATTTGGATGTTTAGAGCAAGAAGCTACTTACCCTAAGTGCACATCACATTATGAGCCACTCACTTAAGTCACCCTGCAGACAGCAATGTAAGAAGCTTTTAATTTGGATTTTGAGGCCTGTATGAATTATTTACCCTCAGTCATTAGCATTACAGTGGCTCCAGTCTTGGATATACCATGATACAAAAGCATGACGACACTTACAGGCAATATGACTATACATTCTGTTCATGGGTGGTCATAATAACATGTTAACATTCCCCAAAACATTCCCTTTTCTATTGCTCTTGGGCATGCCATTAACAGCTTGATTGCAGATAATTACATGTGGATATTCCATTGTAGCTCTATGTAGCTCACTCAATGCAACTTAAATCACCTGTCCTGAATAGCCGAAGTGCAATATCATTTCTGTTCAAAACATTGTACATAGCCTACACACTGTACACAGCACCAAGAATACATCTAGTGAATAAAAGCACAATGTGTAACAGCTAAAAAAGAGGCCACTCATATACTTGTGCTATTTGTGTTGCAGCTAAAACATGCACAATCCAGGGGCTAATAGAAGGCTAATAGAAGGCTATTTCCTGTGGATATGTAAGACTTCTGATTTATTAGCCGCTATAGGTAATTTAAATAACTAGAAGAATAACAAAGTGCAGTAATCAGTAAAATTATTTGAGAGAGTTTATGAATATGATAATAAATTAAAATAATATAACAGATACAAGTTTGCAGTATCAAGCAGAGAGCCCTTTTGTACACTGTAAAAAAATAAATATATATATATATTCATGATTTATCACATTTGTTCTTTTGGCAAATCAACTTAGATAATTTATGTGGTTCAAATAATGTAATATTGTGAGCTTCTGTTGCTTAAACCAATTCTCCTTCATTGTATTAACTTCAAATTTTAAGGCAACCAGTACTTTTTTTAAGTTAAACCAACACTATTTTTTAAGAGTATAGTAACAGCTAAGCCTTTTGCATTCAAGATAAAATGTTCTTATGTTAAAAAGGGGGATAACCATTGATAATTTATCACATAGATTGTGTCAAACTTTGACAGATTTATAGTCTATTTTTCTTAATTGTGTAAGCATATATGTTAGCTTGACTGGCTGATCAGTTAATGAACTAATTTGAGTTTACATTCCCACAATTCCAGAAAACCTATTTTTTTCATCATACAGTTAGGTTTTCAAAGTTCAGATGTTGAAATTTTTAAATGTCATATTGGTTAACGGCCCTATATATTTATACGACAAATGTGTTCTTTTGTAAACTTAAAAAGACTATAAGCCTCTGCAGGAAAACTACAAAGCAAATGAAAGCGAGAGTTTCGCTTATAACGGTCCCTCAATCTCGTCAATGGATCTAATTCCAGCCCTCGATTGCGTGGCAGTGATGATGTAATAGAGAAAGGGGAACGCGTACCGTCCGCTGCAGCATCCGGGTTCCAGACCAACCCATCCTCGCGGAGAGAGAGAGAGAGAGAGAGAGCGAGAGAGAGAGATGTTCTGAGCGAGAGGCTCCTGTAGCTCCCCCTCAGGAAAACAAAAACACCGGAGCCAGAAATGCCCTACCGCCCAGCTGCGGACTGCCTTAACAGGCTCATGTGATGATTTTCTTATGGTTAAATTTTTTTAAATGATTATTTTCGGAATCGATCTTTGGCCGTTTTGACGTTAGTTTACTGGCTAATTGGCTAGCCGTCGATTGATGTGTGTTGTGGCTGTCAGCGCAGCGCTGGTTTTATAGTGTTTGCTATCCGGCCCAACATACTGCTGATAATAAGGCTCTTATCCGCGGCTTTTGTGCCTCGGAGTTTCTTAAGCCAGCAAAGACCACGAAGAAACTGGGTAAGTGATATTATGTCACTCTGACGTACATAGAAATGCTGGAGTTAGCCTCTTAATGCTATCTGGGCGTGCAGCATTTTGCATGCTGATAAGGGTAGTGGTTTCATCAGTAAGTTCACAGTTGTTTTACATTATACTGGTTCGTATATTTTGCTGCGTTGGCGTCTGAAAAGATTTGAAATTCTGGTCTGGAGCCAAATAAGTTTACTGCCTTGATGTGATGATAAACATTTACCTAAACAGTTTACTTGCATCTGGAAGCTTACTGCACCTGTGGCTTAACTTATCGTATAAATGGCCATGACATACCCATCGCATGTTTGAATATGTTGTATAAATGAGAGTCACTTATGTCATGATGAAGCACCTTCTACTCACTTTGTTTTCTGGTTCTGTTTGTGTTAGAGCAAAATAAGAAGAATGGGTGCATTCTTAGACAAGCCAAAGATGGAGAAGCACAATGCTCACGGGGAGGGGAACAGCCTCCGCTATGGACTCAGCAGTATGCAGGGATGGCGTGTGGAGATGGAGGACGCACACACGGCTGTGATGGGGCTGCCTTACGGCCTCGGCCTGTGGTCCTTTTTTGCCGTTTACGATGGGCACGCAGGCTCTCAGGTTGCCCGTTACTGCTGTGAGCATCTGCTGGAACATATTACCAGCAACCCAGACTTCAGGGGAGGGTGCTCAGGAGGTGCAGAGTTAGTTGGTGCCGGGCCCTCTGGGGAGAGTGTGAAATGTGGAATCCGCACAGGCTTCCTGCAAATCGACGAACACATGCGGGCCATGTCCGAACGCAAGCACGGAGCGGACCGCAGTGGCTCCACGGCGGTGGGCGTGATGATTTCCCCTCATCATTTCTATTTCATCAACTGCGGTGACTCCAGAGCCTTGCTGAGCCGCAAGGGTCGCGTTCACTTCTTCACCCAGGACCACAAGCCAAGTAACCCACTGGAAAAGGAGAGAATCCAGAACGCAGGTGGTTCTGTTATGATCCAGAGGGTCAACGGCTCCCTCGCCGTCTCCCGCGCTCTCGGCGACTTCGACTATAAGTGCGTGCATGGGAAAGGCCCCACTGAGCAGCTGGTGTCCCCGGAGCCAGAAGTGTATGAGATCGAACGCTCTGAGGCTGACGATGAATTTGTGGTGCTGGCCTGCGATGGTATATGGGACGTCATGGCCAATGAAGAACTGTGTGATTTTGTGCGCTCACGCTTGGAAGTGACCGACGACCTGGAGAGAGTGTGTAATGAGATTGTGGACACCTGTTTGTACAAGGTAAGGTCAGTTATAAACATTGTGAGTTGGATGCTAATGGATCCTTTTTATATGTATTATTATTTATTAATAATTCATGATATTTTTGTACAAATACTGTTAACCGTAAAAACAAACAAAAAAAACTATATGGCTTGACATTAACACCCGCCAACCCACCAAAATCCGGGTGGATTTCAGCAGTGGTGTATAAAACAGTCACTCAACAGTCAATTTTATATATAATATAGGCTATACATTTTTCAATTGTAGTCTTTTAAAAAGGCATCTGAATTAATAAACTAAGTGCAATGCAGTGTTGTCAAAAACATCGATATATCTATACATATATTATTATCGATGCTGAAATATCTGAAACTCTCATTATCTCTCCGACAGCGAGTTGACACACAAACCCGCCTCCCCTCACTCACTGCACTGCACATAAATCAAATTGAGTTCTTTTTTGCAGCTTATAATGCACTTAAACAGTCAGATACACACAAAATAATGTCAAAATGTCGGTCTTGGTCATGTAAATACAGTCAGTTATGTTTTAAGTGAATGTAAACAGTTGAGAAAGAAAACACATGTGTAACAGTACAATGGATCCGTGCGTCAGGTCTTAAAGTGGTGGTGGTGGTGGTAAAGGTTTTAATATACCTGCTGCCAAATAATGAGATAATTAGCGCTGGGTATCGAGTTCGATACTTTTTAAGGCACCGACCGAATTGCCTTGAAACCATTGAGTATCAAAAAATGTCTTGTCGTTTGGTAGCAAATTTCGATACTTAATCTTGTCAACGTCAGTGAGCCAATAAGCATGCAGCATGATTGGCTGTGGCGAGATATCAAGGAAAAACAATAGTTTACGCCGGTTACGCCCAGTGACATGGCTCACACGTGAGGCTGTAGTGTGTAACCGTCCCAACCCCAGTAGATGGAAAAGATCAAAAGTGTGGCTACATTTCACCAGGCTCGATGCCAACAGTGCGCATTGCAATATTTGCGACAAGACAATTGCTGCTAAGACCGGCAACACAACAAATCTGATAAAGCACTTGACAGTGCACGGAATAAACTTTAGAGCAGAAAGTTGCTCCGTCTTCGACTGCAAGAAGAACTGGAGCGCATCACATAAATAAAGCCGAAACTCAGCGTATAGGCTACTTGCCTCACAGACATGAGAAATAGGCATATGGAAAGCTTGAGATGTCTACTTTTAAACAAACCAATTCGAATCGAAAACAAATACTCTGATTATGTAATCTAAATGAAAGTTGCATGCGTTTCTCTCTGTAGGAGCGTGCGCGCGCGTTCACTATACTGTAGAGATGACGAGTCAGCAACTTCAGCTTCATCTTTGCAGCCAACACTGACTCAGAAAACACTAGTTTATTAATAAACAATTAAAACATATCCTTGCTAGTTAATGTCAAGCCCTATTTATATATATAAAATGTGGATACTTGCGTGTATTCAAAGTGCAAGGTAAAATATGTTATTACTTGGTTATGCCATTTTTGGAGTCATTGATCTAACTTAATCGTTCCTTCTGTGATTATTTGTTTATCAACAGGGTAGTCGAGACAACATGAGTGTGGTGCTGGTGTGTTTTCCTGGTGCTCCAAAAGTCAACCCAGAAGCAGTGAAGCGAGAGGCGGAGCTAGATAAGTACCTGCAGAACAGAGAGGGTGGAGCATGTAAAAAGGCGAATAAATAAAATGTATTACAAAGACGAAGAGAGAGAGTTTTAGAAAGTGAACATTCTTACTTAATTAGGTGAGTTTGTTAGATGGCAGTTTACGCTTGCCAATTAAGTATACGTTACAGTTAACGTAAAGTTTCCAATTAACGAATCCCCATATTGGAGAGGAAAGACTCACTGGTACTGTATTAGCACAGTTAGGACTATTCAGGATCAATTTAACCAGAGAGAAACACAACAGTGAATGAATTTATCTGAGCTTGTATTGATAATTAGAGGCCTTTGATTATTTATTGCCAATATTGAAAAGCACTTAACCAATTAAGAGGTAGCCTGTAGCTTTACCAGAGGTTTTATTGTAGTGTATCCAAAAATCCTCCGCTCCAGTGCATATTAAACGTCTGTATTGGCGTATTATTAGCTACTAAGTGATGGTAAGTGCAATTGTAGATTAGGAAAAAGGAATGACAAAACCCAACATTTGGTTCTGCACTTTGTCATTAAACGCTGCTATATTTAAAGGCATCTTCTATTAATAAGAGAGAGACCAAATTCGAGACCTCAGTTAGAATACAATATGCTTATGTGTTCGAACAGAATTAATACAAAGTGTAGTTTTGCGTTCTAATCGTGACAGTTTGTTATTTGGATAGTTGTATTCATCAACTCGTATGAGCATGTGTTTAAGTCTAGCACCCGTTTCATTTGCATCTTTCTGAAAAGTCGTTCTAGATGAGAGTGTATGTCAGGCCTCCACTGCTGATTACCTGAAATTGTAGCTGACACTACTGTACATGGCCTGATGGTGCAGTTTTGTGTCTACAGCAGTGGCCATGAGCATTTTAATCTGCATGATTCCTGTTCTGTAATATGGAACATTGTTGCCTTAGTCCTAATTTACAGCGACTACCTTGATTAGAATCGATAGGTAAGTTAGCATTTGGTACCCAACTCCAACTGCTTGGAAGAGTAATATTAAATCCAATGAACACACGGTACTGAAAGCATGCACAGTACGGATAGCACGATAAGTTGTGTACACCTCCTGCATGGATGCTACATTAAGAAAAAACAAGGAAAGATCTTATTTAGGGTTAAGTTTGTCTGACAGAAGTTTTATACTTTGTACAGTATACATTCGTAACCCCTGAGGAACAGCTTCCGTGTGAACTGAGCATAGTATTTGAAAGATTGTGTCAATGTTTTACAATCCTCTCCGAGTTGTTTACTACTTGTTGCCTCAAACTGACACTTTGTCAATCCTCTGGTTTGTCTATATAACTTAAGAAAAAATTATGTAGTTAGGAAATTCTTGGTACATAGAGTGGGATTCAGCCTGTCAGCACTTTCTGAGATGTAGATCCTTGTCGTTACAATGATTTAATATTTATAATACATAATACTCTTTAAAACCTACAAGATGTAGCTTTGAATTCTCTTTCTGTACCTAAGATCTTGCTAGCGTTTCATTTAATTTTCATATTTTTGAACCCCTTGGACTTGCCCTAACATGGTGCGACACATTAAGATTTCAACGCCAAGCAATTTGTCTATCGTTTAAGGGATAGTTCACCTAAAATGGAAAATTCTTTCATCATTTACTCACCCTCATGTTGTTCCAAGCTCATAGAAACGTTTTGAAAGCTTTGGATCCCAATGAGATTCATAATATGGACAAAAATTGTAAAACATTTCAATTGAAAAAAATAGCGCAAAAGAAAGAAAACCAACCTACTGGTGTTTGGAGTAAATGATGACAGAATTCTTATTTTTGGCACAACTGAAAATGGGGTGTGATGCAACTCAATCAATCACAAAACTCAGCCAATCAGAACAGTTCCCACTGTTTTCTTGCTCTTTCACTCTCTCGCTTTGTCATAGAATATGTGATTCTAACTTCCACAACCAGTTTCTCCTCCTCATCCATGGTTGATGTTTAATATACATGATTATACTTGAGCAGTACTTCAGTCTAGTGAATTTTGAGTGTGGACGAGGCGACTGGCACAGAAAGAGATACCATGCAATCGACAAATTGTAGTGTTTTATCGCTTCGCACCTGGTTAGGAAACAGAATAAGAACAGAAACTGATTTTCTTGGCTGCATTGGTAAAGGATGGGGTGTTCTAAATTTCCCCTTAAAGCCAAAAGTTCCCAAATGTTTTTAGCATGTCTTGGTGTTTTACCAGAATATATATTTTAGCTTTAAGATGTGTTTAACTGAATGAAAAACAGTGTGCCTGCTCTGAGAGAACTCTTGAGATTAAAATGATTGTAGGTCATTCCTGTACCATATCAATTTCACTCTGCTTGTTTTGCTGTTGTTTCTCCTCACTGTTTGACGTGGCTTGACACACCTTCCGATAATCCACTGTTTATCAAATTAGCCTTAATTTCTTCCATAATAGCACACCTGAGATCTGTATGCTTTGAGACACGTCACGTGTTTATATACCTACAAAGAGTGACTAGGTCCTTCTAGAAGAGCCTTTAATTGTGCCTACGAGTGAGTCTATGGCCAGTTGTAGCATTTAAATGAACTTTTGAGAGTAAAAGTCTTTTGTGGTGGTTTTGTTTGTTTGTTTGTTTTGTAACATTATAGTCCACTCATGCATGATTTAAGCATAATTGCATTGGTGAGCACACTTGGCCCCTTACTAAAAGTGCCATGCGAGTGATTTACACCATTTACCTGAAATTATTGCAAAGCACAACCCAAACCCTTTGAGTCAAACATTGGGTGGGACTCATAGTGGAAATATTGCCTTACTGAAAAACAAAGCAGGCGTTAAATGGCCCATAAAGTATTGTATAAGACATTGTCTTGATTTCTAACACTGTAGCACCATGAAATTGAGATGTAGTTGACATTTTCTTTCCCTATACACGACTGTCCATCTCCAAAGTTCATTGGATTTTCAGTGAAGCAACCAACTGCAAATAAAATAGTCCTTTGTAACACAGGATCATTTCAAAATGTATCTTCTGGAGTGTTAATCTAGGGCAAACAGAGCCCGCTTATTGTCATGTACTTGCGCTGTGTTGTGCTGTTGGGTCCCTGTGTGTCACTTCTGTCTTTACCTCTCAGGTCCAAACTTGACAAGCAACAGAGGACACTATTTATTTGAATTATTTATTGTCTTTATATTATTTTACCTCTTTTGAATGAAACTGTCCATGCATTCCATTTTATTTAGCCAAATAAGCACTACTAATGCAATGAAAAGCTTATATTCTTTTTTTCCTTGTATTTGTTGTTATACATCCGTGTCATGAGTATAGTCCATGTGAACTGAAAGTTATGGGAGTTAAAAATGCATCATGTCTTGGGTTAATCTACACAAAGTAGTTTCTTCTCATGATGTTCATGCTTTTCACTAAATCTGTCAGAGTAGATCGGTCCAAGGCTGACGATGTGTAAGGGTTACAATCTATGATCGGTCCTTTCTTAACCCAGCAGACTGTTTGTGTCTGTGTTTGTTCAATTTTACCTCTCAGAAGGTAACAGTTTTATAAAGCTCATTTTGAAAGATTTTTCAAATACAATTTCATAGAAAAGTATTTCAATATTAGAGGGTGAGCACCCAGTATTTTCTTTCTTTAGTTTTTATTTTTGTACATTAGCACTCGGGTTTTAGCAATGTAGACAAACTGTGATCTTGTCATTCTTGGCTGTCAAAGATGAATCAAATAAAACTATTTACGGAAACCCTGAATTTGTGATTTTTTTTATTTTTATAATTCAGAGAGATCTGTTATTCAGTAAAATTGTATGAAAATGAAAGTACACCAGATTTGCCTTAAAATACAGTTTTTAATGAAAAATTGTGACCAGTCTCAGGGGTAATGGACGTGTGCAATGGTCTGTCACTCCCAGTCCAAATCTGTACAGTAATCTTACATTCTAAGAATTTTTAATTTACAGTAAAAAAAATTGGTAGCTGTGATTGCCAGAACTTAACTGTAGAAAATGTAGTAGCAACATTTTAAGTTTTACAGACTTAAATTTACAGTATTTTTATATATATATTTGATTAACTGAAAGTGTTAATTATCCAAATTATTCAAATCTGTTTCTTATAATACTGACAGCCATTTTTAAAACACAGATGGTAAAGAGAAAGCCACATGATTAGATTAATCAAAGTTAATCACAAGCAGCTTTTACACAAGCTGAAGTAAATACAAAGTTCTGTCATGAAACTCTAGATGGTGCAGGCTGATAGGTCCTTAATGCATTCACATTATTCTCTTTAGGGCACAGCTGATTGGTTCCTGCTGTATCAGTAGCCAATGAGCTCGCTGCTCAACCTTCAAATATAGCCAGCATTGCCATAGCAATTGCAGCACACTTTCAGAAACCCTCCAACTTCCCCAGCTCCACCTGGATAGATCTGATACGGGTAATTCATGTATGCTATATTGTACAGCAGCAGCATGTTTTACATGTATTGGCAGAAGCATGTCTCGTACTTTGCTCATCAACATTATCATATCCATTACTATGCCAAACTCTCCGAGAGTTGTCATGGCAGAAATACTAATATATAGAAGGTGTCATAAAAATACAAAACAACAACATAGTAACACAACACTAAAATAATGCAATAAACATTCATTTAAACAACATGAGATGTTACATACTGTAGAGTGGGGCAGCGATGATGTCAAATTCCAGAACACTAATTCGCCACTGGTTCCGTCGAGATTTTCCTATGGGGTTTTATTAATGGGGCTTTCAATTTATGAGTAAAATAAGGTTTGTGTTATTTTAAATTACACACCCATATTGAAAACGCAAATTTAGAATTTTTAAAAACGCATGTTTCTAATAAGTAACTAGATAAGAATGTGTGCAGTTTATGCTGTAGAACAAAACGTCTTAAGTATCGCAGAGTTTATCGTCATATTTACCACAGGCTTTGGTTTTGTCATCTCGAGGGAACCAGTGATGAATTAGTCTTACGGTTTTGATGTCATCCCTGCACCACTCTATTATACATTTTATTACAAGTTGAATTGTTCTTTTTTACTTCCAAAACCTTTACATTTAACAGGATTAGTCAAATAAATTTTTAAGCAAAATGACATAAAATGTCTCATTAGATGTAGGCTATTACAGTTTTTAACCATATTGAGTAAGGGAACTTACCGTTAACCAATTGAAAGGTTTTGAATAGTGCATTTGTACTTTTACCGTTAAAATTACAATAATTTCCAAGTCCAACACAAAATCTGAATGAAAAGTGTTATGGCCTCATGTCGTTCCAAACCCGTAAGACCTTCGTTCATCTTCGGAACACAAATTAAGATATTTTTGATGAAATCCGAAAGGTTTCTGAACCAGCCATAGGCAGCAATGTCATTGCTACTTTTAAGGCCCAGAAAGGTAGTAAAGACATCGTTAAAATGGTGGTTCAACCTTAATGTTATGAAGCGAGAAGCGACAAGAATACTTTTTGTGCGCAAAAATAAAGACTTTATTCAACAATTTCTTCTCTTCTGTGCAGACAGTTGACAGCACCCATTGACTTCCATAGTAGGAAAAAAATACTATAGACAGTCAATGGGTGCCGTCAACTGTCTGGTTACAAACATTTTTTAATCAATCTTCTTTTGTGTTCAACAGAAGAAAGAAACTCATACAGGTTTGAAACAACATGAGGGTGAGTAAATGAGGATTTTTGGGTGAACTATCCCTTTCAATCACAGCCACTGCAGACATTATTTCAGCACTTATACTGATACACATAACAAAACCATGAGTAAGCTGGAGAGATACTGACTGAAGAGTGCAACAAACAATAGCTGCTAGTATGTGAGTCACCGCTTCATCATTGCAGGAAGCCTATGAAATGTCCTCCATGACTCATACTCTCTGACTAAAATAAAGCATGTTTTTCATTCAGATTTTGTGTTGGACTTGGAAATTATTGTAATTTTAATGGTAAAAGACTGTAAAAATGCTACATTAAAACCCTATTAATTGATTTACGGTAAGTTCCCTTACTCTATGTGGTGAAAAACTGTAATAGCCTACCTCTAATGAGACATTTCATGTAATTTTCCTCCAAAATGTACTTTACAAATACTGTTAAATGTACAGGTTTTGGAAGTAAAAAAGAACAAGTCAACTTGGTGGAGTGTAAACTGCACACATTCTTATCTAGTTACTTATTAGAAACATGTTTTTTTGTTGTTGTTGTTGTTTTTTTAAAATAAAAATAGCTATGAGTCATGACTCTTGTGATGACTATTTGCTGAGAAGGTTTTCATCAATGATTCTTCCCAGTGAGTTTTATATTCTTTGTAATGACTCAGTGGCTGATTATATATAACTGGGATTTTTGATTAACTGTCATTATTTACAATGTTTAAAAAATGCATAATGTATGTATTGAATGTCATTTACTCATACTGTATTACAGAGACTCATGATCCACGTGATACATGATACATTAACCAAGTGTAATGTAGATTATTTTATATATATATATATTGTGACTCAAGCCTTTATGAGTTTACTCAACACCTTGAGATACATAGAAAATACTAGGGATGCATGATGTATATGTACCAAATCATTGATATAATAATAATAATATTAGTTTTTTATGTATCAGTCAGTAGTGGATGCTCATTTTCTCCATTTTTACATTTAGATTATCTTTGCTGTCATCTAACGCTTACTAAAAATGAATTACTTTAGGAAATAGAAGATCTCTATTCAGCGCTGTTTTTGCTGAAGAGAAAGGAACGTACGGACTCTTGGCCTTGCTCTGTTTTCTGACCTTCCACAAACAAGTTATGCAGTGATTTACTGTATAGCCAGAGACTGAATAATAAATGAACAACTGACTACCTTTAGACCTCCCTATTCATGCTGCAACCTCAGGCAGCATCTGTTGGTTAATAATGCAGCACATTGTGACCGGCTGAATCATTTACACTTTGACTTTTGACTTATTGACCATCTTTTTTCTTTTATAACAAAATGAATTAATCCAATCCACTAAATCCATTAAATGATGCCATAATGGGAACCAATTAATATATGAAGCACCTGACAGAGTTCTTTAAGGTTCTATATAAAACAATTTATTCTAAGAGTGCTTGTGCATAAAGATCTTTTTGTTGTTTTTCCATAAAATGGGAACTTATCAAAAGGGTGACAGGTATGGATGATTTTTTTTTTTTTTATCTATTTTTTTCTTCTTTTCTGAAAAAAGAAATTGCCAAATTACATTCTACATATGTCATATTGCATTATATTATTTTATATATTTTTTATATCTTATGACATATCCACTATGCAAGAATATATATAGCACACAGTATATAACCTCCATTCAACAGTTTCTGCTTCCTAGAGTTATACTAACATTGATCAGTAACTGTTGGCTGCCTCTTCAGATTTGTTGAGTGCTGGTCAGTTCAGAGCATCATAGGCATCATCCTGCATCTGTTTGTTGACCCTTTTGCTTTGAGGATCAAAGGAGGGGTCTCTGGCACAGAGAACAGAAAATAGAAACAGCTTTGCTTTGAATGTGTGCTGGAGATGTACACGTCTGTCTGAGGCTTAATACTGCGCACGGCCTTTAGAAAAAAATTTATATACGTCATACATGATACAGTAATTTAGTTAAATTATGAATTGCATTCGCTTGCAGTTGTAAATGTGGAAAATTAGAGAAACTTTTTGTGTGTGCAATGCATGTGTGTAATGTTAATTCCCTGCAGGTGCACTGTCTTAACATCAACAGAATTTGGCATTGCCTGTTGAATTGCAAGCCAAAGATTGCTTTTGCATGCTCTGTCTCTTATTTGGCTGTCTGTATAGGGCCTTCCTTTTTGTTTGGATTCCAGCGAAGCTCTGGTTTAGTGCCTGACACTGGGGAGCAAGTATCAGTCAATCAGATGTGTCCTTGAACATTATGGTTTTATCTGACTAGCAAATTTTCAGCATTGCATGCACTACCAAGCTTCATATTGCTTCTGTCTGGGCAATGTTTGTTCATTGATTTTGTTGAAAATGGTTTGAAACATCATATGGTGACATTATTATTATTTAATTATTACTATTAACAACAACAACAACAATATTTGTTTATCTACAAAAGAGTCATCATGAGGGATTACACTGCTGAAAAACAAACCAATAATATTGCTAATAATGTGCACACACACATTACATCATTTTCTGGAACCGGTGCCTTTGTGAGCTATTGACTTCCTCATTATTTGATAGATTTAAATCTTTAAAGTGTAATTCATGACCAGTACATTTTATTTTGTTATGTAGAATAAAATAAAAATCATGATCTTTTTTTTTTTTTTTTTTTTCTAGAATACATTGTGCATTTTCTAAGAAATGCTCCTGTTAAGCATGCTTTGATATTTTTACAATGATATTTAGGGGACTGGCATCAGATATTAACAGTATATTGGTCAAAAAAGGTAAGTTTCTCATAAAGTGTTATCAGTATTGCACATGGTTACACATACATAAAGTTCCTTTTTTTAAAGAAATGAATATTTAGCAACTATGCATTAAATTGATCAAAAGTGAAAGCAAAAACTATCAATGAATCATTTTAAAATTGTGGCTATTGTTGTCACAAAGCACATTATGCTAGATCATTTTTATAGCCTATATTATTATCCTTTTTTTGCACCAATCTTCAACCCTAATATATTTTGAATTACATTTTTTTTTTAAATATAACATTGTGTATTTAATCAGCTTTACAGCATCTCATTTTTATTTTTGATGCTAAAGGGTTTAATATCTAAATATTTTATTTGTCAATACAATAGTCACAAACTGTTTTCCCAGTGGCAACTATTCTCATAACTTCATGTATAATATTAAAACCTGCCTGCAAAGGTTGGATATCAATGTGTTTTCTAAGACCTGATATTGTTTGGATCCTTACTTTCTCTTCTGCATGGTGTCTTCTGTCATGTTTTATCAGCACAGAGCCAACTGGTCACCCAAACAAAAATGTAACTGTTTAAACTCTTTAGACAATGATGACCTTCCATTATTCCTAATTTGCTGTGTATAATATGTAAATGGGGCCCCTGGGTGTGGTGCTGTTCTCTAAAGACCCCTTTGTTTTCAGTATCACTAATGAGGATAAGATCATCAGGAGTCTCAACCACGCGGATCAGCTGACCTGGCCGTGCCTGTCTAATTACAGCATTAGCAGCTTCACCGATCGCCCATGCATGATACGCCGTGCTATCTGGAGCTCTGAGCTCCTAGGCAGCCATATGGCGGCCTAGTGAGGGGTGGTTAGCTCGACTCGGCACTCCCCTGGAGCGATCGGAAAGGGAGAGAGAGAGAGAGAGAGAGCATGTTACGGTGCAAACAAACTCGCACAAACACATCTGGTGGCTTTGAAGAATGTGAGCAGGCCTTGAAATTGTATTACTGCAGAACGCTTTCCATTTTTTATTTGTCAGATGGAACATGGAACAGAAATACACATATACAGAATAAAATTATATAAATTGAATAAATTACTGTATCGCAGACAGAAACTGTTATATTTATTGGAATTTTTTTTATTTACTTATAGGCCTACAGCATTTTAGCCTATAACACAGTAGGCAGAAATACACATTTCTCCTCCTAGACATTAGGAACAGCACTATCATCTTCTCTGGCTAGAGGGCGCCAGAGATTTTCTTATCCTTGCGCGGCCTTTATCTTTTCACCCTAGCTCCTGTTTGTTAAATTGCCATTTGCCTCTCTCTGTGTCACTACTTCAATTTATTTTACTTTCTCATTGACACATGAAAGTGTGTTATTTTACGATTCCCTCTGGAGTATCATTTCATTTTCTTTCCTGCAGAAGTGAGGTGACCCTCCTTTTAAGTAATATAGTGGCTTGGTGTGATTCAATAGGCTATAGGTAGGCCTACGTTTTATGTACTTGTATACATATGTTCAGCCTTGTTTAAGCACACTATTATTGAAGACTGCTACAGTAACACCTCAATGCCTTCTACACAAATCGGCTATTAGTCAGATGGCTGATTGTAAGAGACAGGGTGCAGTCAATAAAAGCATGTTTACATTTCACATAAAGCATAAATACAAACAAAACAAAAAAAATATCCAGATATTACATTACTGCATTTTTTTTTGCTGGAGGTAACATTGGGATTGAGAGAGAAAGACACAAATTAGATTAGTTAAGGCTAGCACTCTCATTACACTGAACTGCTGTTTAAGAGAGTGGGCGAGAGAGGCTAATGCGTTATAATTGATGTTTACTCTACACTGTTGCTGTTATATACTGGCCACATAGGTCCTTCATTAGTTGCAGTGCATTTTGGGAAAATGGAAGTTGAGATTCCCTTATCCATATTGGATCTATGGAATGGCACTATTGAACACAAAGCTCTTCAGGAGAGAGCTTAGCAGTGTTTTATTTGCTACAATGGGTTTCACTTATACTGTACCATTATTGTATGGTTTACCCTTTTAAATGTACCCAAACTACATTCAACCCTTTTAATCCCCCCCAACTACTTTTTAACCTTTTGAACTCAAATACTACATTTTGTTGGGATTAAGGTTAAATGCAGAGTGAATCCCGTACATTTATTTTCCAGTGTGAACAGAATGCATGTTATTCCTGAAATTGTGAGTCTGTCTTCATCACTAAACTTATGCAATCATCTATTGAAAAAAAATTAAAACCTTCTTAGTTAACCCTAGCTGCACTGTTAATTTAATTTCATTTTACTTAAAGGGTATAGGGTAGGCAATGTTTTTCATTAACAATTTTTGTTATACTAGTTAAAACTTTCTTCACATCCTGATAGTAATCAGAAGTGCATGAGATCAAATATTAAATATTAAAAAATGTACACATATATTTTGTGGAAGTCTCAGGACCAAAAAATGTTGGTCCAGTCATTGCATTCGGTCCGAATCATAGGTTGTCCAATACCAGCCTGTCAATCTATGTATATACATACCTCCGCGCACCCTGCTTGTGCAGACATCACATGTCATCAGTACGTTCCATCACTGTAAAAAATGATATGATCAATAAGTTATAACAACATATGTTTTTACATTGCTTTAACTCATCAAAATAAGATTAGCAATTTTCAACTTTTTTAAATACAAGATTCAGCTCATTTTTTTAAAGTAATGCGATTTAAGTTGAAATGACTTAAACATCCAAGTTGATTGTACTTAAAAATTTAAGGCAGCAACTTTTTTTGAGGCTATGCAGAGTTATACACAGTCACCAAGCGCCAAAAACAAACAGCAGCCACCTTTTACAGTTCCTCCTGAACCAAAACAACGAGCTTATGCTGCGTTCACGCCATGTCGTATTTACCGTAATTAAAAGATGGCAACCTGTGACACTATATAGGAGCTTTTCACTTCCTTAAAATTATGCATTTGCAACACTATCAATGGCAAATGAATCTGCAGCAGTCAGGTGTGTTACAAGTCAGAGCTCTTTGTTGTTAACATTAATTATTATTTTAATGTTATGTTCTTTGAGACTTGAGGTAATTTAATGCTGTGATCGTGACACATTTGTAGACCTTGCTCTGACTGTGCGTGTTAATGTGTTTTGAAGGAGGCGTGACGTTGTAGACGCTCTGAAGGGAGGGTGGGAACTGGGATCTTATGCTTTCAAAACTAGCTTGCTATTGCTGGCCTCTCCGAAATTGCCTACCCTACTTTTATTGTCTTATTTTGCGCAACTGGCATATTTATTTTATTTGTTAAAACTACTTGTTTATTTTCACCATGTTTTGTTTATGCATATAAAAGTGTTTGCTCTTAAACACTGCCCACATTTTTAAATGGTTAGTTCACCCAAAACTGAAAATTCTAATTACTCACCCTCATGTCGTTCCAAACCTGTAAGACATCCGTTCATCTTCGGAACACAAATGAAGTTTTTTTAAATGAAATCTGAGAGCTTTCTGTCCCTCCATTGACAGCCTACGCAACTACCACTTTCAAGCCCCAGAAAGGTAAAAACATCATTAAAGTAATCCATGTGACTCCAGTTGTTGAACCTCTCTTTTATGAAGCAACATGAGTGCTTTAGTTGCGCAAAAAAACAACATAATGTACCATTTTATTTTTTTTTACAAAATATTAATCTCAGCCTAGCACCTCCAGCACTTTCAACTGCTTAACTGCTTAGAAAAGTCAAAGTTTGGTGGGGTGATCCTTCCCTGCACCGCACTCTTTAAAACCAGCCATATCAGCCTTGCTGGGGCTGCATGTGTTATTTAGCCCATGTCATCATGCTCTGTTTATCTTGCTGAGGCCATTAAGTGTGACTAACGCGGCCGTGCAGCAGTTAGCCTGCTCCACCCCGAGGCCCAGGGATCTGATGTCAGCCCTCTCTCCTGCAGTTTACTTCCAGTCTTGGGATACATTATATCATTTTAATGGAGGATAGGATGAATGTGTGTGTGTTGTTGCATATACCCTTGTGAGTCCAGTCAACTGTCACCCCGCCTTCAGGTCAAACGTTATCAAGGACAAATTCAAGGTCAACAGTGAAAAATTTATGATTGCACCCAAATATGACCTTTTACTCTGGGGTGACCAGTTGACTTGCAGTGCTCTGCTCAACAAAACATCTATGTATATCCACACAGAATGTCTTCAATACTGTGACAAAGACAGTCAAACTGTAGCTGGTGGGGATCTCTGCTTCTGCTAATGTTTCTCTTTACAGCCATTTTCTATACAACTGCCACATCCCAGCCCGCGGCTTTACCCAGATTGTTTAAATTGCCCAGTTCATATCTGATGTCAGTTGACCTCATTTTGCTTAGCAGAAACATAGGCTGCGTTTCTCACAGTCTAGCACTGCGTTCTTCTCTTTGATCGTTTACATTCACTTCGGCTTCCTCCGCTCATGATTTGTCTATTTAATATTTGACTGTAGGATAGCAACAGCTATTGTTCCGGATGATGGCCCCCGGTACACGTGGCTGAAAGAAGTCAAGCACATTGACTTCAGTTTTTTCTCTCTTTCTAGTTTTCCTGTGAAGGAATTTGATGAAATATTCCTGTCAGGGTAAGATGTGACTTTCGCTCATGATTCAGGTACCTCTCGCCGTGCTCTCTCTTTCTGATGATAACAGAGGCTTCTGCTTCAGTACTTGCTGGGTAAAAGAGCTTGCTCCATGTTTCCCCCGAGTCACCGGGGTGCCATTAAGAGCCCTCCTCACGCATGAGAGAGAGAGAGAGAGAGAGAGAGAGCGGCTTGCGTAACATGTGGCAGATCTGCAATGCAGGCAGCTGACGAGGGCAGTTTGTCCACGCTCCAGTGAACCACAGCTGCGGTCCATCTGGAGCTGGGCTGGCATTGTCTGCTCTGCCCGCATGGGCCCGCTTGAGCCGGGCTGTGATTGACAGGCCACGGAAGGGTTAAAGGCCGCCTTATTGAGCATGCTGACGAGCTGGAGATGAGCAACAAATATTGCGGTTAGCTGCAGGTCCTAGTAACATTACACGGGGCACATAACATGTTGACATTCTTTTAGAGGGTCTGAAAGACCCCAAGACATTTTAAATGAGGGGACATTTTTTGTCTCAATCCATTTATTTATTAAATTATTCTTTTTTTTTAAATGCAGTTCATACATACAATGAGTTGAATATATCTTCTCTATGATTAACATGTTTTTAATGTCTGAATTAAAATTCATTATTACAGTTTTGGGGGGCATAAAGAAAAGAAATGGTAGCTGTTCTAATATCATAATGAGAAAAGTAGCCTACGTGAATGGCTTAAAATTATTAAAAGCAAAGCCTTGTTAAGTTGATTGGCATCATCTTTTAATATTATTATTAATATTATAATATTAATAGCAGTGAAGCATTTTTTGTAAAATATATTGTAATAATAATTACTGCTTTTGTCCACAAAGTCATGTGGTGGAACCAACATTGCAAAAATATGCAGTTTTGCAATATGCAGGTAAGCTACTTTACCTTTTTCTGAAGCCAAATAAAGCGTAAACAATATAGCCTACTTTTCTTTCAACATCACAACCATACAAGCTAGACCAGAATTTACCTTTTATACATTTCCAAATGTATTCTGCCATTCATATTATTTTCTATCAAACTCATCCATAAAGCACATTATTGACCCCCAGTGTAACAGCAATTCTGCATTCATTGCTCTGGTGTATTTATTTCCTGCTCCTGGTTCCAGTTAAATGCGCGATCAGTTACTGGGGGAAACACTCGAATGGTCCTCGCGCTGCACAAACAGATAATCTCTACGTTTGTACGGGGTGGGCTAACCTCCAAATAAATTAAAAAAGCAAAAATTTCAATTTGTGATTCTTTTTAATGCTACTCTGTACAATAAAGAATAGAGGCTGTGATATTCGCAAAGTAATTTTAATGTTTTGTAATCTCTTCTCTTGGGCATTAGCCTGCATGAAGAAATCTGTCTGACTGATGATTTGCACAGAAATGATTATGTGGAGTTGAAGTGGTAGGCTACGAATTCCTTAATTGTTAAAAAATAAATAAACAAACACAAAATATAATTTAGAATTGCAGAAAAGCCTAGTTAAATGATTGAGTTGGTGTTCCTCGGATTTAGCACAAAAAAAAAAAAAATATATATATATATATAACATTTTTATAATTTATAATTTATAACATTTTTATAATGTTTGAAGCTCCTTCATCCACTCAAAATACTCAAATGAATGTATTAAATATTCCAGGTGGATTTCGAGTAAATAGCATAACTGCTAGCGGTTACAAAAACAGGCGGGCTATATACTTTCTAGCCAATTGCGGCATTCAGCGGTTTGATATTTCCTAATATTCACCATCATTGTGGCATTATGGCTTCGTATCAGTCCGCTCTTCCGGAAATCGGCGCTATTTTCATGTCTTGCGTATCACTCCGAAACACTCTCTCCTTAAAGGTAGCCTACAATCTGTAATTTTTTTCGCATTTTCAAAACAACAAAGTTTACATAACAAAGACGAAGCTTGTTGACGATTTGAAAGAGAGTGGAACGATGGGAGATGTCGTTTTCACCATCCAGAGATATATGGAATTCACGAATCATATATCAGCTAATAAATTTGTTTTTGTATTACCTGTACGTTTGATCACACTATTTTATGTCATCATAATGAATTTGCGTCAAGGAACGTTACATGTAATGCTAGCCTATTAGGCCTACTAATATGTGACTATTTGTCAAATAATCTGGTGGGTTAATGCTGCGCAGTTTTACACATTTAAAACAATCGTAGGCTACTAGAAGTAGGGGGAGACCGGGGACGGTTGTAACACGGGGCTAGTTGTAACACTACCAATTCCACCAATCAGGGATAAGATAAGAGTTATGTGACAGTTTCAGTTTCCTCAGGCTTCCTTTACGATCGCACACGGAGGTTTTCAAGTCTGCGTTGCAATCTCTCCTGAAGCTACAGCAGAAAATCAAATTCTTAGGTAAAAAAGTTTAAAAAAAGTTTAAAAAAACATAGGTTGTAACACGTGTTTTGAAAGTGACCTTAATTCGTATTGGACCTTTTATGCAAACTCAATTTAATTTGTGAATGATAAATAACATATTTAAAATCAGGTCAAAGTTAAATAAATACCAACACATACACTGCAAAAAATGTTTTTCTTACTTAGTATTTTTGTCTTGTTTCCAGTCCAAATATCAAAAAATTCTTAAATCAATTATGCAGTTTGCCTATCAACTCGCGGTGGAATTCAACATACAGCATCCACAAACCTGGGATGAGAAGAACACACAAAATATGCACATACACTCCCCATATTCACACATATTTTATTGTTGCAGCCATTTTTTTAAATAAAAATGTTGTTAATAAAAACCATTAGTTTTTGTGCATTTTGTCTACCTGTTACAACTTACCCCAGTATGTGTTACAACCTACCCCAGTAGTGGGGTAGGTTGTAACAAAGGACCATCTTGTATTCATGATCATCTCACAAAGTCTGTGATATATTTGAAGAAATTTAAATTGTTGCCATTTGGGTACTTTGCCTAAAAGTTTCAGACGTGTAGCTAAAAAAAAAGGTCGTTTTAGGTGCTGAAGAAAAAAGTGTTACAACCGTCCCCGGTCTCCCTACATAACCCACAGCATTTGCAAGTAATGGCTAAATATTTTTGTGCAACACATATACTGTAGGCTATTTAATTTCACTGCCATAGACAGAGAAATGAGATTGGCCCTCACGACGTACAGCGACAAAGTCGCTGGTGGTGTGAACGGGGTCTCCAGACTTGATAAAAAATCGTTACTGAAGTACAAACAAAGTGCATATAACTGTACTTGTACAATAAATAATAATATATATAGCCTATATTAACCGAAAACGCTCGCTCTGCTCCGCGCTACTAATGGAAATGCACAGTGGCGTAACTTAAAAAGTGGGTGGGACAGGTGGGTTGGGGGTTGCTAATAAAATGCTAAATCAGATATATGTACTATAACATTACCATGTCCAGCAATCGATTTAAATAGTAGGCTACATGGGGTTTCATTTGTCGTTTAATGAGATGTAATCTAATATATGTTGTCAATGCCTAGAATATTATGCCGAGTAATAAATACATAGATCTGCCTATTAGACCATCATATTCAACGTATTAGAACAACGGTGGAGTCGTAGAACTTTCGCCAACTGTGTCAGAGATGTTGGGTTCTAGTCCGCTCTTGTATAGGCTAGCTTTTTTTTTTTTCTCGTATAGTTTTTTTTTTCCTCATCTCATCAAAACCGATTATCTTCAATAGTGGTTGTATATCAAGCAGAGACACGTTTGTGTGCGTTATGTTTTGTGATTTCACCATAATGAATAGAGACCCTGTTCAAATATCCTGGCAAAAAGTGGTGGGGACATACTGTCCCACCCGCAAATTACGCCTATGGAAATGCATCATACAGATTCTGGGAGTGTGCTGTGCAGTTTCGCGTGTTTTGCTCCTTTCAATCGAAATGAAACTGTCTTGCGACGTCGTAGGCCTATGGATCCACTACAGAGCATCAGCCTTGCACTTTCACGTTGTACTTTGCAAAAAGGTTGCAGAAAGAGGCAGAGTGTAAACGAGTGAGTTTTAAAATTTAATTTTCAGTTCAAAACCCCACAAAAGCATGATGTTATTGCAAGACCAGTCTAAAACCTTAATGAAAACCTATCTTGAAGTGAAACAGATGTTTATTATATTATGCCTGTAAAAGTTGGGTTCACTAGTTTTAAAATGTTTAACGTTGCATACTTGCAGCAGGTTATCAACATATGACGTCAACATCCGACTTAGCTGTCTATTAAAACCATAGACTGTAAAAATGTTTTATTAAAACACATGCAAGAGCGGAGTATTTGTCAACAGATCAAGTCCAAGTTTGTCGTGAAGCTCTCTCTATCTCGAAAACGCCACGCCGATTTTGATCCGTTTTATTTCTCCGTTTGTCCCAAAGCCTTCTTGCCTCAGTTGATCTACGTTTACGTTTTGTTGAGGGAGGGATTTTCTGTCCTCAATAATCGTGAACCATGCTGACTGAACGACACAACAGCGGCGTGCGAGATATTGTATCATAGAAATGTATACATAGATCCCTCATTAGCGGCTTACCCGTGGCCCATTGAAACGGCCGTAATGAGGCATCTATGCATTATATATGGTTTCTACAAGCGGAAACAGAGGATAGCGTGGATATTAGGTCATTGATATGCGACACTGACAAGGGACGAGCCATTATTTAAAACTGTAATTTGGATTTACAAATCCTTGGGAACTTTTGGGATAATGCAAGTAGGCTACACAAATGCATGAAATATATCACGCAGTGCAAGTGTTTGTTTTTTTTTTTGTTTTTTTAAATATATTGTATTACAAAAATCTTACATATTGTAGCCTACCTTAAAATAGCCTACCAGTGCCTCCATCTTGTGTCTCATTTATTGAGGGTTGTAAAATTACATTAGAAGACTAAATGTACGGTAGTATTGTTGCAGTGTTCTTCTTGTTTAGGCTTACTATTTTGTACGCAGCATAGACATTTTTTTCTTAGCGGAAGCTTTAAAGTCACCAAGAAATCAAAATTGACAATTCTATTTTCTTATGGAATATTGCAGTATGCGTACACATCATTTATTTTATTATTATTATTATTATTATTATTATTGTTGTTATTGTTATTATTATTTTATTTTTTTTTAAATTCATGTGCCCTCTTAATCTTTAATCCAAATAATTTCCCCTTCCTCTTGTAGCGACATGAGGGAAGAGAAGCAATCTCATATCTTCTGTTCTCTGACGCATTTGCTGGTGCGAGCGCGGGACAACCTGTCACTCACATAACATCACAGCAATAGCAAACCACAATCACAACCACCCAACCATCCAATCAATTCCTGATGGACAAAATCAAGTCCCGCCCCATTTTTTCTTGTTCGAGAATCCGTTTCCCTTGGATGTGCGACCAAACAGGGGAAAAAAAGGATATCGCAACTTTGCCTACTTTACGATAGGCTACAAGTAAGATTATAAAAATATTTTCAACCCAAATTATATTTTATGGCCACATTTACTTAAGCCTATAGTTGTGTATAGTTGTATAGTAAATGTTCATGTGGTACAATTGACCAAAGTTTGGGACATGGTGGCTTCATTTCAAAACTATAAATCATCAACAGATTCCTGCTAAATGTACATTGTCCTTGAATTGGACAATATGTCTTTTGGTTGAGTTTGAATGCTGTCCTTGACCTCCTTGTCAAAATGTGACTCAGACTTCATTTCTTTTCTTTATGTATCATACAGAACTATTGATTTCTGGTATGTGGCTTTTACTTGAGCTGTAAAGTACAAAGTCTTTGCTCTGTGATTGTATTGAAAGTTCTGGTTCAACAGAGGTACCTTTTCTCTCAAGGCAAAGATGACACTATAGTCACTGAACGCCCTGAAAGACACAAAGATGACACTATAATCACTGAACTTGAATACTGTTGATTCTTTTTTCTTCTTTAGAATTTATTTTATTTCAGTTTCATACCTGTCTGTGGCATCTTAGTCCACAATTTCAAAGTTGGCCTACACATGTTACAAAGACATATCCTTTTTGTTGTATAAGAGTCTTCTTAAGGGTTGGTGCATAATTAACTAGTTGAGACATTTTGTATAGACATGCACAAACACTGACACACACACACACACACACACACACATAGGCTATATATATATATATATATATATATATATATATATATACACACACACACACACACACACACACACACACACACACACACACACACACACACACACACATATACATACACACTTACAGGCCAGGACACAGCTGTGCAAGAGTGTGTTCCCATTCAGTGTTGTTTTGAGAAAAAAAAAATTGTATGGAAGCAAAGCCATGGTGAATGTTCCATTAAAACCACAATGGGAGTTAAAGTGACTGGCTGATTGGACAGACTCTTGCTGTATTTGTGGAAAATCACTGCTATTTTGGCAAAGGTCATCCAAAGCATTAATGAGATTCATCTTGAAAAAGTAAAATATGAACAATAAAACAATTTTCAATCCCTATTCATGGGTGACTAAAAAGTAACCAAATTAATGTGATGTGATTCCTTTCACGTTGATGCAGCAAGGTCAGTAATGTTTCCTACCTTTTCTTTTCTGCACAATTAGAAAAGACTCAAATATTTGCCTCAGCTGTGATCATAAAACACACTCTGTGACCTTGGATGTACAAACAAACCAAATTAGCATGATCTTATTTAATAGACAGATTCTTGATAATGTAAAGACCCCCAAGCATGCAGCCTACTCTATATTTGTTTCCTCGCCATTGACTACTGTATATAATATGGCCAAATACATTGACGATTGAAGAAATATTTTGTATAAATTTTTATTATTTTTTGTTATATTTTATTATATATATATTTTTAATTATTCTATTTAAGTATATTGTCAGTAGAAGTTATTTTATGAAAAAATAATTTTATATTTCAGATTTCAGAATAAATGCAGTCTTTTGCTTACACTGTAAAAAAAAATATTGTCATGATTTGTTATCACAACATTTTTTCTTTTGTGAAATCAACTTAGATTTTTTTTTAGCTCTGCTGATTTAACAAATTAATTTCAATGAACTTAAAATTTTAAGGCAACCAGGCTGTTTTAAAAAAAAAAAGTTAAACCAAAAATAATTTTTACAGTGAAAAATCAATTAGATCAATCAGCCTTTGAAACAATATAATTTCTACTGCATAATAATATACAATATTTTAATAGGGATTTCAGTATCATTAATCCTGGGATATAAATAATAACATTATGGTGAGAATAATTAATGTAGTAATTCACAACAGAGCATGAACACTAAGTTAAGTGACATCAGCAGGCCTAATATGCACTAAAAAAAAGTTAAGCCTTTTTTAAAGATTTACGCAATTAAATTAATAGTAAAATTCAATCAAACTGAATTAAATACATTTTTTACATATTACATTTTTTACATAGAAATCCTTACATATTTGAAATGAATAATTGAACAATATCAATTATTATGATTATTCATTTCAATCTGATGGAATTTTACTATTAATTAAATTGCATAAATAAAAACAAAAACAAAAAAAAAGCTTTTTTTTTTTTGTGGTTTTGATTATCATTGGTTTTCACTATTTTAATGCAAAATGTTTTCATTTTGACTTTGATTTCAATTTCAACCACTGAAAAGAAGTCTACTTAAAGCATAATGACTGTTGGTTGCCTATTTTGAGATTGGCAAAGGGCCTTCTTCAGTCATCTTATGCCTTCCTTCAATTTGTAATATAGGAAAATAAATGATAGTCTATTGAATACTCACACATACTTACACCAATTTTGATTTGAGCTTTCAATCCAATTTCTTGGAAAAATTACATCTAATAACTTTCCCACAAACAAAGCAGTATTTAAGCCTGCACAAATGCAGCTTTTATAGAATAGGTAACCCTCAACCTCTTTCTTATAGAGACATCAAGTCAGTAGGCTACTGTCAAAACAAAGCCCCCCCAACACGAGTTTCTCTGCACCTGTTCTTCAATCCTCACACATTCACACACACATGCACATACACACTCACAAACAAACCTCCTCTGCACCTGCTTCTCAGGGCATCGTGATGATTCCGGTGGTGTAGAAAAACTCTTCACTCTATGATTGGGGAAAAGGGGTTGGTGGGTGGGCTTGACTTCTGCAGCTGGTCAGTTACTCTTCAGTGAAGGGCAGAAAGACAGACAAAGAGCTGAGCTGCCTAAAACAGCCAAACAAATCAACAGCATCCTATGAATTCTCATGTAGAATAAAGACTGGAAGTCTTTGCTGCCTTCCTAACTAAAGCATCAGGTTTTCACTGACCATTTTATTCAACCTTGCTTCCTGATTTTAGGAACTTCCTGACCTCCTTTTTTAAATCATGAAAAAGGTGTATTACATTCCTCTGACAAAACCCTTGCCACAAAACAGTTATTATGCTCTGCTGTGGGTTTCAATTTGACAAAATGACAGTATGACTGAATCTAACAGAATGGAATTTTTAAGAGCGGAGGTCGAAACATCTCACAGAGCTGAATAATAAAGCTTACAATAACAAAAAAGGCTAATAAAATAAATAAATAATTGGCAGCAGATTCACAGTAATGAATTCTTACATGAACCTTGTTTGTGAACGTCATCATCTGTCTTAAATCTGTTTTTGATGTAGTTTTCACTTTTTGTATGAAATAGGGGATATGGGGTCTAGTTGTCTCATAGGAAAGGTGTGAATTTTTTCCATAAATGATTGTCGCATATACTTTAATTGTCATAAATTCATGCAATATTTGTTTAAAAAAAAAAATAAAAAAAAATGGTTTGATACTTTGTAAGTCTATTGTTTTGAAATGCCCATATCGTTTTTGTGCTCAAAATTTCCAGGTATATGCCTATACAGAAACTGAGTAGAATATTCACTTGAATAAAAAGTGTGACATCTCGCCTCAGTCGTTTATACTGATGCAAAAACTTTTATAGACCAACCCTAAACAAAAAGTATTAATTTGCCTTGTAATTGGCCTTGTAAAACAACTTTCACATTGGATAACTAGTTAATGGAATAGTTCACCCAAAATGGAAATTTTGTCATCAGTCTGACTGACCACTTATTTTATTTTATTTTATTTTTGTGTGACAAAAATAAGACCTTACGCAGAATGTCCTTGCTAGTACTAGAATAAGCTTGGACATTCTGCGTATGTCTTTTTGTGTTTCCAGGTTTCTTTAGGACAGGAGTGGCAGCAGCAATTTTTAATTCCAGAGGAACAGCACCAGTAGTAGTTGGGAGATGAGAAGTGAAATCGGCAGTGAAATAACAGGTGCACATTTTTTAAGTAAAGCAGTAGGAGCGGGATCAAGATGACAGGAAGATGCGTTTGCTTTGTTGATTAGCTCAAAGATATAAGCATGGGTAGGAGGGTTGGGCAAAATCAAGTGTAAAAACAGTGGGGAAGTCGTGTGTAGAGACAGGAGAGATCATGGATGGGAAAAGATTATGAATGCTATCGATTTTATTTTGAAAGAAATGCAGGAATGACTCACAGAGGTCTGCTTATGACAGGTGCAGGAGGGTTGGTGAGTTTATTGACAACAGAAAACAGTGTTTTAGGTCGAGAGGATGCATTATTAATAATGGTAGAGTAGTAACCAGCGCATGCAGTGTTATAGCAGATTCGCATAACTGAATATGGTCAATGTAAGCAATGAGGTGAACAGTCAAACCAGTTTTCCTGTAAAGGCGTTCAAGATGACGACCAGCTGTTTTTAGATTGCCAAGTGCAGGGGTAAACCAGGGAGACGTGTGTGTAGGAGGTACAAATCTACTTTTAAGAGGGGCATGTATATCAAGGGCAGTGAAAATACAGGCATTATATTTGGTAAGGATATCGAGAGAGCTTGTGTTCAGTAATATCAGAGAGTTTGTACAGATTCAGAAAACAGTAATGGATTAACAGAATTGAGGTTACGGTAGGTTATAGTGGATTTCACCCTGAGGCGGCGAAGAGGCATTTCACAGTTTAGTTCGATGAGGAGGTGATCAGACAGTCCAATCTGAGAACCAAGCACGGAAACATTATGTAGACCAGAAGTGTAGACAAGATCCAGTGTGTGACCTTTTGAGTGTGTAGCAAAATCGACATGTTGTACAAGATTGAAACATTCAAACAATGACAAGAGTTCACACGATTCTGCACAAAAGTAATATAACACAAGGGGATAAGGCAGAGGTTAACAGTTCATGCAGTTCACTGAAAGAAATTTGAGATCGATTTTGGTGGATAGATTTTATTCTCTTGATACAGGAGAATCAAGAGCATTGGAGATGTACCAGAAACTTTGAGAACTAAATATTCAAAGGTTAAAAAGTCACATGAACGTCAATAGTTTTGACTGGAATGCTGCTGCGGTAAACAGCAGCCAGGCCACCACCCCTTGATGTCAAACGAGGTTTGGCCAGGTAGCTGTATCCAGAGGGAGTGAGAAGATTTAGGTGGAAATAGTCATTATGAGTTTGCCATGTTTCAGTGAGGAGCAATAAGTCAAAGGTTTTCTCAGTTAGTAGTGCGCGACCGACAGTTAAAGCCGAGCGGTTCGACCAGATGGAAGGAATGGCTGAAGACAACGGGCAACGCGATGAGAAATGGTGGCGACAGGAAGGATGGACATAGCGCGGTCGCCTAGCAATCCCGAGCTCCGTGCAGAGCCTGTATGTAGCCGCGTCGAGACGAGGATGAGATTTCATGCAACGCAGTTGGAGTAGCGAGTTGTAGTTAAGCGCCATGGGTATGACCATATGCCCAGAGTTAAAACGTTGCGAGCAGTATGCATAATTGAAAAATGAAATATAATAAGGAGTTGGAACAACATTTTGAACAACAAACGAATCAAGAAGTGGAAGCTAATACCACCCAGACATTTCCAACAAAAGCTGGTCCTTCGAAGCTCTCTCAAGCTGACTGAGTGAGGCCACAGAGAGGTAAAGAATCACTCTGAATGAGCTCAGAGTTCACTGGCTGAGAATGAAGGTCAACCAATCAAGAGCTCTTCATATTGCTTGCATTGGAGTGACACCCACAAAGTGTCAATGTAAATTGTATATTTCAGTTATTTTTCTTACAGATTTTCCAAATAAAAGGATTGATTACGGTCCTGAAGACTTTGCCTAATAGACTAGATTTCTGTTGATTATGTTGATTTACCATCAACAGAAATCCACAAACTTATTTTGATTGTGGCTTCATATGACAGAAAATAAATGTATACCACTACAAGCGACATTCACACATGCAAAATTTTCTGTGTCTGATGTAATTCAGACACTGGCCTGTGGGTACTGACGTTTTGAGTGGTGAAAACACTCTTAAGAGGCCACTTGAAAGCCTTGGAGGTCATGCCCTCCCTGCCTGGCATCTGGTAACCTTGTCAGATAAGATCACCAGCATGGAGGACTTCAGCTTTCCTTGTAAACTGAGATGTAATCTCTTTAATTGGTGTCAGCTTAGAGTCGTCTCTGCAGCCGAGAGACATCGAGGAGTTTTGGGAGGACAGCCAGTCTTTGTGACCTTTTGCTGCAAAGTGTTCTCATGAGAATACGCGTGTATTTTTACGTAAAGTGTGGTTCTACCACACATACATTTATTTATGTTTTATACACACAGAAACGTGTATACACAAAAAGTATTCTTGTCGCTTGATAAACTTAAGGTTGAGCCACTGTAGTCACTTGTACTATTTTAACGATGTCTTTATTAACTTTTCTGGGATGGCATTTCAATTACCTAGCAGCCTATGAAGGAGTGAGACAGCTCTCAGATTTCATCAAAAATATCTTAATACGTGTTCCGAAGAAGAACGAAAGTCTTACGGGGTTGGAACGACATAAGGAGGAGTAATTACTGACAGAATTTTCATTTTTGGGTGAACTAACCCTTTAACGTTTTGTAGCTGTAAAATCGTAATAATGTTACGTTTAAATGTTGCAGATACATCCATATTATATGTTTCAGCATCTATCCAAACGTACAAAAAATGTTTTCTATCTTTTAAAATTACGTATTTATACCTATGTATTTACAATGAAACCAGGCTGTTTTTTTCCCAAACCACTATTGCTATGCTAAGAGGGCTGGGCCCTCCTTTCTTGAATTTGCCTTGGATTATGAGTCCCTGCTCTTATCATTTAAAAATTAAAGTGACGTGAATTGTGAATTACCCGGGAACTCACCTCCATGCTGTGATGGAAAACACAGTCATACCCAAACTCAAGCTCATTATTTCAAGACAGATAGACACAAATAGGCAGCAATCCCAAAATACACTCGTCGTGAAGCATACACTTATGTATGTGTAATAGTAGTACATAAACACAAGATTTTGTGTAATTTTTGCCTGTGCAACCAACAAAAATTATTGATATTGCAGTAGATGGGTCATTCACAGGAAACACTGCCATTTATGCGTCATGTGTGTCCGCATACAATTAATACACATTAGGACACTGCAGCTCATTTACTTTATTTGAGAGATTTTCCCATTTAGTGCTATAATGGAGATTTTTTTAAAGGATATTTATTAAAAAAAATATGATTTGTATTTTTAAATGTTTGTTTGTTTTAAATATCAGTAAACAGGTGTGGCTAAATCCATCATCATCTTTACATTTTAATTGCTTTTAGATTAAATAAATTGAATTCTACCTTATTTTGCCTTATCTCAACATTGTTAATTTGTATAGAAATAACAATATCATGCTTTTACATAGTGTTACTTTTTTTCCTGAAATGCTCTTTGCTCCTCATTTAATATTCACCCTCCTTATACTGTTAAAATCCCTTCTCTTCAAAATAATGCTTTGATCTTTTTGACATAATATTAAGAGAGTGACATCATATTTATTTTTACAAACAAAGTAAAGTTTCTTTTACATTTTGTAAATAATTGTTTAATTAACATTACACCTCCCTTGCCAAATTCAATATGTTTTGGAAGAAAAAAAATCGAACTGATTTTTCACAGAAAAATAAAAATAAAATGTTCTTGCCGAAAAAGCATAATCATTTTTAATGTAAATGTGGTTTGGTGCAATGTTATTTTCCAGCTAAAGCCATTATTAGACAGTTTCTCACTTAAAAAAACATTCAACATTTTTATATTTTGAGGTGAAAAAACAAATGGCTTTAGCTCGATAATAACATTGCAGTTAAATTATTAAATTAAATTATTAAAAAAGAAAATTCAGGCACAAATGGCACCATCTACTGAGAATGACCTATACATTTGCACATTCCTTTTCTTCGACTACTGAGACCTACAGTGTGCGTCATGGCGATTATCATTAAAATGAAACCATTAATATTTGTAAAAAATAAATTTGTGCATTCAGTTTAGTCAGATTTAATGTTATAACCAGTGTGTCACATATGGTTTCTTTCATGTGTACTCTAAAGCACTGCAAAAAGAAGCACCTATTTCAATCTCAGTATGATCAGAGCAAACAGGGCTTGAGGAAAAGCAGAGCAATAATAGATTTCTCAATCTTGTCATTGTTCCCTGAGGTCTTCCTTTTCGCAGCTCTTACTGCTTTAAAAATGCTTGGTGCTCATTTTCCCAATTACAACTCAAGTTGTTTAATCTGGAAAGATTTGCAACCAAATATAGCATCTCTTCAGAAGCATGCAAAAAATATTCCGAATGATTTCTTAGTGGACTCCCACATGTTTGCCACCCTCCTATCTGTTTCTTTTTACAGTGCACGTACCCCCAGAAGCAGAAGACAAAGGGAAGAGACAGCGCAGGCAAGCCACTGATGGAGGTGAGGGGAGAATGGTCACCAAGGTGATTCTGAAATTCAAAAGCAGTGAAAACAAGTTGACCTTTGTTTGAATGTGTCTATTGTGGCACCCCGGGTGGGACCTCTGATGGCAAAGGCCCTGCAATTTGTCTGTGTAAAAGTCTGAATTGCAATGTGGCTTTTCTGATGACAGAAACCGTCTTGTATCTTGCTGCGTTAACAACATGCCACACATTCAGTAATTTTGTTTCGCTTTGAGGTTCTTTTTCTCCCTACACACTCTTAAAAATAAAAGGCTCTATATTGGCATCTGGTTCCATGAAGAACCTTTAACATCGATGGAACTTTTCCAATGCACAAAAGTGGAAAAAAGCCCCTTTAGATTATTAAAGGGGTGGTAAAATGCCCTTTTCACAAGATGTTAAATAAGTCTCTGATGTCCCCAGAGTGTGTATGTGAAGTTTTAGCTCAAAATACCCCACAGATATTTTTATATAGCATGTTAAAATTGTCACTTTTTGAGGGCGAGCAAAATGCACTGTTTTTGTGTTCCTTTAAATGCAAATGAGCAGCTGCTCCCAGGACAGGGGGCGGAGCTTCAAGAGCTCTGTCCTTTTACCTCAGACAGACATGCACTGGAAATTTCAAAAACATTTAGCCTTTTATGTTCAAACCGAAGTCAGAAAGATGGAGAGACTCAAGAAGAAGTGACAACATGTAGACAACATTTCTGAATAGTTAGTTGGTGAATTTATGTAGCTTATGTGTAGTTATCTTCTAGTCATTGATTAGCATATTCTGTCTTGATAATCTATAAATCGTGTTCCGGGGGCGGGGTTTATGTAAATTTTAGGGTTTGTGATGTCACTAACCCGGGAGGAATGTCGTGTAGTCCCTACCAGCCTTTTGTTGTAGTCCTTAAAAAGCAATTTCTTTAAAAGCAAATATCGCCTTTTGCTTTGAACTTTGAGCTTCATAACTTTGCAGATGTTGTTTATGCTCAAACAGCAACATTACACACTAACTAGAAAAGTGAAATCATATTCAACCACCCCTTTAAAGGGATAGTTCACCCAAAAAAGTTCTATTATAATTTATTCATAATTTATCCAAACCTATATGAGATTCTTTCTACTGTTGAACACAAAGAAAGTCGGTAACCAAACAGTTGACCGTATACATTGACTTCCATAGTAGGCAAAAAAAAATTATGGAAGTCAGTGGCTACCGTCAACTGTCTGGTTACCAGCATTCATCAAAATATCTTCCTTTTAGTTCAACAGAAAAAAGATACTCATCCAGGTTTGGAACACCATCAGGGTGAATAAATGACAACAGAACTTTCATTTTTGAATGAACTATCCCTTTAAAAAGGTTCCAAAAGGGGAATTTTGCAGTGAAGCCATATCATCAAAGAACCATTTTTCATTAGTGAACACTTCATAAAAGAACCATTTTCTTCTTAGTGTGAACAACATGGATGTTAAAGCTTTATGGAACCATAGATGCCAATAAAGAACCTTTATTTTTAAGAGTTTTTTTCCCCTTGCTGTTCATTGAAAGGTTCTTTTGGGAAGCAAAATTGGTTTCTTCTATGGCATCGCTGCAAAACCCCCCTTTTGGAACCTTTATTTTTTAACAGTGTATGTGAAGAGCAGACCTAATATATTGTTTACCTTTGAGTTTTCTATGCGAGCGTTCATATTTCTATGCAACTGGCTACTTAAAGACGGGTCTAATAGTGGTGCACATGTGTGAGACCCCAGCGCTTTTCTGTTCTCATTGTGCAGACACTTGAAGAGGCGCTCTGAGTTGTTACAGGCGCAATCTCAATATTTGCCCACTCTACCCAGCAGGAATGCTTTCTCCTCATTACTTGGTGACAAAGTGCTGGCTTTAACAAGCATCCTTCTGCCCCTCCTCGGCATTTAGAGCCCCCCCCACAAAAAAAGAACATCATTTTAATTATGCAGTCAATCACAATTAGAAGCAAATGTTTTCCCTGTTGGGCCTGCCCCTCTTTTCAGGGCTTTGTGCCTTGCCCCTTTGTGCTTCGGGAGAAAGGCCTCAGCGGTCAATGGGGTGGCTGAGTGGATGTGGGTGAGGTGGAGGCTCGCGTCCTTCAGCGCATCTCGGAACGTGCTTTGTCAGGGTAAGGGGAAGCAGGAGGCGAGGGGAGGAGGTGGAGTACATCCGTAGCACATTTACTGAATTAAGGAGCACAGTGGGAAGACTTTGGAAGAGAGGCTGAGGGAACGAGGGGGGTGTTGATGGAAGACTTGTTGCTAGGTGACTAACAACCGTTGCATGTCCGTCTTTTTCTTCTCCTTTATGCGTTGTTCAAATCTCCGTTCTGCTCCCAGATAGTCAGATTGCTTTTTTTCCTCTCTTCCTTGCCGTATCCTGTCCTTATACTGTGCCACTTACTCTGAAATAAAGACTTCCCAGAGAGGGGGAAAAATGTCTTGCCCTATTTGTGCCCTATACAGTGATTCTAAAAAAGCTATTGAACAAAAACTCTGTCTATACAGACAACTAATAGAACACAGCTTTGCAGCACAATGAAGCACCAAACACTTGTAATAACTGTGTTTTTCTTGTTTTTGAATGTTGTCATTATATATTCACTATATCCTACGTGTTTTTTTTTTTGTGTTTTTTTTTTTTTGCGTTCATTGTTGTCATCAGAAAATGAATTATCTGATAAAAAAAATAAAAAAATAAAAAAATCTTTAGTCTATAGTTTCACAGTTTAATGACTGGAAACACAGACCGCTGCACAACACAGTTTATCTTCTGTAAAATCATTATTTCAATTTATTTAAGTTATAATATTAATGTAATATTTTCTCAAATATTTTGTCAATTTTCTGATCAGTCTTATATTATTGTAATATTCATTCATTCATTCACTTATTGATGAAAATGGCAAGAGAAAATTACCTCTGAATCATGTGGTCCAAAAAATGTATGATGATTTATGATGTCAATTCTCAACACGTCAGTTCTCACAAATTGTGTTAATTGTGCAATTTATACACAGAAATCAGTTTTTATGTGCATATGATATACAGTATATATATATATACTGTATATTTAGATTTGTGAACATTTTTAATATATATATATATATATAATTATGATATAACTAATACATATATATCTAATATACAGATAAAGTACATGTGTGTGTTTATCATTTAAAATGATTTAATAATAATAATTATTTATTAATTCTCTTTATCAATTGTTGAACTCTGTTAAAAAAAAAAGTAATTTTGCACAGAACTGAAAATATGATATCTTGAAAATCTGATGTTTTTTTTAGATTTGTAAAGATGTTAAGGTTTAATACTGTCAGATTAAACAAGGGTTTGTATTTCTGTAAAGTCTCTGCACGATTAAACATGAATGCTTGTCTTTTGCATGCTTTGATTGCAAGTCATTGAGTTCTGATTAAAAGGTCAAATGCTTAAAGCAGCTCTCATTTTCCAGCACATTTTGTTGAACATGATTTTTGACATCTGATTATAAGTCATCCCTCCGTATAAAAAAGAAACAGCTTCTATTGTTGCTAGCTGGATGACATCACAGTCTTCAGTGTGGAGCCGTCCCTGAGCTCATGGCATGATATCACAATCTTAAGGCTCGCATTGTTTGAGGTCTCAGAGCACCACTGTCATCTACAGAGCACCAGTTCTACCCAGTCCACCCAGTGCTTAAATCAGACATAACATGTAAGTGCTAAAATCAGACAAAACACACAATCCTGGGGATATATAAAGGATAATGTGTGGGGTTACAGATTTAGTATGCAGGGCATGGATGATCACAGAGGTCAGAATGATTCCCCCTTAGGTCTCACGTATCACAGTCTTCAAGCCTCCATATCTGCATGCGGACAGCAGTGCTCGCCACTGGCTCCACTTACTGTTACACATCCACGTTAAGACAGGTTCCAGAGGGACTCTAAGCTCCTCCACCCGGTCTGGTGACAGCAAGCATCTGACAGCTAAATCAACCTTGACATGCCAGCCAGCAACACAAGACTGGACCTGTGCCTATAAGTGACCTGATAGGCTATGATGTAGACTGCTATGACATCTGTCCTTGCCATGCCCAGAAAATCCCTGCCCACTGTGGGAGATGCTTTAACACATATTTCATCATTTTCTTCCACTGTTAAGCTTGTGAAAATCTTACACAATTCATCAACATGACCTCCTTGGCACTTCTCATTCAAAGACCCTGCATTTTGTTGTTGTTAGAACTTCTAACAACCCAAAATGCAGTGAATATTTGAATGAATTCATAAATCTTATTTAAAGACCCCCTGTGGTGAAAATCAAGTTTTTAATGTTGTGTTTTAAATGTAATGTTTAAATGTGGTGTTTTAAGCTTTTTTCTCCTTAAAACTGCAGTGAAAAAAAGACATCGCCTGGTGTATCTGACATCGCTTATGTTTCTGACTTTAAAAAATTACTTTGTAACCAATCACGTCAACTGGCGGGCGGGCTTTATCATTACTGTGAAGCATTGGAGTCCCAAGAGAAGCCAGGTTATTATTTTTCTGTTGATATAATAACGGGAATAACGGGTAGCCTACTTTTGGCAATATAGCACGTGAATTACGTATATGTTATAAATTATGATGTTATGATGAACTATATACCTTTCTCCACTGACGTTCTATGATGTTCAAAGCGGATGCTGATTTTCAGAAGGCAGACTGATCGCGAACGGGAACATGGTTTGTGTAACATTAGCAACACATTATTAGCTGTTTGACAATGTAGTCAAGCAAAAGGCTAACCATACTAATTACCGTTATATGTCCGACGTTGTAAAGAGCGACACCAATGTGCAACGTTTAGGGGAGCGCGGGGCACAATGTAACGCGGGGCTAGTTGTAACACACTTGTTTTAAATACCTCCACACATGCTAGCAGACTAAACTTGGTGTATTTATTAGTTGCCATATCAACACTATATAGAGAAAAAATTGTAAAGAGCGATACCAATGTTCAACGTTTACCTCAGTAAGTTGGCCGAGTGAATCTGTGAGCTGCCTGAGTGGAGGCGGGGCTAATTAGCATATTGTTAGCCTCATAGCATAATTGCCTAAGAAATACTTAATTAAAAAATGACTTAGGCAATTATGTTATGAGGCTAACGATAGACATTAATCTACCTATAAGTGAAGCAAGGGTGTTACATTCGAGCAATTTTAAGGCATGAAGATTTTTTTGTCACAGGAAAAAAACATTTAAATATGTAATTTTGGTGACTACAGGGGGACTTTAATAAGAAACAAATAAATCTAAATAAATAAAAGTTTGCACAATAGCTTTTTGGTTTAATTTTAACAAACAAACAAACCTGCTAACCTGATCTCACTGCAATTCTTACGTATTTTACGAGGTGGGTGGCTAATTCGTACAAATTCATACGACCTCACTCGTACAAATGCATAAGATTTTTGCTAAATCGTACATATTTTACGAGTTGCCCAATTCTTATTTGTACAAATGACCTCCCAGCTAACACAGTACGTTGTGACGACGTCGTCAGTTAGTCGTCATTTGGTCAGCGTGACATTACTTTATGACAACGTTGTGAGGACGTCGTGGTAAAGTTCCATTTTTTAGAATCTTGGCTAACGTTCCAGAAACGTCGTGGGCACGTCCTCAAAAGACGTCGCTTGTTTATCCCATGGAAAACGTTGTAGAGACGTGGTCAACTGGTCACCAGATAACTTAATAAAATCTTTAATGAATTAAGTAGGCTACCTTTCCCATATATCTAAATGGCATACATCACTAGGATAATAGGCTACTGTACGCAATTTTCTGGAAAGTTATCTGGTGACCAGTTGACCACGTCTCTACAACGTTCTCATGGGATAAATTAGCGACGTCTTTTGAGGACGTGCCCACAACGTTTCTGGAACGTTAGCCAAGATTATAAGAAAATGGAACTTTACCACGACGTCCTCACAACGTTGTCATAAAGTAATAACTAAATAAAACAATGCAACTACACAAACATGCTTTAACAAAGTTTTATTAAAATAGGAATAACAGAACAAAGATGTTTACAGCATTAAAAAATAAATAACTGTGCAAATAGTTTTAAAAGCAGGACCAATAAAAGAGAGAGAGAGAGAGAGAGAGAGAGAGGGGGGGGGGGGGGGGGGGGGGGAGGGGGAATAAACTATTTTGGAGTAAAACACTCTTGTGTCATTCATCTTTCACCAATCTGTGTCTTTCTTGTAATGCTGACACTTGGTCCTTCCAAATCAGCCAAATGAGGACATCTTTAAACGAACACCTGTTTACTTTTTTGATTCAGTAGAATTTGTTTTCATTTTATTTCCAAGATCAAATTAATTAAAATAAATGTCAAATTGTCACTTCTCAATAACTTTGTTAACTTTTAAAATGTATATATGGTAAAAATTCTCTGTTCATTATTTATTATCTGGGAGATGTCATTAACAAACTGTTGATTAATAAATTATATAAATGTTTTCTAGTTGATTGATTCTTGAGGCACACATGTGTGTGACACATTGATCCATGCGGTGCACACACACAATAGTACAGGTAACACACTGAATAAATGCTGATTAAATGTAGGCCTATGCAGTGTATTTTGGTCGTTGCTAATATGGTCCTTTGATGTTACGTCCCCGCGACATACCAGTTTGGTCACTGAGACGTCCTCATCACGTTCTTGTGACGAACCACATAACGTCGACCCACGACGAATACAGGAATCACAAAGTTACGTTGCTGGAACGTTATGTGGCACGTCGCTACGACTAATATGGTCCTTTGATGTTACGTCCTCGCAACATACCAGTTTGGTCATTGAGACGTCCTCATCACGTTCTTGTGACGAACCACATAACGTCGCCACGACGAATACAGGAATCACAAAGTTACGTCGCTGGAACGTTATGTGGCACGTCGCTGCGACGAATATGGTCTGGTCCGGTTACGTCTTCACAACGTAACTGTGTTAGCTGGGCTACCCCTGACCCCGCCCCTAACCCATCACTGGGGTTTAGACAAATTGTACAAATTCGCTACCTCATACTCACTCGTACGAATTCGTACGAATTGGTCGTCAGATAGCGTTGGTTTTTGCAAGAAATTGCATACATGCCTCATTTGCCCGAGCCTCGTCATATCCGTAAATAGAAAAAAGTTGCTCTGGATTCTTTGACGCTTGGTGAGGGAGAGACATAGTTGTCACAACAAGCGAGAAAGGTTGACATGAAGCAGCTAAATTTCTAACCTCCAGGAAATCACCCGAACAGAGCAGGGTCTGCTGGCAAAAAAAACAAAAAAAAACAATGCGACAGAGCTCATAAAACAACAATCAACATTGTCTTGGTTCAGAGATGACGAGAACTGAGGGATTTGAAATGTTGTAAAAGCATCACAAAGATGGTGTTTTTATTACTCAAAAGGTGCAAGGTATTTTATTGAACAGAACTGTCACATAGCTCTCTAACAGAGTTCACTGTAAATCATAAGGCTCATTTGAGATAGAACACACTAGAAATGTGTTCAAGAGTGGTCCAGCTTAAAGCCATTTCACACTGCACCGACAGACGGCAACAGACAATCCGTCGGGTTTTGTCTTATCAGTGCGTTACCCCTGTCGAAGTCTGTTGGCTTCTGTCGGAACTTGTTTTCACCGACTGAACATGTTGAATCTGTGACGTGCTGTAATCTGGCGACTGGCGACGTTGGTCTGCATTTATCGGTGCAGAGTGAACTCTCAGCATACCAGTGATATCTTTTGCTTGCTCTGTTTGCAGATATGTGTGCTGAGCTAACTTTTTGAAGAAAACTCCCAAAATAAATTAATAAAAGTATCCGATACTACTACATATAGGCTAACACATTTATGATGAGGTTGTGAGTGGTTTGCTTTTAGCCCCTTTTGGAAGGTACAGTATCTGCAGAAGTGATTAGGCTATAATGCCCCGTTTATGGGCTTATGACTCGAGCCACTTGTGCATCTGCTTAAGAACCACTGATCATATTAGCAAGCAACGTCTCCACTCCCTCCTTACAATCAATCCTTAAGCCATGTTTTCCATGTACACACCATGGTAAAGTGACAGTTTGCAGTCCAAGTTGAAGAAAGGCATCTGTTTTGTGAATGTAATCCATTACAGCCACATGCACAATTAAAGGTCAGCAAAAATAAATAGCACCAAAAACTCTTATTGTTTTATATTTTTCTCAATGTGCAGAATTATTTTATTTGTTTGTTTGTTTGTTTATTGAACTTAACTGTGGAGTATGACCATGTCCAGGGTTTTAACCATATTTTTTTAAATGGTCATTTTAGCTGGTGTGGATTACCAGGTTCCTTTCTGATTGCCATCTCCCCATTAGCCTGAACTTTATGAGTTTATAAGAGGCTCAGCAGTGCTAAGATGGCATTACTCTAGGCCGCCTGGACATGTGTCACACATGAGGTCAATCTGTACAGCGTTAACAGAAGGGCAGCCAGCCACCCAAAACAAATAATTAAACACTTGCTCAGAGTGCAAGAGTCATGTTGATGTTTTATTTTTATTCATATTTTGTATTAGGCTATGTTAAAATGTGAAACTAAAGTAAAATACATCTACAGGTTACAAAAAATGTTGGAGAATATGTATCAGGATATAACGGTACCCATACTGTGTTTGAATTCAATTTTGGTCTGAATATATCTAGAAGGAATTCACATACTTCACCCTATTTTTGTGTCACAACATTATACTAGTTCTTGACTGAATGCAGTTGTCATGCACTTGAGCATTTAACACCTTTCTGACGTCATTATATCCTCTAGCTATAGCAAGGAGCTTTCAGGGTCTCAGTCTTTCACATACTGACACTCAAGGATGTTTGGCTCAGTGTAGCCAGAGGTCAAACACATGATGGCCGTTTGTATAAACACAGATAGGGTATAAATTCCCTGAGTATGGCAAGCCGTTTTAGCTTAAATTGTACCCAGCGTTACTCGTCGTAATTGCATTTATACTATAATTCAATTAGAGAGCTCTACAATTCAATTCTTACTAGTAGCAATTACAATTAGAGAGCTCTCCAATTCAATTATTACTAAAAATTCAGCCTGATCTCACGGCAATTCGTACGAATTCTACGAGGTGGCTAATTCGTACGAATTCATACGACCTCACTCGTACGAATTCGTACGATTTTTGCTAAATCGTACATATTTTACGAATTGCCCAATTCGTATGAATTCATACGAATGACCTACCCCTGACCCTGCCCCTAAACCTACCCATCACGTGGGTTTAGACAAATCGTACAAATTCGTACGAGTGAGGTCGTACAAATTCGTACGAATTAGCCACTTTTTTATCACTCGTACGAATTCGTACGAATTGGTCGTGAGATAGCGTTGAAAAATTACAATTAGAGAGCTCTCTAATTGAATTCTTACTAGTAAGAATTACAATTACAGAGCTCTCTAATTAAATTAAAGAGCTCTGCAATTGCATTCTTACTAGTAAGAATTCAATTAGAGAGCTCTCTAAATCAGTTTTTACTAGTAAGAATTACAATTAGAGAGCTCTTTAAAGCAATTATTACTGGTAAAAACTGATTTAGAGAGCTCTCTAATTGAATTCTTACTAGTAAGAATGCAATTGCAGAGCTCTTTAATTTAATTACAGAGCTCTGCAATTGCATTCTTACTAGTAAGAGCTCTCTAATTGTAATTGCTACTAGTAAGAATTGAATTGTAGAGCTCTCTAATTGAATTCTTAATAGTAAAAATGCAATTACGACGAGTAATGCTGGGTACAATTTAAGCTAAAACGGCTTGCCATACCTGAGAGACTTAAAACCTACTCCTAAAACACATACAGTGCAGATTACAGAGATCAACGGTGGATTACTCATGTAAGTAAAACAAAGTTAAAACAAACTGACAAGAGGAATCTGGTATAAGGTCAGTATTGTTTAACATGCCATTGTCTGTATATTTGTGACTGTGTTTTTGAGGAATCACACATATTAAGATCTTTCTAGAATTTTTGTTTACATTTTCAGGTCTAGCATCCTTGCATAACTGACACATTTCAGTGATAAAATAAAAAAATAAACAATTGTATGTGCATCCTCTATGTGCAACTGAAACGTGTGTTTTCATATGTTGCCTGTAAGAGATCCAGGTTATGTCTTGCTAAATTCATAATAAGTCCGAGCTCATTAAGAGTATGACACACAGTAGAAAAAGTCAAGTGGTGTGTGTATGTGTGTGTGGGAGAGTCTGTCAGGGGCAGAAAGAGAGAGAGAGAGAGAGAGAGAGAGAGAGAGAGAGAGATTTGCTCATTCGGGCAGAAATGAAAGTTCACTTGTCCTCTCAGCCTGACAAGCTGACACCCGCGAGATGCTTTCGATGCTCCCTGTGCACGGACATGGAGAGCAGGCATCATGAAAGTTGCATGGGTGCCATTGGCCTTCTTCATTATTCAAAAGCTTCATATCCACACACGGCACCTTGGTGACAGCACTTTCTTCTTTGTATTAAACATGCACACTAGATCACTGCATTGGAAGAGCTGAGACTATCACAGGACAACCACAGCTTTCAGCAATCTGAGGATTTATTTTAACCCAATGAAATCCTAAAATTAGACTACACATTTATCCCACAATGCCACAGACCCATGTTAACGTAGTGCGAGGATATCCTCTGTTATTTTAAAGTGTTATATAGTGTTTCAAAAATGTCCCATGACTTATTTGTAGTTATTCCTTCCTAAAATAGATGACTGAAATCTTACTTGGTGCGGCTCTTTAATCCTGACCTATTCTTGGAAATTGGGCTGTTCTGTTTATAGAACAGTGCAGTTCTACCATACAATATTTATTTATAATTCATGCTATTCACTTGACATATACCAAACATATGTAAATAAATCTGTAGCAATATTTCACTGCAAATATGTATATTCTGCCATTCACAGCTCCTCTAATAACAAAACAAACTTTAGATTTGTTACTAAATTTCAAAAAAATTAGTGTATTGTATATGAAATGTAAATATTAAAAGTTAAATATTTTAAAAATATGTTCATTAAAAGTCCATGTTCAAGCGATGTTCTATTAATAATATTCTTTCTATATTTAAAATGTGTTGTTGTTTTTTTCTCCAGGTGATATTTTTGGTTGAGCACAACAAATTGTTTCCAAACACTATTTATTCCACCTATCATCTTTCTTGGAATCCTCGAGGGCTGGTATAATCCCAATTGCTCACAGCGCTAAATAGATGTCACTTCATCCGCAGGCAGCAGATTTGGAAACAAGGCCCTCTTCAGAACATCTACCTTAGGAGTTGAAAATAGAGCATGATCTACTTTGGTGAACACCTCTCAGAATCAGGTTCCTCAAGGCTCCAATTGGATCAGCAGGCTTCGTGCGGAGTCTGAGGATGACACTGAGCTGTCTGCGTGGGTGTGAATCGTAGCGGTCTGTAAAGGTCCTGTGACCTTCAAGGTCAAGCGAGCGTGTCATTAATCTTGAGGGCAGCTTTGTACAGCTTGAGTGTATTAGACTTTTACAGCTACAACATCAATTAAGTGCTGAACTGTGAGCAGTGAGGTTGGATGTAATGGAAGAGATTGTCGCTGAGCAGGTCATATTCGAGTGTGATTCTGACTGTTTGAGGTGCTGTGGACAGTGCACTATACTAAAGAAACAGCCTTTTCCCCACGTAATATTCCTAAATTCTAAAAGCATTAAACTAACCAAGTTGTACTTAATGCAGCTTTTTAATTACGAAATTATTATAAAGAATTAATTACTGAATTACTAAGTATCAGCATACAGATTACAGAGGTCAAATGCTCAGGATATATATATATATGTATATATATATATATATATATGAAGACTTCAGATGCAAAAGCCTCAAAGTGCCATCTGAAATTTTCTAAAATTAGCATTTTTATCAAGCTTGCATATTTAGGTTCAGTAATTTCACTTTAATGACAGTTATTAGGTCATTTTCATTGCCATTAAAGTGAAATAACTGACCAAACATACTAGCTTGATAAAAATGATAATTTTAGAAGAAAATTTCAGATGGCACAGAGACTTTTGCATCTGAAGTCTTCATATATACAACCCCAAATCAGAAAAAGTTGGGACACTGTACAAATTGTGAATAAAAACAGAATGCAATGATGTGGAAGTTTCAAATTTCAATATTTTATTCAAAATACAACATAGATGGCATATCAAATGTTTAAACTGAGAAAATGTATCATTTTAAGGGAAAAATAAGTTGATTTTAAATTTCATGGCATCAACATGAACAAAAAAGTTGGGACAAGGCCATGTTTCCCACTGTGTGGAATCCCCTCTTCTTTTTATAACAGTCTGCAAACGTCTGGGGACTGAGGAGACAAGTTGCTCAAGTTTAGGAATAGGAATGTTGTCCCATTCTTGTCTAATACAGGCTTCTAGTTGCTCAACTGTTGCATCTTCCTCTTTATGATGCACCAAATGTTTTCTATGGGTGAAAGATCTGGACTGCAGGCTGGCCATTTCAGTACCCGGATCCTTCTACGCAGCCATGATATTGTAATTGATGCAGTATATGGTCTGGCATTGTCATGTTGGAAAATGCAAGGTCTTCCCTGAAAGAGACGACGTCTGGATGGGAGCATATGTTGTTCTAGAACTTGGATATACCTTTCAGCATTGATGGTGCCTTTCCAGATGTGTAAGCTGCCCATGCCACACGCACTCATGCAACCCCATACCATCAGAGATGCAGGCTTCTGAACTGAGCGCTGATAACAACTTGGGTTGTCCTTGTCCTCTTTAGTCTGGATGACATGGCGTACCAGTTTTCCAAAAAGAACTTCAAATTTTTATTCGTCTGACCACAGAACAGTTTTCCACTTTGCCACAGTCCATTTTTAATGAGCCTTGGCCCAGAGAAAACGCCTGCGCTTCTAGATCCTGTTTAGATATGGCTTCTTTTTTGACCTATAGAGTTTTAGCTGGCAACGGCGAACGGCACGGTGGATTGTGTTCACCGACAATGTTTTCTGGAAGTATTCCTGAGCCCATGTTGCCCATTTAACTTTTCCGGCCTCTTATTGCTACCTGTCCCAACTTTTTTGGAATGTGTAGCTCTCATGAAATCCAAAATGAGCCAATATTTGGCATGACATTTCAAAATGTCTCACTTTCAACATTTGATGTTATCTATATTCTATTATGAATAAAATATAAGTTTATGAGATTTTTGTAAATTATTCCATTCCTTTTTTACTCACAATTTGTACAGTGTCCCAACTTTTTCTGATTTGGTGTTATATATATATTTTATATAAAATATTTTGGTCTGTTGAGTAACATCTTGTATTGCGTTGTCAGGTTGTTCCTCTTCACAAAATGATCACTTGATTGTTGATGATCTAAATAACATAATATTGAACATTGTAAGAATGTAAATAAAAATATCAGTTTGCTTAGAATTTAACTAAGAAATATTCTTAGATGTAATTAATCTAAATATGCAATTATAGCAAAATAATACAAAGCCATGGCAACTTCAATTTTACATTCCGTGAATTTTTTTTGTTTTGAACACTTTTCTTTACAGTGTATGAGTGATGTGTAACATGACTGGGTGAAGCACTGGTCATGTTGCCTTGCACATCAAAACAACTTAACTGAATCGACTAACACACACACAATCCTTGTGCTTGTCAGCTTTTGCCATGGAATATAACTGAACTGTGGCACAGAGTCAATGCTAAGAATTAATGTACAAAAATACAAAAATGAATCATCAGAAACAGCACAATAAATAAAAACAGAGAAAATGACAGATTCTGATACCAATTTCACAAACACTGAACCATTATATGCATTAGTCAGCCTTGTGTAAAAGAAGATCCTAGTCCCAACTAATCCAATCATCACTTCTTCAGAAACACAAAATCTCTCCTGCATAGAATGATAGCTTGACCCTCCGGCCAAACAAGTCATATTTACAACTGCGCCTTCTGAGCCGATTTAAAATCGTTCCCAATAAGCCGATTAGCCAGGGGAAGTCCTGAACTCTCTTGAGTCTTGTCATGACGTTAAAGATGGTTATGTAGTCATCACGCACAGACTGCTGGGAACTCCTGCTTCCTCCCACCCTCTGGGCTCCTCCAACCTGCTATTCAACAGACTGAAAGCACACTCACTTTCACCTTGGGCTGCTTGTATGTGTGTGCAGATATGTATGGAAGCTTGTTTCCGCCACTGAAAATAAAAATAAAAAAAAGCATGTAATTGCGACTTTCTAACACTTCTGACTTTCTCCCCTCGCAATTCCGAGTTTGTATCTCACAATTCTGAGAAAATAAGTCAGAATTGCTAGCTATATAAACTCGCAATTTTGAGAAAAAAATCTCTTTTTATCTTTTATCAATTATCTTTTAAATTGCTTTATTTCATGACGGAAACAGCTTCCATATATATCTAATAAGGTTAACAATGTGTGCATGTGAAAAGATTTATGCAATTGCCTAGGCTATGCCAAATCTAACTGTTTTAGCGGTAGACCTAGCAGTTAAACCAAGACAACACAACCACCTCTCTATAGGCTACACTTAAGAGTTTTGCTCAGAGACATCAAAGTTTCAAAATCATTTCATTTTATGTGAAATCTATAGGATTATGTGGAATAGTAGACTAATTTTATTTTGCTTCTTCGTTAAAGAAATTAGATAAAGGTCCCTACGGAGTGGATTTGATTTAAAATGTTAAAAGAAATTATCACTATAGCCAAGTTATTTGTCATTGTGGCCCTGTAGGTCAAACAGGAAGCTATGATTCCAGGGACAGCAGTTTGTCTGTTCACACCAGACGCGACACAATAACAACTTACAACGCAGCCAATCAGAAGAGCGTGTGGGCGAGCTCTCGCTCTGTAGCTAAACCAAACGAATAAATACATAATTTAATAAAAATAAATAATTTTTTAACACTATTCAAAATACTTACTCAGTGGCTGATACAATCTTAGTTAAAGGAATAGCCTACTCTTGTTTGTTTACATATGTCTACAGTACAGTTCACAGTTGGAAGTTTGAGTTGTTTCCTTTAATTTAGCTTATAGCTTATTCATTGCAGTTTTCATGAGCTGTCAGTTGCTACAACGCAGAAAAAAACATTCCAAAGTAAATTCCTCATGTCTTCGCGTATCGCCGTCGCTTGAGGTTCCCTATAGGCCCTACTGTCTACAATAAAAAAATTAAATAAAAAATAATAATTACACAAATGTGGCACTTTGTGTTCATTTAGCTTTTTATAGCCTACCATTTTGAAAAAGGCTATCTCACGACCAATTCGAGGCGGGCATACACTGTGCGATGTCTGTGTGATTTCAGCAAGGGTATAGGCTATACTCACACTGAGTAAGTAGATCACATTCGCATGCGATGTAAAGCCAAAGCTCAGGATTTATGTGATCACACTAGGCTATACGGTCCGAACGTCGAGCTGCGACTTGGTTGCGACAAAAGACGGTATCATCCAAAGATATTGTCAAAACAAGCATCAGCTATCGATATCAAGATGATTTAGCATTTCCAATTTATGTATTCAATTATTATTAGTATAATTGTATTATTATTATTATTATTGTTATTAGTAGGGAAAGCATAGGCTACTTTTATTATTAAATTGATAGGCTATTATAATTAATTTGCCACGCAATAATTTCATAGCGCATCACCGCATAACCAACGCGCTGTGAGGATGATAAAAGATTAGCCTATAGAAGCTTAACTCCTCCTCATTGAAAATTGTCTAAAACATTTAGATCGATTACAATGAATTATAGGTATAGCCTATAATTAAAATTATTAACCATCTATAATATGTCCGAACACTGCAATAATTAGTCATCAATGAAAATTAAAAACATTGTTTAACAAATTAATAAAAGAGGCACGGTGTAGATACAGCTGGCTTGGAAGACATGGGTATGGTTAATCCATTTTGCTACACGAACTTAAAGATCTCCCTCTTTTTTTTTCGTTTTCTTTCTGGCTCCAGATTAATTGGTTAAACTTCTGTTTTCGCGCATGCGCAGTGAGGGGAAAACCACTGAGATAGGGCAATCGGTTTGTAGTTTTGCTGCAAACAGGTGTCGTGCCGAATGCGTCTCTATATCACGCACTGTGTTTATCGTGCAATTTATACGCGAAAATTTGTTGGGTTTTTTCGTGCATATGATACGCATGGGTAGGTTTAGGGTCGGTTTAGTAGTGTGGGGTACGTATGTATTATACATTTGTTTAGAATTAGTGGTGTGGGGTGCGTGTGTATTACACGCAATAAAGTGCGTATCATATGCACGCGAAAACTGCGTATCATATGCATGTAAAAACTAATTTGCGCGTATAAATTGCACGATAAACACAATGCGTGCAATAGAGACGCATTTTCATGAGATCAGGCAGACGATATAGTCACGAGGAGCGAGCAAAATTTCTGACATGCCAGAAATTCATCCGACCATCCGATTTCCGGTCGGGAGAAGTTAATCGCCTCTCGTTTCTCCCTGTACACTGTACGAACACTGCACGACAAAGCTGAAAATCGGCCCGACCCGAAAAAGAGTCGCACGAGTCAGAATTCGGCTCAAAATCGGACGATAAATCGCACAGCCCGCCTTAAAAGGTACGACCTCACTCTTGAATTATTAATTCAAATAATGTAAATTATTTGGGAGTTGTGCCACAACCTTACAACCTTGTCATGAAAAGGCCAAATTATCTGATATTTCCGCTTAGGCTTTTTAATTTTTAATTTTATTTATTTGGATATTGACATGTTGATTTCTTTATTTTGATTTTCACAGTTGTATCACCCTGATTTTTGTATTTATTTAAAACTGCCCCACACAAAACAATACACTATGTGAATGATAATGCAGAAATTAAAAACATGGAAGTGGTGTAAGCAATTATGAGATTAATTGCATTTTAGTGTAGGCCATATCTACAAAAAAAAAAAAAAAATCGCTGTAATCACTGACCTTTATAAAGGTCTGGGCATGCAGGATGATCATGAATGTTGCTGTAAGTGTGAGCCTTCGTGTTTTTCAGATGTTGAATGTGTCTGCTGGCCTGTGGATATTAGATATTCTCTGTTACTGTACATCCGTAGATTATGGTTTATAAAAAAGACAGAAGCCAGCTCTTCTAATGCTGCATGGCACCATCCAGAGCAGCAGATTTATCCACTACATTATCCTCAACTGTCCAAATGATCCTGGGATCCCTGTCACTCTAAATGCCCATTTACGGCTTTACCATTGCATATTTAGATCACCAGAGGGGTTGTTAATATGACTGCTGGCATGATACCTTAATTACAACATAATCCAACCAGAGCAATTGCTCTCTGGCCTCTGAGATTGTAGCCTGCTTTCTGAAAAATCCATGGTGCCATGACAAAATTAGGCCTGTGTTTAATCTCCTCCCTTATGGATATTTCAAAATTCACAATCTAATGGTCACTGATCCAACATGTTTGATGACTGATAATCCTTAGTTTGACTAAACAAAGCCAGACATGCACTCTAGGCCATTTGAACAAAAGCATGATACTGTGACACTAGCTGGAGGCATGTAAAGACAGGGTGTTGTGAACGAGTGTAAGTGAAAGGGATGTTTATGATGGATTCAGAAAGAGGGAAACAGAGGTAGAGAGCGAGAGAGAGAATGAGCAGCCTGCTCTCATACAGTCTGCACTGCACATCCAGAGGAATCTGGGGCATCTAATGGCCCCTCACCCACAATCCCTGCTCTCACTACTTCTCTCTCACTCACTCACTCACTCTCTCTCTCTCTCTCTCTTTTTTTTTTTTTTTTTTTTTTTTTTTTTTTGCTGTGGGGCATGCTGTGACCCCACACCGTGGGAATCCGTGGTCCACAACGGATGACTTTAACTGTCTCACAAGAAAAAGGTTGAAGAGATAGAGCAAGGAACTGTCTCTCCCTTATTAGACCTTTGGTTATTCAAACGATAAGTTACTGGAAAGCCAAGAGAACCGTTTAATAAGGACCATTAATAATGTCCGTGTTGCATGGCATTTCTCTTTATGCAAAATTCATCACAATAGAAAAAACACGCTATCAATGACAAACAATCATCTTGCTCAACTCATGCATGCATGAAAGTAGGCCTATATAAATGTATGACTTCTTTAACGTTAATTGCAATGACGCACTTGATAATATAAATTTATACCGTGTATTGAAGCGATTCTGAATTTTACTGTTGTTTTTAATAATTTGCCTGAATCCATCCAAAATTTCAATAATAAAAAAAAATCTGTCAAAAAATCTGTTTAAAATATTATAAAATTTGAAATGATTGCAGGAACGTCTGAAATTGTTATTTGAGTCTGAACGCCAGGCCACAATGGTATTACTCATTCTTTTGAGCAACACAAAGGCAATTATTCGGCTATTTCAAACTAACAAGACAGAATATGAAATATTAAACGCCCTTTAAATGTTTGAAGCCTAAAACATGTCAGGCCACTAAAACAACTTTTTTTTTCCTGTTTCATATGCTCGTACAGCCCGCAGTGTGGAGTACATGGCAATAAGCCCACTGTAGTCAACATGTCTCCGATGAAATCCTAATGTTTTCCACATAAGTATATAGCCAACGAACGGGCTTCTCTGTTTCCCCCTTGTATTTTCTCTTGTTATAAATGGTGAAATATTAATGAACCATCGAGTAATGAATAAATGCATCCGAAGACCACATGATATTTGATTATCTTTTGGCCATATTAATTATAGGCCTATTTTATTTTAAAATATTGGCCACATAAAGAAGTAAACGAAGTTGCTTATTGCACATTGTAATGTGTTATAAATAGCCTTGTTATTGTTACTATTATTATAGCTATATTATCATCGTTTTTATTATTATTGTTGTTGTTATTATTATTAGGCCTATTATTAGCCTAGCTATGTTTGATAGTTTCGAGCGTAACTTGTTGCTAATGTGCAGGGTTCAGGTTAAACTGTGTCCGAGGTAATGGTGCAAATCTAGATGTTGATGTTGTAAAGAAAGATCATTCTCTGTGTCATGACTGCAGTGCATGAAAATGAGCAGCTTCCCGTATACAGACGGTAGTTCTATAATCGGAGCTACGGGCAGCTCATACATCATGCAAAATGGGCCCGAAGGGTTTTCTTCAAATGAACTGTCTGGGTCTGTGGAAATAATATCAGGGGCTTTCCGTCAGAATGAACTTTTCCAATGTAGCCAGCCGTGAAATAATCTGACCCGACACTTTAAACCATCTGCGCTATCCATCCGCCTTCTTATTTATTGCGAGCTGTATCTGATACTATTCCAGTGTTTGTTTGTTTTGTTTTTTTTAAATATATGATATGGCATCTCCACAATCCGCATGGCTGACAGGTTTGTCCATTGATACCCGTCGCAAATCCTTATCAATTCCCAAACGAATTCAAAATATTTCAGTGATGCAAGTGATAGCTTAAAATAAAAATAAAATAAATATAAATAAAAAATAGGCTAATTAAAATACATTGGCTTAAAATAGCCTGTTTGTTTTCAGTGATTAAATTTGAAATGGTCGATTATAACTGATTATGTAAGCTGTTAATAGAGTCTTTAGCCTACTGGTTACCAAAGATCAGTAGACTCGTATCCACGTGCAGCTGGAAGGCGGAATGATTTGTCCAGTTAAGACTCGTTTCATTCTAAACACCACGATATTAAATTTGACAGGCCAATGACTGTTCCGCTGAGTTGTCAGATGTTTTTTTTTTTTTTTTTTTCCTTTTTGCTTCAGTGGTCGTTATTCTTCACAAGCGGGAGTCCGGAGCTGACGAATGACTTCTTCACTGAAAATCCACACAACACACGGATGATCTTATTTAATGTCGTTTGTCATTTTAATCCGAGCCATTCTCTCGTCGCACTACGCTGCGGAAACGTAGATATTTGGAATGATAAAAAACCAATCATGTCCTCTCCTGTGCTTAGACTATAAAAAGGCATACGAGTGAGAGCTTAAAAATAACATTTCGTGTTAGATAAGACAGCATTGTAGCCTACTTTATATTAGGCTTTACAATTTTCGAAAAGTTTACTTAAAATGTGCGTAAAACGCGCAGTCGAGCGTAGTAACTCGCGGGGCTTGAGTAAAAGCAGAGGTCGCTGATGTTTACATTCTGCAAGGCGCTGTCGAGGTCTGGGAGGTGCTGAAATCTACTCGAGCTCCGTTCCGCGTGATTGGCACGCTTGACAGTGATTGACAGGCGTCCATGGAAACTACGCAACCAATCTGCCAAGTCCAATAGAAAATCAGAAGCGGGTATCACGTCTTTTCCCTCCTCAAAAAATATCTTCATTCTTGTGCTATAATCTCGTGCCCTCGAAATCTCCAACGGAGGCAGCCTCAGACCGACAGAGCGACATCTCTATTTCTCTGCATCGTCAAGCGTTCATCAGCTGACTCTGGAATTGCCTTTTCGCCTGGATTCGACTGGGGGGAGAGAGAGAGAGAAAAGCCACATAAAGCAGGAAGCTTTGAGGTAGAGAGGACTCCGAGAGGAGAAGAGAAGCCTTCATGTTTCAGTTGCCAATCTTGAATTTTAGTCCCCAGCAGGTAGCGGGGGTATGCGAGACTTTGGAGGAGAGCGGAGACATCGAGCGTCTCGGCCGATTCCTTTGGTCGCTGCCCGTCGCACCAGCCGCCTGCGAGGTGCTGAACAGAAATGAGTCTGTGCTGCGGGCTCGCGCCATCGTAGCCTTCCACACTGGGAATTTCCGTGAGCTTTATCACATTCTGGAGAACCACAAGTTCACCAAAGAGTCCCACTCTAAACTGCAAGCACTTTGGCTGGAGTCGCACTACCAGGAGGCAGAGAAGCTCCGAGGCCGCCCGCTAGGGCCAGTGGACAAATACCGAGTACGGAAGAAGTTCCCTCTCCCTAAAACTATTTGGGATGGAGAACAAAAGACGCACTGCTTTAAGGAAAGAACCCGACATTTACTTCGAGAATGGTACCTCCAGGATCCTTATCCGAACCCAAGTAAAAAGAGAGAGCTTGCACAAGCTACGGGACTCACTCCCACTCAAGTGGGGAATTGGTTTAAAAATCGAAGACAAAGGGACAGAGCCGCGGCTGCAAAAAACAGGTGTGTTTTCCCGATTTTAACCATTGGGGATATATTGAGCAAACATTTCATATTTTAGCAATAAAATGGTTATATACTAAGATGAGATATGTCGATCAAATCTAAAGGAAAGTCTAGCCTACATATTTAATAAAGGAAAGGCTAGGCTAATGTAGCCTATAACATAATATGTCAATGTCTAAACAAACAGTCTTAAAATGGAAAAATCACAAATGGATTCATCAAAAAATGTGAACGGTTATTATTTGTAATGGTAGCATATAACCTAAGCGATGTATTTTTATGATTAAAACCGAAATTTGCAATTAAATTGGGCAACTATCTTTATTTTTGTTTAACTTTTAATTTCGGAAATAAAAAAGCGTAAAAAAAAAAAACCGTCTACATGTAGCATACAAAATACTGTTACTTGTCCCTTTTGACCAAAAATCAATGGCTATCGCTTTTGTGTAGCTGTGTTATTGTTTGGGCCTTGTCTGCATCTAAAGTCCTTATAGATATACAATTATAACAATTAACGAGAGCCTAAGATGAATAACAAAGATTAAATTATGATTATGAAAATCTTTCTTGGTTTCGACAGTTAAGCTGAAGAAATTCTACCGTGATGTTAATAGGTTTTTTATTTTGTTGCAAGCTGTTTGCTGGAGTAATGCAAACAAGGACAGTTTCTTACAGACAATAATTTACTCTATCAGATTGTGTTCTATATTTTGTTGGACATTTAAATATATGAGCTGTTATAATAACCTTTAAAAATTACCATACACCAAGCATGTTGGTTAAAACAGTTTAGGCCAGTTCACCACGACCATATAATATATTATATTACCACGAATATATTATATATATAGCCTATATAAAAACATTTTTTTTCTAAATTGGAACTCTTTTTATTAAACAGAGACCGGATAATAAATATAGGGAATGCGCGAATTGGCTGCAGCCTATAGATTTTATGTTCTTCCGGGGCATTCCGTTAGTGGGCTAAACCTGAAGCCTGAGCGGAGCATCATTTCATAATATGTGCAGATTTCATACAAAGAATTTGCAGTTAAATATCTTGATTTAGCCCACGTTTTAACATTAATTGCACGTTCTTATTTAAAAAGCAAGCAACACCTGAGAACCACTGATTTAGCTAATTTAAGAGGTTTTTTTAATTATTATTATTTTTATATTTTTTATATAGAAACCCCTTCATCTAAAACCCAGCCTTTTTCTTTTTTTAAGGTTGCAACAGCAGGTGTTGTCTAATGGTTCGGTTCGGTCCTTAGCTGGAGAGGATGGTGCTGTAGACCGACTGGGGAACGCGTCGAGCCCTGAAGCGAGCCTGTCCAGCAAAGCCGCTGCGTCGGCGATCTCCATCACTTCAAGTGACAGCGAATGTGACATCTAACATCGCACCGCGGGCTATACGGGAAGACTATGAGAAAATTAACACATACGAAGGAAATCGAGACAGACAATCAGCAAGATAAACAAGCACATTTGTGCCTGCCTTAACGTATCAGAGGCCGTGTTTTTATTTTATTTTTAATTTTTTTTATTTGTAGGCTGTAAGCCTATACCAGCCTGGAATCTTGGGATTTATGGAATGCTTTATCTTCTTTAAAATGTATTTATCTTTTTGTGAAAGCAAAGTGGGGGCAAACACGAACAAATGACATGAGAAAAAATAATAATATCTGAATTAAAACTACTTTTGTAAGCAAAATCGACTGCCTCAAGCAAACAGGCCCTACGGAAATGATATTCACACTTTTTGTTCATTTTGAAAAGGACTTCATGGTGAAACATTTTACCTCCCAGGTTTTCTAAAGTGTTTACGCATTAAATTGTTGCTCTTATAGAATCTGATTTTCATTTGCTTGGTCATTTCAAGTCTGGTCATTTCTGGTGGTAAACGATCGACTTTTAGAGCATGTGTGCGCCGATAGTGGAGATGAATGAAAGACTTGCCGCAAATAAAATTTTGATGATCAAAGTAACCATACAGACTTATTCTCATCCATTAAAATAGGGTATTATTTCAAATAAGTGTTTATTTCTGATCTTTATCATTTATTATTATTAATATTATTATTATTAAAATGTGTTGGATTTTGACATCTTTCCCCGGACAGCCTATTTTGTTAGCCTCAATAGCATTAACATGTGAATGCATTCACCCTTCATTTAAGCAGACAAACCACTTGAACTTTTGCCTCTGTATTCCTGGTATAAATGGTGTGAGGTTCATGCACAGCCAGTAATCGGTAAATGTAGGCTATAGTGGTGTGTTTAACCTGATCGCTTGCTGCGTGTCCAGACGCGTTAACCGCCCCGTGTGATTGGCTTTGCCGTCATGTAATGCTTTCTGACAGGAGAAGGTCAACGAGAGGGCGAAGCGCATTGGTTTCAGAACGAGCAAGCTAGAGAGGAAAATCATCTAAAGGCTATAATTTATTCATTTACTTATTCATTTAAGCTTTAATTGCTTACAGAGATACTGCGAAACTGTGATCGTTTACTGAAGAAACTGCAAAATATATATACAAATTTCAGTCTAATATAGGCATCTAATTATTATTTTAATTATTATAATCATAAATATACTCATTTGGTGCTATTGCGAAGCCTATGTGTATTGCGTTTTGTCCCCGTTTAGTGTTCACCGTTAAATTCCTTTAAGGTCACTTTTGTTCAGGGAAGGAAGGACAAAGTATCTTTAAAGTCTGTTAATAATGCTTGGCTACTGTTATTGGGGGAAAACGAGGCACATGTGGTAGGGGAAAGGAGAGCAGGCTATTGAGTTTGCAAAGGGACAAAAGCGGAAAGATTAGGTGAAAAGAGTGTTTCTGACAGTCAATAAGGTTGTCAAACTCTTCAGCGCTAATCAGCGCTAATGACCGCTTCTCAAACCCAACTGGAACAATAGTGAGCTCTTCAAAGCTCTGTTGGGGTTAAGGGGTGCTTTCTCCCCAACGAGCTCCGAAAATCCCTTTTCACTGCATATATTTATTACAATATCGAAAATGTATAAATAAATGTGTGTGAATAGCATTATGGTATATCTATTATTTCAGTCACAAAGACAACACCGATAAAAGTCGTAAAAAAAAATGAAAATAAATATGGCTAATTATTTTGTTTACGGAAAACATTCGCTTGTGCACTGGCTTGAATGAAATTTTCATTAAATATCATTTTTAAAAATGAGCAGGGGCCTGCATTCACTGTCACAAAATGAGGCCATTGAGGCTATACTAATGAGTAGTGTATTCAGAATTCCTGGGTACCTACCTATATAACAATCGCCATGGGTTTTTGTGAACATGTCACAATGCAAATTTGTCGTGTTCAAGGCCAATCCACGAAACTGATATAGCTATAACTCATATGTTTTGAACAGCAAAAGTCTACTTTATTAACATCATGTTCTCCGTAATTTTGTCTTAAAATATCTTAAATATATAAACAGAACAGTTATCGTGAGAAGTATATCCAAACAAAAGCAGCTGAAATGGCTTAATTAGAGTGACTTGATGCATAAGAAGCATTCAGAGTCTCATGGCCCGAGTAAGATAAGTAAAAACTGGTGTATACTACTGTTGAAGATCCTGCTGTTGGCTAAAAGACATACTGCTGTATTCCACTCATCTTCAAAAGATCCCATGCAAACCACACAATCTCTGGAGGACCAAGAGTAAAAAAAAAAAAAAAGACTATACAAGCCATTATTTTCTATTCTAGGTTAAACTTGAGGTTAAAATAAATACACACAATTTGCTTTCTTTGTATTTCACTGAACCAATTCAGGCTGTTTTTGTTGTGAAAAGCATGGAAAAGACGAAATTGTTCGTCAGAGATGTTGTTGCGGACCGAATGCACAGTCCATCTTTTTTCTTTACACAATAGACGGCGTTGTGGTGCTTTTTACAGGTAAAGTCGCTTGAGTGTTTTTGTGGGAAAACTATTACACCCACATATCATGTCACAATCTTTTGACAGCCCATGTTTGCCATTTGGCGCTGAAAATGGAAAACGTTTTGTCCAACGAATTTGCACAGAATTCTTTTTTCCTCCAGAACATTATCTTCCTTTATGGAGAGTGGAACAGAAAATAATCCAAATACATCAATACAACATTGCAATTACAAGGCCTGTCTGGTGATAAAACAAGTTGTGTGCTGGCTACTGTAGGCTGTACGTATTTGTTTCCAATCGGTTAAACCTTGGATCTAGAAGGCAATGTCACTGAAATGATCAATGAAATGTCTCCATTAATTTTCTTTATTTATTTGAAAAGGACAAGGTCCTTTGTGAGGGAATGTATTTTTCTGTCGAAACTGGAGACAGGGGATGTAAATTGGATTTGTTAGAGCTGAGCGCCCTCTGCTGTTAAGACTCATCTGCCAATCTTCCCATACCATGGCTCAAACAAACAAACAAACAAATAAATAGGCTGTGCTTAAGAGCAGATATCAGTTGGAGCAAAGCCACTGCGAACACATTTTCGTTTTTGCTTATTTAGTCAGCCTAAAACTTTACATTTGTTGTAGAGCATAATTATTGTCATTAATTTGAGTGATGATAGGATATAAAAGTGATATTAATTTATTGTATGTAAAACAGTTGCAGGGTTTCATTTCTTGTAGTAGGCTAATAGGCTGCAATTATTTATATATCATATCATCCATTCCAATTGGTCATGGCCTTACTAGTTAGCCAACTAATGTCTAGGCCTAACTTTAATTTAAGGCCACTTGATCTGCAGGAATATCGTTTTAAAGCGATATTTTTATTCTAAAATGTAGTGTACACAGGATTTGCAATACTAAAACATTACATAATTTCGTTTATTTTAAGCACTTTTACGGATCGCATGGTTACATATTGATTGCATGGCCTACAGCTCCAGAACCCTGAAAGGTCGCGGCATGAGCGCGAGCACTGTAGAAAATAACTCACGGCAGTCAAGTGTCACACGAGACTGAATTCAAGAATGCCCATCATAGATACTGGTAGAATTATGTTAGATGTATGGCGGAGAAAAACATGAAATCTGTACAGAGGTAGTGTTTAGTAAACAAACTTCAATCATTCACGTCAATAGGTGTCACCATCCATTGACGCTTTTTGGGACGAACCGTATAAGAACCAGGGCTGAGTTTCCCGATAGCGTTGTCTCTTAGCGCGCTATGAAGACTCTAAAGGTATAACTTAACTAAAGGTATACCATTTCTAGGCGTGTTCCCCTAACCATACCTCAGGAAGCTGCTTAAGGTATAGCCATACCTTCTTACTTGCGACGTTACCAGGTGCTGTCCGTGGCGATGGTGCTGAATTGGTTGATATGATGGCTCTAGAATCAATTATTCTCTCGTGCAGGGGAAGTACTTTAGAAATAGTTGAAATTGCATTTATTAGGACTCATGGGATATTATAAAAAATAATCCAAACTATAATAGCCTAGCCTATAATAGCCTAGCCTACATATTTTAAAATGATAGGCTATCATATATTGCTGCCACAATAACCATTTCAAATGTTTACGTGCTTTCTTCTCTTTCCCATTTTTGTTCGCTGAGGTGGAGCTGCGATGAAATATTGTTCTTGTAAATACTTTCCAGCATTTCAGTAATAAAAGTGTAGGCCTATATTAGGTACGGTGCTCGGCAGTGATCAAAAAGGATTTAAACAGTGAATTTGGAATCTCTTCTTGTAAACTCAGAGATGTGAATTCAGACGGCAATTAAATTACCACACAACCTGTTTGTCAAAAAACAGAGTACTCGCCAGGGATTTTTACGCGGGTTGGGTGAGAAAAAAACACTGACATTATGGATTCGGACAGCAATAAAATCACCGACTTACCCCTGCAAATGTTTAAAATACCGTACGAGCCCATGAGAAATAATTTGCGTCCTAAAATAGGAAGCCCTATGTTTTCACTGGCCTTTGAAAGCGCTCCGCAGACGGCGCCGTCTTTTAAAACAACTATTCGCTGTATCGCTGCCATAGTTTGAGCAAACTCCCCACCACAATCATTCCCTTTAAATAGACTATTAAGCCTTTAATGGTTTGCCAGCTGATGTACCTTTGGATAATATAATAAAAAATCTAACAACAATCAGTGTAATTACGTGAATTAATTATTTTTGCATGAAAACACTTGAATTAGCCTAACTGAACACTGTCTGGGTGTGTTAAAACTTCAGAATTATATTCGTATAGACCTGCAACAGTGATAAGGTAAAGCTAAGAGTGGTCCAGACCAACCTTCCGAACGTATGACTTACAGAAGGTATACTTGACTAAGAACGTTTCGGGAAACACGTATTAACGATAAGGAACCGCTTAGGTGTAACTTAAGCACGACGCAGCGTTAAGAAGGTTACGGGAAACCCAACCCAGGGCCAAGGTCGTGTGGTGATTTGACTGCCGTCTGAATCCACATCTCTAAGTTTACTAGAAGAGATCACTTCAAACTTTACTGTTTAAATCCTTTTTGAACACTGCCGAGCACCGTACGTACGATGTACACTTTTACAGTTTTTTCTTGATTGTTTAAACACTATAACCAGGCTTTTGAACAAAAATTTCAAAACCATTTCCCTAAACTATAAACACTATTCCCCTGTTTTGACACATGAGTCAGATTTATTGAACTGTCACTGCAAAACTCTACACACAAATCCCTTCATTTATCATTGCCTACACCATGTTGTCATAAAGCACTATAGCATTCAATATTGTTCACTCAAGTCAGCACAGCTTCAGCTCAGTTAGCACACAGTTACCCAAGTGGAAACACTAAGAGTCAAAATTGATCACACACCAATCAGAACCTTCAATAGATATAAAAGAGTCAATTCATTCAGTTTTGGAACAATGGACCCAGAAAGACATGAAGGAAGAGGTCGAGGACACTGGAGTGGAGGAGTGGCTCCAATATAGCCTGTGATGTGGACGAGATTTTTTGGCCTGACCCAGACCAAAGACGGGATGCTGAGGCAGAATAATTGTTGTGTTTTTGTGTGCGTGTTGTACTGTGTAGTATGAATGAATAAAAATGTGCCAATGTATCCATTGGTTGTGTCTTTTGTGTTCATAGTGTGAAAAGGTTTCATGAAAGTGCGTATCTATAGCACGAATGATATTTCTAGTATTATTTATACGCCAAAAATAGTTTTCGCGTGCATATGATACGCACTTTATGGCGTGTAATACGCACGCACTCCACACCCTTAATCCTACCCAAGGGGTTTACAGTGCGTATCATTTGCACGCAAAAACTATTTTTGGCGTATAAATGAGAAATATCATTCGTGCTATAGATACGCACTTTCATGAGATCGTGTTGGAGGGGGGAACCACAAGCAACATAACTTACCAGTTTTGGAAATGTTGTTTTGAATTTATTGCACCAGTAAGACTATGTTGTAGTGTATGTGTTTGTGAGGGCTTATGTGTGATGTCTGAGGGCAAAGTTTGGTTTTTCAGCAAGAGTGAATGGTTTTGATTGTAGAGCTTCATTTTGACCTGAAAATAGGATGTTTGGGGAATTGGGTGAGACGTTATGGATTTGTGTTTACTGTATACGAGGCATAGTTTCAAGAAAACTGTTTAAAAGCAATCGAGAAAAACTGTATTAGGCTACTGAAGTGCTGGAAAGTATTTACAAGAACAATATTTCATCACAGCTCCACCTCAGCGAAATAAAAGGAGAAAGACATTTTGCACGTAAACATTTGTAATGGGCCGTTATTGATATGATACAATTTTAAAATATGTAGGCTAGGCTATAGTTTGGATATTTTTTTATAATATCCCATTAGTCCTAATAAATGCAATTTCCACTATTTCTGAAGTGATTATTTTTTATAAAGAACACCGCTTTCTCACATAATGCAGAGAAGAAACCCCTGCATGAGTGAATAATTGATTCTCGAGCCATCGATATCAACCAATTCAGCACCATCGCCACGGACAGCACCTGGTAACGTCGGACATAAGACATGGTATGTTAAGCAGTTTCCTGAGGTATGGTTCGGGAAACACGCCTAAATGGTATACCTTTTAGTTAAGTTATGCCTTTAGAGTCTTAGTAGCGCTACAAGACAACGTTATCGGGAAACGCAGCCCTGCTAAACAAGCAAAAACGTACATAGTGCACGTGTATAATTAGATTTGCATCAAAATAATGAAACATTTTAAAGACTCATGGTTTTGTTTATGACTCTGTAGTTTGTTTGGGTATTTGTTTGGGTTTGTTTAGAGTGACCACACCTTTTTATTTATGTTTTTTTTTTCAGTATTCGATGAATAGATAACGTGAGACGTGGATTTCAACGAGATAGCAACATCCATTGCTAAGTGGAGAGTGGTATGTGATTTTATACTCTTAGGAGTTGTGCTGTAGGTTCAGTTGTCATTTTATTTAAAGGCACAATATGTAAGATTTGTTGTATTAAAATATACAAAAACCACTAGAACACATGTTATATTAACTTGTGTAGTCTACTTAGGCTAATTACCCCAAATGTTTCCAACAAAGTTTAAATCCATAGTCTATAGCCTCGATTTCCATTTTTACTTCCGTAGAAACCATGCATTTACCAAAGACGCTTTAATATTTTTGCGTTTTATTAGACAGGTGAGCAACAGTTTGGATACCTTTATTGACAGAAAACTAATCATTGTTAAATAACTCAACACAGTTTATTGTTCGAATCTCTTGTTTCTTCTTGATTTACCGCGAGTGACATTGTACCTCATATGACATTATTTTGTCAAGTGGCTAACATGATAGCATATCACAAAGATCTTTATTTGTAGTAAAAGTAATACAGCATTATCTCTGCCATACAATATAAAAACACACAAAAATATAAAAAAATAATAATTGCGTGCCATTTAGCAAAACAAGTCATCAAGCTTTTATTAATATATTATTCTAATCGATCTTCTGCAATGTGCAACAAGTACTCTTTCCACATACTCTAATGCATTTTTAGTATGATTGTTTTGATCAAGTAAGACAGCGCTGCGTTACCCCACAATTTTAATTCGTCAAATGACCTGTATAAGTAGTAATTCAGCACTTGTTTTATTAGAATTAGATAAAATAATGTGAATGTAATTGATCAAACATAACTGTAACGAAGTTCAAGTTCAGGGAATAAGGAGGTGGACGTCATAACTTTAATCGTAAAATATACATACACTGCACAACAAACTCGCGGCTCTCGGCCCTGCCCTGCTTCATACTACAGTAACGTTAATAAAACTGATGTTAATAATACATTAGCTCATCCATGAACATGATTTCTGCTCGATTCCTGTCTGATTGCTTTCCATCAGCTGTGGAGGTGAAGACAACAACTCCCATGATTCCACGCTCATTCACAGCGTCATCAAGCTACGCCTTTATTATTGTTTTAAATAAGCCAACTCTAGCATACTGTGCCTTTTAAGTGCATTTTCGTTGTTTGATTTTGTAAAAGACGCCCCCTAGGGATAGACGTCCTCTTTACTTTTAATTTTCCTCTTGGCCATAGATGGCGCTAAATCTCCATAAGCAATTTTACTGAAAGGCTTTGCTCCTCTTAATTTCGACTTTTCATCTGAGCAACAATTGTGAGATTTATTCTATTTGACACATAAATTCATTTATATTAAAGATTTTAAAAAGTAAAGTTGTACGTTGCAGGTATTCGTTTAATTGTAATCCTGTGTTGTTGATTTTTTTTTGTTTTTTTGTTTTTTTGTTTTTTTGTTGATTTGATCATTATAAATTAAATTCGTTTTTAATATTTTACACTCATAACAATTTTGTCCCAAATTTAACATGTAAATGGTTGCATTTATTTACTCTATTTTTTATTTTATTATTATAACACATCATCATCATCCAGTAAATGCCAAACTCGTATCTAAACATGTTAGTATCAGTAAGTGGACATTGTTCTTAAGGGAATCTTGTCCATGCTACTAAATTTACCTCTGAATGCAATTGAGTGCTTTACTTGATAGGCGGACATTGTGGTGATTGTTCCCATTTTTCTTGAGCTAAAGCTTCTCGGTTGCTCGGTCAGTGATCTCTTAGCTGCAAGGTTGGCATTGTCCTTGTTAAGTAATGTAAGAAATAAGTCAAGGTTATGTTAAGAATTAGATGTCGTTTTAGAACATTATTGATGGGACTTAAAAGTAACATTGACTCCGTTACAAATATAACATATATATTGATTATCCTTCTACTGCAATGTGAAGCCACATTTATTTAAAAAAAAAATTCCATAGGCTATTTGTGAATGACTATGACCTTCCTGTAAATCTGCTCTCACTGTTGTAGTTCTTTAGTCTTGTACAGTTTCAGCACCAAGGCCAGTGCCTTGCAGTCTTCACATGCTTTTTTCCACAAAGTGCTTTTACGTTTACATTTGTCTAACGGGGCATTACTTCTCTTTCTGTGAAGAGGAAATCTTTGTTCAGTCAGTATTTTGACACTAAGGTTTTTTTTTTGTTTTTTTTTTAAAAGACTTTTAATCTGTTTTGTAGAGTGGTTACAGAGACTTGTCTACTGTGGGGAAAAGTCCCTTAACTGTTAACTCCCAAAATTTCATCTCTAATTCAAATGTAAATCCAGACATAGCCTGCGCTTTATGTAATTTATCAAGTGGGTATTACAGCTACAGTTTTTAAATAGGTATATGCTCTTTATTATTTCTTTTCATTTTATGATGCAGTATTTTTTAATCGATTACCGATTAGGTTAATCATAAATAATAGGAACGTTCTTATTTTACTTTTATTAAAATAACTAGAATTTGTTATATCAGATCTGGTGTTGTATGATTAATCACTAAATAACTTTTTTTTCCCACAATTGCAAGCGTTTAGGCGGATTGTGGTGACTGGTATGCAAACTCTCTCCACTAGAGGGCAGCAAATATAGCAAAATGCAGCACTTTTACACAATTTATTCTCGAACAAGCCTGGTTCTTTCATTGGCTTGCGTAATGTCAGTTTCACATAATTAATTGAGTGCTCGATCAGAATACTTTATAAACTACATGGTTTTGGAATGCATCAAAGTTAATTAGTAACTTTGCATTTAAAATTCTATAAACTCTAAAAAGCTCTGGCTCTTGTAATGCCCATTAATAACCAAAAGATGGAGGTCTACCAATGACTAATACACTATAACTCTTGACTGGGTATTGATGGTGGGGGATGGGAAGCTTACAATCATGTTGCATCTGTATTGGTTACATTTTGCCAGTCTATATGACATCCATTGATTTGCTAATGGTATCAGTCAAATACATAAGCATTTTTGTGAATTTTTTTTTACACACTGACTGTACTGACCAACCACATGGCCTACTCACACAGTCAGACAGATATGAAAATCATAAATGCCTGAATGAAAATAAGCAAATAGCTATTTAAAAAAAAAAAAAAAAAAAAAAAAACGGCTGGTTGTCTCTGAATGCCTCATGAAAAACAAGTGATCCACAGTAATCCTACCTGTTGATTGCTATATTATCCAATGACATGACTCCCCTAAACAATCTTTTTTTTTTTCCTGCATGACATGGCACTTTGCTTTTAATGAAAAGATGTAAAATGACTCTCTTTTTTTAGAGTGATGACCAGGAGACTTTACATAGAGACCTACCTCAAACCTGCAGTCCAGATGGCATGGCTTTAGTGCTCCTTGTTAATATGGCAGTGCATGAATGATGCAGTGACTTGTCCTGAAAACAAAATTGATCCCACAACAGATGCACTGATGGGAAATAGAACATTAGCATGCTTTCTTCTTGTTTCATTATTGGCAATATAAACATGCACAAAAAATGTCATGCAAGCTGAGGACTTTTTTTTTTTTCTCTAAGCGAAATGTCTAGATTAATGGCACCAGTTAATAAGTGCACTTGTCTGAAGAGGGATGCTGACTTGAAATGTTACAGTAGAGGTTTTATAAATAACTCTGGTCTCTGGTTTCTGCAGCTGTCACCATAGTTAATTCCTGTTCCTTGTATCTCTCTGAGGACGCTCTGTAAAGTCGTAGTGCTCTGGATTGCTTGTATATTCATTCAAGACCAGAAAACATGCTGTTATAATGGAAAGGCCACTGAGAGGCATGAAGTCAATAGGTGCAATAAGACTATTTGTTGTCGGTTTTGACTTTTTTTTTATTAATAAATTCGGTCTTTGAATATATTCAAAGATTCTTATCACGGGAATCTATTCTTTGAATAGAACACGTCTATAACATCCTTTTTTTAAATTTTGAATATATTCAAAAGAGATTCAAATTAAGATGATGAAATAGAAAGGCCTGGACATCCTAAACTTTGGGTTTGATCTTTAATTTTTTTCTGCTTTAGATTGAAAAGTTTTTCTTTGCAGTCCCTGAATAGAATGGCTACTCAACTACCTTTCATTTAGTTTTTTTCCTGTATCCATAATTTGAGGCTTATCTTGCAATGTGAAACAGATCCTGGTTAAGGTGTGTTAAACCCTCATGCAACCCAGTAATTCTGGTTGAGGAGCGACGGATGCAGACTGAGCCACTGAATCTCTGTCCTCTTCATTATTATCCCTGTCCCACACACTGAATCCGACGGTCCTTTAGATGAGACCGGGTGCTAACGAGGCTAAAGCGGCCTCTTCCGCGGGGATCTGAGTGAAGAACACCTAGGGCGCCAGTGGCCTGGTTTCACTCTTCTGATATTACAGTGAAGCAGCTTCCATAAATTCAGTTCCTATGATGTTAAATTAGATGAGGACATTGGAGGAACTAAGAATCAGATGAGGAAGTTATTTTTTATTTAATTTTTTTGATTGACATGTATTTAAACAAATTTGCACAAAAAAAAAATAAAAAATACAAATAATTTAATCATATGTAATCCGCACGCTGTAAAAATATATTTTTATGATTTGTTATCACAACATTTTTTCTTTTGTCAAATCAACTTAGATCATTTATGGTGGTTCAGATAATATAATATTTTGAGTTTCTGTTGAATAAACCAATTTCCATTGTATTAACTAAAATTTTTCATTTCAATGAACTCAAAGTTTTAAGGCAATCAGGTTATTTTTTAAAAGTTAAACCAACAATATATATATTTTTTACAGTGTATTATTAATGACAATTAAATAAATATTGATATAAATTGGAGTCAATACAATGTACAATGGGAGGGATGCAGGTGGTTGGGGTTGTGGTTGACATTGGATGAAGTGTGGGGTTGATGGCAGGCCAGGGGATGAACAAAAGGAATGGAAAAAAGTGTTAATGCTTTTTAACAAGAAAGAATAAAAATAAATAATAGTGGAGGGGAGAGACTTAAGCAATAAAATGATATTAAAATGCTATAAATAGATTTTTATTTTATTTTCAATAAACCGTTCTTTTGAATTTTCTATTCATTTTAGAACCCTGAAAGAAATGTTTCACGGTTTCCACAAAAATATTAGGCAGCACAACTGTTTTCAACAATAATAATCTTTCTTGAGCAGCAAATCAGCATATTAGAATGATTTCTGAAGGATCATGTGACACTGAAGACTGGAGTAATGATGCTGAAAATTCAGCTTTGCCATCACAGGCATTTTAAAATATATTCAAATAGAAATTGTAATAATAATTCTCAATATTTCTGTTTTTACTTTATTTTTTTAATCTAATAAACACAGCCTTGGTGAGCAGACTTCTTTCAAAAACATGAAATAATCTTATAAACCCCAAACTTTTGAACAGTAGTGTATATATGTGAATATGTATGATATAGATGTATGCACTCAATGGACTGAGATCATTTTTCTGCATCTAGTTTGAACTCTGGCTGTTGGATTTTATTGAGCTTATTTATGAAGACTTTGGGGCATCAGGCCAAACGTTTGGTACAGACTTCAAGTATTAATAAGAATTATGAATGCATAAACTAACCTTTTGGCATCTTGAATTATCAGAATAATCCTTAACCATATTTGGATTCGGAACCAAGAGATCTGCTTTTGAGCGCAGGATGATAAACTCAGGATAGTGACTGATCCTTTAAATTGTTTGCCATTTCTATTAGTATACAATGCAGAGACGATGAAGGACTAGTGATGATTTTATTCCTTACACAGAGCTGTCCAGGCTTGCCTCGGCAAAAGAGACGCAGAGGACATCAAAGGTGTTTCCAGTTTGTCTTACCTTATGACTTTATGCTTTGTCACTCATTTAACTCACGATATGCTTCAGTGAAGCATGACTAGCTCTGCAATGAGCAGTGACAGACAGCACTAAACATTCCAAGCAGTGGGGAACGGGACAGCTGCGTGGACTAGAGCAGAAAAGAGAAAGAGAGCTTGCTTGGTTTCGCAACATGTGACTGCTAAAGTATTTAAGCTTTATTGCATGAAAACACCTAAATGCATCATTTTTTTTTTCTTCTTCTTCACTTTGTCACCTTCTCCCTGAGTCACCTCTCCCTCCCGGCATCCTTGTCTTTTCCCTCTCACTCCTCCATCTCACTCTTCCCTCCATCATCTGTTAGGTGAACAGTATCCGCCAGGTTTGTGAGCCTCTTTTGTCTTGGAGCAGGAGATGTTGGCGCAGCCGGATCATGTTTCAAACTTTCATTTCCTGAAATGTTTGAGGGAACATCCAGGGTTTTATCAGTGCCCGTTACACTGAGTGGAAGGGGGAAGGAGCTCGAGTTACCTGGCCGGTCACTTAGCCATCAATGAACAAACGACTCTCTCTTTGAGCTGAGATCAGGGGGCTCATACAGGCCCCCTCCATTATGAATCATTTTTTGCACAGCGCTCACTCGGACACACACATGCACATGCGAAATGTATCATGCGTCTGCTGTAATAACGATATATATGCTTGAGTTAGACATTTCAGAGCAAGACCTTCAGAGTCAAGGTCAATAATATGGTTCCTCATGTTGTCTGTGAACCCAACACAGACATACAATAAGCTACACAGTATCTTAAAGGGATAGTTCACCCAAAAATGTAAATCGTCATCATCACGGTACTTACTGTCATGCTGTTCCAACCCTGACTTACTTTCTTCTGTGGAATATAAAAGGTAATATTTTGAAGAATGTTGTAACTGTTTTGCCCATACTATGTAAATGGGGTCCAAAAACAAACACTATAGACGAGGAAAGAAAGACATGGAGGTTGGGAACGACCTTCTCTCTTGGACACAGATCAAGATGTTATGACAGGCTGTCTGTCAGCACTGATCACCTGTGAGTCTCCTCCCACAATGCCCCTCTTCACCTCTGTAATTGTGCGTGTCTTCACCTCTGCTCTCCACAGGAAGGATCTGTGTTTGTCAAGTCGACTTTAAAAAAAGCCCAGTGTGGAAATGTCCAGCGTGAAAAGACCACTTGGTTTGTTCAGTTTAGAGCTTCAGAATATGTGTGTTCTCACTCACCTTGAATGATCTCTTGGTGCGTCCCATTTCACATTCTTGTGCACTATTCTATGACGTTTTGTGTATAAGTAGTGCGAGTAGTGTGTTCACACTGAAAATTCCAAATAGAAAAAGTGCACTTTAAATACCAAGATGATGCACTTAATTAACTGAAAAAAGGAAGTGTGGAATGTTGGATATGTCTTGCACTCAACTGTCGCAGTTTTAATTAGGCTACGTAGCGAAGGGGGGAGGGGCATTCACTACATGAGTACACAGTGCATAAGTACATGTGGGACATTGTCTTTGTGAGACTTTCTGAGATCATCATTATTTTTGTATCACTTCTGAATGGATCAAGACCTTACTTATGATTTCAACTAGGGATGCACATTATTTAAATTCTGTCCATGTTATGCTGATTACCGATAAATGGCCGATATTAAAAGTGTCTATACTATTTTATTTAAATACATTATAAATAAATCAATAATTTTAGATTCTATAAGAACATTTAAGCATCACAAAATTATAATGTATGGAATAAAAAAATATTCACTTCATATTTACTAACAATTCAGTTTAGCAGTTTCACAGTGTTATGTATAGATCATGTTATGTTTCTATTATCTAAAGTCTCTAATGCTCACAAAGGGTTCATTTATTGATCAAATATACAGTAAAATTGTATTGTGCTGCTTAATATCTCAATACATTTTCAGGATTCCTTGATGAATAGAAATCTGTATTTAAAATCATTTTTTAATATACATCTTTACTGTCCCTTTTGATAATTTTACTGACCCCAGACTTTTGAGCAGTGGTGTGTTGGTGTGTGTGTTTATTTTCTAGAATTTTCCTTCCATTCTGCCTGTGCATGAACTGTATATTTGACGGATATATAAATATGGATCTATTCATCACACAGACAATTCGTACGCTTCCATTCTAGAAAACATACAGTATATACACACCAACACACTAATGTAGGCTATATAGTTGATACTTCAACTCTCCTGTGCAGGACAGGCCTCGCATATTCTGGAAAACTTCTAAGAAAATGAGAATGTGTGTGGTAGGCTATATATGTGTGAACATGAGTGTGTACATATTAATGTCAATTTATATGAGCCTGTGCACTCTACACATCGGCTCCTCCGTGGTCATCACCCTTAAATACCTGCTCTATGAACCCTGGAGCGACTGACGCCAGGCTCACAGCAAGTCTGTGAAAAACCCCTGCCCTCTTACTCTTCAGACGCTGCTGATGGAGGACTCCCTGCCTGGGTGACAACTGCCTCCACTCGTTTATCAGTGGGGCTTGGCTTTGAAACCTGAGCCTCTGTGACCGTTTGGAAGTAATCCGTTACCCAGCGCTGCAGAACAGACCATGACCATCGAGGGTGCTGGGAAAGCGTGTGACCTTCGAGTTTTTACTGATAAAAGCGTGAAGTCATGCCAAATTGGTGGAGTAATATTGCTGTCTTTTTGACAAATCTATAAAAGATAATAGCTTCCCCAGACAGGAAGCTCATCTGAAATCAGCTGTACAGAGAGATGACGCAGCGGCAGGTGTGCGGCACAGGTTTAGTCTGCCTTTTATGACGCGTGTTTGCTCAAGTGCAAGTTTGTCAATGCATAGGGGAACGAGGCATGCGATGCCTTTTTTTTTAGGGACATTGACAATAAGTTCCCTGTTGAGTGTACCGAAGTCTGAAGCTCTGAATGAAGAATTTTTTCTTCCTACATGATAATTACAACAATTATAATTGTATTGTAATGTAAACGTTGATGTCATTGTAATGGAACACAATGCTGGTTGATTGGCAGTCGGAGAAACGCGCAGTCACTGTGGTGATGCCATTAGTCATGACTTCCTGTAAGGTGATACAGTGTTCTGCACTATGCTTGTTCATCTTGCTTCATTCTTTTGTTTAGTTCAAGGGTGCAAAAGTTTAGCTTCAACTCTAATTAAACACTTCTGATCCAGCTAATCAAGTCCTACAGGTATGTTTGTGGAGCAGAGATGAAACTAAACTCTCCGGGACTGTGGCCCTCCAGGAATTGAGTTTTGCACCATGGGTTTATAGTATGTTTGGCGGGAGAATGAAAAGGGAGTAAACAAATATTTAAAAATATATATATATAATTTGCTAAACGATTTTTTATTTATGAAGGAATTGGTCTCCCTTTCTTCTGTGGAACACTTTTTTTTTTTTTTTTTTTTTTTTTTGGGCAATGAAATTCAATGGGTCCAATGTTGATTTAGACCCCAATGACTTTCATTGTATGGACAAAAACAGCACAAAAGTAAAGTGCTCCACAAAATAAAGTCAGTCATACAGGTTTGGAATGAAGGTGCTTTCTTTTCTTAGGAAGACTATTACTTTAATAATGAAATAAGAAAATAGAATGTTATTTAATAATATTGATGGATCATATGTTTCTTTGATTTATGAATGTGTATTGCAATAAATGTTCCATTGGGATTACAGAGTCCACTACAGTTAATAAGGGATTCTCAGCGTTTCTCCAAGGCCATATTCTTTGACACACAACCATATGGAAAACCACTTTCACTTTTTTTTCACTTTTTTTGTGCAAATGCGTAACCATTCCTGAGCTTTCCAGTGATTTATTATAAGCTGTTAGAACAAACTAACATTTGCCGTCCCACACAGAACCGTCTTAATCTTCTAAATTCTAAGGTTTGTTTAAACAGTTTATGTCTATCTTTTCTCAACCGTCCGTTTGTTAATTTATCATTTAGCTGCTGTAGTCACACAGATTCTTCCATTTGATATTTCAAATCTTTTCGGTCTGTACAGCTTCCAAACATTTTGCTGTGTGTGTGTGTGTGTGTGTATGCTGTTTGTTTGTCCCGTCTTGTAATCCTATGATGCCTGACTGAGCTAAACCTCGAGGCGAGGGATGACCTGAGCTCAGGTGACAAAAGGTAATACGGGGAAGGGCAGGGAGCCATGAAGCCCACCTGTTCTCCCTTACCCCCCTTAACAACTCCCAAAAGTCTAAACTATTATCTGTGAAGAAAATAGCACTCAGTCATTCCCCCTCCTAAACCCCACAAAGGCTGCTCACATTACAGCCGAACCCTTTTCTTCCCACATGAGAAACACTCTATTTGTCTCATTCACGTTCAGCACAGGCCTTTGCTTTGTGTGCTCACCTTGGTTTACAGGGCTGTAGAGCTTGTGCTCCAAGAGGGAATGGGGAACTGGAAACCTGAATCCTTTAAAAAGCAGCCTTAGTCCGCTATAGAGCTCCAAACAACCTGCCCGCTTTTTGCGAAGTGACTATAACAGCAAACCTTGTTTTGAAAGTTCATACCATTTCTTATTTTTAATTTACTTATAGTTATTTACTATTACTTTTTTTCTTGACTCTTAAATGGTTGCGGCACATTGAAAAAATCTGTACAGGTTTACTATTTCTGTTTGAGTTCAGTATTCAGTACATAAAAATGAAAATTCTCACCCTCATGTTGTTCCAAAACCCGTAAGACCTTCCTTCATCTTTGGAACACAAATTAAGGTATTTTTGATGATTTGATGGTCCGAGAGCTTTCTGACCCCACATAGACTGAAGCGTACTCGAGAATAAAAGCAACGAGAATACTTTTTGTGAGGAAAAAAACAACAAAAATAACGACTTTATTCAACAATTTCTTCTCTTCAGTGTCAGTCTCTGATGCTGTTCACGTTGTAAACACAGTGCAGTGCTTCCGGGTTCTACTTCAGAACGCTGGCTCAGTATTGGCCGGCTCCTGCGTCAGCATGACACGCATACGTTGTGGTGCTCACGTGAACAGCGCTGGCCAATACCGAGGCGCCGCTCTGACGTAGAAACCAGAGACTGACACGGAAGAGCAGAAATTGTTGAATAAAGTCGGTATTTTGGGGTTTTTTTGCACACAAAAAGTATTCTCCTCACTTCATAAAATGAAGGTTGAACCACTGTAGTCGCATGGACTATTTTAACGATGTCTTTCCTACCTTTCTGGGCCTTTAAAGTGGTGATTACGTTGCTGTCTATGTAGGGTCAGAAAGCTCACGGATTCCATGAAAAATATCTTAATTTGTGTTCCGAAGATGAACGGGTCTTACGCGTTTGGAACGGCATGAGGGTGAGTAATTAATGACAGAATTTTCATTTTTGGGAGAACTAACCCTTTAAGATTTATTAAAGTGATAGCTCTCCTAAATTTTAAATTCAGTCATACTCTCCCTCTTGTCATATCAAACCTGCATGACTAAATTTCTTCTGTAGAACACAAAAGATGATATTTTGAGAAATGTTGATGTCTAAACTCTGGACCCCATTGGTTTTCACAGTGAATTAAAAACACACACACACACACACACACACACACACACACACACACACACACACACACACACACACACACACACACACACACACACAAAATATCTTCTTTTATGTTCCACAGGTTTGGAACAACATGAGGGCAAGTAATTAATGACAGAATTTAGTTTTTTTTTTTTTTTGGAGTGAATTATCCTAAGTAGTAATTTTAGAAATGTTGATAGGTTGTCTTTGATTGGTGACTGCATTTGTTAAGAGCACAGTAACTTAGAATGTTGTGTATATTTTCTACAAATATAGGCCTAATTTCATATTTTTTAAATCTCCACAAATATAGTCTTATAAAGAAACAATGTTTACATTTTTTCAAATTATGTATCAGTAAAACACATGAGACTATGGTTCCTAAGCCATACTGGTTTGCATGTTTGTTTGTTTGTTTTTTTGTATAGTTTTTTCTTCTTTGTTTGTTTTTTGACATGAGCAAGGTTGGATTGTCCATTATATCTCTATTTTGTTTTAAGAGACATCTCTGAACAATTAACTCGGTTAATTCATTTTATAAATACATTTATAAATACGAGATAATAAATTAATTTTATAAAGTTGGTCTGAGTAGCCTAATTCCTTAATTTGATTATCTAATAATTAAAACAAAATACAGAATTTAGATAAGAAACGAAAAAATTTAAATGTTACCCGCGGCTGTCAACAAATGTTGCATTTAATATCAAACTTGCACGTTTTGGTACCCTGGGGGCAGAATTGAAGTGCCCCTCTATGGGCGGTTCTGGGCCTCCATTGCTCTATAATGCGAACCTATAGCGCAAGCAACTGGTTCCGATTAGCGACCGGAAATCCTCGGTACTCTCTGTTAAAAACTATTACACTGACATGCGTGCGTGGAAGATTGGTGGGAGACTGCCTGGTTACTCGACATGTCGCTGGGCTAACGATCAGAGGTCCTTGTAAAGTCTTTCCTTCAGTTTGACCATATTTTAAATAAGCCAACATTGGCCAATGCCAAATAATGTAGCCTAGTAAGGCTATTCTGTAAGCGTTAAAGTTAGTGGAGGGCAATATTGTTATATAATATTATTATCATTGTTTTAAGAGCATTATGCCAATTAAACAACAATAGCACATGTCAGCTGGCCCCGAAACCCATGTTTGCGTTTTTGCTCAAAAGAAACTTATGAATGAAGCCACGTGAGTTTGCCTCCCGCAGCTGGTATGTCTTCTCTTTGGCCCAGAACCACCAGAACAAACATTGGGAGAGCGCAAAGTAAACACCCCACTACAAACCTAACGATGCACTGCGACCACAAAAGCAACACGCGCCTCCTGAGGCTAAAGGAAAATCAACAACTCCCCGCTTTTTGTTGACCCACAATATTAAGAGTACGTTTGTGAAATGAGTAGCCTACATTATATAGAGAGTTATACGAAGAAGGGCTATTATCATAAGAGGATAAATAGGGTCATCCAATATGTATTTTATCTACTAATTTATTTTGCCATACTTTTAACAAATCGTTATTTAGCTATTGTTCCCAATTGTAATTGGTCTGTAGGCTATGTCATTTCTTCTCAAAATATTTGCACACGGGAAATTTTAAAACGAATTGTTTTGGTATTGGGTTTAACTTTAATATTTAAGTTAGATCTAGGATTAACATAAAGAGCGAGAAAAAGTTATTAGGCTATTTACAATAATTTCCAAATAGTGTACTTTTGTAGAATAGGCCTATATAATGTGTCTAAGATGGGTATATTTTGGGTCTTTGCTCTGATGCATGAAGAGAATATTCGAACGTGTGTTATTTTCACCCTTGATTTTAAATTTTACTTAATTAACCATTTTTATAATTTAAACGTAATGGTGTATTCTATTTGGAACTATTTAGGCTACATGTTGGGATACAAAGACATGGCGCTTCATCTGTGAATCATTTTTCACCATTTAATTTGTTATATATCACAGATTTATGGCGAACTTGCATTTTAGTTTTCCACTTCATCTTCGTATTTTATTGGTGCAAAACAGTGTGATGAAATGCTAGAAGAACGTCTTATGAGTTTGAAGAAAAGAATCGCTTTATTAACTGCTTTTGGTTTGTCTTCTGACCAGTTTAACGACTTGGCAAATGTCAGTCCGTAATAGTCTACCACGGTAAAGCGTACCACTGAGTATTTCTCTGAGAACCAGAGAAAAACTAAGGATTTTTATTTAGATTTATACTGTTCATTTTTCCTTTATATATATATATACAGTAAAAGTGGCAGATCTCAGTCTATATTTGGTACAAAATAAACAAAAATAAATAAAAGCTCAGTCGTAATCACTTAAGAACCGAGGTCCACTAGGCTTGAAGTTAAAGGTCCCAGTAAAGAATCCTGGAGTTGATGTGGGTGTCCTTGCATGCCGTGTACCGACTGCGCGGCGCCGAGGCCGGTCATGGAATACGCGGACGCGCCGGGGTGGCTCATATTACCCTGGAGCAGGAGCACGGAGTTCTGGTCAGGACTCTGCGGGGGCGAGAACTCGTCCTCCGAGCTTGACATCAGGGACTTCCCGCCGTCCAGCGGTGAAAGCTGGTTCTGTTTGTTAGCGCCCGTGTTGTTGTTTTCGCTGTTCTCTCTGTCAAGGATAATGAGATGAGGGTTACGCAGGCACATTTAACATTATATTGTAGATCAAATACGCTGTGTAAAATATAAATTCGTAGTCTTCTCAAATATAAATCTAATTTGGTCATGACGGATGACTGCAAGAAGAAGAACAAATTCTCACATTAAAATGTATTTGTACCGAATGGCCATCGAAATGTAACCTTCAATTTCATCTGAAAATATTGAGATTTTATAATTAAGTTGAAATGTTCTCTTTTATTTTGACTGCTGACAAATATAAAAATGTAAAAAGAAATGATCAGGTAACTCAAAAAAAAAAAAAGTGCTCCATCTGCTAACATAGGCTAAAATAAGGGGTTTTATCCAAGTCAACAAATATTATAGCCTATAACGTGACTGAATCAACCTACATTTTTCTTAGTTATATCAATCAGAACTAGATCCTTAATGTAACAACTGTACATTTTTACACTGATACGATGTAAATATTTTAAGGACCGACCAAAAGCAGCGCTCTTGGAATCAAACTACAGACTAGACGTGTCAACAATAGCATCATCAGCAGTCAGCTGTGAACTAAGTGGAATGAAGGGCTGAATTGGCTGTACGATACGCGTTTTTATTTTGTTCTCAGGTGACTGAGCTTACCTTTCTTTTGCCTCCGCTGCGCGATCCCTCTGCCGTCTGTTTTTAAACCAGTTGCTCACTTGGGTGGTGGTCAGCCCTGTGGCCTCTGCCAACTCCCTCTTTTCCCGAGGAGATGGATAGGGGTTGTGCGTGTACCACTCCCGCAGCACACCGCGGGATTTCTCCTTAAAACAGTAGCTGGTCTCCTCGCCGTCCCATATTGTGCGTGGCAGAGGAAATTTCCTGCGCACTCGGTATTTCCCCACCGCTCCCAGCGGTCGCCCCCTCAGCTTCTCAGCCTCAACGTAATGGGCCTTAAGCCACAGCTGCTGCAGCTTCGGGTGGTTGTGCGGAGAGAACTGGTGACTCTCTAGTATCTTATAAAGTTCCCTGAAGTTTCCACGATGAAAGGCGACTACAGCCTTGGCTTTGAGGACGCTCTCGTTCTTGTGGAGATGGTCGCAGGCCGGAAGAGACCACAGAAAACGGCCGAGACGCTCAAGGTTCCCCCCTTGTTGCAGCACCTCACACACACACGCGACTTGCTCCTGAGTAAACCCGAAAGAAGGCAGCATTGACATGACGTCTGACTCCCGCTACCAAACCGCTATCCTCTAGATGCTATAAAGGAAGCGGAATGGGTGACACCCCGTTTGCCTTCGTTCAATGGGAGCGATTAGGTCGCTTGACAAGATTTTTTGGGGTTTGAGATGTCCTCTGCGCGCGCCGTGAAGTTTTGGGTGTTTGTTGAAGACAGTTTGTTCACTATCGACTCATGTCGCGCTAAAAGAGCACTGCGCGACTGCTGATTGGCTCTCCAGCTGCCCTATCCCCAGCAGCAGTGCGGAGAGAACTCTGCTTCCATTTCCTCCCACGGGGACTCGGTGGTCTGAAACTGGATCCCCCGTCTCCAGTTCTACCTGAGGGAGCCGGGCACCTCGATACTAATCAATTAGAAACTGTCTGAAGGCACCCAAAGCCATTAAACGGCTTATATTTAATCCTAACAGATTTTTAATGAACAATATTATGTTAAGTAAACCGAGTCAAATTAACGGCATTATCTTCATTTATTAATTTGTGAGGAAAAAGTCGTTCCTCAATTGCATATTAATATTAGGTAGACAATTCTGATCCGCAGCAAAACCATCAGTTGATTGCTACAGTTATTGACTCTACTTGTGCCATTGTCAAAGGCACGCGCTCTGCGCAACGTCTAGATGCGCGCGGAGATATTTGGAGTTCCATTAAAAACAAGCAGCCTCTCGAGCTGGTAGATAACATAATGGTTATCACTAGATAAGCAGCGCCCCCGGCTCTTCAAGCTATTCGACAGAACATGCAAGGCCAGTAGAATCATTGAAATGGCGCTGGTTACACAAAGATGCAAGATTGAATTTATTTATAAGGATAAACTGAGCCAAATCCAGTTCATATCAATAAATTACCCGCTTCAAGTCCTGTTTATTTGAGTTCAACAAAATCGGTGAAAAACAAAAATTAGAGAAATTTTGTAATGTATATATTAAATCAAAATGTATCATGTTGTTTTTTTTCTGTTTTGCTTTTCTGCTTTTACTTTATTTGAACTTGAGATCATAACATCAAACATAGCTTACATCACTTAAATGATTTGTATTCTTTAGGCTCAGAAAAAAATGCATTCTTTCCAGCTCTTTCTTTCTAGCCCTCTCCCCTCTCTCTGTACAGTGAAATCTAAAACCGATGCATTAGTAAATGAGTTCTGTGTTCGTCGAGGTCCTTGCCATCCAGACGCTGTTTTAAGGCATAGATCGCGTTTCTTTATCTTCGTAGAAATCTGCAACCTGACACCGCGGCGACGCGAAACTCACAATCACTCACCCAGAATGGAGCACCTCTTTTAATTTAATTTGAGACGCGGCGTTCATTTTTAAGTCGCTCTTTACGCATGGGCCAGTTAATGTAGACTAGCTACTCAAGGAGTCTCCACTGTTCCCTCTATGGGCTGAAATGATCTTGCAAGCCTCAAGACACTGGGATAAAACGAGGACTTAATCGGTTTTAGCAGCCAATCCGTGCACCTGTGAAAACAACTTTTTGCCCACTGTCTCTGAAGGGTCAGAGGAGCAGGCTAATGAAAGCTGCCCCGTCCATCTGTCCTGAGGGATCACCCAAGGCACAAAAAAAAAATTAGCAAAACGTTAACGCTAAAGATGTACCACTAAATATTTTCTGGGCTTACAATTTCTTTTCAAATGCAAAATAAATTGTTGTATTAGGCTACATTTGATATTTTTAGAAGAAGTAAAAACACGATTTTGTGTAATTTGTTCACTTTAAGTTTTGTGAATAATTTTATCTCATTTTACAAAATTAAACAAAACCGTACAAAACTTTAAACGTTTTTAATGCGTAGCTTGTAAATATATATAAATATAGGATAATTTTTTTTCATGATTTATCGCAACTTTTCTCTATCGTCAAATCAACTTAGATAATTAATGTGGTTCAGATAACATAATATTTTGAGTTTCTATTTATTAAACCAATCTCCTTCATTGCATTAACTCAAATTTCTAATTTCAATTAACTAATCATTTTAAGGCAACCCGGTGACTTCTACTTCAAGTGAAACCAACAATATTTTTTCAACGAGTGTCTTGTAAATTATTTTGACTTCTCTATCACTTTATATGTCATTGGATTAAATTACGTCTCATACGTTTTTAACGGTGGTTTCCCAATCCATAACCAATTTCCATTGCTGTATGTGACTAGACTTTATTGAATTTAACGACATTTAGGTCTATTTCGTCAGTGGGGTCAAGTATCAGCGTCAGTGTAACAGCACACGGGCCTGTGATTGACGGCGCTCGGGTTGTCGTAATGTCTCCAGCACATTGCCGCGCGCCCCCTCCTTAAACCTCAGAAATCGAAAGGCCGTGCCCGTTCTCAGGCCTTGATCATTTCAAGATGTGCTCTTTTATGGCCTAAAGGCGAGGGTTGGCAAGGTCGACGCGAACTCCGGCACACATACCAATGGTAAACACACCATAAACTGCTTCCCTCAAAAAAGCAATCACGGTAGGCTATACAATGAACAACAATGAGGTCATTCTCTTAAAGTAAGGTTCAGTCATGTCCATAACTCTCCAAGCGTATTAAACAGAAAATCTGAAATGTAAAAAAATTATATTAAATCAGTTCGACGCAGAAATTTCGTTCGTAAACACGTTATTCTTAATTTTCTGCAGGCTTAGAGTCTAACATGTTGTTCTATGATGCGATGTGAAAGGCTAACATCAAAGCAATCCAATTTTTGTCCAAAGACAAAAACATATTTGAATTAATGATCGGTTAAATTAAAAATTATAAAACAACACAAATCTAATTTTGGTCATTGGTAAGGAGAGAATCAAAGAATTGGTTTGAAATGTAAAGTAACATTTACATTTAATTATTGAAGTCATAGAGTAAAGGTAATCTGGGTAACATTAGGCCTACATTGGGTAATTTGAGGCATCAATAATTTAATATATTTTTTTAACCTCTTCTTGGTTTATGAAATTGAGAACCTGATACAGAGACCCTTTATATTATTTCATACATGATTATTTTTGTACTTTATTTTGTATTTGATTGTTTTGTTTTTTGTTCAGATTGTTTCTTGAGTTTTTAAAGCAGAGTTTAATTTACTGTACAAGAAAGACTTTTTTTCCCGTTGTGTCCTCAGTAGAGGACATCAGGACTGTGTGTGTTCATCTGGTGGGAGAGACAGCAGATTAATTACATAGGCCTACTTTTTTTATATAATTCGTATGAAATAAGATATTTCTTTCGAACTTTCTTTTCTTTTCTTTTTTTTTACAAAAGTGATTGTGTCATGTTTATTATGCCTCAAACACTACTTCGAAAATAATAAATAAATAAAAATAAATAAGAAAAAGTGTTGACTCCCAGTAGGACATGATTAGGACACTCATCATTTTGTTTGTCACATTGTTAATGTCTTTCCCCATTCTAATCAGATACATCAATGATAACAATAAATGCGGTTATTTCATAAAGTAGCTTGTACTTGCTGTTTGCACAAGAATGTGATAGAACAAGTTTTTTCTAGAGTTTTATGTGTGGTATCAAGCCTTTGGTTTCCTCATGCCACAAACCCATCAGCATTCATGCTTATACTTTTCTACTTATGTAAAGTTTAAAGTCAAAGTCAAAGCAGACCCATGATGCCACAAAGCTCTCAATACAGCATTTAAAACTAGCTTATGAGCATCCCTTACATTTAATGGACTAGATATTGAAGTCATTCTGCTGACCCCTGCTGGCTTGGATGTTCTAGTGATATTAGAACATATATTATTATATTATATATTATATAATTCTATGATATATATAATTATATTTTAAATATTTATTTGATATATATAAATATTATTAAATATTTGTATAATTCCTTTGCTTATGATGTTTTTTGTGTATGAAAGTATTTGGAAGTACTTGTTCACTCAGTGTTTTCATAAAACAAACATAGATTATTGTTCTTTAGATTGAAGAAGTGTGTACAGAAGTGGTGGGTCTCAGACCCAGTTGCCCCTTAACCTCACATTAGCAGTGGGCACAAGGGTCCAGTTACATGTGCTTCACAGTCTGCTGTGTTTCACTAAATGTCACACTATGAAACCTCCAGAAAAAGTCAGGGGTCAGGTTCTTTAATAAGCCCACTTCTGCAGGGTTTCTTATTTTTTATGGCCTGTCTTTCCAAGGATTTATGAACATCTTCACTTTGTTTAAAAAATAAAATAAAAAATGCTGAAAATTGCTGTCTTCTGGAGTGTGCATCTATATAATCTGCTAAACCATGAAAAAAAAAATTGTGGTTGACACTAAGTTCCTTGTACTTTACATTCTTTTAGTGAAACTGGAGAGCGAAAGAAAGGTGTTTTTTTGTTCTCTTCTGTGCCTTTTGTTATAAAAGATGAACCATCCCATTCACGGTACAAGGTGATGGAGTGACGTATTTTGTATTTAAATGATACAGAAAAGCAACATAACACTGCTTCCCATGAAACGCACAGTGACATATAGTCTGCCAAGGGGAAATTGGGGACATAAAACACACATGTCCCTCCTTCGTGCGCCCACCATTTCTTTGCTTAAAGCCCCAGACAATAGTGCTTTCTTACCCTGCAGTATTCCAGGAGGCGCCACCTGATACCTGGCAATCAGCTAATCTGGTGCCCTAGGCGACAGGGTCACCTTTGGGCAGGTAACAATAGATTCTTTACCCAATGTGCTTTTTTGTCATCTCCTTTGTGCGAGGGAGCAAATCCTACCTGGGCGCCATTCAATTAGCGCTGACTCACACGGGCTGGTGTAGACAACTGCGCGCCAAGACAAGGAAGTGTTCCCACGGCAGTAAACAGACTTTGGGCATTCTGGCTCCTACTTTCACACTTTCTTGAACAATCAAAATTTGCATAGATACCAGTCTCATTAATTAAAATATCTGCTGCCTATATGTGTTACAACACGTTGATGTTTAATAATATTCAGAACAGAGTATATATCTCCTATCACCCGCTCATAATCTACCAAACGATGAGCCTGCATTTTTGCCCTGGAGTCCTGGCCAAAAGTCTATTCCTGCTAGATCATGTGAGGACGGTTCAGGAAATCTAATAAGGATATGTAACTTCTCCTCATATACTCTGGCTTTTTGGATGACCTTTACTTTGAGTAATGTCATGACAGGTACCATATGACACTTTAAGAGTGAGCGGGGCTTATTCAGCTGTCAGGTTTTGGCTAGAGATCACAGAGGACGCCCCTGGTGAGAACACAAGCTTGATCTCCACCGTCCTGCATATGTGTACGTCCATGCATTAGTAATGTCTGAGATCACCGCCAGCCATCCAGGGGGTCCAAGTTGTAGCCTGATCTGGTTAAATGGATAGTCTTGGATGTCCTTTAGACCAACATCATGCCTGCCATTGGTTAAAACATATAGCCGACTTACCTGGTGCTTCCAATAAGAGATGATTCATTGAAAGTGATGTCATTCCCTTTACTTATTGAATTATCTGGCTAGGACTCTAATGTGAAACACCGGTGTCAGTGACATAGACAACCCTCGGATCATTCATTATATATGTACAAATATAAATATTTAATAGGGTGGAAGGGTTTAGAAAAAATAGGTTTTTCAAGCAGGACTGACGTTTTAGGTTTTCTCATGGTTCTTGAAGTATATGTACAGAGCTCGCTTTTGGTGTAAAGGTGCGGTCACATTAGTGAAATCTTAGCAAAATTTGGAGACAGAAAATGTCATTTGTCTATTTTCAATATTGTAGCGATATTTGATGAACTGAAGTCACTTTCAAGCAAAGCAGCTTTCTGTAGGTCAATGCAGTGAATTTGCGAGACTAATTTGAACCTGTTGTGAAATCTGTGAGGGGAAACCTTTCACCCTAATGCAAAATATCCCAATTGTGGATTCCTATTGAAATGACTGCATTCCGCCAATGAAATTTGCTGAACTACAATAAATGTGACCACACCTTAAGAATATTCTTCTTGTCCTGCAAGGATCAAAGAACTTAGTGCCGGGCATTTTCTAAAGATAAAGTAAATGACAGCATATGCCCAAATCATTTTAAAACAGTCTGCACACAAATCAAGAAAAACAAACACTCATACTTCAGTTATTTCTCATAAATTCTAAAAAACAAATGTCTCGTTGTCTAGCCTAGCTTCCTAATATATTGACAGCTTATGAGGAAGGCACATGTGACCAGTTAATGGTCAAGATTATATAGGCTACTTTACAAAAAAACAAAAAAAAACAAAGTCCACACTGGGATGCATAGAGTTGTATGTTTGAATCAATAATTCTGTAACATAAAATTCCTCAAGTCAAACATAACAAAATAAGCTTTATCACATTTGCATCGTCACACTCAAAGAATTTAAATACAAAAGACCATAAACAACAACAACAAAAATCTGTGCTTCAGTAAAATCTTGTAAAATGAAAAAAGCTGCATTTTTTTTTTTTTTTTTTTGATTCAGAGCACATTTGTTTTGTGCTTTTTAATGGGTCTTTTCGTACATGTTTTGAGGTGCGAGTAAAGACACTGCAGCCAAATAATCTTCAAAAGGTCAGTGCATTGCCTGGTACATTCTGCAGCCCTCTTAGTGCAAGTTGGGATATCTGAGGACAGGAAGGCACTGTTCATATTTTATATCCATCGGTAGGGTTCATTTGAGAATGATTTGTGCTTACAGAGTCCGTAAGAGCACAGTGTGGTGAGACGAAACCTGTCGAAATGCTGCTCTTAATTTTTAATGACATCATCAGAGGTCGCTTCCATCATCGTCCATCTGTACAGTCTGCAGCTTGGCCAGCTCTTTCCCTTCCATGTCCAGATCCCCACAAACAACCCTGACTGGGCCTTCTCCTGCCCTAGAAGCAACATGCAGGCTGTTGGGCAGCTGGACATCTTGAGACCTGTAGTCTGAAGACAGGGCTACACTGTTCTCTTGGAGACCACGTCCAGCTTGACTCAGAGCGTGATGTACCTCGGTGCTGGAGAGGGCAGAGGTGACTGTGGCTGTTACGGTAGGTTGAAGAGAACCACTAGAGGAGGAAGACGAAAGGAAAAGGGAGGCTGTGTAGCCCAGGTTGCCTCCTTGGTCCAGGGGCATTTCAGAATGATAAGTGTAGTTTCCAGACACATCCAAAGGCTCCTGCTTCACAGTCTGGGTGTAGAGCAGAGTTTGGCTCGAGTGCTGGGGAGAGTCACTGACCACATTGCCCAAAGGAGCAGAGCCTGTATAGAGGATAAAAGAGAAAATGAAATCCAGTTTAGTAAATGTAGTTCTCCATCTCTAGTAAGCCTCATAAACTATTGAATAGGCTATATGTGACGCGCCGGAAGTTGCAGTTGTTTAAAACAGGATTATTAAAAATATATATATATATGTATATTGTTTTTGGTGTGTCTTAAATTGTTTGAAATTCTAAATTTAAATACCGTTTTGTACCGTTTTTAAACCGTTTAATGTATCGTGGGCAGATCGCTGTAGCGGCATCATTAGTTAGCCGCATCATATCATTAGCCGCGTTAGTTAGCAAGAAAACTGAATTTTAAAGAAGAGCTTATTGCACAATTCATAAATATATTGTTAAATGTATGAAGTAGGCTATATTATAAATTAATATGTTTTACATTTTCTCTGATTACTTAATTATTTTATGTAGGCCTATGTTTACATAAATTTCCTAATGCTGTCAAAAATGGCAGTTTTTTTTTTTTTTTAAGTGAACAGTTAAGATTTTAATTATTATTTTGTATTATGTAGAACCATAATATTTATATCATTAGAGAAAACAGACTTTCCCTTTTCATTCAGTGCACAAAACCATTGGTCAAAACTATTCAAAATAACATAGTTCACATATTGTGCTGTGACTTCAAGGTAAACCCAAACGCCTCTGCAGAATGGCCTGGACATCAACCCTCCCAGTTTAATACAACTCATTTGAGAATGGATGAGAGAGAAAGGACAGAGCGTGAAGGTGTGATCTGTTTATCCAGATGGGACTCCTTTGTTGCTATCTCAAGAAGCTCGCATCTTTTTCTCTCTCTTTCATTCTTTCAGTCTATCTTTTTGTACTTCTTTTCCTTCTTTTCTTCAGAACTTTTCAAGTGAACTGTAAAATGAAACACCTTTTTCATTTTCTGTTTGCGGTTAGACTCGCTATGATTTCCTTGTAACTCTAGAATGTGGTTCTTGGCACATGTCTCTTGCAGTGACAGCCTCTGGCTTTTGGCCAGACACTTTTCTTCCATTAGGCTTGCACAAATGTCTGATAAATAATCACAGAGCCCGAACTCCTCCTCCCCTCGCTTTACTAGCTCACTTTCTGAAACTAGAACCAACGTTTTCTACAAGTTTTCTGTAGCTTCCCGCAGTCATTGCTTGTGAGGGCTGTTGTGTAAAGGTGGTCAGGAACATATTTTCCTTCCATCTGACTTGTACATTTTGAACAAAATCTGAAATTACATCTCACTAGTTTTGGCTCCATAGACAAGAATGGCATTGCAAGGAAATTGCTAATGTTTCTTTGTATTTGTGAGGCACTGGAAATCAAACTTTGTGCTTTTATGAAGACATATTTTATTGAATTGCCTTGAAAATTATGGGCACAAGGAAACAGGGTTTCGGCTAAACAATTTTAATATCGTCTTTTTCTTGCTGGATCGTTTGGGCCCAACTGTTTTCCTTCTAAATCAAAAGTTCAGCCAGGGGTGGGTTTGTTTTTATGTGGCTCGTAAACTGCATATTAAAGGATAAAACAGACGAGCGAGAGAGGAGCAGAACGCAGCTAGCCTTGCTGTTATTGATGTGGCCATAAAATATTCATGGAAAGAACCATTAGTGAGTGGTTAGGGCCATGAAGGGGAGGTGGGGACCGTGTTGAGAGGCCTGCGTTTGGTATGATCCTCTAGCCAGTTGACCTGGACCCTCACATGCCTCTCACAGTTTTACCCACAATACTCTCCAACTGCCCGCGACCAACAAGGCTCTCTTGCAAAACCTCTGCTCTTTTGCATCTAGCTCTGCGGTCACTTTTGGCAAGCTTAACCGCATAAATGTTCAGTCTTATTCTCCAAAGCGATGATGTAATTACTCTGGCTCTTATGAGCTCACTAGAAGTGCTCCGACTACTTTAGGTATTGTTGTTATTGTATCTTCAAAGACATATGCATGAGACACAGAGGCGCAAATCAGACGTTTTAAACTGGAAGTGGCAGACAACAACGTTGTTGACATTCATTGAATGCACAAAAAGACACTGAGACAGAACAAAATATGTTCCTTAAGTGTTCTGCAGAAAGTCAGTCATACAGTCATTGTATTTTTGGGTGAACATCCCATCTAATTGAATAAGGTCCTCCTACCGTGAGTGGATGATGTTGAGGATGGTGGCAGCATTAGAGGAGGAAGACCCATGGTGGTTTCATTTCCTTGGAGATTGACCACACTGTAACTGCTGAGATGAAGGGCTCCTGAGGTAGTAGATGGCGTGGAGGGGGCCGAAGCAAAGGAGACCACTGAAGAAATAACTCCATCTTCAGCATTGGAAACTAGAGTCTGCATGGCGTCTAGCTTTCCAGGGGCAGGTTCAGAAACCCCCATTGGGAATGGAGCATAAGACACAGAAGACCCACCTAACAGCCTCTCCTGACTGTGATGGGAGACCCTCTGGGGATCAAAGGTCAAGAAATGGCCACTTGTGGTGCCAAGTCCATTCAGGAGAGCATTGCTACTGTGTGATTGAACGTAGCCTCCACCGTTGATGTAGTGAGCATTCACGCTCGCTAGGTCACCGTTAAAACTCATTCCTCCAGCTGCGTGTGAGGGCATTTTTACATCTCCAATTTGTTGGATGACGGTGGTTGTTCCTCCATCCAAGTAAACTGTAGGGGGGGCTGTTCCATGTGCGACTGAGCTAGAAGAGCCGCTGGAGAGGGGACGTGGTGACAAGTCCTCCTGGCCTTTACTGGACTCATCTTCTGTGCTGTGATTATCTGACTCGCTGAAAAAAGAAAAAGAAAAAAAAATCATTGTTTAAGAAATAGACCCTTTGGTTTGTGTGCATGTGAGTGCTGAAAAAACGGTGCTGAAAATGTGTTTTGCATGAGAAATTGCTTTTTTCCCTACATAGTCATCCACCATTTGCACTCTTGGGAATTTACTCTTTTCATTTTGAATTGTTGTAGTTTACTTCATATTTTCCAGAAAAAATGTCCATAGTCATTTTATAATGCCTTATGTGTTCTGTGTGTAACATTTCTAATAGATCTCTTAGTTTCTTTGTTTCTCTGTTAATCAGCAAATTAAAAAAAATAAACTGAAAATTAAAAACGTATAAGCACTAGCTGCTTTATCAGTAGCCTATATGCACTTGTGTAGATACACTTTAGGAAATAGACTTTATAAACCAATTGATTAACTTGTAAGCACATTGAAATCACAAATAGGCTACTGTAAAAGTCAACCTCTTGTGCGCTTCTAAAAACAGACCGCTATAATAAAATCATTTTCTGTAAATATCTCAGCCATCATTTCTAAAGTTGACTTCTTGCCCCCGCGGGTCAAAAATCAGATAAAAGGATCTGAGCTCTTGGAGGCATTTGGAGGGTCTCTTTACAGACTATGACAGCTGCGGGTAGATCGTTCAGAGAGACTCGAGCAAGTCGCATAGATATACAAAGATCTTATTGACACGACAAACCGTTGATCTTTTCTGATTCAAAAGGCTCGCATAAGGAGTTCATGGGCATCTTCGTTCGAACAATGAATAATTATCTTTGTCAGGGTGACAGTGCAACATCAAAGCTAATGCTCACTGCAGACTCATACGGAAAAAACTGACATCCCTTATTTACGAGACTTAAGATTTATTATTTATGATAAAAGCAACATTTTGCGGGCGGTATGGTTAAGAGTTATTTCCACCGCAGCTTGAAACTCTGTGTCATACAATCAAGATGCAAGCAAAAGTTTACAAATACAGAGCTGCTTCTTATCTGCCTCAGTTGCCTCAAGCTGTGAAGAGGATTTTGGCCACGTCAGGAGATTGAGTGCAGATCCCCCTGAGTGATTATCAGGGTGGGACAATGGCTTTAAAATCCAGAAACAAACATAGACAATGGCTATGGTAATGCAATGGCTGATCATATCTAAAGTAAGCCGATGGTCTGTTTTGGTAGTGTTTGAAAGCAAATACACACGTCTGTTAAATTGTTTGTCAGCTCTTTGTTTTGCTTATCCAATTAATGTGACCCTTTTAATTAAATCTCACAATTTATAAAATGTCTACATCGTTAAAAGAGGCTTATTGATTAGCTGAACAGACTCTACTCCAAATCTTGTTTTTGCATGTCAAAGAAGAACTTTTAAACAATTCTTCAAAGAACGTTTTATTCTCCAATTCTTTTGGAAATCATATGTAGGCCTACTTCAAAAATGTACTTTAAAATTGATTTCAAAGGTTTCAGAGCAACATAAACAACTTTTTGTGAAAGCCAACTCAAGAACCCTATATAGCCTACAGCCAAAATGGCTTTAAATAAGAAAATGATTCGTTGATAACACTATGTGACTTCAAAGAACCACTGAAGAACCTTAATTTTTTAAGAGTGAACGCGTCACGGTCTCCACGTTCTTTAAAACTACACCTAGAAGCGCTCAAAGCTTCGTATTTCAAAACATTGATGAAACGTGTCCTCCATTCGGTCTCGCGCATTCCATCATCCGTGCCCCCCTCTCAGTCAACGATTTAGATACAACTATAACTGCGTCCTACCTTTTTGACTGCGCCTCGGATGGATTTCTGTCTCTCTGCCTCCTGTTTTTGAACCAGTTGCTGACCTGCGTCAGAGAAAGTCCTGTCATTTTAGCCAGATTTCGTTTCTCGGCTGGAGATGGGTACCGGTTCCGCTTGTACATTTCCTTCAGCGCGTTCCTAGACCTCTCTTTGAAACAATACACTGTCTCCTCTCCGTCCCAGATTGTCCGAGGCAGCGGATATTTCCTGCGTAAGCGATACTTGTCCACGGCACCCAGCGGTCTGCCCCGCGCCTTCTCCGCCTCGGTGTAGCGCGCCTTGTACCACATATCCTGCAGGGACGAATGGTTTGACGGACTGAAACTGTGGTTCTCCAAAATGCAGTAGAGCTCTTGGTAGCGGGCCTGGTGGAACGCGACTATCGCTTGAGCTTTCAAGATGCTCTCGTTCCCCTGCAGCAGGTCACTCTGCGGAAGTGACCAGAGGAACCTGGCCAGGCGCTCCACGTTCCCACCCTGCAGCAGCGCTTCGCAGACGCACGCGACCTGCTCTGGGGAAAAGGCCAGGGAGGCCGGCGAGCAGTCCAAAAGTTCGGCATTCTCCATCTGCAACTCCGCGGGGTCCAGCACTGACAGCTTGACACTCCCACGATTCTCCCTCTTGATCTCATCGGCACTAATGACCTCGCTTGAGGAAGAAGACATTTTGAACGCGTCCTGATAAGTCACTCCTCTGGGTTTCAGGCAGCACATCAGGCGATCGGGTTTCGCCCCTCCATCCAAGCACGATCAGGTATCTGGCCACTGTGTGGTGTGGATAAGATCTGGCGTCCCCCGTTCCACTACAAGTTTAACTCCACAGCCCACGTTGGAAAGGAGTCCAAGTCCTGAGCGCATTTTGATTCGCCGCTCTGGCCCTGCGGGGTGGAGCGACTGGGATGTGAAGACAAATGTTTGCGCTGGGAACGTCCATCAAGGGTGCCATTTATAACGCGGGTACCTGCGCAAGGTAATGCAGGCTGCACTTCGTCCTCACACAATACTAAGAACGAGTTTTCACATTTTCACATGTACAAAGTAGTTGCTTCCTGTTCAGATTGTGTCATCACTGACTGCTATGAGGCCAAAACATGCCTTTTCTTGAAGAATGAGTAGTAAAAACAAATGAGCTTAATAGGCGATATCACTACACTCCAGAGGTGATACGATTTTATGTCATGATCTGTTAATGAATATTTAAAGACTATCATCTGAATGAGCATATCTGTATGCTCAATTAAGATATCTTCACATTTTAAGTTGAGTAAACTTAAAATAAAGTAGACTGGACTATAAAACAAGTAAAATGAAAATATAATTTGAGTTGGGACAACTTTACATTTCAAGTTGACTGAACTGAAATGATAAATTTCAGTTGTTTAATAGAGTCTAGTCAACTTTATTCTATATAACTCTATATTCTTTTTTTTATCTATAACATTTCAACTTCACTAAACTTACAAATTTAAGGCAGCACAGTGAAACACTTACATTTTTAAGTTGAAACAAAAATCTAAATTTCCAGTTTAGATTAGGTGAAGTGTGTATATATATATATATACACACACACACACACACACACACACACACACACACACACACACACACACACACACACACACATTTTCTGTATACGTTTTTGTATACATATGTTTTCCAATGACTTGTATTTAAGCACACACACACAGTGTTTTTAAAGTTGTTAGCCTGCTTTATGTGTTTATAAATTTGATTTGCTTTTAAACTAAAATATTTACTATTTTTATTCAAATGTTTAAAGTGAACTGATGGTGAAATTTTGGATTACCACAATAAATTATTCATACACAAACTTTAAAACCCCATTGGTTATAACAACAGGACTCTTTGTACTTGACAATAATTTTTCACAGTTTTGAGTTCAAATATATTTACAAACTTCTTTAATTTATTGCAGATAAATATGGGAATATATAAGTGTGAGACACAGAAAGCAAAATAAATAAATAAATAAATAAATCTAAGTTGCAGAAATTGAAGCAAATTATGCTACAACACTCCTCTATTTGACTTTTAGACAATTAAATCTAAGAGCCAATGTTTTGCTTAATGTCATACTGTCATTTTGAGTATATGTTTACGTTTATTTTGGAGATATAGTGTATTGTCTAGAAAGCTTCACCTTTAACTTAAAGACATTAAATTAAAGAAATATGAAAAATAACTAAATTATGCAATGCTATTTATTTATTTAGGTTGTGTTAGAAACAAGCATTTTCTGAGTCTCAAATATTGCACTGCAACTTCCATCTGTTTATGTCTGTCCATTTGTCAGACAGGCACTGACAATCTGCCTCTTGATTGCACTTTTTTTCAGTTTGTCATGCTGTTTACTGGAAACTGAAGGTCTGTATGGGAGCCAACAACCGCAACAGCTGACAGGAGGCCCCAGAAGCCTCCCACAAAAGCAAAGGGAAGTTTGATGTGATTGCATCCCTAAAATTAAACCCAGCACAAACAGAATGCCTGGCAGCAGCTCTGTGCACAACCCTGCATTCACATGCTCTTGGTATGAAGATGGAATGAAGGTACGTAGGTACCAGACTTTATACTGTCCAGTGCTTATAGAAGCCCATGCAGGGGAAAGGCAGTAAACTATGTCTGGGATGTTCAGCCATCAGGAATGGACTATGTAATGAAGTGAGCTGTCATGAAGTTGTGTTATGGTGAATTACAAACATCAGGATAAGACCTCTGTATAACCTTGGGAGCATGCAGCTGTATAATGGCCACAGTGCTACCTTTATCCCTTAGATTTCCAGTTTAGATTAGGTGAAGTGTTGCCTGTTGTTGTGGGCATGGCTTTTGTTAGCTGATAATTGGTTTAAATTGTCTGTTAGAAACAATTAGAGACAATGGAGGATGATGTATAGGTTTTTTGTTGTTGTTGTTGCTGAATATTTTAAATCATTGTTATAAGCACTTTGTCAATCTCTACAAGGCTTGTTGATAGAAATATCAACTCTTTACAAGGATGTTATCTCTAATCAGTGTATGATGAAATGTTGTGATGATGTGTTTCTTTACAATCCATCATTGTAAATGGAGCATATTGGCTTGCGCTCATGCACATCCATATGTGCACACTGCTAAGTTTTATGTGATTTATGTCTTGCATGCTTTTTTTTTTTTCTTCTTTTTTTTTTTCTTTACAATTTAAAATAGTCCATTCTCGTTGTTAGTTTCTGTTCACTAGCTGCTTGGGTGGCTTGTGAAGATTTCCCTGGTTGAATCAATGTGTAAGAGTGGGATGATAAGTTTGTCAAAGGGGGCTGGGTGTTGGAATTCACCAGAGAATTTCCTGCCAGTTTAAATCCTCAGTATACCTGGAGCTTCAGCAGATGATCCAAAACACATGCAACCAAATCCATCACAATGCTTCAGTTGAAGGGCCAAAAGAGACCAAACAGAGAGAGAGAGAGAGAGAGAGAGAGAGAGAGAGAGAGAGAGAGAGAGAGAGAGAGAGAGAGAGAGAGAGAGAGAAAGAATGAAGGAGACCCAATATCTTTTCTCTGAAATGTTCGTTCATTCATTCTTTTTTGTTTGTTGTTGATCCCAGATTGATCAACTTTCAAAGCTCCCTGAGGTGGTTTAGACAAGTTCATTATTCACTGAATAACTGTTTTTATTTATTAGGGGCCAAGCACCGAAGGTGCGGAGGCACCTATTGTATCCGTTCGCGTTCTTATTATTATTATTCTTCTTCTTCTTCCGCTCTTGGAGTCTATGGCAGCCCATAGAACCGATTGCGGGAAAGTTGTTTTGGTTTGACATTCTGATAGAGGACAGTCCCAACATTAAGTACACCAATTTTGGTGTGTCTAAGTCATTCCCTCTAGCGCCACCACCTGTCCAAAGTTTCACTTTTACTTTGCTAATAACTTTTGAACCGTAAGGCCAATCAGCGAAATCCTTTTTTCCTCTGATTCCTGAGCTCATGCCGATTCGATTGCACCCTATATCGTCATTTTCCGTCATAAAAACATGGCCGCCATTTTGAATTTTCCTAAAAAGGTACTTTTTCGAACTCGTCCTAGACGGTTTGTCCGATTTGCACGAAAATTGAATCGGATCATCTTCAGGCAGTGGTGACAAAAAGTTATTAAAATCTTGTTGATTCGTCAAACCGTTTTCGATAAACGCATGAATACATTTTACGTAGCGCTAGCAAAAACAGTCGTAAGGCTGTATCTCCGCAACGGTTTATCGTATTCAGACCAAACTTGGTACATGTACTCACAAGCATGACCTGAGGCTACATGCTGCGTTTCGGCGCAGCGCCACCTACTGGTCCGGAGATATGAAAAATGGCTATTTTTGCTTATAACTTCTGAACAGTTTGTCCAAAAATCATAAAATTGGTCTCGTTAGATTCAGGGCGACATGCCGAGTCGACTGATATCCAATTTTACCATATCGGCTATTTTGACTGTCGGCCATTTTGAATTATGTGCTAAAATGCTGTATTTTATGAACGCATTAACGAATTGTTACGAAACTTGGTGTGGGTCATCAGCACGATGCCCTGAAGGAGCCTGAGAAGTTTCGAAACAGCGCCACCTAGTGGTGAATTTTTTTTTTCAAATGCTTATAACTTTGGGTGTGGTTGACTTATTTTCAGGAGACTCATCTCTTTAGACTCCTGAATCCTTGCCGAGTCCAACAATACCAAACATGCTAGGTTTCGCCTTACGGTTTGTGTAGCGTTGTGATTTAGCACTTAAAAAACATTAGGCGATATCTTCGAAACCGTTTGTCCGATCGAGACGAAACCACCGTCAGAAGTTTGGAATCATAGCTTGTTAACTAAACGTCAAAGCCCAAATGCGAAAATATGGATGTCTAGAGGTAGTAAATTCCAATTAAAGTCATGTGTCAGTCATTTTTTACGTGTTTTTTCATATAAATGTCTATAACTCCGAAGATAATTGAGATATTTTCACCAAAATCGACACACATATGTATGGGCTCACTCTGAGGACACATAAAAAAAATGGTTGGACTGAGCCTCTTGGTGGCGCTATAATAGAACAAAACATGAAATTCCCATTGACTTCAATACAGTTTTGTGAAATAAAATGCTATACTAAACAAATGCATTGGTGTAATATTACAAAACTCAGAATGTGCCATCTGCACCATCCCCTGAAGGTACCCAACATATTTAGAAACAGCGCCACCTAGTGGTCAAAAGTTATAACAAAATTTCCAAAATTGCTAATAACTTTTGAATAAATTGGCCTATTGTAATGCAACTCATCTTAGTAGATTCCTTGGGTCAAGCTGAGAACATAGATACCAAGTTTACCTTATTTGGCCTAACTTCCTGTCCGCCATCTTGATTTTCATTCAAAACCTACTTTTTCGAACTCCTCCTAGACCGTTTGTCCGATTTTCACCAAAATCGAATCGTATCATCTCCAGACCGTGCCGACTAAAAGTTATGGATTTCGTGTCGACAGACGAAACCGTTTTTGTATAGCGCAGCAGCAAAGTTGAGGCATGATGCTAATAGCACTAATCAGGCTTTATCTCTGCAATGCCTTGACATATTGACACCAAACATTGTATGTGTCATTGTAACTTCACTCTGACCACATCACATGAGTTTTGTAACTGCGCCACCTATTGGTCGAAAGTGATAATCCATTAAATCATATTTTTAATTATTGTTTCTATGATTTTTCAGGCATTTTGCCTAAAATCCTCTTTAAATGTCTTTAATTGCTCATTGTTGCAGTTGGTCTGACACTTTCAGACATGTCGGCCTGTCTTGTCGTCTTATTCTGCTTGGCCCCGGTAATGGCTGCTTGCAGCTATATTTTTATTTAGATTTATTAAAGTAGTCAGTTAGTTTTTCTTTGTCATTTTATTTATTTATTATTGCTTTTTTCATTTTATTTAGGCTATATATTTTTTATACCAGATTGATCAAAACGTCAAAGCTTTTTAAAAGGTATGCTCCTCATTCATCATTCATTGACATTTTATGTCTTGATATCAAGGTATAGAGAGTGAGTCCCTATTCCACTAAAATATGTTCACCACCCGCTGTCTGTTTCATTGCTTGTGGCATCTCCACATGTCCGACACTATGGCCATGAATGAATCCTTTGTCGCACTGCAACTGCACAGAAGCAACCCACCCCAACCCTTTTGCAACCTCCATCCTTCCCTCCATATGTTCCCAATACATCTAAACCTGTGGCCTGGGGGCTACCACTAAGCACCTGCCCCAGCCTGGGCTACAAAGGGGGCTATTCTTCATGATGAATTGACAAGCTAAAATTTATGAAGACTTAGGAACATCAGCGAGATAGGAGGGAGTGGGATATTATGTCTACTTTCATAATGTTTCTGAAGGTGATGGTCTGCGAGAGTGTGATGTGTGCTTGAGCGTGTGTTTGTCTATGTGCTTTGTGCATCTGTTTGTGCATGTCTTTCTTTGGTTTCCCCCATGTCTGGTTTTACCAGTCTTGCAAAGGGGATTTTTTTCAGTTTGTTCGCACCGCGCACTGAGCTGTTATCTGTGAGATCAGCGCATGCTAAATGTAGGATAAAATGCCCTTGATTTGACTGTAATGCTGAGTTTCGGATGGAATGTAAGCAAAACGAGTCAGCGCAAGCATTCTTTTATTTCTTCTGACAGAGGTTTGGCACATACTCTTTGGACATGCTTGTCTTAAAAAATGATCAATTTAACTTGCTTCACAGTTTGAACAGAGTTCAGCTTCCTCACTTCACCAGAAATGACATCATCATGGCTGTAAGTTTACGGTTGAGCGTTCCGATGGTTATAATGAAAATGCCAGGTTGAACAGATACGTTGGTTGCTGTTATGTTTTGCGTTCATTAAAATTAATAATCGTTCTAATTCTATGAAAATATGAATGTCCACATCACAGCTGGAATCACTTTAAGAATGATTTTTTTTTTTTTTTTTTTTTTTGCTGATGAACGATAAAAACATTGACAGCCAATCAGAATCCAAACAATTTTAAAGAGACAGATGACATAACTGCAGCGCGCTAATAGAGTGTTATTTTGCATTGGCTAATAGCCTATAGTTATCGTTATAGTTTTCTTTACAGTAACGCTAGGCAACCTGTAACCCGTGTTTTTCCAATTCGTAACTGGGAGTACATCGATCTAGTAGCCTACGAGTTCACGGGTGGGAAGTCACGGGATTGACTGCCGTTCCAGTGCACTTTCACGGGTATAAGGTTGGAAAAACACGGGTTACAGGTTGCCTGGAACGCGGCATTACCTTCCTTATGTGAACGGGCCTTAAAGGGATAGTTTAACCAAAAATTAAAATCCTGTAATAATTTACTCACCCTCAAGTTGTCCCAAACCTGTATGAATTTCTTTCTTCAGCTGAACAACAACAGCAAAATATATTTTGAAGAATATGGGTAGGCTAACCAAACAGTTGATGGACCCCACTGACTTCCATAGCATGGGAAAAAAAAAATACTATGGAAGTCAATGGGCCCAACGACTTTTAAAAAAAATATCTTCTTTTGTGTTCAGCAGAGGAAAGAAATTCATACAGGTTTGGGACAACTTGAGGGTGAGTAAATGATGACAGGATTTAATTTTTTGGGTGAACTATCCCTTTAAGAGTGTGCATGGTATGCAGGATGTTTGCATTAGTGTGTGCCTATATGCTTAGGACTTGTTCAATAGGTAATTCTGACAGACAGGGAAATAAGCAGAAACTCAGAAAACCACAAGGGTAAACACACTCGTTTAAGATGAGACACCCCACTACAAACAATTTTTTCACCTTTGTCTTGTTGTCAAGGTAATGATGCCAACTATTCTTGAAGACTGGTTGCTGTATCAAATATATTGTGTAGGCGGTTAATGTGTTACATTTCCCACCCCTTTAATTGAGTTCTAAAGAAAAAAATTGTCTTGCTGAACGCTGCAGGCAAACTGTCATCTTAATGCTCTGATCTCTGGGCCTGTGTGGCAGACATACATGTGTTTAATTTAGTTGTCACTCTGGAGGGGGAAGAAATGATCTTAACCTTCTAAGAATGATTGACAGTGGGACAAACCATTGCCTTGAAGAATGTGCTTTTTGTTTCAGTCATATTACCTTTTAGGTTGTTGCAGTTTATCATCAACAGCTATCTTGCACTATATTATCAAGTTAAGAGTCTTGCTACTTTTTGGCAAGAGTCCTGCTTTCTGACATCCCTAATTGACCCTTAATAAATATAATTAAATGCATTTTCAACTGTCTTATCTGCGGATAGAAAGGTGTGAAGTTAGAGGTCAAACAAAAACCATTGTTGTGAGTTAGTGGAAAGGGAAAATCACTCTAATCAGTCCTATTGTTCAGCCATATCGGATTCCACCAATGAATATGAACAGCCGCATATGAGTTGTCAGCCTGGTCTCATTGTTAATACGTAGGCATTAATACGTAATTTTCAAAGATAGAAAACGTACTTTTTTGTACGTTTGGATATATGCTGAAACGTATAATATGGACGTATCTGCAACGTTTAAACGTAACATTACGTTTTTTCAGCTAAAAAACGTAAACTATTTACGAATATTTCATATCATAAAGATATCTGTATAATTTCCCTTTTACCATTTTATAGATTATAAATGTAAGATCCCTTAACCCTAACGTTACTCCCACACCTAAACATACCCATTTTATAGACAATATTAAAAGGATAAAACGTAACTGTTAATTGACAGATATGTGTAGGGAAATGGCAGTTTTATTAACAATATAGCATTAAAAGATAGTTTGAGCCACTAATCCTACCCTACCCCTAAACCTAACAATTTCTTAAAACTACGTAACGTTAGGCTACAATTAAGTTATAAAGAAAAACAACAGACAGACACGTATAATCACAATAATGTATTTATTGAGAAAATGTCAAAACCGGTACCAAAAGTCGTTCACATGACGATGTGTCGCAGTCCTCTCTGGCAGTATAGTTTTGTATGAGGTAACGTTACAGAGCAGAATTTAAGTTATTAATCCATGAAAATGTTAATCCGTTTTCGGTTCGCTGTTCGCTCTGTGAAGGCGCGCGCGCTTCTCCATTTCAAATGTAGTAGGCTACACCAACTTAAACACGGCATTTCGCAATCTGCGATGAAGCATCGCGAAGCATGCGAGAGCCAATGAGCGTTTGATATCACTGATATCGCTTCGGGCGCAATTTTTGAATTTGAATCTTACAGTCTATGATTTGAATTCACCACGAGCCGTTTGACGTTTACTGTCTCTGCTGAGAAATGGAGATGAAGATCACTGGATAAAGGGCTGAATTTGGATCTGTTTCTTGCAAACGTATGGATTCTAAAGGTTTGGATTACATCAAGCTAATAAAATTGATGTCTTTTGTGAATTTATGTTGTGTTTTAGTGTATTATGGGTCTATAGGAGAAAACGCCTTTTGTGTCTCACGGTAGATAAACCAAATATTACAAAATGGTTAAACGATTAAAGAAGGTATTTTAAGGGTTTTAAGTGTATTGTTGTTTAACAGCATGTAGGCTAATCCTCCGAAACGAGTTTGCAGCAGAAGGCACGAACAGAGCGAAATGTTATTATTTATGAGTAACGTTATTATATGAGTAACGTTAAACTGTATTAATAAATGCGACTGAAAATTTAATTTATAAGACAATTGAATGCAACAGAGTCAAAACATTAATGCCACGATTGTAATATGCATAAGTTAAATAGGAATAGGCTACGTACAAATTTGTACGTCGGTAAAGTTGTTTATACGTAAATAAATTAAGTTTTTTTGCTGTCAATACGTAAATATTATACGTTTTAGTGCTGTAAATACGTCAGTATTATACGTTTCTGTGTGTATAAAACGTAAATAAATGTACGTATGGTAGAACTACACTTTACGTAAAAATACACGTATTCTCATGAGATCACGTTGCAGTTGTTAAGATTATGCCATTGGACACTGTAATGACATACACTGACATACATTCATTGTCAAATTCAGTGATTTTCCCCCCCTTGTTACTTATGGCAACAAACAAAGCTAAAATATTAAAATGACAAATATGACACTTGTATTGTAGTGACTTTGTCATCTGTGATGACTGTGCAGTATTTTGTATTGCCAACAAATCTTCCATTCCCAGGCTTCTCTGACCAGGGTGTGTTTTAACCTTGTGTACTGTCAACAACGGAGGAGGGTCACACACACACACACACACACACACACACACACACACACACACACACACACACACACACACACACACACACACACACACACACACACACATTTTATGATGAATAAATAAATATCTAGTGGAAAAAAAACTCTTTCAGACGATGAATCCTATTTTTCCTCTACATTGCTTGTTTTTTAATATTAATGATATTAATTAATGTTGTATTATAATACTAATAAATATTATTTTATTATTAATAGTAATTAAATAAATGTTAAATAAATTTGTGCATAAAAATGAATATCCTACATTAATTGGTCAATAATAATAATAATATAAATTAATAAAATAAAATATTTATTAGGCCCTTAGTTTTGTGATTATTATTGGATATGTGTCAAATCTACATTAAAAACTGCTCCTGTCACTCACATGCACACACAGTCTGTGTACATACACCTTCACACCTTCACAATGGATAACAGCTAATCTGAGGTTTTGTTGTTTTTTTGTAATTACTTCTAAACAGTGTTGCTCAGTGAAGGAGCTTAAGCATGTGGAGTGGACCTCTGGGTCTGAGAATATAATGCTTTGCTGACATACAGGCTTTAAAAGACAGAATATTAAAGATGAAGGGAATGGGGTGAGAAGAACCAAAAAAAAAGTGAATTATCAAGATAAAAGTGCACATTCACCTTCAATATATTGATCAGGAAAGACCTCTGAAAATGCATTAAAGCATCAGCTCAGACAGTAGTTTTCCTTCTAGCCCCATCAATGTGGGAAATGTCTTGTCTTATCTTATCAGCAGTTGACTATCTCTTTCTCCCTGAGTTTGCAGTGTTTGCATAGGGGCTGCTGTGGAGAGCTTGCAGGTGTGAAGTCTGCTCCGTCAGGGCTTTAGCTCCTGGCATAGTTGGCTCCTTTCGCTGTATTGTTTATGTGTCCCACCCTCTGGCATTTATCCACATTTCACAGGTATTTCTCTCCATCAAACGCCATTGTCAGGCATTATTGCTAAAGAAATGCTTGAGAAAATGTGTTTTTCTTGGCCTCTGTCTTCTCCCCTGAGGAGAGGAACTCAAATAAAGAATAATCCATACCTCTCATTTTGCAACATTTTGACACTGAAAAGAACTAATGAAAGGCAAATTAGGTCTTCTGTTTTCATGATGTATAAGAAGGTTTTAATCTAATTAAACAGGCACATCAGTCCAAATAGCTTTAAATAACATAATATCAGACTTGTATTTCAGGTTGTTCTTTGAAGGGATGACAAACACATCTGCCTTGACTCCAGTCTGTCACGTAGTGATCAAACCCACATTAAAAGGAATTATGGATGAGTGCCTGCATGCTCCCCATGAGGATGATTCTTCACCAGTATGTTACATGTTTACATAAGCAAAGCAGGCCCGCTGTTTGACAGAGCTTCCTATGGGGATAATATTGACTAAAGGGGAGTTCTACTTAATTTTTTCCTCAGAGCACCTTTGGTTTGGTACTAGTGTTGCCAAGTGCGTGTCTTTCCCGCCGAATTGGGCTACTCATTGTTAACTCATTGACTGTGAACTCATTGTTAACAGCAAATCAGCAGCTGATTGATTTAGGAAGCTTGTGTTCAAATGTTTGGGATTGGTAAGATACTTTCAGATTTTGGAAAGAACTCTCTTATGCTTACCATGGTTGGATTTATTTAAACAAAACAGTAAAAACATTAATATTGAGAAATATTAGAATTTAAAACATGCTATTTATTCATTCTATAAATCAGTTGAATTTGCTGATTTGGTGCTCAAGAAACATTTCTTATTATTGTCAATGTTAAAAACAGTTGTGCTTAATATTTTTGTGGGAACATCATCTCTTTTTCAGGATGCATTGATTAATAGACAGTTCAAAAGAATAGCACTTATTTGAAATTTGTAACATTATAAATTCAATTTATCTTAGCTAAATAATAAAAAAAATCTTGCTGACCCCATGTTTTGAATGGTGTTTATAATTATTATACTTAGGGTTAGGTATTGAAATAAACTCTAATTACTTTTAGATTACTTTACTGCTATTACTTTTTTAAGTAGTTAGATGTAAAAATTGTGCCTGATTATAAGCATTTAAAAACCACATAGCACACCCTAGCAACACCCTAATAACCAATCAGAGAAAACCTTAGCGACCATATAGCAAACCTGCAATAATTAAATATGTTCAATTACACAAATATACTTTATAGTCTAACTATATTTACCAATGTCTTTGCTGCTGACCTTCAGTGATCCAATTCAACCATACCAATAAGCAAAAATGATTTTAGACAAACATCACAGTTTTATTTATTTTTTATTGGTTAAGTAAGAGCATTTAACTTTCTTCAGCAGCACAGCTGAATGGTTTGTTTGAGCTGCACCCTCTACTGTACAGTCGTGAATTTGGTTTTCCTTCAGCCTGAGGCTTCTTCATTTCACTTTTGGTAAAATTGCTTTTACATTTGCCAAAAAAAGACATTTTTTTGTTATTAATAAACAATCTAACATCTAAGCAAGCCCAGCTTAGACAAGGAAGAGTAACATAAAAGCATTACTTTCCATAAAAGTAACTGTAATGCAATTAGTTACTTTTTTAGGGAGTAACGCAATATTGTAATGCATTACTTTTAAAAGTAACTTTCCCCAACACTGCCCACAACACTCCCTAACATTGTGGTAGAGAGACTTTTGCACCCGCATGCACCACTTGCATTTTCTTCAGAAGATGCTGTTTGGTGTTGTTTGTGTAATGATGTGGAAATTAGGCACTGCACCTTTAAGCTTTGCTTGTGACTCTAGAAAGGGTGCGTGGCATTGTTTTTGTAAAAATAGCTGCAGCATTTAACGGATAACACACGCATGAACAGACTTACACAACAACGCTGTTAATAACCTCACAGAATTCCTGTTTTAAAGGCCATGTTATGTCCTCATGCCAACCTTAATCTGGCCTGCTCATTTGTTTGTGATCAATATTATTCTCCAGAAGGATGAGAAATGGTCATTAGAGAGCTGGAGAGTGAGTGCTCTCTTGCCATTACTATTGGCCATTATCTCTGCCTCCAGTACTTTAGCCTCTCTCTCTTTCACACACACACACACACACACACACACACACACACACACACACACACACACACACACACACACACACACACACACACACTCACTCACTCTTTTCTTTACTTAGGCATGTTTTTTCTGTCAGGTTTTTATAATCCAGCTGCAGGGGACCGACATCGGCTCATCATAAATCACCCAGCGTATTACAGTGTGAATATGGAACTTGAACCGTAGATGTGGCCAAGGCAACTGTCATTACTCGCCTCTATGTTTATTATACAGGGACAACACTTGTCCTTCGATAAGAATCGAAAAGAAAAGTTTTTTTGCACAGATGTTATGAACAGATGTGTGTGTGTGTGTGTGTGTGTGTGTGTGTGTGTGTGTGTGTGTGTGTGTGTGTGTGTGTGTGCGTGTGTGTGTGTAAATGTCAATCATGTCAATCAAATCAGTGCTATTAGTTTTAAGCCTATATTATTAAAGTGGAAAGACATTATGTGTATATAGTCATATGCAATTTACTTACATCAATAAGTGGTGCAAAATGTATTTGAGTGCCCTGACTCATATATTCTGATTTGCTGAGATCAGATTTTCGCTGTGTGAGTGAATGTTTTCCTTACGCATACCTTGGCAGTAGGCACCATGTGGTGTATTAACGGAGAAACAAAAAACTCATGAGGATTGTGAGAGTTTGCAGTGCAGTTCCTCAAACCTGAATTAAACCTCAAATGCTGACAGCAAGAGAGAAAGAAAAAAACAGAGAGCAATCTTGCTCTTGTTGCTGTTGGCACAGCGTAAGAAAATGACTTCATCTCAGAGAGACGCAGATTTCTCAGCACTAACTGGCAATCAGGAAAAGATTCCAAAGACATTTTCCCCTTTTCGGGTTAATTGGTGGAATACCCAGAAGATTTTCTGTTCATTTGTTTTACCAAGGAGCAGTTGTCGGGAAATCATCTCTCATCATCAGAGGAAGAAGAGAAGGACATGAGCGATGAGTGTTTAGTGCGCTCCCGCCCTCTCTCCAAGCAACAGCAACATGACGACAAAGCAGGAAGTTCAGCCTCTGTACACCCTCCTTATGGACCTTTGGGAATCTGAGTGGTTGGAAAAGGTCATGATTAATAATTTAATGTTTATTGGTTTAGCTAACGCCCTTGCTTCACTAACAGGGGGAGTCTCAAGTTGCTAAACTCTCTGTTTAGGACCCATATGATATACAAGGCATGTGGTTAGACCATGTTTTTGCGAACTACGTCGAGCCACAGATTTATCTCTCAGGGCCACCAAGTAGACGGCTAAATCCATAGGCCACTCTATGGCAGCCCTGGTGGCCACTGAGAGGCATCTGTGGCTCAATCTGAGTAATAGAAAAGAAAAGGACAAGAATTTTCTTATGGATGCGCCCCTGTCACCTTTCGGCCTCTTTGGCGACGCTGTAAATTCAGTCATCGAGAGGTTCCAGGAGGCAGCCAAGCAGGTTGCCGCTTTCCAGAAGCTCCTCCCCCGTCGCTCTCATGTCAAACTTCAAAAGCCAGCTCTTCACAAGTGGATCTGTTTGCATCTCGAGAGACGTCTCACTGTCCACTTTGGTTCTCCCTCACACATCCAGCTCCTCTGGGACTGGATGTTATGGTGCAAACGTGGCTGAGGTGTATGCATTTCCCCCGATCGCTCTGCTCCCGGGAGTTCTGTAAAGAGTTCGCAGGGACCAGGTTCACCTACTTCTTATAGCCCCGCAGTGGCCGGGCCAAATATGGTTCCCCGATCTAGTATCTCTCCTCCACTAGAGTTACCCGTCAGGAGGGACCTTCTGTCCCAAGCAGGGGGCTCGATGGTTCACCCCCGTCCAGAACTGTGGAACCTGTGGGCTTGGCCTCTGAAGGGGCCCAGCTCATAGGGACAGGTCTCTCAACTGAGGTTGTTGAGACCATTCTACATTCCAGAGCTCCCTCCACGAGGAAACCTTATGCCTTGAAGTGGAGAGTTTTCACTTCATGGTGTAGTGACCGTCAGTTTGGCCCAGTTAACTGCCCTGTTGGTACAGTGCTGGAGTTTCTGCAGGAGCGGTTCACTGCATGTCTATCCCCATCCACTTTGAAGGTTTATGTGGTGGCCATAGGTGCTTACCACCTTCCTTTGGGTGGACTGTCTTTGAGTAAAGATCCGTTGGTATCTCGTTTCCTCCATGGTACTCTGAGGCTGAGGCCTGCAGCTTGTACCAGGGTTCCGACATGGGATCTGTCTCTACACCAGAGTCCCAGGTGCTCTTGTCCTAGTGCTGCTCCTCTGCGATTTCACACTGGACAGACACTTGTCGCTATGGTGGCGTTGGTATAGACATTCCCTTAGCATCAATCGACGCACCGGGAGTTCCCTTAAAAGGGAACGCCTCGGTTACGACTGTAACCTCGGTTCCCTGAAGAGGGAACGAGACGCTGCGTCACCTTGCCATATCTCCTACGTGCCTGTCAGCGACTACTTCAGACTTTTACGAAGCTAGCGTGGCTCTGTTTTGGGCAGGCTTTATAGATTCCTGGTTCATGACGTCACCCGCCGCTGATGTTCCGTCACACCATTGGACTGATTTTATATGTGCTTCAAGACGTCATCATGCGAAGCATTCCCGTAGCGTCAATCGACGCAGTGTCTCGCTCCCTCTTCAGGGAACCGAGGTTACAGTCGTAACCGAGGTGTTTCAGAACGTTCAGAGAACATTCAAATCTAACATTTCCATAATGTTTGAAGAATGATAAAATGGAATGCACCTTTATTGCATAACCAAGAAAACATGTGTTTTGGTTCAGAGAACCAAGGTTCAGAGAACATTCAGAAATTATGTTTTTATAACTTAATGGGAACATTCTTAGAACATATTTTTGTTAGCTGGTAAGTGTTGTAACAGAAATCATACAACTTCATTTGAAATTTTTGCGTGATCTGAATCTGATTTTCTTCTTTTTTCAACCGTTCAACCAGATATCCTGAATACTTTCATAATTTTTCTCTCTAGAATAAAGTCCCTTTCAGTGTTTTGCCTCCCAGTATATTGCACTCAAAACAGCTGGGAACTCCTAGATCAAGTTTCACACCAAAGCATCATGATCCCAACACTACTTATTCTTAAAAGTGAGGTCTTTGCACTGACAGCAATTTGCATTGACAAAGCAACCGATGAGATCCGGTGATTTCTGGTGGCATGATGTGGGTTTGTCCAGTGATGCACAAAGTTAAGAGAAGTTTACCTTCATTTAAATGAGCAGAAACTTGATGCAGAGGCTACCAATGGGAGTGAAGTCAATGGTGATCACGTGATCTCCTTTCAGTCATTACCTGCTCTATTTGTATGAATACTGTATATCACATTCAGTGATATAATAAATAAATAAATAAAAGTCAATAGAAAACCCTGTCAGAAAATCCATATAGACAAAAAATACAATGGAAATCAATGGAAGTGGAAACTGTTTGGTTACCAACATTCTTCAAAATATATTTTCAGTTAGTTTGAGTAATAACAGAATTTTCATTTTTGGGTGAACTATCCCTTTTATGCCTAAAGGTTATTCACACATTAGACACTTGACTCCCTTTCTTGAGCAACATTTTTGTGTCTCAAAAGGCAAAGAAAATTATTTAATTTGTATCATCATTTAAAAGTTACAAATTTCAAGGTTGCTCTAGGATAGTTTTGTCTATGTCTTGATGTAAAGACTATTATTATTTCCATCTGTCAGTTGTCAAGTCATTGCCTTCAGGCACATCAAACTTGAACAGGCATGCAGTCCAGTCAGATAATGGTTTCATTCACCTCATATGTCTCTGTCAAACATGTCACATCAAACAGTGAATTCAATACAGCCACAACTGAGGGAACTAATTACTTTTAATTAATTAAATAATTCATTTTAATTAATAATTAATAAATTACATTTTATAATATATTAAAATAGAAAATAGTTCTTTTAAATTCTAGTAATATTTCATAATATTACTGTTTTTACTGTGTTTTTGATCAAGCAGCCTTGCTTAGCATAAGATACTTCTTTCAAAAACTTTATGAAATATTGTGTTTGTCTTGGTTTATATTCCCATGTATGCATTGTTTTTATGTAATGTCAGCTCTCACATAAGTACCCAATCTAAATTAAACAGCCACACAAACAACAGGACAGGACACTCTGTGTTGTGACACACACGTACACAGAGAGGCCTGAAAACAGAGCTGTGTGAGGAATGTTGGGGGTGTTCAGGGGTGGGCAGAGGAGAGTTTGATTGGTGTGGGCAGCTGAGATTTGTCCCCCAGCTGTAATGACAGATTACTCAGCAGGTGTGCCACTCATCCCTCACAGTAGAGCTAATACAAGTGCTGGACTGCACAACTTAGCTCTCAGACACTTTTCTGGTTCTGCATGCAATATATGTACAGTACCAGTCAAAAGTTTGGAAACACTACTATTTTTAATGCTTTTGAAATAAGTCTCTTATGCTCATCAAGCCTGCAGTTAAAAAAAAAAAAAAAAAAAAAAAAAAAAAACACACTAATATTATGAAATATTATTACAATTTAAAATAATGGTTCTCTTTTTTAATATACTTTAAAATGTAATTTATTTTTGTGATGCAAAGCTGAATTTTCATCAGCAAGTACTCCAGTCTTTGGTGTCTTATGATCCTTCAGAAATCATTCTTTTTAACTGCAGGCTTGATGAGCATAAGAGACTTCTTTCAAAAGCATTAAAAATAGTAGTGTTTCCAAACTTTTGACTGGTACTGTACAAAAACATATTGCATGCATGCATGCCTGCATATGTGTGTGTGTGTGTGTGTGTGTGTGTGTGTGTGTGTGTGTGTGTGTGTGTGTGTGTGTGTGTGTGTGTGTGTGTGTGTGTGTGTGTGCGTGTGCATGCATGTGTGAGTGTGTGTGTGAGAGCCCTGTAATGTACTGTCTGTGGGACGAGATGCTGGGATAGACTCCAGGATCACGACAACGTTGTATAGGATAAGGCTGTTTGGAGAATGTATGTAATATATATTTAATATATATTTTTATAATATATATACTTCAGATTTCAGACCCCTTCTGCAGGTTACGTTGTTACACCAGTATGTAGCAACGCATAACTGTCTTTATGAGTGAGTCACTGAATCATTCACTTAACCGATTCGGTCAAAATCTTGTGAATTTTGTGACGTAATGCCACTTTAACAGTTGGGTAGAAGAGTTCACCTCAGTGTGGGCTCTGCAGAAGTATGCATCAAGGGCGCATAGCGGCCGCACAAAGGCCAGTCGTGAGCACCCTTCTGAAACTTAAAATGTCAAATGGAATACCCAGTCTGGCAAGACCATGGGCCCTATTTTACCAATCTAAGCGCATGGTCTAAAGCGCACGGTGCAAGCGCACTTAGAGCGTGTCCAAATCCACTTTTGCTAGTTTAATGACAGGAAAAATGGTCGGCGCTCCCGGCGCATGGTCTAAAAGGGTTGTCCCTATTCTTAATGAGTAATGGGTGTGTTTTGGGCGTAACGTGCAATAAACCAATTAGAGTCTCATCTCCCATTCCCTTTATTATTTACATGGCGGAATTTGCAAGCGGAAAGACTGAATGCTTCTCCAGAGAGTAAATGGATCTGCTCGTGCGCGAGGTTAAAGCACGCAAGCACACCATCTACTGGACAAGCCGGATTCCACCATATCTTTATGTACACACAATTAATCTTTTACATTGTAATATTTTAATATTTGGCTAGTTTGTGTGCTGCTGGTCCCTGTGTGTGTAATAAGCAGAGGACCCGCCTATAGGCGCATATTACTAATGCACCCTTTAAATAAATAAAAAAATACTGCACCATTGAATTTAGACCAAGTTTTTGTTGGTTAATGGCGCAGTCTATTTCAGTTGCCTCAAAATAGCAACGCGCCAAAAATGCGCCTGAACACACCTCGTTTTCAGACCAGCACACTCATGGGCGCACAGATGGGCGCACAGATGGACGCAAATGCATTTGCTATTTAAATAACTTGGTGTAGGACGTGAAAATGATAACTGCGTCGGGCTGAAACTAGCAAAAAACACTTGCGTCGCATTTGGTGCGGGTGTATGATAGGGCCCCATGAGTGCATATAATCTGTGTCATTTTGGACAGGGCCTCTGTGTTAAAAAGTGTGTCATTGAATCATTCACTTATTACATTTTTTCATTCAGGATTCACAGTTTTTTTCTTTTGTTGCATCGTTTAAAACAATTTTTGATTGTGCAACAAAAATAGACAAAGTAACTGGCAACACTGTGATGTCCAATATTATCACATCCAATATTAACTTCTTGTTTACTGAACTGTTGTATGAAAGCTTTATCATATTTGCAGCAGCAAGGTTTTATTTATATATCTATTATATATACTATATCTTAACCATGAAGATATAGTTAAATCAGCTAAAATACACAGCAAAGAATGTCCTGATATTTTCATATCAGTCAAGCACATTTAATGATTGTGGTTGTGGTTCTGCTTGAGACACAAGTACAATAGAGGGAAAACTCAAGTTTATGTCTTCATGCAGACCTGCATTTGTGTTTGTGTGTCTGGACTCTCTCCAGCCCCTCATATACCCATTACAGCCCCTTCAGTCTGTCACACTTTCGTTTGATGGCTCTTTACAGCAGGGCGGGCTTGTGCCGCAGGGGGGAACTCAGCCTTTGATAGTCTTTATGCGGAACACATGTGGGACAGAACCTGAAGCAGCCCTGCTGAGAAGACCTGGCCCACAAAAGTCACTCTCGTGTTCATCATTTGCCATCAGTCACTCACAGGCTCCTTTCTTTATTCTCAACACTTTCCATTCAATCACAACCTAAATCCCTCTGTTATAAGTCCATAAGGATTTTTTTTAAAAGCATTTTGTGAAATAATTTAGAAAATGATCATTTGTGGATCATATTGGCAACGCAAGTGGTACTCAGAGCTGTGAAATGCTAATTATCTCAGCGAGAGATCTGTATTCCCTCAGCATGGCATTCCAGCAGGACTCAGCCTCACTGCAGTGGGATTATGTGGATGAGTGGGAGGGAATGTCTTCACAATAGGATTAGATTGATTTGTATCTTCATTATGTCCCTAATGGAGCTTGAGAGTGTGTCTGCTAATGTGGGGCCAGCCTACGTACTCTCTTTGTTTGAGTTAGACGGCTTCCTATAGAGTTGCTCATTCTCCCTTTTACAGTTTAGACTGAAAGGCAATGTAATACACTTTAAATTACACTTTCGATAAAGTATATCAATAACTACCAAAATGTCTTGCTGCTAAAAGATCCTAAGAAGCTATAAAAAACACTTTTCACTTTTCGGTCTCCTCGAATCTTCTCTCCTCTAGTGCCCCCTGTAGAACAGACTGGTCATGGCAGGAGGCCCTGTATTTATCCAATAACAAGGCTCTGCTTGAGGGCCCAGATCAAGTTGCATCTAATGCTATAGCAAGGACCTGCTGCTGAGAGACATTGCTATTTGAAACGGCTAAGGTTTCAAGGTGCCTAACAAAGCCTGTGGAAAGGAAATTATATGGGAGAGTTGGGAAATAAAAAGGGAGGGCAAACGTAGGGAGGGGGGAAAGAATATGAAAGACACTCGAGATGGAGGGAAAGATATAGGGAGGCGAAATGATTGTGCATGAAATAGTCTGTAAAACTGAACAGTGGGAAGAAGAATTAAATGTGAAGAATATAAGTGGAAACAAGGAAAAACAGGACAATGGCTAAAATTTATGGGTGCACAAATGTGGGTGTAAATGTGGTTGAGCTGGTATTATGATGCACAGAATTAAATTAGCATAGTTTTGAGGAATTTGACAAAAATACTGTATCTAAAATATTTTTTAAATGATATATTAATGTTATTATATATAAATGTAAAATATTTCCATAATGTACACCACACACACACACACACACACACACACACACACACGTACTGGTTTTTCAGGGGCCCCTGTTAGTATTTGGTTACACATAGCTCTCCATTTTCTGGAAGGAATGACCACATCGGTTGCCTAGGGGATCAGACCAGGAAGGACAGCCGCCGGTGTTGAGCTGGAAATAGCCTTGAAGCTCTGACAGAGGAAAAAAGAAACTTCTAGGCAAATCAATACGCTGATGGCCTCTCCGAGATAATCTCCTTTTAAGTTTTGCTTACCTTCATGGCAGCATCTCCACATGTTCAATCATCGCCTGGTATATTCATCCGTATGTGTCAGTATGTGTTTTGGAATTGCCTCACGTCTATTTGCACTAGGAGATGTGCAGTAAGGAACACAGGAAGTATTAGTGTAATTTGAGGTCAAAGGTCAGCTGTTGTCTGGTTTGAGGTGAACCCTCGGTTTGATGTGAAGCATGTGGGGTCCCTTAGCAGCATTTGAGCATTATTCTTATTTGCACTAGTAATGTTAATTTTTATATACACTCACATTTAAGTTTATATGAATTTGGTACCACTTGTTGTTATATGTTATAAATGGTAACATTAGTTAGTGTATTAGGTATCATGATAACAATAATAAACAATACTTTTACAGAATTTATTAATCTTGGTTATTTTAATATTTTAATTCATATTAAAATAAAATATTATTTTATTTATTATTTTATTATTTATAATTTATTCTTTTATTTTTTATATTTTATTGTAATATAAGATATATGTATCTTATTGTTAAATTAACAATAAATGTATTAATGATTTAAATAATGAATTGAACTATATTGTAAAATGTTGCCATGTTTTTATAGTTCATGTCTGGGAACTCTTTATCTGGTGAAGCTCAAATGTTCAAAGACCCCATTTCCAAGAAAATGCTTATTCGATTTATTTAAACAATTAAACCCAGATTTCATATCCTGTTTCTGTAGCTATTTCTTCTGTACTTTGTTTGCTTGTTGAGTCTAGGGAATAACTGAACGATGATTATTTCCCAAGGGACATTGTCCTACTTTGCTTATCCGTTGTCTATTTTCTTTTTATGCACTCGCAATTTATTTATTTATTCAGATTTGGTCACTAAAACACATTTAGACATCTCTCAAGTGAGGCAATTCTGAATGTAATTTTAAAATTTTATCAAATTGATAATATTTATTCTATTTTGATAAAGGAACTATAAATGATCAACTCATAAGAGAAGTTAGGATGTTTATTTGAGATTTTGAACATGCATTTAAGATGTCTTCTGCTGCAAAGCTGCATGGGCAAAAAGTGCCAGCTAGTTGGTCATATACTGTGAATCTCTTTGCTCTCTCTGTACGGTGCCAACTCCATTTACACTGTACCATGCTGTTCTCGTCTTACTGCATCACCCTGTCAGCATTTTCTTCTCCCCAATACTCTTCTCTCTCTCTCTCTCTCTCTCTCTCTCTCTCTCTCTCTCTCTCTCTCTCTCTCTCTCTCTCTCTCTCTCTCTCTCTCTCTCTCTCTCTCTCCAAACTCTTCCAGTTGTCCTTCGGAAGGGCAGCAGTAGTAACCCCTCTATCCCCACATGTCAATAATTGTAAGCTTCAGAGGGCAATCCTTGTGAATACTCTAAACACACACTTCCTCAAACTTGGCAAGGGTAGAGTCCCAAAAAAGCCATTGCTAAGCCTCTTACTCCCTTGCGGATGGTAGCCATACAGAATATTTGTCTGTCAACGAGACTAATAACACACATCCTCCAAGGAGAGGTTGTGATAGAGGTTCTTTTATTGTACAACTGCATACCCAATTGCCAATGACGGGTAGTTGCTACGCACTTCAGATGCGATTAAAACTCAAAGTCTTTCCTATCATTTTCACAACTTTTCATTGCAAGAAATAAGTTCGCTGCACAAGAAAATTGAGAAGGTCAATGAGGGAAAATTGTCCTTATTGATTATACTTTGTCGACCCCAACAGAAGCCTTATAAAGGTCACATGCATTACAGTTTATTCTGCTGACTCTACATTAAAGGGGTGGTATAATGCCCTTTTCACAAGATGTAAAATAAGTCTTTGATGTCCCCAGTGTGTGTATGTGAAGTTTTAGCTCAAAATACCCCACAGATATTTTTATATAGCATGTTAAAATTGTCACTTTTTGAGGGTGAGCAAAAACACACAGTTTTTGTGTCTGTTCCTTTAAATGCAAATGAGCTGCTTCTCCCGGCACAGAGGGCGGAGCTACAAAAGCTTTTGTCCTTTTACCTCACACAGACATGCACTGGAAATGTCAATGTTTATGTTCAAACCGGAGTCAGACAATGATGGAGAGATTCAAGAAGAAGTGACAACATGTAGAATGCAACAGGACATTTCTGAATGGTTAGTTGGTGAATTTATGTAGCTTATGTGTAGTTATCTTCTAGTCATTGATTAGCATATTCTGTCATGATAATCTATAAATCGCGTTCCTGGGGTTTATGTAAATTTTACATAATTTGTATGTAAATTTTAGGGTTAGTGATGTCACTAACCCGGGAGGAATGTCGTGTAGTCCCTAGCCGTTTGTTGTAGTCCTTAAAAAACGATTTGCTTTGAACCTTGAGCTTCATAACTTTGCAGATGTTGTTTATGCTCAGACAGCAACATTACACACTAACTAAAGTTAAAAAAGTGAAATCATAATCAACCACCCCTTTAAGAGGTCACCTACCTAAAAAAACAACAACTCAGAAAGCTATCCCTTCTTAATGAGATGTGGAGCTGAATCAAGCTCAGTTACAGTATGTCAAGGAAAAAGATGGAAAAGAAATCTTTTCTTCTAAGTCAATTCCTTTGGGCCTCTGAAAAAAATGGAAGGAAAAAAGACACTGGTTAGTTATTCTGCAGTCATCAGAATTTATAATATGATTCATTTGCTGACTTACAGAAACTGAAAATACTGAACGTTGCAAAACCAGGAGCACAGAGGGCATTCAGCCCATTGTTCTCTCTGCTCCCAGAATCCCCTTGTTCTCCTTCTTCTTCTCTGCTCCTTATAAGCTCTGCCTGAAGAATCCCTCATCTATGCTTTCTATTTGAACAATGCAAAAATGACACACAGATAAAGGTAATCAGATATAACGTCATGTGATCAACAAGACACCACAAGCAGCCTATCCTGTGGAATTATTGCACAATAACCCCATACCAAGGTTGCCCTGCGTGTGCTTTGCCAGAAAGAGCAGGTGTTGTGCTGGTCCGGATCTGTCCAGTTAGAGGAGGATCACTAAGTCATTCCACCCCAGGCACACAAGACAGCTGCAGGGGAGCTCGGGCCCACTGTTGGCCCCACAGCTGTCACTGTTCCCTGGGTGGATGGAAAAGAGAAAAGAGCAACCCTGCCAACCAACCACGGTGAGACTGAAATACATTGTTTAACATCAGTCTGTTTACTATTGATGCCATTAGAAAGCTTCATTTTCATTGCATTTTTATAGCAATTTGTAATAGCGGAAATTATTGTTTATATATTTATATATATATATATATAGAGAGAGAGAGAGAGAGAGAGAGAGAGAGAGAGAGAGATGTGCAATTTTAATGTGTGTATATTTTTTTTTTCAGGCAAGAATGTTGCTGTGTGTTACACACACACACATGTTGAGACATTTGTAGTGAGTTCTTATAAGAGAGCTTGAAGCCCCCTGCTGATTATATAGGGTGGATTCAGAATTCTCAAACCTCACGTCCCCTCAGGGCCGACCCACCACCATCAGCCTGGGTAATCCCTAATAGCTTTACTGCAGACCTATCCCAAACTATCCAACAACAAACCCACCTCTGCACTTCCATCTACCAAGCTTACCATATGCCATACAATTAGCCCATGTTGAGTAAACATCACTTAACCCAGTTTAAAGCTGATGAGCTAATTGAGTTTAATTACAGTCCCACTGTTATGGCAAGACAGCCTGGAGGGAAGGCATTTGTTCTAATTAAGAGGCTGCTGTTTGAGGTGCTGGTGTGTCATAAATTCCACTGCTGGGATGAGGACCCGTACAGCACTCTGAAAGCTATTGTTTTATTCATTTGATATCATATCAGGACGTTGCAGTCATCTACAGCGGAATCAGAAACAGCTGAGACGTCTGTGCCAAACACTGAAACACATTTGTTTCTACATTACATGCTTTGTGCACTTATTGTTCTTAAGCTTTAATAATCAGATCAGAAAATTCTATCATCACCCTCATGTTAATCGATGTAAAAAACAAAACAAAAAAATTAAAGAAGATATTTTGAATTCCATAAACGTGCACGACGCAAAGTGTTTTGCAAAAATGTTGCCACAGGTACGTTTTTATAATGAGTCTGGGCTGGAAAGTTAAACATGGGATAAATATATACATATATATATATATATATATATATATATATATATATATATATATATATATATATATATATATATATATATATATATATATATATATATATAATTTATTTATTTATTTATTTAAAAAAAAAACAACTTTTTTTCTTTTTAAAATACACTTTTTGCCCTCTAAACACAATAGAGAAAACGTTCTCCATCCATTTTCTCCAGGAGGTGCATAATTTTTACTTTCTTGCTTATCATCAATGAAGAACATTCCAGTATCCAGTTGAGTGCTAATACTTCACCAGATTTCAAAACAGATTTCATTTAAATTAGTTCACTGTTAAATCAACTTCAGCCGTGAAGACGTTCTAAAAGCTGAAACATTTGTACCTCATTTTGTTGTGTTATTGTCAATGGGCACTGCCATGGCAACCCATTTAACATGTGCAATTAGATGATTTCTAAATGAAAAAGATTTTATTTTCATGTTGAATTTAAATTGAAAGGATTGAAATTTTGCCATTTTGCCCAAAAGTTGCCATCAGTGGTTTGTGTTTATGTTGTTGCTGGATGTTTGTGCTAATGTAATGCATATCTGGATTTTTAAGTTAAATAAAATCCAAAATGCATTATGAAGTTTCATTTACACTTTTCAATAGTCCACTTTAGACATTCTACTAAATAGGAGTAACTTTGGAACTACATGTCAACTTATTCTACTTACCCGAACCATAACACCTAACCCTGACCTAACAGTGTACTATTACTCTAATGAGAATTAGTTGACATGTTGCAAAGAAATTAGTAAGAGTTAGTTGACATGTACTTGCAAAGTATTAGTAAAGTGAGTAACACTTTATTTTACAGTGTCCTTGTTATATACGTATGTTACATGTACTTACCATAGTAATTACAGTAAATTATGCATAATTACAAGCAACTAACCCTCATCCAAACCCTAATCCTTTCTTAACCCTATACATGTTGTTAATTAATATTACTCAGTTCTTAAATATATAATTACACTGTAACAAGACACCTTAAAATAAAGTGTAACCGTAAATTGTCTAAAGTGGACTATTTTGAAATAAAGCGTAACCGTAAAATGTATAAAGTACTATTGAATAAAGTGTTACCAAATTTTGTACCTTTAGTCTCTCACTCTTGCATTTTACATTTTCAACACACAAGTTTTTTTCTTTTTTTTTTTACTTGTTTCCACCATTGTGTTATTGATGTCATTTAGGTCATTCTGCAATGGCCTTGAAACACAAACCAGGTCCAGATTGTCTGTGCTGCATGGTCTCGTGGCTGATAAGATCCCGGGGCGGCAGCTGGGCAGAGGCTGAGCTGTTCGCGAGGGTCCGCCCGGCTCAGTTTACAGTGACAGCTGGCCTGCTGATGGTGGGGAAAAAGGGAGAGGCCAGGGCGGGAGGGCTGTTTCTGAATGGGACAGTGTAAGAGGACTACTTGTTGTCTAAGGCCGGGGATTACCTTTGCCGAGACCTGGAGTAAAACATCCCTGAGGGATGCAGTGCTGTGTTGTGAAAGCTTAAGGCTCATGGATGACGTGTAGCATGGGGATAGAGCGAGAACTTCCATTTAATTATGGAAATATGTGTACAGTCTCAGTAACAGCAAACAAAGTGAATTAATAAATCTGCAACAATGCAAAAGAAATGCTGGGAGATTTATGTTTTATTTTAACTTGCTCTGTCTCTCATCATTTTTTTCTTTCTTTCCCTTTCCCTTAACTCAAGGAGAGAAGAAAAGGAAGAAGCGTGAACCCTGAGCTTTGAGGCATCCGGTTGAGGCCTGGATACTAATACTCTAGGCTTTCCGAGAGATTTCCTGAATGTACTGGCCCACTCTGTGAATAAGACGTGGAAAATGAGTCTTGGCTCAAATTCAGATTTTCTATTTTGAATTTTTTCAGATGATGTGTTCTCATTAGGTCTCAGAAGAGTAGCCTATTTGTTTTGGAGCAAGCATGTCAATTATTTTAGACATGTCCCTTATCTGCAGTGCTCAGTCTTCCTAGAAATAGCCATTCACCCTCAGGCTTGCCCTCTCGGACAAATCCACAGGCAACTTGCTTACCTGCCTTGGCGGTGAAGAATTTGTCACTGGAATGCCTTTCCATGGAGTTCATAGTGAGCTGCTTTGTGAAGTTGATAGGGCTTGAGTAAATTGTGGTTAAAGTTTGCTATGCAGTGTGACTGTGATGGATGTATTTGTTTTCGCACAGAATTTGATTTTGCAAGGGTCTAATCAAAGCTGAGCGGCTCAGGTTCAAGGCTGGTTGGTGCGTGGTGTACAAAATCACAAAAGATTCAGTATACAAAAATTATTTAATAAAATTAAGTATTACAAATTATTTCTGCTCTTTTTCTGGTAATGTTTGTTCCAGACACTGTCAGTCTGTGGATTAGTGGTGGGGATTTTGCTGTGAATCTTTCTGCAGGTTACACTGTTATGCCAGTAGGTGGCGCCTGAGCGAGTCATTTTAATCATTTTTTCAATCGATTTGTGATTCCTTCAGGATTTAGGAATGCCACTACTGTGTTGCTTCTTGCTTGGACAAGGCACATAACCGTTCTGCAGCGACTTCGATTGGAACAATTTTCATTGGAGGAACAAAAACAGTCAAAGTAACAGTCAGTATTGTGTTTAAAATGTAAGATACTCAATATTGACTTCTTGTTTATTGAACCGTTTTAATAGCAAACAATACCAAAACCAATTTTTTCTTATTCAAGAAGCCATTTCTACGGTGGCCGAGAGAGCTCAACGCGCTGCAACTGAAGAAAACACATGCAAATAGAAAAACACCCGCAAATTAAGAAAACAGTTTCAGTTTCACAACACATGTGTGCTCCAAATACTCAAAACACAAGCAAGTACAGAAACGCGCTGCAAAAGTTCACAACACAACCAAATACAGAAACGCGCTGCAAATAGCACAGACCACAACGGAAATGTTTCCAGGGGACCCCAATGAGTGACGAACAGTACTGCAGTGAACAACAGTTTGATCAACAGCAAACCAAGGAAGAGCACTAAACCAAACACCATATCAAGGCCAGACCAGGATTTTAGCACACCTTGTGGGATGGGGAAAGGCTTATTGATATCCAGGTTGAGAAAATTATGTTTCACTCTCAGTTTCTCCCCTCTGGTGAGAATCAGTTCATGCAGTGAGTGGTTGAAGCCTCATCCTCAGAGTGGCGTGTCCATACAGCTGGGCTGAATTATACTTTAGTGGTCAAATGTTTTCCACGTGTTCCACAGTCACAGGCGTAGGGCTTCATCTCACAAGCGTGGAAATTGTAGCTAACAGTAAAGAAACGCAGCTTTGGCTTTAAAAATATGACCTTGCATACACTCTCAGAAAAAAGGTACAAAAGCTGTCACTGTGGCGGTACCTTTTCAAAAGGTACACTTTTGTACCTAAAGAGTGCATATTAGTCCCTCAAAGGTACATATTGGTACCAAAAGTGTACATATTAGTTCCAAAAGTGTACATATTAGTACCTAAATGGTATATTTTAGAACCTTTTTGAAGGGTACTGTCCCAGTGACAGCTTTTGTACCTTTTTTTCTGAGAGTGTATCCACATCTTTACATTCCAGCTCTGGAGTCTCCACTTCAGTTAAATCCTACACTGTAAAAAATCCAACTTACGTTTTGTATATGACAAACTGAGTTTTTAAAGTTTATTCAACTATTTAACATGAAAAAAGTTGAGATAACTCAAACACGTAAGTTGAGAAAACTCAAAAATGTCCTGCAGCTGGTTGCCTTAAACTTTTAAGTTTTCTCAACTTTTTATTTTTTACAGTGTACAGAGGTTTTGGGTTTCAGCTACAGTTTTACATTGTCTGGGCTGTTTGGTACTAAAACATAGGCTTTAAAGTCATATTAGTACAGAGTTAAGCGCTCGCTTTAGAAGTTGAAAAAAAAACTAAGATGGATAGTGATACAGAATTCACTACTAAAGTATACAGGTTTCCATTTCATGCTTATACTGTATGTGCCTGTGTTTGTATGTGGTTGTGTGTGGGTCTACGTGTGAGTGCTAAAAGCAGAAGTCCATGAGACATAAACCTCTTTCTTGGCGTCTGCACAATTTGTATATAGATTGAGCACAAACTCTCATAATAATTTCTAATTTAATCATACCTTTCTCTTTCTGCCTCTCTCTCTCACACACATAAGCAATAGTACACACACAATCTTATTTGCCCTTGAAGGAATAACTGAAGAAAATAGACAAAGCTTTTATTGGGCACTCTCAATCATCTGAAAGAGCAGCGGGGAGCTAGGGTTACATGTGTCCGCATTATTTCCTAAATCGGATCCTTAACATGCTGTTTTTCTTCCTTCAAAGGTAAATTGTGGTGATCTGGTGGAGAGCTTATAGATGAGGTCGATAACTTTTAAATGGGACCACTTTGTATCAGAAGCTTCCTATTAATGTGATCTGCTGTGAATCATTGCTTAAAGGTCGAGTGTGACAGAAATTACTGTCATGTTCCTTAAACAAATAGAAGGTGGTGAGAGTAAACATCATTGTCCACATAAGAATGACATGCAAGGTTAATTACAGGCCTGTTGCAACACAATAGACAGAGAATTAACAATGCTACAAGTTTTTACATGCAGCATGAGTTATTCCAGCCATAGACACAACTATCTAAAGTCAATTGTGTTACATACGTATATTTGTAATATGATGTCATTGTGTTGGAGAGAAGGAGCATCATCAGTATCATTTTTTATTTCAATGAAATGAATGTACTATGTTTTTGTGTTTTTAGGGGATTTTAAGGAACTAAAGTATATTTATGCAGTGGTTATATTCCATTTATTCCCTTTTTGAGCATGGACCTGAAAATTAAATTTCCAACTTAAACTGTCATATATCTTGAATGTTTTGGAGCACAGACTCAAGTTTGGTCTCTTTTTAAAGAAGATTATTATATTAAGTTATAGAAGTTAAAAATTTTTGTTATGGGAAAATGCACAGAAATTCTATTTAAATGTTTTTATATGAAATATATATATTTTTTATAAATATAAACAAGTTGTGTTTCAAATCTGAGGTTGATAAAAAATTGTGTTAAAAGATTTTGTTTGGGCGCAGTACCAAACGTTTCCACTAGATTTAATCAGTTTCCCATTCATTTCCAATGCAGCCATTTAAGTACAAGTGTCTTAAGTGACTCTTTCTTTTTTTCAGGACCTTTTCAAATTATGCCCATGATTTTTTTATGTGTTCACATAGCAAGTGCCGAAACCTTTACCAAGTTTCGTACCATTCCAGTGAAGTAAAAAATTCTAAAAACCAAAACATTTTCAGTAAAAAATGACAAAAGAGCACCAGAGGGTTTTATACAAAAAAATATTATTTAACATGACTTAATCAATCTATACACGTACATTTTTATCAACACAAATCAGGTAAGAATTAGTTCTTTAAGGTAACAATTGCAGGTTACAACTTTTTACAGTGTAGTGGCAAATGGGTAGCAGCTTGCAGGTGGATATTGTTCCTCTAGTATATAAGTACCAGCAAAAGCTCGGGTTTGGTTTCAAACACCATATGGCACAATTAAGACTAAAGAACATGCATGAGCAATCTGAGCTCTCATGCCACTTAAGAAACATATAGTCGATTCCTCAAATCAATATGCCCGGACATTCGAAGGTGTTTGAGAGAGGCTTTGTAAATCTGCAGTGTCTATTTTTATGCATGTGGTTATGGTGCACGTGTTCCCTGGGGTTCTTTATGGAGTATGATGAATGAGGTGCTATTCACAGTTTGAGGCCTGACTCGTTCGGCTGCCAATATAGAAACTCAGTAGCCCACTTGCTGACATTCACATTGCAGGGCTGTGATGGCAAAGCAGGTGTTGTGTTTTCAGTTTTTTTTTTGTTGTTGTTTGTTTGTTTGTTTAATGTCACATTAACAGTGTTGGGGAAATTTACTTTTAAAAGTAATGCATTATATTGAATGCATTGAATCTAAAATTAGGGATTACAATTTTAGGGATTACAAAAATTCAGTGTTACTTGCAGAATCGTTTTGTAACTATTTGTAAAATTTACCAGCAATTTGAGTGAAAATAGTACTGCAAATTTTTGACTCTTATCCATTTTAATATTCTTCTTTTTTACACTACTCTATAATTCAGGACTTGTGTAATGAATTTTATGAATCTCCATTGTGTAACTTTGTGCAAATTCAAAAGGTAGGCCATTCGACTTTCAGTGTGGGCCAGATTGTTAGGGGAAGAGGTATGAAGGTGTTTGCCAGGCTGGGCCAAACTCCTGATTGTCCAGACTGTCCAGATTGTCTCTTCTCTCCTGGATTTAATGTTGCCAGAAGCTATCAACCACCAGACTTCCACGATTGACTGATGAAATATCATATATATACATAGACTATAATGTGCATTAACGTAGCCTACTGTTGGGGAGGTGGGGGGTGTTGGAGGGACGACATGTCTTATTTCGCCTAGGGCACCAAATAAGCCAGAACCGCTACTGTCTGGAAGAGCATTTTTGAAATTAGAAACCTAAATTGGTAAAGGTGACGTTTGATGCCACAATGCAGCGTTATGCAACACTGCCCTCTTCTGGACAACTGAGCATAGCATTATAGAAGGCAAATATTCTATGTAAGTTCGAGAAGCATGATTCATGTGTCTCGAACTTACATAAAATATGTGCCTGCTGTAGGCTACATCAAAGAGGTCCAGTGTTGTTATTGTTAACTAAAACAATTTAAAATTTTTGTTAATTGAAATAAAGATGATATGAAATATAAATATCGGATCTGGCTGATTCTGATTTTATCTGATGAGTCCAGTTTTCAGCTTTGCCCAACACCTGGAGAGGCCTACAACCCACAGTGTCTTGCACATGCACCCACTATGAAATTTGGTGGACAATTGGTGACGTCTATGAGAAGGGCGTGTGACTCAAGCCTATCCTGGAAGAGAAATTACTTCTTTTTGGTCTGACAATGTTCCCCAACTCGAAGGATTGGTTTTCCCGCAGGACAATGCTCCATGCCACACAGCCAGGCCAATGAAAGTGGATGGGCCACCAGATCAAGACCCTGTCATGGCCAGCCCAATCTCCAGACCTGAACACCACTGAAAACCTCTGGAATGTGATCAAGTGGAAGATAGAAGCTTGAATTTTTGTGCCAGGAGTGGCAAAGTCACCCAACAGCAAAATGAAAGGCTGACGCATGGAAGCTGTGATTGGAAATCAGTGTTATTCCACCAAATATTGAATTCTTAACACTTCTGAAGTTAAAACATTAGTATTGTGCTTAAAAATGTCTATAAACCTGTTTTCTTTGCATTATTCAAGGTCTAAAAAAATGGCATATATATAGGCCTACAGTGAATATATATATATATATATATATATATATATATATATATATATATATATATATATATATATAATGACCAATTTTGTTTTATTCTATAAACTGTGCGTGTATGCACACATATACAGTATATTGACCCTGTTGTATTAGACTTCAGATATTAGATGTTGCTGGCATTCACATTTTAACATTTTTGTGTCTCAAATGATAAATCTCTCTCTCTTTCACTTTCACTTTCCTCTAGTGCTGACATCTTATTAAAAGTTGTTCTGCTCTGTTTTCTTTGGAAAAGATGTTGGCCTGTTACACAGTGCAGTTAATGCTCCTGTTACATACCGAGAGAAATTTAATGTTTTGAAGCTTCATATTTACTTATAGACATCATTAAAATAGTTGTGCACTGAAAAAACAAACAAACAAAAAAACTACTGGAGTCTAGCCCTAATTGTGATTCATTCTAAATGGATTTCTATGTCGTCTGTTGGTAGGAGAAGCACAGAGTCAGGTGTGTCAAATCATCGACTTTGTCTTTGTTATGCTCGCATTGTCGGCATAGTTATACTAGATGACGGAACAAACACGGAATGTAGGCTACCCATTTCATGTATCTATTCGTGACGCTTCGCATAGCTCAAACTACACACACACACACACACACACACAAACACACGCAGAGAGAGGGAGGTTTACTCTTGACAATTTTATGAAGGACGAAAGCTCAGCACTCTGTGGTTTCGCTGTTTCAGGTTTTTGACTGTGACTATGTCAGTTCTATGTTTCTTCAGAACGTATTATTTTGTAGTTTAGCCTATTATGATTTCGTGTTAATTGAAAGGTGAAATCTTTCGATTTATTGCCTATTCGGTTTATTGCATCGAATATTAAATAGCCTATTGGAGCTACGACTATGAAATTCAACGGATATCTGAGGCTGCGTATCGGGGAGGCAGTGGATTTAAAACCAACAACTTTTTCAACTCGCCACACCTTTCATAAGAAAACCCACCTGGATCCTTACATCGTTGTTAAAGTAGATAATCTGAAAGTTGGACAAACCGCCACAAAATCGAAGACCAACAAGCCGACCTTCGATGATGAATTCTGCCCATACATCTCGAATGGCAAAGAGCTGGAACTGGCTGTTTTCAATAACACACCTATAGGATACGACGATTTTGTCGCAAATTACAGAATCCAGCTTGACGAACTGATAGTGCCATCAAACACAAGACAAACTTTTGAAGGATGGGTGAGTTTTCACTGTGAATAACATAATTGTTCCTTAACTATAGGCTATATAACTACAAATAGAGGTGTGGTAACTATAAAAAATAAAAATAAAACATACAAGAGAGAGGAACAAGAGAAGTTTTACAATAGTTATTTAGGGCAGACATGTTGACATGATCATCACCATAATTTACTGTTTGACTGTTTGATAAATTATAGACATATTGATTGATGTATACAATTGTAACATGAAAAATTATTTGTTTTAGCGATGTAAATTATGAAACATCGATCGAGCAGCTGTTGCTATGGTTACCTCCTCCAGCATGCGATTTTGTCTATCGTTTGTCTGTTGTCTATCGTAAAAGGGAGTTCACCTAAAAAGGAAAATCCTGTCATCATTAACTCACCCTCAAGTTGTTCCAAATCTGTATGAATTTCTTTCTTCTGCTTAACACAAAAGAAGATATTTTGTCGAATGTTTGTAACCAAACAGTTGATGGGCCCCACTGACTTCCATAGTTGTCAAAAAATACTATGTAAGTCAATGGGGCACAGTTTGGTTAACGTCATTCTTCATAATATCTTAATTCATAATTCATACAGGTTTGGAAAAACTTGAGGGTGAGTAAATGATGAAAGGAATATTCAGAGTCATTCCCTGAACATTGTTTTTTTTTTACTTTTGATATTAATACTTTGATATAATTTGCATACAAAATGCAATGGAATGCAAAGTAAGAGAGATGTGGAACCCATCGCTCCCTTTTCTTTGTAGTTTGAGTCTTTCCTGACTGCAGGCCTTTCAGTGTTCTTGTCAGAGGGTCCTGTCGCTTTCAACTGTGCAATAACTAGGTCGTGCACAGAACCACATGTTGCACCCCACCATGCATCACGGAAACTCTCAGAGCATCACCTTTTCTTACATCTATCGGGTAAACGGTGATGTGTGGTTTGACATACTCTTGTCTGCTTTCCCTTTAGTCCAAGTGATAAAATGTGGTCAAATGAGCCCTTGCAAGCAGTTGTTTTTCTCGTTATGTTTTGAAATCTGATCGTGATGTTTTTTTTGTGGGTGTTTAAGGTTATGTTTCATACTAAAACTTATGAAATATACATTTTTTCAAGGTTACAAATTTTGCATAGAACATGAAATCATTATTTTTTAGTATGTACAGTATTTGCTTTAGACTTCATTTGGACAGTATAAGAGTTTTAAAATATGGTAACACTTTATTTTGATGGTCCACTTTAGACATTACACTAAATATAAGTAACTTTGCAACTACATGTCAACTAGCAGTCATTAGTGTATTAGTAGACTGTCTGCTTAATATCTGCTAACACTTTATACTGTTACTCCCCAGCAGACATTCTACTGACTATAAGTAACTCTGCAACTACATGTCAACTTATTCTACTTTACTGAACCGTAAAACCTAACTTTAATATAACAGTCTGCTAATACTGTAATGTTAATTCATTTAAATCTAGTTGCAAAGTTGCATATAATGTCTAAAGTGGACCATCAAAAAAATTGTAACCTAAAATCAGCTTCATGTCCTAACTTTTACTGATCATTTTAAAATTACCATTATGACAGTATAAAGTCTTAAAAATAAAGGTTCTTTGTGTGTGTGTGGGGGGGGGGGGACTTTTGGAACTTTTATTTTGAAGAGTTTAGGTTGCAGAAAATGTGCTGATTATTTTGCAAGTGTGGTTTTATCACTCAGTGTTTGCAGGGGACGCGCTTGCAAACTTGTACCACCAGTGCAAACATGCTGCTCAACCAAACTAGCCAGATTCCTCTCTTTGACCCATATAAACCTCCCATATGTTGTAAATCTTAAGCTTTCCATGTGTACAACTTGCAATAGCATTCACCAGCACTCAAGTTTACATTTTGTAATGATTTGATTTCTATTCGGCTGAGTGGTTTGGTGTCATTTTAAAGCCAGCTGCCAAATATAACTGAGTTGGTGGTAGGTTAAACCTCTGCTTTGGCTTCACAGCTGAGAGTTTGTTAATCTTTGCATCTGTTATGCAGTTTCCTGGCAACCTAGATAATGTGTATGTAATATTGAAAACGATGTGCCTTATGCATTGCTGAGTTTGTCTCTTTACATTTTCTACTTTTTAAATACTTTTCAAGTGTCGTGGGTCAATGTTTAAACCTTCCTATCCCTAAACACTTGTTGTGCTTCATGGTGCGTGCTATGGATTTAACTCCCTGAACCAGCTAGTCCTGCTTTCTTTGTCTCGCCTCGCATTACAGGAATTCCTCCCACTTCACAGGGCAAGCTAAATGATAGGAAGTGAGAAAATGACTTAGATGGCAAGATTGAATGACAGATTGTGATAGAAGAGAGAGAGAGAGAGAGGGAGGGAGAGAGAGAGAGAGAGAGAGAGAGAGAGGGAGGGAGGGAGGGAGAGAGACGACTGTTAATATGCTGCAGTGAAATATAAGTTAATCAGACAACCTTAACTCATAAGACATACAGACATTGAAGAGTAATAAAAGCTCACAGCATTTTGTGACCTGTCATGGTCATAACCATCAAACAGTATAGCCACATCCTTCGTTCTAAAAAAAAAACATGTCCATTTAGCTAAATGTATCACCTTTAACATCAGTGTTATCAGCTTAGTGGAAAGTCTGGTGCTTTAAAAAAAAAATTATTTAAATATTTTCAGTTTGTGTGCAGACTATCATGCTATTTTTACAGTTTATATAATCAATGTGAACTAAAAAATATTTTAAAATGTTTAAGATTTTTAGTTTTTTTTTGTTTTTGCAACTGCTAAATATTAAACACAAATGTTATGAAGCTCTACAGGATATTATATTTGATATAAAAGTGATATTTTATCATAGTGTCAGAACTTACATAGTTTTTAGTGTGCTTTTAAAGTATATTATATTGTTTCTCACCAGTTATCTCCTCTTCCAGGTGAATCTGGAACCAGAGGGAAGTGTGTATGTATCCATCTCTCTCACCGGCTCCTTTACAGATGGTTAGCTGTTTTCATTAACTATAAATATGTTTAATGTTTTAAATATAAATCTTGGTCACACTTTAGATTAGGGTCCAATTCTCACTTAACTAACTATTAACTACAACTTTTGCCAAAAATAAATTATCGATGTGTAATTATAATATAAAGTGTTTGTTTATGTGTGTATATATCTGTGACAAATCTGCCATGAACATTTACAGTAGACAGTTAAGCTATAAATAGAACCTGGTGTGATGAAAAAAAAATATTTTTCACCATTTTATGTCTTTTAATAAAGATGTTGTTATATTTTTTTCTTTAAACAGTATTCAATCTCTTTTTTAAGTTTTATTCAAAAAAAAAAAAAAAAGAATGTCAGCATCATAACCAGCTTTTCATAATTCTTTGTAAATGTCCCACTTTCATGTGTACTTATCCACAACATTTAGTTTTAATTAATTTTGTTGGCATTTTGATTGTGCTGACTGAGTGTTGCCATCAATTACAGATGAAGCTGTGAATGGATCGAGACCCCATAAAAAACTTACAAGAGAGGGGCAAAAAGCTTTAAAGAGAAGAAAGGTCCACCAAGTCTACGGTCATAAGTTTATGGCAACCTTCCTTCCTCAGCCTACTTTTTGCTGCCATTGCAAAAACTTCATTTGGTGAGACTTACATAGAAAACACATCGTCATGCACATAGCCTCAATTAAAGTATGGGATGCCATGTGGTTATAAAAATATAATCTTTTCCCAGGGGTGTTATTGGAAAGCAAGGTTATCAATGTCAAGGTGTGTATGGTTACTAATATTAGTGGAATCATCATTTTCCCATATGCATATACAAGGAATAGCAACATTCACTTTTTGCCTTACTATTCTAGTGTGCGCGTGTGTGGTCCATAAGAGGTGTCATAACTTGATTGTAAGTGAGTGTCCACGTATGAAGAAAGATTTAAATGAGGTAAGAGAGTGAGTGAGTGTGTGTAAATGCATGTGTGATGACAAAATTATGTCTTGTGGATCCATTTGACATGCATTTTATTCTGTGTACAGGGCCAAAGGCAGGGCTTCAGCGTCAACTTACCCCACCAGTTTAGAGAACACAACTACAAAGTTCCCACATACTGTAACCACTGCGGATCTCTCCTGTACGGCCTGATGAAACAGGGTCTCCATTGCAAGAGTAAGCACATATTTACTCGACTTATTGGAATACGTTTGAACACGGCTGCTTTGTAGTCAAAGATTGTTGTTGTCATCTGTGTGGTGTGGATTTGTTCAGGTTGCAAGATGAACATCCACAAACGCTGTGAACAAAATGTTGCACCCAACTGCGGTGTGAACAGTACGGAACTGGCCAGCAAATTGTCAGAGATTGGATTGCTCAACACACTCTCCAAACGAAAGTCTCAGGTATCTTCATAAAAGCCATCTCGAATATCAATAATATTTGCTTTGGTTATATGCACTTTGTGAGATATTTCTCCAAATTTGTGTACATTGAGTACATTTCTCCGTATGTTTTCTCCATAGAGTTCTCTGCACATGACAGGCTCAAAGGCTCAGAACTCCATTAAAAGCATACCACCAGCATTTGAGGAGCAAGAAGACGAGACTGTTAAAGTTGGTCTGGAAGACTTTAGTTTCTTACAAGTGCTGGGAAAAGGCAGCTTTGGCAAGGTATTGCACATGCAACTATGCCTCATTACCAAGATTACATTCCCTTGCATTTGATGATTATAAATTCTCAATATGTCCTGGCACTTTTAAACACAGATGTGTATATGTGTGCATCTGTAGGTGATGTTGGCTCGTCTAAAAAGTGACCACAGGGTCTTTGCTGTGAAAATGCTGAAGAAGGATGTCATACTGCAAGACGATGATGTCGAGGCAACCATGATTGAGAAGAGAGTGCTGACTCTGGCCCACCAACATCCATTTCTCACACAGCTCTACTACTGCTTTCAGAATGTGGTAAGAATCCTCAAACGGATTTAAGGTGCTAATAGCATGTCATATGATGAATAGAGGTAAAATAATGACAATATATTGTAAAAGATTTGATAAATCCCATATTCCATACATAAGGCTTACCCTTGAATTACCCTGAATTACGCATTACGCTGCGTCATGTTTTAGGGAAAAGGAAATGTCTGTAAACTTAACAGATAATGTCCTCACAGAAAATGACCAGTATCATTACAGTGTACATTGACTGAACTCTGATAAAGGAAAGTTTGATTCATTGTTATAAAAATTCATTCATAGGACAATAGAAGAATCTAGAAATCCTTCTCAAACAGCTTTCGGGAAACCAGAGTAAATGCCGTCATCCGGTCAGGGGTGAATTCTGTTCGGTGTATGATTTGTTGACATGTTATCGGGTAGCTAATCTGTAACGTGAGCCTAGAAGAAATCACGCTAGACTTTGCAGTAGAGGTTAACTTATGTCATCACGGTTCCCACATTGACAAGTGTTGTTGAATGTAGACACTCCATTTCCCTCACTCAACCAGGAAACACAATGCTTTTTGGCAAAACCCCTTGACATCATGTCAAAAAAATTGTTTACATTCCTGAAATACTTTTGTTTTATCTTCAATCTCCTGAAACATACTTCAGTCTCCTGAAACTTAATGCGAATATTTCCTGGGGTTAAAAATCTGACAGCTGAATAATTGGTCCATTTAATGCTATCAAATGCTACTGATACTTGATATACAGTACATAAGATTACTGCTCTTTCTGAGAGCATCATTTAAAATAAAAGCCACCCAAAAGACAAACTTTAGAAATAATCTAAATTAGTGATCTCAGTTGCAATACCCAATGTAAACAGTAGATGGAGCGTCTTGGTTAGTAATGGTATTCACTTCCTGCTTTCCATACCGAAAACGTTAACAGGAAGTGATGCAAGTTTTTGGTTGACTTACATTTGATCATACTATTGATAAATTGATAAAAAGTGACAGTAAAGACATTTATAAAATTTTGAACAGTTGTGTATATTAAATAAATGTTTTATAATTGTAATAGATGTTTGTGTAAAATATAATATATAAATCGTTGTTTACAGTCATTTTTACATTAATAGCATCAATGTGTTATAGAACACAAGTTCAAATACCGTACATATTACAGGTTTACATGTTTATTAATGCTGGAAGAAGTAATAGAATGAATATATTGAATATATTCCTTTGTATTTGACTCTTTTATACTTTATAACATGTTTTTCCACATTATTTTTCTCTGTATTTGCTAACCTGTGCTCTTCATTTCCCAGGATCGGTTATTCTTTGTCATGGAGTTTGTGAATGGTGGTGACCTCATGTTCCACATCCAGAAGTGCAGGCGTTTTGATGAGCCACGAGCACAGTTTTATGCCGCGGAGATCATTTCGGCCCTGAAGTTCCTTCACTCCAAAGGAATAATTTACAGGTGAGGAATACTGTGGATCATGTTAATGCCACACATATCATCTCATTATTTTATCTTTTCTCTCTGGTTTAAATTTTGCTACATTATTTTGGAGCTAGCTGTCCAAGTTAGCTTATCTTTCCAGACTGTTTTAATGTACAAAACATGTGATTCCTTTGTCAGAAGGAAAGAATATTTGAAATTCATTATGTTCATCTGAAATTACTGTAGATTTTCACACCCTAGTGCAACTGCCCTTCAGTTGTTTGCTTTGACATGCGCATGTGTTCAGTCTACGCATGTCCTGACACATTTCGTCAGATTTTACAGACAGTCTCCGCCCTAGACTTAGTCTTCTTATTCCTTGTCGGAACATTGAGCTCTTCCTGGCAGTAATCACATGACCTTTGTCTACCTGAATAAGCTTTCCGATCACCCTTGTAATAGAGCCAAGCCAAGCCCAAATATAAACAGATCTGGCAAACTGCTTTGCCATTCAAATGAGGCTCGCAGCATTTACAAGCTTCCCTGTGGGGTCTTTTCTGGAATTCCAGTGAACTTTGCTGACCCTCTGTCGTCTTTACAATCATATGGGCCTCTTTATGGCCACTCTCACCTTTCCTTTCGATTTTATTGGGCTTTAAAGCAAATTATTTTAGGGTAATTATAACGCTTCTGTGAAGTGAAGCTTATGGGGAGAAGAGCAGAGTCCCGGGAAAGATGGCAGTGTTGTATTGTAAGAGGACTATGGGGACATTTTGAGTGTGGACTTGAGCTGACGTCACAGGCCTGCCCAGCATGCAATGGAGTTATTATTACATAAGCTGTTTACTCAGAAAGACAGAGAGAGCAAGGGAGGGAGAGTGAGAGAGCGGCCTGTGGACTGCTCTGGTTTTATCACATGACTCTTTTTCTGTTACAAAGTGCAATATAGCACAACATATTATTCTGAATAAATATTAAAAATCCCATCACAATATTTCAGCATTGATTTTGAAGGGAAACCTGTAACACACCTTTTATAAAACCAGCAATACAACGATTCGTTGACCTCTGTGTCATCAAGCTGCTCCTCTCCACTTCACCTTACTTAACCCTGATCTTATATTAGATGCTGTAATGCTGTGTAATCTGGCTCTGCTCTAATCCGAGGACTAGACTATACTGGATTTATTCAAAAAGAATGGACAGTGCATGAAGGAAATGAAGAGTTCATTAATGACTTTAGTGTTTTAGTTTCACTGAATAGTAAGCCTGTTATACCCGGAGGCTTGGATAATGTGCAAATGCAGAGTGTTTATTGACCTCTCAAATTGTTCCACTGTTGCTAAATTATATCTGGTTTCCAAAAGGGCATCAGAAATGACAAACTCTCCTTTGTTGTTTTATTCTTTTTTTAATTAAATGATAAACCCTTTTTTAAAATCAGAATACTTGGTGTTTGAAGACTTTTGTTGCAACATTGCAAGAGTCTTGGGTTGTTTTACGTAGAGAGGAAAGCATTCGGTTACGTCAATGATGGTTAAGCAGAAGAGAGATTTGCCCATTTTGCGAGCTCTGCAATAGTTCTGCCAGTTCTCCAGCTGCAGATTCGGGCTGTGGTTGATGGCCAGTCTGGTGAGTTTGCCATGCTGTTATTTTTGCCAGCGCCAGCCCTGTGAGAAACTGTGAGCGTGAGTCTCTGCATGTCTCAGTGCTTGTTCACTAGGCATAAAGTAAAGGAAGTTAAGATATCTTTTTGATTTTGTAGTAGTCTCTGTCTTTCTTTCTCTTTTCCATTTGTGTAAATTACCTGATTCATAACACTTGAGAATAACATTTGTATAAATTATTTGAGAAGAAACAAGTTTCCAGAAACACACACACACACACACACACACACACACACACACACACACACACACACACACACACACACACACACACACACACACACACACACACACACACAAACATTGTGTTTTAATGTTTCATTTTCAAATAAATATACAGTATATCTTAGTATATCTATATATCTTAATATGATTTATAAATACAAGGATTTCGGATATTGACGTCTTTGTGGGGATATTTTGTCCAGTGTTGAGGCTCCAGTGTTACCCTGACTGAACGAAGTAATGGGAGATGAACCAACACGTGTGTATAGTGTTGTTGTAAAACACTCTATTCTTTGTTGTTTACTGAGTAATGCAGCACAGTCATGCACTTTTAACAACACAGTAAAGAGGTCACCTCTCAATGTGTTCTCTGTTAATTGTTTTCTAATGAAATTAGACCACATTTCCTTGGAAACCTTTGGCCACAAGAAGCTGTTAATCCAATATACATTCCGTCATTCTCTTTTCCACTGGATCAATATGGCCTTTCCTTCTCTGATGACAGGAGACTGAATGATACTCCTCTTGCTGATTACTCTACACACTTGTGTCGCATGCAAGCATTGCAGTACACGCTCATTTGTCATTGTGCGTCAATGCCATGTGAACCTCATTTGTTATTCACTATTGTATGTTTTGCGATATTTAGTTTACATTGTTCGTGCTACCGCAGGCTGTCTTTCAGCTTGTTACTTATGACTTATGTGTAGGCACACATGAATTACAGTTGTAATTTCTTTCAATCAAAAAATTATACAAAATCGACAGCTGTTTAATAAAATATGTTGGCTATGTAAAGCATTCAATAATGCTTTTAGCTTCCGATAAGAGTGTATTACTTTTTGCTTCATTTGATGCATTTTAATGTTTAAATCCTTTCAGCAGAGTTGCACACATTTTGTCTCAAAATAAGTGAAGAAAGTGCAGAAAACATCTGTAATTAACCAAAGTAAAAAAAAAAAAAAGTAAATTATTAATTATTGATATTTAATAACAATAACTTTTACCTTTTTGTCACTTACTTGATGGTTACACCCAGTACTATTTTACTGTTTATTAATAATTTGAGTTTTGTCATTCTGTTTTGTGTTTTAAAGGGACCTGAAACTGGACAATATTCTCCTGGACAGACATGGCCACTGCAAACTGGCAGATTTTGGCATGTGCAAAGAGGAAATCTTTAATGGAAAACTTACTAGCACCTTCTGTGGGACTCCAGATTATATTGCACCTGAGGTGAACATTACTATAAGAGGATATATAAGATGATAGTTAATGTGTGTGTGCGCGCGCGTGTGTGTGTGTGTGTGTGTGCGTGTTCTCTTCACATGTAGATGTTTAATGCTGTGTGTCTCTCTCAGATCATCCTGGAGGAGCTGTATGGCGTATCAGTGGACTGGTGGGCTCTGGGCGTGCTGCTTTATGAGATGCTGTCGGGACATGCTCCATTTGAAGCGGAGACTGAGGACGAGCTGTTTGAGTGCATCCTCAAAGAAGAGATCATTTATTCATCCTGGCTCAGCAACGAGGCAGAGGACATCCTTAGAGGAGTGAGTCCAGATCTGCAGTCAAAAAATCAGATTGATTACACATGGTGACTTAAAATAAGTCAGACCAAAACAATTTGTCTTTATAAAATGTCTCTTCGTAAACACTGCACGTTTACATGCACGCTCTTAACCCGATACCGCTTAATAAGCCGACAACGTGTGTGGTCATGTAAACGTGTTAAACCTTTTTTCTTTAACACCGTAAGGTCATAAACAGCTTAAGAATAAACTGATCGACACAGCTAGATTTTTGCCCATTTCCACTTTTTCTCCCAGCATGTAAACTCCTTAATCTGCGTTCTGTCAGCTTATTGAAGTGTGCATGTGTGACATGTGAGAGAAATACGTCCTTATATGGCAGATTAAGCGCATCCAGCCACAGCGAGTGTTTCACGGTAGGCGAGTAAACTCTGACTTTTTCTTGACCCAAGAAGTATAGAAAATGTGTTCTCTTCTCATGCAGCCAAAGGACAAGTGGTACAGTTGTAGAAACCTCAAATACTAGAGGAGAGTCTTTCCTGCTGACATTTTGAAATACTCTCAAATACTGGGGTTTTTTATGCTTTATTTAACAGCACAACTCACATAATGAACAGAGTGTAATACATGGATGCTTACGTTTTGACGTCACCACCAGGCAGGCAACAACCTGTTTTTTTTATACAGTCTTGTAAACGGGGTTACGTGCATTGGCGGGTTATTGATTTGCATGTAAATCGGGTATTTCGTCCAGTATGTTTACACGTTAATTGGAATACAATTGGCCTAAGCACATGCTCCAAACAGAGGTGAGATGCATGCAAATATTTGATTATCTAGACTGTAGCTCAATCACACAAAGAAAGGCCTGTCTCAATTAAAGCTTTAATGTAAGCGTACTCAAAGACCCCACTTGAATCGAATCCATTGTTTTGTACTACAAGTACATTTATCTGACTTTTACTACACCAGTCTCTTTACTTTTACTCTAAGGACACAACCCAGAGTCTGGACTTGCATCTCAGGCAGCTATGTTGGGAAATCTGTGACTTTCCTGGCAGTGACGTCTTATGATTAAACCACTCTCTTCCTCTTCCATTGTGCAAACATTTCAGAAAAAATCTACTCGAGGTCTTCATACTGAAACCTGATTCTGTTCTATTCTTCAACAAGCTCTGATTCTTCTTCTCAGCAGAATAACCTCAAATCTTGCTTCATTTAAAGAGCTCAGAGTGAACATGTTTCTTGGCAGTTCTGAGGGTCTTGGCCAGTTGTATGTAAGCACCAGTAAAACTTGATGAGGCTAATAAGGAGCAGAGAGCACAGCCTGTGAGCAGACCCCATTGCTGCTGTTTGACCCAAGATGTCACTATCACAGGCTATCCCTGCCCTTTGTGCCTCCTTACATTGTGCTCCATGAAGGGTTAAAGAGCTGTGTCATGGTAGAAGGATTAACATCATGTGACTAAGTAGAGGTCTTCTCGTATAAGTGGAGTAATATCCCAAAATCTCCTTTCCAAGGGCTTAAGTCAGTGATCTGATCTATACAGTATTGTGGACAGTAAACTTTGCAGACCAGTATGACAGAGACCATTTTGGCAACCAAGTGCAATGAAAAAGTGGTAATCTAAAAATGGTAACATCTAAATTAATTGGTTTTATTCAAGTCTACAATGCTATTTAACATAACTGAACCAACTTATATACAGTACATTAATTTATAGCAAAAAAAACATTTTCTGTGAAATCAGGTATAAGTCTCACTTTAAGGTAACATTTGTTACCACTTTTTTTTTCTTTTCTTTTGCATTTCAAATAAATGCCTACATTTGCAAAGATTGAGCAAGTACACTCTTCAAGCACTGTGTTCAAAAGCTTAATAATGAAGATTTGTGTTTGCTATCTACCCAGTTACTCACCAGAGACCCAGCGTGTCGGTTAGGCTGCATGGAAAGAGATGGAGGGGAAGAGGCCATTACTGCACATCCGTTTTTCACAGGACTGGACTGGGAGAAGCTGAACAAACGAGAGATCACACCACCGTTCACACCTCGAATAGTAAGCCTACCTCTGCACTTCTACTGTTTAATTCTCTTCTGTGTGTTGTATGTAGACATTGACCAATATTGATTCAGTTATGGACTTTTTTTTATATTGAATAATCAGAACCAATTTTTATTACTGATTTATTTAAATTTATTTAATAAAACACTGGTAACACATTAATAAGGGTTCATTTGCTGACATTAGTTAACAACATTATTTACCATGAGCTACAATGAACAATATGTCCACAGCATTTATTGATCTTGTGTCATGTTAATCTCAACATTTACTAATACATTTTTAAGATCAAAAGTTTTATTTGTTAACATCAGTTAATGTATTGTAAAATAACATGAACATGTACATTTTATTTACTAACATTAACACAGGTTAATAAATGCTGTAAAAATATATTGATTATAGTTAGTTCATGTTAACCAATGTCAAATCTGAAGTCTTTGATCGCTAATTTGGATCCACCTCCAGACTGTAACAAATAGCCTTGATTATTATTATTATTATTATTATTATTATTTATTCCATTATAATTACAAAATTGTTTGATAGAATTGAAGACATTTTACAATACTTATATTAATATATTTAACTATATATATATACATACTTAAAGTAAACGTTTAAGTAATTTAAGTAAAATTACTTTAGTTACTTTACCAGTGAAATACTGTTGTTGAGTGCTATTCTTCATAGATGCACCAAATTATGCTATTTTTCATTAAATAACCAATATCCGATTCATTTGAAAAGTGTTAATATTGGTCAAAAATAATGTTTGGTTTTGGTTTGTAGGAATCTATTGAGGATGTGGCAAATTTTGACCCTGACTTCACCCAAGAGGAACCCTGTCTTACACCAATCGAGGACAGCCTTTTCCCTTTCCACCAGGATAATTTTAAAGACTTCACTTACACAGCTCCAGAGCTGCGATGGAACTAACATTAGCCAAGGCTTATTTAGATTATGTTACTTTCCCTTATCAACTCTCTCTAGCGAACTTGTTGTAATATACTCCGCTGACAGACTTGTTGCTACGACAAAAATATGGACACGATTCAAAATTTAGAAGAAGGCAATGCAATATACTCCACAGCACCATCCAGTGCTATTGTTGTTGTTATTGAGTCATTGCAATGAGTTAATTTATGTATTGTAAAGTATTGCTAACTAAAGTCTGAGTAATAAACTTGAAAATTCCTTTTGTAACAGATTGTAAAGAACAATTTTGGTTTACCTAAACCACATGTGACACATATCACCTGTCCAGTATTGAATAATGAATCAGGGGATCTGTGGCTTGAGATAGAAACATTAAATTTTCATGAGAAAAACAAAAAAATATATCCTTTACACCTCAAAGACAAACAGAGCTGCGGTCATGTCACATTTATCTGTAGGCCTGCAAATCCTCCATGAATTATTTATTACCCTCGATTTATTTGTTGTTCTCACGAGCTCACCCTGTATTTGAAGCAGCGTTAATGCACTCATAATGCACAATAGTGCTGCTCACTTTGATGGGATTAATGAGATTAAGATGCTATTATGAACATTATCCATATTTAGAGTCAGGTCGATTCGACACTGCCAACTCATTTCAGTTTCATTCAGTGACCAGCTTATACAACTGGAATAATGGCCCCATTCATATGCTTTTTTCCTTTTGATTGTTTATGCTTAAATTTCATGTGTGAAAATTTGGTTGAAGGGATTGTTTTTGTTTTTTGCTATTCAAGCATTCTATTGTTAAAAGTGACTTGGTGAATTACCCAATATGGGGTTTTACACACTTGCCCTAAACCAGTTTAACTGGAAACTCTGTGGCTCTGCCTCTGACACATTTTCTTTGGCATCATGTTCTGGCAGACAATATAAGTGATAGTGAGTTATAGTGACAAACATGTTTGAGATAGACAGACATCTTCTCTTCTGAGATAGTGAAGAAAATGTATTGGTCTGCTTGTTTATTGTCCAGCACTTTATTTTTGATACTAGTTATATATATATATGCCAGATTCAAGGAATATTGCGGGTTCAGTACAGGTTAAGATCATCAGTCAACAGCATTTGTGGCAAATTGCCAGAGAAAATATTTTTTACTAATTTTCTGTAAAATAAACAACAAAAACAAGGCTACGATGAGGCACTTACAATGAAAGTGAATGGGGGGGGGGGGGGGGGGCATTTTTTTTTTTGAGGATTTATAAGAAAACATGTAAAGCTCATAATTTTATAAAAGCACATTACTTATTTTCAAATTTGTGTATTATTTGAGCTGTAAAGTTCTCGTCAATTTTATGATTTCCTTGTCATGGCAATAATGTTGTAAAATTGGATATAACTTTACACAGAATAGATTAGATATTATAAATTTATTAGCACTAAAGTCATGCAAACATGTACATCATTTACTTTTTGTGGCTCTACTATTGAAACAATGAGTATTTTAACATTTACGGATTGGCTCCATTCACTTCCATTATGTTTCACTGTAACCAGTGTTGATATTGTTTCCAAAACCATTTTCCTGCAGGCCATATGATGAAATCTGAATCTTCAGTGATGGTGTGTGAAATGTTTTGACTTGCAGTCAGGTGCTCTGGTGATTTTCCCAGTTAGGCGTATGGTGTTAAACTGCCAAAAACCAGCCATGTCTGGCTGGATGGAGGCTTCATGACTCAAACCATTCATTGAGTCAGCATTGCTGAGAAGTTCACTGGGTTCCTCTAGTAAGACATGCGCCAATTGTATTACATTCAAATTCAAAAGTAATGGTTTTGGCAAGCAGGCTAAGCTCTTACTGGAATTGAAATATTTCTCAGCTAATTCAGGAGCTTGAATGTTTTCTGCGGTCTTCAGTAGAGTTTGGTTGTTCACTTTTCCACCTTCATTTCAAATGCTTAACTATTAAAAACAAACATCTTGGTCAGTTACAGTCACTTGCACATGTTACAAAAGATGACGTTACAGGGAAATAAATGATTTATAACAGTGTTTACAGTGTTATTTTGCAGTAAAGGATACGCTGATTGCTTTTGATGAAACATTTCCCAACAGCAACATGATAATTCCTCTAATCTTTCCTGAATTGCTGAGAGAAAGCAACTGCTTATTTTTAGAGCCTTAAAGCCCTTCACAACCCACTTTGACAGGTGAAAGAGTTTAACACCTGCTAAAGCAACTTCTTTGCTTAAAGGTTTGATCAAAGCTGTCAGGTGCTGGTAGACTGAAACTTGGTTAAAACAGCAAATTGACACACAAGCTCCAATCTTTTCTTTCATATATCCATATTAAAAACATGTATCACTCTTTATACAGTCAGGTGATCTTATCATATATGTTTGGTCATGCACAAACCATAAGATCATTTCAGTTTCATTGGTTTTTCAGTCATGTTGTCCATCTGGTTATGTCTCTCAGTGATCATGAGTCAATAACAGTCACTGCCTCCACATCAGAAACCTTCCATATGGCCTTGGCTGGATCTGACACTTAACTCCTATGATGCTGTATCCACTGACACGGTTTATAAACAGCAGTTAACAACTATTTTCATGGAATACTGGAACAATTTGATCTTTAAGTGAATTTGACAGAATTGTGAGCTTAAATATGTGCATTTACATATGAATCTAAACTACCACTTAATCATTAAAAGGACCTGAGGTTACACTTTATTTTAAGGTGACGTATATTTTACTTATTCAAGTTAATTAAAGGGATGGTTCAGAGTCATTTCAACCTAGGGTCGTTTGCACCATGACCTCGAGCCAAACACCCGCCGCCACTAATATGCACTAATATAAAAAATAATAATAAAAAATAATAAAAAAATACATTTAACTATGTCAACTTAAAATGTGTTACATGACCTGAATATAGGCCTATCATGGTGATAGTAATTTCATGGTGCAAAGGACCCTAGGTTGAAATTACTCCGAACCATCCCTTTAATGTACTTACTATTGGGTTACGGTTAGGGTAAGGGTTTGGTTTAGGGTTAGATACTTGTAATTATGGATAATTTACTTTTATTACTATAGTGAGTACATGTAGTTACATTTAACTATGTCAAATTAAAATAAAGTGTTACTGGACCTGAATGTAGGCCTATCATTTAGATTGGTGATTGGTGCAAAATGAGGTCTTACCAGCAGAAAGAAATAGGCTAACACTAACACAATTGAGGAAACTGCTCAAATTTCTGCAAAACATTTCACCATCAACATCAGTACTTCCCTATACGAGCAGAAATCTCGCACCAACTAAAGGTAACTATAACAGTTAGTTGGCAATATTGTCCACAACAACGCACACCAGTTTTCTGTTTATGTCATGTAGTCTATACCTCTTTAAATTCTTGGGTGAATTCTGATTATCTGTCAATGTTTTTATCATTCATCAGATGAAAAATAAAATCATTCTGAAAGTGATTTTTGTCAGTGTTCATAGGATTTATTTAAATTGTATTTTAATGAGTGAAGGAATAACCTGGCTTATAACTGTGTGCATTTTTAAATAAAGATACTATAGAAAAGTAAGGTTTGTCAAGAAAGTTTTTGTTGGCTTGACAAGTCTTAGCTGACCATTTAAAATACTTTTTACAGTGCTGTACAGTCATAGATTACCAGGGTGTTGCAAGAGTGGTGTGGTTGGTTACCAGTATGTTCACTGTAAAAAATCTGCCTTCAATTTTTAAGTGCAATCAACTTGGATGTTTAAGTCACTTCAACTTAAATTATATTAAACTGACTTAAAAATTAGTGGCTATTTTTTATTTTGATGAGTTCAACCAATGTAACAACGTTGTCATCTTATTGATCATATATATATATATTTTACAGTGAGTGTTGTTAAACAGATGCTAGGGTTATTAGATGGCTGGTCGTTAGGTTATTTTAACTGAGTGTTCTGGCTGCTTGCTTCTAATGTGTTCTGTGTGGTTGCAGGCAATGTTAAGGTCTTCTTGCTGGTTACTGATGTAATTATTTTGGAAAACAATTGTCTTCAGTTACCTGATAATTATTATAATCTCAAAAAATAATAATAAAATATTAGACGTTTTATACTAAACAACACATCATTAACTGGACAAGGAAAAAAAAAACTTGTAGGATAAGCAAATAATTTAAATTTACTCGATCTGTGGTCAAATCAATAGTGGTGATTACATCACACCGTGGGGGTCGACTGCACTGCTAGTTGGATTGATGCCCCATCGGTGTGAAAGAGTTTTTGACGCGACACCGACGTCTGTGCGCGCTCCCGTCAGCGTGAACGCGCGGGCCACATAGAGAGTAGTAGGAGGCACGGCTAACTCTTTGTACCGACCAGAAGCTGCACCGATTGGGTGCCAGACAAATGATTTGACCTTCAGCGAACCGGAGGGTTGATCTCTACCGTTCTGACACTTTCAACACACCACACCGGACTTGAATCGGATAATTTTATCGCGTTTGCTCGGTTTCTTTTAGAAACATTTTTATTTGTTAGCAAGAGGTGGCCACGTCCTTGATTTTCTGGCCTCGCGGTTTGGAAAAACCTAACACATACTGAGTGGTTTTACCCAGGAATGGATACTGGAGTTGTCACTGAAAAGAAAAGGTAGGGATTCCCGTTTCTGTTTTATAGAAAGTGGTTGCTGAGCGGATTTTGTTATGTCTATGTAGTAAACAGACAGAAAGATCCTCATCCCCCGTCACACCGAATGTGTCGCCATTTTGTGTTGGATGGCAAACCAAACATTTACGAGCAAGTTTAAAGCACTCATACCGGCTATTTGTGTTTAAAAGCCTATTCGATATTTTTACAAACAATAAAAAGAGTGATATTTTTTGCTTTGTAACGCAATATTTGGCTTTATTTGAGGTAACAGAGTGTCTGTGGAAATAGGCTATGAAACTAGCGGTATGCTAACTTAAATTTCCACTGATTTATGGCTTAAACCGCTATAAACAGTTTATAGTAGTATAGACATACTTCAGTTTCATTGGGAGTGCATAAACAAACTGATTATATGTCAAATGAATGCTTGCAATAAGCACAAAATACATAGGCTACTCCGCTTCTTTTTCCATAGTGAAATGATCAGACAGCTGTAACTGTTAGGCTACGTCTATTATACTAGTGGAGTTAAATGGTATAATCTTTGTTCTTAGTTCAGTGGTTTGTACTTGACATTCTGGTATTGTGTACTTAAGCTCTGAATGTTTTTATGTCGTTTATTTGTGAGATAAAAGAGCCATGTGCTAGTAATGTGACTGATCCCTTCTTCACCCCTCAAACCACTTGACCCCACGGGTCACACCAACTCGTTGCCCTCGTTCAGCCAGCTCGTCTGGCATATTTGTTGATATAAGACTGGAAGCTGGAATTCATCCTTGGATTCTGCTGACACAGTGTCTTATTATTTGTCAGGACTGTCATCAGTGTGGGCTCAAAGTTTAGATGAGATGGAAAGAAGTGTTCTCATGTCATTGCTAAGTCTGGAAATAGTTGCTTGGTTTTTCTGTACTAGCTTAATGAATTCACAGGACGAATTAGACTGGCACTGTAGTTAAGCTAAGATACAGTCACAGTGTGCCAACATTTATTTTATGTTATGGTGTCAATTTGACCCTTTTTGATTTTTTAGAAGTACTGGTTGATAAACGTATAATTTATATAGATATATTGTTACTTTTCCCCATTTAGGTTCATTAGCAAGGTGTCAACACTTTGATGTGTTGTGGAATGGGTGTACAACATTTCTATTTAGATTTTTGATATCTCATCATTAGATCCAACCGTACTGACCCATAATAAACTTTTTTTGGGGATATATTTTGTTTTTTAGTCTTTCATATCTACCCTCTTTATATTTTATTCATTTGGAAGATGCTTTAATCCAATGAAACTTACACTGCATTGCATTGAAGGCGTACATTTTTATCAGCTCATACAGAATCATTCAGTTCGTTGGACTTCTCATGATCTTGGTATTGCTTCCATCTTGCTCTATTGTTTGAGCTTCAGGAAAGCACACAGAACTGCTTTTACATACTTCTGTTTAAAATGTTAAACTGTTTTTTTAGTGTTTTTTTTTTAGTTCAAAAGTAGTTACAGTAGTTATTTTTTTGTAATGTGTGAAGGAATATTAATTTTAAAGGTTTGCTGTTTTTTTTTGTCATAATGTGATTTTTGGTGAATTGTATTCAATCCTATAAGTGTCAATTTGATCTTACCCAGATTTTGAACATAATCTCATTTTTTATTTTTAGTTAAAACAATACAGTGTGATAGGCCCCATATAAAGTGAATAATAGGCTACCCTGTTTTCAGTGGCAATATTTTCCTGTCATGAATTTGGTTGGCATCCAAGTTCAAGCAACTACATGCTCTTCTCTCAAATCTTAATCACTCCCAGCATTGACGTCAATGCAACTTCCTGCCCAGTCTTGTGGCAAGACAGCTGCAAGTCCTCTATCAGTTTGAATGTTAAAATGGGTCCCTCTTATCATATTTTCTTGTTTTGGAGAAGGACTGGGCATTAAAACGATAATTATTATCGTGATGTAATTTTCCTCGATAAAACGATAACATGAGTTCGATAAATGTTAGAAATAATGTTTAATTACAATAATTTCTTTGGCCATATCGCCCAGCCCTTTTTTTGCATGTTTTTAAAATCCTCGGTTCAAGGGGATGTCTATCGATTCAGTCATTGTGTCTCAAGGTCTTGTATGTGATCTATATGAATCCAATTAGACTGGGAATCATGCCAACTTTTAGACTGGCATCAATTTTGGTTTACTGATCAGTGGTCAACAAGGTATTTTTAGGAGCTCAGAAGCCCTGTTCTTATATGGTAGGATTAGGCCATATATACGTTACACGCCACAGGCCTACAGTATGCTGAGCAGTTAGGGTGTGCAAAACTGTATCTTCCATACAAACTAGTCAGTAATTTGCATTATTAAAAATTTTTTCCTCAGAATTGGCTATTTATATCTCACAATTCTGACCTTTTTCTCAGAAATGCCAGTTTATATCTCGCAATTCTGACTCTTTTTTTTTTTTTTTCTAGATTGTAACATTTAGCCTAAATAGGCTATGTTCTGACTGTCAGAGCTGATAGTCTTGTAGGCAGTGCTTCAGGGAACCTGAGTTCGAGTCCCAGCTCGGGGTCCTTTCTTGATCCCAGTTAGAGATGTGATGGTGAGGAGTTTTCCCCTCTTTTTCCTCCTCGCTTTTACTGTACGGTTCGTGTCCACTGGCGCAGAGCAAGCGAGCGTTTTCAATTACGCTAATTCCTCTGGAACTTCCAAAGGAATGAACTGAAAACGCTTGCTCTGCTCACTTCGCACCAGTGGACACGCACCATAATGAACTCCCGTGCGGATTTTATTAGCGGCAATTGCTTGTTCATTATTCATTTTAATGAAAAACACAACAACAAAACAGTACAATGACAAACTCGCTTAAATAGGCACTTTTACATTTCGCTAGTTTGAAACCCAATCTTCCACAATCGTTTTGTCAGTCAAGATTTACACACACACATCTGACACACATTTGATCAACTCTTTACTTTCATTTAAGACTTCATTTAACTCATTTGAGTTATGCCACATGCTTTCTATGCGCACAAGCAGTGTGTGTGTCATACCGACAGGAGATTCACAGATGCGCGCCAGTACTGCACTGCATTCTCTCTTGTGTCTTATCGCGCTTGAATGGTTCAAAAGCATTTGCATAAGAGCGTGATCATATATTGACGCGCTAGCCAAAGGATGATGGAGAAAAATATGGATGCTGCGTTAATTGCGTCAAATATTTTTAACGTGTTAAACCGAAAAAAATTAATCTCATGCGTTAACGTGTTAATTTTGACAGCACAAATTAAAATAATATTAAATAACAATGTATTATTCTTTATTCAGTTCTATGCAACAGAAGCAGATTTAACATTTATTTTTTATAATTTTAACAGGACTGACGGTGGCGTTTCTGTAAAAAAAAAATACTACTACTAATTCTATTACTAATAACAATATAAACTGTGCTACGGTCTGATGAGCTGATGGGCTAATGAATATTAATCACTCACGTTGTCTGCGTTCGCTCAAAGTGATTTGCTGAAATTAAAACAGGGACAGTAATAGGTGAGTGCTAGCCAATGAGATTTCCATTTGTGCGTTAGTTCGCACACTACCGAAGAAATTGGCAGTGGCTTTTGCTTGCTTTTAAAGGCTGAACTCAGTTATTTTAACAGGAAAATACAACAAAGAGTATAATTTACATGTAGCGCGTAAATTCACACTAGAGTTTAACGTTGCATCAAATATGCTGCGCATCCATCGAGATGAATTGGAATAGTACAAAACTCAAGTGCTCAGTCAGAGTGTTCAGCGAGTGAAAATATAACTGTGTTAAACTTACACTTAGCCTCTAACTCAAACACTGGCTGGTGAAATCTAACATTTTATTAGCCAATGGCTAATGATGATAGCATGAAAATTTAGCTGCATATGCAAGTGACAATCCTCTACAATTTACTCGCATTGTAGAGGATTGATACTTGGCTTGCGATTCACATGGGTAAGGTACTTTGTACTGTGTGTGTACTGGGTTTATTACAACATAAACTTAGATAATTAAAAAAGAAATCAAACGGGCAATCAAGTTTTACCAGTCATTATAAACATGAGAAGCTGGTGATTGCTTTTGCAAATAGACAGAGAGAATACAACCAATTAAATTTGCATCAACAACAAATGCGGTTTCAGAACATGACGTAAGGTTATTATCAGTTTGCTTTATTTGCCATCTTGTCATCATGATGTGAAACACCCGTTTCAAAGGAAACGCTTGTATTGTTCTCTTCTTATTGCGTTTTAAAACCATACAATGCAACCTCATACTTATGCATTTACAGGTTAAAAAGCTTTCCTTTGCCAAAGGGGTCTTCCAGTTACTCTGAAAACTGTCAGAAATGTAGACATATTATTAAGAAGTCCATATATGGAACTTACAAGATGTACTGCGCACAGACACAAACAGGCTGAAAACTGCAATGAAATGCGCATATGAACAACCCCTGTGCACAAGGGTTTTCCTCTGTTTCTGGCCAAATGATTTCCGCTTTACTTCAGAGAGCGCTTTGATAGGGAGGATGGGAGCCTTCTGTCTCAAAATAGTTTTTTTCCTGTCAGGTCACTAGGCTGTCTTAACCGTTTTCCTTCCTTTGTCTTGCATGGCTTTGACAGTTTGACACAAGGCCTGCTCATTGTTTCTCATTGCTGCTTTGACCTTGAGCTCTTATGGGGAATAGGCCTATGTAGATTTGTTGGCAGTTGCACAGAGACCTCATTGGTCAATTCACTATTTGCTTGTCTTCAGTAAGAGTCAGAAGCCATTTTTGCAAATTCAGAACAATTCTTTTTTTATTCAATACTTTTAAAAATACTTTTAGACGTATTTAAGAGCTTCCCCTAATGTAATTTAGACTATTATTAGATCAACTTCCATGGGAATTAATTGAAAACGTTCGCTGTAACGACGCCCTGTTCCAGGAATGCTCTAATATTTTGTTGGTAATACCAGTTTGCAACAACTATTAGCCTAATTAACACTAAGTTGTTACCAACAAAATATTAGTGCATTCCTGGAACTGGGTGTCGTTACACTACATCCTTATGCATCGCTTTCTGCCAGGACTTTTACGGGATTTTCCCAAATCACGGAAGTGACCTCGACGTCCGGGTTTGCTATAGCATAAGCCATCAGGCAAGTGTTATTTATATAAACTCCTGATGTACTTACAAACTTTCCAATGCCTCGTTTTATGAGTACAGAACCTATTTGTACTACTGTAGAAGTTTGGTACCATACCGGGCATTATTAGTGGGGTAATTTACGAGATACAAACCAGGATCCATTAGTGCCTGCACTGAGCCATTCGGCTGATATCTCTAAATAAGCTCTAACTTTAATAATGTTCGACCAAGGGAAAAAAGCTTCTGGGGGGGGTGGGGGGTGGTTGGCTCGAGGTCATGGTGCAAAGAACCCTAGGTTGAAATTATTCCGAACCATACCTTTAATAATGTTTCCATATCTAATCTGAAGCTCGTTTGATGCTTAATATAGTGATAAAAATAGTGGTGCAGGTATGACATAACTTTGCAGGCCATAACACGCAAACAAGTTAGCATTTTTGCACTTCTGGTTCCATCATCCCGAAGTCAATGGGTTTTTGGTTAAATGGCTAAAATAAGGTCTGCAGTTAACACAAGTTTAAGACACTTTCACATTTTATTCTTTGACATAAAATACATCAGCATTACCCACTCGTGACTTTTTTTTAAGATGTTACGTGTCTTGAAAAAGGCGGTTGCTAACAAGTAGCTAAATGGGACTACAGAAACCGTAGAGGAGATTAAACGTCATCACACAGGTAAACTCAGTCCACTTTTACAGCCTCGTTATGCTTATATTTTTGCTCATATGAACTATTCTAACTCAAACTTTCTGGGAATTTTTTTCGGAAGTTTGGTGATGACATAGAGACAGAGCGTATTTAGGCCACGCCCACACCGGGGGGGAAAACAATCCAACCGACTCAATTGACTTTGCATTGCGAGAGGCTGCCTCCTTGTCATTTATGACTTATAACAAAAAACAAAACAATGTCTAAAAGCTGCTATGTGACAAGGTGTACAGCAAACAAGCTAAATAACCCAGAAATAAATTTGTATAAGCTCGACCTCAAAAAACGGTTGTTTCAGGACATAAAAGTGGATCAATTGAGACAGAGCGCAACTAGTTCTCGAACTACTCTGAGAACTACGCCCACTGGAACGTGACATGATATTGTAAAAAAATGCTACAGCTTAGCTTATTACAACTGACATTTGGATATTTGACTTACCAGTGACAAAATGTTTACCCATTCTTCCTGCTGATGCTTCACGTCTTATTGCCTGTATCCACTTTTGTCTCCTTAAAGGCTGGCTTTTACGGTTCGGAAGCTTATAAAAATTTATTTCTGTTTTTTTAGCTTGTTTGCTGTACACCTTGTCACACAGCAGCTTTTAGGCATTTTTCTGTCTTTTGTTATAGGCTAAGTCATAAATGACAAGGAGGCAGCCTCTCGCAATGCAAAGTCAATGGAGACCGTTGGATTGTTTTCCCCCCCGGTGGGCGTGGTCTTCAGATTATGATGCGTTGCGCTCTGTCTCTATTGAAGTAGAGCGACCGTGGTGTAGTTCGTTTATAGCTTACCTTTAGCTTTTTACTTCTTGCGACTGCATTTAGGCTTCAAAATTAGAAAGTTGGGTTAATATGTGAAAATGATCTTGATGGACAAAAAATGTGCAAGTATCATAGCCTAAACTTTTGTTGATCACAGAACTTTTTCGTTTTTGCGATAATCCAAAAAAATCCTATTGTGTTTTTGTCGAGGGAACCAGTGTGATGTTAACTGCCGGTTGGCATACAAAGTGACATCATCCCTGCACCAATTTAGTCAATTTTCCTTTGCGTCATGGCAGCTTTTGTTAACAGTGAACAACTTTCTATTACAGTAAATCATGAATGAACACCTGAGGGTATTAGTCTGTAAGGGAACTTTTGTTAAAGGGTGTGCATTACATAGCCTAGTTGCTCTTTGTTGCCCATAGTTTGGCTTGTTTTTTTTAGAGCCCTCCATTCTTGCGTTTAACTGAAACACGTATTAAATACGTGGGAGTCTGTCTTGTAGGTCCCAAAGGTAATAGATATGCTTCTTTAGAAATCATGATGAGATAGACACTAATTTTAGCAGGAAACTTTTTCATGGTGACCTATTTGTTAGGAAAGGGTTTATTTTCTCACCATTAACTGTTTATTGTCCAAATCCTGAACTTGCTTGTTTGTAACACCAGATGTTGCTTGTTTGTATGCTAAAATTTGTTCTTTGTAGTGCACCGAAAAGTTTATGCTGGGAAATCTGTAAACTGTCGGACACAACAACATTTACCACCGTTGGCTGACCTCCAAGGGCTGTAACTGTGTCTTTCACACTGTTCACACCCTTTCACCAGCCAGTCACATTGAGACTATCTGTCTGTCCTTTGACGCTGCAAGTTTTGACGCCATGCAAATGAGATTTTTTTTAAAAAGTAGACCTTGTTGCTGTCCTCAAGCATTAGCGCAGGATGTCTCTCTTTTCACAAACACAGAGCCAAACTAATGCCGCAATCTCCTCCCTTATTTTTCCAGGGTGAGCTCGGAGCGCAGGAAGGAGAAGTCCAGGGATGCAGCGAGATCTCGCAGGGGAAAGGAGTCCGAGGTGTTCTACGAGTTAGCGCACCAGCTTCCCCTGCCACACAATGTCACCTCCCACCTGGACAAAGCCTCCATCATGAGGCTGGCCATCAGCTATCTGCGCATGAGGAAGCTGCTCATCTCTGGTCAGTTCGCTGATATGAATATTTGTATCTAGAAGCGCATAAAATTTACACCGCATGCAAAACGGATTCAAAACCTTAGAGATACTGTAAACATGAAGCAAGGATGGAAATATGTACAATCTGCAGTCACTGGGGCAGTCCTCAGAGGGTGCATATTAGTACTAGTTTGTACCTTTTAGATATAATATGTATATCTGCATGATTAATCTAAATCAAACCAAAATCATGATTATGGCCAAGCACGATTATAAACCGCAATGTAATTAAATATACACTAGGGCTGTGCGATTTGGGGAAAATATCTAATTACGATTTTTCTGACAGATTTTTCGATTGCGATTTGATTTGCGATTTAATTTTGTCAAGTCAAGCTTCAGCTCAATATTCTCAATAGTGTGCAGCACACACTCTAAATTAAAGGAGTACAATATGCCTTTAACTTTAGACCCCTGCACTAACAGAAAGGTAGACAGCATCTACTAGACTACAAGGTACTGTTCATTTTGTCAGCTATTTTTCTTATTTAGTCTTAGTCCCGTCTCAAATGTACTTTTTATCATATTTCGTCAACCATGTCCTGTATTTGTTTAGTCTAGTTTTCGTCAATGAAAACTTCTTTCGTCCTGCTGCATAATGGTTAAATTGATTATCCCAATTATTTTGCTCAAAATTATAATCATAACGATTATTGTCATTTGAGAAATGTATTTCATCAGAATTATTGCACTTTAACCTATAAGCACAAATCAAGAGAATGTCAACCCATACACATGGTTTATTTGACCTCATCTAGTTTCCTGATTTATTATAGGCTATTTAATACAAATACTAGTTAAACAAGAAACTTATCTGTTTTTCTATTAAAACAACAGCAAAAAATACTTATTGTCATACAGAGCTGCATAAGTGCAGTTATTCAACAATCACAATTGTTGAGATCCATGTTAGGATTTATTGCAGTTCATCACTGAAAAGGTTAAATCACAGATTTAGTCGCTGCAAACAGCGCGAGCAGCTCATGACAGAGCACAGAGCGACTGAATGACACTTTCATTTAAGTAGAAAATCTCAAATGTAGAATGGAGATTGCTAAACTGCAGGTTACTTGTTTGTCTGTGTTTTCAGATCATCCGCGCTGCTTCAGCATTGTAGAGAGAGAGTGCGTGCGCATGGATGCGAGATTGCAAAGATTTAGTAAAACACCGGGTAGAAAACATGTTCTTTTAACAGAAAAGCTCTGATTGGGGGATTTAAATTGTTGAAATCTGCCAACCGCAAGCATGAATGCTCTTAGCGGCTTGTTAAAAATTTCTGTAATTTTTTTTGTAGTCTCTTTTTTTTTTTTTTTTTTTCTGACAAAAACAAGTGATTTTGGTCAAGATTTAGTTTTTAACTACATTTAGTCTTGTCTTTTTTTGTCAATGATAATGCATGTTTATTTAGTCACGGTTATCGTTTAATGACGTTGGTGTTGTCTCGTCGTAGTTATGGAAAAAAAGGTCGTCAACGAACATCTTTTGTCATAGATTTAGTTAACGAAATTAACACTGCTTTCTATCCAGTAGATGGTTAGCTTCTTTGGGGTAGAACAGAGGTACGCTCACTCAGTTGGTTTGTAAGACTGAGAGGACAAATAAAGAGGACAGTCATGCTTTTGCTCTGCGACATATTTTTCATATCACACCCTTTTGCGATTAGCTAATCGCAATGTTGATTAATCGTTCAGCCCTAATATACATGTTGCGTGTTTCAGAGTGAAGGGCGGCACTGTGTTCTTTTACACACAAGCAGCTCATGATCTGGTGTTTTCAGTGTCTCAGAGAGACTGTGTTTGCAGTAAATGCTGCTCGTCCGCTTCTGCTCTGAGTTTGGGTCAGGTATAATGTGCCGGTATTCGGTAATACGATATATCACGATAATGAACATGCACAATATTGTTATCGTGGGCACTTAAAAATATGGTGAATCATTATTACTAATTATTCAGATTTCTTGAGTGCATTTTAAGAATACTTTACCCATCAACCGTTTAAGATTCACAACACTGCTGTATGCTGTGTCAAAGAGGCACGCGCAGACTGATGTTAACAAGCACATGGCGGAATGAGAAGCACATGGCGGAACGAGTGAAGGAGATGCGCTGAATGAAAATGCACATTCACTCTCTGACAGCAGAGGCGTTGATGGAACAGCAGAAATGCAGTGGTTACCCCGTAAACAAAGCAGTTGCGCTACTACACTATTGAAATTTTTCAAAAATGTTGCATTGTATTTGCAATGATTGTGTGTTGTAGTGTTCATCACAGCACCAAATACTTAGTTATTTATTTTCAAACTTAAACATTTTGACATTTTAATCTGGACTACAACCTACATGCCCTAGATATTGACTGAATAAAACTGATTATTTTATTGTTCAGTCACACTTTACAATAAGGCACCATTATTTAACATTAGTTAATTCATTAGTTAACATAAACTGACAATGAAAAATACTTCTAGAGCATTTATTGATGTTAGTTAATTTAATTTCAACATTTATGAAACTCTTAAAATCAAAAGTTTTAACTATTATTTAATGGATCTGAGCTAACATTAACTAGCAGTTGTATTTTAACAAATAATTATTCTTTTACAAATAATAATAACTTCTGCAGCAAATGTAGTTCTTGCTCATTGTTAATATGTTAATGCATGAACTAACGTTAACTAATGAGACCTTATTGTAAAGTGTTATTGTTTTAGGTAAGCTTTTAATGAAATTAAGACAGCCGTAATATATAGTATTGTAATTTTACAGTTGTACTGTAAAAAAGTTTTTATAATTATTATTACTATTAACTTTATTAATGTAATTTTTAAAATGCTTAATTATTTTAATTGTAATTAATATTACAATAGTAGTATTTCTTATTTTCAATTCACATTTTTTGTATAGCACTTTTCACAATACATAGTTTCAAAGCAGCTTTATAGAAAATGCATGTCTACATTACAATTTAGAGTGTTCTGCTATCAGAGGTGACTGGGTCTAATTATGCATTTCAGAAATGTACATATACAAATCACACAGTTAGCCAACATTGCATTAAAGGCAGAAAACAATGAGCTCATTAAAGTAGTGAATACATGTTAACAAATGATTAGGATATTGTCTAATATTTTTTTATTTAGTTGCAATAATAATAATAATAATAATTATTGTAATTGCCAAATTGTAAGTTATCACAAAATAATGCAATTCAATTTTTTCCCCACAAACTGTCCTATTATGTCCCTTATGTACGGGTGCCTATTAGTACCAGTATGCACCCTTTAGATTCTGTGTAACTTATCTACCTCTCAAGAGTACATATTAATGCTAGGTACTATAGTGCCCCCTTTAGGTATTAACATGTACCTTATCTTCCCCTCAAGGGTGCATTACAGTACTGGTGTGTACATTTTATGTATATGCATCCTGCTGTTGTAACTGTAAATGTGCCATATTTTCTGAGAGTGTGTAAAGGCATAATGTGCCACTATGACTTTACATGGTTAGATTGCTGTTGTTTGACTGTGCAGATGACTCGGAGAAAGAAAATGAGCTGGAGAGTCAGCTGAATGGTTTTTATCTGAAGGCCCTGGAGGGTTTCCTCATGGTGCTATCTGAGGATGGAGACATGGTTTATCTCTCTGAGAATGTCAGCAAGAGCATGGGCCTTACACAGGTAGCCAGATGTTTACGTTTTAGTCTGTGCTGTTTAGATTTAAAGCTTATGGTGTAGCTAACTATCTCTGCACTCTTTTCTCTCAGTTTGATCTGACCGGTCACAGCGTCTTTGAATTTTCACACCCATGTGACCATGAGGAGTTGAGAGAGATGCTGGTCCATAGGACAGGTTAGTCACGCATGGTAAAAATATTTTCTCTGCAGATAAATGCATCAGCGATTAATAAAAAAAATGCATTAACTGAATTTTTTTGTCGATGTTTAGGATCCAAAAAGACCAAGGAACAAAACACAGAGCGCAGCTTCTTCCTGCGTATGAAGTGCACTCTCACTAGCAGAGGACGTACTGTCAATATCAAGTCTGCTACGTGGAAGGTGAGATGTCGGAATTGATGCAGTTTTCACACTAATCTCTTAGCTTATATATGGTTTTCCCCTTTAGCTTTACCCTTTCCTGGTAGATTTTTAGGTATTTGTTTTAGAAGATAAGATTGTATTTCCCTGACTTAATTTTAAATGGTTCATTAATTTTGGTGACATTACAAGAATACACAAAATGTAACAAGGAAGAAGGAAAGGAAACTGGCTTGAGTCCTATTGTGCACTGTGCATCCTTTAAATTATTTTTATGCATGTCTGACTTGCTATAAATGGACTGCAATAGTTTCGCCCTTCTCTCTCCTGCTACAGGTTCTTCACTGCGCTGGTCATGTCCGTTTGCAGGAGCGCAGCGAGAGTTTGGAGGACTCTGGCTTTAAAGAGCCCCCTCTGACTTACCTTGTGCTCATCTGTGAGCCCATTCCTCATCCCTCAAACATCGAGGTGCCTCTGGACAGCAAGACCTTCCTTAGCCGTCACACTCTGGACATGAAGTTCTCGTACTGTGATGAAAGGTTAGCAGAGAGATGTAATGCTCTTATATGCACAAAACTATAAGCAAATTTCCCCCAGATTAGGTGATAGACAGATTGGCAGACATCATCTTTTCATTCTTCCCTTTATTTTGTTTTCGTGTGAATGGTTTTGCCTTCCCCACTTCACATTTGTCTTTTCTTTTTGGGTTTGGGTTTACCTTGATGGTATCTATACCTAGCAATGAATGTTGTGAATACCAATGAGTTGTTTACATCTCTTTGAATAAAAGCAATGCTGCAGAACTGGTCTAGCATGCCAAAGAACAAAAGCCTGTATTCTGTACTTTTACGAATGTAATTATCGCCACCTAGTGGCAGAAGCCAGTGTTTTATTTTAAGCCTCTGCTAACCGTGAAGCTGTGAAAGTGACTCGGCTTCGGAGTAGCTAGAAATGCTGAACTGTTTTGTTTTGAGCAGTGTTGTTGTTATTCTTACCTAAAACTATTAACTAACCATTTAATTAAATATTTTAGTATGTTGCTACTTAATTCACACACAATCTGGCTCTTTCCCAAAGGATCACAGAGCTGATGGGATATGAGCCAGATGATCTGCTGAACAGGTCAGTGTACGAATACTATCATGCCCTGGATTCAGATCACCTCACCAAGACTCATCAGAACCGTGAGTATCTGGATTTAGATAATTATTGGCCATAGTTTACTAATTTAGTACAGGTGACAATGTCTACCTGATCATGTTAGAGGTTTTACTTCAACATGCAAAACTGCTACAAAAGATGTCTTGTGAAATAATTCTAATTGGAGAATGTTATTTTTTTCCAGTGTTCGCAAAGGGCCAGGCTACCACAAGCCAGTACCGCATGATGGCTAAGAAAGGCGGTTTTGTTTGGGTGGAGACTCAGGCCACCGTTATCTACAACCCCAAGAATTCACAGCCACAGTGCATTGTGTGCGTCAACTTCGTTCTCAGGTACGGATCCAGTTTTGTTTCATTTTTAGTGGATCAGCATTTTTATAGAGACCAAAGTGCGTCTGTGATCATATCTCTAACTTAACTGTTCTGTCCCGTCCAGTGGCATTGTGGAGGGGGACGTTGTCCTGTCCCTGCAGCAGACCATGACAGAGCCCAAGGCTGTAGAGAAAGAGAGCCAGGAAATGAAAGATGAGGCCTCTGAGGTGGACATGCTCAAACTCTTCAAGACAGATAGCCTCAAGTGCCCCATGGAGAGCTCTGACCTTTATGAGAAGCTAAAAGCAGAGCCTGAAGCCCTCACTGTGTTGGCACCTGCAGCAGGAGACGTCATCATCTCTTTGGACTTCAACAACTCAGGTGCTTTCTGGTGGATGGTTACATTTTTTAAATGGAACAGATTAAGCTTTGCTCACTTTAACAGCAACTTGCAATAATCGGAGGTCATTCGCTTTTATTGAGAGCTGGCGGTTCAAGTCAACTTGAGCAAAGAGCGAGTATTTATTATTATATTTAATATTCATTTTAATTGTTCTCATCTCGTTTAGCCATAGATGACATTCATGCATTTTGTATGAACGCTTCCCCTCCATATTGTTGGTTTTTAGAGTTACAAAAAGTGTAATTCAAAATAAAATGACATTAATGATATATGGTTTGTGACCTAGAGTTATGCTATCTTGTGCAGCCCACAAGTACTGTAAGACAACCAGAATTTGAAGAACGCATATTTGCGATCGACAGCTAGTTGGTGACCAGCAGTGTCTGACACTGTCATGTGTACATATACAACCATTCAAAAGTTTGAGGTCAGTAAGATTTTATTTTGTGAAGTCTTTGAAAGAAGTCGCTTATGCAGTTATGCATTCTCAAGGCTGTATTTATTTGACAGTAATATTGTGTCAAATAAATATAAAACAGTAATATTATGACATATTATTTTAATTTAAATAAAATAACTTTTCTGTTTTAATATATAATTAAAATGTAATTAACTCTTGTGATGACAAAGCTGAATTTTCCGCAGCTATTACTCCAGTTTTCAGTATCATATGATCCTTCAGAAATCATTCTAATATGTTGATGTTTGGTGCACAAGAAACATTTCTTATCAATTTCGAAAAACATTGAACAGCGTTTATTCGAAATATAAATCTTTTGTAACAGTGTAAAAGTCCAAGTTATTTCCAAAAAAATATCTTCCTGACCCCAAACCTTTTGAATGGTAGTGTACCATTACATAACCAAATGTGTTTGATTGTGTGTGTTTGAGCTTTTTAATCTTTTAAAGATAGAAACATGTACAAAGACATTAACTAATCCTCTTAGACTGTTTGAGAAATATGGATTCATGATCTTATTGTTGTAAGAAATTAAATAATAAATATACACACAATTCCTTGGTGTGCTGCTAATAATAATTAAGAGTATTCAATTCCCTCCAGACTCTGAGATGCAGCTGCGGAAGGAGGTGCCCCTCTACAATGATGTTATGCTGCCCTCCAGCAGTGAGAAACTGCCCATCAGTCTGTCTGCTCTGACACCCAGTGACTCCAGCCCAGTTCTGTCCAAACTAGAGTCCGGAGCAGAGGACTTCCCTTTCAGCTCTGCCTCTGATTGTGTTCCAGACTCCACAAACAAACTCTCCACATCTGGACTCCTCTCCTCGGGGGTAAAGACAAATTAAACACTTTGTCATTCATTTCAAAATGATTGCTTATTTTTAAGGGCTAATGAGATTCTATGTCTCTCAAAGATGTGCTTTAGCTTTTTTTTTGTTCTTAGCCCAACAGCCCCATGGATTACTGTTTCCAAGTGGAGTCCGACATCAGTTCTGAATTCAAACTGGACCTGGTTGAAAAGCTGTTTGCTATTGATACCGAGGCAAAGACCCCCTTTAACTCCCAGGTAAACCTTTATCTGCCATATCTCTCTCTCTGTGGTCATTTATGCATTTGCATACACTTCAGAACACACATTTCTGTGACCTCTAGGCCATGGGGGATCTCGACCTAGAAATGCTGGCTCCATACATCCCAATGGATGATGACTTCCAGCTGCGCACCCCCTCTCCATTGGATCCGCTCCCCTCCAGCTCTCTCTCTGTTTCAGCCATGAGCTCCCTGTTCCAGCCCTTACCCTCCCCAGCATCTCCAGCCTCTTCCTCCAGCAGCGCAGTGACGCAGGAGCCATCATCACGGGCCCCTTCACCTCTGCATCAGCTGCAGGAGGTGTGCAGCGCTCCCGTCTCGCCCTTCAGCGGCAGTCGGGACGCTTCCCCGGCTCGATCCCCCACCCCACAGAGCAGCAATCAGCTCAATAACAGGTAAAGCTCTCGTTGGCACAACTACCTGCTGGCATCATTAACAATCGATTTGCACAGGGATCAGATAGCTGATCCGTATTAAACTTTAAGTAGATTGGAGTCGAGCCAAAACAGTTCTTTCATGAGCATAAGAGCTTTGATTTGGACTTACTTTTTGATGACAATAATTGTAGATTATCTGATCTTCTGTCTGTTGCTCCAATTTCTCAGAGAGCTGTCTCCAAAGATGTTAGCCATCCAGAATGTCCAACGTAAGAGAAAACTGGAAGTGACATCTCTTTCTGAGGCTGTTGGACTGGTCAGTATGTTATTAGATTTTATACACAGATTGTATGTAAAGATGCATATAAAAGTACTTTATTTTTTAAATATTATTTTTAATATTAATATTGTATTACATTTGTTTTATGCACTATATATTCCAGGTTTAGGTTTTTTTTTTTTTTGCATATATTTTTAACTTAAAAGGAAACATGGCTGACAAATAAGTGATCTTTTTGAGATCTGTTTTCTATGTAACAGCCATGCTAATGGCCACTCTACTATTTCCCGCAGGGTGCTTTGCTTCAGAGTGTGGACAGTGCTATCGAGCCTGGAAAAAGGGCAAAGGTTTTAGAAGTTAAAGGATCGAGTGTGCTCGGGGGGGACAAAACCATTCTTATACTGCCCTCTGGTGAGTGACGAGACCATCATCATTGTACCATCTATTTTATGGAATTTTAAAGTCGGCATGAAACGGAAGTTGCGATTAGTCTTTTCTTCCCTATTGTGACATATATCAGAGTAAAATGACTTCTGGAATGAGAAAAAAAATGTAAGGCGAGACTTGATTTCGTCCTTCGGGAAATGATTGGATCGTAGGAAGTTGCCAGTCTGCAGTCAGTGGTGAATATTTAGCCCAGCCCTCCACGAGATTTATAGATTACGAGTGCACATACATTTGAAAAAAAAAAGTAATAATGCATGGATAAATTATTTATAATAAACACTTTAAATGCGCTCTACTAATAAAAGCAATACTATTTTGCCGTGTATACACAGTTATAAGTAGGGCTGTCACGATTCCTCCACTAAATTTGAGTAGTCAATTAAAAAAAATAGTCAATTAAAATTTACCAGTGTCGAGTAACCAGCAAAATACTGGAAGTGGCGAATTCCACAGACGGGAATCCATGAACCGCCTCATTCGACCTTTTTCTAAGGCTGCACTATAGATTAAAACCATTTAGATCATAATATAGGCAGCATAGTGCTGTTATTAATTAATATGCACTTTAATTATTTACATGCGTGTAGGTAAAAAAATAATAATAATAATTTCTTATTTCAAAATATATCGAAAGCACTATTGTGTAACCAAGATGATGAAAACCATATTCATGATCATGATTTAAATATCAAGATATCTGTTGAAAAAAATGACGTATATTTAGTATGGCACTTTTTATTTGAAGGTAACACTTGAGAATTTTTCTTTGAATCTTAGCGTGTTGTTGTATTCTTTCCCCTCTGACTGTAGATGTGGCCAGTCGTCTGTTGTGCAGTTCTCTGGAGAGCAGCGGCGGGCTGCCTCAGCTAACACGTTATGACTGCGAAGTCAACGCTCCTGTGCAGGACCGCCATCATCTGCTCCAGGGAGAGGAGCTCCTGCGTGCTTTGGACCAAGTCAACTGAACTCTGCTGTGTTTAGCCATTCTGGACATTGCACCCCTCTCTCGCCCCTTGACCCCTGAAATCTGCCTCCATATGTCTCCTTTTATTCCAAACCCCATTTATTCTCTATAAACCCCAGTGTTTTAAAAATGTAATGAATGACCTGCACCTTATATTGATCCTGTCAGTGATGCGAAGAGGAGCCCAGAGGGAGTCCATCCATCCCAGTGTGTAGAGGGCCTGGAGACAGAGAAGCGTAATGTAACTTTACAGTGGCATCACAAGAGTTAAGAGCCTTAATGTGAAATTCAAAACTTGCCCTGACACCGATGCGTGCAATCTCACACACTCCCTCTGGATTCCCTACTTTCACCTAAAACAAAACCTCCCGTTGTGTTTTATCCCCCCCAAAGTGTGTGTATTGTAGCTACAGTCGCACAATAATCTATTTTCTTAAGACAGAATACCAGCAGTCCATGCAATATACAAAACCATTTTTACAAATATGTACTTTTAATGAAAGATTGAACAATTTATTTTTTCTCTGTTTTGTTGTGTAACGGTTACGTAAGAGCTCTGTGTGTGCACTCATAGGCTCAATGGTTAAACGCTGTTGTATGTTTGTGAGTGTTGCTTTTCATTGCATTGATATTTACTTGCATACCTTTGAGTTTTCTCTTGAACAGCACATATGAATTGTAAAAGAGACAAAGTAATGGAGAATGTGCAAAAAAAAAGGGAATTTACAATCATGGTATGATGTTCTCATGATGGGTTTTCTCATGAAGAGGTTAAAACAGATTTATAGTTTAATTATGCAATAGATTTTTATATTTTTAGTGTTCATTTTTATTTCTGTTTAGTTCCCTATGTGGTAGATTCTTAATGCTTGCAAGAAGCTTGTAACCATTTTTCTGCTTCATGAGCAGTTTTAGATCATGCAAAGCTGATGTATCATTTGTCCCAGTTTTACAAGTATTTATGATGGCATTAGAACACAAATGCTTAGTTTTAAGTAAGACAATATTTGTTTTCATTTATGCTTTCAGATTAATTCAGCCTGTTGACAATGTCCTGCAAGTATTTTATGACCTTTTATCTCGTTTTTCAATAGGAAAGACATTTTCTTTTTATGTTATTGTAATCTTCTGTTCAGTTATCTCTGCAGTCTCCAGTCTTCTCCTTTATTCTCTTAACACTAAATGTATTGTTTCTTGCATAAATCAGTAAAAGACAATTGTGGACCAGAATTTTGTGGTGCATGTTTCAATTGACATACCACTTTATAATATATATATATATTAAATCTGGATCTATTAAGTTATTCAGAAGTACATTAAAATGTAATTCATATGTGACTTGAATACACTTCTATGATGAACATTCTTTCATTTTCTGAATTAATATTTTTAAGTTAAAAAGTTAAAACTGCTTTGTTTTACAATATGATTTTTTTGTGTGTGTTTAAGAAAAGAAAAAAAAGTTGTATTTTTTAAATAATATAATTGTAAATATATGCTGAAAGCCATTGTAAGAAGCACTGGAAACCTTAAGATTTTTTTTTTTTACAATTGCATACAAGGCCATTTTTATAATACAGTTTTTCACAAACACTAAACTCCATTCTCTGAACCAAATTCTCAAAGGCCTAAACTGACTCGAATAAATCACTCTTTCTGCAAAACCTTAAACAAGTTCAGGCGGTTAGACACCATTTGCAATCTCATGCATTCTTTTTGCAGAACTCTTAAACACATTCTCACTCACTAAAACACATTCTGCACTGTGGTGCACTTGTGTTGCAAAACGCTAAGCTGTGTTGCAGCTCAGAGTGCACAGGTGCACTGAATGTTGATACCAACAATAGAAGGAAAGATGAAGAGCAAAGATTGGAGTGTTATGTTATATATTGTGTTATATATACTTGTTATATAGTATTATACAGTGTTATATATACGTAATGTATGTGCGTTATTTTTTAATTTTGTAATTTCATCTGAATATAATTTGAATAATAATAATTTGTGAGATTTAGTCAGCCGAAACAGTTTTGAGATGAATGCATTTAATTTTGTGTCTGGAAAATAGTGATCTATGACATTGCATTATGTTGAATATCAAAGCTTTTTGTGTCTATTTGTTAATGAGGGATTTGTGGACACATCAATGTTTTTTGGATTTGTGGAGTAATAGCCTAGTTTTTATTTTTGAAGTAAAAAGATAAAATTAGACCCTTGGGGTAAGATGACCCCCCAGATTTGGCGCAGAAGGCCCCATGTGGCATGTTGTTACTTGTGTTATTATTTTTAAATTTAATTTAAGATGAGGGTTTCATCTTAACCCTCTTTACATTTTGTTTTATAGCAACTAAATTAGTGAATGTTTCTATTTATTTCCTATAATAACACATTGGCTGATGTTTCACATGCTAAATTTATATCTAAATATGTTACAGTTTAAAAGTAAATTCACATTGTTCTTAAAGGGGGGCATCTTCCGACATGTTAACCTATACACTGTATGTGTTGCAAAATTACCACCAAAACAACACAGAACCATCCTCATCCACTTGATGAGATGCCTATTAGGACTGGTAATGTAGATGATAGGAGAAAAGAGGGATATGCAGGGAGAGAGGAGAATAAGAGGTGGTATTCACTTTCATTTTTTAATTGAGGTCTTAAATATCACATTCCTTTATTCTAGTGTTGATTGGCGATTCTTCAATTAGAGGGACTCTTTTCCATTTGGTCAATGATTCTTTGTCATCACACCAGGCATTTTAGAGTGATAGTTTAAAGATCAGAAATGAAATTGATTTGATCAAGAAATCAATTGATAGTTTTCGTATGTGTCATTGCCAAACCGGTCAATATTTGAGTACAAGAGCATACTGCCCTCCAGAGTATTTTGACACGGGCAGGTACCACGCAAAACCAGCAACAGTGTTTTCACTAGACATGTTCCTGTTCCTGTCCAATTTGTCTTCTCACAAGGTGAGATGTTCATCAACAATCTTACATCATTAAAAAATATTATAAAATTATTATACCTGGAGGAAAGAGATTTACACTTTGAAAGGTATAATAATTTTATAATATTTTTTAATGATGTAATATTAAAAATATGATAAATATGATGTAATATAGTGCATATATTTAGCAAAAGGCTCCTCTAGAGTTTCAAACTAACATGCTGGTCATTGAATGGCTTTAGGTGACATTTTGTTCTCCAGCTGATTTATTCACGTCTTTCCGCGGTTGAAACACCGATTGAGCGATTACATGAAACATAAATTTCAGTAATAAAATATTGTTTGAATTTTGTAATAACATTAAGAGAATTTGAAAGCTTAAACTTTGTTCTACATGAAAAATAACCTGCTCTCTCTTGCAGAACGTGTTGTCAGTGTAGGCTACTCTTTTCTACGCGTTGTTTTTAAGTGAGAAAATGGCTGATTAGAGCGTGCCTGTGTCACATGATCTTATAACGTGCAACAATAGGATACATTATAATACAATATTGCTATTGTATAATGTTGCAAGCAACGTGTATTCATATGAATATATTTTGATTATATTTTCCAGGTTTGAACCATATTCGTAAGCTATAGGCCTAACAGATCGCACCCACACAATATCACCTGCTCGGTTGTTAAATCACCGCGCGCACAGGTGCACTCACATAATCCCCATTCTGTGGACAGGAAAGTTCGAGGACGCGAGGTGATGGCGCAGAGTAAGTTACTTTAAATATGATTTCATACATGGTTGTTTGAAATCAGTGCTAGGTTCTCACGTGAGTGTGTGGTTGAGTAGAAAAGCAGTGCGAGTACTACTGGGCTCCTTTCAAAAGCGACTGCGAGGAGCTTCTGGGCCGCTTCCAGCAGACCGAGACGGTTCGGTTTGAGGAGTTTTCTGCCATATGGAGGGAGATGGACTTCTCTAGTGTTTTTTTGTAAGTCACACATTTACAGCGCTGCACTACGACATTTATTGTACTAAACGTTAATTGTTAAGTGGTTTTAAAGATAATTAAATTGACTTATTGCTTATCAAAATCTTCGAATCAGGCGTGTATTGGTATGGTTGTTAATTTATTCACTGCTATTGAATCCCCAAAGGTCACCTGTACAGGCACTATGATGTTTTAAGGTGTTTGCCACACTTAAATGGTTTACCCAACAATGAAAATTGTCATTCACTCATACTCATTTTGTTCCAAACACCACTAAGTTACTTGCTATCTTTGGAAGAAAAAACTAAAGGAGAATTTAACATTTCATAGAGAACCCGATTGTGTGTGAGGAACAGTCTTCACCCAAAAATGAAAATTGTTATATTTACACGCCATAATATCGTTTTCAAATCTGTATGACTTTAATTCTTCTTCTGTGGAACACAAAAGAAGATATTTTGAATAGTGTTGGTAACCAAATTTGTGGTTAGCCTACCACTGATTTAATTTTAATGGAAAAATACTGAGGCATTTCTCAAAAAATCTTATTTTATGTTCCCCAGAAGAAAGTCGTGCAGGTTTTGAATGAACGGTTGGTGAGTAAATGTCAGAATTAAAATTTTTGACTGAACTATCCTTTAAAGTCAGCTAAATTAAAAAACTGGATCAAGCAGATTCTGTCAGCATTAAAGAAGTTCAGCCAATCGTACCGATTTGAAGTCAGTTGTCATTGGTTCTTTTGTGTCTTATGACTGATCATAATTGATGTGAGAACTGATGACCCATATTTTAATGTGTGCAAGCACACTTTTTTTTATGGGTGTTCATTACCTTTCAGAATTGGAAAACCTGGAATATTGTCAGACTATTTGAATGGGTCTTTTTCCATTTTTGCGAAGTCCATTTCCATTCACTTTCATTGTATGCAAAAAAAAAAAAAAAAAAAAAAATTCAGCCAGGACATTCTGCACTATCTTTTAATTTTGAAGGAAAAAGAGATATAATAGGCTAGTTTTTAAACATGAGAGTGAATACATTAGACTTTGTTTTTACTGTAATCAAGTAAACGTGAATCAAGTAATGTTTTTTGGTCACTCTCCTGTTTTTTTGTTTTTTTCATCAGTGGAACTCATTCCAACCATGAGAACAGATCCTTCACGCGGCTCTCTTTCACCATAGCCTACAGATACATTCTGCCCCCGTACAGCTTTCAAATTCGGGTTGGAGGCCTGTATATGATCTATGCCCTTTACAATACACAACTTGTTTGGCCAAAGGAAAAGGTGATCCATGTCTCTATTCTCTCACTCTTTTTAATCAAGCTTGATGATTCAGCATTACCTGTAAATTTTTTTTTGGGAATATGAGAAACATACAGTTGATTGTCTGTTTCACTCAGATCAGGATTGCTTTGAAGGACTGGAACGATGTGCAGAAGCTTATCACTGAGGCAAAAAGTTGCCAGCATTTGGATGTTGTTTACATCTTAAAAAGGCTTTTGTCAGCTAAGGCCTTTTATTTCACTGCCATGCCCAAGAGGGTCAGCATGTTCTACCTCTGTTATTGTGTTTTGGGGTGTATCTTCCAATAGTGTCTAAAAACTCTCTGAATGTGACTGACTCGCAGCTGACATTTGAAGCGAGCGAACGTGTTCAGCATGATGTGAACGAAGAGTTTCGGGCCCGCAAGGACAGAGTGGCTGAACTTGCTTCCTTTGAAATGCTAGGAGTGAGTATTTAGTATAGTGAAATGTTTTTATTGTACTATTTATTTTCTATTTAAAACAGTTCTGACTTGTGTAATCTCTCTTGTCATATAAATAGTTTGAAATTAATGGAGGATTGAAATAATTAGTAATTGATTATTTGAAATTTAATACATATAAAAGTATTTTTTTGATATGCAGGAAATTGCAAATGTGCACGGTCATTATGAGAGACTGAAGAAATCATCAGTGCCCACATCATCTGGAGTGACACTGCTTAACCTGACAGATTTGCTTCGGAAATGTACTTTTGAGTACCAGCAGTGGCAGCACAAAACCACTGTGAGTTGGTGGACTTGTAATACTATGCATTGACTAGTTTTCATTTCTGAATGTCCTTGAAGTGTTTTTTTTTTTTTTATTATTGTTTTTGAAAAAGAGCTTTTTTTAGTTCAGTTTATATAGGCCTAACTGTCTTACTAGTGTGTATTATTTCATTTGTACTTAGGCTGCAAAGGATAAAGACTCTAAAAAGGAAACCACTCAGAAATCAGAGGTGAGTTAAACCCTGCTTAGAACTTTACATAAATACACCTTTCATATGGATACAAAAAAGGTGTCTGAATTTATGGAAATTAAACATTGTGGCATTGTTTCTGCAGTCCTCCAGTAGAGCTGATCTGCTTGCCGCCATCAAGTCCAAATCATATGGTCACGTGTCAAAGGTTTGAGATTTTCTTGTTGCTACAAATACTGTTTTGCTTGTTGCTTTAGTTGAGGACAGTACTCACAAAACATTGACATCATTAAGGTCATTGTTCAGTTTAAAGGGGTCATGAATTTTTGTTTTCCACGCTTCTGAAACACCAGGAATTGAAACTGCCCCATTTGTAATGTCACAATTTTCCTCTACATGCCCCTAGCATGATTATGTAAATCAATCATCTTAACAACTCTTGTCTGTCCATCGATCACAAGAGCGATACTGCTGTCAAGGTTAAGTGTGACAGAGTGAAAATGTGGATGGGAAAATATTGTTTTTGGCCTTTTTTTTTTTTTTTTTTTTTTTGACACGCTAACCTCCAGAAACTATATAAAAATCTGAAAATGCATTTTCACGGCCCCTTTCAGATCACTTTTAGAATACAAATATATATTAATCATTTGTATGTTTGTTTGTTTCAATTATTTGGCTGTACAGTCAACTCTTTGGAAACTCATGTTGTAGACAGAAAATGGGTTGTTTCTCTCTTGACATGGCTTTGGCACATGGTAAGGGAACAAAATCTAGGCGCCACAGAAAGGTTGAGATGGTAACATCAGGTTCTGGAACTCGAGCCTTATCTGGTCGTAAAGGGAGACCCCCATCCCTCAGGACCAGAACCTATCAAAACTTTGGCAAACCAGGTCAGAACTGGCTAAGGCCCTCTTTTAGACATATAAAACAAACAAATTTTAGGTCAGAAGTTGGTGCTGATATGATGTATTTTGTCTGAAATAGGGGAGCCAGAACAGACACAGGACTGGCTTCTGAGTGTGATGGAGGAAGACAAAAATGCATGTAAGTGTAGTTTTAATAAACAGTCAAATTTACTGGGATACATTTAACTTGTGTATATTATATATAACTTGTGTATATATTACTTGATTACTTGTGTATTACATTACTCGATGTATACGTGTATGTATTTGTTTTTCCTCTTCCAGTGAGACGCAAAGACCGGAGAAGATTCAAGTGGTGAAATATTGCACTAAGTCATTAATTATGTGTCAGTTAAATTGCACAAAACAGCACATTTTTCATCCTAGCATCTATGTTAAATTGAGAAGTTGTCAAACATTGCATTATGTAATCCAGTGTTTTATTTTATAATTTGAATACTTGAAGTGTAAAGCATTTCATTATTTCTTATGTTTTTTTGTTTTTGTTTTTTTATATATAGATTTACATATATGTGTATACATAAATAAAGAAAATAAAAATCTAACCATCCTCTTATTGCATTTCTGGTATGATTCAGCTTACAAATCTCCTGCTTTCTTGCTTAGATGCAATGTTCATATTGAGAAAGCACAGGTGAGCGTTTATATTTTTAGAAGGCCTTGATGTTCTTCATGTCACACACTTCGGCCAAATCATTTAAAATGTTATATATATATAGCCTATATCTCAACACTGCCAGTAAATCAATAGCCTAGCTGTGTAAAGTCTCCCTCTAGTGGAGAAATGTTTAAAACGTCACTGTACCCGAGGTTCTTTTTCATTTTTTTTAAAGCATCTTTGACATCACTCTTACAGTGGCCACAAGACGTTAAGTCTATGATAGTCCCACAGGGTAAATGAAATCCGATTAATTTAGGGGAAACCCTGACCACAAAGCTCCCTCTGTGCCCGGTATGCTCCACATAGTCATATGTTGTAATCCGCATGAGAAGGCAGTGTTAAAGGTCTGAATCCAGTGTTGTGTAGTGCTGCTCTTTGTCTATTTAAACCATCCATGAGATACAGTTGTACCAGTGTCAGCAAAACTACTCAATACACATATCCTCGACATGTGTACACAAGAAACCTTATTACTAAATGAGGAGTCTGACTAATTCTGCATATCAACCTAAAAACTTTCTGCAGGAAGTGGTAACTTACAGTAATGTAATCGGTTTTGTCCACATTTTCCTTTCCCTTTTTCTATTCTTAAGATAATTGATCAATAAAAACTTAATTATGAGGTATTAATGATCCAAATTAACCTCTTTACTCATTTAGACCTATAGGTTGAAATAATTGTCTTGTTTTAAGCTATATTCCTGTTCTGTTTATGCATCAGTTTCTTGCTTTTTTGAAAAGTTACTTGTGAATTTTAAACTATATTTTTGACAATATTGATATTTACAAAAAAATATTTACTCCTTCGGAGGGCGCTAGCCGAAAACTCAAAGGCCACAATTACATCTTATAAATTACGTTTTTGTCTTTGAGACATCTGCTAAAAAAACGAATGAGTATTTTTCCGCCATTCGTACAAATAGAAATCCCCAGCAATCCCTACAAAATGATTTAGTAGGCTAGTTCTTCCAAACGAGTGTGATTGGTTAAGCCTGACCAGCGAGGAGAAAAGTAACAGGTACCACGTGAAAACACCATTAAACGAGCTGCTTCAGAAGCGATACGATAATTTACATTTGAAAATGACACCAAAAACGTAATATCCATTGAATATGCACAGTGAATAACTGAGGAAGATTTATTATTCGGACTCATCGTTCCTGACAAACGTTATGTGGCGAGCGCCGCCCATTTTCAGATCCTCCTGTTTCATGATAGTTATTATAACTTATTAGTAATTAAATATTTTCTGCAGACCGTAAGTGAAAATAACCGGGACCTACTGTGCGTCATTACCAGCGCGCGTCCCCGCCTTCAACTACGTAACGTTACGTTACATGCCTCATCTGTCGCCCTCCCTGCTTAAAAACGGACGGGCACTTCCTAGCCCCCAGTCAAACAGCCACTCTATTTTACCTATGTCTCTTGTGGTTTGAAGACTCGAGGATTGTAAAGCTATGCGCCGTACAATATAATCTGCCATTGTTTAGCGCAGCTTTGCACGCGCTTGTGTTTACAGCATCTCGCGAGCAGCGCGCGCGTGATATTGATTCAGGGTAAAAGAGCCCTTTCGGTTTCACCATGGCAAGCGAGGCGCTAAACAGATTCGTTTGCCTTTGTCGATACCTACAGGATCCCTGCCATGTCGCCAGATTCCAGCAGTTTTGCGGCGTCCGCGGGACGTTTCCTAAAAAAACAACCGAGCCTAGCGAGAGTGACGCGAAGCTTGCGGTCAACGGTGTTTGCGTGGGGCAATGTCAGGAAGACCGCGCGGCTAGTGGGGATTCAGCACACGGACTCTCGGGCCAAAGGCTGAGAAAAAGTTTAAATGCCGCTGGAGATGTTGAACCGGAAGAATGTCCCGCTGCTTTTCTCAACGCACCCTCAGGGCTAGAGGCAGAGAGGGACTCCAAAGGCAGGGTGAAGCCTTTACGCAGGAACTCTTTGACTGGGGATGTTGGCCAGGAGTTCATCATCGAGAACAAGTTTCTCTTCTATCTCTTCACCATTGGTACCGAGCTGGGCAATGAGATGTTTTTCATCGTGTTCTTCCCCTTCTTGATGTGGAACGTCGATCCCTATGTGAGCCGGCAGCTCATCGTGGTGTGGGCCTGGGTGCTGTTCTTTGGCCAGTCCACGAAAGATCTGGTCCGGTGGACCCGTCCTCCGTCTCCTCCTGTGGTCAAAGTTGAGGTGTTCTACAACACGGAGTACAGCATGCCCTCCACACATGCCATGTCCGGCACCGCGCTGCCCTTCTCTCTGTTCATGCTCACATGCAGCCGGTGGGAGGTACAGAAGCCTATACTTCCACACACAAAACCAATCGATAATCTTACCCACCTGAAGCAAGTAGATAGTTGACTATTTCTGTTTACGGCAATCTGTTTGAACAATTTTCCTAAACTAACTACCATTTATTTTTATTTTACGTAATGTGCATTACCACTTATTCCTATAGTGATTAGTATCTTTTCAACTTCATTCATTACATACTAGTACTGTTCCATTGTTACTGCCACTGGCCACAAATCACAAATTTTGTGTATCACTACCATTAGTTATCGTTTGTAAAAAAAGAATAGTTCTCTTAAAAATGAAAATTATCCCATAATTTACTCGCCCTCAAGCCATCCTAGTTGTAGGCTATATTACTTAATTCTTTCAGCCAGACACAATCTGATAATATCTTGGCGCTTCCCAGCTTTGTAATGGCATTGAGTAGTGCCTACGTTTTTGAAGCTCCAGAAAGCGCATCCATTCATCGTAAAAGGGTACTATACGGTTATCTGGACCACACGTGACCACACGTAAATGTACTATACCGTACGGTTAACCTAACCCTAACCCTAACCCTATAACCCTACCCAAATAGGTGTGGTCCGGATAACCTTATAGTTCCCGTAAAAGTAATCCATAAGACTCCAGGGGGTTAATAAAGGCCTTCTGAAGCGACGCAATGTTTTTTTTTAAGCTATAATCACTGGCTTCCGGCAACGGCTGTTCGCATCTTTAAGAGAGAGTTCTCACCTTGCAGAAGGGTGACCTCTGACCTAACGTATCTAATGCATAGCCCTATATAAATGCATAGTCCTATGAAGTAGTCATTCTGACTTGTCATTACATATGACAAGTTAAAAGTAATTGTACTTATTGACATAAGGAATATTTTTAGTATAGGATTTGGATACTAGTGCAGTGGTGTCTGTCAAGCCTACCATTGCCAAATGAGTACAATTAATAAGCTGAAGCACTAGTACAACAAAAATAGATACTTGTAACTATTGGAAAAATTACTAGGAGAGCCACAGTTAGCAATTATTGTGCCCTGTACAAAACCTTCATCATGGGCCCTATGGCACATTTGATAAATAAAATATATGCTAGTCAATGAAAACAAATACAAGCTAGGTCTATGGGGTACATGTTAAAAAGACTTGCTGTACTGTGTTAGGTGTGCTATATTCTTTCTGAACATCTGTCCTCATTATCAAAACAACCTGCCTTTAGCAAGCAGTCAGTGTCTCAGTAAAAGAGGCTGATAATAAGGATGTGTTCTTCTCACATCATACCTCAGCTGCTGATGTAGCATCAAGAGAGTTATGTAATGGTCTCATCCCAAATATATGTCATTATATGTATTGCCATTTATTGAAACAGCAGAACTTTGCCTGAGGCAAAAATTCTCATTTATCGCAATCAAACTTAACCCTTAGAAGGTTTTACAGTCTCTATATACATTTGATCCAAGCCTCTCATCATCCTTAGATTAAATGAGCTATTAAAAATGTTTAAGTTATCATTAGTTTGAATGAGTCATATTTATTCAAGCATAGAATTTAAGGCATAAGGCCAGTTTACACCAAGGATGATAACGATAAACATAGTTCTAAAAATCGTTCTAAATATAAAAGAATAGCAGAGTCCACACCACAAATGTAACGATAACGTCACAGAGAAACAATATAGCTTGAATAATTTTCAGAAAGATTTTGTTCCAGCTGCAGAACTATAAAAATAATGACAATCAATCAGAATCCATCCTGCTTTAAAGAGTGACATTTAAATTGTCAGACGACAAAACTGCTGCACGCTTTTGGAATAAACAGAATGATATCATGCTTTATTGTGGACACAGTTATATTTATCGTTCTTGGTGTGAATGGGCCTTTATTTTTAATGCTTTGTTCTTTAAAACTTGCCACATCTCGCAGAATCAAAAACACTGAAATAAGCTGTTTCTCTTAAGGGGAAGTTATGTTTTTTCTTTCTGTATTCAGTTCATTTGACCAATGCTTTGGGAAGTTCATGCCGTTGAATGATGACATGCTAGAATGATTGCTGTCTGTGTCTTGAAAATTCAAACGTTATTGATTTTATTTTTCACAGATCACAAAAGTGGTCAGTCTATTGCATTCAGTGGAAAATAGTTTTACTTTTCCATATTATTGTAGAACTGACTCATCTGGCAAATTGAGGTTCCCAGTGAATGCATTTCCAGACAGGACATTAATCCTCCATCTTTTTGCTAAATATGCAGGCTTTGTTACTTAACTAGTAAATGCAGTGCACTCTATTATTCATAAATATGGATTTCTCTGCTGGGTTGATTGAATCATATGCTTGTTGGTGTCAAATAAATCATTACATTCAACAATAATTAGCATATAGTCACCCCTGACCCTTATGATAACTCTTTTGATACATCTATTAGCCTATATATGCCAGATCATCCTTTTTCCCCAGCACTTCCTCTGAAGTTAGCAGAAACTGACTGATAATGTGCCTTGTACCTACTGAAGGCTGAAGTCTTAACCATCATTTTGAGCACAAAACAGAACAGTCTCTATAGATTTTCTTGCTTTCATATCCTCTTAAATTTAGCAGGAAACTAGAAACAATAGCCTCAAACATGTTTCCTCTTCTTTCACCGTTGTGCCTGCCTGTTGATTTTTTGCAGATGACTGATTCAAGTATTTTGCCAATGCCAAACTAGCAGTTTTGTATTCATGTTTGTGCTTTAACAACCACTGTACTTAAATGGTAAAAGAGATTTACCATTTAAGGGAAACTGAAGATTTGTATTAAAGGGGTCCTATTATGTTTTTTTTTTTACTTATTCAACTTTAATTAGTGTGTATTGTTGTTGTTTGAGCATAAAAAAGATCTGCAAGGATACAAAGCTCAAAGTCCACTCCAAAGGGAGATATTTTATTTAACAGAATCCCCTTTTCAAGAACTACAACAAACGGTTCGTTTGGACTACAACACGTTTTTTTTTCCGGGCTTTATGAAGTCACAATGTTACTCGTTTAAATAATCCCCGCCCACAGAATATGCAAAAAAAGGTGCGAGGCCTGGTTGAGCTGCATTAGAGAAGAGAGTGTTGTCACTGTCAAAGAGAGACTATTTTTTTTCCACCCCGTTTCCAAAACTCATTTGTTTGACCTTCCTAAGGCTGCTGAACTTAGTGGGTAAAATTTATTTTAAACATTGTTCCTAAAGTTGTATTTGCGTTTTCTATTAACAGTTCAAATTATAAGTTTTATATTATGATGTAAACAAAGGGCAAAGCTGTTTGGCTCTGCTTGCCAACATTAGTGTTGATATAGTGTTTACTGTAGCTTTTGTAAGCTCTCACTTTTGTAAGACTGTTTGCCGCCCCATAGGAAAATTAACCTTGGTTTTGTGATCGATTACTCTTTGTATTAACTGTTTTTTTTGACAAGTGCATGATTAAATGGTGTATAACATTGTATCTACAATGTATAAGAAAAAAAAAAAAAACTACCATTCTGAAACGTCCTGTGAAATCCATGCTTGCAAAGTCCATGCATGTAATTCGTTCTGCACGATCCTCTTGTCTGTTAACATTCTTAATCACAGGCTTGAATTGGTTTGAAATTGACGCCATCCTTAATATTTACACCTGAGCAAATGAAACTCACGGTTATGGAAAGGGGTGTGACATTTTCCAAACACTGTGGCAATCACAACAAACTGGGCCAGCTAACCAATCACAGTACATTTTGTATTTTGGAAGGAGGAGCTTAATCAAAACAGGAACTAACAACACGTTTGGGCCAGACTGGGTAAAAGGCCATAATAGGACCCCTTTAAACTTTATTTTGGAAGTTGCAAATGAGAGCCAGTGAGGTCAAGTTAGTTCACATTTTTAACATATGCACAGGCTAGTCAATGTTGATGGGTTTGTGGGAGGTACTGGTATATTGCCCAGACTACTGGAGCGAAAAAATGCATGAGCTCAGAAAGAAAGTTTAGCCTAATGCCAAAAATGAATAGATCTGTGGTCTGAATAATGAGAAATCCAGCATTTCTGCAGATCAGCAGCTACTTCAATTCACTTCTCTTCCAACTGTGCATGGTCTTCCTCTAGTATTAGAGTAGGAATTCATCAAACATATGATCTTAAATTTACATTGTCCCTAGTCTCAATCCTTGATGGACTCTTGAGGAACTTTGCCCTACTCTGTCCTGATACTGTTGCTTTATTTATCATTGATCATCATAGGTGCTGTTAAATTATAAGCTTTTTGTCCTTTACTAAGGCCTGTTTCACACTGCACATGTAAGCAGAGCATATTTTTTTTGGCACCCATGTAAACAGATTAGAGCATTCAAACTGCACCCCGAGGTGGCGTGGCAGCACCTAGCAGGAGTTAGAACAAGTAGAAGTTGTTGTTTTTAAAGCACTGAGTCTATTTTTGCTGAGCCGCTCACACTGAATTAAAACCACAGTGCATTGTTCTCGGTCAAAATAGACCTGAGTTAACACGAAAAATAACACATTTTAGTATAAAATTGTATTAAGTGAGCTGTTGTCAAAAATGTCTTTTGCCTATGTCACAACATGAGGTAAATCTGGCCGTGTACATATATACAGAATGTTATTGCATGTGTGGGACAGTAGGAGGGGAATACGTGTTCGAAAGTTAGGGGTCAGTAAGAATTTCTTGGGCTGCATTTATTTGCTTAAAAACAGTACAATTGTGAAATATAACAATTTAAAATAACCCTTTCTCTTTTGAATGTCATTTTTTTTTCCCTGTAATGTCCTTTTTATAAAGTCTTACTGATCCCAACCTTTTGAACAGTAGTGTACATTATGCACTGTGTTGGAAATTTATATTGGATCATTTGTATTTGTATATGTGTATTTTATTGCTAAAATATAGCTTTTATACCCTGATAAGAATTTAGATCATGTTATTTAACAGTGATGAAATTATCTTACTGCCTTTTGAACTGCAGTTTCCTCATAAGTCTTTCTTCTCTGTATGTTCAACAGTACCCGTTCATGATTGGATTGAGCTTAGCTCTGTTCTGGAGTGTCCTCGTGTGCATCAGCAGGATTTATATGGGCATGCACTCTGTCCTGGTGAGTAATGTTTTCATCACATTTAATCATTCTGTCTACCTAAAAGGGGCAGTCATAGGTTTTGGAACAACATGAGGGCAAGTAAATGATGGCAGAGTTTTCATTTCTGGATCAACTATCTCTTTAAAATCTTTGACCATGTTAGATAGTTGCACTAGTAAGTGTGCATGATTGTTATTTTAGAGCGTCTTAATATGTTTTATGTAGTTCAGGCACGTTCAGCTGTGCAGTATAATTTGCACTCCACAGCTTTTGAGGTTGAGGAACTTTCCAGCAGCTTCGTGACTAAGGTTTTGGTAACAGTTTAAGAAGCAGCCTAATAAATGCTGCTTCAGTCTTTGCAAGCCTCTCCTGTCAGTAGAGCCCTTGAAACTAAGCAAATCAGTGAGTCATCACGGCTGACTCCGTATCCTCTGATCTTCGATTGCTCATCTGTTTTCCATGCTTTTCTTGCAAAAGATCTCTGATCGGATAATTGCTTCCCTTGGGCTTGTGTGAGCCAGTGGGGATCCATTTACATTTTGATGTGTAGACAGCTCAAAACACAAGCTTTGCTTTAGTCATCAAAATCAACATACTGTGTATTAGTCATCAGTTCTGCAGGTTTCACATGCAGTAACAATTATGACCAACTTCGCACACCTGTTATTTTAATAAAGGATGTCGTCTTTATCTGTTTAAAGCTGTTGGTGAGAGGAGACAGATTTAGAAAGCAGATGCTGGTTGCCTAGGTGATGGGAACCTTGTTATTTTAATGCCGTGCTCACGACGAAGGTGGCTGAGTCATCTTGTGGAAATCTGCACACTCAATGATTTAGGAAGTTTAGATTGTGTACTGTGTGAATATTGTGTGAACAGTTCAATCCAATTAAGTATGTAGACCGGGGCTCAGCATTAAGGGTGTTTTTCGATAACCCACTATATCTTATGTCGATTGATCACACACAATTTATTTTTAATGATGTGTGAACATTGAAAATTGTTGCAAATTGTACTGTATTTATGTATGCCAAGTCAAAAGTTGTCCAACTAACTAACTAACATCTAATCAGAATATTTCAAAATGACGAGAATAACTTTGAAACGATAGTTACAAGTTATATTATCAACAAATCAGTCATGTTTTGCACTTGACGGTTTTCAGAAAAAGTATGTTAATTAATCGCTAATTTAATTAATTTAATAGCAATTCGTTGCATATATCAACTTTTTTGTTGTTGTTGGTTGTACACATGCAGATTGACATCTTTGGCTGCATCATATCTCACTTTTTTCAGAATCTTGCTTTTTATAAGACTTTTATTCATCTTCGAAAAACACAAATGAAAACATTTTTAATGAAACCTTCACTGAAAGTTCATGCCAGAACTTTGACATTTTAAAAAGTTAATAAAGACATTGTAAAAGCAACCCGGATGAATCGAGCGGTCTTCTGAAGAGACCTGATCAATTTATATGATAAACAGATTTAACAGCCTTTTACAAAAAACATTGATCAACACACATAGAGCTCATTAAATATGGTAAACAGAAGCTCAACTGTACATTGGTTCTTGCGGAAGCTCAAATGCACTTTCTTGACGCGGGAGAACCGATGCGTGCCCTCAACTAGCGGGCCAACCAAGCCAGGATTGAAAAATTCTTATTGTTGAGCCCCTGATGGGCTGTTTGACAGCTTAGGACTGAAAAGCCTGTGATCAGAGAGCTTTGGTAGAAAGGATTACGAAAGAAAGTCTCAAGGAGAGCTTAGATCTTTCCAGCACCCATTCAGCCCTCTAACTTCAAAAGAGCGATAGAGGGAAGGACTAGAGCAGGAGTACAAAATGAGAGACTGTGCTGGAAAGAATTTGAGTCTTTTGGCCTGCAGTATATGGAGAAGCATGTGTGCACATTATACATGTATACATGGACAGGTCGAAAAAGCTACACGTCTGTCAGATGATCTAAGGCTGTGTTCACACTGTCAGTCCAAATCCGATTATTTGTGTATCCCATTGGAATCTGATCTAACAGTGACTGTCCACATTGTGTGTAACAACTGTACAGATCTGATTTGTGTGTCCATGCCGCTCTTGAGTTTTCCGGAATATCTTCATTGGTTTCTATGGCAATGGCGTTGCTTTGGTAGGTATACGCCAAAACAACATGGAGGGGTTTGCAATAGAGATGTTGTCTTATTTACAACATGACAATGTGTAGCCGCCACGCTGGACTACTGCGTCTTCTGAGGCAGCGGCAGAACCGTAGGAGGCTCGTATGGGCTGCTTTATTCCGTGCTGTCGTCTCCGCTGGTTTCAAAACATGCCTCTGTTATATATTGTCATTTTCTGCTAATCCTGCACTTTGCAACAACACAACCTTGTTTCTGCAGCGGTTTTCAGCATGTTTCCTATAACAACGTCTGATGTTTTAATTTTTCGTGGCGTGAGAAAGTCACATAAACCATCCGAAATCCGATCAGAGGCAGTCAGAATGAAACGGATTTCCAGAAATGTTATTTGAATAGGTTTCCAAACCACCTATGAACGAGCTCAAAACAGATTTCATCTGATTTTTATTTAATTTTTTGCCGGATATGCACAAAATTGGATTTGGACTGACAGTGTGAATGTAGCTTAAGTGTCTGCAATCTCTAAAGAGAAGAGTTCATTCTGCAGGTTGCATTGACCTTTTACCCATTTTTAAGTACATATCAGCATGATTGTATCACATAAAGACGATCAGATCGTAGTGTTATCGCGAAGTGTCCAAAGTTAGTCTCTAATCTTCTGTTAACCTTGAACATGCACCACATCAGATCAGGCGACTTGGGGGAAATAGATCATTTACTGAACTACCTCATGCCTTTCAAAACCCGTTTGACATACTTTCTTCTGTGGAAGATGAGAAAATGTGCAGAACTCTCTATCATTTCTTTATAATGAAACGGGCTGTCAAGCAAATACGAGGCAAAAAATATCATAAAAGTATTCCATCATAAAAGTGCTGTATGCTTTGTGTAGCAAAAATGATAAATCATCATACTGTGAATGGATCATTGAGTGTGGAACAACTGATTCACTGAACAGATCTGATTTTAAAGATGCTGGTACTACTGTTCAAAAGTTTGTGATTGGTAAGAATTTTACTTTACTGTCACTTTTAATCAATTTCATGCATACTTGCTGAGTGAAAGTATTCATTTCTTCTTTAAAAGAAATTAATCTCACACAGCAGTTGTATAGACCACTTTTATGATACTTTTCCCCTTTCCTTTTGAAGATTGTCAGCATTCATTTTTTATTATATTGAAAAGAGTGACCAGAAAAATATATGCTGTAAATATATAACATCACGAGGCCAAATAAATAAAAACATGTTAAATTAAATAATGTTAAATAATGACTGTCCTTTCTTTGCAAAGAAAACACAAGGTCAAAATTGACTTAAAATGTCAAAAAGCAGGAATTCTGAAGGAATAATGTTACAAGATTCAGTTGCCAATTTTCATAAATATCAGTTCCCAATTTTCACAAGGCTGCAGTGTAAGAAACGTTGAGCTGGAAGACACAAGGGAAGACTTTGGATGTCTACTCTCTTGTGAAATCTCACACAAAGTGCAACCCACAAAAATAAAGCAGCTGAAGTTAGTGTAAAACCTAAATAAATGGTACCTCTTAATCAGATCTACAATATGCTGTATTCTTTCAGCTCGTTCTCAGGTCTGCTTACTGTAGAATTCACTGCAATTTTTCATTTCGGGATTAATGTTCTTGTAAGCTATGAATGTTTTAGTTAATTCTGCTCACAATTCCTGTTCCCTTAATGACTGTTTATATGTAGTTAACTTGTATCAAGCAATACCACTCCTGTTTTCACTGACCTTCATATGTTTGCCTGGCCACTGTGGCCAGTAGTAATAAACAATGTGAAATGCCAGTTTATGTAAAAATTGCACCGTGTCAACAAAATCAGAATAACGTTTGACTTGATTTGTATCATAACCCAAGGACCATTCATTATTTTTCTGTCTAATAAGATTGTGTCTTCATCTTTACAGGAGGTGATCACAGGCTTCCTCTACAGTGTGCTCATCCTGGCGGTCCTTCACCCCCTACTGGATGACATTGACACGTTCTACCTGTCCCACAGCTACGCCCCTCTGGTCGTCCTGCTAGTGCACGTGGGCTTCAGCTTGGTGGCCTTCTCGCTGGACTCGTGGAGCACGTCCCGTGGCGACACGGCCCAGGCGTTGGCCACAGCTGTCGGAGCCGCGTTGGCGTCCCGTCTGAACCACCAACTGGGTCTGCAGCCAGATCCTCCTGAAGAAGCTCTACCGCTCACCCTTCCCCTGATCGACAGGGCCCTATTGGGCCGCTCAATCTTGCGCCTCCTGGTGGGAGTGGCGGTGCTTCTGGCCGTCAGGGCTGCCATGAAGGTCGTGGCGATCCCATTGGCGTGCAAGATCTTCGGCGTGCCTTCGGATGACGTGCGGAAGGCTAGACAACATGCGCAAGTGGAACTTGCATATCGGTTTATTGTTTATGGCACAGTGGCCTACTGCTGCGTGTTCCTGGTCCCACTTCTCTTTAGCTTCCTTGGCTTATCCTGAAGAAAATCCCCACGTCATCCTTGTTATTATCTGTTTTTTATCCTAGCTAAAATCTATACCTGACCTGGACTAGTCAGGGCCCACAGCTGTTGTAAAAAAAAGCCTTTTGGATGCAAACACGAATGATGTTCATGATGTTTATAATTTCACCTGCTCCATTTCCATGCTAATTTATTTCACTTGTTTTGTTTGAAGATTTTACTAATCTAATCATTTTAAGCAGGGTTTTTAGGCACATTTGTTGCCATCTGTGGGAGATCAATCCGCAGTTTTTCGTGAAAGTGAGTGCATGTGACCTGTTCAAAGCTCCTGAGTGTTTAACAGTGATGTTTATAAGCCATTCTCAGAAAGGTCTCAAATATTTCCTGCATTTGTCTTCAGTGGTTTCTCCTCAGCAGACTGACACCCACCCATCCTGAACCTAATATGCAGGAATGTTTCTCACTATATACAGAATTTGTCTCAGTCTGCGGTCCTGTTTTCATCCTTTTGGAAACGAACTAACCCGAGTGACTACCCTTGACAGACATTTGTATCCTTGTCATGGTTTTCCCTCAAGGGCTCACTCTCATATCAATTTGTAATTTTTCATTTATATCAGGGCTTGTTTCTTCTGTGGATCCATTCAATGCTGTGACCCCAATGGTTCATTCAACGGTTAAGGAAAGACACTCAAAATTCTGAGAGGTGTAGAAAGTTCTGTTATCTAAAAAGCGGGTTGAACTCAGGCCTCACAATACGAGGTAATGCATTGAGAGAATGAGGGGAGGGAACTTCCTGTCAGTATGAATGCTGTATACATGAACTTCCTGTGGATGTGTTGCTCTGAAACCCAAGCTAGGAAAATACTGCTCTGAATATGAAAGCCACATATCTCTCTTAACATTCTGTCATTGTCAGTATAGTATTTATACACGATATATGATATGTTTTCGAGTATTACTACAGCGAGTAATATTATTTATGCAGTGAGTGAATAGCTCAGAAAACTCAAGCAAATTTTGAATTTAAACAAATAATTGCAACTTGTAAGTAGACTTTTGTAACATTTTCCATTGGTGTTTTTCAGTTTTCTTTCATTAGTTCACCCAAAAATGAAAATTCATGTAATGATTTATTCATCGTCACAAACCTGTAAAACTTTGTTTTCTGTGGAACATAGTCCAGTTTTTGGACACCATTGACAGTCATTATATGGACAAAAAAATACAAAAAACAAAGACAAACAGAATGTGCAAGAAAAAAACCAAACAGACAACAAAAATTGAACCCAATTCACTTTCATTATGGCATTAAAATTATATATAATTTATAATTTTTGATTGAATTATCCCTTTTAGTAACGTTAGGCTAAATTGAGTCATTCAAATTCAGAGCTGTCACGTGTTGTCAGATTGTGCAGCAGATGTTCTGCATGTCTCTCTGTTCGACTGCTTTAAGACATCCGGTTTGTTCCATACTGTCAGCAGTTTGGAGAAGATACTTTGAAATCCTTGTTTCTCCATAAATTCACTCTGTGTGGCTTTGTTTAATGGATCGGCTGAACTTCCCTGCTTTCTTCACTTCTGCAGTTTTAACCGTTTAAATATGATTACGGTCATGGTAACATGTATTTTCAGATACCAAGTTGTCAGTATTAACCTAGGTAGTTGATATGTTGTTTGTCATTGAACTAGTACTCTGTACTTGCACTTATTTTATTAGTGTGTTTAGTTTCACAAGAAAATGTTGAAAGCCATGTAGGACAGATCTCTGATATACATCCATTGCTCACTGCTCAGAAACCCCAGTGCCTTGCGTCCTTGTTTTCAGGGCAACTTTATCCTCTAACTAGGCACAAGACACCACAGCTGTCTTTCTGTGAACAGTTTTGATGGTGCAAATGACATAAATATCATTACACATACTTAATGTTTATTTGTAAAAAGACATTGTTGGTTATGTAATTGAAAGCTTTTCCTTTCACTTTTTTTTTTTTTTAAATGTACATTGTGGAATTTATTACCAGGTTTCTGGTAAAGTATTTGGATGGTGACAAATTAGTAAACAATTTACCTGTGCACCAGTATAAAGGAAACAGTTGAGCATATATTCATTTGTGATCAGTTACATGGTAAAAGTGCCATAACTGAATGATCAGCCATTTTAAACGGTCATTATACAGTGCACTGAGCTGAAGTGGGTATCACAGAAGGCTAGATGAAACGAGTATATGCATTATGAATGAAGCTTGTACATTCTACCTGTACTGAACTTTGAGCCCGTTCATGGTCGTCTAAACTCACAAATGTACTGTATCTGTAATTTATGGCTCCTCGTCTGCAATGCTCTTACCATTTTCTGTACTGACAGTGAATAGAAACTAGTATAAATTACCACTGTATTTGTGTTCTTGTCATCTGAAATTATTTTTTTTTATTCAATAATTCCACTACAAAGTGATAACTGAACATTTTGTGTGATTAATTACAGCATGGTGTTTGTGAAAAATGGCTTTTTGATTAGGACCAACTCAATGCACTTACAACAGTGTTTTCACCTTATCAGTGTAAGTGTGTGTGCTTGAGTTTGTTTCTCAGTTTGTCAGTTCTCTGGACAAAGGTCTACTTTCTGCATGATGTATTCATTTTAACCCAGTGTGTAAGTTATAGAGGACATATTTCCACACTATAGTCAAGCGTCTTCCTACAATACACATATTTAGGCTCTGTGTACTAACTCGGGTTGTATTTTTCCTCATTCACTATTAACTCAGGTTGTTTTTACACATTCACTGCAGAATAAAAAATTAAATAAAATCCCATTTATTGGGAAGGTAGTTGGCATGAAATTTCAAGCAGTAGTGTGACATGATGTGCTTGCTTTAAAACTATTTTAAATAACGTTTTTCCAATTCAAAAAAAAAAAATGATGACCTCATAATGAGACTACATGGAATATTTATACTTATAAAATAGGACAAAGTAAACTAATTGTCATCTACCAGGGAAGATTTTTGAACAGTTTTCATATTTTATCAAACCGCGTTCATTGAGTTCATCATACTGAACCTTCATAGAGAATGGCAGCCACAAAGTTAAGGTACTTTATCGCCATCCTATGGTTGTAAGTACAAAGTGCATCGTGGGGAACAGTGGATTGGGCTCTTTTGTTGAACTTTTCTCCAGTTCTAAAAAAATAAATATTAATGTAATTATCATGTAATGGTGTAGTTAACCGCTAAAACAATTTAATAACTAATCTTCATAAGAACGGACATTCAAAGGCAATTAGTGGTGGGATTTTGAATTAGTAGGTTATAGCCTACTGGAATCTTCGTTCACCAAAAGATTCGTTTGCTGATTCGTGACACCAGTAGGCAGCGACTCGTGAGAATCTTTTGTGTTATGAGTGATTTTTTCACTCAAATGATTCACGAGTCACGACCAAATTAAGCCGTATTATACTTCATTAAAAATCACCTGCCAACTAAAGAGACTTAAACTTTTTCATAATTCTTCACTTGATAACATTTAACTAAATAAAGAAAATGAAAAGTAATTGTAAGCTGTAGCCTATAAAACAACGTGGCAACTGTGAAGCATTACATTTGCTCAGTTGAGAGAAGAAACGAGAACGAATAGATGGAGATGAATAAATGAACGAGGAGAAACATCATCACTGGTCAGTGTCATTCGTGTTATGTAACATCGTGTTCAAAGTGAGGACTCAGTAATGGAACAGGGTAAACAATCCCTCAAATCCTTTTCTAAGAATAGAAAACCTTAGTGGAATAGTTTGTCTAGTTACGGCTTTCTATAAGCGTAGTTAATTTGTTGTAATTTACCTAATTTGAGATAAACTGAGCATGTAGAGACCGAGCGGACCGCAGCTCGGGTGACATTTCTTGCCATACGGGCATTTCAGGTCCTTGCCTTTATCCAATCTCCATCTCAGACATTTACGCCGCAACCTACCTCCATAGCTCCTCGACATCAATGACTTTTGACTTTCTAGGCGTAGCTAACACTGTTTTTGATTGACAACTCCAGGAACCAATCCACACGTTATTTGTGCAGAAACTGGCCAATCATTGGCTAAATAGCACAAACCAGCGTTCCATCAAGCTAGGTTTAGCGGTCTGTTTTGAGCCAGGAAAAAAAAATTGGCACAGAGCACTAGCACAGTCTGCTAACATTTACTTACGATAACAGGTTAACAATTAGTCGCTATTTGAGTGAGGTTAGCAGTAAGGAGAAGGACAATCTGACCTTAGTGACCAACATCTGGGTATGTAGTCGGTCAGCGAATGTGTATGAATGTGGCTTTTGGTGCAGGCTGGGACGGCAGCTACAGGGATTAGCTGTGCGGGGAGCTCCTGCTAGCAGTGCAATGCTGACATACCTTCAGGCGGCTTGATAATTATCTCATAAACGGGGATTTTGGTGTGTCTTCAGTCGGAAAAATCCTCACCATTCACACGCGGATTGTATTCGAAAGCTTAGACCGGTTTAAATAGTCCGCAAGTGAAGCGATTGAGTTAGCTGGCTAGCTGGGTCGCCTGCAAGTACAAGGTTAGCTGCTTAAAACGAGCCACCTGGACCCGAGAACCATCAAGAGAGGTAAGAAGCCCAATTGCACACATCATTATTAAATGAAGAGTGATTTTAGAGTGATATTTAACAAGTGTCAGATCATTTAAAGAAGTGGACAAGATATATTTTTTAAACTTGAGGACTATGCTCTCTAAAAAAAATCTAAACCTCCTAGGTCGATTCGAGTTTAACGTATCTGCCTATAAACACGAAACGACCTCAGATTTTTAGATTAGAGGCACGATCGTGCTTTGATTATCATCTTGTCATTCAGTTTTTTTTTACATATCTGCTCACTTGAGGTATTCAGCAACGCCTTCTTCATTCTGGTATGGGACACTGTCACTGTTGTGAAATGAGCACCGGTTGTTCACTGTGCAGTGATGATTATTGTGTTTTCTTCACAAATGTTGAGGTATATTCTCAGGCACTTGTGAGAGTCTGATCAGCCTTTGGTGGGATGAGAACATCGCCTCTTTCTAAATCTGCCACAATCTTGTTTTGAATCTTTTTTTGTATAAGTGTCCATTTGATATGGTACATGTCCAGAGTGTAGCCTATGTTAACATAATTCCAAATATCTGGTGTTGGGGTTGTCTCCTTCAGGTTTTCTTGTGCTTTTGCTGGCTTTAACAAGTCAACAGTCTTGTTTAATGGCCTTGTCTTTCAGGCTCTTGGGAATGCAATATATTCCACACCTGTTTTTGTTCCACAGCTGCGGTCATGCGTTTCACGGACTGACAATTGAGACTTTTCAGCCACACTGATTCAAACTCTCCTGACCTTCTTGTTTTCTGTCTGATAGTGCTTATATTTTGAGACAGGACACTTTTTTTAATCTCTCAAGGGCATGCGTTTAATCAGAAAGTGCAGTGCAAGATCAAACCCATCACTTTTGCTGAGATGCAGAAAATGCACTTTGTGTATACGAATAAAAAGAGTTAAAACTTGAGCAACATGAGTGACTTGTCAGAACTGTCTGTAGCCTCTTGATTTAGATAGTTGAGTATTGGAATACCAAAACATATAGAAGGAAATTTAACTTCATAAAATTGGTCAAGTGTTTGCTTTGTCAAAAATAGTGTCTAAATCTAAAGGGACACTATCTATATGGTTGTAATTTGAGTCAGGCGTTCCAATCAATGAGATGAGTCAATTGTATGTTACAGGGCCTTTCCTTATAAAACAAACACAGACTCTAGCTGTTGTCTCTCAGTATGCTCTAAATTTGAGTCTTAAAGTTTGAAATATACTAGTGAAAGAATTTCTTCGGGGGAAAAAAACAAAATGTTGCAGCTATTACTAAAGATGGAAAGGGTTACTATACAGTCAGATGTGGCATGTCTCTTAAGATTTTGAAACAATATAGTGTCTTGTATAATTGAATTGCTTGATTATTAAAGGTAAAAAAAGTGTCAAACATTGTAGCAAAAATTGTGCGTTTGCATGTCTAAATTTGGTCAGTCCAATGAGAACTATACCATTATCACAGTTTAAAGTTAGTTCACCCAATAAATGAAATTTCTGTCATTAATTACTCTATTACACATTTACAATGCGTCAACAATGTAGGAGAATGACGTGGAAGAGATTGTTGAATAAAGTCGTTATTTTTGGGGGGTTTTGCACACAAAGTATTCTCGCCGCTTTATAACATTAAGGTTGAGCCATTGGAGTCACATGGACTATTTTTTTGATGTCTTTACTACCTTTATGAGCCTTGGAAGTTGCAGTGAAGTTGCAGTCTATGGAGGGTCAGAATGAAACCTCTCTGATTTCATCAAAAATATCTTTATTTGTGTTCCGAAGATGAAAGAAGGTCTTATGGGTTTGGAACGACATAAGGGGAAGTAATTAATGACAGAAATTTCATTTTTGGGTGAACTAACCGGCAGCCGTTCCACTATTTCTGACATTTGTATACGATTGTCACATTTTGCCCTCAGTTGCATGGAACCTACAAATCACTCATGAAGCAGCCTTGTATTCACCATGGTAAAATGAGTGAATGATGAATGTATGACTATCACTTATACGTTTGAAAGCAGAATATAATTGGTTTTTAGGGCTAATTGATGCAAATAAAGTAAATATCAGTAAATTAGGTTTTTTGGTAATTCTCACTCAATATTGGTTTTCTTCGCTAATCTCATGGTTTTGATTAGATTAGGCTATATCATTCGTTCTGGTGGTCACATAACGGTCTAACTGCAAAAGTTACTCTACAGTGGAAATGAATTGACTTTCAGTCTGTTGTTTTTCAGAGATTTACACTTATGCAACAAACTAAGTTGTTGCTGTTGTTTTTTTTCTATATCCTTTTTTTATTTATTTTTTACATGTCTATCAGTACCATCAGTTTGTTTAGCGAATCAACCACATAGTAAACACTGTTTTTAATTGGAGAACATCCAGAAATCTTTGGCCGCATCCTGTTCATGATGCAAGGGAGTGTATTATTTTGGGGCTGATTTGCTGTCTTGGGAGTGGGACAGCTTTACACTTGTCTCAGCAAAACAACAAATTCTGTATTTTGCCTGGGTGTTTTACAGGAGATTGTAAGAGCATCAAGGTGTCCGTTTGTGAGCCGAAGCTTAACCGAATGTGGGTCATGCTGTACAACAATGATCCTACGTTCTTAAGTAAATGTATAACCAAGCAGTTTCAGTCGAAGACATTTTATGCTTTAGAACAGCCAAGTCAAAGTCCTGACTCTCCAGTTGGCATTTCCTTACTCGTCATGACATGAGAAGTTCAATAGTTCAGTTTATGAACTCTAAAGAAGGTGAGCTAACATTTTAAGTTAAATGAATTGTCTTAAATGTTATCACAGTCGTTCTCTTACCGATATATGCAAAGTCCTTGTGTATGAAACCTTGAACATCTAATAAACAACTTGGTATCTTGAGTGTTGATTTATAATGCTGTTAGGTGAATGGGGAATAAATCCTGGACCGTTGTTAAATGTGCGGTGCTTTGTTTCTCTCAGCTTTAAATCCCAGGCTCATACTGGCAGGCCGTTTAGGGCCATATTACAGCCACCATAATGTAAACAAATCTGCAGAATGGAAAAGCAGTCGGCTGTTCTCCAAACTTCACTTTTACGTAAGGGTCTCGTGGTCTTAAGTTCATCTCTGTTTTGGTAAGGCATCCATGGGCTACATGCAGTTCATCATATGAATAACAGATCACTGAAACCATGTCAGTATAAGGTTGTGTAGCGTTTAGTTGCTTCTTGCTGAAGAGTTTGTCAGAAATGTTATGGCTTCATTGTTTATTGTAATTTTAGATTGGTGACCTTTTATGCTACTAATACAGTAGGGATAACTGTTAAACATAGGCTAATTTACTTGTCTATAAGGCTCAATGCTAAGGATTCTTTTCTGGTGGTTCAAAGTTTTTGTCTTTATGTCAACATTAAAAACAGATGGCAGCAGGAATATCAGGCTGCTGTCACTTTAAGACCGAATGCACGGATCCAATATACTGTTACACATGCATTTTCTTTCTCATCTGATTAAGTTCAAGTAAGACATAACCGACAATGTTTACGTGACAGCCTTCGGATAGTCCTTATTGTATTATATGACTTGTTCTTGTTTTTCAATATGCAAGCAACTTCAGGGATGGCAGAATGACTTCCCTACATGGAATGGCTTTGCTTCCAAAGTCCTTTTAGTTTATGACTAGTGTTATGACAGCCTCACATTTATCAGCGTGATAACTGACAGTTACACACTCTGTTAGTTGTGAAATTTATAAGCAAAGAGTATTTATTTAGCATGAGAGCTTGCTTAAATTTGTCATTGCTTTTCATTTTGGAGGCTTTTCCCTTTTGCTTTGTGGATTACACAATTAGTCATATTTTTTTTTGAATGCCAAGGGCATTTGTCTTTATTACAGGGTCTGTAAAAAAATCAGATGTACACCCAGCAGCTATGCTCATCATAGCAAATGGCTATGCAAAACATCAAAACTTTTCCCTTTGTTTTGTTGTCAAAATAAAAGGCATTTTCACTAATAATGAAACTAGTTCAAGGAAGGTAAGTATGGAGATTCAACACAAGTAGGGTAAGACATTGGAGATAATATATCAGGACAAGGCAGAGCAGTTGTGGTGGTGCGAACTTTCAACCTACCAGAAAAGTAGACTTAAAAAAATATCTTATGTGTTATTTGCTCTGACTTTCAGATGAGTCTGAAAGCAGATACAATGCTTTTAATTGGTAGATGTTTGTTGATCATTGTTGGATGACTCTTGATGATGTGAGTTGTCATAATGAGAGCACTTTGATTTGCACAGTAACCGTAACTGTGAGGACTCTGTTAGCCAACACCCAATTCAGGAATCCAGAAGAAAGCGAAAGGCCCTAGACCATTAACTTTGAACCCACGAAGGTTCAGGTCAGTATGGAATGTTAAATTATGAGTGTTTAATACTAATAGCCAATTTGTTTTCTCTGGTCTTCAGTTAGGTTTCTTTTTAATAAGATGGACCTGAAATTCACATGACCCAAATGTAGGACATGGGGCAGAACAGAAGGTCATATCCATAGACCCCCTGTAGATTCTCTCTGGAGAACAAAGTATTTGTGCCTGCTGTGAAATTAATCAGCTGTCTGTTATTCTCATCCAGCTCCTACCATAGCAGCGTGTCAGGATGTTAACATTTTAGCTGAAAAGACAGGTGGGGTTAGGAACCAAGAACTGGTTCTTAGTCTGAATGAATGATTTTCATTCATCTACATTATGGTCTTTTTAAGGACTTAAAACATAAACTTGAATTCTTGAGTTATCTGTTTGAATGAATTGAATTGTAGTGTTTCTCAACGGTTCTTGACTTAAGGCTGGTTCACACCAAGGACGATAAAGATGAAGTTTTAAAAATAGTTTTAAATGTAATGGCAGAGTCCACACTACACCTAACTATAATGATAACAGCACAGAGAAACTATATTCCAGCTGATGAACAATACACACTTTGACAGCCAATCAGCCTGCTTTAAAGCTCAAGCATTTAAAGGGGTGGACGAGTGCTGCTCATGCAGATAATGAACAGAACAATGTCGAACGTTGGTGTGGACGCTAATATAGTTGTCTCTTATTATTGTTATAGTTATCTTTTATAGTTATCGTTCTTGGTGTGAGGTGTGAACGGTTCTATATTCATTGAACTTCAAGTCATTATCTTCAGTCATGTCGTTTTTTTTTCTTTCTTTTTTTTCTTCAGTTTCATTTTTGTTTTGGGTTTTGTTTTGTCACCCATCATTTTTTCCAACACGCCACTCCTCCCCTTTTTTTAGTGAAGATAATGGCCTAGTTTGCTAAACGTGTACAGTGTGAAGTCCCCACCTCCTCCTGCCCTGCCACTCCTCTACTTCCTGCTTTCCATGGGAGGAGTACTAAAGCCTGATTACTTCCTGTCCTGTCCAGCCCACGGTAATCCCAGTGCACAGCAGTCCTTTTGGTGTGTTTTGAGCCTTTACGTAAGGCTGAGAAGCATCAGGGACACCAGCCCCTCCATTCAATTTAAGTACAATTTAACCTGTGATGGCTCGCCGCCGTTTACTAACTTTGAATTTGAAAGGCTGAAACAGGTTCAGGTAAAGGGCTCGAGTACACGTCTGTCCTGATCATGACCGAGTGAGGATTTTAATTTGGAACAGACTTTGCGTCTGGAGTGCGTCCTTAAAATGCACCTCTGTAGGCATCTCACTTGCATTTGTCCCTTAGATTAGTGTTGTGACTTAAATACGGTTATCTGATTAAAATATCTCTATACTAATACTACAGCAAAAACCTAAAGCAAGAAAAAGTAATTAGAAAATAGAAGATAGAACACTGAACATAAAATTTGTTGTTTTATTACTTCATTAATTTCAGATCAGGCTAAATTGAAGTTATTACTGACCTCAACTGCCTCATCAAACTCCAATGATGAAAAAAAAAAAAGTTTGCTGGTCACAAAATAAATCACACTTGTTTGACATTGAATCCATGAGCATCATCATGATGTAGGTTAATTATATTATCAATCACGAACCCAATTCTGTCATTTAGGGTTGAACAATTACACCAAAATCATATTTCATGAGTAATTTTATTTCACAAACATGTATCAAGATAGTTATTTTTGTTACTTAATTTCTCTATAATATAAAAATTTGAACAAAGATGCAAATTACAAACAGTAGTACAAACACAGTATAAGAAAGATAAATAAAATAAGCTATTTTTTTCAGGTACAGACTATTTAAGAGTTGCATTCAAATTAGGGAAAACAATAGAAATGGGATAAATCAGATAAAACGCTGCATATTCTTCTCTGTTTGAATTAAATATTGATCCTTAAGGCTACAAAGTTATTCACTCAAGAGCAGTGAATGATTCTCACATTTTTTGTTTGATTAATATTATTGGTATTAGACAATTTTTTATATAATGATAATTGCTGAAGCTTTTATCATGGTATATTATATTATCACAGTATTGAATTAAGTTACCAAAAAGTGTTGTCCTTCCAACAGAACATTCAAATACGATAAAACAATACACAAAAATGTATTATGTAAACACATTATCAAACAGATTAAAGTGCAAAAGAACTAAAGAGAACAAATGGAAGCACTTTATAATGAGGTCCCATAAGTTAATGTTAGTTAATCCAATAACTAACATTAACTAACAATAAGCAATATCTAGATTTGTTACAGTAGTTATTATTCTTTGTTAATGTTAGTTAATAAAAATACAACTGTTCAGTATAGGTTCAGGTCCAATGTTAACAGATAAAACCTTTGATTTGAATAATGTATTAGTAAATGTTTACATTATTATTAAGCAAGGAATAATTGACGCCGGGCCATTGAACTATCAGAAAAATGATGCACACCCCAGAGTCAATTATTCTGCTTATGCTACGGTTACCACACCTCAGAGTTTTTTCAGTGAAAATTTACTGGTGTGTGTTCGGTTATATAATGTGGTTGTCAGTGTCACTCCCATAAATAACTGAACTGTCTGTGAACGGAACTGTATTAAGGACTCAAATGCTGTATTAAGGACAACTGTATTCTGCTGCTGTGTGAATGAACGTGGCCAGGCATAAAGTAGTGCAGCCTGGTTTGTTTAAGGGGTTACAGGGCAAATGCTACGTTTCTGGTGTTCCATCAGAGCAATCCGCCATGCTTCTCATGCACGTTGTTGTATACATGCCTCTTTGATGCAGCATACAGGCAGTTGTAAATTTTAACCGGTTGATGGAAAAGTATTCTTAAAATGCATTCTAAAAATGCATTTCTTAATAAGGAATTATTCACGGTATTTTGAATAGGCATGTGTAGGCATTATTCACGGTATAGCAGGCATGTTAGGCTTCTGTCACTAAGACCTGAGGTCGTAGAGTCTTTTCACTTGGTTGCATTAAAACATGGGTCTTAATGTCTTTTTATTCATTAATGTCTTAATCTCTTTTTCAAGATTTTCATTCATTCTGCACATTATAACTGACTTTTTCTCTGTTTGTTTCCTTTTTGTCTCTACAGGGTTATGTCTTCAGCAGCCACCACAGCCCCGTCTGTGGACAAGGTGGACGGCTTCTCCAGGAAGTCTGTCAGAAAAGCCAGGCAGAAGCGAGCACAGAGCTCGTCCCAGTTCAGATCTCAGGACAAGCCCATAGAGCTGGTGCAGCTGCCTCTGCTGAAAGGTAAGTTCTGTTAATGTGGTCATATGAAGATAGTAGTTGGTGTCACAGGGCTTTGAACTATTTTAATTGTTCTGATAGAGCTGATAAAGATGGTTGTACTAAAATAAAAAATAAATAAAAGCAACACGGAATGCAGTCAAACCTGTCACTTTGTGAAAGAAAGGTCTTATTTGTCAAGATGGGATTGTTCTGTCAAGTCTGTGTCATGTTGTCCCCAGATTTAATGTCCGTATTTGGAGTCGGTTAGACTTTAAAAAAATATATATATTTTATAATGTTTTTGAAACCAAGTTTAGATGGGTGCATCTCTAGTATATTTCATTGCCTAGTTGATTTGGTGTGGATGTATAAACTCATTGCTCCCCAAGTGTAGTTCATCACATTAATCGTGAACATGTTAGACTAAAGCTTGACAACCACAAAATATCCAAATACATTAACTTCATTTGTGAACAGTATATCTATAGTTTTATCATTTTAAAGCCTAAAAAATCTACTTTGTGCAGTGTTTATGCTTAAAGTGTGTGTGCGCTATCTTTCTGTTTGTATAAAGTGTTCAAATACTGTCAATAAACCTATGTACCTACATGAACATTGCCACTGTAATGGTTGGTTGTGGCACATATATTACTGTGTCTTGAATGGCTTTTCAAACTCAAGCCCCTATCACTTGGAATATTTAGGGGTCAAATGCCAGATGGATCTCCAAGCTAATATGTGAAGTATTTTAGGCCTCCCATCAACAGTCCCGAAACACGAGACAGATTACAGTTGGAAAGTCAAGGATGTTGATATAAACCATTTGTGGAATTCTAGTACTACTGTTTTGCATTCAATTTCTCTTTCTCTCTGTCTAGATGTTTCTGCGCAGGAGCAACCAGAACTGTTCCTCAAGAAGCTGCAGCAGTGCTGTACTCTGTTTGACTTCATGGACACACTTTCTGACCTCAAAATGAAAGAGTATAAGCGGTCCACCCTTAATGAGCTGGTGGACTACGTCACCCTCAGCCGGGGCTACTTGACTGAGCAGACCTACCCCGAGGTTGTCAAAATGGTGAGATTAAAAGATTAGAAGCATGTTGTGTGATTGGAAAATGTATATTCTGTTATCGTCTAATTTATATGCTTATATCATAGTGGTGTAACAGTACATGTATACTTCCCGAACTGTGCGGTACGGACGTCACGGTTCGGTGCATGCAATTACGCGCAATCCACACTCCAGTCCAGAAGGGGCGCTTGCTGTAATGCAATGCTGTTTTCTACCAGTAAAAAGCGCAGAAGAAGAAGAGTCATCGCTCTGTTTACATTTCTCAACCAGTTTCAACTGCTGAAAGATATCAATAAAACTGCTTGAGAATAATATCTCACGTAGCATTACATTTACCTCATGCATTTAGTGTCGACAGCAGGTTAGTTCGCTAGAGAAATGATCTGTAGGGAAGAGCATTTCGTATATGCACTATATTAGCCTGTTCATTATGTACTTAATGTCTTGATTTATTTAATGTATGTTTAAATAAATTTGTCATGAAAGCAAGTTTTGACAGCCACTTTGTAGATGGTTATAATTCAAAAATGAACTGAAGTAGAAAATTAACTTTATCATTAGATTTAGAAGTTAATGCAAAACCTGCCTTATGTGCAAATAACATGTTTTTTATTTTATTTTAGTGTTGATAATAGCAACTGAATTTAATAATTTGGGATCTGTTGTTAATTTTAACCTTTAATATTACAGTAATGTGTAAGTAAGGGCTAATATGTAAGTAAGGGCTACCCATATAGTTTACAGCATTAGCTAAGATAGATTTTGTTATCCTTAAGAAAAAATTAATTATAATTTAATTTATTTAAACACAGAGACACATTTGTTAAAAACAGTTTAATAAAAAATAAAAAAGCAATTTTGTTTAGTTTAGTTTTTGTTTTAGTCCCCCCCCTCCCCCTCCCCCTCCCCCCCCCCCCCCCCCCCCCTCCCCCTATCTAATATCTAATATTTCAGATATAACTCGAGGGTTTCCTCCTTTTTATTTGCCACAGGTGTCCTACAATATATTTCGGACTCTTCCGCCTAGTGACAGTAACGAGTTTGACCCAGAGGAAGATGAGCCCACGCTGGAGGCCTCATGGCCACACTTACAGGTACAGAGTCCCGGCTGCCATCATATGCAAAAGAAAATACTTAATTTACACTTTGTCTGTTTCTACATGCATTGGATTTCTTTTTATATTTCAACGGTCAAACATGTAAAAAAAAAAATAAATTTCGAACAACATTGGCGTTATAAAGGTCTTGAGATATTTGTAGGGTCTCATTTTCAAGGACAAGTTTTCTGATCTCTCTCTTCCTTTTCTGCTTAAGCTTGTTTATGAGTTCTTCATTCGCTTCTTGGAAAGTCAGGAATTTCAGCCCAGCGTTGCCAAAAAATACATTGACCAGAAATTTGTATTACAGGTGAGTGATTGCCGGTTATGACTTCTCATCCTAGTATAAATCAAATGAAGCCATTATTGCTAGTAAAACAGCACTGATATAGCTCTCTGGAATAGTTCAAGTTTCTCCTAGGTCAGTTGTGGCAATTTGCTGTCAAATAGTTTAGAATAATTGCCACTAAACTGTACATTTTACTGATGTCACTGATAACTACTTCCCCAAAGTGCTGTTACAGAACTAGTACTCTTCTCACATAATTCATTTAATCTCAGATCCATATTTGGTTTGGTTTTTGTTTCATTTTTGTTTGTTTTAGTAGCAGTGTAGTTATAAAGGTAATGCATGGACAGTCTTTTTTCAAAGAGCGATACACATTGCTTATGATGAAGATCATGTAGTCAATAAAAGTCTTCCTAATTTCTAGCTCTTGGAGCTGTTTGATAGCGAGGATCCACGGGAGAGGGACTGCCTGAAGACCGTTCTGCACAGAATTTATGGCAAGTTCCTCGGCCTCAGGGCCTTCATCCGAAAACAGATCAACAACATTTTTCTTTGGTAAGTAACTGTCACGCTATTTAGTTGTGTATATTCAAGATGAAATATAATGGTATGCTGACATAGCTCTTTTTCCTCCTGTCCTGCTCTGGCAGTTTTGTATACGAGACAGAGCGCTTCAATGGTGTAGCTGAACTGCTGGAGATTTTAGGAAGGTATGTCATATTTTAGAGCCTATTAATTGGTTGGAAGATATATGGAGAAATTTAAACTAAGAAACTGAAAGTTTGGGAAGACATAAAGGTGCGACCCACAGAGGTCACATTCCTGTTTTATCTTACTCCACCCTGTCTTAAGGCCCCGATATACTCACAGCGAAGTTCTTTTTCGTTCTTTGCTGGGGGGGGGGGGGGAGTTTAAAATACGTGAGCAGTGATATACTGTTAGTGAACATCCCGACACCTCCCATGCTGCCTTGACCGGGGTTTAGATGAATATGTAAACGTGCTGTACGCTTTCAGCTCAATAACAAAATTAACACACAACAAACTGAGAAAACAGCAAGCATTTTTTTTTTAAATGAAGCACAAGAATCTGATCATAGCAACATGGATATGTTTGCACGAGCTCTGGCAGGTTTATTTATATAGCACTTCATACAATAGATTGCTTAAAAGCAAGCAGCTTTGCAGGTTTAAACATGAAAACCAGTGCTAGTCTTATTTCATCAGAATTACAACTATAAAGTGGCTTTCCAATGTGTTTTCACTTGTGGACGTCTGGTCTCAACTGACTGAACAGGATAAATGAACCAGAGATGATTCATGATTCTCAAGATTCAAATTGATCCATGTCAAAGAAGGCGGAGCCTAAGCACACACCTACCTAGTACGTAATCGCCAATGGTAGTTCGAAAGGTGTTTACCAGACGGAGCGAACTTTTCCGCAATGTTCGCTTTGGCAAGCTGTTTCGAACTTCATTTTGACCTGATTTTGTTCGAAATGACGTCACACCAGTTCATTCTTTGATTTCGCTTTGAAGTATATCGGGGCCTTTAGGTGTCATTTAGATGTCTCAGTCTCCTGCATATTATCAGTTTTTGTCATGGTTATCAATGTCAGATCAGCGGTGAAGCCTCATACGTCTCTGGTTTACAGCATCATCAATGGTTTTGCGCTTCCTCTCAAAGCTGAGCACAAACAGTTCTTGGTGAAAGTTCTGCTGCCTCTGCACACAGTGAGGAGCTTGTCTCTCTTCCATGCCCAGGTACACACTCAACTGTTTATCTACACACATCTGTGCTTGCTTGCATGCATTTCAAGGACAGAAGAAACAGAATCCTTGTCATGATTGTTTATGGAACAGTTTATGAATCTTAACATTTGAAATGCATTTATATTAATCTAAAGTCACCTTTTTTTGTAGCTGGCCTATTGTATTGTACAGTTCCTAGAGAAAGATCCCACGTTAACAGAACCTGTAAGTGTTCCTTGTCACCATTATCTTCCTCATTCTTCATCAAGTCCCATCTTGTTTGGGCTTGTTCTTAAAGGATTTTCACTAGTTTGCCTGTTTTTTGTGTGTTTTTTTTTCCAGGTGATCAGAGGCTTGTTGAAATTTTGGCCAAAAACCTGTAGTCAAAAAGAGGTAATGTCTTCATTTTATGGAATCATACCTGCAAGTCATTAATCCAGTGTCCATTTTTTGTGACTTGCTCTCAAAAAGAAATAGTTGTTGAATCTTCTACCAAACCATAATTTAAAAAGTCATAGAAAGTAAAGATATGATTTCTTCCACTATTGGTTTCTTGCATTATTCAAGAGAAATCCTTCACATGCTTTTCCTAAACATTTCTATAACATATTTTTTTGTAGGTTATGTTTCTTGGAGAGTTGGAGGAGATTCTAGATGTGATCGAGCCCACTCAGTTTGTTAAGATCCAGGAGCCTCTTTTCAAACAGATTGCTAGATGTGTGTCCAGCCCCCATTTTCAGGTGAACACACTCCACGCTAAATCCTCCTCACAAACCTTGTGATATCTTGTAATAGCTAGAAACTTTAACATGAAGATATTCAAAAGTAGCCTGGAAAGCCAGACCTACATCAAGATGTTAGGTCTGGCAACTCACCATAGACACGGCTCAATCCGAGGGGCGGGATAAACGGCTGTCTTTCAAATTCCCTCTGCACGCAATAGGACAGCGCTTCAACCAACCAGAGCGTTTTCCCAACAGCGGAGCTAGTTGATAGATTTAACTTTTGCCATATCTGGCCGGCAAAACTACGAACACATCTTCCTTTTTTTAAGAATGACTTAAGTGCTGTTCTTTGCTTTTTTTTTCAAAGAAAAACTTAACTCCAAGTCCTCCAGAGTCGCGGCCAAAGCCGATTCGAAAGACTGTTCTCCAGCAGCAGCAGCCATTCTTTGTTTTCAAGTAGCAGCAACCGTCATTATGTTAAGCCCGCCCCGCCTACTCTATACACGATGTGATTGGCCTGACCCAATTTAGGTTTTTGCAGCTCGAAAGTCAATGGAGAGTTGCTAGACTACCCTGGCTGCAAAATACATTTTGCTGCCACTAGGGTGCGTCTAGATTTCTAGGCTAATTCAAAAGCAATTTCACAGAGAAACCCTTATTCATTTGCTCACGTCACCAGTCCACTGTAAAATTAGCATGTTTGTTCATTAATATCACACAATTCTGGGCATAAATATCTATTAAATAAAAAGAGAACATTTGCTACTTTAAAATCAACTCTACTTCCACGTTAACTTGGGGGTTTGGCATGAAAATGGCACATTTGAGTGCAAGTGAATGCTTCAGGGTCTGCAATCTAAAAATACTGATACATATTTTTTAAAACTTTTTTAAATGTATATCGTTTCAGGTGGCAGAACGAGCCTTGTACTATTGGAACAATGAGTACATCATGAGTTTGATTGAGGAGAACTCTAGCGTCATCCTGCCTATCATGTTTGCCAGTCTCTACAGGATCTCCAAAGAGCATTGGAACCCGTGAGTTTCATGTTATATATATACATACTCACTCACACACACACACACACACACACACACACACACACACACACACACACACACACACACACACACACTAAATGGACGAAAGTATTGGGACATAGCTTGCTCTGCTGATTCTATAGCTGAAGAGTTCCAAAATTCCACTGGCATTAATTTCAGCACAAAAACTGTGCGCCAGGAGTTTCATGGAATGGGTTCCCATGGCCGAGCAGCTTCATGCAAGCCTCACATCACCAAGTACAATGCTATGCGCAAGTGGCGTAAAGCATGCCGCCACTTGACTCTAGAGCAGTGGAGATGTGTTCTGGGAAGTGACAAATTGGGCTTCTCTGTTTGGCAGTCTGATGGGCAAGTCATTGTTTGGCGGATACCAGGAGAATGTTACCTGCCTGACTGCATTGTGCTTACTGTAAAGTTTAGTAGAGGAGGGATAATGATATGGGGTTGTTCATAGGTTGGGCTTGGCCCCTTACTTCCAGTGAAGAGAAATCTTATTGCTTCAGCATACCAGGACATTTTGGACAACACTCTGCTTCCAAATTTGTGGTAACAGTTTGGGGAAGACTCTTTTCTATTCTAGTATGACTTTTCCCTAGTGCACAGATCAAGATCCATAAAGACATGGTTGGATGAGTTTGGTGTGGAAGAACTTGACTGGCCTGCATTTATTTGAAATACTTAAAGGGTTAGTTCACCCAAAAATGAAAATTCTGTCAGTAATTACTCACCCTCATGTTGTTCCAACCGCGTAAGACCTTCGTTCATCTTCGGAACACAAATTAAGATATTTTTGATTAAATCTGAGAACTGGCTCACTTCTCCATAGGCTTCTATGTGACTGAAACTTGCTGGCCCAGAAAAGTTATTAAAGAGATCGTTAATATAGTCCAAGTGACTACAGTGGCTCAATCTTAAGTATATCAAGCGACGAGAATACTTTTTGTGTGCAAAAACAAACAAAAATAACGACTTTATTCCACTATTCATTTCCTTCTCTCTGGGCCTCGTAGTGTTTTTGCGCAGCGCGTCTGTGTTGCACGTCAACACGCATCACACACATGACCAGCTTCGACCAATTGTGAGCCTACGTGGTGACGTGTAACACAGACGCGCTACGCAAAAACACTACGTGAACCAACTAGAGGCCCAGAGAGAAGGAAATGAATAGTGGAATAAAGTCGTTATTTTTGTTTGTTTTTGCGCACAAAAAGTATTCTCGTCGCTTGATATACTTAAGATTGAGCCACTGTAGTCACTTGGACTATATTAACGATCTCTTTAATAACGTTTCTGGGCCAGCAAGTTTCGGTTACCTAGCAGCCTATGGAGGAGTGATCCAGCTCTCAGATTTAATCAAAAATATCTTAATTTATGTTCCGAAGATGAACGAAGGTCTTACGGGGTTGGAACAACATGAGGGTGAGTAATTACTGACAGAATTTTCATTTTTGGGTGAACTAACCCTTTAAGACTTTTCCATTATTACAAAAAATGTGTCACTTTTAATCACTTTAATGTGGGCTTCCTGAATTTTTTTTTTATAAATATATATATCTTACTGACCCTAAACTTTGAAATGGTGTATATTAATAATAGCAGAGTAGATAATTTAGACAAAGTGTTTTGATGTTCATGTCTGTTTTTCTCTACCATCAGGGCAATATCAGCTTTGATCTACAATGTCCTCAAAGCATTCATGGAGATGAACAGCGCTTTGTTCGATGAACTCGCCGCCAATTACAAATCAGACAGGCAAAGGCAAGAAACAGTGACAGTGTAAAGTATTGTTTTAAACTCCTGCACTTTACAAAGCAGTTCAGTTAACCTCTTTCTCACTTTCCTGTAGGGAAAGGAAGAAGGACAAGGAACGGGAAGATCTATGGAGGAAGCTGGAGGACCTGGAGCTCAGACGGGGCATCCAGAACAGCGACGGTGTCATTCCCACCTAACACGGACCTCGTCTCCAACCTTCTGTTTGGCCCCAACCAATCCCTTTCTACTCTTCCACAGGGACCCCTCTTTGCTTCTCATGCTGCGTACTTTACCGCACACTCCCTCATTCATTTCCTCTCTTTCAACAGCACTGTAAATAATCCTCTCCCTCTTTCCTGTATCATACTACTACACTGAAAGGAAGAAAAGAAAAAACAGAAAATTTGAAGAGACTTAATGTGCACTCCTCGTTGTAAAAAAATATGGTCAAATGATAATCAGCTATGGTCAAAGGATATATTTAAAAAAAAAAAAAAAAAAAACCTTTCAGTTCAGAAGTTGTTCAGTGTCTCCATGTCGATATTGTTCTCCAAGGAAGTGCCCTGGGACTTTAGGGTCTGTGCTCACCCTGCGATTAAAGATGTCTTATATGAGGATCCCGCTGCCACCACAATTTTTTATTTATTATTTTTTTTATGAAGAGAGACTTTTCCATCTAGACATAATTTGACTCCCCTGACTCAGGGGATGCAAACTATAAACCCATGACGTGAATATAAGGAAAACAGAAGTGGGGAGGAAAAAAAAACATTATACATCCTCTCTGTGGTGTGCATTTTTTTCTTTTACAGGATGATCAGCCTGGTCCTTTACTGTACATTATGGACAGGTGCTTTTCGCTGACCAGGAATCTTAACGTCCAAGATGGGCCGCAGTCGGCTACGGTGGTTACCTGTGCTCAATAAAGAGGACAAACCTCTCCGAGGACCTTTATTTTTTTAACTTGTGAACCAGGAAATTATCCGGTCATAGCATCATGCTGTCTGCTGTGGAGACTCTTGGGAATTCCCATGTGGAAATTCAGTTGTTACCAAGAGTATGTCAAGCTCAGTTTCTCGGACTTGTGGAATTTTGGTGGCACACAGTGTTCAGAGCTCATCCAGTGTTTTTAAAACCGTTAAGTGACATATATATTTTTCGTAAAGAATATTCTGGACATTTTTCTCATGTTCCACCCAGATTTCCACTGCTCAGCTCTATTAGTTTTCGATTTCAGGGTGGTTGGATGTCGTCTACATGACCGAGCTGAGCGAGACAAGGTTTTTCTTTCTGTTCATGGAGTGTTTGAAATGAAATCCTGCTTATGTTGGGTTTTTTAGGGCCTATGTAGGTAAACGCTGATCCGGTAGGTCATAATCTCTCTTCTGAAATACCAGCCGCCAGGCCAGGCTAGAACTAAAAAGCACTTCGAGCTAGATCATTAGTTGTTCTCATGGGACTTCAGGCCCTTTTCTTCTGTTCTTTTATTTGAAGTCCCAACAATCGTGGTTGTGGATTTTACATGTGAGGAGGATGTATTTTATTATATATATTTTTTTTGGCTTAATCACGTGTCTCTCTTTCTCCCTGTCCCCCCTCCCTCTCTCTCTCTCTCTCTCTCTCTCTCTCTCTCTCTCTCTCTCTCTCTCTCTCTCTCTCTCTCTTTCGTTTTAACTCTCCCAAGCTCATTGTGTGTTTTAAGATGGCCCAAATTTGATATGTATAAAAAATTCAAAAGAAAGGGTTTGATGAATAGAATAAATCTAATTATTTTAAAAAAAGAAAGAGATATTAAATAAACCTGTTTTTTGTGATAAAATGTTTGCTTGTTTTCTTTTTCTTTTTTTTTTCTTTCTGAATTTGAAGTTCTATATTTGCAGATTGAAAAGCATCTGATCAACACATTAGGCTTAGTGTTTTCATTATATTAATTAAATATTTTAAGTAGACCAATTCTGAGAACATAGGAAGGGCAAAGTGTTAAGTAAATCTTTTAAGAGTGTAAATGTGCCATTTTAATCCAGTAGGTGGCAGGAGGCTCATTCCAACAGATGAAGGAAAACGGTTCATTTGAATAGAGAACTTGAAATGTTAAGCAATGAGTGCTGTGTTGTGTTTTAGTTAAGCTAATGACTGGCTATGTAATGAGATTCCAGATCGACATGTTCAAAATTATTTGGTTAGATTATCACAACCAATAATATAGTGAATTAATTATGATTTAATTGTTAGTTTTAATTTTTTTTTATATTTTTGTGTTCTGTCTTCCACGAGCTGCATTAAACTAGAGGTTCAAATGTGCCGTGGATTTGTGCGTCGATCAACTTACCTTAAAACACGCTCCACTCCAGGGAATTCATGTCATGTAAATCCTGATTTGGTGTTTTATTAGTTAACCTTGATATGGTTACCAAAGCAATCGTGTAGTGATTATTTTCACCAACAGAGGGGGCTGCAAGCTACATTAGTTGGTCTCGCGCCGTTTCAGCTATGAAGAACTTTTACCTTGACGAGAGAAGAGAGAGTCATCGTTATCGCTTTCAAGGTATTGATATACTGACTATTCATGATGGATTAAAGTAATACTGTTTGTATACACTTTATAAAAAAATTTAAATTAAAAAAGGAGGCTTGAACAGGGTGTGGGATTGTTTTAAACTATTTTAAACGTTCTCGAAAGTTCTACCGTCACAGCTTTGCAAGTAAGTTAACGTTAACGTTTAAGTTAGCCTACTCCCCCTTATGAAAAATACACCAAATTGTAACACTTAAAGGGTTAGTTCACCCAAAAATGAAAATTCTGTCAGTAATTACTCACCCTCATGTTGTTCCAACCATGTAAGTCTTTCGTTCATCTTCGGAACACAAATTAAGATATTTTTGATGAAATCTGACAGAATTCTGACTCTTCCATAGGCTTCCAGAGTGACCGAAACTCGCCGACCCAGAATAGTTATTAAAAACATCGTTAAAATAGTCCAAGTGACTCCAGTGGCTCAATCTTAAGTATATCAAGCGACGAGAATACTTTTTGTGCGCAAAAACAAACAAAAATACCGACTTTATTCCACTATTCAATTCCTTCTCTCTGGGCCTCGTAGTGTTTTTGCGTAGCGCGTCTGTGTTGCACGTCATCACGCATCACACACATGACCTGCTTCGGCCAATTGTGAGCCTACGTGGTGACGCGCTACGCAAAAACACTACGAGGCCCAGAGAGAAGGAATTGAATAGTGGAATAAAGTCGGTATTTTTGTTTGTTTTTGCGCACAAAAAGTATTCTCATCGCTTGATATACTTAAGATTGAGCCACTGGAGTCACTTGGACTATTTTAACGATGTTTTTAATAACTATTCTGGGTCGGCGAGTTTCGGTCACTCTGGAAGCCTATGGAAGAGTCAGAATTCTGTCAGATTTCATCAAAAATATCTTAATTTGTGTTCCGAAGATGAACGAAAGACTTACATGGTTGGAACAACATGAGGGTGAGTAATTACTGACAGAATTTTCATTTTTGGGTGAACTAACCCTTTAATACAATTACATTCGGAAAAAGCATGTGTTTTGTGCTCATGTTCACAAAAACCCTGACTAGACACACCTGCCTGTAATTTTAAAGTCTGCATGAAATGGAGAGAGTCTCTGAGTGAAACGGCTCCTCGAACAAGAAAAAACGGCGAGATCCGAGCTGTGTCTAATTTCGAAGGCTGCATCCTCCGGAGATCATGCATAGACTGTGTGTGTATGTATATATATATATATATATATATATATATATATATATATATATATAAGATAATAATAAAAAAAAAAGGTGGAAGACGCACCTTAACTCTCTTCCATTATAGAAAAGTGAAGCCTCCAATCTTAACTTTATGGCGCTGACATCTTGCTCTGATTATCTCTGCGCTAGCCTGGCAAGCCGACCTACATCAAGATGTTAGGTCTGGCGGCAACTCGCCATAGACACGGCTCAATCCGAGGGGCGGGATAACGGCTGTCTTTCAAATAGGTTGTTTGCATATGACGTCACGTTACTGCGTTGCCATGGCGCGAAATGCAGATGGAGGGCAGGAAGTGATTTGCTACATTTAGGAAGCACTATAACAAACTCAAAATGCCTATGTTTTGCATCGTTTATGGTTGCTCAAATTGATCAAACCGAGTAACCATGAGGAGTGTTTATCGTGTACCAAAAGTTGTTGTTCATAAGGGGGAAAAATGCAAGAAATTGACCGAAAAACGCCAGAGAAAATGGCTTGCAAACCTACGTCTGCGGTCGGGAATTGGAAAATGCCCATGTGTGCAGTGATCACTTCATCAAAGGTCAGTTAATACAACTTATGTGGCTATGTTTGTGTAACGTAACTCTCTCACACACACACACACACACACACACACACACACACACACACACACACACACACACACACACACACACACACACAGTTACCAGTTTCCGAACTTTGTAAAGTCAAAGTAATTGTTTCTTCTTTTCTTTTGAGTTTGTAAGTTACCCCTATAACTGAAGACAAACGCGTAACGTTAGCAAAGCTACCTACAAAGTGTTTTGAGGGTGCAGCCTTCAGTGGTTTAGTGGTGTTTCGGCGGACCTTTGAGAGTGGTTAACCTAATAACGCAAAGTAAACAGCCGTAAAAGTAACGTCGAGAAGCGCCGCAGCGTTGAATGGTTGTTAGGGTTAACGTTACGGATTAATCCACAGGACAAAATAGAATGACAGCCTCGATGACAGGCAAATCTTTCAATTCAGTTGAAAAATCACTCCTCTTCATAACGCAAGGATCACATCCAACATATGTTTAGATTTGTTGTCTTTATCTTTCTCTTGTAATAGCGTCTAAAGTAGTACAGTACAGACTATCCTCCATCTCGTCCATTCCGCTCTTCACTTCCTGCCCTCCATTTGAATTTCGCGCGTCATCACAATCACGTGACTGCAAACCACCTATTCCCTCTGCACGCAATAGGACAGCGCTTCAACCAACCAGAGCGTTTTCCCAACAGCGGAGCTAACGTTAGTTGATAGGCCGGCAAAACTACGAACACATCTTCCTTTTTTAAGAATGACTTAAGTGCCGTTCTTTGCTCTTTTCTCAAAGAAAAACTTAACTCCAAGTCCTCCAGAGTCGCGGCCAAAGCCGATTCGAAAGACTGTTCGCCGGCAGCAGCAGTTCTTTGTTTTCAAGTAGCAGGGAACCGTTGCAACTCTGTCGTCATTATGTTAAGCCCGCCCCGCCTACTCTATACACGATGTGATTGGCCTGACCCAATTTAGGTTTTTACAGCTCCGAAAGTCAACGGAGAGTTGCTAGATTACCCTGGCTGCAAAATACATTTTGCTGCCGCTAGGGTGCGTCTAGATTTCTAGGCTATCTCTGCGCAGTAGTGAGTGGGAAAGTGGAGCCGCAGTATCAAGGCCCCGCCCACACAATTTACTGCAGAACCTTGCAAAACAGCTCATTATGTCGCTGTGAAATAAACAGTTATGGAAATGTAAAAATTAAAGTTAAAACTCCAATCTTATCCTGAAGATCCCGAAAAAAAGTCTGTTGGTGCCTCAGTGACTTCTTCGCTCAGAGAAGCTGTCCATCATGACGTCACACTCCCATTTTTATAGCATATGCAACAACTAACTAAAGCCAAAGTTATTTGAAAACAAACACTTGAACTTACATCGTGTGATAAAAACTACCTAAAATTACAAAAATCATCTTTTGAAAAAAGTTATTTGAAGTGTAATTTGATTGTTTAGTTTGTCTCACATCCCATTAGATTACATAGAGAGGCCAGGGTTTATGACCTATACTGGGACCAACCACCTGGGGCAAACTAAACATTTTGGCTTCACTTTTCAGGACTTGTGCGGCACACTTTGGCTGTGAACACGAAGGCTGCTTCATTTCAGTAAACTGACCATTGCATTCCAAAGTCATTAAGAAATTACAAAAATATATGCCCCACTAGTAATAACAGTCAATTTTATAATAGTTACTGTTCTGAAATAAGACATCCTTTATGACGTATGCGACCTCTTGAGGACGCAGCCTTCGAAGTGAGACACAGGACCGGTGTTATGCTGAATTTCGAGACTCTCCCAAATTATCCCCCTCATTGAATCCACCTGATTGCCTAAACCTAACCCCACCCTCACACCTAATCCTAAACCCACCAATACTAAGGGGGGTTATAATCGGGCAGGGGTCAGAATTCAGCACAAATTTATATACGCATCGTAAAGTATTATGTACCAATCTAAGATTTTTGTACCAACCTAAGATCTTTGACCTGAAACATGGCTTAATCTGCACAACAGCAAAAAAAGCTAGTGACTCTGGAAAAGTGGATTCACTTGTGCTTTCTAATAATGGCCATGACTACGAAAGCGGCTTGATTGAAGGCGAGCATCTGGTAAAAGATGAAGAATTTCCGCTATTCCCTGCAAAACTCTCACAAAAAAAGCCAACCTTTTCCAAAGTTCATGCTGGAAATATATCTAATTCCGATGATATCATTACAACGCTGGCTAATATCTTATTAATACAAGTGATGCCCTGTAAACGATGGTGCAAACTGCCTGTGCAGAAATAAAAGCACTGAAAACCAAAATGCTTTACATCAAGAAACAGATGGACAGGGGCGAACGAACAACCAGAGTGTGCATGAGTTGGGTGATGGATTTGGAACGGTACGGTAGGCGCTGGAACCTGCGGCCGAGAGGAGGTTATCCTGTGTGCCAAGAAGTCCTACCACATTGAGCAATTGAGCAGATTCTATAATATTTCTCATGACTGGGAACCAGAAGTGCTAATGAGACGATGTCCCGTGCAACAATCATTCGGTTCACTGCCAGAAGATTCAGAGATGCCGTATGGAAGGCGGCTAAAATCAGTGAGTTTCTCTTGAACCAAGGCATGCAGTTTAAGGAGGATCTGACGAAGGAGGACAAAGACTGTAGACAGTAGTTGTGACCAGCATCTGATCAAAAAAGCGAGAGATGATGACAAATCTGCTTACTTTGTTGGAGGTCGCAGATTTATTGAAGGAACAGAACTTACATGGTGAGAGGAGCAGACAGAGAAAGGACAAATTTTCAATACTTTCTCAAGATTCTCAGAATTTCAAGTTCCTCTGTACACTGAATGGTACGGTAGGCTCTGGTATGCTGGTATGCTCCTCCGAACTCTACTCTAATTTGCAGCTTCTGGGATAAAGTCAATAAGCAGAATGCATTTTATTCAAGTTGGAAATTTGAGGTCACCAAATACTAAAGAAAATTTGGCAGCCGAATACAAAAGAATTGAAGAAACCAACATTATAGACAAAGACAATTTCAAAAGTTTTATTACAAGCTTTAATCACTCTGTGTATATTTACAACATATTTTTAGTTTTGGCAAAGAAAGCTGTCACATTTCTTAAGCAAATAAACCAATACATGAAATTTAAAGAAGAAAAAAAAACCCCAACGTATTCAAAATATTAAATATAAGTTTACAGTTGAGTTCAAGACTGAGTTCAAGTTATAGCTCTTTCAACCAGCGACTGAAAACTGGTCTTCTTATTAGCATTAGAGTATATAAACAATTGCATAGGACAATGCAAGGCACAGTATTGTAAGTGCACTTAAACTGAGTGAAGAAACAATCTCTATGCTACATTAAAGGCAAGTGAATGAGGGCTCATTCTTCCTCCTCTCTGTGGAGCAGGTTTGATTCATCAGCCCGAGGAAGGTCTCTAGCACCTTGCGGGCTCTGGAAAGAAGTCCCTGAGGTCAAACTAAGGAACGACTGATGTGAAGAGCAATCACAAGAAATCAGTACCAGTTCTGGTGTCCAAAAGCATGGTCGTCTGAGAACTACAAGTTTTTGGTAAGTGGAGTGATGATATGGAGACTTGAACTGCAAGGTTTCAGTTCATTGCTTTGGCAGATGGTTAATATACCTAAAAATTGTTATGTCTCATGTCCAAAACAAAAAGGTAAGGGCTGCACATAATATTGTCCAAACGATTTTGACACTTGTTCCAAAATACAGTAGGGAACGTCCTCATTTTGAAAAGTCCAAATAAGGCGGGACTGCAATTTACAGCATAACCACACGCTACACATGAGGGAAAAAAACAAGTTTGAAGAACAAAGCCATTTGTGTTTGAGCTGATCTTTAAAGGGGAAAATAAGGGGGTGGCTTTAGCCAGAGGAAAAACACAACAGTTAGACAGTGTACAAGCCTGGTTCTTAGTCAACACACCAGCATTTGAGCTGAAATATGGAGTGATAGGGTGTGTTTTTTTCACAGTTGTAAGATCATAATGAGTACTATGAGTGCCACTTAATAATAATAAATATTAAATGATTAAAACTAAAATAATACATCAATTACCTTTTAAAATGCATTTAGAAAAAACAACAACTGGCAAATGGACAAGAAAAGCAATTTGAACATGCTTAATAAAAATATAATTTAAATGTTGCATTTAAAATGATTTATCAATTTATCATTACATTTTACAAAATTGTTAATTTAATTTGAAAAGTGATTTATCTATATTTAAATTTTGGAATTAGTACATTAGTGATTAGTTACTTCTTTTTATTTTTAAGTGGCACTTACGGTCCTCCATCGGCTCATTTTTAAAGAGAACAATGAGAGCATGTTTTAAAATGTGTATAGGCAGAGTAATTTGTGATCAAATACATAAAAATCTTCTTTTATTCATTATTTTAGCTGTAGTTTATACTTCAAAAATCAAAATCTAAATGCGTATGAAAAATATAATAATTACAGCACCATTAAATGGCATCATTGTTCTGCACCTACATTGTATAAAGATCAAACTCTGATGGCTCATAAAAATGTGACTAAGTACACTTCATGGCATCTCAGTTTTAAAAACGGAAAATTAAAAAAGTAAATACGAATGATTCATGGGCTAATGTTGTCACAATATACATTTTCCCTTTATCCTGTCACTGACAGACTTCAGTCTCCACATAGTGTGTTTGATTGTCACTCTTTTTAAAGTATTATTGTTGGTGTCTTTGTATGTGTAGGTAGGCAACGGTTTATAAGTGTTTATTTGCTAATCGTTAGTTGCTAATTTTATATGACCCAATGATTTGTGGTAAAGATGCACTTCTTACACTCTTCTTCTTTCTGCTCTACCTCTATTCATGAGTTGGCCATCCTCCAGAGAATTTCCCTTATTAACTAGCTCGAACTGCTGAAGCATTGACTCCAGAAAGAGCACAATATTGATTTGAGGTGACAGAAAAAAACAGCTTGCATGGAGGAATGGATTTTAATTTTTTCATAAGCCTCGAGAAACCATATAATATATGGCCCAGAGCTGAATCTAAAACGTTTGTTTGATTGAGATTGGCGAGGTCGCGCCATGTCGGTTCAAGTAACCGCAGTCCAGTCTGAAACTTCTTTGGCTTGAGAAGTGAGTCCTGTAAGGCAACGTGGGGAGAAATTAAGGCACTTGTTTTGGAAGCTCTCCACGAGACACACAAACCCGAGGGCAAGACCGCTCATTGTCCTGAGGGACAACAGGCGGATGGAGAAAGGAAGGATGTACAGCAGACTGGAGGCGGTTTAGGGTCTGTTACATTGCCTGAAGCTTTGGAGGACTGTGGGTTTTCACAGTTGGAGATGTTTTATCCTCACACGATAGCACAACATCTCCTACAGGCTGCGCAGCCCCGTTTTTGTTTCTTAGGGCTGAAGATTGTCAGGATGGCCTCATCAAACACTGTCTTTAGTCCCTTCTGAGTCAATGCCGAACACTCCAGATAGCACTGGGCTCCAATCTGGGGATAGACAAAACACTCCGTTTTAGGTTGAAGGATAGTTCACTCAAGTACTCTGACATCATTTACTCACCCTCATGTTGTTCCAAACCTGTATGACTTTTTTTTCTTCCATAGAACACAAAAAGAAAAGTTTAGCAGAATGCCAGAGCTGCTCTTTTACATGCAATGAAAATGGACCATAGTGACCAGGGGCAATCAAGCTCCTAAAATTATTATCAAAGCAGGGCTTATAACTTGTCCTCTTATAATCCCTGAATTTAACTGTTTATTCACTAAAAATGTTGCCTTGAAAATGTGGTCACCATTCACTCACTGAATAGGAAAAAAACAGCTCAAACATTCTGTCATTCTTTTTTGTGTTCAGCATGAGAAAGAAAGTCATACAGGCTTGGAACGACATAAGGGTGAGACAGAATTTACATTTTTGTGTGAACTAATTCTTTCAGTGCTTTGACACACAGTGGTGATCGTTCATAAATCATGCTTTCTGTTTTTTGAAACCTGGACAGATTAAGAACAAACAACTGACAATTAAGAATTAAAAAAAAAAAAAATCACCTCTCGGGCTAGTTTGAGGCCTTGTTCGTAGGTCAGGGGCTTCTCCTTCATCTGGAGCAGACGTGCCAGTGTCTTTGGGTCATCTCGCAAGTCAATCTGAATGAATTGGAATGAAATTTTAATAAATAAATGCCAGAATAAAAAATTAATAAAAAAAAAATGCCACAATGTTCTGGGATCTTTTCCTGGGTTCAAGCTCCTCAGCAGTCCATAAATATTCAGATTTTTATTTGATCTGATGCCTAATCTCAATATTGGATCTAATTACAATCATTATTATTACTATCATTATTTATAATATTAATGGTTGATCTGATAATATAAATACAACAACAATAATTATTTTTCAATTATAATAAAATGCATTATTATGATTTGATCTGATAATTAAATATAAACAACAACAATATTATTATTATTATTATTAATAATAAAAAAAATCACATCACTGTCTGAATTAGAAACTCTTGTACCTGTGTTCCAATGAGGATGTAGGGCACGTGAGGCATGCAGGATTTGAGCTCAGGTACCCATTCCTCCTGAACATTGTGATAGGAAGCTGGATTCACGACGGAGAAGCAGATGAGAAAGACGTCTGTGTTGGGGTAAGAGAGGGGCCGCAGCTGATTGTAATCCTCCTATAACACATGACGAAGATGACGAGTGAATAAAGACCTGCTTTAGACTCAGTTCATCTCATCAACCGAAACATATAATTTGGAAAAAATAATAATAAGATAAAGAGGGCAGATAATTCATTTAAAGGTTAAAGCTTCTAAATCAGTGTTTCCAACAGTTTTCTGTAACAATAAATGTATATTTGGTATGGTACATATATGTACCTTTTAATGCTTTATGACCCTCAAAAAGGTCCATATATGTACCTTGAGGTCCAATAATAAGCCCTATGGGGTACGTTAGTGTAGATTGTACCTTGGGGGACAGAAATGGACTCCTACTGTACCCCTATTTCTGACAGTGCATGCACCCCTGTTTGGAGATCACCAGACTAAACCACTGCATGTAAAGAAGTCTCATATCTGAGTATTTTATATTGGCCATTTAAAAGTGCATATTAAAATGAGGACCCTGAATGTTCTGGTAAAATAAAAGTAACAAGTTGAGCATCATTAACATCTATGACTTTATTCTGTCTCTTATTATGAAATGCAAATGAACATAAATAATTTACATTAAGCTTTTAAAGTGTCAGTGCCAAATGACAACTCTGCACCAGCGCCAGCATCTTGTAAAAGTCAGTTCTTCTTGAGTGCAATTGATCTCTTAGTCAGTGATCAATAGAAGAGAAGGGCCAAACATCACACAAATGCTCCTCTGTATCATTGAACTGCTTAAAGGAATAGACATGCTGAATTATATAACTTTCATTTATACAGCAATGTGCTGCACACTACATTAGTCAGTCTGTTCAATTCTGAAACACAGCAAATATCATTACAGCTCATACTGTCCTTGCCACAGCTATAGATCCTAAGAAACATGTACATAATTATGCTGAACAGAAATACTCACACTTTAGCTTTCTTTATTACTTCAGTCCTTAAAACAAAGTAAAAAAAATTGACCCTCAGTCAGTCCATTGTTGGTAAATATGTATATTTGCAAATTTGTACCCTATAGCTCTTCATGCCAGTCTAGTGCCGTATCTGAGACATCTATTGTTAAATATGCACATATTGCTATTCTCCTTGTACATATTGCATGTTTTTGCATATAAAAGAATTGTTTATTCCCTCATTATTTATTCAAATATATACTCTGTAAGAAACTCCATACATCTTATTAAATGAATGCAGCCCCCCAGTGCAATGTCAGCAACTGCCAAAGTCAATATAGTCAATGATAGAATTTTCCCTGACAGGAATAATAGAATTGCTTATAAGGGCAAACTTAACAAGCTGACAGTAATGATCAATCATGAAAACAGAATAATTATCTGACTATAATTCAGATAAAAAAATATATATTTTTTTAATTATTTAAATTATAAACTATAAGTCAGATAATTAATCTGTTTTCATGATTGATGAAATATATATATTTATATAATATTTTTTAATTATTATATATATATTTTTTATAATGATCTAAATTCAGTAACTATACACAAATGTTAAAAATGCCTCATTTCTATTTTTGGATTGGCGATGGTGTCATTTTCAGTTTCTTAAAACTTTGACTTAAACAATTTTATCTTAAAATGCGGAAAAAATTGGGGGAAATGATACAACAACCAAGCCAGTGTTGATATTGTTCACTTAAACAAAAACTATATATATATATAAAACATTGTTGGTAATTGAAATAAATGAAATGAAATAAATTGAAAATATTAGATGAAAAAAAAAAAGCATAAATTAGAAATGTTGCCCTTTCAACTAACTAATTACCAAAAGTAAAACTGAAATAAAAATTAAAACTAAAAAGAAATATTTAAAAATACAAAAACTAATAAAAATGACAAAAGCACATATAACAAAATTAATAAAACTTAAAAAAAAATAATAATTTTTTGTTCTGAATTTAAAAAGAAATTCTAAATCCTATATAAAAAACTAAAATAACTGTCTGACACTGTGCATAAAAAGTTAAACTAAAGCTAATTTGGATGTTACACAGGCACTGGATAGAAAGAGTGGAGGAGAGTCATAGTATGAACAAGTTCTTTATGTTTATGTTCGGACGTTGTAATCTGTTGCATTATCTATATTCCAGTATTAACTCTAACAACTGGGGTCCAATAATATGGTTATTGCAGGGATGGCTGATTCTGTGATGCCTTTAGACACACAAGAAAAGTAAAGCGCTGGGCTTTGATTTAGATGCATTTCTTCAGGCTGTATCTGACTATTCATGTGAGTTTATTTTTGAAGAATCACTGCAATAATAAGCCAAAATCAAAGTCATTATGGTGGGCTGACAGTGACAAAAACAACCCAGCCTGTGGTTTGTTGTAATTTCAAGTCGCTGCTTGCAGCTTTATTTACATTATTCAAAACAGGCTGTACATTCTGCCATTAAACGCAACTGTAATTTAAATTCAGAGTGATATGATGCCACAATGTCACTTAGTGATGTTTTTTAAGAGTATTAATTTCATTTTTAAATGATGAAATTCTGCTGTATTTAGTAGGGAATGTTGAAGTAAACCTAGTGAAAAACATCAATTTGTTTAGTGTCAGGTCGGTTGCTGAACTCAGTTGTTATTTGGTAACAATAGTAAATGTATGAATGAATTTAAATGCAGTGTAGTCAATCTTATTGAGGTTTTGTTATTGCGTGAATAATGTTTGAAATCGAAATGAAAAGATCTGAAATGCATGCCATAGATCTTATTGTGAATGATTTAGCCATGCATATGTTTCTTTTTTCTTTTTTTGACCTTGTAATTTCAATCAAAATATCATACTTAGGTTAATCTTCCGGTAAAATGACAGAATTCTCTCTGGTGACATATGCCGGACTTCTTAAATATTATTGTCCGTTGGTGTGGATAATAATACAGTCATGTTCTTGGTGTGAACGGGCCTTACTCAGGTTGTTAAGCAGATGGGCTATATAGACCTCAAAAACATTAACTTACTTGTCCAGCAGTATCGTACAATCCCAGTAAGTGCTGCCTTCCAGATACTGTTACATTCACTGTAAACAAAACAAAACAAAACAACAGATTCATTATACTTGTAAAATAGAAGAACAGTGCAGAATATGTCTGCAAAAAGTGTTTATGCTCCTGCTATATCACATCCCTCTGATGTACTTCCAGAACTCTGGACCTGCTGTTTGGTTGTGGGTGGGAAGAACGGAGGTTGATTTGGAACAGGACAGCTGTCAACAGCAAGGGGTGACCGGTTTTGGAAAACAGGGAGGAAAGAACGGTGCGTGCGTGCATACATATTTCATTCTGTGTTGTGGGTGATGAGGGGGAGAGAACAGCTGTGTTGACACAAGTAAAAGAAAAAACCCCAGACAAGTCAAACTTTTGTCATCAAACAACATGCAATAAAGGACCACTGCTGAGAACAGGAAAACAGCTGGACTCAATTGAGGTATCAAACAAACTGCAGTTACTATCCACTGTGTGTCCACACTCTTCTCAAACTCAATGTTTTGAGCATGAAGTGGTTTGCTAAGGCTGATAAACTTTAAAGGAATGTGTGAGAGAAGAAAATCAACTCCATGATGGCCTGAAATACTGATGCCTGGGATGACATAATTAATCCAATTTTTGATAGCCCACAAACTGTACTGAGCCAGATACCCATGAATGCTTCCAACATGACCAATGCAATGACCTTCCAGTCATGAAAATTGTGGACAGAACCAAAGCACTTCCTGCAAACTATTGCCCTGGATGAGTCAAGTATAGTTTCTGGAAAAGGAGAAGACAGACAACCTCTCCAACGTTTCTCGAAAACAAGCCCAGCAAAATGTTCAGAAGAAATTCACTACAGATGATTCCGATTAAACTCTCCAAATGTGACAATAAAAATATGGCAATGCAGAGTTTGAACATAGATGAACACCACTGACTATCAAAATCATTTGATCTTTAAAATCAAGGCTCTCCTTTTAGCCTGCTGCCTTCAAGCTTTAAAAATGACAAAAAGCACCATAAAAAAACGATAAAAGCGGTTCATACAACTCGTGTGTCATATTACAAGCCCACTGAAGTCATATGATTGCCTTGTGATAGTATCAGTGTCAAATTCGTGAACAAATTGTTTGACATGAACTGTCCCATAAATATTGTTTCTTATGCTCAAATAGCATTTAAAAAGGATATATATCAGGTTGGTTCAGCCAATGTGAATGTCAGGACACTGACTGTTTCTGTTTCCATTTCTCTTGTAACAATAGATGCAGTGAAGCGATGACTTTTGGGGGTGTATTCCGCCAATAATGCGTGATGCAATTTCTGTTATTGAGAATAATACAAGTGAATCGTCTTTGCATATACAGTCTTTGAATATTGTGATCCAGTTCTCACGTTCAAGTCATTGATTCAATGATCCAGTTACAGCAGTTAACAGCTCATTTGAAGGAAAGATTATCATGGAATATTGAGTAAAATTGGAGTTCAGAAAGCTGGAAATGTAGCGCAAGTCATTGGATGCACTTTTATGACAATTCTTTAGTACTTTATCTTTTATTTCAACTTGCAAAAAGAGTGCTAAAGAAAATAATGTCAATAGCCTATGACTTTCACAATATTTTATTATGAGAAAAGGTGCTTTGTTGCTAAACTTATATACTGAAAGCATAATTTGAACAGACCTAATCAGTTATAAACAAATATTAAATCCTAAAAGACACTAAAAAGCCCTAAAGACGTGCTTATGCTAGCTTTACTGCTTCACTTGACAGGGCATAATGTTTGTTTCATAAATTATGATTACAAGAAAGGACTATGCAGCCCTTTTAAAATTCAAATCTTACACCGCTTTGAGCGATTGCTAATCTCAGTGCTAATTTTAACAATCATGTGCTCAACACTGGGGACAAAAGACAAATTCAAAGCAGCACTAGCCCTAATGCTCCTAGCTTAGCTGCATGTATGAACACGGGGTCACTGAGGAGCCACGTGGACAGTGGTGTGCAAGAACCTCCAGGGTGGTGTTTTGCTGAAAGAATGGGGCGAGGTATTGCAGCTGTGGGAATCTAGCCAAGCGGTGTTTTGATTAGATGTGCTTAGAAGTTCTTTCCCTGTAGACTGTGAAGATGGACCTGAAACAGTGGCCTTGATTCTGCCACTGCTTATCAGCTGTTCCTGACAAGTCTTTTTACCAGAATGATTCTCTTCCCCTCCTGGGGCCAGGCTAAATAAGGAGTCTGAACTAAGTGCAGACACACACACACACACAAAGTTTTTCCTCATTTACTGATTCTTTGACTCTTTCTTTACCTATATATGAGAACTACTAATACAAAACAAGGCTGAGGTAAAAGTTTGAGAAGTAGAAGCTGTGTAGAAGCAGGTCGGTGGAGACAAAGAAGGGTTAGTGGTTGTGAATCAGGCTCTCAGCTGTTCTCTCCTGTCAGCTGCTTTTCCCCATGAGGCTCGAGCTCTCGGCAAATCCCAGCCCCCATTCTGTGGCCTGGAGAAAAATCAATGTTGGGTTACAGTCTCACTCAAGACTAACCCACTGTTGTGAAACGTGATTTGGGGCGTCAGAAGCACCCACGTCCTTCCAGGACAACTTTCTCACCTCTTTTCCCTTCACAGACAGGCCTGTGACATTGGAGTCAGCCACTATCTGCATTCAAGAGCTTTAGCCCATAAGAACAGTACAGCGAATTGTATAGATACTCACATGGTAATGGCAAGAGACTGCAAATTTAATTTAGACACTTTCCATTCCAGCACAGATGCATTAGGTCTCATTTACTGTAGGTGCTTTCACTGCTAATCGCAAATGACATCCATTCTTGATGGACTGTTGTCCACCATCCAGTCCAGCAAATTTCCCATAAAATTGTCTTTTAGAAATAAATGTATTGGTGTCTAAACTGCACTCTGGTAATCAGTGTGTTGTGCCCCATTCAGAATTGAACTGAGAATGCCTCAAAAAGGTTTTTCTCAATTGCTTTGGCTCATTTTTTGAAACAGTCTTAACATTCTCTAAAGTGTATAAGTGCAATTGTCACTGTTTTATGTGACATCACAACTCTATTGCATGTCTAAAAACATCTAGTAACTTACCCAAAATATTTAATTCATGCTTCAAAGCCAAGTTATTTTGTCAGTAAATTGGCAAATGCCACCAAAATGAGACCATGGCAATCAACCCTGGAGATGATTGTTATACAAATAAATGTTTTGTTGACACTGTACATTTTGTCTGGCTGAATGCTATTGTGTATCAAACTGAGTTATTTAGATACTTATTTCAGCAGGTTGTTTACTGGACAAAAGTCAATACTGCAGTAAACAGAAAAAGAATATGCATATTTGTATGTATACAGTTACAGTACATATATTTATAGCAATGTGTTACATGTAAACAAAAACATTCAATGTGAAAGATATTTATGAAATATACCTGTATGTCGGACAGATTTGGATAATTTTCATTTTACATGTAATGGCTCACATGATGGAAAAAATGTTGTGAAGAGTGACAATTTAAATCAACTCATCAGCTTTGATCACCAAGCCATGTGCATTTAGTTACTTTGAAATTGTAGACAATTGTACTTACTCTTGTGCCAAAACACATGTAATTTGCCCAAATGAATAAGAAATTCAAATCTGATCTTATTGTTTTGAGAATTGAGCCATAGCGATAGTGAAAATTCCAGTTCAATTCCTGAAATTGAATTTAGTAAACAAGATGCATAATTGCAATAGAAATTTGAATGTAAGGAAGTAGAATTGAAATGATTTGAAATAAAAAAATGAATTTGAAAAGCAGAATTTGTCAAACGAACTCTAAATGTTGACTTTACAAATCCTTTAAAAAAAGTTTGAAAAGATAGACATTCTTTACAGACAATTATTTAATTCTTGTAAATCATATTTACTAGGACTTGTAAATGCTTTATGTACATAATTTCCTACACAGTATTCTATAAGATCTGCTCTTCGCCCAAGAAAGCAAAAGCTTTACGTCGACATGCCAAATATATCCAGTATGTGCTTGCAGTGTGCTGTATAAATGGGTTTGTATATTTTTCGAGTGGTTGGCATTTCTGAAGTGTGATTTCTATAGAAGCTTGTACTGCTAGTGTTCATTTGAAGGCATTGGTGGGTCAAAGTCCAAAATAAGCCACAGGGTTTTATCCTAATTTTAATTCCTGTTGCTGCAGAACTGTGCTTGCCAGAGGCTCGCAGTGTACATAATCTACACATTTTGCATAGCATAACTAAAAAAATGCATTAATGTGATTAATCTTGCATTCTGAAGCCAAACGAATCTGTAAGACCCTTACACAGCACTTGTTATAAGATTAAGCATTGCCTGCTGGTGAATGTTTTGTGACAGTAGCAAAGCATTAAATGGGCTTAACCACTCACTGTACATACTCCAGTAATTATGAGCTTTTATTAAATTACTTATTTATGAACTCTCTCTTTCTACTCTCAAAAATATTTAAATTTATGATATCACTTAAAGGGACAGTTTACCCAAAAATGGAAATTCTGTCATCATTTACTCACCCTATTGTCATCGGAAACCTGTATGATTTTCTCTCTTCTGTGGAACAGAAGAAAATACTTTGAAAAATGTTTTCAGTTAAGTTTTGGACCCCATTGACTTTCATTGTATGGACAAAACAGTTGAAACATTATTATTTTGTGTTCCACATAGGAAATAAAGTCATAAGATCAAATTTTTTCTCAATAATTAAAATTATCTAGAACTAATTCAAGTGTGCTTTAGACGTACTCAAGTAAACATTTACCGCTAAGTAAAAATGACAAGTTCAAAAGGTTTACTTCTTTCAACCACTCCAACCAATTTCAACTTTTGCTCTTTCCACAAACCAAACACTAACCAAATCTGGCATGTTTATACCACTAACCATCAAACCACATGAATATTATGAGGCAACAAAGAATTGAATACATCTTCAAAACCAGAACAAAACTCAACAGAACTTTCCTTGGTGTTTCTGGTATTCTTTACTGGTATTAATTTAACTATTATGTCAGTGTTAATAAACACTGATAGGCTATTGTTTTATTTATGACTTATCTCAAACATAAATAGTTTTATTTTGTACAGAATATTCATGCTTATGGTGAGTTAAAAAAAAATAAATAAAAACTTTCAAAGAACTTAGGTGCTTTTACAGATCTGCCAATCCAAGGATAGAAAATGCGAACTGCTACTTTCCTATCCTGCCCCTGACTACAAAAAAAAAAAAAAAATTTTTTTTTTAGCTTTATAGCTATATGGCATTTCAGTATTGACCATGTGGGAATATCTACAATGCAATATAATTGGCGGATTAGTTGATTTTGTTAGGAGTCTAGTGGGAGCCACACTAGACGATGACTCATCTCAAACACATTAGCAGGCACTGTGTCATGTCCCGGGAATGTCATCGGTTTGTTTTGGACAAGGGAATTCTGATCCCATGGGATTTATTGACGGAAACCATAGTCCCACATACTCCTGGGTTGAGCTCTGACTCTAATAGGTTGCAATCACAGTGGTTCTGGTGAAAAGAATATAATGTCAGTTCACTCCTGATGAATTATATTTGGCCTTATTTACAGAGTTATGTCATCAAAAGTAGTGGGTATGTAAGCCACCAACCCAACCAAATAAAAATAGATTGTTTAAACAACAAACTAGCTGGAAAGGTGAAATGCTGTACTAAAATATATCATCTTCAGTACACTCGTGCTTCAAAGTTTGGGGTCAGTAAGATTGATTCACAAATATATTGAGCAGTTGTTTTGAACACTGATAATAATAATAATAATAATTAATGTTTATTGAATTATATGTTTATTTAAATCATTATATTCTACTATATTACCTTGATGAGCATAAGAGACTTCTTTCAAAAACATCTTACAGACTCCAAACTTTGAACAGTAATATATATATATATATATATATATATATATATATATATATATATATATATATATATATATATATATATATATATATATATATATATATATATATATATTATTTAAATATTTAAACAATATAAATATATATCCAAATACCTGCAGCTTGAATTCCTCAGTTCACAATTTCAGTTCATACAATTTGAAAAAGACGCATACTTATTAATTATATTTTCACTGATAATTTGATTGCAGTATTCCCAATGCGTTATATTGCAAACTGTTCAATTACTGCTGGAGCATGAATGGTATAAATGCAGAGTTTTTCATTTAAGACCAATTCTAGCATAGCAGCACAGTAAAGCTTTCAGTGGCCTACAATGGGAGCTCTGTGCTCTTTAGCCTGGACATTAAGCCACTATGTGACAATTCACTACTTTATTATGATGCTGTGTTAAGGCCCTTCTCAATGTGGAGACAGTAGTGGGGCCTAATATGAATGTAAGTGATTGATTGGCACTAGAAGAATATTGTTACTGTTCTCTCCCAATTTCCAAGAAAGTGCTGTATAGTGATGATACCAAAAAACACCTCTTTCTGGATGGGCAATTTAAAATTATTCCATAAAATGAATTTAATGCAAATCTCAATTGCTGATATTCAACATAGAACAACTGAGTATTTGATGGACACTTAAAGGGTTTTACCAATTTAAAACCTACATGCATTTCTACTTTCATGTACTGTAATGATGGCATTCTACCTATAAAGTGTTTGAGTGCTTCTACCTTTTACAAACCATGCATTCAATATGTTTGCAACACACTATAATGGAACCAAATAAAAATGCCTTTATGTGTTCTCTATTTTTTATGAGCACCGTTTCATTTCCTTATAGGTGAAGTGTGTAATTTATGCACCACTAACATAAACAAAATGAATTGTAAAAATATTGATATAAAGTATTGATGAAAAAAAGGATATGAGAAAGTTTTAAACTTAATTCCTTATTTTTTCATTAACACGCCTCCATTAAAATTTTTGGTCTGTGACAACATCCATTTAAGTGTCCTCTGGACGGCCTCCACATCATAACTCATCAGCTTCATTTAACCAGAGGAGTTGACCAAGAATCACACTCCTTGAAAATATTTCCATCTCATTCAACTCCCAGGAGTTTCACTCACTCCTTGAATTAGTTCAGTCTGTCTTTATGTCTTGAGTCTGCAATGACCAGCTGGAGAAAATTACAACACAGGATACTTTTAAAATCTCATAAAATGGAAACTGCCCAGATAAACATGCCTTATTTGATCAAATTGCACATTAGAAAAAAAGGAAAGAAAATCATTTGACAATACCTGCTTTAAAGTTTTAGAGCTTTCACAAATGAAAGAGCCATAAAGATATATCTTTTTTTAATTTTCACAAAGATTTATCCATTCATCATTTGAAGATGAAGATTGCTGGATAAGAGACTTTGCAAACATTGGAAATAAGACAATCTCTCTCCTCCCTTTTTCTCTCTAGCCTGTAAAAATGATAACTTTTCCCACTGCTAACACCAAAAGAAAAAAGCCAAGCATTGCATTGGGAAGGTCTACTTTTGTAGCACTCATCACTTTAAAGGAGACATATCATGCTTTTAAATCGTTCCTTTTTACATATAAATCATACATTTGTAGTCTATATAAAGCGGAACTGCAATGCTTGGGTCTGAATTCCTCATTATTATAGCTCCACAGGCCCCGTTTCTACCCCTTTTCTGATGTGCGTCTGACAGCAACTCGTTTAGCAACTCGTTTTGGTGCGGTCTCTTTAAATACAATTGAGACACTTCATACCCCTCTCCAGGATGCAGAGGTTACACTCGGTTCAACTCCACCCCGTTCGGCCATTTTTGTAGTTTGATAGCAGAGATACGATTATCTAGCGGCACAGAAACTTTTTATTCACACGTTATTAACAAAATGTCAACAACGGAAGACTTGTCCAGCCAGCCTTACATGTTCGAGCCAGAGTCGGAGCCGGAGCGAGATGAAAATGAAGACGACGAACCTGCAGAACAACGTCTTCATATGAATGTATCGCAATGGTGTGTTACTGTATTTACACATGAAACTTTGGTCTTCCGACCTTTTACCACCGTGTCGATTTATTTTGATTAATATGTGCGAGGGAGAGAGAGCAAGACAGCGTCTAGTTTGGAGACGGTGTCTTGTTTACACTTTGGCCTGGCTCCGAAGAGAGAGAGTGCGTGCGCGCGACCGGGTCTCTCTCTCTGCTCGTTCTTTCAGTTAAACATACGCCCTGTCACAAGCGCGGCAGTTCATCTACATTAGACGGTGTAATGAAGCGTGTGGGTTACTACATCCAACAACCGAACATTTTAACTTACCCTCTCGTAACTTCTGCATCTTTGAGCTTGGACTACAAAATTGCAGCGAGAAATAAAAATGGCGGATTGCTCGAAGTGTTGGGCTGGAAGTCAATGTCCTTATTTGCCAGTTCCGCTGCAAATACTGTGACGTAATAGTTCACAAAACGTCATAGATAACAGAAAAATCGGAACAGGTTGAAAAATAAGGCCAAAACAGAATATAAAGATATCAACGAAGCACCTGAAGAGAATAATTTCAACTTTTCTGTACTTCTAAACACTCCAAATATACAACAAAATGCATTTAAGGGCTAAAAAAAGTGGATTTAGCATGATATGTCCCCTTTAAAAGTGTTAACAAGCAATTTTTCAGCGTAGAATTTTGGAGTGCTTGGGAGAATTGAGTAAGGGAAATCTGATAGTAAAATATCTTGTTGGTGATATTTCTTCCTATAAGTTCTTTGTTTTGGCATACATTGTATTTATGAGGGAAATGCCATGCTGTTCTCACAGAGCTGTACCACTCTCAGAGGATGTTGAAGCTGACCTGTCAGCCACTGTGTAATTATGACTTGATCCTCATATGATTCTCAGAGCATTCATGTATCACGGGGGCTTTCCCTGCAAAGAAACCAAAGCTTTATGCTGTCGTGCATATGCGTGAGAGTCAGAGAGAACGAGAAAAAAAACTTAATGGATGGTAAACTTAATGATTGGCAACACATTTGTGCAAAACACTGTGGTTCCACAAAGATGCATGAAGTACAGTATTAACAGCGCGTTTAGATCTCGTCTGCTCCTGTGATCAACAGGTTGCCGGCACGCGAGCTCTGACACGCACCTCGCTGCTATTACCCGTCTTGCGGAACATAAAGTGTCTTTGACGTCCCTAGCACAGTAAGAAACTACCTTAAATAGGTTTTAAGCACATAATAACAAACACTTAATTATTTTTGCATTATTATATAATTTTTGATTAACCTAAATTAGCGGAGGCAGACCCTCCCCCCGTACCCCGTTTCTACTTTTTAGTCTGTCGGCCCTGCAGTCCTCGCTCTGGAAGTTGATATCTCCTCTTTCAGGCGGCTATTCTTGGGACCGTCCCCTACCCGACTGTACAGTATGGGGTAGACAAGGATTAGGTAGACATGCTGTAAACTTCACTTCATAAACAGGGATTGCAGCTGAATGTTTTGAGCTAGAAACCAACTTACCTGCGTAGTGATCGAATACAGTTGGCACATATTCCTCGGGAAAAGCATCATTTGCGTAACTCATCAGCAAACAGGTTTTCCCCACCGCTCCATCGCCGACCACAACACACTTCAACATCTTCTTGGTCGTAGTATCGACAGGATTGCTATTACTGCCTCCATCCTCAACCGCTTCCACTGCATTCTGCCTACTTTTCGAGCTGAGAGTAGGCATGATAGTTGGACAAGTCCAGAAACTATATTCACCACAGGTAGCCAAGTCTTCTGTCGACAGAAATATCAATCTTTGAGACGTTAATCTTGGTTTGACCAGTTTAAACACTCGAGTTTATGTGTCGTAGGCTTCGGTGAGCAGGCAAATCCGACAAGTAGGTGACCCACGCTTTAGCTCGCGCTTCCGAAACAATCCGGCGCCATCGAGAGCAGCTTCATGAAAACTCACGATAACTCCTACAACTTGCATTCCGTCATTTTACATTTTGCAGGTCCGACGACGAAACCAATACAAAAGCCGTGTCTGTGACCCTGGTTTAGCCTACTCCAAACAGCTTTCCACATTCGCCCCTACGCTGCTACGCATCGTCAGTGTCAGGAAATCATTGGTTTCCTTGCGAAATTCCATATTAGGCAGGAGTGGGCTGGGAACAATAGGGGCTCTGTCCACAGCCTACTCAGACAGGGGACTTCAGCGGCACAGGAGGGGCGGGAGGGAGGACGTCCCCAATCTAACTGCATTTCCGAAAATATGGCGCCACAGGATGGCTTGAGTTGGATTTTCATTCATTCATTCATTCATTCTTTCTTTCTTTCTTTCTTTCTTTCTTTCTTTCTTTCTTTCTTTCTTTCTTTCTTTCTTTCTTTCTTTCTTTCTTTCTTTCTTTCTAAGAAATTCGCTCATATTTGTCAAGCAATAATATAATATAATAATAATTTATCTATAGTTTAGTTTAATTAATTTATTCGATGTTTATTTTCTTTCAGTAGCGGCAGTCTCGTATGATAAACTGTTTTAACCTCATTCATGCAGAATGTTGGTTCAGTTGGCTATAAAATATTCACTATGATATTGGCGTAGTTTGTAACAATTAAGATGATATTATTAATTTACTGTAACTCTGACTGGGTTATCATGGTATCACCATGGCACCGGGCATTGAAATTCCCAACGCTTACAGCTCAAGTGCGCAGAGCCGGGGAGCGCTCTGTGGCTCCTCCATCATTTTAGTTGAAACCCTGAAACACCCCAGGCTTTAAATTGCACTTGGCAGGATAGTTATGAGGCTTTGTATCATACATGTCTTTCTCCCTCATTTGCAGCTCGTACCTGGTCTTCTCCTTTGTTTGGGGACAGTGGAGTTTGTTTGAGTTTTGCCTGACCAATTAAGGCAAACAAGACAGCCTACAGCCAGTCAACTTTTATAAGGCTTAAAGAAACTATCATACAGTTTTATAAAATATTCACTATTTATATTGATTTAATTTAGAGCAACTGATATCATTAAGATTGCGCGAAGATTTCCTTCCTTCCCCCTGTTCATGAATTATAGCATTCCGCTACTGTGAGTGTTCAGTGAGTTTTCATTAAATCGCGCGCAATTGGCGCCATCTGTTGCATGAGACTATCTCCATGGCACCGGGCATCGATGTCGAGATTCCTGTGCCAGTCAATTTTTATTGTTACAGTTTGCAAGTGCGCAGGCGCAGAGAAGGGGAGCGCGGAGCCTGCAGAACTGCGAGCGCTTTGTGGTACAAAGGACCCATAACAGTCAGACACGGCGCAGCGTTACAATGATCTTCTCCATCCCACCGATAGATTCCCATCCCGCCTGCATCACTTTTACGACCAGCTTCCACCAAGTCCGCGAGCCTGACCGACACTGCCCGACCGCAGAATGCACGGGGGAAAAAGAGGACTGGTGGCACCACAGAACACTTTTTTGGAAAATATTGTCCGTCGCTCAAGTGGTAAGATGATCGGTTTCTTCAGATTGCAGTACCTGATAAAGCAAAGAGGGAAAGTCTTATGATGGCTTAAGATATGTATAAATTCTCTCTCGCTTTCTTTAACTTTAATAGTGTATTTGCTCAGAATTATGCGTAAAAACAAAGCTTGTACATTTCTTTCTATAAAAACGGGAAACCTAATCTGATCAAAGTAAGCTTGAATATTTGCATACGACGCGACTATACGTATATTCACTTCTAGATACTCTTCTCTTATTGACAGTTTAATAAAAACTTTATTTATAATTATTAATGCTTAATATTAAAAAGAGCGGCAATAAAGGGAGCAACCGTGAGCAAAACATGATCGCACCATTACCATAATAATAGTAATTAAACACTGTTAATAGCGCATTGCCCAATTGCTTCTCAAAACATTACCTTTCTACTATTGCTGCCCATTATCAGCAATAATGTATTAATGACTGTTACTCATCTATTCCTCAAAGAATTCTGAATAAAATATTTCCAAATTTCCACAAAAATATCAAGCAATTACAAAATGTTTTCAACATTGATAATAATAATAATAATAATATGTCATATTATTTTATGACATCTACAACCTATTCGGGATGAATCTCACACGGGGAAACATTTATTTGCGTCAATTGACGCTTGTGAAAAGTGCGTGTATTTTGTGTGGAGTCTCACCAACAAACATTTCGTCACACGAACTATCTTTCTAGCTTATGTGTAAAACTTTAAACCCAAAATTTAAACTAGCACTTCAGGTTCATAGTGTTTGATGGGAACTTCACTATTATAAATTATAAATTATTTTATTTTTAAGTTAAATTATGCATTGTAATCACTTTTTAATAGCATGCGTTTTCAGTTTTATTTATAGTAGGCCTAATATATAATAAAAATGATTATTATCATTATTATTTATTTCATCCAAGTAGTCAAAGAGGGTCTAGAATCATCATGGGTTTATCTACATGTTAATTTCTCAATTGCTTATATCATTAAATTATTTTTAATCATAGCAAAAGTTCATTTAAAGTTGATGCTGTTTTTCTTGGCTGCTTTGCGGTGGATCTTCTCATTTGTGAAGGGCTTGTCGCCTGTAGTGTGAATTGCAGTCGTTTTGTGTCACATACATTTTCCATGTGAATCTGCCACTGGACTTCACCAGCAGAGGTCACACATGATTACTGCATCAAAAGCTATTAATATCCCTGCACACAACAGACTTAAAAGTTGAAGGCATAAATTTGGTGTTTTTGTATATTGAGACCAGACAGTTCTGTCTGATAAACTCTGCGTGTGTGTGCTTTCATGCGGTACCCTCAGCTCGTAATACCATGCCTTGACATTTGCTGTGGGCAGCTCTCTGACTTCCAAGGGTCTCCGGATCTCCCACACACTCTTTACCAAATCTGAGGCAGAGCTTGTATCTTTTGAGAAAAAAAAGGCTCTACATTATTTTTTTATAAATCCTGATCATATTCACTGTTTTAACGAGATGCTGATGTTTGTATTCTGTGAGCTCCCCTGTCACTGTGATCATTGTTTAATGTTTCATCAATGCATTAAGTGGAAGAATTTAGAATTCCAGTTCAGATGAAGTTGTTAAGCACATCTCATGTTGTTTTTGCTCATCCCATTACTAATTCAAGTATGCTGACAGAATCTGAATGGGCTGGATAATTGATTCTTGCATTTAAATTTACATTTATTTTCTTGTCAAGGATTTTTTAATAAGAAAGTTCATGCATTCTGTATCTGGATGAATGAACTCTTTCACAGGCACCAATTGGCGCAAGTCAAAAAGAGTCAAGAAGTATTTAATGCCTGTCAAGAATAAAAATGAGAGGTTGAGTGTAAATAAAAGGGAAGGTAAGAGCCTCATCCTTCCCACAATTTCACCAAGGTACATTTAAAAATATATCTAAAGTCAGTGCCGATATGCTGCCAATGAGCTGCCAGCTCCCACTGAGGCTCCATGATGGTGATTTTAAAATTGTATGGATGAACACTACAAAATATAGAGCTGATAATTATTTACAATATGATTTTGCAGCTATATTATGGCAGTGGTGTGCAAGTGGTAAATAAAGTAAGTTAACACTGTGATTTTTGGAATAAATTGGAGAGAGTTTGGCAGGAACTGGATCTCTGTGTAGTTGGAATCTACAGAGGTATTAGAAGTCTTTTATGTTGTCTTAATGAAGTTAGGATGCTAAGGTTTAAAAAAAAAAATTCCAAAAAAGATGAGACTTGATTTGGTTTGACTTTAAAAGAGTACTACCTCCTTCATCATGTTGAAACCCCAAAACACCCCAGGCTTTAAATTGCAGTTGGCTGGTTGAACGAGGCGTAAAAAGTTAAGCAATCAAAACTCTTCATTATTGTCAATTATGTAATAGCCAAAAATGATCCAATCTTTGAGCATAATTCAGTCAATTCGTCAAATTGTTCAGGCAATTTGTTTTTCATATACCTCTTATATCATCATACGCAGCATGTCTACCTCAAAATAATGAAGCCTTTGACGAGTTCAGGTGTTTCTGAGGCTTTGTGTCTCTGTCCCTCATTTACCCTGCAGATCCTCCCTGCTCTTCTCCTTTGTTTGGGGACAGAAGAGTTTGTTTGAATTTTGCCAGTACACTTAGGGCAATCGAGACACACAGCTGGGGGCAAACAAAGTCAACTTTTATAAGGTTTTTTTTTCTTGTTAGAACAGCAAAAGCAGTGCATATTTCTCTCCAATTTTCTTATGTATGCATAGAAACAACTGTGGTGAATTATAATGTGTTAAAGAAGTTACTTTTTGTAGTCAGGTTGATGTTTGGCTAATAACCAGTGACAGCAGGAGCTCTCACTGACTGGAAAATTAAACGATTTCACAAGTGCTTTTTCACATTGAGGAAACCCATACCTGCTGAACCAGCTTTCAAGGCTTACAATTCCAAGAACAAATTGCATATGTTTGGTTATATGGGTTAAGTTTTTTTTTTTATTATTCTATTTTAATTTATTTAAATTATTTATTTAATTAATTTATTTATTCATTTTTTATTTTTGTATTATATATTTATTTTTAATAATAATAATTATTATTGTTTTTATTGTTGTTGTTATTTTCAGTATGCAGTGCTGTATACTTTCTCCCATTCTTGTACTCATTTATTCTCTCTCTTTTCCTACCTCCTTAGAACTGTTCATTTGCGTATTGCGTATGGGGCTTATGTAATAATGTACCACAGCTCGTCTGAGCATGGTTGCCCCTGGCCATCCTCAGCTTGCTCTTTTGTAACGCTTGTCACAGTGTAAGGTATACATGCACACTACACACTCTCAAAGAGAGAAAGACACACACACACACACTGAAAAGGGATGTTTACGGTTTAAAAAGATAAGTAAAATAAATAAGCATTTATTACACACATCATATTACATACATACTTCAGCAACAAACTTATGAAAGGGAAGCTAGAGGAATTGATAAAGTAGGGTTTGTTTGGTAAAAGGAAACTTTTGAGAGAACCAAAAAAAAAAAAACCTTAAGAAGATCATAAGACTAGTGAGGAAAAAAGATATCCATGCCAAACCAAAGCAGAAAAAAGAACGTGCTAACCACTGTTTACCAGTTCAGAGAGCTGGTTGTGTTTTGCGTTCAATAAACCGGAGGAAACCAATATCTGATGTGTATCTAAACTTAAAATTATTATTATTATTTTTTTACATGCTTGTGGTCCATAATGGCTAACATAAATTTATTTTTCAGGCGCTAAAAATGGTGTACTCCTTGTAAATATAGGTTTATCTTAATAGGGTCTGTTTCTTCTTCCACTTTCCCTGTAGTCGTCCTTTCACCCAGAAGCAGGTGTACCAACCTGCTTCCACGTAAGCAGTGCAAGAACACACACAATGCAATAGCATCACATACACAGAAAAATCTGAATGCTAATGGATCCAAAAATAGAAGAATGTACGCTTGTTTATTGGCATTACTCCCCACTGCAGTGACCGCCAGTAACATGCTGCGGAGAGCTGGAGAAGACACTTTGCACCTCCTAATGGCAGCTGTAGGGAGCATGTACTTGGTGAATTGTTTGTTACGGTCTCCAATTGCCCCACCATCTTCTTTTCTAGCGTAGAGTAGAACATCTCTGACAGCTCCCTCAGAAAGTACAGGCTGCTCTAGGTTTTCTTCTACAGCCTCGCTGTGCTGTCAGTCCAGTCTGCTGTTCGATGGATTTTCTATGTATTTGTGGCTTTGTACCGTCCCAATTTGTTCATTCTGAATGGTTGCTGTATGAAAATCCACCACCAACTCCACTATCTCACTTAAGTTTAACTGCAGGTTGTTTTCCATAAGAAAATTCTGTCATTAATTACTCGCTAAACCCCAACAGAATGCCATTACAAACTTACTTCCGGGGCAGGACAAAATTTGATTTGTAGAAAGTGTTTAGATTAGAATATACCCAATATACATAAATGGGGACTAGATCTATCAAGACCCAAAAAGAGCAAAAAGCGCCATAAAATACCATAGAATGTTCCATATGACTCATGAACTTGTAAGGCGGGAAAAACTGGAAGAGAGGGCAACTCTCTGAGAGAACAAAGGAAATTAACATTTTAACTCACTCTTCTGCTCTATCGAGACGCAAGTCTCACCTCAGAATCATCCTAATCTACATTTCCTTCCCTCTTCCCCCGTCCCTTCTCCCTCATACTGAGATCACCAAAATTCACCCAAGAATCTATATGGTTTAATGTGAATAATTATCATACAGTATTATACATATTTGGTATCATTTGAAATGTCTCAGTGTGACTGGTACAAATGCAAACCAAAAGGTAATAAAGTTTTTAAGAGTTTAGAGATAACTTGCACACAAAGGAGGGTGGGTCTTCCAGGCAAATGGTCTCCTGCTCACGAAAGGTGTAAACTCTGAATGCAAATTCCGATTGTTAGCAAATGTTTCCATGTGAAAAGAAGTTTCTGGCTAGATAAAGAAATGCAACAGGAGGCTCAGGTCGATTCTGTAACTCAGATCAGCCCGTAATGTTGAAGGACCTCAAGGACTTCAGCATTATGTATTTTTCTAAATGTCAGGTTTAGCCTACATCTTTTACTCTTTATCTCTGAGCATATTGATGTTGTTGTATTGATTATCTTTGAACTGATTATGAAACTGACTCTGAGTTAAAAAGAAAGAGTTAAAAAGAAAAATCAAACATTCTCTTGCGGTCACGTCCAATTCAATATGTCGCACTAACCCATTAAAAGTATTAGTTTAAAAAAAAGAACAATGCGGCTCACTACATTACCATTTAAAAGTTTGGGGTCGATACGATTTTTTGGTAACACTTTATTTTACAGTGCCGTCGTCACACATGTTACATGTAATAAATGTAGTAATAACTATAAATTATGCATAATTGTATGCAATTAACCCTAAACTAAACCCTCATCCTAACCCTAACCCTATAGTAAGTACATGTAGTTACTTAATATTACTCAGTACTTAAATATATAACAGTGTAACAAAGACACCTTAAAATAAAGTGTTAACGATTTTTTTGAAATGATCTTTCTTTTTTCTTAACATGCTGCAATTATTTGATAAAAAATACAGTAAAAACAGTAATGTTGTGAAATATTATTTCAATTTAAAATAACTTCTATTTTAATATATTTTTAAAAATAATTTAATCTTGTGATGGCCCAACTGAATTTTCAGCATCTTTACTCCAGTCTTCAGTGTCACATGATCCAGAAATCATGCTCAAGAAACATTTATTATTATGTTGAAACATTGTGTAATTGCTTAATATTTTTTTTGTATAAATTGTGATACTGTTTTTTTTAATTCTTTGAGGAATAGAAAGTTCATAAGAACAGCATTTATTTGAAAGAGAAAGTCTTCACTGTCTGTCACTGTTGCTCAATTTAATACATCCTTGCCTAATAAAAAATCTTACTGTAGTGTATGTCCCATAAAACACACTGTACAGTAGGCTCAAAAACTGCCACCAATTGGTAAAGCAGTGAATGATTCATGAGACTGGGGTTCTCCACCTGATTTGTCTTTGGCTTGATTCTAAGTCAGCTTGGCCAGATGTATTTATAACATTTAAACATAATAAAACGGGCCATTTGTGAAGCTGAAATAAACTTGTGGCAAATTGTGTATTATAAAAAAGTGACATATTAGCCCTCAGGAAATCTCAAAGTTCGTCAGACCTGGCCTGAACCTTCCCTATTGCAATTCCTAAGTGTACGCTTGAGATTAAATTGACAACGATCCTCAAAGCCGTTTGCTTAAGGCAGGACCTTAGGTCGGAGATTGGCAGTGGTTATTTCCTAATGCACACGCCATGGACATCTCTCTTCTTGCTGGAAGTAATGGAGTCAAATGCTGACACACACAAAGTGTCACACCGTAATTGAATAGAGAATTAAAGAGGGATAAAGAATGACAGCGAGAGGCGATGAAGCCAGAGAAAAGGTCACAAATTGTCTCAAAGCAGAGAGTCTATCGCACAGCGTTTAATAATCAGTGCAATTTATAAGTCTGCTACCCTCTTTTGTCAAACTTAAAAGTTTTTAATCTGAATCATGCATTCAGTCTTTCTTGTTAGAACACTGCATTCCAAATGTCAAAGAATAACATTTTCTATAGCATGATTTTGAGTCACAAATGCTAAGAAATGTGAATTTGGATACATAAAAACACGTGTGAGACCAATAATATTTCCCTCAAATGTTGTTGCTATAGCCTTAGAGGGTCGGTTGAACAAACAGTTTCATAATGAAAAATATTACTGACTTGCACATTCCCAGCATGCATTGCAGCAGGAATAAACTGTGTGGATTGCATTATGATGCATAATTTTGTCTTTTGCTGACATTATGCTGTTGAGGTTTATTGATTGTCAGCATTATTTTAGTCTTGCGTAGTCAGACGCTTGACCTGTGGCATAAGATCAGGACCTGATCCTCAATTGTTGCAACTTTTTGCTGTGTCCGAAATCACATACTGAGTAATAGGTACTACATTGTGCTGTTAAAAAAGTATGTTCTAAATAGTATGAATCTGTGTAGTATGAATTTAATTCGGATGTACTACAGTACATCCGCCATGTTGTCATTGTCTTGTGACTTATGGCATCAGTCGCGTTGCTTCACCTCCATTCACAAATCCTCTCCCATGGCCTCATGGGACAGTAAAGTGCTCATTGAATGCACACTTCAGAATCTCTCTGGAAGTGGTAGGCCATCCAGGTACTTTCCACCTGTTTAATGAATATTATGAATTCGGACATACTACTCAACTCACACACTGTTTTTCACCTACTTTATAGCATGGATGTTGGCATATTCGGACACAGCAAAGAACTTCCATCTTCAGCAGGAAGTGACTGTCTGATTGACATTTAAAGTGACCAACCACAGTTTGTTTGTTTTTAAGGGGTGGGTTTAAGGAATATATATATATATACACTCACCTAAAGGATTATTAGGAACACCTGTTCAATTTCTCATTAATGCAATTATCTAATCAACCAATCACATGGCAGTTGCTTCAATGCATTTAGGGGTGTGGTCCTGGTCAAGACAATCTCCTGAACTCCAAACTGAATGTCAGAATGGGAAAGAAAGGTGATTTAAGCAATTTTGAGCGTGGCATGGTTGTTGGTGCCAGACGGGCCGGTCTGAGTATTTCACAATCTGCTCAGTTACTGGGATTTTCACGCACAACCATTTCTAGCTGATAGAAGAGCAACTTTGACTGAAATAACCATTTGTTACAACCGAGGTATGCAAAGCATTTGTGAAGCCACGACACGCACAACCTTGAGGCGGATGGGCTACAACAGCAGAAGACCCCACCGGGTACCACTCATCTCCACTACAAATAGGAAACAATTTGCACGAGCTCACCAAAATTGGACAGTTGAAGACTGGAAAAAATGTTGCCTGGTCTGATGATTCTCGATTTCTGTTGAGACATTCAGATGGTAGAGTCAGAATTTGGCGAAAACAGAATGAGAACATGGATCCATCATGCCTTGTTACCACTGTGCAGGCTGGTGGTGGTGGTGTAATGGTGTGGGGGATGTTTTCTTGGCACACTTTAGGCCCCTTAGTGCCAATTGGGCATATTTAAAATGCCACGGCCTACCTGAGCATTGTTTCTGACCATGTCCATCCCTTTGTGACCACCATGTACCCATCCTCTGATGGCTACTTCCAGCAGGATAATGCACCATGTCACAAAGCTCGAATCATTTCAAATTGGTTTCTTGAACATGACAATGAGTTCACTGTACTAAAATGGCCCCCACAGTCACCAGATCTCAACCCAATAGAGCATCTTTGGGATGTGGTGGAACGGGAGCTTCGTGCCCTGGATGTGCATCTCACAAATCTCCATCAACTGCAAGATGCTATCCTATCAATATGGGACAACATTTCTAAAGAATGCTTTCAGCACCTTGTTGAATCAATGCCACGTAGAATTAAGGCAGTTCTGAAGGCGAAAGGGGGTCAAACACAGTATTAGTATGGTGTTCCTAATAATCCTTTAGGTGAGTATATATATATATATATATATATATATATATATATACACAGTATTTATCTAGAGGCATTTAGGGACAGGTTTAAATTAAATATATATTTTATTAAACACGCCCCTATAGGCAAACAAACAAACTGTGGTTGGACTCTTTAAATGTTAGTCAGACAGTCTCACCGTAAAATATGTGTTGTTAATTTCTGACTGATAGAAAAAAGAAAGTTGGCAGTCAATCAGATTATAACTTGCTACCGTTATTGATGTTTGTGTGAGGTTTTTTTATGCAGTTTTTACATGCATCTAAACATAACTATTTCATATAATATTAATAACTATTTGCCTTGATTTTCTCTTCCTCACAGTTTTTAATTTCCGTCATACACATAACTGATGACATTTAAAAATATGAACACTAAATTTGTTTCTGAAATGTATAAGTCATCCAGTGCAAAAAAGCTTAAAAACGCATCACGTTTCTCAGCATTGATGTGTAACTGTTCCCAATTTCTTTTTATAGTGCATTTACATGTGTTGTGCAAAAGAAGATGCAGCTGTTTCATGAGTTTGTGTGAGTGGGCAAGTAAAGCGGAAAGAAAATGATATGTACATATGTAAATGTGGCCATGTGCATGCTGATATGAGATGTTTTTCCTGTAAACACACTGCTGTGGAATTGTGGGAGCAACCTAGCAGCTGTCTGTTGGCCTCCCACGTGGGGTTGGCACGCACATCACTAAGTCTTTCATCGCTGTCAATATGCCTCTTATTCACCATTTACACAATAAGCTTTCGGCAGCATCCCATATTACACATAAAGTGCTGATGGACTGCCGTATGCTTCACGTGGATCTGGAAGTGTAATCAATGTGTGTGTTACAACCACTTGGGCTGTTTAAGGTCTGAATCAGCTGACATGAGCTGCTCTTAAAAACAACAAGACTAATTCAATAGAGACACAGGTAAACCTAGTAAACCTAAGTGTTAATTTGCCTCAAGTGAGATTATAAAGATTAAAGTCTTTCTAGCCTCAATATTCCATTGATTTTACATGCCGCCAGACAAAACAGCTGTGTCCTCTTATGGCCTGTGAAATGGATGCTCTTTTTGCCTTGAGGTGGATCTGGATGTGTGCCGTCTGTGTATTGCATTGCTTTATACAGCGTGGTTCAATTGTTTCAATTGTCTTTGTCCATATAATTTTAATTATAAATAAATGTTCATAATAATTTGTTGATATATAGTATATTATAAAGCTTGAAACCTTTAAAATCTACCTGCATTAAACATACCACTATAACAGTAGAGTGTCCTGAGAAATTTCATTTGAAATTTTGAAATTATACTAGTGCATTAACTTTGGCAGCCAGACTATAACCAAAATAAAAGATAGAAAGCTCTGAAAAAATTAAAACCAACATTGACAGATTGAAAACTTGTCCAACTTGTCCGTGGTGATGGATAAAGTATGAGAAATGAGAAAAAATATTATTTCTTTGCTTTTGCTTTCACTCAAACTTTTGTGTTCCCAGAGAAACCTTGAACTCGCTCACTTAAGCATTTACCGCAAAAGTTTTGTGAGCCAGTGTTATTTTGTACCATTGAGATATCATTATAGTTGTTATTAATATTTTGAATTAATTTTTATTTTCCAGTAAAAAGGCATGTCTTGTGCGTTTTGCCCTAATTACCTCAACTTGCCAACAAGGCTACATTAAGTGAATGCTAGTGCATTAGCAGTGAATCACAGGTGTTTATATGAGATGAGGACATTGCTGCAGCTGCTGATGAGGCTGAAACCAGCATATCCAGTGCAAGTAGGCTTTGACCTTTTTAGGTTTTAATTATATGAAATATTATTTTATTTATGCGTTATGAAGAGAACTTTTGAAGGATATTGGTTAACTTTTGCCATTTTTGAGCACTTGAGCTTAACTGAGACTTGAGTCTTTGTAGACGGATAAGAGGCTCTTGTGTCGATTGCAATATTGAGGAGTTCATTTTTTTCTGAATAAACGTGATCGTTCTCCTCACAAATCAACTGTTTCTTAAAATTTTAATTGGCATGTCTCTTAGGTGTCGAGGACTAGTGCATCTTTGAGCCTATAAGTGCTGTTAAAATCAGACACTCTAAGATTTACTCAAGTGGTATTGTGACTTGTAATGGAGTCATGTCCGCTGTAAGGTGTCTGTACTTTTACTTACAAGTATGGTTTTCATGTACTCTTTACACCTCTGATTGAAAAAAAAAAAAAAAAAAAGATTTACCCTTCACCATGTCCCTTTAGGGGCTATGTAAAAATTGAGAAAACTAAAATAAATAAAAAATAATTCTAACAAATTAACAAAAAATAAATAATTAAAATGGCAATAAAAAATCTAAACTGTTATGACTCTCATTGCTACAACATCTCAGTCAACCCAACAGTCATTCCTCTCAAAGACTATTCTTTGTTATTGTTATGCTGTGGAAGTGACTGCTCCACTCGCCTGAACTCCTTTTCTATATTAGTTATTAATGCTTGACTTCTTGCCAGAATCTTTATTAGTCTGAACGTGCTGTCTTGGCTGAGAATATGATATATCATCAGTGACAGAGCTTTACATGATTATCATATCCGAGCCCTGATCTGCAAAACAGGATTTGGGTCTCTTGCATCCTCAGGGAGTACAGTACTTCCTCGCAATTGGCCCGTGATCCAAGGGCAGGGGCCATGGCGTGGAGACCGCTGTAATGAGTTTCCACTCTCCTTCCTCAAGGGGACAGCACTTCACTTTATCCTTTCCGCTTCTCCTTTCAGCTGGTCCTGCGGAGGCAAACTGAAAGAGGAGGAGGAGGAGGAGAGATAATGGAGACTATTCAATGGAGGAGAGAAGCAGCCACTTTTTTTTTAAATGGCTGTGTCAAATGCCACGTTCTCTCTCTCTCTCTCTCTCTCTATCTCTCTCTCTCTCTCTCTCTCTCTCTCTCTCTCTCTCTCTCTCTCTCTCTCTCTCTCTCTCTCTCTCTCTCTCTCTCTCTCTCTCTCTCTCTCTCTCTCTCTCTCTCTCTCTCTCTCTCTCTCTTCCTCAGGGGGGGACTGCATGTGTCCAGAGAGAACTGTAGCTCTGCCGCAGTATAAAAGCCTTGTGTGTATGTGTGAGCCAAGGTGATTCTGTTTGTGTGTGTCTTTATTTGTGCAAGGATTTGTATTGTCACAGACATTTCTATGACAATTTGTGTCCTGATTTGTGCTGTAATGTCTTCTTTGCCTGGCTATTTTTAAACCTGCGTTGGGAGGCTGAAGTCAGCTGGCTTTAGCCTCACTAAAACGCTAATGAAGTCTAGAGAGGATGACTTAGTCTATTTAATGGCATAGTCTCACAGGAACAATGTTCAGGTCTTTGACCCACCGGCTATGGCTAGACCACCTTGCATCAATTACATTGATGTCAAGACTGCACTGCAATTCAATTTGTCAAATGAAAAAATTAACTAATTAAGGCTGTTTCCACAAATTAAGTCCAAAATAGGACTTGAAACTCAAGTCTTTTTTCTTTTCAGCAAAGTGCCATTGAAAGGTGAGAGCTTAAAGGAGTCTGTCCACCTCACGTGATTAGACTAAATGTTATATGTGCTGTTTTATTTGATATTTATTTAAATTTATTTTGCAGTCACACATCTACAAAAACTACAAATGTAGTTTTATACCATAATTTGTTAAATAGGTTAATTTAGCAGATTTAACCACTACATGTTAGTTTGTAGTTAGTATATTTAGTATATATTGTTTTGATAAATAAAAGAAAATATATGTATATATACACTACTGTTCAAAGGTTAGGGACCAGTAAGATATTTCTTTTAAAAAGAAATTAATACTTTTGTTCAGCAAAGAACTGATGCAATAGAACTGATCAAAAGTGACAGTAAAGCCTTTTATAATGGTACAAATATTTCTATTTCAAATATATGCTGTTATTTATTTTTTATTTTCATAAAAGAATTCTGAAAAAAAAAAGGCATCACAGTTTCCACAAAAAAAAAAAAAAAAAAATTAAGCAGCACAACTGTTTTCAACATTGATAATAATAAGAAATGTTTCTTGAGCAGCAAATTGACATATTAGAATGATTTCTGAAGGATCATGTGAAGACTGGAGTAATGATTTTGACAATTCAGCTTTGCCATCACAAGAATAAATTACTTTTAAAAATGTAATAAAATAGAAAACAGTCAAAATTGTCATAAAATTACTGTTCTTACTGAATTTTTGAGTAAATAAATGCAGCCATGATGAGCATAAGATAATTCTTTAAAGGGGACATATGCTAAATCCACTTTTTTAGCCCTTAAATGCATTTTGTTGTATATTTGGAGTGTTTAGAAGTACAGAAAAGTTGAAATTATTCTCTTCAGGTGCTTCGTTGATATCTTTATATTCTGTTTTGGCCTTATTTTTCAACCTGTTCCGATTTTTCTGTTATCTATGACGTTTTGTGAACTATTACGTCACAGTATTTGCAGCGGAACTGGCAAATAAGGACATTGACTTCCAGCCCAACACTTCGAGCAATCCGCCATTTTTATTTCTCGCTGCAATTTTGTAGTCCAAGCTCAAAGATGCAGAAGTTACGAGAGGGTAAGTTAAAATGTTCGGTTGTTGGATGTAGTAACCCACACGCTTCATTACACCGTCTAATGTAGATGAACTGCCGCGCTTGTGACAGGGCCATAGACTGTGGACAGGGCGCATGTTTAACTGAAAGAACGAGCAGAGAGAGAGACCCGGTCGCGCGCACTCACTCTCTCTCTTCGGAGCCAGGCGAAAGTGTAAACAAGACACCGTCTCCAAACTAGACGCTGTCTTGCTCTCTCTCCCTAGCACATATTAATCAAAATAAATCGACACGGTGGTAAAAGGTCGGAAGACCAAAGTTTCATGTGTAAATACAGTAACACACCATTGCGATACATTCATATGAAGACGTTGTTCTGCAGGTTCGTCGTCTTCATTTTCATCTCGCTCCGGCTCCGACTCTGGCTCGAACATGTAAGGCTGGCTGGACAAGTCTTCCGTTGTTGACATTTTGTTAATAACGTGTGAATAAAAAGTTTCTGTGCCGCTAGATAATCGTATCTCTGCTATCAAACTACAAAAATGGCCGAACAATGGCCGAACGGGGTGGAGTTGAACCGAGTGTAACCTCTGCATCCTGGAGAGGGGGCGGGGTATGAAGTGTCTCAATTGTATTTAAAGATCGAAACGAGTTGCTGTCAGACGCACATCAGAAAAGGGGTAGAAACGGGGCCTGTGGAGCTATAATAATGAGGAATTCAGACCCAAGCATTGCAGTTCCGCTTTATATAGACTACAAATGTATGATTTATATGTAAAAAGGAACGATTTAAAAGCATGATATGTCTCCTTTAAAAAACACATTAACCACAGTTACAACACCTACCAGCAGGGGGCTAATAGTGTCATAGGTCCCAACTATGCAGAAATTATATTCTGTTCTTAAAAATTATGCTTCTGAGAGTTTAGACTTTCAGGAAAGCATCTACAAATTACTAATTTTAAGGTACAAAACTGTTTTTGTTATTCAAATATTTTGTCTTATCCTGAATCACTATGGTACACCTATAATAAGTGTTTATATTTGGACTATTTTAGACTGGTTCGGGTCGGCACTGCTCCGGAGTAGCCCAGTACCTGCGTGACTCGTCATAGACATAAACAGAGAGAAGTAGCTCCGGCTCCAATGCTACACATGCAGTTTTCTTTATTAACTGCTAGAGCGGCAACATTTACATAGTGTACCTTTAAGATTTGTTAAACCATTTAAAGCACTGGTCTCAAACTCAGTTCCTGTGGCCAGTTGCATAAACTGTTAAGACTAGTCTTACAAGTTAGTCATCCAATTTTATTCTTTAAAACTGTTAATAACTTATTAAAGTCAGTAACATAAAAACGTAGATTGGTCTAATTTGACACCGAACAGTAAGACTGATTACCCCTAACTAACTTCTAGTAGATCTTACTAGTTCTTAAGACACAGTCTTAACATAATGGCTATGTTTATGCAACTGGCCCCTGGAGGGCCACATCTCTACACAGTTTGCTCCATCCATAATTAAACCCAGCTAATCAAGGTCTTCAGGATTATTAGAAGTTTCCAAGCAGGTATTAGTTGGAGCTGGTTGGAGCTAAACTCTGCAGGGCTGTGTCCCTCCAGGAACTGAGTTTGAGACCACTGATTTAAAGTGTGTTTTTTTTTAATTCCATCAATTCCATAAAGCTGGTTTAACTGAAGTGCAATAAAAACCAGGACACAAACTGGTTTTTAACTGGAGACATGAATCTCTGAACTACACCCAACCATGTATTAAGATAATAATATGTATACTAAATACTGTAATAGTTATTTAGGCATAGTAATACATGTGTCCTTCTGCCTTCTCTTATTTTTCAATGCAGAGACAAGTTTCTTGTTGGGGAATGCGCAAATCGTGGAGTGGCCTATAGTTTACAGTAATGACGGATTCTGCAAGCTCTCTGGTTACCACAGGGCAGAGGTCATGCAGAAGAGTAGCACCTGCAGGTGAGTCCCTCTCCCAAATGTCTACTTGTACCCTGTCTTTATTCTTTAGTCAAGGACAGACAGTGAAAGATACATTTATATTCGCAAGGCATGCAGGATTCAAAAACGCATTAGTGTGCATCATAACTAAATGATGTGTTTTTACAGAATTACATTGTTTTAAATATGGAAAGGAAACCTCACACACTTTTCCAGAGAGATTATGCCTGGATACCTTCAGCTAAATCTATTAAACTAATGCAGTGCAGAATGTGAAGTAGTGGAAAGACAGGAAGGACAGAGTTTGATTGTTTTGTTTTGTTGATTTATTTTTCAAGTGAGTACTAACCTCTCTATTCCTGCCAGTTTCACTCATCACAGGAGTGAGGATGTTACTCGAATGATTTGGTGAAGTGTTAGAGACAGAAGTGTCATTTTCTCACTCTGCTTGAGTTAGCAAAGCTGCTACAGCATACTTCTCACATCAGTTCAGCTGCGTTAAGCCATAGTAGAATCTGCTTGCGCCATTTAGCCACTCAGAGAGCGCATTTCTCCTGAGCTATCACTGAACACCTTGTTAGCGCTAAATAAGCTCAGTAAGGTGCCAATCATTGGAGCAGAAATAGAAATACCAACTACAGTGATTTGGCTCTGCCTACATACAGTGATATGGATCTGCCTACAGACTGTGATAAGACTCCAGATTGACTCAAGGATTCAATGGGAATTTTAGAGGTAGAATTGGCACAAGCCTTTGTCAGCTAAAGCAATAAGGGTGAAGATTTGATACTAAAAATCTCTGAGTATAGCTTATAGCCACAAAACTCAAATGCACCATAAATCTCTGTATTTTTGGTTTTATGGAAGCTGAAGTGATAATAAGATCCAAAGCAAATCTTTTAAAAGAAATTTCTGGGGAATTCCGTGCATGCTAAAGAAGTTGCAAAGTCTTCCAGTCCTGACTGTTGTAATTTGCTAAAATCACTATTTTGGTAAAACAAATGTGAGTTTAATCTAATATATAATATATAATATATATCATGAAAATGATCCACCCCACATTCTCACATCTTCAGCTTTGCCAATGTCTATTGAACATTTTTGTCTTCCAATAAATATATATATTTTTTGTAAATTTAAATATTTAGTCAAATGATAATTTAAGCAATTTGATGTATGCCTATGTCTCATTTGTTATCATTAAATTGTATTATCCCTAAGTCTGAAACTATGATGCTTCCAGTTTTGTATTCAAAATTATATAATAAGCATATGAATTTCATTGAAAATTGTAAAATGTTTTTGTGTGTGTGTGTGTATTTCTCCCTTTAATGACACTATTTGCTTATTTGATAAGCAATAATTTTAATGATTTTTTAAATTAATTTTATGTTTATAACTATATAATTTTATGTTTATAACTATAACCGATCGTATTTTTCCAGGTTAAAATCATATTTTGAATGCTAGATTTTCAAATATGATTTCAGACTTTTAAACTCCACTGTTCACAGACACCTTATTCACACAATTTGCAAGAACTTTAAACCCATACCTTGTTTTTGCTCCTGTTTGAAACTTGTCTGAACAAGGGCTTCGTTTCTACTGTTTGACCAGCCTCCATAAGTTAAATAGAGCGGCTTCAGTAACTGACAGCCCGTGTCATCAGCCTCTCCCCTTGTGCACACTCTGTGAATTAACTGACAGTGAAAGACAAGGTAGAGTTTATCGAGCGTATGTGTGTGCCACACAGGTGTGTGCGCTCCCCTAACTCTCTTTGTCTTGCTCATTTTCATCACCTGCTTCTCCCTTTCCCACCCACTTCTCCCACTCTCACAACCTTTTTTTGACTTGTACTCTTATGTCTCTCTGTCCCTCCCGGCAGTTTCATGTACGGCGAGCTGACAGACAAGAAGACAATAGACAAAGTCAGACAGACCTTCGATAACTATGAATCCAATTGCTTTGAAGTGCTGCTGTATAAGAAGAACAGTGAGTATTCCCAGCTATGATTGTTTGCTGTCCTTGCTGCATCTAGCAGAAGATTGAAAGTGCGGAGATGCAGTTGTGCTCTATAAGAAGCTGAATTCCAGAAATAAATGAAAATAACTTGAGAAAATGGCTTAAGACAAAATTTATAAGTTAAGTTTTAGCCATTCATGTGGATGCATTCATGTGGATTTGAGGACCGGTTGCAATGAGCCTATCATAGAAACTGTGGCATGATCCGCGTGAATGTGAAAGCAACTCGAACTCGGGTGCGCACTTGTTCAGGAAGTAAAGTAACCTGCGCATGCATTTTAGCCAATGGCAATTTCAATAGTTAAACAAAACACGTTATAATTGATGACAGTGGTGATGATTTACCTTGGATACAAGCAAGAGTGAGCGTGCAGCATAGTGAGTACTATCAGAGCGGATAATGAATGGTCCACAATCTGCTGTCTCCCCAAGAGTCAGTTTTCAAGCAGCAGAATGCCGTCCTCATGCGACGCACATACAGTAAACCCAAGCAGTTCCCTCTTCTGTGCATAATCAAAAGATTTAAAAACATAATATATTGACCCCCATCATGTTTTCTATCATGCGCTGTGCATGTTTGTGATGACGGGAGATGAACACAATTGCACACGTGTTCGAAAGAATCAAGTTGAAGCTGTATCCCAATTCAGAGGCTGCATCCTTCGAAGGCGCGAACGTCAGACTGAGCATTGTTAAATGGGACAGTCTAGCCAACTGTCAAAAAAACCAAAAAAAAAACAGTGTTCACTAACTGTCTAAATATGTTAATCTTGGTCCATTTCTGTATATAATAAAGAGTATAAACTATATAAAACCACTTCTTAGTAAGATATAAGTCAGTTTCTCTGCAATGTTTCTCAAAAAAATCCTGTCGTCACTGGCGCGCAATGAATTCTGAGGTAAGCAAGGCCGCAAAGGATCCATCTGTTGTATCGTATATTGCCCAGGAAATGAAGGACACATTTCAAGCCGCATTTGAAGGAGCCTTCGAATTGAGACAGCATTTATAACGCCGCTGTTTTTTTGGGTAACCTTGCAGGCTTGCCTTCAAGGATCTGCCTGGGTGGGTGGGCAAGTTGGCAATCGTAGCTCCGCCCCTGAGCTAAATGTCATTCTGAAACTTTTCACCGCTCTTTCGCGAAAAAGGTGTCCTACTAAAAATGGGTATGGGCATTTTAGCCGTTTTGTCGAGTACTCGGGGTACGCTAATGTGCAGATACTTAAAAAAAATCCTTTTTATATTCGTCATGCAGACATTTGGTTATTACATTGCGTTTTTTTTGTTTGTTTGTTTGTTTGTTTTGTGATTGCGATGCGGCCCGCTTTCTGTTTCCGTCACGGCTTTCTTGCAATCAGTGTTGCATGTTTAGTACGCAATAAGAAGTTAAAATATTATTTTAAAGACTCTGAAAAACCTGCATTCTGTTTTATTCAGTTGCACGCCATTTAGCTGATAAGGATAGAATACCGGGTACACACACTCTGTATTTTATCCTTATCTAGATTCTGTGAAAGTCAAGTAATTTGTGATCATGACTGATTATCGTCTACTCTGACCATCCCTAAAAACCCAACATATTTGCTGAGTTATTTGACCATTTACACCTTGAGGCATCTTGCATTGTGGGCACAATTGCATCCTCTCTGCACTTGAATTTCTGTAATGCAGTTACTTTGAAGATATATCACCTCATGTTGCCTCTGAAAGATAAAGCTGCCCTGTTAAGCTTAAATGTAATGACCCATTAGGCACAAGAGTTACATAGTATATTTCTCATATGGGTGAACTGAGGACCTTGGTCTCATTGATCTTTGTGTCTCCTTTTTTTTCTCAAATCCTGTCTTTCTCTTGCCATCTTTATTTGCCACCATCATCTCATAATTTATTCCTCTCCTTCCCTTCTTTTAACCACTATGTCACTTTCACTTTCCCTCACTATTCTCATCATTTTCATCATGTCTTTTATCTTCTTGGTCATGACTTCTTTTAAACCCTCTATTTGCTTCTTACCACTTTTCATCCTTTACTTTCCTTTCATCATGCTTTCTCTCCTCTCTCATTGCCTTCACCCGGTGCTGTCAGGAACCCCTGTGTGGCTCTACATGCAGGTGGCCCCCATCAGGAATGAGAACGATAAGGTGGTCCTGTTCCTCTGCACTTTTAAGGATATCACTGTCTTCAAGCAGCCCATTGAAGATGAGACCACCAGAGGTAAGGACTCTAAACCTCATCTTAATTGTAGAATTTTGCTGATTTTTTGTTGGAGAAATTGCATCAGCACACCAAAAAACTTGATTTGATGCATCATGTTTCAATTTTTTTTTTTCTTACTTGAATTTGACTTTTCTCTTGAATGAAATGATGCAACTAATTTATGTCAAATGGTTGCATAAATGTCCAATGGTTAACATCCCTTAAAAATTGTCAGTTTGTCTTATACACAACACTCAACAAAAACATATTTTAATAATTAAACATTTTAGATTTTTTAATAATTTTATTTGTATTTTTCTCTTGTTTTCATGTAAACAATATTCTTAAAACAAGATAAATCTACATGGGAAGCAATACTTTTTTATTTCAGAGAATATATCTTGAATTAAGCTTATTTTTCATAACCTGTTAACAAATTTATTTATTTAAATTACTTGATTTAATGATTGATTATTTATTTATTTGTCTATTTTATTTTTAAAAGTATAAGTTAAAGTATAGCTAGCTCACAAAAAAATTAGAGGTTTAAATAAAAAAGTCCCTAATATCTTACAAAATAATATTCCTAATAAATATCCCTAATATTTTCTACAATATTTCAAGTAGATTGATCTTATTTTAAAGATGTTTAGATATTTTTACTGAAAAAAAGACAAAAATGCTGATTAAGGTTAGTTGGATGCAGTGATGAGGCCAGACATTTTAAAGGTGAGTGGACCTTGTTGAAATAGGGTGTAGAAAATGCCTACTCTTAAATTACATCATTGTACAATACATGGGATAAAAATAATTAGACAATTAAGATTAGTTAACTGTGATTTATTGTCAGCCAACAGTTTCATTAAAAAAACATCAGCATCCATTTATAAATAAAATAACCAATGAACAGAATAAGAACAATAAACAAAAATAATCATTGAAGGAGTGTGTGTAAGGCTTAGGGTGCGTCTCAATCTGATCCCTAGCTTCCCTAGGTTGTGAATCAGTATATTGTGTACATTAATTTGGGCTCTGGTAAGGACAGTAAGGACCCTGGCTCACTACACATTGGGACACTGATGACTCTATTTCCAGTGACATGAAAACATATTCTACAACTTCACAACTGGTATTTACGTATGAACATCAGAACAACTTTCTGACATGATGTTTTAATGTTATTTAAAGTACATTATAATAAATGCTTTGCTTGTTATGATGTGCAACATTTCAGCCTTTGATAAATTATAAATATTAGCTAGATTATGTTCAATTACCTGTCTAGCGATGAATGTTTATATTGAAATGTAATTAAATAATGGTTTGTATTTTAAAAGAAATCTTTCGAGTGTCATTATGTGAAGTGAGTTGGCGCACATGATTTATGTTTCGCGCTTCGATGCTCAATGCTTCGTGGTTTTCATGGTGCATTGTGGGACTTTTTAGGGAGCAAACGTTTTAGTGCACTGGGAAGATTTCGCGATTTAGATAGCCCTTAAAAAGGCCCTGACAGGCCCTTAATCAGTGCCCTGACTTCTGAACTAGGCAGCTGATTGAGACGCACCCTTAGTCTTCCTCTGGCCACGGGCTTTAGACTAGCATGGAATTTTCTCACTCAAACCACTGCCTGCTGTTGCTTTTGATTGCTTTTAGAAGGAAAAGCTGCTCATAACTGCTGGTCTAAGATCAGTTTTCACCATAGCACATTGGCGATTTGGCAAAAGATCCCTTGTGTATTAGTGTTTGCACTTTGGAGAGCAATATGTTTCTATTTACAATGTAGACAGCTTTATTGATTATAACGGAACTTCATTATATTGCGTCATCGCGCCTAAAATGTCACCTAAAAAAGGCGATGTATAACCAATTCAGAATTTGAATGCATCTTTTGTATTTCATGCTTGACCAGCAGCCACGTACACGCTGCAAAATTTCCTTAATTCATGTATATTCATGTAATTGTCTCATTTGATTGGGTGGAACAGACTGTCAATTTGAGTGTGCCAGTGCCACCCTGGTCCTTATAAAACCTTGCCACTGGTTGGATGTGTTTTTACTGTGTGGTGCAGCCTGCTTGGCACAATAGTGCATGGTAGTTTAATGAGATTGACAAGCTGTCACTTTAGGTTGGAGAGTGCTGCTTATGGGCAGAACTGCAGTCAGCCGTAGAGCGCTCCTTGTATATATGTGCATTTATGATTGATGGGCATTGTCAGATCCCACTTTTTCCTCCATTTACTCTCTCTTTCTGCTTTTCTCTCTCTCGATCTCTTATAAACCAGTGGCTATTTTCCTTGTCAGCTTGTGCCACTGCTAAACTGAAGCACTTGTCCTTTGACAGTGATCCTAGCCCACACAGGAGCTCTTTAAAGACACATAAACACACACACACACACACACATACACACAGGTATATATATATGGAATTTCCCCTCAGAGACTTGATAGCAGCTGCTGTCACTTTATGGCAGTGCACCTGTGCCCAGCTGAGTCTCTTGTCAGTGGGTGTGTACAGAGCGACAGGAAGTGGCATTAAAGTTCAGTGAATATCACTATCTAACAGATGGATAGCCAATCAGATGGATAAACCCTCCAATGCATAAGCAGTGGTGAAATTAAACCTCTCTGCAGTTATTGACCTCTGTGATAGGCAGCATAGTCATAGCTATAGTGCTTGCATCATAATATACCTGCTTTGGCAATTGCAGTCACATGGTAGGCTATATTAAAATCAGCATAGGCGTAATTTTCGAGTGGGACTGGTGGGACATGTCCCCACCACTTTTTCTCAGGGTCGATATTGTCCCCACGACTTTTTGAAACAGTTTGAGGCATGGATGAATACAAATAAATAAAAAATCTCCAGTTAAATAGCAGAGCATTGATTTAGTTCGTTATTAAATAGAGACAATCTAGCGCATAAATGTGTTGTTTTTAAAATCAGAGAGTGATCGTTGCCGCTGCTATCAGTGGCGCGGATACAGTGTTTTCTTGTGGCTCGCGCACAGTCTTCAAACGGACGCGCACTTCAATCTGTCACTTGACGCCGTTGCGGAGACTCTTTATTCGTTCCAGTGAAATCACAAAACAAAATGCACACAAATATGCACCCTGCTTGATATATACTTTAACCACTGATGAACATGTTCGGTTTTGATAAAAAAAAAAAAACTTTAAAAAAAATATACAAGTGCGGATTAGAACCCATAACCTCTGACATGCTTGGCAAAAGTTCTAACCACCAGACCATTACAATACAAAAGGAAAATTAGCGGATCTATGGTTATATTTAACAAATTAGATTTCATTAAAAGACAAATTAAACCCAATGTAACGTTACAATTAAAATTGATTTCTAGATATCGTAATGTTTTTTTTTTTCCTAAAATTGTTATTGTACATATACAGTGGGGAGAACAAGTATATGATACACTGCCGATTTTGCAGGTTTTCCTACTTACAAAGCATGTAGAGGTCTGTAATTTTTATCATAGGTACACTTCAACTGTGAGAGATGGAATATAAAACAAAAATCCAGAAAATCACATTGTATGATTTTTAAATAATTTATTTGCATTTTATTGCATGACATAAGTATTTGATCACCTACCAACCAGTAAGAATTCCGGCTCTCACAGACCTGTTAGTTTTTCTTTAAGAAGCCCTCCTGTTCTCCACTCATTACCTGTATTAACTGCACCTGTTTGAACTCATTACCTGTATAAAAGACAACTGTCCACACACTCAATCAAACAGACTCCAACCTCTCCACAATGGCCAAGACCAGAGAGCTGTGTAAGGACATCAGGGATAAAATTGCACAAGGCTGGGATGGGCTACAGGACAATAGGCAAGCAGCTTGGTGAGAAGGCAACAACTGTTGGCGCAATTATTAGAAAATGGAAGAAGTTCAAGATGACGGTCAATCTCCCTCGGTCTGGGGCACCATGCAAGATCTCACCTCGTGGGGCATCAATGATCATGAGGAAGGTGAGGGATCAGCCCAGAACTACACGGCAGGATCTGGTCAATGACCTGAAGAGAGCTGGGACCACAGTCTAAAAAGAAAACCATTAGTAACATACTACGCCGTCATGAATTAAAATCCTGCAGCGCACGCAAGGTCCCCCTGCTCAAGCCATCACATGTCCAGACCTGTCTGAAGTTTGCCAATGACCATCTGGATGATCCAGAGGAGGAATGGGAGAAGGTCATTGAGGGGAGGATGGATGGGGCCATGTATCGTGAGATCTTGGCCAACAACCTCCTTCCCTCAGTAAGAGCATTGAAGAGGGGTCGTGGCTGGGTCTTCCAGCATGACAATGACCCGAAACACACAGCCAGGGCAACTAAGGAGTGGCTCAGTAAGAAGCATCTCAAGGTCCTGGAGTGGCCTAGCCAGTCTCCAGACCTGAACCCAATAGAAAATCTTTGGAGGGAGCTGAAAGTCCGTATTGCCCAGCGACAGCCCCGAAACCTGAAGGATCTGGAGAAGGTCTGTATGGAGGAGTGGGCCAAAATCCCTGCTGCAGTGTGTGCAAATCTGGTCAAGAACTACAGGAAACGTATGATCTCTGTAATTGCAAACAAAGGTTTCTGTACCAAATATTAAGTTCTGCTTTTCTGATGTATCAAATACTTATGTCATGCAATAAAATGCAAATTAATTACTTAAAAATCCTACAATGTGATTTTCTGGATTTTTGTTTTAGATTCCGTCACTCACAGTTGAAGAGTACCTATGATAAAAATTACAGACTTCTACATGCTTTGTAAGTGGGAAAACCTGCAAAATCGGCAGTGTATCAAATACTTGTTCTCCCCACTGTATACAAAAAAGCTAAAAACTTATTTTCACAAGATGTAAAATAAGTATTTGATGTCCGCAGAGTGTGTATGTGAAGTTTTAGCTCAAAATACCTCACAGATATTTTTATATAGCATGTTAAAGTTGTCACTTTTTGAGGGCAAGCAAAAACGCACCGTTTTTGTCTGTCCCTTTAAATGCAAACGAGCTGCTTCTCCCAGAACAGGGGACGGAGCTTCAAGAGCTCGTGTCCTTTTACCTCACACAGACATGCACTGAAATTTTTTTAACTTTTAACCTTTTATGTTCAAAGCGAAGTCAGAAAGATGGAGAGACTCGAGAAGAAGTGACAACATGTAGACAACATTTCTGAATAGTTAGTTGGTGAATTTATTTAGCTTATGTGTAGTTATCTTCTAGTCATTGATTAGCATATTCTGTCTTGATAATCTATAAATGGTGTTCTGGGGGCGGGTTTTATGTAAATTATAGGGTTGGTGATGTCACTAACCTGGGAGGAATGTTGTGTAGTCCTTAAAAAGCAGTTTCTTTAAAAGAATATCTCCCTTTGCTTTGAACTTTGAGCGTCAGAGCTTTGCAGATGCATGTTGTTTATGCTCAAACAGCAACATTACACTCTAACTAAAGTTAGAAAAGTGAAATCATATTCAACCATCCCTTTAACCAAAAACATTTCTTGCCTGGCCATATGTATCCATATGACTTTTATTAAATATTTATGAATATAGAAAATTATGCATCACAGGTGACTGCACTAACATTCCATTGACATAGAAGGACCTCTATTGTGGCCGTGTCGAGAATATGAGCTGCTTATCTCCACACCATTCCACTAACTTTATTTAAGCATCTATCAGGCATTCAAATCACCTACAGTGATTACTTTGTAAATGAAGGACTCTTTGCCCTTATCAAAATGTTAATCTATGCCGCTCCTGACCCTTGATGCACTAATAAATATTAACAGCACAATCAGATTATTCATAGCCTGGCACGTCTCCTGAGCTTGTTGTTTGGTAAATATGAGATCTGTTGTTCTTAAGGGGCATTTGTTAAACGTCACACTCCAGGTGTGTATTCAGTATTGCTTCATGAATAGCTCATGTACACGTACTGATGAGAGAGTGCAGTAGCCAAAAATCACCAAAATGCACCAAATCAGTATATTAGTTAGGCCACATCCACACTACTGCGTTTTCGTTTAGAAACGGAGACCTTTTGCTACGTTTGCACCTCCCGTCCAGACTAAAACGGCAAAAACGAAGACCTAAAACGGAGAACTTTAGAAACGCTGCCGACCCGTTTTGCGTTTTGAATCTCCGGAGGGCGTTTTAGTGAAGACTTTAGAAATGATGACGCAGAGGCTCAGGCTCGCCTCTATGATTGGGTGTCATCAGTCATGGAGTATACATAAGTAATATTCAGTACCAGTAAACTCCACCCGCTGGATCAGTTTCTTACAGTAAGAAACTGCCCCGGGCCCGTGTCTCAGGCGCGGCTCGCGCAGAAAACGCGTGCATGCTAGAAATAGAACCAAAGCCTATATTTCATGCGACACGCAAGCGTGTTTGAAAGTCTCTAGGTTTACACCGGCACACGCATGCCCAGTGTTGGTGAATGGTCACGTGATCCGCGTTTTCAGTTGTTTTAATGTGGACGGAGATCAATTCTAATACGCAACTAAAACACTGGTGTGGACGGAGATCGTATTCGTTTTTATTCTCCGTTTCTAAACTAAAACGCAGTAGTGTGGATGGGGCCTTAGAATGATTTCTGAAGGATCATGTGACACTGAAGACTGGAGTAATGGTGCTGAAAATTCAGCTTTGCCATCACAGCCATAAATTTCCTGTTAAAATATATCAAATATTGTAAACAGTTATTTTAAATTGCAAAAATATTTCCCAATATTACCGCTTCTGCTGTATCAAAAAATGCAGCTTTGGTGAGCATAAGAGACTTCCTTCAAGAACATTACAAATCTTACAGCCCCACACTTTTGAACTGTAGTATATTATACACATTATCACCTTAAACATTATCATCATCTATAATATCAGATTATTAATGTTTATTAATGTTACTAATTAAAAATTATTTAAATAATATGAGGTTGAAGTGAACTGTTCCTTTAAGCCAGACTTTGCCCTCCGCTGTTGTTTTTTAAGGTAAAGAATTACACGCATTGTGCATAGTTAGTGAAGCTTTTAGTTTTATTTGCATCACAGGAAGTTAGTAATTAGTTGTATAACAGAGATGTTCCCTAGAGCTTCATTCCATGTGACTGTACCACCCCTGGGGAGAAGGATAGAGCTAAAAGCAAGAGTACTGTATGTGTGTTCATGTATGTGTCCATGTGTGCTGGGTTAAAAATCCCATTGGAATAGTGTTCCTGTCTGTAAGGCTCTGCTCTGCACTGGTGGTCCAATGAAATATGCAAAGTATATGCATAATAAAGCACCATTCGGCGTCAGTTTTCCCAATGAACACTGGGTTATTTTGTGCTGACTGTGTATTCGTCCCTAGAGTTTAAATGATTTGTGAATAAATTTAAAGCACAATAGAGTGTTTCCTCTCTCTGAAGACCTCTGACCTATCAGCATGATCACATTGATGGTGACTTACCCAGGGGCACAAACTTCAAATAATAGCAAATAGGGAAGGAAAACGAGGAATGAATATGGGCTCCATGGCAACAGTGAAACCCTTTGATATCCTTCCAGATCTTTCTGTAAGCATCTGATAGTTACCTGGAGAGGATTTTCAGCTCATCAAATGTATACTTTAGGACCTCGGGATTGACAAGAGCATAAATTGAGAGCTAGCCAGTAGAAGTTGAAGGGAACATAGTTAGCAGCACTCAAAAAGGAAGAAACTGTGCTTATACACTAGTTAGGTTCAGAGCTATAAATATATATAAAAAACTGCATTCAGAATTAGTTTGTTCATGTGTTTCATTACCTTATTTGCTTAATTCCTTTAGTGAATTGGGCCGCAAAACAATGCAAATATCATGTGCAAATAAATGCTGCTATCAGTGGGTGTTAGTGAAATCTCCCTTTAGTCTGTGTTTCCTTGACTGTTGCATGCCTGCAGTCTAGCAGGCACAGTTTGCTACTCTTCTGCCAGATGTGTTGCATTTGGGGAAACATATGTTCCATTGTAGTTTAGGTCTGATAGTGTTCTATTAGGTTGTGATGGCCAAACCGAGACATCCCTGAGGCTTTGCCATGTGGCCACTCGACACTGGCTACCCAGCGCCGTTTTCCCCCTGTGGAAGGACTATATCTGGAAGACGCCTAAGGTGTCCTATGCAGTGACTCTTTGCCCTTAAACAGCCAGATGGCCTGAACCATTCATTGTTTTTCTCCTTTTCTTCCTTCTGTCTGTGACATTTTTTCGTCCCTTTCCTTTTCCCCGTCATATATCGTTTTCTAAACTTTTTTTTACAATATTGTCACTATGACAATGGTACACTCTAAACCCTAAAACGACCGAAAAAACAAAACAATTTAAACAACTTTTAATAATACACATTCAGTTACATTGTGACCTGGGGGTTTGCTTTATTAAAAGAAAAGGAGGGATGAGTCGAAATGACTTTTTGTGGTAAAAAAAAACATTATTCCATAAATGCTTGACTTGAATCGATTGAGTTTAACTTGTAATGAATCCAGAAACTTCTTTTAACTTACATGTAGCCAGTTTGCTCTGACATAAATCTGTTCCCCCCTGAATGGGCTTGAACAGACCAGCGTGCTATTTTCATACATCCTACCAATAAGTGCACACGGCTGATTTCCTCTCCTTATCCCTTCACTGAGTTCATTGTTCATGTGGCCGTGCAGAAAGACTTCCCCTCTATGTCCCTGTTGTAATGAGAGAGAGTGGCTGCAAGAGCCCCGATGTGCTCAGACTTACTCTGGCACTGTATTGTTGTGTTTGTACATTCATGAGATGTGACTTAAATGGGTGAGCCGCACTGTTATTAATGTTTTACTTCTTTTCCCACCTTTTAAAAACGTTCCGTCCGTTGTGAAAGCAAAAAGAGCATGAATGAGATTAGTGGTAAAACATGGCAGTTACATTGGAATACACTTTGTAATCACTTGTTAAAGACCTTCTTGTGCAGTACTCAACTAACTCAACTAACTTTAGGGTTATTGGGCTCAAAAGAAAAAAAACTTCCCATCAGTCTTTATTAATGAGAAAGCAATAACTTCAAAAGAGGCTCTCCATCGGATGCAACTTCTCCCTTCATGTCTCCAGCATGCTTTCATTTTAAAGTCATAAAGAAGCGTATGCCTTTGTGAAGATCCCCAAAGGTTCATAAGTCTCAATATGAATAGATGAGGAAAGAGTTAGGCTGGTTAAGTTTGTGACATGTTGATGGCATAGACTTTAAAAATGGGATGTGGGTACACAAAATATGGGACTTTATTTGGAAGGAAGAGATGGGGAAGAACAAATTTCACTGGTGTCAGCAATTGAAGGAGCCTCAGTGGAAATCAGCATGGGCCATTGCTTTTCAGTTGTGGAGCGCGATGCCAGCAGCGCTACTAGTTGTGTGGAAAAGTGTGATTGTGAGTAAAGTAAACAGGAAGAAAGGAAGAGAAGAGGCAAAAAAGTGTTACAAGTTGCTGATACACCATTTGGTGCTCTGTGTGGCAGGATGGACCAAGTTTGCCAGGCTGACCAGGGCATTAACCAATAGCCGGGGTACACTTCAGCAGCTCACGCCTATGAACAAGACTGAGGTCAGCCACAAGCATTCACGACTGGCTGAGGTGAGTGTCACGAAAAAAAAAGAAAAAAAAATCAACCTGTTGGGGACTTTCCATTTACTTTTATACTAAGCTAATGACATTTTCTGTCCCTTAACAATAAACTTGGCCTTTTTTGCATTTTTATATTTTCATTATATTGAGTGGTCAGGTTTTATGGCTGATTTTCATTACTTTTTGGAGACATCTGGGCCTCACAATGTAGGAAAAACCTGACCCACACACTTATAATCTATATGCACATACAAAAAGGTCAGCTGTCTTTGTCTTCAGTTCCACATTGCAGAAATAAAGTCTGACATCATTTCCAGACAAATGATTGTTGACTCAGCTGTCCAATAGCTGCTGAAGTAAGCTTTATGTCTCTAAAACTTGGGTGTATTATATCTTATGGTTCCCATACAACATGAATGGCCTTTTAATTCATGAGTTACAGTATAGTATATATTCCTTATAGTGCATAATTTTGACAGTGAAAAGACCAGCTTAGACCAGCATTTTGCTACACTGCAAAAAAAAATTCCCAGTCTTATTTTCTAGAAATAAAATAAATAAATACAGACGTCCTTAATACAAAATCAATTGACTTTATATGGTAAGATTTTTTTTGCGCTATTGTTTTAAGCAACATTCTAACAAAAATTGATTGAGGTTTAAGGCCCGTTCACACCAAGAATAATAACTGTTATTATAGCTACATTAGTGTTCACACCAACAGGCGATAATATTCTGTTTATTGTAGTCATGCACTGCAGTTTGCTGTCTGCCACTTTAAATGCTCAAACTCTTTTAAGCTGTTTGATTGGCTGATTGGCTGTCAATGTTTTTATTGTTCATCAGCTGGAAAAATTTTCTGAAAGTGATTCCAAAGATATCATTATTCTGTGTTGTTATAGTTGTGGTGTTAATATAGCTATTCTCATATAGTTTATAGTAATCTTATAGTGATTGTCACCGTCCTTGGTGTGAACAGGCCTTTATGGTTAAATCAGCAAAAAAAAGTATGAAAATAAATGCATCTTGTTTTAAGGATGTTTGGATATGTTTACTTAAAAACAAGGCAAAAATACTGAGGAAAATATCCAGGTGGGCCCGCATAGCATGATATAAACCAGCAAAACTGGATGACTTTCTTTTTTAGCAAAGCTGGTTGATAAAGGTAGGCTTTAGTCAAGCAGTTAAGAAACCATGTGGTGACACCAGAACATTAAAATTCCATTCAAAACATATGCTGGTGACTAAAAATCTCAACGTCTGACCCCTTTCTCATCTCTCTCTCTCTCTCTCTCTCTCTCATTTTTTTTATTAACTCATTCAGTTTCTGTCTCATTCAGGCTCTTCAGCTGGGCTCTGACATCCTCCCTCAATACAAACAAGAGGCTCCTAAAACTCCACCTCACATTATATTGCACTACTGCACCTTTAAGACCACTTGGGACTGGGTCATCCTCATCCTCACCTTCTACACGGCCATCATGGTGCCATATAATGTGTCATTTAAGACCAAACAGAACAACCTGGTGTGGTTGGTACTGGACAGCGTGGTGGATGTCATCTTCCTAGTGGATATTGTATTGAACTTTCATACAACTTTTGTGGGACCTGGAGGAGAGGTCATATCTGACCCAAAGCTCATACGTATGAACTACTTGAAGACCTGGTTTGTCATAGACCTGCTGTCTTGCCTGCCCTATGACATCATCAATGCCTTTGAAAATGTGGATGAGGTAAGCACATGTTTTTATTAAAGCAATATTAATTGATTATTTAAATACAAATATTAATAATAATAATCACGCACACATATATTCAGCAAGGACATTACATTTATCAAAAGTGACAGTAAAACAAAACAAAAAATTATTCAAATCAATGCTGTTCTTTTGAACTTTGCTTTAAAGAATGTTAAAAAAAATGTATCATGGTTTCAACAAAAATATTAAGCAGCACAACTGTTTTCACCATTGATAATAAGAAATGTTTCTTGAGCACCAAACCAACATATTTGAATGATTTGACAACATTGACATAATTTCGTCATATGTAACGAATCATTCAATTATTCAAAGGAATCATTAATGGAACTGTTAAGGAATCCGAATCGTTACCAGAAAGGTTAAATTCCTTATGATTCCCATAGTGTATATACTCTGATTCACACTCGTTTGGAGAGGATGTATAAATGATGTGATTCTGTTTCATCTGCATAGATTTGCTTTTATGTGTTGGTCTCTGCTGTGATAATGACTTAACTAAATACTTTAGCAACTTGAATGATGATTTAACTTTAAGACTTTGAAACAATTTACTCTGTGCATTATGTCTTTCATCCAAATGCCGAACTAAAATCTTTTGTTTACAGTTTATTTGATCAGATGTAACATATCTGATTGTTCTCATATGACCAATTATGGTCAATAATCTTTCATCTTCTTTGCTTTTATTAGCTTTGGTCTCATGTTAATGAAGTATTCCAATCAAGTTTTCTGTGCTCAGCTCTTCTGTGCTCGCATTAAAATTGATCCTCCGCCATGTTACTAAAGTTGGTTATTTATCTGTGGTAATTATTGTTTGCACAGGACTTCTCCAGCATACATTTTCATCTCTTACTGAGAAGAAACGAATGCAGCTTTTGTTCTTCTGTCTTTCACTTGCACAAGCGGTGCTGCTGAATGAGTGCTTTTGTGCGTGTCAGTAATGCTTTATTTTTCTCACCGAATGGGATTAGGGTTTTAGTGGACTCCTCCTCAACATTTCTAGTGGCTGAAGCTCTGACATGAAAACTATATCCATTATTGCCATCTCTTTCCGTGTCAGTGGCTGCTCACTGTACTGGGTATTAGCCTACCCACCCAGACAGTTCAGTGATAAGTGAGCTGGTTGAATCCTGGAGTCTGAAGATATTTTGAGAAATGCTTTCAGTGATTTATTTTTTGTTGAATACTTTGAATGGAATGGAAATATTAAATGGGTTTGGTTACCGACTTTCTTCAAAATATTTTCTTTTGTATTCCGCAGAAGAAAGAAAGTCATACAGGTTTGGAAAGACATGAGTGATTAAATGATGATCTATCCCTTTACACGTTCTTGAAGTAAATTATAGTGGAGGTTAGGGTTAGTTCCTGGATAAACTACACCTGTGTTTTGAGTGTAAAGCACTTCCAGTGCTCTTTTTGTACTTCTGTGTATTTGGAGTTCTTCTGGAGGATCGGCTGGAGATTTTACTCGCCATGTTTTTTAATCTGTCCTGTCTGGAGGCATCAGTCCAGCTAATATTAGAGTGCTGAGAAGGAAGTGATCATCCGAAAAACTTTAAATGGGCACAGGCATCCTAATGGCTGTAGGTTGGGCGACTGTGGACATTCAGAATAAAATATGATTCTCCTTTAAGCTTCTTTACATTATTCATCTCCAAATGCATGGTATGATATATTTATCCAATAAAACACCTATTCGGCTTCCTACTGGTGCCCAGAAGTTCATGGTTGCCCAGGCAACTGGCATCCTCTCCCATTGTGGTGATGTTGTTGGAATGCATTAGTCTCTACATCATTGGAACACAATGAAGTCCCAAAACTGCCCTGATCTCAGTGAAGTGTTCCTGTGTCATCTGGGACTGAGCAGGCACTGCTCTGTCACTCTTGATGTGGTTGAAATCTGCATGTACAGGCTGAGTTCAGCTAAGGTTACATCTCAGATACTTATTCTGTAGTTAAAATAGGGGAGATTAAATGTTTGTTTGTGTGGCTGCTTTATTTCCTTAAGCTTAGTGATAATTCTGTGACCAAGAGCAACTCATATTACACTTTTAGTGAGATGGTATTGGACTATACAGCGGGAATGTTTTGGGTGTTATGTTCAATAGGTTTGGGGATTTTTTTAGTTTACCATAATTTTAGGAATATAATGAAATCCAAAGAAATACACTTAAGCTTAAAATCAAACAAAATTACAGCCACTTGCATGTTGTAATCTTTAGAGTGGAAGAGTTAAGATTTCCATACTGTGTTTGCAAGTTTCAGAGCCCATGCTATTCTTACACCTTGTCGTCATTATCTTGTCAAAAACAGCCACCAGTTATTAAAAAGTTATGATTTGAGCGTTAAACCCCCGCCCCAGAAACCAATAAGCTGAGGTGAAAAACTTGTAATGTAATATCAAAGACTTTTAATTTTATTTCATTGAGCAATATGGCAACTCAATACTGAAAAAATGGTTTCTTGATAAGAAGGAATTTCTTTGAACCTGTGATGCTCTAAATAACCATTTAAGAACCTTTATTATTAATAATGTGAGGAGATGATCTCTGTCAGCTGACAGCTTTAGATTAAGTTTTAATAAAGAAGGAAACAGATCAAGATAGATAATTAAAAGGATAGAGAACAGAGGAGAAATAGAATAAAGCAATAAGCCCCGCGAAGCCAAAGCCGAAGCCGTGATTTACAGTGAATTTAGTTGTTAGGCACGAGTTTTTATAAAACAGTTACTCTGTAAAAATATTCATTTTAATATTTATTTTATTCATAAAATAAACACCAGCAACAAAAAATATAACGTTATAACACATTTATTCCTCCACCAAGCAATGTAGTTGCAAATAGACCGGCAACAACAAAGAATCACAAACGGCAGTTGCGCAGTACTAATGTAATGCGGTCACAGGTGTATGTTTGTTGAAAAATTTACAACGGCTTCGAACGCGGCTCAACCAATCAGAATCAAGGACCGGAACTATCCGTTTTACAAAATTTGATTGATCAAACTCAAAAGCATTAGGTAATTTAAGGAAGGAATAAAATAAATGTTGAGTAAAACATCATATGCCAATGTGTTTATATTGTGCATACTGAATACATTTACCAGCAGAGACTGTTTATATGAAAGCTGATGGTCTCTTACACAGCTGCTGTTGAAATGTCATACCCAGTTTTTTCAGCTGACCCCCAATGAATTCTGTTTTGTCTCCCAAACCTGAAACAAACCACAATCTCAACAGGACACTTGTTGAGCTGGCAGACGTTATTACTAGATGCCCACTGAGCCCTGAAAACCAGAGGGTTTTGAGGACGGCAGTGCAATTTTATCAACACTAAAAGTAATAATTAGTATTTCAATAACTAATAATCTAAAAAAAAAACATATTTCATATTTTTATTATAATAATCATGTTGAAATAATTTAATGCCTTACACATTGGCAAACATTTTTTTGTTTTGTTTTAAGCAGAAAAGTTTGCTAAACCTTGGAAAACAAATTACTAATGGGAAAAGAAAAATATATGCATAAAGTGATGAAAATATAAATGATATTATTTAAGAATCTTGTTTATTAGATTTTAAATTACAAAAATACTGACTGAAAAATGATTTGCTGTTTATTAAATGGCTTTGAAACTTTAGCAAACAGAACACTTGTGATGTCACTAACAATAATAATAAAAAATCTGCTCATAATAAAATAAAATAAAAATCTAAAAAAAAAATCTGCTCATAATAAAATGCTGCAAAGTGTGTTATAAATATTTGAAGGCACAGGCAGTTGACAAGAGTGCAACTGTCTGTCATGGGGATTGATGTGCAGCTGTCAGATGTTTTCCTATGAGCTGGAGCCTGTTCTGTCTTTGTGTCCCCTGTGGACCACATGTCCCTGTCTATGGCTATTCCAGTCTCTTGACTTGTGTTGTAAAATACTTGCTCTTTTTCTGCACATATTATAGGGATATATAATAAATGAAAATTCTGCCATGTACTCGCCCTTGTTTCAAACTTTCTTTCTTTTGTGGAAAATAAAAGGAAATTAAGAAGCTCTTAGGAAGTAGCTCTCCAATGTTTTGTTATATGCCTCAAGACACAAGAACATATATATATATATATATATATATATATATATATATATATATATATATATATATATATATATATATATATATATACAGTATATATATATATATATATATATATATATAGTATAATCGCACTCCTTTCTTATATACTGTATATATAGTTATTATGTCTGGAGGCATGTAACAAAACATTATATATATACACATTTTGGGGCTTGACAGTCACTATATACTTGGTCACTGTATAGTTTTTATAGTTTTTGTTGTATGGAAAAGAGCAATGTGCACATTCTGATATATATCTTTTTATTTGTTCCACAAAATAAAGCCATATAAGTTTGAAACAATATGAAGGTGAGTGAGTGATGACAAAATTCTCAAGTGAACTATTCCTTTAATCATTTCACAATATCCATTGTTCAGAAGGTGTATACATCAATTGTTGTTACATAACGCTTTTGTTTTTTAGCATCTTGATTTGCTTACAGCTGCTGTTCTGTACATACTAATTACTTTGACACGTTCAGTGTGCTGCTGTCCAGATCTAATATCTGTAAATGGGTCTCTTGAATCCTGAAGTCCATCTCTGAGCTTATTATATGCATGCGCCAGTGTAGTTTGGCGTGATGCGAAACGTCTGCCTCTGTCTTTCTGACTTAGGATCCCATTGTAGACCCTTCTGCGGTGGGCCACTTGCCAGCTACAGCCCACTCTTCACGCAACGCCACACGTGCGGAGGACTCTGTGTTGCCTGTAAGTTCGCACTCCTTTCTTGTGTTGTTTATGGCCCTTCTGCACCATTTTCTAATTTGTACTGCAGTTCAGTAACCTCTCCCCTATTCAATGTTGAGCAGAGATGCACTAATGGCTCTCTAATTTATGCTAATGTTGCTCTGAATGCTGCACCCCTTAGTGTGTTTGTTTATCCAAAGTGATTTTAGATGCAAGTCAATTCAGATTAGATGGCGCAAGCTTCATTCTCCATGCCCTGACACACACAACATGTTTCTCCAATAGGCATTAATGTTTCTCTTCCATTATCCCATGTTACATCTATGGGGTCGTCACATCTAACTGAACGTTTATGAGCACACATAACCTTCTACTGTTCACACCCTTTCAGCTATTCATCTGTTTGGCCTTAAAAACAAAGACAAAAAAAAACGTTATGGTTTACTAAATGCTACATAAGCACAGTTGCAAATTAGATATAGGCCCTCAAAATGATAAATTACTTGGAAAAGTATCCATTAGGAGCTGCTCTGCCTGGGGAGTTGACTGTGTTGGCAAAATTAGCATCAGTTTTTTTGCTAGCGTAATAAAAGCCTTAGGTTTTCATGCAATATTGCAGAATGAACACATCTATTTTTACCTTCCTTCCTCTGTGTCGGTGTCTAGGGAAAATTGCTCCTTTCAGGAACATAAAGCATGTTTGAAAATTAGCCTTTTGATTATGTGACGGCTGGAACAAAAAAGCAGAAATCCTCAGTGGAGGAAATGCTAATTAAACCTGTGAGGTACATATCACGGTCACTATTTATAAACAGTTCTGGGCTGACAGTCCAAAGCTGTTGAGGATGCAACAATTAGGTATACTTACTTCTCACCCCCTCATTTTCACTCTGCCAGCTTAAAAAGTGAATTCCATCAAGTGTCTGCAGAGAACGTGTTGTTCCATTTTTTTCCTCCAGATAACCTAACCAGTTGTCCTCTGGAAGATAGAATACATTTGACTGAAACATTTAGGATCAATTACAAAGTTCTATACGTGCTTCAGCTCTCTCGTGTTTATTCAATATTTAATTCATATTTATTCATGCTTATTAATAAAGTTATTGAATATTTAATTGTTTGGATATCTCAAAATTGGTATCCATTTCTACATTATAAAGTTGTGAAGCCTAAATTCATTTGTAGCATTTAAGTCTGCTTTAGTTTTTAAATGTTTTATTATAATTTTTTTATGCAATATAGTACGGATGTTTAATGTCAGAGATTTATTGGTTATTGGCCATAATATAAATATCTAGCATAATATAAAAAAAAAGTTAACACTAACAACATTTCTTCAGTAACTGAGTGCCAGGTATATTTGGTACACGCTGATAGACGCTGCTTTCAAATGCTCTCGTTCATGTTTGTTTGAGCGCTCTCTGAGTGTCAAAGGTTTCTATTTACAAGTTTGAGCATTGTAGCCAATCACAATCATATCTGTTGAGCGCGTGAACGGGATGTTCAACTTGAGCTGCGTGTGCGGGAATCCTGTGTAAACACGATGTAAATAAGACATTCATTGTACAATTAAGACAGCTTTTTTATTATAACGGGTGTTTTCGCGAAAGTACAAAATTCAGTGAGCTTGCGATTTAGAGATTGACAGCCTTAGTCATTATAAAGGGATGGCTATGCTCTTGCTTTCTGTTTATTACCCTTTCACAATCTGAATACAAATTTAGTTTTTGAAGCCACTAAGTACACTGCACAGTTTCTGGATTGAAAACTGTATTTTAGTGCACAATTGAATCGGAAACTGCCATGATTGACAGTGATAGCCAATGGACAGGACAAAATTAGACATTTTTTTAAAAAAATGCTTAATTCAACAGTTTTTGCTCTGGTTACCGAAATTGGTACAGAGAACTGCAGATATTTACTGGTATTGGTACCGACTACTGAAATTTTGGCACCGTGTCAACCTTGGTAGCACGTCAATACTAGCAGATCTAGTCCACCAAGGCCAAATACATTTCCATATTCATTAACATGCTAAAACTATTTTGAGAGTTGTTATGACTGAAATAAATATAATTATGGCTTAATGATATAATATAAACAATTATCAAAACTATCGCATTGACTAGAATTGTAATATTGGTGTGACCCTAATTTTCAGCTTCACTGGAACAAGTCTTTCATTTTCACTGGGAGTGACTGCGACCACTGGTGATGCTAAGCAATCTAAGCAAAAACTACAACCAGTAAGAGAGTGCAAGCAGTTGTGTCATGTGATCTGATTCCTGATACACTTTAATATTGCATTTGTGTAGAAACGCCTACTAGCAAGCAAACTCCAGTGATTAAACCTCTGTCACTGTGACCCTTTCTTAGTGGCCCTCTAGAATTGTTGCACTTTTGTTTAACCCCATATTTAGTCTAAATCTTCCCCAACATTCCTTGCAGAAAATGTCTGCATATTTTACGTAGGCCTACCTATGAGTTAATGCTGTATTTGTGTATGTTAAGAAAACTCTAACAAATATATGTTAATCAGAGTGGGCTTTTTTTTTTTTTCTTTAAAGACCTATAATCTGCATTGGCCTAAAGTTGACAAGCAATGTTTAAGCTTTTGTTCAAAGGAATACAGTGCAAGTGTGGGCATAGCTGAGTGAAAGCATCCTCTTTATTTTGCTTTCAGAGCCAAAAAGACTATATTTATTTCACCCTTTAATGACACAGACTAGACAACATAACATCCAAACTATTAGCTGTTATCTTTCATAAGCTTAAAAGAATTTGCCTGATCAATAAAATAACTTTGTTCACTCATGAGATCTAAGGTTCTCTTTGGATGTGCCCTGTGGAGTTGTAGGATCAGTCAAGGAACCTAGCTATCCATTGTCTCCTGCTCCTCTGACATGAAACGTGTCTGATCAAAGTGGCTATAGGCTGAAAGAGCAGGTCTCTGGAGCTATATGACACCCATCAACATGGAATTATTCATGTTCAAGTGAACATGGAAGATCTTACCTTGAAATCCACACCTGGCTTTTTAAAGTCATGATCTGTATTAACTACGCCTTTCAAGTGTACCTTATGAATATAAGCCTATTTATATGTGCCTACATACATCTTTATGTTTAGGTTTGTATGCTTTTTTTAAAACCCAGATTGTTTTCTTTTCAGTCTGATATGTTTATGTTGTACACATATAGGTATGTAATCTTCCAAACCTATGCAAAAATGTGCTGCATACAAGTAAAATGTGAAGAGTTCATAATGCTTTTTTTTTTGTCTAGATCTATTAATTTATTTAAAAATACATAAATGTATTTTGCTACATACAATGACTTGAACACAACTCTTCTAAAAAGAGCATAATTCATTTCTAAATCAAAATTAATTTGAATAATTTTTAGAGGCATAAAGTCAAAAATAAGGGGGAAACAACAATCCTGATATCATAATGAAAAAAAAAAGTAAAAGTAAAATACTTGCAAAAGTAAAATTGGCTAGTTTGGGATAATCTTTTATTATTATTTCTTATAAAAACAGTAAAGCAGTTTTAAAAAACATTATAATTACAATTGATTAAAATAATATATTCGTTTATATTATTAAATATTATTAAATCTTTGTTTGCCAAAGTCATTTGATGTGACCAGTGTGGACTAACATGTGGGGACTAACATAAAACAGAAAGTTATGGAGAGAACCTGCAGACCCTGTCATTTCATGAAATAAATTCCATGTATACCCACCGAAATACATAATATTCATGAATTAATAGTTAATATTTTGTGAAAAAAAAATGTACCTTTTGAAAATTATGATTAAGGTGTGCACACTTGCATGTATTCATGGCACATCTTCACAGTCTTACTTGGGTGTTATTTTTTTCTTTTGTCTGTAGGTCATCTAGTTTTAACATGTTCTTACCATCTCTCTTTTTCCTTGCCAGGGTCTCAGCAGCCTGTTCAGCTCATTGAAAGTGGTGCGTTTACTCCGCCTGGGTCGAGTGGCACGCAAACTGGACCACTATCTGGAATACGGTGCTGCTGTATTAGTTTTACTGGTGTGTGTCTTTGGCCTGGTGGCACATTGGCTGGCCTGCATCTGGTACAGCATTGGAGATTACGAGGTCATCGATGAGGCCACCAACAGCATCAAGACGGACAGCTGGCTTTATCAGTTAGCTAACAGCATTGGCATGCCATACCGCTACAATGCCAGCGGTTCTGGCCAGTGGGAGGGTGGTCCCAGTAAGCACACGCTCTACATATCATCTCTCTATTTCACCATGACAAGTCTCACCACCATTGGCTTTGGGAACATTGCACCAACTACAGACGGGGAGAAGATCTTCTCTGTGGCCATGATGATGGTGGGCTGTAAGTATCACTAAATGGTTTCCTTGCTTTCATGCTTCATCAGAAAGTTGGTTAATGCACGGACATTAGGAATGCGCGATATTGGTTATTGGCCAATATTAGAGATGTTTTGGGTAATGCTCAGTATATTGTAATGGTAATGGTTGACATGGTAATTTTTGATTGCCTTTGCCATCTTCTAACACTCACTTAAATGTTGTTTAAAAACCTTAAAGCTGCAGTCTTAACTTTTTTTGTGTGTTTAGAATTGACAAAATGTATATAATGAGCGAGTACATCATTAATCCATTTTCCAAACCGTGTTTTTGTATTATCCTGAATAACTATGGTACTCCTATAATACGTGTTTATATTCTGACTATTTAAGACCGGTCGGGTCGTACCACTGCGGAGTAGCCCAGTATGTGTGTGACTTGTCATATAGACATAAACAGAGAGAAGTAGTTCCTGCTACAATGTTCTTCCGCAAGACTCATGCAGTTCTGTTTATTAACCGCTAGAGCGCCAAAAGTTACGGACTGCAGCTTTAACAAAGGAATATCCATTTTTCATACTGTACATTGGGATAAAATAAACTTAAAATACACCTAAATTAACCTATAGCATTTAAAATAACTGATTTTAGTTTTTAATGTTTTATTTTGTATTTATTTAGACAAAAATAGTGTAGAATTTGATACTGGCCAATTATGAAATATTGGCTAGAATTTTAATATCAGCTCATCCTGTATGGTTTAAGCTAATCTTCTCAGTTGGGAATATGCTTCAATTAGCATCAGCGGAGTGCCTATTATATTCTCACCAATCAGCGCACGTCAGCAAACTTTAAGTGGAATTTAAAAGCATTGCAGACATATTGATAGGTATCATATAACATCATATAATTTGATATAAAACAATTTTCTGCCCTTGCAGGATTTCTGTTTAGAAAAACATTTGCATCATGTCCTAATATGACCTGCGATGCATCTTTGAAAACATTTCCTGAAATTTTTCTCTCTAAGCTGCTATATTTGATCAAAAATTAATAAGATTGTGCAGGCTTTAAACCTCCTCAGACTGTAACGCCTCACTTTGCTCTTCGTCACCTAATCACTTGGTGTTATCTTCAGAGTTCTCCAAGGATCCTAAGTACTGTAGCAGTGCATGTCAGCTTTTGAGTTACAGAGAGCAGGTCCATCAGAAATCCATTAGAGATGCACAGGTCTAACAGATTGCATGAGATACAGTAACCTAAGCTGTGACTAGTAGCTTTTGGCTGAGATGGCGAGTGGTAGGCAGCCAGGAGTGAGTCAGTGGGGAATAATGGCGCTGCTTTATACATCATTTAGGAAGAGACATATTTTGCAATACTTCTGACAAATTAAATGGCAGTTAGATTACTGTTCAAGGTGAAGTGTGTAATTTTTTTGACGCTAATATACTGCCTTCTATACCAGTTTAAGATGCAGAGACAACTGAGTCAGCCTTTTTCAAAACATCCCTGCAAAAAAATAATTAAAAAATAAAATAAAAATAAATTATATATATATAATGTTTTTTTTTTTCTTAATGAGTGTTTTTGTCTAGTTTTCTAAAATAGCTAAACATCCTTACAAGATAAATAAAAAAAAATAAAAAAAAACATCCATCCATTTATCCAAACCACTTGTAGGGTCGCTGGGATGCTGGAGCCTGTTTATTTATTTATTTATTTATTTATTTATTTATTTATTTATTTATTTATTTATTTATTTATTTATTTATTCATCCAAACTGCTTAACCTACGTAGGATCGCTGGGATGCCATAGTCAGGATCTTTTAGCAAGCAGTCTTTATTCCATGAACACACAAACACAAAGATAATCTAAAATTTACAGTTCTTTAGATTTATTTCTTTAAAAAATATCAAAATATTAGGGGTGTAATGATACCCTTATGTCACGATTCGATACATATCACAAACTGAACTCACGATATAATATTATTGTGATACTCCAAGACACATAGTAAAAGTTTAACAAAAAATGTACAGTTGATTAAAATGCTAAATTTGGTATTACATTGGGTGTGGAAATAAATTGGCTTGGACTTGGTGCTGATAACCCAATGCACAGGACGATGGTGACACCAGAATAAAAATATGATTCTGAAGCTGAAAATACAGAATTATTTTAGACGAACATGTTTGCACTGTCAATGGCTAGATATATTTAAAATAATGTAGGCCACTTTTTACTGGTAACATAAGACATTTGGCATTATCAGGACCCACAAATATTCCCCCACTGGCATTGCATTACTATACATTATATTCAACATTATAAATAGTAGTTTAATGCAGTACTGACACTAAAACTCTGTAAACCTGATTTTTTTCTCACAAAGAAATTTTCATTTTGGGTGAACTATACATAATACATATTGTCACTATAACGATACATGCATTTTTGTATTGCGATATATTGTGACACGATATATTGTTACACCCCTACAAAATATATTTGAGCAGTGATTGCTGTTTATTTGAATAGTATGACACTTGTGGCTGAGTATGTGGTGTGAGATTTCATTTTTAGACTTTCAGTGAGTGTCACTAGTAGCGCAGAAATTACATGCTTCAGCTTTAAAGTTTTAATTAGAAAGCTGACTAAAGGTAGTTTAATTTGGCAGACTCTAGCTTATAAAGCACAGCTGGCTTCAGATCAGATTTAGTGGTAGTGGGCCGCAGTGCTAATCATTTCCTCATGTGTAGTAGTGCAGTGCTTGCTGTTGGTTTATTGCTTGGTTGTTCTGCACCGTCTGAGTTTCTTGTCATACTTCTCTCTGGGAACACAAATGACAGCAGATGGGGAGAAAATACTGTGTTGTTTGTGGATTTATCTCACAGTGCTACAATATGGTGCATTGCGTGGTATTCTGTTGTACTACATTAGCCAAATCCTATACTAAATTATGATGAAGCAGACATTTTGCATTAATGAACCATATGAATTCATAAAGACCAGCAGATTTACACAAACTGAGTTTAATTGCCTGTTCGCAGAGTCATATTTGTGCTAATCACGGACATGTGGATGTACTTTTTCTGTGGTCTTGTAGAATAAATGTTTAATGCACGGTATGAATGGGACTGGATTTATATTAGATCTGTGGAATTACCATTAGACTAATCACCATGGCAAAGCCAGCTGTGCTGATCTGGCCCTTTTTATTTAAGTGAAACATAGAGCTACAGTTTAGACTCTTGTTCTTCTCCTTTGTTGTATAAATCGTCTTTGTTCTTCTTTTTTAAAATGTAAATCCTGGGCTTCTAGGCTTGCTAAGGTTCTATGTATCTTTGTGGGACTGAGAGAGAGCAATTAGGACTGCTAATTGCTGCCCTTAAAGGGACAGTTCATCCCTCATTACTCATGTTGTTCCAAACCCATATGACATTTATTCTATGGAACACAAAATTTAAGTGATTGTATTCACTGCATATGTTCACTTCCAGTGAGCTGTTATCTCGAAAATTGCTGTCAGTTATTCGAACTCTGAATTGTGAATAAATCAATCAGACATTTTGATTCTGCTTCAGAATGATTATTTTAATATGATTTATACTGTTATAGTATTTATTCATATTTTAAATGAGCTTAAATGAGCTCCAGATCAAAACACAAGCGATGAAGAAGCAGAAACAATAATAATATGTAAAATAATGTGATCACCAACATTTTGATATACTGCTTGTTTAGATATTTATACAACAAAATATTCTGTGGGCCATTAAAAAATTTGGTGACAATTAAAAATGACAACTTTAAAAAAAGAAAAGAAAACGCTGGCGGGGAAAGAGTTAAGCTGATTTCATTTCAGTTATTTCTAAATTTCTAATTTTTTTTGTTTTTTTTCAATTTTTTTTTTAATAGTTTATGTTAACATACAACAATGCTGAAGAAGAATTTTGAATGAGATCAATCAGTTCTTTGAAAAGAAGCAGCTCAAAAGAATGATTTATTCACTGATCCAGGTCTCAAGTCATTTTTGCTCACTATAAACTATTGTTGTATGTTTTTTTTCAGTCATTCTCCATTTGTGTTCTACTGGAAAACAAAGTAACATCAAATGGGTTTGGAATCACATGAGGTCGAGAAAACTAGGATTTTCATTTTTTGCGTGAGCTATTCCTTTAAGACCTGTCTGAACTGATTAATAAAACATACATTGCATAACAAATTGCCCGGTCCACATCTCCCTCTCTTTACCTCATGCACTCAAGCATGTTACCTTAGGGTGTAAGACACATGTGTGACTGTAGTTCAGAAGAATCCAAGCAGCACAACATTTTAATACTGTCGGTGCAAGAGTTATGGTGTGTGCTGACTAAGGAAATTGATGCTCTGTGTATCAGGACTCCTTGGAGCCACACTGTCATGTGACCACTGTCTTATAGGTTCTGAATCTTTGGCTGTGACCAGAGTGCTACTGCAGTACAGTTCAGTCAGCAGTAATGGTCTCACCCAGGGGCTTTCCAAAGGTTTATGTGTTCCTGGTACACCAATATGATAGTTTCTCCATCTCATAGACCTCTACAGTACCCGTAATGACCCTCAGTGGCTCATTTTTGAGCTATCTTTGAGCATCAACTGTTGTAGGGGACTGTTACAGTCAGCACAGGGGATACATTTGCCTTCAGTGAAGCAGACAATATCAGAGGAAACAGATCTATGTCTAATGGAATCACATCTCGTAAAGCGACATTAAAGTCAGCAAGTGTCTGTTCACTCTCAGCATGTCAACAAACAACAGGGGCATCTGTTAACAACCCCACAGCAAATATGAGCATGCATATGAGAAGATAGTTTATGTTACTTTGCTTTTGGCCTTGTTCAGAAGCTTAAGTATCTCTGTGCAGTAGCTTGTAATCTTGTAATGTAATGATTTTTCATAAAGGGATGTTGAGAATCCTTGTGAAAAAGAAGTGCACCTAATTGTATTGAATTTGCAATTGTAGTGTACGTCAAATCTTAAAAGTATAAAAAACTACTTGCAGATAATATATTAATGAAATTTCTTTGAAGTTTCTTAACACACGTAAGTACACTTGAAACATTAAAAAGTGCACTTTGTAATACTGTCAAATTGAAAGTTTTACTTTAGAGTACATTTTAAATCAATCTTTTAATAATCTTTTGTCATGCTTTAAAGTACACTTATTTTTGATGTGTTGACTAACATCCTAAAGCAGATGTAAAGTATCTTATTATATAAACTGTGGTGTGTTATTCAATATTGAAGTTAATATATTTTAAATGTGATCAATTTCAACTTTGTCATTACAAATATTTTAATGGTATAGGTAACACTTTATTTCATAGTCTCCTTACTTATGTTACATGTACTTGCATGTACGTACAAGCAACTAACCCTAAACAAACCCTAATCATATAGTAAGTACATGTTGTTAATTGATATTACTCAGTACCTAAATGTATAATTACACTGTAACAAGTACAATAAAAAATAAATAAAATTTAACCTTTTATATTTTAGTTTACATTAAATGCTAGTACATTTGGCTAAACACTTTGACCATATTTCAAAGACAATAGAAGAAATTGCATAGAAAGTTGTACTTCAGTATAAAGTATACTAAAACAATCAAAAGTTCAGCTAATTGCATTTAATATAAATTATCAATCATTTAATTGTAATTAACATGCAATTAAGTGTCTGAAAACATTATATTCAGTTCTCTCTTAAGTATATTTTTTAAATATTTCTGTAATAAGTACTCTTTTTAATAAGTATGCTAAAGTGTACTTTTTTTTTACAAGTGCAATGATAAATAATAAAGGAAATAAGCACAGTTAGATTTGTAAGATCACCATTATTTTAACAGCTATAATTTTAAGGAGACTTAAAAATGTACGGCATGTTACACAGTTTAAATGTGTTACATATGACAAGATGTCCGAAACACCCCACTGGGAAAGCCATTTCCACTCACCAGTTGCACAGTATTGTGTTGGATGTCTTTTGCTTCATTGCTTCATATGTCAATAAGCAGCAGTATTCACAAATCAAAGGTGATGTGTTAGCTTGTTCATTCAGTGCAATACAGTGATCCATTCCTGTGTTTGTGAAGTTATTGATCTGCCGTCTCTGAGTAATTACTGACTGTGGCTGACTGACTGACCATATGCTGTTTTTACCATCTCTCCCTTTGCATTTCCCATGAAACCATGTTCTTCTGGTAGTAGTAGTGCTGCCAAGCACTTAAACATTTTAAAGGGGTATTCACATGGATTTTTTTATTTTAAAATGTTACTTGAGGTTCACTTATAATGTTAATAAAGTTTTTGCACAAAACACAAATTAAAATATTCGCAGAAAATGTGTTTATTTTCAACCCACAATCTAACCCTCGGATCCTTAAGGCTTGTCAGTAAAACGGCCACTCTTATGATTACTGACATTATTGCATGTGAGTTAGTGTTTTGAAAACATTATCCATATAGAGCCATCATTTACAGACAGGGCATTATGAAATTGTTTACCTACGTTTTGCCTTGCAGCTGTTGTCAGGTCCAATAGAGTTGGCTGATTCCTCTTTCAACAAAAGTTTCTTTGCAAACTCTCCTTTACACTGATACCAATCTACAACCTGATTTGTGATACAGCCTGTAATCATAACCACACCATGTTGTTTCATTTGGCCAGAGGAGGACTGGTCCCCCCACTGAAGTTGATTTCGCCCGAGGCTTTTTTCTCCATTTCTGTCACAGATGGAGTTTGGATTCCTTGCCACTGTCGCATTTTGGCTTGCTTAGTTGGGGATGCTTAATATTCTGCAACATTATTGATTTGACTGTACTGAGACTATTGGATGAGAACTGAACTGAGCTGGAAGATGAATTCTCCAGAGCTGCTTATAGCTGAATTGAACTCATTCCATAACTTTACACAGTTATTGAACGGAACTGAATCAACACTCAACTGACATCAGCTGAACAATAACACTGCTTTACAGCAGAATTGATCTCTTTTTGCATTATTCAATTATTATGTTCCTGTTTATCCCTGTAAAGCTGCTTTAAAACAATCTCTATTGTATAAAGCACTAATAAAAGTGACTTGACTTGACTGTGCTTTGTTTACAAAACAATCTACAATCAAATGCTCTGAACAAACATCTAATCTTCTGACGCGACTCAGAACGGCATTAAAAATAAACCATCCACTTGTTCCTGTCCAGGTCTGTATAGAGATCTATTTAATGATCTATTTCTGTTTCAAAGAGAACGTTCGTTCACTCTTCCATTTGTCCTGTTGTCGACAGGATCAACGGGTGGAGTACGACAGAAACTGAACGCGTATCTGTATACTTTATCCCAACACATTCTCATACCTAAGGCGTCACTTTTTGTCACTTTCAACCATGCTTCAATATCTGACGCTCAAAGCACCCTTTAGCGTCCATATGTGACGCTTCGGTTATGGGTAGGTTTAGGCGTCATGTAACTGACGCTTTCGGAAGCGTCAATATCTGACGCTCAAAGCACCCTTTAGCGTCCATATGTGACGCTTCGGTTGGGTAGGTTTAGGTCTGTGGTAGGGTTATGCGTCTCATATGGACGCTAAAGGGTGCTTTGAGCGTCAGATATTGAAGCATGGTTGAAAGTGACGCCTTGGGTATGAGAACGGGTTGTTTATCCAGTGCAGACCACGTCATTGATTATAATCTGTTTGCTTTTGACGTGACTCTCGCATTTGGTGTTGACAGGTGTCAGCCGTTAATCGACTGAACGATAGTAGGCGGGGCCTATGGTGTTATGATGTGTAACTATTCGCCAATGTCTTTTTTTTATTAACTTTATTCATTGCAAATTCAAAACCATATACATACCAACACAAAAAAAAAATTCACCACCCACACTTAAACTAGGCTACACATATCAACATATACATTCCAAACACTCTCACCCACCCCTACCCAATAGCTGATGTCTTGCTCTAGAGGAAGACCTATGCAAATGTATTTGACCGTGTGACGTCCCAGATCCCACAATATCCAGATAAGCTGTTTTTGGAGCTTGATTAAATAAATGCTTTGTTTATAATGAGGAGGAAGTTTTAAGCTATGAAACTTGCAGGATATTTTACTACAAAGACCTCTCATATGTCAAAAGCTCAAGAAAAATTTAATTTATCATGTCATGACACCTTTAATTAAATTAATTGCATGATATAATGGCATTCCATTACTTAATATGGGATTTAGCATGGCTTACAGGACATAATTACATTTATTTTTTCATTATATAATTAATTGTACAAAAAATAACAAGTTGTATTGACAGCCCTACTCTCAATGCACCTGGCAAAAAGCTCATTGTTCTATTTGAAGGGCAAACGAACCCAAAGGGGAAAACAATATGTATAATTACTCAAATGAGTATTCTCTCCTGTATGCGCACATCTGATGATCATCTGTTGTTTACTTCGCAAAGAAATTTTGGGATTGCATGTATTATGCTAAATCAATTTGGGTTTTTTTCCCTGCTGATGTCATGGGAAAAAAAAAACTAGATTGCCCATCATGTCTTACAGCAAGCAGGGACAATAGCTGACATGTATTATGCAATGCATCATTATGTGCAGCATTTTAAGTGGGAGCTAGAATGTGTCAGGAGATTAAGGTCCAGAGAGTTTATTGATCTTGCATATACGTGGTTTGAGCAGTCCATTTAAATGACAGGTATATTGATTCTACAATCAATATTGTACAGAAACAGAATAAACAGCTGTTTGTTTTCAAATTGTGTCTAATTTAAGAACAGCATACTACATTGTAAATGCATGTAAAATTATTTCATCTTAATTGGAGACTCATAAGTCCCTGGGTTATTTCGGATGATATTGTGAACTATAGATAAGTGTCAAGATATTTCATTGAGTCTATTGCCTAATGAGCAAGCAAAATGTTTGCGCCAAAGCTGGAGTTGAAAATGAGTACAAACCAGCGTGCACTACTGGGAGACAGATAGTGATAGACACTATTGTGGTGCATCCTCTGCTTTTGGGAACTCAGTGCCTCTCTGAGGTGACGTATTGATTGTTGTGATGCAGAGAGAGGAGGACGTTACTTAATGCAGCAGGGGAAGGAGGGTTCGTTTCGGGAAGATAGAGAACACGTTGTGAATCTCTGTTCTTGTAGCTGAGAGAGATTGCTGACCTCACTATTGAGAAAGAGTGAGTGCTCCGCATACAGTACTGGCATACAGTATATATAGTATATATCGTTTTTATTACTTATTTGAATCAATGTCTAATAGCCGACTATTAACCCTTTTCATTTCCGGGCTTCTCAGAACCAGAAGTCATAGTTGGGTAAAGTTCTATAGTGGTGAATGGAAACTACAAAGAATTTTTGTGTTTTCATTTTCTATAATAACAAAAGATAAAATCAGCAAATCATTTCTATGACTTTAAAAAAGAGGAAAAAAATATAGAGATATTGAAATGGTGGTCAGAAGAGAGAAACGTCAATTTGCCATCACTTTCTAATGCCATCAGCTGTGGTAGAAAATATCATGCAGTTGCATTAACTAGTTTTCTGAAATTGAATTCCAAGATATTGAAACATAACGTATAGTCTTAGAAATGAACATTCACTTCAAAAAAATTTAAAATATAAAAAATGGCTATAGTTACAATCTAATACCGGACACGTGTCATGAGAGTCTATGAAAAGGGATTGGAGGGGAATATGTCCTGCTCTATAGCAGTATTCAAAGGACACAGAGGAGGCTGTTACGGGCTGCTGCGTATAATCCAAGGGACAAGGAGCGGGACACGGAATGAATGACTATAATACTTTTAATTACCATGAAGAGCGAGAGCATACATCAAACAACTAACATAACAATTAATACGGGACAAGGAACTAAGGAAAACTCAGGGCTTAAAGGACAAGTTCGGTATTTTACACTTAAAGCCCTGTTTACAGATCGTTTCTGGTGAAATAGAACGGTTAAGATTAAAATTTGGACAAATGCTGCTGTCCCGAGAATTTTAGGTTTATTTCGCTTTCCCCAAAACCTCCAGAATGGGTGTATAGGTGCACTGGAACACTTCTTCCTAATACGCATTAAACTTTCGTTTACAAAGACGTGAAACTCACCGAGTGGTCAGGGGTGTTCACTGATATGTTCACACAAAAATCGCTGCAAAAGATGCTTTCCAACAGGTGTTTTACCATTCGTTGTAAAACTGTGGAGCTATTTTTCCAAACGTCTTACACCCGTAGATTCTTCCGTTGAGAGCTTGAATAATAGACACTCCAGCCCAGTTGGTGGCGATAATGCACCTTTGCAAGCAAACCACTGGCATTTCAGTTTGCGATCCGCCGTAAAAAAAAAACACAAGAAGAAGAAGAAGAAGAAAACAACCCCATTTCAGTTTCCGTGCGGAGTAATACCGTACCTCACAGCACATTCAATACAAGTCAATGGAGTTGGACAAAAACTACGATAAAACCTGTTGGAAAGCATATTTTGCAGCGATTTTTGTGTGAACATATCAGTGAACACCCCTGACCACTCGGTGAGTTTCACGTCTTTGTAAACGAAAGTTTAATGCGTTTTAGGAAGAAGTGTTCCAGTGCACCTATACACCCATTCTGGAGGTTTTGGGGAAAGCGAAATAAACCTAAAATTCTCGGGACAGCAGCATCTGTCCAAATTTTAATCTTAACCGTTCTATTTCACCAGAAACGATCTGTAAACAGGGCTTTAAGTGTAAAATACCGAACTTGTCCTTTAAATACACAGGGAGTAATCAATGAAACACGAACAGGTGTGGAACATAACTAATAATGACAGGGGACACTGGCACATATTCTAGTCGGTTACAGATAGACTGTCAGTACACTAGCCAGTTACAGATACAATTGATAGAATCATTTAGGTCATTTGGTAGCATTTTTCCTGGAGCCCTGGTTAATTTTTGACCCTGCTGTGTGGACCTTATAAATCTTCAGCTTAAGTGACACCTTGATAGATTGACTGTGAATGTGGCACTTGCTCATGAGCAAACCCTAGATATCTCCACCTGGATGACAGCACACATAAGTCACAGCTGCATGCTGTATGACAGCTGTGGAGGAATGTACTGTCAAACACACTCTGCTTTTTTGACACTAATGTCATAGTCATGTGCCAAGAACTTGCTGTCATAAAGATACAGACTAATGACCATATTACCTTTTGTCATAATGCAGTTGACATTGTTTTTATTTCTTATTAGAATCTATTAATAATACTATCAGAGGACAAAATATGTTTGTCCTGCTTTATAGCAGTGTTCAAAGTTCAGAGGAGGAATTTGAAATGATATAGGAGAGAAGTACAACACAGGGAGAGAGAAATAGAGTGATGGACAGAAATGGTGTCTGCCTCCAGGCTCTGTAGTAATTGCTAAACCTGACCGGGTGTGTTAAGGCATCTATCCCTGTTGGGCTGATGCTGGAACTGAGCCGACTTTATTCCTCCAAGCACAAGAGCATTACATTAACTTACAAATACTGGCTCATCTGGGTCATCGCCCTATAAGGGCTGAAAATGACTGAACCGTATCAGAAATACTTTTGAGTTAATTCACTAAACAGTTGCCGCAATTTATTGTGGTATTTCAGTGCTAAAACATGAACTTTATTTACTAATAACTACCCATAGTCCGACTTAATAGGCAGCAGTGTTGTCAGTGAAGGAATTTTCCATGCATGCTGATATGTAAATCAATATTTGCCAAAACAATGAAAGATTGCAATGCTGTAGATTTTATTATCATACTATTTTGCTTTCACTGGTAATTAAGCTTAAAGTACACAAATATCTTAAAGTATCTTGATAATTAACGACTCATTATAATCTCTCACGAAACCAACGCTTGTTAGTATTGTAAGCTAAATGAGCAATATGCACAGTATGTGGGATCATCCACTCCTTGATTGTGGCAGATTTATAAATGATCCTGTCGTTCAGTCTTTCTCTTTCCCTTTTCGTTACCTGATTTGCATAATGCCTTTAGTGAGCCGAGTATGTTCTTCACCTATAAAGTAAATAAAGCGTATATAACATTTATTTATTAAATAGGAAACTAAAAGTGACATGCCTGTATGATGACCTGGCTGTGACTGTGCATTAAATAAGCTCATTAATTTGTTCAAGACTGTTATATAATACAGAGAAATCTTTGCTTCAAAGATCTTTGCTTTGTCCTCTGGGGAAAATTTCTTATGTGATTCTCTAGCTATTTAAAAAAATATATATATATATGACTTGATCAAATCTCTGTTAACCTCTACTTCCAGATGGACCTTCCATTTCCCATGTACTGATCATTACTGCAGAGGTGTAAGGAACAACTCCTTTCTCCTCTTGAATAAATCATGCTCAGGGAGATCTCTGGGTGATGACTCATCAATATGAAAGAATGCTAATATAAACCTCATTAGCAATGAGTCACATTATTCAGATATCTTTACCCGTCACTACATCAGCAGTATTACGTCTGTACATCTAGGGAGAGGAGTGCAGCATGTTTCGGTCAGTCAGTCAGGGCTTTTCTGACGGGCTCACATAACGTCAAACATTTTCCAAGTGATGATTTATGAATAGAAGTGGAAGAGAGAGAAAGGACAGAAAATATCTCATCACATGCATCTTTTCTTGAAAGGAAGCATGTTTATATATCACTTTGAAGAATGTGTTTGAACATCTTCATTAAGTGGGAGAGTTTGATCTGAGAGTTCTCATTTCATTCTCGCATTAGTATTTCTGCTTTTAATTTCCATCTATGTCTGGTGGGGTTTTACAGATACATAAGTTATACTGTGGTTTGATTGGTATGTACAATATGGTGGTTACGGTGGTTAGTACTCACATTTGTTTGTTTTTGCTGATGGCACAGAGATTGATCAAAGGAGCTCACTCAACTCCATTGGTAATGACTGAAGGCTTCTTTCATAGTTCTACCAGAAAGACTCAGGAGGCAAAATTACATAACAAAGCATACATTTATTAATGGCCCAGCAAGCAAGTATTGTGATATAAAGTTCTTTGGCATAGCTCGCAATCCAAGGGTACGGATTCTGCATTTCCTGCCTGAAGACGAAGGCAGGGGTGCAGCCGACCCCTTGGGAGGTATGGGAAGGGACCATCCTGGTGGTGGAGAGGATGGAAGTGAATGTTGGTGTCAGCATCTGTGAACTCAGACATGTGTAAGTACCGATCTTTTATACTACGAGTATTAGAACACGATTGGTTAGATGAGAAAGTAATAAGCGACGTAACAATTGAGTCTTCCTGGCAGAACTTACGCTAAAGCTTCCATTTCTTCCTCTCATTTGGCCTTACTTTTAAAGTGTGTATTGTGCACAGCTATAAATACATTTAATGTTTGACTCTCTGTTCTTTTAAGACCCCAAAACAGCACTATTGAATAAAATTAAGTCAATCAAGTCTATTTCTTTCATTTTTTTTTTTTTTTTGAGATCTGTCTACATATACATTTATAGAGATGTTTCAGGGAGTGCACTGTTCTGCAGTTGGGGAAGAGATTGATAGACAAACATACAGACAGACAGACAGACAGACAGGCAGATAGGTAGGTAGGTACTGTAGATAGATAGTGTATATAGACAGACAGACAGACAGGTAGGTAGGTAAGGTAGATACTGTAGGTAAATAGTAAGAGAATCTAAGTGAATGTGGACGAATTTAGCAAGTATGTGTGTGCTTTGCTTTAGGGTGTGATGTGTCAGCAAACAGCGACCACACATTCACTTGAGCTAAAAAATATGAACATGGCCTTTAGCTCTGTATATTTGAACATAAAGTATAAAGGTTTTTCCCTGACAAGTCCACTAAATGTAGACCACTGTAGCTGCATGAATGTATGGCATGTCAACCATCGTCTCTGCTCTAAGTTTTAGACAGAGCTCCTCTCATAGACAGTAGCATGAGGGATGAAAGTCAGAGATGCCGGCAGAGGGTCGTTCTCAAATTGTAGATTTAATTGGTCCCCTTCGGTCAGAATAACATGCTCATTACCGCCTAAAGTGCAGCACATGGCCCTATTATCATTATGCCCTTGAGCAAAGTGCTTAACCCCAGGTTGCCCCAGGGGGATTGTCCCTGCAATTGTTATACTTTAGATCCATTATTCCGGAACAAAAAGCTGTTGAGGGACGACATGTTGAATTTGGCCTTTAATCTAAGTCCATTAAGGTTAAGCTAACATCATCAAATTAGTGTTAATCATTATTCCTGATAGAGAGCGAAAATGTTTTCTCCTTAGCTCAACTACTGTTTGTTTGAGATGTTGCATTAATACTCAGAATGATGGTTAAACTCTGGCAGAAGCATGATAAACAAACTCACAATTGGCTAAATAAGCCAGAGATGCTGTGGACTCCTGCAAAACTAGAAGGGTTAAACCAGTTATTTTAATGATAATAAAGTTTATTCTCCATGAAGAAGTTCTTATGTAGATCTGAATTTGATGTCAGTATGGTGACTGCATACACCTGGCTTTCAGAAGACACTGGGGTTCAGTTCTTCCCGATCAAGCTGTCATAGAGTTACGGTTCCCACAGTCACTTCAAAGAGGCACAGATAGACTCACGCGAAACAGACCATTCTGATGAAGGCCACCACACCGCGTTCATGTTCAGCTCTGCTGAGACCTTAAAGCCCTAAATGCCACTATTGTGCACTAAAATATGGCACTTTTCCCCTAGTACTATAATAGGCCTACATTGCGTTAAATCCTAATAGGATGGCCTCATTACCAACAGTACATCACAGTCTCTCAATACATCGCAAACACTGCACAGACAATATTTTTCTGTGTGTGAAAGTTTTGGCCAGAGGAGGAATTGAATAGCAAGCTTGACTACACAGTACATTTGAGTTCCTCTGCATACATCTCAGAGCTCACAGGCAAAATAAAGACACAGTGGAGCTCTGGGACTCTGGGACCCTGCACGATCAACTGTACTTGCATGTATTAAGTCATCGCCTTCCTAATCTTGTTAATATGGTTCTGCATTGCTGCGCTTATTTTTTTGGGATGTGTTCAACACAATTACTCGCACTGGGCTTGTGTGGACTCTGCGGGGTTGCATCTCATGACTTTGTGCCACCGGGCAGCACAGCTGACTGGAACAGCGCATGAGTCAGCCCTGTAAATATTTAATAAGAGCTTGGAAATTGAGCAGTGGAGATATTACAAGGGATTCGCTTTGTAGTGCTGTCATCACTCTTAATATCACTGACACATCCCAGAGATCGCCACCTCTTCAATGCAGCAATGAATCATTCATTTGATGCTCTGAGTGAAGGCGCTCTGAGGAATCGTTCTGAGACTGAGCTTTTTGCAAAGTCGAGTGTATGAAAGATCTGGATTTAAATGAATCAAAACCGTTGCTATTAACACCTGCCTGAACAGACTGTCACTGTGACCCAGATGCCTTTGGGAATCGCTGTGCCTAGTGTAGATCCTTTACTGTGCTCATTGTTCAAAAGGACAGCCATTGTGATTCCACTTTTTTTCTTTCTGGCCATCTAAACATCCTTAAAAGAAGATATATGGACTTGAGATTTTAGGCCTATATTTTTAGAAAAACTAACGATATTGAATGAGGTTCATGATTATGCACGTTAAGAAAAAATGACCTAATTTCAAAGTACCTTAAATGTGATTTTTTTTTTTACTGTACGATTATTGTCTGATAAAATATCATGATTTCACGATTTCTACAATTATTGCAAATTAACCTTTTATGCAACAACAAAACCCCCCACAAACATATCACAATTTTATTGCACCATTTGTGAAGATATGCAGTTCAAATACACATTGCTACTTCTAACTGAAAACAAGTACATCTATTTAAAGGTGCACTGTGTAATTTTTACACAGCATCTAGTGGTGAGGTTGCGAGTTGCGACCAACAGAAGTTACGGTGGCCGACAGGAAAAGATGTAGTCGTCTGAGACAGCAGAGAGTAGCCAGTTCAGCAATGAGGTTTCTTTACAAAGATAAAGAAATTATGTTTATTTAATTATTCAGTAAAACGGTATGTTATTGCGAATATTATTGTTACTTGTTCATCATTGTGTCAGTGTTTTATTCGCTTGCTTCTTTGCACGAAAAACAACATAGTGACGAAACGCGTCTGTCTGTTTAGGGCTACTGTAGAAACATGTCGGCGCATTTCAGTGTAAGGGGAAATGGCTCATTCTAAGGTACTGTAATAAAAAACATAACGGTTCATTAAGTAAGGTCTTTATACACCACTGAAAACATAGTTATGTATATGATATTGCATTTCTGTCAACAGATCCTCCTAAATATTACACAATGCACCTTTAAGTTTCCCGCCACAGAATAAAACATTTTGAAATATAATTGCGACTTTTTATCTCGCAATTGCGAGTTTATATCTCGCCATTCTGACTTCTGTACTCAGAAGTATGAGATATAAAGTCGTAATTGCGAGTTATAAAGTCCAATTCTGAGGAAAGAAAGACTGAATTGAATTGAACTGAATTGAGATTTAAACTCGCAATTCTGAGAAAAAAAAATCTGATTTGTGAGATAAAATGTCGCAATTAACTTTTTATTCTGTGGTGGAAACAAGCTTTCATAGTATACCCTTTAAGTAAATATAAATATAAATTAAATTAAATTAAATATAAATTAAAGTATAAATACTATAATAATATGTAAAAATTAACAACAAAGCCTTTACTTTCAGAAATAATCATCAGCACTGAGTTGTATTCAAACATTTAAATTGCACATTTTTAAGACTGTTTTTATACTTTCTGATGATATACTTATGTTTCTACACCAATTCGTTGTTAAAAATATTTATTTATCTATCTCTGTATAATGACCATTAAATGTAATGTTTTATTTTAGTTTTAGGTACTTTATTTAACAAAATGTATCAGTTTTTATGTACGTATAAAGGTTTGCCATTGTCATTTATATCAAAATCTCACAAAACCCATCACCAGACAATCTTTTAAGATTGAACATTGGTCTGGGGAGTCTGCTATGTATTTTCTACTGCACAAGAGGCGTGATCAACGGGCATAGTTCATGACTCATGTGATGATGTACACATTTGGATAGTCCTTCAGCCAATCAGAACGATCCGGGTGACGTACTTTGCAGAGCAAAGCGAAAATGCCAGGCAGGAAATGTGTAACCAAACGTGTTGATCAGCGGTTTGCAAAAGCAGCAATGGAATCTAGCGTTTTTTGCAGGTTATGCAAAAAAAAAAACATGAAAGTTAGTGGTATTTACACCCACTCGAGCGATTTGTTTGCTAAAAAGAAGCCATTGAGCATCGTCGAGAGGTTAAAAGGAATTGGACAGAGCCGAAACGGAATTTGATTGGATTAAACCCGACAAACGCGCCAAGTGGATAAGCCAGTTTGTGATTGGTTCCCGCAAATTTGTAAAGGAAGCAGCAGAGATAAATGTACAAGTTTCCAGACTGAGCTGCAGGGTGAAATAAAATCGCCGGCAGATCAGGCTGGGTTTACCCAGTCTAACAAAACCCTACAGTTCCATCACAAACCTCTAGGGGCTGTGAAACTTTGTTTGGGAATATTAGAATTAGAATATTTTGATGATTCTAATAAACAGTATTTTCTTAAAGGGGTGGTTGATTATGATTTCACTTTTCTAACTTTAGTTAGTGTGTAATGTTGCTGTTTGAGCATAAACAACATCTGCAAAGTTACGACGCTCAAAGTTCAAAGCAAAGGGAGATATTTGCTTTTAAAGAAATTGCTTTTTAAGGACTACAACAGACTCCTCCCGGGTTAGTGACATCACTAACCCTAGAATTTACATAAACCCCGCCCCCGGAACACGATTTATAGATTATCAAGACAGAATATGCTAATCAATGACTAGAAGATAACTAGACATAAGCTACATAAATTCACCAACTAACCATTCAGAAATGTTTTCTACATGTTGTCACTTCTTCTCTAGTCTCTCCATCTTTCTGACTTGAACATAAAAGGCTATAAAAGTTTTTGAGTTTTTCAGTGCATGTCTGTGTGAGGTAAAAGGACACAAGCTCTTGAAGCTCCGCCCATTGTGCCGGGAGTAGCAGCTCATTTGCATTTAAAGGAACAAACACAAAAACGGTGTGTTTTTGCTCACCCTCAAAAAGTGACAACTTTAACATGCTATATAAAAATATCTGTGGGGTATTTTGAGCTAAAACTTCACATACACTCTGGGGACATCAGAGACTTATTTTACATCTTGTGAAAAGCGCATTATACCACCCCTTTAATCAGGGCTGTTTCAGGTCCCATGACAAATTTTTTATAGGTGGACCTTCTACATGCACTCAGTTCAAAACCCATCTTGCTGAATACAGTAAACTTCACAAGGCAAGCATCCTCCACTGCACATGTATCATTTTACTGTAATTGCAAAGGGCAAGGGTGACTCTTTCCTTCTTCTGCATTCATCCCATTAGAAATGCAGTCCAATTGAAAATTCTCTCCAGCCCGGTACCACTCTTTCTTATTCTATCAGCCATCATCAAAAATGCATCTGCAAGGCCTTTGTTATTCCCATTATCGCCCCATAAAATGGCATAAAATTGTCTATTACCCTGACCTAATGAGAAAATGTCTGCTTCAGTGGAGAAGAGAAGACATTTATGAAAACGATGGTGCCAGAAATGACGATGAGGAATGATGTCTGGCTAACACGCAACCATTCTTTTGACTTCATCAATCAACATTTATTCAACACCCATAGGGATATAATATACCCTTCTCATGAGGGGACCACCCACTATCATGTCTTCAGTAGATTTGATTAGGCCATGAATACGAAGTAATGCAGAATTGATGGGGCTTGATGCTCATTGAGAGCAAGTAAAACTACAGAGCTGAAGAGATGGAGTGATATCATAATTTCATGTGCATCATTCCCCCTCCAAATCTAATCATCATGCTATCTTTGCTTATGGACAATTTTCCACAGCTGTCCACTTTTGTTGAATGGGAAAAAAAAAAAAAACAGCTTGGACATTCTGCTAAATATCTTCTTTTCCGTTTCATGTAAGAAAAAACAAATCTTTTATAGTTTTGCATTTTTTAATATAGCTTTAACGGATAGTTCACCGAAAAATGAAAATTATATCATCATTTACTCACCCTCAAGTTGTTCCCAACTTGTATGAATTTCTTTCTTCTTTTGAGCACAAAAGAAGATATTTTGAAGAATGCTGGTAACCAGACAGTTGACGGTAACCATTGACTTCCATAGTATTTTTTTCCTACTATGAAAGTCAGTGGCTACCGTAATTATTACTCCAGACGTCAGTGTCACATGATCCTTCGGAAATCATTCTAACATGCTGATTTGGTGCTCAAGAAACATTTCTTAGTATTACCATGTTGAAAACAGCTGCTGATTAATATTTTTCTGGAAACCTTTTAACTTTTTCTTTTTTCAAGATTTGTTAATGAACAGAAAGTTAAAAAAGTTTTTTAAAAAAGTTTTTTTAAATTCTATTGTAACATTACAGATGTTTTGCTGTAATTTTTTATTCATTTAATGCATCCTAGCACAATAAAAATATTAATTTCTTTAAAAACTAAAATCGTACAGACCTGAAACTTTTGATTGGTAGTGTATCAAAAATTAATTTCTCTCTCTTTTTTTGTTTTTGTTATAGCTCTAAATTTGCAATTTTCGCATAGTCTGTGCAATGCAGTGATATTTCCTATTTAATTGGCTCATTTTCTTCTAGTTCATCATGTTATTGCATGACCTTTATAATAACAGTAAACACAGCTACTGAAAAAACAACCCTATCAATTAACTGTAAGCTCTGGCTAATCCCTGCTTAATTACTAATCAAACACATATTTACATTATGTAAAACTGAACTTATTGTACTGCAATTGCCTGTGTGTATAAATGACACTGTCTTTGCCCTGTTGAATATTATTCAGGTGTGTGTTATCATGTGGGTTGGCACGTATTCGTCTTACGCGCATATTTCTAGACTACCAGGCAAGTTTAAAATATGTTGCTGTTGATGACCCTTTATTGTGCTCATTTATATTGATTGCACTAGTAAAAACAGGCAGACGACTGACACATGAATGAATCATTGGCTCGAAATTGATCTGTATCACTGGTATCTTGGCTAGAAATGAATTGCTGCATTAGAGTGCAAACACTATTATCATCACTCAGCCTGCGTTCACTCACATTGGGCAGTCAATTAATGCTTTGGTTTGCATAGACCATTAATGTTGATAGAGCTCCCGCTGGTCTTTGGCATGCGTGTCAAAAGAGGGTGAATGCAAGGATGACTGGTGCACAGACCCTGCTCTGTTCTCTGAATGACTGGGATCTTGTCAATCACTGATGTGATTTAAAGTGCATTACCCACACCTCTCGGTTTTCACTGGAATCTTACCTCTCTGCCGATGCTGATCATCCTTTCTGTCTAAGCCATTTTCCTGTCCACCCTCTGAGAACATACTGGTAACAAAATAACAATAGATTTCAGAAACTATTTTGGTCTGTGTTTCCATGGAAACACTCGGGTGTAAGTTGGGATAGGATTAGGAGGATATTGCCAATTAATGTCTGCTTGCAAATATATATTTGCAGACTAAAGAACTACTGTACATAGCTGACTGTTGCAAGGAAGAGATTTCTGTGAATACTTGAAATCTTCTTTGACATTTGACATATTTAGTAGCCAATAATAAACATTTGACATATTTAGTAGCCAATAATACGTTTGATTACATGTTATTTTTGTATTTAAATAGACATTTTACTTTATATTGTGTCTGATATATATAAATTATATTTACACACACACACACACACACACACACACATAATACTTACTGCATTATTATAATAGTAACATACTTTTTTATTTTTATTTCAGTATTTTATTATTTTAATATAATACATTTAAATGTCTTACTGTTTGTGTGTGTGGTTTAAGTTGGATTTAAATCATATCCTAAGTTTGTAAAAGCACATCTATTCTAGGGCCCTATTTTAACGATCTAAGCGCATGGTCTAAAGCGCACGGCGGAAGTTCACTTAGGGCGTGTCCGAATCCACTTTTGCTAGTTTAACGACGGGAAAAATGGTCGGCGTGCCAGGTGCGTGGTCTAAAAGGGTTGTCCCTATTCTCATAATGAGTAATGGGTGTGTTTTGGGATTTATGTGCGTTAAACCAAATTTCTTGTGCGTTAAACCAAAGAGTCTCATCTCCCAATTTGATAGTGGAAAGACCGAACGCGTCTCCAGAGCGCAAACGGAACTGCTCATGCGCGAGGTAAAAGTGCGCAAGTAGATCATCTACGGGACAAGCCAGATTCCACCATATGTTTATGTACACAATAATAATCTTTTACATTGTAATCCTTTTATTTTAAATATTTGCCATGTTTGTGTGCTGCTGTGCGTCCCTGTGTGTTTAATAAGCAGAGTGTAAAAAAAAAAATATTGCACCATTGACCAGGTTTCAGTTGGTCAATGGCGCAGTCTATTTCTTTTGCCTCAAAATAGCAACGCGCCAACAATGCACCAGAACACACCTCGTTTTCAGACCAGCACGCCCATGGGCACACAAATGGGCACAAATGCATTTGCTATTTAAACAACGTGGCACAGGATATGAAAATGATAACTGCGTCGGACTGAAACTAGCAAAAAAACACTTGCATCACGCTTGGCGCTGCATTGCGCCGGGTGTAAGATAGGGCCCATAAAGTGTAAAATTATTGATGAAACATGAATTTTGTGTGAAAATATTTGCAAAGAGCTTTTATCCAAATATATGTGCATACATACAGTTAATAATTTAAATTATTGATTTCAGCTGTCAGTCAGAATCATGTTTTTAATAGTGCTGCAGGTTTTACTTTGCTAATAGAAAATGTGATAGATAGGTGTCACGGGTGCTTCTACCAGGAACCACACGAAGACTGAGATTCAAACAAAATAGTCTTTACAGTTTTTTCCAATTGCTAACACACTAAAATGACATGCACAGCACAATTATTTAAACTGACACACAGAGAGCAAGCTCTCTTCTCAAGTCTCCAAAAGTCTAAACACATTTTCTGCTGTACACACATTTTGCAATTCAAAATGGCACTTTTTAAATGCACTGAACACGGTTCTCTGCGTAAGACACAACAATCTGACATAAAGTCACATGTTTGCCATTTCAAAACACTCCCATTCAAAATGACACTACATGAGCTAATTGGCCAATACATGTGCCACCTGGCCAAACACCTCAATGGTTAGTTGTTAACACTTCAATCTTTTTCAGTTTACTGTTTTTTTTTTGTGAGCATATTTTTGTTCAGTCCAATGTAAATGTATCTGCTGTGCATATGTTGAACTGACTTGTTTGGTGAAAAAATAAATACATTTATATATTAGGTATTATGAAGTTTGGGTGTGTGGTTTTGTGAATTGTTTTAAGTATTTTGATAAAACCAGCCGAGTTTGCAAAATTGTGTGTTAGCAATTGGAAAAAACTGTAATCCAAATAGATCATAGGAGAACTCTAGGAAACGGACAAAACACATCTTAACATTGACGACACTGACTATGAGGAAGGCAGGACTTAAATACACAGAGCTAATTAATAGGCAACAGGTGAATGGGATATACAGTCAAGGGAACAAATTGGCACACGCTAGGAAACTGGGTCACACAGGCAAACAGGCACTGAACTTAAAAAACACTGAAGCATATCAAACCCCTGACATAAAGTATATTACTGTGATTTAATACAAATTGCATCTAATCTCTATTTCACCCACAAGCATTGATATGAAGCTCTCCTCGAGCAGCAATTCACCACCCCCATTTCTCTTCACTTTTAGATACTCTCTCACTTCAGTCTAGCCTTTGATTTGTATATATAGCAGCTTTCTAAAGTTCCCTGTAGTTTATTCTCTCCCCTCTCTGATTTGCAGCTCTTCTGTACGCCACTATCTTTGGAAACGTGACCACCATCTTTCAGCAGATGTACACGAACACCAATCGCTACCATGAGATGCTGAACAATGTGAGAGACTTCCTGAAGCTCTATCAGGTGCCTAAAGGACTGAGTGAGAGAGTTATGGACTACATTGTGTCCACATGGGCCATGACCAAAGGCATAGACACAGAGAAGGTGAGTAAACCTGTTCCTCTTTCTGATGCACTTAACACGTCCTCTGTGCAGAGATGAAGGGTGCAAAGGTACAAAGGGGTACAAAAAAAAGTGTACAAAAGCCCTCTTGAGGGAAATGTGGTATTTTCGCTTATTTAATTGTTTTGAATATTGATGGAGAAATATAGTTTGCGTAAAAAGTAACGGAAAGTTTGGATATTTTAGTTTTGATTGAAAATCATGTAAATATTTAGAGGGGCATTTTCACCCCACACTAAAAATGTCATCATAAAAAAAAGGATTGTGTCTTTTCTTTGTGGGGTCTTTTTTAAATGTAACTGTCTGAATAATTTATGAATTATTTAGGCTATATAGATTTCATTTCTTCAGACATGGGCAATCATGGCTGATTCCACCAGTTCTTGTTGACTGGGAAAGACACGTTTTAAAAATACCAACACTTTTTATTTATTTAGTTCAGTGGGCTAAGGATTGAGTTTTTATAATGGAAGTCATTGTTTAATTATTTTCTCCTTATTCTTTATAGTGGTAACATAAATAATGGCTCATGAGCAATCTCTATCCTCTCTTTCTGAATTTAATTTAATTATGGACCCCAAATCAAGATATTTGGATGTAGGCAGTGATCCCAAATGCTGAACTAAAGAGAAATAATTTACGCTCTTTTTTTATGATGGATGCTATCATTCTGTCAGAAAAGTTAAACAAAAAAATAGTGAAGGTGGAGAAAAGAAGAACATCTTTTTGTCCAATAAGACCCCCTTTGTATTCCATTCTAGAAGAGGAATGGGAAATTGCATTATATCCCAGGAGACATCACAACCCTCAGGGAATATGGCAGATCTATTCAACCCCTGGTTTAAATTTAGACTTATAAAAGATTCTCATAACTGGTTTTCATGCAGCGTGGGGTGAGAAATTTATTGACATATGACAATGGGCAAATTTGAACATAGAATAGGCCTGATCAGAAAGATCCTGTACAGGTGACTGAGGCACAAAGTATAATTGGTTTCTGCAAAGTTTTAATTGCATTCTGGTGAAGTAAAGTGTATTAGATATTTTCCATGCACTGAATCGCATGCATGTGCTTCTGCCCATAATGGAAACATTAGCTTATGAAGCGTCCAGTACATACCAAATTTTTTATGGGCACTTAATGATGTAATATTAATGCTGTAACCCCACACACGCTGACACACATACTGTACATATTCATACCTACACACACAGAATTTCTGGTCAGCGCATTCAACTTATATTTTTTCTAATTATCCTACACTGCTGCAATGTCTTATTTTTATCAGACTTATACAGATGACAGCAAATATATATATATATATATATATATATATATATATATATATATATATATATATATATATATATATATATATATACAGTATATCTAATTTTTTGTTTTGTTTTGTTTTTATGAATCCTTATTATTGGTCCAGTCAGTTATTTTAGAGTGACTGTGTAATCCACTCGAATATATACTTTATATGGAATGTATGAAGACAAACAGTTATAGATATAAATTTACAGATAATAAGATGTATTTGTCTTAGTATTCTCCCTAAACCCCTATTTGATACGATGTCAAATTTTGTTATTTTGCTGTTGCCAAAATCTAAATTAGACACTTAATATCACTAATGAGTGACTGTATTTGGTATTTTATTGGAATCAATACACAGTATGTAGTACGTTTGAGAGAACGTGTCATTAAGACAAGGTTTCCTTGCTTTACTCGTTAGGTTCTGTCCATCTGTCCTAAGGACATGCGTGCAGACATCTGTGTGCACCTGAACCGCCAGGTTTTCAACGAGCACCCTGCCTTCCGGCTGGCCAGTGACGGCTGTCTGCGCTCTTTGGCGGTAGAGTTCCAGACCACACACTGCGCTCCAGGAGATCTCATCTTCCACGCAGGGGAGAGTGTGGACACTCTTTGCTTCGTGGTGTCTGGATCGCTGGAAGTTATTCAGGATGATGAGGTTATTGCCATTTTAGGTAAGCTCAATTATTCTATCCACTCTGGAAATAAAAAATAAAAAAATTCAAGGGAGACATCAGGGGTTAGTTGTCACTTTGGATAGTTGTCACAAGGGCTTGCACATAACTTGTTTTGGTCTGGTTCTCAAGGGAGCACCTGGAGATGCTGCTTTGTACACTTTATGCGGCAGACTTATCCTACAAGCTGTCGTCATCACTTTCTTCCTGACTGCTCTCTTCACTATCTTCTTTTCTCTCAAACATGGTAGATGATGATGTTTTATTTTATTTTATTAACATTAATGACACAGACAACTGCAGGAATATAAGGCTGCTCTCAAGACTGAATGCATGGACCGAATATACTGACACACATCTGGTTTCTTTCTCAACTGTTCACTTATAACATAACCGAGAGAATAATTACTGAGATGGGTATTTTGACATCATTTTTTGTGTATGTGTCCGTTCAAGCGCAAGTAAATGCAAAAGAATAATCAATTTGGTGTTCGAGGGCTGTCTGAAACGCGCCTCTCTCTTTATGATTTACTCTATGATGATTAAACTTAGCAGTTAATCCACGAATCTCATGCGTGACGAACCGTGGGGCCTAGTCAGTACGCATCACGGATCAACTGCGATCCATTGCACCCAATAATTAATGAACACAATAATCATCATAATTGCTATGCTATCTTACCAGAAATGGAGAAAAATCCTTCTCCAGTAAGTAAATGTTTCACTGTCCCCAAAAATGTTGGTAGATTATAAAAAAATATGAGCTTGTCTTCAAGAAAAACAAAGGTTCTTCTATAGCATCACTGCGAAAACACCCTTTTGAAACTTTTATTTTGAAGAGAGTACGTTGGTCGGTAAAATGTAGTTGTCGTGTTTAGTTAGTATTCATTTCATTTTCAAGGACTTTTAGTTTACTTTGTTCTAGTTTCCCGCCACTATCAGTTGTCATGAATACTCTTTTAACAAGCACACCTGTTCGTAATGAAGTTCATCACATTGTGTATTTAAGTTTCTCTGTATCTCACGGTCATTAGGAGCGTTTAGGCCATGTCACAGTTCTCGCAATTACGTGATTTCAACTTGTAAAAAGCGGTCACGTCCTCGTAGAGCTCGTTATTACAGCTTGTAAGATGGGAATTGTCTGGAAGCTGCAGATTAATTTAGACATTGATAGTGGTGCCATAGAACCGTATAATTCCCAGTCTGAGGACATGAATAGCACTGAACATGACATCATGTGTTGTCATCTTGAGACTACGGTAATTACGACATGGCATGAATGCAGCTATTGTCGAGAATTGTTTGTGCATGGCATACTGTTTTTATACTACCTTTTAGATTTTTTTTTACTTCACATTTTGATAACAAGGCTGTAATAAGCACTGTTATTTTTGTATTATCTACTATATACTATTATAGTATACTTTGATATCATAATATCATAAATAATATAAGTATATATAGTTTATGATACTTTTCATTTTTATTAGTAAGTGACAACATGCCCCTCTGTAGTCACAGAAGATCAGCTGTGTTTTTTGGCCACTAACGGTGGAAATGTTCAATAGCATTTAATAGCTATTGACAATTTTGTTTAATAGCAATGGCCAAGACTTCAAGATATGTGCCTGTACAAAAATTAAGACACTCTAAGAAATATTCTTTGGCGTGAAACAGGCTGACAGTATCCAGTATATTCTGTTTTTAAGTAGGTTGGATATTCTTGAATAAAAACAGAATCCTGTTTTATTTCAATATATGCTTTGAAATAATTCCTGCACAACATCCGAGCATTCTCATTAAACTCAAGAAAGGCCGATGCTGCACAAATAGGCAGTTTGTAGTACTGTAATACTTCAGAGCTCTGGAGGTTTTCCCTAGGGCACATACCACGGCTCCAAAAACCTATCAAGCTTCAGATAAGTGCAGAAAAATAAACTTATAAAGGACACAATACTAACGCAGTGGATCCTAAAATATGGTTTTTGCACAGTGAACTCTTTAACATCCATTCTCCGAAGAAACATAAAAGCCCACAGTTCACTCCATGTGCTATATGTGGCATTTGTTACTCTGTCCACGGCGTCTTCTTATCCTGCTGTAATGGAACTGTGGGGACCGATTCTCCATCAATTGATTGTTGAGTCTTTTGTTTCACAGGGATGTTCACTGATAGTTCACACAGTCTCAGTTCAGCCAGTGCTATAACAATGACCAGAGAAACAGGCCTATTTTTAAGCACAAGTACAGACTGCTCTTGTAAAAGATGAGGAAGCCCAGGCTCGTAGACATCTTATTTGAATTTGAGAAAGCAACAACAATCCTGGCCTTGTGCATCTTCTAGTTCTATTGTAGCTTTATTTTCCCCCCTGAAATGTCCCTGCAACAAAGGGACAGTTATTTAACACTGTATTTAACTCTGAGCCTGGAACCAATTCCACTATGAACAATAAAAACAGATGGCTATTTTGTTGTGAAGAACACGTGCGCAAACAGTAACATTTACTGTAAGAGATTTCTCTCTCTCTTTGACTGGACTATTTCTTGATCTCTTTATCTCTCGAGTCTTGCTGATTTACCACTGCCGCAAGAATGTGACGTGCCCTTCACTGACGCAATGTAATAGCAAATGGCATGACATTAGACCTTATGAGACACCGTAGAGGCAAAGTTAATGCCTCTTCTCTCTAATGGGGAATCAGATCAGATGCTCTTTTGTTTTAATGATTATGAAATGAAATAAGATGTGAGTGCTGTGAGTTAATTAGCCCCAAGGCGTTTACTTGAACCCACCAGACTAAACCTGCTGGGCTCCTAATGATCCCCCTCATCAAAAGCTCTGAACACTGGGTACTTTGTACAGATTCTCTCATGAGTGTGGAGTGTGGTGTGAGAAGATACTTAGGTCCTACTGTAGGAAGATCAAGTCAGTCTGTTTGATTCAGAGTAGCTAAAAAAAAAGCTCAAATACAAGCCCAAAGCTAGAACTATCAACATTTACAGTTGCAGTAAAACATATTAAGAAGCTCAACTGTTTTTAACTTCGGCAATAATAAGAAATGTAGCTGAACAACATGCTGAAGACTAATGTCTGCTAAATTCACTGGGATCATTTTATGGCCAATTGCAGAAATCCAAGCAAATCCAAAGGGTTCACATGCTTTTTTCCTGCAACTTTATTAATGGTGTCATTTAAAACTATAATTCCTCTCTTCTGTCCCAGGTAAGGGTGATGTGTTCGGTGACGTGTTCTGGAAGGAATCCTCACTGGCACATGCCTGTGCTAATGTGAGGGCTCTGACGTACTGTGACCTGCATGTCATCAGGAGGGACGCGTTACTCAAAGTGCTGGAGTTCTACACAGCCTTCGCCAACTCCTTCTCCCGAAATCTCTTCCTCACCTGCAACCTCCGCAAGCGGGTAAGCGCCACATACTCGCTCTTGTTGTGACCAAATATCACATTCTAATGGGAATAGACTTTGCTGAATCCATTCTGATATTTGAAAAGCCTTGGAGAATAGAATGCAAGCATGATCGCTCACTTTTTCTCCAGTCTTGGTTCAAGAAGACTTTTTTCCCCATTCATTTTCTGCATTGACATTTAAAAATAAGGGCATTAAAAACCTGAACAAAATTAACCAACTATGCGATGATTTACATGATGATAAACTGATTTAAAGCAAAATGAACCAGAAAAATTAAACAACAATCTCATGAATCATTGCGAATAACATATTTAGATAAAAAATTGCTAGGGATTTGCGGCATATGGATAGCATATTGGTTATCAGCATTATTAGTTTTATTTACTTTAATCTTTTTTTTATTTTTTTATCAGTAGCTATTGAGCAACATTGGATATTTGATTGTTCATGCTTATTTCCTCAATTTTTATATTTAGATTACCTTTGCTGTCGTCTAACGCTCACAGTTAACATTTGAAAACACTTAATTGTTATAACAGCAAATGTGATCTTGTGCAAATCTCAAAATGAATATGCATTTTTTATACTGTGCATTATAATGCTGTGAGGCCTAAATTCACTTTTAAAATCAATTTAAAATGATTGTCTTTTTTTATTTTTTCCTTAATTTTAGGCAAAATTATGATGACATGCTTCATGAAAATGTTGCTGCTCTTGAAACTTTCGTTTTGTTTTTCTTATGTATATATATATATATAGAAATGTGTATGCATGTATGTGTGTGTGTGTATATATATATATATATATATATATATATATATATATCAAATTTATTATCAATTTATTTTTTCCATGTCGTATCAATCAGATTATTTGTCTCAGAGACTCAAGCACATCCTTGTGCACTTTGACCTGAATGTGTGGTGTGCAGTCCTGCTGTGTGCTGTGTTGGCATGAGTTCAGAGCTCTGTTGTGGCTTTCAGACCTGACCTCACATTCCTTAAATACATAAATGATTCACTCTGACAGACCGCCCATGGAGAACTTTGGATCTCTTGACGAAAGAAAGACCCTGTGCACTCACAACACAATTAGGGGACCTCAGCTGTGCATTTTACTGCCATTGAGTTACATAATTAGTGAGCATTGTGTAAAACTATATTTAGATGCAAAGATTTCCTCTGTTGCTATATCTAATCTCTATGAGGAAAGGATGCACTGAAATTAGGTGTGTTAATGTCATCTTTAAATAATGAGGGAGGAGATCTTGCATTCTCCCAAGTAAACAAATTAAATTGGTAAATTTTTTCATAGAGCTGCTGGACTTCTTGGACACAGACAGGAATCACTGAGCCACGATATTAATTTATTTCCTCTGGCCACAGCAAAAGAGGACCTGTCTAATGAGAGGATACTTTGCTAAGGGCACTAATTAATTGATTTAAAGGTTTATGGTTCTTCAAGGTCTCTGAGTAAATTTGAGTTCATGAATTTTGCATGTAGTTGATTGCATGCAGTTGGAGCACATCGGCGTACATCTTTCATTATTAGACGACATGGTTTATTTGAAAAAATCTTGTTGCAATATTAATTTTGTCATAGTGTCTTACATACTGTGATTTTTCTGATGGGTTTTACTGTTGATTATTATTTGAATATGCTAACTTAGGCTTACCACAGAGGTTACAGCAAGCAGATAACCATCAATTATACTGACCAGGATGAGGTGAAAATAGTGTTTTAAGGGCAGAGCGTTGGTTTCTTTGTCAGTGGAGTGACAGAGGCCGTCCCATTGCCCCGCTGTGCTCATTCGACTGGGTAAAGCTGCTGATGGGCCGGCTTTACTGAGGAGGAATGGCCCCCCGCAGCGCACACTCTGAATAAAGCATGAGTCAAATCATCGGGAATACACGCACACACACTGACTCACACACACCACACACATTTATCATGCATATTAACAAGAGGTGTGGCCTCCTACTAATATTATGAAATTAATGTCATTATACTGTATCTACAACCTACACACAACATGACCAATGTTGTTCACGTTGTGTTGGTGTTAGTCAAACATCGATTTGAATTGCTAAAATAAGAAGACTAATGCCGGGTTCAGACTACATAATATTTTAGTCTGTTACGAAAGTCACTGTGTCAGATTAGGCAATTTTGACTCCTCAATTCTTATTGTGTTGTGGACAAGAAACATATCAGACTACACATTGCTTCCCGACCAGTCATCGCTTGCTGTCTTTAATGGTATGCGTGAAGGCGAAAGGGCCGGAAACTTTGTTAAAGTAACTAAGATTGTTTAAAATAGAGAGTGTGTGTGGGTGTAAATAGAATCAATTTGTCATTGCACTGGACTATTTTAATTATATTTTAAATACTGAATGAAATATTTTTATTTATGTACTACCATTTCAAAGTTCGGGGTTGGTACAAATAAAATGTTTGAAAGAAGTCTCTTATGCTCACCAAGGCTGCATGTATTGGATAAAAAATATTCTCATTTAAAAAACATTCTCTTTCAATATGTTTTAAAATGAAATTTATTCCTGAGATGGCAAAGCTGAATTTTCAACAACCATTACACCAGTCTTCACTGTCTTTTGTAGCATTATAAATGTTTTTGGTCAATTTAAAGCTTCTGATTAAAGGTATTGGTTTCACTTTATTTTGATGGTCCCTATAACACATTCTGTTGACTATAGGTAAGTTTATTAAGTAAAGTTGCACCTACATGTCTACTACCTCTCATTAGAGTGTTTGTAGAGTATTAGTAGACTGGTAGGGTTAGAATAAGTTGACATGTAGTTGAAGAATTACTTTTTGTCAGTAGAATGTCTGTTGGAGGAGCATCACAATAAAGTGTTAGCAGATATTAAGCAGACAGTATACTAATTCTCTAATGACTGCTAGTTGACATGTAGTTGCAAAGTTACTTATAGTCACTGACCCCCAACTTTTGAACAGTTGTATATGTTTATTTCTCGTACCTAGTTCACCATCTTGGACATTTGTTCACTGAGCTCATCATAATGGACTTTGAGAAAGACGGATGTGATAATGCTTTCGAATTTTTCGTAAAAGTGTCTTGAGACAGCATAATTATAAAAATTAAAGATTCACAGCCGAAGTTCTCATACTTTCTTTAAACGCTTTCTCATCTATCCTTCAGACTCCCTCATTATCTCCACTGGTCAATGTCTGAATGACTCACAGAGGTTCTGATTGGAAGGAAAAAAGCTCAGTGAAAGCCCTGTCTTCCACAGCTCTACATCCACTCATGGATTAGATGTGTGGTGCGATTGGCCTGTAAAGACTGTTCCTATGTGAACTATTTTTTTGTTTTTGTTTAAGTAACTCTTGGTTCATGTTGTTGGCTAGAGTAGATCACATTAAGCTTTGCTGAACTGATGACCTTTGTTTGATCTTGACAGACAGCTTTGTATAACATACAGTTCAAAAGTAAATGCCTGAGAATGTCTATCCCGTTCTGAGGCCACATGTTCACTAGACAATCCCTTTGCTAGATCAACAGACAATCCAAACCAATCTCAAACAAATACTTCACCATCACCTGCTGGGCTCACAACTGTTTGTCTTTGGCTGCTGATTAGTGTCAGATCGGAGTCTTTTTTGCCCAAGCTGATTCATCTCAGCTGCAAACGTAAAGAGGAAACCGAATCCTCCACACCTGCCACGCTTTCCTCCTAACAAGATTTACAAGGCCTTCGGAAAGCTGCAAACCCCTGCCAATAAGGTGGGCGAAGCAACTTTATCATCTCCTCCATTACCAACAGGACAGGCAGAGAGATGCTCTCTCAGCAACAAGAGAAAGATTCACAAAAAAATCATCAGCAAACAGTGTTTCCACACAAAGAACAGTTCATTTGTTTGATGCAGTGAACTATGTGACTATATGTATCTGTCCCCCAGTGAAACCTTTTCAAAAACTGTGACATTTGAATTGTACATTCATTGATCTCACATTTTTTATGCCATGTAAAGATTTGGTTTTCTGTGATATACTCTACATTGTTGCTGCAAATTCTACTGATTTGTCAATGTTATCTAGCTAGCTGACATGTATGATGTTTTGTTTAATTTGTATTAAGGACATGTGATCGACTTGGAAGCATCAGTAATTTTGTGTGTGTGTGTGTATGTGGTACTGGTAAACCCTACGTTATGGGGACAAAATGTCCCCACAAAGATGGCAATATCCAAAATCGTTGTCATGAGGAAAACGGCTTATAAATCATCCTAAGTGATGTTTTTTAAAAATGTAAAAATGCAGAAAATGTTCTGTGATGGGAGGTAGATAGGGGCAGGGTTAGTGTAAGGGGATAGAATATACAGTTTGTACAGTATAAAAATCATTATGTCTATGGAAAGTCCCCAAAAAACATGAAAACACAACGTGTGTGTGTGTGTGTGTGTGTGTAAACTGTATACTACCATTCAAAAGTTTATGGTCAGTAAGATATTTTTTTAAGATATTAGTGTAGAATAGTACCCTGGAAATCCAGAGTTCTCGCGGGAGCACAAGTTGAATTTGCTCAGCGAGTTACTCTGGCGTCGAGTAATGATGCTCATTAAATATGCCCTTGTATCCGAGCTGCACCAATCACATCGGGTTATCTGATATAGGCGGGCCAGAGGCGAGCTAAACGGATGACGACAGCGCTGTGACATCGAAGTCATTAGTAAACATTGCAAGATGGCTATAGATGAACACCAGTTGTTTGAAACGGCTTTGGCCACTACAATGAACGAGTTAGACTTGGCTTTTTATCTAAAGGAGGAACAGAAGACGGCGCTCGAATCGTTCCTTTGTAAGAAGGGCGTTTTTGCTGTTTTGCCGACCGGATACGGCAAGAGTCTAATCTACCAGTTAGCTCCGCTGGTGGCTAAGTGTATGGGGCTTGTTGTGATTGGTAGTAGTGTTATCCAATTGCGTGCAGTGAGATTTTCAAATGCATTCTTGGTGCCGCCCCTCGAGCTAGTCAATTTTCATTAGTCGATGCCAGACCATTAATCTTTCAGATTTAGGTCTGGATTTCCAGGCTAGTAGAATAGGCAAATATGAGGAAATCTGCTATTAAGCTGCAGTCTGATTGTAGTACATATGGTTGTGTGTCTGTGTGCATACATGGGCATCTAAAAACGTGAAACAGAGAACATTCAAGTATTAGATCATTTTGAGAGATGTTGTGGAAGAAAAGTGGTCAGTTGTCTCCCAAAGAGGCAAGACACATTTTTTCCATTTTTCTTTGGTAAATAATTAATAGAAACAATTAAAGCTGCTCTGTCTTTCTGCCAGAGAGCACAGCATCAGCAGTATGATCTATCTGTACAGATGCTTCCTAGAAACTGGGCAGGACCCAAAACAAGTACATCACAATGTTTTATAGCCACTGTGGACATTATTGATAAAAAATTTTAACTCTAATGGGCCATAAGGCTTCTCTTATAGAATTACTTAAGGGTTAGATCTAAACTTCAAAGGTAATTTCTCACTGTACCAAAATTACTTAAAAAGTACCCAAGCTGCATTTGTCCTAAACTATAAAGTCTATTTTAAGTTCTGAGAACTTTGTGGAGACATTAAATAAATTCAATAATCCTGAACAACATGCATGTACAGATTGCACATAGGTGATATCTGAAACTTGATATAGCGAACATGAATCCTATAGCATTGAAAGAGTCCTTCCACCATCCTTTCTTAAATTAAACCAAGTGAATTTTGCACCAAAAAAATTAATATGCGTTTTATTTCTATGTTGTCGAGAGGTAATATTGAACTCAAGATTTGAATGAATAATCTAATTTTAGTCAACTCTTTGCTGATTTTCTTCTTTGTTAGTGTCTTGAGATTTATTCCATTAGATTGTCATTAAATCTGCTGATCCGGAAATGATCCTTTAGACTTTGCAGTTTCTGTTGAAGTTGGCTGGTAGGTCTGTAGGCAGAGACATGAATTAATTAAATGCAGCCTTTTGGCTCAGAGAGCAAAGGCCAAGGTAGGTATTGATCCCCAAACAGAGACTCTAATTTTATGGCTTGCAAAATGGCACCAGCTCTCTTTAGCCATTGTATTTTTGCCAGGAAGCATTATAGGTGAGTGAAAAGAGGCACTTGAATGTCTGAATGCAGAGAAATGGACATGATTGTCTGAGAGGGACCATCATAGTCCTGACTCTTTATAGTGGGCAATAATCTGCTGATTGGCTGGCAGTGATTGGAAAATGCTGAGCGGGGTGTTCCTGGGCTGGTGATGCCTCAGCATTGGGATGGGGGGGTGGAGTGGACCCCATCTCTGGCAGATCTTCAGCATCCCGTTAGACTTAAAGTAGCAAAGCGGAGGAGTGTTGAATGGGAGGGGGGCTGCAAAGGAAGGATAAATGCTTGCCAGATCCCATTAATCTACAGTGTTGGATTTTGCTGTGTTGGAAGACTCAGTGCTCTTTTGTTTCAATTCCCTGTGCCTTTTGCCGTTACACCCCTTTGCACTGCAGAAAATCATCTGAATCTTTCAAAACTCATGGGCATATTTTCTTAACATTTCAAATGTCCTACAGTGATTGTCACTAGGTTGTTTCACACCCAAACATAACTACTATAGCACTAATAACAATAAAAACAAGTACCCTTGCGGGTCTCGTTTTTTATTTTGTTTGCCCCTTTATTTACAACCTATGGCTTATTTTCAGCTGATATGCAATCATAGACTTTTTCCATAAAGCCGAAGTGCTCAGTCATCTTTCAAAATTTAGTTCCAGTTCTGCTCTAACACACATTCCTGTCATTTTGAGTGAGCCTAAAGACTTCCTTTGTGTTTGATTGAACTGGAGGATACTTCTGCAGTTAGACAGATCTCCATACTGTAAGTGCAAACAGAAATAAGCTCAAACAATCCCAAATGCATCTTTTGGTTATTAGACTTTTACTGTACATCATCTTTTTTCATAAGCCGCGTTTCCACCGCAGGAACTTTTCCCAGGAACTACAGGGACTTTGAGGTGGTACTCTATGTGTTTCCCTGCTCGCGAGGTACTTTTTCTGTACTTTTTCAAAGTTCAGTAAATTTTGAGGGTGAGACTTGGGCACTGAACATGCTGATTGGTTGAGTTCACGCAGCATTTTGATTGGTTGACTCCATGCAGCATTTTATTTCAACCACCATTTTAAAAGTCTGTTGCGGTGCGTGCAGAAAGAGTTGCTTGCTATTCAGAATCAACAATGGAATTGAAAAAATATGGCCAATGGACCGACAACAAGGTTCAGGCTTTATTAAGCTTTTATGCGGAGGACAAAATCCTGCGGGAACTGGGAAGTCGCGGACAGTTTTATTACAAATTAGCACACCAGACTTATTTGCCTAATCTTCACGGTACTTTATTCCTCGATGGAAATGCAGACAGCAACAGGTCTGGGGGGAAAAGTTCATGGGACAAATTGTTCCGGGTAATTTCGGTGGAAACACAAGACCAGTGGAGTATTGAGGAATGTTTTTTCATCTTGTTTAGTTTAAGTCACTGTAAATGGCCTTTTTCTGTTTTTGCCATATTCACATTTCAGTGGGACTGTTTAGAAGTTTTAACTTAATGAAAGCCAGTAACCATATATTTGCATTTTGGTCATGGTATCGCAGAGCAGTGACTGTGATCAGATTAGGTTCAGCTTTAAACCACTTGCCTAGACTGGCATTCCAGTTCACAGATACTTGATTTATCTTCAGCTGCTAATGGGTGGATTTTCAACCAAAAGTTTCTAACCAAACTAAAGCTAGAACAGCTGTATGAAAGACCACAGAGACTGGAAGGCTTTCAACAGCTGCTGTTACTACACATCATCAGGCCTAATGTGAATAATCTGAATAATTTCAAACCATGCACAGAAATAAACCCTGTGAGTTGATTATCATTTAATATACAAAAAAAAAAAGTCTCTGCAGCTGGGTATAATATGACTCGTGACCTTTTCAAACCGTGTCACAATGCAAACCAGAACAAGGGGGAATGTTTTAATTCTTCTACAGAAAAAGAAGCTTAAGCAGTCATGCTGTGCATTTGACTTTTTTTGGATTAATTTCCCATTGCTGGTTGTGCTTCTTGCTCAATATAGAATGATAAACACCTAACCAGTTAAGGATAATTTAGCTACATATGAAATATAAATTACTCTTACAGTACATGTGCACACAGGCACACACACTGTATACAGTTTATCATATTTCTTCTCTTGGATCAGAATACCTAAGAGAACACAGGCTTAATAAAAAAAAAAAAGCTCATATAAAAGTTTGCACAGTATTTTTATAACTAAAAAAAACTCTGTACTTTGTCATTGTTAACCTTCACATGTGATGAGCTCCAAGGTGCAGTAAAAATACCACTCAACTACATTTAAGTGCTTACTGAACCAATATGTGTTTATTTATTTTATTATTTAATCCATTTAATTATTTCATTAATTTATTGTATTTTTTTTGCAAATTCTGGGCATGGCTTTTGAAGTGATTCTTTGAATTAATATTAATGTTTCATTTATTTTTATTTTTAACATTTTAATCAATAACACCCTTACTTCAATTTCCATTATAGCCCAAAAAGGTTTACTTTTGTGTTAGTTTTCAAAAATATGATGTCAACATGACAACAGCTTTATCATCAATTTATAATTGTAAATCTAATCGGTAGCAAAACAACTGTAGAAGGAAGATCTATTTATAGTGTTTATCTTAATGCATATCAATATATTATGTGAGAAGGAAGAGGTATTCATAGCAAAACAACAACAGCCTGAATGAGAAGAAAGAGATGGATTTTTGTACTTTGAGGCCTTTTCTCATAATCCACCTCATCCCCAAGGATAAGGCAGGGTGGTTTTACTGTCACTGTTCCCGCTGTCTGTCACTTAGTCACTATCAGGGCATGTTATGTTACATGTGGCTCTTGTCATGAGTGATGAAAGTGTCATCTCATTCCCCTCATGTATTTATCAAAGTCATGAGAATATTTTCTTTGGAAAAGGGGCCCCTTTTGTTGTTTAACTAAATGTATTTTTAAAGAAATTTTGATATTTGAGAGTTCAACTTATCAGGCAGTATATTGCCTGAATAGGCCTACATTCATTTTGCATGATAATTAATGAACTAGAGGCCTGTCTTTAATGAGTACACATCTTAAACCTCTGTCATGTTTAAAGCCATGCAAAACAAAGACCCACTAAATTGCTTCTCTTCTATGGCATCTATCTAATTGAATACTCTTTTTGAAGAGTATTGAATACTCTCCCCTAAATTAAGTATACCTCAAGTTAATTTTATTAAGTACTTAAGTAAAGTTCAAGTGTATTTGTAAGTATACTTTATGTAGTAAACACTAATATTAATGTACTAGTAGTACTTGTAAGTGTACTGTTTCAATACTACTTGGAACTAAATTGGCCAATTTTTAGTGCATACTTTTAAGTATACTTTAAGTGTAACAGTAATACATTTTGAGTACACAAGTAGTTTACAACTAAGTTTTTCGTTTGTACTGCAACTACTACAAGTGAACTTAGTAATACTGTTAGTTTACTGGACAAATACTTTTTTAGTTTATGAAAGTGCACCTTGAAGTATTTTCTCAATAAAATACTAGTAGTTTTATACTGCAAGTATACTTGTAAGTTTAAAGGTGCACTCTGTAAGAATGACAACTAGTGGTCGAAATAGGTACTGCAGTCCAAATTCAAAATATCGGAGAACGTCGTTTCTCCTGCCACCTGCTCCTCAGACTGGACGGCGCTCACACGGGTTGCCAGTTTGAGCACACGCAACAGGAACGAGCACAATGGACAGTGAAAATTGGCAAATTGGCAAAAAAATTTGCGTACTGCTGGTTTCGACGCCAGCGGCGGAACACAAACAAAAGGGAACACAAGATTTTCCACCCGGCCCTCTTCCGGGGGAGGGACTGATGCGGCCACCATCTCCCATCCATCTCCGGGTCGCCCGTCCTAGGGCCGCTTACCTTTGGCTTTGCCGCCCCTCTTGGCGGGGGCCGGGACAGCCTGCCTGCCTGCGACTGGCTCCTCAGCACCGCTTAGGTGGAGGCTGCTGCTGCGGCGCGGGAGTGAGGGCAATCGCAGGACGACGCCCTCGACGACGAGTAGACTGAGGAGCTGCGGGCAGTTGGGTGGAGGCAGATATGCTTAATCGCCTCTGTCTGCTTCTGGACAGCCGAGAACTGCTGGGCGAAGTTCTCGAGCGCTTCGACGAAGAGGCCGGTCTGGAACACGGGGGAGTTAAGGAACCTGACTTTGTCGGCCTCCCTCATGTCGGCCAGACACAGCCAGAGATGGCGTTCCTGGACCACCATAGTGGACATTGCACGACCCACCAACCGTGCGGTCACCTTCGTCACACGAAGCGCGAGGTCCGTCGTGGCACGAAGTTCTTGGAGAACTTGGGGATTATGACCACCCTTGTGCAGGTCCTTCAGTGCCTTGGCCTGATGGGCCTGCAACAACGCCATGGCATGTATGGCAGAGGCGGCTTCCCCACAGGCCTTGTAAGCCTTGCCGGCTAAGTCCGACGAGTACTTACAGGCCCGGGAAGGGAGACACAGCTCGTCGCGCCAAGTGAAGTTAGGGCACAGTTGCATAGCAATGGCCTGCTCCACTGGTGGGATGTGCGTGTAACCCTTAGCCGCCCCGCCATCAAGGGTGGTGAGGGAGGAGGAGCCATTAGGACAGTTTCTGGCAGTGAAAGGTGCCGTCCACGAAGAATCATGCACCTCCGGGAAGAAAGGCACCGGGGTGGGTTGCTGAGAACCAGCGCGCGCCACCCCAAGAAACCAATCATCCAGCCTCGAGGGCTTGGGACACGTGGAGGGTTCCACACGAGCCCGGTCCTGTTGGCGGCCTGGGAAAGCATGGCCATCATCTTCGGGTCCGACTCGGGCACCGCTGTCACACCCGAAGGTGGCAGTGGCGCCGAATCGTCATCCTCAGAGAAGTCTGACCCACCCTCCGATGTAGCGCTCGACATCTGTTCATTGTGGGGAGCGCTGAAGGAAACGACTGGTACACACCTCGTGGATGGTCCAGCACGTTCCGTCGGAAGCAATCACCGTGATCCTCAGGTCACCCGCACTGCTGCCTGAAGTAAACCTCTGAGGAGGGTTAGATCGCGGCAGAAATGCAGGGACTCTGCCCCTTTGCAGGAACGAGAGTCTCGACCGTAGCTCCGAGATAGTCATTTTCCCACAATGGGTACATGACTCATCCACGAACACTGCCTCAGTGTGTTCAATGCCCAGACACGCGATGCCACGTTTGTGATCATCCCACGATCCCAGGTAACGACCGCATCCAGAAACACAGATAGAGTGACATCTTTAAAGACGCGCTCCACCCGTGTAATCTTTCAGGGGACTACTCTCCTTGGTGCTGAAGCACGCAGGGGACCGGTCGCAGTGGACACAGACAGGGAAGTGTGCAGCCTGTCGTGCGCTGTCTCTCTCTCACGGCGATCTTACCAGTCATAAGAACGGCTTTTCAGAGCTCTTGGTGCACCGTACCAGCTGTAAGAACAGCCTTTTTGTTTTGCTCAGTGACAAACAACAGAAACACAAAAAGACAGAAAGAGAGAGAGAAAAGTCGACCCTGCTGCCGCGCTGTATCGCCCGCACCAGACGTGAGAGATCCTCCTGGAGAGCTACAGCATCGAAATGCTCGGCTCCGAAGCAAAAAACTGAAGTGCAATCGCACCTCCTGCTCATTATATACCCGCGCTGCGTGGCTGAACAGCCGATGCAAATGATTGCACGGCAATGTGCATTGTCTCGTTTAGTTTCACTCAAATTAGATTGGCCTCTCTAGCGAGATTCCTATTCATCGGTCACAACATACAGTGTTTGATAATATGCTGTTATGAGTTTCTTACAGTAATTCCCAGTGCTCACATTTTAGGCATATAAATGAGAAACTGTACCATTTAAGTTGAACATCTCTTGAGAGCAATTCCTAAATAGTTCAGCTAAATGCTTTATTTAAAAGTATTGCATGCGTCAGGTATACAAAACATTGTTTAATAGTACTCTAGCTACCCTTTATGTCACAATACTTCTAAAGGAAAGCAACCAAAACTAATATAAAAATCCTCCTTACAGAGAGTGGCTTATTGACATCACTTAAGCTCACTTTGTTCCTTAATCTTAGTAATCTTGGACTAAATAGTTTTAGTCAGTTTTAAACTCTGTCTGTTTCATTTAATGTGCCCCTATTATGTTATTTTAAAGGATCCTTATTTTGTTTTGGATGTCTCCTACAATAGGTTTACATACATCCAAGGTCAAAAACACAAAGTTTCTCATACATTGCACATCACCTCATTTCTCAAATAGTCTGCAAACACTTTGTTCAAAGATTTGGTTTCTCTAGTCCTAAACCCTCCTTTCCACAAGCCTACTCTGCTCGGTCAGATTGCCCAGTCTGTTGTGATTGGTTTAATGCTTACAGTCCTTGTCAGAAACAAAACACTCATTACCATATTTGAATTTCAACTCTGGATACTTCCTCAGTGTTTGTATACACCGTGATACGAACCGTTACAATGACGTCAGTTTTACAGTATCGATTAGAGCCTGAGTCCTCATCCTTTGGAAGTTCATGCAAAGTGGATTGCGTGGATCAAAGTGGATCGACAAAGTGTCGACAACACAAATCAAACTCTTCCAGGCCTCAGCTACAACTACAGTGGCTACGTGTACATGCACAACTTTTTAGTGTTTACATGAACGCTTAACGTGATCGGGTTGATGTGCGTGTTTATATGTCACAAGCTTCAAATCGGAATAGATTTTTTGACATGCGCAAACTGCATGAATATACAGTGTTTCCTGCTGTTTGCACATAACCATTCTCCTACATTGGTTCTTTATTTGTTTTAAACTGCAGACTTTTACACCCATTTCTGCTCATAATTTTGAGATGATGAGCATATGAACCGTTGTGCCGTGCTGCTTATATTTATCACACAGTAAAAATGCCCCTCCCCGAGCCCAAAACCAGTCGTCTGTGGATGAGGATCCAAAACAAGGACTGGTGGGACGTTGTCCTGCTCCACTTCACAGACGCTGAGTGAAAGGAGAATTTTAGAATGACGGGACACTCATTTATATGACACTTTATTCAACAGGAAGAAACAGCTCTTTCATTACACACACGCAGTCCTTACAGTTTCGGTTTTCAATCCGATCAAGTGTTTGCATGTTCTCTCGATCGGATTAGAAAAGGAATAAACCATTCCTTTCAATCCAATCGAAATTTAATTCAGATCAAGCTCAATCAGACTGATTAAGGTGTTCACATGAAGGCTTTTCAGTCCGATTGAGTCGTCAGTCCGATTACTAACAGAATATTTGGTTGCATGTAAACGTAGCCAGTGTTTGAGGGTCAATGTAGACATTGTTCACAGGCAGCCAATGAAGAACATAGGCTGCCATTATGCAAATTTGGAATCAAGTGAAACTGGAATTGCTGACGACTCGTTTTGGCAGTTCAGAGTCGATTTGTTCTTTTAGGTGATGATAACTTTATTTGTCGTGCAATTGGATCTCTAAACCTTTTACATTCACAAACAGCTATATTACACACCGCATGAAAGGTAATCATTTTAAAAAAGCATAATAGGGGCACTTTAAAATCAGGTGAAGTGAGATGAAGCAAGCACATTCTGCTGGTTGAAAAAATCATTCATGTTGTCTTTTTTCCTCTGTAACCATGTAGCCTCTTTTCTGAGCTTGTGGATCTACTCTACTTCTGTCTCAGTATCAGTTTGCATCAAGTCGGCCTACCACTAAGTACATTCCACGTAGTGTTGGTGTTTGTGTTGAACTGAAATTTCTACCGGTAAGCTTAAAGGGTTAGTTCACCCAAAAATGAAAAAATTCTAACTTTATTAACCCCCTGGGGTTGTATGGATTACTTTTATGATGGATGGATGCACTTTTTTGGACTTTAAAATCAGGACCGTGATTCACTACCATTAAAGCTTGGAAAAGCAATGATATTTTTTAATGCATCTCCGATTGTGTTCGTCTGAAAGAAGATAGTCATATCATATATACATAGGATGGCTTGAGGTTGAGTAAATCATGGGGTAATTTTCATTTTTTGGGTGAACTATCCCTTTAGCCTTTTTGACATTTTTCTTGATACTGTTGTTCACCTTAAAGGGACATTTCACACAAAAATAAACATGCTGTTATAATTTACTCACCCTCAGATTGTTCCAAACCTAAATTACTGACTTTCTTCTGTAAAACACAAAAGTACGGAGCCCCCCTAGTCCCACTTTGTCAAAAAAAAAAAAATTATAACTATCTTGTGGCCTCAAGATAGTAACTCGTGGCCTCAAGATAGTAACTTGTGGCCTCAAGATAGATCTACTATCTTGGGCCACGAAATAGTATCTTGAGGCCACGAGTTACTATCTTGAGGCCACGAGTTACTATCTTGAGACCACGAAATAGTATCTTGAGGCCACGAGTTACTATCTTGAGGCCACGAGTTACTATCTTGAGGCCACGAGGTACTATCTTGAGGCCACGAGTTACTATCTTGAGGCCACAAGATACTATCTTGAGGCCACAAAATACTATCTTGAGGCCACGAGTTACTATCTTGAGGCCACGAGTTACTATCTTGAGGCCACGAGATACTATCTTGAGGCCACGAGTTACTATCTTGAGGCCACGAGTTACTATCTTGAGGCCACGAGTTAGTATCTTGAGGCCACGAGTTACTATCTTGAGGCCACGAGATAGTATCTTGAGGCCACGAGATACTATCTTGAGGCCACGAGTTACTATCTTGAGGCCACGAGATAGTATCTTGAGGCCACGAGTTACTATCTTGAGGCCACGAGATAGTTATAATTAATTTTTTTTGACAAAGTGGGACTAGGGGGGCTCCGTACAAAAGAATATATTTCGAAGAATTATTTTTTTTTTGTCCATTCAATGAAAGTCAGTGGGGTCCAAAACAGCAGCCAGTAGCACCCCATTAATTTTCAATGTATTGACACAGCACCATAACATTTAAAATTAAAATTTCTTAGGTTCCCTGTTGAACAAGTTTGAATTGCTGACAAAATCGTCTGCCATTGGTTGACCAAACAGATTGCCCCGCCCCCAAACGGATGCCATTGGTTGAGCTGCTGTTGCTGTGTGGGGCTGATGTTATCTCTGGAAATCTAGAAGAAATGCTGTGTAGATTTGTCCCTGATACTCTTACTGTGACAGTTCTCTTGAATTGCAGGCTGGACAGTTTTTGGTGTTCAGACATGCAGCAACACTACTTTAATACTACAGCTCATTAGTTTGAGTTTCTGTCCAGAAATGAACTCACAGCTGTGTTAAATAAAACAAGATTGACCCGGCATGCCTGTGCAATTATTCCAATTATGCAATCCGTCTTTGTTGGAAGAGAGAAAAAAGTCACTTCACACAGGTGAAGAATGTTAGAATAATAACACTGGCTCCAGAGAGTGTAAATGAAAAATTGGATTCTTCATTTAAATTCCCCATGGATGCTAAGAGATCATTATAAATCCCTAATCAGTTTCCCTCTGCAGCAGAGATGCAGGCTGTTGACACGTGTTTTTTCTTTCTTTCGGTCTCTGCTTTTATTCAGCAGATAGCTTGAGCGTTGTGATAATTGTCATTATCCAATAAGCTACACAAAGGGAATAATTAAACCGCATACATAGCCGAGGCCAAAGAGTAAATTCTTTATATTCTGGCACTCCACATAATTCACAGCTCTTTTTTGTTTTTCATTTCATGGGCACATCACATCGCATCCATATATCATACACATCATTTTCACTGCATTTTCACATTTATATATGTAACGGTATTTAATGGTGGACAGGAATTGTTTAGTTTTATTAAGCAGCTTTACCCTTCACCCTTTAGAGGATGTGGGTTGTTTTAAAAGTTTTCTCAGATACACATATGGCTGTTTTAAACTTGAGATGCATTATCAGTATCATACTGGTTAAAGGCAATATTATATATTGTTTTAATTGACTGGTATCAGTTGATAATGAATATTTAATTGCTCATTTTCCCTCTTTACCTTTCGATTACTTTTGTTGTCATCTACACATTTAAAGTTGATCTTTAAAAACACTAATTTATAAAGCACTGTTAAATGTATTCTTTAGCAAATCTCAAAATGAATATCTATTTTTCATACTGTATATAATAATGTTATGATGCTTTTTGTGTTTTCTATTCATTTAAACAAAATAGCATTGCATTTTAATATTGACTATTATTGGACTATCAGTTATGACATAAAAAAATAATTAACGGCTTATCAGTATTGGCCAAACTTTTAATATCAGTGCATCCCAAATTTGAACTGTTCTGAATAGTGACTAAATAGACGTTTGTCAAATTCAGAATGCAAATTAGATGTCACAACTGTTAATAGCAGTTATGTGATGATTATTGTTTCCAACAAAACATATTTAGCATCCATCACTGCTCACACCTCTGTTTCTTTTGTAGCATTCTCATTCTGCACCCTAGCACTTATTTTGTATTTGGCTACACAGCGTTCATAGCCCACTCTCACTTTTTTTTCTAGTTTACTCCATCACTCCCATCTCGTTCTGCTCGTACTAAGCGACATTTAAATAATATGAAGAGGCAGAAGGGGGCTGGATTCATTATTTACCAGAGTCCTCCTGGGAGATGAGAAGTGACATGCGCCGCAGCACTTCAGGGTGCCGAAAGACTGCACGGGGATAACTAAAGGGCACGTGACACGCTCTGTTCTATTTTTAACACTACAGACCAATGTTTGCCCGGAGGATTTTTTTTTTAAGTCAGCACGGTTGCTGTTATGTTATCGCACATGACAGTGATAGTGAAAAAATGTAGCAATTTTCTATGAGTTTTTTTTTTTTTTTTTTTACTATAATGTGTAAGTGATATAAAGATTAGACCTCTCTACAAGTGTGAGTTTTACACAAAACAAAATGCGTTATTCCAGGCTGGTCTTTGAACTTGTGATGAAATCCCATTAAAACTAACAAGCCGAGTGGCCACATGACCTCCTCAGTATGTCAGGTGAGGTGGGGCTGTACAGACCTCCCTAGGGTCCTCAGCTAGGGGGCTTGGGTGGCTAATTAGCACTCTCTAATTAAAACGTATGCGATCAAAGGTAGTGCCATGCGAATGCACACAGCCGAAAGAGAAGCAATGAGGAGAGAAGGCAGAGAGGCAGGCGGTCTATTTCTGCGAGGTGTCATGTTACTGGGTGAAAGCTCTACAACAGTGTACAGATCTGTGGTAGCATCGAGGTATTGGTGGTTTAAATGCTAAAACTTTTGATACCATTGTAATTCCTGAACCTGAATGTTGACCCACCTGGCATAACTCCAGTGTTGTTAGTTCAATTTGTGTACTACTGTCCGGCACAATACTGTCATGCCTCAGGAACCATGCCAATGGCACTTGACCCTATAGCTGGCTGAAAGCATGAGAGCAATACTACATCTTTTATACTGATATGTAAATCATTAGGGCTCTCGTTGAAACAAAACCCAGCCAGTTTTACAACAGAATAGCCCCCATTCCAAAATTCCAGTGAATGGTTCATTCAGTAAAAAGTTTATATAAAAGTTGATATATATATATATATATATACACACACACATACATGCTATATCACACGTATATATGTATGTATATACATACATATGTATGCATATATATATACACATATTATATATATTTTTGGACCATGAGGTTGAGTAAATGTTGACTGAATTTAAATTTTTGGATGAACTATACCTTTAATGTTTTTTTGTTTATTAATAATATGGAAATATTAAATAATTAATTATCAATAATAATAATAATAATAATAATAATAATAATAATAATAACAATATTAAATAATTAAATAATTTAAATTTTTTTAATGAAATTATATTCTAAATAAGAAACTAAAACTGCCAGTAGGTGGCGTTAAATGTCTCCATTTATTCATTCAATTCGATTTGATTCGATTCGTTCAAGCGGCTGATTCATTCAGGAGTGAAGTAAATTGTTCTCTTAATAAATGGTCAATTGAATCATTGGTTCACCCCATTCGTTCAAAACCCAGATTCAGAAATGAGACGAACAGTTCTGCTTTGTCTTTGTCTTGTCTTGTATTTTCGTTGGCAAAACTGTGCAAAACAGACAATATTGTGTCTAAAATAACACAATATTAACCTCTTATTTGTTGAACAGTTGTATAAAATCAGTGTCGCATTTGCACTCATGCTATTCAGAACAGAAAAACAGCACTCATTACTCGTGTGATATAGCATATAGCGTAATTATATCATATGATTTAAATATGAGACAAAAACTCATAGGGGTATTTTTGCCCCATATCTTGAATTTTAGGGACATTCTAACTGCATTCTGTAGGCTCCATCATGCAGTGAGTTTTTGCCCTGCATCATATTCATCATCAATCAACTGTATGAAATGTCAGATGACCTACAAAGATCTGGGGCGGGGCAAGTGCATGAAATGTAATTTTGCACTGTAATTAATTGATCTAAGTAACGAGTTAAATTGACAGCTCTAATCAGTATTGTTATACTTTGCAGTATGACTGTATGTCACAATTTGACCTTATTTCTATAACTCTCAACTCTCAGGATAGATTGGTGTGTTAGTGAATATGACAACGTTAATGCATTTGGCCTTGGTGGAAACGATCTGCTACACATGCTGCTTCTGGTGCTGTTGTTGCTGCTGCTGCAGAGCATGTATAGAGATTTGCTACTGCCAATACCTGCCGCTGCTGCGCAAATAGCTTACATAATATTACTCATAGCAATCTAGACAGGTGGAGCTGGGGGAGGTAGAGGATTTCAGAGGAACTCCAATAGCACACTGTAGGACCAGCTTATAGCAAACAATGAACCAGACTATTTAAATGCTGATCAAGCAAGCTCACTGGCTGCCAATGCAACAGAGACCTATCAGCTTGTTCCATGTAGTGATGATGTGATGGCCAGCAGAATGCATTAAGGACCCATTAGTCTGTGCTATCTAGAGATTCATGACAGAACTAATTATGTCTTGCAATTGCAACTTTCTTATAATTGTGACTTTACATCTCCCAATTCTGACTTGATGTCCCACAATGTGACTATTTCTGAAATATGACACTTTTTCTGTCAGGACCACTATCGTCAAATACGATTGACAGTTAGCATTCAGTTTGGATTGGCAGTATGGTTCTGTTCTGGGCAAGAACTCCCCTTTGGGTAAACAGAACAGAACCAACATGAATGTATTGCAGATATCATTAATTCATTTTAATGTACAACATAATTATAGAATTTTAGTCTGATTCAGGGTTAATCAGAATGCCAAATCCTGACTGACGAGAGGAGGAGCTGGGGATGGAGGAGGGAATTGGCTCCTGAGAAACGAGATAGCTGTTGATAATGAAGGAGCTTATATATGAATACAGTGATAGGCGTCATATTCCTATAGGTAGACGTGGATCAGCTGAGAGTCAGCTGATGCGAGCTTGACTAACGTGACGTGATGATTTAACCAGCATAATAATTCTTTATTCCTTTATTTATTCCTAAGTCTTTATTTAATTCATTCAGTGCAGACAAGGACTCCAAACATACAGATTTCTTACATATCATTGTGTCTCCACAGATTGTTTTTCGCAAGATTGTCGATGTGAAGAAAGAAGAAGAGGAGAGGAGACACCAGAAAAACGAGGTGACCCTGTCTATCCCCGTGGACCATCCTGTCCGCAAACTTTTCCAAAAGTTTAAGCAGCAGAAGGAGATGCGTACACAAGGTTCATCCCAGCATGACCTGGAGAGGAACCAATTTCAGGTGGAACATCACCTCCATCCACTCTCCCACCAGCTTCATCAGCAGCAATATCAGCCCCAGTACCAGGGCCACCATCCCCTTCAACACCAACATGTGACCACCATGCAAAACGGGACCCCTGGCTCAGGAAACGGGAACGGTGGTTCTAGCGTTGTAACAGTCTCACAAATAACCCCAATCCAGAACGCCCTAGCCTACGTTCAGACCGAGGAACCCAACAGCGAAGGCCATGAGGCTATGGAGCTCAAGCCCAGCTTTGGCGTAGAGGACTCGAATTGTCTAAAAGTAACAAGTCCTGTGAGACCCAGAGGAGGAAGGGGACGAGGCTGGATGCGTTTCCATAACATTGCATCAGGATCATCTCCCATGCCTTCGCTAGAACTAGAGAAGCAGCCGCAGCAGAAGGAAGAGGAGTGGGGGGATGTGTCCCAGCCCCTGAATGTGATCTCAGACAATGGGAAGAACCAGGAAGCAGAGGGTGGGGGATCTAACGAAAGGGGTACTGGTGGAAACGGTAACAGTAGTGATGAGACTGATGAGAATACTGCCCTACACAAGACTGATTCTTGCGACAGCGGAATAACAAAGAGTGACTTGCGTATTGACCGGGTAGGTGATTCACGGAGCCCGTATGACAGGGCCTCGATAGAAAGGAGCCCATATGATCAGCCTAGTCCCGGAGTGGGTGACGTGACCCTTCGGGGGATTCAATTTCAGCCTGTCTCTGAACAGGCAGTGCTTCAAAACAGCCTGTATGAGGCAAAGCTGGAACTAAAAGAAGACATCCAGACGTTAAATAGCCGGCTAGCAGCTCTGGAGGACCAGGTGGGGGAGATTTTGAGACTTCTGTCAGAGAAGAGGAAACCTTCCCCACCTCCTCAGACCTCCTCGCCAAAAACTACACATCAGTGCCAGGACATCTTTGCCCTTTCTCAGCCTGTCACTCCAGAGACAGAGGGGGACGATGGACCCCTTTGAATAGGAGAAATATATTTAGATATTGATATGCTGTTTTTATTTATCGTTTCCCTTCCTCTCACTCAGGAAGGAAAGGTGACTACTGATGATTAGGGGAAGGATCCTTGCTGTTGTAAATATATACTTGCATGTCCAGCTGGAATCTGGCCTGCCAATGAAATCTTCTCTATGGATAGTAGTTGCTTGTAAATGTATGGAATCGGTTGCATGCGGAGATGATTTTATTCTGACATTGCACACGGAATCTTCTAACCAGGTGATATTTCAGGGCATTTTCTGTTTGAGTGATGGCTTGGTGCCCCAGATTTGGGATCTTGGGTTGCTGTAAGGCAGAATCAGGCTTGGTCAATACCTCCATCGGTCATTCTTCATAGTGAAATGGCTATTAATAGCTACAGTCATTTAAAGGTATGGCTTGCCCAAAAAATAAAATTCTGCCATCATTTATTCACCCTCATGTCGCTACAAAGCACAAAAGAAGATATTTTGAATAACATCTATTTATTTATTTTTCATTCTGTGTGACTACTTGGTACTTTCAAAGCAAATGTGTAATGATCCGTAATGAATTTACTTCCAATTAGAGGTGGGAATATTTAGGCACCTCAAAATCTGATCTGATTCCAAAATGATCTACATTTTATCATAAGTAGTTTTCCAACTTTTAATCTAAAATTTTTGTGTGCATTTTTATTTAATTACTTGTATAATTTCATTTAATTACAAATTAAAAATTAAATTAAAATATTAAGATTTTTCAACTGACTATAGCTTCAAAACATACAAGCAAATCGTAAATAATAAAGAGGAACAATGAAACATATTATAAGCAATAAATGGTGTGCTTAAGTTCACACAAATGCACAGATCTATTTTGACATATCAGATGTTTTATCCTGCCCATTTAATTCCTTAAGATATAATTGACCGTGTTTACGTTAATTTCGTGTCATAAAAGCATTTTGAGATGCAAGTGCATTTAACCTCTTACTTGACAGAGTCGCACACAACCGCTTTCCGCAAGCGCTCTTCACAAAGCCCACGTGAGCATTTGAAAGCAGACATCTGTCAGTAAGTGAGATTTCTGTATTGAATATATAGACCAATTGCATATCAAACTATAGACTTTCAGTGTATGGACAAAAAAACACTAAGACATTTTGCAAGATTTTGTGAAAGACTGAAGAAAGAAAGTCATACAGATTTGAATACACACCAGGGTGAGTATATTATGACAGAACTTTAGTTTTTAGGTGAACTATCCCTGATTGCTCAAATGATTGGAAGTTAATGAAATTGATTGCCTAGATGATTTCTTGGATGTGATTAAGGAGATAATCCAATAACTAAACTCACTTTTGATATGTGAAACCCATTTCATTACCACCGCTGTTTCAAATTCCATTATTTTGTGGAACATTATGATAGATGAGAGAGAAATGACTTAGCCCAATTTTTGGGGAGCTGTTTTACATGTTTTAGAGAGATATATCTGCATGCTGGATGGATTTAGCTCTGGCATGGTAGGACTACGGACTAATTGTTTTTCCCTTATCAATTATGCAAACATACAAAGTGCAAGACACAAAGTGGGGGGAGGGGAGGGAGGAGGAGGAGAAGGAGGGGGGGAGGAGGGGGGGGGGGGCTTGCATTTGGAAAGCATGAACACATTCAGGTCATTTGGAAATTATACAAGCATGCACTGAATTATTTGCATGACATCAACATTGTGTTTCATATAAAAGGTCATGGATCCCTGGTATTGTTTCCCAATAGCTATCAATATATAGTACCCACAATTAATTTCAGTCCAGATGCATATTTCAAAACCTTCACATTTTAATCCAATACCCAAACTAAAGCCACACTGAACCGCCTACTAAGGTGTTGTTTTTGAAAGAACCTAATGGTTGGTCATTTGAAAGTGCTATGGGGAACTTCTTAATGTTATTATATCCACAGGCAGTGACTCACTGCATATCAGCATAAAGGGTGCTTTAGAGGGTTTATAACATAATGACTAATGCTCATTCACCTCTTATTTCCCATCAGTTCTATTGTAATGTTATTAGTCCATTCTGGTGATGTTCATACCAACACAAGGGATGTGCAGTTGTGAATGGGGTTCAAAAGAGAGACTATTAAGATTAATACTACACCAACAGGAGTGTGGTTGTATTAATTTGACTTTTAATGCCTATAGATCCTTTACAATGAAAATGTTCTGTCATAAAGCAATCCACAAACAAGCAACAGTTCTTCAGTGGTACTTTCTACCCTCTAGTTATTCCCTAATTTGGTTTTGTCTTTGATAAACACATGCTCATCACTGTAAGTGCTCGGATAATAATATTAGTTCACTACTGTTGTTTAATCATCATTTCAGAGGTTATGATGTTCATGGGGACCAAAGACATTAGAACTTTTGTTCTAATAACATTACATCAGTGTCCTGCTCAAATTCCCAATCCCATTATTACCTGTCACCAGTGGATGATGATAAAAGCCTTATTAGGTTATACTGATATGTAAATGACATCACTGTTTTGCTACTTAAGCAAAATAAACATTTGAAAGATGACAGGATTCAGATAAATATAATTTACAGGCTGTAGTATTTCTAAACCACATTATTTTAAATTTAGAATAGTTTTAAGGGATAGTTCACAACAACAACAACAACAAAAATTCTGTCATAATTTTATCACCATTTAACTTCAAACCTGTATGACTTTCTTCAGAGGAACACAAAATGAGAAATGTTGATGTACGGGTCAATTTGACTTTTTTTTTTTTTTTTTTTTTTGCTTGGATTCCCATTAATTTAAATGTGGAAAAGTTGGGCTAGTAGATTTTTTAACATATCACCTTTGGTCATATAAGTCATATAGGTTTTAATGATATGAGAGTGAGTAAAGGATGACAGAATTTTCATCTTTGGGTGAACTTTTTAAAGCATGAAAATAATAACAATTACACCTTGTCTACATCGGACTTGAGGCTGTCTACAATGGACGTGACAAAGCGACCACTGCAAATCGATTTGTTCTTCATATCAGAAGTAGCGTACGCGGCTGGAGTGCATCAGCAATAGTATGGGGCATCAGTTTACTGTCGGCGATCTGTTGCACCAAATCCAGTGTAGACAGCATCACTGATTATAATGGGTTCTATTAGCTTTTGACGCGCCACGGCGCGCAACTTATGTCTGGTGTAGACATGATATAATAATATCTTCTAATAATATCTCACACTTTGATCAGCATCATAAAACACCCTTGCTTATATGCTTTTTCATTCACTGGTTTCATGCTTTGAGATTTCAGTGTCCTGTGCTCCTTCATTCTGTTTGAGTTATTTTTCCTGTCATTCAGCCCAGCAGAGAGGAGCACAGACAGTGAAAGGATTATTCTTTGAGTCTCCCATGAAATTGAAGAGATGGATATAATAGTTGCTAAAAGCTGTAATAGTGTGGCAGATGACGCGAGTCTCCGTAATCGAATGGAGCTAGCTCGCTGCGTGAATCCCAGGGTGCCTGTTCCGAGGATTACACACAGTTTTCAGAAAATTATGAGGGTATTCAACTCCACTGGGTATTGAAACTTTTTGGAGTGGGGTGGGTTTGGAATGACATGCCTGATTCTTACACACGCTGGGAGCCGATGGTGAGCACCATGTGCCTAGTGAGGCGTTGGACTCTGGGCATCTGACTGCATGCTGCATTTTTGAACTGCATAAAACTTAATGCCAATGGGAATGATATTTGCCTGCCAAAGCAGTGTTTTGCTGCGACTTTTCATGCACACACACACACACACACACACACAAAATGGGCAGAGGCCTGGGCACTAAATCACAAAAAACACATCACAAAATACAATATTATGCTGTTCATTAAAAGACATTACATGCCAATACAGGAAGTTTTTGATGACTATCAATACATGCTGGCCATTGCAACACAATCAGCAGATTAATAGTAGGCCTAAATTGCCATTTATCTCCAGTCTCCATAAAAGGAAAAAAAATTAAAATGTAAAACCAAAAGTTGGGATGATGTTAAAAAAAAACTAAATGAAGAAAATTCATTCAATGCATGTTTTGACCTACAATAGTTTATTTAATAACATGAATATTGATTGTCTCTCACCAAATATTAGCTACAGTGCCTTTAAAAAGGATTCATGCCATCATAAGTTTTTGTGTTGTATTGTTTTACAACATTAAACCTCACTGGCTTTTTTTTTGTACACTAATATTTTATGTCAAATGTCTACATTGCCCATTGGTCAGAACTTCTTACAGTTGTTAAACAAAATTATAGCCCCATTCTTTCCTGAATGGAGGGATATCTTAAGTAGATGAGCCTTTATCAAGTGCAACCCATAAATCAAAAAATGTTTTGATTGACATCTGGACTTTTGGATTTGTTCATATTAAACATTAGCTTTAAACTTGAGGTCACCATTTTGCTGGAAATGGATTCATTTGTAGGTGTCTTTGCAGACTCCATCAGAATTTCTCTGTATTTTGCTGCATTCGTTTTACGCTCCACCTTTACAAACCTGCCACGGCCTTTTTGCAGAGAAGCATCCCCATGAGGGTGTGTTCCTGATCATGTGCAGTTTGGCTTACAACAAACATGCCGTTAAGTCCAGAAAGCTCAATTTTATTCTAATCAGATAACAGAACCTTCTTCCAGCTTGTTTCAGAATCTCCCACATGTCTTCTGATGAACTGTAGGCGCGATCTCATATGCAACAGTGACTTATCTTTGTCACTCCCCTATAAAGCTGTGACTAAAGCTTGTCTATTTCTTAATTACGGATTTAACTTGGAACTGTTTTTGCATCCATTTCCTGGCTTGTGCCTTTCTATTGCTTTTTGTTTGCAGAGTTGCTTGGAATATTAGTTTTTCTTCATGGTTTATGTACAGCCGCAGTTCTGACTCACCAAAACTTGGACCTTGCAGATAGAGGTATTTATAATCATCAGAGACTACACACAAGTGAGATCCATTTAACATTGACTATGGCTACAAACCAGTTGGCTGCACCAGAGATGATTTTGACAAGTCACATTAACATGAATACTTACCATTATTATATTTATAGTTATTTTAATCACTGTGTAAAGATCTGTTTTACCTTTTGAAATTAAAGTCTTGTTTGTTGTTGTTGATCACTGACAAAAAGCCAAATGATTCAGTCCACCATGATTCAGTTTCAGTGCTGTACAACAATAAAACATGAAAAATAGAGTGAATATATTTTATAGGCACTGTAAAGGCAAAGATTAGACATTTACTTAAAAAGAACCTGGTGTTTTTTAATTGAAAAAAGCAGCCAAGGTTATAACTAACTTTCAAACAGGATAGAAATAGGTGTCAGATAAATCATTTCAGTTCATTCACACACTTGAGGGAGAGTTAATCATCAGTTTCTTTTAGGACGGCATTTTTTCAGACCTCAGCAGAATTTCATTGCTCTCATCTGTTCTCATAGCTGAAGTGCTGCCCAGGCTCCTCTTACCCTTTTGGAAGCAGTGACCACTGAGTTTATTATTAAGCTCCTTTTCCACTGTAAATGAGACTGCCTTTTTATCAGTGTAAAAATATTGTTATGATAATATTTCTGAGGGAGGTGGGGGAAAGTGTTTATTTTTACCACACTGGCATGAATATTAATAATTTGTTATATACAGTGTAGTACACTGATGTTATAAAATAAAAAAAATAATTGTGCTAATTTACTCATCTTGTCATTTTTTTCAATGTCATTGCATTACACACTGTTTTAATATTGTCCACTATGTCTATATTGTCCTGTTTCAATTATTCAGTTAGTCTCTGATAATCTCAATTGTAAAAAAAAAGCACTGAATGATCTGACACACTGACCCAACTCCAAAAGAACCTCCACAAGTTGTGATACAGTGCAGCTGTTTCCTTGACAACTTCGACCTTAATCTCTGTGGAAATGTTTTACCTTGCCAACAGTGTTGACCTGAGGACTTTTAAATCTATTTTCTATAATCAGATCCCTCAAGATGGACTGGAGAGTTACTCTGTAAATCAAGGTCATTCGCTGAAACCATTCAGGCAAATTTCACCAATATCAAATGCGGAATGACTAGAGTTGAATAATAAGCCATCCTGACACTATACCGAGGTAAGGAAGTATTGTAAGGAGAGTGCAAGTACACAATTCAAATCTGCTACATTGATGAACACACTGACGTTTATGGACTGATTTAAACTTTTTCTCTTTATATGGTTTTAAGTGTGTTAAGTTGTGATACACATATTGGTCATAGGTACAATTTTATAAATTAATTTTTTTTTTTTACATGTATATTATTTATGTATTTAATATTCTATGGCATTTTTAAAGGTTGAAAAGTGAAAAAGGAAACTCTATGCTCCATCAGACAAACTGATGCTGCTTCATGTGTGTCAATGGTTGAGAAGTCATTTAGTGAGGCATTTGTCATAATAATTTGACAGTGCTTAGTGTACATGATATGTGTACTTGTTGTAGGAGGGAGAAAATTTCATCAAGGTTTTGTATGTTACAATTATGTTGCATCATGATTCCAGCATTGTTAAAGGGGATTCTGAATGCTCTACCTTACTGTATTACATTTTGGCCCAGAGATGCACAATATCAACCCAGTCTCGTGAGAAAATCTAACTGTTTTACATTTTGCCACATTTTTGGCGAGTTCATAATTTTCATAGGAAAATGTTTGATTTTGAGGGGGAAAAAAAGCATGAAAGTCCACCCCTAAACTTAACCCTTATAGTGGAGTTTATGCATATTGTACATAGTCATACAAATTAGCATACGAAAAACAGTTTTGAAATGCCATGAGACCGTGTTGACAATAGTGTAAAAATAACTGCCGCTTATCCAGATATACTCTGTGTTCACATAATATTTGATGGTAAATTTATTTGATATCAGTTATCTCCAAACACCACAAACCGCACAAGAAAACTCCATTTTAAATGCCAAAATAAAACATGCACTATTTGTGCAACACAGCTATACTTAGCATGAAGCCTTCCTGAAGAGTTGAGGCTACCACCCACACAATTCTCTTCGCTTCATTTAATTGTGTGAAAATAATATCAGCAAAAATAATATCGTGCGTTTTGATATTTAATTCTTTTTCTTTCTTTTTTTTCTTTCTGGGACAAGCTATTTCTCAGAATACCAGAGTATCTGAATATCTGTCAGTGTGTTTCAACACTGTAATGTCTCGCCAAAAAACACCATCTTTGCAAGAAGACACAAGGCTTCTCTAAATACTTACTGGACTAAAATCAAAGTCTGCCTGCCAGCTTTCCAGGGGCTGTCGGCCAATGTTGTATTTTAATCTAATTAGTACATCAAACATTCAATGCATTTTTACAACATTTGGTCATGTTTCTCAAGTCAACATATTGCTGTTGATAACATACACTGTACAACAACAACAAAAAAAAAAAATTGTAAATAAAACAAAACCTGTTAGTGTGTTCTACAAGAAAATACAATTTTAGTCTTTCTAATTTAAAATTTCACATTTAATTCAGTTTGTTACTTGACAATTCTTTGTAATTATTTGTGAAATTGACTTGAAATTTCTGAGTGAAAAATTGTATTGATTTATTTAACCCTTAAAGCTTAAAAACGTAGGCTCACATCAGGGCAGCATCACACACATGACCAACATCAGCCAATAGTGAGCCTACGCTCTGACGTACAACACAGAAGCGCGACGCTGTTACACTACGTGAACTCACCAGAGGACCACACAGAAGAAAATGAATAGTTGAAATGAATAGTTGATTTTTTTTTTTTTTACAAAAAGTATTCTCGTCGCTTGATAAACTTATGGTTGAGTCACTGTAGTCACTTGGACTATTTTAAACATTGTCTTTACTAACTTTTCTGGGCTGGCAACTTTCGATAGCATAGAAGCCTATGGAGGAGTGAGACAGCTCTCAGATTTAATCAAAAATATCTTAATTTGTGTTCTGAAGATGAACGAATGTCTTACGGGGTTGGAACAACATGAGGGTGAGTAATTACTGACAGAATTTTCATTTTTGGGTGAACTAACCCTTTAAATGCAAGAATGTTTCCCCAATCATTATTACATATTCGGGTCTTTAGCGACCCGGATATATCTAACACGGATTAAGCTCTACCTGTCATGATAATATAAAACTCTTCTGATATTAAAGTAACAATTACAGAAAAATGAAATAAAGCATTTGTTACCTTTGGGAGCTTGGAAGGGTTCAGTTTGAGCAGATGTTTTATACCATCATCACTGTCCTCGTCAAAGCTCATTTCCCAGAAGTACATTCAGCATCAGGCTCATGTTCGCCATATATTCTCAAAACTATCATTTTCAACATCTTCAAAATCAATATTTTGATTACTTGCTTGGAGTAAATCGCTGAGCCATTTCAAGTTTTGCTGATGATACTTCCTTTTTCTCTGAGTGAAACGTCACTTGATCATTGTGTATCGGACATTGCCACCTTGAGGAATAAATGTAAATTGCACTTATTCAGTCATCAAAGATTCAATTATTGTTGCGCAGATAAAAGATACTTTGTTACACAACTCGGGTCATTAGCGATCCTATAAATTTTTGACAAAAAGATTTGTAAAAAAAAATTGATTGAGTAATACTAAGAAGGTTGATGTTTAACTTTAAAAATTGTACAATATCAACTCGCTTTATTAATTAGGTAGTAATGACTGTTTCCTGAAACTGAAGTAACTTTGTTGCACATCTCACCATATTATTTCAACAATATAGAGTTGCCATTTATGCCATCAATTTACATTACATTTGAGGAATACTTAGCTTTTTGCTTTTTGCTTTTTGCTTACCAATGTTTCATTCAATTGTTGGTCCCTCCAGGGTACTAGAGCACATTGGCACATCATGGATTAGTTAGATGGTTCCCCTACAAGTGAACTTAATTTCTCATTTGATGCTTAAGATGAGGATGAGTTGTCAATCGCAGCATCGGAGGGTGAGTTTTTGCCTTCAGTTGCACAGACTGAGTCTGACTCTTAGATGGCTGCTGTGCTTGCCCGGGCTGCCATGAATATTAGGCTCAAGTGGTCCCCTCCACCCTGCACTAAGTTTTTGTGATCAGCTGATTTGTTTCTAGGGTTGGAACACCACACAGCCATATTCCGCGCCTGTACCTTTCTTCTCAGAGGTGCACGAGAAACTTACAAAGTCACAGAAGGCATCTTTTACCTGCTTTGCAGGTTCTTCCATCCTCACTACCCTCGACTGTGGGGCTGCAAGACCCAGCCCTCATGCAGAAACTGCGCTCAGTGACCAATTTCGCACTATGGGCATCGAAGGTCACAGCACAGACAATTGGTTGGGCGGTGTCCACCTTGGTGGTTCAGGAGCATTACCTATGACTCAACCAAGCAGAGATGAAGGATGCCAAGAAATGACGCTTTCTTAATGCCCCATCTTCCAAGGGGGTCTATTCGACTGAAGTTACCCACCAGCTTAAAAAGTAGGCCACCAAGGTCCCACACTATAAATACTGCACCAGCTCCATCTGTGCCCGGCCCCAATGAAGGCCACTCGTTGGCAGGTAACACATCTGGCTTTTGCTCTCACGACAGCCATACATAAAACGCTTGCAGAATAAGTATTATGGAAGCGAGCCTATTGCTTCCTTGCATTCAGCTGCAGTGCACCCGCAGTCGGGTAAATGCAATGTGATACGAGGACGTGCAACTTCCTCAGCCATCACAGACCAATCCTATCACAGGCTCTCGGAGCAAGGTATGTGTCTCAATGCCTTATGGCCACTAAATCAGGATGCAAAGCTTCCTACGTGGCAACACCTGCTCCACCTCAGTATGTTGAAAACTGTTGTTCCCTTGGTGCCCCTCAGGGAGAGCTTGGACGCATGGTTAGCACCTCCAAATCATTTCGCTGGCTCATCAAAATAACTCGATTCAGTTCGCCAGGTGCCTGCCCAGGTTCTACAGCATCCTGAAGTCACTGATGTGCTTTTCGCGATGAGTGAAAGTTCAAGGAGAGTGGAGACTTCATCACCAGGCAGTCCATCTGATCTGAGCTCACAGTCCTCGCGACAACCCCTCCCTGGCGAATTCTCCTGTGGAAGGATCTCCTTTCTCAGGGGCAGGGCACAATCTGACAACCGACCCTAGACACAGTTCAATTTCCTCTGGAAAAGCACAAGTTTGGAGGCTGAAGCCCTGCCTTTCCCTTTGTTTGCTGACATATGGAATGTGGCCAATCACTCCATGGACCAGAGGAATCTAGGACTAAGGGTGGGTTAAAAACAGTAAAGAGGAATATAAGTGTGCACCCTTCTGTACATTCAAGATTTTAACAAACTTTGAACTTGTTAGCTTGTCTTGTGTTTTTCTTATAATAAGGAGATTTAAATAAATTAACAAAACCATATTAAATTAAACTTCAAAATAACCAGTTTAAACCATGGTAGAGGCCTAATATGGTCCCTCTTGGGACCTCACCTTGGTGCTGCTGGCCCTGCAAAGAGCTCCGCTTGGAGACAGTCGTGCTTAGCACCCTCTCTTTGAAGTAGGCCCTCCTGACTGTGCTCACCTCCATTAAGACCTACAAGTGCTCTCTGGTAGCGAAGTGTGCCTCGAGTCTGGCCCGGCACACTCTCACTTTGTCCTGAGACTTTGGCCCGGCTATGTGCCAAAAGTTCCCACTACCCCTTTTAGGGATCAAGTGGGGAACTTGCAAGAACTCCTTTGTGTCGAGGCAGACCCAGCCTTTTCCTTGCCGTGTCCAGTGCGCAATTTGCAAATTTATTTGCTCTTTGTCTTTTTCAGTGGACAGCAGAAGGGGAAGGCTGTCTTCAAACAGAGGATCATCCACTGGATTGTGAATGACATTTCATGGCATAACAATCCCAGGGTTTGCCTTGCCTCCTGGGAGTGAGAGCACTCCATTAGATCTCCGGGTTGAGCTGGTTATCGGGTACAAACAGGCACATTTTGGGCAACTGGCAGGGTGTATAGATTGCACATAGCGCCTTTCCCCTCCCTGAGGTGTAATTTCCCCGTATCCAGCAAACCATGGACGTCCTTCTATTCTTCAGCACTCATCGGTAGCCGAATTCGTAATTCACTGTTAGGTCCATTACTCTGGGTATGCCCCTTTTCAGGTGAGCCCTTGTACTTGGGCTATGTGCTCCATATATGCTGATTTCCTGTCGGTAATCCCACATGATATATTCTTCACTGTTCGGTTTCCCTGCGGGTAAACCCTGTGTCATCCCCTGGGCAGAGCCTCGCTCTGCTACCAGTCTCTGTGGGTGTAGAGTTTCTCCCTTCTCAGGCAGAACCCACCACACAGACTTCTTTCCATGTTTGATATTTCCTGTTCAGTAAGTCGATGTGATGTATTCTCCACATGCTAACCCCCTTTTGGGGAGGATATGGTCTTCGTAGTGTCTGTTTTATTTCATAGGAAAAAGAAAAATTTCCAGCGCAAACTCCTGGTCTGCACAGCTGTAAGTTCTTATTCTTTATTCAAAACATAAGAGAACGTCAGATAATGAATGTCTTGGTTACTGTTGTAGTAACCTCCGTTCCCTGATGGAGGAAGCAAGACATTGTGTCCCTTCTGCCACAACACTGAACTATCCACTGAAATGGCCGGGACACTGTCTCAGCTCCTCAGCACAAACCTGAATGAATGGAGCAAGACACCTTCTAACTGTACAATATATGCTCAGCTTACATATGCACCTTGAGGTTTTTTAGCACTAACTAGTTTTTTTTTTTTTTTTTTGTAATACTGCCAAGGCCAGTTGTTTTACAGTCGAAAAATAATAATAATGAGACAGAACAACAAGGATGAGACAGAACAACAAGGATGAAACATTCTAGTGCGCACGAGTCGCCTTTGTTTGCGCACAAAATCAAATGTAATAACCTTTAAAAGGCTGTGTCTTTGGCTGCACACATATGCTAAGCATGCATTCACATCAAAACTGAAGTATACTTTGCTTAGCAATGCTTTTGGGAAACACACCCCTGGGCGAATGCTCAGACAAACACACCAGTGTAAGGTAATGGCTTTCTTACTTTCAGTACCTGTAGATGCCCCAGTGACACCACATCAGACTGATTTACAGAGATAATGAGCACAACATGTACATATGGGGACTCTATACACTCGTAATGCATATGCTAAAGATACCGCACTTCCTTTTCAGTGCCACAGCAGAATACCTGATCCCTTGGGTCGATCTTAATGATGACAGTCTGCAAGCGTTTACTGTTAGACAGCTCCTCTTCAGTGCTTTGTGAGAAGAGATGTGAAGTTACATTCGTATCAGCTCAGCAAATCTGTGTAAACCCTGATGTGACGTGCTAAAAGTAATTTAGTTATCATTATATTATGTGATTTGAAAATGCAATTTTTAATGAGCTGGACTATCTCAAAAAGGTAAGTTTTGGAAAAGTAGCTTTTCAATTGATTGACCACTTTTTTTCAGCATTGCCACACACACACACAAAAAAATGGCTTTTGTTGAAGTAAAACTATTAAGTAAAACAACAACAACACTGCATTTTACTAAAATGTGGCACTTTTTTTATAGTTATGAGGTGAAGACTTATTCTTATAATTACCTTCATCTGAGAAAGGTGGAAATATAAAGCCAGTGACTGAGTGTTCATACTCAGAACTATAAATGGTATTACCACAGACCTGAACCATGGCAATCATTCTTGATAGGACCACTGCGTCTCCATGGAAACGGTAGCCAAGTCCTGTGCCACTAGCACTCAACCTTATAAGACAAGAAAACTGATTGAGATTTAAGTTACCAAATGTAATACTGTAGATAGGGAACAATTTATCTATACATTTTGAATTTATTTTATGAATTAAATATTTTAATGTAATATATTTGATAATGTATTACGATGAAGGCAAAGCTGAATTTTTTTTGCAACCATTAATCCAGTCTTCAGTGTCACATGATACTTCAGAAATCATTCTAATACGCTGATTTGCTTACAAGAAACATTTATTATTATAATTAATGTTAAAAACAGTTGTGCTGTTAATTATTTTTGTGGAAACCATGATGATTTTCCCCCAGTATTCTGCAATGAATAGAAAGTTCAAAAGAACAGCATTTATTTGACAGAAATCTATTGTAACATTAAAATGTCTTTACTGAAAAAAAATCTTACTGAACCCAAACTTTTGAATGGAAGTTTACAATATTTATTATTTATTATTTAATATTCAGCCCCCTAACCATATTTCAAAATTTAAAGAACATACATAAATATCATTTTGACATTAACTCTTCCATAAAAAGTAACATTCTCAAATGATAGATAAAAATAGATGGGTGACAACTGGCTACTTAAACACAACACAGAGCTTTATATTGTTCAACATATGGTTGGTATCTCTTGGAGAACTGTTAATGAGTGAAGATTTCTGTCTTTTACTAAAAATGCCCCATAGCAGCCATTACAAAATATACTATTAATTTTCAGAGGATACTTAGAAGATTAATTAAAGCCCTATTTCTAATATTAGCCCATGTTAGCATTTCTTGTCTTGTGTATAACAGATGTCAGATGCCCGTTTTAAACCAGCACTCATTATTGTTTATGGGTTTCAGCTATCATCTTGTCTTCTGAAAGTCAGTGTCATTGTCACTTTGTGAAACCAATGAGGATGGTGCTGGTGGTGTACTTCACTTGTATAACACAGTCTCATACTGTGAAAGCCTGGTGTGACTTGGCACTGTACAGTCTTATGTAAGAAGAATGACATCTGAAGCATACAACCATCCAAAACACACCAGCACAAAAAAAAAAAAAAAAAAAAACATATTACCATCTAATAGTCACTTTTGCACAAGTGTGAAAATGCAAAAGATTTTTTTTTAATGATGCTGCATCATGAAATGCACCATCAGTGTGTGTGTGTGTGTGTGTGTGTGTGTTGTCCAGGTAAACCCTACACACTACAAAACCCTACGAGCAAATGTCCACATAAATATAGTAAAACTTGACATTTTTTACCTTTTTTTTTTTTTTTTGTATGAGGAAAACAGCATATAAATCATATTAAATTATGTTTTTTTGAAAATGTAAAAATGTTTTCTGTGAGGGTTTTGTTTAGGGTTAGGGCAAAGAATATACAGATTTCACCAGGTGTTGGTTTTATATATTGGTTTTGGCACAGAACATGAACATATATCACTCTGTTTCTTGGGATAAATGCATTGTAAAGCACAGTTTTCCTTCTTATCTCCATGTAATTCATTCTTCATAAGAAACACGGAAGACATGAATTTAACATGTGAGCATCTAAGTATCTCTATAGTACTCTTTTTTTTTTTTAACTCATAGTGCCCTTTCTTTTAAAGGGGCGCTGCCCTCGCTCAGCACAGCATAAAACATGCGTTCTGCATTGTCACAGTTTCCATGTGAAATGACGCTCTGACCATTTTCTGGTTGCATAACACAGGAGTTTTATTTTTTATAAAATACATATTTTTAAAGTTATATGTGATTGAGTTGTAACTATATGTAGCGGTCAATATAATTAAATAATCACAATTTTAATTTTGGCAAACAGAATGATTATCAAATAATAATCAGAATACTATCAAATTTGGAAAATGTATTCAAAAATAATAGCTTAAAATGTATTTAATTGATATCTTATGTTAACATATTTGACAACCCCTAAAAACTGTCCCCTTAAATGTTTCATGAACCCCCAAGCACCTCCTTGAGGGTCCCTAGAACCAGTTTGAAGACCACTGGCATAACAGAAATCAAATATTTATGGATTTAACAGAATATTAATATAATTTTTCAAGCAAACATACTGTTCATTAACTTCAAAGTCCATTTAAAACCAGGCAGGTATGTTATAATGGGTATATAGAACTTAAAACTTTTAAAACTTTTTATAGTCTTTTTTGACAAAATAGGCCACTATAAAATGCCTTTACCTGCAAGACTAATTTTATTATGCCCGCAAGGAAATATGGGATCTCTCGAGGACAGCCTTCGCAGCTTGACTTCTGACAAGCTAGAGGAAGAATTCATCCCTCTACTTCTAAAGCCACTCGAGCATGTCTTGTCTTTTTTTAGTGTGTTGAGATACGTAGGAAATCTGGAGGTGATCTGGGGGGGGGATGTGAAATTGTGAGATACAGATAAGTAGACATTGGCAGATGAGGCATGGTGGGTCTGCTGTTTCATTTTCATTCCTGTGGGCTGTTACCTTCCCTGCCTTATTACCCTCTGGGCAGAAAAAAAAATTCCAATAATAAGCCCTCCGCCAGCTCACAGAGAAGCTTCTTTAGCAGAAGAGCTGAATTTATCCATGCGGGTATTTTTTTATACAGTACGATGGTGGATGTATCACTGCTTGATATATTAAGAACAACAATTCTACATGGTTCTCTATACTGAAGAAAAGAAGTATGACTTGAATCTGAAGGAACACAGACAGAATGTATTTCTCATCTTCTGTTGTAAAGGTCTGTCAGTGACTGAAAAAAAAAAAAAAAAAAAAGGGTCACTGGAAAAGTGGGTGTCTGGGTGGCTAATGTTAAAAGACGAACGGCTTTGAAAAGAATCATTTAAGAAATATCAAATGAGAATACTGCTGTTCAAAAAAAAAATGGTTGTGAGTGTGATTTTATAGGCTACATCAGTACAATTTAAATGTAAAAATAAAAATTACTTACAAAAGTTGACAGTTCTCAAACTTTTTTGACTGCAAGCCCCCCATTGTGCACAACAATAAATTAAAGCCTTAGAATTTTCCAGGTTTTGAGAATTTATTTTATTTTATTATATTTTTATAACTGACCCAATAATATTTTAGAGATTGGCATAAATAGAAGAATGCCTATTGAGTTATATGATTTTATTATACATGACTTTTACATGGCAGGCCTATTAATCACACATTTAATTGTAAGCTACCTCATATTGACAGCATTGTTTTGTTTAGTTGTCTTTTCGTTCCTATGTGTTTGTTTCTTGTGCTTCAGTTCAGTTTAGCCTTGATTGTATCCTAGTTTGTCTCCTTTGTTAGGTTCAGCTGTCGATCATTAGTCCCCTTGTTACCTCTGTTTATAAGTACTCCCTGTTTTGTTCAGTTCTTTGTCGATAATTGTCAGTATTTAAAGGAGAACTCCAGTCAAAACGGGTGAATCTGACTGCAGTAGATGTGAAAGATATGAATAAAAGTGATGTTAATTCAGCCAGTGCACATACCTGTATTTACTTCCTGTTTTTGGTCGAAGTCCACAGTAGTCGATTGTCGGGTTCACGCGCGTGATCATAGGTAACTAACTAACTGCATGAACTCGACAATCGACTATTGTGGACTTCGACCGAAAACAGGAGTCCCTTGGGAAGTTTGCTGATGTCCCCTGGGCCCTGGCCCCCTTATTAAGATCCTCTGCTACTGTATGCATTATGCAGTCATTTAAGGACTACTCACCGTAAAAGCACAACGGTTGTTCTGTATTCATTTTTCCCGAAAGCATTTTTTAATGCACATAATCTCACGAGCTCTTGTTCCAATTACACAAATTTAAAAACTCTTTAGTAATTAGATGCCTTTGGACCTTGAACAGGAAATGCTTGGTTGCCTTTAAAAGGCGTTACATTGCTCAATTAAATGAGAAGCCAGCTCTTTGAGAGTATACCATCTGCTTATGTTAATCAAAATAACCATCCCTGTATATCTGAGCCATTAATGGCTTTTAATGTACTGTATTGTGTTATTGATCACAATGTGGATTTTTTTTTTTAAATCCACATTTAAAGGGACAATTACAATCGGTATGAATTTTTATGTATTATTCACTTTCTTATTGCCAATGTATAAAAATCATGTAACGAAACTTAAAAAACGAGACCTTACCCGACTTCCTATAGGTTGTCTGAAAGACTGATTTTTATATGAAGGACTTCTCTTCCATTCTAGAAAAGAGCTCTTCTGTACTGTATGTCAATATGTCATGCAAAGAAAAGGGATTCATTCAAACTAGATCTTCATTAGTATATCGCTGCAAAGGTATTTCCAACTTATTTTTACTTCTAAGCTAAGAATAAAAAAGAACTGCGCCGTGAATATATCAGGGAATTAAATCAAGTTCAGTCTCTTGTATGTTACGTGTGCGAGCATGAGCAATAAGTTGCTGGCCGCAGTTCATTTAACAGACAATAACAAGTCACCAATAACAAGGGTTTCTGAAATCTTAATATAGCCCCTTTTAATATTTTAGCTATTGAGTGCTGTTAAACCTATGTTCAGTTGACTGTCTGCTCTAAAAATGCCTGGGGCTCTAGGACAAGAAATTTAGCTAAATCTTTAACATTTCATGGTATTTTTATTAGTATGTGGCACTTTTTGTTTCTGCTGAAATGGTCTGTTGGTGGAGAGGATTAGAAAAAGAGATGTGCTTGGTTCAGATGTGAATACCCCAGATTTCCCATCACAGAAATCGGAGCTGTCAGGAGTAATCACTTTATGAGACTCTGTGTGTGCACGTAAATGTGTGTGTGCATGGATGCATGAAATAAGTGTGTAGGGACGTGCCTGCAGTATGGGAAGAGGGCTGTTTTGCTGTGCAAGGGTTTCTAAGTGTTTAAGTGTCTAAAGGATTTCAGTGATGGCCCCAGCATTGATCAGCACTTCTGTTTTAATATATAGAAAAATGAATTTCTACTATACCCGAAGGATAACTGATGGTCAAATAACTTTATAAAATAAATAAAATACAAGAAATATATTATTCATTGTGTGTGTTCAAATAATTTCTGCAATTAGATGGTTCTGAAAGAATAGATCATTTAGAGAAAGTACTGTCAGATGTGCATTCTGGCATTAACATCTCTATGTGTAGTCTGATTGATGAGGCATGACTTTGTTGTTCCTCTATTTACCTGCTTCACTAAACAGAGTTCCATCTTTATGGAGCCACTCATCCTGATATACAGAAAGGGCTTGCGTGATCAGCTCCATTAAACGGACTCATCCCTTGAGTCAGGTTTATCTGGCCCAGAACAGGAGGCACACATGAGTAAACCTCAGGTAGAATTAATGTGCATGAGTTGGTACATATACACCTTCTGAATAAATCAGCAAATGTTATATTACTCCATTACAAGATTTGATTCCATTCGGATTTCAACATGATTGGTTTTGATTTGGGTATATTCAGTCATTAAGTCCATTTGCTTACATAGAGGCAGCAAGATATACAGCGCAGTGTTTCAGACTGATTTAAGCCGGTATCTCGTCTTTTTGAAATATTCATTAAAAACAGATGATAAGAGTCATTTGTCTCAAGAATCAGGCTACCCTGGTTGTGTTTATTTTGCATTTAGCCCATGAGGTCAGCATCGAATTCAAGCTCCTTGAAGTAAGGCAGAATGAAGGTGTTGTATTACAAATTTATTAAATCTTTTAATTTAGTTTTTTCCACTGCAATAGTAACTGATAAAGTTTAGTAGACTGATTTCAGATGATTATTGAGTCTCCAGCAAGAGTCTCCTTTCCTGCCAGTCCTGTTTTCTCTATTGTGTTTTAAATGAGTCAGATCACTGAGATTCTCACCTTTTGTCTTTAATGGCTCGAGCCCCAGCCCTAGACGATGAATCGTTGGGCTGATTGGATTAGCACATATGCGTTTGAATAGTTATGCTGATTGGATTGAGACTGGTAACACGCTGGAGTCTGGGTCGGGTTCCTTAACCTGTATACTCATTTACATGCTTTGTTTGAATTTGTCTCCACCTCTATGTAATCCCTCCCCTCTTTGAGAAGTATAATTACACTGAATACTGTATTATGGTCAGACTTGATGATGATGAACTACAGACTTGATGAACTACAGACTCTGAAGAATAAATCTCTTCTGCTTATAAGATCCATCACAAGTCTCCTGGTTTTTGCTTTGATGAAGGAATAAAAAGTTTCCAACAAAGGTTAAATTTGTTGATCTGATGTTATCACCTGTCAAACGTGCCTTTTTTCCTGTTTCAGGTGCTTTGCGAGAAGAGTGTTTTAAAATCGTCCAAACTATGGGAGAATACAGCTACGAGGGAGCTCTGGCTTTTTAACAAGCTCAGGTGTCATTTTTGTTGTGTAATACAGATGTAATACAGTGAACAATTAACTCATCTCCTCCAATCCTGATGAAAGTTTGATATACCCAACAACTAGCATTAATGAGGAACCCCAATCCACTGTACCGCATTTTAAAGATCAACACATTTACACTGAGCCCATTTTCTGATGACACTGTGCGAGTCACTTAGAGGCAGTTGATGAATTATGAACATCAGGTAGGCACAATGTGTTTCTGGGATAGTGCTGAATAGCATGATGAATCCTCTGGAAACAATGGTGACATCCTGAAGGTAAACAGAATGAAGATGGATGGCTCATTATATGCTGTTTCTTCAGATTTTCATTCATCTCAAGCCTTTATTTTGTTTGAAGTTGCTTACTAAGTTGCTAAGTTTTGAGTTGGCAACTATTTGTTCCATTTTCACAATGCAAATATTGCACTCAATTCAGCTTCTCAAATTAAAGAACACTCTGCATTTGATTCTTTTTTACCACAATTTGTATGGTTCTGTAGAGATGCAATGATTCAACACTTCCTAAGATCTGAAGTGCACTTCAGATCTTGGGCCATGGCCACATTTATATGATGTTTTTAAATCAAACTGTCTGTAAATGTATAGATTTTCTTAGCATATTTTCTCCAACAGAAGTTAAAGGATACCTTTCCTATATGCCATGTCAATATACTTTCTTTCAGTTTGGAATCTGCACTGTAAGACAAAAATCTGTTGAAAGCTGAAAAGGTAGCCTAGTGGTTATTCTGACAGAACATTATCCATTAAAGGGGGGGTGAAATGCTATTTCATGCATACTGAGTTTTTTACACTGTTAAAGAGTTGGATTCCCATGCTAAACATGGACAAAGTTTCAAAAATTAAATTGTACGTTTGAAGGAGTATTTCTGTGCCAAAAATTGTCCTTCCGGTTTGTCACAAGTTTCGGAAAGTTTTTTTCGAGTATGGGTATGTGTGACGTCAGATGTAACGGAATTTCCTTATATGGGTCCTAAGGGCACTTCTCCGGTAAGATCGCGGGCGCGCGCGCACTCGTAGACCAGAGCAAGAGAGCGAAAGCAGTTCGCCATCAAAGCGCCCTGCCCGGCTTTTGGGAAGCCAATGTCACCAAAGAAGTGTGTTTTTGGTTGCCAGGGCAAGACAACCCTGCACAGATTCCCAAAGAACCCGGCGTTAAGGCACCAGTGGATGGAGTTTGTTTTTCCTGAGCATAAATGGAGTTGTGTAGACTGTTTGTTCCCTGCATTTCGACGATGATTGTTTTATAAACAAAGCCCAGATCGACGGATTTGCAGATCGTCTAATGCTTAAAGATCGAGCAGTCACAATGATAAAGGTTCGGTGAGTAAAACTGCTTCTATTGTCTCTGTGTGTTGTTACTAGCTCGGCGCGTTAGCACAGCTTTAGCTTCGCCCACAGGGCCCGCCTCCAGCCGCTCGGTTTTTTCCGGAAAGACTCGGTACAGCCTATCTTTCTTTTATAAATATAATAAAACTAAAGACTTTTTGGATATGAAGGATGCAATACTACTCTATAGGTACTCAAGATTAACAGGAGATTGAGTGAAAATGAGCATTTCACCCCCCCTTTAAGTTTACAGACATTTCCTTTCCTTTAACCCCAAAACCCGATGCAATGCGTAATTCAAAATACAGGAAAAACACCTGTGAAAAATCAATAAGCTTACGTTCCTTCATATTAACACAGTAGTACATTGGAGCCTATTTTATGGACTTATGACTGTATATGACTGTATCTGCTCACCAACCAAGGTAAATACTGAAAAACAAAACAAATGACATTAACAACTTAGATCGTGTACATGTGATTGATAGAAAAGAGTGTATTGGAGTCGATTCACTGGTCAAAGGTTGTTACTTCAAACATATTGCCATACAATATTAAAAGGTCTCAATCTTTCAGTAACTTTATTATTTCTCACTTTATGAAAACACACATGCTGACTAGTTGCCCTGGCAACAAGGCACCTGTGCCAACCAATACCTGATGCCAACCAATAGTGCTGCATTTCTAGACCTTATGTAGCCCCGCCCCTTTTCAGCGCTGCGCTTCTTGTCTTTTGTATTCCGGGTCGTATTTCCAACGTGATCTTATAGATCTTATGCGCCAGAGAAACGAGGGCGCCGCCATCTTTCGAATATTGTCTTTTAACTTCCGTTTTTGCGGTCGCTCTGTATATTTGGCATTGCTGTCCAGGAGTAAATCGCTTTTGAAGTGGATTTACTTAATGTAAAGTTAACGAAAGTTATCATGAGGACTGTGATGTTTAAAGCAGATGACTTAACAAATGTCAGTCGACCGGAAATATTTTTAAACGAGCCGTTCATTAATAAACACGCAGAATAGCTGTGAAAATACAGACCGGAAGTCAAAAGATAATAGGCTTGTTCGACTTGAACCGGCGCTGCACAGACCGAATGGGGAATGACATCAAAGTACTGCGAGAGCGAATAGAAAGTAGACGGCTCCTTATGCTTTTGAATTGCTCTCACGGTACTTTGAAGTTATAAACCGATTGGTCTGTGCAACACCGGTTCAAGTCGAACAATCCTAATGAGCGCAGCGCTGAAAAGGGGTGGGGCTACATAAGGTCTATACGTAGGCTATTTATGAATGAACTGCCCGTTTTAAAATCTTCCCGGTCTACTGACATATGTTAAGACATCTGCTCTAAACATTACAATGCTCCTGGTAACTTTCATTAACTGTAAGTAAATCCACTTCACCAGCTAATTACTCTTGGACAGCGATGCCATAGAAATATAGGTTACAGAGCTACTGTTAAAACAGAAATTCAAAGACAATATTCTAAAGATGGCGGCGCGCTTGTTTCTCTGGCGCATACAAGCGGGAAGGAAGTCGACCGGAAGTTGAAGCCGGCCGTGTGCCGCCATCTTGTAGCAGAACTTCACCTGCTGTTAGCATTCCATTGACTCCCATTCATTTTGGCGTCACTTTGACAGCGAATAACTTTACATCTGAGATGTTTGAAGAATCCATTTGTCCATTATTTATTTCTAAAGAAACACGACAATGTATAAAATGCTCCATTACCTTGTAGCTTATGTTATGGCCCCGTAGAAGCAGTTTTTGTAAAAGTAGGCTAATGATTGCGTCATAACCACGCGACTCTCTGTCGCACAGTAGAGAGATTACCGTATGGACGGGAGGAGAAGCTCGCGGGCAATCGGGGAGACGTGGAGGCAAAATTACAAAATAATTAATCAGAATACCTAGCAAAAGTTTCTCCTGCTCCAAGCTCATGGACAGCTCCAACTCACACTCTCCATCTCTGCAAGTTTCGGAAGGGAATGATTCAGATTTCTCATGCCACAGCCACTAGAAGACAGACGGGTTGCTCACGTCACATCTACGTCGTCAAGCTCTGTTTGAGTCGGTTTGAGTCTGCGCGTCAGGAACGGAAGTCCTAAAAAAATAAAAAATAAAATAGCTAAAAATGGGCTTCACTTGTCTCAATTGAGTTCCAATGAGATGGCTCTGTCCACTTCTTATACTGTCTATGGGCGCATAAGGTCTATACTAACCTCAGTTTCCCAAAAGAATCAGAGGGACCTCGAGCTCAGAATGTTTGTTGTAGCTAATTTTAGGGGATTCTTGGTGGGGAAGAGTTTTGTGAAAAGAAAAGAAAGCAGTAGTCGTTTGTGACTTTTAAATCAAGAAAGTACACCAGTAAGCACATTTTAATTTCCTAACACTTCATAGCAAACATGCAAAGACAGCTTGAAAAACTGGGCAAATTCGCATTAACACACAGGCTGACAGTATTGCATGAGTAAGTGCTGAGGAAAGTACATTGAGAATGAAATATTGAATGGCCTTTGCCAGTGTTTGTGCGGGGGAAATGTTTGTGCGGTAATAAAGTTGATTTACATGACAACTTGCAAAAACTCGTAAAGCTTGCAGCGAAAAGCGGGAGGCCAGAGTAAAATGTAGCCTGTTTGCATATCGTGGCGGGAGGAGCAGACAGACACAGTGGTGTCCAAGCACAGGAGAGGCATTAATTAACAGAAATAAACAAAGTGTCCAAAAATAGGGAAATAAAGTGTTAAAATAAAAGGGGACCTGGTGTCCTCGTCGTGCCAGGGAATCGTGAAGGATGAGTAGTGAAGAGATGGGTCCAGGTATGGGGCGGTGTCCGGCGGTCGCACGAGCTTCTCTCTCTGGTCTAATGCGCGAGGGGCGGCGGCTTCAGCATCGCGGCTTGTCCTCTCCATTTGAGGAGAATAGCGGTCCGGCATCCTAGCCTGTCAGCGGCATCCCGCATGGTTCTCTGTTCAGACCGAGGGTATCCCTCCGCGCTCCCTTCCTGGACCCACGAGGGCACCAGTGTGCATGCACAGGGAAGAAACCGGTCTCTCGAGGTGAGGCGCGCTCAGCATTTAACAGCGGCGGTGATGAGGCTTCATTATCTTCAGGTGTGCCAACCGCCAATTCTCCTCTTCTGCGTCCCTCCTCTCCAATCACACCCACTCCAGTCGGGAACCTGGCGAAGGGCGGCGATTTAAGGGACGGGGTGGCGCTAATTACAAGGGAGGGGCAGCCATTCCGTCACGTTCCTGTCATATAAACAAGGGTTTCTCAAACGCGGTCCTGGAGGGCCACTGTCCTGTACAGTTTAGCTCCAACCCTGATCAAACACACCTAGCAGTGAGTTTCTAGTGATCCTGAAGATATTTGATTTGCTTGCTCAGGTGTGTTTGATCAGGGTTGGAGTTAAACTGCTCCAGGACCGAGTTTGAGAAACCCTGATATAAACTAATTGGCCAGTTCTGCCAAGACAACATGCAATTACTTTCTGTAACATTCGTCCCTAAAGAAAAACAGTCTCGTTTTACAAACACCCTAACCAGTGGAAACGGACATTGTTTTTGTTCTCAGCATAAATTGCCGAGGTTGTTTTTTTCAGCCATGCATATTTTGTTTCAGTAAGTAATAATGCTGCACACTATTCTTACTTTGCAATAAATAAATAAATAAATAAAATTAGCTTAATTTGTCAGCAAAGCTTGAAATGCCTTTTTTTGTTGCTATTGTGGTATTTTTTCTTCTATTTTTTCATTGAGTCTAAATATTAGTAATGAACAGTCACAGTGATATTTGCTCATTACCCACCAGCCACATTTGAAACGTCCACACTTGATAAAGCCCCCCCAGTCCCCCATACTGGACAGTAGAAGATCAATATTGTTGCCTCATTCATTTTTTAAAGATGTCAATTCCCCTTAAACTTTAATGTTATTTAATTGCAATGGGGGAGTCGGTAAGCAGTCGTCTGTGAAAGTAATCATTCAGTTTTGAGTCCTGCCCATTCATTTACCCCTGAGTGCGCAAACAGAAGGCTGGGAAGGTCAGGGACCATTGCTGAAATCTCTTGGAGACCCCAACTGTGTTTTGAATGAATGGAACAGTGGAGAGAGAGCAGAATAAGAGAAAGTACTGTAAGTTTTAGTGAATAGAGAGAATCAGAAGGACTCAGTTTGGCTAAGCTTTTGGGTTTGCTCCAAATACTTCCCCGCTGACTTCGGGCTCTGCAGTGAAAGAAGAGCTGAAGAAGAAAGAAACGAGGATGGCGACATTAAGAGAGACTACAGATAGAAATAATAGACAAAATAAGACCAGGGGTGAAACAGCTTTGGGTTCTTAGCATATTGTACAATAACTTTGAAATCGAGGGGGTTAACATTTTAAAGGATTTTTTGTTAGTCAAATGTCAACTAGCCAAGACTTTGCGGTCACATTAACGAAGTTTGGGTGGTAATTTGTAGGTAAAAAAGAAAGGTCTATTGTCAACGTATAAAGCACAGCTCACACAAAAGTCACTTTCAAACTAAGCAACTTTCTTGAACAATGTGGCAAATTTGCTTAAACCCATGTGGGGAAATACTTGCGTGGATTCCTATTGACATGACTGGATTTCATCAAGGAAAATTCAAAAATGCGGCCACAGTTACGTCCTCAGGCAAACACGATTTCTGTTCTTGTCTATTTACCATCACGAAAAAAATGTGGCCTGAGATGTGATTGTTTGAGGTTATACTGTTTGAAGCTCAATTGAAAAATACTTTACATAAATTAAGTAAAGTATTTATAAATAATGCCTACTCAAACTTTTGGTTTTTATTTCCTTTGAGAGGGTTCAGGCTTTAATTAAAAACACTTTTGGTTTAGAAAAGGAAGAAAATGGCACAAAAGAGGTGGACAAAAAGTCACTGTGTGAAACTTGTCCAAGCTTGATGTAATTACCTTGCGTAATTTTCATGGTGTTGTTATGGTGGTATTGAACATCAAGGTAACAAGAAATGAAAGAGATGAATATGAACAGACATGCTGTCATCATTATCAAGAGATTCCAGTTTATCATTTATTATCCTTTTTAGCAACAAACAAAGCTGCCGTTTCAGAGGTTTGACATCCTTAAACATACACAAATGAAAAAATGTGCAATACATACAGAGTGACACAAAACAAAAGGCTAGTGAACAAGGCAGGGTCAAAGACAAAAAGGGTTTACAGTATACCGAATAAAACTAAGGCATATTTAAAAATGTCACTGTTGGTTGCAGTAGTAAGTGCACGAAAACGAGGAACTCATAGAGAACAGTCTTTAAAATAATAATCCAACACAGAAAATAACTGGAAATCACGGGTTAACACAACCATAAAAAGACGACACGGAAAAACGATTAAACAGAACTGAGGGTATAAATACACCGTGGAAGAAGATTTAAGGATCGGGAACAGGTGAGGACTAATCAAAAACTATTGACACAAACTAGAGGCAAAGACAATGGCTGCGTCAGAAAAGTGAAAATGCATCAAGGCACGTCCGAATCTAAAGTTAGCTTTATCAGATCGATCTTTAAAGGCAGCATATAGATCCTACAAACATGTGCTTTCCATTCTGTGACAGTTGAACTAAAAAACGAAGACGTGTCTGAAAGTTGAGGTTGGTGGTCAGTTTGTGTGTAAATGTACATTTTTGACCGATGTTTTCCACTTTTGATGTCATTTTTAGCGAGAAATTACTATTGTAGTAAATAAATATTTGCTTGCGTTACACTGGCTCAGAAGTCCAAAATCAGTTTCGTGTGGTGTCTTCATGCGCAAACGCGGGCCACAAAGTCATTGTCTGATAGGGCAGCGAGGCAACAAGTCAGCTGCCTAAAGGCCTGTTCACACCGGGACGAATTTCGCGCGCGATATTCGCCGACGTTTAACGCCTCGTGACTAAAGCCGCTTGTCCACCAGCGTCTCGATTTCTGACGCGACGCCAAAGCCCATTCATTTCCTATGGAACTACGTCAGGCAGCAAAAACTCCCCCGCAAAGCATGATGGGTCGCGTCGCGTCGATTTGGTCAACAGCGGCGCTGCAAAAAAGTATCTTGGTGGATACTTTATGCAAATGAGAGCGTCAAAACGCGGGGCAGCAGCCAATGGAAACTCGGCGGCGAGAATTTGTGTATGGGCGTTGCTATCGACAACCTGAAGTACTGCTGAAACCCAAGCAGCGAAAACGTCACAGGCGTCGCGTCGGAACAAAAATTGATCGGACGCTGGTGGACAAGCGGCTTAAACAAAGGGCGCCAATGTGAGTGTGCACACCGACGCGAAAAACGGCACGCGTAAAAGCGTCATTTTTTAAAAAACGCCTCGGGTTCGTTTTTTTGGTTTGACGCGCCGCGTCAAAAACTATCCGACCAATGAGATTGGCGCTTTTGCTCACGTGTCTGGAGCTTCTGAAGTTACAGTAAAACACAACTTGGGGGCGCTCAAACACAAAACGGTCTTGCCGAGCACACATACGTAACGCTGAAGAACATATAGGCCTACGCCAAGTAGCGTCTACACTGCCGGGAAGAAATAAGACGAGGAAGATGCAAGGCAAGATGAATTTAGAGCTGCTGGTCTCGTTGGTGTCGGAACATAAAGAACTATATGACAAACGCGACATGACTTGCTCTCTTCTTCTGAGTGACAAGCGAGTGTCAGAAGCGTAAAGTTGTGCAACGCCACCTTGTGTACCGGGGTATTTCTGTTTTACATTAAGCACCATCTAATGTCAGGGAATGAATTTGCATGTTCACTCGGCTCATCGTCAGCGAAAATCGCTTTGGTGTGAACACAAAAAATGCGTTGAAAAACGCTGGCGAATAACGCGCGCCGATACTCGCCCCGGTGTGTACGACCCTTTCGGACGCAGCCAATGACAAGGACTAAGAACAGAACTAAACGGAACAAAAACAAGACTCATTTGATGACATATTAAAATATTAAAATAATGGAACATTATTTCACTCAGATTTTATTTTCACAGAAGTTATTTGAAAGATGAAAGTAGACACTTTACTTTAAAAATGGTCACAAAGACATGGTGTCTTTAATCGGGCAACAGTTTATTGTGAATCTGTGATAATACATTTGGGATGTTGTATCTTGTTATGCAAAATGGCACCTTGTTTCAATAACAAAAGTGAAATTGAATGACTGCCCTTATTTTTGAAGAATGCTAGTGTGATTTGAAGGTGTGAAGCTGGTTGAACAGCAGAGGCAATTTAAATAAAAAGCAGCCCTGTGTATTGATTTAAATTACAGTGTAGGTTACCTAAAGACTATGCATGGCACAATATTCTACTTATGGTTTAAACAGTGAACTTATTGCTTTGTGAATTCGTTAAAGAACTGTGCTAATGATCAGGTGCAGTATAACATTATTATGTAGACCATTTTTATAACATCCTGGGTGAATAATCTCTATTAAATGAACAAATCTGTCAAGAATTATGAAAAAACAACAACAATAAAACATTGTTAGTTTAGCTTGTGTTAGACAAGAAACATATTCTCTGTGAAAAAAGTCACATGCTCTACAGCCTTAGGAGAGAAATGCGTACACTTTTGTGAGAAGTACGCCTCCAGACACACACACACACACACACACATACACTTGGGCCCTTGTGTATTGGAGGGAGGGGAATTCAAATCTGATACACATCAGTGCGTTTCGGGTCCCCTGTGCATGTGTGCGTGTCTCAAGGCATGACTGTGACGGGAGTCACAGAGTCTCTCAGCCATATTCCCTCTACAGTCTCCTGTCCCAGAAGTCCCACTACTGTCTAATCCGTCCAGAAAGCCACCAGGACATTGAGAAATAAAACCGTTTTATATCTAGGAATTGGTTTGGTAAGGTTAGAGGTTTGCCAAATGTTTGATTAGTCTTTGTCTTTGTGAAAATGACTTAGGGCTAATACTTGCATGCCTTGCTCATGCAATTTTCAAGTAAGGGCCTGTCTCTTTCTTTCAGATATATCTAGTTTGAATACTTTCTGCATATAAAATACTTTCAACAAAAGTTTTTACCCTCGCCCTCTGTCTATCAATCTCTCTCTGTTTTTTTCGGTCTTTTCCGATCTCCCACTGTTGTGCCGTGTTGTTGTGTCTCTGTGTAGCGTCTCCAGAATTAGTTTAATGTGCAGTACAGCAACACACATAATCAGCCATGAACAACAGGGAAAAGGGACTTCACCTTGTGTCTCATTTCTGCTAACATTAATGTGGCCTGATGTGCTAAATCAACTGTGCTTTTTCAGTGTGAACTGTCTGTCCATAGGCATCTGTGATGACAGGGACATGTCAACACCTCTTTTTACCATGGCAGGTTTTGCCCCCTACACTGGCAAAATGCGAAAACTGTCAAGCAGGGGTTTCCATTTTGTTTGTGTGAGGTGTAGTGTGATGACCATGTGCTGGAATTTGTGGCAAATTAATGAGGTACAGCAACGATTTAGGTTTAAACAGAAGCAGTTTTTGAAAATATATATCTTATGCTCAAGAAGGCTGCATTTATTTGATAAAAAATACAGTAAAAACAGTAATATTATGAAATATTTTTCTATTTGAATTTATTTTAAAATGTAATGTATTCCTGTGATGAATTTTCAGCATCATTACTCCAGTCATTAGTGTCTCATGATCCTTCAGAAATCATTGTAATATGCTGATTTGCTGCTCAAGAAACATTTATTATTATTATCAATGTTAAAAAAGTCATGCTGCTTATGTGATACATTATTCAGGATTCTTTGATGAATAAAAAGCGGAAAAACAAAAAAGAAAATCTTTTGAAATATTAGTAATGTCTTTACTCTCACTGTTGCTTTATTATGAAAATGAATGTATAAAATGCAAGAATCATTTTAGGTACATTTTTTTAAAAGCACAGAAATGGTTATTTAATTATTTATTGCATATAAAGTCAAAATATTATGGTTTACATTTCAGTTTTTACTAAGCAAATAGACTTATTTTTGGCACATTAATTATGACCATATTAAAATGTATAAATATTTTCAATATTATATAATATTATAAGTCCCCACTGCTTGCGAACCTCTCTTTTAGAGGCTGTTTACACGTCACTGTTTTCAACTAAAAACAGAACACTTTTTATGCGTTGTGGCCTTGTTGTAGCCTATTTACACGACAACAGCGTTTTGGGGGCCTGAAAATGCAAACTTTTGAAAACGGGTTTCAAAGTGCACGTTTTTGAAAACAACAGCCTCATCATCTCCGACTCCGAGTAAAGTACAAAAATGCAAATCTGTGAAAACGTAGACGTCAGCACATGCGCATTATGTGTCCTCCAGTCTATAGGTGCGTGGTGTTTCTTTACAAAGTGACATCGCCGACTACTGGCCTGGCAGCAGCATAACACAGTATTTTTAGTAATTTTCATAGACCTGTGTGAATGGGGACCATTTTGACAACGTTGTCGCCTGTAAAAAGGAAAACTGTTTTTGTTTTTTGTACATCGTTGTCGTGTAAACGTAGGCTACCCTTAGAGAGGTTTATATGTAACAACACAGATGGCAGATGTGATTGTGTAGCTCTCATTAATCCATTGCTTGACATTTAAGTACACACGTGTGTGTTTGCGCACAAGCTCGATGTCACTGTATTAAAGTCTAATTTAATTATGACAAAGGAGACTCAGCACAGCCCACTTTGCCCTCAGTGGAACAATGGGAAGCAGCAGTAATAGCCAGCCTGTACTCTGAAAAGCAACAAAGCAGTAATTGTGGTGTCATGAGCCACAGGTGTGATATCCTCCCACATGTTTCAATGAGCAATTTAGGATGATTCTGTGTAGACATGAGATACCTGACTCTAATTAAAATGAGCCAGTTCAGGAAGAGCAATGTTTGCTTGCGGATCAGTACATGGACTACTTACACTGTAATGCATTGTCATGTGTGCATTCATCATCCTGATCCTAATGAGAAACATTAAGCTTTAAAAACAAATGGTGGGATTTTACAATATTTTATTGCATAACAGAACAGTAACAACATACACATACGGGATCACAATGTATTCAACATATTACATTCATAATAGCATCAAAGGAAACTGGAAAAATACAGTTAACTTAAAAAAATCTTATTAACTTACAAAAAATTCAAAAAGAAAAAAATTCTATATCTTTTTTGCTTTTTTATTTCTTGCATCTTTTAAGGCCTCAATATAATGCTTAAGTTCAATTTTTAATAATATAATTGTTTATTATTAGTCCATTTCTGTTTGTGTATATGGTATTTCCCATACATAATTATTAAGTTAATCACCAAATTTTGATTCAAACACTTACTTTTATATAACAAAATTATATCTTTACCAGATAGTCAAATCTTTACATTTGTGATTTTAAATATTAGATGTTCAGTATCAATCCGAAACAGTTGGGTAAATACACATCCAAAGATTAGCCTACATGTTTTATGGTTTCTTCTTCTAAATTACAAAAGACGCATTTAGTCTCTATGTCTCTGAAAAATCTTGAGACTACTTGTCTCACTGGGTAAATCAAATGAATAACCTTATCTGTAACTTCTTTAGCTTTATTGGTTAGAAAGTATTTATTGGGTAAACACAACCTCTTTCCAATCAATCTTGTTATACATTGAGTTCCAAAACGGTTTGCATTTAGGCAATAATGTAGTTCTACGTACTTTTTTTATATAAATGTTAGCATCTATATTTTTCACACCATTAATACTTAAATGATTAGTATATAATGGGATAGACTTAGAAGATGTAACACAGTCAGTTTGACAAATCAGAAAAGAGTTGTGGTGATGTCATCAATATCATACACTCCCATCACCTTTTTGAAAAGAAGTGGCATGTGACTGTCAGAAACATTGTAGATTTTATGACCAAAAAAAATATATATATATTTTCAGGAAAGAAATTACATTTTTCATCAAGATTATTTTTGCCTAGCATTGTATTGTAGATACAGTTATTTGATTCACATAACCTAAGCTGTTTAGTTCAATTTGATGCTTTCCACTATGCCAACTTCAATAAACAGTTAGCTATGCTAAGTGGGGATAGTTGTAACAGTTCATTAAAAATGTAACAACCAATCCCTAATGAATCCAGTTATCCAATCACTTCCTCTGTTAAGGCAAAGTCATGTGAATTTGTTGTTGCGCATCAAGGTAATGTGTTTCCATGTGCATGACTTCTTGTTGTATAAAAACATTAGCCGCCTCAATTGAGTGCACAGGTTTTTTGTGCACATTTTTTTTAATATATATATATTTATATTATGCGGATCTTGGCCTTTCCATCCAGAGCTTTTTTATGTGATATCCAAAATTCACTTAAAAATAGGTGGATGGCAACATATGACTGAACCCTTATGTGACTGGAATTATCAAGTTCTCGCATAAATTAGATAGTGTGATCTTATTTCAGCAAATGATTAGCCTACCTCTCATTGTTACATCAGTTCCCAGATAGTGTTACAACTCTCACCCCAGTAGGTGGGTAGGTTGTAACAACTCTTTGTATTTGACATTAACTCACATAATCTGTGAGTTTAATTTGTATTGGACACATATAGCTACCGTGAATCAAAGTTTGAGAGATCTAGCACAAACAAACACTGAGTTACTGATATTTAAACAAAACCTGTTACTTCCATCCTCAGACTCCCCTATTTCTTTAACACAAATTAAAAATGACAGGTAAAACAGGTGTGAAAAAATCAATACGGAAAATTCCTTCATATTAACACAGTACAGTTTTTTTTTTTTGGAGTGTGTTCACTGTGAAGTCACAATGCAGTTGTCATGAACTAAATTGGAGAACTACTTCTATGAATAAAATGACAAAGGATCCATGTCATTTTTTTTACAGTGTACCACCATGAGAAAGGGTGTGTGCACTGTGTATAGTTAAATGACTGCTTGACCCGTTTATGTCAATGTGGAGACAGAATGACAGCGAAAAGAGCAATAGGTGTGACCATCAATATAATGAGCATTTAAATGTGTCCCATTAAAGCTTCACAGTTGGAATTCTTCTTGGTTGAGTTACTTCAGAACAGGCCGCCAATGCTGAACCTCTGATGCAGGAACAGCTCTAATTTCAGTCATTATATAGTCAGACACACATTAAAGATCCAAGAATGGAACTGACTTTTAAAATCGCTGAACAAAATATTGTTCATTTACAGTGTAGAAATGGTAAATCTAACCTAACTGAAGCAGTAACCCTTACGAAAAAAAGAAGTTTATTCAAGTGTGCCATTAGTATACTTCTTTGAAACTAAAAATGAGAAAGTATACTTTCAGTCTATACTTTTTATACTTCTCAGAAAAATAGGCCTACTTGACTTACACTGATAGAAATGTCTAAGTATATTTGGCCTAATACTCAATCTTTTGATCAAGTCTTTTTTTCTAAGTAGGCTATACTTGGCTTTTAGTTATGTTTACCCTTTTGATTGAGTAACCTATTAAATAAATAAAAAATTCTCATAGTTTTAAATACCATCTTACAAACTTATATTGTTTGAAATATTGATTTAATAAAGAAAACAGATATAGGTCATTCTGAACAGGCTACTATGTGAATTTGTGTGCTATGTGTATTTTCATAAACTATAAAACGTGCTACAAGTATTTGACTACTATCAGTGTACCTACACTCTAAAAAATGCTGGGTTGTTTCTGTAAACAAATTGTTGGGTTGATTGTGCTGGGTCAAAAAGTTGGGTTGTTTGGGGTACTGTAAACACATTATTGGGTTGCTCATGCTGGGTCAAATGAGTTGTGAGGGGGTCATTCACAAATAAACGCTGGTTGGGTTATTTTGACCCAGCAACTGGTTACTTTTTTCATTCTTTGTGGAACTTTCTGGATTCTTCACTTCTGACTTGAGGAGCACGCCACTCGGAGCAGGCAGTGTTTTATGGTAAGTTATGAATGTTTACCTATATTTTTAATAAGTTGTGGTGGTAGCAGCAAGCTAATTTCACTGTTCAACATACAGTCCTTGATATGGAAGTGTGAGGGGTAACGTATTTATTCCGTGAAACATTAATTAGCCACAGCTAGCCGGACCGGTTAGAATTTTTGACAAAGCCGCATGTTAAATCCTTAGTTGAAATTAAACCAGATATATCAGCAGCCTTTTTGAAAATTTTAATTCTAAATTCATCATGTAATTATCGTAGGCCTATTCATTGTGGACGTTGCGTATTTAAAAGTGAGAAAAGCTTTTGTATGAAATCCATACGCGCAGTTTCCCTCACAGGGCTCGCACGTAAAATCAGCGGGAAATGAGTCTCTAATGTACGTTAGGCTAGCTAGTGAGTTGTGAGTGAAAAGTCTGCTGGTGTAGTTGTAGAAATACTCGTCTGAAGAAGTGACTGAGGTAAGTTCCAGCACAGTCTGCGTGTGTCTTGTCTGTAATGTCTCGAACCATCGTTTCTGCCAAAAAAAAAAAAAAAAGGCTTTCAAGAGCCTTGATATAGCCTTTTTTAGTAAATGTATGACTTGCAATCTTTATAAACATCGACTGAGGAAAGGAGAAATAGCGCCAGTTTTGAGAAGAAAAGTATACCCGTTTAGTTGAACGAATGATCGTCAATATTTAAAACTAAAAAAATGTAAACTTACATGATAGCCTACCCTGTCATCTTTCATTTTATTGTGTGTAAGTTAACATCTAAACGGGCGATCATCAGCGCTGCCAGTCAGGAGATTAACGAGCAGCTTTGTGGGTTTGTGAATTTTAATGTTAAAGACACTATATCAACATTACAGTAATGTTTTACTTTTAATAAAATAATGTTTTATTTTAATGCCTTAATGTTGATAATATTTGTCAAAATTACTCTTTTATTACTATTACTATAATTCAGTTTGCAATACTGAATGCACATTTTGTTTGTTTTTCACATTTGGTCATTTGGTAATGTTTGCAATAATTTTAATTGCATATTCAGTAATAAATTGATACTTCCACAAAAAAAGCTTAACTTGCATGTCAGTTTTATTGCAACACTCTAAGTGATTGTCCGGGAAGCAGACACACTCTGTCAGTTTAAATCTAAACTAAAACGCATATCTTTTACCTGGCATTCATATAGAACATTATACATTTCTATTATTCAAATCAGTTAAATGATTATTAGGCTGCATAGGTCAGCCGGAACCGGGGACACTTTCCTATAACACCTGATGTACTCATTATTTAATAAGAAGAATGGCATCTATGCTAATGTATGTCTTTCTGTTCATTCTTAAGTTTACTGAAGTCAGCCGGATCCAGGCCGTATGCAGATCAGATGGTGGACCTGCGCCTGGACCCATCCATGACGCTTTCCTGAAGTGCCCTGTGAAGGCCTCATCGACACGACTGATCCTCAACAAACTCGTCTTCATACCGGTGTGATGACTCCGACTTCCAACCAGATGGAACTGGATAAATATTCTAAATGTTCTTATTCAATCTGACCTCTGACCTGTAATGCTGCCTGGATCATAATCATACACTGTTCGCTCGATGGCCAGAGGAGAACTGAATGCCTGAGCCTTCTCTCAAGGTTTTTTTCTCCATTCTGTCACTGATGAGTTTTGGTTCCTTGCCACTGTCGCCTTGGCTTTTGGCTTGCTTAGTTGGGGACATTTAATATTCAACAATATTATTGATTTGCCTTAAGGTGGACGATGACGCAATTTTCTTCTATAAACAAACTTTGTTGTATTATATTCATGTTACAGTATCACTGAAGCTGCTTTGATACAATCTGTATTATAAAAAGCGCTATATAAATAAAGATGACTTGACTTGATCAACAGGTGAGGACCAACATGGTTGAATATTTACAAAATGAGATGACTGGTGAATTGCTGCACATTCTGTGCCTCAGGGATGAAATGAGAGGGACATGTCAGACCTTTGACATTGATTAACATTTGTATTTGATAAAGAAAAGTATTAAAGAAATGTATAAAATAAAATAAAAAATGAGATTGAAATCATACAGTGGCCTCTCTGGTTTATTGTATTACAGAGATAATAATTATTTTACATTCATAATATAACAAATATTTGTTTCTAATTTTATTAAGGCAATGAGACAAGAAATAACCCAGCACATGAGTAAGACTTAACCCAGCAAGAGGGTTAATTTCACCCACTGGTTGGGTCAAATGAATGACCCAGAAATATGGGTCAAATGGCAAAAACCCAGCACTTGGGTCAAACCAACCCAGCGCGTGTTCTGTCCAATAGTGACCCAGCAGTGTGGTTAAGGTTGGGTTATTTTTTAACCCAGCAGTTTTTAGAGTGTATAACTGTCACGGTTTTGTTCATGTTTCATGTCCTTTTGTAGCTATATCATGTTCCTGTTTGCCTTGTGCTACCCTTGTTTGTGCCATGTCTTAGTCATGTGATCCTGCCATGTGCTCCCCTGCCATGTGTTCTATGTTGTCATGTTCTCATTGGTTTATTGTTTCTTGATTGTGCACAGGTGTCCCTAGTCTTGTCTTGTCATTAGTAGTTTGTGTATTTAAGCCCATGTTTGCCATGTGTCTTCGTCAAGTATTGTTTGCACTGTGTGCAGTTCTGCTTAGTCAAGTCTTTGTTTCGTATTTTGATCACATTTGGATGTAAATAAACTTCACTTTGGGTTCTGCAACTACCTTCAGTGGATCCATTACAATAACACAAGTAGTATAGTTGCAGTGCAAAAGAAAAACTTGGCTGTAAACTAGCTGTGTACTACTGTTGCACTAAGTATTCTTAAGAGTTTACTTTTATAGGCCTACACTAAAAATGTAGTCCCAAGTAGGATTGAAACACAAGTATATCTAGTACATTGATATTAGTAGCCTGTACTTACATATAAATATAGGCCACTTAAAAATATACTTTAACTTTACTTAAGTACACTTAATAGTATTTATAAAAGTATACTTTTTTCTTTTTTCTTTTTTTTTTGTAAGGGAAGCTCTGTAAAATGAGTCTGCTCTTGTTGTGCGTGTCTGTACTGTGATTCTTCTCCACATTAAACAGTCTTATTATTAACATCTGATCAGTGTGACTTCCATCTGCCACAGCACTGGATTCTGCACAAGTCCATCACGTATGGCTCATTCATCCTGAAGGGGTCAAGCTGTCAGAAATAAGTTTAAGGTCCATGCAGTGTCTGTGACCAGGAAGTCAACCGTATTGTCATTTTCTAGACACTGCACAGAGAATTATGTTCAGCTGTTGTGCAATGGCGGATGGTAACTCTGTTTTTGTTACCCCCACCCCCCCAGTGCTGCTGTGAATATACTGCCATCTACTGAGGCAAACAATTTATGGTTCAATGACAAATTTGAATATATTTGTTGCAGAACTTTTGTGGTGTATTTCTGGTGCACAGATATTACAGTAATAAACATATAACACATAACAGTTAGTTCCGGACGGTGCCATAATCTGATTGGCTGAGCAGTTATAGAGCAGACGGGGTCTTCAACAGGTGATCCATGGCAGCGTATATAATCTAACCATTATTTTAATTTTAGATTTCAATCTAATTGTTCTGAAAGAAAAAAACATGTTAACGACCAACCAAAGCTATAGTTCACCTCTCTACTAAATGTTACACTGTCGCTCCTTTATTCAAACGTGTTACATACAATTCAAATGTCTCTTATGGTTATTTTAATGGATTTACAATGTAACACATCAGCAGTTATTGTTCAGGACAGATACTTTTTTGCATCACTTTACGAAAGAGCAAAGTCTAAAGTAGCCTAGTGGTTCCTATACTTGGCCACTAGATGTCAGTCGTGTCTTATGTAAAACAACATCAAAGTATTTGATGGAAATAAAATATTTTATTTCTCAGAAATGCTTAATTGATTATTTGTATTATTATTATTCCCTATTATTCCTGATTATTCCCATCATTTTTCATAAAACATCAGTTAAAACATATTGTGACTTTTGCTAACTGGATGGCGTTTCAAATCAAATGTGTGCATATTACAAATGTGAGAACGTGTTAAAGCGGTGACCGTTTGCTCAATCTCACCTATAATAACGGAGAGCAATTCGACACTGCTAGGAAGTGCACTCTCAAGCGAAGGGAGTGGCTTGAGCATTCTCTCTATCTACCTGACTCTGAGAGCTGGACTTTGACTGGGGATCTTAAAGGAAACAAGAAAAGAAAAAGAAAAAAACAACAATAACAACACAACAAGACCACAACTTTGCAAGGTTAGTGAGAAACTTTAATTAACACTGCCTTAACGGCGACGGGCAAAACATCTTACGAGCTGTTGTTTTCCATACTGTCAGGTCAAGTTGTTAATTTAATAGTAACAGACACTCATTAAAATCACAAAACGTGCAATAAATTCCGAAGTGTTGTAATATATGGACATGTTATTAATTCAAATACACAGTTTTACATTACATTTACATGCATTTATATTTAGGCTATGTGTATGTGTGGTGTTTTGGGAGGGCAAGTCTGCGCAGGTACGGTTACGTGCACGCGCATTCCATTGTCTACATGAAGTGCATGCATTCTGGCCACACAACCTGCTGCAATCTAGGAATAGTGCGGTCTGCCTAAACCTAGTGTTTATTTCGTCTTTAGAAGGGTTTATAGTTGTCAGTTTCTTAACTAAGTATTCACCCTTTGATAGGCGTTTACAGCAAGTCAGTACAGTAGCCTACTTCAGTTTTTGGCCTGTTTTGGGTAAGGAGGATTCAGGAAACCACACACAATTATATAATTAAATGCTAAACATAGTGCATATTTTATTATTCCATTAGAGTTGATAGTGAAAATATCAAGACTGTCAGACTTTTAAAATGTTCATTATCAGTGTCAAGTGTAAAATAACAATACCAGAACACAAGAGTGTGTAGCGAAATGTATCATTTAGCCTATAAATTATGTATTTATTCATTCGTTCTTGCTGTCTGCTCTCAGTCAGGGCATGTGCTTCACTATATAAACAAAACATGGAGCTTTATAATTCAGTGACTTATAAAAGTGTAATTGAAAAAAATGTTTGACATAAAACAAACTAAAATCTGTATTTTCTTTATTGTTTTAGAACTTAACATTGAAATACTTTATCCAGGTATTTGAAAATACTGTTTGCACGTAGAACTCCTCCCTTGTGCTAGTTCTGTTGTGTGTGTGTGTGTGTGTGTGTGTGTGTGTGTGTGTGTGTGTGTGTGTGTGTGTGTGTGTGTGTGTGTGCTCTGAGCTAGCGTTAGCTTGTAAAAACTACAGCCTCCAGAGGTCAAATCCCACATACTTGTTATCTGTGTTAGATGAACTATTTCAGAACAACTAGTCAAGTCGTTCTGGTTTCTACACTAATGTTTTATTCTTTTTTTCAACTAACCAGACTTTAAAAACAATGTCCACTTTACTGATGTGACACTGAAACTTTAGCCCTGTGTAAACAAATGATTAGTCACTTAAAATAAAGGCTTAACTGAAACCAAGTAAAGCTGGTACTTTATTTAGCCATTTATGACTCATTTTGCAACAGTAACTACTGCAAGGGATTATAATCTCACACTTAAAGAAACAGAGCACATAAAGGTATTGTCATATGCATGCATTGCACAGGACTGTTTCAGTTGCTTGTGCACAAACACAGGTAGCGTGGCAGTCCTGCTTTGAGCGAGTAAAAAAAAAAAGGTAGCCTTACTTCAAGGAATTCATTGCCTCAGGCAAACAAAACAGCAAGACAGGCCCTAAAAGAGAAAACACAGATGGATACACACGCTCACATACATACAAACATACATTTATAAACCTCCTATAAACTACAAGCTTGCTGTGCCTTTAGATTTTGTCAAACACCCTCTGGTAATCTCAGAACAAATCAATATTGTGTCAGCTCTATATTCCAGAAAATACAATCACATGGGTGTGGGGACAAAGAGATGCGATTATTTGAGCACAGAAACACAACCAGTGTGAGCAAACACAGTGTAAACTTTGGTCTAATGGATTTTTAAGGATGTGGACATATAACATCCATTTTGAATATGCTTTTTTTCAGGTTGTCTAATAACAATGCACAGTATTATATGGCTAGTCTACCATATATCAGTTATCAGCCGATTTTAGAAGAACATTTTGTACCTGTATTTGTTGATATTGTATATTTCATTGTGCATGCTAATTTCCCTTTATTTTACATGTAGATTACATTTTCCATCATTTTGTTGTGGACACAGAAGTGCCTCATCATCCAATGGTTACTTAAATGTAATCTTTAAAAACACTAATAATGTAATAACACTTCTAAATGTAATCTTCAGCAATTCTCAAAATGATATATCCCACTGTAATTATTACAATTCCTGCTGTAAAATGGTAAAAGTGATATAAAAGTATTATATACAATGTCATTAATTGTTAAAGCACACGCCACAAATGATTCATCTAACTATAAACAATGTTCTTGTTTTTCCAAACTGGCCTTACTACCAGATGAGATGATTGTGTAATGGTGTGTGAATATCTTTGAGGACATAACTTGGACATGGCGAGTGATGCAAGCACCCTTTCCTGGAAGGTACCCACACAGGACTGGGATGGGGGCATCAAAAGCCCCGACTTGGGTCCTGTTGGAGATGGTGGCCCTGTGAAGATTATCAAAGTGTGCTTCAGTAGCAGCAGCAACCTCAGCAAAAACTTCAAATTGGTCAAATGTGACAGCTCATGGCAGATCAAGGTATACATACAGTACACTGCTGTTCAAAAGTTTTTTTTTTTTAAATGTTTTTGAAAGAAGTTTCTAAATAGAAATTTAAAATATAAATCTTTTGTTACATTATAAATGTATTTTCTGTCACTTTATCAATTTAATCGATTTAATGCATCCTTGCTGAATGAAAGATTTTTTTTTTTTTTACTGATCCTAAACTTTTTTCTTTTCTTTTTTTCAGAATATATGATTGGCAAAACTAATTCATAGTATTTCTAGTAACACTATTCCAAATGTTGGAATACATTGTCTAAACACTTTGTATTTTGCTTATCCATCAGACTATCATCCAGTCTATTCTGATCAGTGGGCGTTTGGGTCCAAATGTACAGAACGCAGGCTGCTTTGGGCTGAGGCTCAAACACCTCAAATCTGAGGAGCTCCACTGGCTTCACCCAGACCTGACTGTAGGAGAGGTTGAGACACGCTACGAGAGCCATCATGCTGAGGCAGAGTGGAGGTGAGGTACAATGACGCTGGTCAACACTCCCACCCACATCACCAAATAAACTGGCTGTTATTTTAATGTTGCATATATATATATGTGTGTGTGTGTGTGTTTTATTTCAGATATGACCTTAGAATTCGCTACATTCCTGTTGATTTCATGAAGAGGTTAAAAGAAGACAGAACCTTCCTTTTGTATTTCTATCAACAGGTCAGCAAACATCTCCAGATTTGCTTTGTCTCTGTGGTTGTAACTTGTATGTAGTCACCTTTTGTTGCTCAGTCCATGAAAATACTGTTTCTCTTGTGGCAGGTGCGCTGTGACTACATGCAGCATCATGCTAGCAAAGTTAGCGACGGCATGGCACTTCAGCTAGGCTGTTTAGAGATCAGGTAAAGAACAGCAGACTCTGTTAGTCTGTTATCGAGTGCAACTGCAGGGCTTCATGAGCAACAACTGAGAATTTTTTTTTGTTGAACTGTGTTGAATTGGGAGAGGTAATGTCAGAGCATTGAGTGATATATGTGGTTTGTTCTGTCTTTCAGGAGATTTTATAAAGACATGAATGCCAAAGGTCTAGAGAAAAAGACAAATTTTGACTTGCTAGAGTAAGTTTCTATTTTTCATTTGTACAAAAGTCATTTTTAAAAGGTGATTTTGTTTGCTAATATCGTGGCTTTTTTATTTAGAAAAGATGTTGGTCTGGACCTGTTCTTTCCTAAGGGAATTATTGACAGTATGAAGGTTAGATTTGTTTTCTGCTTTTCAAGAGGTGACAATAGTTGATTGAATGGCCATTTCCCAAGTTAATTTTGTCTGTGTTAAATAGTACTAGTAATCATTTCTCCTTAACCAGCTGTTCGGCACAACCTATAATACCAATTGCAAAATGTTTACCGATAAGACATTTAAACTCAGCATAAATTCAGATTGGCAATGTATTTTTGACTGAGTGGATGAAGTGCGGAAAAGTAAACCCTCTCAGGGCGATCAGTAAAATAAAATAAAAATAAAAAAGTGGCAGCTTATGAGAGCTTAACACACTGAAATTCTACATCTAAACTGTACAATTTTGGTTTTAACAGCCTAAGCAACTTCGGAAGCTCATCCAGCAAACGTTTCAGCAGTATGCTACACTAAAAGAGGACGAGTGTATGATCAAGTTCTTTGAGACCTATGGAGAATTCTCCAACTTTGACGAGGAAATATTCCCTTGTGAGCTAGTGGTAAGTTTCCACAAGTTCCCCAATTTAGGTGTTCAAAAAATGTTGGGGATTATGCAAAGAATTGTGGCCATGTTAGAAATTGAACTCAGATTTAATGTACTACTTAATTTACTGAAGTCCTTCTCAATCTACACAGCAAGGCTGGAGTTTAGCAGTGGATTTAGTCATTGGTGTCAAAGGCATTCGTCAACGCACCAAATCAGACTCCACGGTGAGCAACGTCATACTTGGAAAAGCCTACGATCAGTTTATTTTCAGTCTCAGGACAGTTGTCTATGGATGATTAATTCTGCCACACAATAAAAATATATCTTTTTAAAGTTAATTTTGAGTTTTATCTTGACCTTTTTTCATCACAATTGTGAGTTTTGATCTCAGTTCTGACTTTTTAAAAAATCTAAATTGCATATTTATATCCCGCAATTGCTAGTTATATGAAGTAAACTATCGCAGAATTGCAATTGCATCTCGCATTTCTTTTTTCTTCTTCTCAGAATTCTCAGAATTCTGAGTTTACATCTCACAATTCTGTTTTTATGCCCAAATTTTTAGACACCTGACCTGTATGTGACGCATGCAGAAGTAAAAAAGCCAGAATTGCAAGATGTAAACTAAGAATTCTGAGAAAAAAAGTATGAATTGCAAGATGTATAACTTAAAAGTCTGTATTCTACAAAAAAAGTCAACATTGTGATATATAAACTTGCAGTTAGGAGAAAAAAAGTCAGAATTGTCAGATAAAAAGTCGCAATTACCTTTTTAATATTATTCTTTTGTGGTGAAATAAACTTTAGTAGTTGTCAGTGTCCAATGTTTTTTAAAGTTCATTCTCTTTTACTCTCCCCAGGCTGTCTGCCTTGCTGAATTTAAACAGATCCGAAGTATCAAGTATAACGCACAAATTGATGGCAGAACATTGTTACTTATTGATATTGAGGGTGCCAAACAGGTAAGAATGTGCTCACTATGCTCAGTATTAGGTTGTTAAACTTTGTATGCACAATGCCACTCATGTACTAAACTAGCCGTGACGTTTTTTCCATTCATAGCCTCTCTCTGTCAGCGTGGCGTCTCTGGCCATTGCAGAGAACATGGCTGATCTGATCGATGGCTACTGTCGGTTGCTTAACCACACAGACTCATCTTTGATAGCTGGACCAAATAAAAGTAAATCTCAAGGTAAGTCCCAATTAATGTATGTCTGCAAATGTCAATAGTCATTTGGCAAAGTGTCAATTAAAAGAGTTTGTGTTAGGTAGTTTCAGAGGCATTTACCAAGGAGATAAATGACTAATAGTTTTGCAGTTGATCTGAGAATAGAGCTTAGGGCAGCGTTCCTCTGAACGTTTTGAATCATGACTTTTGTGATTAATGTGGGATTGGGTATTGCCATATTTCTCTGTGTTGTAAACTGAGATTTATCTTTGCTATCTTAGGTGTGCAGTTGCGCAACTCTCTTCCTGAAATTCCCTCTGGGTGAGTACATCAACATTCCTCTATCTCTGTTTTGTTCTCCACAGAATTAATATTAATCACTATAACTCTAAAGTGATCTCATATGGAATCATTTACAATAAGTGAAATGGATCTGGACCTGCTGATTAAACGTTGCACATTTTTTAGAGACTTTTTTTTCACTGTCCTCAATGCTGTTCACTCTTTCCCGCTGTTAGGGAGCAGAAAGAAAGCTTCAGAGACAGCAGTGAGTATCAGACCCTCCCATTCAGGAACCCAGCTTGATATTTACTGTATTATTCTAACATCTTCTTGACAATGTGAATAACATCAACTCCATGTTTCAGACTCTGATATATATTGTGAAATCGCAGATGAAAAGCCACCACCACCTGGTATGTAACAGAATTGTTTTTTGTATCACTGTAAAATCATTATTGTTTGTACTGTATTGATGTTCAAGTCCTCTCATAGTTTGTCATGTGTTTCGCAATAGCAAAGGTTGGCCTGTACAGGAAAGATATTATCCTGAAACGTATGCTGGGCGAAGGCTTCTTTGGGGAGGTTCATGAAGGAGTTTATCATAAAAAGGCAAGCAGTACTTCCAGACACTTTAGATGTGTTATGATGCAACAAATACTAAAATGTTTTTTTGTTATTTTTGTGGGTCAAATCTGGATTTTTCCTTTTACATTTAGCATGATATTGATAGATGTCTCACAATAACATCAATACATCTTATCATCAGTGATTTAACTAACATGATTATGAATTTTCTTAATTTAATAATTTTAATTTTCAATAATTGTCGTGGTTAGACTGGGGAGAAGATCAGTGTTGCGGTGAAGACCTGTAAGGAGTGTGCACTTGACGTCAGAGAGAAGTTTGTGGGTGAAGCAGGTATGTGAATGTAAATGTCATGAGATGGGTGTTTCTTCAGCTGTGGGCACTTTTGAACCTGTGGACTTTTAGACAATACATATTTAACTTGTGTATATACAACAAGAGTATCTACATATCAATCACCAGAGAATTCTGTCATTGTCTGTCACAACTATCAACCTCATAGCATATCTCAAATGATACATTGTTTGATAAAAATAGTATTTTAAATATTTTTGGAATTAAATATCAGACTCCTTTGTCTTGCTAAGGCTAATATCATAGCTAGCATTTTATGTATCTTACACACAATTAATAAATATTTTTGCATAATTTTATAAAATTTCAGCTTGATAAGAAATTATGCACAAGGAAAAAAAAAGAAGAAAAAAAAAATATATATTTACCTTGCTTTATTTCCTTGCATTTTTGTTCTACACCAGTTGACACTCATCCAGGGGTCCGGGGGCCCACTAGGGGCCTTCAACAAACTTCCTATGGGGCCTCAAAATGACTTAAAATTATTTAAAATAAGACAAAGAAATATTTGTTTTTGTTTTGATCTGTTTTTTTTTTTATTATTTGAAGAACCACAGATTTTGTTATGTGATATATGAGGAAGCCTAATTTTAAAAGTGAAAAAGTCATGTAAATTAATAAAAAATGATAAAACATGCCATGTAATTAAAAAAAAAAAAAAAATCAATATACATGTTTCTAGTTGTCAAACTTGAAATCTGGTAGAAATAAAAAAAGTCATATAAAAATAGTTTTCACACAAGAGATATTGAAATAATATATAATGGTTTTAATGATGGATTTTCATATTCTCTGGGTCCACCATGACAATTATTAAAAATTCTAATTATATATATATATATATATAAAAAAAAATCATAATCATGTTAGTTAATTCACTGATGATACAGACAATAAACAATAAAGACATGATAAAATGTTAAATAATAATAATAATAAGTAACTGTATTCTTTTTTTGCATTATAACGTCCCACCCATCTAGTTATCATGAAGAACCTTGACCATCCACACATAGTGCGGCTGATTGGTGTCATTGAGGAAGACCCGGTATGGATCGTCATGGAGCTGTGTCAGCACGGAGAGGTAAGCAACAGCTCTGATGCTGGATGATATCACTCTCATTTTTATTATATGTCAAAACACGTCTTTTGGAAAATTGCAGGGCCAATAATGTTGTCACTATGAGGGATTTTTTTGGCAAGGGTGGTAATATATTATATGAGATAGAGGGGTTTACGTAACTTTTAAATTAAATCAATAAAATTCCCTTTCAATCCATAGTGTAATTCCATTTGCCAGGAAGGCAGTGATTGATGTAGCAAACTCAATTAAGTGAATGCCATAGATATGGCTCTATTAACATTTACAGGCTCTGTAAAACTGTCATAAACTGTTTACAAACTCACAGGAAGTTCAGTATTATGTGATTCTTGTCAAGTACAGAATCACTGGCTTGAGAAGTCAAGTAGTGGTAAGGAAACATGGTTACGATTTAATACAGTAACTAAATGCTTTAGAAACCATCATAGGGCCTGAAAAATGCCTTTCAGGGCAGCAGAAAGACTGTATTCCTATATGATGTGTAATGCTCCACTTTAATAAAGTGGAAATTGCCACACTAATCCTTTTCTAAAATACTTTCTTGTGTGCTTACAGCTGGGGAAGTACTTGACAAAAAATCAGCAGAGTCTGACCAGCGTGACTCTGGTTCTCTTCAGCCTACAGATCTGCAAAGCGCTTGTTTACCTACAGGGAATGAACATGGTCCACCGGTGTGACATTCAATTCAGTATTTTTAATTTACTTTGTTCTCCGTGGCTGCATTTATTTGATCAAAAATACAATAATATCAACAATATTGTGAAATATTATTACAATTTAAAATATTTGTTTTAAATTTACTACATACATGTAATTCATTCCTGAGATAGCATAGCTGAATTTTCAGTCTTGTCACATGATCCTTCAGAAATCATTCTAAAATGCTTTTTTTATTATTATTATTATTATCAATGTTGGAAACAATTGTGCTGCTTTATATTTTTTTTTGGAAAACCGTGTAAAATGTTTGAGTAGAAAGATCAGAAGAACAGCATTTATTTGAAATAAATAAACTCAAATTTTACTGACAAAAATACTCAATAAATGCTGGATAATGTGATCGTCAGGTTTTACACAAACTTGTGGAGTTCATGCAGCTCGAGTGCTACTGTCATTAAAGAAAAAGAAACAAACCAAATACTAAGACATTCTGAAATCTATGCATTAATCTTAGATTTTCATTATTGTTGCTGTTTGTCTTATGTGTTTTTGTCATCTGGTTGACAGGGACATAGCTGTACGAAATGTGCTTGTTGCCACTCCTGAGTCTGTGAAGCTGGGTGACTTTGGCCTTTCCAGATACATAGAGGATGAAGAATATTACAAAGGTTACCTCAGCTGTTTTACACACTCATAAAAGTTGTGATTTTTTTAATCATCGCATGATTCATCGTTTCATTCCCTGTTGACACTGCATCTAAACTCCGCTAGTGCCACGTTATATAAATCTTAGAAAATATTCTTAGCTGTGTTGATGTTTATATTTTGTTTAGCAGGCATTGGAAATTTCTCATTACCTTGCATTATGTCTGCAGCATCTGTTACTCGTTTACCGATCAAATGGATGGCTCCTGAATCCATTAACTTCAGACGCTTCACCGCGGCCAGTGATGTGTGGATGTTTGGTGAGTGAATAGAAGAAAATCATCAGATTTTAACACAAGGCCAGTGTACCAACCAATGACACTGTTACAGTAATATAGACAGACAATCGCTTGTAGATTGCCAGTTTAGAAACAAATATTTCTAAAAATCCCTTTCTCTTTATTAGTCATCATAAAGTTCTCGGAGGGCACATCATTATTTTTTATTAATCCAATTTTCTGTTTTGGCATGCTTAACCATCCTCTACTTGAAAACATTATTCAGTGCCCCAGGCCCACTATCAAACTTAATTTAGACAAATTACCATACAATAACTGACTTTCATTTCCTTCACAACAATTTGCCAATTTTTCATTTTAAACTAATTTCCTGGTTTACTAAATAATCATATTGGAATAAAACATATCTGTAATAATTTTTCTGTACTGTATTAGTCTTTGATCAACTGATAGCTTGATAGCTTGAGACGTCAACAGATTTTATTTTATTTCTGACGCCCCTCACTGACACATGGGGTAAATAACACATGACTAGAGAGACAGAGACCCCTCTGTTCGTAGACCTCAGCTGCCATGTTCTGTAAATCATCACCTGTCACTCAGTCTCTCTGATGGATGGCTTCACATAAGAGTGCAGATGCACCATCATCAGTACTGAAGCAGGGGAAAGGTGAACAGATGATCCCAACATTTACTCAAGCTTTGGCCTCACTTTTCAGGAAAGAGGAACTGAAAAAAAAAAAAAAAACTATTCTGAATTAAATGTCTTAAATGTTCAGTTGTATCAATTTATTGCATATTTGCGGAATATAAGTATTCATTTCTTCTGAGAAGAGTAAAATGTGATTCCTCCTCATGTCCATTTTATTCTCTCGTGTTGCTCCCGTCCAGCTGTGTGCGTGTGGGAGATTACGAACCGAGGTAAACAGCCGTTCCACTGGCTGGACAATCGTGATGTGATTAACCAGCTGGAACAGGGCAACAGGCTGCCCAAACCTGAACAGTGCCCTCCTGCCCTGTACTCACTCATGACCCGCTGCTGGAGCTACGACCCCCGCGAGAGACCCACCTTCACTGAATTAGCCTGCAACATCAGGTTTCTTCCCAATAATAATCACTGTTATTGATATAATATCTTGCTTTTTTCTCTCTAAATTATATAAAATGGTTCAGAACATTGCATTAACTGACATTTTATCCATCTTTTTTTAACAGTGATGTCCACCAAATGGAGAAGGAGGCGGAGATGGAGAGAGAGAGAGACAAAGCCCGTAACACCCGGTTCCTGGAGCCCAAGATTAACATTAGTGAACCTCCACCAAAGGTAGCTGTCAGCTTTCATTGGCTTTTTGTTTGCCTTTACACTCAGTTACAGCAGCACATTCCTCTTAACAGTCAGTGTATTTTGTTTACACCTCCAGCCTTCCAGGGTCAATACTAGCCGCTTCGGAAATACCCTTGGAGTCGGCCTACATCTCCAGGTAGTGTGTTCTTTTTGTTTAAATGTCATATATAGGAAATGTATAGTTTTAAGTTTAAAACACTAAGCACTGATTTGTTGTAAATATAGAATATAGAATCAATGAATATTTAATTGAATATATATATACTGTATATGATGTATTACTATAATAATATTGTACATAATAATAATTGTAAATGATTATATTTTATATTTATTTAATTTTATATTAATTTAATGTGTTCTGCTCTTATTTCACTAGCTTAATGAGGCTTTATGTGCCAGTTCACCTGACCTGGCCAGCCCGTGTGATTACCAGTCACCTGTGGACTCAACCAACTTCCTGCCCGTTCCCAAGGCCTCGCCCCGTCGCCTCAGTCTTGGGGTAAAATTAAGCCATGATGTCTATTTTAAATGTATTTTCATTTAATTTCATTATTGTATTTGTTTTTTATTTTTAATAAACAATATAAAAAATAAAATCTAAAAATAATTGTAGACTTTTATTAGAACTTTTATTGTGTGTGTACGGGGTAGGAGGGCGAGTTCAGCTTCGGTCCATCCAGTATGGAAGATGCCCAGAGGCTGTGGCAGGTGGAGAAGGAGCGCATGCAGGATACTATGAAGATGCAGAAAGAGCAGATGGAGGAGGACACCAAATGGTTGAAGAAGGAGGAGAAGCTACTGGTAAGGAGGAAAACATTTTTACCAACCTCTTATGTAATATAGGTCTGTCTTTAATATTTGTTATAATACACATTGCATGGTTCTTTCTAAGGACCCAATGGTTCACGAGGGTGCAGATATTCCTGAGGTGTGTATGTTCTTTAATTTTTAAAACCCATATCACGTTTTATCAATTATACTATATTTTCATTCCAGTTCATAGATCTGAATGATGTACTTTGTAAAAAAATGACTACCACCTGAGTGTAAAATTTGACAACCCCAATAATTATTTTTTTATTAATTATTAGGCACCTGAACCACCACTTAGTTATGGTAAGTCCTCTGCATTCTGGTAAAAAGTCAAGATACGGATGTACATGTATTTATATTTGATGAGAAAACTAATGTAATTCTTGTGCCAGATTAACTTGTTACCTCCTATACTGACTGTTTCCTGTATCCACTTAAAGCTGAACTGCATCATCCTCCTTCGAAACCACCCAGAACTACAGTGCAAGTAAAGACTTGCTTACACTCATGTACAGTATGCATGTTGTATATGTTTAATGTGTAAATAATTGACCCCACTTTCCCAGTACAATGGTAGTAACAATTATTCAGTTTAATGTGTCTTCTGTCTGTCATCCGTCTTTCAGCCTACACCTACAGCAGAGCTGGACCGCTCAGAGGATAATGTGTACCATTGTGTCATGGACGTGGTGAAAGTGGTGGTGCAGCTGAAAAATGACATTAACACACTGCCATCTACTGAATACATCTCTTCTGTCAAAGTGAGATTACCGCCTGGGCGGTATGAGGATATATCAAAGTGACAATATAAAGTGTCTATATAGAGATATTTCTACTTGAGTACTAAAATTTATTGGCACTTATTAGAGTGATAAAGAAATGTGCATGATTGAGAAAATAAAGAACAGGACGTGCATGATGTTAAAAAGAGTTATTAAGTGCAATAAGCTGTGGAAATAAAGAACTAGATGCATTACTCACACTGACTGACAGCCTAATATACCTTGTGCCGTCTGTGTCATTAGTGTTAAAACAACAAAAGACAAAAGAGAAAATTACTCAACAGGAATTTTGTATGTTCTATCTAATAAGAATCAGTTTATATTTAATGCATACAGTGAAAAAAAAATATTTAGGCCTAAATTTAAAATGAATGTATTTGTGTATTAATGTATATAATTCATTTGCAGACTGTCGGACTCTCATTAAGAAATCTGATCAACAGTGTGGATGATATACTACCAACTCTGCATGTTTCCTGTAGAACAGAGGTATCAGACCTGATTTCATGACACTAACAATATAAAGTATAAAAATAAATGTTTGCATTTCCCAAGTGAAATGCCCTCTCTAAGTGTTGCTAAAAGTGAGTTTAATCTTCTCCAATACAGATTAGACTTTAAGAGCACAAAGGTGAACTCAACATTTCTTTGTCTCTGCTCTCAGATCGAAGGCACTCAGAAGTTGTTGAATAAGGACTTGGCCGAGCTCATCAGCAAGATGCGTCTGGCCCAGCAGAACGCCATCACCTCTCTGAAGGAAGAGTGCAAGAAACAGATGCTGACAGCGGCCCACGGTTTGGCCATGGATGCCAAGAACCTGTTAGATTCTGTAGACCAGGCACGGGTGCGCTCGAACCTGGCCAGACCCAAACCTGAGGACGTAGACTCACAGACTGACTAGAGGAGCAGCTCGTGACATGCTCACCCGCAGCTTAAGTACAGGACAGATTGAATCATCTGTTTGCATAAGATTCAGTTCTCAATGTAATAACAGGGCAACACAAACACCAGTATGGGACATGAAACATCCAATAGAAATTCAGGCTACTGTTAATAACAGCTAGCTTGCTGAACCCTCTACATGACCTAACATTGCTCTGGACATCTTGTCTTATTAATTGCATTTTTATGTATTGTAGACCAAAGCTATATAAGAGAATCACATATAAGCAAATGTGCTTTTTATGTTTGCAAACAGCATTAAAATATGTTGTTATTGATAAATGTTGTCTTCCTAAAACACCACAGATCAAAAGTGCAAATATAACCCTTTATATGTGTATCTGTATGAAAGGGGCTATTTGTAGAATTCAGAAACCCTTGTGATTAGCGACACCGGTGGCCGTTAAGTGAACTGCAGCCAGCAACTTAAAAGAACACGCCGACTTTAGCTTATTCACCGTATCCCCCAGAGTTAGATAAGTCCATACATACCCTTTTCATCTCCGTGCGTGTCGTAACTCTGTCTGACGCGCCCACCGCTAGCCTAGCTTAGCACAAAGACTGGAGGTAAACGGCACCAGCTAGCATACTGCTCCCAATAAGTGACAAAATAACGCCTACATTTTCCTATTTATTTTACATGTTGTGATTTGTTTAGTCACAGTGTGTACACATAACAAGGTCACATGAGACACAGCCATCTTCTAACCGTATACATACTGGGAACTATATTCTCAGAAGGCGAAGCACTGCTACTTGGGCGGAGTGTTTTGGGTACTCATCACTACGGTACACCTGTAATAAGTGTTTATATTCTGATTATTTTAGATCGGTCGGGTCGGCACTGCTCCAGAGGAGCCCAGTACGTGTGTGACTCGTCATAGACAGAGAGAAGTAGCTCCTGCTACAATGTTCTTCCACAAGACTCGTGCAGTTTTGTTTATTAACCGCTAGAGCGCCAAAAGTCACGGACTGATGCCACATACCAACAAACCACTTTGTTTCTATATCTTTTTAGTGTGCACTCCTTGATATGAACAGTAATACGATATGAGAAATACCAACCGCAGTGATTTTATTTGTGTAGGCTAACTGATTAAAGTAAGTCACCGTGTATCTTGTCCAGTTGGCACTTTTAATTTGGACAATAATATTCAAGGTTATACAGTACATTCAAATACAAGCTTTCTCATATACAAGCTTATGTCCTCTCAATTTCTGTCCTAAAAAAAACACACAAAAAAAACAGGCGTTTGGTGCCACATTCCTGATGTCAAACATGCATTTTCTTACCCCATGCAGGGGAAATATCCCTGCTAGGATTGGCGTTGTGTCCCCATGCTGGTTCTTCCAGTGGAAGCCCATAAGTTATAAGTCTTTATAAGAAGTGTTTTCTAGATCATGCCTGCGAGCCAGGGCGGGAGAAACAGCCCGATTGTGCCCAGCAAACACACTATGATGAACATCCATAAGAAGATTCTGTCTATTACCATAGCAACATACTTCCAGTCCTCTTTTACCTGTGTGAAGAGATAAGACAAATGAGTGGATTCTTATAGCAGTAACACAACTAGAAAATAAAAGCTGGAGTCAAACTTTGATATTGACTCGACAAATCCTTTCTCGGACGTTTGAAATAGTTAATAGGTCTGTGCCAAGATTGCTAGATCTACTGTAGCTTGAAAGCTATGGGAAAAGTTCATTTATTTTATAAATAAATATTAAAACAAAATAAATTGAAAAATATTTAAATTACAATTTTATATACTACCGTTCAAAAGTTTAGGAGCAGGATGGGGAATGCATCATAATTTATAATGTTACAAGAGATTTCTGTCAAATAAATGCTGTTATTTTTTAACTTTATATTATACTTGATACATCATATCAAAAGATATTATCCTGATGTAAACATGTATCACATTTTCCACAAACATATTAGGCAGCACAACTGTTTTCAACATTGATAATAATATGAAATGTTTATTGAGCAGCAAATCATCATATTAGAATGATCTCTGAAGGATCATGTGACACTGAAAACTGGAGTAGCCTAATGATGCTGAAAATTCAGCCTAAATAATAAAATCTTACCCACCCCAACACTTTTGAACGGTAGCATACAGACCTCGGAAATCTTAAAGAAACTTACACTAAAGTCAGCGTCTTCTGCTCTCAGGTGGTCTGCTATGTAGTGGACCCCCTCCAGAGCTTGCAGGACACTGGGGGACAGGGGAAACCCTGGCTTGTCTGCTATCAGGTTGTCAGGCCGCTTCGTGACAGTAGCTCTTCCACTGGGCTGCCTGGAAGCCATGCCCATCTCCAGTCTAGGGGAGGGGCCGAAATTCTGTAGAGGAGGTGGAATTGAACCAAGAGGGCAGGGCGAAGCAGTTTGGAGTGAAAGTGAGATCGCGGAGGACAGCGTCCCCAGTTCTAAGTCCTTATAACATAAGCGCCTGCGGGACTCCTCCCCAGAGTCCTCCCCTCTAAACCAGCTAGTAGACGCACTGAGGGTTGTGTTTGCCGGTCCAAGCACCCGGGACGTCATTCCTTGGCCCTGCCGCTGCAGGAGGAGGAGTTTCTGCCTGCGACGGCTGTCCGGAGCAGGTCTGCGCATGAACAGCCACCGTGGGATCAAATCCAAGAAGACCGAGTGAACCCAATGGGGCATCTTATGAGTGCTGGGCGAGCGGTGATGGACGTTAAGCACGAAGACGGTGATAACGATGGACAGGGTGACGAAGATCATTGTGAAGAGCAGATATTCGCCGATGAGCGGGATCACGAGCGAGGTGGACGGGATGATTTCTGTGATGAGCAGCAGGAAGACGGTGAGCGAGAGGAGGACTGAGATACACAGTGTGATCTTCTCACCGCAGTCTGACGGGAGGTAGAAAACCAGCACGGTTAGGCAGGAGATGAGCAGGCAGGGAATGATGAGGTTGATGGTGTAGAAGAGCGGGAGACGGCGAATGATGAAGAAGTAGGTGATGTCTGGGTAGATCTCATGGCAGCAGTCATACTTCTTGGTGTTGTAGGTGCCAACAGCATTGATGATGGCCCACTCACCGCTCTCCCAGTAATCTTTCAAGTCCACCGTGTTCTCTGTGGGCTCCAGGTCGATTTTGGCTTTGTCGTAAGTCCACGAGCCGAATTTCATCTTGCAGTTCTGCTGGTCAAAGGGGAAGAAGGTGACATCGATGCTGCATGAGCTCTTGTAGATGGCAGGTGGAACCCAGCGCACTTTACCTGTGTGGAAGAGGTGGGCTTTGGTCATGTGGGTCACCGCAAACTCCCCATCTGCACTGAAAAGGACAACAACATTTATTTCAGCAGTTGCCGCTTTACTGCAGGAAAAGCGGCAAAATGGTTTCATGCATCTACAATTCAGTAGGAGTAATTTGGCAAAATTCAAATTTGCTTTGAAGCAATTAAAACTATGCTTGCAGACACAATGACTATTACAATGGATGTGATGTTTTATTACTATTTTTATTATTATTTTCCAAAACCGTTTTTTTTTTACACTAAATATACACAATTTGGTTATAGGACTTTTAACTGATAAAATAAACGAGATGATAAATAAACGATAAATAAATGATAGTAATAATAGCTGATAGTTTTACACTACACAGTTTGATTATAGGATTTTTATAGACTTTGATTCTTTTTTCTATTTTATTTATATCACATATATAAAATATAAATAACAGGATTAATGATGCTTTAAATAAATAAATCATTTGCAAAACAATATAGTCAAGCTATTTTCTTATTATTTTATAAGCTATGTCATGTCATATCCCTTTCACTTGGAGTTTCCTGACAATGAAATCTTTTTCAGACAGGACAGATTTGTTCCCATATTTTAATAATGATCCAGCAGTGAACAGTGTATGAACTGCCTCTGCATTACCACTTTCAAGCAGTAGGTGGTAGTCTAAACAAACTTGTGAGTTCATTTCTGTTTAAGTGCAACTCTAATGGCATTGTATTACATACAGTGTACCTTATAGATCATGTCACTGCTTATGCGCTTCCGACTCTGCATTTCAAACAGCCTTTTACGCTCTGGCTTGATTTCTTTGCATTTAAAGGGGTGGTTGATTATGAATTCACTTTTCTAACTTTAGTTAGTGTGTAATGTTGCTGTTTGAGCATAAACAACATCTGCAAAGTTTTGACGCTCAACGTTCAAAGCAAAGGGAGATATATCCTTTTAAAGAAATTGCTTTTTAAGGACTACAACAAACGGCTGGAAGGGACTACACGACATTCCTCACGGGTTAGTGACATCACTAACCCTATAATTTACATAAACTCCGCCCCCGGAACACGATTTATAGATTATCATATGCTAATCAATGACTAGAAGATAACTACACATAAGCTACATAAATTCATCAACAAACCATTCAGAAATGTTGTCTACATGTTGTCACTTCTTCTTGAGTCTCTCCATCTTTCTAACTCCGGTTTGAGCATAAAAGGCTAAACGTTTTTGAAATTTTCAGTGCATGTCTGTGTGAGGTAAAAGGACACAAGCTGTTGAAGCTCCGCCCTCTGTGATGGGTGCAGCAGCTCATCTGCATTTAAAGGGACAGACACAAAAACTGTGCGTTTTTGCTCACCCTCAAAAAGTGACAACTTTAACATGTTATATAAAAATATATGTGGGGTATTTTGAGCTAAAACTTCACATACACACTCTGGGGACATCAGAGATTTATTTTACATCTTGTGAAAAGGGCATTATACCACCCCTTTAACTTGTGGGAATTCATGCGAAGTGTTGTTTAGCTTAGATAAATTGTTACTCACTTGTTGTACAAGACTATATCCGGGACCCAGATGAGTTCAGACGGAACCCTGATAGAAGTCACATTGTCAAAGTCTGAAGGCTTCCAGCGTAGTTTATAGTCATTCCACTCCTGAGAGAGAGGCCACAAATATTTAAGAAATTAAAACTAATTCATTACAAAATGTCTACCACCATTATTTGCCAATTCGAGGTTATTGTTATAATCATTTTATTAATTAAGCAACTTTGCTCTTATTTATGGTAAGATAAAAATCTCCGTTCCTCATATTAACTTTCCTGTTGAACATACCTGCTTTAGCCAGACATTTGTTGTCATCATCTGATTCTTCTCGTCCTGTGGAGGAGGAAAAGAAGGAAGGACAGTGGGTATTAGATGAGTCAGGATGCTGGGTTTGCTCCAGCAGAAAGCTTTTGGTTCAGAAAGGTCACAGACACCTTATAAATTTAATCTTCGGATGGACTTGGATACTTCAAGGACCATGTACCCTAATTCATCCAGATTCTAAGGTTTTAGGGCTGTTAATATGGCAATTTACTGTAGGAAGTTGGTGTTACTGTGGCACTTCCTCTATTAAATGAATATTTCATGACATCTGTAAGCAAAACAAACAACAACCGGCATTTTGTTATTTATTGTTATTATAAGTACACTAAGCTTTAAATGCCTTGGGCCAAAACAGACCATTGTTCCCCAATATTGATCAAGGATGCACTTTAAGTGTATATATTTTTTTTAAAGGTTTGAAATGAATGGGAGTCTGAAGTTGTGTAAGCTAATGACAGGGACAGGGACTTCTCAGTTTTTTCTTCAATTTATCTCAATTGCAGTCTGACGAAATAGTAGTTGTATAGTAATAGCATAAAAATAGTAATATGTTTACTACAGTGCCATTCAAAAGTTTGGGGTCAGCATTTATAATAAGATTTCTATTTCACATAAATACGGTTCTTTTGAACTTTATAGTCAAAGAATCCTAAACAAAGTATCAGTTTCCACAAAAAAATATTAAGCATTTATAACATATAAACTGTTTTTAACATTGATAATAATAAGAAATGTTTCTTGAGCAGCAAATCATCATATTAGAATGATTTCTGAAGGATCATGTGACACTGAAAATCCAGCTTTGCCATCACAAGAATAAATTACATTTTAAAATATATAATAAAAAAAAAAAAATATATATTTTAAATTGTAATAATATTTCACAATATTATTGTTTTGACCATGTTCTTGATCAAATAAATGCTCTTACTCTCTTAATAAATATTTTTAAAAATCTTACCGATCACAAGTTTTATACACATTTAGACACGAGCATATACAGTGAGGAAAATAAGTATTTGAACACCCTGCTATTTTGCAAGTTCTCCCACTTAGAAATCATGGAGGGGTCTGAAATTGTCATCGTAGGTGCATGTCCACTGTGAGAGACATAATCTAAAAAAAAATCCAGAAATCACAATGTATGATTTTTTAACTATTTATTTGTATGATACAGCTGCAAATAAGTATTTGAACACCTGAGAAAATCAATGTTAATATTTGGTACAGTAGCCTTTGTTTGCAATTACAGAGGTCAAACGTTTCCTGTAGTTTTTCACCAGGTTTGCACACACTGCAGGAGGGATTTTGGCCCACTCCTCCACACAGATCTTCTCTAGATCAGTCAGGTTTCTGGGCTGTCGCTGAGAAACACGGAGTTTGAGCTCCCTCCAAAGATTCTCTATTGGGTTTAGGTCTGGAGACTGGCTAGGCCACGCCAGAACCTTGATATGCTTCTTACAGAGCCACTCCTTGGTTATCCTGGCTGTGTGCTTCGGGTCATTGTCATGTTGGAAGACCCAGCCTCGACCCATCTTCAATGCTCTAACTGAGGGAAGGAGGTTGTTCCCCAAAATCTCGCAATACATGGCCCTGGTCATCCTCTCCTTAATACAGTGCAGTCGCCCTGTCCCATGTGCAGAAAAACACCCCCAAAGCATGATGCTACCACCCCCATGCTTCACAGTAGGGATGGTGTTCTTGGGATGGTACTCATCATTCTTCTTCCTCCAAACACGTTTAGTGGAATTATGACCAAAAAGTTCTATTTTGGTCTCATCTGACCACATGACTTTCTCCCATGACTCCTCTGGATCATCCAAATGGTCATTGGCAAACTTAAGACGGGCCTTGACATGTGCTGGTTTAAGCAGGGGAACCTTCCGTGCCATGCATGATTTCAAACCATGACGTCTTAGTGTATTACCAACAGTAACCTTGGAAATGGTGGTCCCAGCTCTTTGCAGGTCATTGACCAGCTCCTCCCATGTAGTTCTGGGCTGATTTCTCACCTTTCTTAGGATCATTGAGACCCCACGAGGTGAGATCTTGCATGGAGCCCCAGTCCGAGGGAGATTGACAGTCATGTTTAGCTTCTTCCATTTTCTAATGATTGCTCCAACAGTGGACCTTTTTTTACCAAGCTGCTTGGCAATTTCCCCGTAGTCCTTTCCAGCCTTGTGGAGGTGTACAATTTTGTCTCTAGTGTCTTTGGACAGCTCTTTGGTCTTGGCCATGTTAGTAGTTGGATTCTTACTGATTGTATGGGGTGGACAGGTGTCTTTATGCAGCTAACGACCTCAAACAGGTGCATCTAATTTAGGATAATAAATGGAGTGGAGGTGGACATTTTAAAGGCAGACTAACAGGTCTTTGAGGGTCAGAATTCTAGCTGATAGACAGGTGTTCAAATACTTATTTGCAGCTGTATCATACAAATAAATAGTTAAAAAATCATATATTGTGATTTCTGGATTTTTTTTTTAGATTATGTCTCTCACAGTGGACATGCACCTACGATGACAATTTCAGACCCCTCCATGATTTCCAAGTGGGAGAACTTGCAGGGTGTTCAAATACTTATTTTCCTCACTGTATAGGTTTAACTATAACTGTATGTAAGTCCTATATAATATAGCATAGTTAGTGCAGTTAGAACAATTAGTTGGAAAGGTGTTAACATGTTGAAATCATGATAATTTGGGTGCCACTGACCCACACATACTTTTTATTCCCTCTTTTCAAGAAATAGCCTGTAGTACCTTACCACATCAATCAGCTGGGCGATAGATAAACCGAACTTGACGATGACAACATCAGAGGTGTTTGGTACAGGCCTTGACCACTTGTTGTAGCCATCAAAGAGCTTTTTGAAGAGATCATCTTCAGCATGTGAGTGAGTCCTCTCACAACAAGAAACTGTCAGTGGAAAAGACATTTAAACTTTTAAAAACATTTACAGACATTATTTTAGATTTGTGAAATAAACTGTTTCAAAATAAATTCCAATATATAATAATATATCTTATAAGACTAGTAACATTTTTGATGATCTAATACTGCAACTTTTTAGTGAACAACGACAACAACAAAACACTTGATATGTTTAGACTTGGTATACAGTGAGAATTTCAAATAACTCATATAATCTGTGTTCATGTGACTCCTGGTTAACACACACACAAGCATGAGGCAGTGGAGACAACTCATTTAGTTTTATTGTCCTATCCACAGCTTGTCATCATATAATGTCATGCACATGTAAACTACAAAACATCCCGAGTGGTAGAGAAGCTTAAAGCAGTTTCACACGCTCAGCGTTTTGAAAGTTTTCTTATGATTTGAGAATGGCATGCCAAATCATTAAGCAAGTGTGAATTCAGCAAGCTGGATTCTAAATACTTAATGAAATAATGGGACAGAGAGTCTATTAATTTATCTAGGGTTCACTGTGCGCACTATTTGCATGTTAAATAAGTAAAACATATAGTATTAAAGCAGGGGATTAACTCTCATTCATTTCTCTAATCATTTATAATTACACGCACCATCACTTCTCATCCGTCGACTGGCAGTAATGGATTTGCTCAAAAATGTTTCCAGGCGAATTATTTCACACGCTTAAACTTAAGCAATATCACACTAGCAAGAGTGCTGTGTTTCCGAAAGTCAACGGTACAGTGCCGCAGGTAATCCCAGCTGGAAACACCATGATTTGCCAGTGTAGTATTACCTGAACAATAAAAAGTTAATATTGAGTAACTTACATTTTAGGCAACAATATTACCAGTTACTTTGTCTGTTGTTGATCCAACAATGAAAATACTTCCAAACAAAGAACCCCTGCACACCTCTGAGCAACACAAAACACAGCAGGTGTTTCGTTCCTGAATGAATCAGTGTGTTTTAAGGAATTGGTTGAGTAAATGATTCAATGACCCATTCAAAATATCACACTCTTATCACAGGCCTACTAAGTTACTCTTACTATAGATGTTGCAGAAATATCATGGTTACCACAGTGTCAATCATTGTACCTTCGGGAGTGAGTTGTGTTCCGTATTCATACAGAACAATTATTTAGAGGATTAACTCCTGTATTTTAAGTCAGCATGAAATGGAAGATGCAATAGTCTTTTCTTCCCTATTGTGACGTATATATCCAAGTGAAACGGCTTCTCGAACAAGAAGAAATGTAGGGCGGGACTTGATTTTTGTCATGGAGTATTATTTCTGTAACCGCCAGAGTTACATAGTGATAAAAGTAACGTAGTAAATATATACCTAGCCCTTTTTTTATTTCACTGCAATGAGTCTCTCGTGTTTAAATGCAAAAATGAGTGACGGGCTGTCTGGAATGTGCTAACACGGACAAGCGGAGTGATTCAAACAGTGAAAAGTTTCAGTGCTGCCTGGTACACTGGAACGCTGCTTGAGAACCATAACTATTCACTGTTCTATATGTAAGTGTTCCTTTAGACCTAAAGTACTTAAAAAAAAAAAAAACCTATCTCAAGAACATTGCTTCAAACACCTGATATGTGAAAAAGCCAACAGTTTTTAATGATATGGGCCAGTGTGGCTAACTGAATGAGATTGATTCTCTTCATTTTCCAGGAGGAGATGCCCTGTAACAGAGCGTAGACACCATTAAGCCGGCCAACTCCGGTCTCAAGTCTGAGCTGAGGTCTGAGGAGGCATTAACACAGAACCCTGAGGACAGTGTTTGCAGATAGTATGTGTCAGGCCTGCTATATTTGAGTGCTGTAGCGTGGCTGGAGTTGCTCTCTGAGCGCATTCATTTGCTGTGTGGTGAAGTGAGCTCCCATGGGTCATGCTGGCACAATGAGTCACACTCTGGGCGAATGACAACATGCCATTAACAAGTCAGATTTAGGGTCTGCACCACAGGGTATTAGCACAGTGGGACATGATGTGAAACCCAAGCACAGCCAACGAATACAGTCAGTGGCCTCCAGATAGGAAGGGAAATAATTTCTCACCTCTGGCACATTTCTTGCTTTTTTAAAGCATATTATGGCCAGGCCATGTGGTTCAAAGCTACTCTGAGGCAGGAATTTTATATTTTTAGAAGAAATCATCCTATATCTAAATATATAACCCAAATGATTCATTTATAGCTTAAAATAAAAGAGGTGTTCATTAACCAACCGGCAATATGGTTTAATTGGTAAAAAATATGCAGATGTTTTCTTAAAGAACAATTTCTCAGTCGTCATATTATTATTCCATTTTTTTTAACCATATCCACTAAAATAAAGCACAGATAGATCCTTGGTAACTTTGTATTACTCACCATTGTCATAACAATAAACAAAATGTTGCAAGATTGAGAATCCTTCTTTTACACTGCATTTTTTTTTTTTTTTTTTATCGTCATAACTTTTTGTCCATACATTCCACTTGTTACAATTTTTATCATATCATCTTGATTTTATGAGTTTTCAATGCTTCCACTAATTGTCTTCTAATTGTCTCAATTTTATAATAAAGTTATAAAAAATGTTAAATAGACAATTACACACACACACACACACACACACACACACACACACACACAGTGTACAACGTTTAAATGAGATATTTTTTTCTGAAGTAACAAAAGCCTACTATAGAAATTATAGATTTTTTTTTTTTTTTGTGTGTGTGTGTGTAATGAACATCAGAATCCTATAGCCTCGATCAGAATTCCAGTTTGGAATGGTGACGCCTGCGTCAGTTCTGCAGCCTCTCCAACAGCGCATCTGTTCTCCAGTGTGAGAGTGAGGAGCACAGCAGGTGGACGGGTTCGACTATACAGTCTACAGACTGTAGTAGATCAAAGCCTCGGACCTGAAATTGATTGGCAACCCGCTTCTTCGTGTATCTCCGTTCAACTTTGGAAACTTTCCAAAGCGCGGGGATGTTCTTAAACCAACCCGATGCAAATAGCGGTGGTAAAGTGCATCCAGCTGCAGCTCGAGTGCTCGGGAGGTGTCAGATGCCCGCAGTGATATTCATTCATCAGGAGTCCAGCGGCTGCTGACAGCGAGCGGACACATAAATGAAGAGTGCGAGCGTAAACGCAGAGTGATGAGCAAGCCCAATAAATCTGCCTTGATATAAGCGACATTGGACACTTGGCCGTGGAGAGGACGTTTCATTTTACTGGCAATCGTGCGTGCCATTCTAATGCCTATAGCCTACTACACATCTCTGAATGTGGATGTGAAAGCCAAACAGATACACTGTACCCCTTCGTATACCCCTCACGATGATATGCTGGTCTTAGCTAAGATAACCACCTTAAAAAACAGCTTTTAAAAAAAGCAGCAGAGAAAGCAAATTGATCAGTCACCACTGCACGTTAGTAATGCCTAAAACACACATAAAGCAAACATATATAAACTTTATAGAAAATGTATCTGAAGATGAACTTTTTTGTTTCTTGTCCAGGGTGGCTATTAGCTGGTTTAAGTTGACGGACCAATTTAGACCAGCTACTGATTATAGGCTACCAGATTCAGGGGGTAGGCTAAGTGTTTTGGGCAAATGCCAACTGTTTGACCTGCCAAAAGCAGTTTGGACTGACAGTAAATGACCAGTTATATGAGTCTCTCCATTTCTTAAACAATAGCTATATTTGTGGAAAAATGTGAGAAAAAAACAAACAAAACAAAAACAGAAGTGAAACTTACTTGACTCACATAGGATAGTGAAGAGAAGAGTAATCCGCAGGAAGAACCGCTGCTTCTCAAAGCGCTCCATCATACAGCCAATTCCACGCGACAGTTTCCGTATAATTCAGTTTTTCTCATGGCTTCTGTGTTTTCTGTTGTGTTGTCAAACTCATTCTACATCTGGGGCTGGTGGTTGCTATTTAGGGTGAGATGTTCTCCTCTCACACAAGTTTGCTTTTTCCTTTTCTTTTCCCCCCCCTTTTTTAAAAAAAATGAAAAAATAAAAAATCACGTGTATTTTAAATGCTGGCAGAATTTTCATAAATATGTTTCGATTTAAGTTGCATAAATCCCGTGTTTATCCATATTTCTCCAAACTCGAAGTTTCCTGCTCTTCTACGTGAAAAGGCACGATGATAAGATTAAGTTTTGCGCACCTGTTCAGATGAAGATCAGGAACACAGATTCGGTGCTGCAAAATTATTATTTATTTCCATATGCATCCAAAAATATTGATTTTTATAAGCAGATATATCCCAGAGTAACTCCATCTGTGTCAAAAAATGCATAGATGCACTCATGACCTGGCTCCTGCTGTTTCCAGGGTTTACTCCAGACTGAGCATCTCTCTCTCAGTCCGCCCATCCACTTTCATGTCAGGCAGAAAGGGAGGGAGGGACCTCATCACAAGTTCACGAGCGTGACCCGATTTCAAATTCAATTAGCAACTAATCTAAATGTCATTTTTTTCCCCTCTCTCTTATATAAACAATGAACACACATTTAATGGATACGTGCGCGAACTCGTATAACAAACATCCTGGGCCAATTAAACCTATTGGATTTTAAGTGATTAAAATGTTAATCAATTGAATTGCATCTTATGACCGCTAGAGGTCAGGGTAGCTGAATAAATGCTGAAGGAAAGCGAGAACTCAGGCAGAATTCGGTGCAACTGACACATTTTTTTTTTTTTTTTTCAAGAGACAAGACTCTATTAGAATCTATTCATAATATCATTCATGCTTGCTGATTAAACACACAGGACCGGAATACTGAAAGATTCTATGAGCCGATTATGGAGAGAGGAATATGCTATTGTCAGCACGCACTTAAAGGAGAAGTTCACTTTTAAAATGAAAATTCTGTCATCATATACTCACCCTCATGTTGTTTCAAAGCTGTATGAAATTCTTTCTTATGCTGAACAGAAAGGAAGATAATTAGAAGATTATCAGTAACCAGACAGTTTTTGGGTCCCAATGACTTCCATAGTAGGAAAAAAATATACTATGGAAGTCATTGGGACCCAAAAACTGTCTGGTTACTGATATTCTTCTAAATATCTTCCTTTCTGTTCAGCAGAAGAAAGAAATTCATACAGGTTTGAAACAACATGAGGGTGAGTATATGATGACAGAATTTTCATTTTAAAAGTGAACTTCTCCTTTAAGACGAGGGAATATCCAACAAAACAGTTTTTATTAAAATGCAACAGGATGGAATAGTCCTAGGAGATCGCAGGAATAACATTAGTCAAATAATGAAACTGAATGTCAAAATAAAAGCAAACAGAACGGAACATTACCGTGACAATAGTATTAAAGGGATAGTTCATCCAAAAATAAAAATTCTTCCTTAGCTACTCACCCTCCTGTTGTTCCAAACCAGTAAGACTTTCGTTCATCTTCGGAAAACAAATAAAGATCTTTTTTTGATGAAATCTGAGAGCTTTCTGTCCCTCCATTGACAGTTAACTGACACTTTGACACTTCAAAAAGTTCATAAAAAGATCGTAAAACTCAATATGAATTGAGCATTTTAGTCCAAAATTTTCTGAAGATGCGCGATCGCTTAATGATGAACAGACTGAATTTAGGCTTTTATATTCAAATCTAGCCTAAACATTCATCAATTGTGGTAAAGGAAAGCTCAAACATTTTTGCTTGACAAGAACCAATGAGATTCATTCAAGATTGAGCTTCAAAGAGGTTTGTTCTCGCGTGTCAAGCAGGTTCGGTTGAATATGTTAATCATATAAAGCGATTGCGTCTCTTCAGAAAATTTGGACTAAACTGCTCAATTCATATGGATTAGTTTTTATGATCTCTTTTTGAACCTTTTGAAGCGTCAAAGTGGCATAGTGGCAGTTGCATAGCCTATTGAACCACTCAAAATCATCTTAATTTGTGTTCAGAAGATGAATGAAAGGCTTGTGGGTTTGGAATGAGGGTAATTAATGACAGAATTGTTTAGATTTATACTTTATTTTTTATTTATAGCCTATACATTAATATATTTCAGACATACAAGTAGGCAGTAATACTTCTCATTGCCATTTTTAAATAAATGTTAATATAAGCAGCCTAATTGTTACAATTCTGTAGCCTACTGTAAGTTGTAAGCCGATTGGCTTTTCAGTTTGACTTTTACATTTGTGATATCTGGATTTTATTCTTAATAACACACACAAAGAGCAAATTATATCTGAGGAATTACTTGAAAAAAACTATATTGGCTATAGAAGTTTCCATGACCTTTTACATTTTTTCAGTTTTACAGTACATGACTGTGGGAACCCTGCTATTCTTTGACAAAGCTGAATTTTTGTGAATATCATTTTCAACAATGGCACATCAAGACTGACTAGCATCAATAGTATTTATTTAAGTATAAAACACTCTCTATATAGGATATTTATATATGTCATGACTCATGTCCCTTCACTCAATTCATTCACTCACACAGGCTGCATCTATGACCATACAAATATTACAATACACTCAGAATTGGGTCAAAATATGCATAGAGCAAAAGTGACAACAACTGACTAATACACTGAAAATTAACATTCTTTGGTCGCAAAGATTTCATACTCTTTCTTCATCTGCTTCTTTAGGTTCTGGCTCCAAGCTGCCAAGTCATGTTTTCATTTATTCCTCAGTGACATCACTGTGATATTTTTTTCTCTTTTTCTTTCTCCGCCGTGCTCTCTCTTTCCAATGTATATGAGTTCATGCTTGTTGATTTCCAGACCCTCATACAGTCTTTTCACCATCTGCTCCCTAGCGCCAAGACAGCCAGACCATAGCTGCGGGGTTGTCTGTACTTGGAAAGAGTATATTCTTTTAAGATGTCACCACACTGCCAAGATCATTTTTTCAATTTCCTTGTACACAGAGCCATTATGTTTTCATTATGGCTCACAAATGAACATTGGACAAGAGAGGAAAAATATAGTTTGCGTTTCAGTCCTCTGACAATAATTCTGTTTCACAAAAAAAACAATGTAAGGACGGGAGATAACATATATAGACTGTTTAAAGTGATGACATGGTATCACTGTTATTAAAACACTGTGGATAAATACAGAATTTTTCTATTTTTCCAGGTTGGACGGCTTCCCACCGAGTCATTTAGTTTAGCGTGGCTGTCTCATGTTCTTCCTCAGCTGTGCGATCATCTCCACATGCAGGGCTCTTGAAGAACTCTCCAGTCGAGTGGCGATGTCTGACGCGGTACGCAGCATTTCTTCAAAAGAAAGGGACTCCTCTTTTATTCTTAGATAAAGACATAAAGCAGACACAACATCAGAAATAATCCAAGACAGACAGACAGACAGACAGAGAGAGAGAGAGAGAGAGAGAGAGAGAGAGAGAGAGAGAGGGATGGAGGAGAAGGAGGAAATGAACAGGGGCCTCCTCAGGGCCTCAGTTTAGTTTTTCTTAAACCAGGGGCCTCTGAGGGGCTGAAATTCACATTCCTTCCAACTGTCCAGGCTGGTGATGGAAAACCCAGAATCAAAACAGCATCATTGTGGCTAGTCTGAGGTTCTATGTTTCTATGCAACTCATCACTGTGTTTATAAGCATATATATATATATTTCTTGTTTAGGATCTTTTTTTACAGTTTTACTTGGTTATGTATTTACTATCTTTTGCCTGGAAAGTGTTAATGTATATGCAGACTCTTAAGCTGCAATATTTAGTGAGTGGTCTTGAAATTAACTTTAATTCTTTACACAATTTGAATGATAAATTATTAGAAAGTATTACATTGATCAAAAGTGACTTTAAAGACATAAAATATTTATATTTCATATTGGCCTAAATGCTGTTATTTTGAACTATCTATCCAAGAATCCTGAAAAAAAGTATCAGTTTCCAAAAAAATATTTTGTTTTAAACATTCCTGAGCAGCAAATCAGCATATTAGAATGATTTCTGAAGGATCATGTGACAGTATCAGACAAATTAGTTTAGAGATTTTCATATTGAACATTTTAATACTGGTGCATCCACAAAATCTAAATAAAATAATTCCTAAAATACAATAATAAAAGAATGACCTCTGATCGTCCATCACCATTTCTTATCTGAGAGAACCAAATCACATCATTTTGTCTACCACGTATCAAATATTCCCCCGATTCAGGTTTGTTGCCTTTAAGCATCTTACATTTTTAAAAGCCTTGGAGTTTTGCCTGGAAGATAAGAGGATATGAATGTCTTATTAGGATTCAACTCATCTTACTTCTGAATTCCAGCCGAAGTGTCTAGTGCGTCTCCCTCCAGCTGACTCTCCATCTCCTCCGCTGCTTTTGTCACCACACTCTCACAGCTCACATGATCCTCCCTGATTCCAACAATGTTTTCTTGGATCACCTCCTCATAGCGTTGATCTCCCATTTCTGCTCCAACAAACTGGACCAGATTCTCCATCACTGCCTGGTTCCCATGTTGAATAGCCTTTAGATATGCAACTTCCTCTCTGAAAGCTCGTAACCGTCTAGACATGACTTGGCCGGTGTGGAAGTTGACATAACAGTCGCCGCCTTCCGTCTCTGGCAGGGTTTGAAAAAGTGGCCTGGTTCTGTCTGGCTCATCCCCGGCTGCATGGAAGATTGGAGCAGAGGAGTTGCCAGTGACCACAGGCCCGGAGACGTCACCTGATCCCAACTCTCCATCATCACCACTCTGGCAGTAGACTGGCATCACTAGGAGTGTGAAGAGCAAAGTGCCCAGTGTTGAGTGCAGCCTCATCATGACCCAGAAGAGTCCCGGAATAACCTCTATGACCTGGGACTTGATGGAGTGATGGATGAGAACCCAAGCGATGAGAAATCCGAGGTCCCTCTTGACCCTCTCAAAGCTTTTTCACACAATCACCACTTCTGCAAAGCTCTGACCTCATCTGTGAAGAAATAAACAGAAGCTCAAATCCCTAAAAAGTCTGATTCTTAAGTCTCCTCAAGTGAAAATACACATTACTCTTCAAAAGATTTGAGTGGGTAAATTTTTTAAACGTTTTTATAAAGAAGTCTCTTATGCTCTCTAAGGCTGCATTTAACTGACTACGTACGGTAAAACAGTAATATTGTAAAAGATTTTTACAATTTAAAATCGCTTTTCTATTTTAATATATTTTAACAAGTCATTTGTTCATGTGATGGTGAATTTTCAGCATCACTACTCCAGTCTTCAGTCACATGATCCATCAGAAATCCTTCTAATATGCTGGTTTTTGCATTTTTAAAACTGTGATACTTTTCTTTTTCAGGATTCTTGGATGAATAGAAAGTTCAAAAGAACTGCATTTTTTTCAAACAAAAAAACTACCTGAACATAACAATCTAAAAGTCTTGACTGTCACTTTTAATTAATTTAACGCATTCCTTGCTGAATAAACATTTTAATGAATAAACAGTAGTATATGTGTGTGCAAAAAATGGGTATTATATTGTATATTATAGATATAAAACTGACTAAAAAGAAAAATACACATATCTTCCAATAATTTCCTGTAACTTAGGTTAAAATGTGACAGATAATTGAGAGGTCAGGGGATAACAGAAGTTTATTTATTTGTGAAACTATACTGTCTGCTAATAGCCTACTGTGAAAGTGAAATCAAGCAGTCATTTTTACAGGGTTTTCCGGAGCATGTGGTGGGGGGCTTCCTGCTGGTGTTTGTAGTGAGCACATTCATTTATGTGAGGGCCCTGAGGTGTAGCACATGACCCTCTGAGAAAGGGAGGCTGTTTGTTTAGTCTTGCATGTGCAAGGATGAGTGCTCTCTACTGCTCTCGCTCTCTCATTCTTCGCTCTTTCAAAGAAAAAGTGTGAGTCCCATTTTAGATAATACAATCAGGCTCTTGTTAATACTGATTCTACAATGCGTAGTGGACAGTGGCCACCACTATGTCACCAAAATGTTTTTACAATGGTTTTATAATCTAAAAAAGTTAAATAAATAAATATAATGTGACCGTTGTTTTTTGTGAGTATTTAAAGCAAATACTCACGAAAACAAGCAAAACTGCAGATATTTAAACTTACAAAGACCATATATATATATATATATATATATATATGGGCTATGTTCTCTGAAAACAAGTCTTATTATCAATTTTGCATCTTAAGTATAGCTTAGGATGTTTAGTTTTTTTTGCAGCAAAAATGTAGTGAAGTTATTATAGCTCCTGCTTTCTGATGTAGGGAGGACTCATCACCTCATCCCTCATGTCTCCAGATGTGACTGAACTGAACACACACAATTTCTTTCAGTGTCCTGTCTACTCCAGGGCGTCCCAACACTCCTCTCAACATCTGGAAACATGTGAAATGCGATATCTGTCTTCAAGGGTAGAAAGCAGCTCTTTTCCACAAAGTGAGCACTTTGGCTTCTGCGGTATAGCAAAGTTCAGAAAAAATATGCATGTATATATATATTGCATTAGTGTAGAATATCACATCTGCAGTCGTCTTTTTTCTCCCTGATTTAATCCTAACAATATCCCTATCCCAATCCATAAGTTATTCCTAAAATCAGAGGGAAATGATAGGTGATTAACACAGATGTAGAAGCACCCAACCCTGGTTGTAAGCCGAAATTTAATATAAACTGTAAACTTGTCCCTCAAATCCTATTTGTTTGATTGGAATGTTGTTCCAGGATCAACAACGATGTTGGTGAAATCAGGTTCTGCTGCATTCGGACAAATAATGATTTATTTTTTTTTTTTCATTTTTAGTCATTGGTTACCTATCCTATCAAATCTGTTTGCATCTTTTTTTTTTTTTTTTACATTTAAAATGAACAAAGATACTATCAGTGTTTATCAAGCTCTTTTAGTAAACAAGTATCATCAAGAGCATCTGTGCCTCTCACCTCTCACTTTCAATGCTTCTCACTGAAATGTTTTTGCAGGATTTTTTAACTTAAGTCTTAATGTGTAAAATTTATTGAGATGAGAAATATTAAAACTGTTTTTCATATCTTTGAATGATGCATATTATTCGTAAACCAAATGCAGTCATGTGCAGACATCATTTTTAGATGTACTGATCAACAATGTGCACAAATGCCTTGATTTGATTAGCAGCTCCATTTTTATCACACACAACTCCCCGCACTGCCTATCCAGAGCTTGTATTTTTTTACAACGGAGAAAACAATTAAACATTTTAGACACTTAAATGATACTATTGGAACAATAAAAGCCCATTTAAACAGCACTTTTAACCTTTATGTTTCCTTCAGGAATCTTTAATAGTATCATTGTTTCATTCCAAAAATAAATGCCAAACCAGTTCAAAGCAGAGGAAATGCAGTATATTTTTAATGATAGCAAAGTCTAATGCTCAGTCCAAATAAAAAGGGCACAATTAACCTTTAGTATTAATGCCAAGTGTCTGGAAGTTTTCATGTTCACCCTTGTGCTGAAACTCATCCATCAGAGCAGATGAAACATTTGCAAAATTGCAATATTGGAAGACTATGCAAATAAGCCTCTTTGAATGGAAAGTACAAAAGTTGCTTTTACAGTTTTTGGCTTAATGTAAACTTATGAAATGAAAGAGAATTTTTGTAATTACCCATAACAACCTACACTGTGCCGAAAGCAAAAAGTAAACACACACACAAAAAAAAGTAGAAATAGAGTAACAGGATATATTTAAAACTGGATATATTTACACAAATCACTGAATCATGCAATCAGTTTGTGGTCAGTTTCGCAGAATGCAGAAAAACTGCATAAACTACTGTAGCTCTGCCATATTCATCAAGACATGTCTTGTTTTTCAAGGTAGAAACAAGAATAAAATCAAATTCACAAAGCCAAAAACTGACAGAACTCACCAGAATCTTCTGCCATGTCACAAGTTAGATCCATGTGTCTGGTCAAATGTTCAAAGCTCCATTCTTTACTTTGCCATTCAAAGGCAGAGAAGTGGAGCACATAATCAGCCTGCCTTAAACCTCTTTTCACTTCTTCCAACAAAGTTTGGGAACCTGAAAGTCTGTGCCCCTATTTGGAGACTACTGGAAGGGGAGGGAGTGTTTATAAAAAGGGTGAAACTCAATGATTTCTTTCTTTTGTGGTCAGGAGAGTGAGGGAGAGAGAGAGAGAGAGTGCAGGAAAAGAATATTAGGGGGAGTGTGTGGTAATCTAGTTCACATCTGTGCCCTGATGTCTGATAAAGTACGAGAGTTTCGTAGAAATGGGGAAAAGTCTTTTCATGGCCATGCCGGATTTTCACTCAGCCATTCATTTTAATAGTGATAATGTTGAGATATGAGTGAATGAAAGCTGCTAAAAACACAAAAAGATCTTTCGGCTCTGAACTCCACAATACATTTTCCCCCAACTTCACAAGGGTGAAAACCAGTTATAAAAACTTCACATGAGCTTTTCAAACACAAAGTTTATCCATCATTACCTGTTAAAAGATAAGAACATAAAGCTCTCTTTGCAACAACTGAAGGGATTTAACGCTCACTCGGTCAGCCAATGTCAGTCAGATATATCACCCTGAAATGAAATGCATTTAAATGTACAATCCTATAACAATGACTTTGTTTCAGGTACTCACACATTATTTATGACACATGGTTTGTTTTTTTTATTTTTATTTGTATAAATGTTTTTATATATATGGCTGAACAACTCTATTGTTAGCGATATCTATGGCAATATATACGTCTAGCTCCCCCTCACTAGATGTCCAGCGCGGAGGAGCGAATATAATTTGGGCCTAATGGGTGGAGCTAGAATATTCAACCACACACTATCCCTATCTACAACTCTATCCCTCCACCCCATTAGATGTTCGACTCTGAAGAGGTGGACCAAGTGTGACCCACAAATCCTGAAAAGTGAAGCCAAAGCGTCTCGATTGCCCCCAGGTGGTTGGTCCCAGTATAGATCATAAACCCCGCCCTCCCCATGCAGTCTAATGGGCGATGGAAACTAAACAATCAAATTACACTTCAAAAAACATTTTTTCTAAAGATGTTTGGTAGTTTTAATCACGCTAATGTAAGTTTAAGTGTTCGTTTTTTGAAATACGTTTGGTCTTAGTTAGTCATTTGATGCTATAAAATCAAGAGTGTAACGTCATGATTGACAGTTGTGATTGACAGCTTCTCTGAACAAAGTAGTCTGACTTTTTGGGGGATTTTCGGGAGGAGATTGGAGCTTCAACTTTATTTTCTACATATCCATAACTGTTTATTTCACAATGAGTTGCTCTGCAGTAAACTGCACCAACCGTTTCTGTAGAGTGTGGACTTGATATCGCAGCTCCACTTCACGCTCACTACTGCGCAGACTCGGGTCCCGCATTCACTACTGCGCAGACTCGGGTCCCGCATTCACTACTGCACAGATTCGGGTCCCGCGATCACTACTGCGCAGACTCGGGTCCCGCGATCACTACTGCGCAGACTCGGGTCCCGCGATCACTACTGCGCAGACTCTGGTCCCGCGTTCACTACTGCGCAGACTCGGGTCCCGCGATCACTACTGCACAGACTCGGGTCCCGCGTTCACTACTGCACAGACTCAGGTCCCGCGATCACTACTGCGCAAAATCAGGTCCCAAATCAGCGAAAGATGTCAGCGTCATATTAGGACTTTGGCGGCTTCACTTTTCACCAATGGAAGAGAGTGAAGGGTCGTCGTCCATCTTTTATTACAGCTGGACTATCCCCACACCATCAGACGTCCAGAGAGGTGGAGCAGGACGTCATTTGACTCTGCAGTGAGAACCACTCGATAAATACGGCCTGCCGGCACACACTCACTCATTCATACTTTGCTTCGGAGCCGAGCGGTTGTGGCAGCGATTGCTCATTCCAGTCATCCTTCATCTGAGTGGATTCCTATGGCAGAGAAACAGCGATTTTAATTTCTTTAGAGAGCTTATCCTGTGGAGATCTTTCCTGCTGGTCTGAGGGCGCATCCAGCAGTGATTCGCCTCCTGAGAGAGCTGTGCATGGAGAAGTGCAGCGTTTCACCCCTCAGTGATTCGCCGTGTCAGAGAAGATTTCCTAAAAGGGTGTCTTTTTAATGATGTATTTCTGTCCGTGTGTTTCTGGATGCTCTCGTATCCTGGCTTCATCTGACCGCCATGATCGCTGTCTCACATGCGTTTGTTAATGGTTCATGCTCTCACTGCGAGATGTGCATGTGCATGTTTGCATTGCGGTCATGACTTTCCTTCTTCACAGAGGCACGAGTCCCCTCTGCAGTTACCTTGTCCGCCGCCACTTCTCATAGCAGAGCCGCAGTCTGGTCAACACTTTGGGAGACCTGAGGGTTACAGTGGGAGCTCTTCCGCCGGGTCAGTCCCCACGGACCTGAGACCGCGTCCTGGATATGTGCCCAAAGTTCCCACCACTCCTTTCATGGACCAGGTGGTGAACTTGCAAGCAATGCCCCCTGAGGAGGCAGACCCAGTCCTCGCGTTGCTGCGTCCTTTTTTCCGCATTGAGTGTTTACATGGACCACACGCAGAGCTTCAGAAGCTCAGAGCAGCTCTTTACCCGACCGGTCAGCCCTGGGGTAGATGCCCAAATGCTGTGATTCCCCTTGGGTAATCCCATATAAGTACTGTCCATGATACGGTTTCCCTGTCGGTAAACCCATGTCTTTCCCTGGGTAGTTCTGCTCTGCATTGGCAGTAGCTCCTCCCTGGCTAGGCAGGACCTACTGTAGAGATCTTCCATATGTAATACTGCCCCACGGGTCTGTCCATATGTGTATCCACCACAATCTACTTCCCTTTTGGTAGGGTGTGACCTTCGTAGGACTAGGCATGCTTCCCCAGCGTTAACAACTTATTTTCATGGCTGAAAATGATGGGAATCGAGATCCGAAGCACTTCCACATGAAGTATCACGATAAGAGGAACAGCAGCTACGACTGTCTCCAGAGTAAGCCCTGTCCCTTCCATCCCTTTGGTATGGAGGACTACTCTCCTTGGGCTTACATGGGGCGCTGGGTAGGTTACAACTGTGTGGCCAAAAGGCACGCTACGGCTTGCAAGCATCTGCGTCTCCGACACTCGTAACACAGTTCAGTGGCTATGGCCCTTTCCACAGGGACCCCAATACATCAGCATCGACGTAACGTCTCCGTTCCCTCCTTTAGGGATACGAGGGTTACATCAGTAACCGAGATGTTCACAATATTATTGTCTTTATTGTAATTTTGATCAAATAATTGCAGCCTTTGTGAGCATAAGAGACTTCTTTGAGAAACAAAGGAACAATTTGTCAAACACATGAAAAGGGAAAGTCAAACACGTGAAAGTCTCTTAAAGTAATGTTAATCTCAGACTTATTTCACTCCTAAATTGAAAACCGCAATTTTAAAAAGACATTCAAAATTCCCAAGTGATTGTGTAGTGGCGTTTACTGCCAAAAACAATGATGGACATGCCAAATCTACCTGCAAACATTGTACAGTTCATACAGAGACACAAAAGAACAAGTTTGAAAGTATATTAAAAATAATTGATTTATTTTGATTAACTAGCTCCCTGGGGCAATGCAGGATGGAAACAGGATAGAATCATGTTCCTCTTCTCCTCATGGTTTATATTTTGTCATCACTCTGATTGCAAAGTTGTTCAGGCAGTTTCAGATGGACACTGTTTATTCATTGTGTAAACTTGCCAATGTGCTTTAGATTTTGGATGAGAAATGTAAGTGAATGTCATTAAATACTGTAATGTTCTCAGCACAGAGAATTAAACAATTGAAACCATATTTTATAAACTACATTCTTTTAACACAATTAATGTAGGTCAAAAACAGGACACATGTTAGATGAATGAGAACATGCTTTGTGCCAACCCACACTTAAGACTTTGACTGTAAAGTTTGTTATCTGCACAATTCAGCTGTAGACTGCAGCGATGAAGCAATAACAATGGCTAAAAGTTTAAACTATAGTCATGCTTTACTAAGAAGCAATAAAAATCGCTTGAAAACAACTAAATATAGCACATTTGGCGGATTACAGTTTCTGTATTTTGTGTGTTTAACTGGTGAAGTTCAACCGTCTCTGTTTACTGGTGTAACCTGGAAGGATACAAGAATATACACTTTTTTTTAATCAAGATGAATTATTCAGTGTCTTCCACAATCGTGGACCTCTGGTCATCTTTGGAGAGCAAATAAAAAGTGACATGGTTTTATGAGATGAGGTGAGGTAAGGTAAATTGTATGCCTAAACATTCAATATTCACTGCGAAACTAGCTTTTTAAAATAAATGAATAACAGACCACACACACACACACACACACACACACACACACACACACACACACACACACACACACACACAAAGGTCTGTTTAATTGTTATGGAGCTTACTATTCTGATGTTCTGTATAAGGCAACTGACTTGAATATGTATAATTTAAGTGACCGGATTTTTCTTTTATACAGACATACTCTATTTTATGTTTGTTGGCTTTATTTATGTAGGAGCCAGTCCATCTGCACTCAGTTATCTAAACTCAATTTTAAAACTCCTTGTAAATCAGATTTTATTGAATTTACTTGCCATTTGCCTCAGAGGGGTGCAACTAAGAAGCAGACTACACAAACCAGATGTTTTCCGATTTATAGATCTGTTGTAGGATGCAATTCTTCTAATTGTCATTATGCCTGTATTAAGCCAAATAGATGTAAAAGTAGCTTTGTGATTCTAATTATATCATAAATGTATACATTTCTGATCTTTCTTTAATAAAGAGATCATTTTGACACTCGTTTGGAACAGAAGGGTTTTGGAATTGGCTGAAAGAAAAAAAATAGGTAGATAAAAGGATTTAATTTAGTCAATCTCCAAATTCGATTTGAAAGCCACATATATTTCTGCTGGGATCACTGTTCTCTGTCTGGGAAATAATAGTTTGGACCACTAAGCAGTTGAGCATCCAGTGGAGAGCTATAATTGGGCTGGTGGTCCTGACTGGGCACAGGATGTTTGACTCATCAAATCTTCTCTATCTAGAACCATTTCCTGTGTTTATTTCCTACTGAATTAATTGCGCATGATTTTCGTAGCTAATATTTAAACCATCTCATATCTACTTTCTGTGTGATGTGAAATGTTTCTCACCTGCAGTGTCGTGTTTTGCAGTGGCTGGAATAACTGTGCTGCAAGTAATAAACAATATATAATTAAATAGAAACAAATATTGATGTGAATTAAAATGAATTTAAGAAATAAATTAAAATGTAGAATTGCTATGTACTGTAGATTGTTAAGGGCTAAAAAGAACACACATGAAGTTTTGTCTTACAATGAATGTCTCGTGCAACTTATGCTGTCAGGTGATGGCAACATGTCTCTTAAGTCGCTTATAAATAGACAGTTCACCCCAGAATAGTATACTTCTGCCCTGTTGTGTAAAAAAATCCAGTGGGTCAGCATTGTTAAATGCACACATATGGGTGTCACATCCCCGGCTGTCAAAGTCAAAGGGCGTCCCAGTCAGCATCCTTTCCTCTAATGCTGAGGTCAGTGAACATTAAGGGGGTGGAACATGAGCCAGACAGGATCTATTAAAGTACTGCGTCAGATATGATTCACATTTGCATTATGAAACTGAGACAGGTTGTTTTTTAAAAGTCACATGTTCACTATTCAATTGTCCTTGCGTGCTTGCACTCTAAACAAAGCACTGGTAAATGGTAATTCAAATTCACCAGTGGTAAAGAAAACACTTAACCCAGGGCTGTCAATTCAAATAAAATGTAAATAGTATATGTTAATTGAATTTATTACATAAAATGTTTTGATTAATCGATTGACAATTTGAGTTATGATTAATTAGCCGAAATTAATCACATACTGTATATAAATGTTTGCAAAGAAAAGCTCCCAAAGATAATTCTGTGAAATTACGTTATGGCAGCATGGGTGAAACCATTGAAAAAAGTGCTTTTGTTTTATATCCATTTCACTGAACATAAACCTGCAGTCCACATAAATCCATCCATTTAATTAAATTAACACGTTAAATCGACAGTCCTAAATCAAACAGAGGTTCTCAAAGACAGCTAACAAGCAGCAGAAAATATGACCAAACCAAGCATGTACGTTGATGTGATACACTTTTGAAACCAATTATGCTGCAAACCACCTCACCAAATCCCTTAAAGCAAAGAGTTGGCTGCTTAAATGCAGTGTAAGAACTTCATATCTAATTGCTGGCATGCTAATTGTGTCCCACTTCATTGCGCAGAGTGCTAAAAACTTGCACGGCTCATAAACCACAAGAGATTGAATGGGCTGATTGGCTTCTGTTCATGATTTCATGGCTGCTTCTCTCTATCCATTAAGAATAATTGTATTTATTTATTTCCTTTTCAATCTGTTTTTACGTGACGTTCCTCTTACATCTCACAGCCTAAAGAAGCCCACATTACCACTTCAACCTGCAATTCAGTACAATTGAGAACAAGTGTGTTGTGGGCAAAATTGAATGGGAGCTTGATTGTGCAAACAGTTAGGTAATCCAATCTCATTTTGTAAACACAAATTAATTGCTTTTACCCTTGGCCCCCTCGCAGTTCAGGATCAAAGATGTTTAAAAGAGAAGAAAACCATTTAAAATTCCCAAGTGCTGTTGTAAGTAGTGCTCCAAACTAAATCTTTTACTTGGATCATAATCTTTTGGATCAATAAATGGCAGAGTATCCTAAAGAGCACCGCTGACAGGATACAACGGTGTGTTATTCACATGATGAAACAGCTGCATATGGCAAAAAAAAGAAGTTGAGTATCTCTGCCAAGGAAAAGAAATAAAACTTATTAGCCAGTGATTTATGTCCTCCCTAAATCATTGCAAAAGGAGGAAGATGCTGTGTAACATTTGTAACATGAAATACAGGCTCTTATAAACCACTAAACCGCTTTGCTTCTGTCAGTCTTCTCCTCAAGGACAACTAGTTGCCTTTGGCTAAGCTGTAAAACCTTTTGCTGAGATTGGAAACATTTTATGGTATATTCGATATCCAGGATTGGTCAACGGATTGGCCTAGCTGAACAACTAATATAAACAGTAGAACACAAGAGCAAGAAAAATCACAAATGAGATCTCTTCAATATCTCTCTAATATATCATGTGGATACATTTTATTCAACAGTTAACAATAAAATAAAGGGATACTCCATCCAAAAATGAAAATTCTCTCATACATCCCAGATGTATGACTTACTTTCTTCTGTGGAACACAAACAAAGATTTTTAGAAAAATAATCCATCCTGTGAGTCCATATAAAGCAAGTGGATGGGTCCTTCATAATTGATTCTTCAATAATCCATAAAAACCCTGTGGATCACTTGACTTATTGGTGACTTTTTGACTTATTTTTATTTTATTTTACACTGTTCTGGCCTTGAGCTCTTCCTCTAGATTTATATGAGTATCAATACTTTTGGGAGTATTTTGTGTAGTGTGCAATTTTACATGATGTTATGTTATAGTATTATTAGTATTATATTGTATTAAATTAGTACACTGTATTATATTGTATTAGTACAGTATATTATAGTTATAGTGTTAAAACACTCTTGACATAATATATTACTTGTTTTTTGAGTGTTCAAATTTAGTTTAGTTTAAAAATACTTCACACAATATCGCATACATGAATTACCCGTAGCAGATCTATACAGGCGGAGCTGGGGAAGGTGGAGGGTTTCTTAAGTGCGCTGCACTGCTAAGGCAAATGCTACCCAAGTAGTTGAAGGTTGAGCAGCGAGCTCATTGGCTACTGATACAGCAGGAACCAATCAGCTGTGCCCTATGATGTGATTACGAGCAGGTTGAGTTAAAAGACTTATTAGCCTGCACCATCTAGAGTTTCATGACAGAACATGGTATTTTATTTACAAGGGATCGAAATGGATTCTTGATATTAATTGTGTGTTAAAGTGCCATGGCAACTAGAGAAGCAGCTGCTCAGCCTGAACATAATATCTTCATGGTTTCCTCTCAGCGGATCTACAGTATCATAAAACAGTTTTCTAAGTCAGCAGGCCATGAGAATTCCCAGAATCAGAGACTGTATGGCAAAATTCTCAATTGTGCTGTCTTGTGTCTGCTGTAATAAATACTGGCTTACAGATCTTATGCAAGTCCGCTTCACCTCCGGTGTATTTTGTACTGTGCTGTCACAGCAATTTGGTGCTACAACAGACCTTGTCCTCTACTTTCTATGTTTAGCATTTTGTCTGCACAGTGTCAATAGGGTAAATGTCCAGACAGTCTCCTTGTTCACCTTGGGATGTGTGGTCTGCTCAGCCATTATCAGACCGCACCTGTGCTTAAATTAAAGTGTCATGGGTTCAGAAGAGAACAATGCTGTCTATAGAAGCATCTCACATTACTATGCTTGGATGCTAAACTAGCTGATGGTAGGGATCTGCTCACAGTCAAACAGCTATCGCCATATCACGTTTAATTCAACTGAAAGGATCAAATGGGGACATTATTAAAGGGTTAGTTCGCCCATTTAAGACATGAAGTTGTATGCAATCCTTACCAGCACTATAGTGCATACACACTGACCCACTCTGTGGTCACCTCCCTGGTCAGAGTTCTGGCCGCTGGAAGTTTTTCAAGAAAGTAGTCCCGTTTAGTTTCCGGGGCCTCAAAACTGTGCGTTTTTACATGAAAAAATTATATGCGTTTCAAAGCTTGATTAATTTACATCACAAAAAACACGCCAGACAAAATTCATACCTCAGTTTTTAATCGGCACTATTTTCTTTCCATTTCTATCAATCCGCGCTGCTGTCAACGTCAACAGTGCGCACGTTCCGATCAGCTGTTCCATAGTGTTTACACAATCGAATGACAACGACGTAAAAAGTAGAAAATTAACAATGGTGCGAACTTGTAAATTCCCAGGTTGTGACCACAAGAATGTGCAGGGATCACTGTTCAGATTCCATCGTTTTCCTGTTTCGGATATAGCTAATATGAGACAGCTTTGGCTGGTTGCCATCGGCTACTCTGCGGGAGCTAAAATATCCAGAATCAAGGATTTTCGTGTGTGCAGTGCTCACTTCAGCGAAGACGATTACATCCCCAACCAAGGAGGAAAAAAAAAACAGATTTTAAAGAGTTTTGCTGTACCAGTACCACGGGTAAGCTCTATATTTACTAACTTTATGATCCCATGTCTAAACTGTACAGTAAACAATGTTTAGACTCCAGTGGAAATCACGTGAAAAGAGGTCTAATATAAAAACAGTATATAGGGATATAGGTACAATTTGCTGAGAAAACTATTTGGATGTAATGCAGACAGACCTGTAATGCAGTTGGCCTCCTCGTCAATCGATGGGTTTTGCATCTGTGGCATGAGTTCCCATTCGTGGCAGCAATAGCTTCTGTTGGCATAACTTGACAATTTGAACAAGTGCACCACCATTTGTCGTTCATCCTGGCTCTTGCTACAGCTGTGGGCCCAGCATCAACTTGGACAACTTCATCTCTGTCTTCTCGCTCTCTCTCTTCCCGTTCTATCTCCATCTGCTGAAGTTCGGCATCGGTATACTCCGGTTCATAAAGGTATCCCTTTGGCGTTGTGCTAAAATTACTTTAATCATCATCTGTTCCGTCTGACATTGTGCTAAAATTGGTTTCATCATCAGAAGTTTCGTAGTCAGACATGTTGTCAGCGAGTCGCGCTATCAACAGCTGATCGGAACGTGCGCACTGTTGACGTTGACAGCAGCGCGGATTGATAGAAATGGAAAGAAAATAGTGCCGATTAAAACTGAGGTATGAATTTTGTCTGGTGTGTTTTTTGTGATGTAAATTAATCAAGCTTTGAAACGCATATAATTTTTTGAGGCCCCGGAAACTAACCGGGAATACTTTCTTGAAAAACTTCCAGCGGCCAGAACTCTGACCAGGGAGGTGACCACAGAGTGGGTCAGTGTGTATGCACTATAGTGCTGGTAAGGATTGCATACAACTTCATGTCTTAAATGGGCGAACTAACCCTTTAATCTCCCTAAATATATCTCAGAACTATAGAGCTGCGCTTGATATTTCTATTTCATTTGATTTCATTAAAAGCCATTTTGCAGACTTCCGGTATTAGCCATGAAGGCGTGAGGTCGAAGGAAGAAGGGCTCCCGACCATCATTTTCAAACTAAACTTGTTACACGCCATATAGCGTCAGTCATTGTTGATATACGCGTTTAGAACATCGCTTGGTGAATTATGAGTCACACTAAGCAGAAGCAACCGCACCCCTCAGCCCCACCGACCACGAGAGCTACAGCTAGCATTGCTGGTAAGTTGGCAGCCATTGCCGCTACCTCCAACCTCGAAAAACAGGCCATGACAGAAACTTTTGAATCTGTCTCCATGGACCAGTTGATTTCTGAACTAACTAAACGGCGCATTAGTATCAGGGAAGACATTTCTGACTTGATTCGGGAATCTATCGGTCCTTTACAAAGCTCTGTAAATGCACTGAGAGAGACTGTAGATGGCCTTCAAAGCCGTTTGGCCGCGACAGAATCCCTGGCTGGGGAAAATTTCGAAAAGCTGACAGTGGCCGAAAATACAATAAAAACTTTGCAATCGCAGAGCACATCTCTCCTTGACCGCATTGAAGACTTGGAGAATAGATCGCGAAGGGCTAACCTGAGGATTGTGAACGTTCCGGAAGGGAGCGAAAACGGTCAAGATCCCGTTACGTTCATTGCCGAGATGCTGCTAGAGATGACGGGCACGGAGGTCTTCGACAAGCCACCAGCACTTGAGAGAGCTCATCGTTCACCCGGTCAAAAGCCAGCTGACGGCCGTAAACCACGTCCATTTGTGGTGTGCTTTCACAGGTTCCAAGAAAAGGAGCAATTACTGCGATGGGCAAGGCGACATGAGGCGAAATACAAGGGGAATCCAGTCAGAATCTACCCAGATCTCAGCGCTATTCTGTCAAGGAAACGCGCGTCTTACAATGGCATTAAGCAATCACTCTACCAGAAGAGCGTTCGATTTCAATTGCTCTACACGGCTCGTCTGAGAGTGACTTTTAATGAAGAAACTTTCATATTCAACACACCGGAGGAGGCGAAACAGTTCTACGACCAACGTATCAATCAATTAGGATTTCCTGGATTATTTATTTAATTATTTTTTTACGTTCAATGTCTACCTTTTGACCGAAGGATGACAGATAATTTTTTTTTTTTCTTGATACGGTTGAAAAAGGTATAAGCACTTTAATTTTTTTGTGTTTGTGACTTCGAAAATAGTTTATTGTTCTAAACCTAACTCAAACAAGCTGATGGTTCTGTGACATAGACTGATACTCCACTGAGTTAAGACTTTATTCACAAAAGCGTTTTAACTCACTGAGAATGTTTCATAAGGGCAAAGGTTGGGTGGCTCCCTAGAGGTTGGAATGGTTTTAAGTCAGTTGAGGGATTACTGGGGGTTTGATAATAGGGGCCTGCAATTTGTCTCTGTTCTTGAGGCAAATATAGGAAAAGTTCAGTTTCTTCTGGGTTGGGATGGTAACCGGCAATGTTTTTTTTCCTTTTTTTTCTCTTTCTCTCTCTCTTTACTTGCCTGTCATGCATCGGAGACGTGGTCTTATTCATTATTATTTTACAACCTAACGATTGATTAATGTGTGATTCAAATTCAGGAGGGTCTACCATTCGGATCACTAGCTGGAACGTTAAAGGTATGAATGGGCCAAATAAAAGAGCTTGTATCTTTGCTCATCTTAAGAAATTGAATACTGAAATAGCATTTCTGCAAGAAACGCATTTACATGTAGCAGATCATATGAGACTCAAAAAAACATGGATTGGTCAAGTCTTTCATTCCCACTTCAACAGTAAAGCAAGAGGAACAGCAATTTTAATACATAAGAAAGTACAGTTTTATCCTTCCAAATGTGTTTCAGATCCTCAGGGTCGTTTTGTTATTGTGACAGGTGATTTGTTTCACATCCCTGTTGCCCTGGTATGTGTCTATGCCCCCAATTGGGACAATGTTAATTTCATTTATAAGATTATCTCACTTTTACCCAATTTAAACTCACATCGATTAATTTTTGGCGGGGATCTGAATTGTGTTATTAACCCAATTCTAGATCGTTCGAATCCGAAAACGGTCTAAAATGGTCTAAAAACGGCTCCGGTCTAAAATGTCCCAAGCTCTCTCTACTTTCATGGCACAAACGGGCTGTCTGGATCCGTGGAGATTTTTATTCCCGCAAAAGAAAGAATTCTCTTATTTTTCCCCTGTCCATTCTTCATATTCAAGAATAGATTATTTTTTTTATAGATAAAACAATACTTCCTTTAGTGGAAAATACTCAATATTCAGCAATTATAATATCAGACCACGCACCATTACTTCTTGACCTACGTTTTGTTCAGCATTGTACACAGCGCCCTACTTGGCGATTAAACTCTACCCTGTTGGCAGATAAAAATTTCCACAGACATATATCAGTGGCGATAGATAACTTCTTGCTGACAAATGATTCAGAAATGGTATCACCACTGACTTTATGGGAGACATTTAAAGTTGTCATCAGAGGTGAAATTATATCTTATTCTGTATCCAGTAATAAAAAGAGAAATGCAAAGCTACAACAACTAATTGATTCGATAGAAAAATTAGATCAACAACTCTCTCTATCCCCTTCTGAAGAACTGCTTAAAAAGAGAGTGGAAATTAAAGCACAATATGATCAGATATCAATTGAAAGAACTCAACAAAATCTACTTTGGTCTAAAGGGAATTTTTATGAACATGGGGAAAAAGCAGGCCGTTTATTATCACATCAGATAAAGTGTCAATCAGCTTCCAGGTTAATTCCACAGATTCGCAATGCATCACAACAACTGACAGTGGATCCTAAAGAAATTAATGAAACTTTTAAAACATTGTATTCAAATTTATATACTTCAGAATTTCGTGGGGATATATCAGGCATGTCAGCCTTTTTGAATGACCTGAATATCCAGACTATTAATCCAGATCATAAAGAAAGATTAGAACAACCAATTGAGCTGCAAGAGATTTTAGATTCTATTAATGCAATGCAAAATGGCAAAACCCCTGGCCCCGACGGTTATCCTGTCGAATTTTATAAAGCTTTTGCTCCCAAATTAGCCCCACTTCTCCTGAGAATGTTTGAGAATTCTTTAAACAATACAGAATTGCCACAGTCTCTCACAGAGGCATTTCTTACACTCATTCTGAAGCCTGGAAAAGATCCACTAGAGTGCAATTCCTACAGGCCAATCTCTTTGCTGCATGTCGATGTTAAAATTCTTGCCAAATTGTTGGCCTCTAGAATAGATACTGTTATACCAGAAATAATATCCTCAGATCAGACAGGCTTTATTACGGGTCGCCACTCATTTACCAACTTAAGGAGGCTTCTTGGTATTTTGTATTCTCCTGCATCCAGGGAGGTCCCAGAGGTGGTGGTATCCCTGGATGCGGATGATAGAGTGGAGTGGAGCTATCTATTCGCAGTATTGGAAAAATTTGGTTTTGGCCCAAAATTTATATCCTGGGTCCAATTGCTGTATTCTAACCCTAAAGTATCTGTTATAACAAACAAAATACGTTCACAATTTTTTCCAAAACTAAGGGGTACAAGACAGGGTTGCCCTTTAAGCCCTCTTCTTTTTGCATTAGCGATAGAGCCACTTTCCATTATGCTTAAATCCTTGCAGTCTATACAGGGCATTGATCGAATGGGGATGGAACACTGGGTTTCTTTATATGCGGATGACCTTTTGTTATACATTTCAAATCCAGTTGAAAACGTCCCAAAAATAGTGCGGAAACTATCAATTTTTGGCAGTTTTTCAGGATACAAACTGAACCTTTCTAAAAGTGAATGTTTCCCGATTAACCCTCTTGCTTTACAAATTAATGCTGCATCCCTCCCATTTCGCATTTCTCAATTTGGTTTTAAATATTTGGGAGTTCATATTACTTGTAATTTCTCAGGTTTATATGCAAAAAATTTTTACCACTCATTAGTAAGATTAAGTCTGATCTTCAGAGATGGGATGCATTGCATTTGTCTCTAGCAGGCAGAGTAAATTGTATAAAAATGAATATCTTACCTAGATTCTTATACTTATTTCAGTCACTTCCAGTTTTTCAAAAACATTTTTCCGTTCCGTAAATAAACCCATACTATCATTCTTGTGGGAGGGAAGGAACCCTAGAATTCGTAAGGAGCTCCTTGAAAGGCAAAGGCCCCAGGGAGGCTTAGCTCTTCCTAATTTTATGGGCTACTACTGGGCTGCAAATCTTCAAAAAATTATTTGTTGGTATACTTCCCCTGAGGTTGGTTGGTGTAAGGCGGAGGCAAATACTTCAGTATTTCTACATCGCTTTCTGCTCTAATAACAATGAAGCTACCATTCTCTCCCTCTAAATACTCATCAAGCCCAGTTGTACGTTCTACACTTAGAATATGGTCACAGTTTAGACAAAGGCATAAACTCAGCAACTCTTCTATCCTAAGCCCTCTCTGTAATAACCATTTGTTTCCTGCTGGTAAAATAGATCTCAAGTATGCACAATGGCAGAGGGTAGGCTTGGCCAGGTGTAGTGATTTTTATATAAACAACACATTTGCCAGTTTTAATGACCTCTCAGAGAAATCCCAGTTGTCACAGTCCAACCTATTCCGCTACTTTCAAGTCCGACATTTTGTTCAATCTCAGAGCTCAACTTTTCCTGACTTGCCACCTACTTCGCTATTGGATAAAATTCTACAATCTCCTACTTTTCTTAAAGGTCAAATTGCAGCAATATATAAGATGGTTATGTCCTCAAATTATGTTTTAATTGACAGAATAAGAGGTGAGTGGGTAAAGGACATAGGAAGTGAAATACCGGACAAAATTTGGGATGAGGCTCTTAATAGAGTAAATGGATCAACCTCTTGTGCACGCCTCAGCCTTATACAACTTAAAGTCCTCCATCGTGCCTACTACACAAAATGTAGACTTTCAAAAATGTACCCAAATGTTGATGATTTGTGTGATCGATGTAAAGGTGACAAGGTAGACTTTTTTCATATGTTTTGGGCTTGTGAAAAGTTGAGTGACTATTGGACATTCATATTTAAAACATTAAATGAGGCCTTTAGTTTAGATATAAAACCCAGTGTTGAAGTTGCTATTTTTGGAGTACCAGAACACAGAGTATCACTGACAAATAAAGTAAAAAATGTTATTGCTTTTGCCACCTTATTAGCGAGAAGAAGAATATTATTGGAGTGGAAGTCAACAAGCCCGTCTAAAGCCTCAACGTCTCTTAAAATTAGAGAAAATTAAATATTTAATGAAAGGATCTGTCCAAAATTTGTAAAAGACTTGGCAACCCATGATTACATATTTTGAGAGGATGAAGACTCTCCCACTTATTGATCAATGTTAAATATTAATCACCAATTGGAGTTTTGTTTTATAATTGTGTACGGACCACGAATATGTCAGGTAATTGTATTATTGGCTATGTATTTGTGTATATATATATATTCCTTACTGTTATTATATAGCCTATATATAATTTTGTATTATTGTTTTTTATTATTATTATTTAATTAATTATTATTTTTATTTTTATTTATTTTATTTTTTTAATTGTTGTTATTTGTATTATTATTGTCTTAAACTTTATATAATGTATTGTTAATTATTTTGGCGGAAAGGGTTATAAAGGGGGGAAAAGCTATAACTTAAATTGTATGTAACTTTGTTAATGCTTTGAAAATGATTATAAATAAATGATAAAAAAACAAACATTTTGCACACACACATTTATAACATTTATCATCAAGGTGGCTTTGCTTTGTGCCTGATGTAAGAGCATTTTACATAGATATTTTACATTCGAATTTACATTCCGGACACAACTGGAGCAAACATAGTGAGCCTGCTTTTAGTACAGTAGACAGATCAATCATATAGTTAGACTGAAGGAGAATTCACCCTTGCCCTCACCTGTTTTTGTTATTGTGGAAATGTCTACAAAGAACACAATCTATTGATGATGATAAATTCTGGTCGTTCATGTTAATGAGGAGTGTTTCACTTTGGGAGATTGCTGAGCTAATGCTTCAGTGAGAAGGCATTGTGCGCTGGACACACTCGAGTACATTAGGCTGATTGCCGCTCCTCCGTTTATACTGGACGCTGGCAAAGGCATCAAATGCCGTCCCAAACATGAACGCTGAAAATGTACAACTATGAGTTTGATATTTGTGTCTGCCTTTGACAAACCATGCCATAATGTGTATTTTTGTAGTTTTTCTTGTGATTTTATGACGTTGTGTCTAAAATAGTTGACAGTTGGTGGTGGTGATGGATGACCATGATTTGATTGACACAGCTGGGTTCAATCACTCATTGCTATGCTTTATGGGAACGCCAATGCAGTTAATCCTCTCCAAAGTCATAGCCAATCTGTAACGTTGCTACCTTAAAGTGTTATATAATGCAGTAGATCTCATTTGGTTTTATATTGATTTTCTTTGTATATCCGGAGGTATATAGGATCAACAGATTGTTTGTTCAATTTCCCCCTGAAACCTCTTAACATCAGACATATATGTCACTGCGGATAAGTTTGAAATTTGTCACCATCTTATTGTGTGCTGTGGTAACCTTACAGAGCCCACAGGTTTAAAAAGCTTTAGATGGTTATCTGGCCTTGTCAATCGGAAAGACAGACTACAAACAAGGTTTTATCACGGCACCGTACTTTGTTTAAATCTGTGGCCATTTATTGAGTGGCACTAAGACTGATGGATAGGAGGGATCTTTTATGTTCAGACACACCTTTTTATTGCCAGACAATGAAGTCCAAGATTAATGGGGTAGGCAAGCTGCTGCTCATGAGCATTAGACCGCTACTGTTGGCATCCAGCCCCTAAAAGAGAGGCATCACTTATGCAAACATGGCATCTCGTTTTGTGACGATTGTATGGTCATAAAGTAGGAAAATGTTGTCAGGTAACCTAAAAATTTGCTTTATTTGGTAACATCTAAATTAACTGGTTTTATTCAAATAAAAATTAGGGATGTAGGCTACCAATATTACAGTTCTGGCCAATAATTTGTTTCATTGGTTGAGAACTAATAAATGGCCATTATTAAAATGTATACTATACTGTCTAATTACATTTCAAATCAAACTCAAACTAAAAATGAATTATGTAAAATGCTACGTTTAATAATTTAAGCATCGCAACATTATATATGTGTATGAAAAATGGATATTCATTATACAGTACACACACACATACACTGAATATTTTAATGATACAATAATAATTGTAATGTTGTCAGCTATATTAAAAATGTGCTTTATGTGGTAACTTCTAATTTAGCTGGTGTTTATTCAAGTAAAAAATTTGAGATAATAAAATTATAGCTTATAGTTTCCTTGATTGAAAAATGGCAAATATTCCAATGTATGCTATACTGTCTAAATAAGTATCAAATAAAACACCAACACACTGTTTTGGCTTTTTGCAGTGTGTATGTCCTGACCATGCTTGACAGGCTTCATTGATTGACAGGTTGAGCTGATCTGGGTCAAGGATATGGACCTGAACATGAAATTGAACTTCATGTTGATTTGTAAAGTTATACTGATGTATATTTATCACCAAGCAATCTGTTTTTGATATCTTGACACTATATATGCACACACACTGTGAAGATATAGACAGGCTGCTTTTCAATGCTGTACTGCAGGTGTTGTCATTTGTGTTGCATACTGCCTAATTGCTTCATGCTACATGCTGTTAAAGTGCCATTGATTTCACACATTCAAGCATGCCTTTAATTCATCCTCATCAAGTAAGTGATAGAATGAAGCTGTTTTACTGTCCCTACATGGGAAAATTAATGAGGAATCCAGGATGATTTATTTTGACCAATAAGCTCCCTGATTGCATGTAACATGACTTTTACAACTGCAATAAAGTAATCTTCACCTCTTCCAACAGTGAAAGTCACAATACTCAATGCTCTCTGGTACCTCCATTTTCACTTATTGCATTTTCAAGGGCATTTTCAGAGTTTTCTATAATTTTTACTGTTCATCTTTTAAGTGTCAGTACAGATACAAGGTTTTATAGAATAATCTATCTCAGTTTGTGTCAGAATCAGGGTCGAAATCTTCAACAAAATCTAATGAGTGTGTCATGAAAAGAATAAATCACTTGTAACGAGATGGGTCCTTTACTATAAAAGAATGAAAGTAAATCAGCACCAGCTTAATGCTAGTCATTGTTTAAGGCATTTTTTTTTTTTTTTACTTTCGTGTTTTGTATGTGTTTGCTTACACTGGGGATTCAATTGTTTCTCAGTTCACTCCTGCAGCTCAACAGTTAGAGCTTGATGCTAAGAATCCAGATATAATAATAATTTGTATTATATTATATTATATTATATTATATTATATTATATTATATTATATTATAAACATACAAAAACCTGAAAATGTAACAATTGCATGTTTTTGCCTTTTGCAGTGTACATGTCCTAATGACCATATACAGGCTTCATTGATTGCTTTAACCATAGAAAGACATCAATAGAACAGCTTGTAAAAAATGTCCTGTTCCAAATACTTCAGAGAAGCCATTCAATGTCCAAAATCGAATCAGGGGATTTCGGTCACTACCTAGTCTATTCTTAATTCTGATATTGATTCAAACATTTAAACTGCACATAAGTCAGTTTTATAATAATAAAGTTATAATAACTTTTTAATGATATAATTATATTTCTACCTACATTGTCTATATGATATAACTATATTTCTTGCACCTTTCTAGAGTTAATTTTTCTTTCTAACTATCAAGCTATGAACATTGAATGGCTTCTCAGAGGTAAATGTAACAGGGCATTGTTTACAAGCTGTTTTATTGATGTTCCTCTGTGGTTAAAACACTGATTGAACAATTACATGAGACATGATACATTTCGGTAACTTGTACTGCATATAATACTAGGCTACTGTTGTTTTGTTGTAATTTATGCTATACTTCTTGAAAGGTAAATTAAGTTATTACTTTTAACGATTTTTTCAAGGGGTTTGAAGATATTATTTAAAAGTTAATAAAGACACAGTGTTAAAGCAGTTGGCTTTAATAAGCTTTCCACTAAAAACAATGACTTCTCTGTCTGCGTAATCGGGCTCTACCTAAGGAAAACTCTCTACCATAACGTGAGAAATGGCTCTATTAGGATGTGATTAAGTCCAGATTTAGGTGATTGGGCTGGGTGACAGAGTGAAGAATTGTCCCATTGTTAAAGGGACACAGGGGGTGCGAGGAATCATATTGTCAGGATTTGAGGTGGTTTGATTGCTGACAGGCTCTTGGTGCGATGAAATTCACTCAAGAACTCAGCGGGTGATGACGGACAGGAGGAGTCAACAGGAGACATTGTCTTCTCATCGGAATCGGATTGATGGAATGCTGGAAATTTGTTCTCAAGGACACTTGTTTTTTTTTTTAGTTCTTTAACTGTGATTCAATGTTAATTGCCTAGAAAATACTGCATCTTTGTTAAACTCTTAAAATTAAGTTAACAAAAGGTTGTTGTTTTTTGTAGCGATGCATTTGAAAAGCCATTTTTTGGTTCCCCAAAGAACCTTTCTGTGAACAGAATCCTTTTAAAAGAATAATTATTTTTCTTAGTTTGAAAAATATTTCAATAATTTGAAGAACCTGTTTTTTATTGAAAAGATGCTTTTGTGCAATAGAAAGATTCCATGGATGTTAAAGGTTCTTGAAACCATTTATGCCAATGAAGACCCTTTATTTTTATTTTTAAATATATAGTATATTTAATATCATGTTTTTATATTACAAGATTTTATTTTATATATTTTTTTAATATGTATTGGATGTAAATCTTCAGTTCAGGCACACATTCTCTTTGTAAGCAATTAGACTTTGCTTAGTACTCCGAGATTCTTCTCAAATTAAATCTTAACCTCTGGACATGAATTCATTTGAATAATGAAATTAAAATGCCTTATACTATAGGCCTTTTAGGTCTGCTAAGCTTTTGAAGTCGAGGCTATCATTATAAAAATTCGCAAGTACAATGCAACTCCATATGGCATACAAAAACAGGTCTCTTGAGAACTTGACGATTTAGCTTTGTTTTTTTTACGTGTTTGAATGTTGAGAGAATACTAATGGCAGAAATTACATTCTGGTTCCACATGGTAAAACTTGTATCACTGATTGTGTAGAGATCAAAGCATCTTGGATTAGTTGTCTGTGTATCGTGTAATGTGAGAGTATCTGTATTACATGAGCCTGTTTGGTCATTTTGGCTTTTGCAGGTTCTAAAGTGCCATGATCAAGGAGAAAGATGAAAGGGGACATAAGCCTGTGCTCAAGGCAGTATTCTTTGGATATCTACACTGTGTAACTCTGCCTTCATCACCCCCGGCACCTCATTACCTTGTCAGAGCAATGGATTTTCCATCAAGTGTGCCTCTTCCAATGCCACACCTTTTCACACTCTCTAGCCTAATCACACTTTAAAGCAATAGGGACGCAGGTGGTTTTAAGAAGTCTGGTTTTGACGCGTGCTTCTGATTTGAATAAAATAAACACATTGTCCACTGTCCATTTCTATTTGGCATTGCAAACAACAAAACAAAACAAAACAGAAAAAAAAAAACATATTCCAGAACTTAACTTCAACTTTCTAATAACAAACTAATATTTCATTCAAGACAAAACTCTTACAAGGCACAAGCACAGTCCAGCGCAGCTTAGAGAACATTGTATTTAATTTGTCTATATTTGCTCCAAAACAAAAACGGTTCCAACGCAGAATCAACTGTGTTTCCGAGCAACACACATAGTGGTGTTTCGTTCCTGAATGAATCTGAGTTGAATCAGTGTTGGATGTAACTTCACCGATATTCAACCCGCTTTGTATTGTTATAATGTCGGTAATGTATGTAAATGAACAATGTTTAACTGCAATTACGTTTATTTGTCAGCAAATTTATTTTTTGGGGCTTTTGTGAAAACGAAAGATTATACTTCCGCATTTCCCCACACACGGACAGTCGATTTGGCAGAGGGTTATTAACAAAACAGTTTTTCAGTTTTTGTAAGAGTAGGTTTATCACTGAAAATTGTAGTACTATGTCTACTCTTTGAGTATATGGAAAAAGATTTAACATATATATGGCAACACCTTTTTACCTGTATCCGACAGAGTAGAGTCTGAAAATGGCCGTTTCTTTCAGTTTTTCCCTTCTATTTGGCCAAATGGACAACCAATTTAAAATGTTGACTACAAACACAAAGGTTTTTCAGATTGTCCATCTCAGCGTTTTCTCCATATTTGCCATTCTTTGCAGCATTTTGCCACTACCTACAACTCACTGAATCCTTCCCTGGAAACGTCTCGGTTACATATGGTAACCCTCGTTCCCTGAGGGAGGGAACGGAGACGTACGTCGTGGTGAACGACGAATAGGAATCTCGCTAGAGAGGCCAATCTACTTCGAGTGAAACTAAACGAGCCAATGCATATTGGCGTGCAATCATTTGCATCAGCTGTGCAGCCTCGCAGCGCGGGTATTTAACGAGCAGCTGGTGTGATTGCACTTCAGTTTTTTGCTGAGGAGCCGAGCCGGTGAGCTGGCTGCCCCGGCGGGTCGCAGCAGATGTGGCGACGGGACGTACGTCTCCGTTCCCTCCCTCAGGGAACGAGGGTTACCATATGTAACCGAGACGTTCCCTATCGTACGGTCACTACGACGTACGTCGTGGTGAACGACGAATAGGAATCCCTACCAAAGTGCCACAGCTGCTGCACCCCATCCAGCGCCCTGAGCAAGCCTCAACACCTTCTTGCCTGTAAGGACGATAGGAGAGGGCTTACACCAAGAGTATCCACACTGTTGTTCCGTGATAACCCATACAGTGAGATATTGGATAACACTGGGAAAGCGTGCCCGAACTGAGGGAGGGGAACGCTGCGGGAACCACATTCTTAAGAAGAGTTATGTGGGAAAAGACATATGGACTAACCCAAGGGTTGTACTGCATATGAATAATGGGTGACTTAGCCCAAGGGAAAGACACAGGCTTCCGTTTAGGAGCAGCCGTGGAAGATATACACATATGGGATCCCTGTAGGGTCACACATATGGGACCCAGCCTAGACCCGGTTCTCAAGGATTCAGCGGATAAAGGCCTGGCACCGGACGCTCCGCCACGTCCGGGCCGAGGGTGTTTGGAGGACTCGACAGGTTTTGACTCTGGAGCAATAAGGGTGCACAGTAGGGTGCAGCAAGCCGACAGAGCCGGTACTCACAGTGTTTCTACCCGTTTAGGGTGAAAACACGGGAGGACACGGGCTCTACACGTAGGCTATAGTATCTAGCGAACGTGTTAGGTGTCGCCCAGCCCGCAGCTCTACAGATATCTGTTAGCGAGGAGCCACTTGCCAGCGCCCAAGAGGATGCAACGCCTCTCGTGGAGTGTGCATGCAACCTGAGCGGGCAGGGCACGCCTTGAGCTTCATAAGCCAAGGCGATGGCATCCACTATCCAGTGGGCCATCCTCTGCTTGGAGACAGCCTTTCCCTTCTGCTGGCCTCCGTAACAGACAAAGAGCTGGTCTGAGGTCCTGACGCTTTGGGTTCTGTCCACGTACATACGCAGAGCGCGAACGGGACAGAGCAAAGCCAGGGCTGGGTCTGCCTCCTCCAGGGGCAGCGCTTGCAGGTTCACTACCTGATCTCTAAAGGGAGTGGTAGGAACCTTGGGCACATAGCCAGGCCGGGGTCTCAACACAACATGGTTGTCACCCGGCCCGAACTCTAGGCACGACTCGTCGACCGAAAATGCTTGCAGGTCCCCTACCCTCTTGATCGAGGCCAGTGCAATCAGCAGCAAAGTCTTCAAGGAGAGAAGCTTTAAGTCTGCTGACTGCAAAGGCTCAAAGGGAGCATCCTGAAGTGCTCGGAGCACCAGGGAAAGGTCCCAAGAGGGTATGGAGGGGGGACGAGGAGGATTTAATCGTCTCGCCCCCCTAAGGAACCTGACGACCAGGTCGTGCTTTCCAACTGTTTTGCCATCTATGTGGTCATGATATGCTGAAATAGCAGCAGCATGTACTTTAAGGGTGGAGGGAGACAGCCTTCGCTCCAACCCTTGCTGCAAGAAGGAAAGCACTGACCCTATCGAACATCTTCGGGGGTCCTCTCTGCGGGAGGAACACCACTCGACGAACAGGTTCCACTTCAAGGCGTACGCACGTCTCGTAGACGGCGCTAGCGCAGAAGTGATGGTGTTAAGTACCTCTGGGGGTAAGTCACCTAGAACCTCCGCGTCCCGTCCAGGGACCAGACATGGAGTTTCCAGAGGTCCGGACGCGGGTGCCAAAGGGTGCCCCGTCTCTGAGTCAGAAGATCCTTCCTCAGAGGAATGGGCCAGGGAGGGACTGTCACGAGGAGCATAAGTTCTGGGAACCAAGTCCGGGTGGGCCAATAGGGAGCCACCAGAAGGACCTGCTCCTCGTCCTCCCTGACTTTGCACAGGGTCTGTGCAAGTAGGCTCACTGGGGAAAACGCATATTTGCGGAGGCCCCGGGGCCAGCTGTGTGCCAGTGCATCCGTGCCGAGTGTTCTCTCGGTCAGGGAGTAAAACAACCGGCAGTGGGAGGTCTCTGAGGAGGCAAACAGGTCTACCTGAGCCTCTCCGAACTCTCTCCAGATCAGCTGAACCACCTGGGGGTGGAGTCGCCATTCTCCCGGGAGCACAGCTCGTGATAGCTCGTCGGCCACACGGTTGAGCACACCGGGGACATACATGGCTCGAAGCGACCTCAGATGCTTCTGACTCCAAAGGAGGAGATGGCGGGCGAGTTGCGACATGCGACGGGAGCGTAGACCACCTTGACGGTTGATGTACGCAACGGTCGCAGTGTTGTCCGTACGGACCAGCACGTCTCTGCCCTGTAGCGGCCTTTTCAGGCGGCTCAGAGCGAGACGTACTGCTAGCAACTCGAGGCAGTTGATGTGCCAATGCAGTTGGGGGCCCGTCCACACCCCTGACACTGCATGCCCGTTGTACGTGGCACCCCAGCCCGTGGCAGAGGCATCTGTGAAAACCACAGCATGCCTGGACACCTGTTCCAAGGGGACTCCTGCCCGAAGGAACGAGGGGTCTGACCACGGACTGAAGGTCTGGCGGCACTCCGGAGTGATTGCCACCCGGTGAGTGCCGTGATGCCACGCCCATCTCGGGACTCGGCCGTGAAACCAGTGCTGAAGCGGTCTCATATGGAGCAGGCCGAGCGGAGTTACCGCTGCTGCCGCTGCCATATGCCCCAGGAGCCTCTGAAAGAATTTCAGTGGGACCGCTGTCCTGCCTTAGAACGTGTTCAAGCAGTTCAACACCGACCGAGTGCGCTGCTCTGTGAGGCGTGCTGTCTGAACGACCGAATCCAACTCCATACCGAGAAAAGAGAACCTCTGCACGGGGGCGAGTTTGCTCTTTTCCCAGTCGACCTGAAGGCCCAGCTGGCTGAGGTGCCTGAGCACGAGGTCCCTGTGTTCGCATAACTGATCTCGAGAGTGTGCTAGTATGAGCCAGTCATCAAGATAGTTGAGGATGCGAACGCCCTGTTCTCTCATGGGAACAAGGGCCCCCTCCGTGACTTTCGTGAAGACACGGGGAGACAGGGCCAGCCCGAAGGGCAGGACCTTGTACTGATATGCTCGACCCTCGAACGCAAAGCGCAGAAACGGCCTGTGTCGAGGAAGAATCGAGACATGAAAGTACGTGTCCATCAGGTCGATCGCTGCAAACCAATCTCGGGGACGGATGCATTCGAAAATGCGTTTCTGCGTGAGCATTTTGAACGGTAGCTTGTGAAGGCTCCAATTCAAACTCACTGATCCAAGATCGGTCGTAACCCACCACCTATCTTGGGTACAATGAAGTAGGGACTGTAGTGCCCTGACCTCATATCGGCTGGAGGGACCGGCTCTATCGCGTCCTTCGCCAGTAGGACTGCGATCTCCACGCGCAAGACATGGGCATCGGCTGCTCTCACTGTAGTGGAGTGGATGGCCCGAAACTTGGGGGACGCCGGGCGAACTGAATCGCATAGCCGAGCCTGATGGTCCGAATAAGCCAGCAAGACGGACTGGGGAGCGCTAGCCAGGCTCGCAGAGACCGTACAAGCGGGACCAAAGGGACCGTAGGCTTACCCGGAGTGGGGCAGCGAGGTGGAAGACAGGGCTCGGCTCGGAAGGCTCTCTCTGGGAGGCGGCCCGTAGCGGAGTCTGAGTGTGCTGTGCAACACTTACCTGATTCCACGAGGCAGGAGGTGCAGGAGGCAGCTTGGTTGCATTCTCGAACCGCACACTGTTGCCTGCTGGCGATAGAAGAGGCGGATGAGAGTGGTGAGGATTATGTCCTCCCACTGCTCTCCTGGCCCTCTTCAGACCCAGGGACAGAAGAACTGCTTCTTTTTTTTTTTTTTTTTTTGAGAATTTGGGTACCACTGTCACTCCAGTGGTGGAACACTCAAAAAATTCGTTCCCCGGCCCTCCACCGGAAAAGAGCAGCTCCACCCATCTCCGGGTCACCCATCTCAGGGGTGATTGTTTCACCGACCACTTAAACAGTGGCTGAGACGGGCGGTGTCATCCTCCTGCAGCGGACACAGTAGAGCAGGCTGTGTCGGAGTGTTTTTATTTTTATTTTTATTTATTTATTTTTTGCAGGGGATGACACCCTTGGCGACAAGTAGACTGAGGGGCAGCCCACGAGGCACTCTGGTGGTACGTCGGGGAAGCACTTCAGTCTGCTGCTGACTGCGGAGAACTGCTGGGCCAATTCTCAACAGTGTCGCCGAAAAGGCCACCTTGTGAGATGGGAGCATCGAGAAAGCGTACTTTGACGACGTCTCGCACCTCTGCAAGGACAGCCAGGGGCGCTTCTGGACCACCAAGGTGGACATCGTCTGGCCGAGGGCCTGCGCTGTGACTTGAACACGGTCAGTCGACAAGTGCAGCTCAACTCCGGCTCAGAACTACCCTCGTGCAATAAGAGTGCCTTGGCCTCGCATGCAGGGCAGAGGTGGCTCGCCAGAGGCACAGCCACCCCACCAACGAGGGTAGCGAGAGAGGTGAAAACTTAACAGAATTTGGCACTTTTGGCGTTCCATATTTTGGCACCAATATAGCTCCATACTCCTAAGTTTTCAATGCACATCCGAGAAAGACCCGGGAAAGCATGGCTGTCAGTTCTGAATCTGATTCAGCATAAGCACACACACTATTACAGTGGGAACTCAGCATACCCTCATTTCCAGAACAAACAGGCCCTCTCTCCGATGCAGCAATCGACATCTGCCCTCAGCTGGAGCCCTGAATGAAACGCTAGGTTCCTCCAATTTTGAAGGACCAGCAATCTCATCCAGAAGCTGCACAGCTTGTGATGCGCTAGAGAGGGAGGGGCCCTAGGGGGTTGGTTCCCCGAAGGAGAAGCCCTCAGCTCTCAGATCACCCAAGCCATTTTACTGAAGTAGACCTCTCCTGGTGGCCACCAGGGAGGGCGCTACAACAGAGAATAGACAAGGAGACCGCGCACCTAGAGCGCCGAGCGAGCGCTGGGTTGCCGTGACAACCCGCGCTGCAGCCCGGCAGCTCGACGGCACACGACACGCTGAGGAGCGAGAGATCCGTCGGGTTTTCCCCGCGAACGCTCTCGCTCATGGTCCCCCAGAGTGTCGAGCAGACCTGCAGCTGTGCTTTTACACACAGCAGCGGCTGGCCAACAACAGAGGGGACTCAACTTTCCGGAGAAAGAAGAGTTGACCGGCGTGCCGACGTGGTCATGTTCCCGTGCGAGAACATGAACCACCCACGAACACAGTCTCACATGTTTCCCAGGCATGCGAGACAGTGATCGTGGCCGTCAGTGAGGACAGGAAACGACCGCAACCAGAAACACACGGGTGGAATGTCATCTTTAGAAAGACGCCACTCACACCCATGTAAGCTCTTTCAGGGAAATACTCTCCTAGGTACTGAAGCACGCAGGGGAACGGTCGCAGCGGACACAGACAGGAATATGCAACCTGACGTGCGCTGTCTCTCTTCACGGCGGTCTTACCAGCCATAAGAACGGCTATTCAGCGCTCTTGGCGCACCGTTACCAGCTGTGAAAACAGCTTTTTTGTTTTGCTCAGTCAGAAACACAAAAACAAAAAGAGAGAGAAAAGAAAGTCGACCCCGCTGCTGCGCTGTATCGCCCGCACCAGACACGAGAGATCATCTTGAAGAGCTTGCTCGTTGTTTGATCACTCAGTAGATTAAACAGCATCGAAACGCTCGGCTCCGAAGCAAAAAGCTGAAGTGCAATCACACCAGCTGCTCGTTAAATACCCGCGCTGCGAGGCTGCACAGCTGATGCAAATGATTGCACGCCAATATGCATTGGCTCGTTTAGTTTCACTCGAAGTAGATTGGCCTCTCTAGCGAGATTCCTATTCGTCGTTCACCACGACGTACGTCGTAGTGACCGTACGATAGGGAACCGAAAGTAACTCACTCCCGCTAAACGTTTACTCTTTGAATTCTTGCGCCCGGGAACAATACAAGTTGACAGTTGATTAAAAGTTTGCTAAGAAGCATTTGCTAGTAAAGCAAGGCGATATTTGACTCTGGTAAGCATATCCATAGCAGACTGGTGGGAGTGGCCTTGGACAACAACATGTCCAGTGCATTATCAGTGTTGAAGTTTTTCTACCTTTTGGCAAAAGGCCAAGGTTGACAACAGCCTTTTTTGTATGCTCCCTTTCAAGGGAACTTGCGCTGTCTTGAGAATGGTGCTGTGGGAACGATCTGCATGATTGCATCGTAAAGCACATGTGAAATCAGTCCAATGGAGGGATGGGACGTCAGAGGCAGGTGACGTCATGACCAGAAAACTGTAAAACAAAGCAAATGAATTTGGGATTGCAAATGGATCTAGCAGAGGGGTTAAACATGGGCCTGGCCTTTTCTCTGCCCTCACCTGTTGGATCCAGTGCCTTGTCTCAAGATTTGGAAGTTTCCTGGTTAGGGTTAAAGTTAGGGTTTCCTTGTCATGACGTCAATCACGCAGAGCGTTCCCACAGTGTCATTCTCGCAGTGTCTCATTCCCTTTTCAGGGAACCAAGGTTACAGTCGTAACCGAGAAATTTTCTCCAGTCAGGTAGCACCGATTTCAAATTTGTTTTGCTTTTCTACTGTATACAGCCATGTTTTATTGAAAGCTTATCTTTTTATAAGTAGACATGTAACCCTTTTTTGATGCTACGGGTCAATTTTAACTTAACAAGAGCTTGGGTTCCAAGCTATCCATTGGTAAAAGCAGGTAATGAAGGCATGATAAACATATTGATCACAACATTTACATTTAGCTGACGCTTTTATCCAAAGCGACTTACAATTGCTATATATGTCAGAGGTCGCACGCCTCTGGAGCAACTAGGGGTTAAGTGTCTTGCTCAGGGACACATTGGTGTCTCACAGTGGATTCGAACCCGGGTCTCTCACACCAAAGGCATGTGTCTTATCCATTGCGCCACACCACATCACAAGCTTGAAGAAAATAAATAAAAGGGGACCAAACGTTTTCAAATAACAAAATCTTGTATTTTAGGGTGTACCTAATTTTTTCTAAATGTAGTGTATACCAGTCGACTCTGTCAGCCATATTTTAAGAGTTGGAACATCTTAAAAGAATAAAAGAATAAAAGAAAATAAAATAATAATTTTTTTGGCAGAGATAACCCATGTGAAATAAACTGTTGTTGTACCAATGTAAGTCTCAAAAATTCTTCAGAAACTCCAAATATAATTAATATAGGATCTGGTTCGAAACGCATGTCCAAGTTATCTGAGAAAAAAAAAAAAAAAACTGGAAAATTTTGTTCCAAAAACTTTGTAATTTTGGACACTTAACATAGCAATGAGACAGGCTGGCATCTAAAAATTGACATGTGTCACATAATGGAGACACTTCTATAACACAACAAAATATTTTTTTCAATTTACACTTGGAATAATGAAGCCTATGAAGCACTTTAGACTGAATGAGAATGTCTTGCATTAATGGAACACCTGTGGACAAGTTCAAGACTGCGTTCCCATATTTCAGTAGGAATTTCCACCACAAGCTCCTCTTCCCAGGCAGATTTCATTTTCTCCATAGAAGGAATTTTTACCTGTTCTAAAGCCTTGTATAAGGAGATGGTACTACCATCTCTATGACATCTTTCCAAAAATGCATCCAGATACATAGGAGTAGCAGCAACATAATTAGGAATGTAAGACTTCACAAAGTCTCTGATTGAAGGTACCTAAAGAAATGATTAGAAGGGATATCATATTTCTCACACAGCTGCTGAAAGGAAGCAAATTTTCCATTCACATATAAATCCCCTATATTTCGTAACCCTAAATTTTTCTGAATCTCAAATGCACTGTCTAACATTGAAGAGCAAAAGGAGGGGTTAGCTGAGATAGAGAGCAAAAAACGACATTTGAGTGAATTTAAAATGTGTTTTAACTGTTTCCAAATACGAATAGAGTTCTGAATAACAGGGTTGTGATTATAAAGTGAACGAGCTATACCTGTGGGTGAAACAGTATTGCGTTAATGGAATATGGGAGACATTCCTCCTGTTTCTACACTAGTCAACTCTCCCCTATCATAGTCAAATCTATCCATAAAGTCAGAGCCCTCAGGTTCGTAGCCTAATAGTAATAAAAAAATTAGGTACGGCGAGCCCACCATGTATTTTAGGTTTACATAGGTACATTTAGAAATCCTATGGGCTTTATAATCCCAAACAAAAGGAACCAGTATAGAGTCCAATTCTTTAAAAAGGATTTGGGCAGAAACACAGGAATGTTCTGCACCATGTACAGAAACTGTGGGAGAAATATCATCTTAATTGCATTTACCCTGCCCAGAAGAGAAATATGAAGCGTTCTCCAGAAATTAAACATTGATTTAAGTTTAAACAACAGGGGTAGAAAATTAAACAACTAAATTGGAAAACTTTTTGTCACCTCAATTCCTAGGTATGTGAATTGTTCTGAAGCAAACTTAAAAGGCAAATTTATCAAATTAAAGATATTTGGAATGCTGCTATTAGGCTCAGAAATAAATCAAATTATATCATGTGCATATAACGATAATTTATTATTAGTATTTCTGGTTTTATAGCCTTTAATACCAGCATGGGCTCTAATGGCCTCAGCTAAAGGCTCAATCGCTAATGCAAACAAATGTGGTGACAGAGAGCAACTCTGTCTTGTACCATATGTAAATCAAAACGAGAGGAAATTGTTGAATTGATGAGAATTCTTGCACACGGACTAGAGTACAACAATTTAATCCATGAAATGAAATTTTCTCCAACATTAAACTTCTTCAATACCGCAAAAAGGTAAGGCCACTCAATTTGATCGAATGCCTTCTCCGCACCCAATAAACAGTCTTTGAATGAAAGTAGAAAGAATTATTCACATCATGGATGTGAAAGGCGGCGCACAGCATCAAATTAAAACTGTGACTGAATCTCCAGCCTTCAATGGGCACATGTGTCACAAGCTGGGGTCAAAACCTCCATCTTTTTTTGAAGATGATTGCTGACAAGATATAAAGCTTCTTTATGTCCTGCAGCTATTTTGGTATTTGAGACCATTATCTAACAGCATACGTCCATCTGCCTGGTTTTGTTACAAGGCCGTATTGATAGGAAAGTGAGATATGCTGAAAAATGTTCCTGTGTATATTGAACAAAGGATTAGAGAGACACACTGCTGTGGGATACACAGCTAACCATGACTAAAACCAATTTCATTAACATTCCAATGCATCATTTATAGTATCTATTTTACACAAACATCAATACAAAGTCATCACCCACACACCTCAGGTTAGAGACTCTCCAGTCAGCTTTATTGCTACTCGGATGAAATGTGCATATGCAATGCAGACCTCCCAGGAACATATAATTCACAAATTGAGAAATTAAATTGATGAATGACCAGAACGCAACTTCTAGAGAATGACCAATACTGACACTAAAAAAAGCATTGTAATAATGGAGTTCATGCTAGATGCACTAAAATTGATGCAAGCTATAATACCATGCATGCCATGTGGTTTAATTATTCAATGCAAAAATGTATTCAAGTTGATAAAAAAGTAATTATTTAACAGAAATGGAGAGCGAATATAAATAATAGAATAAAAAAGGGTCTGTGCTGGTGACAGAATATAACCAAATGAGAGCAAAGCCGCGCCTTGAGCAAAGTAAATGGAGAAATGCACGTTTTGTATTAGTTAGCACGTTTGCGCAATGTTGACTGAATGAAAATAAGAAAAGAAAAACGGATTCAATTTAATTATAAATAAGATAACCTTGTGCCTGCAACTGTCCTTCATATTAGTTTCATATCTCATATTTGCAGCCGTGGCTTACTCTGCTGTTTCAATTGTGAACTTGCAATCAATCATAACTTTGCAATTATTTTATTCAACACTGTTTAGAATTTGTTTCTTTCAGTATACTGAAATTACATCTACATACAGTACAATCAGATTGGTTTATGAGAAGGATGCATAAATTGCTTTACTTTGGATTGAGAATAAATGTACACATGATATGAGCAAAACTGATTGTTTTTGAATATTTTACAAACATCTATTTTTGAATATCCACACTTTAAATTTTGTGTCACAGTAAATTCCAACGTATAAATGTGTTCTGTGTTGTGATCTTAAATCAGCCTAATCTGGTTTAATATGGTTTAAGCAGTCTATGATGACCAGGGTGATCGGTTAAAACCAGCAAACCATCTTATGGTTTAATCTGTTTTTCACTCACATTTACATTCACTTAACATGCCTTAATTTTGACTGCATGACTAATTGTCGCTTAATCTAATCTCCATCAGGTTTTCAAATATACTTTGAGGATCCTCAGTAACATTTGTTAACCTTGACACTTATCTGTGCTCTGTACACCCATAGTCCTTTTAGTGCCATGCAGGGTCAATAAACTGTAAGATCCGCTTTGAAGAGATGTATTAAGGGCTTTCTAAAGGTGGTCATGTTATCATCGGAAATAAGAAAGAACTTCATAAATGACCCACCTTGCAAGGTCACCAATCTATCGCAATAGAGAACTGTGGTGAATGCAATAAAGTGGGTTAGAAGCGAGCTTCTTTCATGGCATTTTTTTAAAGTGCAGTTTCTCCTTAGTTTTGATCTATATTCAATGGTGGAGCAAAAATAGTTCAAGTGCAATATTCTGTCGATCATGTAAGTTATTTAAAATTAACTTCTTGTTTATTGAACTGTGTATATAACACCACACTCACGTTCGTTCTGTTGGTCTGAATATGTTTTGTGTGATATTAAGATTTAACATGGCCTTGGCCTGACTGTTTGGTTTCCATCCAAGTTTTATTTACTTAAGTTAATGAAACATTCATTCCTCAAGAGATCCAAATATAAAGTATGATTGAAGACACGCATGCCGCAGAATTCTGGCACCTAAGTCTATATTATTGACATTAAAAAGCTTGTCTTGGATTGATATTTAGAAAATGACCACTCAGTCTCTATACTCAGCTCAAGCTATTTATTGCAAATGGCTGTCACTAGGACTTTTGGTGGAATTGGTTGGCAGCGGAGGAAGGAATCATCCGCTAAAAGAGTAAAGGTGAGATTGAGTGGTTGTAAATCATCTCATAAATCTTTTTTAAGGTAAAAGAAAATAAGATGAGCTGCAAGGGCTGTTTATCAGGCCAAGGTCACATGACACAGCTTTGAGGTGATGTTCCCAATTTATGGCTACTCAATGTCAGTATCACTGCAATGTCTTTAACTGGTCTTGTGTATAAAAGTAAACAGGAACGGTCAGCAATACGTGCGTTTTAAAACTCTCGTCTGTCGGTTGCCTCGCATAATTAATTGTCTTTTCTGGCGGGGCACATGATTAGAAGCACTCCAATGGAAGCAGTTTCTTGTCAGCTGCCTTGACTTGAGGCCGCTCGTGTGTCCTCTGTTTTGACAGGGTCCTGACATCGAAACTGCTGTGATTACAATTAGACATAATTGAGATTTTTAAGTAGATGCAGGGTGCAGCAGTATTGATTAACATGTGTTTCATCTCAAGACACATCGCAGCAGTCCGCGAGACAGATGGTGGCGTGGATTGAATCCACACTGTGCAGTGAAGGATGTTTGAAACATTTCCCTGCTGAGGACACTTTGGCAAAGGTGAAATGTGAGCTGTCAGATACGCAGATGACAGGAGGAAATGGAGTTCATGTAGGTACATTCAGAGAAAGTAATCTTTACATTTTTGTTCTTTTCCTCTCTGCTACTTAACATACTTTTTCAGATAAACAAATTTGTAAGATATTTATTTTCATTCGTGTCTAGAATTTCATTTTGCGAAGTATTTCATGGTGAATTTCTTAGTGATTATTGTCATGGCACATAGAAGGAATATATATAAGCTTTTTTCTTTTTTCGTGATGAGCAATCTTCACACCAATCACACAGTTATAAATCAATTTCAAGTTCTATAAAAGGCTTTGGATGTGGTGCAGTTGGCATTTAAACATTCTCGGCACGACACTCACAAGTACTGTATGGCCAAAATTGATGTCCAGCCTAAGACAGCTGTATCTTCGCTGTTTATTAAAATATTATTAAAAATTAGTTAAAGATTTCGTAAGCATATTTTATAGATGTGCTTGGAGTCAATTGTTTTATTTGCAATAAAAAGGCAATGAAAAATGACAAATTGTGCCCACATAATTTTTGGCCAGGCTGTCATACAAAGAAATTATGAACACATGCAAAAACAAGACACAACCAACAAAATATTAATAATAATCAGTATGTATAATACTGTAATAAAGTAGTCAATAGTCAATGTAGGCCTATGATTTTTCCTGTCAGCTATTTGTTTTTCTATGCATTTTATTTTTTTGCTAAAGCTGTAGGTTTGCCATTTTTGCCAAATTATTTTATCAGATAAATACCTTAACCAAGTTTAGTGTTTTGTTTTTCTTTCAGATTTAAAATATTTAAAAATGAAAAATATTTTCCTCAAATTTTGATTGTTTAATCAAACTTGCAGTCAAACAAATATCCCCTCCGTACATCACTTTTGACCACTACTATTTTATTAGATGGTGAGTTAGAATGAAGTAAGCAGATCATATGAATTCATACAAATTAGCCACCAGTTCGCTGAAACATAGTTACAAATTGCCATGAGATTGAGTTGCAATATGACGGTTTGTCTTTAACTGGGACATACACTGTTTATGTTATGCAACAAGCATTTTTATATTTTATATACAGTTTTTTAAAATACACAAAAAAAAAAATTTGAATTAACCATTCAAACATGCATGAATTGAGGGTGATAAAATTCATAAATATCCCATTTGACCTGGAAATAAATGTAATATAGACTATTTTTTGGCTTTCTTTCCTGTAACCCCTTACAGAAATGTTTCCTGGTTACCACAGATATTTAAAACAATCCAGAAAGATTCTGAATGCGTCTGACATGGTTTGAATTGAAAGGTTTTATGGTAGGCTTAATAACAATAATTGCAGTAGTTTGCCAGAAACTATATGGTTACTATAGTAAAACAGAGCCTATAGAAATAAAACCCCTATATCGGCCTTCTAAATCAAATCTGCATTATCCATTAGGTAATGTGTGGCTAGCTCTAGCAGAAACACTGATGACCTTTTTATCAAGTGAAAGTCATTTGTGACAGTGTGCAATTAGCACAACGATGAACTTGATTAGTGTTTCTGCTAGACAATCAATGATAAGAAGAAAGACGACATCTGTTCTGGGACAGGTTTTATATTGCATACACGCCCACTCTTTGGCGTCCAGAGTAATGTATGACCCAGATCATTTTCCAGGCCAGTAATGTCATCATTGTAAAGCAGTTAAACTTTTCCTCCTGGAGTAAGTGTTCCCTTTCGAGAACGTTCACTTCGTATTGCATAGCTATACGCAGAGGGAAAACTCCTTTTCTCGAGAATATTGAAGCCATTATTTCATTGGCTGTGCTGTGGCAATTGCACGAACCTATGGCGAGGCGCCTGAGACGCACAAACCAATCGGGGCACGTCAGAGCCCCCCAGAATGGGCGTGGCTTATGCCTATATAAGCGGACCATTTCGCCATAGAATCAGATTTAATCTCCTTCAGCGAACACCTTCTTCGCTAACCTTCTTCGGTGAAAGAAGCCTCATATCCTTTCTGCTTACTTCTGTGTGTTCGCCGCTGCGACACACTAGAAGCTAAAAGAGAAATTTCTAACACGGAGTTAATTCAAATGCCGCGCTCCGCCTGTACTTAATGTGCCCTATGCCTGGGATTCTCCCACGCTGAAACTGCACTCAACAAGGGAGGCTGCCTGTACTGCGAGAGGATGCCTATATCCATCCTGCTCTCGTGGCTAGCTCTCCTTTCGGACGGCTCCCCCACCCCTCGTGCTCCCCTGCTTCCTGCCCTCGAGCCACGATGGAAGAAGTGACAGGGCCAAAGGATGCCAGAACGTGCCGACTTGAGCGAGCACACGCCAGCCCAGTCCCCGGCTCTCTCCTCGTGAGACCCCCTCACCGGTGCGGTTTTCACAGACAGATCTTTGCCACTCATCTCAAGTGGCAGGACTCGTCTCGTTCGGCACATCGGAGGAAGAGGGCTCTGACAGGCCACTTAGAGCGTTTCAGAGGGTTCTGGGCCTTATGGCCTCTGCATCACCAACTGCACATGTATCCCCTACAGCGCTGGTTGAAACGCAGAGTGCCGGCTCATGTGTGGCGTTCCGGCTGCTTACGTATCAAGGTGTACCACGGCTGTATCAAAGCCCTGGCCCCTTGGAAGCGCACCGACTGGTACCAGTCCGGTGTAAACATGGGGGTGGTCTTGAGAAGGAAAGTGGTTTCAACAGATGCCTCCAACCTGGGTTGGGGGGCACTGTGCGAGAGCAGGCCAATATTCGGCCTCTGCTCGAGCCAGGAGAAACGCCTACATATCAACTGCCTCAAAATGAGAGCGGTTAATTTAGCCCTGAAAACCTTCCTCCCAAAACTGGCAGGACACCACATCCTGGTCCGCACGGACAACATGTCTGTGGTGTCCTATATAAATCACCAGGGCGGCCTCAGATCGGCCAGCTTGGCCAGACTCCTACTCTGGGCACAGGCCAACCTGCACTCGCTGAGGGTGGTGCACGCACCAGGCATTCTGAACCAGAGCGCGGATATGTCATCCAGAGACAATGTTCCCCCAGGGGAATGGTCTCTCCACCCTCAGACGGTTCACATGATCTGGAACACCTTCGGCAGGGTGGAGGTTGACCTCTTCGCCTCAGAAGACAATGCTCACTGCCCAATATTCTTTTCGAAAAAGAGGGACGTACTGGCCCACAACTGGCCCAGTCGCCCTCTTTATGAGTTCCCTCCAGTCTCGATGCTCCCACAGGTTATCGAGCGGATCAGGAAGAGCAAATGCTCAGTCCTCCTCATAGCCCCCCTCTGAAGATCCAAAGCTTGGTTCCCAGACCTGGCAAAGCTGCTGAAGGCAGCTCCCTCGTCCATACCGCTGAGGAAGGACCTTCTCTCGCAGGCGAACGGGACAATCTGGCACCCCCGCCCAGATCTGTGGGCCCTACATGTATGGCCCCTCAATGGGTACACAGGGACCTTTCAGAAGGAGTCAAAATCACCATGATTGAAGCTAGAGCACCGTCTACCAGACTCCTCTATGCCATCAAATGGTCTGCATTCGCGAGCTGGTGTGCAGCACTAAACGTAGACCCATACATATGTGGAGTACCTCTAGAACTTTCCTTTCTCCAGGACCTGCTGGATGCGGGCAGGACCCCTCCATGCTCAAAGTATATGTGGCGGCCTGGCGACTCCAGAGTTGTGCTCAGACCAAGACACGGCTATATTCCCAAGGTGCTCTCAACTCCGTTCAGAGCCCAGGTGATATCACTATCAGCTCTTCCCCCATCAGCAGACGATAACGACTTGAATCTGCTCTGCCCAGTAAGGGCTTTTAGAATCTATATGGATCGCTCCACCACATTCAGTCGGAACAGCTCTCTGTATGTTTTGGTGGCCGCACTAAAGGTCTGCCGGTCATAAAACATAGACTATCTAGATAGGAGCCTACACCTCCATGGGCCTTCATTGTCCCATAGGCGTTAGAGCACATTCTACAAGAGGCATGGCCTCCTCATGGGCTTGGTCCAGTGGTGTACCAATCAAAGACATCTGTGCGGCGGCAGGCTGGTCCAAGGTTATAATCGTTAACGAAAACTAACGAAAAAACGAAAACTAGGTGGGAAAAAACATTGTCGTTAACTGAAATAAAAATAAAAACGAGGCATTACAAAAAAACGATAACTAACTAAAACTGTAATGTGTGTTTGGCAAAACTAACTAAAATAAAATAAAATTATAGAGTAAATGTCCTTAGTTTTCGTCTTTGTCAAGATCTTTCATTTTTTAACGCTATTTAAAACACGCAGCGTATTCGTTCAGCTGCATTTCCTTTCCCTGCTCTCCCTCCATCTCTGTCATATGCGTCTCTCTCTCTCACACACACACACACACACACACACACACACACACACACACACACACACACACACACACACACACACACACACACAGCCCCTCCCCTCCGTGCAAACCCCGTCTCCATGAGAACGAGTGTTCGTTAGATGTTGAAAGCAAGTTCGCTAAAGGTTGGTATCTCTATCTCGTGAACACCTTACAATCACACATTAAAAAGTGGTATCAAAATATTTTAAATTCTGAATATAATTTTGTCAGTGTGTTAATGTCGACCCGAGAAGCGATTGCGCCTTTTTTAGAAAGTTAACTAGTTGCAAGTTTGAGGTAAAATGCACTTTTTGGTTGTGGTTGTTGATGTCAAAACACTATATAAGCTTTGATACAAATATTAAATAATGTTATGTCATTTTTTTACTTTTACACTTAATGTTTGCTGCTTCAATCCAGATGAGTAGGCTATTGACTGTAGGGAAAGTGGGGTGAGTTGTGCCAGTTTTTACTCAAAGTGACTTTAAAGTGAGGCCATGGCAGTAATTCCTTCAACTTAACGATGTACATATATTTCAGGATGTGGTGCATCCCTGAGAACAATAACTTTGGATCTGAAATAAATTGTTTCAGAAATATAGCTTTTGGGGAAAAAGTGGTCTCATGGCACAACTTGCCCCTGGTGCGGGGGAAGTTGTGCCTTTAGGGGAATACATTGGGGTAAATTGTGCCAGTGATTTCTGAAGTAAAACAGAACATTTTAATGTTATGAACTGTAATGCTATATGAAAGCAAGACAAATTCAATACAAAATTACTAATTTAAGGTTTATTTAGATATTGTCACCCTGGAATACCATAGCATGCGTTTTTCCTACTATGGTCAATTGCATAGGGATTTTTTATTGAACATAACTCTGGATCACAGTGTCATAGAGACAAGGGGGCGGGCTCATTTTACTCACACGACCAATCAGTCTCTCAGGATCATTGTGAAGCTATCAAGCTATGCCCTAGCAACCATTTAGAGCACCATAGCAACACAATATATGATATTTGTGACTCATTTCAGGCAAAAAGGCTTTGGCAATAGATGCCTGTTGACATAGCGCTGTCTGTCAATTATGTAACATATAAGAATAAAGTGACTAGGCTAATTTCTAAACATACTATTGTGACATAGGCCACTTAAAAACGGAATAAAACTTCTCTTTAATAACATAGTGCAAACTCAAAACTGAAATCAGTGTTAGCTAAATTAAACAAATAGCAGGAAGGCCTAAGTCAAACAATGATGAGGCATGCCCATCTCCTCACTTCTCAAGATTATCCCCTGTGAGTGAGTATGTAGGTCTAGTGGTCTGGATCTGGCACAACTTAACCCAGGCCCTTTGGCACAGATCACCCCAGACCCACAAGTTTGAAAAACTAGCATGATCCAGCAGTTAAGAGCAAACATCATGCTAACTGTATAGACTCATTGTGTAGCCTACTAAAGCACTAAAACATGTGTGAAATGTTTTCAAACTTGTCTATAATTGTTCAGACACTACAATCAAAAAACCTTAATCATAGAAATTTTACTTTGAAAGGGAAAAAACAGTTTTTTGCACTAAAATGTGCTTAAATCTCATGCCATGTGTCTCTCTTCTTTGGAGGATGAGTAAAAGTGATTGCTTTTCAAAATTATGTGGTCACATGACCAATTTCTTCTACGGTTTTCCAGAAACAAGGGGTGGAACTACTTCCCCCCTGGCACAAGTCACCCCACTCTCCCCATAGGGTAAATTTAGTATAGGGTGTGAAAATTGTACAGCTGTGGTATTTGTATAGGGTGTGAATTCTGTATAGAAGATGTGTGGATTTTGTAAGAGGTAAAGGAATTTCAATGGGGTGTGAATTTTTTTCTAAAATTGTATTGTTTTTATTATTACACAATACTTTTTCTGACTTTTTTGAATCTTGCCCCTGACAAATAACCCAAATTACAAAAAAAGACTAAAACTAACACTAAAACTAATAAAAACTAAACTAAAACTAAGCATTTTCAAAAAATAAAAACTAAACTAAACTAGCAAACCCACTTTAAAAACTAATTAAAACTAAACTGAATTTGAAAACAAAAAGTCAAAACGAAATAAAAATAAAAACTAATGAAAAATGCAAAACTATAATAACCCTGGGCTGGTCCTCACCGTCTACATTTATGAGATTTTACAAACTAGAAGTCCCTGCTCAGCAGAAACGGGTACTTTCTATCTAGAGGCCTCTGCACCGAGGTCTCCGATCCTCTGAGACATTTTACCTTAATAAAGAGCCCGACTTTGTCCAGCTCTGGGGGGTGATTTGACTTTCAAACTTTACTTTTGACTGCGGGCCGTTTAAGCCCCAGGTAATGGTTCAGGGCGAAGTCGCAAGCCAATGGCACTGTGTTTTAAAATGGGTTCCCACTGCGTATAGCTCAAGCGGCAACCTCCCTGCCTCTCTCTTGAAACCAACACGGAAGTGAATTCAATGGCAATTCATCGACTGGCCGCTTGAGGCTGGGTGCAGAAGTGAGTCAAATCTGTATCTCCCCCATGTTAAAATACCCAACTTTACAGCACAAAAAAAACACGTTTACAGCCTGGTGCAAAAAGTGGCTTTGGTCTATATAGCTTATTTTTCCCTTCGTGACAACTGTGAGGGGGGTGAATTTTTTTATAACTCATCCGTTTACATTATATTAAGCCTTAAAGTTCTGCATAATTAAGGGTGTCCACTTTTGAGTGACAGGTGGATTCCCGCTGCAGTGGTCATTAGTCATCATTAGCCGTTTGTCTGCTGTCTGTTAGCCATCACGTTACCTCAGCTAATTGTCTGACTGTAAAAATAAATAAATTCGGGAGTGACGTGCTAACAAGATGGCGACGGACGGCCACGCCCACGCCCACTTTAGGCTTCAAAAACGGTCTTCAGAAACCTACGGGTGACGTCACGGACACTACGTCCATATTTTTTTAGTCTATGGTATAGCTATGCAATACGAAGTGAACACTCTCGAAAGGTAACGTACTCGGTTACTAACGTAACCTCGGTTCCCTGAGAGTAGGGAACGAGTATTGTGTAGCCTGCCGTGCTGTCGCTTCAGTCGATTTAACCTGATTCTATGGCCAAATGCTCCGCTTATATAGACATAAGCCACGCCCATTCTGGTGGGCTCTGACACGCCCTGGGCGCGAAGCGACCCGACTGGTTTGCGCGTCTCAGCCACCTCGCTATAGGTTTGTGCAGTTGCCGCAGCACAGACAATGAGCAAGCTAGACCCTCTGCTCTGTGCTCGCTGTGCAGCTGCACTGCGTTTTAAAATAATGGCTTCAATATACTCGAGAAAAAGAGTTTTCCCACTGCGTATTGCTATGCAATACTCGTTCCCTACTCTAAGGGAACCGAGGTTACGTCAGTAACCGAGTGCGTTTTCTTGTTTTTCTGTTTAAAGCGATCTTTTCATTCGTTTTGACTTTACTAATAGACAAGGACCAGGCCTGAGGGATTTTGGCTACTGTGACTGGATTGCTTTATTGTTCCATCCATATTCTCAACTGGCTTTTCACTGGATTCACACCAGATCTAATTGAAATTATAGAGAGCTAAGCAGCTGTAACCTTGCCAAAGGCAAAATACTTATTAACCTAAGAAGCTGTTTCTTTAGATCGGTCTAATACAATCCGAGGAAGAATGAGGCTTTTTATTTTCATGCACTAAAAGTTAAATAGAAGGAAGATTTCAAGGATTTGTTTTTCTCCATAAAGAATTTTTTTATATATTTGGGTCAGTGGCAATCATTTTTGCCCATCTTTTAAGTTTAAAAAATATGTTAAATATGAAATTATGTACCACTTGTACTATGTAATATGACTTTAATACAGCTCTTTTATGAACATATTTTTCACAGTATTTATTTTCAAATTCATGTGGAGCAACCAACATGCAGAAACCATAAAACAGGAAATGACAACATGTATGACTCCTGGAGATCCCATGACTCCACAAAAACTTGATATTTTATAATAATTAATAATTATACATATAGAAGGGGGTAGAAAAAAAATGCATGACATTTTTGAATATGCAATACCATTTAAAAGTGTGTGGTTTCTTTAGAAAATGATAATGACATATTGTTGTAATATAGCATACCAGTAATTGATCTCCAAAGGGCTTTTCAACCATTCTTTTATATTGCTTCATAGTCTAAACTCATCAAAATTAAAATGAGAAGAGGCATGGAAATGTGCAGTTTTGTATTTGCTAGCGTGAATAGTGAACGTGTCTGATTTCATCCCTTGACATTGTGTTTACACTTGAGAACAAATATGTAGCTCACAATGAACTGAGTAAGTGATACTGTTGATTTATTTGTGATATGAAAAAATATTATTGTGACAACAGCGTAATATCCAGTCCATAGGGATTTGCTCTTTTCTCTATCAATATTGGAGCATGACATGAAAAATGCCTGCATTTATTTCCATAATGACAAAGATTTGATGCTGGCAAAGTGAAGCAAAGCACATCTATCATGGAAGTTCTGCATTGTTACAAACAATCTTATCAGCAGCTGCCATCCACATAGCAGTGATAATGTGTGAAATGTGATTAGATGGAGCTGCTAGTGACTACCTGACACTGATAATAATAGAGAACCTTTGAATATGATTTACATGTTATTGAATAATACCATCAAGCTCATCATTTTCTCTTCTTTCCCAGGAAATGTAGCTATCATAAGCACATACTGTATTAAGGTATTTACTCATTTGTTTAACTTTATGTACTGAGTTTCAGACATCTTTAAGTCATGATGTTTGCTTTGACATATTTTAAGACATTAGCCCCTAAATTTGTAATGTGTGAGCAGGGATGGGGAGAGATGAGAATCCAAATGCAAGCACAGTTTGTAAGAAGAAGAAGAAGAAGAAGAAGAAGAAGAAGAAGAAGAAGAAGAAGAAGAAGAAGAAGAAGAAGAAGAAGAAGAAGAAGAAGAAGAAGAAGAAGAAGAAGAAGAAGAAGAAGAAGAAGAAGAAGAAGAAGAAGAAGAAGAAGAAGAAGAAGAAGAAGAAGAAGAAGAAGAAGAAGAAGAAGAAGAACCTAGTCCTTGAACAGGAATATAATCCAAACAGAGAAACCAGGAGTGCAACAACTTAGAACACAAAAACAGGAACGACGACCAAAAAATACAACTGAAACACAGGGGTATAAATACACTGTAAATACAAGGGCTAACCAGGCACAGGTGAAGGATATTTGTAACTATGGTAACAAATGAGGGTAACTTCTAACTAGGGAGTCAAACAATGAAACAACAGAAACAGGAACTAAACAGGAAGTAAAAACACAGGAACAATGGAAACAAATCACTTCAAAATAAAAGTCCTTAAACACAAGAGAGTAATTGTGACACCACTTCCTCTTATGGTACATGGATGGATGGAAATTGTATGAGATATAACATCTGAAATATAATATGTAATGACTTAAACACTGAATTGACCAGTAACTATTGGCAGTTATTCATTGATTATGACAGTTATCATTGCATTCACCTCTGTAAAGAAACATAGGAACAAAGTGTTAATAAATTGAACACAACAAAAACATCTGCTGAGTGGGTTTGGAATGACCCTTCAACATGGCTTCCATGATTGTTCTCTCTTCTGTCCCCTTAGTTGTCATTATTTGTGCCATTTGAAACACTGTAAATTGAAAACGCCTGCTCTGCTCATTCCATGCCATATGGTTAATGTGTTCAAGACATATCACGCTTGTGTAAAGCCAGGCAAAATGTAAAATGTTTGGCTCACCAAGCAATCACATCTCTTATTCTAAAATTGATTCATATTTTCATAGGTCAAAGAAATTGCACCTTAAAATTATCCCATTAGAGATCTCTTTCATTATGAGATTGCCTCTGGCACATTCACTGAAATAAGCCATTATGCACAGAAAGCAGGGAGTCCGTTTTTCATCAGAACTTCCATTGATTCTCCACCACCCTAATTTTAAAAGTTCATTGTGTTAATTAGTCTGTAAACCCAGCAAAGAATGAGTGCTAAATTATTTTACACAGTTGATGGCTCCATGTAACTTTTATTATCTAATAAATTAAATGTGTATTTGGACTGTGCAAAGCTTAGTCAACACCTGTAGATGGCTTGTCTTGATGTGTCTGAATCCATTTCTAATTAAGGGGACTTCTAATGCTGATTGGAAAGGAACCTATAGTATGACACATATACATTGCATATCAAATAAGATGGAAAAAAACAATCAATCAATTTACTGGCTAATAGTTCACTGGCATGAACTGTGCTTATTAACACAATTCTTTTAAAAGTACTTTTTAAAATCTAAAATAGAAGATTTGACCATGAACATATACAGACTTGACCAAATCACTCACCGACAGCAGGGTTACATAAATCCAATACACGACAAAGTAACATGACAAACAAACATGGGCTTAAATACAGGACTATAGGGATCCCCTGACCAAAACAACCAATGAGAACATGACACATGAAACAGGGAAAGCACAATATATGCAAGGGGGTAATCCAACAGCCGGAAAGCGTACCTTCCCTGGGGTCCGCCATTGGTTAGCAAGCCATCACCTGCTGTTAGCATTCCATTGACTCCCATTCATTTTGGCGTCACTTTGACAGCGAATAACTTTACATCTGAGGTGTTTAAAGACTCTATTTATCCATTGTTTATTTCTAAAGAAACACGACAATGTATAAAATATTCCATTACCTTGTATCTTACGTTATGGCCCCGCAGAAGCAGTTTTTGTAAAAATAGGCTAACGACTGCGTCATAACCATGCGACTCTCTCGACTCTCACACAGTATAAATACCGTATAGACAGGAGGAGAAGCTCGCAGGCAATCAGGGGGACGTGGAGGCACAAAGTCTGATAAAGTCAAGGGAGAAGCCCATAGGGAGTCATAAAGTTGCTCCTGCTCCTAGCTCATGGACAGCTCCTACTCACGCTCTCCATCTCTGCAAGATTCGGAAGGGAATGATTCATATTTCTCTTGGCACAGCTACTAGAAGACTTACAACTGTCAGACAGGTTGCTCACGTCACATCTACGTCGTCAAGCTCAGTTTGAGGCTGCGTAGTACGCTCAGCCATCAGGAAGTGAGTGCTTCTAATTTACTTCACTTTTTTCCGTTGAAGTCTATGGGGACGCTGTGTCCATTGCTTATACTGTCTATGAATATATGAGGTCACATGACAAGAAACCAGGAAACATGACTATGACTAAACTTCAAAATAAAAGACATGAACACAAACAAGACCCAAAACCAACCTTGGCACCACAGTTAAAGTCATGTCTGAATTTTCCTTTACTTTCTATTAAATGCAAGTCCTTGACTCTGATGACCAATTTATGGAATTTAACTCTGAAATGTCATCTGAAAACAAGTTTTCTCTGTCATTAGTTGGAATTAAGAGGCCAGAAAGCTAATATTGAACTCTTTCTGTTTGAGATTGTGCATGCACATTGTAATCATTGTACAGTGCTATGCATAGACACCCATGCTAAAGTTGACTAAAAAGAGGAATAAAAAAATCATCTTTTGGAAATTGAACTTAATGCCTTAATTTAAAAAATTAGGAAAAATCCAACCTTTAAGGACACCAATTTTCTTTGTGAATGAATAATTTATCGTAAATAAATAAATGTTCTTCCTTAAAATACAGGGTGCATAAGTTTGGACACCCCTATGTTAAATTCCCATAGAGGCAGGCAGATTTTTATTTTTAAAGGCCAGTTACTTCATGGATACTATGCATCCTGATAAAGTTCCCTTGGCCTTTGGAATTAAAATAGCCCCACATCATCACATAGCCTTCACCATATCTAGAGATTGCCATGGTTTTATTTCAGTTAGCCTAATAGTTGATTTGATTTGCATTGAGAGATGATCTTATGGAAAGTACTCCATGCCAATCTCTAGGTTGAAAAAGATCAATTAATGTAGTTGTTTCCACAGAAAGTTTTTTTTTTCTACAAATAGAAATTGAATTAATTTTCTTGTTTTTTAATTTTTGCATTTTGAAGAATCTGAATTCGTTCTGAGGCCACAATAAATGGACTGAGAATCGGTTTCATATTGATCTTAATCAAATTTGAAACAAACTAACAACAACAAAAAAGGTGTACATTCTACACAAACAACATCCAGCAAAATGTTTGTATTTCTGCCCTGGCTAGAATGCTGAGGTTTAATTTGAGTCATCATTGCCTGAGCTGAGGAAAACAGGAATAAATAAACATATTCAAGGTGACAACCAGTTGTCATCTCACTGAGTGCAGGGAGCGTGCATGGAATGAATTGTTGAGGGGAACAAATGAGATTGGTGGTGGAGAAAAAGCAGAGCCTGTGATTGGATGACAGATAAGGATGGTTCAGTGGTTTCCTGTCTGGCTTTTGGACTATGATGGATGGTAAAACCAGGTGTCACCTGGGATTGCCTTTTCCTCACCTCCACTCACACCCTTCTGCAAATTTGCTCTGTCTCGCTCTCTTAATCCCACACAAACAACCTCCCCAACCCCCCACCCCCTCACCTCACTATCCGTCTCTTCTTTCTCACAATCTCTTTTCCAACTTGTTTGTACTGCAATACAAGGAAAAGCAAAAAAAATAATAAAAAAAAAGTAATATCACACCAAATAAGAGAAAAGATATGGAGTCTGTCCAACAATTCCCTGATATGAATGTGTTTCAATTCAAAGCATGAATCCTACTCTCCTGTGCTACAAAAACAAGTCGTTAGAAATACGGTGATGCTGACATTACCATGTGGCCATGTTAACATATGACAAAAATAATATGCACTAATTTTATTAGTTCATCGCTCTGTTTATATATGTATAAGCAATGATGGGCATAGATGTATTTTTTCTTTACCAGTTATTCAAGGAACTATCGTATTTTCTTAGAAGAAAATCACACACGACGAGTCTACTGTATCACTTGCAGGAACTTAAACTTTGTTAACATCTTGAGCCAGCAAGCACTATCAAAACAAAACATTCTCCCCCTAGTCCGGTACTCCTCCTGTCATGACGCAATCCTCCACACATTACCGTATTATTGCACATCAGACAACTTTTAGCTCTCTTTCTAGAGTTTAGGAATAATAGTATCTACTTTTTTTGTAGCTAAGTATCAATAAATTATCTTTTTAGACTGGTGGGTAGTTTTTTTTTTTATTCTTGTTTTTTTTTACACATATTTTAACAGTAAATAAAAAGGGTTGTTTAAAAAAAAAGAATTACTAAATGAAAAACTAAATAAAAATATTAACTCTTTCCCTGCCATTGACGGAATTTTCCGGCTTTCCATGTTTTCACTGTTATACAGAAGGGGGTGCTATGACACATCTTCTGAAAGAGTAGCCTATTGCATTTCCTGATCAAAACACAGGCGAGGAAGAAGCAGGAAGAAGCAGAAATAAGCGATGGCTGCATCCGAAATCGCATAGTTCCTTACTAAATAAATAGTAGGCGAAAAACAGTATGTGACAAAAGTAGTATGTCCGAACAGTACTAAAAAAGTAGGCAAAAAGTACCTGGATGACATCTGGCAAGATTCTAAAGTGTGCTGGACACTTTACTATCCCATGAGGCCACAGGAGAGGATTTGTGAATGACAGTGAAGCAATGCAACTGACACTGGTAGGTCACATGATAATGACAACATGCTGAACGTAGTACGTCCAGATTACATTCAAACTATATAGAATGTACTTTTTTAGCGGCCGTGAAGAAATACCTTATTCAGAATTAGTACCTACTCAAGAGAGTATGCGATTTCGGACATAGCCCATAGCATATGTAAGCAGATACATATGTAAAATAACGTGATCATCAACATTAAGGGCCCATTTTAACAATCCAAGCGCACAGTCTAAAGCACAAGGCGCAAGTTCACTTAGTCCAAACCCACTTTTTTCTAGTTTAACAACCGGAAAAATGGCCGGCGCGCCTAGCGCATGGTCTAAAAGGGTTGTCCCTATTCTTTATGAGTAATGGGTGTGTTTTGGGCATAACGTGAAATAAACCAACCAGATTCTCATCTCCCATTCCCTTTAAAAGCCAGTTGCGCTCACGCCATGGCGGATTACTATTTACATGGCGGAATTTGCAAGCAGAAAAACTGAACGCTTCTCCAGAGCGCAAACGGATCTGCTCGTTGCGCAAGGTTAAAGTGCACAATCTACGGGACAAGACCGATTCCACCATATCTTTATGTACACAATATTAATCTTTTACATTTTAATCCTTTTATTTTTAATATTTGGCATGTTTGTGTGCTGCTGCTGCTCACTGATACTCTGTGTGTTTAATAAGCAGAGTGGACGCACATTGTGGACCGGCCTATTGGCGCATATTAATAACGCACTCTTAATATTATGAGTGCATATAATAGTGCATAATGAGTGCATAATATTATTAAAATATTATGGCGCAGTCTATTTCAGTTGCCTCAAAATAGCAACGCACCAACAATGCGCCTGAACACACCTCGTTTTCAGACCAGCACGCCCATGGGCGCACAAATGGGCACAAATGCATTTGCTATTTAAACAACGTGGCGCAGGACGTGAAAATGATAACTGCGTCAGGCTGAAACTAGCAAAAAACACTTGCGTTGCGCTTTGAGCTGCATTGTGTCCCGAGTGTATGATAGGACCCTATACAGCATTAAATCAAAATGGCATAATGTTACCTAATGAAATATCGACCCAGGACGAGCTACAGGACTGTGCAAGCTTTGGGGGTGTTGATGGACTCGATCTACTTAACCTATGTTTTGATCATCGTTCTGAATCCAGACGTAGTCTTTGACAAAAACATGATTTTCTCAGCTTTTTGCTAAAAAATTTTGCTCAAAAAAAGCATCTCACTGATACTAAAATAACACGGGGCCAAGACACAATAAGAGGGCCAAACTACTCTAGCCCATCATCAATGATATAAAGTAATGCAGTTTAATTGGTTTGGTTAAAAACATGTGAACAAGTCAATTATTTAGATGCTAAATATAACATTGCATTGAAAACAAAGTCATTGGCACAAATTTGTCATTCCATTGGCAACAGTATTAGTCCACATGCTGCCACCACATTCCATTTCAAAATGGATAAATATTTCAGCATCATTTTGGGGTTCCATGACTGATATGGCTTTGAGAAAAGCCCATTGTTTGCCTTATTGTTTTCCAGGTCTGTGGTTGAATGGAATAATAATTGTTTGCCTAAAGCCTCTGATTGCTGGGACAGCAGCTATGTCTTTATAATGATTCAATATGATGTGATTGAGCTTTATTTTCCTGGAAATTATTGGTGGACTAATGCTGATCTACTCGCTGTGATGAAAAATGAATATTGTCAGATTGATAATGACATCAATGCTTTTGGTTCTTAGTTAATGTAATCGCAATTTGTTTAATAGCTGGTTAGAGTAATTATTGTTTTCATTTATCAAGCATAGCCAAGAATGGAAATAAATCCTATCTTAATTTTCTACAGGCCACTAACTATTAAAATTTCACACGTGAGCTGCCTTTATCTGCGACTGCGACCTTTATATATCAAAGACCTCATTAGAATGATATCTCAAAGCATTCTGAGGGAAAACAGGCCTTTGACAATGTCTAAGGATAAGATGAATGCATGCTATATTAAGAATTTAGAAAAATTTGTGAATATGTTACAATCATCATGAATAGAATCCCTCCTCATTGCTGTTCCTTTCAGAATGTTTCCTTTTTATCTTCTGATAACCTTTCTTGTTCTTCTGGTGTGCCTTTAACCCTCAGAAATGATGGCATTAGAAGAGAGATTTTGTTTGGCGTCTCTCTCAGATCATTTGTCTCGTATGTCAGCTTCAGTTGGAGTGTGTGGAGAGAGTGATATTCAGCCCAAACACGAGGCACTGGGTTTGTCACACTTGGTTAGGGCTGGCTGATGTGTTAAATGCCAGGTGATGTGCGCAGACTGGCAGCTTCTCACACTCCCTCTACAATGATGACACTCTGACATCTGTTACGCTCAAAGTCATCTCACTTCTTTCATCTCACTCTCCCTCTCATCTCCACCTCTCCTCTTCTCTTTTTCTACTACATTTGGCATATAGTCAATTGCACAATGGCATATTGCACAAAATTACTTGATTGAATTTAATAATATTTTTGATATTGTTATAGTGACAGACACTGAAATTGCTATAGAAATGAAAGAAAAAAACAAAAACAAATTTGGGGGTCCCCAAATAGCTGTGAAAATGATAATGATAAAATCAGTTTGCTTTAAGCAAGACAAGCAATTGTCTTGCTTTAATTGTCAGCAAGACAATACAGTATAATGGAAAGCCTAAAAATAAATTACATATATAATAATTGCAATCTTTATATTGTGCAATTGTGACTTTATTTCTTACAATGTGACTTTATATGTAAGGATACACTGTAGGCAGGTTGCAGCTGAACCCATGTGCAGTTGATTAGCATAAATCTGAAACCAATACAAAATAAAGAAAGACTTGACTAGAAACATGAACATAAACTTGAAACAAACTATTCACTATTCACTATTCCCTACATCACTCCGCTAATATAGGCTAGTCCGGTTAAAGGATTGAATGAAAACAGGTGATTGAATTCATTTGACAAGCGACTCTCACAGTGCATTATGGGTATTCTCTAGCCGTTGAGCGTACATTGGTTGTACACTCCTTATTGCGGTGCATTATGGGATTGAATGAGTGCACTATTATGTCCAATGTGGTTTCGGACACCACTACAAATGGCTGTTCCCTCAAACAGTGCTCAATTTAAGGGTATTGGGGGTGATTTCGGACACAGCCCATGACTACGAAAACAACAAAATAATGAAAACATTAACGTGAACCAAAATCAAAACTTGACATTATATATCAGAATCGCTACTTAATTTCTCATAATTGTGACTTCATATCGCACAGTTGCGACTTTGTCACAATGTGACTTTATTTTTGTATTATATGCCTAATTTTTACTTTTGTAATTAATAAAATTTGATACTTTTAATTTTGTTTTATCTAATCATTCATTTGAAGAAGGTCATCTGAAATCTGACTTGATTTAAATGAATCCATTCATTCTTTACTTGTGCTACTTATTGGTAGACCCCTCATACGATCCTGAGTCAATTCAAGCACTGATACCAGGTATAGTTTTTGTTTTGTTTTGTGTTTACTTCAGTTGAATTCTGTCGTAGTATAGTTTTGAATGGTAGTTTATCTGTGACTAGAGTCTGTACACAACTGTGATGGGGCCAGATGCTCCTTTAACAAGCATCATTTGCCTCAGAAGCAGAGAGAGCTGAAGATAGGGAGGTAATTGCCATCTGGTGCAAATCATTCAACAGAATCATTTTTAAGACAGCAGCATACGCTTTTACCACTGCAACTGTTTATGTGTCCAGTTGCGTGTTTGCTGTTTTACATGGAAGAAGTTTAGTCACTGCTTTCATTCAGTCAGATTTCAGTCATTGGTCATTATACACTTCCTGTTTATTTGCTTTGAATGTGAATTGACTCTTTGGGACTCTAATAATTTAGGGAAAACTACAGGAATTAGTCAGGGAGAGTTTCCAGATTGATTTGGCTTATGGAGCTGTCCGGAAACCATTTTGTCTCAGTATGTAATCCATTTAGACTCAGCATTCAGCTGTTCTGTTGCATTGTGCTGTCTCTAACTTTTAATGTGATTCAAACTTTTTGTTATATGAAGGGCTGAATGAGATATGACTCATAACGCATTGGGAATTGAATGATGACATTTGCATGACTTTGACAAAGGATTCTTAGCATATTACCCACTATAGCTGTGCCATTATAAAATACATTTAGTTATTAGATTTCAGAACATGTACCATCACATATCGAGCATATCTTTAACATAATTCTGTATTTAGTGTTGCTTTTAGGAATAATCCCTTTTGATTTGTCATTCATTTGATGATATTATATTCTAAGGCTAGCAATTAATCTAGCAAGAACATGTTATTTGATGTTTCAATGTGTCATTAACACATTCACTGTGCAGTTCAAACACACGGTTACATGACAAAGACAGAATCCTAAAGGAAGATTAGCATCATGTACTCACCCTCATGACGTTACAAAGCTGTATGACTGTGCTTCTTCTGTAAAACACAAAAGGTGTAATTTTGAAAAATGTACTGGTCGCACATTTCTAGGCAGTTGCAATGAACGGGACTTCAGGCTTACAAAAACGATGCAAATCACATCATAGTTCATATGACTTATGAAGCGATGTGAGAAACATAGTGAAATTTACTACCGTTCACTTATAACCTTTCAGTGAGATGTTAACTGCTGCGACCAGTGATCGGTTGCCTAAACTGCTTAGACTAGTCTTACAAGCCCTAATTCTTTTCTTTAAGACTGGTCATAACATATGTTATTTATAAAAAAAATTTTTAAAAAAAACTTTTTAAATTGGAATAATTTGAATACGAAGAGTAAAACTGATTACCCCTTGACTAACTGCCAGTTGGTCAGACCAGACAAGTTCTTAACTGGCTATGTGTCAATGCATGTCAGCTGTGACTTATTCACGATACAGCACCAGCCTCGAGTAGCCTACCTAATTGCTTTTATAAAACGGCTACCTCACAATACAGATTATAAAGCCAAAAAATATGTATCAGTGCATCTTTCATTAAGTAAAGTCACTAAAAAGCCTTCCTTCCGCTGGCAAAAAAAAAAAAAAAAAAAAAGTCACTGACCGTGAACAGCAGCAGAAGTTATGTTACATTATTTCGCCATTAGATGGCGGCAAAGACTGTCTTTATGAGTTTTAGTCAGTCTTTAGAGAAGACTTTTATATTGAAAGGACAAACTTGTTGTGAACACGGAAAAGCAAGACGCAACTGATAAGTGATTAACGTTAGCGTCATGGCGCGGGAAAACCCGTTAAAGGGATAGTTCACCCAAATATGAAAATTCTGTCAGCAATTACTCACCCTCATGTTGTTCCAACCCCCTAAGACTTTCGTTCATCTTCGGAGCACAAATGAAGATATTTCTGATGAAATCTGACACCTGGATCACTCCTCCATAGGTTTCTATGGGATCGAAACTTGCAAACCCAGAAAGTTAGTGAAGACATCGTGAAAATAGTCCAAGTGGCTCAACCATAAGTTTATCAAGCCACGAGAATACTTTTTGTGTGCAAAAAACAACAAAAATAATGACTATATTCAACTATTCATTTTCGTCTGTGTGGGCCTGAATGAATTCACGTAGCTTCTGTGTTGTAGTCAATAGTGAGCCTACGTGGTGACGTACGGTACAACCTAGATGCGCTGCGCTGTTACACTACGTGAACTCACTCAGGCCCACACAGACGAAAATGAATAGTTGAATAAAGTCGTTATTTTTGTTGTTGTTTTGCGCACAAAAATTATTCTCTTCGCTTGATAAACTTGTGGTTGAGCCACTGTAGTCACTTGGACTATTTTAACAATGTCTTTAATAACTTTTCTGGGCCGGCAAGTTTCGATCCCATAGAAGCCTATGGAGGAGTGAGCCAGCTCTCAGATTTCATCAGAAATATCTGAATTTGTGTTCCGAAGATGAACGAAAGCCTTACAGGGTGGGAACAACATGAGGGTGAGTGATTACTGACAGAATTTTCTTTTTTGGGTGAACTATCCCTGGATTGTTAAAAGGACAATATATTGCAGCGGACATTCAAACGGATTTTTTATTATAGGACTGACCTGAGGGAAGATGCTACATCTACTGTAAATGCAGACACTCGCTTACTTGATCTCTCAAAATACTACTCTATAAGCTTCAATGAACAATATCAATGAGAACAAACCACTGATCTATATAATGTCATTATATAGATCAGTGGAACAAACATAATGTTTACGTTGCTAAGAGTGGTTGCTAGCGGTGTTGTGTACATAGAACCATAGGGTGAAGTGGTCATAGCCGTGTTTTATCATGAATAAAACACAGCTATTGACCAATCAGAATCAAGGACTGGAACTAACCGTTTTATAAAAATCAAATAGAGCCTAAGCAAAAAAGTTATTCTTGATGCATTGCCAACTTCTACTGAATGTTTACCTTGATGTTAATGGATCTAGTGCATTTCTTTGTAAACAATGCCTTAACATTGGATTTTTAAAAAGCTTAACTCTTCCGAATCAAAAAGTGCTAGGCCAGTGCTGGATCAATGATCAGAGGAGGTGTTCACAAATTTGTCTTAGCTGACAGAAAGTCAATAGTTGTACACAGAGGAGACTGACAAGACACACGGTGGCCCCAGGCCGACCCTACTGCCAGTCCCTGGGTCAGTGTGCTGCAGGCCGCGCACTGTCAGGAGCTACATGAGTAATGGGCTGTGAGGGGCTTTGGTGGGACTGTTTAATTAACCGTAAATTATTACTGTAGCATCTCCAGCGACCAGCTCGGGAGGTCTCGGCCTGGTCCAAATAAATGAGGTGGCAGGAGCTGTCATAATGGAGGGCTTGTAAATCTAACACTTGGGTGACAATTCTATGTCCATTCTGGTTACTTTGGGGTCTGATGGGACTAAATTAGGACATATAGGGGAAGATGCTCCCTTAAGAGCAAGGTGTAATTACTTGTAAGTCTGCTGACAGACAAAGCAGGATCCCAATAAAACAGATTCCTCTGAAAGGTAAAATTTATACAGACTTTAAATATTTACATATTTAATTGCCCATATTTTAATTGAAGATATGTTATAATATCAACACTATGAATTTACTTGATAGTGAATAGCCTATGTCTGAAATGTACATCTATCTCATGGAATTATTGAATAATAACCCCATGAATTATATTAAGTATAAAATTAATAAAATAATTACACTACAACACTGTGCCTTCTGTCCCAGTTCTGGTGGGCAATCTTATCCCAAGAGTCTACTTTTATCTTTTCACTTCAAAATAAAAACAACATTTTGTGTCATGTTTTGCTCTCGTTTTGCTCAGTTCATTATATTCAATATTCAAGTGTCTATATTCAAGTGTTTTTTTTTTTGTTTTTTTTACTATATCTTTAAAACTAGTTGTTTTCCAGCAGTTGAAGGATAAATACATTGACAGCCAATCAGAATCCACCCGACTTTAAAGCACTCGAGCATTTAAAGTGGTAGATGACGTAACTGCAATGCATGTTCATAATAAAGAGAACATTATCATGCTTTGGTGTGGATGGTAGTATAGTTATTGTTATAGTTATCTTTATAGTTATCATACTTGATGTGAACGGCCCTTAACTGTCTTCAAGTTTAGCAACTTTATCCAACAAGTAGTGTAACTGTCAGATTTATGTTTCATTCTATTGTCTTTTATTTTGACATTCTGTTCTGGTGTCTTTTGTTCCTGTTTCCCAGCTCTGTTTAGTTTCAGTTTCTTTGGTTACTGATTATGTCCATGTTGGTTTCTATAGTTACACATTGCTGTCACATTTTAGATGTTTTTTACAGAAAAATATTTGGTTACCTGCTGTTTTGATTTAAACAAATTAGTACGTGTTGTGTTCTAGTATTGTTGTTGTTGCATTTGTATTCAATGCTGTAAGTGATTAATTATTGATTAATTATACATTTTTATATTCTAAAAGATAATGACCCCTTAAGTAACTTTGCAGCTTCAAATGCAGCTTCAAAGGGCTCTACACGATCCCAGCCGAGGAATAAGGTTCTTATCTAGCGAAACGTGAAGTCACAGACGCGCATCACAGAGCTAGTGCAAGACGAGCATTTGTGGTTAAAAAGTATATATATATATATTTTTAGAAAATGACTGATCGTTTATTTAGACAAGACCCTTATTCCTCAGCTGGGATTGTGTAGAGCCCTTTGAAGCTAGTCTGGCTATCACCAGACCAAGCTCAATTTTTTAAGATTGAACATTGGTCTGGGGAGTCTGCTATGTATTTTCTACTGCACAAGAGGCATGATCAACGGGCAGAGTTCAAATGTCTCTGTACGCAATTGGATAGTCCTTCAACCAATCAGACCAACGAGCTGGGTGACGTACTTTGCAAAGCGAGGCGAAAACTCCAGGCAGGAAATGTGTAACCAAACGTGTTGATCAGTGGTTTGCAGAAGCAGCAATGGAATTTTAAAAAAATTATCCAACTACAAATGATTGAACCGTCCAATAGCCCCTGGTCCAGCCCGATCGTCATGATCCCTAAGCCTGACGGTATTTTCCATTTTTGTAACGATTTCAGGAAGCTAAACAAAGTCTCACAGTTCGACAGCTACCCCATGCCCAGAGTGGATGAGCTTATCGAGAGGCTAGGAAGGGCCCGTTACATCTCCACACTGGAACTCACCAAGGGCTATTGGCAAGTACTACTGAGCCCCTAGGACAAGCAGAAAACAGCCTTCAATACACCCTCAGGCCACTGGCAAAACAGCTCCTTCCTTTTGACCTGCATGGGGCTCCGCAGCTACCTTGCAACGGTTCATGGTAATTGTCCTGCGGCCCCACCTATCTTGATGTCGTGGTTTACTCTGAGAGGTGGGAGGACCATTTAACCAGGTTACGGGAAGTGCTGTCTGCGTTACGTTGGGCTGGACTAACCGCTAATCCCCGCAAGTGCCACCTGGGACTCGATGAAGCACACTACCTGGGCTACCACATAGGCTGATGCCTTATCCTTCCCCAAAAGGAGAAAGTGGCAGCTATACGGGACTGTTCCCGGCCAACCACAAAAAACATGGTATGGACTTTCCTGGGCTTAGCAGGCTACTATCGATGTTTCATCCCGTCCTTCACCTCATTGGCTTGTACCCTTACAGACCTGACCAAGAAGAGCAAACCAGACAAAATACAATGTAGCCCTGCAGCCAAAGAGGCGTTCCAGCGCCCTCTCTTCGTTCCTGGTTCTACACGCCCCTGACTTTTCCTGGCCCTTCACCCTCCAGACAGATGCCTCAGACACCGGCCCTGGAGAGCAATCACCAAGTCCAGCTGATGGCATTCAGTCAATCATCTAGACAAGGATATAAATTCCGGTGGAGACAGAAGAAGTAGAGATTCTTCTCTCAACTGAAACTAATGCTTGTGATTTTGTTGTTTTGCCAGAGAGGGATTAACAGGAGGATGGTGTTACGGACTCTTCAACTCCACACACACTGAACACTGTCTGCTCAGCGGACTTTCACCATTACTCGGCCAGACAATGAAGACACTCTCACTGGAAACACTAAAAGAAGCACTGCTTCACGGAGACCCGGACCTGAGATTACGTTCAAGCATCCACTGGTCTACTTTCCTTGCATTTGCTCACTTGTAAATAAATAGACCCTCCGGGTTGAACTCACTTCCTCGTGGGCGTTCTCCTTTTTCCCCTTAGGAACCCACTACTATATATATATATATAGGGTACAATAGGGCTAAAGGTGCCGCGGGGGAAAAGGCGTCTTTGGTTTTATTTTCCTCTAAACCACTAGATGGCAAAAAAACTTGCCGCAGTACTTTCCAAAACTTCCGCTTTTCAAGATGCACATAGAAAATTGGCTGATCCTTGATGTGATTGCGGACAGCAGCTCAGTTGATTTTGCTAAATTTTATGTAATATTTGATGGTTTTTTTAAATGTTGTCGATTAAGTAACAAATGAGAATTTATACCTTGAGTGTGGAGTAAAAGGCCCCCATTGCCACCCCGTACATTTATAGTTTTAAACCAAATGAGCCACTTTTATGATTTATTTTCACACAAAATGTGTTACTCCATCAATGTTCAATACAAACATTTTTCTTTCAGCAATCATGCACTTTGGGAGGAGTGAAAAGCAATTATTTTCATATATATATATATATATATATATATACATACATACACACACACACACACACAGTGTAAAGAAGATATTACATTGCATGAGTTGGCAAAACGCTGGAGATTTATTCACTACTTATGTGCATTGTGGCATAATGACAGCAGCTGACTTGCCAAATTGTTCTCAGCAACATTTCTTACTATGGAATGGATGGCACCAAATAAACAATGGATTCTTATTTGACAGTTTAGAATGAAAGACATTCCCTTAAAATTCACTGATAGTACAGTTTTCATTCCTCTAATGGAGACTCTGGATTGTTGGACTTACTCATGTGATTTTTCTTTAATGCCTAAAAGTCCTCAAATTTGTGTCAACAACCATTTCCATTCACATATCCGTGACTGTCATTTTTATTTCAGTAAAGGATACTAGTTAATGACTGAAGTCTTTCAAAGGCTCACAGAGAGTAATAGTCAAGGAAGGTTCACTTTGAGTCATAGTGAGACCTGGATAATTAATTAAATAAAATGATGTGAATAGTGGGGACATGCCCTTTGTAAGTGCACATTAACAAGGTTCTCCAGTGAGGCAGATGTGAAAGTGCAGTCTTTGTATCAGAGCTGGAACACTACTCTTCAGTACTGTAGTCTATCCCACACCTCATTAGATATCAGCTTGAGCAATTTATTATGCCAGGCAAGGCAAAAATGTGTCAAAAGAAGAAAAATGAACACAGTACAGCACAGGCAATCTTGCAACTCATTTATCTATTGTTAAAGAGAGCCTGAATAGAGCTGATATGTCTGAGTTCACATACATACACATATATCATACAAATACATGACAAGAAGCTCCCGTCCATACATTAGTTTTGCAGGAACACAGCTGCTGCATGGAATGAACAATTTAGCTTAGGTTATTAAATATAAAAGGGTCATTATTTGTGCATTTCATAGTGCTAAGAGTCGATAATATTCTCTATTAGCAATACTTCAACAATACACTCTGTTAACGCACCTCAATTAAAATGTTAATGCATCCTGTTATCACTGTTATATAAAATGAATTCAGTTACTTAACTGTAAGAAACAGTTTATGATACCATTTTATTTTCCGATTTGTATTGCTGATTTGAAATATGTTATTGAAATATGAGTCTGGCAAGTATTTTGAGATTTTTGGTATTTCTCAATTCAGTTATATAGGATCTTTTTTCATTTGCGACTTTGTTTCTCAATAATTCTGCCAATATATTTCCCCAGTGTGACTTTAAATATTTGAATTGCTAAATTGTACTGTATGTCTCACAATTAACAATCTCATTGAGTGACGCTATTTCTTATTTTAAACTTTATATCACAGTTGCCTTTTATAATTATTAGTCTGAGGTGGAAATAGGCTTCCATAAATGTCATCAGGTAAATTAAAAATACTCACAGAATAACATTGACAATACCGGACACTGAACTGAAACAGAACGGAACATACAGGTGATAATGATGGTGATAGATGAGACCACAGCTTAGTGTCAAGCTTAGTGTCACTAACATAATTAGTGTCCGTGACAACAAATGAATGATTAAGACAGAAGATGACGAAACACAAATGTGATTGTGACAACATAAACTAACCAATGCAATACAACATTAACAGATTCATATTTATTTTCCATGCATTTTTTCCATTGAGCCTGGGTTGGATTTACCTGACGATGTATATGGAAGCCTGTTTCCCCCTTTAAAGAGTATATTTATTGGGGAAAATAATGATATAACTAATAAATTACTAATTTGGTGGAAAAGTTGATACAGAAATCTCATCTTACCTCAAAATATCCCGTCCTTGCAAATGAATACGCTTGAGTTGTCAAAGGTCAAGAGAAACCATCCCTCACAAATTGAAGATTGCCAATCCCGTCCTCATAAATATATCATTTTTTCCCCCCAGATGGCTATGGAAGAAAGCTTGCATAAATCGATATGCACTGTAAATCCAGTGTAGCAAAATGTTTAGCATTTGCCGTGAAGCAGTAAAATGTATTTAAATGTGTCCATGCATGAAATACTTGAAGGCCAATGTAAAACTTGAGAAAAAAAAATAGATACATTTCCACACAGCTTCATGTAGTTCTTCAAAATAAAAATCTTTTTAATTGTTAATCATGCATTGAAAAAGAATGCTTTATAGGCCACACTTTTCTCATTATTATTGTCTGTATAAGCCTGAAATCCTATTACTGGCACAGCACATATTTCTGAGGCTCAGTGTTTGGAATCTGGTCCTGCCATACTTACCATATATCTCAAGGGCAGAATCTGAAACAGCTCGTGCCCAGCAGATAAAGTGGAGAAAAAATGGTCTACTGGCTTTTGATCAAGAGCACTAGTGGAATCTGAGGAGTTTGGGTCAGCTTTAAAATACTCTTCTGTTGACACAGAGGCATTAGTTGTTATTTTGTCCAGTTTTAACCCCATTTTGAGGGTCAGAGCTCTGATTTTGAAGCATTTAGCAGCTATGGCTTTGAATTGGAGGTCCCTTCTTCTCAATGGGGATTATGTCACTACAAAGCTTTAACTAAACACTGAATGCTGAACTGAACACTGAAATTAATTTTTTACCATTAACCCAAATTCACTATTAAGCCTCTGCAACGCCAAAGGGGTGAGTTTTTGTCAAATTGAAATCAAATTGTATCTATTATTTGGAATAATAGTTTTGGTATTTCAGTATGTTTTTGATTGACATGTGTTATACTAAATTAACAAATTATCATTAACATGAAAAGTTTCATTAACAAAGTTCGGAAAGACATAGTGTATCCAATTAACTTGCCATCAGAAACTATCACGTCTAATCCATGAGAGGAAGCCTATTATATATATACACAGTTGACTCCCCTACATTCCTCAACAGTTTTCAGCATTTGGCCCACCTATTTGTTACAATGTCTGAGATTGAATTGTTCAATCTGATGACAAATCCCCCGTTGCCCAGGATCCTTCACCACATCTCACCAATCTTTTTCTACTCTCTTTGTCTTTTTTTAAAGCCCAAGCACATCTCTTGTCTATGCAAATTAGTTTTATTATAGATTGCACACAGTTCACAAAACTCAGCACTTTTTGTCTGGCATAATTTGTTGTGCTATTACTGCTTGTGGAAAGCAGGTGGTAAACATAATTCTTTTTTTTTTCTTTTTTTATTGATTATGGCAGCGGTAATTCATTGACTGATGAGGAATTGATGGAGAAGAGCATTTAACCCAATCTCTTGCATTGAACATCTCAGATTCAAATTCAATTTAAAGGGGAACAAGGCAACTCTAGCCATTTCTTCACTGATTTTCACTTTTGTTGTCATGTGTTTTCTCAACGAGCTCCCCCTACAGCTGTGGGCTGTATATTTCACAACACTGTAGTAAAAAAATCTCGCTTGCGGCACCCTCCTCCCCCTTTCTACTGCTGCTCATGTGCATTTGTTATTATGGGAGCCGGCCAACTTTATCGTGTGGAGCTACGTCTACCGAGGTGGGTAATACATCATACACAGTGTCATATGGCGTGTGTGTTTATGTTGAATTGCCGTAAAGCAGTTCGTGTTTCTCGCTCGTTCTCCCTTCACACCAGGGGGGCAATGTTTCAGAAAACACTGAAGCTTCCCTGGGCGCCACCATTGATTAGCAGACCCCCACCTGCTGTTAGCATTCCATTGACTCCCATTCATTTTGGCGTCACTTTGACAGCGAATAACTTTACATCTGAGGCGTTTAAAGACTCCATTTGTTCATTATTTATTTCTAAAGAAACACGAAAATGTATAAAAGGCTCCATTAACTTGTATATACGTTATGGCCCCGTAGAATCAGTTTTTGTAAAAATAGGCTAACGATTGCGTCATAACCACGCGACTCTCTGTCGCACAGTAGAGAAATTACCGTATGGACAGGAGGAGAAGCTCGCGGGCAATCGGGGGGACGTGGAGGCAAAATGACAAAATAATTAATCAGAATACTTAGCAAAAGTTTCTCCTGCTCCTAGCTCATGGACAACTCCTACTCACACTCTCCGTCTCTGCAAGTTTTGGAAGGGAATGATTCAGATTTCTCTTGGCACAGCTACTAGAAGACAGACAGGTTGCTCACGTCACATCTACGTCGTCAAGCTCAGTTTGAGTCTGCGCAGTACGGTCAGCCATCAGGAAGTGAGTGCTTCTAATTGACTTCACTTTTCTCCGTTGAATCCAATGGGGTCGCTGTGTCCATTTCTTTTACTGTCTATGCTTCTCACGAGACTTCCTATTTCCAACTTACCAGGACGTTAGTCCCCATGTTACAAGGTTGGTTTTCCGCCGGGAAACACTGAGGGGTGTGGGGAAAGTCACCATTCTCACCAGAACAGATTATTTAACCATCCAAATGATTTCTAAACGGATTTATTAAGTTGAAATAGTTGCCAAGTTCCCCTTTAAACATTCAGTAGAAATAAACAAAAAGATTTTGAACTGTGAAACAAAGAAACATTATAACAAAATTAATCTGCACTAATTATAGGCCTCTGATTAAAGCACATTTGTGACAATGATCAAGTGACTTGTACAGATAGTAAGGTGTTCTTGCTTCCATTAAACTCTATGCTCTTTGGATTTTCTTAAATGATGCTTAAGAACATGATCATCAGATTTTTACACAAATTTGTGGAGGTCATGCAGATGGAGTGCCACGGTCATTTAAGCAAAAGAGGGACAAATCGAAGACATTCTGAAAATTTAGGACAATGCAAAGGTAATTTTTTTCTTTTTTTTTTCTTTTGCTGGGATAGGCTTCTGTATCCCTACAACCCACAATGGACACTACAGTTTGGAAAATGGATGGAGTGCCATAGAGACCAATACCTTTTTCTGTTTCAGTCACAATCCAACTCACCTCAGCAGCGCTGTCAGGGTATAAATAAATAACTAAGAATCAGACAGATCTGTGTGGCATGACTTTGTCAGGCTCCTAGCCAGCTTCTGGATCAGGGTTATGCATGGTTGTTTCCATGATGAAGGTGGTCATGGACCTATTCACCAGCTGTTGCCAATTGCAGAGCCTGTAGCAGCTGTCTGGAGGGAGAGGAGAGGAAGGACATGAAAGGACTAACCTTGCTTCGGGCTCTTTGTATGCTCATTTTAAACTTCTTAAGAAGCCTCATGCAGAGTCTCCCCAAAAGAACACATAAAGACAGTAGATTGAGCTAATCTATGTGTTTACTGAAAATACACAAGAAAACAGCAAATAGAAATAAAATGGTGCTGTTAATATAATAATTTTAAAAAGATTATTTAGGATTTTAGAGAAAAATAGTTAGGTCTGTAATCATTTTGTTTCTGCCTATCCGGAAATAGATTTACTTGCATATAGTTGCCGCCTCTGGTGTTGCCATCTGCCATCTTTAATTTCCGTCTCGTGTCGCAATATGTAAAATAGTCAGTTGGCGAATCGAATGTACATGCGAAATCAGAGTGCACTGTGTGTAAAAAAAGAATGAACGAATCTGGGGAAGGATGTTGTTAACCCAGAATTCGGACACCACCATGGAATGGCTGACACCCAATATAGTGCGCTATTTAGGAAATAGGCAGCGGTTTCGGACACAGCATATGAATGAGAGAAAGTTCACCGTGCAATATGGCAGAATATCAGTGGCGGCTGCTGGTCTTTCAAAGAGGGGAAGCTCATTTTCGGTCTACATCATAAAAATTGTCCATTTATTTATACGTAAATTCTGCCCTACGTTCCTTTTCAAGAAAATGCTCTGTGACCCTGTTGTACCAACTAGGTGTCTTTTCCAGTGACTTAGAGCTAGGCTGCTTAAACGGCTTTGGCCCATTGTGTTACGGGTGTAGGACTTGAGCCGCTTTAAACAGGAGCAGCTCCTTTCTACACCTGCAAATGTAGCTCCAATTGTTGCCACTAATGAGAACAGTTTGTAAAGCTGAGGCATTAATGAATGAATGAACAAACAATCTAAAAAAAAGATATTAAGCTCGACAGGAAATGTGGGAATTAGGTTAAAATGAAACAAGGAATGTGGTGTATAATTATGTGAAATGTATGATGAAAATTGGCTAGCACTTTCACCAAGCAAATACCAAGAAATAAGTTGCAGCAGTTTGTCTTTCGACTACACTTGCAAAATCCGTGATGGGACTGAGCTCGAATAGCTTCAGCGTCAGCGACTTTTTATAGTACAAAATCACTGTCAATCAAAAGGAGATGCAGTCTTTTGACAGACCCTCCAGTCATCAAGCAGAAGCCCGGAGTCCAGGCCAGCCCACTCCTCCATTCACCCCCAGAGACGCTGAGCGTCCGTGGGCGGGACATAATCACAGCATTTATCCAATAATAATAATAATAATAATAATTCATTACATTTATATAGCGCTTTTCTCAGCACTCAAAGCGCTTTACATAGAAGGGGGGGGGGGGGGGGGGGATTATGCGACGGCAGCCATATTGCACCAGAATGCCCACCACACACCAGCTTACTAGTGGAGAGGAGACAGAGTGATGAAGCCAATCAGTATATGGGGATGATTAGGAGGCCATGATGGACAGAGGCCACTGGGCAAATTTGGCCAGGATGCCGGGGTTACACCCCTACTCTTTCGAAAGACATCCTGGGATTTTTAATGACCACAGAGTCAAGACCTCGGTTTTATGTCTCATCCGAAGGACGGTGCTCTTTGACAGTATAGTGTCCCCGTCACTATACTGGGGCATTAGGACCCACACCGACCACAGGGAGAGCACCCCCTGCTGGCCTCATTAACACCTCTTCCAGCAGCAACCTGGTTTTCTCAGGAGGTCTCCCATCCAGGTTCAGCCCTGCTTAGCTTCAGTGGGCAACCAGTCTTGGGCTACAGGGAGACATGGAATATTAGCAATAACCCGGTCGCGCACGGCCATGTAAACACCGGCAAAAACCCGAATATGCTCATATCCTGGTTTTTAAAAACCCGAATATGATCTCTGGGGTACCCCTTCTCTAACCCGAATATTTGGTCATGTAAACGCGTATCGGCATATCCCCATCAAAAGGAACATTGATTTGTGTTCTGCGCATGTTCTATTCGCAAGGAATCTTGGTCTTTTGAGTAGAGACGGCGCATACAAAAACCCGCATGCAGTATACCGTAAGTAAACAAGAAGTTAGGTCTGTAATCATTTTGTTTCTGCCTATCCGGAAATAGATTTACTTGCATATAGTTGCCGCCTCTGGTGTTGCCATCTGCCATCTTTAATTTCCGTCTCGTGTCGCAATATGTAAAATAGTCAGTTGGCGAATCGAATGTACATGCGAAATCAGAGTGCACTGTGTGTAAAAAAAGAATGAACGAATCTGGGGAAGGATGTTGTTAACCCAGAATTCGGACACCACCATGGAATGGCTGACACCCAATATAGTGCGCTATTTAGGAAATAGGCAGCGGTTTCGGACACAGCATATGAATGAGAGAAAGTTCACCGTGCAATATGGCAGAATATCAGTGGCGGCTGCTGGTCTTTCAAAGAGGGGAAGCTCATTTTCGGTCTACATCATAAAAATTGTCCATTTATTTATACGTAAATTCTGCCCTACGTTCCTTTTCAAGAAAATGCTCTGTGACCCTGTTGTACCAACTAGGTGTCTTTTCCAGTGACTTAGAGCTAGGCTGCTTAAACGGCTTTGGCCCATTGTGTTACGGGTGTAGGACTTGAGCCGCTTTAAACAGGAGCAGCTCCTTTCTACACCTGCAAATGTAGCTCCAATTGTTGCCACTAATGAGAACAGTTTGTAAAGCTGAGGCATTAATGAATGAATGAACAAACAATCTAAAAAAAAGATATTAAGCTCGACAGGAAATGTGGGAATTAGGTTAAAATGAAACAAGGAATGTGGTGTATAATTATGTGAAATGTATGATGAAAATTGGCTAGCACTTTCACCAAGCAAATACCAAGAAATAAGTTGCAGCAGTTTGTCTTTCGACTACACTTGCAAAATCCGTGATGGGACTGAGCTCGAATAGCTTCAGCGTCAGCGACTTTTTATAGTACAAAATCACTGTCAATCAAAAGGAGATGCAGTCTTTTGACAGACCCTCCAGTCATCAAGCAGAAGCCCGGAGTCCAGGCCAGCCCACTCCTCCATTCACCCCCAGAGACGCTGAGCGTCCGTGGGCGGGACATAATCACAGCATTTATCCAATAATAATAATAATAATAATAATTCATTACATTTATATAGCGCTTTTCTCAGCACTCAAAGCGCTTTACATAGAAGGGGGGGGGGGGGGGGGGATTATGCGACGGCAGCCATATTGCACCAGAATGCCCACCACACACCAGCTTACTAGTGGAGAGGAGACAGAGTGATGAAGCCAATCAGTATATGGGGATGATTAGGAGGCCATGATGGACAGAGGCCACTGGGCAAATTTGGCCAGGATGCCGGGGTTACACCCCTACTCTTTCGAAAGACATCCTGGGATTTTTAATGACCACAGAGTCAAGACCTCGGTTTTATGTCTCATCCGAAGGACGGTGCTCTTTGACAGTATAGTGTCCCCGTCACTATACTGGGGCATTAGGACCCACACCGACCACAGGGAGAGCACCCCCTGCTGGCCTCATTAACACCTCTTCCAGCAGCAACCTGGTTTTCTCAGGAGGTCTCCCATCCAGGTTCAGCCCTGCTTAGCTTCAGTGGGCAACCAGTCTTGGGCTACAGGGAGACATGGAATATTAGCAATAACCCGGTCGCGCACGGCCATGTAAACACCGGCAAAAACCCGAATATGCTCATATCCTGGTTTTTAAAAACCCGAATATGATCTCTGGGGTACCCCTTCTCTAACCCGAATATTTGGTCATGTAAACGCGTATCGGCATATCCCCATCAAAAGGAACATTGATTTGTGTTCTGCGCATGTTCTATTCGCAAGGAATCTTGGTCTTTTGAGTAGAGACGGCGCATACAAAAACCCGCATGCAGTATACCGTAAGTAAACAAGAAGTAGAGGTAAACATGGCGAGACGCAGCACAGCACCACACTTTTGGAGCGAGGAGGAAAGCGCAAACAAAGGCGATCGCTATCTGCCCCGAACTATTCATTATCCGCGTGCTGCTGCTGTTGTTGTCGTCTTTGGATACAGGAAGAAGAATCGGAAATGACGCATATTGCGTCTTAAGGTTGTCCGTACGTCCAGACGCTAACCGTGCGTCGCCGTTTACATCGGGATATTGCCAATTGATTACAAATTCCATGTATACAGGAGTAACTCTCTCTGCTCACGCATGTAAACGGGTTATTCCGAATGTTTCAGAAACCCAAATAGTGACCTTAACCCGACCATAACCCGAATATTGACAGCTTGTAAACGTAGTCACTGACATATTGCACGGTGAACCAATGACTGTCTAGTTTCGAAGCACTGAAAAAAATTGTTAAAAGCAGCCCCATTGCACATGCACTGTGATGATACGAGAATGTATGAGAAGGAAATCGACCTGCTATATGTGTTCTGAACGAACTCGTCTTCGAGATGAACGTGTTCTAACGCATTTTTAGTCAATAAAATGTTAACACAAAGCTGAGCTTCCCTTGCAGTCTTAAAGAAATCCCCAATGCAGAATATGTACCGCCTTCTAAATAAAAAAGTCAGTCACCATTTGCTAAAGTCATTGCACATTTTTTGAGATTTCAGGATTCCCCCAATTAAGGACTTCGTCTTGGATGCCTGAAATAGCTGCCTGGAGGCATTGCAAAAATGGCCTCCAAGTGAACATACTAATTCATTTCTACGTTACATAAATAGGAGAACATCTCTTTGATTCAGAGATAATTTTGCATGAATCTGAGTTGCTGTTTTGAATTAGAAGTCCATGTTCGAATCAACTACTGGCCTGCTCCTGAGCATCACACAGCTCAGTGTGACTTATTTCGTTTTCCTTCTGAGTGGAGGTTCATTGCATGTGTTACACAGGGGACATGTTGAAAGGCACCCGTCCAAACTATCACCCCGCATTACTCTCGCCATCGATTGCATTGATCCGCAGGACTGTTAAAATAGGTAGAGTGTTGTCATTTATCAGTCATGGTCTAACTCAACCTGAGTAACCTCTGTAAGTGTATGTTAAGATGAATTACACTCCACAGCACAGCAGTCCACAGCCACCATCAATGCACAGCCTTCTAGATACAAGAGTTAAGCGGCGGTCAACACATCTCTCCAGATTTCTCATGCATGTCAGCCATTTACAAGAGTCAGCTGTATGCAGAATTATAGCCAGTGTCTAAAAGCTAATTTTTTTGGCTGCTTTGTTTATATATATATATTTTTATATATCTCTGCTGCTGTCTACTTGCTATATTAATTAATTGTATATGTGGATCCAACAGAGAGGATTTAAGGATTTAATTTAATACCATCAGCTTTAAAACCTTTTTCTTCTGGGTTCCTGGTCTTCACACTGACCTGAAAATGAGCTTGCTGTAGGTGATTAATGGCTAGAGGAAAAGCCTTCGTTTTGATCTCTGGATCAGTGTGAAGAAAACTTTGTGTTGCTTTGATTTACTCTTGATCAAGCTCAATATTTTGTGATGCATATCATATTGCTGGTTTCAAGATTTCACACTGTACATTAGTGGGTTAGCATTCTTATTTGTATATTTATGAGGCCAATATTATTGATTCGGCAAATACTTCTTGTGACGGACACACAATCTGTTTTAATAACTGCTTGGACATCTGTAAACATGGCAGAACATGAGTCTACTCTGGCTGAAATGTTCAAATAAAACAATATAGTCTCTTTTCATTGCATTAACATACTTGCCGTGTCGTACAAATTCTGTGCCTGACTAGAAATGATAGAAAACCATTGGACAATATGTGAAAGTTTCTATGGCTACTGCTCAAACGAAAGGCTGCATCCTAGTGAGGCTGTGTACTTCCTAGTCCTTTGGAGGCTTAAATCCTCCTCAACATTAAACGCTAGAATGAGACGGTATAGGAAGTGTGCATTGCTACGCCATAAATGTTTCCGCCCTGCGGTCACCGCACAAAAATACTATTTAAACTTAATTTTGGAAAAATACTTTACAAATCTTTGGTAACCGGCTTTCTATTAATACAGTACAGTGAATGACAACCGTATGTGGTATCCCAGTGGCTTACATTTATTGGCATTTTAGTATTAAGGTATTAATTTACAGCAAAACAAAAGATAATAACATCTATGCTTTCATGTCTGAAAACATTATTTTTGTCTTACATTTCATAATAAACTCAGACGAGCTCAATACCGACTCATTTTCGGTCAGTTTTATTTTCTTGAATTTGAATATGTGCAAAGGATTGTGGGTGATTTAAGGCTGAGAAGGATACATCCGATACCTCCTTCAAAACAGGCCGAATGAAGGACACGAAACGAATGATCCTTCAAATTGAGATGGCCTTCAGCAACGTTTGATGACGTGGCAGCCGAGATTTGCAGCCTTCGTAGGATGCAGCCTTCTAGACCATGAATATTTAATGTGGAAAGCAATGACAAATCTCATGATTTGTTGACTGTTAAAAACTCACTGTAAGATTCCACTTACCCTTCCCCCCTTTTTTAAAATTATTATCTTTTTTATAGTGATCTATTTTTATGACCTTATCTCAGGGTTTAAATAACCCAGGGTGAAAAGCTTGTGGCCTGGATGGCTTTTGCCTTTTTATTTAGACCTTTACAGCACTGCACTGGTCATTATAAAGACTTGTGGCCATTTTACAACCACTCGTGCATGAATTGTGATTTCTCACCACAGTAGATTTTATTCAGCTCAAGCCATTAAAACTGAATGTTGACTCAGAAGGCCTGAGCCCTTCAGTTAATGACCATCCTATTGGATTATTTCTGACTAGTACCATAATGATTTTTTGTAACTAGATTTTTAATAAACAAATTAAGTCTGGATATAGGGTATGACTTCTCAGCATGACTCATGGCAGCAGGGTAACTCATCCTGAGGTATAATTACACTTGCTGAGCCTTAGTGAGCTTTGATTTGATAACCATTACTTCAACAGCAGGACGCAGACCCATGACGCATGGCTGTGTTTTTATTTTATTATTGTTTCCAGAGGCTCATCAACGAAGAATCGATTATTTTAACCACATACTGGTCGGTTAAAAGTGCAATTAGTAACAAATCTGTTTTTCGGTTGGTGTTTTAAGTTTTTGCTAAATCTCTTAGTTTTTTATGTGTGAATTATAAAAGTCTATGGAATGTCATCGAAAAGATAAAACGTGGAGGATCAAATTAGAGAGAGAGAGAGAGAGAGAGAAATGATGGAACAGCTAGTAACAAGCACATAAATTAATAACAGACTTTTTCTTTTCACTTAGAATGTGGATTGCAGGCGTTTGCTATTAGTGTGTCTGAAATGTTCATTCAATTAACTTGAGGCATAATTTATAACTTCAAAAGTAATTTCAAGTAAGAATCTAAAAGAGACTGCTCAAATGTTAATGTCTGTGCGAGAGAGCAAAATGTGATGAGACTACTAATATTGTAGTGTATCAGCAATATCACAGGCTCATTTCATGTAAATTTATTGTGCAGGTATTCTAATGGCCTCTTTTTATAAAAAGATACAGAAAAAATAGTTCATCGATGGCCGGTTTTCTTCCAAACAATGGAAACCTCAGAAAAGTGGTTGTCTCACTCATTTCCACACGATTTTTGTTTAGAATTATTAGTATGCTTACTTTTTTTGTCAGTCCAACAGGTAGCCATGATTTATGTGCACTCTGGATCTGTGCTTTTTAGGCGCTAGAACTCAGTCCAGCTCCCTGTCCATTGGCAGACTCTGCAAGCTCCATTAATCTAAAGCCATTTAGATGGAAGCATTCCACTGATAACGGATAGTGGTTTGGACGGATTTCCTCACTGGACTATAAACACCAAGTGCAGTGTGCGTCAGCTGAAAAAGGTTTTGTGATGATGTAACCAGCAAGATATTTTATCACTATAAAGTCCCAAGATGCATTTCGGAGGTCCAGTCTTACAGTTCTTCAGTTACATTTGTTGTCTTTAGCTTTTACATTTATGTTCTATCCGACATATTTTTGCTACATTTTCTTTCTTTCTCCTCTGGCCAACTAACGTAGTGTTTATGATCATGATTAAGGCAGTATTACAGGTCAGAAGTCAGATTGGATCAGAACATTCAGAATACTTATCCAGTTCCATACATTAGCATGTTACCATAAACTATTAGCACCGCATTAGCATTAGCTCATACTTGAAATTATGTGCTAGTTAGTTGCCAGCCATGTCTAATTACTGAAATTTAAAATGTGTTACAGTGATAATTGGCTGCTTTGTGTAGTTAAGGATTTCAACTTAATTAACTGTGGAATTAAAACTCACCCTTTTACATAACAGCATTACGAATGAAAGATCACAATGATCATGTTCATTTAATTAATACTTTAATTCAGACAGACACACAAAAGTTAAATGCTTGCACACAAACTATTGGTTACACACATAGCAACATCATTAATTGTGTATATATATATATGTATGTGTGTGTGTAGTATAGCTAGATAACTTTCCAAAACTAGCTCTGGATGATTTATCTTTGACCCATTTACGTTCCACACATGGAAGCAGAATAAGAGTATTGAGTTCAGTGGAAGCGCTACGTTTGGCACTTTAGAGGCTCTAAATCTACAGATGATAAATAATGTCCATTTAGAATCTGCCTTTAAAAACACATAAATCAGTCTGAACAATTTTGCCACCAGACACATTTATTCACATACGGCACATTGATGCCTCAATTTCTATTTTACAGTCCTTATGACCTTAATCAGGTTAGATGCCATATTGAATTTAACTTGGATGAAAATGAGGCTGTGTATAATGTATAAACATTGTGGATCATATAATTTTCACAACACAACTTTCAAAACACATTTTTAAACAGTTTTTACCTACTGAAAGTTTTTTGGAAATGTTTATTCATCTGAACAATTGGTGTGTTGTTAAACAACAGTACCATCCATTGAACTGTAATTCTATCCCTCACAGCATTGTTTTCATTCCTGTCAAAAATTAAACATGGCGCTACCCCGACTAAGGTCTATGACTTAAACAATGAGAGGGTGAGGGTGGGTTTCCATTGCCTCAGGGCTGTCCTGTGCCTGCACTGCTCTGCCTTTCATGTTGGCTGCTGGAGTTCACAAGACAGACTGTCTTTTCAAGATTTATCCACCAGATCGACCAGAGGTGGACGAATCTTTGTTCTGAGTCTTGGCTTTTCTCAAGGTTTCTGAATTCCTTAACAATTTCACCTCAAGCTTGTTAACTTTACAACCAGCCACTTTATAAAGTCATGTTATTATGCACTTTGTTATCAATTCATACTCAATATGTGAGTAAAGACAGGTTCTTGATTATCAAGTTGTATTATTGTTGCTAATTAACACTTCAAAAAATGTGTGTAGACTTGTGTGTTTCTTTTTATTAAAAAATAAATACAGACTTTTTCATGAGCATGAATCTACTGTAATGTTTTATAGGTAATATTTTGTCATACTTATAACGGTTTAGACTACTAATTGAGTTCTATGTTCAACTAGCCTGGGAAAACCCAGACAACTTCCGGCAAATTTAGATTTGCTCTGAAGTAGTCTGGCAAAGAGCTCATTCAAGCCCATTTCTAATCCGTCGAAATCGCGGCACCAATCAGAAACGTTGGGGCGGGCTTTACACAATGGCGATCGCTCTGATTGGTTTTAGGTCTATCCAATTGCGCCCAGAGGCATTTGAGCGACGTCCGTTGGTGAAGCACCAACTTTTAAATGCATTATTATATTCAAATTGCAAACACATGAGGACAGTCTCCATGAAAGACCAACTGGCAGATGAACGTGCTACTACATTTCTCTCCGAAACGGTAGGAAATTAAATTAGATTTAATAGAGGATTTTAACTGTGACACAATGATTGACAGGGCAGTTTAAGTGACAGGATGCACGCGACAGATCCGTCCGATAAAAATGACGAAGTAGTATGTCCCAAAGCTTGCCTACTTTTTTGCTACACATTCAAAAGTAAATACATTTTCTTTACAAAAAGAGTACATACTTTTATGGCGTAGTGTAACTTAGGCGAATTGGGACGCAGCATATTACACGATGACGATCGCTCTGATTGGTTTTAGGTCTATCCAATTGCGCCCAGAGGCATTTGAGCGACGTCCGTTGGTGACGCCCCTTTAGAAATGAGTTATTAATGAAGCTTTGCCAGACCATAACTCAGTTACTACTGAGAATGGTCTGGTTTTAACCAGGCTAATGTTCAACAAGTCACAAACATCTTTTTACTCCCTTGAAACTAATGTCACTTCTACTTTTGGCGTTCAGTCGCATTCATTACCATCTCTATTTGTCTGAATCTAAATATTCAGCCCATTTAGATGACAAATTAGATTTATGTTTCTTTCCCTCTATTTAGTTGCCACGGTACATTTGCTGGAAGCGTTTGCAAACAAAGTGTAAATATGTTTTGCATGAACTTGTCACATTTCAGTCACAGCAATCATATTTGGAAATATGCTATACAGTATATATATTTGCATATATATATATATACCCATGCATATTTATTATTTGCGCTTGGAACATGACACACATATCTTAGGCTGTTTATACTTGCTGTCATAAGGCACTAACCTTACATATTACCTCATTTGCATTCCTCTTTTCACGCCTCTCATTTTCTCTGTCCATTTAACAAATTTTGGCACTGGCAGTCATTAGGGGACCATTACACATTATTTTCAAAGAAGCAGTGAACATAAAGACAAATCCGTCCTCAAGAGCACTCTAGAAACGCTTCAGCGTAGGGTATAGCAGTTTAAATGTTGTTTATATAACTAACATTTAGAAAACGGATTACTTTAATCACTGTGAGCCTATAAGTGAGCAGAGATGCTCTTTCACTCAACCTTGCATAAATGAAGGTCGTTTGTACATGTGGCCTTGCTGTAATCAAGGCCAAAGTTCTGCAAGATGGTTTCACCAGAAGCCATGACTGCATAATATCCATGACATTAATATTACATCTATATTGAACCTTAATCATTTGCGGTTGGTGTTTATAAGCAGCAGAAACAAGACAGAACCTTGCATCATGCTGAGCTTAATAAATAAACTATATTTATCCCATTAGATGTATTAGAGGAAAATATTTGATACATTTTGCAAATAATGGCACCTTTTTATGCAAATGAGAGTGTGTGGGAGAGAAATGTCAAAAGTCAGATTCTCATTAACAGCATATTAAACTGAGCTTACGTTGTGATTGTAAATCTGAGGTTGATTAAATTTGTGAAAATCTATAACTAGAGATTATGTTAGTTACGTTATTAATTTCTGCCTGAAAAGTGAAGAGCTATTATACATTCTGGTCAAAATGTCTGAAACGACTATAGTGAAAAAAAAAATCGTATTTAATACTTTTTTAATTATAAATTGCATTATCAGTATAATAATTTGAATAAAATGTTCTGAGTTTATTTGGAAAATTAACATGAATTTGAGAATGTCGTAGTATTTGGTTTTTCCCTATTTTGGCCTAATGACAGGATCACTCAAACTTAATTAACTGCATGTAGAGTCGCATGATCATTGTCACAAATGTGTTCTCTTTTTTATTAGGGAAATTGTACAGAATCTAAAATGCTTTTCCTAATTTAATTTCATTCCTAGTATATCTCACAAGTACATGGGAAAAATGCCTTTGAAACAATTCTCATCAATTTCACAAATGATTACAAAAAGATGGCAAGTAACACACTGAATTAAATGTGAAATTTTGAAACAGAAACACTGTCATAGTATTTTCCTGTAAAACATACTCCAATTATCTTTTTGTTTACTTTACAAAAATGTCTTATATGAACGTAGAATGAACTACAAAATGTATGATCTGGACAGCAAGAGAATTGCATTGCTCATTAAAGCAAGAAGATATTTGATATAGTCGTTGTCGTCGTAAAATAATGAAATTAATGTTCTTTATAAGACTGCATATGCATTATGCACTAAGTAGAACTGATTAAACTGAGGGGTCAAACACTGTTCACTGTCTACAAAATGTGTTACTGTTGCCACCAAGTGGCATGCATTTGAAAAAGAGCTAACTTCATTTGATATAGTTATTCTGTGCTAACGTACAAACTTATTTTTCAGTCAGCTTTCTTGAGGGCTGTGTGAATCATAATGAATTATTATTACATGTTTCCCTAGAAGTCTTGATTCTAATTGGTTAATCACAGTTTCTCTCTACAAAAACATATTTGTTTGTACCCCAAGAAGCAGATTTACAGTCTCTTTCTGACACAATAAAGTCTATCTATTTATTTATTTATTTATTTATTTTTATTTTTATTTTATTTAACAGCCATTTAATTATGCATGATAATATGCACTAAGTGAACAGTCTCCATAATATAAAAATGTTTCCTTCTGGGCATAGCTGTATTCTTTTCCTCTTCCTTCAAAAATGTGTTCTAGCATAATAATAATAATAATAATACATTATCTTTTCTGTCTCTTCCTCTGAGGAATCTCTTTGTGCTAATCAGATCTGATGCCTTTTGACATGAAATCTCCCTAATCCCAATCCTAAATGTTCCTGTTTCCTGCATTTTATTTTCCCTAGAGAAACTGAAAACATCTTGTCCAGACCTGCTGTCATAAGTAGAAATTCCCACATGGCCTGCAAAGCTTCAGCTGGAAAGTAATTACCGTTTTGGAAAGTTCTTCCCAAGGACATGCACAATGTCAGCTAAACTAGAAACATTTGTACCTCAAGCGGTAAGAATACAAATAACAAGAATGTAAGGCTGCAAAGAAAACTAGGAGAGAATATAGAAGGTATATATTCCACATTTTCATTTTGTAAAAACCGCCTTAAAGACTCATTGTTTTAAATATTGCTTTGCAATGGCAGTGGTGCTGCTGAATTGGAGGACATCCAATCATCTTTGTCTCACTGAGTTACTTTCAGGCTGTGTATTGGCAGCGCTGCACTGCAGGATGTCTAAATTGACTGTTGCGCTCTGTTTTATACCTTGTCGTCATTGGCTGACTAAGAGTGACGTTTCCTGGAAATCAACTTTGTGAGCTGAGCTCTCGCACATTCAGTTATTAATGCGCGATGTTGGAATAAATACAATGCTGACAAAGTATGGACTACTTGCATAAGCACACCATCCGTTCTCTTGAACATAGACAAAGGAAAAATGGATAAAGAAGCAGGACATAGTGTTTTGTATTGATTTTCGTGCTATCCTGCCACGTCCAGTATTGTTTTATGACTAGAATCATTTTCAGATTCAAATGAGTGATGCAGTAATCCAGCAAAGTACATAAGACACAACTAAAAGTTAATCTATTCTTTCCAATTCCTCAAAGGGCAACACATTTTCAAAAAGATATGACACTGTATTGCAATGCCAACATCTGCATTTCTATTCTGTGTGTGGTTTAAAGCTTGAGACCCTGAACTGTCACACAAGTGTAATACACTATGCAGTCATTTTCATGCAACAGCACATACCAGGCCAAAGATATTTCCTTCTTTTTCAGAAATGTATTTGTTTCTTGTTTTACTTGTCTCCAAGTCTGGTCATTTGTATGAGAAAAAAAAAAAGCAAAAAAAAAAAAGAAATGATTGTTCACCATTTGTCCTTTTTATGTCCCAGGGGTTAATTTCTATTAAAACTAACACATTTACATTTTTAATTTGAATTGTTATTTTGGTACTTTTCAAATACCTTTTATGTATTTGATTGTTCATAAATGGTTGTTCCGCAGTTGTGGCATCATTTCCGCCACACCAAACAATTTTGACCCTAAAAAAAAGGAGACAATAGTGAAGATTGATATGTGGAGAGACAAATCAAGGTTAAAATCATTTGAGCAGGACATTTTTGTGCATCATTTCCAAATCAAATGATGCAAAAAGTGTGCAAATATTGACACAATTTTTATATTTATGTATGTATTTGGGATACATAAAATGCTAGCTATGAAATTAGCCTTAGCGAGGTGGTCATTTTTATGCAAAAAAAAAAAAAAAAGTTCAAAATGTAATTTCCGCCACTGCCATTTCCATCACAATGAGTGACACTGATGACACACTTCTCCTGTATATTCTATCATTTGTAGATAAATGAAACAAGTGAGAGTGTGAAAAGTGTGTTTTAAGAGATTTTATTTCAAGTGATTTTGTCACCATAGGCTTTAGATTTATTCTCTTCCTATATCTATAGGTGCAGAGAACTGTAGATTCCAACTTATCCATAAATCAGCACTGACTTTGAACTAAACTTGTAGTAAACTCTCAGGCTGAGATGATAAAGGGCAAATAGAAGACGAGTTCCACCAATGTCCTCAAGAGCATTAAATCATCTCTGTCTGTCAGATCTCACTGATGACCCTGCATATCAAGTTTAGTGAGGATCATTCACCCGTCAGCCATGGCCGACTCATCAGAGAATGGACTTACCTCTCTTTACTGGATCATCACACTCGTTCTCTTTTCTTTCATTTTCAGTCTCTCCCTCTATCACTATCTGTCCCTATTCACAGTTTTTATTGTACGCAAAACGTCATCCATGGATGCAAATCCAATAACGTACAACATTTTCTAAAGTTTGCAGCCAAAACAAGATGGAAAAAAAAGCTTGTGCTAAAGCTATTGTGGAGGAGGAGGTTAGTTAACTGGAGTGCTGCTGTCGTCAGCTTGCCTGTCTGTTCTAGTTTGGTCAAGCATTTATCAGCAAAATAGTCACCATGTTGGCAAAACACCTGAAGAGCTCAGTGAAACAAACAATACTCTCTCTCTTATTGCAAATACTTTTGCTTGACTTTTGTCATTTGAAAAATCTGGATTTAAAAGAATAGTTTATCTAAAAATGCAAATACTGTCATCATTTACTTAATCTCATCTGATTTTCGTTCTTCTGTTGAAAAAAAAACATTATATATATATATATATATATATGGTTTTTTTTAAGAAGAAGAATGTTTCAGGTCCATATTATGAAAGTCATTGGGGTCCAAATTAGTTGAGCTCTTTATATATAAGTTGATCAATGATTTGAAAGTGAATATTTCACATAGATTACCTTTACTGAATTGTTATTTGGACATTTTTGGACCCCATTGACATTCATTTTATGGATGAAAATACTTTTCGTCAATATATATGAATAAATTGTTTTTTTTTTCCACAGATGAAAGAACCACATGATAGTGTATGAACGATTACATAATGTTCTGGTAAAAGTTAAAGAAACCACAAACATCATGTCCAACCTCTTTAAGAAAGTTTGAGAGCTAAACTTATAGTTATTAGTAGCCTAGAAATCTAGACGCACCCTAGCGGCAGCAAAATTTATTTTGCAGCCAGGGTAGTCTAGCAACTCTCCGTTGACTTTCGGAGCTGTAAAAACCTAAATTGGGTCAGGCCGATCACATCGTGTATAGAGTAGGCGGGGCGGGCTTAACATAATTACGACAGAGTTGCGACGGTTCCTGCTACTTGAAAACAAAGAAGAGTTGCTGCTGCTGGCGAACAGTCTTTCTAATCGGCTTTGGCCGCGACTCTGGAGGACTTGGAGTTAAGTTTTTCTTTGAGAAAAGAGCAAAGAATGGCACTTAAGTCATTCTTAAAAAAGGAAGATGTGTTCGTAGTTTTGCTGGCCAGATTCAAAAGTAGAATCTATCAACTAATGTTAGCTCCGCTGTTGGGAAAACGCTCTGGTTGGTTGAAGTGCTGTCCTATTGCGTGCAGAGGGAATTTGAAAGACAGCCGTTTATCCCGCCCCTCGGATTGAGCCGTGTCTTTGGTAGGCTAAGTTATTAGTGCAATTTTGTGAAAATCATGCTAACAGTGCAATTTTAGCACCCAAGACAATGCAACACTTTGTTTTGTTTTTACTTGCATAAGTGCACATTTTTATCACCAGAGGATACACATAATTATAGTGTGAAAAACCTTTGGGTAAAATAGAGCTCCAACACCACTAAAACAAAATGAAATTGAAATAATAAACATGTATCAATTTCACTTTGGCTCTCGGGACTACAACTTTCTCCACGACCTTGTCATTAAAATGACAGGAACAGTTTTGCAAGAGTAGAGTTTGCAGCTTATCCCAAAACCTGCCTTTCTGAATTCAGGTAGGCTACAACATCTGGTTGAATAGGATCCCCTGCAGGAAAAAAAATGTCGAGGAACATTTTAAATAGTCTAAAGAACATGATGAATGAGATGTCATTCAGGATGCTGTGCTGTCCATTAAGGACTCAAATGTGTTAGCTGCTTCTCTTCTCCATTTATCCAGCATGATGTGAATGCCCTGCAGCAGACTACTTTTAGGCATGCATTTTACTCTTTTTAATTCACACATGCTAGATTCAATATGCAATACATTCAGTGCACCTGACATGCTTTAGAAAGACTGATTTCAGGCTGTAGGACATTATACTGTCATTTATTGTTAATCTATCATATAAAGGAGAGATCTTAAAAAAAAAAACAATTCATCTGCTCATCACACTGGATGAACACATTTGTCACTGCTGATTCCAGGTTTCATCTCCCAGTAATCTAATTCAAAATAGGCCCAAAAACATACTGAAAGAATGTGCTTTATTATATTCTTTACCGAACAACTCTTACATGCTATAAGACACATCATGCTATTGCAGACTCATTTTAACTGTGCATCTAAGCACCATGTCGCTAAAGCACAAAGAGAGCTAAACCAATACTGTCATTGACAAGGACCTCATGCCATGACAAACCTGCAAGCACATTTATTCAGTGAACTACTGTGCATCGCTTTCATGAAATGAAAGGCTTTGTCTGGCCTTTTGTTTATAAGTTTTGTTTTCTCAAATGAAGCTAATGGAAACAGACTTCCCTTTCATCGTTGCCTAACAAGCTAATGATAATGCTCAATCTGGAACATTCCTGGACTCTGAACCGTTCACTATCTCGTCTGTTACAGAGTGAAGCGGCAAAAAGCAGAGAATCCAAAAGCCAAAAAACGTTATGCCTGTCGAACAAAAAATCTGAATGTTCCAGAAATATCAGGAAGGGCCAGCTGGCTAGTTGACATCCACAGGCTGCTTCCTTCTGTCAACATGTGAGCTCTTATTATGCTAATATGCTTGAGCTCTTTAAGTTAAACATTACTTTTTATGCCAAGTCCTTTTATTCTGCTCAAATCCTTAGTCAGCGCAGGGGTCAGCATTTTTAAATAAGCTGCCACATTTCATTTACTGTAGTAAAATGAAACAGACGAAAGGTCCATCAACAAGAGGCCATCAAGGTTTAATGAATTCCATTGATTCGTCTTCCCTAGTTACTCTGACTGGAATATAACCACATACTGAAGCTTCAGAGGACTGTTGATTTGCATGTGCTGAAAAGGTTCAAAGCACATTCATTTGTCATGTTGTGCCCAAATGAATAGTGAAATGTTAGGGAGGCAATTCTGGCCGATATCGATAAGCCAGTAATTATTGCTAACCGACAAATCAACCGATGAATAGATTTAAACATTCTATGCTATAAATAAAATAAAAATAATACACTTAAAAAAAAATTTAATCAGTAAATACACTAAAATAAATTATTAAATTTAAACATTTATTTAAACATATTTGTGTACATCATTAGTGTTTTAAAATATTGACTTTAGATGATGGTCAAAATAATCTAAAATGTAATAAGAGAAAATGAGTGTTCACAATTAAATATTCAATATATTGTACATGGCTAAAGATTGTTCACATCTAATCCTGTTTTAGGGCCGTGAGATAATTTAGTTTGGTTCCTCCTCATATATCCTGTATGTATGTGTGTGTGTGCCGACTGCCGACTGCATCAGGTCTGGCTGTGATGGATGAGGTGGATTTAACTCCCAGCGTTGTGTGGACTGAGCTTGGCTCGACTGAGCGAAAAATTGTGGGATCAGAAGAGTGGAGTATATTCTGCCAGGAGACGTTAGTCTTGATGGGAATCTTAGCTGACACGGGGACCTTGACAAAGCAAAATATAGAGTGGGCAACTAAAGTTACTCTCACTGCATATAAAGTGGGCAACTGTTATTGTGAGAACAGTAACAGTTCTGGCCAGATGAAAAAAGAAAAAAAAGAGAGAGCTTGTTTAAAAATGCCATGGTTTTCTCTTTCGTTTAGCTAGAAGTTTCCTTTTATTCATTTCAAAGTCAACTGCACCACTGCACTGAGTACAATGGAAGTGCTTTGAAAAGAGGGAGCTGCTTTTGGAGGGATAACAACAAACATAAAACAAGTCAGAAAAAAATACAATACAAGAAGTCTGTGGTAGTAGATATGAGCTTGAGTAATGATTTTCTGCTATTAAAGACCCCGTTACACCAAAATGAGAGTTTAGTGGCTTGCATGTGTGTTAGCATTGAGCTCATATATTGCATATGTTAGTGCACTTCTAAACTTAAAAAAAAAAAAAAGTTAAAATTCTGTCTTTTTCTTCTGGGTAATCAATCCAAAAATATTGATGACTCATACTGCACTACACAGAGTTTTGTCCAATCAAATGCTTTCTAGAATTAGAATACCCCTCCCCCTATAACATCAACTAACAAGTATAGCAAATCGTGTTCATGGCTTGTGACATGAGTCAGTACGTTTTTGTTTTTTAAGAATTCATACTTTTAATCAAGGAGCATTAAGTTGGTCAAAAATCAGTAGACATTGCTACCAAAAATATGTTTCTAATTCTGTTCTTTTAAATTTTCTATTCAAAGAATCTTGAAAACAATGGATCACAATTGTAACAAAAATAAGAAGCACCACTGTTTTCAACATAATATATAAGAAATGTTACTTGAGCAAAAAAAAAGAAAAGAAAAAAAAAAAAAAACCTATAGAGAACTTTATATTTGGATCTTATAACAATGTCTGCACTGCCCCCATCTGGTGAAAAAAAAAGCCTAATATAACCAGGACTCATATAACTGCTATGCTCACTTAGCCTTTTACTGGCTGTGTGGTGGATTTTAAAACCCAATTAAATTGCTTCACATAAGCATTTTATGGCATCTTTTAGTGTTGCAGGTTACAGTGATTAATAAAGGGTTTACCACATTTTGCCCTTTACTATTCACAGATGTCTAGGTCAGTGTTCAAGCACATTCAATGATTTTTTTTTTTTCCAGAACAGAACAAACTCATAAAAGAGCTGAGATATGCATGTAATATACTTTCAGGCAGATGTTTGATGACTATAACACTGTAGCTAACTTTTATCCTTTAGTTTTCTACTTTACACAATCATTTTGAAAGTTTCATAAATGGGATATCATTTTTATAAATTATTTTTATATAGGTTACAAAGTGCATTCAAACATAGATATTCTTACATAGCCATACTTAGTCTCACTTCATGTAGATATATGGGCAACCAGAAATGACTGATAGTTTGTAATGGTTGTTGCTATTATAATAAAACTGGACACATATCAGCTTTTTTGTCTTTATTTTCTCTTTGGCTACTGAAGGAAAACACTGTCAGTTGCCAAATTTCTAATGCAGCATTAAACTATTCTGTCTTATTTTCTTTCCCTCATTTTTATCAAGTACGGGCAAAGGATGATGAAGGAGCTGGGAGAAATGGATCTTGATATCAGCTGTTTTATTATTAGTCTCATAAAAGGAGGCGGAAAAAAAGGTCCATTGGAGAAGGGACAGGAGGAAGAGTCTATGGAGGACTGGGAAAAAGAGTCCTTGGGGGAACAGGAGAAAGAGTCCATGGGGGAGTCGGCAGAGGGAGGGACCACAGAGCAACCCAGATAAGAACCTGGAGGAAGACCCACAGTGGAAATGGAGGGAGGAGCAACCCACATCTGAGCCATGGGGCAGAAAGTCCATGGTGGAACCAGTGGAGGGAGGAGCCTCTGGTGTGTGTCTGGGTGGAACCAAGGGGACTTCCAACAGAGGTGGAGCCGTGAGAGCTGGAGACCTGGGCTGAGCCGAGGGGCCGAAGACACAGGGTGACACGCAGGTCTGGAGGGCCAAGGCAGAGCTGTCGGCTCATGGGACCGAGGCAGAGACGGGGGCTCGGAAGACCGTGGTGGAGCTGAGCAGCCGAGGACAATGGTGGAGCCAGAGGGATATTGGAGCCCGATTGCGCCATAGGGGTGGAGGGCTGAGGCGTAGCCAGAGGCCAGGAACGGATGAGCGAGGAGCCAGAGGGATGAGGGAGCCCGGCGTAGCCAGTGGGATGACTGTCCACAGTGGAAACGAGGGACCATGGAGCCAAGGTGGATCCAATGGATCATAAGGCTGAAGTCCCAGACAGCAACAGTGTCGGCCAAGATCCGGCCGCGTGGAATCCATGTATACCAGATGTGGGCCGGATCTGGGCCGACATTATTTTGCTGTCTGGGGTGGAGTCATGTGTTCGGAGGCCTGAGGTGGAGCCAGGGGGTCCTTACACCAATGTGGGGCTAAAGACCGGGAAGCCAGTTGACAGATTTCTACTGCAGAATTCAATTATCATTTTCTCTCCCTCATTTTTTTCACATGTAGGCGAAGGAAGATGGAGCAGGGAGAGGTAGATCTTAATATCAGTCGTTTTAACAAACGAGTGGCATGAAACATAGGAAACAAGGAAAAGCAAACTAAAAGTCCATGGATACAAACATACCTTACAATTTTGTTCCAATATTGTCATGGAACACAAGAATGCAGACACCGGTAACTTCTGAAAAGAGTTTATTGAATAACACACATGAAGTTAGCTGGTGACTATCTGGATAGCAGATTGTTATGGTGATACTGGCATGTAAGTGACAGGTCTTATCTGTTGCAGGTTGAGATGAGAAATGACTGGAAGTCAGGACTGAAGGAAAAATTCAGGCAGGCGACGATACACAGAAGATGAAGGATGGGACAGTTCGATGCACGGGTAGGTAACCCAAAGGTAAGTAGTCAGGTGGAAGTTCAGTGTTGAACGACGAGACAAGACAATTGTGTTGAGGAGCGTGACTGATTATGTAGGGAGATAATGAGCCAGTGCATGGGTGATGAGTGATTATCTGTGGCAGGTGTGATGATGACTGACTGAGTGCAGGTGGGGACCAGAAAGGATGCTGTGCAAGTGTAATTCTGGTGACTGGTGAATTATGATTGTGACACCTAATATGACTCCTTTATTTTGTCGAACACAAAAGAAGATATTCTAAACCAAACAGTTTTGGTTACCATTGACTCTTATTGTCTGAATGAAAAAAAAAAAAAAAAACAGAAGAAAGAAAGTCATACAGATTGAGGAACATGAGGAACATGAGACAATTTTTCATTTTGGATGAACTATCATGCTAATGTGCTGGTTTAATCTAATAAACTAAATGAATAATTCCTATTATTATTTAATTATAGATGTATATAATTGAATATTTAAAATATTTAATGGCCAAAAATGTTGATATTTCATGATGGGTATTGTCATATTTTGATCACTTTATTTAAATAGGTGAAAGCAAAAGAGATAGGGCATGCATTAGTGCAAGTAGCCTTAATGTACTTTTTTCATTACTTTTCTTTACAAACTAAATAGCGAAGCAATGAACAAATGGTTATGAAAAGCTGAAACCTCCAGTGTTGCACATTACAGTCATACCATTTTTTCATCTAAATAACATTAGGAATGCATTTGCCATTATCAAAGAGGCAGATCCTTTATAAATAGAATCAAATGTTGATTCACCGATAGTGCAGTTTCCTGTAAATGTCATTAATTCATATGGAATGGACCTCATGCTGCACAGTATAGCAGCAAATAACAAACAGCAGCTTACAAAGGAGAGCAGGAAACCCATGGCGCAAATGTGCAATTTTCTTCTCGATTTTAGAAGTGTAAACTGTAGAAGTCTTCAATAACAAACATACCGCTGTCTTCAGTCTGAAAAGAGGAAGGAATATCAGTAACATTAAAGCTGCACGGGTCAACAGGGGTGGATTTTTAAGTGGTATGAAAAATGGTCAAAATCACTTTGTACCACACATAGACTACCTCGTTAATCTTAGCCAAAAGATAGGAGGATCAGCATCATTCACATCGAGAGAGAGAGAGAGAGAGAGAGAGAGAGAGAGAGAGAGAGAGAGAGAGAGAGAGAGAGAGAGAGAGAGAGATGGGGGAGTGTCATCATCATTCAGTGTTTGGGGGCTTTTTTTTCCTCGCTGTAGAGCTCCTCTACGAATTTTGGAAATTATGTTTTGAAAAGAGTAATAAATACTGTGAACGGATACCGGAGAAAACAATTCGACTCTTGACTCTGATTCCTCTGTCGACTTAAGGTAATATCAAAAATCTTTGTCGCGTGAAAGACCACAAGCAAGGCATTCAGCACATTTGAAGGACTGATTACACCGCATACTATGAAAATGCATGTTTCTGCACATTATTATGTTCTCCGTATGAAAGGAGCGCGCCGTCACCACAGTAAATACGACACAATGATGTAGGCTACTCGTATAATAAATTATCAATCGATTAATGATTGCATGACAGGGGAAACGAACTGTACATATCTTAAATTAAATTAGGAATCTATTCTGAATATAGTTTATTGGTTTCTTTATTATTTGGACCAGAGGCAATTTTAAACTCGTCTTTGTTTACATCATGTGCGTAGGCTATTGCGAGGGCTGAACTACTCAATTTGGATACGGGTTAATACATCTTATTTCCTATTCAAAAATCACTCATTAAGGTTATATATGTTTATGCGTAATTTCTGAAGCTAATTATATAAATACAAGAAGAAGGAAAAAGGTTACCATTTATTTTAAGGTGTCATTGTTACAGTGTAATTAAGTGCTGAGTAATATTAATTAGCAACATGTAGGCTAATTGGCCCACTACAGGGTTAGGGTGGGATTAGGGTTTGGTTGAGGGTTAGTTACATGCAATTATGCATAATTTACTGTTATTATGTAGCCTACATGTAACATATGTAACAAAGACACTGTAAACCAGGGTTCACCAATCTCGGTCCTGGAGGGCCGCTGTCCCTGCAGAGTTTAGCTCCAACCAGCTCCAACACACCTGTTTGAAAGTTTCTAGTATGCCTAGTGAGACCTTGATTAGCTGGTTCAGGTGTGTTTAATTGGGGTTGGAGCTAAACTCTGCAGGACACCGGCCCTCCAGGACAGAGATTGGTGAACCCTGCTGTAAACTGTTCCTTAATTCTTTTACTTTAACTTTGAAATGTTACTTTAAAGGATTAGGATCACAACAAACAGGCTATTCGTTTTTCTTCCACAGAATTAGTCCCAGATCTCCATGTTTGCGTGACCTGACACCTGACCAGCGCAAGACTACTGATTTTTGCAACAAAATTATGGTGAAATGGGTTCTTGATGCTAAATGACGTAACATTTATGGCTTGAAAGAAGATGCCAATGACTTGTGCAATGAACACCATTTTTCCATTTGCCATTCGGGAGGTATCCAAGGCTGTGTAGGTGTGGATTTGTCTTTCACATAATGGGTTGTGGAGGCTCCAGGACAGATGTGTTGGAGCCAAGATATATGGAGAGCTGGACCAAAGAGACAGAGTCCACTTGGCTGGCAAGCACAGACACAGACATCCCCCTGTCATCCATCCAGAGCATCCCCTCAGAAAACTCTTCAGAGGCGGGCTTCCCATCAGAGAAAACTGCCAACCTTGGTGAGAATGGATTGAGATCATACTTCGAGGCGTTTTAAAAAGGTTTTGAATATACACAAATCTGCATTAGGCCTATGTCTTCATATTTAAGTTAAATATCTATTTTCACCTTAGACACTCCAGTTTAATGCGTCAAAACCTTCATATGATATTTCCTTACCAAAAGGACAGGAAAGTGTTGCGAGTCTGCTGTTGGTGTGCAGTTAATTCATGTAGGCCTCTTGTTGCCATGGCAATGGTTGAATCCCTTCAGTACTTCAGTACACAACAGTATGAGCATGGATGAACACAATAAGCACTCCATATTTCTTTGTGCAGAATTGTTACACTTGGGGCAGCTACAGTAATTCAATTATAATATTAAAATAAACTGATAGCAGATTATTAAAATAGACAACATGGCATTGACTACGACCATTGACCATGACTAGAGTAATTAATCTAGGTCTTCTTTTGTTTCAAGATTTTTAGCCCTGTAAGCAAGACGTCAGTATATATATATATATATATATATATATATATATATATATATATATATATATATATATATATATATATATATATATATAAACTTATTTGAAAGAAAAAATCTTATTTTATGTCTTAACTGTTGTTTTTGTTCAAATTAATGCATTCTTGCGGAATAAAAGTATTCATTTTCTTTCTTTAAAAAATAAAATAAAAAATCACTTACCAAACTATTGAATAGTAGTGAATCACTGTTTCCACAAAAATATTATTCAGCTTCAGCAACAGTTTCAATATTGATAATAATAGTAAATGTTTCTTGAGCATTAAATCATCATATTAGAATGATTTCTGAAGGATCATGTGACACTGAAGACTGGAGTAATGATGCTGAAAATTCAGCAAAGGAATAAATTACATTTTAAAATATATATACTTTTTTTTTTTTTACTGTTTTAAGGATGGATGGATGGATAGATAGATAGATCCATCTGATTGTGAAATATTTATGATATGATGATCACCACTACAGTGATTTTGTTAACAACAGAATTAACAACTTCCATATTTGTATCTGTTTCATTAGATCTCTTTGATGACGGTCTGCCTGCTCCGGGTCAGGCATATCTGAAAGTGTGTTCTGCCATGTCTGAGGTGGGACTGAGTGACATGAAAACTGACACCACCCCTGTAATACTCTCTTCTCAAGAGCAGGAAGTGCTGTCTTCTTCTGCGACCACAGTGCAGAAGAGAAGTGTGTTGCGAACTGAGGAAATTGTAAGTATTTCTATCCAAAGTAATGGTTTAGTGCAATCTTCTGCACCTAGCATGTGTGAACAAGACACTGTAATATAAATCAGTGTTTCCAACTTTTTCAGTTTTATGTACCCTTTCATTTACACCACACCTGAAAATATTGTTCATTTGATTTAAGCAGCCTTTATTACAGTGTTTCACTTTTAAACTACAAACACTTTATTAGCACATTCAAAATAGACTTGTAGCTTCCTTTCACATTAATGAGACATTTGAGCTTGTTTGGCTTTCACATTTTCTGACAGTTCAGGGGGACATTTTAGAGAAACCATCTCTGAAATAAAATATGTTTATATGACATTGTGTTTATGACATTTCTTATATCTGAGAAATGACTGGTTCTTTATTGGCTTCTATGGTTCTATAGCTCCATCAATTGAACCTTTCCTTGGCACAAAAGGTTCTTTAAAGTCGAAATATTCTTCACACCAAGAAAAAGGTGGTTCTTTTAAGGACTGTTCACTGAAAGGTTCTTTGGGGAGAGTGTAGGTTTCAGGAATTGTGTAAGCAACTGAGGGAAAACTGTAGTAAAATGTTAAAAAGATTTGGTAACTGTCATGTCTGATAATCTTTCTATGTCATCTTCATTAGACAAAATGGCAGGACAACAGGATGTCCACCAAGCAAGTGACCATCACTGTGACTCAAAGTATACGGCAAGTGGACAAGAGCGGGAAGATCAAGGAGACATCGCAAACCACCTATGAGGTCATGAAACCGGTGGATTGTCTGATGGCAGTTGACTCAGTGCCTCAATGAAGTGGATACGCAAGACCTTGTGAAGATTGTATCTTGGATTTCTTGAAAGCTTTGGTGGAGATGTCATGGACCAAAGAAGTAAAAAGCAGGGATGACCTAAATGAACAAGTTCATCTGGGCTTAATCAGTGATTACCAATTTTCATTCAAGGGTCATTTGATTGTTTGTTTCATCATCATTCAGTTACATTCTTCTTTAATAATGTTTATTTTTATGTACATTTTTCCTCTGTAATGTCATAATGTTGTCTTTTTTTCATTTTCTAATGCCAACAAAAAGAATCTTAGTAAAAGCATTTGCTGTACATACACTGAAAGCACAGGATAGATCAGGAAGGGTAATCAAGAGGTGGACACTTGACTCGGCTTACTGAATGATTTGTGAAAAGTGTAACAAATATATATTTACATTGTTTAAAACATAAGAACAACACAAGTGTATTTTTAAGTAGTTTTTTTTTTTTTTGTGAGGTTGTTGCATTGCTTCAATGTTGATTTTAGATTTGAAAATCAGGGCTTTTTGTATATCCCGTACACTTACTACCACACAATTGTTGCCTTCAAACAGTTATGCTTTTCTTTTTTTTCTTCTTTTTTTTTACAAGAGCAAACATTTGTTCAAAACCTAATTACAGTTTCTGTAGCAAGCTAGCACTATACTGTAAAAAGGGTAGTGTACAAGAATAAGAACATCTGTTCCATTGTTCCAATACTGTTTGATGCATCGCTGCTTTACTGACTGGAAGATGCTGTTTATTGAGTCATTAAATATTTATTGCGGTATTTTGAAAACCTTTCTCTTGGTCCAGTCTCAGAATTAATTGGTAACACTTTACAATACAAAGGCTCTATATATTAACATTAATGCATTAGGTAATATGAACTTACAATGAATACAATACTATTACAGCATTGATTATTATAGGTTAATGTTAATTTCTAAATATACTAATATATTTTTAACATTTCAAGTTGTAAATAATAACATTAGGTGCCCTTTTGACAGTTTATTATTAAGTATTCAAATCTATTTGTTTTTATTTAATCATATCAGAGTTGAAGGTAGTCACAAAAGAGTAACATCAAAATACATAATAAAATGGAGCAGAAGGGAAACATTAGGTGAAAGTCACATTCATGTAGCACTGCAGAAGTATCATCAGCCTAGAGATCATCACGTGCTCTGGAGAGTATGAATTTGTCTCTCCTCATTATATTCAGTAAGTCCCACCCTAAAACGTGGTTCCTCCATAACCATCCATTCATCTGCATTGAATTCTGGAAAGAAAAATGAAATCTCTCTCTTGGCTGATTCAATAGAATCTGAAAGAAAGAATATAAGGCAATGATGAATTATTAGTATTTAGAACTGTTAAGAAATGAGACTTTATTATATAAAACTGGAGATATAATTTAGGACAGGGACATTGCAGAGTAATCCAGCTTTTAGTTGATCTAGTCTAGGGGTGCTCAATCCTGTTCCTGGAGTTCTACCTACCTGCAGAGTTCAGATCAAACCCTGATCCGACACACCTGTCTGTAATTAAAGTGTTCCCAAAGATCTTAGTAAGCTGGTTCAGTTGTGTTTGCTCAGCGTTGGAGCTGAACTTTGCAGGAAGGTAGATCTCCAGGAACAGGACTGGGCACCCCTGATCTGTTCAGTCTTGAAAATCTTCATCAAAACAGGTCCATGTTACTCTACCTACCTGAACCATGAGTGGTGTTTCTGGTGTCAGTCAGCCCGTACTGGCCTCGAAGGGTGTCTGGTGAAGTGAAACGAGCTCTAAACACTTTTGTAGGACCCATCATCCCCCTCCAGTGAGTGATAGCGTCTTCCCTGGCTAGGACGTACGCTCTCATTGGGCCACTATTGTGGGAATAAGAGTGAATAGAAGGATTACACAGAGAGTTGTGACAACCTTGTCTTTGCCTAGATGGATAAACAGAATTGAATTCAAACAGAAAAGTGTGATAATTTCTTCTATGACGTCAATAGTACATACAGGCCTAGTCAATAAAGAGTAGTACTGACTTAGTGGCACTGTCGGCACACAAATGGAACAAAAAAAATTAGGAGTAATCAGTGGCTTATTTTTAAATTACTCTGACGTAGACTAAAATATGTCTGCGGCACTAATGTTTTATCTTCCACAGACAAAGACGTACAGAGGACAGGGTGCCATGGTAACATCGGTCTCGTCTCACAGTCCAAACTAGATTAACAACGTGCATTGAAGTCCTTCTCCACAGATCATATATCTGCATTAATTGTTCCCTTCAAAAGAAAGAGGGGTAGTACAGAATACAGCATCAGTAGTATGGGGTTGGTAAGATTTTTCTTTTTTGAAAGAATGTTTTGGAGAGAATATCTGTAATATTGTGATATATTATTACAATTTAAAATAACTGTTCTCTATTTTAATATGTTTTAAAAATGTAATATATTTCTGTGATGGCAAAGCTGAAATTTCAGCATCATTCTGAAGGGGGTGGATTCTGGAATCCAATGCTGCTTCAATGTATATCTAATGAGTGATTATAATCAAGGTATTAATCTAAATATAACATGAGTTGAATGACTTCTCTAGGCTTGTGAGATTTTACTCTGTTATAGAAGTTACCAGTGTGATTACTGAAATGTTCTTTTCATGTATTCTCTAATGTCTGTATTTGATATCTGAATGCAGTAACAGTGCTTGCTCATTTAGTCCGGCTTCCAGAAATGAAATATGGAAAGATGTTTTGTTTGAGAAAGGTCTTCAACCTGTGTTAAAACATATATCTGTTCTTCTAGCTCACTATGACGAAGGTCACAAGGGTCATTGGAACCAATAGTTTAAGTGACAATTTCTTAGCTAAAGTCTTTACTTTACTGCGTTAGACTAAAGTGTCCTCTCCTTAAGAGAAAGAACATTTTATCTTGATGTTTTGAGACGACTCTCCTGATTATAGTTAGAGCCTGGCCAAATCCAACCTTGGAAAAGCTATGTGTAGGTGTGTGTGTTAGTCTTCTTGTTTACAGGTTAAGGAACAACTCCATTATTGGAGATTGACTGAGTTGTTGTTCTGGACATGCTGGTGCCCAGCAACCCAAATCTGCAACCTGGAAGGTCACGACGTGCCTAACTTCAGGGTCCGAGTGTCAGCTGCATAATCGATGGAGATATGCTTCGGTCTATGTGTATATGTGTGGAAAATTACTATGTTTATCTATTTCTTAGCCAATGAGAATCATTTAACCTGAAGCAAGGACGTAATAGACCTTGGTGAAGGGTATAACTGCTGTGATCTTTGTAACTGTAAGCGGGACGGCCTACATGTACAAACTCCATGCGAGTCTTGAAGCAGACTTCTGCTGATGAAACTGCAATCTATCTTCAGTAAAATTTTTCTTTAATTTATTATAATTCTGACTCCTGTCTTAATTAATCATTTCTGGTTCTGGGTCTTTGACTGTAAATCCCCTTACAATTACTCCAGTCTTCAGTGTCACATAATCCTTTAGAAATCATTCTAATATGCTGATTTGCTGCTCAAGAAATGTTTATTATTATTATCAATATTGAAATATAAGTTTTGTTGCTTAAATTTGTTAGGAGTTCAAACAAATAGTATTTATTTGAATTTGAAATTCAAGTCTTTTCTAACATTCTAAATGTATTTATTGTCATTTGTCACTTGAAAGTAGTAATTTCTTTAAATGTACAGACCCCACATTTTGAATTGTAGTGTATGTGGTAATATTCAGGAAGAACAAAAAGCTATATAAAGATCTACTTCTTTCCATTCTTTCTAGTGATTTAAATGTCAATGTCTTTGATGAAAAATGTCTGTAAACCTGTAGGATAATCCACTCAAAAGCTGATTTGATGAAATTGATTTCTGAAGGTTCGAGACTTGTGGAGCTAGTTGGTTAATAGATTAACCTTTGACCTCCATAAATCATTAACATACAATTCGAAACATTTCTACATCAGTTGTTCCTCTTCCCAGTATTGTAAACAGGTTTAACCATGAACTTATTCACGAAATAGCTTAAATGTTAACAATTTATACACAAAGTCTTGGTTACTGATGTATCCCTTGTTCCCTGATGGAGGGAACGGAGACGTTATGTCGCCGTTATGTCGAAGACAAATGAGGTCTAACTTGGGAGCCCCAATCACCTCTGAGTTGTAGAAAAACGACCAACGGAATTGGTGAGTGGAATTTGCATTATATACAGGTATAAGATGGCGGCACGCATCCACTCATTCAGGTTCAGGCTGATGAGCTGAGATGAGGGTCTCGGCCATTCAGCGGGGTGGTTCAGGGTTGTGGCAGGAGGGACGTCTCCGTTCCCTCCATCAGGGAACGAGGGTTACATCAGACCAGGACGTTTACCCTTAACCAAGTTAACCAAGACGTTAACCAAGATGTTCCCTATCTGTCAGTCATGTTCAACGTTATGTGGAAGACTGACAAATGGGGTCCCTATGGAAAGTGCCACAGCCACTGAATTGTTACGAGTGTTGGAGACGCAGATGCTGGCAAGTTGTAGCATGCCCTTTTGGTTCTTTATTCCCATTTTTGTTTTCAGCCATGACCAGTGTTGTTAACGTTGGGGAAGCGTACCTAGTCCGATGGAGAGGGATGATATGGAGGTCACATCCCGTAGGGAGGAATTTGTGGAAATACACATATGGACTGGCCTGTGGGGCAGTGCTACATATGGAAAGATCACTGTGGTAGGTCCTGTCTAGATGGAACTAGTAGAGGAAACCATACTGTTAACAGACAGGAAAACTATACCATGGAAGAATACACATATGGGATTACCAAGAAGGAATCACTAAATATAAGGGCATCGAACCAAGTACAAGGGCTGACCAACGGCCATGCAACTCAAGAACTGGCCCTGGCGTCGGACGCCTCAGCCGCGTATGACTGCCGAAGAATACTCGGAGGAAACTCAATCAGGGTTCGCTGAGTGGGGAACTCACCTGACCCCTTCTTAGAGGGGAATAGCACTGTAAGTGAGACAGCCTTCGTGCACATTACCTGTTTGTACCCAACACAAAGGAAGAAACCAGCTGCACCCGGAGATTGTAGAATCTCGCGATTAGCCCTAATGGTATTAGGCGTCGCCCAGCCCACATCTCTGCAGATGTCTGCCAAAGAGGCATTGCACGCCAACGCCCAGGAGGAGGCAACACTCAGAGTAGAGTGAGCCCTCACGCTGAGGGGGTGGTACGCATCCAGACCTCTGGAACTTCCATGCTTCTGGACAGGAACCAGAGGTCTGCTTTGGGACTGGTACGCCATGGCGATGACATCCACTGTCCAGTGGGCCAACCTCTGTTTGGAGACATCCTTTCCCTTCTGCTGACCTCCAAAGCAGACAAAGAGCTGTTCAGAGCTTCTGAAGCTCTGCATGCGGTGGCGATAGTGGCAACATACATTTTCAAGGTGGAGGGGGACAGCCTCTGCTCCAACCTCTCTTGCAGGAAGGAAAGCACAGAGCTGATCGGTCATTTCCAGGGGTCGTCCCATAGGGAAGAACACCACTCAGCGAACAGACTCCACTTCATAACATAAGCTTGGCAAGTAAAAGGAGCTCTGGCTTGAGTGATAGTGTCTGCCACCGCCAGTGATGGGCCATTCAAGTCCTCCTGTCCAGAAGCCAAACGTGGAGGTTCCAGAGGTCTGGACGCGGGTGCCATATGGTGCTGCGTTCCTGAGAAAGAAGGTCCTTCCTCAGGAGAATTCGCTAGGGAGTTCTTTGAGTGCTTTGGCCTGATGGACTTGCAGGATGGCCATCGCATGCAGGACGGAGGCGGCCTGTCGTGCGGCACTGTAAGCCTTAGCAGCCAGGGCTGCCATCGTCTTACAGGCCTTGGAAGGGAGACGCGGACAGTTAATGCCAGGTGGACCGCACAAGTGCACCGCAATTGCACGCTCCACCTGGAGAATCTCCATGTAACCCTTGGTGGCCACATTATCGAGGGTAGTGAGAGTGAGGAGACTGCGAAGCAGCTTCGGGCAGTAAAAGCTGCCTTCCACGACTTCTGAACCTCCTCATGCACTTCAGTCAAGAAAGGCACTGGGGCGGAACGCAACTGTGAACCGTGCACCGCACCCAGGAACCGATCATCCGATCAAGGTGGAGGGTTCCACTCGAGTCAGATGCCTGCGGTGGTCCGGGCAAGCATGGCCATCAACTCTGAATCCAATTCAGCGCGAGCGACCACCCCAGAGGGGGGAAGCTCAGCTTCATCTTCCTCTCCAGAGGACAATAACCCACTCTCCGATGCAGCTATCAACATCTGATTTTCACCTGGAGCGCCCAGTGAAACTATGGGTTTCCCCACGAGAAGGACCCACGCCATCATCCGGCAGCTTGACGGTACACGGCATGCTGGAGGAGTGGGAGGTCCGTGGGGACTGGCCCGGCGGAAGTCCCCCCACTGTAACCCTCAGGTCTTCCAGAATGTTAACCAGATTTGTGACTCATAGCTTTTAATTAAAACTATGTAGGCTAAGCTTTATTTTACAAACTATATAGACATATTAAAAAAACATTAACTTATAAAAATGATTAAAAAAACAAAAAATCTAAATTACTAAAATTAAAGTGAAAACAGAAAATACAAAAATAAAAACCAATTCAAAATATAAAAAACTATAATAGTATCTCAATGTTAATTCTGAGAAGTAGTTTTTTTAAAGAACAAAAAAAACCTCCTAACTGATGTACTGTGTTGATCAACAGATACAGAAATATTTTTGGCTGAAGTCATTTGTAATTGCCACAGAGGAACAACTGCCAAACACTAAGCCCAAATATACTATACTAAATGCTGGATCCATGTATTATATAAAACAAGAAATACAACTACAATACAATACACATTTTATTTCTTTAGCACATTTAAAACAACTGTCGTTGACCAAAGTGCTTCCAGCATAATAAATACAATATAAGCAATTATATACATCCACACAAACAATATTAAATCATGTTCACTCTGATCACATGTAAAAGTAAATCTAAAAGAAAGATTTGTTTTTCTATTATTTAATGATCATTTGCGGTCTTTATTACTATACATTACAGTTTTAAATTAATTAATCAATATATACAAATATGTCCACAAACCTGTAAATAATTGTATTATTGAGTTATTATTAATAAATAAGTTGCATTGTAGGCACTTTTATGGTTAGTGAGAAAATGATAATAAACTTTTACCTTGACATGAATTCAACCAGTCTTTGATAGAAAAATCGTCCTGTAAAATAAAAACAGGGATGATAACAAAGAAAACTGCTGACTGTTTTGATATATCTTTTTATCAGTTTATCCACTGGGACTGAACCAACAAGGGTGATGTGGTTTATGCAGCAGATTTTGCTGCAATCTGTTAACATGGTTTGGGCAAGCTTTTCCACAGATAATACAGACATCTGAATGCGAGGCAGCTGATTTTCTTTGGATGCAGGATATGATAAGCTGAGACTGAGTAACATGTTTTTTCTCCACATGTTGCCTCAACATTATATCTCCAGGTTGTGTGAAGCCTTTACTATGACTCACCCTGTTTAAAATCACACATCACATAGACACCCACCCACACATGTACTTAACCATTCAATCTGTTACAAACACAGACCATTTTCATTCATGCAGTGCATTTCATAGAAATAACGATCTTTTTCTACCTGCATGTTCAGAATAAAACTTTTCTGAATCTTTTGTCCTCCACATCAGATCTTTCTTTCTGATTATAATGAAGTTTTCGAGAATCTTCTGATGAAGAGCCTGAAATTAAAAGAAATAATATATAAAAATGTTGCTGAACACAAACATTTCATTTAGAATCCGCTGGTGTAAATTAAAGCAGTCTGGGCTTCAGCTTTCAAACCATGTTGCATGAGGAAATTGTTGCTAATTAACGGCACCTTTATCTCTTTGAAGCGACAGACAGAGGAAATTAAATCAGGAGAGACTGGCTTGTTTCAATAGTAAAGACAAATTATTATGTAGCCTTAAGCCTCTACATGCTATCCATCTTTCTTCATTAAAAATGAAAAAAGTAACATTCCGCAGGATGTGGAGACCAGGGCTAGTTATCACACTTGTTGTTCGGGATATATACCGTATAAAATAGTTATTAATAAATTATTACTTAAAGTACCACCTATAGATTTAAAAATATTATATAATATTTAAATAAGTTAACAAAACATTTGCATGACCACAGTTTTCTGATGTTAATTGCTCACATGGCATGCAGGTAAACATAAAATATTTAATCTTTTTTATGGTTTCATTTTAATTGTTTTTATTTTCATTTTATTTTATTTATTTATTTAAATTTGTATTATTTAATTCATTATTAGCTTTTTGTCAACTCATGAACCCCAGTTTGGGAAACACTATCATGTTAGAACAGCCCAATTAAAGGCTTTTCAAGAAATTTAAAACAGTGAAACAACATGAAACAGATGGTAACAGAACGATCAAACAACCCTTTAGTCAATGTAAAGGGTTGTTATTTTGGGAAAGTTTACCCAAAAAAAAAAAATGAATGACATTTATTCTTTTGTGGAACGTAAAAGATATTTTGTTAGTGCTTTTGTTCATAGGTCACCAGAAGTCAATGGTCACCAAAACTGTTTGGATACAAACATTCTTCAAAATATATTTTTTCTTTTCCCAGAAGAAAGAAAGTCATGTTTGGAACCATATGAGGGTAATTAATGATGCCATTTTTATTACCACAAACTCAGCAAAAAAAGAAACGTCCTTACATTCAACTGCTTTTTTTCCCAAAAAATTGCTTAACATGTGTACATTTTTGTATTAAACATAAAATATCAACATCTGAAACATAAACTGAACACATTTCACAGACATTTAATGAACAGAAATGGAACAATGAGTCCCTGAACAAAGTTTAAATCTAAAATGTAGCAGTCAGTATTTGGTGTGGCACTAGCTGCTTTAAGTACTACAGTGAATCCTCACGGACTGCAGCAGATTTACCAGTTCTTACTCTCAGATGTTATCCAACTCTTCTACCAAGCCAGTGAAGGCACTTCTCAAACGCGTCCGGGCGGAAATATGGTTATGTGTGGTTTGGCACTGCAAAAATGATCAGTTGTCCTTCTTTTCTCCCTATCTTAGACGTCTTACATTATGGACATTGCAGTTTATTTTTCCTGGTGTTTTTCAGAGTCAGTAGAAAGGTCTCTTTAGTATCCTAAGTTATTGTGACTTTAATTGTCTACCACCTATAAACTGTTAGTGTCTTAATGACTGTTCCACAGATGCATGTAGGCCCACAAACAATGATTATGGTTCATTCAACAAGCATGAAAAACAATGTTTAAATCTTTTCCAATAAAAATCTGTAAAGCTTATTTGAATTTTACAAAACTATCTTTAAAATAAGGTATCCTGAAAAGGGACGTTTAGTTAATTGCCAATGCCATTTAATTTTTCTTTAATTATTTATATAATCGGACGGACAGGTGTTCATTAAACAGCTGCAATGTCATCATTATCTCACCTCCAGAATGATTGGATGGGCCACAGCATCTGGTTTGACGACCGCGAGGGTGAGCTGCAGTGCCTTCACACACCGCATGCTTGCGATGGCTTCAATTTCCTGATTTCACATCTACTAAAAGTCATTAATGGGCTTATATCTTCCCCGTGTTTGGTCTCCGGATCGATCTATGGTGTAACACGCTAACCAGCAGATCTAAACATCCATGAGTGCTCGTGAACACTTCACTGCGCAGTTCAGACCAATAATGTGTGATACAACAAGATAAATGAACTGATACAATGTACACGATCCACCAAAAAAACGTTCGATATATCAGTTGGTGGTAAATTTGCTTTCAAAGTAAACACAATTCGAAAAACACAGCTCGATTTAAAAACTATACGAGCTCTGTGCTGTGGGTTGTATGGGCGCCGCCATCTTACCCGGTAGTAAACATAGGAAGTTACAGAGCGCGCAGCTGCTCAGGAAAATTCCAACTGTCTGATATTCAAATGTAGCCTGACTACGTCAGACTTCGTACTTCCGCTCAATTTCATTTCGCTTCTGTACTTACTGTGCGTTCACACCGCCGGCGGCGAGAGCGTCAAAGTGGCCGGAAGCCATTCATTTTCAATGAGAGCCGGCGGCGAGCTCCGGCGAGGGCGGCGCGGCGCGTCTTGGACGGCGAGAGCGGCGAGAAGAGTTGAAATCAAGTCAACTTTATGGTAATAAGCTATGACGCGGTTCGGCGGCAACGGCGGCAACCAGTCGGAATGTAGAAGTCCTCCGCCTGAGGGAATACGAGAGAACACAATTCTGTAAACTTTGGTTCCCACCACATTAGTTCCTAAGCAAAATGGAGGAAAAATTAATAATTTCTGTTGCGGGTTTCCCGTTATTGTACGACTTGTCATCCATGGTGTTGTCAGTTTGATTAGAAAAAGCTGCGCAACACTATTTATAGGCAACATTTTCGCGCTAGAACTTCTTTGAACTAAAAACGCTTGTTTTTTAAGCAGGAATGCAATTCATTTGCTCAAAATAATAATGATTTTGACCAATTGCAGCAACGGTTTTTGTGGCCCCTTTAAATAAAGTTTTTTATAAAATCACGCATTAATCTACGTCAGAGCGTCCCCGAATCTTTCTACGGCGTCGGTGACAGGGCGGCGAGAGCGAATTTTGCCGCTCTCGCCGGCGGCGGTGTGAACGTACAGTTAGTCTGAGACAGCTTCAGAGCTTTCTGTTTGCCACCGGTCTGGAAACAGCCGGGCCAATCAACGAACAGAGGGCGGGCTGAGAGCCGTGACGTAGACGCTGATTGTACCGTGGATGCGTAGATTTACTTCACTTAACCTGCAAAAGTCGTTCACAGCCATGTTCACTCCGGTATTTCGCTCGATGGTTTTGTTTTTGCATCATACATGTGTTTACAGTGAAAGTTAAATGCGGCTGAGCATGCGCATAACACATGCCATAACCAAACGTTATGTGATTGGCTTACGGGTAACCAATGATTTTAAACTTCAGACAAGCGCCCCCTAGCAAGAGAGAAAACACTTCTCTGTTATGCCATTCCAGACTCTGTCTACGAAGCAAAGAGAAGTAGCAGAGTCTGGTATTACCAGGCTAATTCAAATGCTTTGTTGTCAATAAATCTACAGAGAAAAAACTAACATCAACACAATAGCTAATATTCGATTTTTAACAAAATAAACAAGACCTCGAATAAAAAGTTTGTTTTCTATGCTTGTTTAAAGACATCTTAAGATCAATGTGCTATGCCTTTTCTTGTTTTTTCCGTCATATAAAATTTGGAGCCAGCTTACAGGTGTAGAAAAGACTTTAAGATGGCAGCATCATTGTTTTATTTGTACATGCACCGATATTGGCAGTTATTAACAAAATCTGTTGACTTTAGCAATCTTTGTTGCATTAGGCTATTGACAATGGTGACAGTTAAAAAATAGGAAAAAGCACTTCTTGTGTTTTTTTGCCTGAAGTTTGCATGCTTGTAACTAGTATTATTCACTAGATCTTAATATCCTTTTAGATTTTGGTTCTTAACAAACTTTTCTTTTGGAATCCATATTTTAAGGCCCTATATGGTTCAAATCCAAGAAATATTGGGATCTCAAAAAGCTCTAAGAGTAAATTGTTCAATTATACACATTTTCAGTGGTTAAAAATCAAATATGGTTTACTTTATAGCTGATTCTTTTTCTTTTCTTTTTTTTTTTTTTTTTTTGGAAAGAGGACGAGATGAAGAACAAATAATGTTGAAACTATATGTATCTTGTTAATTCATGTGCCCTTTTATGTGCCCTATGCAATTCATGTGCCCTTTTATATGTTGAGAGTTTGTGCAGGATCTGACATAAAATATGATCCCAAAGAAATCAATTTGATGATTTGTTGTGGATTATTTCCTTAACACTGATGTGGCTACACCACATATTACTTTTTGTTGTGATATGTCACAGCTCCAGGCTACAGTAAATAGACCTTAATGTAGAATCCTTGATTTAAACACACCTATTATCCTTTGTTCTTTTGTTAGTCGGTGTAATTATGCCAGTTTTGACCTATTTACCCCAACTTTACCCTGACCACCACCATGGCTTACACACGTTCATTCAGTTTTGAATGAGTTTGCTGACACCAGTTGGACCAACACATATCCCATTTTGACACCCTGTCTGTTTCATGTAGGTCTTTTAAGGAGTGACAGGATGGGGTCAGAGGTGCATTTCCTTTAATATGACCATTTGGTCTGCTGTTGAATAATATCTAGCCCTCAATTACTGAAATTGTAGCCTACTTTTGATTGGAAAAATGCATGTGAAACAGTTCAAAAGATGTAGAGTTATATATATTACTTCACAGCAGAGACAGAAATGCTTCTCACGGGAAAAGTGAGAAAAGTAAATTTGAAATTACCCATATAGATAAATATCATATGTTTTTCATATGTATTTATCTTTATCCAAAGAGTCATTTTGAGCATCTTTGTGGGACAGGGAATAAGCTGGTTACCTCTCAATTGCTAGCATCTGTTTTGACATCTACTGAAATGTGAGTGTCCTTTGACCTTTTCTATTCCCATGCTTCACAGAGCAGCACCAGACTCTCACAGACAGCTGTGTCAACCTCAGCGGGAGCAACTGTCATACCTAAGGAAGGACAACACTTTTAAAGCTGAAGAATTATGGTGTGCCTTGACCAACTCCACTTTTAAATGTGCATTGATGTCATTTACATTAGACAAGATACCCTGGAATCACATGTATCATAAAACAATGTATTTTTGTCAAAATGCACCTACATTCATGCCAAAATGACTTTCTTTCTTATGTGGAAGAAGATATTTATTTAAATGATTATGAAATGAAGTGTTTTGTCCATTAGCAATAAAAAAGTCAGTGTGATTCAAAACAACATTTGACCCCATTGACTTTACAAAAACAAAAAAACAGACATTTATGCAAAATAGAACATGGGGAACTTAACTATGTACTAACATTTAAATGAATAATTTGGTACAATGTATTTATTGTATATACATGTTCTTACATTATACATATAAAAAACCTAACCGTCCTTATGAACACAGTAAGCACATTGCACCTAACAATTTTTTTATTTTATTTAAGTACATAGACATCTCATATAAAGTGGGACCATTTAGCGCCCTATAAAATCTATTTTATTTTTGTTTTTTCACCCCAATTTCCATGTTTTCCTTTTTAATTGTTCTGGATTCTATTTTAATGGTTTAATTCAATTTCAATAATCAAAAAGGATGTCTAATAAATTGAATTCATAAAACTTCAACAATTACTAATTTATTACAATTTTACCAATAACAGTACCCTAAGAAACCCTAACCCTAAGTTTTTTTTGTTTTTGTTTTTAAAATCCTGTGTTGTCAGTTTACATTATTCTAGATTCTGTGTTAAAAATTATTATCAAAAATGGTGGTAATCAAATGAATGCATAACATTTTAACAATTTAAATAATCTTTTGAAATCAAATTTGAATAATTGCTTTCATATTTTAGCAAACAAAGTACTGGTTTAATTAAAGGTTTAAACTAAAACATATATATAGATATTCTTTAAAAATATTTATATTATTATTGCTTTACGAGGTACATTCTGTACAATAGTAATCTATTTCTATCAAAAAATTGAGTTAAACCAAGTGACATGGGACCGAGCATGAGTTCAAAACCCAGCCTTCATCTGCCAAAAAAGCTCTTGTGTCTGAGTAAAAGAAGGGAATTATTTGTCAACAGTAGTAAGGACTCATTTGGGGGAAAACGTGGATGGAGAAATGTAACCCAAAAAGATTATGGCTATCTGCTTCAAGTCCTGTCCTGTGCATTTGTGTCCTGAGAATCAGCTGTTTAAACTGGACTGCCTGAAAACTTATATGTCAGCCCCCGGAAAAAGAGAGAGCTAAATGACCTCTTAGAATAAACTTGGATGCTGCTGCTCTAGTGACAGAGAGGAACAAAGTTATTAGCACTGTGGGGCCCAGCTTGACTGCCAGTGTTAAAAATAAACCGAGCGGTCAGATTTGGAGCTTACGTTCTACTCGAACACTGAGCATTCTCCCTCTCTTGTTCTCTTTTTTTCCCGTTGACCCGAGTGAACGCTTGCTTTGTATTGTTTCCGTAGTGCATTAAATACACACCCTTACAATTGTTTCACGGCCTTCATGGGATTAGCTACTGAAAATGACAACCAATCAGTTTCAATATTTCTTGCATGAAATCTAACGCATGAAACAGCAAAACATTCAGGCTAATGGGGAATTACTGCAGATTCGTATAGCTTTAGAAGCAAAAATATCTTCACTGACAGGTGTACAATGACCTGACGGCATATGTTGTAATCCTCAGTAATGATGTAGATGGAAATGTCTAATTTGTTACTGTCATGTGCAGCCACAGGAAACAGTAATTGTTGAGCATGGTGCTATTCCTGCAAGAGCAATGCTGCTGGCTATTTGTGGTGGTTTAATGCTGTTAGAAGGGTGCAGAGTGTTGGGTTTCAGAGTAAGCCTCGTCTCTGGCCTGAGGTCTCTGTGAATAGGGCTGGGTCTCCTGTTGCCTGGGCTTCTTTTAGAACACAGGTGCTGACTTCAGGGGTACTGGCGTGCTTGTTGCAGGGGAAAATGTACCAGACCTCTCCCATTTCCTCCACAGAACTAGGTCGGGGTTCGCGATGTGGACGGATCAGTCTTGAAATCGTGTGGTCATCAAGGCACTGTTAGTTATTTCAGCTACAAAATCTACGCCACTCATAACTTATAAGTAGATATGGATATTCATATGTCTATTGTGGGAGTATGGCTAATAGTTTAAACAAATATGTAGTATGACGTGATTAGTAATTAGTAAGATTTTAATTTTGAATTCTCTAAGTGAAATATATATATATATATAAACTTTTATTTATCAAGAATGCATTAAATTGATCTAAAGTAACAATGAAGACATATAATATAGACATTCTACCATTCTATAACTTTCTATTCATATATTTTCTCTCTATATTCACTCTTATTTTAAACTCGGTGTTATATGTTGCAAAAATATTTATTTAGTAAATAAATGCTGTTCTTTTAAACTTTTGTTAATCAAAGAATCCTGGTATCATTGTTTTCACAAAGAAATATTAAGAAGCACAGCTGTTTTCAACATTGATAATAATTAGGGCTGTCAAACGATTAATCGCGATTAATCGCATCCAAAATAAAAGTTTGTTTTTACATAATATATGTGTGTGTACGGTGTATAATTATTTTCTATATATAAATACACACATGCATGTATATATATTTAAGAAATATTTGCATGTATATACTGTGTATATATATTTATATTATATATAAATATTTTATATATAAATAACACATTTTTCTTAAATATATATGCATGTGTGTGTATTTATATATAGAAAATAATTATACTCCATACACACACATATATTATGTAAACACAAACTTTTATTTTGGATGCGATTAATCGCGATTAATCGTTTGACAGTTGCTTGATCACAAAATCAGCATATTAAAATGATTTCTGAAGGATCATGTGACACTGAAGACTGATGCTGAAAATTCAGCTTTGCCAACACAGGAATACATTTTAAATTGTAATAATATTTCACAATTACTATATTACATGAATATATAAATTAACATTTCATTAATAAACTATTTAAATCATCATCTTGTTAGATACAGAATTCATGTTTTTAATTGAATTGTTCACCTAAATTGTTATTTGTACAAATAAAAAAGTTTGAATTATCTTTTTTTTTTAGCAGGTTTAAAACTGTTCCCAGTGTAAAGGCTATATTTTATTAAGTTGGAATACCTTGAGTCCCCTTTATCTAGACATAATTTATGTGTAAAATACTACAAAATAATGTTGATTGTCGACATTACTGTCGACGCTCAGAAAAACAGTTCGCAATTTATCAGAATAAACAGAAGCATCTTGATCACAAATCGTTCAAGAATTGAGCCTAAAGCCCGCTAGCTTACCAAATCCCAGACAGTAGTAACACTAGCTTGTTTCTGTGACTACTAACCCACTACTGTACAGAAGTCACTCGCCCACAGTTGTTTCCTGGTTTCCCCTCTCTCTCTCTCTCTCTCTCTCTCTCTCTCTCTCTCTCTCTCTCTCTCTCTCTCTCTCCCTCCCTAAAGGAGCCATTGAGATTGGGTGTAAAAAGAGGAGCAGTGGGTGTAGGGTGTCTCGAGGCGAGTGTGAACAGCTGAGAGGTGCGATTTCACAGGCTCGCTCTCCGCTGACACGGCCCTGATTGGGTTGGACAGAAGGCATAGGAGAGGCCCTGGCTCCTAAAGGACACCAACAGGTGGGGGCCCGCAGGGGCAGAGGGGGGAGTTTAAGGGAGGCTGAGCACTTGAAAAGGCCGGGAGCATGTGGCCATGTCTGGGCAGAATCCACCGGTCATGCAAAGAGGACGATACACTGTTAGCACTCAGCAGAAGAGGAAAGATGGGAACAGAAAGGTGTGGGGAGAGTTTTTATTTATTGGCAGATTGGGTTGGTTTTGGAATTGGAATAGGTTCACATGACGTCAATTACAACATCTCGTACTTTTGTTATGTATTCATTTATTTAGCAAAAAAATCATTTAAAGTCATTTCTCATTCTTTAATTGGCGAAGCAGTCTAGATGAAATATCTCCAGATTATTTCAGATTAAATGAGGGCAGCCAAACTCTTGTCCATTCCATGTCTGGGATGAACAACCTGCGATTTATAAGAATTAAAAGGATATCTTCTTTGAAATGTTTCATTTCTTTCTTAGCAGCAATGAATGATATATGTGTATACAGCTCCAGTTTGATTTGGACTGAGATTCTGGGTGACATCTCTCTGTTTTACGAGGCAGCAAATGGAAGATTTTACACCTCTTCCACTGGAAATGGTGCTGTTAAAGGAAATGGAGGTATGAGCGTGTCACTGGGTTTTCACCTGAGGTGTCGTAGCACGTCTTTGATCCACTGTAAATCAAGCTACTATATCAAGAAGGTGTAAAAAAAAAAGGGCAGTTTGTGCATATTGGACTTGCTATGGCAGAATGAGAAACCTTCTGGTCTCTTTAAATGTGAGAAAGATGTTCGAGTGCTAGATGTGCTAGTCCTCTTCTGCTTGGCTGCTTTCCTCCTTGTACAGATACGTGTCAACACAAAGAATGATTATGGAAAGGACAGGATAACTACATACAGGTAAATTCAGTTTTTCTGTAATATTACTCATTCAACAGAGTATGTCATTTTTTGTTTGTTCGCTTTGAAGGGCTAAAACATTGCTTTTTTGGATCGTTCTGGCCAATGTTGTTGAAGTTATCTAACATTTTTATATAACAATGTAGTTATGAAGCAGAATAAAAATGATAATGAATTGTAAAGATAAATAAATACATAAATAAACAGTAATATCTCTCTGTATGACCTGTGCATTTTTCCTGACAGCTTTGTCTATTCTGTGAGGGAAACTGAAATTTGCCCCTTGTGAAGACATGCTTCCTTATATGCCCATATGAATACTCAAGTTATGGAATGTAAGGAAGTGTGTGGTTTCAGGGGGAATCCATCACCACGGAATAGAGCATGCAAATAAAACACAGTGTGATGGATGAAAACCTGATAAATTAAACCTAAATCGAACAGTTTGTTTGACACACATTTGTGTAATTTTCTATTCTGAGATACTTCAGTTCAGCTGCATGCACATACATTCTTAAAAATAAAGGTTCTTTATTGGCATCTGCGGTTCCATGGAACCTTTTTGTTGCACAAAAGGTTCTTTATAGTGGTAAAGGGTTCTAAAAAATGCTGGGTTGTGTTAACCCAATGTTGGGTCAAATATGGACTAACCCAACGTTGGGTTAAAAATTCAATTTAAAAATGGACAAACCCAGCCGTTGGTTTACATTTTTAATGTAACCAATGCAATTTGTCCATTTTTAAATTGCATTTTTGTCCATTTTTGATTTTGTCCAAAATGCAATTTGTCCATTTTTAAATTGCATTTTTAACCCAAAAATATTGTTAGTCCATATTTGACCCAAAATTGGGTTAACACAACCCAGCAGTTTTTAGAGTGATGTTCTTCACACAAAGAAAAAAAGGTTATTTTCAGTTCACTGACAATGACATTATTGTGAAAAGCCCCTTTTGGGACCTTTATTTATGAGACTGTATGAGGTGGTAAAGCTGTTGTTTCTGTGAGTTGGCTGGCTGTAGGCCTCCACACCCTGATCATCTCTCACTGACCCATAGATACTGCAGATCAGGGCAGATTGACAGAGTACAGCTGTCCCTTACTTCACTAATCCATGAGAGCTATACAAACCTTATGGGGTTTCCTAAAGAAGACGCTATGCTGAATTATTTCCGCAGCTATCTGCACATTAAATTTAAAAAAAAAAACAGTAATTAACAACGCTAAACTCATGTTGGTAGCAATGTTCATCCATTGAATTGCACAGAAAATAAAAAAATCTTATTGAAGAAACAATTTGTAATGAGGCAATCTGTTGCCAATTTTTTAGAAGGCCTATTATTTATTTATTCTCTCCTTTGTCTTCACAACAGGTAAGCACCGAGAATGATTTTCTGAACTGAAGAATGTCAACATAAGCTCTGTTAGTCTGCCTGGCCGTTCTCTCTTCCTGAAGCACGCCTTGCTGTGGCTGGTCAAATGGAACCAAGTCAGGTGTTTCTGCGAGGTTTGGTCCCCTTCAACCAGCTACTGCGTCGTGAATACAGCCAACATAGACCAAAGATTATTAGAGAGTTATTCACTAAAGTGTGCTTTTTTTGTGACTTAAAATATACTACTAACCCTTAAAGGGATAGTTCACGCAAAAATGAAAATCCTGTCAGTAATTACTCACCCTCATGTTGTTCCAACCCCGTAAGACTTTCGTTCATATTCGGAACACAAATTAAGATATTTTTGATTAAATCTGAGAGCTGTCTCACTCCTCCATAGGCTTCTATGTTATTGAAACTTGCCGGGCCAGAAAGTTAGTAAAGACAATGTTTAAAATAGTCCAAGTGACTACAGACTACTCAACCATAAGTTTATCAAGAGAAAAAGTTTATTGTGTGAAAAAACAAACAAAAATGTATTTTCAACTATTCATTTTCTTCTATGTGGGCCTCTGAGTTCACGTAGCGTCACACGCATCACATGACCAGCGTCGGCCAATAGTGAGCCTACGTTCTGACGTACAACCCAGAACTCACCAGAGGCCCACATATAGAAGAAAATGAATAGTTGAATAAAGTCGTTATTTTTGTTTAGTTTTTTTTGCGCACAAAAATTATTCTCGTCGCTTGATAAAATTAAGGTTGAGCCACTGTAGTCACTTGGACTATTTTAAACATTGTCTTTACTAACTTTCTGGGCCGGCAAGTTTCAATAGCATAGAAGCCTATGGAGAAGTGAGCCAGCTCTCAGATTTAATCAAAAATATCTTAATTTGTGTTCCGAAGATGAACGAAAGACTTACATGGTTGGAACAACATGAGGGTGAGTAATTACTGACAGAATTTTCATCTTTGGGTGAACTAACCCTTTAAGTAAAAAAAAAAAAAAAAAAGAAATATATATATATATATATATTTTTTTTTTTCTTTTCTTTTTTCTTTAGAAAATTCAATAAACTATTTTACTGTTGCGATGTTGTGTTAATTTTCTTCTTTCTTAATTATAATAAAAATTATTTTTAATTTAATAATAATCATTCAGTAGCCTACCTGATTATCATTCATTGATCATGTGAAAAAGCATTGTATTGAATGTGCACTTGTAGTGCACTTCAGATCTTTAAAAAACTGTACTTGCAGATAATATAATATTAATGAAATAAAAGACAATTTAAGTGTACTTATATGACTGTTTCTTAAGCACACTTTTTTTTTAAAGTGCACTTTGTAATAATGTCAAATTAAACGTTTTTCTTTAAAGTACATTTTAAATCATATATGTTTTAATAATATTTTGTTCATATTTTAAATCATATTTTAAATCATTGTGTTTTAATAATCTGATACATTGTCATGCTTTCAGTTAGATTAGAAAATATGTTGCTTTTCTATGGGGATTAAGTTTCTGCTTATTCTTTATCCTGTGGGTGCTAAATGATAGATCTGGCATCACGAACACTTCACAGGTATTACCAAGTTACCAGATTTACTATTAGGTGGTTGTGATATGAGCAATATCACACGAGCAGGGGTGCCATATCAGGTAATCAGTCCCAGTTTTTATACAACAGTACGATGGAACAAGTAAAACAAATAATAGTAAAAACTAGGTGACTGCAACCAAGTAGCCTAATTTTTTTTTTTTTTTTTTTTTTTTTACACAGCTCATTACTTTATTCGTACTTGTAAATCTCAGCATTCAACCATCAATTATTTTTTGAATAAATATTATTTATGAATAAATATATGAAAACTATCTTCTGTGGTAGGCTACCGTCTCTGTGGCAACAATGGTGTATTTCACCGGAATATAGTTAGATAGGCTATACTATAGAATCCTAAATAGGCCTATACATTAGAAAAAAACAAAAACAAAAACTAAATGAGACCGTAATTTCAAAACATTTGTGTCTAGCTGATTTGTCACTTTTTAGCATTATGTTTACATTCCTTTGACCACCAGAGGGCTCTGGAGTGCTTCGAAACGAACACGCATTCTCGTACAGCGACTGTGTCACCGGATGAATCAATGCACCGCAAATTATCCCAATTCCTTTTCAAAATCAGTTTACTAGCAAGAAGTCGCGAAGAAATTAAACATGCGGAATCGGGTAGGAGACAGGTTGACAGCATCAATTATGCTACAGGTAAAATTTACAAATGCAAACGTATAAATAGGCTACGTGTTGTTTCTGAATACAGTAGATCTGATGACGTTAAACACGACGGTAAAGTTAGTTTAACGTTTGACATTCGTTAAAGACATTTGGTTTTATACCCATTAAACTCTGCGTATTTCATGTTTTGAGCCCGAACATAAACAAATTCCCTTTGCATAGCACAAGGCTTAAATACAATGTAGCCTATATTAATTAGACCTATAATCAATTAAACTATTTAACTATACATTATCAAACTAATAGTAAAATGTTCACAAAAATATCCCTTTTGTAGAATAAGGCTCTGTTTTTTGGAATTAGCATTTTTTTTACTTTTATAATAGCCTAATTTTAGAACTTAAACTTCAGGCCTTATGCAATACTGTTAATCCATTAAACTACAACACCGTTTGGCCAAAAGGTATCAAACCAACTGTAAATTACTCATATTATTATTCCCCATGTTGCACACGGTTTGTTTTTCAGATTATTAATCTGGTATTTTTTTTAAATACAATTCTAAACCCATTTAAATAGGTCAAACAGTGTTGTTGTAGTTTAATGGATTTAAATGAGTTCAGTATTATATTTAAAAAAATCAGGTTATTCATTAATTTAAATGCAATTTGTTCAATAATGTTGTTTAATGCATTTAAAAGGGTAATGTAGGCCCTATAGGCCTATAAAAAAGACCAGATAAAAAATCTGAAAAACAAGCCTTGTGGGGAATAATAATCAGAGTATTTTGCTATGGTTTGATATGACATCTGTCTTACGAATGTCAAACGGTAAACTAACTCTTTAACATAACGCCTGCATGCGTTTATAGTCATTAACATAGTTTGTTTTGAAGTCGATTAACTTAACGTTTAGTCGTTTTTAGTAATGTTTTATTCACTGAAATATTGTTCTTTGTGATTGTTTTTCATTAAATAAGAATGTTTATTTAAGTTACTATGAAATCTTCACAATTTATTGATAATTTAAAATATTTACAAATTATTGACTTGTTAAGATTTTACAATAATTGAAACAAACTCGCTTAAGGTGCACTATTTAATAAGCCAACAACAATATTTTAAAGCTTAAACCGTTACTACAACAACAATAACAAAAAAAAAAACATCTGCGTTATTACTATTTAACGTAATGACGTAAGTACGTGGGGTACGTCAGGAAGGATGGCGCTGCGCTCAGGTTACAGTTTCCCCCTTCCCCTTTACTTATGGCTTGGGATCGAATCCCACTTCTGACAACAACTTTTTTTTTCAACATGATGAGAACATGTTGCTGTACGCGAATATGCTAAGTCTATTTAATTAAAGAAACGTACGGACGTTTTTCAGTTTTGGGCATTTGGGTACGTTGTCACTGTAAATACATTGTACATAAAAGTTCTGCTCACTCGTTTCAATCGCTAGAGGGCGACGTAATTCCTCACGACTGCTTTTCACATCAGATTACCAGCGAGAAGTCACGAAGAAGTGAAACATGGCGGAATCGGGTGGGAGACAGACTGACAGCATCAACCATGCTGCAGGTGAAATATACAGATATTTAAACTTTTTATACGTGCTGTTACTGAATTAAACACGTACATAAGCAGTCGTTTAGAGTATTAAGAGAGAGGTTGTGTTCCCGCGTGTTACGCCGTTGATCACCACTCTGCCATGTCACAGCTGACTTTACAAATGCACAGTGGAAATTACATCATGCAGTGTTTGACATTTTTAACATATATTAAAATCTAACTATATATACAGGATCACGAGGTTCCATATTGTTTGCATGTGTAACGTGATGTGTTTGTAATATTAACTGAATCTTTATGCAACATTCCTTATTTTGGTAATGATCGAGTGTGAACCAGTATGATGAAATAACACTGCAAAGTCAGTGTCGATGTTTCCCTGTTGCCATAGACATCATTAATTCAACCTTATACTCTAAACAAAAATATATATTCTACCAATATCGTTTGTGCAAATATAGAGCAATTTTAACTTTGCATACGTTTTAAATCATTTTATATGTGGCATAGATGGAGATGACAAGGTGCAAGAAATTGTACGATCGAAGGTAGGTCTTTACTTTTTTCTTTTTTTTTCAATTTACTAGATATCACAAACACAATGGCTTTGTCTCAAAACCTAGTGAGGTTACATGGACAGCGTTTTGGGCTTCTTAGCCACATTCTCAGCAGAGAATCAGTATGCTAAGATGCCCAAAATTCAGACTAGGTTTTAGAAACAAAAGCCATTTTTAAGCCAAATCAGTTTACAGAGACAACGGATAATTTAAAGACGTGCAAACTGTGATTCCCTTTTTTTTATCTATAGATTGAAGGTAAGGAATTGACCAAAGAAGAAAAGCAGCGTCTTAGGAAAGAGAAGAAGCAGCATAAAAAGAATAAAAAAGATGACAAGGTTCCTACAGAGAAGGAAAAGGAGAAAGAGAAAGCTCCATCAAAACCTGTCACTCAGAGCCCAACACATAAAGGTACTTCAGTCCACTGTGCTGTTGCTTAACTATTCTCCTGCAACCTAAGGTTTATTAAAACTAATTTAATTTTGATTAAAATTTTGATTTAAAATAGGATAATTTGAGGAGAATTATTTATTTGTTTATTTGTTTATGTAAGGGTATTTTTCTCTCATTGAGACTAGATTAATATTTAGTTTCTGAGTTGGCTATTTTGAAGGAAGTAGGGGCTTAAAGTGTTAGTTCACCCAAAATAAAAATTCTGTCATTAATTACTCACCCTCATGTCGTTCCGTAAGAATTTCGTGCATCCTTGGAACACAAATGAAGATCTTTTTGATGAAATCTGAGAGCCTTCTGTGCCTCCATAGACGGTCTATGCAACTGCCACTTTGAAAAAGTTCATAAAGAGATTGTAAATGTAATCCATATGAATCGAGTGGTTTTGTGAGGTTCATTGAGATTCGATGAGAACCAATGAGGTTCATTCTCGTGTTACGCAGCACGTTTGAGCTTCCACATGAACCAATGAGGTTTATTCTCGTGTTACGCAGCACGTTTGAGCTTCCACATGAACCAATGAGGTTTATTCTCGTGTTACGCAGCACGTTTGAGCTTCCACATGAACCAATGAGGTTTATTCTCGTGTTACGCAGCACGTTTGAGCTTCCACATGAACCAATGAGGTTTATTCTCGTGTTACGCAGCACGTTTGAGCTTCCACATGAACCAATGAGGTTCATTCTCGTGTTACGCAGCACGTTTGTGCTTTCAAATGAACCAATGAGATTTATTCTTGTTACGCAACACGTTTGAGCTTTCACATGAACCAATGAGGTTCATTCTCGTGATACGCAGCACGTTTGAGCTTCCACATGAACCAGTGAGGTTTATTCTCGTGTTACGCAGCACGTTTGTGCTTTCAAATGAACCAATGAGGTTTATTCTCGTGTTACGCAGCACGTTTGAGCTTCCACATGAACCAATGAGGTTTATTCTTGTGTTACGCAGCACGTTTGAGCTTTCACATGAACCAGTGAGGTTTATTCTCGTGTTACGCAGCACGTTTGTGCTTTCAAATGAACCAATGAGGTTTATTCTCGTGTTACGCAGCACGTTTGAGCTTTCACATGAACCAATGAGGTTTATTCTCGTGTTACGCAGCACGTTTGAGCTTCCACATGAACCAATGAGGTTTATTCTCGTGTTACGCAGCACGTTTGAGCTTCCACATGAACCAGTGAGGTTTATTCTCGTGTTACGCAGCACGTTTGAGCTTCCACATGAACCAATGAGGTTTATTCTCGTGTTACGCAGCACGTTTGAGCTTTCACATGAACCAGTGAGGTTTATTCTCGTGTTACGCAGCACGTTTGAGCTTCCACATGAACCAATGAGGTTCATTCTCGTGTTACGCAGCACGTTTGAGCTTTCACATGAACCAATGAGGTTTATTCTTGTTACGCAGCACATTTGAGCTTTCACATGAACCAATGAGGTTTATTCTTGTGTTACGCAGCACATTTGAGCTTTCACATGAACCAATGAGGTTTATTCTTGTGTTACGCAGCACGTTTGAGCTTTCACATGAACCAATGAGATTCATTCTCGTGGGTCAAGCAGGTTCAGTTGAGCTTCTGTTCGTGTTCGCTGATCAATGCTTATATTTGAATAAAAGCCTAAATTCAATCTGTTCATCATATAAAGCGATCAAGTTTCTTCAGAAAATTTGGACTAAACCGCTCAATTCATATGGATTAGTTTTACAATCTCTTTATGAACTTTTTAAAGTGTCAAAGTAGTAGTTGTGTAGCTGTCACTGGAGGGACAGAAATCTCCTTAGATTTCATTAAAAAAAATCTTCATTTGTGTTCCGAAGATGAACAAAAGTCTTACGTGTTTGGAACGACATGAAGATGAGTAATTAATTATATAATTTTCATTTTTGGGTGAACTAACCATTTAAAAACAGACCTAGATAGGCTTAAATAGTCTTTTAATAGCCTTTTTAGTCTATAGTCTATGTTTGGGGTGCTTTTTATTTGATGGGCCCTTTGATCTCAGCAGCGGCTCCTGTGCCTGTAAGTGCATCTGCATCTGAATCTCTTGCGGCTGCAGAGAAGCCTGTAAAGACCAAAGCAGAGCTGCGAGCAGAGCGCCGGGCACGGCAAGACTCAGAACGGACATCAAAACAGGGCAAGAAGGAAGGGGGGCAGCAATCCACCTCCAGTAAGCCTAAAGCTTCCCCCAGTGAGCTTCAGCCAGGTAATTCAATGCATCGGAAAAGGATATTCCAGGATGGGAAGTTTGGGAATTCCCACAGTGGCTGATGAATGCCTATTTTTATCAGCCATTCCAATAATGCTGCTGTTTTTTCCCTTATTTCAAATATAAAAAAAAAAAAAGTAGTGTCTATTTACACCAAGTGTTGGCAAAGGCCATTTACACTAACTCCGCCCACCATTGTCTCTGAGCCAGACAAAATTACAAAAGAAACTCGATTTTTGTTAAGTTCGATTAACCTTTACGCATATCAGCTTGAAGAAGCGTTTATTTTAAAATGTTCGAAAAGTGGAAATAAAGTGTCTACACTGAAAAAAATGATTTGTTGAATTTAATTAAAAAATGTTATCGTAAGTGGTTGCACACAATTGATTTTAGCTACGTTTAAACAAATGCATTAAGTTCAACTTTTAGTTCAACTTAATGCATTTGTTTAAATGTAGCTAAAATCAATTGTGTGCAACCACTTACGATACATTTTTTTTATTAAATTCAACGAATACATTTTTTTCTCAGTGTAACAGGTATTTAATATTGGGAATAAAGTGTTTAACTATTCATTTGGTGTAAATAGCATCTGTTGCTATTTGCACTTAGTACAAATGCATAAATGCATACATGCTTATGCTCACACAATGCATTGTGAAACATTATAATTTTAAAATGTTCTGTTTAATTTACTTTTAAATGTAACTTATTCATGTGATGGCAAAGCTTTTGGTTGAGTTTTTAGCAGCCATTACTCCAGTCTTTAATGTCACATTTCAATTCATATTTTACTTACATTCAAATTGAGTTTGACAACTTTGCAAAACATTGATCGAACAAACAGTGATTCAAACAGCAGCATTTCTTGTCAGAATGTTAATGCGAGATATCAATGCGAGTCACAATGACTCACAGATTTACTCACAGAAGTGGCTGCATTTGACTGGTGTTCATGTAGAGACTGTGAGTAGTTTTACAATTCTTTTCTCTATTTTTTGTTAGTAGTAAAAAGGTTACCAGAGCACGTTCAGGTGGACGACCCCGCTGCATTGAAGAAGTTGGCCAAAAAGCTTGAGAGACAGCAGGTGAGACAAATCAATGCCATCCTGCTTTGCCTCTTTTCTGATTACCACCCGTTGACGGAGGATGGATTCATCCAGGTGTTTTCTGAGATCTCTTTTGCAGCGTTTTTAACCCAGGTCCCTTCCCATGTCTTACAGAAGTCAGGGCAAGGATGCGGTTTAAATATAACTGGAGTCAAGGTCTGGCTCCACACTTTTGTGTGCAGTGAATTGTTAAATTATTTCTTTGTTTAATGTATTTTTAATTCTTGGTGAAAGTTAACTCAAATTTGATTTTATTGTACGTTGGAGATTGGTGATTTCATTGTGATGATCTTCATTTCATTGTGTTCATGTGATGAGCTAGATGTCTTATGTGGCTGAACTTTCGAGTGAGTTTTTTTTTCTTTTTTCTTGATTCATAATTTATTATTTGTTAGGTGTAGATCTATAACACTAGCGTAAAGCTTGGGAAGTCCTCTGTGAAGCCCTTCTTCAGTAGTGCACGTCATGTATGTCTTCATGCACAGTGTTCTGTTGCAGTCTCAGCTCTTGACCTGAGGAGGGAGGATGTGACCTCCACAACATCTGTCCCTGAGGGAACAAAATATTCACATTAAACGCTGTTGTTTGCTCTGTTCTCTTAGGTTCCTTTGAGGTCCGATTATGGCTACAAGGTCAGCCTGTTCTCCCATCTACACCAATACAGCCGAAAAAACCCTCCAACTCAGCAAATCAGGTAATGTAACAAATGTGTCTTCTAGTTAGAATATTAACTTAAAAGGGTCCTATAAGGAGAAATCTCCCTTTTTTATCCTTTGGACATATTAGAAATGAAGTATGTATAACCTAAATGAATTAGTTGGTTGACTTGTATTGTTTGATATGGTTTATTTTGTAGCATCCCTGCCACAGTTATTCACCCATCCATTGTTCGGTTGGGTCTCCAGTACTCTCAGGGCATAATAGCAGGATCCAATGCTCGATCTGTGGCCCTACTACATGCCTTTAAACAGGTAATTCATAATCAAACCTATAAAATTGCTCAGAAGTTCTTAATTTTTGGATTGAATTAACCAGCAATCATTTTATAGGTTATTCAAGACTATAGCACACCTCCAAATGAGGAGTTGTCAAGGGACCTTGTGAACAAGCTTTCGCCCTATATCAGGTTTACTTTCTTCCTTGTGAAGATTTATATAGCACATGCTCAGATGTATATTATTTCATTTGAACTCTGATCTTACATGGAAATGGTTATTTGACAGACACTGCCAATCCTCCTTACCCCTACAGTTTTCTCAGCCAGTGTCGGCCCCTTTCAGCCAGCATGGGCAATGCCATCAAGTACATCAAGAAGGAAATTTCAAATATACCCAGTCAATGCAAAGAAGAGGAGGTAAGAGTATTCTGAATCCCTAGTTAGAGACACTTATATGCAGTAGGGGTGTCCCCGTCTAAGGATTTTCATAGTGGAATCAGAATCGTCAAGTCTTGCTTATAGTCGACTAATAGTCTAATCGTGTGAAGGGGCAGGGCTTTAACATTTTAAAGGTACAATATGTAACTTTTTTGCTTTAAAAATAGCAAAAATCACTATATCTATGTTATATATTTTTTTTAGTTGTGTACTTACATTATCCCGACTGTTTCCAACAACTTTCAAACCAGGAGAAATTTGTAATTTAATTCGAAGACACGTCCCGTTTCTTTATTTCCATTTTGTCGCCGTCAATGGCGTCATATCCGCGTTGTCCCTGGTTTCCGCTCGTACTGCCATAGCAACCAGAGCTATGAACCAGAGCCCTCTGATAGTAACCAAAGCGACAGACGCAGACAACTGTGGAGTTCGCAATGTCTATTTGCACGCTGTTGTTGTTTCGTTCAAACATTATGGACCATGGCAGGCAGACTTTGGATAAAAAAGGAGAACTAAAACGAGAATCAATATCAGCGCGGTGTTTTCGAGATGCCGAGAGCTCCCATAGACAGTATATAAACAAGAGCTCCACGTCCGAGACTTCCACCGCTCCTACATGTACTTTATTAAACAGGTGAGCACATTTACATAAAACTAATCAATGTTATATAGTTCAACAATGATAAAATGTTAGAATATGATCTGTATGTTATTCTAATGTTGATCTAGCTTACTGCTAGTCTCATACAGACAAACTAACACATTGAAATGCAGTTTAGTGTGATAGTGTAATCTTAGACCAAGTGAAACAGTGCTGCGTTACCTCACACATTTAATTTGTCTAATAAACTGACCTGTGAGTTGTAATTCTGCACTTGCGTGTAGTTCAGTAGAATGAAATGTCCAGATTCCTTTTATATCCGCGGGACTCGCGTCGCGTGTGGAGCTGATAGCTGTATCTTAGCAATCCCGAACTGCTTCATATCACAGTCATGATAAAAGCATCGATGTATTCAGTCATCCATAAACATTATTAGATCGGTCGGCTTGACGTTGATGACAAGATCCATAATTCTTAGCAAATGTTGCGTCATCAAACTACGCCTTTGTTATTGTAAAGAGGTTAGCGACCCCTAGTGGAGAAATTCCATACTGTCCGTTTAAAGCCGCGATGTACAGAACATCACACAAAGATATAGAAGAAAATGTATAAAAACATTTCCAGTCTTTCACTCTGTCTGTGTCCGTTTGAGTCTTTTCAAATTGTGTGCGCGGATAAAATACATTCTAAAACGTTTAACGTGAAAAACGTATAAAGGCCTAATGTCCTAACTGTTATAATAAAAGATCAAATTCTGTACACACCTTATTATTAAAGCATACTATATAGCCTAAAGAAAAGCAGATGAGCCCAGAATATGAACATTATTATACGTTTAGCATTTTCCTCCCATAGATAACCGTTAAAGAAAACGCTTTACGTGACTTTCTATGGGAATATAGTTCTTGTTCTGGGTTCTTATCTGCACATAGTATCGTTTCTTAATAAGGTGTGTAGTCTACTGTGTAGTGCACATACATTAAGCACGTAAAAGTGCCATTTAAGCGTTTTAAAAGCTTTTTTCACGTTAAGTGTTTAGAATGTCCTGAGGAAATCCAACTTGTTAACGTTGGCCGGCAAAAGTGCGATCATGGTTTTCCTGATGCTAAATCCAGCCTTGGAGAATATCCTTTCTGATGATGTGCATCTTCAGATTTTATTATCCCAGACATTGTTAAAGATTTAAATCCCTGCCGACAAGACGTTCGTCTGTCGGTCACGTATCGAAAGTGAAACTTAAATCTGTCACGGGGTGTTTGGATTTATTCACGCTGCACGCACGTTAAAAATATTTATTAAAAACTTCTTTCTTTGCACATTTTTATTGACAGCATTATCATAATAGGCTGTATATTAACGTATTGACAGAAAACCGGTAGTTCTATGTGAAATCTTACATTGAGCACCCTCACATAGCCAAAATAACATGATCCTCGTTTAAAGGGGTCATATAATGCCATTTTTGTACAAGCTAATATGATTCTTTAGGGTCTAAATTAAAAGTTTGTAATATACTTTAATTAAAAATTCTCATTAGTATTGTAAGAAAACACTAATTTTACCTGGTCAAAAACAGCTCTGTTTTCAGCACGCCGTTTTAGTGCATGTGTCTTTAAATGATAATGAGCTTTGCTCACCCCGCCCCTCTGTTCTGTGGGTACACCGTATCTAACACAATAACCACGTGTTGTTCATTATAAACGTGGGATTATGAATTATATTGAGAAGGTCGTACATAGAAAACATGCCGTAATGTACCCTGAGTGTAAACCTTAGATGCATTCATTGTGAAGCCTGCAGCAAGGTTTGCAAATTTCGCATAGATTATTATAAATACTAATATAAAGGTTAATAAAACATTACACTCACATTTTCTGGAGGTTCAGCAGGAACACGTTGGTACCGATCCGTTTTTTTCTCGTTTGTAAAGCTGTCTGGTGTGAAATGATTCGCGCAAACATGAAAGCATGGACGATCGTGGGGAATCCCCGTGTCAATCCTTTGGGCATATCGCTTCAAAAACAAAACTCTTCAACGGTTCGGATTTAGGAACATCCAAATGACTGCTGTGTTCCTTATTTCATCTAAGAACAGAACACCACAATCGCTTAGACGCCATTCTGCTCCAGCATATCCACAATGGCGGACTACTATGAGGACGGCTGTCACAGCTCACTCAGGGCGGGTCTTGTGTTGCAACACAGCTGTCAATCACAATCGCGGGAGGGGCGTTGGATATTATGACGTCACGATATCGAACGGCTTGATTTCAGAGAGGGTCAAACATATAAGGAGATTAAAACAAAACCACTGGATGGATTTTTATCATGATAGGATGGTTGTGTACAGGCACTGCCAACAGACATTTCAGTGCAATCAACTTGTAAAAGTGCATGTACCATTATATGACCCCCTTTAATAACACCCCTGTGAAAATTTGACCGTGAGATTGGTAGTCGAATCAGGCTCCTTCTGTCAAAGCATCGAATCTTCGACTATTCGGGGTCACCCCTAATATGCAGTATTCTTCCTGATCCTGTGCTTGTCTAAAAGCAACGTTTTCTCAACAGGCGAAAGGGAAACTCCAGGATTGTATTGATAGTTACGTAAATGAGAAGATCATTTTGGCTTCTGAAGCCATTTCTAAGTATGCTATTGAGAAGATAAGTAATGGAGACGTCATTCTTGTTTATGGCTGGTAAGATCTTTCACTTAATTGCTATAATCCTGTAATAGTTTGGATTAATGCATTTACTGCCTTTTTTGTCTTTTTCCAGCTCTTCTCTTGTCAATCACATTCTGTGCGACGCTTTTGAAAAGCAGAGGAAGTTCAGAGTCATAGTCGTTGATAGTCGACCCAGGCTGGAGGGCCGAGAGGCGCTGAGGCGTCTGGTGAAGAAAGGCATCCGATGTACTTATGTGCTCATATCTGCCTTGTCCTACATTCTGCCTGAAGTGAGTCATTCTTTTCAGTAAAGCTTGTTACTTGCTGTGATTTTTGCAAGCACATTTTATTTTTAGCTCATTGCGAGGTAATGTGCTTTATTTCCAAAGTGCTTGTACCCTCAAAGGAGTGATTATGTGTGTGACATCAGCAGTAGCTAAAGATATTAATAAGCCTAATTATGGATTGGTACTTTTGTTCTTAAAGACACAGTATCAACTGCAGTGGTGCTAGTAGAGCAAAAGGTTGACAAAGATAACTACTCAGTTTTATAGAGTTTAGAACCGCATATGGACTTTATTTACATAAGTATACTTTTGATAATGACACTCTTAGATTGCTGTTACGGTTTTATTTCAAATAATTATATGGCACTGTGAGGTTTTGAATATTTAGATTGTTACGTTATATATTGTGTTAAACTAAATATTCAGGGCGCGTGAAAACACTAGGGCCAGTTGAGGGAACTGTCATGGGGCCAGTGCTGCATCTTCATGGAAAGTTGATCATTTTTATGCCTGGTCAATTTAAATATAAAAATCCTTAGCGTTGAGCCTTGCATGTATTACCGTTGAAAATTATTTAAAGATTTTTTTAAATGTTTTTGAAAAAAGTCTCTTATGCTTACCAAGGCTGCATTTTATTTAATCAAATATACAGTTAAACCAGTAATATTGTCAAAATATTATTACTATTTAAAAGAACTGTTTTTGATTTTAATTTATTTAAAATGTAATTTATTGCTGTGTTGGTAAGGCAGAATTTTCAGCATCATTACTCCAGTCTTCAGCCACATGATCCTTCAGAAATCATTCTAATATGATGATTTGGTGCTCAAGAAACATTTCTTACTATCAATGGCTGTTTCCATCCACCTATTTTTATGTGCATTTTGGGATATCGCATTAAAAAAACGCTGGATGGAAACGCCAAGATGTGCATCAATTAATTTTTTTTTTTTTTTTTTTTATCTGATAAGAAAACATGCACATTATTGGATAACTGGACTAACCAGCAGACCACTGTCTGTGCGCTCAGGGACACAAGTCATCTATGTTGTTGGAAAAAAGAGCCATGATGGCTTCTCCAATTTCAGCAACTTCAATTTCTATTACAGATATTTTCCAGGAAGTGATGATTTTGTTCTCTTGAACACGAGATGGAAATGCTGTTTAATTCGCGAATGTTTAATGCCATATTCCAATTTTAACTTTAATGGAAACATAGCTAATATTGAAAATGGTTGAAATATTTTTGTGAGACACTTTTTTGCACAATTTTTTGATGAATAGAAAGTTCGCAAGAAATCTTACTGTCTTACAGACCACTAACTTTTGAATAGTGTACTTGAACTACAGTTAACTTGCCTTTATGTTGTCATTATAAACATAATTGTTTCCATGAATGCTGAATCAGTACTTGCACTCTCTTATTTCCAGGTATCCAAGGTATTTCTTGGTGCCCATGCACTTCTTGCCAATGGCTATGTGATGTCACGTGTGGGAACTTCCCAGATTGCTCTGGTAGCAAAGGCCTACAATGTACCAGTGCTGGTCTGCTGTGAGACCTACAAGTTCTGTGAACGCGTGCAGACGGACTCTTTTGTATCCAATGAATTAGGTAACACAAGCATGTGTAGCATGATTGGTAAATTTACTCTCATCATTTTTGTTATTAACATTATTTACACAAAGTAAACCCTAATGGATTTTTACAGATGATCCTGATGACCTGATTGTGACCAGAAATGGGAAGACCCATCTAGAGAATTGGCAGACTGTTAAATCACTGGGGCTTCTGAACTTGGTGTATGACGTGACGCCACCAGATTTTGTGGACCTTGTGATTACTGACTTGGGCATGATCCCCTGCACCTCCGTGCCTGTGGTACTGCGAGTCAAGAACGTGGATCAGTGAAGAGCAGATGAACACGGTTCGGCTTCCCTTTTGCATCTGCACATAAGAGTATGTGCACACAGGGCTTCTAGCATGAAGTAAACATATCTATGAAATGGAACAAGCTTTTCAAATAAAGCTACAGTTTATGTTCTCACTGCCGGGATCCTTTCAAATGTGTAATTTTGAATTGTATAACTGGTCCAAAATGACAGTCCATTTCAATCCACCTAAAGCAAAATTCTCAAATCAGTTCTAGTTGTTGTACACAAGATCAAGAATATCAGATTGGCTTGTTCTTGTGTCATAACCACAACATTTAAAGAAAGTGTCGGTAAAGCATGTTTGCTTTCAGTTTTGGCTTTTCATGATGGTCAGAGCATAGACATAAACATTAAAAAAAATATATATATCATCCTTTTTGGATTGTTGCTGTTGCTGAGTTCCTTTCATAGATGTGAATAAGGGAAAAGGAACATGGTGCAAATGTAAGACCGTGCAAAAGCTGATAAGGGGTTTTGTTTGTATTACCAAAACCTTGAAAAGGCTACAGAAAATAAATAATTTAGATAAACTGTTGTTTGTCGATTCTTTTGTGACAAGTCTTTAATTTTTGGTACTGGTTTACCGAGGTACATGCTGAATTCTTCAACAGAATACTACAATTGAAAGAAATGAGATTTGCATATTGTAACATGTACTGTCAGTATTATACTAATAGTGTGTACCTTTTTAATCTCATATTAGCAGATGAAACATATTCCCTTTACTCTGCCAAAAAGGGAAAGCATACAGTTTTAGAGGTTAAATGGTTATCGGTTAGTGTCTAACATGTGACGTCTGTGAACAGCAGGATGTGGCAGTAACAATATAATTATTTTTCACAAATCACAAATTATAACAGTCCAATGACATCCATTTCCCCCCTCCCTTGTAAAATGAAAGCACTTTAAATATCTTTGAAATCAAGATAATTTTGTTTTAAAACAACACAAAATATTTGTCCTTAAAATATGTCAGTGCTTCACTTCTGTCAGAGATGGTCAGTTTATGTCTATGGTCAGTTTTCCCTTTACAGACCAGTCTTTTCAAGGCTGTGAAAATGTCAGTATTCACTGAAAGATTTTATAAAATGTACAAATAAAAAGGTTTAAGGACTTTGAGGGTCAAAAGAAAGTGAAAGTTTAAAACACAAAAAATTGTGCATTAAGTTATTTAAAAAAAAAAGAATGCCATGCAAACCTGCCTTTGACAAGTTTAAAAAAACAAGAAACTAAAATGTTCATGTGATGGTTAAGCTTCCAGTGTATGAAACTGTTCTCATCTCTTCTCTTGCATCATTTTCAATAAGCTTGATGGATTTGTGGCATGTGCACCTTTGTCACTCCAACAGTCACTTCTCTTTAAAATTCAAGTGGTCTCGACCTTTCGTCTTTGAGTGAACCAGAGTAACGATGAAGCCACAACTGTTGATCCGGTGAGTATCCCAAGCACCTCACCTATGGGAAACTCTCCCTGCAATTGAGAACAAATAATGAACATGCGCAATAAAGGAGTGATGGCCAACCTGTTAAGGCTGATTTGTCAGGGGTCTCACCTGTCTCATGCACTTGTATCCGTGGAAATTACGGAGACAACCACACTCAAAGAACCCTGGACCATATGGGCTGCAGAATGAGTTTTCAGGGCAATTCCAGGCTGAAGAGACAAACAACATTCAAGAAGTGCATTGAAAGATATTTTAAAGATTGAGATCCCAGTTTACTGATAACTTACGCATCAGTGCTGTCTGATTGCAAACATTTTTCTGTCCTTCGCAGATTCTGGCATTGTTTTTCACTTCAACCGTCTCCCATGATGAATTGCCCCCCGGACACTCCAGTTTTGAGGGTAGTAATCTAAGTAAAGATTTGTCAAGTCACCTTGTTAGATTAAATAAGGGATTTTCAATCTTGTAGATGCCATGGACCTCCAAATATCATCGTCCTTGTATGAGGGACCTCCATCCTAAAATGTACATGTTTTCATGTATAAAGACCCAATTTATACTGTGAAATTTTAATATAAATATGTGTAAAATATTATTTGGAAAATATTTAGATTTTATTACATTCATTTTTATTTTATTTTTTACATTTATTTATTTATTTAAACATTTTATGATGTATTTATTTTTAAGAATGATCATTTATTTGAATCCATCGATTTTTCTTCTTTTATTATTTAATTACTTTATTTATTATATATTTGTTACACTTTTCTTTCTAGATTTGTCCACTGACCCCAAGCAATTTTGGCCCCCTGGAGGTCCCCAGACCTCAGTTTGAAAACCCATGAATTTAATGTTATGAACTTGATATACTGTGCTCATGCATAACTTACAACTGGGTAAGATGGCTGAAACCCTGAAATATGAAATCGCTCAGATTGGTGATCGGGTTGTTGGAGAGATCTCTGTGTAAATACAGTTCAATATTGTTTAGATATTGCATTTAATGCTGAACAAGACACATTCACAGATATTAATAAAACCTGATCTGGTACGTACATTATGACTGCTGTGAATGAATTATACAGGTGCTCTACATGACTGATAGAGCAGTTTGACAGGTCCAACCTAAAACAGGATGAAGATAACAGTACACAGTTAGATTCACAAATAGGATATGTATATATATATATATATATATATATATATATAGCCTATATATATATATATACACACACAAAATTTAAAAAATCTGGAATACTAGAAAGTTTTCCTACCCTATAATAGTGTCTATATTGCTGGCATTATTTTCAAAACAGCAGCGTCCTTTAATCTGGCCTTTTTTTAGGCAGAAATCCCAGACAGGACTGTCTTGTCGTACAGTCCCTTCGCACATTTGACATAACTATCGAAAATAAAGGTGAACGCTTTCAAAATATTATAGAACAACATGCGTGCATAAAATGTGTTTACAATGAGTTTTAATTTACAGCATGATGACAACAATGTAACATGTAGCATAGCATGTTTCATTATAATCCTTTAGCTGTACAACTGCAATCATTATAGTCGATCGTCTCACCTGTACATCAATATCCTGACTGTCGACATATGCACTGAATAAAACAAATAAAACAGTATATAAATACACAGTAGATACCGCATATGTTGTAATGCTAGCTTTCATTTTCGCCAAAAACAAAATCATGTGACACGATGATCATGTGACGTTCAAGGGCCGCGACCCCATTCATGACATCAAGGCGGCGCAAATATTTTGCATTTCTCATTGTAAAATTTTGATAGAGATGAAACGCTTACAAAACACTGGAGTTTTTACATAATTCACTTTGTTGGGCTGATATAGATCCTTGTCGCCATACCTCCAATATTAGTTCAGCCAATCTACATTTATTCAGGCTGGATAGGCTATTGAAAGGCACACTCCACGAATACGGATGACTTTATAAACAGTACAGGCATACACCCCCTGTTATTATTATTTTTAATTTATGCTTAATTAACTATTATCTAACATAGAAATAACCTAGTATAAAATGTAAGTATTTTTAAATAGGCTACGAGAAATGTCTGTATCCCCCTTAAATGGGTATTTTGGACTGTCCCAACTCAGAGGTAAGATTCTATAAAATTGTGATAACATAATGGACCGGATAGACTTTAGTATGGCAGGAAGACAAATAATCGCATTCGCTTGTCTCAATTTTAGACAAAATGGTATAGTGTTGAGTGCCTTTGTCAAGCTTAACCATTCAACACTGTTATCAAAGTTACTGTTAGAAAAGATGATCAAATAAACATTTTTCTTTATAATTTAGGCTATGGGAATTATAGGCTACACTATTAATTACAAAACAACATGGTTCTAACTACTATGCTTCCCTGTGGAGTTACAGGCTAATTTAGGATAATAAATAATTTTGTTATGCAATGTTCGCTGCAAAACTGCAAAAATCACACAGAAATTGTGGTTTATATTAGATATTAACCCAACTGAGAAGCTTTTTTTTTTTTTTTTACTTCAAAAATTACTTCAGAATTCAGACCATATTTTCGTGGAATTGTAGAGTACCTCAGGTCACCAAGATGTTTTTTAACTAACTATCATTAAGCCAATATTTAAATATCCGTTTATTCCGTTTAACTGCGCGCTATTGCTTGTTGTATCACAGAGCCATTTAAGCCTATGTATGTTAAACTTAATATTGAGTGTAAACGATTTCAACCAGAATTAAGTATACGTTTACATCGTTATGGAGAAATTGTTTTCTACAAACTACGCTTGCAACATGTTCATGCCAACCTCGAATGAACGTTTTTACGCAATAACACCCCCGGCTAAAGAAGAATGGTTTGATCCAGACTGTTGCAATGCTTCGGGAGCGCGCAGATACATATTGAATACATTATAGCAGACAGACAGAGTTGCCTGGAAGGTTTCGCTACAATGTAGACTTATGTGTGTTCTTCCTAACGCCCTAACAAATACGAGCACTGTGTCGGCATCTCGAAATGCATCCTGCGACAAACAATTTCTTCATTTGTTTCCTCTCCATACTCGTTCGTATGTAGCCTACCAATGTAGGCTGTAGAAGACAACCGCGGAGCACCTTTACGTGGAGTAATCTGGAAAGTTAATTGGATTGTGGGCCTCGCGACGACACTTCGGTGTTTTGCAGACTCGCTTCCCACATTCTTTTACAGTGCGCGAGGAAGTGAGAGGACAGATTTGGCGATAAATTGCCGACAATGAACGTGGAATTACCTCCAGTTGCAACATGGCTGCTGCTTAGATGTTTATTGAAAAAGTTCAGCCCAGAACATTAAGAAAGTTTTTTTTTTAAATAATCCACTTCGCGAAAAAGAACTTTTCTGGCATAATTCGACCCAGGATTGGACTGGATTGATCAGAGCTAGTGTAACGTTAGCTCGCCGTCATTCAGTTTGGTCCCTGCATGACAGCAAACCAACACCGAGAGCTTTCAGTGAACCTTCTCGCTCTTAACAGCATTTTCAGCTTCGTCAGAGACGCGTAATCTTACAGTAGAAAATGCATTTCTCCATCCCCGAGACGGAGGTCCGATCCGATGAAAACGGATCTACATATGTGGTAAGTGCACTGGAGGTCAAATAAGCGATGCGCCAAGCTTTTACATTTGGAGACACCGACGAATAGTGTTGCTTTGAATCTGTGTTTTGAACGAATCTTTTAAGCGAACGAATCTTCTGCTGACTGACTTGAACGTTCATTCAGATGTCAAATGAGTCATTGTCGTGTTAACAACAATTTTTTTTAAAATAATTTTACAGGCTATGGAAGTAAAATGTGCTTGTTTAGGTTTTTGTGATTATTTTTCTATTTGACAAAATACGGAGGAAATGTAGGCTATATGATGCTTAAACAGTAACATTCTTTCTAAAATCTCTTTCGCAATGTTTGAAATAAAAGATAACGACCTCTTTAATTTGTAAAAGACTCGGTGTTTATTAACGAATCGGTTGAGTAAGCTATTCAATTACTAAAAACATTTGCCACCACATTCTTGCATAATAATAATGATAACCTGCAAAAAAAAGCACCGCTGAATGAAACTTTGTAGTGAACAGACGGATTAATACAACTATTCAAAATCTACATTACTCAAAACTTATTAGATATGAATATTCATGTAGCCTATGTTGTGTAGGAAACAGGCTAAAGGAGACTTAAAAACGTGTCTGTGAAACCATATGACTTAATGAATAATAAAAAGGGCACAAAGACCAAGAATTATTGCATTGAAGGTGCAATCAGTTTGGGAAGCTTTGTCACTTTCTGTATTTCTATTTGAATGGTCATTTAGAGTTGTTGTGTGAGTTAAATTTCACAATGTCTCAGTTCTTCTGGCTTCTCTCCCTAAGCCATATGCAGTGCAAGATTGGCATTTATTTCAGCACAAGTTATATTCAGTAAGTGTTATAACTGGCTCACTGCTCTGAAGACATGACACTTAATTTATCTTTACTGTAGCCTATCCATAACAGACAGCTTGGGCTCCTGAGGTTACATCTGTATTATACTGAACTGTAGATTGATTACAAAGCGTATTCTGTTCAAGGACAGACACTGCAGTCCAATCTTCTCGTAGATGTCTGCAGATGTGCAGACTGTGGCGTTGACTCTCTTTAGCCACCAAATTATTTTAATAAAGGCTGAGATATATGAGCTCTACTGTGCACATGGATGCTCTCTGTACACCTAAAACACCTCCGGTAGATCCACAATGGTTTTAAAGGGGACATATCATGCTAAATCAACTTTTTTAGCCCTTAAATGCATTTTGTTGTATATTTGGAGTGTTTAGAAGTACAGAAAAGTTTAAATTATTCTCTTTAGGTGCTTCGTTGTTATCTTTATATTCTGTTTTGGCCTTATTTTTCAACCTGTTCCGATTTTTCTGTTATCTATGACGTTTTGTGAACTATTACGTCACAGTATTTGCAGCGGAACTGCCAAATAAGGACATTGACTTCCAGCCCAACACTTCGAGCAATCCGCCATTTTTATTTCTCGCTGCAATTTTGTAGTCCAAGCTAAAGGATGCAGAAGTTACGAGAGGGTAAGTTAAAATGTTCGGTTGTTGGATGTAGTAACCCACACGCTTCATTACACCGTCTAATGTAGATGAACTGCCGCGCTTGTGACAGGGCGTATGTTTAACTGAAAGAACGAGCAGAGAGAGAGACCCGGTCGCGCGCACGCACTCTCTCTCTCTTCGGAGCCAGGCGAAAATGTAAACAAGACACCGTCTCCAAACTAGACGCTGTCTTGCTCTCTCTCCCTCGCACATATTAATCAAAATAAATCGACACGGTGGTAAAAGGTCGGAAGACCAAAGTTTCATGTGTAAATACAGTAACACACCATTGCGATACATCCATATGAAGACGTTGTTCTGCAGGTTCGTCGTCTTCATTTTCATCTCGCTCCGGCTCCGACTCTGGCTCGAACATGTAAGGCTGGCTGGACAAGTCTTCCGTTGTTGACATTTTGTTAATAACGTGTGAATAAAAAGTTTCTGTGCCGCTAGATAATCGTATCTCTGCTATCAAACTACAAAAATGGCCGAACGGGGTGGAGTTGAACCGAGTGTAACCTCTGCATCCTGGAGAGGGGGCGGGGTATGAAGTGTCTCAATTGTATTTAAAGAGACCGCACCAAAACGAGTTGCTCTCAGACGCACATCAGAAAAGGGGTAGAAACAGGGCCTGTGGAGCTATAATAATGAGGAATTCAGACCCAAGCATTGCAGTTCCGCTTTATATAGACTACAAATGTATGATTTATATGTAAAAAGGAACGATTTAAAAGCATGATATGTCTCCTTTAATGCACTGACATGAAGATGAATGAATCATTCCTAACAGATTGATTGCGAAAGTTGTTTGTGTCCTTCTGTGACAGTGATTCAGAGCGAGTTTCTCCGTCATAGAGACACAGACGGTCAGAAAAGTCTTTCAAGGCCACTGAGAGTTAAATTGGCTATATGTACTCACCTTTTAATGCTCTTATGTTTCTTTCACTTTCTTGATGACTAGATATTAGCCTTGTTGTTTTGCACAATTTTAAGTGTCTTGTAGATTTAGACTGGTTCACCCTGCTCAGTGATATTTTATTTATACACTATCATAGTTTTTATAAATATTTTAAATTAGCTTTCATTTTTATATTTTCATTTTAATTTTAGTTTAAATTTTACTCATTTTATGTATGTTTGCCATTTTATATTTCTAAATGTTTATTTATCAGTTAGTGATTTTAGTGCTTAACCTTATTTCAGGGCAACATTTCAAAGTTTTCATTTAAAATATTTATATTTTAATTTATTTCAGCTTTATTTTATTGAACAAATGTTTTAATAGTTTTCATTTTAGTAAACGATAACAACACCGACCCTGCTCAAATTTTCTCAAGTCAACTCAAACTGATTTAAAACCTGAGAACGAGTGCTTTCATGAATGGAGGTGGTTTTCTTCAGACATCTAAAGCGTAATGTTGTCTTGATCTGTATTAGGCAGGGAGTTGTATGCATACTTTGCAGAAGAGCCACAAAAATGAGTGGGCTGCGTTTTAAATGGCATGCTTCCTGTTCAAACAAAAGGGTAAAAAAAAGTATGATGGTTTGTACTTCCTGAAGACTTATAAACTCCATCTTCCTTATTTTGATTTGGAGACATGTAAGGGCATGGCAGTTTCATCATGCCTCTATTAGACTTGTTCCAGCTTTGATATTTCAATGACTTGCATGTATGAGTTGTGTAGCAGAGCTTTGCTGTCAATGATTGGGTCATGCCACAATCCACAAGAATGGCTCAAGAAATGTTTTTGCTGTATTCACTAAACATCTTTGAAACAACACTCTTCATATTGTTTTCCCATTCTGAAGTCAAAGTCTTTCTTTTGAATGTACCCGTACCACACATTTTGGTTTGTGTCTAGTTGATATATTGCATGCTTTCTTTTTTACTCCATAAAGAACAATGGACCATTATCTCAACACCTAAAGATATGCAAAATGACAAGTAGTCAAAACAACAACAAATCAGGAAGTCAGACAATAGTGCAAAAGTCCCTCAATTTTATAAACACAGCCGTTTCAGATAAGACAAAAAAAAAAAACAAAAAAAAAACCGAGCTTACATTCTTTTGACAATAAATGGTGTTGAGAAGTCCATGCATATTAAAATATGATTATTGTTCCTTCCTGATTGTATCTTTCGGAGTGGATGCAATAACAGCAAATAGCTTTTGGGGAGAAGAATAAATCATTGGTTTCCAGGCTCAATAATCACTTAAGATACTACTTGTTTTTTTGTTAGTTTTTTTGTAGAAAGGCTAAAATAATACTAAGGCACCACCATTAAACAAGCTGGTTTGATATAAAATGTTCTTATTTACTAAGCGACTACATAATTTACACAGTTGTTTTATTCCAGCGTCAAAATATTTCACTTAAGAATTTATTTAATAATTTGATATTTCAGAGTGAATAGTAATTGTTTAAATTAACGATTTAAAAAAAAATGCACATGGTTAAATCAGCTTGTGGTTATTGATGGGCCTTTCAAAATACTCATGAATAGGCCTATCTATCGAGTGCTTCGTTTTATAATGTACACCTGTACAAATTCAAAAGTTTGGGGTCAGTAAGATTTTTTTTTTTTTTTTTTCAAAAAGCAAGAAATTACTTCTGTTCAGCAAAGATGTATTAAATTGATCAAAAGTGACAGTAAAGAGGACATGAAAAATGTCAAAAAATAAAAAAAATCACAATATTCACAAAAATATTAAGCAGCACAGCTTATTTCAACATTAATAATAAAAAGAAATGTTTCTTGAGCAGCAAATCAGCTTATTAGAATGATTTCTGAAGGATCATGTGACACTGAAGACTGAAGTAATGATGCTGAAAATTCAGCTTTGCCATCACAGGAATAAATTATATTTTTAAATAGAAAACTGTTATTTTAACTTGTAATAATATTTTACAATATTGCATTTTCTAATCAAATAAAATGAAGATTTCTTTCAAAAACATAAAAAAAAACCTTACTGACTCTTTTAGAGCCTTAAAGATTATTCATGAATATGTATTGAGTTTATTTTTATAATGTGTATATAAAGACTAACTAACTGTTCTTCTTTCTTCAGGCTTATAATATCCATGTGAATGGTGTCTTGCATTGCAGAGTACGTTATAGTCAACTCCTGGGCCTCCATGAACAGGTAAACGCACAAATCAAGAAAACACAATATTTAAACAACTAGTTACGAATCACTGGCTGTAAAATCATCCAATTAATAAGTCAGTGCTGTGAATGCTGTCTGAGATTGTGAAATATATTCTGAAAATGTACCGCTTCACTGAAATTGAGGAAATGAAACATAATGAGAAAGTACAGTAGACATAGTACCTATTATAGCGTATTGGTTTAATTGAAATATATTCTTGTGTTCATTGGGATTTAATGTGATTAGTCACTTTGGGGCCTGGATGGACAGCCAGTGAAATGATTTGTAGCTTTAAATCTAAACTTCAAAGACCTTTTTTTGGACGTGACCGGGTTCTCCGTTAGCCAAAAAAAACTACAGTAATTTGCTTCATAATATTTACTGAGGTTGTGTGAGAAAAACACAGGCATGTTTGTTTTGGACTGGATTAAAATCACAAAGTACACTTGTGAAACACAAATTTACTTCTCATCCAAATAGTGAAGTGGTAAAGCTGTGAGCATATTCACCAGTACTGAATAGGTCAGACATATTCCAAATATTTGGAAGTGAGGCATCATTCTCAGAAAAGGATCTGCCTATTACCTTTCTTACACCTACCAATTTCACAAACTCTGTTTCTCCTCATGAATGAAAGAGAACTTCAGTGATCTCAGCATTAAGAGCATGTTGTGTTGTTTCAAAGCCGCTGTTGCTAGGTAACAGGGCGTTGAGGGCCTAGTCAAATCATACGTGGTATTATGATGCAATCCGCAGAGGCTGTCGTGGTGTGAGGCTTGAAGTTAACCCTTAAAATGGACCTCTAATATTATCTAATCTAAAATTAAAATTTTATTTAGTTTCAGCTATATTTCAAATAGTGAACACTGTTTTAGTTTTAGTTTATGATAGCAACATTGATTGATAGATATTTTTTTCTTTCTTCTTGTGCCATTGAATAAAATGCCAATGACACAGATGGAACAACAGCAGGCATCATTTTAGTAGATGCTGTGAAGTGTAAACAGATTTATTAGCGTGGTGCCTGAGAGAACCACAGTACGCATGGTCGAGTCTCAGTGGCCAAGGGCAGGCAGTGGTCAGTTTAATTTGTCCTCTCAGAATAACCAAATGTTCTGTTTTTAGATTTAAAATGAACTTCTCCCTCTGTTCTTTCAGATAAAAAAAGAATATGGAAATAATGTGGTGCCGGCTTTTCCACCAAAGAAGATCTTCACTCTCACACCGGCTGAGGTCGATCAGAGGAGAGAACAGCTAGAGAAGTACATGCAAGCTGGTAAGAAAAACATCCCTTTATCCGAAAAGTTCACAACCAAAATTATCTTTGTGACTTGTGGTCCATTTGTTTTATCTTTGAGCTCATCTAAATGCTAGTGTACTCCTAAAATGTATTAAATTAATTTAACAGATTTACACTACCGTTCACTAGTTTAGGTTTAGTGAGATTTTTTTTTTTTTTTATCTTCTGCTCACCAAGGCTGCATTTATTTGATCAAAAGTACATTTAAAACGGTAATATTTTTTTAAATTGCAAATGTTAAAGGGATTGTTCAGGAGTCATTTCAACCTAGGGTCCTTTGCACCATGACCTCGAGTCAAACACCCCCCCCAGAAGCTTTTTTTTCCCTTGGTCGAATATTATTAAAGTTAGAGCTTATTTAGAGATATCAGCCGAATGGCTTAGTGCAGGCGCTAATGGATCCAAGGTTGTATCTCGTAAATTACCCCACTAATAATGCCCGGTATGGTACCAAACTTCTACAGTAGTACAAATAGGTTCTGTACTAATAAAACGAGGCATTGGAAAGTTTGTAAGTAGGCTACATCAGGAGTTTATATAAATAACACTTGCCTAATGGCTTATTCTACAGCAAACCCGGACGTCGAGGTCACTTCCGTGATTTGGGAAATTCGGCTGATATCTCTAAATAAGCTCTAACTTGAATAATGTTCGACCAAGGGAAAAAAAAGCTTCTGGGGGGGGGGGTTGAAATTACTCCGAACCATTGCTTTAAAAAACAGTTTTTTTGTGGAAAACGTTTTACATTTTAAGGATTCGTTGATAAGTAAAAAGTTCAAAAGAAAAGCTCAAACTGCATTTATTAAATCTTTTGAAACATTATACATTTCTTTTACAGTCACTTTTGATCATTTTAATGCGCCCTTGTTGAATAAAAGCATTACTTCTTTCAAAGAAAACAAAACAAAACTTTTTAACAGTAGTATAGGCATTTAAAATCGACAGCAAAAATGTTGATGACTCATCCTGCACTGCACAGATTTTTGTCCAATCGAATGCTCAATATAATGCGACTGCAAGTTGCAAGCCATGACTCATGGCTGTGATTTAAGCCTGTTGGCTATAAAAAAAAAAAACACACCCAAACTTCCTGTTTCAACTGGAAATGTGTCAACACAGTATAGAAATCTGGTTTGTCAGCCTTAATCCTTCATATGGGGTTTTATGACATTAATGCTCTTCCTGAAGAGGATGGAGCTTGTTAATATTCTACATTGTCATTCCTGAAAACATCAGGTACACTACATGAAAGAGAGCTACCGATATTGTACAGCGTTAAGAATTTTGCCATGCATGTCATTTAACAGGTTATGGGTGAGGTTTTCTGAACACAAAAGGAAATCAGCAGTGCTGGCAGCACCAAGAGCCGTTAGCTCTAATCCATTCCAGCACTGGCACTATCCATCGAACAAGCTAAGCCTTGTTGAGCTTATTTGCTCACAGTCTGGAGCTGGTCTTGGCTGGGGCTCCCCTCAGTTACATCACTGAGAAACATGGTTATGGAAAATTAACCGACACAAACACACAAGCTGTTCAGAGTGAATATTTCGTTAGTTTGTGCAAATGTTTTGCGGTCGTTTGCTCGTGTGCTATATTGGAAGTAAAAGTAAACAGTATAGTTTATGTTGGTCAGTTTTACTCCAGCATCTTTGTTTCCCACAAAACTAAGGTTATTATCAGTCAGGGAGCCATGGTGGTATGTTCAAAGAAAAAGTCTGCGTTGTATTTCAGATTAGTTTGAGTTAATGTGATTTTTGATGAATTAATTTTGAAACATTGAGTTTTATGTTATAGTTCAATTGAGACGAAACACAAGATTAAGAAAGTTGGTTTAAAATATTACCTCAAGGAGGTACACAAAAATATTCTGACAATCTTTCTACAAACGTTTCCATACGAAATTTGTACCTTGAACTTTTTAAAGGACAGACCAACCACTTATCTAATACTTTGATTAAAACACTGGCCTTGTGCTCAAGGGGCACTGATGTGTTTGATTTGTTTAAGTGAATTGGTTGGGAGGTTTGATTTGATGAGCTTGTTAAAACAAATTGATGATTTGAGTCATTGTTGAAGCCCTTGCACTGCTTTTTATGGGTACTTTTTTATAGTGAGATACAGTACCGTTCAAAAGTTTGGGGTTGGTAAATTGTTTAAAAATTTTCAAAGAATTCTCTTATGCTCACCGAGGCTGAATTTTCAGCATCATTACTCCAGTCTTCAGTGTCACATGATCCTTCAGAAATCAGTATTATGCAAGCTGGTGCTCAAGAAACATTTAATATTATTATCAATGTTGAAAACAATTGCTGCTTATTGTGCTTAATTATTTTGTGGAAACTGAGATCCTGTTGAATTGATCCACATGATTCTTTGATTAATAGAAAGTTCAAAAGAACAGCAATTATAAATACATTGAAATAGATATCTATAATAGATATCTAAATTAACAATGTAAAAGCCTTTACTGTCACTTTTGAGCAATTTAATGCATCCTTGCTGAATTAATGGAGTAGTATAAATGTTTAGTTTATTCATTTTGTATTGTATACATTTATAGCATGCTATTCTGATATGAGAGTATAATAGTAAAAGTAGATTCCGTTTATTTAACTACATTTTTATATTAGCTTTAAACCTTTAATGATGAGCTTTTCTCCCTGCAGTGCGTCAGGACCACATTCTGGGATCCAGCGAGGTGTTCAACAGCTTTTTGAGAAAAGCTCAACAGGTAGATTTTCTATATTATTTTTGTTTATTGAAAGTGTTTATTTATTATAATTTGAAAATGTATTATGATACTTGTAAGTATAATAGTTTAACTGCTGTTATTAGAAATATTGTGAACATACATATGAAAACTTATTGTAAGTTTACAGATCTAGAACCTATAATGAATAAAATGATTATTGGTCATTGTCGCATGATTATCCACTTAAACATTTCAGAGGGGTTCATTCAAAATATAACTAAATTAGGTTTCCCTTTTCATGTTCAAACATGTTAAGGCCATTTTGCTATTAGTTTCTTTATTTGACTTTAGCTTAATTAACATTTGCATCATTTCTGATATGTCTTCAAAGTTTATGGTGTCTAAAAACAGAAGTGACATAGTTGCCTGTCATAAACCTTAAACCCAAAACGTAAAATTAATCCGTATGAATTGAGGGGTTTAGTCCAAATTGTATGAAGAGACTGGATTGCTTTAAATGATGAACAGATGGAAATCAGTATTTTATTTACATATAAACATTGATCAGCGAACATGAAATGAAGCTCAACCGAACCTGCTTGACGCGCGAGAACTAAGCTCATTGGTTCTTGCAGAAGCACAAACGTGCTGCGTAACACGAGAATGAACCTCATTGGTTCTTGTTGAAGCTCAAATGTGCTGCTTAACACGAGAATGAACCTCATTGGTTCTTGTTGAAGCACCAACGTGCTGCTTAACACGAGAATGAACCTCATTGGTTCTTGCTGAAGCTCAAACGTGCTGCTTAACACGAGAATGAACCTCATTGGTTCTTGCTGAAGCTCAAACGTGCTGCTTAACACGAGAATGAACCTCATTGGTTCTTGTTGAAGCTCAAACGTGCTGCTTAACACGAGAATGAACCTCATTGGTTCTTGCTGAAGCTCAAACGTGCTGCTTAACACGAGAATGAACCTCATTGGTTCTTGTTGAAGCTCAAACGTGCTGCGTAACACGAGAATGAACCTCATTGGTTCTTGCTGAAGCTCAAACGTGCTGCTTAACACGAGAATGAACCTCATTGGTTCTTGCTGAAGCTCAAACGTGGTGCTTAACACGAGAATGAACCTCATTGGTTCTTGCTGAAGCTCAAACGTGCTGCTTAACACGAGAATGAACCTCATTGGTTCTTGCTGAAGCTCAAACGTGCTGCTTAACACGAGAATGAACCTCATTGGTTCTTGTTGAAGCTCAAACGTGCTGCGTAACACGAGAATGAACCTCATTGGTTCTTTCTGAAGCTCAAACGTGCTGCTTAACACGATAATGAACCTCATTGGTTCTTGCTGAAGCTCAAACGTGCTGCTTAACAGGAGAATGAACCTCACTGGTTCACACGTCAAGCGAACATGCTTTATCTTCCGTTTACTACAACTGATGTGTGCGTTGATAAATGTTCTTATGTGAATAAAAGCCTAAATTAAATTTTCATCATATAAAGCGATTGAGTCTCTTTAGAAATTTTTGACTAAACCTCTCAATTCATATGGATTTGTTTTATGATCTCTTTATGAACTTTTTGAAGTGTCAAAGTGGTAGTTGCATTGCTGCCAATGGAGGGAAAGAAAGCTCTCAAATTTCATAAAAACAAATCTTAGTTTGTGTTTCGAAGATGAACAGAAGTGTTATGTGTTTGGAACGACATGAGGGTGAGTAAATAATGAAAGAATTTTCATTTTTGGGTGACCTATCTCTCTGATAATTTCCTCTACCGCTCCCATTAATGCTAAGAATTCAAAACTTTTAGAAAAAAAGCCTAGTCATCCAGTATAAGGTTTAAATATTGGTGGGTCTGATATATCGCATTTCCTCCTTAAGATATCATCATGTGTCCTGAATGAAGAACCGGTTGATTTTCCTCTCTGTTCACTTCCTTACATTCAAGTACCATTCTGTACTACATTTGTTGCCTGAATCACATAGGTTGCATTCATTCTTTGGGAATTTCATCCCCCAGGCCACATATATTTTTGGTAATTTTGCAGTCAGATCCCGTTCGTCCCCCAGCTGCCCATCATAGAGCAGTCTGCAGAAACAGAATAAGAGATTAGAATTGGCCTTGCGGTTTCATTTTTTCAAATCTCTGTAAAGATCAGCTGCTGCTCTGAGACCCTCTGCCACAGTGGGAGATGAAACATGCAGGAAGAGGGGTTAAAAAAAAAGATGAATTCGCAGACAGTGAAGGATAGAAGATAGAACAGTGAAAGAACAGTGTTTTTTTTATCCATAAAAACTGTGTGCTGTAGTCAGTACTGTAGTGTTTTGACCCTTGTGGCTTTGTGTTTAATTCAAATATCGTATTACCAAATCACCAGTCCTATCTAAGCTCTTATATCTTGTGATAAGCCTGAATCTTTACAGTAAATCACACCGAAATCAAAGCATTACATTTAATCTAAAATTAAAACACTCCCATGACATGTAAGTTGGAATACACAGGAAATGAAACTGCTCTGTGTGAAAGGGTGTGATAAATATTACCAGTACTGCATGTTCATCAAAACACTCTGAGATCAGCTGAACAGGAAACATCAGAAGTTGAATTAGAGTTCAGCACAAGGTATTTCCCCAAAACCTTTAAAGAGGTTCTTTACCACTGGCAAAATGGACTTTCAATAAAAGTTGGCTGTCTATACAATAGAAATGCAAATGCTTCTTGGTAAACTTTGTCATAATGGCGTCGACTTGTATTGTTCCCGGGTGCAAGAATTCAAAGAGTAAACATTTAGCAGAAATGAATTGCTTTCGGTTTCCAGTGAAGGATCCAGCGCATTGTAGGCTAAAGGCTGCAAAGAATCATAAATATGGAGAGAACACTGCCATGGACAATCTGAAAAACCTTTGAAAATGTTTGTAGTCAACATTTCAAACTGGATGACAATGAACGCAGTCTGTTAGGCCAAACAGAGGGGAAAAACTGAAAGAAACTGCTGTTCTGTCAGATCCACTGTAGTGCCGAATTCTGTGAACCACTTAATTCTGTGACCCTAGTAGGCTTAATACAGTGCAAACAGTCGGGTACAGGTAAGAAAGCTGTTGCCATGGAGTTCCATTTTTACCAATATGGTGTTTAAATAGTAGACATAATTCAGTACAATTTTCAGTGATAAACCTACCCTACCCAGGTAAAATGGAGGACGAGTAAACATTGTCCATTTACATATACTACCGATACAATACAAAGCGGATTGAAAATTGACGAATTTACACTTTAAAGAGGACCTATTATGTCCTTTTACGAAGTCTTGATTTTGTTTTGGGCGCTTCTAGAATGTTTTCATGCTTGAATGTTAAAAAACCACCTTATTTTTGACATATTTTACATTGTTGCAGCACCTCTCTTCCCAATCTGACAGTTCATGTCTCTTTGAAGCCCCTCCTTTCGAAAAGCGCAATGTGCTCTGATTGGTCGACTGGATCAGTGTGTTGTGATTGGTCAACCGATTCGAGTATGTTTTGGAAATCTCCTTTCCATAACCGCGTTAGGTCTGGGGTAAAAACAGCGTCCCTTGGACATGGGCGACAACACACTACTAATGCAACTCAACCAGGCCTTGTCCCCATTTTATTTGATTTTTTTGCATGCCTTGGGCGAGAATATTGTGACGCACATTCACAAGACTGCAATCGAGGTGTCTCAGGGAGTTCAGAAACAGTTCTTACTAATATAGAGAATAACTACCTTTGGAGTGGACTTTGTGCTTTTTAACTTTGCAGACCATTTTAATGCACAAACAGCAACATTACACAATAAAGTAAGTTGAGAATGTAAAAAACATTTTAAAGAGCATCACTGTTTCACTCTTCCACAGGAGACCCAGCAGATCCCCACTGAGGAGGTGCAGCTAGAAATCTACCTGTCCAATGGCCAGAAGGTCAAAGTCAACATCCTCACATCTGACCAGACCGAAGATGTTCTGGAGGTGAGAATGTTGTTTTGTAACTGTTTCCAAAGCACACATCTGCTTTGTTTTCAAAGCACATCCCACTGGATTTCGTCCTTCGCATATAAGCTTAATAAAGCCTGAACCTCGTCGACGGTCGATCGCTCATATTTTTTAAACAAAATTGTTGATTCCTATAGCAAATGACTCCTCTTACTGCATGCACTGCAACAGACTTTTAAAAATGGTGGTTGAAATAAAATGCTACGTGGAGTTAACCAATCAAAATGTCACGTGAACTCAACCAATCAGCATGTTCAGTGCCCAAGTCCCACCCCGAAAGTTCCTTAACTTTGAAAAAGTACTACCTCGCGAGCAGGGACTTTCTAAGGGGGAAATTTATACCTGAAACTTAATTTAGACCCTGGTGTCTGCGGTTGAAACACACCGAGTACCACCCCAAAGTCCCTAGTTCCTGGGGAAATGCGGCTTAACATAAATATCCTGTACACTCATGTTCATTCATGTCTTGTTACAATAATAAACTCATATGGTCACATATATAAAAACAGAACATAGACTCTTTTCTGATTTAATAAGTAAAGGATTTATATTTGTTAGGACTTTCAAAGTGAACAATTAAATTTGTTTATCGCTCAACAATAGTTATAGTCTTATGATACAAACCAAACTAACAATGTTCAATAATCTTCAGTTTCCTGTATATTTTCATCTAAATTAATTAGCTGGCAACTATTATTGTGTATTTCTTTGTAAAAAATTTGCAACCTTTTTAATGAAAAAATGTAATTTATATGTGTGAAAAATGTGATGATAAAAATATTTCAAATAATTTCAAAATACATAAATAATTATTTCAAACAATGTGTAAATGATACATTTAAATAAGATTACAAATACAACATTTTAAATTTGGGGCATAAGTTGTTTTATTATTCACTTATTGCAGATTTACATTTTTTCAAATGAGATCAGAAAAGAGCACCAAAATCTGCCTCTGTCCATTGTCTTTATACACATCTCTGTTCAAAAATATGGGGTTGGTAAGAAATTAATACTTTTATTAAGCATTATGCATTAAATGAATCAAAAGTGATAGTAAAGACATTTATGTATTGTTACAGAACATTTCTGTTTCAAATAAATTTCAGCAAGAAATGTTTGAGCACCAAATCATCATATTAGATTTCTGAAAACAGCTATTTTAATTTGTAATAATTTTTCACATTACAATTTTTTTACTGTAATTTTAATCAAATAAATGCAGCCTTGGTGAGCATAAGAGACTTTTACCTTAATACATTTGGCAGACACATCCAAAGCAAGTGACTCATTACATTCAAGGTACACATTTTTTGATCAGTTCAGCATTCCCTGGGAATTGTATCCATGACCTTAGCGTTGCTAGCACTATACTGTACTGTTTAAGCTACAGAAATGTTTCTTTCAAAACATTAAGAAAAAAAATCTTGCTGACCCTTTTGGTAGCATATGTATACACATATAGTCCACTGTAAGTGTAATCAACACAGACTAAACCCAGTAATTAATCACAATTTAAATTAATTGACAGTTCTTCTAAAGTCTTTGTTGTTCATTTTTAATGCAATTGAATATAAATAATATTGTGCTATACAAGTCTTAGTGTGTACAGTAAAAGAACATCTTGTGTTTTTTCACTGGTTCTTCACTTAGACCTGCTCTCCAATCAGTGTAACACATATTACAGCTTAAGCCTTAACGGCTTTAAGAAGCTCTTTGTGGATCATAGCTTTCCCACGTGCACCACACAGAGCCATAGCAGATCCAAGCTCTCATTAAAATGCCCCCTGCACCCATATGCAGCACGCACTGCTCTCCGCTGTGCTATTCAACCACAGTGATGGCCCAAAGTGCACTTTAGCACCTGATGGAAGTGAGAAAGTCAAGTGTTGTGCATAAAACACGGCCTAAATGTAGTGAAGAGTAACTTGATCATGGGACCTCCTTGGGTGTAATGTTTAACACTTGAGCGCACAACACTCCTGTAAAAGAAAACACTTCGGAAAGTTTTGACACGAGAAAATCTTTTATGTTTAAAAAAATGCCATATCATTTAATACGGAATTATAAAATAGAATATGAATCCTACAGTTATAAAAAACAAAACACTTTGGTAACACAGCAAGGGCATTCACTTGTCTATTCTAAATTCACATACACACATCATTTATCAAAATTGTTTTGTCTATAAATACATATGCATGTCTTGTGAATAGGTTTAGTCTCTTCTCTTGTGGGTAATAATAAGCGCTGTCTAGATTAATGATGCTTTAATATCCTCATCAGGCTGTGGCCTCAAAGCTTGACCTTCCTGATGAGCTGGTGGGATATTTCAGCCTCTTCCTGGTTCAGGAGAGGGGGGATGGGGGCTGCACGTGTGAGTATACTATTTGACCTATTTAATTCAGAACTTTTGTACAGAAATTTGCCGTCACAAGATTTGGCCTGCTGGCTTCAGCTGGAAAGTGCTTTGGCTGTTATTAAATGGTATCTGAAAGTCAACATACTTCCTCTGGACTGGATCTAAATGCAGTCCTTGCAGCTCAAAAGAGGGTCTGTGTTCTGTTGAGATGGCCGCCCACTCTTTTCAAAAGTAAACTGAGGTCAAGTAGATGAAACTTCGGTCAAGCTGTTGTTGGCATGGTACACGCAGCTCTGCTGTAGGCCTGTAATGCATGTTAGGCAAACATTGTTATTTTTATTTCTTGTACTTTTTTTTATGTGTAACCCGTCTTGTATTGTTTTAGCTCCAAATATCAATATGCCAATAATGTAACAACACATTATATATAATATATATAATATCTAATATATATAATATAAATGTATATAATTTAGTTATTTTTTTTATATATACACACATCACATTGTTGTTTTAGGAACCCAATCATTTTCAGTAATTATTATATATTACATCTCCCGGTTTCACAGACAAGGCTTAAAATAGTCCTAGACTAAAATGCATGTTTAAGCCGTTTTAAATGAAAGCAACTTGCACTAACATATCTTAAAATATGTCATTGCCACTGTTTTGTCTCAAGATGCACACCAGTACTGTTTTTATCTAAGGCATTTTGATAAAAGCTACTTAAATGTCCTAATTGAACTAAGGCCTAATCCTGGCTTAATCTAAGCCCTGTCTGTGAAACCAGGTCTATAAAATATTATATTAATATTATTATTATTATTATTATTATTATTATTATTATTATTATTAGTGTTGTTGTTGTTACCTCTAATTAAAAAAAAAATACTATTGTAATAATACAGTTGTACTGTATAGCACTATTGTCTTCATGTCTATTTGTGAAAACGGTGACGTCATGCGCATGCATATTGCGTGTTTAATCTATAGGCGTAGTGTTTCTTTTCAGTGACTGGCCTGGCATGCAAAAATACAGCATTTTTAACATCGTTTTGACAACATACCCCAAACGTACACAAGTCTGTGTTTAATTTGCAACAGGTTTATATATGCTTCTTGTTACAAGTCTGGTAAAAATGCTGAAAACGTATGTCCACAAAAATGTTGGAAATCATGCAAATGTGAAAACTAAATGAGCTTGGTGAAAATAAAATTATCCTGAAGTTCCCATAGGATCCCGCAAATGAGAAACCCTGTTCTAAGCAATAAGACGTTGATTTTCACCTTGCCCACAATCAAACAGACAAACAAAGTCCCATAGGGGCCAATAAGCAACTACCCAGAACACCTCAGCAACTGCATAGCAACGTACTGAAATCACTCTGAAGGACTAAGAAACTGCATAGTAACACCCTAGCAATGTGATGATGAGTCTTGCACAGAAAAGCTAATGTAAAGAAATATTTAAAGAAATGTTACATGCTAACCAGTAATCATTATTTTCTTTGTAAGCATTCAAACATGATGCCTTTATCAGCTATGTGGTAAAACAACACATTACATACTCTGAGAGGGGAAAAATACTGTATATAGTTGCCTAGAGGTTGAAAGACAACATGAAACATTGCTTCAATAGAATTTTCCTCGTTAGTTTGTTATAAACAATGTTTGTTGAGACTTTATTGGCAGCAGTAAATGCAACAGCAGCAGTATTCAAATTGGTTGTCACTGTATTGATTGATTGTGTATGGCCTGAAATGCCCTGTGCAGAGAAATATTACTTGCTCCATCTGAAATTAAACCAATTATACACTCACTGCGAGGAATTGTGTTTGCTCAGAATATTTTATAATATTCTGGCTTTAAGCGCCTTTTCGAATGACCAAGAGTGTATCTATCATTTTTCTATGAACACCCCCCAGAGACAAAATAAATGAATTTCCCGAGTCCAGAATCTTTCATTTCTTGTGCAATACGTATCAGTTCAGTGCGCAGGGCAAATTAATTTGTAAAGAACAGGCTATTTTTTCCTCGATTGTTCCCTTTCCAATTCTGCCGTCATAGTGTTACAGAACTGAAAATTGTTCAAAGAATGAATCCCTTGGAGGGCAGTAGAGTTATTGGAAATGGAATTGTTATTTTTCTTTAGACTTCACAGACTCGGTCCAGTTCGGGCATCTCTTCTCTGATTTAATGCAGATGTCTGGCAGCCGCTCTCCTTGTCTGCATGTAACATTGTCGTTTTGTTTGTGGAACTTTCCATGTCTACGTTTTTATATGAGCTGTCATTGTTGAACTACTTTTAGCAGAGAATCCTCACGCATCCCTGAGGAATGACATGTTATGTGCCTCCCACTCGGTTGCCAGATCCTCACCTGAAATTATCTTAATTCTGCCAGATAGGATGGAAAACAGTCCCCATAAGAATCCTTCCCAAAGATTATTTTTGGCATCCTGCCCATTCTTGGCAGAAATATGCATTGAGAAAAATAAAGGCCTGCAAACAGAACCTGATTTTCTATTGACTGATGGTGGAGCCAAGAAAAAAGAAATAAGTGCCAAAGAATGTCTGTGCTAAAAACAGAAAAACAATTATTATTATTATTATTATAAATACTGGAAATAATCCTGAATATAATTATAAATAAATACTGTAGTAGTAATAATAGTAATATTATAATGACAGTTTATAACGATAATAATGTTATTAAAATATTTCTTTTACAACATTTGAGATCTTTGCAGTGACACTATATGCAATAATCATACAAAGCAATTAGAAGCGTGGTGATGTAGTGCATATGTATTTATTAAGATATTCCCATCACATAATACCGTTCTTGTCTTAACATGCTGTCTAATGTCAGACCACTGAAAGGGTAAGCCAAAGAGTAGAATGAACTGTTGTGATGGCATGCACTATGCTATAGATCTAACTGTCGTCTCTTCTTCTTTTCACACTCCTGTTTTTAATGTTTCTAAAAGCTCAGTTCCCATTTCAGTTCAATCCCTGGCTTCCATTTCTCTCTCTTTCCCAACTCTAGAGAAAACGTCTTTTTCTAACAGCTGCAGTATTTATTCCCTCCCTCCCTCCCTCCCTCTGTTCCTCCTCTCTTGCACAAAGTGATAAACATGTTATTGTGCCCTCTACGGCTTTAGCCAGATGGATTCTCCCCCATCTCACTTTGTTTGTTGTCATTGTTATTACTCTCCAAATGTCCTTGAGTCTGAAGGCACTCAAACATTTCATCTGGTCTCTCATTCCCTCCATCCAAACCTCTCCGACCTCCCACGGTGTCCCAGACGTGAGAAAACTGCAAGAATTTGAGCTGCCCTACGTGTCCATCACCAGCCTGCATAGTCCCGACTACCGTATTGTCCTCCGTAAAAGGTACAAAACTCATTTTGGAAGAGATTTTTGAGCATTATGTCCAGAGTATGTATAACAAGAATATTTATGTTGCTCAGGGATGAAGTGATTTGGTGTTCTTAAAATACTTCTATAACAAAAACAGCCCGTTTAAAGGGATAGTTCACCCACAAATTATTTACTCACCCTAAACCTGTATGACTTTGTAACTATGTTATTTTGAAGAACATGTGAGTGTTTTACGCTTCAAAAAGGATGTAAAAGCACCATAAACATGTCATTTCAAGTCTACGGAAGCCATATGATAGCCGTACTTTGAAGAACCAACCATTCGGATCAGTTTGATGAACTGAATCATCTGATTTATTTCAATTAATAATGACTTAAATTTTATTTTCCTCACACAAAGTTATCAGATATGTTGTAATATCCCAGAAGTCACATGGACCATGTTCTAGATACTTTTATGGTGTGTTTTTTGTCATTTTTGAGCTTGACCACTAACTACTACTTATTCGGTTTTATTAAATGGATAATAATAATAATGTCCAAGATATTTATAAAAAAATAAATCACCTTTTATGTTCTACAGAATAAAGTCATACAGGTTTGGTATAACATGAGGTTGAGTAAATGATGACAGAACGTCATGCACGCTTCCTAAAGTACAACTTTAAGTCCTCTCAAAGGGCTATTCAACACATGAATATTTGCTTTAGGAAGAGGTACCCCACAAGGGCTCCATCTTCACCATGTTTTATATCCTAGAGAGGCACTTTTTTGCCTTCCTGTTGTAAAGCTGGGTATTATAGTTACCACAGCCAACTGCTCGTGTGGTTCTGTGCAGCAGTCGTTTTCGTATTTCCCACTTTAGACTTTTTGGACTTGAGGACAGCTTGATTTAGACATCTCTTTTGTAACTCAAATGTCTTTTATAATAACTCTGAACTACTGCGCTTCACACAATCTCTGAAGTAGTTTAAAGCAATTCAAACTTCATTATTTATTCACAGGAAAGTGCCAATCTGCTCACAGCTTATAAATTTTGATGTTGCTAGTGGTTTATGAACAGCAGTATATTCATCAAATGCCCTTTGGAGTGCACGGTTTATGTAATGCCATAATTTGAGAGAATCAAGGGAGATTATTTATGTAAAACCACTAGCATGCGCATAGAAAACACCATGTGTTTCACCATGTGCAGTGGGAAGCAGGTGTGAAGGTGTTATGTGAACATAAATGTCCCATTTTAGCATATTAGCACAGCTTAGCAGGGATTATTTTGCTAAAATGGTTTGGATTCAAACATGATCTCACACCTCTTCATCATGTATGGTTGAAAAAGGTGCATTTCTTTTCAGTCCCCTCAGGAGAACCACAGGCCTCTTGACCTACTTTACAGGAGCTTACAGACAGCCTTCAGCCAGACCCCACCTGTTCACAACATCAGGAATGGGATATAGATCTGGCTGCTCTGATTGGCTGCTAACAGTGACTGGAGAGGCGTGTAAAACTATAAACTTAAACTTAAAATATATTTTAAATAGAGTAAATAAATGTAGCCTTTGTGAGGATAGGAGACATAGGAGTACATTTTTGAAAAGTTCCCATGCCTTCTTTTCTGCTTGCTGTCTGTCATGTATAGTTTAACCCTAGAATGCATGAACCAAAAGTCCTGCACGAATGCATAAAGGGGGTCAAAGTGACCCATACTGGAATTAATGTACTTTAAATGAAATAATATAATTAATTGATGATACATAAATAATATATCAAACATGTTTATTTTTCCAGTTTCCTTGAAAATATACATTATAAAGATGTAAAGTAGATGCAGTTGTACTTTTTCTTTATTTTCTTATTTAGATCTACTATAGAGTATATTCAAGTCTGAACCTTCACTCCCCACATTTCTCAAAGATCATGTGAAAATTATCTTTTCAGACAGAGACAGAACATTTCACATAAGATTTGCACCTTTCTAAGCATAACGTTTGCACCTTTCCTTTGTTTCTTGTAGCTTTTCTCTACTGCGTCTAAATTTGCATACTGTCTGAGTAGGTTCTACATTTGAGAACTTCATGACTGTTAAAAAAATGATGCATGTGTATAGTATGAATAAAGTATTATCAAGCATGAATGTGTGTAGAATGAATGCAGTCTGAATATACTACATCCGCTGCCATGTGAGCTATTGAGTGAGTGTTGTCATTTCCCTGCCATTTGCAACTCCTCTCCAATTTTCCATGGATATAGTGTCCATTGAATGTGAAACTCATAATCTTGGCAGAACTAGAAGGTTATCCGGGTACTTTTTTTTTTTTTTTTTATCCATAAAATTTCAAGAAAATAAATATTATTATTGACTTGAAATGTATCCAAAAAAACCGTGAGTCCAAATTCCATAGGAAATGAATACGGGTCGGTTTGACCCCCTTTATGCATTCTTGACCAAGAATCTGATCGGTCACATTCATGACCAAGAAATATGAAAATGACATTGATGAGGGTCAGAAACATGTTTTTTTTTGTTTTTTTCTTTTTTTTAGAGAGAATATATATAAATGCTCTCATTGATAAAATATTCCAAAAAATCACAGCATGTCCCTTTATGCATTCTAGGGTTAAGAAATGTTCAATCATCAACTGCTAAACGCTTTAAAATGCGATTTAACGGATATCCAGTCTTGGCTGCTATGGGAACAATATCTACTGTTATGCAAGATTGTATCTCTGTTCTCTTACAAACTCTGCTAAAAACGTATTTCTGCCCACAGCGTGATGAAAATAGTTTTTGACATATGGACGTTCAGGATGGCCACTGAGCTGAAGACTGCTTGTTTGCCAGATTATCATTTGCTTCTAGGCAAATGGAGAAATACACTGCAGCAGCATTTGTTCAATAGCATATAAGATACTATTTCCATATAGATTTAGGCAGATGCTTTGTTACAGGACAGAACTCTTCTTTTGTCTGTTTAACTTAATGAAATATTTAATTGAATGTTTTGTAGACAATTGGTAAGCTTTCTTCTTGTCAGATCCTCAGGCATGTGTACATAAAGGGTGTGGTTATGCAGTAAAATGCAGTGCACGTGATTTTAGTGCTTAATGGTTTTAGATGATACATCAGACAACGGATGTGATCAAAAGGTAATTTATAGTATGTCCCTGAAATAACTTACAAATCATTATTGTCTCCTGTCCTGTTCTTAGCTACTGGGACACAGCGTACGACAGTGATGTCATGGACGACCGTGTGGGACTCAACTTGTTATATGCTCAGGTAACAGTCACATATTTTAAAAGGCACTCGTGTGTTGTCCATCGCACAAAAAGTTGTCAATGTGCATAATGGTTCTGGAAAATAACATTGCTTGTGTTCTAAATTGGTCCTTTCTTTTTAGTTATTTACACTTTGTGGGATACATAAAAGGCTTAATTATAGTCTCTGCCAGTGTTGTTGCTTTCGTTATCGAAAATCGAAAAGTTAGTCAGAGTGTGAGAAACCGCTTTTTCCCCCTCTTCTTCCTCTCAGACGGTGTCTGACATAGAGCGGGGATGGATCCTTGTGAACAAAGAGCAGCACAGACAGCTGAAATCCCTACAGGAAAAGGGCTCAAAGAAGGAGGTACGGCTGAGCTCCACCACACACGTTATTTGATCTCCCTAGTGTCTATGAGCAAGAAATGGACTGCTTCTATAAAAGCTGAAGTCCATTCTCAGACCTGACTGTATAATGGTGAAGCTTTGTTAATCTAATCATTTGTGTTTGTTAATTTACCATCTGTGTGTCTAACTGTTTTCTCCCACAGTTCATCAGATTGGCTCAGACACTAAAGTACTACGGCTATATCAAGTTTGATCCCTGCATCACAGATTTTCCAGAGAAGGGCTGTCATGTTATAGTCGGTGCCGGCAACAATGAACTCAACTTTCACGTCAAACTGCCCAGCGAACAGATGAAAGAGGGAAGCTTCAAAGTCACGCGGATGAGATGCTGGCGGGTCACTTCATCTGTAAGTTTGATAGATAAGGGCTTTTACAATACAAAGTCTTAAGATGTAGTCGCATTGGCAAACTTGTCCATTGTCCATTGTGTAGCAATGTATGAAGCACAGCTCACACATAAGCCACTTTCAAACCAAGCAGCTTTTTTGTTGGTCAATCCAGCGCATTAGGGATGTTGCGGTGACGGATTTTTTCCACCGGTTAATCGACGTGTAAAAAAACCGGTAATCCCGGTGTCACTGGGGTTGCGTGTCGGGGATTTCGGGTGGCCGAAAATGCGGACGTGCACACGTCTCAATTTACTTTCACTTTAATTAGCGGCCTTTCAGTAGCATTTGTTTGAATTAATCATGGGTTAATTTATTTTATTCTTAATAAAAATACACAAAACAATAAGACACTCGCTTGTATTACACACATCTTTATTGCAAAATGAATAATAACTTAACACACCATGTAAAAACTAAACAAAAGCACTTACGAAACACCTTTAAAGTGCATTTATTAACAAAACGAACCACTGCACACATCGTGCAAGTATCAAACAAGAAATTATATATAAAAAAATCACTATTCGTTAAATAAAGTGCCTGCCTTTTTCAGCAAAAAAAAAACAAAAAACACCGCACAACCATCGAATATGAAACGAACGAACATCAAAAACTTCGTTAAATAAGGTAGCCTACCCGAATAATCACTGGACACTTAAGTGCAAAAAAAAAAAACGAATATAAAAATTAAACTCACGTTTGCATTTCTCTTTGAAACCAGATCTTCCGCCATCCTTTGCCAGTTAGCTCGCCTCACTCTCCTCAAATGATAAATGAAATCGGACACCTGCTGCTTTACTGCAGCGCTCGTTCCGCTTACGCTAAATTACGAAGGCACGTAATCACTAACTGAATTAAGTGCTTTATTACTATAGGCTAAAACTTCAACACGATGGGGACGGTGCCGGTGGTCAAGTGCTATGACCGGTAGGTGGGTTAAACACCGTGTATCACCGGTAACACCGACTATCGCAACAAGCCTACAGCGCATTGGCTTGTCCAAATTGAACACAAGCAAAATATGTGTGGAGAACTTTTTCGCCTTCATGCAGATTCCAGTTCAAATGATTGGATTTTGTAGAGTAAATATAACCGCACATTTATGCCGGATTACACGATATCAGGCCGATTTTGGCACAATCCGTTTGACGTAGGGTGTCGTGGAAATGACAATGCCCATCGGGACGCAAGAATCGATTGTTTTATCTTCTATAGTGTGTCATAGTGGACACCAATCGACAATGTGATGTTGTAGTATGTTGTATGATGTAAATAGTATGTTGTTGTCAACATTAGACATTTCAAATGTCTTTCAGAGGCTGAATTTGCAGAAATGCTTGTAATTTAGCAGTTCCAAAGTACCAGAGTCCTTTCCTAAAGTATATGAGTAGTTAAGAGAGGTTCTTGACCTTGTGAAGTCAAATAATGTCATGTTTTTTAAGGAAGAACTGCATTTTTAGAACTAATTAGACACTGTTTTAAATTAAATAGGCAAGTAGTATTTCATTTTATTTATCTAAAACTAGAAAACTAGAAAAATGATCTAAGTAGTACAGATCATTTGGAAAAATAAGGTTACATTTTTGCCTTTATTTTCCTGAACGATCTGTACTACTTTTTACAGTTAAGATGTAGGAACATTCCTTTTGCATCTCCAGACAACTCTTCTCCAAATTCTTTCTATGACTGTCCCTTCAGGCATGTCTGGTTGGTCTATTTCTGAAAATGGGAAGTTAAAACAACCAAAAAGCCACTTACAGAAGGAAAAGAGACTGTGCTCTGTCATCTACCAGACACTCATCCATCTATCCATTCGTATTTATTTCATGGGACTCCTGCCCTGCATTTACACTAAATTTATGCCTTTATGGTTTTCTGCAGCCATATTAGTATGCAAGAAATAGGAAACAAAATAAACATGATCTAAATCTTCATTCTAAAATGGATGAATGCACGTTCTGGTGTTTCATTAGCGAGAGGAAGTTGACTGTGCTCCACTCTTCTTCAGTGGTCTTGGCTTGATATTTGCCTTAGAATAGCAGAGTTGTGTTACTAATGAGCTCAGAATGGCCGCCCTCTGACGCCGAGGATGCTGGGACTGCACAGCCATGTCTTTCTAATGGGACTGAGAGAGTTTCCCATGTCTGTGTAAAGAAGTTGTTTGTTTTGTGTCATCTGAGACAATTCTAATGAGACACTTTTGTGTTTTGTGCTCGTGATACAATGTAATTATGAGGACGATGACATTTAGAGAAGAGCTAATGATGACTAATTGAGCTTTGAAGGTAATTGCAATGTAGAGGAGTTTAGAAATGGCCGCTGTAATTGCCTCGACACAACAATAATTACGATGATCGTATTTGTGATGACCCGGCTTGACTCTACAGCAGGTGCCTGTGGCGAACGGTACCGCAAACCCAAGCAGCTCCAGCAAATGTGATGTGAAACTAGAGCTGGCCTTCGAGTACTTGATGAGTAAAGACCGTCTGCAGTGGGTCACCATCACAAGTCCACAGGTCAGTCGCAGAATGTGTTGAAATGTAATACTATAATGTCTAAATAAATGAAAAATCAAATGCTAAAAATATATCATTATTTTAAACGCCACAGGTGATTACTGAGATTAGACCGCTGGACTAAGGGACTTTTTGTTTTTTTTGCCCCAGGCCATCATGATGAGTATCTGTCTGCAGTCTATGGTGGATGAGCTAATGGTGAAGAAATCTGGCGGAAGCATTAAAAAGGTCACTGGATCTATGTTTGTCTTCTAGTAAAGACCTGTCAAATATCTTTGGGAATATCTTTCAGTAGGTTGATGTGACTGTGTTTGTTTTATTTGAGTTTGTCATAATGAATTTGGACAATGATAAACCCTTTCAGGATAATAGGCTTAATGTGTGGTATATTTGAAACTGGATTTTCAATTAAATGAATGGGAATGTCAAAAGCAAATAGCTGCAACAACTGAAAAAAGCCCTTGAAAGTTGTTTCAGTGCAAAAACAACTCTTTTTTTTGTTGTTGTTGTTGTTTTCACTTTAATGAAATACTATGATTTTTTTTATTTATTCTGGAATAATGTGTTTCGATGAATTCTGCACAATAAGACCAGGAATGTGTTTTATGAAAATAAATGCGGTCATGTTTATTTGAAGAGCATTCTCTCTCTTTTTCTCTAAGTTTGTGATTGTGATGTGTTTCCAGCAGATGCAGAAGAAGCGACTGAACGGCACGTTCCAGCGGTCTGACAGTCAGCAAGCTGTGAAGTCTCCTCCGTTACTGGTGGGCATGGAGGTTTTTGCTAATGCAGAACATCTCTACTTTTGATATGGAAGATGTACCATTTGTTAATATGCGATTTTGCATGAATGTTTTTCAGGATTCCCCTGATCCCAGCCGTGAACAAGTAGTCAAACTCTCTGTGAGTTGTCTTTTTTATTTCCTTATAATCAATTTTCAATGTAAATATCTTCTAAACTGTTTCATACCAGTAAAACTTTACAATAAGGTTTCATTTGTTAACATTAATGTATTAACTAACATGAACTAACTATGAGCAATTTGTATAGTATTTATTAATCTTAGTTTACGTTAATAAAGGCATTAATGTTAGTTAATAAAAATACAGCTGTTCATTGTTTGTTCATGTTACTTCACAGTGAATTAATTAATGTTAACAAATACAACTTTTGATTTGCCAAAGCATTATGACCAGTCACAGGTGAAGCCACATATTAAGGTCTGGGTAGATTTTAGACTACTTAAACAATTTTTTTTCATCTAATATTTGTATTTCGTTTTATTTCAGTGTAATTTAAATGAACAAAAAATAAATATCTGTAATAGGTTTAGCTAACAAAAACAGGTTTTTACACATCTCCTGTTCTGTGTTTTTTTTTTTTTTTTTTTTTCACAGACCAAGCTGTCTTCTGTCTCCCTGAGAGGACTTAGTTCTTCCAACTCAGCCAGTGACATCAGTGGCAATGATTTCCATGGAAACTACGCTTTTGAAGGAATAGGGGACGATGACCTGTGATGAAGTCGTCTTCATAGACTGGACTGAAGGAGCCTGATTCATTTAGCGTTTTTTCTGCGTTGAGTGTAGTTTAATAGATGCCCAGTTCTGCAATATTGTAACCCCTTTCTGAAAGAATTAGATTAAGGGTCTCACAAATGGCCTATGAAGCCTCTCATTAGTTTTATGAGAGGCCTCAGATTCAGTGCTCGCTCAATTAAAGTCAAAGAAAGTGGATAATTTCAGATTTGAGGCATAATTGGAGATTTCAAAGGTTACATAGGCACCTCGGGGGAGGTTACTGCATTCAGGAAAGATGTTAATTTAGGCTGTGATGGAAGTTTCTTCTGCAGACGGCTTCAGTGAATCGTACTTCTTTACTAGAGACACAAAACTGTGCTTTTCCTCTCATATGTCATCTGGCAGGCACACATTACTGTCATCTCATTTTCTCTTGCTCCTGACTTTAGTTGCCTACTAGAGCAAGATCCATACCAGCAAATTGTGTTGATATGTTCCTTTTAAAATCTATTAAGATTATTATTTAATAGAGAAGTGGTCTGCTTCGTATCGTGCAGTGCGTCAATGTTGCTCAACCTATTGTGTGGTAGCAACACTATGACCTGTAGCTTGGTAGATCTCTGCAGATTCCTGTTTTTTTTTTTTTTTTTTTTCTCAGGAGAGGTAATCTTGCAGCTAACTCGACCTGATGCCTACTGCATATTCATTGCATATTCTAGATGAAATTGTGGCCTGTTTGTTCTCTGCCTTACGCTGATTCAACCGCCTTACAGTTCAACTTCTCAAAATGAAAATAAAATGTAGCACCGGACACAAGTTCTCTCATTCTGGCCTCAGTTGTGTCCTGAATCTCGCTTTGTTTTGGTGTGTTCAGCAGGCCCACTTGCACTAGCTGAACCCATGCCATGGTCTTTTTTTTTTTTTTTTTTTTTTGCACAGTATTAAGAAAGGTAGATGGCTTGGGTATTTATTGAGATATTGACTGTGGGAAAACATCCTGGAACATTTGCAAGAGGTTTGTAGGTCTGTCAATTGATTTTTCTGTGTTCTGTTATTCAAACCAATATATTAAAAAAAGGTTTGTCATAAATGCCAAAATTATAGTTCACTAAAGCATTTTGCACAGAAAAGTAAAATTATGGTAATGTCACTTTTATAAATGTACATGCAATTAAAAAAGTATTCTGAATATTTACTAATACCTGTATTATCTTTAGTATATTACAAAAAAGAACAGTTGATCAAATATAATCCAGGCTGTGTAAAAAAACTAACATTTATCAGTGTTTACAAAATTGTAGAAAATTGTCAAAAAAGAAGTGTTTACAAATGTCACATTTAAATTTCAATGATTGTCTTTGTACACTTTATTTTGAAGAATATTATTCCAGACTTTCATTTTTCATTTATATATACATATACATAAAATCCATTTTGTATTTTACTAAATACATTGTGGCAATCATCTCAGAGGATTGATCACATGGTGCTTGGGAAATGGCTGTATTTCACATTTATTCTGGGGTTTTGACTGTCTGCATTGATAGTCATACTAAATGAAATGCTCATATCTTTCATCCCAGATGATTCCCCCATGTGCAGAATGTTTAATGCGAAGATTGTTTAAATGTTCTCATACTTTGTGCTGTATGGCTGACTATTTTTTTTTAACTGATGACTGTAATTTGTGTTTGCCATGTTCAGCATGTTCACCAGCATAATCATAATATAGGATGAAAAGAGTAAACTGTCTGTACTCTTAAATCTTGTACATCTCTCATAAAGCTTAGGAGCATGATTTTTTAAATCACTTCATTTTAGAATGGAATTTAGAGCCTTCTGGGTTTCAATAAACTTAGGTGCCAAACAACGCTACTCTGTGTATGCGAGTCGTTTTCTGAGGTATTTCAGCATATGAGATTATCGTGTAGCCTATGTGGCTTGCCTGTAGTAAACGCATTGATTCCTATGATTAGCTAGTGCGTAAATTCCCACAGGAAACCTACCGCAAAAGATCCTGGCATAAATCATTAGCACGATATTTAGCTTTTTGACTTATGATTTGAATGTCAAATTTCCTTTCAATGTAAGCTTTGGCCTCAAAACAGGCTTTAGCACTTCAAACTCATTCGCTGCCCGGGGCTCTGTCATCATTAGCGTGTTTACCGGTGCTGTTCACAGCAGAGCGCGGGGAAGATTACAGCTCTCATTATGAAAGTGTGAGGATTACATACCCACTGCCTGTCTAGGCATCTTAATCACATCCTGCTGGCTACTAGTAACTTCAGTTCAGTTCTGTGACTAAAGATGAAAAGTGAATTAAGACAAAGTTATTAAGCAAGTTTCAACACAAATGTTTTATTTGAGGATATTTAAGGCATTAATGAAACCACTGCATAATAACAAGAAAACACTCAAGCACCACACACCTACAAGATTTCAATGTTCGGTCATTTCTTGGCAACCTTAAGGTTTAACTGCATAATAGGGTTTACGTTTACTGTCGTCCTTCGGTATAGCTAACAATGCCATGGGTGGCAGATACATGCCAAACATTCCTCAGAGATAAAAAATTAAATCACATACAAAAATAAAAGCTCTATGTTCAGCATGACACTAAAATCCACTACGCAACAATTTGCTTCAAGTAAACTCAGACAAATGGCATTTCTCACAGTCAATAAAATACACACAACAATAAAAGGCAACAAAATCCCCCAGAATTATTGAGAGCAAAAACAAGATGATTAAAGATCACTATGCTATAAAGAACATTATGCTCATCTGTGAAGGCATTTTCACCAGTATGGTTGAGAAGATGGAAAAATGATCAATTACATAAAACCTCGAAACAGTCAACCAAGGTTAACTTAAGTGCATGCAACATGGTGCCAGGCTTAAAGAAGAACTTCGTATGGCAGTGGTGCAGTAGTGTGTTTGGCACTAATAAATGAACCACAATCAGGCTCAGAACGCTCTTAGAGAGCTTTGGGTAACAAACGTTTTGCCTCGTTCAAAGGCATTAATCAGGAATGTCCAATCCTGCTCCTGGAGGACCACCTTCCTGCAGAGTTTAGTGTTAACCGGCTCCAAACCAGTCAGGAAGTTTCAAATAATCCTAAAGACCTTGATTAGCTGGTTCAGTAAATGTTTATAGAGTCTGCAGGAAGGTTGGCCTTCCAGGAGCAGGATTGGACAACCCCTACATTAGGACATTCAGGTAACTGTCTTTGAATTTGACTTCGTGTAGCAGCTTGTGATCAATTCCAAAAATAATTCTGGGCACAAAAGAAAAGGACAACTAACAACGCTTATGCCATTACAGTAAAATCTCATATGGACGGCTGTCTTGCAATTTTAGTCTACACCTCTTCCTCGTCCTCCACCTCTTCCTCATTTCCAGGCATCTGCGCTTTAACCCAGCCATCTGTAGTCAGGCTGTGCTTCTTCTGATGGCGTTTGTAATTGTCCCAGTGGCCAGTGGTGTACCCACACTCTTGGCACTTATGGGGCTTCTCGCCCGTGTGGCGCAACATGTGCCGCTTCAGGTTCATACTCTGATTGCAGCTGTAGTTGCAGATTGCACACTGAAAGGGTTTGGCGCCTGAATGCACTCGTTGGTGCCTCTTGAGATTCGCCAGGTTGCCGCAGGCATAGTCACACAGGTGGCACTTGTAGGGTTTCTCACCGGTGTGCACTCGATGGTGCCGCTTGAGGTTGTCGAAGTGGGCGGAGGCGTAGTCGCACTGCGGGCACTTGTATGGCTTCTCTCCGCTGTGGGTCTTCATGTGGCGGGCCAGGTGGTTTGGGTAGTGGGTGAGGAAGGGGCAGGCAGCACAGGTGTAGACCTTGTCCCCTCGCTCAGCGGGGCATCCAGTTGTGTCCTTAGTCAGCATCTCCAGGGTGCACTTGGCGCAGATCTGGGCCGAGGATCCGTCCTCATCATCCAAGGCCATGCCGCACAGACGACAAGTGAAGGGGAAGAACGCGGGGGGTAGGGCGGCAGGTTCAGAAGGAGCCTGTCCTGACTGCAACACCCCTGTCGACGACGGCTGTGCAAGCCTGAGGCCATCAAAGGTCTGCAAGTAGTTCCCATCCCTTCCCACGTGGGGACGTGAGACAGACTGCACAGCACCTGCAACTGAAGGATGTTGAATTACAACTCACTGTAAAACTCTGTTCAATGTTCTTTCAAGGGGACACACACACAGCAGGACCTTACTTACCTTCAGTGGGGGCAGGAGCCGCTTCCTTTTCCTTCTGACCCACAGTAGTGTGATTTAAACAGTTGCCACTGACCGGCTGAGTGGCAGTCTGACCCGGGCTTACAGCTAAATGCATGCGCTGGTGCCTCTTCAGGTTCCCTAAGGAACTGCATGCAAACGTGCAGTGGTTGCATTTGTAGGGCTTTTCTCCGGTGTGTATGCGCAAGTGCCTTTGCAAGTTCACTAGTTGTGCCGATGCATAGGAGCACAGCGGACACCCGTATGGTTTTTCGCCATTGTGTGTCTTCATGTGCCTCTTAACGTGGTTAGTGTAGCGTGAAGTGAAACCACAGAGCGTGCATGAGTGGAGCTTCAGGGAGCTATCCTCGCCACCAGCGCCCTCATTCCCTCCCCCTCTAGACTCTAAGCCCAAACAGAGCTTCCTGTCCACAACGCCATCCGCATTCCCTTTGCAGCAGCGCATGCAGTAGGGCCCCACCAAGTCCATGCCGGGTCCCAGGGGGTCTTCCAGGAGCTGACCACAGCCCCTGCAAGAGAGGTAAGAGGGAAAGGCAGACTCAGAAACCCTCTCTTCACGCTCGCTTTCGGTTGCGCGGAGGTCGTCAGCGTCACTCTCCATACTGAGGCGGCTGAAGGGGGAGCTCTCCTCGTCTCCCAGGGGGAAGCCAGGCAGACTGATGTCAGCTGTACAGGACCACAGCAGGACACTGCATTACATTATGCAGCTGTATAGATATGTGTTCTGCAATCTGAGACAGTGTGCAAGCATTCAAATACAACAGAAATTTCAAAAGATAAAGACACCATTTCAGTATCTGTAGCAAGTAAGTTGACAGTAACACTAGTATCTTAGTATTACGAGTTGCTGACTAAGGACAAATACACACAAAATGGTTTCGGAAAACCTCTCATGCCAAATGGGAATCTATAATTGTATTAAAAGTACAAAAATTACAAGGAGAGCACAAAACATCAACAGCTGAAGTGGATATTGTGAAAAATATTTTTTTTCCGCATTTGTACTTACCCACTAAGCCAATCGACAAATGTTACTTAAATTCTGATAGCAACAAATAAAAGGTGGTACTCCAACAAAACCCAAGGCTACAGTGTTTCTGCTCAGTCTTTCTGTGAAACGACGTTTTCCTTCTGCAAGCGGTGTCCTCATGCACATGCAATGTGTAGAAATGTGCGAGTCTGAAGTCTGAACGGGCCTTTATATCGCCCGTTTCAGAAACCCCAGGTGGATGATTACCCAGCCTAATGATAATGATGATGACTATAATGGTCCTGCTGATGATGATGATGATGATGAGGGGGAGATGATGATGATGATGATGATGATGACAACTATGATAAAGACCCTGAGAGGAGATGATGATGATGATGATGATGATGATGATGATGACTAAATGCCTTATTATAATGTGTCCTTGATGGTGATGACTGTCTTGATGACCCTTATATAATAGTATATTTTTTCCTGATTTGCCATTTTGAAATAGTATGTTCTGTCAGAATGCCCAAACCAGTAAAATTTTCCAGGGAGGTAGGCTCTCCTCTTTCATCTGTATATGAAAGATCACACTGCTTGCTGACAGACAAAATGCAGCATGTTTGCATAATAGCGTTAACATTACAGGTCAGTCTTTGCAGTTAATATCCATATTGAGAACATATGGCTCTTCATGGATGCCAGCAATACATCATCAAAAGCATTATGTTTTAAATCCTCAAGATTTGTCAGTAACCATCATAGAATAGTCATAGCCAAGTAATACATTTTATTGAGACTGCTTTCACAATTTTAAAAAATGGTTTTCAAAACTTTTTTATTACAGTTGGAACCTCAAAATCTGAATTAAATGTGGTCTTTGTCATACATTTTTTTTTTTTTTAATCTTTGCATGAAACTAGTTATACCAAGGGATTTGGTACAGATTTGGATTTAGATGACAAGAACACGTCCCTACCAAAGTCGGGCTCGAAAACTCAAGTAACTCACCTGAGAACTTTTCAAGGCCTATGATCTTGTTGTCATTGTCAGGATCTGAGAACTCGAGTTCTTGTCCCAGGAGAAAGTCGCTCTCAAAGGTAAGGCTTGCTGGACGTACGGTGCCTAAACCATCTTCAGAATCCACTGAAAGCAAAGGCTCATGGTTAAATACAGCAGCAATGGCGTTCATTGGAAGAAGATCATGCAACTTGACCTATGTATATTTTATGAGCCATTTCTGTCTTTACCTTTGTGGTAATGCCTGTTGATGTCAATGTGTGTATATATATATATATTATTTATCTATTTACTTAGCTATTTTTTTCAAGGTTTAATTTTTTATTAATATGTGACCCTGGAACATAAACATGGGTCAATTTTCTGAAATTGCGATTTTTACATCATATGAAAGCTGAATAAATAAGCTTTCCATTGATGGATATCATTGTTAGGATAGGAGAATATTTGGCTGATATACAACTATTTGAAAATCTGGAATCTGAGGGTGCAAAAAAAAAAAAAAATCAAAAAATTGAGAAAATCGCCTTTAAAGTTTGTGATTGTGCTGCATTCACTCACAAAAATAAATGTTTTATAAATTTACGGTAGGAAATTTACTAAATGTCTTCTTGGAAAGTGATCTTTACTTAATATCCTAATGATTTTTGGCTATTGCCACAAATTTACCCGTGCTACTTGTGACCAGGTGATCCAGGGTCATATATTTTATTTAAAAAAAATGTTTTTTCAAAGGATGTAAAATTATGCACTAAAGCCCTGTGAATCCCACTCAGCAGCTGTAAACTTCATAAGAGGAACACTGAATCTTCCATTTATTATACAAACAAGAAGATTTACAGTAAACTGCACACCATCTTGTGGAATCATGTACATTTGTAACAATTAATCAACAAGAAATATTAATTTAATTATACTTTTTCACACTCTGATTAGTTTATTTCATTTCTCATTTCAACAAAGTCACAATGTCTACATTGTGTTTAAAAGCATTCTGGGGTTAAAGTGTAATTTTAAACATTTTCTGAAGAAAATTATTGGCTCCAGTTAAATTATATTTTCATTCTATTTGCATAATTTGACAAAAATAAAATAACAATTTGTGACATCTTGTTTTTTCTTTACACATCAGGTCTCGAATTTAATTTCACCTATGTTCATAGCTCATCTTTACAAGTAGAAAAATTGCTGGTCATTGTGAAAATGAAACCACAACAGCTAAATGATCTTAACTTTTAAAACATTTTATAATGAACAGTCAGCTACTATACATGAAAAGTAATAGTAAAGATAAATAAAGAAGGCAATGTAAAATGTTTCCAAGACAGTTTTAATGTGACCTTCATATAACAAAAAGGGAAAATAAGCAGCCCATTATGCAGTACTGACTTCTTACTGGCCCTGGCTTTACTGTAGATTTACTGCCATCTACTGGGCGAGATTGAAAATAATGACCACTTTTTGAGAAGAAAAGAACAAACAATGAACAACCAATACTTTAGCAGGAGTTAATGTTTATATTATTCAATTATTTACCATGACAGTCACCATCTAAATCTAAAATGACTTCCTATTAAATGAATTAAACACAGCGAAACTCAGCTCATCTTCATAATCTGACACAAACACAGAAATAACTCCTAGTTTTGTTAGCCACATAATACATTTCAAGACACCAGATTTACAGCATATCAGAAGATTCTTGTCTGACACCTGAAAGCACAATTCAAAATCAAGATGATCAAAACAGACGGCAGTGCAATTATTATGTTTCTGTGAGACCTGTCAATAAAAATAATTACTATTTAATTATGTCATTATAATTCATTATAATTATATATAGTTTATAATTATAACACAAACCTATTATAATACTACAACCACACAGTCTAGGTGTCCCTGCTATCACTGTAACAAAGAGTCTGCTTATTGATAGCTAACATTTAGGAGATTTTTGGACAGATATGTCCAAGTTTAAATGGCTCAAGAAAAGCATATGACAGTATTATAAGGCAAGACCACATGACCAGTTTAATAATCTTTCTGTGAATTAGTAAACACTTACGAAAACAAAACGCATGTGAAAGGAATGAAGCAAACCATTTAGCTGACAATACTAGATGAAAAAGCAGCTTACACTTGACAGGTTGTGGATTCTGCTGTTTTCTTCTTGGCATCTTCCAGTCAGCCTTTTTATTTGCAACCTCCTCTGGATTCCCTCGAAAAGAATCAACTCATTCTCCAAAGTCGCCTTTGGAAGCATTGAAATAACAGACGTTACTGTACTGACATGCACGTCAACACAACCTCTATTACAGATACATGGGCTAACGTGCTAATCTTACAGTGTCATTTAACATAAATAAGACTGGCGTTATTTATAGCACATACAGGATATTTTAAACTCGTAGTGCGACAGAATGCATGTCTGTAGTCGTGTTGTACACGTACTGAATTGCATGACTCTTGCCGCCCAGCCTGTCGACATGTAGCTAGCACACAAATCTAAACACTCAACTCCAGCTATATTGTCAAGCTCAGCAGATGTCATAAATATACCTGCTCTTTCTGCCTGACACGTCAAACAACGGTTCCCGTCGAGGCAAAACAGCGGCGTCTGACGGTGCACTACTGCTCACGAGCCGCCATTCCATAACACAGCGACCACAAAGAAAGGCAATTAATGCTCTTTTTTCATAACTTAATTGATTTCCAAATTGCCATTGTATACATTTTTCTTCCGCTACCGTTGCGTATTTCCGCTTCCTCAGTGACGCGTATCCGGGTACGTTGCTCCCTCTCTATTTTTACTTTTCTCTTTTTATGGAATGTTTTTTTTTTAAAAAATAGCTAAAATAAAGGAAAGCCTAATGTTAGATTTAGTTTTTTTTTTTTATTATTCCTTTTAGCACATTTGATTCACATGGGCGTAATAAATAATAACTGCTATATTATAACAACAACAGCAGCAATATTATATTATATTAGTAATACAACAACGATCAATTTTATATTTTGTTTATTATTCATAAACCGTAGCAAAAGTCTACATATCAAATTACGTACAGTCCTTAATACACACACGTCTTAACTTAATGTTATAACTTATTAGTATCATATTGCATTGTTATGAAATGGGCTAATATAATACCGTTATATTAAAATACTAATTACCGTTGCAGTGGTGCTCAATTACTGAACATAGCCTAGTAATACTGAATTTAGAAAGACAGCCATTCTCTTTATTTGCACAATTATATTAGCTAAATTACTGAACAGACAACAGATTAAGCCTTTTTAGCTTTTTTATAAAATTAAAAAATAATAATGTTTAAGACATTTGTTGTTTCCAGAGGCAGAGATCGCTGTCGTCAGGTACTGTTTCATTCAAATGTAGTTCGTCATTGAATGAATAAGTGATTATACGTCATCGCACGGATTCCGATCACTGCAGTCGCAGCATCTTTCCCGCAGGCCGTTACAAGCTCTCGAGCAGCAGGCGCCGCCGGTGTGCAGAGAAGAGGGAACCTCGAGGTTTACGGGGATCTCCTCGCCAACGTCATGCGGCGAATCTCGGACCACAGGGTCCAGAAAAACGCTCAAAGACACCAAACAGGCGACGTTTTACAGCAGTGGGAGGAGCCGTCCTCAGCCGCTCAGTGGGAGGAGCCAAGCACCCAGCCGATGGTGCTGCTGAGCTGATAACGCACTGAGCGGAGGTAAGAGGCTGATTTCATTCAAATATTGTGCGCTATCTTTTGGTCACAAGGTGATTTAGTCTTCTGCTTTACTGTATAATACGCTGCATTTACGCATAAAAGTGTATTATTTGGCAGGGGGGTGGGGGGGTAGGGGGGTGAACAGTCATACGTAATAACCTTGCCACTCCCTGCAGTGCTGTGATGCCCTGGCCAGACCTTCTTATTAATTAATAATACAAATTCTGTTCGTAGACAGTGAATTTCAGTGAATTAAATTTAAAGCAACGATAAACAGAGCCATTTCTGCACAATCGAGAGGTCTTCTGAAGTGCATGTTATTCTGTACGTAAATTGTAGGCTAATATAAATATTTGTAGGCTACTGTATCATTAAAGTAACAGCTGGTGTACATGTCGGATCACTGATGCGCTCCTGGCCCTATAATGTGGAGGTGTGTCCTCATATAACGTCCTAAACGGCATTGCCACGATGCTTTCCTGATGGCGAGTTATAAGTCATGGTATTAATGGGATCCCCTCCTTCTTCAAAATATCCTGATATAATTGTAAACAGAGCTATGATAGCATTTCATCGGCTTTTGGTATTTTAGGTTTGCCAAGTTGTTGCCCAACTTTGCTTAATGTGGTTAAACAAGAAAGCCGTTGAGTGCATGTCCAGGAAAAGTCCAGGGAACCGAGAGAAAGAAAACACAACAAAGCCAATCCAAAGATCTCAGCCACAGGATTTTGCTCTATGGCCAGAGAAGCTATAAAACACATTTGAGCTTTGTCTCATCATTGAGGTCCACTGGCACTGCATTATGCATGATAAAAGTATTTCTTTTCCATGCATGCATGAGACATAATATAGCATTGGTGGGAATTATTTCAGAAATCAATGATATGCAATTAGATCAGCCACGTTGCTTGCCTCTTATAAAGTCTAGCAGAATGTCTAAATGCACCTTTGTAATAATTTAATCTATCATGTAGGCTAATGTATTCCCTCCATTATAATTGTATAACCCTTCTTATGCACGCTTCAAGCTCGATCCTGTGCATTTTAAAACCCTGCTTGTCAGAGTGTTGAATGACCTTGATATTATTCTCCTTATTGGTTTCTGTTCTGTTGAGTGATGGAGCATGCAGTCAAAGGCAAGACACAGACCCTCACGTTAATTACGTAATGCTGCCAGAGGTGCTGATGTTGCTTATTTCAGATCAAAATATTGATCTTTTTTTTTTTTTTTTTTGGCCTATGAGATTTCATGTTTTTCTCTATTTAACAAAACCATGATTTACTTGAGATTGTTTTAAAAAGGGTAAGTGAACGACATGTAGTTGTTTTGCTATTAAGACCTGAATAAGACATTGATTTTCTCGAATGACCATTTTATTTGATTTTTTTCCTAAGTACCTAAGTATTGGCCATATCTCTTAATTTAATCTGCAATTTTTATAAGATTTACCACATCAGAATGTTTATCTGCAAAGATCTGAATTAGATTGATCCTCATGCATATATTTTATCTTAGTGTTTTATGTTGAATAATTTAGCAGTTTGTTTTCTGTTATATAGCAAAAAAACTATGAACAATATGTCAAATGGAATGTTATATATAAAGTATTATTTATATAGTATTTATTCATATTTTGAATTAGTTTTTATTTTGATATTTTGATATTTTATTTTAATTTTAGTTCACGTTTTAGTCATTTTGTTAGAGTACGTAGTTTTTTCAAAATATTTCTGTTTAGTTTAATTCTTTTTTTAGTAATCTTTAAATTGGACTTATTTTATTTTAGTTAGTTGCCAAGACAACATTTCTAAGTTTTTAAAGCCAGCTATGTCTGTTTAATTTGAAAGTGCTTGAACATGATGTTCTTAATAATAAGGTTATCTGATGTGGAGTCAGACTCCACATGAGTGTTTCTTTTGGAGGAGAGTAACATTAACAATTGACAGTAAAAAAAAAACACATTACCCCACATCAGAGCATCTGAATCCTCCAGGGAAAAAAAGTCCGTCTTAACTATTTTTCGTCTGTCTGGCATCTCCTTCTCCATAACATATTGACTGTCTGTTGATATGAATGTAACAGTCTGTGTTTCAGTTGGTAGATTAATTTCACATGATCATGTATCAAGATAAAATACAGCTCAGACTTCTCCATTCCACCAGCTTTGTCACCCCATAGCACAAAATAACTACCTCTCAGTGAAAGTGTGCACTATGCAGTTGTCTTTGAATTTTTTTTCAAGGTAAAAATATTTTTATATTTTATTTTATATACTTGTATGTAAGTGTATGTGCAATATATGTGTTTGGGATTAGTAAGATTTTTTTAAATCAATACTTTTATACAGCAAGAAAACATTAAATTGATCAAAAGTGATACTAAAGATACTATTTCAAGTGCTGTTCTTTTGAACTTTCTATCCATCAAATAATCCTGAAATGTATCAATGTATTTTTGTGGAAATGTTTCCACAAAAATATTAGAAGCAAAACTGTTTTTAACATTGATAATAATAAGAAATGTTTATTGAGCAGCAGTTCAGCATATTAGAATGATTTCTGAAGGATCATGTGACACTGAAGACTGGAGTAATGATGCTGAAAATTCAGCTTTGCCATCACAGGAGTAAATTTCACTTTAAAATATATTAAAACAGAAAACAGTTAAGAGACTTCTTTCAAAACCATTAAAACACCTTACCGACCCCAAACTTTGTAATGGATGTGCGCTGAAAGATGTTAGATCTTACTTTCACAATCTACTGATACTGTTAATATGTTTGTTTTTTTCAGTTATGAAACCACCATTTGTGAACCGTTTGGATAACTAAAGGAACATAAAACATTTCATGTAAGAAGAAAACAAGGATGACCTTGATCAGGAAACGCTGTTGTGGACGATTTTTCTACTTCCTCACAATGGTCTATTTGCCAATGTTCAGTTTCAGACCATAAGCAACAAACAGAGACAGACAAACAAAAGGGGCCTGATCCACTCATGCTGTTTTTGGCTGGACTGTCCAGCTCTGTACAATGAAGAGACCCAAGCAGCAGTCACAGTCCCTTAGTTTTCTCAGCTTCTTCAGCCGAAAACCCAAATCTGATCCCAGGATTGAGAAGCCCGCCGGGACTTTGAACAAGGAGGAAGTGGCCATCACTCTCACACCCAATGAGCATGAACATGTGGTACAGGTAAGATTTAAACATTTATTCTCTGTACATCTGTAACTCTGAAACATGTTTCAATTTAATCTCTGTATTCTGTAAGCAGTTGCTGTGATGGTTCACTTAACCTGGTAGACACTTTAACATCTCAGTTCCTTTCAGAAGCATCATGCCCAATCAAACATGCTCCCTCAGATTGCCGAGCCAAGTGGATTTTGAATGCAAAATATATTGAATAGCATAATTTTTGTAAAAATAAAATAAAAAAAATGGTCTAATAAAAAAAAGTCTAAAATTCGCTACACATGACTTTTTCTTCTTGGAACACAAAAATAAATGTTATCAAAACGTGAAATACAATAAAATACGATGTTTTATTAATCCAATGAAAATAAAACTGTACCCACATTGGACATTTGGGACGCCCTTTGGACCACTTCCAGTAGGACACCAGCACCCACTGAAAAATTAGATGCACGTCCCACAAACCTTGTTTTATTAGGAGTGTCTCATTTGTCCTGTTGCCAAGACAGAATGGTTAAACCATGCCATTTTCTGATTTAATATAATAAAAATTTCTTCATTAGACTTTCATTAGTCCTAACTTTCATTACTGCCCTCAGTCATTTTGTCTTTCCCGTTTCCTCCCAGGACCGGGCTCACAGTGATGTTGGATTAGAGGGCGGTAGGGATGGAGGAGATCCTGGGAAAGGGGAAGATGACGAGGGAGGTGTGGAGTGTGGGAGCAGTGGCTCAATGGGTGTACTGTCCTTGTCCTCCTCCAGCCAGGATCAGCTGCTCGAGCACCTGGTGGAGTGCCCGCTCTGCCTCCTGAGTCAACCACGCGGCCACTTCCCACGCCTGTCCTCCTGCCAGCACCGTGCCTGCACCGACTGTTTGCGCCAATACCTACGCATCGAGATCTCAGAGAGCCGTGTGGGCATCGCCTGCCCGCAGTGCCCTGAAGTGCTGGCTCTGCCCGACGTCCGTGCCATCTTGGATGACGGTGCTCTGCTGGAGCGCTTCGAAGAGTTTCAGCTGCGCCGATTTCTGGCTGCTGACCCGGACACACGCTGGTGTCCAGCACCAGACTGCAGGTTAGCACATAAATGTGATTGCTGAAGCACAGCTATTGTCCCATCCTCTTCTAGAGTGCCATTATAGAGGGATATTGTTCCAACATTTGATTTAATATTACTTTTTCCTTTTATTGAACTTGTCACAATAATATCTACAAAAGGTTGTAGATGTTTTTAGCTGCGCTTTTTTGTATTAAAAGTGGTAAAAAAAAAAGTGCAATGAATTTATCTTGACGGTTTTGTATCTTTGATTTTAAATATAAAGCAGAAATTTAACTTAAGATTATAATATTCATATTCTGGCCGATACTGGCAGATTTGGTTTTCACATTATGGCTAATAAAGAATAAGTGTCAATTTTTTCAATTCTATATTATTTTATACAGTATATTTTTTTTATATTCAATAAAAAATATAAATTAGAAAAATAACATTTTAATAATATTTGAATAAAGACACTAAAAACTAGTGAATTTACGCATCACCACATTATAATGTACAGTATGAAAAATGGATTTGAGATTCGATGAAGATTACATTTAGCAGTGTCATTAAATCTCATAAAAACCTGATCGTCCATTTTTTTACAGTATGCTGCTATTCACAACAAGTTAGATTGTGTTTCATAAAACAAACTTGCTGACATAAAGGCACCACATAATATTACTCAATGGAATTGCTTGTGAGAAACTTAATTGCTAGTGAGAAGTTTTATATTGAATAAAATTCAATCATTTTAAAATGTGGTCAAACTGTTTTTTTGGCTTGTTGCTGGTAGTTAGTTAGACCATGGCTTCTCCACCAGCTCAGCCAAGGTGGTCTATCAATTCTAACCAGCTTGACTGAAATGGTCTCCCAGGTCATCCTCAGTCAGACCAGCTTGTGGTCCTGCTGATCACCCGACCTCACCCATGTGATTGGCTTTTAGCTGGATTTTCAATGAGCAAGTGTATAGTGGCAGATCATTATGTTACGCACGCTGCAGCGTGAAGCACGTTCTCCTCTGTGGTGCATTATGTATAGTTCTGGAGGCTAGCTTTAGGTTTCGTAATGGTAACCGGATCGGGGTAGTGATGGGAATCCGTGGCTGTTTGGCATTTCTTGTCAACAAGACAGTATTAGGTATCACCTGCAGTCACTCCACATGGGACCGAGAGCATCCTCTCTCTTTACTACTGTGACTGAAGCACAAAAAACAATGATATTCCACCACCGTCTGCTAGATGGTGGCTTATGTTCACATATCAAATGATGTGTGTTTAAAATATTGATTAGCACACGTTAACTAGCTGCATGTTGTTGTTTTCATTTGAAATATAATTGACTTGACCCATATGTTTTATGTTGTATTCTGTCATTCATTAGTTATGCAGTGATAGCTTACGGCTGTGCGGAGTGTCCCAAGCTAAGCTGTGGTCGGGAAGGCTGTGAAACCGAGTTTTGCTACCACTGCCGTCAGCTGTGGCACCCAGACCAGACTTGCGACCAAGCCAGACGTCAGCGCGCTCGCCACACGTCAGGAGCCAATGATGTTTCCACACTCTTCGTGTTCAACGAGGAGCCTGGCGGTATGGTGCGAATATTGAGGGACTAACCTAATATCCATTTGGGGTCCCGGCTAAGATGTTTGTTTCTGCCCTCGCTCTTTAAGATGCAGAGGAGATCAAGCCCTGTCCACGTTGTGGGGCCTACATCATGAAGACTAATGATGGCAGCTGCAATAGAATGAACTGTACAGTGTGCGCTTGCCAGTTCTGTTGGCTGTGCATGCAGGAGATCACTGATGTGCACTACCTCAGGTACACACATACAGAACACACGCTCATCAGGTTACTGTAAGAGCTGTCGCACGTAGCCAGATCTTTGACTAATGGCTAACAGCTACGGTCTCGTCCACATTGTAGCTTATTTTGTACAAGAACTGCCCATTTAGATCTGATTGACATGTAAAGCAAACAACCTCAGCTCAGTTTAGATTTGATGCACTTTAAAGGTGGATTTATCTGAAATACACTACAGTTCAAAAGTTTGAGGTCAGAAAGATTATTTTATATTATTTTATTAAGGACAGGCACATTAAATTGAGCAAAAGAGACAGTAGAGGCATTTATAATGTTACAAAAGATTTCAAATGAATGCTGTGTTTTGAGCATCAAAGAATTCTGAAGAAAAATTTATCAGGGTTTCCACTAAAATATTGAGCAGCACAACTCTTTTTAACATTGATAATAATATAAAATGTTTCTTGAGCAGAAAATCAGTATTAATGATTAGAATGATTTCTGAAGGATCATGTGATCCTGAAGACTGGAGTAATGGCTCCTGCCATTACATGAATATATCTATAAAAGATATATTAAAATAGAAAACAGTTATTTTGAGTTGTAATAATATTTCACAATGTCTCTGTATTTGTGGTCAAATAAATGCCTTGGTGAGCAAAAGACACTTCTTTCAAAAACACAAAAAAGTCTTACCTATCCTAAACCTTTGAACTTTAATGTAAATTATACCACAGTAAAATATTGAAATATCTATTTTTAATTTAAATAATAGTTCGCTAATCTCTGTGAACAGTCACATAGAAAATAATTTACATAATGGTGCAGAAGACACTGAAAACGTCGACAAAAAATTTACAGAAAAAGGTATAGGTTATTTCATAGACAAAAAATGGGGAGAATATACGAAGAGTTCAGATGCAAAAGCCTCTAAGTGCCATCTGAAATTTTCTTCTAGAATGATCATTTTTATCAAGCTCGTATATTTAAGTTCAGTAATTTCACTTAAATGGCAATTAATAGGTAATTTGCATTGCCATTTAAGTGAAATTACTGAGCTTGATAAAAATGATCATTCTAGAAGAAAATTTCAGATGGCACTTAGAGGCTTTTGCATCTGAACTCTTCATACAGTTTTGATCATAAATATCTCATTTACTTGCAGACTCAAACTGTTCTGGAGATTTGATGCTTCTAACATTGAAAACTCTTCCTCTCAAATGCTCATTGTATCAACCCTGTACATTCTAAATACTTTATTTCCTGACAGACTGACTTAAACTAAAACGTGCTACCCTTGGAAGTCACTTTAGCCATAAGCATAGTGTTAGATTTCTCTATATTTGGCCGAGCGATTGTTTGGGTGGCTCGCCAATGTATTCGATTTCTCTAATACATAAAATAAGTAAGTTTGACCAGAGTTCTTGTGGGGAGATTAATTTATTGAAAGTAGTAGTGTAGCACAGTTCTTCAGCAGCGATATTAGCATGTCTGCCTTCAAAGAATCTTAACCCAAAGTTCTGTGTAACAGACCTTTATACCTGGTAACAAATGTGCCACAAACAATACAATGACACCCCATGGAGAGCCAATGAGACAGTAACCTGATGATGACCTAAAGGTCACACTTTAAGAAAAAAAAATACAGCTTATAACAGTTACAAATACATCTGACTAAAGTTAATCAAAAAGAAGCAATCCTTCAATATTGTGGAATGGGTGATTTTATGAATGTGCCTGCAGTTTTGTATGCAAAATTTGGTCCGTGGTTGTGTGTAAGAGAAACTCATACAGTTTTTAAATCTACCTGCGTTTATTAATTGATTAAGTTCCTGTTGGCTACTGTACACTTTGTAATTAACATTTACAGAATATTAATCCAGTGTGCAGAGCTTTCACAACCAAATATAGGACATTTGCCTGCAAGCACATAGCCCACATTCATCACAAGCAGTCACCAGAGTTTGTGATCTGTTATTAAGCTACTCTCTGACACATTCGGTCCAAGCTAAACAGGGGTAATTCTGCTGCACAAGAATGTCAAATATGTTTTTCTGGCCCTGCAATACTGAGTTTGTGCCGAGTTTCTTTTGTAGCCGACTTCATGAATGTTGCAGATTATCAGATTTGCTTAATTACTCTTAATCAACAAGTCTCACAGAAGCTGAGGCATTTTAGAGGTCTGATCTTTCAGATAGAGACTTTGCTTCCAGTTTCAGTAAGCTACCGCTGCACCAAAGCTGATTTCGAATAGATTTTTCCGTTCTTGGATGTTGGCCAGCACCAACGTTTGTCAATTAATCAGTACAAATCTTGGTTCATATTTCCCTGTCCATGCAACCCAACCCCCATGATTTGCCAGAAGCAGGTTTCTTAATTTAATGAACACCCCATTCTGCTGGGCTCCAGCTGGCCGGAGAAACATTTTTATTAAATGACAGAATGCATACTTAATTCTCATCATAATTCTAAACTATCCATTTAAGACAAGACTGGTAGAGTGAAAAATGTGTAGAATTTACATTTCGTTATTGTGGATTTAGATTTAACACACCCTTGAACATCACTGAGATTTAGCGGATAGTGGATAGTTCACCCATTTTTTTTTTTTTTAACTCATTTACTTACCCTCAAGTTTTTCCAAACCCGTATAAGTTTCTTTATTCTGCTGAACACAAAATAAGATATTTTAAAGAATGTAACTTTAAAAGTAACCAAACAGACCCAGGGCCCCATAGACCTCCATAGTATGGAGAGAAAAAAAATACTATGGAAGTCAATGGCCCATCAACTGTTTGGTTACCGACAATCTTCAAAATGTCTTCTTTTGTGTTTAACAGAAGAAAGAAACTTGAGGGTGAGTATGAAACTTGATGACATCATTTTCAGTATTGGGTGAACTATCCTTTTAATGGGAGCAACATACAGATGCATGTTTAATTCTGTCATGTGACACCACATTTATTTGTGTTAATTTTTGAAAAAGGTAGAAAACCTTTTTGTAGACATAAAGGGCCCTATCATACACCCGGCGGAATGCGGCGCTGGGTGCGACATTAGTGTTTATAGCTAGTTTCAGCCTGACGCATTTATCATTTTCACGGCCTGCGCCACGTTGTTTAAATAGCAAATGCATTTGCGCCCATGGGCGTGCTGGTCTGAAAACGAGGTGTGTTCAGGCGCATTGTTGGCGCGTTGATATTTTGAGGCAACTGAAATAGACTGCGCAGTCAATGACGCAGTATTTTTTTTTGTTATTTAAAGGGGGTGTGAAATGCTCATTTTCACTCAATCTCCTGTTAATCTTGAGTACCTATAGAGTAGTATTGCATCTTTCATATCTCCAAAAAGTCTTTAGTTTTATTATATTTATAAAAGAAAGATAGGCTGTACCGAGTCTTTCCGGAAAAAAACGAGCGGCTGGAGGCGGGCCGTGTGGGCGAAGCTAAAGCTGTGTGCTAATGCGCCGAGCTAACAACAACACACAGAGACATTTGTTCAACAGTTTTACTCACCCCCCGGCAACCACGACCGCGAACCTTTATCATTGTGACTGCTCCATCCTTAAGCATTAGACGATCTGCAAATCCGTCGATCTGGGCTTTGTTTATAAAACAATCATCGTCGAAATGCAGGGAACAAACAGTCTTACGCAACTCCCGTTGATGATGCTCTAAAAAAACAAACTCCATCCACTGGTTCCTTAACGCCGGGTTCTTTGGGAATCTGTGCAGGGTTGTCTTGCCCTGGCAACCAAAAACACACTTTTTTGGTGACACTGACTTCCCTAAAGCCGAGCATAGCGCTTTGATGAGGTACTGCTTTCACTCTCTTGCTCTGGTCTACGAGTGCGCGCGCGCCGGCGGTTTTCCGGCAGAAGTGCCCTTAGGACCCATATAAGGAAATTCCGCTACATCTGACGTCACACATGCCCATACTCGAAAAAAACTTTCCGAAACTTGTGACAAACCGGAAGGACAATTTTTGGCACAGAAATACTCCTTCAAACGTACAATTTAATTTTTGAAACTTTGTCCATGTTTAGCATGGGAATCCAACTCTTTAACAGTGTAAAAAACTCAGTATGCATGAAATAGCATTTCACCCCCCCTTTAAAGGGTGCATTTGTAATATGAGCCTATAGGCGGGTGCACAACGCGTGTACACTCTGCTTATTAAACACACAGGGACGCGCAACAGCACACAAACATGCCAAATATTAAAAATAAAAGAATTACAATGTAAAAGATTATTATTGTGTACATAAAGATATGGTGGAATCCGTCTTGTCCCGTAGATGGTGCACTTTAACGCGCACGAGTAGATCAGTTTCCTCTCTGGAGAAGCGTTCAGTTTTTCCGCTTGCAAATTCCGCCATGTAAATAGCAAATCCGCCATGGCACGAGCACAACTGGCTTTTAAAGGGAATGGGAGATGAGACTCTGATTGGTTTATTGCACGTTAAGCCCAAAACACACCCATTACTCATGGGTGTGTTTTAAGACGGGTGTGCCGACCATTTCCCATCGTTAAACTAGCAAAAGTGGATTCGGACACGCCCTAAGTGCACTTGAACCGTGCGCTTTAGACCATGAGCTTAGATCGTTAAAATAGGCTCCAAAGTGTTTTTGCGATATTTGAAATATTGACAGAAGGTACGAAAACCGATAGTATGGAAATGTAATTAATAATTCACATTTCTTTTAGCTAAATCGGTAAACATTTTGATGTGCTTACCCGTTTTCTGCTACAGCAACAAAAAAATCCTTGGATGAAAACTTGCCTATTGGGTGGTTGATCAACATTCATCTATAATAAAGTGTTGTCTTCAAATATTTACTTTAAATTCACTTTTAAGCTAGAACCTTGTAACACTTAGCCACAGTACAAAACAGGAAGTGACACTGACCATAGAGGATTGTAATTCATCCAGGCAGTGCATGAGGCTAATCGAGGATGAGATCATAAAATATTGATTCAATGAGACTGTGTGTGTGTGTGTGTGTGTGTGTGTGTGTGTGTGTGTGTGTGTGTGTGTGTGTGTGTGTGTGTGTGTGTGTGTGTGTGTGTGTGTGTGTGTGTGTGTGTGTGTGTGTGTGTGTGTGCGGCTTTTATTGGCTAATATTCCTTGTCTTATATTTAACCCCATGCCATGTATATGCCACAGTGTGTGAGAAACAGTAAATAAAAAAAAATAAAAAAAATTATTTTCCTTACAGTCCCTCAGGCTGCACTTTCTGGGGAAAGAAGCCGTGGTCACAAACCCGAAAGGTTTTGTGGCAGGTCGGCATGCTGCTCGGGGCTCCGGTGGTGATCTCACTCATAGCAGGCATTGCGATACCGGTCATCATTGTGGGCATCCCGATTTATATGGGCCGCAAGGTAAAGACTGAAAAATGTGCTGCGTTATTTAACTCCAATTGAGCTGCTACTGTATCTGTCCTCTCTGTTGAGAAATGCATCCAGTGACCGTTTAATAGCTCTAGGATGATAAAAAGACAAGGTCATGCCCTTGGTTGTATGCTCATCATGAAAAAAGTGCTGCTGAATGCATATATGTAAATGTATGTAAATCCACCAGACCCCTTCACACAGCAGGTGAATGTGATATAGAAAATGTTTGCAAAGAAAGTAGAGAGTTCTTGGAGTCAATTTTGCTCTTTGGGACCCCATGAAAAAAAAACAGCAGGATATTTTTAGAGTTATCAGATTAATCAGAAAACACTCAATTGATTATTTCCTTTGTATGTGATGATTCATTTTAAGTCTCTTAAAAACCTTGCAGTGTATATTATAAATGATTTATCCGTGCACCTCATTATTATTATTTTTAAAAAGTCCATGTGCCCTTGTAATCTTTAATCAAAAACATTAATTAGCAAACCACAACATCAATAAACAAAATCAAGCCCCGCACTACTTTTTTTTTTTTTCTTCTTGTTTGAGAAGCCGTTTCACCTGGATATATAGTCACAAAAAAGAAAGGATGATCACGATTTCCGTTTCATGCCGACTTTAAATCTGTATCTGTTTGCTTGCCTTTCAGGTCCATGGTCGCTGTAAGAAAAACAGTATCTCAGGAAGTAAGCATTATCTGACAGTGGCCAGTGGGGTCATGATGTCTGTTTTTGTGTCTCCAGTCATAGCGGCCATTACTGTCGGTAAGAAACTCATCCATCCACTTTGGCTACTAATATATTTGAGAGGTCATTTTATCTTATATGTTGTGTTTTATATTATATACATTACTGTTCTAAAGTGTGGGGCCAGTACATTTTTTTTTTATGAAAATAATACTTTTATTCATCAAGGATGCATTAAATTGATCAAAAGTGACAGTTAAGACATTTATAATGTAAAATTTATATTTCAAATAAATGCTGTTCTGTTGAGTTTTCTATTCATCAAAGAATCCTGAATAAATCGTAGTTTCCACAACAATGTTAAGCAGCACAACTGTTTTCAACATTGATAATAATCAGAAATGTTTCTTGAGCACCAAATAAGCATATTAGAATGATTTCTGAAGGATCATGTGACACTGAGGACTGGAGTAATGATGCTGAAAATTCAGCTTTGATCACAGGGAATAAATTACATTTATTAAAATAGAAAATATTTTAAATTGTAATTATGTTTCACAATATTACTGTTTTTACGGTATTCGTGATCAAATAAATGCAGCCTTGGTGAGCATAAGAGACTTTTAAAAAATCTTACTGACCCCAAACTTTTAAACAGTAGTGTTTGTCTTTTTTATGTTTTTGAATGTGAATATAAGAAATGGGTGTATTAAGAAGTCAAGGTGCACTTTAGTGGTCGTATTGTTGGGTTACGGCAATGTAAAGGTGCAGGTGTTATTTCTTTGTATTGATTATTCTGACGTTCAGACAAATGAAGCTATTTAAGACACAAGTCTGCCTCTCTGCTGAGACCTTGAATGAAAAAGGTAGAAATAAAAACAAACTTAAAGGAATAGTTCAACTAAAAATCATTAACTCACCTTCATGTCATTCCAAACCCGTACGACTTTCTTCTGTGGAGCCCAAAAGGGGATTTGAAGAATATTCTGGCCACTCTTTGAAATGCAAAAACCATCTGAAACCAAAAAACGGACTGAAATTGAAGCCAACTTTTTTGTGAAAAGTTCTTTTGAACCAGATCTTTTCAGTAAATAAGTTGATTTAGGTGAATAACAACTTGCGCATAAATCTGTTCATCAAGCAAATCTATTGCATGACCCTGGAAGACCTCTTTTATGATGATTTATTGATATTTTTATGGTGCTTTTGCATCTGTTATGAAGCTTAAATGCTCCGGTCTCAATCATAATTATAGGGAAAAGAGCAGCTGGCACATTAATAAAGATTTCTCATTTCGTGTTATACAAAAGCAAGAATATCAAATGGCTTTGGAATGACTTCAGAGTAAATAACCCTTTTTGGGGTTGGGTGAAATATTCCTTAAACATCCATATTGCACACATTTTAGCCTACATATGTGCATGCAGCTGTTTCATTCACACACACACACACACTGCCCGGTCGTCTCTGATGACTCATCTATCTTCTGCTTTGGCACTCCTGTGAGAGTTGGAGCGGGGAGGGGAAGATTACAGCAGCCGGCCGCGACTAAAATGTCAGAGCGATCTCCATGGCATAGCGTGAAGACCTGAGCGCAGCACATTCACTTCTCGGTGCTTTCCTCGCAAACCCATAGCTTGTGTTCCCTCTCATTCTCCCCTGTGAATAGCCCTGTCTGTTCTGTAGCTCTGACCTCTCCTCAGGAGAGCCACAGAGGGGCCTTGTCCCCTACAATGTCCTCATCAACAATGCCACACTGTTCTCATCCAGAACCAGGAGGATCATGGCCTTTTGTCTTCTTTATTGCGTGTTGTCCTTGTCTTTGCTGCTAGCATTATGCCTCTGTGTATTTACGCTGCCATGTGAATTACTGCCCTTTTCCTTCAGATTCATCTGAAAATAAGTTCACTTTTGAGGTAAATATGTCTGTGATGTATTCGTTTGCATAATATACAGTAGGGACTTGTACACTTATACAACTTTTTTCTGTAATTAATAATACACTGTAAGAAAAAGTTGCTGCCTTAAGTTTTTAAGTACAATCAACTTGAATGTTTAAGTCAATTCAACTTAAATTACTTAAACATATTTTTAAAAAATGAGTTTAATCAAAAAAAAAAAGTTCAATTGCTTAACTTATTTTGATGAGTAAAAGCAATGTAAAAACATATGTTGTCATAACTTATTGATCATATTTTTTTTACAATGTAATACTCTTTTGGAACAACTTCCTAATTATTTCTAATGTAGTAAATCTTCTGTGTTTCAAGGTGTAGGGGTGCCTCTTATGTTGACGTATGTCTACGGGGTCGTGCCCATGTCGTTGTGCCGTAACGGCTGGTGCAGGCCACAAACTGAACCTCCTGAAGTACGGAACATACAGCTGGAAGATCTGGCCAATTGTAAGTTCAGCTAAAGAGCTGCTTTCTAAATTAATATAATTGCTCTTGAAATTGGTGTAAATTTAGCTGTTCAATTTAGTACAGAGATTCTTGTTGTTTTTTTTGTGCCAGATAATGGCTATATGGCTGATACAATAATGGGGATAATATAATACAGATATTAGATAATATAGCAAGATAAATCTGCTTCTACATGGCTTCAGTGAAGTTAGCTATTTTGTTGCTAATACTGTAGCTAACAGGTTTATTTAAAGAGTATTTTTGCTGTAGTTTAACTACTTTAACTACTATGTTCTAATGTTTTGCTAACATTCCCAGTTCTGAAAAAAAATATTTTCTGAACGTTCAACATGTCCAGTTTTTTAAATGTTTTAAAAACGTTTCCATTTTATAATTCTGCAAACATTATGGGAACGTTACTTTTGAATGTTCTCTAAACGTTTTGAAACAAGTATTAGAAAATGTTAGACAAACCAAAATGTTTCAGAAAAAAATGGTTCCACGAACAATGTTTTTGTGCTAATGTTTTGACATGTCATGACCAGATAACTTTGAGCGAACATTCTATTAACGTAAATTTAAAACTTTTGTTTATGTTGAGAAAACCTTACCAGAACGTTGAGGACGTTCCCTGCTAGATGGGTTCAATGTAGTTAGATACTTTTTACTAGTGAAGATACTTTTGACTACTTTTAAGAATATCTTTGCTGTAGTTTAACAACCTTAAGGAGATTCAGACTGTAGTTAGCTACTTTTTGTTAGGAACTTTTGATGTGGCTCACTAAAGTATCTATTAATTGTAATTAGCTACTTGTAAATTTCTATAGCTAACTACTATTTTGAAAGAGCTTCATCTTCTTGGAAAGATTTTTAGCTTGGAAAGCTACAGTTAAAAAATTGCTTACCCAGCACTATACTGTACATTACCAATGACACTGTTTGCTTGAACATGATCCTGCTTTATTATAAATTGCTTATCTTTCTATATGAGTTTATATTTGATTATGCAAACATTGTAACTGTAGTGCAGAAAGATTAGTATTGCAATATTAAGCTCTCAGTTTGGCCTGATCTGATGACATTTAAACTTCTCTTGAAGATCTTCTATTTTCTCATGTAGTCAGTGATCATTGGACTGGCCAGCCTAACCCAGCTCTAACTGACGGAAGCGTACAGGAAGTGAGTGTGAATGTGGAGGAAGTGATGCCGCTTCCCAGCACCAGTGTGGTCCAGTCTGGAGCAAAGGGCTCCGTTGAACTCCCTAATGATGGACATAATGACAGCACTGAGCAGATTGTTCAGTCAGACGATGTGGATGTAGCTGAGGAGTGTGCCTTCACCAGCACACAAACATTTGCTCTGAGGTTAGCAAATGTCATGAAATTACTTGATTTTGCAGGCAATCATTTTTAAAATATTAATCAAGTAAGCAAGATTGTTAAAACATATACAACTGTTTAAAAGTTAAAGATTTTGAAATAACTCTCTTATGCTCACCAAGACAGCATTTATTTAGATTAAAAATACAATATAAACAGTAATATTGTGAAATATTATTACAATTTAAATGGTTAGTTTACCCAAAAATGGAAATTAATTACTAACCACCACGTCGTTCCAAACCCGTGAGACTTTCGTTCACCTCCGGAACACAAATGAAGATCTTTTTAATGAAATATGAGAGTTTTCCATTTTAATATATTTTAAAATGTAATTTAGTCCTCTGATGGCAAAGCTGAATTTTCAGCATTATTACTCCAATCTTCAGTGTCACATGATCCTTCAGAAATCAGGAAAAAAATGTTTTGAAAATGCTGCTTAATATTTTTGTGGAGGCCGTGATCGTTTTTTCTCAGGATACTTTGATGAACAGAAAGTTTTGTAACATGAATAGAAATCTTTTGTGACATTATAAAGGTCTTTCACTTTTCATCAGTTTAATGTAATCATCATTTCTTTCAAAAAAATCTTACTGACTCCTTTCCTAAGAAATAATACTAAAAGTTTATGCCAAACTATGTACAGTTTAGCTTTTATTATTTAGTTGTTGTTTTTTTACATATGATTTTTTTCTTCATTATAATATCAGGACAGTTGTATTACTCTGAAATTTTGACATTATACCCCCTCAAAAATATATCAAAATTATTTTTAATTTAGAAATTGAAAAGATGATCATCATAGAAGAGGTGTATTTAAACCATTTTATGCAAGATATTACTTTTAATATATTTTTGTATAAATTATTAGATAGAAAAAAAAAAAAAGCATCAAATCATTGACTCCTGTTTCCTAAAACAGTTTTTTGTTGTTTACCGCAGGGAAGGGACCAATATTGAGGTCCGTGTGGAGATTGAGGCCCAGCCACGGGGCGGCCGGAAGCCGAGTCTCAGCAGTATTCTGTCTAGCAGGAGCCTGTCGGCAGAATCTCTCAGCCAGCCCTGTGAACCTCTGTGTGCCTCTCAACAGCCTGGGAGCACCGACCCCGTGCCAGTTCCTGAGATAGACAGCGTCTGAGCGACTCCTGGAAAACCACGGCTTCCACGGCTCACCTACACTCCCACCAGGAGCTTCCAGCCTCGGCCTGCAAATGCAGAGAGTCAGCGAGCGTGAAAGTAAAGAGAGAGATGGAGAAAAGCATCCAGGGCAGCTGCTAAAATCCCACGGAGGGGATTAAAGATGATCATATAAACTCAAATGACCAAGCGCATGTTTGTCAACAAGTATGAGGAGTGCTAACCAATTTTATACTGTGTTCTATAGAAAACATTGCCGATTTGGATGCTGGTCTGTTTAATTTATTCAATCAGCTTTCCTTTTAGCTATACCCTTTTATCTAATGACCACATGGTTCATGTCCCCTGACTCATCCGTGGAGAAAAAAAGAAACGGTAATAAGCTACGGATTAATAGCATGGTTATTTCTGCCACAGTTGCTAGCCTGACATGCCCTGTGAGTGACTTGCAAGATGGTGAAATGCGTGCTGCGGGCTAATGCTAAGGGCTTTTCCCTCATGGTATTCATTCATTTAAAATAATGCAATTTTCTTTTTTGCATTTTCATGAAGGAGCAGCAAAATCTGTGGGATTTAGGTCTAGAATTAGCCCTCAGCGTCATGCTGTTTCCATTATGAAAATCTTGGGTCAAAACTGGTGATCTTATGGAACGTAAACATCATGGACTATGAGTGCTGCTATGAAACCTGATGACCATGTTTTTCTCTCTTCACTTTTCACCTTTATTTCTGCAGTAAAGGCATTTGTTTTGTTTTTTCCCCCTGCTGTTATTGAGTACTTAATGAATCAAGTTTTAATAGCCCATTTACTAAAGAGAGCATCTTATCTCAATCATCTGCATTGACAGTTTCAGCTTGCTAAGTAATACATTGTACTGGTACCACAGAGCCAACAGTTGCATAATGTCTAGACTTTCTTTACTGCTATTTTTGACACTTTGCATTAATGAAGGAACTGCTAGATCAGGCCTCTAACTCAAACTGTTACCCTCTGTCCAATTCAAAAATGAACAGCAGATAGCCCTGCCTCCAGGAGTTTCCTAAACCTTTATAGCTGCACTGCAGATTGGGAACAATGAATGGAACAGTATGTCAGTAAAAAGATTTGTATTGAATGGTGTCGTGTTTTTATTCTTGGTTTTCTATATTTTTTCATTAATGGATGTTATTTTATGCTGAAGGTGGTAGATTCTATTTAAACTTTTTGTCGGTGTTTTATTAGGCACAGACAGAGGGCGCTAGAGCTCTAAAAACAGACTAGATCGATTATACCTGCTGGATCCAAGCTGTAGGCCAGGCATGTCACACATACTCCGTTTGCAGTGCGTATGCGGTGCGTATTTTTTTCCGTACCCATGTTAACAGGTAGAGCTTTCACACTGCACGCGGTTGCAGTCCGTCGATCCGTTCAGCAGTGCAGCGATCGTTTCCGCACCGAGTCTATTTTTGCTGTGCTGCAAACGCTGAATTAAAGTGACAGCGCATGTTTCGTGGCCAAAATGAACACAGATTGACCTGACAATGTAGTAATTTCACCATAAATGCGATTAATTAAATAAAATGTAGTAATCTCACCATAAATGTATTTAATTAACTTTAAGACCGGGGTAAAGCAAGGAAAGCTACAATTTACCTCAACAAGGCGACATAATGAACAACGCATTCGTGAAAACAAGTTATTTTGTGACATGCAAGATTTATTGTAGCCTATTAAAATTTAAATGAAAAAGAAAATGCATGAGAGTCGGCTGTTTTTGTCAATTTTAAGTTTTAATTTAAAATGTTTGCGATTTAATATAACTACATGGTTAAATATTTGACCACTTGCTTGAGCAACTTAATATAAGTAGAAGTAATGCATTGAATAATAGGCTGACGTACGTTGTTTAAATTGTGTTTGAACGTGCATACGTCTAAAGAGTGTACAAAGAGAATCGCAATGCTGAGACGTTAAGACCGGGGTAAATTAAGGGAAAATACAATTTACTTCAACAAGGCAACATAATGAACAACACTCGACTCATTCGTGGAAGTGGAAAAACAAGTTCTTTGTGACATGTATATTTATTGTATAAAGATTTAAATTATGCAAAAGAAAGGATATGAGTCTGCTGTTTTTGTCAATTTTAAGTTTTAATTTAAAATGTAGGCTATGCGAAGTACATGGTAAAATATTTTACCACTTGCTTGAGCAACTTAATAGGCTATATAATTATATAGCCTAATGCATTGAATAATATGTTGTTTAAATTGTGTTTAAACGTGAATACGTCTATTAAATGTGTACAATGTGTACAAAGAGAATCACAATGCTGAAAAAAAAACTTTTTTAAATAAAAGTTGCTGATAACGTCTGGATTTGAAATACAAATAGTGAGTATGTATTTGTGGTACAGCCTACAGCAGCGGATCAGTTACGCACTGCAAACGCAGCATATGTGAAAGCACTATTGCGCGTGCTGCTCCTGCACTGCATACGCACTGCAACACGCACCGCATACGCACTGCACACGGAGTATGTGTGAAACGGGCGTGTTTGTTTAACTCTACAAAAGGCGGTTATCTTTCTAACGAACTAAACCTAACCCTCATTTTGGTCCAATGACATAATATGAAGATGCTCTGTCTGTTTTTAGTAAGTTCTTGATATTTCTATTGTCTATTGAATTGAACGGCTGCGTTTCCCAAAAGCATCATAACGCCGGTTTCACACCGCAAGCGTCAGCGGCGCGTGAGCAGCGCGTATTTTTTTCGGCGTCCATGTTAATCAATGAGTGCATTCACACCGCACGCAGAAGCGGCGCGGCAGCGCGTAGCAGCAGCAGAGCAGGAACAGCAGTGCGGCGATAGTTTCGGCGCCCAGTCTATTTTTAACGCGCCGCTTACGCTGAATTAAAGTGACACGCATTGATCAAGGCCAAAATACACCGCAGTTTTACCCCAAAAGCGCATTGATGATATATCTATTGTGTTTTAAACAGTCAATCAAATGACCAACAGCAATTTAAAAAGAAAACAAATGTCCAAAAACAAACTTGTTGCCCGAACAATAAAAACAAAGACGAATCAAAAGTTATATAAATGAAATGATTAATAAAATAAGCTTCTTGACAAGTCTTTTCTCTTAAATGTATTTGAAAACGAAATAAAGCAATGCCAACTTACCCTGATTATAGAGTACTCTGTCTATACACACGCTGCGTGAATTTTGAAGGTTAATTACAGGGTTGATGGTGAAAAAACGTTTAAGTAGCCTACAAATATTTTATTCAAATATATTTATTTAAATAAAATATTTGCTATTATGGGGAAGTATATACTGTATATGATCTATTTACAAATATCCAGTTTCTAATAGTGAAAGGTTCATGTAAAAAATCATGGTAACAGGGTTGACTATTTAACTCTTTCCCCGCCATTGACGGAAATTTACGGCTTTCCATGTTTTCACTATTATATGGTAGGGGGCGCTATTAGGCATGTCGGGGCATCTACCCCATCTATAGGCCTTGCACCTCATATGCACTTTCGGTCTTGTGGACTTACAATGGCTGCTGCGTGCGCATGTCCGTGAGACCGTGGGGTGTCCCATTTGTCATTTTAGTTTTCAGAAGGGTGCTCGCCTTTTCAGTCGATGGCTGGATCCCAAATGACACACTCCGGCCTTGTGAACCTCCTTCGAGTTCACACTTGGTGACGTCAGGAAGTGCAGACCAAAGGGGCGCTGGCCTCGAGTCCATGAGGGCACGCGAGAGTGTATTTTGGGACAGGCTTGATGACATCATGCCACCGAAAGTCAAACAGCCACAAAACTCCTCCCCTCTGGGCGTTCGCAATGATTCCTGGGTAGGTAACTCGTGTGGAGGGTGCGAAAGTGCGGGCTTCGCCAAAGTCCGCATCAAGGGCACAAAGGCGGCGTTCGCGAGCGCTGAAAGCACTTCTGAGCGCTGAAATGCCAAATGGGACACCCTACGGAATCGTACACTTGGCGAGCACACGCAATTTAAGGCCACGAGACCGCGAGTCCACATGAAGTGTGCCATTTGCGATCCAGCTGATATACGCCCTAGATGCGCACTTTTTCCAAGCCCGCACTTTGGCCCTGTACTAAATGGCACCCTAAACACTTGCAGTCTTCCTACGAGTCTACACTTTCATGACTTAATGTTGCTTTGACTGTCAGTAAGAAGTCTGCTGCGGAGCTCACATCAGTGTCGGCTCAGCAAACGTGCGCATAGAGGGTGCATATCGACCGCAAAGGGGCTTCTCGAGAGCACCCTTCTGAAACCTAAAATGACAAACGGGACACTCTACGGTCTCATGGACTTTACGGACACGCGCACACGCCAGTCATTGTAAGTCCACAAGACCGAAGTGCATATGAAGTGTGCCATTTGGGACAGGGCCTGAAGTTCCGCAGCACACTTCTTCCCGACACTCAAAGCGGCATTACGTCACAAAAGTGCAGATTCGTAGAAAGCCCGCGAGTGTTTAGGGTGCCATTTGGGACAGGGCCTATGTTTTTATCATTATTGTGAATCCCATCCAGATGAGATTTTCTCTGTTTTTTTTTATGAAACTTACCCACATTCAAGTGTTGATTAAAAAAAAGAAGAATGGATTAAGCTAGAATAAAACTTTTTTTTTTTTTTAAAGCAGGGGGTCCGTATTGTTCTTTCTTTTGATATATTGCATATTCAGATATTCATACAACAAAATATTCTGGGGGCCATGAAACTTTTGTGAAAATGATTTTAAAAAAATGGCGGTGGTTGGCAACTTTTTTCAAAAACGCTGGTGGGGAAAGAGTTAAGATCGCTCCCTACTGACAAACAACCAAACATAAGATAAAGTAATAAAAAAAAAAAGATAAAACATTTACTACTTGAAAGGGTTAACATTCTGAAAAAAATGTTTTATGATTTTTTTTTATTGTTTATGGAATTATGCTAGGCTATTTAAATGATGATGGTAACAGGGTTGACATAAAATAGGGGACACTTCAAGTTCAAATATTATATTCAAATATATTTTAAATAAAATTTGAGCTATTATGTAACATTATATAGCCTAGGAAGAATGAATAAACAATTCCAGACTTGAAATAACCGATACGGAATGCATATAGCCTAATGCAATAATGACACTTGATAAAAGTTGAATTAGCTTTTCGTTTTAAATTGGTCACAGCCGAACTTCATGGAATAAACCGGATGAATAATTATTTGGTTCGCCAAGATTTGCATGGTTGTTCTCATTTTATAGTGAAACGTCAGCGGGTGCGTAGGGAACAGCTCGTGGGTCTCTGTCAGACGGGCAGTGAAGGGTTAATGTTACTGTACAGATACAGGACTGTGTGAGGTGTCTATAGGCTGCCCGTGTCCACTCGCTGCATTACTCGCTGCATGTTACTCTACTTTCCCCATTCCCACAGTAGTAGGCACCAAAGAAGAGCTCTGCACCTGCTCTGCAGACACCTCCTCCAGCATGGATGCGTTAAAATCCGCCGGGAGAGCAATAATCAAAAGTCCTGGAGTTCCGCGGCACACATGGGGAGCGTCCAAGCACGAAAGTGAGTAGCATGCGTGCGTTTATCTCTGTTTACATTGACTGAATACAACTGCATCCGTGCTGCTGTTCACGCGATGCTACGATAACACTGCCTCTGTTACATATGAAACTACCTGAACATCTTTTAATTTGTCCTTTTACTGTTTGTTTTTTTGCAGTGCGATTTGCTTAACTGTCCATAATGCTTTTATTTGTCTCTGCATAGTGAGATATATTCACCTGTGTATTTATCTACAGGTTATTACAACAATTGTAAATTTTAGGCTACTATTGTTTTATTAGCCTACAATATTCCTTAGTTGCATATTATCAGATCATTGACCCTATTACAGGGTAAAAGTCTGGTTATTGCTAAATATATTGTTTCTCACTTTTTTCCATGTGTAGACTAAAGAAAAAACAATTAGATCGAGATGTAACTAGTCACTGAACTGTTCAAGGTTGACTGGCTTTATGAAATGTGTTAAAACTTGGTCAGGCTCAGAGAGACATCTGGCCAAAAAAAAAAAAAAAAAAAATCACAGTTCTAACTTTCACACTTTCACTGACTCCAAATCACACTTCATCTATTTATGTTTTAATGATTGAATCAGCTGGCCGGTCCTGTCAGGTTTTGTTCTGTCAGTAAGAATCGAGTGTGGAAAAGAGGGCATTGGTTTTATGAGACAGCCCGTGTCACATCGGTGGTGACAGACAGGAGCCTGAGGCTCAACGCTCTGTCATTCTGACGTGTGAGATGTGAAGTTCATGAGGCACTCTGGGGAGAAAACATCTCCATTCCCACTTGAACTGTGTGCCAAGCATACAGCTGGAGAAAATCCGCCTGTCTCTTGTTGCTGAGAGAATGTATATTTGCTAAAAACCAAGAAAATTAGCATAATGAATTATTAAAGTCAACAACTATGTCTTGGGAATTTACATGTGCCCTCCCCGGATTAAATTTTAATGACTTGATCTGTAATGGCTGTCTGTCTCTTTAGAAATGCATTGTGTTTCAGAGACAGAGTGACTAGGATCAAGTAGACGAGGTTTAATTTCTGTTTGAGGACTAAAACTGCTTGTTGGTCTACTGGTATTATTTCACACAAAGGACCAGAGAAACATTTTCAGTGTCCAAAGATGATTCAAAATGCCAGTTAGATTTTTAAAGGAATAGTAAAAAGGAATGAATGAATGTTTAGAAATAAATGAATGCTTATATTCAGCTACAGTAGGATGCATTAAAGGGTTAGTTCACCCAAAAATGAAAATTCGGTCAGTAATTACTCACCCTCATGTTGTTCCAACCCCGTAAGACTTTCGTTCATCTTCGGAACACAAAATAAGATTTTTTTTTTTTAGAAAAGTTAGTAAAGACATCGTTAAAATAGTCCAAGTGACTACCGGTGGCTCAACCTTAAGTTTATCAAGTGACGAGAATATTTTTTGTGCGCAAAAATAACCACTTTATTAAACTATTCATTTTCTTCTGTGTGGGCCTCTGACGTGAGTTCACGAGAACTGAGAAGATGGCGCTCACGATCATTTGATGGGAAAGTGTGAAAGGTAAGCCATTCATTTTGCGGTATTGGTAATGCACTTTTACGTTTTCTCGTTGGTTTCTCACGATTCGAACATCCAGGAAACACACACTTTAGAACCATTTTAAACACTACATCGAGACCCATCTGCGTCATCTTCTCAGTTCTTATGTGTCGTGACGCTCTCGTGAACTCACGTCAGAGGCCCACACGGAAGAAAATGAATAGTTGAATAACGTTATTATTTTTGTATTTTTTTGCGCACAAAAGTATTCCCATCGCTTGATAAACTTAAGGTATTTTAAACATTGTCTTTACTAACTTTTCTGGGATGGCAGATATCGATTACCTTGCAGCCTTTGAAGTAGTGAGCCAGCTCTCAGATTTCATCCATTTTTGGGTGAACTAACCCTTTAAATTGATCAAAAGTGACTGTAAACACATGCTGTTCTTTAGAAATTTAATCAAAGAATCCTGGAAAGAATGTATCATGGTTTCCAAAAAACTGTTTGAACCCTGATAATAATAATAATCAATGTTTCTTAGGCAGTAAATCAGCATATTAGAATGATTCCTGAAGGATCATGTGACACCGAAGACTGGAGTAATGATGCTGAAAATTCAGCTTTTTGTGCTTCTATACAAAACAACAGTGAAATTATTGAAATATTTCTAACTCAAAGGGGAGTGGATTCTGGTACAGCACACAAACAAGTGAATAATGAACTGTTTTTGTGCTGGTATGATGAATATTCATGGGAGGGTGGTGATGTCTCTCAAGTGTGCATTTGACTTGAAGGTCAAAGTTTTCTCTGGCGCTCATTAAAAGTGAAATTTCATGTTTTATGTTGCCAAAAGAGAAAGTTCAAGGCAAGCTAAAATATCATGATTGGGATCCTGTAGATCCTGTAATTTTTTCCCCCACAGAGAGCTGATGTATTTAAAGTCAGGACATGCACACAGAGAAGTCACTCACACAGAGAAGTCACTATCAGTTCTCATTGTGTCATTAAATAACATTGACAGCTCCAAGTATTAGACGCCCACCCCGGTTTTTACACTGCAAGTTTGATGATAAGCAACTTCCCTGTCGAGCTCATGTAGACATTAAGAAAATGATTTATAAAAAAAAAAAAAGCTTTGACAGTTAATTACTGTTTAATCATAAATCAATGCGTCAGACCCACTGAGCTGAAAGGTACAGCTGTCTCAATCCATACTGTACATTTCTTTACTGTCGCTTTTGATTAATTTAATGTATCATGCTGAATAAAAGTATTAATTTCTTTAAAAAAAAAAAAAATCTTACTGACCCCAAACTTTTGAACGGTGATGTACATAATGTATACGCATATGGAAAAATATAAATCATATAGTGTGAGGAAAATAATTCTATACAACACTGAATCAATGAACGAAATGTGCATGTGAGTTCATTTTAAGGATGTTTCCTGTGAAAAAGTAGAATTTGTATTTTTTATCGTATACTTTTCTCTTTTTTTTTTTTTTTTTTTGATTTATGGTTCTTGTAAGTGCTGTTGCTAGAAAGTTAAGGATTCTTGGTATGTTGTTTCTTTAACATTCTTTACATTTTATTATTCATTTAGGTCTGTACGTTTTTTTTTTTTAATTATCATAAAGCTAGTATCATATTGCATATTCTTTATATTCATTTTTAGATGACTTTTATATTGATGTTTCACACATATATTGATTTTGTCTTGCTAAATGTTTGAATGCTGTTGAAATAACTATGAAATAGCCTACGTATGTGCAGAGTCCAAGTTTCATTCATTTCTGCTGAGAGCAGGGAAGTTTGAAGAGTATATATGTTATGTTCAAGGTTGGCTGATAAGCAGTTGTTTCCTCTGTGAATTCTTTGTTTCATAAAGAGTGTGCTTTTTGACTGCACTTGAGGAGGTTGTTAGATTTTTCAGATGGGAGCTCTGGTAATAAAGAAAGCTTTGTAGCCTCCTTTCACAGCAGTCACTGATGTTCATACCAACAGGGTGATAAATACACACACAACCATTTTTCTAATTTAAGAGTGTGCAGTGCTGTGTAAAAAGACCCCATTAGATTTTATAAGGGTGTCACTGCTGCTCATTTCAGTGTGTGTCCACCAATGGACAAGACTGAAACTATCCTTCCTCTCCCTTAAAGAGAAATCAGTACTGACCTGGAAGGCAAACAAGGAAAGAGAGAGAAATAGGCACGCTCCTTTATTACTTCTGGCCTCAGTGACTCCCAGACATTGTTATTGTGATCACCCTCAGACACTGTGACAGCCGTGTGCAACAGCCTGTCTGCTTTTAGCTTCTTTCTCAGCACAGGCTGCTCAGGTCCAACAATAAGGTTTGAATTTCTTAAAAATGACACTAGACCTAATGCCCTGGGTGACAAAATCAACCTAGCCTGTGAATCGGGACCTGAATAAAGAAACAGATGTTCATGCTGCAAATAAATAACGCAACACATTCTTGAATCTAATTGAATCATGTGCAATCCACTTAAATAACAGAAGTTGCTTTTCCATTTGCATTGGTATATGTGAATACTTTTTTGTGCTGTTGACGTAGCATCGCACATATTAGCAGGGTATTTTTGTTCCCAGCATGCTTTGCATAAGGCACTAAGTAAAATTAAGTACGTGTTTTTGAGCAAGATGAGAAAATCAGGAACTTGTTAGTGTTTAATATTTAAGTTATTATTAAGTACTGACAGAAAACGAGTCGACACTGGGCTTGCCTGAGTTCATTATGAAATGTAAGACAAAAATAATGTTTTCAGAGATGAATGCATACATGTTATCTTTTGTTTTGGTGTCAATTAATCACTTAACACTAAACTACCAATAATGTAAGCCACGGGGAGACCACAGACTGTTGTCAATCACTGCATTGCATTAATAGAAAGCCAGTTAATATAAAGATTTGTTATACAAAGTATTTTTCTTAGTTCTAGTAGTATTTTCGTGCTGCGACCTTGGGTGCGGGAACATGTGTGACATAGCCATGCGCACTAGGAAGGACACAGCCTCACAAGGATGCAGCCTTCCGTTTGACCAACACCCGTAGACAGTGATCTATCGGCTCAATGACATCGCCTCCTATTGGCAACCCAATGGAATTTGGAAACGTTACGAAACAGTTATAACGTAACAAAGCCTTGTTTACTTAAATTACGTGGCAGTTTAATACGTGCTCTTAACCACTGGGTCAAAACAAGATTTGGAGCTTTGCAAAACTGTTTTGAAAGCACCCATCACTAATGTGCACAATTTCTAGTTAACGACTTACTGGCTTCACTCAGCTTTAACTACTCAAGGTGTTTGAGTAGAGGTTAAAGTTAAATTTAAGGTCAAGACAACCCATTTCAATATTTGGAACCTCTTGAAGTTGTCTTAATGCGTGAATAAAAAGTGAATATTACATTTTGACAGTTTCTTTGAAATATTTTTTTTCCCTTAGATCAAATATAAATGCATTCAGTTTGAACTGCCAGCCCTCACAACTGTCAGCTAAGAGAAATTTAGCTTCCCATGCCTTCTTTTTAAACCAAATAATAACCAGTCTCTGTTTTCCCCTCTTCTTTGATTTGTTTGCTTGTTACTTATCTCTCAAATCACTGGCAAATAAGAGCGAAATCCCTTAAGACCTCAGACTAGGTCTCTCTCTCTGTCTCAATCCTTCTGTCTTTGTCATTATTTTCCCTTAGTGTCTGCGAGCATGGATACTCCCTGTGGTTTGTTTCCTGCAGGCTATGAATGAAAGAAGAGAATAGGATTTTGGAGAGAGAAACGGATGCACAATGTGCGTATGGCCACACTCAAAAGACACAATCCACAAAAACATTACAAGGAATCAGGGCACTTCACATTCATGTTACAGTGTACAATTACATATAAATCTGTTGATAACACTTCATTTGAGTAAGGACTGTGATGTATTGGCACTGTGATATGAATATTTCAGAAGTATTAATTTCTCTTAAGATAAAAGTAACATGCTGATAGGGTGGTCTCACCAAATACACAAATATGTGGATATGAAATTTCTTTTTTTATATTAATTAAATAAATAAATAAATAAATAGTTTTAAAATTTTAGTTTAAAGGTGATATTCAATTACTCATAATACTCAACTGAGTGTATATTATCAAATATTATCATGATTTGAATTAGCTAGCAACAAGATGTAGCCTGGGAAAACCCAGACAACTTCCGGCAAATTTAGATTTGCTCTGCAAGTATGGCAAAGAGCTCATTCAAGCCCATTTCTAATCCGTCGAAATCGCGGCACCAATCAGAAACGTTGAGGCGGGCTTTACACGATGACGATCGCTCTGATTGGTTTTAGGTCTATCCAATTGCGCCCAGAGGCATTTGAGGCAGATGACACTGGCAGATGAACGTACTACTACATTTCTCTCCGAAACGGTAGGAAATTAAATTAGATTTAATAGACGATTTTAACTGTGACAAGATGATTGACAGGGCAGTTTACGTGACAGGATGCACGCGACAGATCCGTCCGATAAAGATGACGAAGTAGTATGTCCCAAAGCTTGCCTACTTTTTTGCTACACATTCAAAAGTAAATACATTTTCATCACAAAAAGAGTACATACTTTTATGGCGTAGTGTAACTTAGGCGAATTGGGACGCAGCATATGGCTTTACACGATGACGATCGCTCTGATTGGTTTTAGGTCTAGCCAATTGCACCCAGAGGCATTTGAGCGACGTCCGTTGGTGACGCCCCTTTGGAAATGAGTTATTAATGAAGCTTTGCCAGACCATAACTCAGTTACTACTGAGAATGGTCTGGTTTTAACCAGGCTAAACAAGATGAGCACTGCAGCAATACTACAAGTTTAATTTATATAAAATAAAGCAATTTAAATTACTTTTACTATGGACAAGTTAGTCAGTACATTTAATGAAGTACCAAGTGTTTAATTTCTAGTTTAATTTCTTTCTAATTGATACCAAAAGAGAGAGAGAAAGAGACATGAACGCCGCACCAGTATTTTTCCATAGACAGATGGTGAAATATAAGTCTTCATTTTACAAACTTATTATGTGGTTCTCTGAAATACTTCAATGTACTTAATAATCAGTGCACTTGCTCTCTGTTTTTTCATGCACATGTGTGCTGCTACAGACCAATCAGAATCAAGGACTGTGTCCAAAAAAACAAACAAAAATGTGATGATCTGGTTAATTAATAAATGCATACAATTGCATATCTTTATCCAGTGAGTTTCCCCTCATGACATTAATTAACACACACACACACACACCTTTCTCTAAATTAATCTAAAAAATAACCAGTGGTTCTTTCATGTCTTTCTTTAAAGTTGCATTGCTTTTTTCATTAGTCTGAACCTGCATTATCTCAGTTAGACTGTGAGTGCGGTCAATGATATGGTCCTCCCAAATATTGATTTTCTTTGTTCTTCTGATGTTCACCAAAACTGAACAGCATTATACACCGTCCTCACCTCTTGCATTAGATTGCACTGAACCATTGCCAGGTTGTGAAGGCATATAGAAGCACCAATATTAGTTATATAAAAATATTTCCCTCAGTTGAGTCATGGAATGTGTTTGAGTTCAATGATAACATTCTTATTCATAAATTATATTTTTGCTAATATAACTTTTTGTCTCTCTTATTTTAATGTGCATCATAACTCTTGTAACAGCCTGCAAAATAGGCAGTGTCCCATAGAAAAAGAGTTAAATAAAGCGCACACTGAATGCATGAGAATCAGCCGTCGCTTCCTTCCACAGAGAGATCCGTGACATCCAAACCTTTTCAAACCTTCACATTTTCCTGATGCATGTCCAGGTTGTTGACAACCTGGACATGCATCAGGAAAATTTGACACTCGTTCTGTCTACCCTCCCGTTTCTCGTTCTCTGCGTCTGTTTCTCTTTCCTTCCTTCCGCTTCATCTGACAGCTCTCTTTTCCTCTGTTGATTTTAGGTACCGGTGGTTTCTTATAAAAAAACAGCCTTTTATTCTATTTGAGGCCTTCTCTGCTGCCAGCATTACCCCCAGTGAACCCTGTCACTGATAGTCTCTCTTGGTCTGTCTGTCACTCCAGCTACACATGCTCTCGGTGTCTTTTATCTGTGCAGTTGGGGCTCAGTGGGATTCAAACGGCTCCGCTCAGACTGACTGAACACCTGAAACAGGAGCTGATCAGTTGAGCGGTCTTTTATGAGTTTCAATCGTCTTTATGCATGCATAAATAACACATTCCATTAATAACTTATTATAGCTGTTATGCGATTGACATTTGAGCTATATAAAGCAAGATGTTCTGTTCTGTACAAAACTACTTTTGTTGTAGTTTATACATCATTTTGTATCATGTTGTAATTAACAGTTTAGTGTTCTGTTCTTTCATTTCAATGCATCACTTCTGCCATAATATATACTCATATTAAATTATTTTAACTCTCATATTCTCTTGAGATTATCATTACTTATGTTTGATTTGTTCCTTGCAATTATCATTCCCCAATGATATAAAATTATAACTTTTCACTTATCACGGTTTCAAAAAAAAAAATTAAGCAGCAAGCTTGAAGTATCAACCTTTAATGTTAAGTATATTTTCAAGCTATTTCATTGGCCATTGGTCTATCAGAACCCAAACAAATTCCTTGTACTTTTATGATTAAAAAAATCTTCGTTTTAAATCTAGCAAGAAATGTGCTATCTGTCACAGCTTGTTGGAAAAAAAAGATGAATGAAAAGGATCTAAATGCTAGACTTTATTTACACAATGTCAACGGACAACGAACTGAAATAAACAGAGCTTAAATGAACTGACACAAACCAATTAACTAAATGAACATCAGGTGCAAACAATGATTAACCCATGAATAGCCATAGTAACTAATTAACACAGACATAGAAAACTGATCTAGAAACTGTGAAAACCACCTCAAACTTAAGCAAACACAAAAACGAGACATAATCCTGACACTATCTAATTCAGACCATAAATATAGTGTAAGACTTAGTTCTTCTGACTGAGCCTCCTCATGCATAATGAGAGCAGTGTTCATTTCAACATGCACTTCATCTATCCTTTGGCAGAGTGCTTTGACCTTTAACCTCAGCCATTACTGAGTGCAGGCAGGGAGTTCAGAAGGGCTGCGCTGAACCAACCTAAACCCACCAATCAGCAGCACATGTAGGGGCTTGCATTAGTGCCAAACCCCCATGAGACACCACTTACTCTGCACACACCAGCTGAGGCCCTGTGACACACACAAGCCTGTCTCTCGTGATTAGACATTATCATATTAAGCTCATACAGTTCTATTCTATTACTGAGCTCTTAGAGATGGTTTCTCTTTTGATGGTGTATCTAAATATTCTCTGGACAATTAGATTTAACTCTTATCTAGACCATTAGATAAATTCAACTAACACCAGCGGTTAAAGCACAATGTTGTAATAGTATAAACTTTCAGATTGTGACATACTGCATAACAACAAATCATGTGTGAAATCAATATATGGATTTCTCCATGCATTTCCCAAATCATTTTTCTTGAAACTATTTGCTCCCACTTAAAAACTCATGCATATTGTAAAAGAGTCGCGTTGTGCCTGCCCTCTCTTATCTATCAAAACATCCCTCTGAAAAGCAGACCTTGATAAATGGTTTCAAAAATGACCTTTGCATATAGGTGACCAACAGCCTGCTCCCTTATCAAGACAAGAAAAAAAATGCTGAGGAAGCTCCCATAACTCAAACTTATAGAGTACAGAATGAGTCATATAATACACTTCCATTCTTACCAGAACTTAGACCTGCTTTTCCAATACACTGAATTTGATCTTATGCCTTATTAAATGCACTGTTGGTTGCATTCAGATAATTTCAGACACAAGTGTGTCTGGCTTCATATACAACTGAAGAGAAACAGTCCCTTTGTGACATTCAAAACATGTTTACATTTTCTTAAAACAAAATGTTAATGTGCATGCTGTTCAGGACAAACAGAACCTGAGCGCACAAAGTCTGAGCTGCTGTTTTGCTGCTGATAAGACTTCAAGCTGCTGTGATTTTGAGAAAGAAACATTTTGCAAAGCATTTGGATTACTTTGAAATCAAAAAGCAAATAATCCACATTTTTATGTATGAGGATTTGAGGTGAAAATGTCTGTATGATAAATGGTTACGCTTTGTTGTGATCATTTATTGAAAGTTGTGAAAAGGAAGAATGGCCATAATGTGTAGCAGTAAAGTATAATTCATGCAGCTCATTACTGAAGTTATGACATAGCATATGTTTCTTTTTAAGGTTCTATACTATATATATATTGCAAATATAGTTTTTTTTTTTTTGGCAAAATATACAGACTTTCAGCTGTTTGCAATGAACAAATCAAACAAAAGTAATTGAATTAGCAACAAATGTTTCAAGTGGTTTCCCCAAATTCAACTGAAAAAGCAACTATTAATGACTTCTGCAGTCTCAAAATTATTTAACCCCTTCATGGCAAGCATCTTTAGTACTTAGTAGAACACCCTTTTGCTGTTATGACCTGCTGCAAACGAGATGCATAACCAGACACCAGCTTCTGGCAGCATTTCAGACGAATCTTAGCCCATGCCTTATGAGCAATTGACTGTAGGCAGAGTGTTCTACTCAGCATATGATTCATTCTTCTTCCTCCAGACATACTGCTGATCCATAGGGCCGAAAAGTTCCAGTTTTGTTTCATCGCTCCACAGAACAGAATCCCAAAACCTCTGTGACTTATTTATATGATTTTGAGTAAAATGGACCTGACTTTTCTTGTGCTTTTGGGTCAGTAGTGGTTTATGTCTTGGAGTTCTGGCATGCGTTTAGCACGTGCCTTAGTGTGCATGCTGAAACCTCAGTGTCTGTTTGCACCAAGTCTTGCTGCAGGTCTTTTGCAGTCACTCAAGGGTTTTTCTTCTCAGAAATCAGTTTGCAGCGGTTGATAGCTTCCTTTTTCTGCCTCGTCCAGGTGTAAACCACTGTTCCTTTAACTTTGAACTTGCGAACTATGCTTGCAATGGTGTCTCTAAGAACATTTAGTGCCTTTGTTATCTTTTGGTATCCTGTGTTTGTGAAATGCGATGATATCTTCTCTTAACTCTTTGGACCATTCTTTTGACTTAGCCATTTTTCTAACATGCAGTCAAACGTGACTCAACAAACCTAGCCAGTTCAGATGTTTCATGTGTTCTAGCTCAAGCACACCTGGAGCAAAAAATGAAGTCTTTAATTAGTTGCATCAGGTGTGCTTGAGACAACACCTATTCTATTCTATTCAGGGGGTTGAATAATTTTGAGACTGCAGAAGTCATTAAAAGTTGCATTTTCAGTTGGATTTGGGGAGTTGAAACACATGTGTTGAGATATTTCAATTACTTATGTTTGATTTGTTCCTTGCAAACAGCTGAAAGTCTGTAAATTTTGCCAATTAACCTGATTTGCAATGGGGGTTGAATAAATTCGATTACAACTGTAGCCCACCAATGCTGCACAAATCAAGGTAGGCTAAGTATTAAATGTGAACAGAAACATTTATTGTTTATCATTTAAAATTTATCATTACTTCTTTGGATGTGTGTGTATTTTAAAGGAGTTTATTTAATAAGTGTCTAAAGTGGCCCATAGCTGAAGGAACACTCATATAGAGTATGTATAAATATATGTGCTGTGTTGATTAGGCAGCCTGTGTGTATTAGTTCCCATTGGTTGGCAAGTCAAGCAGAAAGTCATTAATTCATTCAGTTTTGGAAGAAAATTCCCCTTGTCGCCTTGAGGCAGAAGATGTTGTCTTTCTTCTTTCTTCTTTCAGTCATACTGTAAGAAAGACCTTGCTTTCTGTTCATTAATTCCATTTGTGCCGTCTTGCATAAGAGTGATAACACTCATAACTATAGGCCTCTGCAGACTGAGAACACTTTAGGAAAAAAAAAAAACTGTGAACAGAGATGAATGAAGGTTTTCAAGTAATTATTTTGTTTTATTCGGCTATTTTAATCATAAGATTCAGTTGCATTGAAATATCACCCTGGCTCTGAATTTATATTACTCCGCAAAAAAACCCTGTGATGTAAATACAAAGTTCTGTCATGAAACTCTTGATGGCGCAGACTGAAAGGTCCTTAGGGCAATCACATCATTCTCTATAGGGCACAGCTGTTTGGGTCCTGCTGTATCAGAAGCCAATGAGCTCCCTGCTCAACCTTCAAAAACTTGGTCAGCATTGTCGTAGCAATTGCAGCGCGCTTTCAGAAACCCTCCACCTTCCCCTGCTTCACAAGATAGATCTGCTACGGGTAATTCACAGCAGCGTGTATGTACAGAAGAAATCTGTTGTCTAATTATGCAGTCAAAAAAAAGTATTTAAAAATATATATATATTGTTATATACATAATTTGAGGATTTTCATTATAATGGTTTCTTAGAGTTTAGTGTGTGCTATTGTGACTGCTGATGTTTATATGCTAACATCCCCCATTGTAGGACTGTCTTATGCCCATTGACTTTTGTTGCTAAGCAATGGAGCTTGGTCTGACACCACTGTGGTTGTCCTGAGCAGAGAAATTTGATGAAGATATGGCATGTTCAACACAGCTCAAACAGCTCAGGGGCTGAGAACGCAAAATTAAACATTGAGACTTTGAAACCTTCCTGTTATTTATCCTCAACAACCCTCAACAGTCTCTTTCACTCCAAAGAAAGTTTCAAGACAGCAGAATCAACAATGTTTGATACGAGATGAGAACCTTTGAAGACACTACCAATAACTTAATGGAATATAAAGACCTTTTGTAAACCAGTAAACCATTTTTATTTTTTTTATTTTTTTTATTTTAGCACCTTTATTTTAAAGTGTGTACTCCACTTATGGCTGATAGAAGCGGTTCTATTCCCCAATTCCTCTCTGCCGTATCATGTCCTATATACTGTCAAGATAATGTCCTAGATTCTTACAACACTCATCATTTAGACACTAAATTGTAGAGCAGAGATCAGAGGCCTTTATTCAGCTGCTGCCAGCACATATTTAAAACCTTTTATTTTTCTTAGGGAAAACCATTCAAGTCTGAGGTATTTCACATTCAACAATTTGAATGTGATGCATAAAAATGCGAGTGCAGAATCATTCCAGGAATCTAGGCATCTGATTTACTCGTTGCTACGGGCAACTGTCCTGCCCGTGTGTCCATGTGTGAGCTCTCGTTTTAATTAATCATCTTATCATGGAAATGCAGTCATTATATTCACAGGGATTCAACATGCTTGTGTATTCATGTGACTTTTGAATGTAAATGAGACCATTAAGCATGTAGTATACATATATAACTAGATCCGTGGCTGACGTCTCCCTTGCTTTCCTTCATTGCCACGGTTTAAGGCATCCATGTGCTAAATTATCAAATGTGTCAGTGAAAGCACTAGATCTTTATGAATAAGAAAATGATCACCTTTAAGAAAGTTAACTGCTCATGATTCTGCCGTCTAATCGTGACATGTACGTATGTTTTTATCTTGAGGAAACATTTCAGCATTAACATTGAATTAATACTATTTTATGAATGTAGTTTATGAAAAAAATGTAACCATTAGAAAATGTTCTGTTTAAATTCTTATTAGGTTAAACCTTCCTAAAATGTTCCTAGAATGTTAGAAATTTGTTCCCAAAGAAATAACCAAACAGGAACCATACACATTTCCCATACACTTTCACAGTTCACACTTAGTTATAACGATGACGATCTAAAGGAAAAGGAATAGCAGAGTCCACACTGCAACTATAACGATAAAGAGAAACGATATCGTTGCAATCACTTTCCGAACTATGTTTTTTTTTTTTTTTTCAGCTGATGAGCGATAAAAAACATTGCCAGCCAATCCGAATTCGTCCTGCTTTAAAAAGCTCGAGCATTTAAAGCAACTGTCAGGATTATGTTTAGTTTTGTTGTCTTTTTGTTCCCATGTGTTTGTTTCTGGTAGTTCAGTTTTAGTCCCATTTTTGTCCCTAGTTTGGTTACTGATTATGTTCACCTGTTAATCATTATGTCTGTCTCCCTGTGTATTTAAGCCCTTAGTTTCTTAAGTTCATTGTCTGGTATCTTCTTTATTTCATGTGGTCGAGTGTTAGTTTTCTCCTGCTGTGTGTAGGCTATCTTTGTAGATTAATAAAGAAGTGTTTGTTTAGATTCACCTTCGTCATGCGATTACTACAACCACCACATGACAGCGACATGGTGTGGATGCTAATATAGTCATTGTAATAGTTATCTTTATAGTTAGTTCTTGGTGTGAACGGGCATTTAGTGGTAAGTGGAACGTTCTGTGTTTGCTGGGAGGTTCTAGATTTCACTGTTCGAACTGTTCAAAGCGCTTCTGAAAAAAAAGAATAATATGCTAAACAATATATTTAAGTTGGCTTCTTTTGATTTAAACATCAAAAGCTTAAGCATTGCATCACAGAAACCTTTACACCACTGCAAGATCAGTCTGGAGAAATGCCATGCAGCTTTTGTCTGGCGCAGACACAAATGCAGTTACAGTACGTCTCAGTGTCTGTGGTAATCACATTTTATGTCTGCAGCTCTGCACAAATCGGATCAGTCTATCACGCAGACACATGCACCAACCCAGACGTCACATTATGTGCTGTTAAAAATGCCACTTTCATGCCAAACACACAATACTGCCTGCTTTTTATTTCACATTGCAACCTGCTCTTGGCTAAACCTGAGAATCCAATTACCATCAGCCCTTATGGCCTTTTTTGCATTATTTGCTTTACTTTATTGTCATAACCTCTGCAAAGTTTTATGACCATAAACATGTCCTACTTCAATCTGAGTGAAGGCCTGGAGCATCAACAAAAAAAATTGATCAATTATTCATTCAGCAGCCTGGTGAACGTATGGTACATCCCTCAAGTTACAGAGAGATACTAGTTACAGGGCGATTCTTTATTGGGGCCCAAGTTTTATGTGTGTCAGCATTCCCACTTTCAGGGATTTCAGCACGACAAATGTGCTGCAACAGCTCAAGGAGATTATTATACATGCCAGCAAGTAACCCTAAGAGCTTTTCTGGCTTCTTTTGGCTACTTCTGTTGTGTTTCCATGCCCTGCAGCTCATCTTAAATAGGCTATAACATGTCATTTAGAGATGGCTGCAATGCTGAGTGAGCATTGACTGTTAGTTTTCCTGCCTATTGAGTGCTGAGATAGATTTAGTGTCATTTTAGGTTAATAATTGACTTACAGTTGAGAAAGCCATGATGGTGGTGTTGTCTTCCTGGCCTCAAACAGCTGGTGCTGCTGGGAGAGCCAGATGGCTCCGAGCAGAGCTGTCAGAACAGGACACAGGACACTGTCAGATTAAATGAGTTTCTGTCCTCCATAGTTACCTTTTTAGGCAAAGGAACATAGAAGTAATCAGTTACTGAGTAGGAACTGATCTGTATTCAGATGCAGTCTCTGAAAAAAATAATCATGGCTGTTGTGGCCTAAGATTTTATGTGTAATAAATTCTATGTTGAATCAAATAAAACCCCCAATATATATATATATATATATATATATTGTTTTAATGAGCTACAGCAGGTCATAAGAAGAACTTTTTAAAGAGTTTACTGCTGTCTGAAACTTTGGCGTACCTGTCACGATAAATACTGTATGAATTATCAAGGAAGCACTATTTTCAATGCTCTATTCCTGCAGTTCTGATGTTTTTTTCGCCATAATAAATTTATATAAAATAAAATAATAAAGAATCTTTGTCGTTTTGAAAGCATAATAATCAATAATTCACACTGATATGGCTAACAATTGCTTAAGGTCCATCACTTCAGTGCTTGCTTTATATAGATTTTTGCTTCAGAATTGCACTAGCAGGGCAGTGGATGTCCAGGTTCATTCTGCATATCTTTCGATCCAGCTCTACACTCCGCAGGGCTTTGTATTGGATTCAAATGGGACCGGAAAGCTATTTAAAGCTCAGTGTGTGGCACAGTTCTCCTTACATGGGAATGAGCCCCACTTCTCCTAATGGAAAGGTGTGAAACCTACCATCTATGTTCAATGGACGTATTTTTATATGAAAAACATATTTAGCGAATGGATTATTTATTGCATCAAAAAAGTAATTATTCCATAAAGGCTTAAAGGCATCTTTCCTGTGATATCCTGCGGTGTTAATCAATAAATCCACATTCACATTTCAGGCAGTTTGTTTTGAGCCTTTGATATTTGAAACCTTGAACATTTAGTTTGTTTCTTAAAGGGGTAGTTCACTCATAAAGGAAAATGTTTTATTTTGTGTTTTAGAGCTCCCAGAGAACTGGACGGACACCAAGGAAACACTCCTGGAAGGGATGGTGTTCAATGTGAAGTATCTCGGCATGACTCTGGTCGGCCAACCTAAAGGAGAAGACATGGCAGCGGCTGCCATCAGGAGGATTGTAACCACGGTCAGTCATCAGAGGAAAAAGCGGGTCAAGGGACTTGAGGATAGTGAGGAATGATCATGAGTCAAGTCGGCACAAAATCTTACTCAAATCGTTTTTATGCCAATGGCAATTTGTAGTGGTATAAAATGTATATGTTGTCACATAATAATAATAATGTATGATAAGTATTATTATTATTATATATTAATAATAATGAGCTACTTGAAGACGCAAGAAGAACTTTGTAAAGAATTGATTGATGCTTCTCATTAGTATCAAACTGATTAACAGATCAAAACAGAAACCAAAAGCTTTTGTGATCAATAGTTTAGGGCAGGGGTGTCCAAACTCAGTCCTGGAGGGCCACTGTCCTGCAGAGTTTAGCTCTAGCCTGCCTCAACACACCTACCTGGAAGTTTCTAGAATGCCTAGAAAGACCTTGATTATCTGGTTCAGGTGTGTTTAATTGGGGCTGGAGCTAAACTCAGTAGCCGCGTTTCCATTACCCTTGTAAGAAAAAATTATGTGGACGTGTGGAGTCAAACAGAATGAATCTCATCCTCTCAGGTCAAACATTTATCCTCTATTTCGTTTGTCTTCCCCCTCTACATGTAAATTAAGCACATCGTCTTTCCCTTCAACATGTAAATGAAGCTCTGTTTTAAATGTAAATGAAATCAGAACAGCAAAAGATTTAGGCGATAAAATCTATCTGAAGTGATCACATCTTTGATCTTCTGTTAAAACAGAACGGTCAAATGTTTAAGGTGACAAGCTATTTGAAGTCCCTGTAATCAAGATGGTTGTTGGTTGCCCTCTGTGATACTATTTACATATTACTGAGATTGGATGTAATTGTCTCTATATGATAATTAAGCTCTTTTAAGTGAAGGAACATTTTGATATATAGCCTATATATATATTGGAGTGGAAGTTGTTGGGAACAGACCATAATTTCTTATACCCTTCAAATTGCGCGAATTGAAATTGCGAATTGAAAATACGCTTAATGGAAACACGTAATTTTCGCAAAAACTCACATTTATCGCAAAAACGTTTTTACGCTCACATGAGGTGGTTTTTCAGGCAATTCGAAAAAGAAATATTTCGCAAAACTGCAATGGAAACAGTTTTTGCGCATTTACAGTCACCTGACGTAGACGACGCGGTGTGTTTGGACAGAATACGAGACAGAGTTCTTTATTAAATTCATATAAGACAAAATAATTACAGGAATAATGGATTCTAAACCTCTAATAAATGCCACAAGCATTCTCGAAGCAGATATGAGGGAGAAACACTCAGAAACACCTCATATGTGCCGCTCTCAAGTATAATAAGGGTCGTTCCTTACCATTAATGCTTGGAAAACACACATGCATCTCCTTCGATTAATAATAATGGCTAGTGCAGTGGCTGGGATATAGTACACAAACCTACCAACGTCGGTTGCCATGGTTTTTGGAATGACTTTACTTATCGCGAGAGGAAAAAATGGGCGCATAACATCGGTCAATGGAAACGCTGTCATTTCGCAATAGTTTTTTGTCGACATTTAGAAAAAAACGCAAAAATTTTGCGCAAATCTGTAATGGAAACGCGCCTGGCCCTCCAGGAGCAGGATTTGACATCCCTGGTTTAGGGCCTCACAAAGACCTTTATACAAGTTACTTTTTGGTGATAAATTTTTGTACTGAACAAAAGAGTCAGCCTTTCAGTACAGTCTGTTTCCTATTAAAATACACAATATAGTTCCTTGTTCTTTAGAAAGCAAATGAAAAAGAGATTTTTCTTCCTTTGACAGCACAATCAAATCATAACGAGACAACTTTCTCTACAAACTAATTGTCAAGACTGAATCTTTGAGAGGAGTTTCATTTGTGTTTTAAATCAGTATTTACTGTCTCCTGGGAAGGGAGAAATACCCTCCAGATATGCTTTGCCTGATTTCCCTTTGTCCTTGACGAGTCTCTCTCTCTCTCTCTCTCTCTCTCTCTCTCTCTCTCTCTCTCTCTCTCTCTCTCTCTCTCTCTCTCTCTCTCTCTCTCTCTCTCTCTCTCTCTCTATGTGTGGGCCTCTTTCCTTACTGCCAGCACACTGCATTGATGTACCAGTGTGTTCATATGCGGGGGTCACAGCAACACCACTTAAACAAGGCAGAAGATGAATTTTATATATTAAGCGTCATCTCTTTTCAGCTCTTGTACCCATGGAGTTGGATTTAATAGTCCACACAGATTTCGCTGACCTTTTCTGGTTATTGTTCATGGTCAGTGAGTTATGAGTGACATTTCAATGTTGACTATGACAAAGATGTTTGCCAGGGTTCACACAAATTGTTTATCCTTGTCAACCACATGCAGGCTCGGGCCAGTGCAAAGAAGTTTCGGAAAGTGACCCTCACTGTCTCTCCCAAGGGAATCATCATGTCAGACACAGAGACCAATGACCTCATTGAGGACGTTTCCATTTACAGGTATAAAACCACACCAAAAACAAGGAAAAAACGATTTACAATAACACTCTAAAAAACGCTTCGTTGGCTGAACAACCATTACTTATAAAAGTAATTAGATTAAACACAAAAAACGTAGTATTCATAACTTTTCAACCTCTACTTAACATATATAGTGTGTGTAACACAAAAATATAAGTTACCAGGTGAACTTAAATGTATGCATAAATAAAATGAAAAAACACAAGTCAAATCAACTACTATAACAATTGCGTCAAAATTAAGTAAATCTAGCATAACATTTTAAGTAACTATACGAGCCACGTGATATGCAATTTCCCGTGATGCCTTTCCAGCCAAAAAATTGGAGCCATTTTGTGAAGCACATGAGGATGGTGAAAAGGTAAGCTTAACTTTCTATAAACTTAGTAAAATATTAGATTTTGACGTTTTAACATTAATAGGCTAAACACTTGTTTATTGTTTATTGTGTTAGTGGGTGAAGATTTTCTGAAACGCAACGTGATGAAGACACTGAAAAGAGGTAAGCTTAACTTTTTTCACTTAAGGTAGGCTACACTAGATTATTGCATTTTTGGTCAAGAAATTAACTTTTAAACTGAATTTCAGAATTGCTATGAATTTTCAACAAGAAACGTGTTACTTACGAATACTTATGAAAACGTTTGTAGACATATTAGTTGATGTAGCCTATGAAATGAGTGACTGTGTGCGAGTATTCAAAAACATAGGCTATAGGCTATATTTTATTTGAATTATTAAGCGAGTGAGCTTCCATCGAATGTAGGGATAAGTGTTTATAGTAGTCAGAGTATTTATTGTTTATTTCGTGGGATATGACCATGCATCGCATTGGCACGTATGCATTAAGATTGCATTAAGATGACTATTCAGACGGCGTTATTGGGAGGCTTGCTCTCCCGCACGGAGAAATTCGTACTTTACATTAACGAGTTGTCACGTAGCTTATACTTCAGTATTTTTTAAGTAAATGTAGTTGTCATTTATTATATGCATATAAATTGTTCTTTGCATGTTTACATATTCCCATATTCTCTATGGATCGCGGGAAATGGGGGCGGCCTGTGGCCTTGCGCGGGTTACTTTTGGTAACGTTAACGTACTGTATAAATATTAAATTCGAAAACACATTGGCTACAGCTCCATATGTGTGCACTATTTATCATTAAAAAATGGCGATCTTGATTCAAGCACAATATTATTCCTAAATGACAACGACGACTGTCTATTAAACCTTCGAAATTATTATCAAAATAAGTAAATGCAAATAAAGATTGTAGATCTATTACATTGCTATTCCAGTAGTTACTGTTAAAATGTTTTCAATGAGATTCGATCCAAACCTCTGGACAAAAAGTCTTCATTAATTAACTTATAGTTATTTATTATATATATATATATATATATATATATATATATATATATATATATATATATATATATATATATATATATATATATATATAGTAATCAATATTATTGAATAGACTAATTTTTTATATTTATAGGCATTTAATAATGGACTAATTTGTAACATTTAATTATTATTTTTTTATTTTTAGATAGATTTTTGATCAACAGACAAAATAATAATTATATAGATATACACACACACACACACACACACACACACACACACACACAACCAGTAAGATTTTTTTAATGTTTATAAAAGAAGTTCCATCTGTTCGCAAGGCTTAATTTATTTGATCCAAAATACAGCAAAAACTGTAATATTGTGAATTTCTTTTACAATTTAAATTAACTGTTTTCTATTTGAATATATTTTAAGATGCAATTTAAAAGTTTAGGGTCAGTTCAATTTTTTTTTTTTTTTTTTAAAAGAAACAAAATGAATACTTTTATTCAGCAAGTATGCATTATACTTACGTTATAGAAATTCTATACATTTCTTTCTAATTTTGTGATTCAATACAATGTATTTTCAATGCAATGTATTTTTCGCGACAATCTGAACAATAGCAGGTGATGTTGCAAGTAAATGCAGATTTGCTGTTTTTTTTGTTTTGTTTTTAAGGATACTCATGGGAACGAAGAGGAACTGGAACAGCTCACATTGAGGATCATCATGAAAGGTGGCTCAACAGAAAATCTTTTTAAGTGTTGCAAAGGGTGAAAAAGTGACCTGTTGTAAGTGAACTTCCATTTGTCAATTTGCCATATGTTGTTGTATATTTCATGATGTGTGGTTTCAGGCTTTGCAGCCTGTGGCAAAAAAATAAAGTGAAATGCTTTGTGTGTGATTTGCATGTTTTATTTATTTTAAGACATTGAAAGCAGTGCAGTAAGCAGACCAATAGCTGAAGATCTAAAATAAGTTAAAAATGTTAAGTAAAAATGTTAATTCATTTAATTGTCTTATTTTTATTTATAAATGAGCTTAAATGTTAAGTTAACACAACTAAGATTTATTTTGATCTCACATGGCCTGCACTGTGTTGGATTTACTTAAAATGTATATGTGTTGGATTTACTTAAAATGTATATGCACCATTTTTGCATCACACTTTTTAAGTAATCCCAACTTGGAATAATTTTACTTAAAATTAACAAGAAAACCTTTGTTATACGTATTTATATTTTTAAGTAAAGAATGTTGCATGAACTCAAATATTTAAGTACATATAACAAAGGTTTTCTTATTAACTTTAAGTAAAATTATTACAAGTTAGGATTACTTAAAAAGTATGATGCAAAAATGGTGCATATATATTTTAAGTAAATCCAACACATCATTTTTTAGAGTGAAGCTTTCATTTGTTAACATTCGTTAACTACATTAGTTAACATGAAATAACAATGAACAATACTTTTACAGCATTTTTTAATTTTTGTTCATGTTAATCTCAACATTATAATAATTTTAACTATTTTTAATACATGCTATAAGAATATATGCTATTTAATGCATGAACAAATGTTAACAAATTTGAGCTGATTGTAAAGTTTTACCCATTTATTTGCTCAGAAATACAGTAAAAACAGTAATATAGTGAAATATTATTACAATTCAAAATAAATTTTCTATTGCAATATATTTAAAAATGTAATTTATTCCTGTGATGACAAAGCAGAATTTTCAGCATCATTAATCCAGTCTTTAGTCACATGATCCTTCAGAAATCATTCTAATATGTTGATTTGATGCTCAAGAAACATCATTATTAAATGGAATTGGAAATATTATACTTTTTTCAGGATTTTTTGATGAATAGTAAGTTCAAAAGAACAGTATTTATTTGAAATATACATTTTTCTACGAATGTAGCAATGTTTTTGTCACTTTGATCAATTTAATTGCTAAATAAAAATATTGAAAAAATCTTGCTGACCCCAAACTTTTAAACAGTGTACTGATCGAACCTTAAACATGATTTACTGTATGATTTATGGATTATTTATAAAATCTGTATACATTTTTTAACAATTATATTGTTTTTTTTTTGTTTGTTTTTTGTTTTTGCATTGTATTTATGACGTTTTAAATAATATTTTTGCTGATTCAAACCACATGAAGCTGACAAAGCATTTCTTGTTTTTAAAAACCATTGAGTCAATTATTGCAAACTTCACTCCCTCCAAATCAGTTGTTTAAAGATTTTTAGTCAGTCAAGGTCTGTAGAACAACATGAACACTGCAGTGAGATCACTAAAAAGTGAATCATTAACATTTGAGTGTGTCAAACAAATATTGATGCAAGAGGTGATATGCTTGTATGGTATTCATACATTTTAGAGAGTATTAGCCCTCTGTTAGAGGGAGGTGATTTGTTCAGTGGGCATGAGGGGTGCTTTAGAGTGCAGCCCCATGCTGATCCCCCTTATCAGCTACAGCAGAGACACAGTCACGGGAATCACGCATCTCTTTAATCCTCTCCCATAAAAAAAAAAAAAAACTTATCCCACACTGTTTTATTCTTTTCTCTATCCCTCCTTTCTCTCTTTCACATTTTCTCTCATACAGTACATAAACCACGCACTCTCTGTCCCTGTCTCTTCTACCATTTTTATTATCACTTTTTTCTTGTATTCCAGTAACATTAAAATGCTAAGTAAATCGGCCTAAATTTATTTTTTAGATGCAAAATTGCATACATGTTTTTAAAATTTTATATTATTTTCTAAGCATTATTTATTGATGTTTACACTTAAAACAGGACAAACCAACATTAAAATAAGAATAATAACGAAAAATGAAAATTCTGTCATCATTTACTCACCCTTAAGTATGAATTTCTTTCTTCAGCTGAACACAAAAGAAGATATTTTGAAGAATGTCAGTGGCCAAACACAAACATTGACTTCCATAATATGGAAAAAAATACTACGGAAGTCAATGGGGTCCATCAACTCATTCTTCAATATATCTTCTTTTGTATTCAGCTGAAGAAAGAAATTCATACAGGTTTGGAATAACTTGAAGGTGAGTAAATTATGACAGAATTTTCATTTTTCAGTGAACTATCCCTTAAATTCAAGATACTGTACATTCTCTCTAGTCTTTAAAACAAATGAATGTAAAATTAAAATGAAATTAAAGTAAAATACATTTATTTGATAAGCTAAATATTTCTTATTTAGTTTCTGCTTGTTCTAAGAACTATTTATTGAAGCTTACACTACAACATGAGAATGATTCCAGAGGGTTACTTAATTCAAGATACTGAATATCCTTATGTAAAATTAAAAGGGTAATTAAAGCAAAATACATTTATTTGAAAAGCAAAATCGTATATGATTTGAATTAATCTCTTGATGTTTTGTTTTATATTATCTTTGTCTTTTGTTCTAAACAATATTTATTTTAGGTTTACACTTACAAAATATATTTTCCAAATTATACTGAATAGTCTTAACATAAATGTATTTAGTTTTAAGTATATATATATATATATATATATATATATATATATATATATATATATATATATATATTTAATGGTTAATGGTATTGAAAACCAAATTACTAATTAATTTTTTTTAGCAGCAGAGCATCAGGTCTGACACAAAACACTCTGTCCTTGTACCTGGAACTCCTCCATCCGTGGCACTGTCCTGCGCCGCTCCCTTCAGAGATGCTCTGTGGGCTTCTGGCTATTTAGTGTGATGGCATATGGATTCCTGTGTAAGACAAGGAATTCTGTGAGCTCACGTAGAGGACAAACTGCTCTCCACCGCACAGAGTTTCATCTTATTTTCTTATCTCTGTATTATTAGCCTGATCCAGGTAAAGCACACCTCAAAATCGAGAGTAGACCCTGGAGCGATGGGTCTTATACAGCAGAATGTAATCAGTGTAGACTTTGATCATACAGCCTCAGTTTGACTTTCAAAGGAGGCTGGAGAATAAACACAAGTACCAGGGGACCGTAAAATCACAGTTCAGTCGGGATGCTATAATAAATGCTATTTCAACCCAGACCCTGAGGGGGTCTTGGACAACCGTTTGGAGGGTGAAGCAGAGAATCATGGGTATTCTCTGCCTTTTCACTGACAGCAAAATAAACGAGAGCATCTTGAATGAAGTGGTGGGGGTTTCAAAAGAAGGAAACATAGTGCTGATGATATGAACACTTTTCCTCATCTTTATTCCCTCCTTTGATCCACCCCCCTCCCCCTCCACAGCTGAATATACAAATAATGATGAAAAAACACAGCCGTTCTATTTTTAGTGAAAAATAGGAGATGATGTTGTTTGTCTGGGCTCAGTAGGAGCTGTCAGCTTTATTACATCAGACATTGTAAAGATTTGAAGGGCATTCTGGGTCTTTATTTCTTTTTTTTTCTTTTTTTTTTCATTTCCGTCAATGCTCACTGCAATTTAGGATTTTTATGGGCCTTTTTATGCAAATAAATATCACTTTCACTACTGCCACTACTGACAGCTTGTCTCTTGAAAAGAAAACATCTGTGTGCAATACTTTATTTTCCAAAGCCACAAATCTTGCACAGTGATTTGTGTAATGAGATTCACTACGGTCCCGCATTAACTGTTCATGAAAAGATTAAACCCCACTTTGGCTCCCCCCATTCTGGGGGAATGTCATATTCCACTGTAATGTGTTCGGCAAGAGAAGGGAGCCAGTAGGGCATCACTGAGGGAGCAATCTGTGCCACTGCCAATGCAAACACTGCCAAGGCTATAATAGGCTCTTATGCTAGTCAGGGCCACAAGGTCATGTTTGTTACCCTTGAGTTGCTTATGTGAAGGCTCCTATTATTATTATTATATTTACAATGTACATGGCCTGACTGAGGCTCTATATGTATTTGTTGAAATTTAACAAGCGTGTGTCTCTTCCTTGCCTAAAGCAGAAAGCATTCATGTTAAGGCCAAACTCATTTTACTTTATCTCTGCTTTTCACTTGGCCTGGATTCAGTTTCTTTGTGTTGCGTTTTCCCATTTATTTACAGTACAGTAGGATCTGAGAACAGATAGGTCTGAGAACACATTGACAATAAAAATAAATAAAATTGCTCAGTAAACAAAAAGTTAATATTGAGTACCTTTCATTTTAGACATTTACTTTGTTTTTAGCTCCGCCAACCCCAAAAAAACAAAGAAAATAGTTCCACAGCAAATCAAATGTTGCTAAATTGCGCATATTCCAGCGGCACACAGCAGTGGTGTTATAATTCAAAGTGATTTTGATTCAATCGGTTGAGTGAATGATTCAGTGACTCACTAATAAAGACGTCACTTGTCACCACATACTTGCATAACAATGCAGAAGAGTAAATGAAAAATCCCTACCTGTAGAACTCACAGACAAGTGGAGTGATACAAACACTGTTGTTGAACTGTATACACACTATATCATCTATAATGCCGCTCAGCCAAACAAATTCGAGGACTGAAACTTACTGTTGTATAAAACGTGTTTGTTTTGTAATGCATTCAATTTCATGCATTGAGCTACGGTACTTTCAAAGATGTTCTATTTGAGTACCGCAAAAGCAAAGATTGAAAGGTTCATTTCAGCATAGTTGAGGTTGTTTATGATCAAATTTCCTCCTCCTTTAATTCAGTTCAAAAGGAGCAACAAACAAACATTTACCATTTCCTTCCCTCTCAGTGTCACGCTCTTCAATAATGAAGTTGTGCAATGCACCACAGACTGGAATAAATGATAATTCACCACACCCCCCCATGTTCAGAGAGAGAAAGGGGAGGGAGAAAGGGAATAGAGAGTCTTGGGCATTTCTATTTAGGTCGTGCATCAGAAGTAGTGCACTAACAATTGTAGATGAAGTGAGATCAGAGCTCTGTCTTCCCTAATGCATCTCATTATTTCACTCGAGCTCTTTTGGTTTGGTGCTCTAAATTCAGGTCCTTTTCCTAAAATGACAAAAAAGAAGAAAGTAAATGAAAATGTCCTTTAAGGTTCTTTTTTCTGTGGAACATAAAGTACAGAATGTTGAAGCTGAATCCATGCTCTACTGTTTAGGCTACAGGAATACTTCATTGTATGGAAGAGAGCAGTGTAAATATTCTTCAAAATATCTTCTTTTGTGTTCCACAGAAATTTATTCATTTTTTGGGTGCACTATTCCTTTAAATGCAGAAATATGTCTTATTACAGTTCAACCATATACTTTACCATCTCACTTCTGTTTTGGCTCTGAATAGGTTTTTCATGAGTTTTCTTAGGGATCTGAGAGATTACAAACCCATGTTACTTTTTAAAAATACAAATCTGTTTATACTTTAATTGGCCGATGCAATTTTTACTGCAGTTAAAAGTTAGAAATGACTCAATAAATTAAAGAAGAGTGTCATTATCACTGAAACTACAAACAGTTTGTTGCATTGTCTCTGTAAAATAAAGCTGATGATTTTCACACACTTCCATTGACGTTATTGAAAGATTAAACAAAATGAGTCATAACCAAGTCTCTGCCAGTAGATTATTCATTCCTGGAAATGTTATTTAATTATATGAGTCTTTATGAACAAATACAGTCCACAGTGAAAAGCTTTTATTTCTCACCTCTGCAGAATATCTTACTGCACAACAGACAAAACTCAGGATAAGGTATTTGCCTACGTCTCCCAAAGCCAGTTCAATGAAACTCTGGAGTGCCATGCCTTCCTCTGCCAAAAAAAGAAAATAGTAAGTGTGTTCAGATGCACATCATGAACATATTTGGAAGCACAGTAACAGATGGCAAAACATATAGGCCTAATTCCCACGCATACGCACATTGTTTGTTAAAACTTTTCCATTTTGATAGTATTGCAATCCTTCTTCACCATGTTATTTTTCCTTATTAATCATTACCTATTTTTTCGCTACAGTTTTTATGTGATTGTAATTGACAAACAAGTTATTGTGTGAGCCACAGCCTTTTCTCTTGACCCGTATCCATGGAAGGTATCTAGCGCCATCTAGTGGACAGCCTTCAGAAACCCTCTGATTTTGTGCGTTCATGTGTTTTCCACAGGCTCAGGCTGTGACTCTGACAGTTGCGCAAGCTTTTAAAGTAGCTCTAGATATGTGGGAAATCGCACAGGAAGGTGAGGGTTTTTGCCACGTTTGTTTATATAGGCTATACATGGAAAACAAATATCCCTGTCTTCATTTTTCCATTGCAGACAAAAGCAAGAAAGTTCGCACATGCTACTCCTGTTCAGACCCTGAATCTCAGCCTGAATCTGAACCAAACCGTGTTTCAGGTACATTTATTGGTTTAAACACAGTGGTTTGCTTGATGTTTTGTCTTAATTGTGTTAAATACCATTTATTTTCGTTCATTCCTTGTGTCAGAGGAGGAGAAGACTCGGGCTCTGATGGAGCACAAACTGAGGAAGCCCTTCTTCCCTTCCTTCCTTTCACCATCTCCACGCAGCAACACCAGGAGACGGCCAATCAAACATGACTCCTGGGTATGATGTCATTCACCTTTTTTTTTTTTTTTTTTTTTTTTTTTGTCAACCACTACCGTTCAAAAGTTTTGGGGGTCTGTAGGACGTTTTAATGCTTTTGAAAGAAGTCTCTATATTTTTAAATGTAATGAATTTAAATGAATTTTCAGCATCATTACTCCAGTCTTCAGGGTCACATGATTCTTCAGAAATCGTTCTAATATGCTGATTTGAATCATTCTAAAATGCTGAGCCCAAACTTTTAAATGGTAATGTATATTTGGGCAATTGTTTGGGTTCAGCAAATGAAACGAATCTCTATATTCAGAGTGTTAGTGTTTCATTCAGAGCTTAACTAATTTCACATACAATAAATATCCCTTCAGAGGATAGTACTGCTTTTCCAGGAGTTTATTTTGAATCGTTTCCATATTATTTGATTAAATATGGCTGAAATGCCAGGCAATCCTTTCTGATAACATTAAATCTAGTTTGTCTTTTGGCCTGCCTGGTCATCTGAATCCTCACTTTAATTAATTTTCTGAAAGAGTGCCACTATTATGCAGAGTATCCGCTCCAAAATGAAGGTCAGTTGTTTTGACACCATGACAAAAAAAGGTAATTACTATTGCCACTGGCTAATTGCCATTATATTGTCAGTCAGCATGGCCGGTCCTGTTGATAAAGCACATAGTCACCACTAAGTGGCATTCTCTGCTTTAATGCCGTATTTATTGATTAAACGTATGACCACTAGGCGGAGAGCTACCCTTATTGGATCCGTTAAGCTCTCTGTCTGCACACCATGTTCAACCTGCCTTTTGTTGATTACTTTTTTTCAGCTTTGATTGCATTCCATCCACTGTTCATGAGGTTCTGAAACCCAATTAGAATCTTAAAGTCTGCTGGTCTCAGATAATGACTGTCACAGAAGAGACATTAGAGTTACTCTTTAGAGCTTGCTGGTGCTGATGTTGTTCAAGTTACTCTCTGGTTCTGCAGGTATGATATAGATGTGATCTGTGTGTTTGCTCACATGGGCATGTTCTCTCATTCTCAGGATGCGGAAGATGGCCTCGATGATGCGTTTTCAAGGTAAGTTTCTTCCCTTCTTCTCACTTTTAATCACACATAGTAAGCCTCACAGAAAACTGTCTGTGAAATCAGAGATTGTTAATTCAGGTGTTTATTGGAGATTGAATGCTTATTGATAATAACTTACCCTTTAAAATACTCTTATACATATTCACAAAAAGAAAAGAACTGACTTTGGTATATAAAAAAAAACACTACCGTTCAAAAGTTTGGTGTCTGTGAGATTATTTGAATGTTTTTGAAAGACGTTTATTTGACCAGAAATACAGTAAAAACAGTAATATTGTAACATATTGTTACAATTTAAAACTTTTTGTAGTTTAATATACTTTCAAATGTGATGGCAAAGCTGAATTTTCAGCATCATTACTCCAGTCTTCAGTGTCACATGATCCTTCAGAAATAATTACAATATGCTGATTTGATGCTCAAGAAACATTTCTGATTATTTTTAATGTTGAAAAAAGTTGTGCTGCTTAATATTTTTGTGGAATCTGTGATTCTTAGAGAGTTAAAAAGAGCAGTATTTAGTTGAAAAATAAATCTTTTGTACCAATACAAATGTCTTTACGGTCAATTTTGACCAATTTAATGAATCATTGCTGAATACAAGTTTATTGAAAAATCTTACTGACCCCAAACATTTGAACGGTGTATATTGCAGCATTTTTGACTGCAGTGCAGCTTAGCAAATGTCTGAAAAGAGATAATTTCCCCTGAGATACACTCAAATTCAGTAAATATTTCTTTGTTTGTTATCTTTGTTGATTTGCTGCCCACTTGAAATAAAATTGTGAGTTTTGTAGCAGTTGTCCATGTGTTGTAGCTTCAAGGCCATCTGTATGCTGATGTGGAACTATTTGTAAAATATTCTGTCTCATATAATCAGCTAATGTGTTCGCACTCCCTCAAGTGTGACATTATGTCTCATAAAGTGGAGATGGTGTGAGATTCGGCACACAGTAGGAGCACTGAAACACATTAGCCATCGCAGCTCTGGTTCCGATTAACAGACATGGTGAATCATTTTATTCTGAGTGTCTCTCCATACACGGTTATTAATATAAAGTCAAACAGAGCCCTGGAAATGTTATGGAAATAGTTATTCACGTTTAGCAGCAGATTGAATGTAAAGAGTTCATAACGACTTCATTCAAGCATTTCTGTGTACAGTTAAAGCTGGTAGATTTATAAACAGATGTACCAAAACGATGAATTTTTTTCTTATTATCCAGATTAGCAGATAGTCAATGGTACAGCAGGTGGGGTTTGGGGAACACAAAAACAAATAAAGAATCTGTTCTGTGAAGGTGTGGATCTATAGTTGCAGCAGTAGAACTTGAATAAAATAATCAAAATACTCAGGATAACAGGGAACCGCCGGAGAAACAGAAACCACACATTAACGCAACCAGAATAGACAAAACACAACTGAAACTGAGGGCTATGGCTGCGTTCCAGTCCACTTTTAGACACGCACTTGCGAACTTCCCTGCCACCATTTTGAAGTGCGTTCCACTTCGTGAAGTTTATATGGACAGACCCTCGCTCCCTCGATTTTGACCGAGGGAGCGAGTCTACTTCCTATGTACACTTCAGGCACCTATATGTCCCACAATGTGACGATTGTGACGTCACCACAGATCTCGTCTAATCACCACCACAACAAACAACTCTATGATATATTAATTATATATATATTTTTTTTAAACAACCCAAACACACCTATATACATTTGGATGCTGCATTAAACAAATTCTTAAAGGGAAAAACTAATTTAAATAATCATCAACTTCATAGCTGATTCCAAGTGATCAAGGGCTTAGGATGTTTCAATTCAGCCTATTGCAGTTTCTGCCAGTAGTGGGCACTCATGCAATGTAAGCAATGACGTACATCCGAGTGAACAAGATGGAGGAAGTTAGCAAGTGAAGGGCATGACCATTTTGGACTGGCCTTAGCCTATATATGCACACAAGGCTGACTGAGGAACCAAACAAGACACAGGTGAACTTAATTAATCAACAACAATGCACTAAAAACAGAGAAGTTTTTCCTTTGCTTTTTCACATACAGACAACAACGTTGTCAAAATGATTCCTGTTCACAAGAATCCACGCAAACCACTAAAACGGCTGTGTTATACTGTCAGGCCAGTAGTTGGCGATGTCACTTTGTAATGAAACACTACCCGCCTAGCATGTAATGCACATAACCGTGTTCACAAATTCGCGTTTTTGTTGTTTTCACAGAGACAACAACGGTAGCGTTTTCAAAAACTAGCAATTTGAAACCCAATTTCACAAGTTTGAGTTTCCAGGGCCCCAAAACACCGTTGACATGTAAATGAACAGCCAAAACACATAACAAGTTTTCCGTTTTTAGCTGAAAACGGTGTCGTGTAAACTGCCCCAAATACAACAGAGTAAACACAGGGAACTGAAAATGCTTTCAGTATATAAAAAGTAAATAAAAATAAGAATATAAAAGTCCTTGAACAGAAACCGAGAATATGTGACAGTAATAAACATCTAGAACAATTAAATAAGGTAAAAAAAAAATAAAGTGTATACATCTGGATGGAGCAAGCAGAAGACTTAATGAACAGATGTTCACATTAAATATTGTGTATTTAATATACTGTCTAAAAATAATATATATTTACATGATATTTTACATAACACCCAGCAGGTTGCATACTATCATAAGGATATTGATCTATAAAAAATACAAGCATTCTTGTGCATAGGGATGTGCTTTCTAATAAGGTTGTGTAACTTGTTGAATCCATTTATTTTTAACATGATGATACATGTTACAAGTCTTTAAATGATTGCTCACCACATTCTCCGCCACCATAAAGTTATAACTGCTTGTGATGCCAATACATTGCTATGACTTCATTGCTGGCATACAGCAGGACAGAAACAGCACTCATCTTGCCAGTAGAATCCATTATTATAAGTAATGTAATGGGCCAAAAAGGATCATGATTCTTCTAAGTGATTCAGACGAGGCGAATCCAAATCAGCTCTTTCCTTTAACTGAGCGTGTATAAAAAACACTATAAAAAATTTAAATAATAGATCTAGATCCCCACAAAGTTTGAACAGTAGCATGCTTGGGAGGATGTGATGGTTTAATGATAGCTTACTGTCAGCATGTGTCATGCTCTCTCTCGCCTGCCATGCAGCAATATGGAGGTGGAGGAGATGGACGCAGGTAAGTGAGGTGAGAGAAACCGTACCGCGTAATGACATGCCTCGGTTTTCATCAACCATCACTAAACCTCAATGAGAAATTAATATCATTACACTTCAGACTTAGTTTCCTTTATGGTCACTGCTTGACAAGATTTCTGTTTCACTTCAACACAACAACTTACAACAGGGTTCCCAGTGAATTCCCATGACCTTTTGTAATTAATCTTTTTTTTTTATTTTTTTATTCAGACTGATTCGCTAATGAATCAGGTCTGAACGATTCAGTGAAAAGAACTTGTTTCACTCACAATGTCTTACTTGCAGAAGATTATCATCTACGCTACCGTTCAAAAGTTTTTAATAAAACGAAGACTTTTATTCAGCAAGGATGCATTAAATTGATCAAAAGTATAAAAAGTTGCAGTCATTTATAATGTTAGAGAAGATTTATATTTCAAATAAATGCTGTTCTTTTGAACTTTTTATTCATTAAAGAATCCTGAAAAAAAAAAAGTATCAGGGTTTCCACAAAATATGAACTGTTTTCAACATTGATCATATAAAATGTTTCTCGAGCAGCAAATCATCATATTTGACTGATTTCTGAAGGATCATGTGACACTGAAGACTGGAGTAATGATGCTGAAAATTCAGCTTTGATCACAGGAATACTTATATTACATTTTAAAATATATTAAAATAGAAAATATTTCACAATATTGCTGTTTTTACTGTATTTTTATCAAATAAATGCAGCCTTGGTGAGCCTGGTGAGATTCCTTTAAAAAACATTTAAAAAATCTTACTGACCCCAAACTTTTGAACAGTAGTGTATCTGATTAAATGTTTTAGAGCATGCATAACTTAAAAAAAAAAAGAAGCAAATCAAAAGTTAAATTCCCTGACATTTCCAGGTTTACGATGACTGTGGGAACCCTGATAAAAGCATTGTTGCATGTGCACCTTTCACATCTTTCAGTGTAATTTTGAATTTAGTTTGAATTTATAAAATCCATTTTATCTTTGAAATAAACTTTTAAAGAGAAAAAGATTAAAACAAGAAAGAAACATTAAAAAAAATATTAAAGATTACCCTTCCTGTTCCCTCAATCAGACTGGCAACGTCCCGCAGCAGAACCGTGTCTGAGGATGCAGCTGTGAGTCCGGTGGAAGATCATCTCCTGTCCTTCAGCAGTGAGGACTCAGACTGAGCACACACACACACACACACACACACACAAATCACTCTCACCAGCCTATCAGAAAGTGTCACGAACACACAACGTGCAACTTATGCCTCAGCGATGGATTCACTCACACCACTGCCATTTAAAACAGCAAACGATACCACAAAAAAGCATCACAGACGTGCATGATTCAGCTATATAACTCTTGAATGCCAATGTACTTGCATTATAACACTGTAAGTTCAGGGTAAGAACTTGACAATACAACATGTATGAAACCGCATGTTGTTATATTATATCTGTATAATGTAAAGAGTGTAAATCTTTTCAACGCATTGGTGCTATATTGTAGATACTTTGGTTATGTTATTTAAATGTACAATAACATTTACTTGAAAGGGTGACCAAATGTACATTCCACAAAACTGATGTTTGTCCTTCAGCCCAGCATTCTTCAAGACTCCCACGGCATTCATCTGAAAGTCAGATTGCATGGTTCATTTCAGTCCAGTGCTTTGTACTGAACAAAAGCCACTGAAACGCTCTCAGACAAGTGTTACAGGATGTACAGTGCTAGATCCGCATGTGTTAGCGGACTTTAGACGTGCAGTTATACACTCTAGGTGAACGTTTACAAATAACTATGTACTGTAGAGCTGTTCGGGACTAACATTTTGAAGCACTGTTGAATTTCAGATCTGATTGTGGGTCAGGGGACGTTTGCTTAAGCAATCATTACAGAAATTATTTTCTTTCCCAGAAAGCGACATAATGTCGGCCCACATCCGGGCCGTGTGGAATCCACGTGTACCAGATGTGGGCCGGATCTGGGCCAACACTATGTTGCTGTCTGGGGTGGATCATGGAATTTTAAAATATTTTAATAAGGCCTCAAAACACTTCAGATTTCTATGGAAGCTTGTTTCCGTCACAAAATAAAACATTTTAAAAGATAATTGCGACTTTTTATCTCACAATTGCGAGTTTACATCTCGCAATTCTGACTTTATTTCTCAGAATTGTGAGATATAAAGTCAGAATTGCGAGATATAAAGTCAGAATTGCGTGAAATAAAGTCACAATTGCGTGTTATAAAGTCAGAATTGCGAGATATAAACTCGCAATTGCGTGTTATAAAGTCAGAATTGCGTGTTATAAAGTCAGAATTCTGACTTTTTTTCTCGCAATTGCGACTTTATATCACGCAATTCTGACTTTATAACACATAATTGACATCTTTTCTCAGAATTGTGAGATATAAACTCACAATTGTGAGATATAAAGTCCAATTCTAAGGAAAAAAAAGAAGGTTTTTTTAATTTTATTTTTTTACCTCAGAATAGTTTGTATCTCACAATTCTGACTTTATAACACGCAATTGCGACTTTATATCATGCAATTGCGACTTTATTTCTCAGAATTGCGACTTTATATCTCACAATTGCGACTTTATATCTCGCAATTGCGACTTTATTTCTCAGAATTGCGACTTTATTTCTCACAATTCTGACTTCATATCTCGCAATTGCGACTTTATTTCTCAGAATTGCGACTTTATTTCTCACAATTCTGAGAAAAAAAAGTCACAATTCTGACTTGATATATCGCAATTGTGAGAAAAAAAGTCAGAATTGTGAGATAAAAAGTCGCAATTATTATTATTTATTTATTATTCAGCGGCGGAAACAAGCTTCCATAGATTTCTTTCTTTTTTAGGATCCAAAATATTGCAGTCTAAAAGCCTCTCACAATGGGCTTCCAACCATAAGTGTTAGATTTATTATTATTACCATTATTTATGTTCACAGATGCTTGTCATCAGTGAAACTTATTTTTAACTTTAATTGTTTTAAATACATGCAACTTCTTAATTTAAGAACCAGACTGTTTATTCTTTTTTTTATTAATCTTTTTTTATTTTTATTTTTTATAATCCAGTCAGACAAAGTCATGTCACACAAATTATGTCAAAATCATCTCTGATTTGGTTAAACTTTGGGCAGACAATCATCACACATTCATTTTGCAAAAAGAAATGTCATATTCTGTCAAATAGAAACTGGATAGAAAGACAGAAATGTATATCTTATTTCTATAGGCTCTGACGTAAAGAATATTACACATTGGCTCTCAGAAATGAAAAAATATTTTCCCCATGAGTTCCATCAGTCTCTAGTGTTACATGTAATATACTGCCATTCTGCCCTTTTTAAGTGATATTAAAATGCACACAGAAATCTCTTCTTCATCATTTAACGCTCCGTCTTTGAGCCTCAGTAGCTCTGTCAGCTTTTTTCTCCTTTGTGCATTTTTGAACATGCAGTACTTCTTCTCGACATTACAGAATTTTTGTTTTTTACATTTTCTATCCTCCTAAAAGTGGGATAAGTTTCATTTAATTTGATAGAATATATGCTGTGATAGCAGTATATACTGTAACTAAAGTTCTTAGTTCAGTTAGTGGTGTTCTAGTTATTTTGGTTAATCATATTGAAACTGTCAGTGGTTTAATAATTAATGTTTGATCTGATTTGACTGCTTATTCATTTCAAATAATCACTAATTTGAGACACTTTCAATGTCTTTAACGATTGCAACAACCATAGTGAAACAACAAAAATGTATATAACCATATCTGAAATAGTTTCTAAAATATTGTGTAGATTGTCTCTATAATGTGTTATTGTCTTTATAATGTGTTTTATTTGATTAATATTTTGTAAAGTAAGAAAGTTGGTGCTTTAAGAAAATCTATGCAATCTATGTTTGGCTTTGTACACATACTAATTTTTGTTATTTAATCATCATGAAACCATAATGGAGCTCAAGAGGTAATTTGCATATATACATAAACAATTGGTTGATATTTAATAATGTATAATAAAATATTTGTTCAAAAACACAAAAGTGTCATATCTTGTGATTTTAGTAAATGGAAAAATTGCCATTAGACAAAATAATATGTTTATATACTGTAGTTCAACACAATGGTGTTTCTATTTAGAAAATATTGTTCAATTGATTAACTCCCTAATGTTTTATTAATGACTCTTAATGTGCTTGGTGGTTGAATGCACCAATAAATGAGATCTCATTAGCATGTTTTTGTTGAAACAAACAATATATGGGTTTCTGCGTAGTACTTCTCTCAAATTCCAAAAATGCTAATATGTCAATAAGAAAGCAAGAAAAAAAAACAAGCTTCCATCAAGTCATTCATTATCTTTATTAAAACTGAAAAGGAGAAAAAGAAGATAACAACATCCTCTAATTAAGAGAATAAACATGAGATTAAGGGCATAAAAAAACATAAAATATGCATGCATTATATTCTTAATAGCAAACAATAATTCAGTTAGGATATTGGTTTTTTGAGCATGTTTTGTATACAACACAGAGAGATTAGCAATTATGTACATTGTTCAGTCTGGCAGGTTTTTAAGATTAGTATGTAGTGGGCAAAAAACTGGGCAAATATGCATATTTAGAATACAAAAAAACTGGTTAGGAGGATGAAGAGATGACAAGCAGAGAGATTTGGCGTCAGTCTGTTCCCTCTAATAAGCAGCGTAGTCACAATTCCACCAGTTTTACAGACTAATGAAAAGAAGAGCACAAGCTTAATCTAATGACCTGCTTCTGTACACATCCTATCAGACTCAAAAGAGATGCATGCACAAACCAAACACAAGCAAATAAAGAGTAGAAACCCTGTCATACTGCAACAGCACCATATCAAAAATACACTTTCCTTCCTTTTCTATACAAGAGGGAAAAATCCCTGATTCAATCTGATATATTGCAGGAAAGTCTGGGGTATTCTCCATCCATCATACAATATAGGCATCCAGTCATATACGCAATATGATATTTACAGTCCCAGTGGATTGCTTTAATATACGTGCGTATGGGTGGGCCGATACTGAGGTGTAGCTGATGTGCTGCTCCATGAGGATTCTTGACTGTGTTATGATGGAAGGGCCGATAAACTGTCATCCTGATACGGGGGATGGTGCAACTGACATCTACGAAACTCCCATCACACCTCAATGATGTTGATAGATGGCACAGACTGGTGGAACTGCAACAGACAGGAGGACAAAAAAAAACAAGAAGAGTGATTCTCCTCCGAGGGGCCCGTTCATCAACGCCTACAATCGTTTGGGACAGGATGGCTTCCTGGATGGATAGAATGCCGCTGGATGTATTTGCAGCTTGAGATTATCGTATATATGGCTGTGAGCACTAAGATGTAATGCACACAGAGACGAATGAACATCATTTTGCTCTGTAGTAGTGCAATATGTCGAAATGAAGGCCATTAGGGTCTTGGCGCAGGGGGTGACTTCATCACATGGTCTGATATTGATTTTATCACGTGTCTAAAAGGGCTGATTTTTTTATGTGTTATAAGGACTAATGGTGGCACATAGTGGAACGGGTGAAATGTGAAGCATCAGTTCTTGTTTTATCACTTTGAATTTCCAACACAGAGAAAGTGCCAAGTGAAAAGCAGGAACATGAAGGCTCAAAGGCACATGGTGGTTTTCCTGAGATGGTTTATTATAGAAGTAGGCCAGTAGCACTTATTATTATGCCAAAAAATGTCTCTGATTCTAAAATTAAGTTGCATGCATAACATCTGCTCAAACTGAACCCTTCCAAGCTCCAAAAGGTAACAAAATATGCTTTATTTCATTCTTCTGTAATTGTCACTCTAATATCAGGAGAGTTTTATGTTATCGCGACAGGTAGAGATCCATCCGTGTTAGATATCTGTGTCGCTAAAGACCCGGATATGTAATAATGATTGGGGAAACATTCATGCATTTAAGGGTTAACTTAAACCATTCTGATATCGATTCTTAAAAATCCCACAATTGGTCAGGCTGCACGAAAATGTATACATAATCTGGGCTCTGTAGTTAACTTTTAGGACCCTATCATACAGCCAGCAGCGCCGGGCGCGACGCAAGTGTTTATTGCTAGTTTCAGCCCGACGCAGTTATCATTTTCACGCCCTGCGCCGCGTTGTTTAAATAGCAAATGCATTTTGCCCATTTGTGCGCCCATGGGCGTGCTGGTCTGAAAACGAGGTGTGTTCAGGTGCATTTTTGGCACATTGCTATTTTGAGGCAACTGAAATAGACTGCGTCATTGACCAACTGAAACCTGGTCTAAAGTCAATGGCGCAATATTTTTTTGTTATTTACAGAGCACGTTACTAATATGCGCCTATAGGCAGGTCCACAACACGTGTACACTTTGTCCCGCAGATGGTCTGCTCACGCGCTTCAGTTTCCACTCTGTAGAAGCGTCAAGTTTTTCCGCTTGCAAATTCCACCACGTAAATAGTAAATCCGCCATGGCGCGAGCGCAACTGGCATTTAAAGGGAATGGGAGATGAGACTCTGATTGGTTTACTGCACGTTACGCCCAAAACACACCCGACCATTTTTCCCGTCGTATTTGGACACGCCCTAAGTGCACTTGCACCGTGCGCTTTAGACCATACGCTTAGATTGTTAAAAAAGGGCCCTTAAAATTATTGTTTTTTATTATATCCCAAATTAGAAGGTTTTCTGTATCAATGTTTCCTGCACTGCTTTTCACACTGTTGAATATTCAGTACTACGGTAAAAGAAATCATATTTTACCTTGAGTTGTGAGTTTGTATTTAATCACAGTCTGTTTTGAATTCAATAAAAATACTTTGTTCTGCAAAATGACTATAAAAGGCCTTCAAGTTGGATTGTCCTTGAAGGCTGCATGCAAACACTAAACTCAACAAGTGTAGTCCGATTAATGAACTAATGACTAGTCAAAAACATAGTGCAAAGTGTAGTCTGATTCTTATGAGCTGGTTCTTTTAACTACGTACTAGTTCAAAATGATTTTACAATATGACTGAGATATCCCTAAATGAATCAGAATGAAATAATTTCAAGAGAATCTGAAAATCTGTATCGAAACCCAGCCTGACTATTCTTTTTTTATTCATAAACAAAAATAATGATTCTGGGACACTGACACACTTTCTCTAGCAACCCACTCAGCATTACTGATCAAAGCCAAACAGTGAATTCTAGCGTTGCCTATGCAAATATAAAGTAAAGCTCCATAGGCTTAGTTGATCTCACAAAACTTATACAGAGCTACCCTGAAGCCTTTCACATGAGTCAGGGAATGCAGGCCATAGTGTTCGATCTAATCCTTCATTGCTGGCAGGTTTCATCCGACAAATAACAAAAAGGTTTGATCAATCAGAGGTTTTATCAATTGGCAGTTCCTGGGCAGACAATCTTTGTGAAAAGTGAGATGGATAGCAATCTAATGCTTTCCTGCTTTCTGTCTTAGTCTTTCCGCAGGTGTTAAAGTGATCAGGTTGTTTTTCCTTGTCCTCTTGGCTTGAATGCTTATGCTACTCTTTTCATTAAGAGCTAATGAAATGTATCGGGAAATGTAATTTCAACTCAATCTGTTTTGAAAACAGGGGGAATTGTGGGGGAAAGCACAAATGCATAGCTGTTTTGCATTGCAATTAACAGTTTAAAACTGGAGATATCTGAAAATCTGTTACAGCACATTCGTTTAAAGGCTAATATTACATTTATTCAAGGGCGATTTCCTTCACAATGAAGAGAAATATTTTTATGTCATGACAACTCTCGGAGTGTTTGACATGGTAATAGATATGACAATGTTGTATGTTTGGTCTTGGCGTAATAGATCTGCTACGCTGCTGCTGTTGGTTATTGCTGCTGAAGAGCGAGTACGGGACTTGCTACTGCCAATACATACAGTACACGACACGCTGCTGTGAGCAAGACATGCTGCTGCTGTACAAGCATACATGAATTACCCATAGCAGATCTATACAGGCGGAGCTGGGGAAGGTGGAGGGTTTCTGAAGTGCGCTGCACTGCTAAGGCAAATGCTACCCAAGTAGTTGAAGGTTGAGCAGCGAGCTCATTGGCTACTGATACAGCAGGAACCAATCGGCTGCGCCCTATAGATACGATGCGATTATGAACAGGTGAGTAGAATGACATACAGTAAGTAAGTGACAAACAGGATTTTCCTCTTTCTTTAAAAGGGATGTGTGGTTTAGACAAGACGTTGAGTTGAGAAAGATTCCCACCTTGCTCCGCAGCAGACCTCCGCTGTGGTGCTCTGGTGTGCTTCTCTCTGAGGATGGTTTTGCCTTCTCTTTGCTGTTGCTGGAATCGTTGTCCTTTATTATGTCATACTGCCGGCAAAACAAGGCAATTACGGCTGCAGAAACAAAAAAGACACAGAGGCGTCACACTAATGTAACTCTGCAAAGCTCTGGAGAGACAGGACAGATTGATAGGTCACTGAAGCATCCAACCCTAAGACACAAATATTGAAGAATCACAAAATTGTAACCATGTTACCTCCATTTCACCTCTGTCTCGGCCCATTTTCTTAAGTAGCTCAGCACTTTCAGCATGTATATAACCCAACTTTGAATCTTACAGTATCATTAAAGCTTTCAATGAAAAATTATCATTAAAATACAGTGTAGTGTCATTTAACTTTTCCTTGACCTTTTGAGATTAAATAGCTTGAAAATGAAAACATACAATAACTTTAATTATTCAAAACGTCCTCCTCAGTGGAAAAAAGTGCTGAATGTAAACATAGATGAGTGTTTATAGGGTCAGTAATATATATATATATATATTTAAAGAAATTAATACTTTTATTCAGCAAGGTTGCATTCAATTAATCAGTAAAGACATTTATATTAATGTAACATTTACATTACTACATTTACATCTAATGTAAGATTTACATTTCAAATAAATTCTGCTCTTTTAAACTTTATTCAAAGAATCATAAAAAGTTGCATCACAGCTTCAACAAAAATATTAAGCATCACAACTGTTTTCAACATTGATAAATTATTACATGATAAAAAAAAATGTTTCTTGAGCAGAAAATCAGCATTATATTACCAAGGATCATGTGACACTGAAGACTGGAGTAATGACTGCTGAAATGAATTTATTTATTATTTATGTATTTGTCATCAGGAATAAATTATATTTTAAAATATAAAAAAAAAAAATCATTTAAATTTTAATATTATTTCACAATATTACAGATTTTATTGGATTTGTGATTAAAATAAATGCAGCATTGATGAACATAAAATACCTCTTTTAAAAACATTTAAAAAAATCTTACTGACACCAAACTTTTGAATGATTTTCAATGTCACATGTTAGATGAACTTGAACTTGGTCCACTCAGATACAGTGAGGAAATAAGGAGAAAGGGGGACAGACATTATTAGTCCTGAACACCAGACCAAGCTATTGAGCAAAATAAGGAAAAGGAAAGGAAAAGTTTAATTCTGAGGCTCTGATGACAGAAAATATTTTAAAACATCATTGACCATTTCGGTCTGATCTTAAAAAAAAAAAATGTAATACTAAGGGTCAGATAAAGGGTTCCATGAAAATTTGTTGATGAAAATCTAAATATTGTAAGTGGACTTTAACAACAACAACAAAAAAAGTTCATTAATTAAAGACGTCAAAAGCTGAGGGGCAATTTTTAAATAGGTTCTGTTTTATATAGATTAAATTAAATAACTTATAGCATTTTTAAGTGTAAATCCTTGAAAAAAGTGTAAAGGTTGATGGAGTCTCTTTTAAATCAGGGTGTAGGGGCTACCCCTGATCTTCATGTTGTACCATCCTCTGGATTGAGAGGGGTTGACAGAATTCCTTTCAGTAGTCAAAGCCCAGCGGTGCGAAGACATTCCTTGTTTCCTAGAGTGGCAGTTGCAATTGAGCGCATGAATTATTTTGTGACACATCGAGGCAGACTGGCTTAGTGCCTTACGTAAGGAGAGAAGTGCTTCCATTTCCTGTGCCCTTCTTAAAATTCAAGCAGCACATTTCATATTTTATCAGTTTAATGCATATTATGGTTTCGCAAGGCTTTTTAGGGCTGGCATGCATAGTGGAATTTCAAGTACAATTTAATTCAAGTGATGTTAAAATTGTTCAGGTGAAAAATGAATAACCATTAGCAAATCAAAGTAAAACTTATGATCCGCACTCTCTTTCTCAGACTCATCTCTCTCGAAGTTTAATAATTTATGAGGTGATGTTTGCAAGCATAGTTTTTCTCAGTAGATATAAACGGTCATGAAAGAATGAACAGACTCTGCATATTTCTTTTGAGCTGACATCAGTGTCTCACCTGCCCACATTAGAAGCACCACCACAATGATGATCATCTCCCCTGTCTGCAGCTGTCGAGCTTTATCCAGGCCTTGGACTGTTGGGTCATCTGTTAGAAGACAGAGGATCATCTGTGAGTGATTGTACTGAGAACTGAATGCTCATTTATAGCTGATACAGTCATTGCTGATCCAACTCTGAAATTAAAAGTGGACAGTTTTTATTCTTGTGGTCATGAATCAAAAAAATTGATTTAAAAAAAATTATATGCACTATGGTTTAAAAGTTTGGGGTATTTTCATAGAAGGCTTGATACAGTTTTCTCAGGATTTATTGATGAATAGAACATTAAAAAAACAGCATTTACATGGGGGGGGGGGGGGGGGGGTATTTCAAATCACATTATGAAATAAATGTTTTTCTCCAAAACACATTGGCCACAATTATTGGCACCCCTAGAATTTTTTAAAATATCTCTGAAGTATATTCTCATTAATATTTAACCTTTTTTAGCACACCAGGTTGACTAGGAATATTAAATTGTCTAGCTATGACTTGTTTCACAGGAGTTTAAATATGAGGAAACACAAAGGCCAAATTCCCTTAATCATGAGTAAAACCAAAGAATAGTTCTGATGTGCAGCAAAAGATTGTTGAGCATCACCAAATAGAAAGTGGCTGTAAGACAATAGCTAAAAAATTGAAAATCCTCATTTTGACCATTAGGGCAATAATTAAGACGTGCCAATCAACTAAAGATGTTACGAATCTGCCAGGAAGAGGATGCGTGTCTATATTGTCTTAATGGACGGTGAGGAGGAGAGTTTGAGTGGCCAAAGACTCTTCAAGGATCACAGATGGAGAACTGCAGAGATTACTTGAGTCTTGGGGGTCAGAAAGCCTTAAAAAATAAATCAAACACCACATGCTGTTTGGGAGGATTTCAAGAAAAATCCTCCTCGCTCATCCAAAAACAAACTCCAGCAAATTCAGTTGTCAGACATGACTGGAACATCAAAAGAGATTTCTTTGGTCAGATAAAACTAAAAAAAGAGCTTTTTGGCAGCAAACCCACCAGATGTGTTTGGTGCAAACAGGGATAAAAACTACCCCATGCCTATGGTTAAATATAGCCTACTGCTGGATCTTATGGATCTGTTGTGGGCCTATTTTTTTGCTGGAGGTCCTGGACATCTTGTTCAGATACATGGTATTATGGATTCTAGCAAATACCGTTGCTAGAAATCTTATAAAGGCCCGTGATTGGATCTTCCATCAGGACAACGGTCCAAAACAAACAACAAAATCAACACAAAAATGGGAAACCGTGACCGTCCCAGTCCCCTAAACTGAACCCTATAGAAAATGAGTGGGGTGAACTGAAGAGAAGAAGCGCCAACATGAACTTGTGAATCTGAAGGAACTGGAGAGATTCTGTATGGAGGAATGGTCTCTCACTCTGATCTCTTGTCAGTTATTCTCCAAACTCATCATGCATTATAGGAGAAAACTCAGAGCTGTTATCTTGGCAAAAAGAGGTTGCAAAAAGTATTTAATAACAGGGAGCCAATAATTATGGCCAACGTGTTTTGGAGAAAAGCATTTTTTTCATAATGTGATTAACCCCCCACTTTCAAATCTTTTACTTCAATGAAACGTTAGATTTTTGCAATTTTTTTGAATGAAAGATCAAAAAGATAAACAATGCAGGTTTATTTTTTACAGCCATTTTTGATCATATTTAACAGGGGTGCCATTAATTCTGACCACAACTGTATTTGAAATACAAATATTTTTTCTAACATTATAAATTTCTTTCATTTGTGAAAGAAATTCTTAAAGAAATTCTTACTGACCCCAAACTTTTGAATGGTAGTGTAAATAAATTCATTTTAGTGCTGTCAACTCTTCATTTGTGTTCCAAAGATGAACGAAAATCTTACGGGTTTGGAATGACATGAGAGTAATTAACAGAATTTTCATTTTTGGGTTAACTATCCCTTTAAGCACAAAAATTTAATCATTTAAATGAGACACTTTTAAAAATGTTATACTGTATGTGTTTATAACAGAATTATAACACACACACACACACAACCATACAAAATTCAATGCAGAATGCAGCCAGCTGCTTATGTGATTAATTTTACTTTTGTTTAGCCCCAAGTATGTATCCCAGCATCCCAATCACCACCACCGTCCAACCTCAGCCTGATCTAACCAGCCATCTGTCTTCATTATTAATCAAGTGTTAAAGGGATTGAATTCAGGCCCATTTCCTCCCCCAAGTATCTTTTAACCTGTGTGGAGTTGGTCCAGAGCACCACTCTTCCCAATTGCCGATCCTTTTTGGATAAAAGCGGCTGAGACACTGAGACACCTGCTGTCATAAAATGAAAAAGTAACGGGTACAGAGATGAGCGCCCGCTCCCCTTCACATTCTCCGCCACTAAAGAATCAGGTTAGAAGACAGCGAAACGTTCCTCTCATCATTCCCATGAATATTTATAATGATAAGTGTAGAGGTTTTTCACTCATGTGTGGAAAATGAATACTGTGCTCCACACATTAAGCAGTCTCAACATAACCTTGCCACTTCTCTCAACAGAGATAAGAGCCTTATGTGGGACGCAGTGCTGTTTATCTAACTGGTTACGTTCCAAAAGCTCTACAGGAGGGCCCTTAAGAGAACTTTAAAGGGAGCTGCTATAACGGCAGACAACATAAAGCTTCCTCGCTTCTTCTTTGGTCCAAGGAACCAAAGCAAGACATCTGCTCATTAGTTCCACTAGCTGGGATCAGTTCAAAGATGCTGTTGCACATGTATGTATCACTGTGACATTCTCATGATGAAGAACACAAAAACACTTTAAATTATGTCATAATTTACTGACTCTAGTGTTTTCCAAACCCTATAGGCTGTTTACACACTACAAGTCTTAATGCACAAATCTGATCTTTAGACCATATCTGATTTTTAGTCCCACCTGTTTACATTCACTTCGGACATGACTGCAAAAATTACTGCCCAAAATGCTTAATCTCTATGGTCAAAAAAGACCATAAAAATATCTTTGTTGGCAAACGTGTCGCCCTCGCCTTGTGGTGGCTTGGAATTCCAAGGGGAACCGGATACACGTGTTTAGGCATAGGTCAGATGTCCAGATATTGGATATGTATCTGATTAAAAACCACAATGGAAGAAGCTCCGCACAGATACGGATTTTTGTGTTTAAACGTGTGGCAAAAATTCAGATCTGTGTCAGATGTAAACGCAACCCTATATGACTTTGTTTCTTCTGTGGAACACAAAAGAAGATTTTTTCCATACTGTGACAATGGGGTCCAAAACAACACGTTGGACCCAATTGACTTCTATTTTATGGATAAAATGTACAGAGACATTTTTCAAAATATCTTCTTTTGCAAAAATAATGACAGAATTTGTATTTTTGGGTGACCTATCCCTTTAAAGGGATATTTACTCACCCCTTTATATATTTACTCACCATTTCCTCACACTCATTTCGTTCCATCCCTGACTTACTTTCTTCTGTGGAACATAAAAGAAAATAATTTGAGAAATGTCTCAGGATTTTTTTGTCCATACAATAAAAGTCAATGGTAAGTCAAAAGGGTTTGGTTACCAGCATTCTTCAAAATATCTTCTTTTGTGTTCTGCAGAAGAAAGAAAGTCATACAGTACAGGTTTAAAACAACTTGAGGTTGAGTAAATGACAGAATTTAGATTTTTGGGTGAACTATCCCTTTAAGTGCCTGATCTGTATTGATCAAAGCATTGTGCTCGCTAGAACATGTTTATTGTCTTTCTAGTTGTAATTGTGATGGGTCTTTCCTCATCAGGATGCACAGGTTTGTTTGTTAGAACTGCAGGGCCCAGGTCTTTGATATTGACACAGCTTCTACAGAACCAGTTCTTTGAAGTATCACAGTAATTGAGTCCAATGGGAATCATCTTCAGCAAAGTCTGACAGCACACGAGAAGCATTGGCCAAAAATACCTAAGAGATGCAGGTGAAACTGTCTGAAGTCACAAAACAAGATACATTACTCAATGACTTGGCTCACTTTTCCTTTCTCTCTTTCCATCTCTATGGAGACTACTTCTTTCCTTTTCGGATTTATTTAGATATTTGTCAGATTCCTTAGGCAATTATGGCAAGTTGACTTTGAAAAGCAGCACTCTGCATTGGATTGTGTTTCCTGTTTGTAAGCAGATGGCAAATACTCCCTGCTAAGTCTATTGCTTCTCATTTCAAATCCATGCACTGCATGATGGAGGAGGGAGGGTTGGAAAATGTATTTAACTGGTGTTGCATCATGATGAGATTCATTATTATAGGAACAGAGAGAGATGCATGAATGCATCGAGAAAGACTGTGCCAATTTAAAATTCCTCTGAACATGCAATAAATCACTGGGTCATGAACTGAGTGCTCGGTTTATAACATGTAAATGTCTGTATTTGAATGATGCTTGTTAAATTCTTTCTCTGGGAGGAAATTTTAAAGTCATTCTAAAGAAATAGAGCCATTTGTGTCAGATCGTTTATTTTTTATAAGATTTTGAAATTGTAAGAAATCATAATCAGATCAATATGACTTTTTCTATGACCGATTCTTAAACTATTACCCTCAATACTGAACACTGTGAAAAAGAGAGAGAAAAAATATGATAAGAAGGATCTATCAATTAAAAATAAAGGAAGATCACAGCATAGTGGACTTGAATAAAAAGTACAGTGACAAGCATTTTAGAAAAAAAAAATAGATGGATGATAAAAAAAAAATTCAAATAAAAAATATAATTTAAATGTATTTAAATAAAGAAAAATAAGTATAATAATAAATAATAAAGTAATAAAATAAACAGTTTCAACTCAAAATAATGTCCACATCGCAAGTATAACAAGCTGAATAACTTACAGCAAGCCAGTCATTATCACAAAACAAACATATCAATATAAATGTATTTTGTGCAAATGAATGTCAAACTGCATTATCTCTTACTTAATTACCTGCATGACATCTGGATACACAACTTCCACAAATGCTTTCATGTCTGTCGATGGATAAAATTATATCATGACTGCAGGAAAAGCATTGTAAACATTTATTAAACAGTTTTGTATGATGCATCAAAATGTTGTTTTTTTTCAAGTGTACTGCGGTATAAAATTTAAAGACGGGCCAGACAATTAAAGAGAATGCGATATATTTTTAAAGGTCCTTGAATTTCAGCCACTATAAAAATAAGAAAAAGTAAAAAGAAGATGTTGAAAAACATCTATACGTTATGCCTAATTGAAGTAGAAGTCCAGTCTTCTTCTGTTCAGGCAATTTTAATGACAGGCATTCCCTCTTCAGTTTGATGAATTTTAGACTGGCTTTTTACTGTACACTGCTGTCAGCCAAGATGACGCAAAATCCAAACTCCTACAAAAGCAACTCCATGAAAGAAACTAAATTTTTACCAATGCAATCATTAAGGAAGCTTTAAAAATAATTCTAAATGTAGTTCAATTTAACTGAAGCTCTATGTAATCAAATGTTTTCAATAAAATTACTTAATTACACACCTTCCTGTATCTGCAAGAGTCAAACGGGAAGTCTAAAAAGTCTTCAGATATATATTATGCTTTGAACATGCTTTTTCAGTTTAAGGCACGAGAGCGTTAATGACATACTGAGCATGTTTTCTGAACTACGTGCATCTTTGAATGCTCGGATGATTAATTTCGAGCGCTCCATTTGCGTTGGTGTGCACAAGCTATCTGGATGTTTTGTTGTTCTCAACATGGCTGGCAAAAATAGCTACTATCATGTTGAAGGCAGCTTGATTTATCTGGTTTTCAGTGCTTTTTTCAGTGCTAGATTTCATACAGAAGAAAAAATCTCTCAAAAACATCTCGTCTCAACACAACATTGAAATGGGTGTTAATAATCCACTCAATGGCCTGCTATTAAGGATCACCGCTCGTGCCGCACAGCACCAAATATACAGCATATCCCCCTGAGAGGCAGCGAGCTGATTAGAAATTGGTGCTGAAAATGAGAGGCAGTAACCAGGTCTACCTGCATCCATGCGTGAAGTGTTCATCAATAATTAATTGGGTTGTAGGAAAGAGAACTGTTAAACACAATGGCAGAATCCACTGAAAATGTAAACGGTTACTGCCCTGTTTACATTTCACGTTTCACACAAAATGTCAAGCTACGATGGACTGCATTAAATCAAGTGTAAAGAATGATATACTAATGTGGTGTAGGAGTGAGGGTGGGCTGTTACCTTGGTTTGAACTGTTTGAGGGGAAACGGTCAGTTTTCTTCAGGGTTCTGAAGTGGTAACGTTTGCTGGCCTGACTCTCTCCGTACAGGCCGATGGACTGAACCTGGATGATGTAATCCATCTCCTCCTCCAGGTCCCACAGCACACAGGATCTGCTGGTGGTGTTCACCTCTCTGATAAACCTCTGCATTTTGCCATCCATTCTCTGAAAGAGTCAAACCACTTGATTAGATCAGAAGAAGCTGTAATTATGTTATGGTTCAGTGATGTATATTTATATATATTTATGTACTGCATATGTTATATAATAAAGCAGACCTCAAATTAAATTTGCATTTATAGGGTAAGGTAGGATAAAACTATAAAAGGTTTTTATTTTGAAGTGAAAAGTAAATGTGAGAGTAACACACACTCCTTAGAATTGGGGCAGAAGGACCGTAGAGAAATGTTATTACTGGTGTTTTCATTTATTATTTATTAGTTATTGTTTTTTCTAAATCCATTAACTAAATGCATATTTTAGACAATTTCATTATTCATAACATTATTTCGAATTCATAGTTCATTGGTATTATGACAATTCCGAATAAAAATACAGACACACATCATTTTGCAAAACATTACCCTTTCACGATTTGTGACATTCACAAATGTTTCCAATTACATCCTTTAACAATAAATTGAATGATGCATGATGATTCTGCTCATGCTATAACTAATCTCTAAATATGTTACAATTTACTGTAGGAGTAAATGCAGACTGTTCCTAAATGGTATGTATATTGGGGATTTATATTCTGTGGGTTGTGATTAGCTGTTTTGTAGTCCAGGTCCATCTCTAGTCTAAACTACCTAGATTTAGATGTTCTTTCAAACAGCAAAAACTTTTCAAGGTTCCTGTTGAATTTACATGATCTGAAACATCACCTACAGAGCTTTAGGCTGGTTTTCGCTGACATTTCAAACAGATCATGCTGTCTAGAGGTCAGCAATAAAGTAACAGTAAGGGCTTTCTAGAGGTCACCTAATATATATAAATCACACATTAGGGCACTAAAGGATCTTCTTTAAGCCCTGAGAGCCAAACACGACAGCCTTTCATTTCAGCTATAATTCTGCTCTCTAACTTAACATTGCATTTAGCTCTGCCTCGGTTGCTTTTGAAAGTCTGTGAATAGAGTCAAAGCACTTTCCTCTGCCCTTGAGCTCTGAAGCAGCCTCTAGGTGTGTGTGTGTGTGTGTGTATGTGTGTGTGTGTGTGTGTGGGGGGGGGGTCTGATGAAAGTCCTTGACTAAATTAATAATGCATTCATCTGTGAGTGTCGCCTGCAAAGCCATTACAGATGTGCAGACAACCGATTGTATAACATGACTGACAGATATAATTGTAATTGTTTGAATGTGAAATAGGTGTATTGCGATGTACGTATTAACGGTGTTGACAATAAATGACATTCAAAACATGAAATATTGATATTGTGTTAATTAAGGGTGTGAAAATATACCGGTATTAGCGATAACCATAATATTTTAAATTAATAGCACACGATCACATATGATATTATGACACGTAAATAATCAAGCACCAGTACCTGGTTGACATCCCAATGTACAGTTGGTGGAGGTATTGCAACTTAACGCTACCATCTGTCATAAAGCAGATGACGCAGCACGCGCAGATACTACTGCTTTGCAAAATCGGGTCGTCCAATAAGACAGAGGAGAGACTCTACCCACACTTAAAAAAAATAAGCTTGCCATTATGGGAGGTTTTGGGATTTAGAGAAAATTACTCCTTAATCAGCCCAGTCTGCAGGACTTGCCGATGAACAGTGAGCGGAAAAGGGGGCAATACCAGCAACCTGTTCACCCACCTCGCATTTCGTCACTATACAGAGAGTAAGTTGTAATTATATTGCTAGTCCTGAAATGGGAAATGTTACATTAACCTGTTAACTGCTGACACCTTTCTGTGTTTTGTTATATTTACAGGCTTTTAGTCCAAAAGTATGGATAATTCTCAGTCTGAATGCTTTCATAGTGATGAGGGCTCAGGCTTTCAATGTGCTAGACCTTCAGTAGTGCTCTCGCTGCAGGACACAATCAAGATGCTCCTTGCTAGGTTGACTTTGGACCTACCTCCTCCCGTTTGGGGCTTTCAAACCTCTTGCATCATCCGGTTGCATGGTCGGAGGACTTGCAGATACCTAGCTGTCCTGACTTTACCGAAGTGGTCTTCTCTGTATTTCCCTCGGATCCCTCATCCAGGCCGAATTGAGTAGCGTGCACACTGACAGCAATTACCGAAGCCCAGGAGGACTCTGTAGTATGCCTCCTGTAGTGCCATGTATTTCTTCCCTAGTGGTATATCCAGATGAAGCCCTGAAACATGAACTCCGCTGCCCTGGATGCCTTTACGTCATTCAACTTCACAACAGTGTAGACGGGGGCAATCTTACAGGCTGCTGCAGCAAGATACTCAACTTGGCTTGTCATCAAGAGGAGAGGTATCCCACTCTCGGATTAGGCCACCAACTCGCCCTATGCCTACAAACTCTCCATACTGTTGCTAGTGTTTTAGGGTCTGTGGCGGGACACTTTTCAACCTCTCAGTTACATCATTGGAGAGGTATTACAGACAACAAGCGGCTTCTCGACACACTTGAGAAAGGCTATTGTCTACAGTTCTGTCGCAGACCCCTAGCAACACCCATATCTGTCCTACAGTGATCCAGGATCCTCGTCAGTCCCTTGCCCTATCGATGGAGGTCCAAAACCTGTTGGAGAAGAGTGCGATAGAGCCAGTAGCCCCCCACCCCATCCACCCCAGGGGATTCCACTCAAAATATTTTTTAGACCAGAAGAAAGATGGGAGCTTCAGGCACATCCTGGACCTCAGATGCTTAAACAAGAGCCTCAAGCATCTTCCTTTCCTCATGTTATGGACTGTAGATGTCAGACATGCGATCGAACTTGGAATGTGGTTCACCTTTGGGGACTTGAGGGATGCATATTTTCATATACGCATTGCCCCACACCACAGAAGGTTCCTTTAATTTATGTTTCAGTGCAGGACATATCAGTTCATGTCGTTACCTTGGACTTGAGGGTAAACCTTCAGAAAAGCACCCTAACCTGACACCAGTCAGTGTGTTTTCTGGGCATGCACTTGGACACCAGGTCAATGAGAGTCCCCCTCAAAGATGGCAGAAACCAGGTATTGCGGAGGACCTTAGCAAGGTTCCAGGTTCATTTTAAGCTTCCCTTTTTCAGCTTCCTACAACTGGCAGGCCTTCTCACAGCGACCTCATCGGTTATCCAGCAGGGCCTTTTGCATCTTCGTCCATTCCAATGGACAATACCACAGTGGTATTTTTAATCAACCACCAGGGAGGCACAAGGTCCCTACACTGTTTCCAGTTGAGGAGAGTGCTTCTATTGTGAGCAAACAAACACTTCCTGACAGTCAGAGAAGCACACATTCCTAGTTGCTGCAACATTGTGTTACTTACCTGTTTGGAGCTGAAACCAGGGGAATAATGTCTGCAGAAGGAGGTTGTCCGGTCTTTCTGGAAGATTTACGGAACAGCAGCCATGAACCTCTTTTCCAACAAGGCAACGACACATTGCCTGATGTGGTTCTCGGCACAAGAGGAACAATGATTGCTAGGGCAGGATGTCCTGGCCCACGAATGGCCAGACCTCCTTCTCTATGCCTTTCCCCCCATTCCGCTCTTCTAGTCCATCCTGAGCCTTGTACAGGAGAAGCACTTATTCTAGTGGCCCCCGGTTGGCCATCCATGCCTTGGTTCAGCCTGCAATTAACTCTCAAAACTGGTCCACCTCAGCCACTGCCAGCTTGGAATGATCTGCTTTCACAGATGGACAGGGCATTCGCATCCTTCTCCGGACAGGTTGAAACTGTGTGTCTGGCCTCTGGGGTTGAGAGGACGCTCTCTAAATGTTCAACAGGAGTAAGGAACACAGTCATGAGTGCTAGGGCCCCTTCACCACGTCACACTTATGCCAATTAATGGAAACAGTTTGATGCATGGTGTGCAGATCGGACTCTCAGCCCAATCGATTGCCATATCAGCATAATTTCAGAATTAAGTGTTGGACTTTCTGTAGTACTTATTGGACGCTAGACATTCTCCAGCCACTCTTAAGGTGTTTTTGTCAGCCCAATGGGATCCTATGGGGCCGGTATCAATCGGTGCAAATAGGCTAGTGGTGGCTTTTCTTGAAGGAGCTATGTGGCTTAAGCCACCAGCATGAGTAGTGTATACCCAGTGGGATTTGTGAGTGGTGTTGTACAGTCTGTGTTCAGCACCCTATGAGCCGATGTATCAAGCAGATATTAGAAATCTTTCTATGAAAACTGCTTTACTTTTAGCCATAACATCAACCAGAAGGGTCATAGAGTTATCAAATATATAAGAGCCAAGGACGGACCAAATTGTTCGGATATTGCGCAATCAAAAACAAATGTGCAAATGCCTCTACTGCTTGTTTACAAAAAGAGCACAAACTGCCAATCTCTACATATTTAAAAGATTATATTTGATAGGGTATATTTTATGTAATATTTTGTTGAAAAGTGATTTACCTGTTGGGAGATAGAAAAGCCAATGATGATGTCACCCTCAGGCACCTCCCAGGACACGGTTGCTGAATCAGCTCTCAGGTGCATGGCCGACACATTAACCGGAGCAGGTGGACGGTCTAGAAACACAGGATAGATATTAAAATAACTTTGAATCTTTGAGCCCTGATAATTTATATAACCTGTTCGGCTTTATTGCCCACTTATACTATGGTTGCGTCAGAAAGCTTAAAAATGTTGCTTTTGGAGGATGCATTCCAAGGTAAGAAGACATCAATTGATTGTTTGATTGCAATGTTAGCTTCACCTCCTGACTCCTGAGATACTTCATCTGATTGATTTTTGAAGACAGCATAGATGTATCCTTCACTCCCTTTGATATCCCACAATCCTGTGCGTTCCATTCTGTGACAGATAAGCTAAAAAAATAAATGGCATCTGAAAGTTGCGGTTGGTGGTCAGTTTGTGTGTAATGTTTTTTTGACCAACTTTTTCCACTTTTGATGTAATTTCTAGCAAGAAATTAGAATTGTAGTAAAAATATATTCGATTAGTTATCACCAAAGCTCTCTCAATTTTGTCTTAGATCATTAAACCATTATGTTGCCACAGAAGTCCAAAATCAGTTTTGTGAGGTTTCTTCATCCCCAAACGCTGCCTGCAAAGTCATTGCCTGATAGGGCAGCGTTGCAACAAGTCAGCTGCCTAAGATTTCGGACGCAGCCTATGTTATAAACTGTAGAGTGATAATAATAGAAATCATTGGCTGTGTAAGCCCAACTCAATCGGCCCAATGGAGGCATCCGGTCAGCGAGTGGAGGTCTCTGCGCGTTACTGTCTTTCCTCGTGGCAAAGTAATTTGATTAAATTAAATACATTTTTTCATATGTATTACCTCGTTATTTCATCTGACTCCATAAATGAAAAGGTTTTAATGATATCTGTGCATCATTAAATGTGAACAAATGTTTGACTATTCTTTTTAACTCTTTACTGAAAATAATGTCAGTTAGAATAAAATCAAAAATTTGCATTAATCACCATCCCAGACTTACTGGGGACAGGAGCTGATTTACATGGGGGCACACCCACAGCAGTTAACAAGATATCTCTAAACTCTCCACACCTTATTACCTTTTTGGTTTACTTCTGTGGGAATGAGACCTTTGTACCAGTCGCACTGAGACATTTCAAATGATACCAAACATGTATAATACTGTATGATAATTGTTCATAATTAAACCATATAGATTGGGTGAATTCAGGTAGGGTTGGGTGAAGGGAATGATGTGTAAATTAGGAGGTGATCAACTCAAGTGTGATCGTGACTCGAATGGGGATGGTAATATAGCAAGAGAGTTCAAATGTTAATTTCCTTTGTTTTCTCAGAGAGTAGCCATCTCTTCCAGTTCTTCCTGTTTCTCCAGTCTTACAGCTGCCATACTTAAACTGATATACTGTTATAACATTTCCACTCTAATCTTAGTGCAGAGACAAGTAGAGCGAAGCAATATTTTCAAGAAAACCTCTAAAGCAATAACCTACTGTCAAACAAAAGTCATGGACCAGCTATTATACCTTCCCATGAAAACACAACAATAATCTACAGGTCTGAAATATGTTGCTGTGCACTATTTTTATTTGCTGTCCTTTTATAGACTGTCTGAGTCGCTTGCCAAGAAAGCTTTCCAATCTGACCAATCAGATTTGGGAAGAAAAACATTCTCTCTATGGCTCTATCTCTTCTTACCAGCTTGCTCTCTGAGGGTCTACAGCTCTCTCTAAAAGCAAACCTGGTACTTACAGATGTTTTATGCAAAGCTACAGTACATTCCTTTTTTCTTATTGTCAGTACAACCCTCCTGAGCAACATGTTTAAATTGGGATATTTAAAAGTTGTTTGGGTCCATTATGCTGTTTGCTATATTACCAATTAACCACTTCATTTGTGATTAAATGAGGCGACAAAGTGACTGTATCGAAATCAGATTGACAGTGTCAAAAACACCAGGGATCAGCCAGGTTTCATAAAAACTCAAAGAAATGGAAAGTGTTCTCTTCAAGACAATATGTTTTATTGAAATTGCTTTCTGAAATTGATTGAATCCAGCACATTTTATTCTATATGGGACTTTTATGTGGGACCTTTTTTTTTAATTCAGCTCAGCTCTAGGGTGCTCGATCATGATTTAGGAAGCAATAGACAAGCTAACTAGTCTAAAAAAAAAACAAGGAGAACAATGACAGATTCAATAGTCAAGCACATGCCTCTGTCGCTGTGGTGAAAATAGAAAGGCAGTGAACTAGACTGAACCGCGAGAGCATTTTCTAGCATCTCCTCTGAGCAGTGCTCTAATGGACTTTATGTGTTTGTGTGGGCGATTGCAAAAAGGGGAAGGGGTGTTTTTTTGTTCCTCCACCCAAACCAATGCAATAACATCAACAATAACATATACAGACTCTTAGCTATGTTACATAACAGCTGTTTTGAAATAAGTTGTGGCTCGTTGCACAACGATTCTGTTCCAGATCTGTATGATGCATCTTTTCCAGAGGTCCACAAAATTAACAGGCACTTTAAAAGAGTAGTAGAGTACAAAATAATGCCTAAAAATCATCCAAACACTCATATTTCTTCTGATCAATAATCAAATAGTATAAATATAAATTAAAATTTTATACATTTATTTGAAAAATATGACACAAAACAAAACATTGGTATTTGTACCTTTAATGCTTTAAATGGACCATTGAACAACAAAGTGTAATGTATTTGTGGAAAGTGCCAACAAAAAAAGCAAGCATCTAGGATACAATATAAGGTAAGCAGAGGAGCTTGGATCTGCATTCGTCATTAATCTGCTTTTCTCCAGAGCTAACCATCGGCAACAAAACCCATAATGCATCACAAAGCTGAATGATCACTCTCAGTATCAGACTGATAATCAATGTCCTGTGTTGACGCCCTAGGAGGTCACTAGTATGGCAGCACTCCTTTCCATGCAGCTATGATCATCATACACAATGGGGGTCAGGGCTGATTATGCTGGTCTTCCTTGCCCTCAGCAATAGCTGTGTAAATTGGATGTAGAGAGGTCTGACTCCAGCTCTGCGCCATGGATAATAATTTAGAGGAAGGAGAGGGCCACCTCGGTGAAGGCTGACTTGCACATCAAAGCGTCTATAGGTCACATGCATCAAATCTTCCATTTTAATAAGTCTCCAGGTTTGCAGCTACATCATTGTTTTTGTGTAATTCCTATTATGAAGCTCTACATCTACACTGGCGGAGGATGTATATGTCATATAAGATATTTATACATATGCAAAGAGGCCGCGAGTCAGACTGGAATGTGGACAAGGGAAGTATACTTTCGGCTGTTGGCACATAACAAAACAGCACAATTGCGAGAATTAACAAGTCAATGCTGAGTCTCATTTTAGACAATATTGCCAGCTACTTTGTTTTGCTTCATGAATGAAAATAATTTCAAACAATCCTATAGCTGTCTTGCACCTGAGGAGCGGTCTTTTGTACCTGAATGAATCAGCTGTGTTGAATGAATCGGTTGATTGAATAATTTAGTCACTCACTCAAAGTTCCTGAATAAAAACCTGCTTTCTAACCATTTTTGTAAAAAAAAATTTATTAATCACTCACTCATAAAGATGTCCCCGTAATGAATCGCTGAAAAATCGCCCGGTACTTTTGGAATGCTGCTCAACTAATCAGATCCGAGAGCCAGAACTAACTATCGTTTCAAGATATTTTCTGCATCCAAACAATTTACAGACACATTTGTCAGATAATAGAAGGGCTAAAAAATATTGTTTTTGTCCATGATGAAATCACTGTTATAGTGTGTTGTTACAGGAACTAAAAGCAGGTCCAGTTTCATTCCACCTGTCCAGCAGATTGCTCAATGAAGTGAAAAATGAAAGATTTTCATAAACATATATAATGAGAGAACATCTGCAGGGGTCATTTCTGCCACATCAACTATTGTATTTGCACCTCAGAGTCTGTTAAATTACATCTCATGATTACGACTGGTGATTTGTCACAGAAAGCAGCAAATTTCTGAACATTCAACAAAATGTCGCACTGACTAAGAATCCATTCTAGTAACAGTGCAGTTTGATGCCAAATGAATGTACAGAATGTACTAATGGCATAATGAATTGCCTATAGTTATATATATATATATATATATATATATATATATATATATTAACTTAATATAATGAACGTTTTTCACTGACTGGGAAAAGGTGGTTCTTATTAAATAATTAATCAGGTTTTTGTCATTTTAGTGCCATTTACCTCACTCTTCCCCCGCAAGAGCTCATTGTCCTTCAAGTAATAGAGGTTGAGAGTAGCTTCAAATTGTGATACATGGCCAGGCATAAGCTCTTTAGTGATGAGGAAAGTAATTGTTTAGATAAAGGAAGACTTTTTGAGTTTTGGTGGTCTGGTCAGCATTTGCAATGTATTATCTCACTGAATAAAATAAAATAAAATAAAATAAAATAAAATAAAATAAAATAAAATAAAATAAAATAAAATAAAATAAAATAAAATAAAATAAAATAAAATAAAATAAAATAAAATAAAATAAAATAAAATAAAATAAAATAAAATAAAATAAAATAAAATAAAAAAATAAAATAAAAAAGTAAAATAAAATAAAATAAAGTAAAATAAAATAAAAAAGTCATTATTTACCCATCCCAACTCATTCCAGTCTAAAATTATTTTTCCAATGCATTACACATCTCTAAGGTTTTGTTCATTGATTTATTCTGCTAAGCTACAAAAACATTATATTATATTATATTATATTATATTATATTATATTATATTATATTATATTATATTATATTATATTATATTATATTATATTATATTATATGTCTTAAATCTTTAATAAATCAGCTCTCACTTTTGTTGTAAGGAAAACGGAAGCTCAAAAATGTTGTAGTATATCTCATTTTGCATTTAAAAAAATAATACTGGAAAGCAAAGAGTGAGAATATAACAACAAAATCATAATTTTTAAGTGCTTTAAAGTCATATGTTGCAGCAAACATATGGAAGGTATCAGTCTTTGGTAACTACTGTTGTCCTTCCTAAAACATACAGTATGTCAGACGTTGCACTGCAAAAGTTGATGAATACTGATGCAAGCTTTGCTTACTTTCATTAGTACTTAACAAGAAGTGATTTATATGTGTATAGAGCTAATAAAGCCTAAACCCACATAAAACCAAAAAAACATTTTATGTGAAATAAGTCTCACTCTCAAGCACAAGTCAGATGCACTCAAATATTTTACATAACAGAAAAAGGGGAGAGCGGGTCACCTTGGGTAATACACTGAGCATACAGTTAAAAAGCAAGAGGCCACATGAGATACAGACATCCTGTCAGAGTAATCCACATGAAACAGGCACATACTGTAGCAGCATTTCAGCTGGTCTTCATGACAGAGAGTAGACATGGGCAATTCCAAAATCACCTTCAAAGAAACCTTCCACAAATCCAGATGCAAGTTCAACTACAATCCACAAGTATATTAAAGCAGATTAAACATGTGTTCACAGAGTCAGCAGCATTTAAATAGCATCAAGGCAGAATTTTGCGTGGCTTTGATCCAGCTAGCTAAAAATACACATTTATGCTGCAAAAAAACCTGGATTGCTTTTTCCTCCTTTTTTCATTGAATGTTAAGTCCTCCCAACTGTTTAAATGTGTAAATTGATTCCTTCAGCTTTCTTATCTAAATTAAGGATTTAAAAGAATCCTCTTGCGGCATCAGAGGTCTGTTAGGTGAATGCAATAAAGAGAACACAACACAAAGTCATTTGTCTTTACCATATAAATGCGGCATCTCTCTCACACGCCTCTGTCCAACATGTTACCTCATGCTCTAATGACCTCCAGGCATGCAATGAATTCTGGAAAGGGATTAGTTCTTCATGATAGATTTTGTCAAATGTTGTGCTGTCTGATCCTTTCAGGGTAGACAACGCACTCACAGATGGAGCTGTAGGGTGTTCTATCAACACAAAGCCGTAGAGGGAGCGCGTCTCAGCCTCAGGGGAGCACTGCACTTTCCCAGCAGAGCGAGATGTCACTGTAACACCAGAACACCCCACACTTCAACAGTCATTGGGTTTTCCAAGGACAAGATGGAGAACTCAGGCATAGGATATTTTGCAAGAGCAACATGATTGTAACTATAGGGGTTTATACATACAGGTATATCCACCTCATTTTTGAAGTCAGAGGGTTCCAGTGTCATCCACTTCTGGTTATTTTAGCTGTAGGCTACAAAAACAGTCTGTTATGTTGCATATGGCAAACTTTGTTATTATTGAATGTATTATGGTAATGATAAACACATTGGTTTGTAGCGCAAACAGTTTTACCATTTACTGCACTGTTATTCTTATTTAGCTCCACCTTATTTTGCAAAGCATAAGTAAGCTATTTTCTGTGAATTTGCAAGACTTCCAATTCACAGTGCACGAAACGGTAAAACTATTTGCGCTACAAACCAGTTTGCTAATAATTACGACAATACAATAAATAATTTGGTAATAATTATCAGTTTGCAATTTCAAGCAGCATAACAAGCTGTTTTTTTACCGCTACAAATGACACCAGGAGCCTCGTACATTCAAGTTCCAAGTAGCCGCGCGCTCTTGCGTTAAAAATTAGGTGGACAGCAGCTAATGAATTGGAGGTCTCGCACATTCACAGAAAATATCGTACTCTGTTGTTGCAAAATAAGGTGGATAAACACTATTTTAAACACAAGTTTTGGTTTCGGTTTCAGTTTTTGGCAGTTTTGCCTGCCTGTGTTCTCTAGTTAAATTCCTTGGTTGTTAATTGGTTTCACGCACCTGTTTTACTTCAGTTGACTACCCTCCCTCTGTACTTAATGAGTTATTTTTGTTCAACATTCGGTCTCGTCAATGTTAACGTATACCATCCTTCTTTATTCTCCTGTATAGTAAATAAAGATTGTTCCATCGAGTCTCCAGTGCCTTGCATGTTGAAGACCGATCCGTGACAGTCAGTTTTTTTTTTTTTTGTTCCGCAAAGTCAGCTGAGCTGCCACGTCTCTTAACACACAATAAAGGCGTTTAATTCCTGAATGAATGACTCAGTGGGTTTGAAAGATTCGGTTAAATGAATGATTCAATGGCTCACTCATAAGGAGTCGTAACAAAAATTATATTGAGTAACTTACATTTTTGATAGTATATTGATATGTCTGATTTGCTTCATTAATGAAAATACTTCCAAACAAACCCAGACGGGCGCATCTCAGAGCAACATGCAGTAGTGGTGTTTCAGCGTTGTACTTCTAAAGATGGTCACTTGTTGCCATGCTGGCGTAATCATGAAACCTTCAAAAAGAATCGCTGAAAAATCCCCACCACTAAACCACAAACCATCGGGGGAAATGAGACACAAATTTGTACGTCAAGGGTACAATTTTGCATATCTTCTGACAGTCAATGATTATTAATTAAATTAAAATTATATTTTGGCCTTGTAGTATAATATGTTGTTTTTTTATTAGATCTAAAAAATTGTGTCCTACATTTAGTTTCTTTTTAATTTCATTTTAATGTCCTTATTTCAAGGCAAAGCACTTTTCAAAGATAGTCAAAATAGTTCATACTTATGTCATTGTGTGGAAATGTTGAAAGCCTTTGTAAAACACATTTTTGCTTGTCTTTGTTCAAAACTAGAAAACAGCACATGCCTCTTATTGTTAAAATATAAGTGGTTTCACAGTGTAGCATTAACATGTTTCCTGTAGATTTGTGTCTGTGAGCTACCAAAAAAACAACAATTAAAATAAATCATCTCATTTATTATAAATATAATAAACCGATTGATTATTTTCATAATTATACATTGACATATGAATCAAGTGTTTTTTAAACATGTACATAGTTCATATGTTAAAGGAGAACTCCGGTCAATTTTAACATTGAGCTCATTTTTTTGTACATTTGGAGTGCTGTCAATACAGAGAACAACGACAAAAATCGGTGTTGCCTACACCGAGTTATTCTATTTTTAAAATTTGCACCCTGTTGACTTCAATGGGGCAAGTACTAAACCTGCTTTTAGCCTCTTAACATCCTTGATGTGTCATTACAAGTGCACAGAAAATGTGAGTGATTCCTTCTGAGTGAACACGAGTGAGTCTGACTGCAGTAGATGTGAAAGAAATGTATAAAAATGATGTTATTTAAGCCAGCGCAAATACCTTTGTTTACATCCTGTTTTTCGGTTGAAGTCCAAAGTAGTCGATTGCCGAGTTCACGCGCGTGATAATAGGTATTATGCGTGTGAACTCTGCAATCGACTACTTTGGACTTCAACCGAAAAACAGGATGTAAACAAAGGTATTTGCGCTGGCTTAAATAACATCATTTTTATACATTTCTTTCACATCTACTGCAGTCAGACTCACTCGTGTTCACTCAGAAGGAATCACTCACATTTTCTGTGCACTTGTAATGACACATCAAGGATGTTAAGAGGCTAAAAGCAGGTTTAGTACTTGCCCCATTGAAGTCAACAGGGTGCAAATTTTAAAAATAGAATAACTCGGTGTAGGCAACACCGATTTTTGTCGTTGTTCTCTGTATTGACAGCACTCCAAATGTACAAAAAAATGAGCTCAATGTTAAAATTGACCGGAGTTCTCCTTTAATATTGCATGTTCTGTGTCTACCCAAAAATATCAAACTGTACAAGACTTACACTTTATGGACAAATACCTACGAATATTAATGAGATCACAGTCATGCCTCCCTGCTCCACCATATCACCTGTCCACTAGTACCACCTCATTTCCATCTGACAATGACGACCCTAGCTAAGAAAACTCATTTGATTGGTTTGCAGGCTCTAGCAGTGATCCGTGAACACTTCGCCTCCCTGGGTCCGCAAGAGATGGAATTGGACAGTGTGGCAGTTTAAGGTCAATGTAATTGGTGACCACAGTCCACCAGGTCTGGCCTGCCGATGCAATTCTCTTGCCACCTCAACACGGACCAGATGAGGTGTTGGATGTCGGACAATTTTTTACAGGCAGCCAATTTCAGCACAAATACTCTGGAATTACACGACATGGCCAGAAGTATTAGAACACAAACACCACACCCATATCTATGCTTGTTGAACATCTGATGGAAAGGTTTTCCATCCAGACAAAATAGCATCAGGTCCGTTCTGTCTGGCTCACAGTTGCTGTTTCAATTTGTCCTAATGGCGGTCATTGCGGTTCAGGTCTGCATTTCACATGCATTTTATCCTATAGTGTACATTTTTCTATTTCACCAGCATCAAATTTAGTCTTGATCTAACGTGACTTTAACCGAAAGTGAATTTGCTGTAGGTATTTTGAGCAGTGCAGTGCTCTGGATGACACTAACTAACTCATTTCAGGTGTCTGTTGTCAAGGTACAGACACCAACTCTGCAAAGAAGCTGTTCTGGATCATAAACTAGGATAGATTTCAGGCTGCATGATCATAATTTCTCACATATAGCTCTCTTTAAACTGAATCAAGTACTACATCTATTGTGCTGTATTTGCATTGGACACGACAGTCCGCATGCTTTTGTATTGAGACTCTGCGCTTATGTTAAATGCATGAGTGTAAAGGTTATTTAGTGTTACATGCACTTGTAAATCACTTTTAATATGGAGTTGTTGAGAATGAATATTGCACTATTCGGTTATGTTTTCTCTGACAGGTGTAATCTATTTAGCAAAAGGAGAGGCGTCCTGGTTTCAAAGGAGCAACTTTCAGCACTGGAAGTGTTCATATTTCAGACAGAAACACTGTGCTTGTGAGAAGAGAAGCACCAACTGCTGCCTTATCAAAGCTACCACAAAATCCCAGGTGACTCAATGAGGAAAAAAGGGAGAGGATTAGAAACATACCGGAAAACATTTTCCTGACATGCTTCCATGCCTTCATTTGCATGCATGAAAATTCAACAAAATTTCTAGAGGAATACAAGAAAAGCTATTTTGTAAAAAATATGGCAGGATTTTACAATATTTAAGCTTTTGTGTAGTAAAGGTGCTAGCAATGCCAAATTCATGGGTTCGATTCCAGGGAACACATGAACTTCTAAAATGCATACTGAATGCAATGTAAATTGTTTTGGACAAAAGCATTTGCCAAAATGCATACATGTCAACAGCGACATAATAAAATAAAAAATACTCAATGCAAATCAAAGTAGGCATTAGTTCATTTTCTGTAATACACAATGAACTACTTGTTTTTAATTCATCTTTAATTTTACCAATGCAATAGTGTCACAGAACACAACTGCAGCTCAGTGGTTGATTTCTATGTTTATCCTGACCAGAATTATATGGGGCATATAATCTCTTGATATAATCTAACTAATATTTTACATTTATTTGTAATAACCACTCATCTTAAAAGTACTTGGCAGGAATATGCTGAGAATTCAAACTGTTTTTAGTCTCTCTATTAATATCTTAACCAAAGCACAATTTGGTTAGCATGTTAACATCTGTATTTGTCCACGCCATATTAAAAGGATGCAAAATAATGGAGATCACTGTTATCTCGAGGTATCTTTCTTTTTAAATTTTAACAATTTATGTAACCTATTTCATGGCATGATTTTGCACAAAGACCCAAGCACAGAGGATCCAAGCAAGCCAGCAATGGTTCAGTTAATCTTATTTGAAGAAGCACAGTTGTACCCATTCAATACAAGACAGAACACTGATTATCAGACAAATGTTTCATAGTAAGAATAAACTTACTTGCTCCCACCAGAAACATTTCACTACCGAAGAGCAACAGTCCGACTGAGTTAACAAGGACAAGAATGCGAGCCATATCTCCACAAATGTCAAAGAATCCAAATGAATGTAGTTATCTTCCTTTGCTTCTAAACAGCTTTGTTTATAGCAACATTATAAATGATTATGTATTCATCCAAATAAACACATCTTAAATAAAGTACAGTAAAAATCTCAGGATGGACATCATGTTCGCAAATCCTATTAAAACACGTGCCGGAACGTCCATGTCAGCTGCAGGTATAACGCTGACTTTCCATCGACTTCCAAAATAATTCCGCCTTACTTCAAATTCATGCTCGATTTCCTCCGAAACTGCAGGTTGTGACTGAGGAAGCGTCCAGTTCAATCTCAGGTTCGGAGGTGTTCAGATCTACCGCTCGTTCATGTCAGTGTTGATCTTGAGCGAGAGCGAGCGCGAGGCGATCAGCACCACGGTCAGCTCCAGCGCTGATGCGCGCGAACACGAGCCAGAGAGACCGCAGATATATTCATTTATGAATGCGCGCGCATCAAGACAAAGTGGAGATACCAGTGTAGCTACATTCCTGGTGTGCACTTCACCGAACACCTGTAAAGTATCTGAAAATGCAAAGTAAGAGGCCTCCGGCGCTTTGACCTTCACAAAAGTCTTTGCAGTAAAGTTCAATATGCTAAATATCAGTGTTGACGGTACAACCGTCTGACAAAATTAAACTTTAGAGAGTGACATGGTTGCTCTGCAATGATTTTTAGCCTTCTATCTTAATGGGAAGATTTTGCAGCACGGTTGCCTCTTAATATGCATTTTCAAGTACAATAGAAATATTCTAGAACTATATTAAAAATCATATGCAGTTTGTCAATGATTTACTGAATATGCTCCACTCAATGCCCACTAAAGCCCATTGTTGCATTTTTGAGGGATGTAATCTCTATACTGTATTACACATTAGATTTGTACTTGGAAAATGACTAAATTTGGTCCAAAAGTCTAAGGAATAGTGTCAGTAAACTATGAATATATACGACTTCAACAATCTATTATGTGAACTTCTTACCCTTGTTTAGTAAAAACAAAATTTCTTATTTAATTGATTTTAATTTTGTTACAGATTGGCTTTTAGAGTTAATACATCCTCTCTTTTTCCTTCTGCTTTATCAGCAAATATAAATATTAAAACATAAAAGGTATGAAGGCTAAACATTCCAGACAGACCCTCAGGTTTACCCTGAGTTCATATATGGCTGTATAGGTGCAATGGTAGAATTGCATAGTCTTTCTTTGTGCAGTAATGAATGTGCACGCATGTAGTTTCAATGAAAGCTATTCAGAAGGCTACAGTTACAACTGAATATTTTGCAGCGATTTTAATGCATAGCCTTCACATTAAGTACATTTAGAGATCATTTTACAAGACCGCTTTGATATTATTCTAAGAATATTTTACAATGTTCTGCTGTGCTTTTAAAGACAGATTGCAGGTCCTTAAATGGAACGAAGGTCTTTAATGTCCTTTAGACACCTGTGGAGCAGAAGACTGTAATCATACTGTAAGTAATTTGTCTCTTTTCAAAGGCACAACAGGGGATACATTTCAAACTGTATGTGGTTTCTTTGTATCTTTTTATTTATTTATTTATTTATTTTCCACACTCATATTCCACAGGCTCTTTGAAATATGCTTTACCGGTACCTGAACATTTTATAGAATGATCTGAATGATTCATTGAGGTAATAATAGAAGTAAGAATAATCAGAGAAGCTGATTTTCTCTACAATTGTGAAACACTTGGAAAAGCACATTTCATCTGGCATTACTTCAAAAGACACAAATGAATTAGTAAATGCAGAATTGGATGGCATTCTGCATTTGTAATGGACTCACCTAAGAGTTGAATTGGATGTGTGTCTCCAACATATTTACAAGCCTTCACTTTCCAAATTGCATATTACGTACACAAATGAACCTAAATATATCAACAAGTATAACGACTGTTATACTTAAGCAGTGCAGTGGATGTATGTTGTTTTTGTTTTACTCATAAATTATAAGTGCTTTGTGGAGAGAATAATAAATCTGCATTGTTTACTGGAGTTTATTTGAGATACAAATTATAGTAAATAAACAATAACTTGATAAAGTAAGATTCCAATCAGGTTAGTCTTGAAATAGCTTTACGACATATAATTCATCTTTGTACTTTAAACCAGAGAGAATAGCTAAAGCAGTGACCGTCTCATCATTATAAATTATGGTTATACTAGTCAGGTAAAGTGCATTACAGTCTGATTTGCTTTTAGGCTGTGGGATGTAGAACTGAAGATGAATGTACATACTGTACATCCAATGAAAAGCTGTAGAAATGCTATTTCAAGTTGCTTTTAGTTAAAAAATGAAAATGTTTCCAAAATCAATGGAATTGAGAAAGTAAAAAATGCCTCACAACAGTCTTCTCTATTTGTTTGGTAAACATAAAAGAATAAGCACGTACAGCTATTGATTTTTGCTGCAACAGGCTCTCTAGAGCTTTCTAATTGTTTCTGCGAGAGGGAGAGAGAGACCATGGCCAATTCCATCACCACAAAGGACAGTATTCTAGGTCACAGAAACATTAATATTTATGCGAGGATGTTTCTCCTATAGATTGATATTAGTCATCCACTGTCCTGACTCTGCAATAGTTTACGCTCTAGGGATCTGCAGTGTTGCTGTGTATATTTAAAAGTCTCTCATTTTAATTGAATTACAAATCAGAAACTTCTCTGTAATATTCTTACTTGACTAAAATGAATCTATTTTCTGAGTTTTAAAATCAACATAAAAAGCTGTTCGCAAACCCATTTTACTTGTCTAATATATTTCAGAGTGAAAGAGAATTTTGTTCATTGAGGACAAAAATTAGGAGTGAATTGTCAAAGATAAGATCATAAATGTGCACAAAGAAATTAAATTGCGTCATTTTTGATTTCATGTTGAAGTTTCCTTTACAATATGCAACCGTTCTACACATTGGGAGAAAACCACACCAGAACATTCTTAATGTGAAGGCCAAAATAATGAAGGTAATTTGCAAGATGTGTTATTCAGGAAATGGCACGCTATTTTAAAATGGGTACTTTTGCAAGGCACTGTATTAGTCATGAAACAAAGGCAGCGTTTGGTCAGTTTAGTCAGGTTTCTTGTAGGCAAGAGGAGAATACCCACCTGGGTGCATTTTTAGAATGGGACCAAAAAAATCTGATTTTATTCCTCATTACTTCCTTACTGTTTTGTATTCATAACACTCTCTTTCCACTGAGTTCAGGAAGGAGGGAGTGACTGTGAGGGGAATATTTTGGTCTTCGATCGGGGTGTGCAAAGTCAACCTAAGGACAGAGGTTACTCAAACTCATGTAACAAAAGACCCTTTTGGATGTTGCTGCTACAGTCCCTGTTCATTTGTGTAAAACATGTCTGCCAGTATCTTTTTGTTTTGTTGTTCTCAATGGCCTCGACTACCCTGCATGTTAGTAATTTAGACAATGTTATATACAGTAGAGACATGACATAAGAGTATTTCTGTTTGTAAGGCAGTACTGCAGGGACGTCAGAGGCCCTGAAGTGAACTTTAACAGAACAGGCAAAGAATTGTGGAGCAAAATGTTGACTCAAGTTCACAGACAGACCACAAGCCTTGAGCTGCACGTGTTTGATACAGAGATAATAGGGATAGTTCACCTAAAAATGAAAAATAATTTTCAAAAAAAATTATACTCACCCTCAGTAGTTCCAAAATCGTACGACGTGTTGAATAACGAGCTGTTGTTGTTTCACTACAGTTATAATTAATGAGGACTGGAGCGTTCCAACTTCCAAGCTTCAAAAAATATGAAAATGTGTCATAAAGTTGGTCCATGATGCGTTGTAAGTCTTCTAAAGTATGATACATTTGTGTGACAAACTGAAGATGACATCTTGACCCTTAATTGCCCCCACTTCAGGAAGGGAGAAGTAACGATGTTTGAATCTTTTCAATGAATCGGTTGATCCATTTGACAAACCATTCGAGCACGAATCGGATTCAACTCAATAATTCAATAAACAGTAGTGAAGATTATCATTGAATAACAGTTTATAAATTATTATAAAACCAAAATATTGCTTACGTTCTTCAAACAAAACTATGTTATGGCTTCAGAAGACTTTTATGGGGCTATTGATTTTTTTTTTATTTTTTTTTTAAGATTGAAAGCTTTAGTCTCAAATTCGCCTTCGTCTAAAATAATTTTTCTACAGAAGAAAAAATATCACATGGATTCGGAACGACATGAGGGTGAAAAAACGATGACAGAATTTACATTGTTTGTCTTGAAGTAAATTGTGAAATGGCTGAGGGTGAAATTTCTTAAAGAACACATTACACAGTACGGGGTACATGAGAATATTGTTATATGGAATAATGAAGTCTGAGTGAAAGAGACAATTCAGAAAGAGCTGACTGTTAGTTTTGCCTCAGACAGTGTGTGTCAGTATCCAAATACGAGATATTGAGGCTCACTGTCTGGCAGATGATTTATCAAGCAAGTTTCAAAAGAAAAGTGCAGCGTTTGACCAGAGATATATAAATGATGTCGTCAAATAATGTGATCTGGCACATTATCAGAGGCTACAGATGTTAAATGCTACAAGTAGGCTAACACAAAATCATTCTTGTGCTTGACTACCCCTAGTGGAAATGTCTGAGACAGACTGAAAGAGGAAACGTGTAGGTGCATCAACTTCATTTATAACTCATCATTTCAAGTTCCAGGCCAGCCATCAAAAAGCTGGAACTAAGCCTTTTCTGACTGAGGATATTATATATTTTCTAATTCAGACTTCAAAAACACTCAAAATCCAATAGAATTCCAATGCAAAAGCTTTCAAACTGACTAAAATCAGCACAGTTCTTTAGGATGCCAGTCTGAAAGGTCTATAGCCTTCAAACGACCAGTGTTATTTTAGTATCATTGAGATACTATTATAGGGGTTGGATTAATTTGAACAACGTTTCAACAAAACAAATTTTATTGTACCTTAAATTTGTATGGTTTTAGTTTAAGTTAAATATAATCACCCTCCTTCAAACTTTTTAAAAACTTTTTTTTTTAAATGAATTATTATTTTACTACATTATCAAAACATTCAAAGCAGGGTGAATTCAGCACACTATAAAGCTTTGTTGCAAATTAATTCATTTGTAACTGATCCTTGCTAAAAGTGCATGACACTGATAATAAAATCGATTTTACAGTTTTATAATATTCATAGGCTTTTTCTTTTTTTTTTTCTGGGGACTTAAAGATTCAATATCAGACAGTTTGCTTCTGCCAGGAGATAATGTAAAGTAAGTGGAACCATAAATTTAATATATATATATTTGCAGCCTAGCTGTTGGAACATGGCCAAACTAGATGATAGTCAAACTAGAGGCCAAACTTTGATTAAATCAAAGAGGTGCTCATTGTATATTTTTCAGAGAAAACCTTCTGTAATCTTTATAATGGGTTGACGTTTTTGCAGAAAAGCAATTTGTGATGATGCATTAGAATAATTGGTCTTCCATACGTAAATCACACTGCTTTGGGAGGGAGCTGGCAAACACAGAGAGCTTGCTGACTCCAAGACTCCAAGTCTAATCCTCTTATTTGTCTTATTTATATATATAAAAAAAACCCACTCATATATGCATATGCATTTCACAAATCTAATGATGCATTCATCTAATATTGCAGTGTAAAACTAGATAATGACCTCATTAAAAAAGTATGACAGTAAATGCGCTCTGGATAATGATTCATAACCACTGTTACAGTCAACATAGCCTTAACGTAACTGAAGAGGCAGTTCATTTATCAGCCTCTGTTAAATATGATCATTCCATTAAAGCAACGCTACTTAGCCTAATATATGAACAGATATCAAGTTGCGGAAGTTTGTCATTAACACAGCTTGAGAGCATTACTCAAAAGTTTTCAGCATGCACTTCCCAGAAATATTTTGCTTAACTGGCCTCCTTTGATTTTGCATGAATGCTTCTGCAGCGTGTTTGGAATTCCGAGCCATAGAGTGCTTTTCGTGAGAGGAATGCTGACTCAATGCTTCCTGTTTCAGCTGCAGACTGGCAGGCAGGAAACCACAGGAGCAGCTCTTGGGTGTTGGTTGCATTCTCACTCAGTTATCTCTAAACATATAAAAGCCCCAGGGGTGAGTTTAAGGCAGGGAGAAGTGCTGTATGAATGCTGGGCATTTCTCATATTCATCTGAGCAACCAGAGATTTACACTGTGAAATAGGAGAACCGTGCTCCAAAGATTTTTAAATTAGCAGTATGCGAATATCAGTTAAGTTTATGATTGCACCTTCTTTTAAGTGAACATTTTGAAAAAAAAAAAAAAAAAGTAGGCTCTTCTTAATAGCTTTCCAGAACTATTTGGATATTATGTACTATTTTTCCTAAGGATGAACATATTTCATTATGTGATGATCATACTAATGCTATACTGTTCAAAAGTTTGGAGTCAGTAAGATTTAATTTTATTTTATTTTGAAAGAAATCAATATTTTTATTCTGCAATGATGCATTAAAATGGTCAAAAGTGACAGTAAACACATTTATCATGTATAATGTTTTCAAACATAGAATCATTTCTGAATGATCATGTGACACTGAAGACTGGAGTAATATTATAATATTAAAATATATTAAAATGGAAAACAGTTATTTGAAATTGTGTACTATTTCACAATATTACTACTTTTACTGTATATATTTGATCAAATAAATACAGCCTTGGTGAACATCAGAGTTTTTCCAAAACGTTAAAAAAAAATTGACAAAAAATTGTCAACCCCAAACTTTTAAACAGTAGTGTATACGATCACATAATCACAAACTTCTTCACTGTTATGTAACTCTTTAATCTATTCCTGATTAACAGAACATTCACAGTCTGTTATCTCAAGAGGAAGTCCTATAATGACTATGTTCATTTTATGGTTTCCTGTAGTCAGTGTATATAAAACACATCCACATCAGTTCAGAGTTCATAGGTATGTGCACGGTTTCACATTTCAGAGTAAGATATAAGAAGATCTTGTTTACTGGCTGTTAAAAACAAATGTGTCATAATTCAGAATTTTCCAACAGCTTTATCAGAGAGTTTTAAATCTGAAGTGTTTAATTTATGTGAAACTAGCATTTCTCACCCTGTCTTCGAACTGATTGGATAAACAGATATTGGATAAACAGATAGCTCCGCCCCAATCTCATGCCATTGGTTGAGCCAGTGATGGTGTGTTGGGCTCAAACAAACCACAGAGCCACTGTGTTCATATTTTTTGGTGGAATCAAACAAATGGCTTACTTACAGTTGTTTATATATTAAATTGTGATAGGAGAAAGTATTTTTATTGAGAAAAAGTACACACTTCTCTTTTAAAATCGGCATGAAATGGAAGTAGCGCTAGTTTTTTCTTCTCCATTGTGACGTATATCCGAGTGAAACGACTTCTTGAACAAAAAACAAATGTAGAGAGGGACTTGATTTTGTTCAACATGAATTGATCGGATCGTAGGATGGTTGTGGATTGCTATTTCTGTGATGTCATGTGAGTGACAGGTTGCCCCGCCCTTATGCCAGTAAACAGAGAAGAAAAGTTGTTGCAAGAGGGAGGGGAAGATATTCTGATGAACTTACAAAAAGAAAAGAAATGATGTGCACGGATAAATCATTTATAATAAATACGGCAATATTCCAAAAAAAATACGATTTGTCCATTTTGACTTCAAGGTGACTTAAAAAATACCATAAGACAACCAAAAAACAAATCTCAGAAATACACTAAACCTTGACAACAGTGACATAAGTGTAAAAAAAAAAAACATTTACAGATATACAAGGACGCAATCTTGTCGTTGCTCTAGTATATTCCCCATAATCCATTGTTTGGTCCGGGTTTTAGTCCATCCTTTCATTCCTTTCATGTGTTTTTTGTACCCCCTTTTCATTTATCCACTTTTCGGTTCATCTATTCATTCATATTTCAGAATGGAGACTATGGTTGCATCTCGTACTGGCCCTCAGTAGCAATGAAAAAGTCATTGAGTGTGTCCTGTAGGTGGTCAAAAGTGGGCCTGTCCTCTGGCCTTTCCTTCCAGCAATTCAGCATGATGTCATAGAGCTCTTCTGGACATCCATCAGGACACGGCATTCTGTAGCTCTTGTCAAGGTTACGGATCACCTCCGGATTCGTCATACCTGAAATTGTGAGGAAAGCACAGCCAGATTGTTAAAGATCTACCCATCTAACCTACACAGTTCTTGATGGGAAGCGAAACCCTTGAGAGAAAAACCCATTACCTGGATACGGTACTCTGCCATATGTGACAATCTCTGTCAAAAGAACTCCAAAGGACCACACGTCTGACTTGATGGTGAAAGTACCAAAGTTGATGGCCTCAGGGGCCGTCCACTTAATAGGGAACTTCGCACCTGATCGGTAAATAAGACACATTGACAGGCGACAATAAGCCTTTCATAAATGTGATGTGGAACAGAGATGCATGCATGGAAAACTAACTCATAATTTGATGGTATCAGTTACCAAAAATGACTATAAATAAAGCTACAAGTACAAAAAAATCTGCCTTAAAGTGGTTAAAGTGGCAAATTTCAACATGGAAAGATGCTAATTTTGAACGTCAGTAGCTCGTACCCAACCTTAAAAGGTCAGATATGTCAGTTAATCGTATTAGAAATCAAATGTCAACAATGACTGGTGCCAATTAATTTGTTGCAGTGGAAAAAGCACTGCATTGTGGGAATAAACTAATGAACTGACCTTCTTGTGCAGTGTATTCCGTTTCTATGATCCTGGCAAGGCCAAAGTCTGCTATTTTACAGTGCAGGGTCTCAGAGACCAGAATATTAGCGGCACGCAGATCTCTGTGAATGTAGTTTTTCCTCTCGATGTAAGCCATGCCTTCTGCAATCTGTTACATAAAGAGAGTTAAGTGTGCAGTGAAGTGGATAACAATACGGTTACAATCATCATTTACCACTAAAACATTTTCTTTTTTAATTAGGTTAAATATAATATAGGCTATACTGTATGTGGGATTGTGGTTCATTTGTAAGATCAAAACACATTTACACAACTAGATGCTAATTTAATAGCTAATTAAAAAATATATGCAGTAAAGTTTTGTTGGCTATGATATTATTCAAATCAACCCAAATATTTTTGTTTAGGTTTGGTTGATTGTAATTATGGGTAACACTTTATTTTACAGTGTCCTTGTTACATATGTTACATGTACTTATAATAGTATTAACAGTTAATTATGCATAATTGCATGCAACTAACCCTCAACCAAACCCTAATCCTACCCTAACTCTATAGTAAGTACATGCACTTAATTAATATTACTCAGTACTTAAATATATAATTACACTTTAACAATGACACTATATATTATTACATAATGTTATTACTAGTAAGTGTTAGTAAGTGTTTGTGTTATCATAAGTGTTATCACAAATTTATCTACTCTGTAAAAAAAATGACAACACGTTTTTACATTGCCTTAACTAAAAGTAAATGTAAGTTGAAATGACTTAAACATAGTTTTTTACAGTGTACATAGGATTTTTTTTCTATAAGTTTTTTTTTCAAAATTCTAGAAGTTTAACCTTAAAGTTTAATTCAAAATTAACCTTAAAGTGGCTTTGCGAACATAAGCATAAAGCATTTGCATTTTGCATTTATATTTGCAATGCAGACCATAAAAAACAGACAGCATGAACAAAGTGGTCTCTAACAGGAAGTTGATTTTGCATAGAGAGCGAGATCACAGTCACGCATGGTAGGGGCTTCAGGTCGATGGAAAAATGTACGTAATATCCTGCACAGAAGATATTAATCTAAATTTGTGGCGGTTGTTAGAAGTGTTCAGATCTAAAAATGTTCAGACCATATGTCTACAAAACCAAAGACCATTTCCTCTACATGTCCCTGAAGAGTGCAAAACACTACTTAAAATAGTTACAGAAGTTGAAATTGTACAGTAGGTGTGGAGATTTCCACACACTGCGTTAAAATGTGTCCTGTTCCACAAAGTTTCAAATCTATAGTAGTGGCCAAAACTGATTTCCAGAAGGGGTCTTTGTTTTTAATAATAAACCATCAAAATGTGAGGAATATATGAAATTTGCCTTTTTTACCACTTTAAGGCAGCATTTTTTTTTTAGTTCCTGTGGCTTTATTTATAGTATATTTTGGTAACTGATACCATCAAATTATGAGTTCGTTTTCCATGCATGCATCTCTTTTCTACATCACATTTATGAAAGGTTTATTGTCGCCTGTCAATGTCAAACTATCAAAATATGAGGAATATATATATATATATATATATATATATATATATATATATATTTGGGGAAAATAGGCAAACTATAGCTACAGATTTTTTTTTTTAAGTCCATAAAACAAAAAGCTCACAGGAAAGGGCAAAAATTGTAATCTATAATATTTCCAGTTATTAATATTTCATTGCTTCTCTATTGTTTTTGCATGTATTCATAATTTCTTTGTAAGACAGCCTGGCCAAAAATTATGTCCGCACAAATTGCCATATTTCATTGTCTTATTACAAATTAAACAATCCACTTTAAGCACAACAATCTTTAACTAATTTTTAATAATATTTGAATATATGGTAAAGATGTCAGTTTTCCTACACCAGAGATCACTTTTGGCCACTACTGTACATTGCAAGAGAAATATCAATGAATTGCTACTAAGCAATGAAGACAATCAAGGGAAATCATCAAATTAAATTATTCTTACTTGAGCAGCCATATCAATCAGCTTGGGAAGTTTTAATTTATGGCCATCATCTGTCTTCAGAAAGTCTAACAAGCTTCCTGGAATAAGACAAGAACAATTGTATGGTTTGGACAGTCACAACACAATTTAATAAAATTTAAAAAATGGTTTAGACTAATAATGCTGTGTTAATACTAACCATTAGCCATGTATTCTGTGACAATGAAGATGGGCTCCTTGGTGACTACAGCGTGCAATTTGACCAGTCTCTCATGCTGGAGCTGCTTCATCAGATTCGCCTCCTGTAGGAAGGCCTCTGGCTCCATGGTGCCTTCCTTCAAAGTCTTGATGGCGACTTTCTGGTTGTTTTTGTAAAACCCTACAAACAAGAGCCACAGGCAAACACAGGTTTATTAAATAAACTCGCAAAGAAAACCACATCGATCTACGGCAGCTCAATAAACACAATTTTCATGACAGATGATACTACAGATTTATGGTTCGATTCTTGAGAAAGGGCCTAGAATCAATAATTCATTATCAGATATGCTGTAAAAAATAATAATCAGAATATATATGAAGACTTCAGATGCAAAAGCCTCTAAGTGCCATCTGAAATTTTCTTCTAAGATGAGTATTTTTATCAAGCTCGTATATTTAAGTTCAGTAATTTCACTTTAATGTCAATTAATAGGTAATTTTCATTGCCATTAAAGTGAAATAAGTGAACATAAACATACAAGCTTGATAAAAAATGATCATTCTAGAAGGAAATTTCAGATGGCACTTTTGCATCTGAACTCTTCATATGTAAACATCCCTAAAACAAGATCAATTTACTTGAGAAACACAATTGTCAAAGATATTAAAGGGATAGTTCACTCAAAAATGAAAACTGTGTCATCATTTACTTACACTCACGTTGTTCCAAACCTGTATGAGTTTCTTTCTTCTGCTGAACACAAAAGAAGATATTTTGAAGAATGTCTGTAACTAAAAAGTTTCTGGACCCCACTGACTTCCAGTATGGAAGAAAAAAAATACTATGGAAGTCAATGGGGTCCAGAAACGGTTTGGCTACAAACATTCTTCAAAATATCTTCTTTTGTGTTCAACACAAGAGAGAAACTCATATAGGTTTAGAACAACTTGAGGGTGAGTAAATTATGTCACAATTTTCATTTTTGGGTAAACTATCCCTTTAATGCTTGTTTTCTGAGAATATATCATACTGTACATTTATTTTTCTCACCCAGTTTTCAATCAGTTTGTTCTTGTTTAGGGCACAAACCTCACTAAATATTGTTACATAAATACAAATACAAAAAATAAATAACACAAAAAATAAAAAAGATATATTGCGTGAGAACAAATGTCATGGCAAATAAAGGTATAAGAACATTTAAAGAATTAAAGAAAGATTAAAAGAAAATTGACGTTTTGAAGATTTGCAGAAGCACATACAGTAGAGAAAATTGGGCCAGAGGTTTTTGAGACTTCTGATTAATGTTGAACCTGGTGGTCAAAGTCAAAGCCCCAGTAAGGTACAAATAATTTGTGTGGCTAAAATATGACAGTACCACACAAAGTACCACACAAAGCCACATGACACACAAACACGTGCCCTTGAACAAACAAATTCAAGGCCAGTATAATTACAATTTTACTCTGAAGTGAGGAGAATACAATGGCATTTTCATTTTTTTGTCAAATAAATTTTTTATTAAATTTAGTGTCTGATTAACTTAAGTCTTTAATTAAATTGTGAAAAAATAATATTTGGTCATTTTAAGATACTGCAACACAGACTTGCACAAAGACTTTACTGATGTCAGAATACTAAAAACAGAATCGGCTCCTACTTTAGATTACATCTGAATTAACTTTTAAATCAAAATAACATGACTCTACATATTTTTATTCGGATAGTTCTCCAAATGTTGTACCATACCAGATTTTTTTTTTTTAAATTGTCTACCAGGGTGTTGTGTGACCAAATTTTAATCGGTTTAATCAAAGTTATTCCTTCATCCTTATTGGAACCATGTGCTTGCAAAGGGAAAGTAAGAATTGCCTTTTTACTCAAAGGCAACATTGCGTAACTGAACTTTCTTCTGCTTCTTACCCATCCACACTTCTCCAAACTGGCCGGCACCAAGTTTATTCACCATCTTCAGAGTATCTCTGGGAATCTCCCACTCATCTTGAGCCCAGGGTGTCTGAGGGGCAATGGTTTTACAGGGACTTCCCAGCCTCTGGCACAAACCATCCGCTGACCCTATAGGTTCGATAAAGAAGTTTGGGAAAAGAACAAGAATGTTCAGAGGAGAGTAAGAATGCAGAGTCACAAATTAAAGCTAAGACTAGCATCTACGTATCTGACAGAAATTAAACCATGCAAACCATTGTTGCTTGTAAACAGTTCTATAAAAAGACACAACAAACCAAAATGGGGCAAGATTGTGGACTACAAACTGAGACTGAAGCTGACCTATTTATCTGGTGGTTAAAGCAACCGTTTGTCACATTTTCACAGCTACAACCACAGAAAGCATACAGTAGATGAATCAGAAAGGGTCCTTGGTATAGCAACATCCTTTGCTCTGAGTACTTACTGGAGTAATACTTCACTAGATCTTGAAGAGAAGAAAAGGTTATGGAGGGAGAGATGTAGTAGCCACCATTATCAAGGGCTCGGATCTTATAGTGCTTGACCACATCACCTTGATCTGGGTTGGAGTCTCTTAAAGACAGAGAGAAAGCACCTGCGGAGGATCGTTCAGAAACAGCAGTCAAATAACACGGCTGATCGTTACGCCGTGCTTATTTTTATAAAGATCGCCTTAGCCAGCCAAAATCTACTGAAAAATGTGATTTTAAGGCAATGAAATAGTCAGGGTGAACCTGAGTGAATTTCAGCAAGTACAACATGTTCCTTGACTAACATCTTTGTTGATCCTGGAACAACATTCCAATCAACCAATCAGATTTGAGGGACAATTTTACAGTTAATGTCAAGTTTAGGCTCATTTCCCTCTGATTTAAGGGATCGGAGAAAATTTTCAGACAGGAATTCAGCAAAATATGTTGATCCAGAAGCATGTCTTACTTAGCAAATTCACGGTGACTGATCTGAGAGGTTATCACTGAAATAAGTGTCCTAAGAACTAACACATGTCATCCTAGGCTCTGTATAATCAGAGAAGCGAACTTTAAGTGAACTCAGAAACTGATCATTCTGAATATTCAGGATTTCACATCAGGTTTCCTGACATGTCTTTGGAGGGCTGAAGAAAAGAAAATTGCTGACATTTGCTTATAGCACCTTAAAAAAGAGCTTATATAATTAAAAAAAACAATTAACAGATATTTTAATGTATTTTATGTATGTCTTCAAGTACAGAGTCTTAATGTTCAAAAGGTTTTTTTGTGTGTGGGTGTGAAATAAATGAATACGTTTATTCAGCAAATATACATTAAATTGATCAAAAGTGACAGTAAAGACTTGTATAAAGTTAAAAAAGTTTTACACTTTTGAACTTTCCATTCACCAAATAACCCTGAAAAAATGTATCACAGTTTCCATAAAAATATTAAGCATTAAAAAATGTTGTTTTCAACATTGATGATAATAATAAATGTTACTTGAGCAGCAAATCAGCATATTAGAATGATTTCTGAATGATCATGTGACACTGAAGACTGGAGTAATGATGCTGAAAATTCAACTTCATGAATAAATGCCATTTTAAAAGATATTTCAGTTTCACAATATTACTGTTAATTAATTTTTACTTGTTTGTTTTTCAACTGTCTTTTTGATCAAATAAATGCAGCCTTGGTGAGCTTCTTTTAAAAGCATAAAAAAATCCTACCAAAAAGATTTACCCAAACTTTTGAACGATAGTATATATGAGTGTCAATGTTTCATGCTTATGGACCACACCACATTGTGCATTACAAGATTTACTCAGAAAAGTTTTTAAATCGAACTATATCTGCATACAAACAAGAAAATTCCAGTGAAGACTAGTTTCTGCACTTCCCCTTGCTCCACAACTACACAAATAAAACAATAAAGGCAATTCATATCTTCCATCAAGCTCTGAGCAAAAGCACATGCAGATCTCAGTTTGACATTCATTTGCTCTTTCTTTGCATGATGTGAACTTGAAAAAGAGCAGCAGATGAAAAATTCAGGCATGCACACATTATCAATGAAAAATTTGATCAAGTTTTGAGGTTGTGGATCCAGTGCTCCTTCAAATATGAATTCAGTTTGACTTGTCTGAGGTAAAAACAAAAACCTTGTCAACTGAAAATACAGTAATATTATATTGTACCAATAACTTGTTTTCTTTAGTATTTCTTTTTTACGGTAGACATTTAACTAATGCCATATGCAGTTCTTGCTGCACTACATTGTGCCTAGAAAAGTTCACAGTGAAATACTGTAGCAATGGAAATTGTTTGAAAAGTTGTGCACTTTTGTTATTGGTCCAAAGTAGTGAAATGATGATGTAATTATTCAGTGATTACGTGAAAACATATTAATGGGACGCTGAAGATTATTGGCATCTGACCTTTGGTTGTTTCACTTTCTCGTACAAGAAATGCACCAAGTTTGTTTCCTGGCGCCAACAGAAGACGCTCTGTGTCTCTGCGACTCAAGTCCTTGAAAAACCACCTGGAACAGAAAACAGAACCAATTATACAAAAGCTAGTTCCGAGTGACATTCCAAGAATCCTGATATTAGTATGAACAGCATAGCAGTGGAATGGATTTGGTGCCTCCCAGCAAACAAAGATCATTTTGCCAGCGTTCAGGGGTAAATCTGGGGTTTCAATATTAGAGGGGCTCAGACCCCAATGAGGGTATGATAAAAATAAAAAAAAAGTAATATATTGTTTCTGAGGCGATCACAAATTTGTGTACAGTTCATGGAGCTAATCACAAATTGTTTTGGGGGTCTGGGAAGAAATTTAGTGGGGCTGAAGCCCATCTTTAAAAAGTGGCCTACCCAGAGAGCAACATAGTGTCGGCCCACATCTGGTACATGTGGATTCAACGCGTACCAGATGTGGGCCGGATCTGGGCCGAAACTATGTTGCTGTCTGGGTAGTGACGTCCTTGCCAATGTTCCCATTAAGTTATGAAAACGTTTTTTCTGAATGTTCCTTGACAGTTCAAAACATCCAGTTTTTTCAATGTTTTTTAAAATGTTTTTCTGAGTTGTTAAGGGAACATTCCATTTTATAATTTTGTGAATATAGTCCTATTATGGGAACGTTAGGCCTGCTTTTGAATATTCTTTGAAAGTTCTGAAACAAGTAGTAACATTTAAAAAACGTAATGCGAACATCCAACTAAAATGTTTCAGGAAAAAATATGCTCCATGAACCATGTATTAATAATGTTTTTATTAAAGAGCCGATAACTTTGACTGAAAGTTCTATTAACATTAGCCTACTGGAAGAATGTTTGTTCATAACTTTGAGAGAACCTTGCCAGAACGTTACCCAAAGTTCAGAGAACGCTCCCTGTTAGTTTGGCCACGGATGAAATACAGCAGTGCTGATATTCACAAAGACAGACAGCACTCTATGGGATATTGCTAAAAAATATATATGCATGATATTAATTATATCTTTGCCTACCTCTCCACCTCCAATGTTTGTGCTCTTGCCACGTATGAACTTGGAATATATCCCTCATAACCTGTGACCAAGGACTTCGCCAACCACCATTCACCAGTCCTGAAAAAACATGGATTAGTTACTAGTAATCACTTGGCTCTTTAAACTTGTCTTTTGTGTTTATATATTATTTTAGCTGACGTTTAGCATTTATCAATTTAAACAATTAATACAAATATAATCCACCTGGAACAACGTGAGATAAAATGGGAGCAAAACGGATTGACGGATATTTGCCCACTACGCCATTCACACTTCATTAAGTTGTTAATCGAATTTTAGTCTTTGGATTTATGCACAATTAAATACCTGATTCTTTAAGTGGAGATCTTCTCTTATTATAATACACTAGAAGCTGAATTTAATTTTATTCTCATATTACCAAAAAAATATCCATATTGTTTACTCACTCCTTAATAATCTTGAGTCTGTCCCCTTTTTTGAATTGAAGATCAGTATCACTAGCAGGCTGGAAGTCATGTTGAGCAATAACAATGTCTTCATCTGAAAAGTAATTTTAATCTGTTAAAATATGCAATTCAAATTAGCACATAATAAATCTCTTCCATCTGTAACATTTCCCTCTATGGCATAACATGTTAACCCTTACATGTATTGACAGTTTCTGGCCTTTAATGTTTTGTTCATTTTAGTTTGAACACAAGATCTGCGCACAGCAGCATTATGATTATGATGTATTCAAAATTAATTTTAATCAATGAATAATCAGTGTTCAAAGAAAAACGCTCTCCTGATGCCATATTCCGCAACAACAAATTAATATGTATTACCTTGATTGTTGCTTTGCTTCCTGTGATCTCTTGACAACTGTAAATCAAATTATTAATTTGATATATTTAAAAAGATAACATACATAACAACATATACATTTGAGTACTGAACATAATTTTCAAGCAATATAACACAGATCGAATCAGCACTCATCAAAAGTAAAAGCAAAGGACTAAACAGAAAGTTGACGTTTTTCACTGTAAAGCTCAAAGGGCAAAGTAAGAAAAATTTCAAAATTCATAATAATAATAATAATTTAAAAAAGCAATACTTACATGAGCTGCGTTAGAATTTGAGGAATTATGATGTTCATGCCCTTTACTCTTTGAGTCTTTGCCATGTTTCTGGTCACTACAAGCACAACCCATCCTTAAAAATAAAATGAAATCATCTTCTTAATCAGTGTTCATTGAATTTTATTTTATAAAAACGAATCGATTTGTTAATCGCAATCGCACCTATATTCGCCGCTGTCAGTCTCCGCAGTTCTCTACTCGGAGTTCAGTAATAGTCCAGAAGAAATCCAGAAAGGTCCAGAAAGGCATCATACTGGGGGCTGAAGAAAAGAAGAAAACATTTTATCAAACTTATAATGATATCAGCACAGTTTGGTGGTTTACACTTTAGTCTTTAAAACACCTAACCAGTAATGTTTTCATTAGTATAATAAATAGATCACATGATGTGCTCTAGTACAAGTGCAAATCTTAAACCAATCACACAAATAATAAACCAACATATGAAATATTACATAATGAGTGACTGCTTACCCTTGTGATATGAAAACAGATTCCATAGGACGAAAATATTAACTAGTGAAAAAGATAAACAAGATAAAGTGTGTGTGTGTGTGTGTTTACCATGTTTAACAGCTTGGTAGGTTAAACCAAATCAAAGAAAACTATTTAATAGGTTATGATATTGATAGTTAACAGATAATCGGAAGTCACTAAAAATAATTATGGTCACTGGATACAAGCATCCTCATATATTATGTATCAAATTAAACAATACTTGAATGTCAAAATATGAACATTGTTTATAAAGAAAGAAAAACAACCAAATGTTACTACTATATGGTCAAAGCAACATCTAAACATAAAATATTATTTTAAAGTAAAAAAATACATAGTTTTACTTACATTTTTGTGGCCTATAATATATTTAATGATCCAACTTTAGATTGTTAATTTCTGAACTAAATCAAGAGTGTTCCTCTCTTTCAGACACATACAAAGACATACTCAGTCAGACCATCTACCGCACACATGCACACACACACACACACACGCACACACGCGATCTGCATTTGAGGCCCGTCATATGCCCCGAGAGATCACATTTGAAAGAGATAAATAGAGATCAGTAGTTGTGTTTATTTAGCTTATACCCCTCCCTCCCTTTCCTCTGTCAGTGCTTAATTCACAAACGGCAAATGCCTTTGCATGCATATGATGAGCATGTGATGTCAGACATTAAGCTGCAGACAACTAGATAATTTAACATCCTCATTTTTAGTAACTGTTTCACTCAGAAAGACGTTAGACAGATTCGTGATATGAGTATTAAACTATTTGTAAATAAGGAAGCCAGAGCATTTCTTAGAAATACAGAAATAGCAGTACCGAACATGTAAACGCGTTTAAAGGAATGAAGCTTTCTATGAAAATCATTTGAATTCATTTGGAAAGCTGTGTTTTCTGTTTTAAAGGCATCTCTCATAAGAAATATGCATGGATCATAATATTAAAAATCTTGCTCAACCACATGTAGGCCTAACTGTAAGACTATGTGAAGTGCTCTGAAGATACATGAGATTTAGCTCACAGCAGCAGCTGTGTCACAGGATGTTGCTGACTAGCCCCTATAAAGAGAGTGCTTTCCTTTTATAGGCACTGTGGTTTTCTTCAGTTAAACTTCAGTTATTCTGATCTCTACATTTTGCACGTTCATTTACTCTGCAGATGTAATTCGAAGTTTGGATGTGTTAACAAATCATACATGTTTTTGTAGTTCCAGTCCTGTTAGGCCTTCAAGACTCAAATCAAAATGAGAGTTTTGTGTCTATATATAGTCTTTGAGCTCAATGAGGCAGATGTTTACAACACAGATATTTGTCCAATCAAATGCTTTCTAGAACGAGAATGTCACTCACCCTAATGCCAAACACAAAAATGACTTAAATTGCTTAAAACTTTTGGAACACAGGGAATGTCTTAATAGAAACTAGGTGTGAAAAATAATGATGTGTGCAATATGTAAGAAAAACAATAATGATGCAGTGTGTAGCCTACCTTGATTTGACTTTGGATGAGATATCTGGAAGGCTAGAGAAGCTCATGTCTTCCCACAGTCTCTATAAAAGTTAATTTATCCAAGTTACTCTGAAATGTAATAAAATACTTTATATTGTGTAGAATTTAGTAATTGTTTTCTCCTCCTTTGTATATAATTTCTTAATAGATTATTAACAGTAGCCTATAGTACTTACTAGCGTACAATAAAATATTGATGTGTTAACGGAAAAATCAAATTTTGTATAAAAATATAGAATAGAATACAGCATTTCAAGGAAATAGCTGTCTTACATTAAAGGCCTGCCTTTTAGCTGTTTATTGCAAATTATAAACCTATTTGAGTTTTGGGTCTGTGAAAAAAGTTATGGGATGATGGGCAGCACTCAGTAAAAATCCTATAGTATACGTAAAACAGTACAGTATGTGACAAAAACACGAGCAACTACTTCCGGCGAGATTCTGAAGTGTGCATCTGATGGACACTTTCCCATGAGGCCACGGGAGACGGGGAGAGGATTTGTGAATGGCAGAGAAGCGACGCAACTGACTCTGGTAGGTCACATAATGACAAATGTAGATTACATTCATACTATATAGAACATACTTTTTAGCTGCATCAATTATTCCAAATAAGTAGCCTACCTAACGTATAGGCCTACTCAAGAGAGCGATTTTGGACGCAGCCACCCTATGGTAGGTTGTTTCCGGAACCAAGCCTGATGAAAACGAAATTCAGAACCACATAGGCCAACTAGTTTGCTATTTAGCAACGTTAACATGACGATAAATAAAGATAACGATAAAATAGTTCTAAAAAATCGTTCCGTATAAAAGAATAGAAGAGTTCACACCACAGATAGTAGCCTACGATATCGTTGGAATCACTTTCAGAATGATTTTATCCAGCTGATGAATGCTAAAACCTTAGACAGACCATCAGAATCCATTCTGCTGTAACGAGCTCGAGCATTTAAAGTGACAGACTAGCAAGCATTTAGATTAAACAGAATGATATCAACCACTGATGTGGATGCTAATATAGGCTAGTTATCGTTATAGTTATCGTTCTTGGTGTGAACCGGCCTTTACTCTTATATATATATATATTATATTTAACTATACATTTAAACTGTTTTTTTTTTTTTTCTTATATTGTATATAATGTAGGAAATGCATACAGTTGCACAACAACTTATATTTGCACTAGCCTACTCTCCTGTCCTGTGTCTGTCACTTGTCCAGCTCCATTACTGGCTGATTGTTGTGAATCTCTGTCCTTCACTGTCAGACAGACAGTAGGCCTACCAATACATAGATACATGAGTAGGCCTACGTTAAAAGTGGCAAAACTGTGTCCATTACAAAACGTCCACTAGAGAGCAGCAAAGCTTTTTTTTTTTTTTTAGACGATATAATGCCTTAAGCATATTGGACATGAATATCAATGTGCGGTTAACAGCTATTTAGATGTGAGAATGAGTGTAGAGACTCCAGTGAATTATTATATAGACCTAACTATAATTATATAATTAGATGGTTGTTATTTACATTTTGTATTTACCTAATTAAAATTTTTGACCATTTTTCAAATATTTTTGCTTTTTTTTTTTTTTTTTCATTTAATCATGATCACGGAGCAAGCATCATCTCTGTAATTAAACTAACTACTTGAGTATCAAAACCCAACCTCATTTTAATTTTGCTATATATATTTTTAAAGTAAGTGGAGGTTGTCACACTTTCCACTCTAGTGAACATTTCTCAGGGTAGTAAGTCAATTTCTGTGCAAACACTGTACCCAAAAATGTCTTGGCTTTGCTATATATATTTTTAAAGTAAGTGGAACTATTTAACATTTATTGTTTTCTTTTTTAATTTTCATTCCACTTAAGATCTTTTTCATCTTACTTTGCATTTGATTATAATTATAATGGTTGTTGTGGTCATTTTAATTCTGCTAGAAAATTAATTTGAAAGAATTTGTAGCACGTCAAAGCCGTCAAAAACACTTTTATACAGCTATGTGTCACCTGGTGTGAAATTCTCTGTTATTACAATGCAGGGTAGGCTATATGAGACTGAAAATGACATCATTCCACTTGATCATTTGAAAAATTTTGAGTAACAAAGGAAATGAACGATAATAAACATCAAACAATAGATTGTTGATTAATCATTTTATCCTAAGTAAACTCTGGTTTTCCCATATAATCAGGAAGACATTTATCATATTAATACGAGAACTCCATAAACAATGATAACAAGGAAGTACAGTAAACTTTAAATCACTTCAAAGTTGTTTCCTCTGAGTTCCTGTTTTCCTGTCAGAATCACTTTTTGATTGCACATAAATGGAAAGTAACAATGTCACTCTCTGGCCAGGTTTTTTTTGCGGACCACCTGTGTATGTGATGTGGAGTCTGAGGGGCCCCTCTGACATGCAGTGCAGGTGTGTGATGGGACTCTGTTGAGGTAACACATTCATCTTTTTCCCACTCTGGTTTTCCCAGAGATTGCGGATACTGTGTCCCCACAACCCAGGTCCCCAGACACTGCATCCTGTCCAGCAGTATAACCTGAATAACAGTGGAAATGAAGGAGCAGAGAGAGAGAGAGAGAGAAAGAGAGAGAGAGATTGTGCTCGAGAGAACCTCCGTGCCCTGCCCATATTCATGACAATGTGCTAACCCTGCAAAATTCCTGCTGCACCATGTCTTATTGTGTTATGTGTGTACACACACACACACACATATATATATATATATATATATATATATAAAATATAAATTTTATAAAAATAAAATAAAATATAAAAATATAAAATATAAAAATATATATAAAAATGAAACTACCCTGAGAAATGTTCACTAGAGTGGAAAGTGTGACAACTAACCCCGATTTTGCATATATATTAGGGCTGTCAAACGATTAATCCCGATTAATCGCATCCAAAATAAAAAGTTTGATTTTACATAATATATGTGTGTGTACGGTGTATAATTATTTTCTATATATAAATACACACACATGCATGTATATATTTAAGAAATATTTGCATGTATATACTGTGTATATATATTTATATTATATATCATTTATATTATATATAAATATTTTATATATAAATAACACATTTTTCTTAAATATATATGCATGTGTGTGTATTTATATATAGAAAATAATTATACTCCATACACACACATATATTATGTAAACACAAACTTTTATTTTGGATGCGATTAATCGCGATTAATCGTTTGACAGCCCTAATATATATATATATATATATATATATATATATATATATATATATATATATATATATATATGCAAAATTGGGGTTAGTTGTCACACTTTCCACTCTAGTGAACATTTCTCAGGGTAGTTTCATTTTTTTAAAGTCAATTTCTGTGCAAACACTGTACCCAAAAATGTCTTGGCTTCAAAAAATAAATAAATTATTGAAGGGTGGGCGATATAACCAAAATCTTATATCACGATATGAGTAATTTTATATCACGATAGTATAACGATAAACCCCATTATAAAACCCCATAGGAAAATCTCAAAGGAACCAGTGGCGAATTAGACTTACGGGTTCTGACATCATACCTGTAGCACTGGGGCTGTTGAATGCTTGAATCTGATTGGTTGATGAACGTGGCGTGCAATTGTTTTCATGGAAACGCACGGCTAAATTGGTTCCAGGCAGGTCTTGACCGCATTACAGTTCCAAACAATTTCAGTTATTTCAAAGGTCTTTACAGCCGACAACAGCAAAAGAACCAAAACCCACAACGACACTGTCCAAGCAAATGAATATAGTAAACAATAGGATAAAAATGACTAATTATTTCCATGTTTTTAAAACAACTTAAAGTCCAACAACTTAAAAGCCACATGACATTTCTCACTAGCGAGGAAATAACGGCACTGTTTGCTATTAGTAGACGCTGCTGCCGAAAACTGTCAAGAGACGCACAGACTCAGGTAATTCACACACGTTTAACGCTCCCCTCATAACCCTCCCTAATTTAAGAGGGTTCTGAACGGTTTTTAAATCAAAGTTGCTGCTAGAGAAAAACACATTTGTCTCATTTGGCTTTTTATTCCAACGTAATTGTTACTGCGATAAAGTGAAAACGTCCCTGTGTGAAAACTAGTCTTCATCTAAGTGAAAATTGCTAGTGCATGTGTAACTCAGACTGTGCATCTTGACTATGAACTCTTGTGCATAAAACAACAGGTAGGCCTAGTAGATTGATGTGAGAGTCTGCTCTCTCACACAGTTTGCGTGCACCCAGTCCTAACCGTGCCAATCAAGCAGCACCTGAGGACAAAAGAGAGAGAAGCCCCTATTCACAGCCTTGTAGGGTGCTTCCTTAGTGGAAGAGGGGAAAGCAGCGTACTGTGAGAACATTTTCTCTCTTCCTCTCACCGTGTGGGAAAACTCCTCTGCCCCTCTCACACATCAAGCCGGACAGGGACTCACTCATTTATTCGTCCTTTATTAAACGAGACCATGGACAGATCAGTTACAATAACACTGAACAATGCTCTCAAGGGCCTGTTGTTTAGCCCTGGCTTCCAGGACTGCTTTATACATGGTACTTCCTATGTGGAATCAGTTTTTGTCTGGAGTTGGTGGTCTGAAAAGACACGTCCTTGGCACTGGAGCCACATCCTACTGTAAAAAGACATGCCAGGACTGATACAATGATCAATGATTGGCTCATTCTCCTAGATTTGTGTCCTGTTTGTGCTCCTAAGAATTGCCTGCAAATCATAAGACAATCACATACTTCTCATATTATTTGACAGCAGTTAACTTTAGAAATTTTAAAAGAAAAGTTTGTTTTTTCATTGGGCAAAATGAATGTACAATTTTTATAGGCTTTGGAGAATACAAAAATCTACTGAAATTTTTTTGAGAAAATGCAGAAATTGTCGTTCAACCCTGTGTTGTGATATTTATAATAATAATTGTTTGATCTTTCTGACGGATTGACCTTTTAAATTAATATTATTTTTTATTTTATATATATCATTATATTTGGCCGTGTCAAGTTCAGTGTTATGGGGAAAAAATAGTTGTCAGATTTTATTATTATTTTTGTTATAAACAATAATAGTGACTGAAAATTGTGTTTGAAATTCTGGCAGTACAGTATACATTATAATTTGTATATACATATATACAAATTATAACGTATACTGTACACTGTAATAATGTTCACCCCTTTCAACTTAAAAAACTTAAGTTCAGTTGCCTACATTTTTAAGTAGAATCAAATTGGCTGTACTGTACATTTCAACTTAAATTATTTAAAACTGCCTTTAGTTGAATCTTGTATAACTTGTAAAAAAAAAATTTGAAATTGTTTAAATAATGTTGTTAATGTATGTATATATATATATATATATACTTAAAATATATATAATTATATAATTATAGAAAGACTTAAATTACTTAAAATAAAATAATCTTATTTAAAAAACTGATTTAGAAGTGATTTAAAAAGACAAGTGTCCTCTGTTACACTTGTAATTGACATCCACCTGCATATGTGTGAGGCAGGAAGTCCTGGCACACAGCTTAAAATGGCTCTTCTCCTGACCGACAGGCTGGCACACTTGTTTTTCCTGGAACATCTGGAAGCATGAGAGTGTGGAGTCACACTAAGCTGGTCTTTGCAGCTGGCTACAGGCATAACACTCAAAGGTAAACAGGGAAAAACAGGGAAAAACCCCTTGCATTATCCTCCGGAATAGATGTCTGTATATCCCAGTGTTGAGGGTGGAAATAGCCCCCCTATCAGGGAGCAGGTGCTTCCTCCAGCAAGTCTTCTTATTTATCCACATTTACAGCCATGTTTGGGCAACCATGGACACCAGCTCAAGTTCAGGCCCCAAAGTCTCTTAATACCAACAACAGCTAAAAAGCGTTTCAATGTGCTCACAGGTGGACAAATCATAAAAAGGGGAATTGAATTCATAATCTCAAAGTAACTCCAGCTATTCCTCATTTGGCTTTCAGCCCTCAGGAAATGCTTTTTTTATTATTAACTGGTGATATTTTCTTTGGTTTTTGGTAATATGGCAGATTTGATCCCTGCGAGAAGCAGTGAGCTTCAGGATCACTGTATGCTTGACTTCTAGAGGGACACATTGGTCTGTCATCACTTTTTGATTATGATGCATTATTATCATCATATTCCTCATATATACTGTAGGGTAAACAACTACCTATTTGAAACTTAACTGATTGAAGTTTAAGTTTAAATAGTATTTAAACCGCAGAAATAAAAAAGGGGGAAAAGTGTTAAGTTCTCAGAAATGTGCTTCTTGAATTCCTGCTTTCATTTGGTTGTAAAGAACGTTTTAACAAAAGGTTACATTGAATTTACATCCTGAACCCCTTTCCTTAAAAATGTAAAATCCTATCTGATATTTTAATAGACTTATTGACCAGGGGTTCTATATATGATGATGTTTCCTGATTTAAGGTTGTGGTTTTTGCACCCTTTTAAGACTGGAAGCAAATAAAGCAGTTTCTGTTTCACCATTTGACTAGCTTTCGAATGATTACAGTACTATTACAAATAAAGTAAACAGGAAAAAGCAATGACCTCCTGTATTCTCTGCATACCGGCATGCAAACATAATCATGTATACTCTTCCACTGGTCCGTCTTTACATTCAGACGGTCTCGTCGTCTCTCTCTCTGTAAAGAGATGGAAGGCACTCTAGGATATTGTGAGAACTTGCGAGATTAGACAGCTGTGTTTTGTCGGCTGCTTCAGCCCCGCCTTCGAGTGTGGCACCCGGTCGATGGGAGTGACACCAATTATTTATGTCACATTCCCTCCGGAAGCAGAGGATGGAAACTCAACAAGAGAGGACCATCCATCAGACTTGTCCAATGGGGCTGTATACCTATGACTCCAGCACTGCGAAGGCAGGGATGAAGTCTCTTAGGACAGTTTCAAATAACCAGCCACACACTTACCCTGTCAGAAAGAGACAGTAATTAAAAGTCCCAGAATATACATACCATTTAGTCTGCAAATATCAATTTTAGACTAACGGATTGTAAAAGGTGATGCCATTTTAGGGGGTGTTAACTTGAGTAATTGGAGTTGTCGTGAAATCCTTGGGCTCTGCCCCTGTTCGGTGAACTGGCCGGCCTGTTAAAAACACAGCGAAGTTAGGGAGGAAAAACAAAATGCAGGTTGTTTCAGATCTCTCACTGGCTGGGAATTGACTCTTAACTAGGTGGTTGATGGATGAGGTGGGTCAGGTTATTAATAGTTTGCTGATTTTCACCTTCAATATTTTCAGGGGGCATTTTTTATTGTGTCATGAATGTCATAGTATGATCTATTGAAGGTTCAGAGACAAAGTCAGCTCCCTTGAAATAATTTTCCTCTTATTCAAAACTTCTGAAAGGCACAGTGACCAAAGCAACATATAGCATTTGTAATGCGAGTGGACAGCAGAGTTACGGAAGATTGATAGAGTGGCAGGTGTCTGTCATTGCACATGCATTTTACTGGAAGAAAAAATATTTTAAGTGACTATAGTTACACATAGAAAGAGATTAGAATACTAATGAGAGTAAAGTCTATCTCACCATCTTATATAATCTTTCAGGCTAGGTAGGTAAAATGTAGTATGGCTGACATCTGACAAGGTGTCGTTAGTGCTTAATGCTTCAGCCACACGTCGACTTAAATAACAATGACCCCATAATTCAATTAAGCAATCCTCTGGAAGGATTCTATATGTAGACATGTAAAGTACATCCTAGACCTAGAAATTTAGACCTTCTAAAGCTGGAGAAAAAAAAAATAATCTTTTTTTAGAAATCAACCTTTTTGTTTGACAAATAGCCACTTTTTTTGTCATTTGAAAGGTAAACAAAATTAAATAATTATAAAACAGTAACATGCAGATGATACATCAGAGATTAATACTTGCAGCATAAGTCCAACCTAAATATACTTCTATACTGTTTTTAGACAAGAACTTTTTCAGGCTTTTTGATTAATTTCTCAAGCTAAAAAATAAAAACCATTTAAAATATTTTTTATTTCAGGCAGGAATTTAGTACATTCAAGTCACAAGGAATTGATCATATTTAAGTTAACCATTACCTTTTGGCCAGCAGAAAAGACACTGCAATGAAGGAACCACATTTGCATGCGCATCACTTCACTTTGAAGTTTTGTGTGAACACATAAGAACATATAATCCTTTAGATGTACAATCCTTTACGTGCTGTGGCAAAACATCTGAGGCATGTCTTAACTTGTACACCTCAATTCTTATAATACACAACATGATGTAATATGGGTGATTTTTGGTGTACATCTGCATTTACTGTAGTACACTCACTTTCCATAAAAGTAAGCATTACTGTACATATTCTGACTAAGCCTGATGGTGGACTTCTGTTATGTGATTTAGCAGGGATACCAATGTTTTTCTTTTACCTTTTATAATGATCTCCCACAATCAAACATGAAAGCCACATTAAACACTCAATTCAATACACATTCATTCTTATGCACTCATACACACAGGTCAGGCCCCCTGATTTCCCTTACACGTCACCATGGTATGTGATTTTCCATTTACAGTGTATTTAAATAAAGGGAAATGTTAGTACACTTGTATAGCAGCACACACATACATTAAATATTTGTAATCCTTTATCAGCAGTCCCTTATTCCCCATGGCTAAGGCTTACAACCAAGTGTTTTATATAAACTGCAATTAAATATGTTGTTTTGACATACATTTAATACAATTCTAAACAAGTTTCTACCATAAAGCTAAAAGAGCTTCCTGTGCTGTTCAAGTTTCAGAAATTCCCTTTTTACAGTACCTGAGCAGTAATGCTGTGCGTTTGCATATATAATCTGCATATACAGTACAATGGAAACATAAGTAAAGTGCATAATTTTTTATAAATAACATTATATTTTATATTATATTAAATAAATAAAATAAGGGGTCCAAAGGGCTACTAAGAAAAAAACTCAATTTAGGTTTATAGTATTTATAAGGTCTAATTATAATAGAGAAATAACCTCTCTGGAACAATTTTTACATGCTCAAAACTATCTTTGGTTCTTTTCTCTGATGTTGAGGAATGATTCTACAGGTTGGCTTTCAGATGATTTAAACCATTCTGATTCTTTGTCAGTTCCTCATGAACTTCTTCGAAGGAGCCTGGCTGAGATTCCATGGATGACTTTGTCATCTGCTTTTGCAAGGCATTTTCAGATGATTCCCATTCACTGTCCTTTGAATCATCATTAGTCTCATTTGTTTGGTTCTGCTCTTCTTCTGCTGTATCCTCTGTAATATCTGAGAGTTTGCCCTTCTCATTTCCATTCAACTCTTCAACCTCGTCTTTTTCCACACAAGAACTCTCTCTTGCATCACCACTCTCATCCTCTCGAGTCTCATCGTCTTCAACTTCATGTTCATTATCCTCTTCCCTCCTCTCTGGTTGTCCAGTGGCTGAGAGTTTGAGGAAATTCAGAGTATGAATGATCATCTTGAAGGTTTTATGTGCAATTTTTTTCTGTGGTTTGTCCTCTGATTCAGAATTCAAATCCACGACTTGGTTGTGTTCTTCTGTTTCCGAGTCTTCTCCATCAGCATCAGCCCCATCCTCGGACTCTACCAAAACATTAAATGAAGTTTCCCCATCTGTTTTTTCATCTATTGGTTTTGGCTGTAACACAGCTGGAGTATTGCCATCATGTTCCCCTTCATCTGTCTCCATATCTGGCTCGGTATCATCCTCAGCTTCATCACCAGCTTCAGCTGATTCACCAATGTTGGCCACAAGACCACATTTATTTGCAATTATCTCCACACCATCATCTTCTTTCTCACTTTCTTCACCATTATCATCAACACTATCTAGGACAACATCACCCTTGTTCTTAAGAGATGTTTCATCTTCAACCACATCAAGATTAGTCAAAACATCAAGACACTCAAGGTTTTCAAGGTTAGAAAGAATGTCTCCCTCCTCTGCTGCTTCACAACTGACAGATTCCTTGTCTTCCTCAGCGTCTGATTTACTTTTGTCTGTCTCTTCTCCAGTTGTCTCATGATCAGGTGTTTGCTTTCGCTCTGCCAGTTCTACCTCAGCATTCTTGTCTTCTGCTGTGGTGCCGTCTTCAACAGTAGCTTTCTCTTCAGACATCTCAGTTTCAGCTTCAGCGGTCCCTTCATCTGCTGTGTCCTCGTCACCTGCATCAGTCTCTCCTGCAGTTTCAGCTTCAGCAGTCTGCCCATCTTCTACAGATTCATTCTCAGCCATCTCACACTCTTCTACAGTGTCATCATTAACTGTCTCACCCTTTTCTGCAGTTTGATCATCACCTGTATCACCATCTTCTGCAGTTTCATCTTCAGCATCTTCTACAGATTCATTATTAGCAGATGTCTCACCCTCTGCAGTTTCATCTTCAGTTATGTCATCCTCGCCAGCAGTTTGTCCATCTTCTTCAGATTCATTTTTAGCAGCTGTCTCACTATCTTCTGCAGTTTCATCTTCAGTTATGTCCTCCTCTCCAGCAGTTTGTTCATCTTCTACAGATTCACTTTTAGCAGCTGTCTCACCCTCCTCTGCAGTTTCATCTTCAGTTATTTTTTCCTCTTCAGCAGTTTCTGCTTCAGCAGGTCGTCCATCTTCTGATCCACTGTCTTCTGCAGTTTCATTTTCAGCCGCCTCATGCTCTTCTCCAGTGTCGTAATTTCCTGTCTCAACTTCTTCTCCAGTTTCCTCCTCTGCAGTTTGTCCATTTTCTGCAGATTCATTTTCAGCCGTCTCATGCTCTTCTACACTGATGTTTTTTCCTGTCTCAGCTTCTTCTCCAGTTTCATCTTCAGCAGTTTGTCCATCTTCTGCTGTGTAATTTTCATCCACCTCATCCTCTTCTGCAGTGTTGTCATTAACTGTCTCACCTTCTTCTCCAGTTTCATCTTCAGTTATTTTATCCTCTCCAGCAGTTTCTGCTTCAGCAGTTCGTCCATCTTCTGAAGCTGTTTCACTGTCTTCTGCAGTTTCATTTTCAGCCACCTCATGCTCTTCTACACTGTCGTTGTTTCCTGTCTCAGCTTCTTCTCCAATTTCATCTTCAGCAGCTTGTCCATCTTCTGCAGTTTCATTTTCAGCCACCTCATCCTCTTCTGCAGTGTCGTCATTAACTGTCTCACCTTCTCCAGTTTCATCTTCAGTTATTTTATCCTCTCCAGCAGTTTCTGCTTCAGCAGTTCGTCCATCTTCTGAAGCTGTTTCACTGTCTTCTGCAGTTTCATTTTCAGCCACCTCATGCTCTTCTACACTGTCGTTGTTTCCTGTCTCAGCTTCTTCTCCAATTTCATCTTCAGCAGTTTGTCCATCTTCTGCAGTTTCCTTTTCAGCCACCTCATCCTCTTCTGCAGTGTCGTCATTAACTGTCTCACCTTCTCCAGTTTCATCTTCAGCAGTTTGTCCATCTTCTGCAGTTTCCTTTTCAGCCACCTCATCCTCTTCTGCAGTGTCGTCATTAACTGTCTCACCTTCTCCAGTTTCATCTTCAGCAGTTTGTCCATCTTCTGCAGTTTCCTTTTCAGCCACCTCATCCTCTTCTGCAGTGTCGTCATTAACTGTCTCACCTTCTCCAGTTTCATCTTCAGTTATTTTATCTTCTCTAGTGGTTTCTGCTTCTGGAGTTTGTCCTTTATCTAAAGTTTTATCTTCAGCTGTTTCACCCTCTTCTACTGTTTCACCCTCAGCAGTCTCTCCATCTTCTGCAGTTTTACTTTCATCTGTATTAAGCTCTTCTTCAGTGTCATAATTAGTTGTCTCACCATCTTCTGCCGTTTTATTACCAGCTATGTCATCCTCTTCAACGGCTAGCGCTTCTGCAGTGGGCCCGTTTTCTACAGTCTCTTCACCAGTGGTCTCACCCTCTTCATAAGCGGTTTCGTCCTGCTCTTCTGATTCTTCCTCAGTGTATTCTTCAGTTGCTTCCTCCTTTGCTGTTTCAGCCTGCATTATATCATCAAATTCACTAATGTCATCATTTGCCACATCTTCATCTAATTCATCATTAATCTTAGAACTGCTTTCACTTTCTTTGACGGCCATTACATCAGAATCAGTCTCATCATTCTGCTCTTGCTCTTCATCTTGTTCTGCTGCCTTATGTTGTGATGTCATCGTGTTATTTGACATCTCAGCAATTTCCCCAACTTCATCCACATCTTTCCTTAAATGTTTGGATATATTTGATTGTTTCACAGAACTATCCTCTACATAAGTGCTGGAGGCATTGTCATCCTCTCCACCCTCCTCACTTTCTTGTTTTTCTTCCTTAATTTCTTGGGCACTGGAAGCAAGAATTTCTTTATTCATCCCCTCTTTCTCATCCTCCTCTTTGACAGCCTGAAGCCCCACATGTTCTCCCTCCTTCTTACTGGCTGTAGATTCACTGGCAATCCCCCCGATGCTTTCATTGGTAGGAGACGATTTCTTTATCTGGAGAATTCTTCTCAAATCAAAGTCCATCATCACAGGGGCAGAATTCATCATTTCCACAGGTAACACATGTTTGGATGCCATTTTCTTTTTCAAGCATGTGTCACAAGGACAAAATTCATCATCGCTACGTTGATCACTGAAATCAGTCCCTGTCATTGTGTAATCATCATCACTTTTAGCAGGTTGCGGATCAATTGATTGGTTGCGCATTACTTTCAGGCGCCTCCGCTTTTGCTCCGTTTGAATGGTAGATTCACGTGACATTGTCTCTTTCGGTGGTCTTGGTCTTCCAGCTCTGCCTTGGATTTTTCTTAGTTCCCTGTCAATACTCGTTTGTATCCGTCTGCGGACTTCATCTTGCAATTCACTTATCATGGCGTCAAGCTGCTCATTGTCATCCAGATTCCAACGGACTTTGAACTCAGCCATTGCATCAACATAATTTGTCATAAATTGTTTTTCTAATTTGTTCAGTAAATTCAGAATCCATACAGGATCAGGGTCTTGAGAAAGCCTTTTTGAAAAATTACGTCTTTGTAGTGTTTGAGCACTGCTTGAACTTGTGTCCTCTTGACGGTCTGATTCAGTTTCCTTATTATTATTTCCAGAACTCTTGTTTGATGAAACAGGTGTTTCAATGAGTTCCCTTGGACTATCGTTATTCCTGATAGTCTCGTCAGAGCCTTGGACATCTTTTAGCTTCTCTTCAACTGTGTCCATAGTCTCTGGGGTCCACTGAGCTTGACTGGCTGAATCATATTTTGATACTGGTGTTTCTGAAGCTTCTTCTTCCACGGTTTCATCAACTTCCTGTACCTTTGTCAGGGTGTCCAGGCCTTCACATTCTTTATTGATTTGGGCTTGGGTGCCGTCATTGACACTACTTTTCCCAGAACCTGTTGAGCCACTGTTAACATCTACCCCTGATGATGACCTGGCTTTGAATTCCTTGTCCAGATGCTTGTTTCTTTCCTCAGATGTCTTCTCACTGTCTGTGGGGTCACAAAGCCAAAGGGACTTAAGCATGCTCATGAGCTCCTGGTATTTTTCTTTTTTACCATCTTCATCGTTAGAACCAAAGTCTAACAACTGTAGATTTGCCAAACAATCCAGAAGGCCTTGCGCTGATTTACTGAGCTTACGTCCATATACACGAGACACCTCTGGTAAGCTATTGCATCTGTCTAATTTGGGGCTCAGCAAGACTTTCATCACCAGAACTGAGGAATTAAACATCTTCGGTTCTTCTCCCCTCTGAGAGTGATCACCCTCAGCAACTTTTTTTTCAATAACTCCCTCTGCATTCGCCATATAAGCATCTTCCATCTCAGGTTGTGTTTCAAGCTTGGTTACGCCATGTCGCAAAGTTTCATGTTTATTTTCATCCCCTGAAGGCACATGTGATGTGCATAGTGGTTCTATTGAATCAAAGTTGTCGTGAAATTCATCGCCTAAATCACACAAGGTGGTGTCTGATGGAATTTTCCTCAGCCATTCATTTACCACCTCAGTTGGGGAGGCATTTGGCAGGCAAGAAGGACTCAGCTCAGACATGTCTTCATCCATCTTGTGGCAAGACGAGTCACTCCCAATCCTTTTCCTACATTTGCTACTTTTTTCACTCTTGATGTCACTGACATTTGTATCAGATTTACAAGATTGAGTTTTTTGACCGAGTTCTGCTGCTATATTCAAACAGTCAGTGTGTTCTTCTCTTGGGTCTAGAGCAGGAACGGTCTGTGATAACATGCTATCATTGGAGCTGGCAAGTAAATTAACAGGTTTTTTGGATTTTTTGGGAGATTTTGGTGGGATAGGACTGAGATGGTTTCCTGAGGTAACAGATAAAGTTGCTGAATGACACCTGGGTGTATTGTCCTCAACTTTCTGTATCGACCTGGTGCTTAATTTGTTTCTTCCATCGACAACTGTAGTTTTAACATCATTCTTTTGACCATTTACTTTTAAATGAGATGATGAACTGGATATATTACTCTCTGGTCTGTCAATCATTTCAGCAATATTTCCTTCTTTAGCTGAGGCACTTGAAATTGGTCTTTTCTGTTGTGTAGAACTGCATTTTGAACAGACACTTTGAGATTTATGGGTAACATCTGGACTTCCAGTTTTCTCTTGACCTGTGATTTCAGTGTGTACAGACATACCAGAAGCTTTGCTAGATGGACGTATCTCTTCGGTTGGAGAGCTCTGCCTCACTGAACCATTGGCTGATGAAGTATTTAAATACTTTGTTTTGGAGGATTTATTGCTTGCTACATCATCTTTGTCCTGGTTTGTGTCTCTAGGAAATGTAGAGCTGCAATTAGAGCATTTGGACTTTGATTTACTGGAGACATTTGACTTAGCCGATGCAAAACTTTTAGGTCTTTCCTCTGGGGTCTGTGTTGTTTCAGTTGTCATTCGTACTGTAGATTCTAATAAACACTGGTCAGATCTACCACATATTTCAGTCTTTGATGAACCAGATGTTCTTGAGTTCATTGAAACAGCACCTTCATCTATTTCATCAACATCATCAACCTCATAGTCTTCAACTATCCCAATAGACACTGAGGTGCTTGTTGGTGTTAAAACTCTTTCAGAGTCTGAACTAACTGAGCTGATTTTGGACTTTGCTGACTTTTTAGAGAGAGGACTTGCAGGAACTTCATGTTCAGAGTCTTTTTCAGATGATGCCATTTGACTTGAAGACTTGTTTATTGCACTGCAAACATATTTATTTGAGTTCTCTGTGTGGGATACTTTTGATTGATCACACACTGGACTCTCACCTCTGTTTAATTCCATATCTACAGTGTTTGTGGCTGTATGGACCTGACTCTCAGAAACATTAGACTTCTTGGATCTTGTAGATACGTTAGACTTGACTGACAATTTGCTTGGTGATCTGTTTGCTTTTTTATCCACACCTGCTTTAGAGACTTTAGATTCTGCAGATGTATTAGACACCACACTTGTTGATCTTCCGTCAGGCTCTTCAGCTTCTGAGAGGAGGGACTTTGCAGAAGCGTTTGATTTTGTAGGCACAACATTGACATTTGCTTCACTGTCCTCCTCCGCTGTTCTTCCTGAATGTTTTGATTTCTCAGACGCACAAGATTTTGCAGACATTGCACTTGCTGATCGAACATCTCCTGTATCTGTGTTTCCAGTTTCTTTTGAAGCAACTCCTGAAATATTTGACCTCTGAGATCTTGCAGATGTTTTAGATGTAACTGATGCTGTACTTGGTGCTCTCTGCTGTACATTGCTAATTAGCTTGGAATCTTCTGACTTGTTTGATCTTGCAGAAATATTAGAAATAGAGGACAAAGCACTTTCTGTTCTTGCTTCCTTTTGTTTATCTTCATTGACAGGGTCTTCTGGACCAGATCTTCCAGAGACAACAGATTTCAATGACCTCGAACTTGGTGCCCTCTTCACTTTTTGTTCATCTGGTTCAACTATGATTATTTCTGAAACTTTCGATGCTCTGGACCTTACAGAAGAATTTGATTTTGCAGACACTACACTTGGAGCCCTTTCTTGGATTTCTTCCTCATTTGAGATCTCATTTTCATCAAGTGTGGCTTCAGACAGTAGGGAAATGCCACTTGGAGGTCTAACTAGGTTCTGAACTTCTTCCTCTGGATACTTTGACTTATTGGATCTTACTGAAATTCTGGATTTAGTAACACTTGGTGCTTTTACTTCACTTTCTTCTTCATCAGGCTCTTCTGCCTGTACTTCTGAAACTTTCGATGCTTTGGATTTTGCAGAGATACTGGTTTTGGTAGAAATATCAGATTTTTCTGACATAGCACTTGGCACTCTGTCCCCTTTTTCCTTATTATCAGTGTTGACATCTGTTGCAGAAGCATTTGACTTTTTTGATTTTGCAGAAATGTTTGACTTTGCAGACAAAGCACTTGAAGCTCTGTCTTCTTCTTGGTCTTTTGCATCAGGCTCTTCTGCCTGTACTTCCGAAACTTTTGATGCTTTGGATTTTGCAGAGATACTGGTTTTGGTAGAAATAGCAGAAATGTTTGACTTTGCAGACAAAGCACTTGAAGCTCTCTCTTCTTGGTAATTTCCATCAGGCTCTTCTGCCTGTATTTCCGAAACTTTTGATGCTTTGGATTTTGCAGAGATACTGGTTTTGGTAGAAATAGCAGAAACGTTTGACTTTGCAGACAAAGCACTTGAAGCTCTGTCTTCTTCTTGGTCTTTTGCATCAGGCTCTTCTGCCTGTACTTCCGAAACTTTCGATGCTTTGGATTTTGCAGAGATACTGGTTTTGGTAGAAATAGCAGAAATGTTTGACTTTGCAGACAAAGCACTTGAAGCTCTCTCTTCTTGGTAATTTCCATCAGGCTCTTCTGCCTGTATTTCCGAAACTTTTGATGCTTTGGATTTTGCAGAGATACTGGTTTTGGTAGAAATAGCAGAAACGTTTGACTTTGCAGACAAAGCACTTGAAGCTCTCTCTTCTTGGTAATTTCCATCAGGCTCTTCTGCCTGTATTTCCGAAACTTTTGATGCTTTGGATTTTGCAGAGATACTGGTTTTGGTAGAAATAGCAGAAACGTTTGACTTTGCAGACAAAGCACTTGAAGCTCTGTCTTCTTCTTGGTCTTTTGCATCAGGCTCTTCTGCCTGTACTTCCGAAACTTTCGATGCTTTGGATTTTGCAGAGATACTGGTTTTGGTAGAAATAGCAGAAATGTTTGACTTTGCAGACAAAGCACTTGAAGCTCTCTCTTCTTGGTAATTTCCATCAGGCTCTTCTGCCTGTATTTCCGAAACTTTTGATGCTTTGGATTTTGCAGAGATACTGGTTTTGGTAGAAATAGCAGAAACGTTTGACTTTGCAGACAAAGCACTTGAAGCTCTCTCTTCTTGGTAATTTCCATCAGGCTCTTCTGCCTGTATTTCCGAAACTTTTGATGCTTTGGATTTTGCAGAGATACTGGTTTTGGTAGAAATAGCAGAAACGTTTGACTTTGCAGACAAAGCACTTGAAGCTCTGTCTTCTTCTTGGTCTTTTGCATCAGGCTCTTCTGCCTGTACTTCCGAAACTTTCGATGCTTTGGATTTTGCAGAGATACTGGTTTTGGTAGAAATAGCAGAAACGTTTGACTTTGCAGACAAAGCACTTGAAGCTCTTTCTTCTTCTTCTTCTTCTGCATCAACAAGCTCATCAGTTAAAACATCTGAAATTCTGGACTTATTGGATCTAGTTGAAACACTTGATCTTGCTGACAACGCACTCTGAGCTCGTTCCTCTTTTAAATTATTTGACTTTTCCAGTCTTTCAGAAGCATTGGATTTAGATGACATAGCACTCAGAGCCCGTTCCTCTGCAACTTCAACTCCATCACTTACAGTGACTCCTGACTGATTGGATTGTGCTGAGAATGTACCATGAGCTCGTTCTTCTGTTTGGTCTTTTTCTGAGACCCTTGATTTAACAGATTTTGCAGATATGTTAGATTTAGAGGACAGCACACTTGCAGATCTCAAATCATCTCTATCTTCAGCCGCAATATCTGCTACCATATCAGATCCTTTGGATTTCTTGGATTTAGAAGAGCTATTGGATTTTGTTGACAATGCACTTGGTGCTCTTTCCTCTTTGTCTGGTGATTTTTCTGTGCTTTTGCAAGTTTCTTTAGGTGCTGTTCTGTATTCGTTTGATGTTTCAGAGGTATGTGATGCTGCATACACTGCAGATAATCGATCATCATCTCCTGCCACTGCTGACATTTTGGACCCTTTAGATCTTACAGAAACGTTTGATTTAGCAGATATTGCACTTGATGCTCTTTTCTCCAGTTGCTCTCCGTCTGACAGATAAGATTTTTTTGACAATGTGGAAACTTCAGATTTGACAGACAAAGCACTGGAGACTCTGTTTTCTGTCTCCTCCTCCTCCATCTTGGACTTTTTTGATTTCAATGAAGCATTTGATTTGATTGACAAAACACTAGGAGCTCGTTCCTTCATTTCTTCTCCTGATCCTGGTGTTGGGGTTTTCTTGGATTTCCTTGATCTAGCAGATGTAGTAGAATTTACAGAAATAGTGCTTGATGCTCTTTCCTGAACATCCTCATTTTCCTGTGCTTCATCTTGGTCTGCCTCTGAAATTTTGGAGGTTCTGGATCTTTTAGAGATATTTGATATTGATGACAAAGAGCTTGGCGATCTCTCTCCTGGTAACTCCACTTGAGTAGCTGATTCAGCTTCAGGTGTGTTTAATTGCACTGAAGTATTCACTGAATTTAAACATCCCCCTCCTTCTTGAAGAGAAGCTGCTTCTGAAATGTCAGACTTTTGTGAGACAATTGATTTAATAGAAACGCTGCTGGGAGCTCTGTCTTGCTCATCATCCTCAAGCTCGCTCAGCTCAATTGACATTCTAGATCTCGCAGAAATATTAGATTTTATCGAAATGGAACTGTGAACTCTCTCTTCTGTTTGATCATCATTTGTCAGATCTTCAATTCCAGACTTGTTTGATGTACCAGATTTAACACTTGACGCGTTATCCTCTATTCTCTCCTCAGATGCCCCATCAGGTGCAGAAATACTTGATTTAGATGACACAGCACTTACAGCCCTCTCCTCAACATTGTCCTGTGATGAATTAGCAAGCTCATCAAAACAATTTTCTGACAGTTTGGATCTCACAGATGTATTTGATTTAACAGACATGGCACTTGATGTTCTTTCTTCAGAATTTTGTTCCTCAGACACATTGTCTGAGATTTCAGTATTTCTTGATTTGTGAGATCTATGAGACTTTATTGACATGGCACTGTGTGCTCTTCCATCCTGTACGAGTACTTTTGAAAATTTTGTTTTATTTGACTTTCCAGAGGTATTGGATTTTATGGAGATAGCACTTGAGGATCGCTCCTCTATTATTTCATCATTTACTTCAGTATTCTCTGGATCATTTCCATTTTCATAAGGGGCTGATAACTCAGACAGAGATTTTGTAGACATTTTCGATTTGGCTGACGTTGCACTTAGTGCCCTTTCTTCTGTTTCTGTATCTTGAACATCAGTGTCTTCTAGTTGACCATTTGATTCAAAAGCCCCTGGAGTCGTTATGTCCTTTGAGACTACACATTTATACATGTTTGGTCCAGGCAAAGATTTGGGTGAAGCAGATGCTTCAGACCTGACCGCTTTATCACCTACTTCTGGACTGGCAAACTTTCTGGACGTTTTAGACTGCCCTGATGATGAAGCTTTGCTTGGTGGTCTTGGTGATAAATTCACCAGAGATGCAGGGGATTTACAGGGTGTAACAGAACATGGGTTTGGTTCAGCATCTTTGCTTTCCTCATCTTCGCTCTCCTCATCTTCCTGTTGGCCACGGGATGCTCTCGAGATACTTAGAGGGAGATCGACATCTTCATCATCTTGGTCCTCTTTCAGTGATGCTAAAATTTGGGAAGAAGAGCTCACGACGGATATAGGCCTCTCATATTCCTCTACAGGCAGAGTGATTTGAACACTAAATTGATCTTTAGGAAGGTTAGAGGATATGACATCTGGCCTGTTCTCGTCATTATCAGATGCGTGAGTGTTTTCACGATTGTCCTCTATAGCACTTGTGCTCTTTGTTTTAGGGGACACCGAGTGCACTTCACTTCGACTGCAGCAATGGTTAATGGTACATTGTTCAATCGTGGTGTCGCCCTGCTGCCCGATGGTCTGTTGAATGCAAGTTGCCTTTTCCACTACATGCTCTGTGTACTCTTCACTGGACATTGTGCGCATGCTGTCAGTAGATGCCTTCTTGCACACTATTCTCCGTGAGGATGCACTTGAGCTTGAGGATCTGATGCGTCTTACAGATCCTTGACTGGGAGGTACAGGATTCTTCCACATGTCATACTCTTGACAGTGAGCGCAGCAGTGCTGGCAATGTGACTCTTCAAAATGTCTTTGGTAACATTTGGTGCTGTATGTCTCCTCTGCTTCACCAGCAGAGAGAGAGTCGGCTTCTGAGCAACTCTCTGCACTGCCATGAGAGATGGAACAAGCATCATCAGGTACTATATGGGATTCATTAAAAGAGCTCTTTGACTTCTTGACCTCTGTGGACCAGTGCAATGTCTCGTTGTGTAATAGTCGAAAGCGCACTTTCATCTCCATTGACAGGCTTCCATCTTGGTTGACCAGAACTCGCTTTTCAATGTCATCATCCATCATATTTTCTCCTGTATGAGAACAATCGCCTCTGTGCCTTGGAGGTAACGAGTTGGTAGGTAAGTTGGTAAGTCGATTTGGAAACAACTTTTCAGATGAGGTGGACAGTCCTGCTGATCTGTTGCTTGAATCACACTTTGGATAGATGACACTTCTCTTTGTTTCTAGTCCAAAGTTGACTTCAAGAAAGTAATCACAATATTACAATAAATATTAAATATATTGTACAATTTTTTTTTACAGAAGTTATAGAAAAATTAATGATAAAGAAAATGACTTGCAGTGTTACCTACCATTTCTCTTGCCCTCCTTTTTATCACTGCAGACACTAGAGCGTGGCTTTATGTTCAGCCTCGGAAGTTTGTCATAAGAGTTCTTCCTGAAGCTGTCCAACAGGAGTGGGTGGAAAGGCTCACGTCCCACACAAAACAAAATGCTCGGGCACTGCAGCAGACTTTGCACACTGTCAATCTGAAAAACATGCAAATACCTCTCAACATTAGAGAGACTGTCTTGCTGGTTGATTACAACATGACATAATCAAATTGATTGAGATCAGCAATATCTGGCTGAAATTAAACAGCAGGGATTATTACAACTGCCAAGTTCTGATGAGGAAATGTGCTATGATGGATTGGATTGAAGCCATACCAATTAAAGGTTAATGGCCATGGGAAGTCAAACCATCTGGTGTATACATTTTCCCACACTAATTTTTAATCATGAAAACAGTGATCTGAAAATGTGTGTGTTTGATCCATTATGCAGGGTGTTTTCGGTGCATGAGTCAGTACCCATGGGTCAGCACAAACAACAAGTGTACAAACAAATAGGTCATAGGTCAATAAAAAAAAAACTTCATCCGTAATTAAAAAACTAGTGTGACTACATTAATGTTTTCCTTAAAAAAAAAAAAAAAAAAAAAAAAAAAAAAAAAAACATCAACAAACAATCAGCATAGTATCATCTGAGAGCTTCATTCATCAGAGCTGTGTTAACTTAGGTTATAAATATTGGGGATGTTAAAAAAGAAAGATTTATTTTTATGTTGAGACAGTTTAAGGTTTTAAACTTTTTTTTTGGAAAAAGGAAAAGAGCCCAGAAACATGAGCACTACGGTGCTTCAGTCTTGTCCAAATAACCTTTTGACTGTAGTCATCTACATCTGAGGTTGAACCAGGTTCCAAACTCATGAAATCAGAAAAGACTGTGTATAAATAGAGAAAAAGTACACACATCAACATCACATATCACTCTTTAACACAATACTAACTTTATGCTAAATCTGCATGCTTTGCAGTTTTAGATCTTCGAAACTTTTCAATTTTGCAGCGGATTTGAAGATAATTAATTGGAACTGTAGAGGATGCGAGTATCTCAAACTGTATGTTTTCATGGCATTGACCTGCTTCTGTTGGTTCAAAATAGCTCTGATTTGAGCAAGATTAATAGTTATTCTCTGGATGCTGGTGCATCACTGCTGTGCAAAAATACAAGTAAAGGAATATCCTGATCATATCTAACAAGAACAGCAGGAAAGGTTTATTCAAAGATGTTTAAAAAGAGTGAATGAAAGATGAGAAAGCTTCAAGGCAATCAAGAGAATGACATAAATAATAAGTAACAATGTAATTCTGTTATACTATATAAGGTTATAAACAGTCTGTTTGGAGAATGCAAATGTGTATATCCAGCCATCAGTTATCAATTTGATGCACACTTTAGTGATCCTGACCGTATTTGTGCAAAGTAAATGTTTTTGTAAGAATATTACTGCCTGTTGGAAAAAAAGTTAAGTGTTGAGTGTTTTTTTATTATTATTATTACTAGTAATGGTTGCCCTTTCATTTGGAATCTAACATAATTGACAAATGATTCACTATTCAGTGAGGGAGTCAGTCATTAATTTTGACCCAGGCTGTGTCCGAAAGCTTAAAAATGCTGCCTTTGGAAGATGTATTCCAAGGTAGGAATGCAATGTTAGCTTCACTTCCTGTCTCCATACCTTCATTTGATTGAGGCAGCATAGATGTATAATTTCCTTTGATATCCTACAATCCTGTTCGTTCCATTCTGTGATGGTTAAACTAAAAAATAAATATGGCATCTGAAAGTTGCGGTTGGTGGTCAGTTTTTATGTAAATGTACAGTTTTTTCAATTATTTTCCACTTTCAATGTAATAATTTTTTGTTGTAGTAATTAAATAATTCATTTAGTTTTCACCAAAGCTATTTTGCTGTAGATTATTAAACCATTTTGCTGCCTCAGAAGAAGTCTTTCTGTTTTGTGAGGTTCCTTTGTGTGCAATCGCTGCCTGCAAAGTCATTGCCTGATAGGGTAATGAAGCAACAAGTCAGCTGCCTAAGCTTTCGAACGCAGCCTTAGTCAAACAAATGTTTTGTGAATGTTTTGTACTAACACATTAAAATAATCGCTTCATCAGAGTAATTTGTTCTTGAATTGGGCTTCACCATTCTGGTACATGCAGGAAACATTATCCTGTACTCTTAAGATGTAACTAATGCCACTCCACAAGATATATCTGACGAAACTACATATTGAAGCACACATTATTTTCATTAATAGAGATGAAGAAATTAAAGCTACACTGTGTAACTTTTTTAGTTGATTCTTAGCAAAAAACACTTAGTTCTTTCAAAAATATATGTGCTCATTAATGTATATTACTTCTTTCAAGTAATAAAGTATTCTCTTAAGTTTATAATCTGCCATTGAAAGTGCATACGGGTAAGGGGTTCGAATGCCGGTCGCCATGTTGCCCCTCCATCTTGAAACTACATTAGCCAAAGAGGGACATACCTGTAAATTCAAGTTTCGCCTTTTGCGTTTTTCACTCAGTGACACCGTAATGAATGCGAGGGGGAGATTACTCGCGAGCTCGCGAGTGCCGGCAGATTTGAAAGATAGTGTGGTGTGTGTGTGTGTGTGTGTACTCACACTTGAAAGAGAGAATTAAAACGTCAACGCGACAGACAAATCAGCAAGACCATAGTCAATATTGGAGTAACTTTTCCCAGATGGAAAGAGCTCATGAGGAGAAAAGATTTTAAAACGGACGCCGAGGTTGCCTGCTTTCTTCTCGACAGGTAATTCAGCCTGTTGTAATTCATTTGTGTAAATTCGAAGTTTTATAGTTGCTTGTCTAACCATAGCATGGTTGTGCATAACGCCAGAACGACCTCTAGTATAACTTCATCCTCGCGTCAATGGTGAACAAGTATTGTTTACCTTGTAACATAAATCTGTGCTGCATAAAAAAAATCATTTTTTTACAGTCTATGGCTGCGACGGATCACAGGTGATGAATAGTTTTAAAGGCGCAATTTTTTAAGCTATATAAAAAAAAGGACAAGGTAAATTTTAGTTATTTTTAATTGCTTTTACTTTGTACACATTGTAACGTTAGTCTAATCTGATTATGCTGGGATAGCCGATTCCAAGGGTGACGTTTACCTCCTGACATCTGTCCTGTAGTTTTATTCATTTTAGACGTATTGTTTATTATTGTCATGGACGAAGTCGATAACTGGAAGCCATGTTAATCTTGGAATAATACGGCCACCGTAGGAGTTAAAACGCTCTCGGAATTGAGAGGAACAGAAACAAATATTCACTGGGTAGTCATATACAATTTCACCGCTAGATGGGGGTAAAAATCACACAGTGTAGCTTTAAATATAATTATAAAAAAAATATTGTGATCATTTTATTTGCAGTCTGGACCCCAAACAATATACTAAAGTAGGCTGCTGCGCTGCTGTTTTGTCATTTGCCTTGCCCATCAACTTAAGCTCAAAACAAGGCTTAGATTAAGCCAGAATTAGGCCTTAGTTCAATTAGGACATTTAAGTAGCTTTTATAAACGTGCCTTGGATAAAAACATTACTGGTGTGACAAAAGTTTTGTCTTGAGACAAAACGATGGCACTGACATATTTTAAGATATGTTAGTGCAAGTTAGCCTAGAAATCTAGACGCACCCTAGCGGCAGCAAATTTTATTTTGCATCCAGGGTCGTCTAGCAACTCACAACCAGCAACCAAACTCTAATCAGGCCAATCACATCGTGTATAGAGTCGGTGGGCGGGCTTAACATAATGACGGCAGAGTTGTGACGGTTCCGTGTGAATTCCCTGCTACTTGAAAACAAAGATGGCTGCTACTGCTGGCAAACAGCGGTCTTTCGAATCGTCTTTGGCCGCGACTCTGGAAGCCTTGGAGTTAAGCTTTTCTTTGAGAAAATAACAAAGAACGGCACTGAAGTCATTCTTAAAAAAGGAAGATGTGTTCGGAGTTTTGCCGACTGGATACGGCAAAAGTTTAATCTATCAACTAGCTGCTGGTGGGAAAAACGCTCTGGTTGGTTGTAGCGCTATCCTATTGCGTGCAGAGGGAATTTGAAAGACAACCGTTTATCTCGCCCCTCGGACACCCAATGGTGTGTTCCCAGACCCAACATCTTGATGTTGGTCTGGCTTATCAGGCTAAGTGCAAGTTACTTTAAGTTAAAACAGCTCAAACATGCATTTTAGTCTGGGACTAGGTTTAAGGTTTGTCTGTGAAACCAGGGGTATATCTTCAAAGATACACAAGGGTCCTGATGGATTCTGTTCTCTTTCTCTTACATGTTCAACTTTCAGCCAGTGACAAATAAAGCTTTACTCTACTGCTTGTCGAGCTATTTCTGGCATTGTTTCGCTGCCATTCGTAATGTTATCCATGTATCAGTCAGGCCCCTGTGGAGGGGTGTGTGCCACTTTACAGCATGTTTTCTATGGGAAGTACATGCCTGTGGCAGTGCTAATAGGATGTGCCTGCTCTACCACAGAGGACCAGCAGCGCTGACCAGAGTCAGCAGTGAGTCCAGCTCTGATGGGCAGGAAATGCCTGGATCGACTCCAGACATTCTGTGGACTCCAAGCCAAGAAGTGTTCCCCTTTTAAAGGAACAGCACTTTCTCTGCGTACAGCGTGATGACACCATTAGCACTGTGGCATACCATGCCGTACCCTTGCGTGCAAACACACAGAGACAGGTCTTGATTTGATAGGACAGCCTCTGGTTGCCCTTGGGGCTGTATAAGCTTCTCACCTTTTATCAGGGTTGCCATAGCTCAGTCCCAGAGGGGCTATTTCTTACACTGCCCGGGCCACCCTGTCCACCTCTTATCTACCCAAACCACCTGCAGACTGTAATTCTTTATTTTTTCCTCTTCCGTGGTCTGTGGCATTTGCCCTTAAGCGCAAGTGGGAGTGATAGCGACTAAAATGAACTTTACGCTGACTGATCTGCTCAAGTAATCTTGTTCTCAGCATTATGACCATTTCATAAATCAAACAACCCGATCTTTGGAGACTGTCACTTTCTTTGGTAGACTTGAATAACTAATGCATAAAAATCTAATTAAAAAGCTCAAAATCAGAGGTCCCACAGCTTGGGGACTTTCCAGTTGTCAGATGTGGCGTCGCTTACATATACTTAGCTTCCTGTAAACATGTGTTTTAGCTAAAATGGGAGCTATGGTTACAAACAAAGGAATAAAAGATTGCTAAAACATTTGCTAACTTATCTGCTCCCGAGCCTGTTTATCAGATCTTGATACATTTTTTCCAGTTTCAACCACTAGAGGCCTCTGTGTCCTTAGCACATGTGCTTCTCCTCCCAACTGACAGCTGATCTTACATAATTTAGGTCAGTTTACCAAAGGAAAAAAAATAAAAAAAATAGCTACATGTACTTTATTGCAAGGTTAACCCAAGTTCAAATTAAATATTTTATTAAAGTTTGGAAGGAACACGTTCAAATGATCTATCCAATCAGCATGAGATGAGGCCTATATACAGATATATATATATATATATATATATATATATATATATATATATATATTGCCACATCACCTATGTTCCTCGACAATTTTCTGCATCCCTCTGCCACCCAAACTCCTCACTATCAGCTGTTTACTATCCCAGCTGGGGATACGGGGTGAGTACTTTGGGTTCGGGCCAAATTCAGAGCACAGAGAGCCCTCCCCTCAGACAGCACACCAAATACGCATACTCTCTTATTCTATTTGATTATTTGTATGTGTGAACACATGAAATGTCTTGAAAATATAAAAGCAAATGATCTGCAGGATGTGCAACACCATTGAACTGATCAAAACTAGACAGTGAATTCCAGGGATGTGCACCACTCAGAACTGAATTCAGAATGAAGTGATATTGAATTGAGCTAACAATCAAGATGCAGATTTGGAAGGAAGTAGAAATTTTATAACTGCAATAAGTATACATTTTAACTACAAAAGAAAAGACAAAGCTTGACAAAGTCTGAAAGTTTAAAGAAGTTTGCTGTTTTTGAGAAAACTGTTGAAAAGTCTTGAATTTTGAAGGTTTTATATAGTAGGTCTTACAGGCAGACATTTGTCACATAAATTAGTTTATCATTTGTTTTCGGAAGTACAAAATACTATAAAAAGTAGCTGATATAGTGACTATATCACCTCACACCCCCTTTTCTTTTCTTTTTATTGAGCATGATGTGTCTGGATGTTGAGTATAATTCCTACATAAGTGATTTTGTAAAAAAACTGATTTATAAGTTATATATCTTTTTTTTTAAACTTGTGCTCAAAATTTTATATAAGAGCATAAACATCAGTACATACACTACCGTTCAAAAGTTTGGGGTCAGTACGATTTAATGAAGTCTCTTATGCTCACCAAGGCTGCATTTATTTGATGAAAACAGTAATATTGTGAAATGTTATTACACTTTAAAATCACTGTCTTCTATTTAATGTATTCTAAAACGTCATTTATTCCTGTGATGGCAAAGCTGAATTTTCAGCATCATTATGCAATCTTCAGTGTCACGTGATCCTTCAGAAATCAATCAAATATGCTGATTTGGTGCTCAAGAAACTTTTCTTCTTATCAATGCTGGAAACAGTTGTGCTGCCTAATATTTTGTAGAAACTATTGTATATATTTCCAGAAGAGACTCACCTTGTGGCCTTGCAGTGTGTAGAGCTTCCTGATGAGACACTGCATGAGTTCAGAAACCTCGTCCATGAAGAGCGGAAAACTGCGCAGGCTCCTGCGGTGCAGCACGATGGTCCTCCGGACAGAGGGGTCACTGTTTTTCACAAGCACAATCTTCCTGGAGTGTCTGTGATGATGGTGGTGATCTTCATTCTGTTCAGGAGCTTCCTCAGGTCTAATGGGCCTTCTGTTTGTATACTGCTGAGCGTGTGGATGTGTCTGGAAATGATACCACGGGTTCGAGTAAGCTCCCGAGGCCTCCGAGGCCATCGTCTTGGCCTGCTGGTGATCGACACACAGATAACATCCACGATCCTCCAGCGGTTCCAGTCTAGTTGAGCCAGAGGAGCCTCTGAAGGGTGTTGCGGAGGAGTGCCCATGGGGGAAAGAGGGCTTTAGAGGTGGGTCGTCTGTGATGGTGTCAAAGCATTGAAAGCTTTGCTTGTGGGAGGCCATTTTAACTTCATCCAATGGCCTGTGGCAGATGTCAGTTGACTGTAGTTTAAATCAGAGGATAACAGGACCACAGGAGAACATAGCAGGGCTATACTCTCTGGCCCAGCAGATCACACTCACTCATCCTCTCCTTCCACTCTGCAAAAGACAAAAACACAAAACACATGCACAGGTTAACATCACCAACAGAGCCTTTCAAATAATACTGTGTCAAGCACACTAGGACAACATTTGATATTAGGGAATTTTATAATGCTTATCCAAATTGGACATAAATTAAATTGAATTGTTTAGGCCTATAAAACAAATTTGCAGATATGAAACATACTTTAAAAATGAATAAGAATGTGGGCAGTATCTGGAATTCAAACAGTTTTAATATTTAAATAAAAAATGTAAATGTAAATAAAAATGCTATGATGTATTGTAAAATGAATAACATACAACTAGGTGATTTCATTAATAACTTAGCTTACTTGTCAAAAGTCAGATGTTCTTGCTTTCATTAAATATGCTCTATGGAAAACATGATTATCATGTTTGACACAAACTTGTGGAGTTTATGCAGTAGTGCTACTGTCATTAAAGATAATGCTTCATAAAAATCATGATAACCCTATTCAGCTATCACTCACATTATAGGCTAATAATATAATTTGTAATGAAAAAATAGTGCATCATTATTTATACATATATATAAACAAACAAGAATTGTGCTGTACTGTATGCTTGCACTTGAATGCTTACATCGCATACTATAAGAAACTTAAGAGCATTAATAATAAAATGAAGAATTTAATGCAATTGCAAACTAGTTGATGAGAATTTTCTTTGTGTAAAGACAATCCGGAGAAACCTGGGCATAAAATAACAAGCTTAATCAAGAGGATAAACTCACAAGCTGAAAATACGGAATACATTCAACTCTGTCCTGTTCTTAACAGGATTTAAAATGATTTGCTGAGTGATCCACTGAAACATTTACATTGTCATGAAATTAAGTGTTTTTAGATTACTAACTGATACTTTACATTTAAATTTGAATTAGTTGTACTTTAACCTATCTCCAACCTTTTATGTGTTTTTAGATTACTAACTGATACTTTACATTTAAATTTGAATTAGTTGTACTTTAACCTATCTCCAACCTTTTATAGCAGAATCGAATTAAAGTCTTTTCTCAATCACTTTCTTGCAGAATCAAGCTTCTTCACAGAAAGCACTGTACCTTTATAATTCAAAGTCTTTTTGCCCATTGCAACTATTGAAACTGAAAGTATTTTTGGTGTTGACATCGAACCAAATCTGAAAACAGATTTAACATGTGACCAAACAGGTACATCTGCAGGAATCCCACTGGCACATCATGACAGCACATTTGTGCCTGGCACACTCTACAGCTGAGGGAGCATTACTGAGCTCAAGAGACAGAAATGATGGACAGATATCAGAGACTAAGCAGGGATAAAAAGAGCAGACTTCGCCTAAATTAGACTAAAGAGCTTATCTACAAGTGCAGGGAAAAAGTGGAAGCAACGTGACAGGATGAAGCTGCAGTAGAAGCCTATTTACACAAAGAAGCACAAATGTGAAAATTAAGTAATACCAAAGTCATGTGATTTAAAGGACAAGTTCGGTATTTTACACTTAAAGCCCTGTTTACAGATCGTTTCTGATGAAATAGAACAGTTAAGATTAAAATTTGGACAAATGCTGCTGTCCCGAGAATTTTAAGTTTCTTTCGCTCCTCCCCCCCACCAGTAGACTGGTTGTATAGGTGCACTGGAACAGTCCTTCCTAAAACGCATTAAACTTTCGTTTACAAAGACGTGAAACTCACCGAGTGGTCAGGGGTGTTCACTGGTATGCTCACACAAAAATCGCTGCAAAAGATGCTTTCCAACAGGTTTTATCGTAGTTTTTGTCCAACTCCATTGACTTGCATTGGATGTGCTGTGAGGTACGGTATTACTCCGCCGCCGGAAACTGAAGTGGGGTTGTTTTCTTCTTCTTCTTCGTGTTTTTTTTTTTTACGGCGGATCGCAAATAATGAAATGCCAGTGGTTTGCTTGCAAAGGTGCATTATCGCCACCAACTGGGCTGGAGTGTCTATTATTCAAGCTCTCAACGGAAGAATGTACGGGTTTGAGACGTTTGGAAAAATAGGTCCACAGTTTTACAACGAATGGTAAAACACCTGTTGGAAAGCATCTTTTGCAGTGATTTTTGTGTGAGCATATCAGTGAACACCCCTGACCACTCGGTGAGTTTCACGTCTTTGTAAACGAAAGTTTGTGTTTTAGGAAGGACTGTTCCAGTGCACCTATACAACCAGTCTACTGGTGGGGGGGAGGAGCGAAAGAAACTTAAAATTCTCGGGACAGCAGCATTTGTCCAAATTTTAATCTTAACTGTTCTATTTCATCAGAAACGATCTGTAAACAGGGCTTTAAGTGTAAAATACCGAACTTGTCCTTTAAGAAAGCAAAACTGTCAAGCAAGAAATGGAAAGACATGCTGATTTGTTCAAAGAAAAGGTAGAACGCTAAATCAGTAAAATCTAACATAACTATTAACACACAGTACAACAATTCGGATTTCTTACGTCAGATCAGTGAATATACCGCCTTATATTCTAATCCACATTACCGCCTTATATTCTAATCCACATTTTTTTCTGTGAAAATGATTTTTTTTTAATGAAAATGATCTCTTGGGAAAAAAGAGGACCATGAATCCTCAGTTCCAGCTCTCTTTTTCAACTCATGCTATCAGAACAAAAACAGGGAAATGATCCAGGCTGTGAGTTTTATTGCAAAGCAGGACAAAGCCAGACTCTTTAAGTCTTGCAGAAGCACATAATAAACCGTAATGTGCTGTACATTAACGTTCAAAAGTTTGGGGTCAAAAATCAATCATTTAATTCAGCAATGATGCATTAAATTGATCAAAAGTGACAGTAAAGACATTTCTAATGCCACAAAAGATTTCTATTTGAAATAAATGCTGCACAACTGTTTTCAACAATGATAATATGAATTGTTTCTTGAGCAGAAAATCAGCATATTAGAATGATTTCTGAAGGATCATGCGACCATGAAGACTGGAATAATGATGCTGATAATTCAGCTTAGCTATCGCAGGGATATATATATATATATATATATATATATATATATATATATATATATATATATATATAGTTTACATATAATAAGTATAATAATATTTCACACTATTGTATTTTGGTAGAATAAATGCAGCATTGGTAAGCATAAGAATATAAAAAAATTACTGACCCCAAACTTTTGAACGTAAAGAACGAGTCTACTCAACTAGTCTAAAAACTAGGACACAATGGGGATTTTTTTTTGCATGTGTATATAGTAGAAAATGGCCTATGATCACAATGTCCAGTCACAGTATAGCATGCATAAATAAATAAAAAATTTTACTTTAATACTGAAACTTCAGATTTTAATTTAAGTACTATCTGATTTCACCTGAAGGCATAATGACTCAAACTGTGGAACCAGGAAAACTGAATATGTATCTGTAAAAAATCTGTATTTGTAAAAAAAAAAAAAAAAAAATTCTAATAAATTACCAGGAGGCCTGTTCCAATATCTGCTTTTGATGAGAACATTTGAAGAAAAGAGAATGCAAACAAATAATATGAATCATATGATATCAATTATGTTACCCAAAACTAATAAAATCCTGTGATGCAGATGATCTGTAAGCTCAAAACACCATATGAAAAAAATGTCAAACAAACCTGAGTTAAGTACGTTTTAAGCATCATGACACAGATCTTTGTAAATGCAGGCAGACAATTTGAATTCTGACTAGTACAATCCTATAATGCATCCCAGATAACTGCACCGGTGTTCCTCATTATTCTACAGTGCTTTTGCATGCACCTGATTTGATATTCATGTATTCACTTAATTCTGATGAACACCAAGTCCATCAAAAAACACAGACTGAAGCACAAAAATTGTAGAGATTCTTTAATTTCCCCATAATGATTTTTTAAACCAATGGGGTTTAGCCAAGGCCAAGGTAAAGACTGTGAAAGCACCCGACAGTCTTAATTACATTTTCAATTAACTGTGATCCAAATGAACCGGGAAAGTCTTCAATGTAAATTCAAACTGTCCCTTAAAAAAAAAAAAGCACTGCAAAATACTCACCATCAAAAGAACCATGATCACAATGTTGAGAAACCAAGAGCTCAGCAAAGCATCCTCTGAGTTTCCACACGAGAGCTGAGGAGGAGCAGGAGCTGCTATGAACTGCCAGCTGAGAAGCGCTTGTCCCACCGGGGGCCTATCTGCTAATCGGTCCTTGGGAAGCTAAGGATAGAACGGAAAGCCTTCTTAATCACCCTGAGACTGGATCCAAATCTGCTGAGGCTTTGGACATGTGACTAGAACTTGGACATTGCATAAAAAGAGTAGACAAACTTAGGACATTATCAGTAAAAGACTTTTAAGGGCACTGACCGTTCATAAACCAAATGGGTACATATTTGCAGGATCCACAGAACACATAAATAAAGCTTAAGCAGCCTCAGTGTGTCATAGACGGAAGTTCTGTCGAAGGCAGGAGTCTTACAGTTCATAGGGGACATGAGCATGAACAATTAAATATATCAATCGATATCGATAAATTAAAAAGTCTCTAATGCTGGTCAAAATTACAATTTAAAATTACTGTTTCATATGTGACCCTGGACCACAAAACCAGTCACAAAGGGTACATTTTTCTAAAATTGAGATTTATACATCATATGGAATCTGAAAATTGAGAAAATCACCTTTAAAGTTGTCCATTTATGTTCGCGATTGTGCTGCATTCACTCACAAAAAGAAATGTTTTATATATTTACGGTAGGAAATTTACAAAATATCTTCATGGAACATGATCTTTACTTAATATCGTAATGATTTTTTAAAAAATATAATATTTTTTTAAATTGATTCCTGTGATGGCAAAGCTGAATTTTCTGCATCATTACTTCAGTCTTCAGTGACACATGATCCTTCAGAAATTCTCATATGCTGATTTCATGCTCAAGCAACATTTCTTATTATTATCAATATTAAAAACAGTTGTGCTGCTCAATATATATATATTTTTTTTTTTTTTTTTTTTTTTTTTTTTACATAATACATGTCTAGTCAGTTGTAACAATTTAATTCATCCTTGCTAATAAATAAAAGCATTGATTTCTTTCAGACCCCATTATTGAACAATAATGTCATGTTCAGTTTTTGTTTCAGTTTGGTTTTTATGGACTCTTATTCTGTATTTCATTGTTTCCTGTCTTTCCTGCTGTGATAGGTATAGTGTATATAAAGTCTGATATATATTGGAAAAAAAGGACCATGATCTCTTGGGAAAAAAGAGGACCATTAATCATCAGTTCCAGCTCTCTTTTTCCCCTCATGCTATCAGAACAAAAACAGGGAAATGATCCAGCCTGCTAGTAACAGGACATAACCAGACTTTTTAAGTCTTGCAGAAACACATAATAAACCGTAATGTGCTGTACATTACCATTCAAAAGTTTGGGGTCAAGAGTTTTTTTTTTTTAAATCTGTAATTTAATTCAGCAATGATGCATTAATTGATAAAAAAGTGACAGTAAATACATTTCTAATGTACCCAAAGATTTCTATTTCAAATAAATGCTGCACAACTGTTTTCAACAATGATAATATGAAATGTTTCTTGAGCAGAAAATCATCATACAATGATTTCTGAAGGATCATGTGACCATGAAGACTGGAATAATGATGCTGATAATTCAGCTTAGCTATCGCAGGGACAAATTACATTTTAAAATATGTATTAAAATAGAAAGCAGTTATTTTAATAATATTTTACGCCATTATTGTATTTTGGTAGAATAAATGCAGCATTTGTGAGCAGAGACTTCTTTAAAAAAAATATTTTTTTTTTTTGTTGGATTTTTAGTTTTTAGTATTAAGAAAACTATTTTTAGTTTTTTATTATTTATAAAACTGTTTTAGTATTAAGTAGCATCTCGCTACTGTCAATAAGCTAGATTACTATGGAGGTATAGTAATTTTTAAGGATCTGGTCTGTGAAGACAAAAAATGTCTTAGTCCAAATAGGGGTGTCCCATGAAATGCCACCATTATAACATTAGGTAAGGCTCTTTGCATAAAAATCATATAATGTGAGTGATTGAATAGTCAAACATCTACAGAACCTTATCACTAAGCACAGAGCTCAGGGTATCTGGGATGATCCAGTTAACTTGATGGGTGGCCCAGATGGAAATGGATTAATGGCTCTTATTCAGCAGTAATTAGAACAGTGCATATCACATAGCTGTCCTAAGGCAACCGTTGTGATCCAAACCAGCATTATTTTCATCGAGGCTCTGCCAGCAATGGCAAATTCAATTGATCATCTGACATCTTTAAAACTGTGCTGATTCAAGCCAACTGGAAAGTGATTCAACAATCAAAAGTGCATATGTGACCCTGGATCACAAAACCAGTCACAAGTCGCATGGGTATATTTGTGGCAATAGCCAACAATACATTGTATGGGTGAAAATTATCGATTTTTTTTTTTTTTTATGCCAAAAATCATTAGGATATTAAGTAAAGATCATGTTCCATTAAGATATTTAGTAAATTTCAAATATATAAAACATTTTATTTGTGAGTGAATGCAGCACAATCACGAACATAAATGGTCAACTTTAATGGCGATTTTCTCAATGTTTCGATTTTTTTGCACCGTCAGATTTTCAGATAGTTGTATCTTGGCCAAATATTGTCCTAACAAACCATACATCAATGGAAAGCTTATTTATTCAGATTCCATATGATGTATAAATCTCAATTTAAGAAAATGTACCCATGTGACTGGTATTGTGGTCCAGGGTCACATATCTGAGCAACTTTTCTCTTTGAGTAAAAATACTTTGATGGTTGCTTGTTTAAATCCTGAACAAAATCTGTAAGACTTCTGGGAATCAGTATCAAAGCGGTAGGAAACAGCTTGTTGCTGAATAATGGAATAAACACACAAAAAGTTAACTAGACACCTGCCTAATGCCGCTCTTATCAGAAACTGCACCTTGTAAAGATAGGCTGTCCCAAACTCCACATATTTTCTGGAAATTGCACATATATTATTCATCCAAGCCTTCCTACGATGCTAACTCAGGGGTGAACTTGCGTTCTTTCCATCTGTCTGTGTGTCATAAGAAGCTTGGCTGAGCGGATGGGTGAGTGTGGCCATATAAGATTGTTTTTCTCCTGAGTCATGTGCCGTAAGACCCCTGTAGAGTTCACACCCCTGCCTCCTCCCTCTCGCTCTTTCCTGAGTTAAGCTGGACCTCCCTAAAGATGTTTTAAAACAGTGGAGACGGACTGCAAGAATTCCAAGGAAACAACAAATATCCTTTAAGATTTTCATGATTTCTGGATAGAAAGTTATGCGACAAGACAAAATATTATGCTTGTTAAAAAGTCTTTATCTTTTGAACATGAATACTATATTTAAATGTACTATGCCATAACTGAATCTAGGGGCATTACTTCTTTTGTCTGGCTCACACGTGAGCTCTGAGAACTTCTGACACCTCGGCTGCCGCTTCCTACACTGGCATGTCAGTCCTAATTACTGCAGAACTCGCTTTGATACAAACTGTAGCGATGTTTGACTAGTTTGTCTTTTATATATAAGTGATGTTAAAATTAACGCGTTAACACATGCGATTCATTTTTTCAGTTTAATGTGTTTAAATAATTTTACGCAATTAACGCAGCTGTTGCAGCATCTGCTTTTTCCCCGACATCCTTTGGCTGGTATTTATTAAAATTCTTTTAAACTATCCAAGCGCGATAAGACAAAAGAGAAGGCATTGCTGTACTGGCGCTCGATGTCTGTGAATCTCCTGACTGTGCGACACAAACACACTCTTGTGCGCACAGAAAGCTGCTTCTTGAACAGACAAAAACCCATAAAATTATGCCAAAATGACTTTTTAGTTTGAGAATCCTCGTAAGTTTTATATGAATGTAAAGAGTTGTGAGAAAATGTGAATCAGATCTGCGTCATGTGCAGCAGGTCTTAAAGTGACAGCAGTCTAATAAATCCGCTGCTCTTTGTCATTAAAGATAATCAAAGAATGAGGAAATCACTCACTGCTCATGACCGAATAACATTGTAGCTTTAATAAGAAATTAACTATATACAATGTATATATCCTACCTGTTAGACCAATCTTAAAGCACTGAGCACTGGGCCAAAAACAATAACTTTTTGTGCATTTTGACAGAGCTGGTAAAAATCTGAACCGGTCTGACTGGGCCAATAGAAAAACTTGTGCCCTGATATACTGAAGGGCACATGGTAAATTAAACAATTATACTGTAATGTTGAATGCCTATAATTAATCATACAGACCTATCAAATCATACAGACTATCTTTATGATTTGTATCATTTCTGATGCTGCAGTCGACATTTATTGATATCGCATTGAAAGGAGCAACCATCCAATTTTTCCTTATGTGTTGCAAAGAAGAAAGTCATACAGATTTGGGACAACATGAAGGTAAGTAAATAAAGTAAGTAATTTTTTTTCAGTCTATATTTTGTGTGTGTACAACAACACAAAATAGCATTAAACTTGGCATGAATTAAAAATTCACCCAAACTATTTTTAAATGCTTGTTATTGATCTTATTTTGAAAGATTCAGCCATGTATGTTTCTTTTAAACATTATTTTACAGTGAAACTACACACTTCTCATCACAATACAGAAGAAAAGATTACTACTTACAATAAGTATGAGTTATACGAGTATGGGCACATTCGTATTACGGTGCTTGTGGTAGAGATAGGGGCATCAATCCAAACATCACAACAAACCCCAGAAGCTACTGACCCCTCTCATCCCTGTATTTAGCACACCCACGCAAGACCTAAGTTCAATTAACACACATTTTTATAGTCAGGCAGTCAATGTATCAATAACAAGAATATTTATAAGGCTTTCTGAAAAATGACGAGCAGTTGTGGAGATGAACAACAGTAATAAAATAGGTAACATTCACTTGTATTCAGCCATTTGAATTAATATATATCTGTGATTTGTTTTCCAATTGCAAATCTGATATGCTAAACTTGTATTCTGAGGAAAACAGCAATAAATCTCATAAGATACGACAAAATTCTGAGCTGTAGGTCTGTTTGTAAAAGAAAACGAGAGAGAGAGAGAGATGGAAAGTGAGAGAAAAAGGAGGTGGAGACTGAGTGGGAGGAGGGCAAAGAGAAATGTGAGCATCACAAAAAAAGGACTGTGTGAACATGAGACACTTTATCAAATGCAAATTTTACTGTTTTTCCATAATCAACCTCTTGCATAAATAAGCAGCTGAATTAATTCTGACACATATGCAAGGTTGCATTCACACATACCTGCTAAAGAGCACATCTTTACCTGCAGTACATTAACATGCCACACGTCTCTTTGAGGTCATTTATGTCACGAATGCACCGGTCCTCCGTCATCGTTCCACTCCCTCACTCTCTCACTCACCCTCTCACGCTCGCCAAATGACTAATTGAACTCACCTGTTATCAATCAATGTTGCACTGTAAGGGGCCGTTTACACATTTTCAACTGAAAAAGGAAAACTTTTTGGGGTGGGCCTGAAAACGCAAACTTTTGAAAACGGATTTCTAAGTGCAAGTTTTTGAAAACGATACCGGTTTTGTCTCCGGGTAAACTACGAAAACGTGAATTTGTGAAAACGGTGACGTATCACATGTTCAGTCTATAGTGCGTCGTTTTTCTTTACAAAGTGACAGCGCCAACTACACCATAATTTGTTTTTAGTCGTTTTCATAGATCAGATCATTTTGACGTTATTGTCTGTGCGCGAAAAACGTACCCTGAAGGTCCTTGAGTCCAAAATTTTCGCATGCGTTTTTTCGTATTCGTGAATATTCGTGATTCGGTGGCTCTAAATTGTCAAAACACCATTCAAAATGCTTGCTACGGATGCGAAAAACGCAGAAAATCGAACCTGATTCGATTTTTTTTTTGACGGACGAAAGTTTCGGAGGCAGTGTGCAAGCGTGATTGACATAACGTGAGGTCGTATTTATTTTTTAACGTGCGAAAATTTCGGATGCGAATTTTGGACTCAGTGTGCAAGGGCCTTGAGACTATATATACTCACCTCTCCAGTTCAGCATCAGCAAAAGCACCTTTCTCCATTTACAGCCGTTCAAAAGTTTTCAAGCAATATTTAAATACATTTTAATAGCTGTTTTACCAGTGTCTGATTTGTTTTTGTTTAGTAAGAAACACACTGTAAACGCTAATCTATCATCACGCGTCCTGGACAACTTCAACCGACTGCCTACTCTCCTGTCAATCATCCTAAACCAATCAACACACTATAAGGGATTTATTTGAACCACTTATCTATTATATTATCTATTAAATCAGCATCGTTCCTTCTACTATATGATGATACATGAACACTATAGTGAATATCCTGTTATGCACCTGTCAAGACGAACTGTCCAGCTTCAGGGGCACTATGACTCATTTCCATGATTTTCATTTGAAGTGAAGTCTTAAGGAAACAGATCTGACTATCCACCAGGAAAAGATGCCTTGCGAACTCATAAACAACATCACTCATGATGTTCAAATGTTTGCGCACATGAGGGGAAATGATATTACTTTGTGCAGTGGCCAAGGTCAGCTGCTACTGATCCTCCTCCTGTTGTCACATTGTAAACACATGGGATCAAGGCATCGGAAACTCTCTTTAGTCAGAATAACATATTTGAGGATAAACGCAATGGTTTTTGGTATTGCTGTTATGTTGATTGTGCTGAAGGGTTCAGATGTGATTCACAGGCAAAATGCTTGAATAATGACGCCGAGCACTTTTCTTTTTTGCTCGTGTGATTTGTCTAGAAAGCAGGTATTAAGTCCACGCCAGACGTAACAGGACGAAACAGATTAAAACATCTCTCATCATAATCATTACTGTGGTTTCAGGAAATTGGTTGAGTAAACACAGACACAATAGTTAGTCACTTCAAACAAGATGTTAGTGGTCGGCTATGATTGGTCACAAGCATCACGTCGTGCTAAACTCAAGACGTTTCTTTTTGAGCTGTCAAGCCTATATATTTACAAACACGGAAGCAATGCTGACATTTTCATTCTCATGCTAAACCTCTAATGTTTAGCATCTCTGAAAGGACTGCTCTTTTGTAATTCACGATTCATAAGAATATTAAATATATGGCTTAATGAGTTTTTGCAGTTCATGTAGGTCATAGATTACTGGAACAAAAAATTCCAGAGTGTTGGGCTGTCACCAAAACTCTTGCCAGCGGCAGGACAGGAAATGACGTGACTTTTTACACAGACTAAATGAAAGATCCACATTGCAATTAGGAAGCACAATAGGAACATCCTCCTCCACATTGGGGTTAAGAGTTATGACACTCCTGGGAGCTCCTGTGCTTTACAAAAACAAGCCTGTAGAGTTTGCAGCCTACTCAAGCTGACCCTGCTAGGATGTTCACAGAATCATGATCTGCATCAGCAAAGGGTCCGACACACTGATTACACCTACAGTAAATGTCAGCTCCTTATGGGGATTGTGGGTCACAAGTGTGGAAGATCCTGGCACAGATTGACTGCTGAAACTATTCTTATAGCTTTGTGTTTTCTCAGACTTGCGGCATAAAAAGATTTAAAATAGTCAAGAAACTCCACATAAAGGGCTTCATTTTACAGTCTTTCAAATGATATGAAATAGTTTGACTTTATATTGTTTTGCACATTTAAAAAGATAATGAATTTAAATGCTAAATTTAAAATTGTCAAATGCCTCAAAAACCCATTGACCCCTACACTACTTCATATTACATTTATATTCATTTATAATATAAACAATTTAAAATGAATGCTCGTCCCTTGATTGTTTGTCGCTGTTATTGAAATTAAAAATACATATATTTTTGAAAATACAAAAAGATTTGGAAAACTTAACTTAACTTAACCAAGGTCTTTTTTCCCCAAAAGTTTGGGGTGAGTAAAATGCATTAAAAAGATCAAAATTGACAGAAATAACATGTATAATGCTACAAATCTATTTTTAGTATCAGGTATGCATAAGGTGTTTTTCCACCATGTTCTGATAAGTTGTCTAAAGCCTTTTCTAATATTTCCATGACATGCAGGTGCATTTGTTGAGCTGTTTCATATTTAAAACATTACATTTCACAATTAGTATGCATGGCGAAAGTATCCTGACAATGCTGAGCAGGAGGAGACAAGGCGGTAAAATGTTGATATTGGAATCGCTTACCGCTGAGCAGGAAAATGAGGAGCTGTATTCCCTCTCCCGTGGTTGGCAGTGGAACTCCAGCCTCATTTTCTCAGTTAATGGCACCTTTCAGTATCTGCGGTAAACAGGTGCTGGACTCAACAGGGCTGGCGTATTCACACGCAGGTACAGGTGGGTGGCCGTTGGCTGCTTGCAGCATCCCTCAAGTTTTCCAGGGGTTCCCATCTGTATCCATGCGCTGGCTCCACCACATGGCACAGGGCCCTGGGCCGGGTCTGGTCCATTCTTTAGCTGGCCTTGCACCACGCCTGCACCACATCTGCCTGCCGAGTCTGTTGTTCTACCACAATGAGCAGGAATGTAGGAGAACAGCTAGACCTATAATCCCCAGCCACCAGTAATGGATGCCAAATATGAATAGTAAGCAGGTTATTATTATTCTCAATCCACATGCTGGTATGTGCAGTGACCATATTGACAGACACAGACTCCTGTTCCGTTTGGAAAGTTTGCTGTGACATAGTAGAGGGATTAGGTATAAACTGTTGTCATACTTTAAGACAATAGTTCTGTAAAATTACAGGGTCACTGTCACTGTTCCCCCATAACTTTACAGTTGTTTTAAGAAGAGTTGTATGGGACATCAAATGTTGATTTCAATTTATGAGGGTGGTTAGGTTATTATTGAAGACTGTTTCTGCTTCAGAATGGGTAAAAAATAAAAAGGTTATAGCGATTTTATATCTATCTTACAATTGCATCTTTTTTATATCTCACAATTCTCATACTTGTGACTTAATATTTCACAATGTGAATTTATTTCTCATAATTCACTTGATGGTAAATACGACTTCAGAGGACGTTCATGTGTCATTTTTACCTAAAAACCTCATATTGACGATAATTCCGATAACACGAGAAAGCAGTATTTATATCAAACTATTTTTAATTTATATCTCATAATAGTGATTATATCTCAAAATTACAACTTTATTTATCATAACTGCCTTAATGTGAATTTATTTCAGAAAATTGTCTTTATATCTCACAATTGTGACTATACTTTATCATTATAAAATTGATCTCATATTTACCTTTTTTCTTTTTTACACTGAGGCGAAAATAGACTTCCATGGATTATTGTTACTTTGAAACTCTTCTTTTCTCATCATTCTTTGTGCTGTCTCTCTGAATCATGTTCTGTTTAATTTTTAGGTCATGGCTTTCTTTGTCACTGTTTTGCCTGAGTTCGAGTTCTCAGTTTGTTTCCATGGTTTCTAATTAGTGCACACCTGTTCCCTGTCTCTTTGATTGCCATCCTCATATGTAATGTTTAATGTGTGTAGTGATTATCGTTCTTGGTGTTTATTAAAAGCTGTTATATCGTTCATTCCGCGTCACGCATCTAGTTTTTTACTACACACTTACCCGTGACACAAATAATACTATCATGACACAAAGCTCCAGACCAGCCCAACACTGTAAAAAAAAAAAAAAAAGTTGTGTAGTGTGGGTGGTTTTTGTATATTTTTACTAGTAATTATTTTTACTGTAGCGCTATAATTTAATACAATCTAATTTGACTGTATAGTGTGAATTCACATTGAAGAACAGCAGGAAATGACTGTGATGTAGCGGCATGTGCTGTAAAATCTAAATGATTATCTGCTTCTGCATTAGTCATCTCATAACTGTTATTGTATGAGTACTATACTGGCTATAAATAAGTAGAGTTGCATTTGCTGGTTTATTTTGGTCCAAGGTCCAGGATTTTTTTTCCCCCAGAACAATTTGCATCTGCCTGCATTAATTTCAAAGTAAAAATCACAGTATTCTATTGTTGAATCAATAGAATCAATTTTACAGTGTACAGTATGTACTCATTTTAGCATATGGGCTGACGTTATCAGGTGGGTTTTGTCCACACCCAGTCAGAGCTCGAGCCAGTATGTCTCCGACAGGGGCGTCAATATGCATGACCTCCTCTCCCTCAGGACACTTAATACTTTACCCAGATGTGCTCAGCAAGGTCGTCACACCATCAGATACCCGTTGTGGGGAAGATGGCGCGTGCTGGACTGCTCTCTTGCATATTTGCCCAGCGATGTGACGTCACTGCTGAGGAAACAGGAAACAGTTGGGACTACCTGACATCCACGTTCCACAGAGCTGACCTGAGAATGGAGCTGATCCAGGGAGCAATCAGAGAGAAAAAACAACAAGAACCCATTAAAAGGGGGATTTTTTTAAAGGGTTGTCTTAAAGGGTTGTAGTAAGATGGACACAAATTCATACAGTGTGAACGTTTTTTATGGACATTGTACACCAAATATAGACATGAATAAGTTGTTAAAATAGACACGTTGGTTGTTTTCATTTTTAAATTGAATAAAGAATGCATAACTTCATTTTACACATAAAAAGAAAAACATTCTGCACATTAATGTAATTCTCAGGCACTGTAGTGCTAGCCAACACTCTGGCCTATTTGAGGAACATGGAAATAGAGGCCATTCTGTGGGTGACATTGAGTGCAGTGTATTCTTAGTATGTTGCATGGAGAATTATTCAAGTTTCACACAGGAAAAGATTGTAGCAGATGAGTTGATTGTTTGCCCTGGTTTCCTGAAAGTCAGCAGTCTCCACAGAGACTACAATGGGCCGGGGTGTTTATGAGAAGTGGTGAAAAATCTAAAGGCTTTTTAACTTTTAACTGCAGAACACCTCTTATTTTAAAGCAGTTAATTTGTCAAGATAAATCATTAAATTTTGAAATATGTCCAGTAACGAGCTACTTCATCTGCGTGACTACACGCTACATCGCTTAGCTTAAAAAAACAAAACAAAAAACCAAACACACTCACCTAAACGGTTCACATTTCCGTCTTGTTTTTAACGTCTTATTTTTAATTAGGGTAATGTGTCCAGTGAAATATGATTAAAATAGTACTAATCTATTTGAAATATAATATGTACGAGCGTACTAACGCGACTAAAAGCAACACTACATCGTTGTTTTATCTGAGAGAATCTAACGCGCTCACCTGACCTAAACGGTCTTTTCTCTCGCATGCGTCGTATGAATTTGAATGAACTTAATCCTAAACGGTGCTTTTCTCATTTATGCAGCGTTGGAAAGTTTATGATTCCCTTATATTGAATCGGTTTTATGAGTAAAATTAAAAACAGCTGATAAAACATTGCCAACTCTCAAGCATTAAGTCAACAAAGCAGCTTGCAAACATGACACGTAGTTACATTTAGGCCTAGCCTACCTCAGAAAAGCAATTCAATGACCATCATTTAGTTAGCTATAAATAACTCTAGTGAGGAGAATTTAAAAAAATATATATGCACTTTATTACCGCTACATGCTATATTTTACTCTTTTAAAAGTTGGGATATAAATAAAAACTGGAATCAGTCAATTTGAACCAATAATAATAATGTACCAGCTGACAAGGTTCCATGTTACATATTTAGAGATATTTTTGGGGAAAAAAATTACATGTAGCCTTTCTGATATCCAAAATGAATCCATATTGAATCGAATTGAATCAAGATCGGAATGGTTTATGAATCAAAAATAGAATCAAATCATGAAAACTCTGTCAATCCAGACCAATAAAAACAGCAACAATTCTATATGTTTATCTAGATATAACCGGTAAGAGATCTCAAATGGGTTGATTTGTAGGCTTTGATTTGTTGATTGTTAGAAGGCTATGCGTTTCATACAAGATCTGGCAACTGGACAACCTTAAATAATATATTATTGAATATTATATATGCATCCTGGCCAAATTTGCCCATTGGCCTCTGTCCATCATGGCCTCCTAATCATCCCCATATATATATATATATACTGATTGGCTCTATCACTCTGTCTCCTCTCCATCAATAAGCTGGTGTGTGGTGGGAGTTCTGGCACAATATGGCTGCCGTCGCATCATCCAGGTGGATGCTGCACATCGGTGGTGGTTGAGGAGATTACCCCCTTCCATATTTAAAAGTGCTTTGAGTACCTAGAAAAGCACTATATAAATGTAACGCATTATTATTATTATTATATTGATGTGATTATTCATATAACGAGGTTTGGGCCATACATTTACATTTATGCATTTGGCAGACACTTTTATCCAAAGCGATTTACATTGCATTTCAAGGTAAACTTTTATATTCTTATCAGTTCTTGCTTTGCATGGGAATCAAACCCATGACCTTAGCGTTACAAGCGCCAACGCTATACTGTTTGAGCTACAGGAAAGCTCAAACAGTATAACAATACCATACAAATTACGAGAGTTTCCCGGGAGAAATAGGAAAACGGTAGAAGGGCAGGAGATGGGTGTGAAAAATGGAGTGTTTAGGTATGTCTCAAACCGAAATTGGACCAATCAACTGTGAGCAAACTGTGATGTCTGACACAATAAAATCATTCCCCCAGTTTCTCTTGCTCCAAATTAAAGGTCACTAGGCTTATATTAAAATATTTTTAAATACAAACTTGTCTGGCTATGGCTTTAGCTATGATTATTTATTATAATTCATGAACTCAGGATCAGAGTTTGAGTTGACAGTGAAAGTTGATGATCAGTGTCATGGAACCAACAAAGCCTGATTGAAATGGTTTGGTTTTGTCAACTTGAAGCTAATCCTGTAACCCTGAGTTTGTTCATCTAGCATTATGGTACTGGCCCCAGGAAGGTAGATCTCCAGGAACATGATTGAGCATTGGGCACCCTTGGTGTAAACCCATTGAGCACAGTACAACCAAGGGTTGCGTCCGAAATCACATAGGCCTACTTTTGAATAAGTGTGCATGTAATCTGGACGTACTACATTAATATAGTGCAAATTAAAATATATTTTCATATGAATATAATACCTAATACAACACTTTGTTCCTCCTCTATTATGTTGTTAATATCCCCATGTTCAATAAATAATAAAAAGGGACTTTTTGAAGGGTCTTTAAATTGGTCTTCTTTACCCTTAAGAATATAGGTTATCTTTTCAATTACAATGCATGAAGATATTTTTTCACCCTTAACCATCGAGTTATAGTAGGCCTTTTTCCAATAAATGAGTCGTCTGGCATGTAGAATACACATGTCTATCAATCATTATCACTTGACTTAAAATAAATTCACAGATCCTCTCCTGTGGCCTCATGGGATAGTAGTGTCCATCATATGCACACTTCAGAATCTCGACAGTAGTAGTAGGTCATCTGGGTACTTTTTGCCTACTCTTTTATTAGTACTGTGAAATCGGACATACATATTTTGTCACATACTGTTTTTTGCCTACTATATAGGGAAGTATGCAATTTTGTATGCAGGCAAGCTTAAACCGCCCAATTTACCTGAATTCACCTAATGGTAGATTAAAGTCACCATGCATGAAATGAAAATAGACAACTCTTATTTTTTATATATTGCAGTATTTATTATACATGATTTATTTGTGCACATACAGTATGTATATATATATATATATATTTTTTTTAATTAATTAATGTGCCCTCGTAATCTTCAATCAGAATAACTTCCCCTTCCTCTTGCAGTGACATTTCTTCTCTGATTACGTGTTTACTGGAGTGAGGGCAGGGCAACCTGTCACTCACAGGAGACCGACCAATAGCAAACCACAACCATCCAATGATCCAATCAATTCTCAATGGACAAAATCAAGTCCCGCCAAACATTTGTTCTTGTACAAGAAACCGTTTTACTCGGATATATTGCAAATTCCATTTCATGCCGAATTTAAAAAAACATTGCAAATTACCTCTGTCTTTTGGAGCAAGCACACAATGGCGAGGTCAGTTGTAGACAAATTACAGTGTGAGTCTAACTGAAATCAAACTATTAAAATGTACAGTATATTAACATACTTATTGATGTTGTAGTGCATGGTTCCCAACCATGACACAATGCCCTTCCCCAAGGCCAGTGGAATAGGTTGTATTGGGCCCACTTACTCTGACCCTAAAAGTTCATAAGTGTCATAAGCCACAATTCAGGCCTCGGCCTGCGGCTTGTGGCCCCGATCACCCCCTTTCTCCCAAACCTTAAGCATTCAGTCACAGGCTGTTAATAACAACCTCAGTTGTGAAAAGAAATTGGAGTCGCATGATGAATGTGCCTTGACCGAAACATTTCATAACAACGCATACGATGCCTCAACTCACATCATAACCACGAGCTACTAGCACTTGTCTTTGGAGCCAGTGACAGAGACAGATTAAGAAAATCTGTGCTGAGCCCGGTGTGTGGCCAAACCAGAGGAGGGTCAAATCGAAGCCCTAAAAAAACCACAGTGTGAGATATTAATCAACGAGAGCCATGTTTCCTCCCAGCTAAAATGAACAGCAGGTTCCCTTTCCCTCGCCATGGGCTCTTTTAATGCGGGGACCGGCCGGGGCCCAAACATCCTGACGGAGAGAGGCTTTACTCTTATCAGGCAGGAAACACTGCTTCTCCGCCACATCCTCTTTACAAGAAACACGACTCAACCGTTCCCAAAAAACGCAGGAAGACCAAGCCAGACTCCAGGATTTGTCAAACGCCCGCCACCGCCTCCCTCTTTCCCCCACTTCAGATTCCTTTTATCAAAAAAGAGGAGGAATTTGAAAAGAGAGGGAGAGAGACAGAGGGAGCAAAAATGTAAAAAAAACTGAACGTGTAAAACAGTTGACGGGGACGAGGTGTATTTATTTATTTCGCAGAGATTATGAAAGTCTGCATCAGCAAGATAGGACGGGCAGCAGAGGGGGGCGAAGGTAGGGTAGGAGGGGAGTTCCAGCGTTCTGCTTAAGACACGCACCCAGAATAAGGGAAACAAAAGGCCTGTGGAGATGGAGGCGGAGAGAAAAACAGCAGAGCCTGTTTTACACTAATCCTCTGATCCGCGGAGGAGTGAAACTGAGTGCATAATGGGTGTTGCTGATAGCAAACTACGAACGTAGGGTGGACACGGCCAGTGGTTATGGCGACGGCCCGCCACGCACAACACCGAGAAATTACAGGTCAGCTTCTTGAAAGGACCTCAAACGGTCCAAAAAAAATGCATGGATAAAAGCTCCAAAAATACTGAAAATATAAATGTTGAGCTATAAATAAAATATTTCTAAGAGATAACTGTGGATAAATATCCATGAACAGTTATTAGTATTCTTTAACTTTCCATCAGTTTCTATACTCACTAATGATAAATAATAATTATAAATGAAAAAAAATATGTAACTGTCGTACTAAGTAAACTAAAAAAGATCTGATCTGAATAATAATAGTTACACTAAAAAAAACAGTAATAAGCAGTTTACTTACTACTACTAGCAGAGACCCCCCCCCCCCCCCCCCCAAAAAAACCTTGACCTGTAATTACAAAAGCAAGAGTCTTTTCTCCTGTATTTATATTGTGTTTTTATTTAGCCGCATCTAATTCAGATGGGACCTCAGAACATTCACTTAATATATCACAAAATGATGAGCATCTGCAACACTTTTTTTCTCAAATCCAGACCTACAGACAGAATCACTGTGTTGTACTTATATGGGCAAACACAATGCAATTCATCAAAAGACCTCATCATCAAGAATGGTGTTCAACAAACATCAATAATGAGCTACGTTACTCCGCTTGTTATTGACATCTGTGTGGACATCAAATGAGAACGCTAAATGTATAAACTCAAAATTTTATTTGAATTAAATTAATATGGCAAACCTAAATCGGCATACAATAGTATTCATTATTATTATTATTCTTTGAACTGTTTATGAGTATACATATAATTTTTTTTAAATGAATTTAAAGGGAAAAGAAAAGGCAACATTTCCTTCAAAATGATGTCTTATGAAGGAAGAGACCAGCCTCACTTAAATAATTCTTGAGGTAAAACAATTGAGGTTTAAAAAAACAAAACAACTGAATATATCTGGACTGAAAAACAAAACAAAAAAACAATACAATAAGCTTTAATGCAAAGCAATTCGATATATAAATAAGCTTCATCGCATATGTACATGCTTTTGTGGCAAGATATGAGAGCATTTCTATGTTTGTCCGATTTTTTTTTTTTTTTTTTTACTTCCGTTCTCCTTTTGGAAACAAAGATGGGAATGAACTTCAGTTTATTTTTTAATCTATGCATCCCTGAGGTGTCCTTTGACTTCCTGTAGCTTCTCTTTTCCGCTCCCTCCACAGCCCCCCTTTCACCTGCCAGTCATATTGCTGACCCACGTCGAGCCCACAGTCTCTGTCTGTGTCAATTGTCCCTGTTTTGGCGTTTATGAAATGCTGTAGTTGTTATAGTAGGCTGCCGTGGCATCGGCCAATACGGAGATGAGACTGGTTTCCGTAGCGCTGCTCGAGCAAACGGAAGCCGGCGTTACCTGGATGTGTCCCGTGACTGTCATCCCACCCTGCTCAGGGTGATAACTGGTGGAATTTAGGTACTGGTCGAACTCATCTCGGTCGACCTCACCCAGCAATTCAGCCTGGCTCAGCTGGTCCAGACCCTCCAGGTGCCCCTGTTCTGGAGGGGGTGAAAGCTGGCCGAGGTGCCCCTGGTGCCCATGATGGATCTGAACCTGTGGGAACGAAGGGCTGTAATAGGACAGTGGATGTGCTGGGATAAAGGTCGCCCCACTTCCCTGGTGGGACATCTGGATGTGACCACAGTGCAGAGGTGCCTGCTGGGAGTAATCAGGATGGTAAGGGGGTGGACTGCTCATGTGCGCCGGCGTGGGACGCCTGTCGTCTGGGCAAGAGTTGGAAGACGAGCAGGAGCTGGTGGAGACTGAGCTGGAGGACGAGTAGTAGGACTGGTGTTCATGATCCACGGCGTCCAGAGGCGACATCTCAGGTGGCGTGGGCAAGCCGTACGGGTACGTATCGAAGCTGCTGTTGGAACTGGCGGGGTCTCTGAAGACCCTGACGCCGGGTAGAGCTGCGCTTGGAGAACCGAAGCCGCCACTCACACCGCTCTCGTCGTCTTTATCCAGGGGGTGACAGCAGCGAGGATCCGGGAGGGAGTTTTCCGGACCGAGGGTGGTCAGGAGGAAGCCGGGGTCCACGCGTTTACAAATGCGCTTCAGTTGCTTCTTCCTACGGGGACGGTACTTATAATTGGGGTAGTCCTGCATGTGCTGAACCCTCAGACGCTCCGCTTCCTCCACGTACGGTCTCTTCTGCGGTGGAGTTAAAGCTTTCCATGACTTTCCTGTTGGAGAAAAAAAAAGAACGGACACATTAGACTCAATAATGTTTTTTTAAAGGATCTATTTGGAGTTTTTGAGATTGACCAATTACAAACTAATAGCTTGACAATCACATTAGTACCAACACAACATAATTACATGGTTCATTATAAGTATGATGGTCTTTACAGCCACATTTAGTTTGTCTGCTTATATTCTGCAACAGACAAAGCTAGTTTAATGTTTTTATAAGCATTTTTGAATATTTCAAAAGAAATATTCATCAACTATAATAGTTTATAATGTCAGTTACAAAAAAAATTCAATTTACACCACGGTATTTAACTTACTTTTTAACGGTACATTATTTGTTGCTTGGCATTAATTTTATAATGTTTGAATTCCAATATTGGCAGTAATTATATTGAGTTCATCATTTTTAGTTTTTAAAAATACTTGAAAGTGTTTTAAAACCAGAGCAGTATAGAGAAAAAAAATGTGTAGTAGTAAAAAACAGAAATGACTTACACAAGCAAATTACAGTTCCAAAACTTCTTATTAATTATCCAATGAGGTTTTTCATTTTTGTTTTATTTCTTATGCAAACCTGAAGATCAGACTGATTTCAAATGAATGAATTTAAAATTATTTGTATGTTATTTATATATTTAATTATTCTATATTATTTTACTAATTATTGTTACCATTACTTAAATGGTTTAAGTATTGACATAATTTTTACATTTTATATAGGCCTACTCTCTCTCTACATATATATATATATATATATATATATATATATATATATATATATATATATATATATATATCTTCTTTCTTTTTTTTTACAAACAAATTATTTTTACAGATTTATAAAGGCCTAGTATGCTATTTATGTTTGGAAAAAAATCTCCCACACATGTGAAATGATAAATGTGCCCTTGATCTAAATTTAATTAAATACAATCTAAAAATGTGCCGCATCTCACTGTGACTGCTTTATTTATTTCGGTTTTGTTTCAGTTTATTTTCAATTCAGGTCCGTTTCGGACAGATCAACGCTTTCTGTGTGCTTTCCGCTACCAAAAAGTATTTTAACTTATGTCTACAATTAGTTTACAATTATTAACTACAATTAGAAAGGATAAAACATCACACTTTATGTAATCAATGCATAAAACAACTGTGCAACAGAGAATGAAGTCTCACAATGAAGTCTCGAAAACTTGCCAATGACAATCTCCTTTAATAATAATAATAATAATAATAATAATAATAATAATGAGATGTTGATATTAATATTAGACAAATAATAATGTCTTACCCAGCATCTTGCTGAGCTCGGCGTTGTGGAGGTCTGGGTTCTGCACTGCGAGTCTCTTGCGCTCGTCTTTGGCCCACACCATGAAGGCGTTCATGGGTCTCCTGATGCGCGGCTCCGACACCTTGTCCGCGGGAGCTCTGTGAGAGGTGTGTCCGTCAGGTACGTCCGCGTTTCCCGCAGAGCACTCAAAGCTCTCCGGCCAGGACGAATACGCGCTTATCAAAGCAGCCATGTGCGCTCTCAAAACTTCACCTTCCCCTTTAATTCAAACTTTGTTTCTCTGGCGCGAATGTGACCTAGAGATTTTCTCTCCGTTTTGAATCTAAATCAAAGTAAAGGCGCAGTAAGAGATGAATTTGACTGAGCAGCTGGTGGTTGAAGAGCACTGTGAGAGAGATCGACTCCCTCCTCTGAAGCTGTGATTCACTGTTTCCTCCGGCATTGGGAAGCGCTTTATATGTGAGGAGCAGCTTCCAGCACAGGCCCACGGGAGGATCTCAGCTCCTCCTTGACTGCAACCTGAGACCAACGACGGTGAGGAAAAAACGAGGTGACAAAAATATTTCAACAGCTTTACTACTAAATCACGTCATTAGCTGTTGGTTGGGTTTGTTTTCATGGCACGTTGTTTTGATGGCAGTGATGGATAAGGCTGTTGCCCGTTTTCAGTCAATGTAGTAGACACTTCATAACAATTATTCAACAGACAAATAAGAGAATATAATTATTAAGACGTATAAAAATAATTATGCTGTATTTGTTTTCCCAGTTTTGTTATGTTCGTGAGACAGGCAATCTCGTGAGACAGCAAGGTATACCCCTATGTCATGTGACCTAATAAGTGATTGTGCCTGTTTTGTTTAAATAAAATGTCAGTCAGAGCGACTGGATGTTGTGAAAGATAGCGTATTTCGTGAGTTATCTGTGTGCTCTGCTAACAGGTTATATGGGCCCAGTCCAGTGAGAGTGTTACGGAATATGCCATAAGAGCTGAGAAGGCAAATCACTGCTTTGAGAAATGGAGGTTGCGAATCTGAGTGATGGCTATTGACTACTAACTAACACTAATAACGTTTTTTTTTCTTTTCTTCTGGTTTATCTTACAAGATAAGGGGCCTGTTTGGTTGGATAAACCGTATAATTGCAGGTTCTTCAATGGTTCTTAAGTTCAACAAATCACTTTCTCAATATCAAGAACAATTTTACTGCAGTAAACCTATAATGTGACATCACATTAAACCTATAATACATTAATTATAGTTAAACCTATAATGTGACATCAGGAACTTTTTTAATCTCCAAAGAACCATGGTTCTTTGGAGATTAAAAAAGTTCCTGATGTCACATTATAGGTTCTTCAGATCAAGGTATTGGTTTCTAGATTCTTCAAAGTACCAGAAGACTACATATAGGCTAGTCCTACTGTTTTTTACACAGTCCGTTATCTATATGACGACTTCAGATGCAAAAGCCTCTAAGTCCATCTAAAGTTTTTGTTTAATATTAACAGGTGGCTTCTAGAGGCTTTTGATACACACATATACATATATATATATATATATATATATATATATATATATATATATATTTGCGTTTTGGTTCAATTTGAAACATTTATGTGTAGGACTTGGTTATGTCAGGGATAATTTCTAGTTCATAATTGCGTGTTGTTATATCTGAATGTTTGTTGTCTTGATCCACAATGGTTTTATCAAGACATGAAATGATTAAAAATTCTCACTTACACTTTATTTTAAGTTGTCATTGTTACAGTGTAATTATTAAGTACTGAGTAATATTAATTAACAACACTTACTATCTGGGTTAAGGTAGGATTAGGGTTTGGTTGAGGGTTAGTCGCATGTAATTATGCATAATTTATTACTATGGTAAAGTACATGTAAGGACACTGTAAAATAAAGTAAGGACAATTCCTTAATTTTTCAATGTCAAATCGATAATTCACCCATCCAGCTGAAGTTGTTCTAAAATGTGGATGTAGGAAGCTATTTAAAAAATAAGTTATTTAACCAATAAGGCACAAGAGGCCATGCTATATTGTGAATGGTCACGGCTAAATTATTATTAGGCACAACCTGCATTAAAAAATAGCAATCAGAGGCCAGGACCGGGATTATCCATTTTATGAATTTTGATTTCAAATTTGGAAGCATGCAATAAATGATGATGCCAGGCTCGAGAGAGTGTGAGTGGGGTTATTTGGCATTTAGATATAAAATTTGAATAATTAACAATAAATGCATGTTGGGGTTGGCTGGCACTGATTTTTTTTTGAATGTTTTCACCAACTAGGTGCAAATTAAAGCTTATCTTACCGTTTGTTCCACTTGAGACATTAAGCAAATAAAAAGTGTGTTAACCAACACTGGTTTCCCCTTTGCTACAAAGGACTATTTATAAGATTATGTCGTCAATTGTGCATAGATTTTAAAAGATCGCAATGGTGGTGTTTAAATGTTGATTTAAATAGATTGCTATATTTAGTTGGGAGATGATAAAACCTGTTTTGATGGGGCCGTATGCATACATCCATGAAGCCATTCTTCAGAAATCATGATGTGTTTTACAGCTAGTCTCATTATTCATTTCTGCTGGAGGAAACTGTTATTTAACAGTGTCACAAGCGTGACACAACAGATTTCCCCGTACTAGATCTACATCATCTTACTCATCAAAACCGGTCGTTGTTTTCAATGATTCACACCTCAGGTAGTTCAGATCCTCATACTTCTAGCTTGAGGGCTGCTGGGTAGATTGTCAAGATCAGACGGTGGGGATCCTGTTGACAGGTAGTTCATGAAAGCTGCCGGAAAGACAGAAAGAGTTCAGAATAAACCCAATGCTCTACTTAAGAGAATCTGAACAGAGAAACCGATCCCATGTTTGACTTCAGTGAATGTTAGAAGTAGAATTTTGTGACTGACCTTTGAATTTGCTCTTGTTTGAGAGCTCGTGGTAGGTTCCAGTGCAGAGGACAAGCAGAGGATGAACACCATTAAAATGTGGGACTCATTCCTTGCAGGAACAGGAAGAGGAGCTTGATGCCCCAGATTGCAAAAAAAACAAAAAACATTATGACAGAATATGACACTACACTTACTGCTCTCTTCGTCATACTTGCATGTTTGGGTGTGAGGTGCAAACTGTTCACTCATTTGTGCCGATCACTAAAAATCTTTACTGTTCTGGATTTTGATGCATTATTTCATGTTTCATTTTATTAACGTTTGGGGAAACGCATACGTGTCTGCTTTGTGCCGAGTGTATCTGTCTATGATGAGTGCAGGGTTTGGACCATTATATTTGGACCCTGATGTAGCTCCGCCCCTTTTCATCAATGAGCTCAGGCACGTGCACACATAGACATCAAAAGGGGCTTGAGCACCTGCCCTTTTTATTCCTGGAGAGAAAGTGCCCTTTTTTCTGGGGTGTTTTTAAAAAAAAAAAAAAATTTTTTTTAAATAATATATATTCCTTTTTGCGCACAGCTTCCCTGTCAAACAAATATATTTGTTGAAGAATAGTATATCTAAATATCAGGGCAGGAGTTCTGAAGCGCTCCCTCTCTCTCTCTCTCCCGATTAAAACCCGATTGTATTGCTTCCGCTAAAGAAAATAGTACGCTCCGTCTCTACGGTTAGAGTCCATAGCAACGCTCTGTTTTTCATGCCAACGGTCTGTTATACTCCGCACAGCGGTCTCGTCAGTTATCAAGAAATAACACACCGCATTTTACATTGGAATTCAACCAAGTAATAAAATAAGTTAGTAATAAAATAAGCATATATCACCACCAGGTGATATGCTTTAGTTATTTTGTTTATCCTATTTACCTGCATTGCCCTGTCAATTAGATGCAAATGTGCGCATTTTAACTAGTTGATGCCTAATTTGCATACAGAACGTCCCCAGTCCCCAGACTTACATCAAGAGTCTTTCCCCCTGAAATTTAGAAATCTAAATTGGTGAATTTAGAAGAAATCTACAGATGCAAACAGATGGAGGATACACTCTAAAAAATGTAGTAAATCTGAGTAACTTCATCTGGTACATTAATAAATAAAACTGAGTAGAAATAAGTTAACATTAAACATTAAAAATAACAATATTTAACTTTTTTTATTTCCTCTAAACCTTTATAAAATAGTATTCCATACAACCACAAATACATACATGACATTGGCTTTTATTTAATTTTTACTCAATTATTTTGGTAAGTTTAATTCAAACAATCAAGTAAGATTTTCAGAGATTTTATTAAGTTAATAAAGTTAAATATTTCTGTAATATTTACTAAGCCACAGAATATTTTTAAGAGTGTAGTAGGTTTAAAACAAACTCCATCTAAATGTGGATTTTGAAGGTTTTATTTGATGATAGTCCTCCCTGCTCCTCAAATGTGAAACTAAGTCCATGTCAGTCACCATCAGTTATTGTGTATGTGTCTGTGTGTACATGCATAGCAATAATAATATTAATGTATTTGATTAAAACATTAAGGCAATTCAGTATTCTGATGCTTGGTTGTGTGAAGCTAAAAAGTTATTTTGCTTGTGAAACAAAAAGTATTTAAACAATTAATAAATATATATTTGAAACTAGTAGCATAGAAAATGTTTTCAAAACATGCACATTGTGGAATGGTTTCCTTTGCTGCTCTATAAACCTAGTGAATACTAAGGAGACCATGGTTTCTGTGTGAACTGATTATTTTGTAGACATCTTTTGAAAATGAAACAATTGCGTGAGTTTGAGGAAGATAAAATTAATTAACTTTTTAAATTAATTTTTTAAAAAGGAAGTCAGAGTTGCGTTAATATATATACTTTTTTGTTTAAAAAAAAAAAAAAAAAAAACGTAATTATGAGAAGTGCCCTTTATTTCACTTGAGCCCCTGCCCCTCAAAATGTCTGTGCACGTCCCTGAATGAGCTTATTGTGTTCAGTCTTCCGGTTTGTATTTCCACAGCATGAAGGAAAGATCTTATGGATAAGATGTTTTAGAGGCTAAACTGTAATGCCCCCTTAATCTAAAAAACTGTCCATCATTTTTTTTCACATTACCATATTTTCAAAGGGCCATGTCAAAATTTGGGGTCGGTAGGATTTCATTTTTTTGAACATCTCACTGCGGCTGCTCACCAATTTGATCAAAAATACAGTAAAATTCTGAAATATTGATCCAATTTAAAACAAGTCTTTCTTTTTTTAATATATTTGGAAAAGTAATTTATTCCTCTAATGGCAATACTCATTACTTTAGTCTTCAGTTACATGATCCTTCTTTGTAAATCCATGTTCTTTTTATTTTGGCCATAAAATATTAAATTAAGCAGTTTTTTCTAAATGGTAATCATGGGGTAAAGTGTGTCAGTCAATCAGCTAAAAGTGCTGGTAGTAACCGATTACATGTAATCTGGATTACGTAATCAGACTCCAAAAATGTATTACTTGTATTTAGACCTTATTATATTTTAAAATGCTGATAATCAAATTATAACTTTTTTACGGATTACATTATTGCATTTTTCACACAATGGCATCTTTATTAAAAAATCAGATTGTGTGTCATACTGTTTAGCTTTGCAAGTTACTTGATATATAGCTGTGAAACACTGTCTTCATCATATACGGTGACCTTCGATAATTACTGATCTGGACAAAATTCTGGACAATATTTCAAATAAAACTTTAAATGTGTAATATCATTGCCATTTTCATATGTATTATTGTTTGTTCATGTAATGCAGGGATTCACAAACTTTTTTTTGTCAGACAAACCTCTTTGACCTAAAATATTTACTTGGAGACCCGAGGTTTTTCAATTTTTCAATAATTGAACAGCACATTTGCATGTTCACAGCTCTCTGATGTCGAATAATGGTTACATTGACATGCAGGTAAACAAATAAAATATTAATATTTTTAAAATATTTTATTCATTTTAATTCTACATTTGTACCCCTCTGCAGTTCTTTCATTAACCCCAGTTTGGGGAAACCCTGGCACAATAATGCTTAATGCATTTCATGTTGTTGAAAACAAAGAATGGAAAAAAAACATTCTTTACCCTTTAAAAAAAAAAAAAAGAAATATCAATATGGTACACAATAATCCCATTCAAATCAATGTGATAAACGAGTTAGGTCAAATGGTATCTAAAAGTAATCAAAAATTAGTCAGAATACATTACCTATAATGAGAAATCTAGATTCCGTTACGAACTACAATTTTCGTCATGTAATTTGTAATCAGTAACGGACTACGCCTACAATTTACTAAATAAAAACCTTTTCCTGATTACATTTATTAACTTGTTTATAATGTTTTGCAAAATTTTCATTCAGTTAACTGAAATATTTTCAACAATTATTGCCTTTACCTATAAAATTAAATCAGGATCAAATACAATATCACAATATTATCAATAGTAAGCACCCATGGAACAAGATTTAATTTCGGTCGCTGGCCCCCCTTATAAATTTAACATGACACAGCTTACCCCTATTGTGGGACAAGTTATGTCACTGGACCACTTTATTTAAATATGTATATTTAAAAGCTCATTTATCCTTTGCAAGAAGGCAAAATAAGCTAAATGTGATGATCCTCCTATTCCAATTTAAGGATTTAATCTGCCCTTTATATGTTTTTTTAAAGAACAATTGAAACAATGTCCATCTTCTTATCCCTCTCCTTTTGACAAGCACCTCAAAAGATTCTGGACATGGACCGTGGGAATAGGTAGGATGTAGCTCTATTATTTGATCATCATAAACGGGTTTGGCGATGCTTTCAGATTTACCTCAGGAGCAGATGCCATTTATAGCAGCAGTCAAGACATGTAAACAAACTAAGCCATTGCTGTTCGGCAGATTCTACAATTATTGTTCGGAGTAACATAAGCTGTCTGTTTCCTTTTCCCTCTTTTTGCTCCATACGCCCACTCGGACTCCAAACAAGATTATCTTGTTGGGGTTTCTGCTATTCTCTCAAAACGGCGTATTCTTGAAAATGTTACTTTTTGCTCAAGTCTCTTTAATTCATTCTTGACAGATGCCCACACAGGTGAACAAACAGCGCACGAAAACGTCAGTTCCATTGGATTTGATTAATCTGGTAAAACAGGACATCCTTTGGTATGGCAGATTTTCAGAGGATCAATATTGACCGTGTGACAAGGTCATTAGGATTTTAAACAAAAGCATCGTATTTGTTGCCAGTTACTCCGCACCATCTTAAGACTTCAGTCATATATACTTAACACACATTGGATAAGCTCAGCACAATAGACTACATTATCATTATGAAAAGACCTCAAAACCACACATTAGCGTGACAAAGAAAAGCAGGGTCGTACAATTAATCATGCGCTTCAAAAAAAAGGAAGAAATGTTTGTTTAGCGTCATCATTAAGGATACGTGCATAATAAGTGAGATTAAAATTAAGTCCCATGATCCATGTCCCAAAACTGTCTATTTGTATTAATCACACTGACAGTAAACACTGCTGACATGTTGGGCTGGTCAAGTTATTTCAGAGAAGACAAAGATGAATCTGGCAAAATGGTTGGCTAGATTCGAATCAAGACAATAATTAACAAAAATATTTTTTATCTAAAAAAGAAAAAAAAAATGATTAAGAACAATTGAACTGATTAACTTGAATGGGAATGACTTATTTCGTCACCGAAACAATAAATCGCTCTTCAGCCGTCATCTTATGCAAATGTTTTAAAGAGGGTAAAAGGAGGGAACGGGCAGACAACTTTACGCAATTTGTACAAGCAATATTCACAGAGCTGGTTCGTCAACATTGCATAAGTTATGCATGTGAAGAAATGATTTTTCAAGTGTAATGGAGACTCGAGGTGACTGTCACCACCTGTCACAAATTTCACAATACACTATAATAAGCCATTTAAAACAAAAGTAGCCTTGAATACCACACATGATGATGCGTGGAAAATCTTTACAAGGATGTGGCAAAATAAAAATAACAGATTTGTTTTGACAATTTTTAGTCATTTCCCATCATTTCAATGTACATGTGCCCAGCTCACATACGTATTAATGTCATACTATTTATGATCAGTATTAACTAGTTGAGTGGAACTCAGAATTTAGGACATGGGTCAGAATTTGGATTTTCCCTATTTCACAGAGATTCAATTAGTCCAACATAAATGATGACAAAGCCTAACTACATAATTGATATTGACAAATTATGCCCGTATTTATCCCATAATGTAGAATACTTTTTTTCCATTTTGTCACGTTTAGTCAAAAAGTTAAATGCTTGCATAATGAATAACAGTCAAATATAAAAGCCATTTGCCATTCAGCAAAAAAACAAAACAACAACATTGTTTCCAAAGAAATATTTGTCTAAATCTTTTATTTTTTAAATTATACATATTTGTTTCCATTTTCAACTATTTCTGGGAAATTACGCATTCTTCCACCATGGACCACATAAAAAAAAAAAAAAAAAACTTTAAATAGAATAAAATTATATGAATTAACTTATATAGGTGGCATTTGAAACATTATTAATAAAGTTTCTCAAAACATAACAAAAAGTCTGCATAATGTCCATTAACTCATACTGAAAGAGAAATTATTAACCAACTTATAAGAAAAAGTATTAAAAACTTAAAGGGATAGTTGATGAATGAAGATCTAATGAAGACATTTTTTATGAAATCTGAGAGCTTTCTGTCCCTCCATTGACAGCCTACACAACTACCATTTTGAAGCTTCAAAAAGTTCATAAAACTAATCCATATGAATTGAGTGGTTTAGTCCAAATTTTCTGAAGAGACTCGATCCCTTTATATGATGGCTTAACAGACTGAATTTAGGCTTTTCACATATAAACATTCATCAACTCACTCATCACTTGTGGTAAACAGAAGCTAAAGCATGTTCACTTGACGTGTGAACCAATGAGGTTCATTCTCGTGTTACGCAGCACGTTTGATCTTCAACAAGAACCAATGAGGTTCATTCTCGTGTTACGCAGCACGTTTGAGCTTCAACAAGAACCAATGAGGTTCATTCTCGTGTTACGCAGCACGTTTGAGCTTCAACAAGAACCAATGAGGTTAATTCTCGTGTTACGCAGCACGTTTGAGCTTCAAGAAGAACCAATGAGGTTCATTCTCGTGTTACGCAGCACGTTTGAGCTTCAACAAGAACCAATGAGGTTAATTCTCGTGTTACGCAGCACGTTTGAGCTTCAGAAAGAACCAATGAGGTTCATTCTCGTGTTAAGTAGCGCGTTTGAACTTCAGCAAGAACCAATGAAGTTCATTCTTCGTGTGTTACACAGTTACGCGTTTGAACTTCATTTTCTTTCCATATAACAGATATATATAAATACTACGGCATACTCCTATGGCCCATATTGGTCTTGTAGAAAGCATAATGCTACTTTCTGGAAACCTGACAACAAAAAAAAATCTGTTACATATAAACACACAAATTCACTTTCAGTTGACTTTCATGTTTTAATTTAGTTTAAGTATGAAGATACAAACCAATTATGAATTTAAATTCATGGGCTTCATTGCCATTAATTTTGATGATCTCAATATTAAAATCATGATATCAAAAAGCCAATAGTTTCAAGAGCAGTCAGTTGTACAAAATCATTTTTTCTGTTTTTTCTTGTTCTTTTTGGGCATTACATTGTCAATCGCTCCCTCCTCTTCATCCTGTTCTCTCCTTTTCTTTTTATCTGAAACTTTAGAGTCCGTATTCTCAATTTCTATCGTTTTATGTTCATCTGTATGAACCTCTAGAGATGTTTTTTTCTTCCCTTTTTTGGGCGCCTCTTCTTCAGTGGCACCATCCGTTACTGTAGGGGCGCTGCACATTTCAGCCCCATCCTCCTCCCTCTCTTCTCGTTTCCTCTTGCTCTTGTTCTTTTTCTTTTTCTGTGGGTAACTAGGCTCTTCAACACTCCCTCCTGTTACTGAGGTCAGAGCATCTTCCTCTATCTTTTCCACTGTGCCATCTTGATCACCCCCTCTGTCCTTTTTCTTCCTTTTCTTCTTTTTGGACTGTTCCATATCACTGGTGTTTGGGGAGTCCTCCATGGAGGCAGATGTAGCCAGTGGAGACGGTGTGTTGCTGCTGACGGCTGGGTCACATGTTCCGTGAGCCTTCTTGATCTTGGCCATCCGCTGGGCAAAGTACTCTTGCATGGTCAGTGTGCTGGTCACTGTATTTAGTTGCTCCTCTGGGTTTGGATTAGGTACTGTGTCACTGTCCTCTTCTCGCTCTTCCTGAGAGTCAGGTCCACTGCTTCCCTGAATGAAAGAAATGGGCAAATTTGAGAGATATGAGATAAATATGAGTATATATATATATATATATATATATGTGATAATATAGTACATGATATTTTTACTGTATAAAAACTGTATAATACAATTATAATGTATATTGTTATTTAGGGGTGACGAGACACTTGGCTCACGAGACAAGACACAAGATTGGTTTCACGAGAACAAGGCAATATTTTTGAACAGTATTTTTAAGAAATCCTCAATGACAATTCTAGAAAAATTATCTGCAGGTGCATTTTAAAATGTTTTAACTAATGATCTTGTAATGAATGTCATTTCCGTTCTACTTTGAGTATGAATTATCAAATGCATTGAAAGACAACAATAAACAAGCATTGTAAAAGGTTTTGCCACAAACTCAACTGACTGGCTTCTCTCCTGTATGATTTCACACGAGTCTCTTCAGACCTTACTGTACATGAATTATGAGCTTCCAAAACTTATGATTGAGGCTGTGTGTGATCTTTCTACAAATTGTAATACAGCATAAATAAAAATAACAGGTTTTTTTCTTAGTCTTAAGTGCAAACAATAAGTGCAACCATAATAAAAGTACTCTTCTCAATATTCAAAGTGCAAACAGAGACCAAAAGAGAGACCAGAGTTAAGAGGTGCACACTGCACAGTGTGCACAGCCCATCCTAAGATAGGTTTGATATTGGGAGAAAGACTACTGTATATAGCCTATTTCAGAGATCTTTCGCGATCGCACATACTGTGTATAGGGAGCGGTGGTACATTTATCAGACGCTTACCCCTTATTAACACTGCACACATCTTCGGAGCATTACGGCTCCGACACAGCTACCGGAGCTGATCGCGGCCACTCTAGTCAATGCTTGTGTTTATACCATCCAGGCCGCAGCACGTTTCAGAAGCCGCTCTCTGATCTAGTCTAGGCTCTGTTGTGCAAAGAATCATCCACCATGGTCTTATCATTCATCTCACCTTACTCTGGTCATGTGATCAGTGATTGTGAATCTATGCTAATTTCACCCTCAAACCCCATCATGGCGATATACGTCGCGAGATCTCGTGGCACGAGAGTTATTACATTTTGTAAAAATAACAGTAATATTCCAAAGATCAGACAAAGAATGCAATGTGCAAGTGGAACAAACTGATGAAATGATCGCATCAAGCAGTGAGCGGGTGACTTGTCAGTCAAGAAGGAACAGGACAACCCACTTCGATTAATTTAAAGTAGCATGATGTACACACCCATGTACGTGTCACATTAACTGTTGTCAATCAAATTCCTGTCATGCTGAGACTTGTCCCAAGTATCTCATGACATCACAGAACTGCGTATGAAGTATCTGCTTAGAGACATTTACAAAACACTCTTAGCTTCATTTTTAGAGAAAAAAATTTTAAATGTCTAAAGAGAAATACATTTCCTCTTAATCTATCAAGAATTTGATTTTGTTAATTTCTTCATATTTTGTATGTTGTATAATATCAGCACATCTATAAAGAGGAAACAGTTTAAAAGAAGGCGTATCTCCAGGTCACTGTGTAAATGGCTGGATTAAACAACTGATTCTTGAAAAACTTGTCTGATGAGTGAGAGTCAGTGCTCGCATTGGCCAAACTAAGACAGTTATTATAAGCATTAAGAGAGAGAGAACGAATTTTCTAGCATAACGCAGCTTAATCATGACAGGCAAACGATAGCAAGACATAGTGACTACGTTGAAAGACCACAGAGGAACATTTTAGATTAAACTGTCGTCCTCCAATACTTTATCACGGTGACTCTCTCTCCCATTCGTCTTCATTTTGCTAATGGCCTCCTCAATGCATAATGATTTGCAGTGAAGAATACCCGCTCTGAAGCCTGCACTAAACCACGCCGGTGCTGTACATTACGCCAGAGACGGTGGTGAAAACGGCATTTTTCAAAAGATGTATGGAGGGACCGGATAAAAAAAGAAAAAAATGTTTGCAAAGGTTTTGTATAGCAAAGAAACAACAAAATACATATTGACTACCTACAATTCTAAAGAGGTTAAAAGCATTCTATATACAAAGAGTGAAAAATGGCTAAACATTACAATAATAATTATAACTACTGTTATTATCATATTGTAATATGAATTTTTAAAAGACACGACGTAACAGAGGTAATGCAACCGTCGCCATTGGCTAGCAATTATTTTATTTCACTCGCCAGACTTTGTTCTTGCATTCCATGTAAAATGCAAATGAAAAATTTAATATAAATAAAATATACAAATATATAAAATATAACTTTCACACATTAAAGACAAGTAAAAACGTCTGTAATAAAATAAGGAACAAATTAAGAAACAAGCAATAACTAGAATAAAGATACAAATTAAAAAGTCCTTTCAGGTAGATCTGACAGTAGTTCGATACAGATTAGGTAAAAAAATTTAATAAAGTAAACAAATGTAAATAACACTGCGTAGTCTTCACTGTATGAATTAAAAATAGATTAATCCTTATTAAATTTGCAAAAATTATTCAGTCAAGAGCAGTGAGTAATTCTTTTGTTGTTTGATTAACATTAAAAACAAGGACAGCAGCAGCAATATTAGGCTGTCATTTCAAGACAATACACAGATCCAATATACTGATAATGTTGCACATTTGTTGTCTTTCTCGACTGGTTACGTTTACTTAAGACATAACCGACTATGTTTACTAAGATACTAGCCAAGACAGACATCATCAAAACTCCCTTATCTAAAACATCCATTTTAGGGGCCTACTTTATAAATATGTGGATATAATGTCAACATGAACAAGTTAGTTTTGGAAATGTTCCTATGAAGACAGTGTGTAATCACCATGGGTAAATCTCAGAGTAAAACTGCCTTTCATAACTGTTTTAATTTTCCTTGCTTTTATTTTGTGATTATTTTAATTCATTTCTGTGTAAAGGACTTTGAATTGCCATAGTGTATGAAATGTGCTATATAAATAAACTTGCCTTGCCTATGAATGATTTATAAAACATCTGTATGCACACAAAAATGTTCATAAATGGATCTCTCCGTATAAAATCGTAGTTCATCTTAAATTCAAGCGTCAACCTACAGAATGCCCACAAATATCTCTATGGTTCAAAATAAATACAGAACTCATCGTAATTGGGCAAGGAAATTATTATTATTATTATTATTATTATTATTATATTACTATTTTTATGAAATCATGCGATTGAATTAATTTCAGTGATGTAATTATTAAAGGGGTGGTATAATGCCCTTTTCACAAGATGTAAAATAAGTCTCTGTTGTCCCCAGAGTGTGTATGTGAAGTTTTAGCTCAAAATACCCCACAGATATTTTTATATAGCATGTTAAAATTGTCCATTTTTGAGGGCGAGCAAAAACGCATCGTTTTGTGTCTGTTCCTTTAAATGCAAATGAGCTGCTGCTCCCAGCACAGAGGGCGGAGCTTCAACAGCTTGCACTCACACAGACATGCACTGAAAATTTCAAAAACTTTTAGCCTTTTATGTTCAAATCAGATTCAGACAATGATGGAGACGAGAGTCAAGAAGTGACAACATGTAGAATGCAACAGGACGTTTCTGAACGGTTAGTTGATGAATTTATGTAGCTTATGTGTAGTTATCTTCTAGTCATTGATTAGCATATTCTGTCTTGATAATCTACAAATTGCATTCAGGGGGCGGGGTTTATGTAAATTTTAGGGTTGGTGATGTTACTAACCCGGGAGGAATGTCGTGTAGTCCCTACCAGCCGTTTGTTGTAGTCCTTAAAAAGGTATTTCTTTAAAAGCAAATATCCCCCTTTGCTTTGAACTTTGAGCATTGTAAATTTGCAGATGTTGTTCATGCTCAAACAGCAGCATTACACACTAACTAAAGTTAAAAAAGTGAAATCATAATCAACCACCCCTTTAAAATGCAGTTAAAATGTTGCTTAAGTGCAAAATGCATTTTATGATTGCCTATTTATTTTTACATTTTCATTTAAAAAAAGTTCAGGATTACTAGAAAGGTACAGGCAGATGAGTTTTCATCAGGGTTGGAGTTAAACTCTGCAGGACAGTGGTCATCGTGACTACAAGTCGCTACCACAGGCCCTTCAAAAGTTGGAAGTCACCCAGAGGGAGACTGGAGAACTGCAGATGTAGGCTCATTAAAACAGAAGTCTCACTTTTCCCTCCCAAAAAATAAAAATAAAATAAAATCTATATTTCTGGTTTAAGGGGACCAAAAGTGGTCATCAGAGGAGATGTGGCTGACAGCATGTAGCAGGGACTTAGAGAAACGACTGGGGGGCATTTTGGAGCGAACTGTGAAATTACTCTCCGGAGAGAAAGAACGAGGGAGGAGAAGAAGGAGAAGAGGAAGAGAGATGGAGCGAGTGGGGAAATCCTCTTCATCGGAGAGGTGGCGAGAGTGTGTGTGTGTGTGTGTGTGTGTGTGTGGTGCGACGTCTCACCGCCTGGGGACCTCCATTAGGCTTATCTCTCTAATGTGCCGAGAGAAGTGCTGCTGGTAGCATTCCCTCAACAGTGCTGAGCACGGATTGGGTTATACCACACACATGCAAGCACATACGTGCAGACGCACACAAACAAACAAGCCAGCAGGAAGGCTGACATGGAGATAACGCAAGTCCAGGTTTCATGACTCTGCTTGGACGTCCTAATGAGGGTGTAAACAACAAAAATGGCCCCCGTATGTTCTCAGACACTCTCTGGCTTCTTCTGCCTCCACATTCCCCTCGTTCTTTCTCTCCTCCTGGCAGATGGGAGGCCCCAGGAAGAGGATGCGCTCCCCGAACTGTGTGCAGCGTTCAGATAAGGACCCTGCAGCAGGAGCTACGGGCTCTTTCCTGCTCCGGCTGGAGGGGTGGGGGCGGTGCGGCAGTGGGGCTGGACTTGGAAGGGGGCGTCAGGACATTCAAAAGGCCGCGATGAGGAAACCGTAGAACAAGACATCGCCGCTGACGCCAACACATTGCAGCAGACAGTCTATAGCAGCCAGGGACGGTGAAAAAAAAACGTTGTCAAAATGCCTCCGGAATGTGTTTCACAAACCCAAATCGTGACACACTCTAGGATTTGCTGCTGAAAACTGCAACTAATTTGTCCCACTCTGTGCTATGTCAGAGAGTCCCTAATTTATAATACAAAAGTAATATTCCTCCTAGCATAGAGACACGGCACTCTGACTACGCTAGTTTAGCACTGCAAATGCTGCGTCAGCAATGAGAACTTCTAGTGTCCAGGGATTAAAGACTGCAATATGGTACAATAATACTGTGCTATATATAAAGTAAGGATTATTTGTAGAACAGATATTTTGTAATTCTCTTACAATAATCCCAGCTGAGAATGTTAAACCATCAAACAATACATGGAGTTGTACATAAATAGAGTGGACATGCAGTACAAGCAGGATATAGGCAAGTTCATTTTGTTAGTATTTGTTAATGTGCTATCATTATAAAAATGATGAAATAAATTAATAAGCAATATATAAAATAAAAAAAATGAAAAAAATGTGTGCTTTTGGTATCTTTTGCTTTGATTCTATCTAGCAAACCAGACTTAAAATTATGTCATATTTTTGCAATTCTAATCACAGTTTTGCTTATTTAGATAACCTTTAAAAACTTTTTAAAAAAGTACATGATTGTGCCTGACTAAATGAATAGCTGATTCAGCTCTTGGTGTAGCATCAACTGTAGAAAACAGCATTAAATTTAAGCATGGTAAAAAGCTGGAGTTGAATGATCAATCAATCTTCATTCAGGGGATTTATTTCCCCCCAAAAGACATCAGCACTGTTTTTTTTCTCTTATCCCCCCAATTTTTGAGGATGGAAGCATTTGAGGATAATTTACTCCCCTTTGAGGGCTCCAAGTTAAACTATATTCTAAACAAAATGGATCACAGCCCATTACGCTCACAGGCCGATGGATAATATCGAGACGATATTGGGAAGAGGGCTGATTGTGCGAGCGTGTTCTCATTGTCCTGCCACTATTATAAATTTGGTGGTGGCCTGGGCTTATGGATCGGGACCCAGATTACCCAGCTGTCCCTCCCTGATGAGGGGAAAGGACCCGCCGCGCCATCCTTCATACCATTCACGTAGGCGGACAGAAAAACAGGTGGCACCCACGCAATACAGTGCTTTGCATGGTTTAATGAGCATTTTAACATGTATCATGATTTAATACATTATGTGAATGTAATGTAACGAAGTAGAACAAAGCAAATAGTTCAATTACAAGCCATCCTTTGATTCATGTTTAAGTACTTTAAATGTATGTTTGGCATAATGCTATTCTTTAACAAGGCAGCACTATAAATCGTGCATACAAAACTTTAGACAACTTGCTAATTTAAAAAAAAATTATTTAAATGTTGCATAAAATGGCTTCATAGCAGTGGATGAAAAGTTGAAATACAAATTGATGGATACAAACAAGCACATTGCTGCTTATAATAATAATTATAATAATAATATCATTATAATTGTATTAATATTGATATTATAAAACCAGATATACACCAAAGGCATTTTTTTAGATTGCATGATGTGTGTTAATTTGGTATAATAATAAATACAGTTGTATTAATATTGATATTGCCATTACTATTATTATTACTACACATACACAATTTTTTGTAGCTTGCATGATGCGTTACATTGTTATAATAACAATAATAATATAATTATTAATATTATAAATAATAACATAATTACTTAATACAATTTTAATTTACAACAGGCAACAAGAATTAAATTATCTTTAAATATTATTATTATTATTATTATTATTATTATTATCATCATTAAACCAGATACACAAAAGACATTCTTTTAGGTTGCATGGTGTATGTTAAATTGGTAAATTATTATTATTATTATTATTGATAATAATATTGTAAATTATATAATTAATACAATTTAAATTTACAATAGGCAACATAAAACATGTAACAATGTCAATAAAATAAAAACAAAACCCTGAAACGGAATGAATAAAATATGGTAAATGAAGGTGTAAGTGATGAAGAGGTATTTGAATAAAGACGCAGACCTAATGCAAACAGTAAGCCAGCGTGATGCAGACCTCTCCACCAACCCTAGACTTCATTACTTATGAGTAACAAATGGCGACAACACACTGCATAGGGCATCATCACTAAACTCTGCTTGCTTTACAATGTAAAGTGCTTGCCTTTCCGTGCCCTCCAAGGAGCTGATGTGTCAGCCCCAAGATGGAGGACACACCATTTATTCTCTGCCCTGCGGTGATTTATTAGATTAAACTGGCGGTGATTAAATGCAAGCCGAGACCCATGAAAACAGCAGTGGTGGTGGCTCTCAGGAGCGTCGGGTGGTTAGCTTCCTCTGTTCGTACTGTAATCACCATGCCAGGGCAGCCCTGCCTGGGCCAACAATGACTGCTAAAGTTGGACACTTCAGTTACCCTTTTTAGTTAATGCCGTTTTATTTTCACACTAATTTGTACATGTCCGTGGGTTGGCATGGGCGTAAAGCCAGTTGCCGGAGGGTATGTTGCAAGCAGTCATTTCGGTCCGTTTCTTTATTATTCTGTAGCCCTGTCAACAGCGTAAGGGAGGCTGCGCTTTTGTTTGAGGGAATTAGATGTTATCTGAGAACATATTAGGGCTCTCCTGCTTCCAAACAAACATCCCTTTGAACACCGGCGTCAGTTAACGCATTAGTTGAGAAGTTAAACATGCTGGACCACATGGTTGCAACGTGCCAGTTCGCACTGCTGTCTGGTCCTGACTGAGCACAAATCTTCTAGTCATAATATGCAGTCCTATTGTGGGCTTGTGCAATGTATTGTGAAATAATGTGAAAAAGCTTGTTTTCATGTTTAAAGCTTTTCACTTTTTTTTTTTTTTTTTTTTTTTTACTACTTTAATGAGAGGAAAGACCGAGGACAGAAAATTATAGGGATCTCTTTTGAACTTTGTTCATCAAAGCATGAGAAATGTGTCAGTTTCCACAAATATTAGGCAGCACAAATGTTTTCCATATTGATAAGAAATGTTTCTTGAGCAGCAAATCAGCATATTAGAATGATTTCTGAAGGATCACGTGACACTGAAGACTCAGCTTTGACCAAAAGGATAAATTACATTTTAAAATATATTAAAATAAAGAAATAGTTAATTTAAATATTTCACAATATTGCTGTTTTTACTGTACTTTCTGATCAAATAAATGCAGCCTTGGAGCATAAGACACTTCTTTCAAACCAATTTAAAAATATTTCCAACCGCAAACTTTAGAATTTTTATAAATTCTAATATATAAATTGTACTTGAATATTTTAAAAACGTTTTATGAAGTAATGATTTGAGTGTTTTCAAAAATATATGTATAGAAACTATTATTGTTATTGCTGATGTTTATTATTATTAATTGGTTATGCATAACTTTCAGCAAACATTACATCTGTATACAAATATTACATTTGCTAGCAAATAAATGTTGAATGGGTCTTTATAGTCAGTAGTGACCTCTCCAAAGCTCTCATCAATATCGTATAATTTCCAAAACATCATACAAGTTATCATTTGTGTAATCATATTAAATGTGGATAAAACTCAGCGGTTTTGTTATGGGAGCTCCATCAGCCTGCTGGCATATTTGGATCTCAACTTCTGCATCCTCAGCAGCATTTCAGTATTCAACTCCGCCCACCAGCCGACTCCCATGCGGCCAATGACATCGCTGCCTCTCGCCCCTTCACCACATCTGCCAAATGGTGCAGCCTCTTCTCCTCATTTGGTGAGGTGGCGGCATCGGGGGAACGGGCGAGTCAACTGGCTGGCGATCCTTCATGAGGACGGGCGTGGGCTGATTCAGAACAGCTACAGGTACCACCCTCTAGTCTGAGGGCTTTGTGTTAGAGCTGCCGTGGGAGTGGGAGAGGCCACAGGGGGGTCACGCCAACCCCTGGAAACACAGAGCGAGGAGATGCCTGACCGGAACCATGGAGACAACCACAGACGCGAACCGTCTTGCCGCTTAGATCCCAGTTCATTACAGTCATCATTTAAAAAAATTAAATAAAATGTTTGTGTACTTATGTATGTAGTATATTTACATTTATGTAGGAAGAGTGTAGTAAAAAGGTGTAGATGTAATATATTTGCTTAAACATAACCAATTCCTAATAATAATAATAATAATAATAATAATAATAATAATAATAATAATAATAATAATAATAATAAACAACAAACAAAAGCAACAATAATAATAAATTGGGAAGATATTGTAATTTTTTTATGTTTTTTAATTGTGAAATACAATTTAAAAAATATATATATTTTAATATATTCAAAATATAATTTATTTCTGTGATGGCAAAGCTGAAATTTTCATAAATGTGTGGAAACTGCTACATTTATTTCAAGATTCTTTGATGAATAGAAAGTTCAAAAGAACAGCATTCCTTTGAACTGGAAATATTTTGAAAACATTGTAAATGTCTTAACTGTCTCTTCTGATCAATTAAAATTTTAGAAGTAATTTCTTTAAAAACATTTTTTAAAAATCTTACTGAGCACAAACTTTTCAACGGTAGAGTATATATTCTAAAATTTGTTTGGTTTTAAGCAAGGGACTTGCAGCAACAGGTAGCAATGCATCTCTTTTAGGCTAAATTAAATAGCACAGGCACAAATAATTGATTAAAAAAAAAAAGAATTTAAAAATCACAAGAAATATCAAATTTATCATTGGATTTTCAAACTGAAAGTCTATTGTTTGCAGCTTCAAACTGAAAAATCTGGGGCACGATAATATTGAAACTAAAACTTCAATGTGGACATTATGCTGAATAGACAATATTTATTGAGTAATTTAAAGGGCGCAGACCAAATCAGACGATTGTCTGAAATGCATTCCACACACACACAGATGGAGTTTCACACGAAATATATAAGTGTAGGCCTTAGCGATCCACCATTGACGCAAAGAGCAGTGGTAAAAAATGACTAAGTTTCACTGATGTATGAAGCAGGAGGGAGTCCATTTATCAGCGGGCCCTCAGCGGTCGCCTGCTCGGGTCCCTCAAGTCACAGGCCGCGACGCTCCCCTTTTGACTGATTAATTAGCCAATCACAGGACATTTTTCACCAGCAGCAGGAGGGTTTATTTCAGCTAATGCTGGGGCCTCGCAAACCGAGCCACGTTCAAGCAAACTCGGCTCTTTCCTTTGGGCCTGCCGGAGTGGAGGGGGCTACGCAGGGGCCGAGGGAGATAAATCACACCCACTCCTCATGACTCCGTACACACTAGCCTACAGCCTAACTAAGGCCCCCGAGAAGAGAACGAGCCAACGACAGAGAAAGGGATGGGGAGGGAACGAAATAAGAGAGACATCAAGAATAAATACTGAAAGCTAAAAATACGAAAAGAAATGTGATCAAGTAAAGACAACGGTTGTGAGAAAGGCACAAAAGTGAAAAAAAAAAAATGCCAAAAGCACTAGTCGTGAACATTGCTCTCCCCGCCACTGCAACTTTCCCACATCATTCAGAGCAAAAGGCAGTGATGGATGGCAGCGCGGCCTCCAGACAGCGGTCTGTTCGGACACTGCCGGCTCTCCAACATGCTCGTGACGGCCGTCCGTTATGGCAGTGGTTCTCAACCAGGGGGCCTCAGCAAATTTCCAAGGAGGCGGCAAGATGAGTTGAAATTATTTTGAAATAAGACGAAACAAGATTAAAGATAAGTTAAACCGCATGACTCCTACTTTGATTAGTTAAACAACTGTTGATTTATTCCTTTTTAATTATGAACAAGGATTCCCACTCTCTTGGAAAACCTGGATATAGGAGGAAATTTTAAAAGTATAGTGTCCATCACAATCTGTCACAATCTGTCAAAAAGTTGGCAACTGGATTTTGACAAAGATGGAGAGCAATTTGGTTGCGATCCATTTTTGTTGAACTTTCTCAGAGATGTGATGTTTCCAAGACCTTGAGACATTAAAAAGTGCCTAATTCATATATAAAACAAATCAAAACTCATTCGTAAAAAAAAAACGCTACAACAAAATACAATTGCGTAACAGTTTCTTAAATCAAGGTAATGAGATCATGAGGCGAATTGGAACGACCTCCAATGTGTGTGTCAGAGAACACTGTGACAAGAGATAAGGGACTGACAGGAAGCTCTGAGAGAGGGGAGGAAAACCCCTGGTGCAAGAGGTGGGAGTGAGGGCTGCCAAGACACAGAAGCAGTGAGATCGGACCTTTGCATGGACACTAACTGTGATGCCCTTAAAACCTGCAAGGTGACACCGCTCGGTCACGAAAACTGTATTAAACAGGTTTATAATCACCTTCACGGTCCCATTGTGAACCCAGGATGCATCTATGAACTGAGGCAAAAATCTTCCACAGGCTGTATCACCGCACAAGCACACAATGCACACAAACAACGCCCCCTCATTGGCTTCCTATGCAGGCCTAACTGCCCCTCGTTTACAGGGCTCGCCACCAGCCCTTCGCCACACGGCCTCCTGGGATGCCATTGTGAGCCTGTTCAGATTGGTTTTCAATCCGGTCAATGAAGTCCCTCCAGACTAGGACAATAACAAACTGCAACAAAACGATTAGCGGAAGAAAAAAAAAAAAAAAAAAAAAAAAATAACACTTCCAAATTCAAGCAAAGCATGAGCTGCTGCTATTGTGTTGCTTTCTCAGTAAAGAGGCAGTTCGGCGGGGGCTTCAGACCTGCAGCACATACATTAGATGCACTTGGAATTGCTATGTCACGAACACTGAGGTAAACATTGACAACCAAGAGGGAAACGTCAAGAAAAAAAGAAAAAAACAACAATTGAGATTTAATGTGAAAAACTAAATGGCACCTGATAGATATAAAATCGCTTAATTTACTATATTTTTTTTCCAATAACCAATATATTACTGGAAAAGTACAATATATTACTAAAAAAAAAAAAAAAAAAAGTCAAAATGACCTCTGTTCAGACTCCCTCATTTCATCTATTCAGTTTATAACAACCCAAGTATGTCGCAAGAATGTGTAATTCCATACACAACTGGCACTTAGCAACTAGATCACTAAAAAATAAACAAAACAACGTAACCAACTCTTTATGAAAGACATTTATAATTTGAGCAATTACCTGTTTGATCAGTTTGTTACACAGGAATGAATTTACTTGCACTTCCTTCAAGGCAACACTGTTTTTCCTTCTCGCTCACGATTAATTTAACTGGAACAGCTTACTGTACATTTGAACTTTGTTTGTAAACTTTCTACACTGTAAAAAAGCTGCTGCCTTAAAGTACTAACAACTTGGATGTTTAATTCATTTCAACTTAAATTACATTAAACTGACTTTAAAAAGAGTTGAATCTTGTATAACTTATTCAACTTTTTTTATGTCATATGTTGTCATAACTTATTGATCATATAATTTGTGTACTTAAGATGTTTAAGATTAAAGTGCATTTGAAAATCTCCCATTGACATTGTTAGAATTTTTTTTAATTAGAAACGGGCAAATTAACTTATTCGCATTCTGAATTGTGGTATGAGAAAACACCAAAACCACCAACTGTTTTACACTGTGTGCGAATCAACATATAACAACTCTGTCTTTGCACAGCAGCCAGAAAACGAGACACATGCCGAGTGTCATGACAACAGCAAAGCTGCTCTGATGCGACATTTCATTTACGAGCCAAAGCTTAAAACCTAAGATTACCTAAAACTATTCTTCTGCAGCCTTGCAAGCGCTGGTGTTTCTTTGTGGAAAACAAATCCCACTAAGAACTAAAATCACAAAAAATCCAGTATAGTATTTACATCACAACAAAAATGAGCAAATGACGTGTCCACTTGCAAAATAATAAGCGTCGAAATAATTACAATTCCAAATTTAAGGTGGACGTCCAAAGGAAATACAAACACAAAAAGGGCTGGTGGAGCCACCTTCAAACTGAATCCAAACTATTAGAGCCGTGTAAGCCAAAAAGTCTACTCAATAATCCCTTCAACCAAACTTCGTCAAACCAAGTTTCGAGGGTTTGAAGGGATCATCAGTAATTCTGTTTTTTACTTCTATCACTGCCTCCTGTACCTGGGAGATGATGGGGAAATGCAGTTTGATCATGCCCACCAGCACATCATCAGAAATACACTACCTGTGATTTGACCACAGAGGTGGCTGACAGGACTATGGGGTGAAAGAGGAGCGAGCGGGTGCAAATCCTTTAAGGGGATTTCAGCGGGATCCCTGCCTACAGTGGCTCGCGTGTGGAGTCAGACTGCACACTATGACACGGCTCATTATCAGCCTGCAGCTTGCTGCAAGCGGGTCACGTGAAAGCAGAGGTCAGCGGTGCTTACAGGTGGGCTTGACCGTAAGGTGACATGCAACCTGCCGCAATAGCTTTGCCACATCTCAATGTTCTTCTCATGTTTTATGTAACACTTCAAATGTCAGCTCAACATAGACTATATATATACGTAAATAGAGAGTAACTATAAATAGTAACCTTGTTTTCTTTCTCTTGTTTTTGTAATGTCTGTTACAGACTGTGCGATTTCTGCAATCCTATAAGATCATTACAAATAACACTGTACACATGGATCTTATAAACTTGGGTATGACATGTATGTAGACTGTTCGATGACGACACCTATTGAATCATAGGCTACGACACAAGTTAGAATAGAAGAATAAAACATCTGCATGCGCTAGTGGTAAACAAATAGAGCGAGATGAATCGCACTTTAGCAATTGTGGATAAAAAAATGAATAAAAATTTTTAAAAAGGAAGCGAAAGAGGAGAATATGGACAAGGTCATGGCTAGGGAAAAGAGGCCAACTAGGCATGACAATTTTGCAAATTGAGTTTGGGCTAAGTAGTTTTAAGTTTTAGCGTCATTTCATGTTGATCAATACACCATTTCATGTTCCATTTTTTGAGGATTCCATTTTAAGCAGGGCCTAAGATGAACACTCTCCATGCGCCAAATGAGAGCAAAAATCGGCGTTGGCGAGTATATGAAACGGTGTTAATCGCCAGTTGGACGTTAACATTTTTATCAATTCTAACAATGCAAAATTGTGAGAACATGAATGACGCTCAGGACAGATGACAGGCCAGTGCTGCATTTTCACGAAAGTTTAAGCCTCAAATTTTTTCACATTGATGACATGCTCAAGAAGACGCGACAGGGAGGAAGTGCTGTGTAGGAAGTATTCTGTGTGCAAACATCCGAAGTGTCCAGAAATCAGTGCACGATTACTGAACTAAGCTCTTCATATAGACATTGTTGACTTTACTCTTTTATTTTATTCAAAGCGAACAACGCGTTTCGCATATAGCATCCTCAGGTTCGCTCAGTGAGGGAACCTGAGGACGCTATATGCGAAACGCATTGTTCAACAGTGTGCGGTAGAGTGGTCTTATTTTTGTCCTTTAAATCCGTTCCTGCTATCTACCTGCACCTACGAGGCTGTGCATGGACCTTGGTTTGAATTCATATAGACATATTCAAACAAATTGTGACAAAATGTCCGTCTTACAACATAATTGGTTATGGCTTAAAGGTTGTATCAGCGATTTCAGGCCCAAAAAAAGGCCCAAACATAAATGATCACTGGAACTAGAACTGGTTGGAACACTATTTATTTTGGTTTTGAGTGGTTGGTGAAACCAGTTGTTTTTGTGTGCAGATCTCAAAGCCTAGGCTGCCTACAGAGACGCGTTTTTTTGACGACCTGCTTTTGGGGCGGGCAGCAAGCGGATTGTTAGGAAAGATTAGATGAATGTGATCATTTATGTTTGGGCCTGAAATCGCTGATACAACCTTTAAGTGAGCGTAAACAGTTGAGAAATAAAACATGTGTATCAGTATATTGGATCTGTGCGTCAGGTCTTAAAGTGACAGCAGCCTTATATTCCTGCTGCGCTTTTAATGTTAAACAAACAACAAAGGACAAAGAAGAACCACTCATTGCTCTTGACTGAATAACTTTGGTATTTAATAAGGATTAATCTACGTTTCCTGGCTGGTAAAAAAATATCTATGGCCGGTAGATTTTCTTAAGTCACCGGCCATTGTCAGGTGTGACAAAGTTAGTTTTAGGCCCTGGTTTTAAGGTTTCTGGCTTTGCATTGTCATGGCAACATAGCAAAATTGGATATAACTTTACAAAGAAAAGTTAGTATTTAAAAAAATAGTCCCATACACTTCAATTGTAAGTGTTTCACTGTAAAAGGGAGATCGCACTGTTCATACGGGCAGCTCACACAGAATTTACTTTCAAATTAAACAGGTTTCTGTTGGTCAACGCAGCAAATCAGTAAAAACTTGAACCCAATGAAATCTGCATGGGAAAATCTTTCGCTCTTACATGAAGTTCACAATAGCATGGATTTTGTGACAAATAAATTTTTTGGGGGGGGGGGGGGGGGGGGGGGTCAAATCAAGATTATGCTTGTACTTGTATTGAACCTGGAATATTGTTGTTTGACATTTTAAAGAATAATAATAAAAAAAAAAATTTAAAAAGATGTGTCACCAAGTTACACAGCTTACCTCATCTTGGCCTCTTGTTTCTTGTTTCGATCGTTTCCCAAAAATACAAGCCAGGTCTGTTTTGCTGCGACTGGACAGGTCCTTTCCTGTGAGAAAAGGTTAAAAACATGAAGACTTTTTATAGATCTTTGACATTATTCCACACAATAGAGCATGAGAGTTCTGTTTTATTGTGAGGGCAGTGGAGTTCATTTCAACCTGCGCTTCTGTCAAACTATCATCCGCTACCAAACACATTTTAAAAAGACATTATCGAACATTACTTTCCGATTTAGAAAGAGAAACGTGTTAATGCATTTCACGAACGTCTGGAGAGATGAAAAGGAAATGTTTCCGGTCGCAACTTGTTGACAAATTGGTAATTTTCTAGTGCCGTTCAACTGTGTAAACTATTGATTTAAATGGATAAGGGTCACAAGACAGTTTTGAACTCCTGCCGAGAGGAAAGGTTTAGAGGTAAAAAAAGGGCACGTTGCATGGTCGCAGGGGATGAAACGGCTGAGGAAAAACAAACGGTGCAGGACCGACCCCACCTCACACCTCCCGTTTTCCAGCAGCTCAAAGGCTCCAGGAGTGCCTGGGCGCCCGTCTCAGCCGTGAGTCCTGTTCGTACAGCTGCATCCTCTTCCTCCAAGCAGCTCCTGATAACACTCGCTTATTTATTGCTCTAGGGTCTTTTTCAGCGTGGCTTTCAAAGGGGAGACCTTGCCTTCAAGTAACCAAGGTATCCTGTAAGCAGTCTAAACAAAAGGCCAGGCCGAACAAGCTTTCCACTGATCACAGTGGACATCAAGTGGAGCCCAAAAATGACCTTTTTACTTTTGGAAAAGAGATCTGTCAACTAACAAAGGTTAGTTTTGGGTGTAACTACAAGTGCCACAGAAAACCTTTAAAGGATTAACGCAACCAAAAATGAACATTTGAATCATGTACTGATTTTTCTTCCCCCATTCAATTGAAATGAATGAGAAACTGGAGATTTCAAGCTTCAAAAATGAAGTTCATAAAACCAGTTCATGACGACTTGTGCGTTATTCCAGGTTTTCATAAGTCATACGATAGCTTTGAGTGAGAAACAAACTGAAATTCAAGCCATTATTCACTGAAAATCTTCCCCTCCAGTGAGCTGTAAACCGCCGTGACCAAATCATTGAATCAGTTGAGTTGAACTCAAAAAACGGATCAGTTTGATTCGTAATGAATCACTAAATCAGTGAGTTAAATGAAAGAACAGATATCTGCCATTCATGAATCATTCAAGTTGGTTTTCTGAACTGAATCAACTATTCTTCTTGATTCTTCACTCCTTATTCTCATTGTAAATCTGGGGATGTATACACAAAACATCTTAAGGCTAAACGTAGCTCCTAACTCGCCGATTTAGGAGAAACTCTTAAAAATAATGGGCGTGCCAGTCCTAATTTTAGGACTCCTATTTTTGCTCTAAGAGTATTTCACAAAACATTTAAAAAATGGCTGTTGCAGGCAATTCGCCTAAACAATCCGCCCAAAGGAGATAGATCCTTGGGTGCTGAGCCTTTTCTTCATAAATGCAATAAATGTTTGAATTTATAGAGTTTAATCTATGATGACATGACATAAAAGGTTAATTTATGTACAGGCAAAATGAATGATGGAGAATAAAACATCGCCGTCAAGTTGAAAATAACGTCCTATAGTCTGTGCTAATAGCCTTGTGGGCAGCCCGGGTGAGCCGAGTTCGAGTTCCAGGTCCTGGACCTCACAAGGCGTATGGTGCACTTTTTGTGTCATTTTAGAGATTGACAGCCATTCATTTACTGCGATTATATTGAAAGCAGTATAAAATAAAATATACATTTTTATTTTAAAACAAAATGCTTTAAAGTGTCTGAAAGCCATCGACGAGAGGCAGTATAGTCTACAAGTGCACATGAGGTTGTGAAATCCTGTTGGGAGCAAGGTCACTGTTGAGATGGCAACGAATGTGACGGAACTCTGGCCAAACCAGATTAGCAATCACAGAGGCTTTTTTGGATCGACTTGCTAATCTGACAAGCAAGATACTAATTGACTGCCTCATAAGACACCTACATAAGTTCTAAGCTTGTCAGTTGCAAATAAAAGAACAAAGACAGAGGCTTTTCTGGAACAGGAAGTGAAGGTGACAAAAAAAGATCAGGGGGTGTTCTTTGAACTGCTTGAGCAGGAAATAGTAATGATGAAAATATTATATGCAATGGTTTGTTTCTCAAAAGAAATCAGGTTAATTGTTAACGAAGGGGTCCCAAATTGTTTCGTTCATCTGTGTAACAGCTTGACCCACTCAGATGATGAAGTGCTTGCAGTTCAGCTCACATCAAAAAATGCTGGATCAGTTGATAAATGGGCAGCCAATTAAATCTGGGTTACTGGTTTACGCTGCTTGTGTCTGAGATGGGCGAGGGAGACGCTGGTGCCTTTCTCCTGTTCTGAAAGCCATCAATCTTTGAAACAAGCTACCTCCATCCTGTCTAGAGTGGGGCTCAGCTTGATTCCATACTAAAGGATCAGTCCAAAACCAAAATAAAAATGACATTGAAAGAAATAAATGCAGTTTTACCATAATTACACCGTACACAGTAATATCCTGACAAGAGATAATCAGCACCACTATACAATAAGAGACCACTATATAATACATTTAAGGTTGCCTTTTTTTTTTAATAATAGGTGAAGTAATCTACAGTAGTCAACATTTGAAGTGGATCAAAAAAGTTCATCAAAGTTGTCCTAAGACAAGAACGGGTATTGTTCAAAATTCATGTATAACTTTTATGAAAGGTTTTGATCCACTTCAAATGTTGACTACTGTTATGAATTTAAAGTATTGGAATTATAAAATCTTCAAAAGAACAACATTTCCATACCTTACCATTCAAAAGTTTGGGGACAGTAAGAATAAAGAAATACTTTTTTTAGGACACATTTATTTGATCAAAAGTGACAGTAAAGACACTTATAATGTTATAAAAGATTTCTATTAATTCAAATGAATGCTGCACTTTTGAACTTTCTATTCATCAAAGAACCCTGAAAAAAATTAGCATTGCTTCCATACAAATGTTATGTTTTCAACATTGATAATAAATGTTTCTTGAGCATCAAATCAGCATATTAGAATGATTTCTAGAGGATCATGTGACACTGAAGACTGGAGTAATGATGCTAAAAATTCAGCTTTGATCACAGGAATAAATTACATTTTAAGATATATTCAAACAGAAAAGTTATTTTAAATTGTAATATTTCAATATTATTGTTTTTACTGGATTTTTGATCAAATAAATGCAGCCTTTGTGAACATACCATTCTCAATGGTATTTATTTAGGCAATTTAGATTTAATACTAGTATTTAAGCATCTAGGTCAAAAGATTTTGTCCACTTTTTATCATGATGGTATTGTGATATTTTAGAGTTTAATGGTCTCCAGACTAACACCTTTGTGTAACACCTTTAAACATTAGACATAACTTATCTCTGTTAAATCCATTAAAGGCCTTAACCTGGCAGTGGCTTTGGTGGGGCGTACCCTGGAAACGTACAAAGGGTGAGGTCTTCTGTGGGTTCCAGATCAACTAATATCAGCAAAAGGTGATCCAAAGCCTCCACAGGGGACATGGGCGGAACCCCGACGCGCTGGCACAACGGGACAATTGCCATGACAGCAAACCACAAATCCATTAGCAGTTGTAACAACCAGTGTCACGTTTGTCATTTCAAAGACGGTTAGACGTCCTAGTTCCACTTTCAGGCACAGCAACTTGAATCTCAAACAGACTGTTACGGATCAAATTACTGACATCACACATTCAGAGAAGACAACAGAGTCTTCTCCTGAGAATTAACTTATCAATAAATACATTTAAGCAGAATCCCATTGCAATATTTTTACTATTAAAGGGATAGTCCACCCAAAAACAAATTCTGATATTTATGTCGTTCCAAACCTGTATGCATTACTTTCTTCTGCAAAACACAAAAAAGGATATTTTGAAAAATGCTCAAACAAAAACAGCTTCGGTTCCCATTGGCTTACATTGTATTTTTCTTTTACAAATAAACAGGTTTGGAATGACATGAGGGTAAGGAAATACTGACAGAATGTTTATTTTTGGGTGGGCTATCTCTTTAACCTCTGAATGGTGATGCTTTTACAATAGGATGTCAATCACACCAAGAATAGGAAAAAATATTTTTTTACTAATGAGCTTGAGTGATGCTTTTTCACTTCAGGAAGACACAAAATGAGACTTATGGAGGCAGAGGTCAACACCACCAATCAGAGTAGAGCCGAGGTCATGGACATGAGGTTAGTGAGGTAGCCCAATTGCCTCGGGGTGTCGTGATGAGGTTGTGTGTGAGAAGTCTCATTCTGTCTCATGAGACATGAGACCCATCCACTGAAAGTACGATCTTCCTCCTTGTAGTTAAACAAAGGCTTTAAACAGAGACAACGGCGGCAACAACAACATTGTTCTGGATGCGGTGTTATCTGTGGGACTCATCAGGTGCTGATTGAGGCCATTTTGAGTAGTAAGTGCACTGGCCTGTGCTCCTCACAGGAAACAGGAAGTCAAGCTCAGGAGCGGTATGCTACGGTGTCCTCTCAGGTGATAAGAGACGTCGAGTTTTTCCCCAACATTCCTGACATCTTTTATAAACATCCATCATGGAAAATGAGACAAGGACTAAAAATACTACCCTTAAAAGTGTCACAGCATCATGAATATTTAGACCCGAGGCCAAATAAATTTCCCACTCATAGAGACCACCAACAAACATCGGTCCGCCTTGCTCTCCATGCTGGGAAGGATGTGAGCCATTCAGCAGAGGTCAACACTACGTGACAAAACATTCAGGGAGATTGTCCAGCTGCCTGATCAAACTCAGGTTACTTGTTTGTCTACATGATTGTCAGAAAACATGGAGCTTCATGAAGTGACTCCCTGTACTAGGGGCGGCACAGGCTGTTGGTTAAGCTGACCGCCAACTCGATCATGCTGATCTACTGCAGCAGTGACCCGTGAGCTTGTACTACACATGCCAAAGCATACAAAGTTCAGCTACTGAACACAGGAAGTGATGGAAGGGGGGCTTTATTTATAAAGGAAATTGAAAAATAATACAAAAAAAAGAAAACTGGCTCGGCTGCATGAATGTTTTTCAAATTAACACGTTATGTAGGTTATTTAAAAACCACCTTTCACCACCAGACTTAAATAGACAAACTTGACTATGTAGAGACTCAAGTCATCTCTTTACAAACAGATCAATCACCAAATATAGCCCCACAAATAAAACAGATAAATAACACCACAATTAAATACAGAACTTCTTTTTTTTTTTATAAAATTGTATGAATAAAACTATTGATTCTACAGCAGTGGTTCTCAACTAGAGGGCCTTGTCTCAAGATGACTTAAAATTATTTTAAGTCAAAACAAGCATTAATATTAATATAAATTATTTAAAGAACCAGAATTCCCACTGTCTTGATACTAGGGCTGCACAATATATCGAAATAATCGAAATATCGCAAATGTATATATCACGATATGCATATCGCAACAGCTTGTAGTAACTGGGGTCATGAACAAAAGACAAAGAGAAAATCACTCGCTGCTCTTGGCTGAATAACTTTTGCAGCTTTAATAAGAATCAGTATATATTTAATTCATACAGTGAAGACTAAGCAGTGTTTTATTTTTTACATCTGATTATTCAGTTTCTGTTGTTAAATAAACCTAATGTAGGCCTACCTGAAACCCTAAACCCTGTGGTTTACACTGATGTTAAAATAACATTTCTTATGCTACTGTAAAACACTGCTGTTCACTTTCAGAAGTTGTAGGGATGTTTTCTTGTCAAAAAGAATGTGAAACACATGTAGGTTATATGATTTTAAATATATTTTAAAGATAATTTAAGTTTATTTTACACACTTTAAGCATTATCGTATCACATATCAAATATCGCATTATTTAATGAGTTATCACATTTTTCTTAAATATCGTGCAGCCCTATTGATACCCTGGTTATATAAGGAAACCAACATTTAAGTATGATTTTTTTTATCCCTGGAAAATCCTGTAATGCTTTAATATATTTGATCAGGCACAAACCGCAAGAAAAAAAAAACCTTTAAATTATTTTTATTATTATTATTATTCTTTAAAAAAATCAGAACATCACAAAGTAACTGGAAAAGTAATGGGGCCTTTGAATATTGCTGTGGATAATTGGCCTTGGAGTCAAAAAGGTTGAGAGCTGTTGTAGAGCAAAGTTCGCTCAAAATAAAGTCCTGTTGCATAATGTCAGATTTGCAAGACGACACTGAATGGCTCACCTTTAGTGAATTTCATGTAATGGACCCTTTTCTTTGAGGTCTTTGATTTCTCTTCCAAACTAAATCCTTGCTCCTGTGTGGGATCTGAAAGTACACAGAAAAGTTAAAATTAAAAAAAAATTGCATCACACAATGTTTTTAACATAAGACTGATTCACGCAACTAAAATGTAACAGACATGAAAACCATATAACATAGTCCAGGTCATTTCAACATCACAATAGCACCACCTATTGGACGTTAAGGAGAATTAAAGCATTTCAAAACTACTTTTTACACAAGTGGTGTTTTGTCTTTGATGTTAAATTCTGCTTACTGTCAGTGTGGTTCTGTCCATGGCAGTTATTAAGCTCAGCAAGGAGTTGATTAAAATCGTCCTGGTGGGCAATCCAGTTGTCCTATCAACACAAATCCCCAAAAGGAAGATTGACGTGACTAAAAAAAAAACACAACGCAAAATACAGTAGCTCAAAGAGAAAGAAATAGGAATGGTTTCTCACCTCGTTGTTTACAGAAGTGCCCAGACCCAGTTTGTTGTTCTTGGCTTTAACCTTAATGTTTTCTGTAGACCCCTGTTCACTCCTGCCAAGACCCTGCCATGCAAACAAACCAGGAAAAACGTGAGCACACACAAATAAGACTATTAGAAGAACCATTACATTTCCATTTCCACACAAGCAAGACATGCGTTGTATCCGAAATCACATACTGTACAGTAGGTACTACATTTGGTTTGAAACTTACTTCACAACCATTAAAAAAGTATGTTCTATAAAGTATGTTCTATATATAGTATGAACGCGTGTATAAATGAAATTCGGACTTACTACATCTGTAAATACTACAATGTTGTCATTGTCATGTGGCCTACGGCTAAGTACTGCCATTCACAAATCCTCTCCCATGGCTTCAGGTATAGTAAAGTCACCATTGGATGCGCACTTCAGAATCTTGCCGCAAGTAGTAAGTGATCCGGGTACCTTTTTATGAATACAGACATACTACTCATCTCACATACTATTTTACACCTATTATATAGTATGGAAGTAGGCATATTCTGACGCAGCGATGGAGTTTTTTTTTTTTCTGTTCACTGATTTTCTCCATGAATTCCAGCTCATCCAACAAACACCGCAAGTAAAACGGAAATGGGGGGGGGGGGTACTTTAAAGGGGTGGTATAATGCCCTTTTCACAAGATGTAAAATAAATATAAAATAATAAATGTCCCCAGAGTGTGTATGTGAAGTTTTAGCTCAAAATACCCCACAGATATTTTTATATAGCATGTTAAATTTGTCACTTTTAGAGGGTGAGCAAAAACGCACCGTTTTTTTGTCGGTCTCTTTAAATGCAAATGAGCTGCTGCTCCCGGCACAGGGGGCGGAGCTACAACAACTTGTGTCCTTTTACCTCTGCACTGAAAATTTCAAAAACTTTTAGCCTTTTATTTTCAAACCGGAGTCAGACAAAGATGGAGAGGCTCGAGAAGAAGTGACAACATGTAGACAACATTTCTGAATGGTTAGTTGGTGAATTTATGTAGCTTACGTGTAGTTATCGTCTAGTCATTGATTAGCATATTCTGTCTTGATAATCTGTAAATCATGTTCCGGGGGCGGAGTTTATGTAAAAGGGTAATGTAAGGGTTTATGTAAAAGATGTCACTAACCTGGGAGGAATGTCGTGTAGCCCCTACCAGCCTTTTGTTGTAATCCTTAAAAAGCGATTTCTTTAAAATAAAATATCTCCCTTTGCTTTGAACTTTAAGTATCGTAACTTTGCAGATGTTGTTTATGCTCAAACAGCAACATTACAGACTAACTAAAGTTAGAAAAGGGAAATCATAATCAACCACCCTTTTAAGATAAATAAAGTCAGAAGCATACAAACACTTTGATACACCGACTGCAAAAAAAAGCCTTTATTGTATAACGAAGGCCTGTTTGGGCTGATACGTGTTGGTGGTTTTTAAGATGTAGCCCTGTCTTACAATAAACACTTTTTACCTGTCTAACTATGCAAGTGCCTGAATGTGGATTTTCTTGTTCTACAACAGGACCCCACCTACTATTTTTGATATTTTGTTCCCCCACTGGAGCACCCATAGTTTTGTTTGTGTGTGCCAAATGCACCCCTGGTTGAGTTATTTTCTTTGATAGATGCATGTTCATTTTCAAAATAATGACTTCAATGAAAAATGCTTGAGTTTATTTCAGATGGAATTTAACTCTTCATCTATGTCAGCCAGCTAGATAATGTTGCCATGGCAAGCAACATGTTTGTATATAAACAGAATTGTAAGGTGTTCAAGAACACAAGTAGTCATAACACATGTAGGATTTGTGGGGTTGATTAATATATGTTCTTATGTTCTTACACCTTTCGATTTTGAGTTTAGAAGTATTTTTAAGTTAAACTTAATATTCATTACAGACATTTGACGTATGGTTGTATTAGTGTGTTAGTTAAGTTCAGCACATTATACCTTTCCTTTGGCCCAGCCCATACGTTCCAGCATCTTCTGTCCAAATTTAGACTCATCGTTGCTCCAAGTGGTGTTTTGGGGGTCCGCTGCCCATTTCTGTTTACGACGTGCTAATAAAATACAAAAATTATGCTATAAGTGTACAAAAAATAAGCGACTACAATAATAGCAGATTTTGTTTCATGTTCTATCAGAAATATGTTAATGTCTCAATCTTTTTTTTGTATGAATGTCAAAGGGTTTTGTGTCTATGAGGTAGGCCTACAGTATAAAGCGGAATTATTTTTGACAACTCATGATTCGCCCTGTGATATTATAGGGCCAAGGTGGCTAGCCTGCTAGCAAACATACCAAACAACGTGGAAGAATGCAAGAATGACTTTAATATACGATATTCATCCAAATCAAAAGCACATCCCTAATTCAATTTTACAAAACCGACAACTAATATTTTCAAAAACACATACAACTATCCTAAAATACATTCCAAATTGTAAACTCACGTTCGGCAAGCATGGACATCTTGAGGGGTCCTTGAACACATGCAGGAACAGGCAGGTTGTCCTATTTGTGCCTGATTTAAAAAAGCTCATCAAACTGTCGTCTTAAACATTACAATATTATTATATGATGTATAATTATTCAAAAAACACAACAAACTATATCATGCACGTGCATTTAGATTATTTACGAAATTAGTAGCCTACATATCATCGTATTTTAACACTTTTGTAACAGTAGATGGCGTAAGTGGGTTAACTGCTCAGAATAATTTGTAGAAAAAAAAACCCCATTTAATTACAGTAACTGCTTAAGGAACTCATTTGAGTTTTTACTCATTTATTTGCGTTTCTTTGATGATAGTGTATTTTTATAACAATGGTAGCTAATGTCAAGATCTTAAAATAAACATTTTTACTGTAGTAACTGCACCTGGTAAACTCTCCATGGTTGCAAGGCCTGGCCAAAGTTGCTTAGATGATATGCTGTTTTTAAAGCTAATTATGATGACAGTAATATCAATGTAAAGATTAAGTAAAAGCCTATAAATGAAAATCCCCATATACAGTATGTGCATATGTACTGTGTTAATGTGGTCCTTATGAACAAAGTTTCCAGTGGAACATGTTTTTACTGAGCTTTCCCATAATGACTGTCACTCTCTAATGTCTCTAAGCATTGAGCTGAAGATTAAGTGATTACCATAGCAGCCAATGCAGGTATATCAGATTTGGAGGACACTGTCTGAATAACAAACAGATACAATTACTTACAAAATTACACTGTGGACAGTCAGTCCCAAAGATCAGATTTAAAAACTAAATCAAATGTATGTGCAATGTTAGCAAAGTATCTTGCACTTTTAATGTACTCCATATCTTAAAAAGTATTTAAAAAAAAAAAAAAAAAAATTTACTTAAGATAAAAATTTGGAGATAGAATATATTAATTACATAAAAGGCCACTTAAAGAGAGCATAAAAACGTTCAGTGGGTTTATCTTGGCTTAATTTTAAAGAACCCTTGCCAAAAAGGTTCTTTGCTGAAAAAAAAAAAAAAAAATGCTGCCTTGTACAATCAACTTGGATGTTTAAGTCATTTCAACTTAAATTACATTAAACTGACTTAAAGAGCAATTGAGAATTACTTAATTTTAATGAGTTAAAGCAATGTAACAACATGTGTTGTCATAACTTATATATTTTTTAACATTGTATATAGAAGGAGCTGCTTTATGAGCTGTTTAGTAAAATTTTATCAAAATAAAAAAAATATTAAAAGAATGTTTATTCATTAACACTGAAATGGTCCAAGATCCGTAATGTCTTTGTTTTTCTCTACTCTGGTGCTAAAAGTGTTTTTCTGTTTCACAGTGACGAAAATCAGAGTCCAGTTGCTGTTTCTAGGCAAGACTCCAAGTATTTGTGCTTTGCATACTTTTTATACATTATCTATTTGTTAGAGATAAAATATATAATCTGCCATAAATATAATGTCATGAGCCTGTAATTACCTCCAAATGTATTGTGGTCTCTAATTATTGGGTTTGTTTCAGTTTTAGACACAAGATATAATAATTACCAGATAATCCTTTTGTCTGTTTTCAGAAAGAAAAAGACAAGAATGACTGCAGATGGGCATTGTTTCTGAAATTATTCATTTAATGACAGATTGAAATATAGTTGGATATAGTAAGGAAATCATAGCTGTTAAAGGTAAAACTCTTTAAAGAAATACATTCTTATACAAGGCTGAAATTTCTTGATCCATTTAGGACAACACAAATGGTAATTTCCCTGCAATGGGAAGCATGTGATTATGGAGGTGATCTTTATCTTGAGGTTGAAGAGTTCATCCGCTGTCTGTGGTGATATACAGTGAAAGAAGAAGAGTCTGGGTGATTAATGTAACCTGCTACTGCTGATGTCTTATTGAATTCCCATCTCAGTACACTGCACAACCGCAGAGGTGCAAGTCACAGATCGAATTGCCATTAGTAATCACTCAGAACTGTGGCAAAAGGGGACGTACTGGAGCATATTTCAATATTTATCTGAAAATACTACATTAACTAAATACATGCACTTTGGGGCCCCATTGCTTTTTAAAATTAGTGGCACAAATCATGTTGTTTTTTTGTGTGATAACTAGTTAGATAAAATATTATCTAACATAAAATTAACCTATTATTAAAAGTAGCTATTTTTTAAACAATTGTTTATTTAAAAAAGTTTAATAATCAAGTAAATAATCTATATTAGTATCTTAGTTAATAATCTTCCACTTTGCACATTTTTACACAGATTGTAACTTGACTGGAAGTTATAGTAAAAAAAGTAATGAAGACAATTTTTACATTTTGTCTATTTAATTTTGATGTTTGACAAGGTTTAGCAACAATCCCCCTATTCGTGGAAAGTGTCAGTAAAGACCAGTAAAACATGTTTGTTTTTTCATTCATCAGACCACAGGAAGTCCTTATATGGTTGTTGTCCGTTTCCATAGCAACTGGTTACCCTGTGGCAGCTTTTTTGGCACCCCCCTGTTTAAGGAACCAACCAGGAATGTTTATATACTGATCTTCATTTAGCACAGACAGATTGCCAGCTCTGATATTCAATATTCATCCAGCATGTTGACAGACTCTCGCATTGGTTGACAGGAGACATGAGGAGGTGTGTCGACACGATCAATGGTTACACAACATGACACACATTAAAGGGTTAGTTCACCCAAAAATGAAAATTCTGTCAGTAATTACTCACCCTCATGTTGTTCCAACCCCATAAGACTTTCGTTCATCTTCAGGACACTAGACACACAAAAAAAAGTATAACATGTATTCTCGTCGCTTGATAAACTTATGGTTGAGCCACTGTAGTCACTTGGACTATTTTAAACATTGTTTAAATGTCTAAAATAGAAGCCTCCAGAAGCCTGGAGGAGTGAGACAGCTCTCAGATTTAATCAAAAATATCTTAATTTGTGTTCTGAAGATGAACAAAAGTCTTACGGGGTTGGAACAACATGAGGGCGAGTAATTACTGACAGAATTGACTAACTCTTAAACATCTCTGACTGTTCTCTGCCTCCACCAGACATTTGAATTTCATTGCTCAGTTCTGGGAAACACAACGAGGGTTTCTTGAATTAGGTGTGCCAGAATACCTGAGAGAACGAGTGGGAGGAGCTTATGCTGTCATATGGTGCCATGCAAATGAGTGTTATGTGATGTTTGCATGACATTTAGATTATGGTAAACATTGCTGTTAATAATCTAAAATAAAATGGATAGCTGGATGTTTACAGCAATAATAGGATGTGAAAGTTGGAAGGTTATACAGTGCAAACCCAACTTCTAAGAAACTGCCTGTATAAAAGTCTTACATCATGTGCCTACGTGATTTATGCATGCATTTTGCGGAATAACATTGTTCAGGTTGTGCTGCTGCTCTGCGTGACTGAGCACATGATTATGACCCTCTGTTATAGCTATGACAATTTATCTGTTCAATAAAATAACTTACTCACCTGTTGAGCAATAAAAACTGTTCCCTTTTTACGGATATGACGAGACACACGGGCGAGTAACGTACGCAATTTCCAGCGAAAACCATCCGGACATATTTTGGAAGAAGGATTGATGACTTATTTAAATTACATTATTTAAAATAAATTTACATAATGTACCTTTAAATAAATTTTACTTAGAATTAAAAGTGCCTTGTTATAAAATGTTCTATTGTTTATTAGAATTATTTATTTATATATAAAAAAATGTAATAGACATTGCTACGCAATTTGTCTCTTGGCTGCATCGAGCTTAGCCATTTAATTCTGTTACCCAAATTATTGTAAGACAAATGAAGAAAAAAAAAAGATCAAATGAGATTTGAATCTACTTGTTCCTAAACTATATCCAGTTTTACAGCTTAATATAAGCAAAATTTATTATGTTTTTAACTTTATACATTTATTATCTTATGTTTGAAAATAACATATTTTTTTCTATTTAATTGTTCGATGTTTATTTAATGCATATTGCTGTCAAAACCACTCAAATCATTCATATTTGTCTATATTATTTTTTTTATAATAATGGCTGCTATTATTATTATTAAATTTTATTTACCTTAATACTATATAGGTGACACCAACAAAAGTAACTTTATCAGTTATAACTATATCAGTTATCTTAAATGTAACAACTACATTTTCACTTTTTCCATTGGCTGGGCTTTGCATTTCCCCAGTTTGGTGGTCAAGTAGAGGTCATGTTTGTTTTAAGACATAACTCATACCAGTGAGGATTCCATACAATGTGATGTGTGACAACCTCTACATTCTACAATGTAATGAAATTATGGAAAGTTATGAAATACGTATAAACAACATTTTGCAACATTGTTATTGAACAAAGGATTTATAATTCTATCAGATACAGAAACAAGTCAAATAAACCTGTTGCAACCACTTACAGTAAATTAATAGCCTACTTTTGTTACAACATCATTAGAAATTAAATCAGTGTAGTGTAAACCTGTCTGTGGACATTACTTTATGTCACACCATCGCTCACATTGTGCAACAGTGCAGACAAACAACATTATGTGTTAACATTTCACATGATCATACTTTACATGAGATACAGTTTCATTTGGAAGAAATGCTGACAGTTAAAATGGTCCTCAACTGAAACTCGGCTAGAGCATAACTCTCATATTACAGACGGCAAAGTTCTTTGCCAAGCAACTCACCACAAAACGACACGATGCAATCTTTTTTTAACATTTTTGCAGTGTTCATGCTAGAGACAAAAAGAAAACTTAAAATAATCTTTTGACAGTCAACATTGACAAGTACTTACATAACCCTGTTTATCATATAACTACCGCCCTATTATTGCCCCATTTTATGAAAGAATGGTAAATCTTTTGTTACTGCATATACTGTACAAACAGACATTACATAACTTGCTTTCAAATTTTGCACTTGCAATCTAAATAGAAAGGAGACTTAGTCTAAAGGCACTAAAATATTTACGTGGCACGACTCAATCAAAACATGCAAAGGCAACAGGCCGCGGATAAGGAACATAACTCAAATGGTTCAGAGATAACTTGGGGAGATTATAGTCTTAAGTCAATGCATTATGTGCTAATCACCTTGATCAGAGGTGACAAGACATGCAATGCGGATGTGCATTTATGTACAGGTCTCATCTTGTGCAGTCAGTATCGCTGCGAGAGACTGCCATCAAAAAGTTGGATCATATTTCCCACAAAGTTATAAATAAAATGTTTAATGACTGGCAGGATAGTCAACCGAGTAATACTTAACAAGCACAGATGAACTCCAGGAAAATGAAAAGAAATTATACACAACTCATGAAAGACAATGTTAAAGATAAAAAAGCTTTATTGACACAAGTTTTGTGATCATAAGAACAAAAAATGTGGATGCAAAGCTTACCTAAAAAATAATAATTTAATTTCGTTTCCCAGTCTCCCCTTCTTACGGGATAATATATTCGCTGTGGGAAAACAATCATGGGCAAATGCAAAATATGAGAGAAATTGCATTTAACAAAAAGCAACTTTATTAAAGAGTGGAGCAAGACCGAAACTTGCAATTTACTTGTGAGCAGTCTGAATAAATAGATAGTGCACAAGAGAGGGAAAGCAACCAAGAGGGCTACGATAACATCATTTATCAAGACAACCCCCACTTTCCCTGAGGACCTTCATTTGAGTCCCACCCTGTTAAAACCACAGAATCTTTGTCTGTTTATTTTAGAATGGGCTGCAACTGCTGTTACAATTCCTATTACTTTTATTCCCATTACTCTGAACACAGCCATCAGCCTTTTTCCTCATATATTATGTTCTTCTTCAAAGGTAAAGTAAAATGATTTATCTTAAATAGAACAAAAAAGAGAGAAAAGAAACTCAGAAAGAGAGTAGAATTTGGGAAGCTACGTTTTAGGAGCTGCAACATTCATTTTTGGATTTTCATGTCTGTTTGGTTTATTTTGCCTGGAGACATCATTGATCCTTTCTCACTAAATGCAAAGCACTTAAGGACACGTCAGGTTTCCCAACATTTAGCTTTTAAAATACCTTTGCGTCTCTGATGGTTTTCCCCTCTGACTAGAAAAGAGACCCGACCTCTTTGTATAATCTGCAATTACACATACATAGCCCGTGCTAGTCTATACAGATGACACAAAAGAGAACAGGAATATGACTATTTACAGACCATGGATCTCTCTTCTGCATCACTATAAATCTTTATAATATGTACATATTTTCATTGTCCATGAGCAGACTCAGTTGGCCTGAGCGATGCGGGAGTCTGAGCCGATGAAGTTGAGCATCGTCTGGACCAACTCTGGCAGATCGTAGTCGTGCTTCCACCCCCAGTCATTGCGGGCGTTGGAATCATCAAAGTTCATGGGCCAGCTGTCAGCTATGTAGACAAAAACAAGATCACACAATATTTTGCACCCTTTATTTTGCAAAAATGTTTGATGATGCGTCAGAGTAGATTTATTGGCTCATACCTATAGCCTGTCGTACAGAGTCAATCTCATATGTGACCTGAAGGTCAGGAAGCTGTTTCTGGACCTCATTTGCGAGTTCCTCTGGAGTGAAGCTCATGGCGTTGATGTTGTAGGTGCGCATACTGAGCGTTTCCGTTGGCGCCTCCATCACCTCCAGCGTGGCCCGCAAACAGTCATCAATGTACATCATGGGAAGCCGTGTATCTGGCTTTAGGTTGCACTCAAACTTGCCATTCTTGACGGCGTCATGGAAAATCTGCACGGCATAGTCTGGAAAAGCCAAAAGAAACAGACTTTCATGACTCTTTGCTTTTTTTTTTTTTTGGCCAGCAGTCGCAGCTAGCTGTAACGGTAAAACAGTAACAGCTGTAAAACAACTTTTCAGGTTTTAACATGTGACTTTAGGCAGTAGGAGGTGTGGTTCAAATGGCTCGCTGGCATTGGTGCAGGCTATCAGTATATCTAAAAATACTCAAAGTGAACAACACCCCCGTTCTGAGCATGTGCCCGTTGCATAACTTCAATTACGAACACGAGCAAGGTCATGTGGCAAAAACACAGATGGAGCAGAGTGCACCGTACCTGTTGTGCCACCGCCGGGCTGCGAGTCTGCTGAGATGATACCGGGGTATCTCAGACAGCGGAAGTCGAGGCCATAGCGGTGGTGGTAGTACTGCAGAAAATAACATTCTGAGTGACATAAGGCCCAGAACAGCACTGAAAATACTGAAATAAGGGTGGCCTGTGTCTTACCTCTCCCATAAGCTCCGCGTGGACTTTAGAGACGCCATATATGGTACGTGGTCTCTGCACACAGAGGTCAGGAGTGGGGTTTCGAGGTGAAGTTGGTCCAAAGGCACCAATGGTGCTGGGCACAAAGAGCCGAAGCCCGTGTTCTGCTGCAATGTCGAGGATGTTGTGTAGTCCTACAGAAAAAAAAAGAAGAAGATTATTTACATTTTCTGCCCAAAAGGAATCAAAAGTTAAGCTATTGTAATAGTAAGATCAAAGTAGTTGAGAATAAATGGGGGGGGGGGGGGGGGGGGGTGAGAAGTATAAAGATTGTTAAATCTGTCTAAATGACTATCAGCCACTAACAAAACATGGTAAGGCACTACACTGAGTTCAAGTTTTCTAAAGTCTTACCTGTGATGTTGACTGCTCGTGCCAGTGCCACATTAGCTTCCCCGACAGCACTTAGAAGAGCACTGTAATGCACTAACCAGGTGATCCTGTTATTTACTACAATCTCTCGCAAGTTCTTGTAGTCCAGAATGTCAGAGTAGATAAAGGGTCCTGTGTGGAAGAGGTTGAGAACTGTTAATCGACACATCAGCACTTGCGTGATCTGTTAAGCTCTATGCTTTGAGTATTGTTTATTTAAAAAGTTTAACGGACTGATAAGGGAAAAACTTTTTTATGTTAATAAACTATTACAATAAATGCTAGGAATGCAAATCAATTCTCTAAGCTACTAATTATAAGAGATTGTACAGAACAGGTCATTAACACCACAATTAACTTAATGAGCATATCTTTACTGATTTAAATTACCTTAACATGGAAATTATAAATGAAATCTTACAACAACTCTAAACTACATTTGGCAAACATCTGGTTTAAATGAATATGGTTTATGTAATGTAATAATAATAATAATAATAATAATAATAATAATAAGACAGAACCCACTAATAGAGTGAAAATACAATTACTTCTCTAGTCTAATTAAATTATAGATTAAAAAAAAATCACAGCCTTTCATTTGAGATGAACAAAAGACGTACCACTGTGAAATACGTTGCTTGGTGGTTTCCTGATATCTGAGAGGATCACATTGTTTTTTCCAAATCGCTTCCTATGAAATGGGAATAATTGTTTTATATATACGTTTTTTCATGTAAAACTTACAATTAAGTGTTACACTTACAAATGCATCTATAATGCAAAACTGAACACATTTTTTCCATGTACTGTAACATACATACCTTAAGAGTTTAGCAAGCCCAACCCCTAGTTGCCCGAGGCCACCTGACGGAGAGAAATTTTTTTTTTAATGATCAAATATTATGCAAAAAACACAGTAGGGGAGTCAGGAACCACCTTTCTTAAAAATAAGCTAAAACATGGAGATCAACATGTGAGAATTACACAAGTCCCAACTTTTTTAATAAAAAAAAATGCATTAATCTAGTCATTTCATACCTGTGATAAGAACTTTGGGGTGGTCCGTCTCAGAGAAGGACACAGAATGAAAACTGGCATCAGATCCAGAGGTGACCTGACGCGGGGAAAAGCTGATGTTGCGTATCGCCACAGTCAGAGACTGACATCCACACGCAGGGGTCAGCAGGGCCTGCTTTGCCACCTTACTAAGGGCTCTGAAGACTGGCATACTCGGTTACCTGCAAAAACAAGAGGAGAGACAGGCGTTGAGACATCACATAACCAATTGAATGAGTATTAAAAGAATAGTTCACCCTAAAACGTGAACTGTCATCATTTGCTCACCATCGTGTCCTTCCAAACCTGAATGACTTTCTTTCTTCTGTGGAACAATGATGACAGCCTCAGTCACCATTCACTTTCAGTGCATTTTTTCCCCCCTCCATACAATGGAAGTGAAAGGTAACTGTCATTTTGCCTAACTTCTTTCTTTCTTGTTCCATAGTCAGAAGCAAGTCATTCAGGTTTGGTAGATACTGGACATCTAAATATAAAAGCGTGTGCTATATTAACATTTCGGGTCAAACATCGAGAATATGTTTCTTACTTCAGAGCTATTTCCAACTTAATCACATGAGGCTGAGAATAGCCGATTTACCCACGCAAAATACACCGGTATCCAAACAGAATTTAATGAACCCTAGTGTAATGCATCTCAAAGTTCATCCTTTTAAAAATTCATACAGTAAACTTGAGAAAACAGTACATTTCCAGGTTGTCATCGTCGAATTTCTTACCTTGCAAATGTGAAAAGAACTAAAGGAACGAAGAATGTAATTTGAGCGTATTTATAGGGCCCCGCCTTCGGCGGCAGCCAATCAGCACGCAAGACCTGTGCGCGAGCGCTGCTCTGGCACCACGCCGAGCACGGGGGGCAAGATGCCGAGCACATCCTTCAATTCAACCTCTAAAGACTTCATTGTGCCAAGTTCTGCCGAACAATATCATGACACACAATCCGAGCCTTACTATCAACCGGTTTGATCTTGAACGGGAAGGTCAGTCAGCCTTCAGGGAATTTAGATCAGTTTAGGTTGTAAAAGACTTGTTTAGACTGCCTTTTCCATTCAACCCTGGGACATAATTCTGGGTTGTCTTGTTACATGTTCACACTGTTAATACTTTATACTTTAGACATGCTTAGAGATTGTAAACCCCGTACTGAAGTTCTTGTTTGCATATTTATTAGGCTAATACAGCACGCGGCTCGTATTAATAAATGCTTGCCCATCTGTATCCAAAAGTCGCCACGTAGACCCGCTCGGGTCTCTTTAAGTATTCACATATCATACAGCCAATATAATACGCTCACTTCATAACCCACTGTGCCCGTTTCGACATTTTTATCCGTTTCACTCAGACATGGAGACTAATTCTGCGCGTGAATATTTCAAGAAATAAGCACTGAGGAAGTTCATGGTTGGTTGTCTGTTGCTAAACAACTCGCTGTTATCTAACACAGACTAGCGGCTCTGTGCGTGAAGAACGTGAGCAAACTCACGACGACGACACCCTATGAATGAACATCTTAAAATAACGAGCACATCAGGATTTGGATATTCTGTTTCACATGAACAATCGTATTTTGTCAAACACTAAAGGGGAGTCTTGCGATGAGATGATGAATAAAGACATAACGTTAGAGGACAATCACCTCTTGAGCTTCATTATAGGCCTACAATCACATATAAGATATTTGCAGAGATCTTTAAGACAAAGTAATTGGATTGAAAGGTAAAAGCGATTCAACAGATAGTGTAAAATAAACAATGACCTATGCATTTTATCTTTCTAGTCAAGGCCTTACGTATAAGGTTCTAATTTCAATCAATTTAAAAGCAAAACGCAATAGATTTCAGTAAATGAATTCACTCACCTATTGACAAATAAGATTCAGAGATTTGGCAAAAAACGTGTTTTTCTGGTCTACGCGAGCAGCTTTCTTTATATGGTTTTCCGTCACTGACGCTTCTTTCAGTATCTTCCAGTATTGCATCAGCCCGCCGAGGAGGTTTTATATCCGCAGCACGAGAGGCTTTCAAGAGAAGCCGGCTGCGCTCTGATTGGCCAGCGCTGGAGGTGAGGTTCTGGTCACGCCCCCCTGACGTCTGTAGAACTGAAACATGACGACTGAGGGTCTTCTTCAGGGTTGCACATGTTCAACCCACCTCTCACAACGAATGCAGTCAACGGGACCTTTGATTATGAGATGGGGGTGGAAAGTGAGCGAAAGAAGAAATCTCGTAGTAAAGATTGGGAGAGAACATTTCGTATTTCTTGTAACATATTCTGTATTCCGATATGAAGGGACCAAACAAATAATGATCCAATGAAATTTTCTTTCACTAAATTTAGTAAAAAAAATCGTTTATTCTTAAACATTACTATTAAAGTAGACATGAAATCCAAATTGACCCTATTTACTTTGTTAGCGCATATTACTAGTCTTGTGGTGAACAATTAATCCGTGCAAGTTAAAGGGACACTTCACCCATTTGCATTAAGCTTTGCATTGTTAGAAACCCAGTCATACTATTGAATGGTCATGCAACATTTTTTCATTTTCCCCCGAGACGAGAGAAATCTGTATTTACCTCTTTACACTTCCTCCTACAATGACGCAAAATCGTCATTTTGCGTCATTGTAGGAGGAAGTGTAAGAGGGGGGGATTTCTGTTAAGACTACAAGCACTAGATCCACCCTTTCAAACCCGCCCATAGGGGGTTGGACCTAATGCGCTAACAGACCTATCACAGATCAGTGCAAGTGCGTTTGATTTCAACGGCAGAAACCTGCAGAAAACAGGGACGAAGAAAGCTGAGTAGTAGGGGTTACCATACTCTATTTCCCGGACATGTCCGGCCGTCGAGATCGACAAAAATGTCCGGGATTCAGCTTTTGCTTTCTGCGGTCGCCATCCATTGTTTACATGCTCACCTTTTGTTTCAATCTAACTGAATTCACCCCGATTGGTGAATCTGAATGTAATGTTTACATGAATGCTAAACAAGTAATCGGTTGATTTGCGTTTTAACATTGCTAAGAAGATACCCGCACCTCCGTGAGAGATAGCCCATGAGACCGGTGCATCTCACAGGCGCGCCACCGGCCTCGCGCCGTTCTCCCGCGCCCCTCAGCCTCGTCCTGCTCGCCACAGTAAACATGATGAATGGCGACTGTAGAACGCAAAAGCCGAATCCCGGACATTTTGGGCAAACTCGTCACGGAGACTCACTCGTAGCCTAGCCTTGCCTTGTTGTTTTAAACTGCGCTCTCTTACCGGTAGGCGTGGCTTGGGAGTGGCCTTGTAGGGCAGCGAAGCAAGTGCATTCTGGGAGTTGTTGTCTTTCATCCACATAAGCCAAAAATACATTTTCTGGCTTTTCTCAGTCTAGAAAGCTCCAAATTCAAAAATAATTTCACATTTCTTCTACATAAATGACCCACTTTCAATACACATTCATGTCTCCACGGGTGAAATGACCCTTTAATACACAGAAACAAATTGTTTGCCGTGGTAATCTTTAACCGGAATCTGAAAAGTTACTTCCGGTCTGGAATGGCGTTCCTTTTCTCATGACGTCAGTTTGACGGCTTGTGTTGAAAACGGTTAACCACTCCCCTCAAACCGTCAGTCTGCTATGAGCAGAGATGGAGAGGAGGAGCGCTAAAGTAAAACTCTGCCCTCTGTTCAATATTCCGTTTCACTTGGAAATACGTCATAACACTGGAGAAAAGTCGTTTGCAACTTCCGGTTCACGGGGACTTTAAAAGTCGGCATGAAACGGAAGTTTAGAGTGAAGGCTTCTCAAGCAAGAAAAATTTTTTGGGCGGGACTTGATTTTGTCCATTGTGATTGATTGGATGGTTGTAGTTTGCTATTGCTGTGATGTCATGTGAGTGACAGGTTGCCCCGCCCTCACACCAGTAAACACGTCATCAGAGAAAAGATGTCCTTGCAAGAGGGAGTGAAAGTGGATACATCATTTATAATAAATAATACAATATTACTTTAAAACACAAGAATTGTCCATTTTGATTTCATGGTGATTTTAAACTTTTTTAAACAACAATTTTACTGATTTATTTTTATAATATTAATAATAATTAATATTATTATTATAAATCTGTGAACACCCCTAAAAAGTATGTTTTGGCATCTTTAGAAAAAAATTAAACCTGAGCATAAGCTGTGAACAAAAATAATAGAGGAACGTTACAAGCATGAATCAGCCTTCCTTTTTTATTGTTGCTGCTATTTTCTGCCAATGCCTGGACGACAAGTCAGAGCTATTACAGGTTATGCTCTGCCACACACCATTAATATGATTAAGTGATGTGATGCTTCAAGGCCATTTCCTCTCAAAACAATCAATCGAATCTTTACCCTGAAAATCCATTAAAATCTCAATTGCATCACTCCAGGTGTATTTATGAGGCTTCTCAATTTAAGAGATCAATACTTGGACAGAGAAAGGATGACTAATCTTCCTCTTTCCACAAGGTTAAAAAGCATCTTCCGCAGAACAAAATAGTGAATGAGTAACTCAAAGTGACACACTTTTAGGCTTGGCGAGGGGTGTTTACCAGAGGGGTTACTTCAGGTCTGCTACCGTCTCTGTGAACCTAATGTGTCTATTAGACTTTGTTTTTACAAAATTAAAAGCAAAATAAATTTAGCACATACATTACTTCCAGACATTGCAAAGAAATCGTTACTGATGATCTTCACAGCTCAAGAGGTCCCGTATAAGGGGCACTTGAAACTTGAGTACATGTATTAGGCCCGTCCCTCAGGAAGCACTGCATATTTCTGATAATGAGCAGGGAAAGCACACATGTGTTTATGTGATGAGAGATATGGCGCTTTACACAGCCAACGGTTGTATATGTAGCATAAGCATATGCAGTGTAAAACTATCATTTGTGACAAAAAATGACAACTTTAATACATTGATGTCCTACGGTGTGTATATATATATATATATATATATATATATATTTTTTTTTTTTTTTTTTTCTTTTTTTTTTTCTATGAAATATTTTATTTGTGACCCTGGACCACAAAACCAGTCACATGGGTCAATTTTTTGAAATTGAGATTTATACATCACCTGAAATCTGAATAAATAAGCTTTCCATTGACGTATGGTAGGATATATTTGGCCGAGATACAACTATCTGAAAATCTGGAATCTGAGGGTGCAAAAAAATCGAAACATTGAGAAAATCGCCTTTAAATTTGTCCATTTATGTTCGCGATTGTGCTGCATTCTCTCACAAAAATAAATGTTTTATATATTTACATTAGGAAATGTACAAAATATCTTAATGGAACATGATCTTTACTTAATATCCTAATGATTTTTGGCATAAAAGAAACATCGATAATTTTGACCCATACAATTTGGCTTTTGCCATAATTATACCCGTGCTACATGTAATCCAGGGTCACATTTAAACTATATATTCTAGAATAGATCCCATTTTGCTAGCTTTTTTTTTTTTGCAGCACATGTGCTATCAGTGTTTAGTCCTTATCGGTCATTATCACTTTGCACTGATAAGATGCTAAGTCAAAGTGACTTCTGTAGACTCTTTACAGTAGTAAGTCTGATTACTGAAACTGATTACTGTGACTCTTATGGATGTCAGTTTAAATATGAAAACACCACAAGGCTGTACATTAAACAATCTTTTAATGCCCACAGAACGTAATGAAATTCAGTGTAACACTTGATCAATATTACATTTTGGAAAGCAAGGCATGACACTATACAGACACTTATAAGACAGATCTTAATAATGTATGTCAGTTGATGCTACTGAAGTGCCAGAATGAATTAATAAAAAATGATTAACTTGTGCACATGTATAAAAAACCAAAACAACAACAATAACAACTCACTGTCTATACCCAGTATCAAAACCTTCCTTAAACTAAAACACATTCATAATTGCAGCAGTCTATTTGATGATAAGAACCCACTGGAATATTAAAATGACCTTTATATGCAACGGGAGTCATGCATCATAGATTTAAATATTCACATATTTATGAAATAAATGGTTCCAAAAACCTTAATGGCACAATGAGTGTATATCTTGATTCATTGAGAAATGATTTGCAAAAGTTTTTGCAGAAAGCACCTCTAGTCTAGATGAACATGCTCAAGTCATTCATGGAGAACTGGAGGGATTGAAGTGCTTTTGTTCACAACGGAAATTGTAATGATCCCAGTGGGCTTTATTTTTAGATGTTCCCAAACAACGTCTTTGTGTATCCTAATAAACATCTTCATATTCACACACACACACAAAAAAAAAGGATGGAGATTTATGACACATTATTTTGATTCACAATATCTCTAAAACAAATTTGTCTTTTTAAACAAAATGCTAAATATTATTACTCAATACAAATATGTATATTACCCGTGCACAGAAGATCTTACATTTGTAAAGCAAACAGTGCCACTTTTGGCAATCTCTTATTCATGTGGCCAGAGTTATGGATCATGTAAGACTATGTAAACCACCAGTGTTATATTGAAATGATATTTTCAGCATCTCATAGCCAGTCTCTAAATCTTTCCCTTTCAAAACAGCTGTTTTATAGCTACATTGTCTATTGCACTTTGTGACAAATGACTAAAAATGAAAAATGGCACATCAGCAGTCCCTTTGCTTTTGAGAACGTGTAAACCACAGCACCCAATTTGCAATATCTAGGGAAATGACATATAATAACCAGCTAATCAGTTCAAAGTGTTTACATTGAACAAGCAATAATAAGGACGAGTGCGGCATAGTGTTTGAGGAAGAAAACTACAATGATATACTAATATAGCATCAGATCTAGTGGCCATAGAGTAGAATCCATTGGAGACCAGTGAAATGTTAATGTGAATAAAGTTGAGCAGTGGAATCATAAGGAAAGAGTAAGGTCAGAGGGAGGAGTGTAGATACATGTGCGTAGGACTCATTTCATTCTGATGTCCTACGGTGTCTGCAGCGGGCTGTCCTCCGTCTCCAGCTGGGCCAGCTGTCTCCGCAGACTGTTCACTTTGTTCTGCAGCTCCTTGTTGTACTCAATAATATGGACCATCTCCTGATAGGCCTCATCCAAACACTTTGTGGAGCGATTCCAGCGAAGGAATATCCCTATAAGGAAACCAGACCAAAGTAAATCTGTCACAATGTGCCTGAAATGTGATTATATATTCTTCGGTCGCTGATCAATGAGCTTTTCTGGCATTTAAAAAAAAAAAAAGGTAGGTCAGTTTGATGCTGCATGAGAGATTTAAAGGGGTTATTTCCCCACTGACTATAAAACCTGGCTGCCTATGTGGTGGATAGGCATGTTGCTGTCCAAGGCAACTCCCACCAGTCCACCCTTATTAGATAGGCTTGACCAGAGGCAAATGCTGCCTTACTTTAGTAGGAAATCCTTCTTAGCAAACGTTTAGTCATAATGGTGTTGACTTGTATTGTTTCAGGGTGCAAGAATTCAAATTACTGTAATAGCGGGAGTGAGTTACAATAGTGGGAGTGAGTTACTTTTGGTTTCCAGTGAAGGATCCAGCGTGTTATAAGCAGCGGCTAAAGGCTGCAAATAATCGTAAATATGGAGAGAACGCTGCGATGGAAAATCTGAAATACCTCAGTGTTTGTAATAATTAGTTACATTTATATAGTGCTTTTCTAGGTACTCAAAGTGCTTTACATGGAAGGGGGAAACTCCTCAACCACCACCAATGTGCAGCATCCACCTGGATGATGCGACAGCAGCCATATTGCGCCAGAACGCCCACCACACACCAGCTTAATGGTGGAGAGGAGACAGTGATGAAGCCAATCAGTATATGGGGATGATTAGGAGGCCATGATGGACAGAGGCCAAGGGGCAAATTTGGCCAGGATGCCGGAGTTACACCCCTACTCTTTCGAAGGACATCCTGGGATTTTGAATGACCACAGAGAGTCAGGACCTCGGTTTAACGTCTCATCCGAAGGACGGTGCTCATTGACAGTATAGTGTCCCCATCACTACACTGGGGTGTTAGGACCCACACAGACCACAGGGTGAGCACCCCCTACTGGCCTCACTAACACCTCTTCCAACATTTCAAACTTTTAGGGCAAACGGTAGCCTGGGTTTCCCCATGCTGCCTTGCGTGCAGCACAATTTTATTCACGCTGCTAGGCAGCCTGGACACCATGGACAAGATTTTCCTCTCAAAAAGGGAACCAATCACAGAACGGGGAGGGAGCAGCAAGACGATGACGACGTCTATGCGACACACCGAAGAAGTTTGTTTATATCTATGGATCCAACATGGCATCAGACGCGAAGTTACCTTTCGATGCAGCCTTAGATAGTGTTCTAAGTAGTTTAGAACGCAAGTTTATTTCGTCTTCTTCCTCGTCGAATTTCTGTCGCTCTACATACGTCATCTGGTATAATTGAAACGATTGGCTATGAGCTACGTACAGACGCATTTGATAGACATTCGTAGCGCCCAATAAACAGCTCTGGGCATTCGTAAACCACGCCTCAAATACGAGAAAATGAACATGTGGTTCCCAGACCACGTCCCAATGAGACGAGGTCTGATGTTAGCCAGGCTAGGCAAACGGAGGGGAAAAATTTTAAGGAACTGCCATTCCGTCAGTTAAATTAAGGAACGGGGAGCGCAACGCCATAGGAAGCTGCGTTATTTGACGTCAGATTCTGTTCCCCCCATGTTTCTTACACAATGAGTTTCTAATATTTATCAAACTGCTGCCATAGTGTTCCATTTTTCCCATAATGCCGTTTATGTGAATTTCTCGGCCCAGGTAAAGAGTAAACATTTATTTGCAGTAGTGCTGCACGATTAATCATATCACAATCGCGATGTCTAGCCTATGCGATTATATGATGCATACCGACACTGAGCAGAGAGAGCAGGGCTGCCAACTCTCACTCATTCAACGTGAGCCTCACGCAATTGACACTTTTCACATGCTCTCATGCCACACATCCATTTTCTCACGCAGAGAAAAAACGAGAAGCAAAGAGGACACTGACACCGACAGAGCGAAATTCTCAGCTCTCAGATTCTGTCAATTTTATTCAAATTCAAACAATAGCGTTTTGGCGCTTGTAAATGTGACGTGACAGATCGTGGTCGTGAACCGAACATCTCTTACTCTTTACTAGTTAATAGTAAATAAACACGAATGAAGTGTTTGTTGAAAGATACAGTACAACTTACCGAAATGTTTATGCCTCATACATAATATCGATCAATCAGTGTTTTTCAACCGCGGAAAGAGGTCAATAAAACAGTCACATAACGTTACATTTACCTCAGGAAAGCCATTTGATAGTTGGCAAGACAAATTATATAGAGGAGTATTTTGCTAAATATGTGCACTATATTAAATATTTATTATATTTTTACTTATATCATTAAAATATTGTAACATTGTTATCATAGCCTAGTAAAAACCACATTATATTTAATTTGAGTTGTTATTTTTAACCTTTAATAATAATACCAGCTGACAGGTCTCTCTGTATGTTTACAGCATTAGTTGAGATTTTTTTTTTCTTGAGAACAATTAACATACTGTACCTTAAATTTTTATCCAAATGAATCGATATTGAATCAAGATCACAAGATTTGACTTGAAATCGTGAAATTTGTGTTAAGCAATAATAAAACCAGTAGCCTACCAGTCATTGTACCATGTAAACATTGTAATGTTGTCATCAAACTTAAAATTCTGTTTAGTTACCAAATGTTTTTACAATCACAATAATCTTACACCAAAAATAATCCACAGACTGAGTTTATTTTTACAAAGCATATGTTACATCCTGCTTAAATGTCCCTGCTTGTCTTGTATTTATTTTATACTATTGTACTATTGAGACAATAACAAGTTTGCAGTAATGCAAAGATGTCATAATTTAATTTTGTAAAAAATATTATTTTAATTCGAAAACACTGTGCATTTAGTTGTTGTTGCTAGTTTGAGTTGAGAAATACACATTTCAGCATTACCACTAATCTGTGTGCAATTTCCTTGAGAACCAAGCAAGTTGACTCAAGAAACCATTTATTATATCGCAATCCCATATCGCAATAGCAATACTGACCTCAATAATCGCAATATGACATTTTCCCCAAATCATATAGCCCTAATTAATACATATAATAACGACATTGTAACAACACAGTGAGGTTACACTTTAAATATAATGCTTTGGAAGAAATGTCAAAAGCTGAAAAAACATGTAAACTGGTCACATTAAGTTTCCAGGCATTAAGCATAATCAATTGCACCAAGTGTCTCAGCATATGTTGTTTACACATGCATATGTAATTAAGATACAGTGGATTTTTTGTGTAGTTGACCTACAGTCTTCATCTGTCTTCATCTGCATAATCAAATATTTTAAGGATTAAATAAACATTGCACAATACACAAGAGCCTAACGCAGAGGCTAATTGTAGATTAACATACATGCACATGCTGGATGAAGACAAGCTACAATCACATTTTATAGGTCTGTTAGTCTGAATAAAAATTAGAACAATTTCAGTCAGACTAAAGCATTTCTATGACATTTTATATAATTAAATAAAATGTATTATAGTTTAAATTCATATTAAATGCAATTAGCCAAATTTTAGAGTGCTTTTTTGACCCACCTAAGAAGGACTTTTAGTAAATCTGTATTTGTAATGTATACTTAAAATGTCAATTGTATTGATACTTGTATGTCATGTCATGTCTTGTACGCACGGCTAAAGCAGTTCCTGGCAGGTCTTGCCCGCAATACAGTTCCGTATAACTTCACCAAATGATTTCAGTTATTTGAAAGGTCTTTACAGACTACAGAACCAAAACCCACAACGACACTGACCAAGCAAATAAATATAGTACACAATTGGATAAAAATGACACATTATTTCCATATTTTTGCCACTTATGTACGGACAGCACACACTCTCTTTCTCTCTTCCTCTCAAACGCACACATACAGTACGGACACACACTCTCAGTGCTGCTCTAACGATTTTATCAGTAAACTGGTTTTGCAACTTAAAAGCTACATGACATTTCTCACTAGCGAGGTAATGACAGCACTGTTCTTGGAGCAGATAAACTTACAGTTTCGCTATTAGTAGAGTCGCTATTGCCGAACACTGTTGAGAGACGCACAGACTCAGGTAATTCACACACGCTTCATCTCTCTCTCTCTATTTACTGCATTAGTCTGCTAGTGCTATCAGTGGCTGAAGCCTCCGTTACTAGCTTTGGAATTAGCAATGGAGGGATGAGAAGAGATGTGTAAGAAATTAGTCCTACACACAAGAACGTTTTAAGGACAAAAACCTGACAAATGTTTTGGAATACATCATCTGAACAATGACTTGAGGTGTGGTTACTGTAGTATAAGTGGAATAATTGACTCCTGGCATTTGAATTATTAGAAAGTAATGCACACCGAGGTGTAAGGGTGTGCATTCTTTTCTAATTATTTAATGGCCCGTCTTCATTTATCCCTTACTTTGCAACTTCAGCATTACAAATGTGTAATTGCAATTTAGTCAAATTAAAATATATTAACCTTAAATGCATTATCAAATAACACTGCAGTTAAAATGATAATAAAGTACTTCATGTGTGCTTTAGTATGTTATCAAAATAAGTGTACATGGGATACAAATAAGCACACTTTTTAAATGAACTTTTAGCAAAGCCATGCCATACCTCAAGGTTTTACATAAGGAAACAAACAGAATGACTGGAATCTTTGTCGCCACACCCATGTTTCTGAGCACACGTACAGCTGACAGTCTTTAATGATGTCAGCAGCAGAGCAAACTGGTCAATACCCACCCGACTGTGAAATTAACACTAGATTAGTTGTTCCTCAAAGGACCTTGAAGCTTAAATTCGTTGGGCACACTGTCCTCCCATTCTTTCAATTATTGCTCAATGCAAAGGCTTTTCAGATCCCATATTTTAATATCACCAACCTTTTAAAATAAATAGTTTAAACTAGCTCTTTTGGTGACTACATAATCGGTTAGTTTCATTTCATAGTTTAGATGAAATGTGGAAAATACTATTAATAAAGAACGGTGTGTCCAAACGTTTGCCCTGGTAGTGTATATGAAAGGTCTAAACATATCTGTGAGTTGTTTGAGAACTGCTCATGTGACTGAAAGTGAACCCCATGGCACTAAACTCCGTGTCTGCTTGGCTGATTTTCCTGAAAGAGTCCCTTTCACTGCACCTTTGAAATAGAGGCATGACAGGTTCCAGAGGTGCAAAAAAAAAAGACAGGCACAGAGGTCATCGGGGTTGAATCATTGTCACACTTGTGAATTACACGTGACGTAATATGCATCCGCTGAGAGGTTTAAAACAAGCATTACTGAAGCAGAAGTTGCTTCTTTAATGCTTCTTTAATATCTTAAACATGATATTTTTGGGGGGCGAGTTTTCCTGAAAGTAATTCAAATTTCAACAGATCTAAATGGATCATTAAATTCAACATAAAATTAACTGGGAAGTTTAGCACATTTTATCTTTGTCTGAACTGTCAAGAAAACCACCATCTTTGCCTTAACACACACACATTTTTGCAGCAGACAACATGTGTGTTCTTTACAATTTTCAGTAATTCATTTAAATAAAATTATATTAAAATATAAATAATTTAAATAATGACTTTTAATTAATTACATATTATTTACATACAATTTTATATAATTGTATTTAAATTATTTACATTTTTTAAATAACATACAGTTTATATTTTAAAATAACAAATAGCCTAAAGAGGATAGATTGCTTTCATTTTCATTACACCAGGAAAATTATAATAATTCAGATGGAAAGTTTGTTAAACATGGTTTTGAAGTGTCACTAATTCACAAGATATCTATAGGTTCGTCTACATCATGGAAGAATGGTGACATACTGTTACGGTCATTTCAAAACACGCAAGGATCTCACAATCCACACGTTGCACATCTAAAGTGTCAAGGCAGAAATATAGCTAAAGCACCAAACAACACGTGACTGCCACCTACAGGTTAACTGGGTAAACGCATAGTGTCGTGATATAATATTTCGTGTCACTCACCCTCCCACAGCAGCAGGCTCTGAGGTGCCACAGACGGCCAGATGACCAGGTTATTGGGCTCATACAGCGGGTTGAGAAATCGCTCCAGCTCCTGAGGACGGTTCACCCATGACCACAGAGACACGGTTTTCTGAGACAGCTGCAGCTTCACCCTGAAACATTACACAGAAAGTACTAAGTTTACATTTACACCCAAACTTTACAGTAAAGTTTATGTTATGAGGAGCCAGACACATCCAGCAACTGCCATTCGTTATCTCAAATAAGCAAACAAAAAGCCTTTCACCAATTCTACTCTTCAAGCTTAACCCTAACATTCATAAACATTTTGAGCTACTGAATAAAGAACCTTTCAGTGAAAAGCCCTTTTTTCTTTGTGTAAAGACTTTACAAATCTAAACAATCTGTATTCACTAAAGAATCTTTTGTGGAATAAAAAGGTTCTATGGATGTTAAATCTTCTTTGTGGAACTAAACCCAAACGAAACCTGTCCTCTGGAGTCTAAAGGCCAGATTTATGTCATCACACACATTACACAATATTTATTGTCAGTAAATGACTGTACCAAATCTGGACATTTTGAAATGTGATACACATTTTAGCAATAAGTGGAAAAACATTGCACAACACATCTATCAAAACATCCTGCTCAGAATAAGAAACAAACACAAAAGGGTCATGGCCAGCTACAAGCTGACCTCTGCTGACGTAGGAGTGTTGACAGAAGAGGTCATGACCTCTGCTCCTGAACATATCTTTCCATACGGATAGAATTACAACCTGCCAACCAAAATGTTTAACACACAAGTGTACTTGGAAACGTCAAGTGCAAAATACAGCCCTCTTCTGAATGCCAACCCTAGCAGTTCTCCTCTGAATCCACACTTTGGAGATGCAATTGCCTCACAGGCTGTTGGGTTAACTTCAGAATAATGGGACAGGGCCTGTGTTGGCTAGTTAGACATTAGGGGTGATGTATCTGGGATTGTAGAAACAAAGTTTTTACAAGAAGGTTGTATGTGATGTAATAGAGGAAATGAGAGAATCTGTAAATGAATGTGAGATGGAGGGGAACACTAACCTTTCGGCCACTCTGTTTCCAAGGAAAGTGCCAAACTGTGAGGCATAGGTGTGCTCGAAAAGCATGATCAGGAAATTCTCATTGAACTGGAAGGAGCAGGGGAACTGCCGCAGGATCTGCCACACACAGTCCAGGAAGAGCAGGAACACGGGCGCTTCACTTCGAGGCTTCCCGTTTGAGTATGCAGACTGCGCACAGCGCTGCTGGAACGGGTGACCGGCCTGGAGGTAAAGGATTTCATACATCACAGATAATAATCATTTTATAAAATAAAACCACAAAATTCCCCTCCCTAGTTCCCTATTGTTAATCGAATTCAGCAGTAGCAAAGGTGTTGATTCTCTTAACACTGACACTGATATGCCACTATATAAGACGTTGCATACAGTCACATTATGAAATACGCACTTGTCCTACAATTTTTTATTAAGAAAACATAAATGTACATGCATATTAGCATTCAGACATGAAACAAATATAATAGAATTTTTTTTTACTGTCTCATATTCACCAAGGCTGCATTTATTTGATCAAAAAAATACAGTAAAATCAGTAATATTGTGAAATAATACCACTACAATTTAAAACAACTGTTTTCTATATTTAATTTCTAAAATGTCATTTATTCCTGTGATGGCGAGTTTTCAGCATCATTACTCCAGTCTCATCCATCAGAAATCATTCTAAAATGGTGATTTGCTGCTCAAGAAATATTTCTTATTATTCTTATTATCATTATATCAATGTTAAAAACAGTTGTGCTGCATTTTTTGTGGAAACCATGATATACTTTTTTAAAGATTCTTTAAACAAAAAGTTCAAAAGAACAAATTATTTAAAAATATAGATCTTCTATAACATTATTATCGTATTTACTGTTCCAATTTTCAAATAAATGCATCCTTGCTGAAATTAAAACCTTACGGACCCCAAATTTTGTACAATAAATCCATCCATAAATGAAAAAGTAAAAATTAAAAGCTTTTTTTTTTTAAACATCTAAGAACTAAAATTCCTTTGTCACACACACACACACACACACACACACACACACACACACACACACACACACACACACACACACACACACACACACACGTTACAAAGGCTACTTTTATGGAAAGAATATTGTTAAACAAAGCTAAATTCTTAAAGCAACATGAGTTCTTTCAGCTTGATATTTATTTCCTGTATAATATTTTGCAGGATTTTTTATTTTGATTCCCCCCCAAAAAAATTTTAAAGACAGAATATACATTTACACTTGTGCTCATCCTGATGTCCTACGACAATATTTCTAGTGTGTAAATATAGTGCGCAGCCAGTAATCGACTGTATATTTTCACTGCGTTCTGGAAATTTCTAAGGAGAGAGCTGGAATGATTTTGACAGTGGGCCCCGTCCACACTACTGCGTTTTAGTTTAAAAACGGAGACATTTTGCTACATTTGCACCTCCCGTCCACACTAAATCGGCAAAAACGGAGACCCAAAACGGAGAAGTTTAGAAACGCTGCCGACCCGTTTTTCGTTTTGAATCTCCGGAGGGCGTTTTAGTGAAGACGGGTTAAAACGGAGGACTTTAGAAATGATGACGCAGAGGCTCACGCTCGGCTCGATTGGGTGTCATCAGTGATGGAGTACACAGGTAATATTCAGTACCAGTAAACTCCACCCGCTGGAACAGTTTCTTACAGTAAGAAACTGCCGCGTCTCAGGCGCGGCTCGCGCGGTAAACACGTGCATGCTAGAAATAGAACCGACGCCTATTTTTTATGCGACACGCAAGTTTGTTGGAAGCGTTTCCAGGCAAAATAGAACAGGAAAATATGTTTATATGTCATTTTGACACAAATACATATTAATAAATGACATTTTGATGTTTGAAAGCATTTTTTTACAGTCTATGTTTGAAAGTCTCTAGGTTTACACCGGCACACGCATGCCCAGTGTTGGTGAATGGTCACGTGATCCGCGTTTTCAGTCGTTTTAATGTGGACGGAGATCAATTCTAATACGCAGCTAAAACGCTGGTGTGGACGGAGATCGTATTCGTTTTAATTCTCCGTTTCTAAACTAAAACGCAGTAGTGTGGACGGGGCCCAAATGGCCGACCCCTAGGGAACTAGGGAGCAGAGTTGAAACAAATCAAGCATATATGAGTAAAAGAGTTTTCCTTATAACCTCCCTCACCTGTAACCACTCTCGCTCGATCAGCGCCTCAAAGCCACGGATGGTTCTGCATGCCGGATCGAGGATGATCTGGGCGAGAGACGTCACCTGCAGTGTCGAATCAGTGCCCTCCGTGCCATGAACCAGAACTGACGCCCCTTCCCTGCAAAACACCACAAATAACGCACATTACACAATATGAAAATGACTTAAGAGAGAAAAGAAAAACATTTTAGCTGTGATTTTTGGGATATTAAGCACTTCCTCCGATCCCAGTTTGAAATTGCACTCAGTTTGAGATTATTTAGCACACACATAGTGCTAAAAACCTAATAATGAACTGCATGCCAAAAAAGCGTTTAAAACAGCAGTACTGGTGGTATAAACATAATGATGATTACAGCATGACAATTGCAGTAATTAACACCACAACAAGCTTTGCAACAAATGTGCTGAGAAACAGGGCGGCAGCAGCTTTTGTAATTAACTTAGAATAGAGCTAAAACAGTAATTAACACAGTATGCGCAGTATGGCATAAGCAGATCTGTCTGTGGTGTAATGGGTCTGTGACAGGAACAGACAGACGTATCAACAGATGTACCTGTCAATGCACTGTGCAGCCAGGCAGGCCGTGGTGAGGATTTCCTTAACATGACTCTGCCAGTTGGAGGCTTCAAGTTTACTGAGCCAGCGGTCCATGCTGTGAGACTGATCATTGCACGCCTCCACCAGCTTTATCAGACTCTCCTGCAGAACATTAGACCTGTGGGAGAACAGCTGTCAGATTATAGTCCCAGTTACAGAACTCATTTGTGCAGCTGTGTTTTCCTGCTCACAAACGATATGCTTCAGCTCTGAATTGGCATTTTAGCTGTAATAGATGTGTATTTTCAGGCTTATGCCTAAAAGATTTTAACTAACAAGTCCCCTGATAAATGTACAGTCTCAGATGGTCCAAAGTTTGTTCATTGACTGTCTGACTCTGATGCATATTAGTCACATAATTGAGAAGTACTTTGGGCAAGGTCTAATCTGACTTATGCAACTTTATCAGTACCTGGAAACCAAGCTGAGCACTTATGAAATGGTCACTGGATTTGCCAAAGTTTGTCATCAAAGTTAAAATTGCGATGAAACAGGAGAGAAGATTGAGTTATGTTTTAGATTATGCATAATTTACAACGTCAATTCAAAACAAGAAGAATAGATCTTATTGTGGATGATTCATCCATGTACAACATACATTAACAAAATAACTGTAGAAATTTTCATTTTGTGAGGACTTAAAAAATTTGTGCCATCACATTTTTGAAAGATACTCAGTTTTTGTTTAAAGGACGCTATTTTAAAAAGTTCATTATTTTAATTATTTTATTAATTAAAAGTTCATTATTTTAACATTTTGTTGGCAAAAGAACGACTTTATTCCACTCTTCATTTTCTTCTGTGTGGGCCTCTGAGCGAGTTGACGTAGTGCAGCGCAGCGCTTCTGGGTTGTACGTCAGAACGTAGGCTCACTATTGGCCGACGCTGGTCATGTGTGTGATGAGTGTGATGCTGGCCAACAGTGAGCCTACGTTCTGACGTAGAAAATTAATAGTTGAATTAACTATTTTGAATAAACATAATTTTGTTTTTTTTTTGAGCACAAAAAGTATTCTCGTCACTTGATAAACTTAAGGTTGAGCCACTTTAGTCACTTGGACTATTTTAACAATGTCTTTACAAAATTTTCTGGGATGGCAAGATACCGATTACCTTGCAGCCTATGAAGGAGTGAGCCAGCGCTCAGATTTCATCAAAAATATCTTAATTTGTGTTCCGAAGATGAACGAAAGTCTTACGGGGTTGGGACAACATGAGGGTGAGTAAATACTGAGAGAATTTTCATTTTTGGCTGAACTATCCCTTTAAAAACTTACCACAGGGAGTCTTTTAGCAAATCTCAAAATAAATATACATTTTTCATACTGTACATTATAATGTTGTGATGTCTAAATTTACTTCTAACATTTTAAACTATTCATTTTTTTTATTTTATTTTTTACATTTATTTGGATAAAATAGTATTACATTTTAATATTGGTCATAACATGAAAATGATTATCAGCCAGAATATTAATATTATGCATCTCTACTATGCACTTAGGATGGCTCTGCGAGAATAATTGGATACACACCTCTCAATGGCTTTATGGATCCTCCTCCACTGCGGGTAGTTGGCTTCCTGTTCAAATCCTCCTCCGCGAGCTTTAGCCTGCTGCGCTATCGCTATAGTCCGTGTGTCGATGATATAACCACGCTTCCCAGCGCAAAGCGTGGCATTGATCAGTTTCTCGTCTTCTTTGCAGCGGCGCCCATTGGTTCCTGTTAGTGGCTGCGCTGCTCGCATCATCACCTGTGGACAGCGAGATCAGGGTCTGTATTAAATAGATCAATATTTGGAAACAACATTTTCAAAGTGCATTTCTAACCATGCCGTTTTTCTTGTGGTAGTAACTGAGCATAGGGAAACGGCCACCATGGCGGAAGGAAGCAGCTTTGCAGAGACTTTCATCATCGATGTCTTTGGGCACGGTCAGTAGGGACGGGTACGAGGGGCACACGCTGAAGTCTTTATTGACCTCGCTCAGTCTCCATTCATCTGTCTGAGAGAGGACCACAGAGCAGTTTTTAAACACAAATCAAAAACAGAAAACCTAATTCTAACATTCTAATTGTAAACTAATAGGGGTTTAGAATAAGCTGACATCCACTACTGTACCCTTCAAAAGTTTAAACTCCTAAGATTTGGTTTTTGAAATAAATAAATACTTTTATTCCGCAAGAATACATTTAATTGATCAAAAGTGACAAACTTCTATAATGTTACAATTATTTCAAATAAGGTTCTTTTGAATGTTCTATTCATAAAAGAATCCTTAAGTATGCAGGGACATTGTCTCATCAGGTGTGAACTACTAAATATGCATGATGCTGTTGGATCGTTGACGCCCCATCCGCATATTGGCTTTCCAAACTAAAAGTGTTTCACAAAACTTAAATCAATGTATCGTTTTATGTGAATGATTAGGCAGGATGATTTTCACATCATTTTGAAGAAAAAACTCTAGGCGACGACATCCATTAGTCAAAAGTCTTATTTACACATATTTAGTATGTGTTTTGTGGCCTTATTTCAGAAACTTTCATTTTTAGTTTTTTCAATAACCATGCATAAACATTATTCTCTCAAAAATTAAAACATGTACATACATGTGGCTCACATATTATGGTAGCCCTGTTTGTGCTATATAGAGTGAATTTACACCTTTGCCATTAATATGTTTATAAGCAACTGAAAAAAGCACAAATGTCAGGGCATGTCAGAACATCTCAAGGACCCCAAAAACACCCCAGAGGGTTAAAACAATTTTAAAGTTTCCACTAAAATATTATATACAGAAGGATCATGTGACACTGAAGACTGGAGTAATGATGCTGAAAATTCAGCTTTGCCATAAATATTACATTTTACAATTTTTTAAACAGATCATTTAAATTGTAATATTATTTCACAACGTTTGGAGCTGTATGAGTTTCTTTCTTCTGCTGAACACAAAAGAAGATATTTTGAAGAATGTTGTAATCAAACAGTTGACGGTAGCCATTGACTTCCATAGTATGGAAAAAATATCATGGAAGTCAATGGATGCCGTCAACTGTTTGATTACAACATTCTTCAAAATATCTTCTTTTGTGTTCAGCAGAAGAAACTCATACAGGTTTGGAACAACTTGAGGGTGAGTAAACGATGACAGAACTTTCAGTTTTGGGTGAACTATCCCTTTAATATTCAACAATATTATTGATTTGACTGCACTGACTATTTGATGCGAACTGAACTGAGCTGGACGACGACATCAATGTTTTTCTCTATAGATGAAAATTAACTAATTTAATAATTGATGATCTTTACAACGGATCTGAATCAACACTGAACTGACTACAGATGAACAATGACACTATTTTCTTTTAGAGCTGCTGTAGAGCCGAAATAAGCTGTTTGCATCATTGAATCATTTTCCTGTTATCATTGTATAGCTGCTTTGAAACAGTTTGTATTGCATTTCATATATAAATAAAGGTGACTTGAATTGACAATATTCCTGTTTTACTCTGTCTTGATAAATGCAGCCATAAGAGTCTTCTTTCAAAAAACCTTACCGACCCCAAACTTTTGAATGGTAGTGTATGAAATACTAGCTGTATTTATATTAAAATTGGATCTCAGAACATGTAATCATGAGCATTTGTTCCCTGGCTTTCCATAGAGAACAATCTGAAAAAACGAACAATGATACACTGAGAAAATGTATCACAATGTTTTTCTGATGACCTCAGTGTCAAGGCTTCCAGGGATAAAACAATACCATAGACTCCAGATCTTTGAAAGCCTCCTCTGGTATGAACAACTGCCATCCATCCTCAATGACCTCAAACAGAGGACGGTAGAAGAAGGGATACATCAGGGACACAGAGTCCAGCGTGGACAGAGCCTGAAAGATGAACATCATAATCTGAACACTAACAGCATAAACTGATGAGTAGAAATTAGTAGATCCTCTTGTCTATTATTATTCTGCTTTATGAGTGAGTACTAATTCAGTCTTACCTCAATTGAGCTGGCAATATTAAGACACTCCTCCATGCCAGGTATGTCCAGCTGAATCACCCGCAGGTCTTTACACTTTACAATAATAGTTCCCAAGGATCCAACAAACCTGCACACATTAGGTCAGTAAGATTTGCTCTAGAGTCTCTTATGCTCACCGTGGCTGCATTTATTTGATCAAAAATAGTCTAAAAACAGTAATATTGTGAAATAGGATTACAATTAAAGGGATAGTTCACCCAAAAATGAAAATTCTGTCATAATTTACTCACCCTTATGTTGTTCCAAACCTGCATGAGTCTTCTGCTGAACTAAAAAGAAGATATTTTTGAAGAATGCTGGTAACCAGACAGTTGACATTGACTTCCATAGTAGAAAAAATACTATGGAAGTCAATGGCTACCATAAACTGTCTGGTTATCAACATTGTTTAAAATATCTTCTTTTGTGTTCAACAGAAGAATACTGGTTTGGAACAACATGAGGGTGAGTAAATGAAGACAGAATTTTCATTTTTGGGTGAACTGTCCCTTTAAAATAACCTTTCGGTATGTCAGTGGTACCTTTTCTCAATAGAGTCAATGTTGGTATGAAGCAGCCAGAGCTCCTCAGTGTTATCCTGGCGAGAGGACAAAATGAGGTGATGTCCCGTCAGACACAGGGTTCCCTCCACAGTGGGCATGAAGGGTCGGTGGAGGACCACCCCATCCGCACGAGGGGTTTTGATCAGCTCAGCAAACTCCATGATGTTTTGAGAGGCACAAGAAACCTGTGAGAGTCAATGAGACATGAAACAGTTATGAATACTGTAATGCATTCGAAATACATTCATTACGTCTTAAGATTATTATTCTTTTGTTATTGTGTGATTAGCATATATTTAGTTAGTTATATGTATATAACATTCTTTTTTTTATTTAGCTAAGAAATGTCTTTGTACTGTAGATAAGAGGTTTGTTATTCCTATTGTAGATGTGGATTTTGTATCTGCTGTAGACTGCAAAACAAGACAAGCAATGAGACAGCAGAAAGAAAAATACCACATTCGTCTATTTTACTTGAAGGAGCATAAATCAGACATATATGTTTCTTTATAAACAATTATTGTAACATATACAATGTATCTGTGCAAATTTCTCTCGGCTCGCTGTGTCATCACACTGAAATGATGACAACAGACGGGATTTGCAGCTTTGAGTCGCTCGTACTAAAAACTGTTCAAAGGCACTCGACAGAAAACCGTACATGCAATGTACCTTGTCAAGAACAAAATGTGCATTATTAACATGTACTTAGATTAGATGACAGCGGTAACAACAACATTCCTCTCACCAACACTTCCTTGTCTTCCACTCCTTTGTTGGATCTGACAACAGACCGCAAGCAAACATGAAGCAATATCGCCACCTACTGGTTTGGGTGAACACGAGGGAGAATGAGAACAGAGAGCTGAATAATCCTATTCTCACTAAAAGTTAAAGCCATTGAGTGATTATTTTAATAAATAAAACAATTTTTAATTAGTCATATAAAATACAAAATAATTATATAAATATAATTTAGAGTTCTCTTCAGGTTTATAAAATATATTGACTTCACCAGAAAGACATGAACACAAAATGTTAGTGACGAACAACACCAATACAATTACAACATGCAAAAGTTTTGCTTGCAAATAGGTTCTTCTCAATTACTAGGCTTAATAAATAAATAAACAAATAAATAAAATTTGAATGCCTAATTAATAGCAGAATCTATATCTGAATTTTGGAAATAAACCAAATTTAGAATGCTTGACAGGGATGCATTTATGCAGACTTCACAATCAGGACTATTATTTTCATTAGTTGAACTGTGGACTGTACATTTGTGGAACTGAACAAACAGTTCTGGAATGTATTCCATGCAGGGAATACACAGTACTTGCTTCTTAATGTTATCCATTCAACCTTACAGGTGTTACTGGCAGTGCTGAGAGTTTAGAACACTGCTGACGTGACCATTTTTGGCAATCAGTACAAAACAAACTAAAAATCATTAATTTCGAGGCACAGGAATTTAAAAAACAGGGAAATTCTCCAGTGTACAAAGTCTTCTCAATTACTTTATTTTTTAATGAAAATATGTACTATAATTTCCACACAAAAAAAAAAAAAAAAATTTTTTTTTAATTAAATAGAAAAAAAAATAAAATTCTCATAGTCTTCATGAACTGTTTTTCTTTCTGTGATTTCTTGGAACTGTATTATAAAATTGTACTGTACTATAATTTCACAAAGGTTTAATGGGGTTATTCTAAAGAATAAAATAAAATAAAATAAAAACAAATAAAATAAAATAAAATAAAATAAAATAAAAACAAATAAAATAAAATAAATTAAATTAAATTAAATTAAATTAAATTAAATTAAATTAAAAATGTTTCTGCACGACTCTACGGGATAAGTGGTTTGGAGAATGGATGGATTGAAAAGTCTAATATCTTAGCTCCATTATTTTACTACATTATAATATTTCAAGCATCTTTGACAGATTTGCAGCATTTACTGTTGACTTAGAGAATTTTTTCAGTGAAGTGTGTGTGTGTGTGTGTGTGTGTGTGTGTGTGTGTGTGTGTGTGTGTGTGTGTGTGTGTGTGTGTGTGTGTGTGTGTGTGTGTGTGTGTGTGTGTGTGTACATACACCTGTATGAATCTACAACAGCTCCTGCTGTAGTCATAGCAGAATCCTGCTGGGAGCAGAGTGGCCTCCTGTTGAGGAGGAAGATGAGTGTTTCTTGAGCGCTGTGAGCGATTACAGTCACTGCATTATTTAGCTTGAGTTACATGTGTGCCATGAAGACCTACACTCCCCCCAAAAATATGCGGCTCCATTTGCTCTCATTAAAAATGCATGCTGTTTGTGTGTGTGAAAGAAAAAAAAAACTCCCCTGACTGAGAGCTGATATTTTTGCAGATGTAACTCGAGCGTTGTATATGGAGCCAGTCACACATAAGCATATATTTTCATCTCATGTTATATCAAATCAAACCTCAACCTAATAGCTGCATGGCAGCACAAAGGTTTTAAAAATAACTGTGAAGACCTGCTTATTGTCATATGGCATATGATATGGAATGATAGTCTGTTTGTTACCACTGCAAAAAATAGCGGGGGGAAAAAAAAGTCTATTGCTAAACTGCATTATAACATTTCAAGATATGGCATATCAATCCTTACATAGCTGCATGAAAACAGAAAGCTTTAAAAAATGAAGACCTGCGTTTGTCATTTGCCATATGATATGAAATAATTGTCTTTTGTGTGTGACACCAAAGGCCATAAAGGCCACGAAATGCAATGACAATCTAAAAGAGACGGTTTCTCTTTTCTTCAGGCCACTTTGATATAGTGCCTTCTTACATTTAATAGCTGAGCTATGCAGCTTATGCCATCATCAAACACTTCTGTGAAGTTCCATCGGCTCTAAAACCCAGAGGAGACACTGACGCCGCTCTAATTTAAAGAACTTCACACCAGACCTGCAGCACTGTGCAAACTCAAAGTCAATGCATTTATGAATGATTTCCAAACATTTGGGTACAGGAATCATTTGCGCATGAGGCAGCAGTGCACACACACTGTCTGAACATCTTACTTTCAAGTGCTCACATCAAATGACCATTGCAGACTTAAACCAAATGGGTTGGCACAGGAATGTCATTCTCTTCCATGGATCGCTGTCATAAAAATGATGATTACTGTAATGCTGCCATGACAGTGCCTTAAGCCTGTTGGCAATAGTGTGAGATCATCTTATTAATGTAACAGTGACTCTGTCTTAATCCTGGTAATGCTTCCCTGCTGCTTCCACAGGTGTTGGGGATTTACAAAGGCTTGTGGGAGGGTGAGATGTAGTGGTGGCATCGGGCAACAGTTTGGCACTGCGATGCTGGCAGACAAAGCACGCTTCGTTTTGTAATCAGAGCTCAAGTGCTATGTGGTAAGGTTTATTTCTTAGGATAACAGAAATGCTTTGGCAAAGTTTTGTTTCTCTATCATTTGCTCCATCTCACTTGAGTTTGATTGATACCTGGAAGAAACCTGATGCAAGGCATTGAGAAATAGCCGATCTCAGCGTTCAGATCGGCTGCTGATGCCATGGGTTTTCAAAGAATAAAAGGCTGAAGTTAGGAGTCAAACAAATAGTATACATCCTGTGTGGTTTTCAGCTGTTGGGGAATATCTTGTCCATCGGGAATTAATTAAATGTTGAATGGTTGTGGTTTGATAAAAGATTGTCAATTCTGAATTCTTCTTGCTTTTTTCAGCAGCTTTGACAGTAGTCAATATTACAAGTGTGACTAATTGAAAACAATGAAACGCTAACACAAAACCAATTTTATATCAATAATAAAATATAAAAATAAGATTTAGTTATCTTGTCAAGATTGCAGAGAGACAGAACATGAGAAAATGAGACAATCTGCAGAGTTGCCCTTTAATCATAAATATTTGAATATGAATGCTTCGACTGACCAATCAGAAGTAGTTGAATAATACAACAGGATAGATAGATAGATAGATAGATAGATAGATAGATAGATAGATAGATAGACAGACAGACAGACAGACAGACAGACAGACAGACAGACATACAGACAGATAGATAGATAGATAGACAGACAGATAGATAGATAGATAGATAGATAGATAGATAGATAGATAGATAGATAGATAGATAGATAGATAGACAGACAGACATGTAGACAGACAGACAGACAGACAGACAGACAGACAGATAGATAGATAGATAGATAGATAGACAGACAGACAGACAGACATGTAGATAGATAGACAGACAGACAGACAGACAGACAGACAGACAGACAGACAGACAGATAGATAGATAGATAGATAGATAGATAGATAGATAGATAGATAGACAGACAGACAGACAGACAGACAGACAGACAGACAGACAGACAGACATGTAGATAGATAGACAGACAGACAGACAGATAGATAGATAGATAGATAGATAGATAGATAGATAGACAGACAGACAGACAGACAGACAGACAGACAGACAGACAGACAGACAGACAGACAGACAGACAGATAGATAGACAGACAGACAGACAGACAGACAGACAGACAGACAGACAGATAGATAGATAGATAGATAGATAGATAGATAGATAGATAGATAGATAGATAGATAGATAGATAGATAGATAGATAGAAAGATAGAGTATAAATGGAATCGTAAATCCTCCCCTTCACAATAGAGTCATAAAGGAATAAGGAAGAAGAGACCGCTGGGTATAGTACCGACTGCTTCAGCACGCGCGCGATCTCATAAGGACAGATTTCTTGTCACAACAATATTTCTCGCGCTTCATTTTACAGATGAATGTACTCTACCTTTATTGCTACTTGAGGGAGAGGCTGTTACGTTTACACGTGTAGGCTACTAAGCTTTTCTTGTTTTCAGCGAAAAGGGATGTTTGTCACAAACAGGACAGCAGATGTGCGCGGTATCTGCCTGCAAACACGTCGCCCCTTCCACCTAGGCCTATTGAAGTTAAATTCATTTAGTAAGTGGATTAAAATGTGTTATGATGATCAAGCCTAAAAAATGAATCATGGGTTTTGTAATTTTTATTTTTATTTTTAAGAGAATTAGTTCAATAATGCGTTTTTATTTAGAGACACCATTGTTAGTTTCCAGCTTTGCACGTGGCTGGGAATGGAGAGTAAATATTGAAATTAAATGGTTTTTTTTTAAGGGAAACATCTGTTCATGTTTAATGTTCAGTTATGTTTGACATTTGAGACAGTTTCTGTTATGTTGCAGTTTTGATCGTTACCATGCAGAGGAGTATGGCTTATGGTTGTGAATAACTGCATGTAATATTATTATAAGCATGTTGCTTTGTTCAATGAGCAATAACTTTGTTATTTCCAGTGCAGTAAGTTCGTTTCTTGTGAGGTAGCAGCATACAGTCTTTAAAATTGTACAACATAACTCAAAGTCAAATTCAAACAGGTCATTTCCATGCACTCTAAATCACACACTTTTGAGAGTTAACTTTAAATAAAAAAGCACATTTCACTAAAAATATTAAATTCATTGTGTCCTAGACTAAATCATTTATGAGATTTTACATATTCAGGTAGATTATATCAAGAATCAAGCCTTAAAAACTATACTCAAAAATACAATGTGTAATATTGTTACCATAATTAAGTGTAGCCTACAGGTCTAACAAGTGCATACAAATAAGCATGACGCTCATAGTCGGGAAATTGAACAAGAATTGTGAATATGACAAGCAAAATCATTGGAAAACCATAGAGACAGATATCAGACATATATAGTTGATGCATGGCCATTCACACGGTGAACATTTATATAAACGTAAAGAATGTTGTTTTTGGTGTGACTTTTTTTTGCTTGGTCCTGTGAGCGAAATAAATATAAAAACTGATTATAAGCTATAATATAGGCCTATGTTTAAATATAGGTTATAGACTTATAATTGAGATAATATTTATATGTATAATAATAAGTAGGCTATTATACTTATTACAGAAAATAATTTGAAATAGTTTTAGATGGAGAATAGCACTTCACACAATGACTTACCAAAATATTGAATATCTCAGCTACACAACATAGACCAGGATAGCCACACAAATGATCCATGCCCTATTTGATGATTTTTAAAAATGTAATCCTTCGATAAGATTTAAAATTTAATTTATTCCATTAATAAATATCTATTTTTCATCTTATCTTATCTTATCTTATCGATTAGCCTATATTTAGTTATTATTCAATGCATAGCCATCCTTTTAAAAAACAAACAAATATAAATCAATATTTATTTCATTAGGCTATTGAATCTTGATCATCTCGGAAGTCATGATGGCACAGAGGAGGAGGATGTGAATGGCAGCAAAGCCTATATGTGATTGTGTTCTTCCAACTGATGATGAGGAGCAAATTTCCACATAAGCGTGGATCTCATCTGATAGCCTTTTTGAAAGGGTTAAACAACATGAGCGGCGAGCTCACTACTGCATTACATCATTCAGCAACCTCAGTCCTGGACTGTTGAATCAAGCACTAGGTGGCATCCTCGATGAGTAAGCATCCGCGTCTCTCTCTCTCTCTCTCTCTCTCTCTCTCTCTCTCTCTCTCTCTCTCTCTCTCTCTCTCTCTCTCTCTCTCTCTCTCTCTCTCTCTCTCTCTCTCTCTCTCTCTCTCTCTTCAGTCCAGACATCCAGTCAGTGGCGTCGGGTGTCTCAGGGAAGAGTCCCTCGCTCGCTCGCTCCCTGTGCGGGGATGCTGCGAGCACAATGTGCAGGTGACAAGAACCCGATTCCAGGAGTTCGTCTCTGACCTGTGCCGGTTCGAGGACTAGTTCAGCGCTGACTTCGCCGTCCGGAGCGCCGCAGGAGGAGGATGCTCTGCCTCTCTGGCGTCACCGTCACCCCACAACTCCATGGCTACCTCATTAGGGGTACTCTGGAGAAACAGGTGTCGGGGAAGTGACGTCAAGAGCCTCGGAAACCGGAGGTGTGCGCTTTGGAGAGCAAGATGGCAGCGAAATCCGACGGTCGGGGGGTCGTCACCGGTTTCGCCCAGCTGCACAACCTGGACGAGACGGTGGGAAGCTGCGAGGACGACCCGCGGCAGAACAGCTCCTTCCACATCTGCCACTGCTGCAACACCTCGTCGTGCTACTGGGGCTGCCGGAGCGCCTGTCTGCATTACCTCCTGGGCAAGGGGAGAGACGTCAGGCGGCCACCTCACGAGAAGGAGCGCCTGTGGTTGGACTGCCTGTGGATCGTTCTCGCGCTGCTCGTCTTCTTCTGGGACGTGGGCACTGACTTATGGCTCGCGCTCGACTACTACGCCAAGCAGGACTACCTCTGGTGCGGACTCACACTGTTCTTCGTGCTGGTGCCGTCGGTGCTGGTCCAGATCCTGAGCTTCAGGTGGTTCGTGCAGGATTACACGGGGGGCGGCTTGGGCTCCGTGGAGGGTCTCAGCAGCAGCCGAAGGGCCACGTCGGGCACGAGCGCAGGGGTGTACGGCAGGGCCAGATGCTGTCGCGTCTCAGTGTGGGTCTGGCAGACGCTCATACACATCCTTCAGATGGGACAAGTGTGGAGGTAAGCGTCCCGCGTTCACCTGGTATAACCCGTGCAGACAGAGTGGATCACTCGAAGCATGTGCTTTTCTGTGAATGAACATCATGCTCGGGTAAAATATGTGGCATTAGTATGTGCGAAAGTGCAGTGCAGTGCGTTACTGAGGTGAGTCTCGGTGCATCTGAGGATTCATTCTCCCTCCCTGACTGCTCAACTCTCTCAGACCACTTGGCGAGACGGCCATCGGGTTTTTACAGGCTCCCTCAGGAACGACATCCCTCCTTCCTACGCTCGATACCATCGACACAATATGCGTTCCTTGATCCTTAATAGTGCATCTCACTGAATCATCATCATCATCATCATCATAGGTGCAGTGCATTATAATGCCAGTCAGTAGCCTACAGTGTGTGTGTCTCGAGTGTGGAATAGTTCTGGCGCGTGCGGGGAATATCGCCCGTGACATATTGTACTTAATGTCTGATCCACTATAAAATGATGCGACAGTTTTCCCGCAGCAGACAGACGCAGTGGCCGCACTCACGCGTATGTGGAGGCGTTCAGTTTAGCCAGGCGATTTAGCTTGATTTCGATGCCATTCATTATTCATGTTTGCTCGTGTTCGTGCTTTCTGCTCTTTACGACGTGATTATTGCTGAAAGATGAAGTCCTGTGATCAGTGTCTGACAATTGTCATGATGTCATCGCTTTAAAGGTGCTACAGCATCTCACGCGCGCTCTCTCTCCCTCTGCGTGTGTGTACAAAATAAATTCCTTCTCATCTTTCATATAGGCCTAGTCACAACACGGACGTTTTATGTATTTTCTAAGGTAAATGTAGTTAAATCTTGATTGAAAGCCTTATGAAACGCTCATTTTGGACAGTACAAGTTAAAAAATACTCTGCTCCCAATGTAAGATTTTATGTGGATTTATATTTTATATATGTGTTTATATGTTGTTTTATGCGATCATTCGTGTTACACTGGGATCTAGAACTGACCCCGTAGAATTCCGCCTGCTCACGTTGATTTTCTGAGGTTGCTATGCAACCAGATGTACATAATAGGCTACCAGAAAAGCGTTTTTCCTTTTCCTTCCTTTCTATAGTTTATAGGCCTATTATTTATATAGATGTAGTAGGATATGTAAAAAGCAGTATTTTAATAATGTCAGATGTTAGAATACTCAGTGTGGAACAGTGTGCTGAGATTGTGAAGTATAGACCCTGAACTATCCCATAATGCCACAGGTGCAAGCGTCATTTTCATAAAGTTAAAAAATAAAAAAGGCAGAGAACAGAGAGCTGTGTAGCTCTTTTTTGAATCGCTATAGGTGCTAATGCAGTTGTCCCACAGATAGCATTAACTTTTAGTAGGGATGCACCGATAATATGAACATTTTGACCGATAATTCTTTATATTTAAAAGCCGATAACCGATATATTGGCCAATAAATCTAAATCCAATTTTTTATATAATTTGTGTGAGCCTGATTACAAAAGCAAAAGTCTCTCCATTAAAAGCCATGTCCCAAAGCACACAATAATGTTCTCAATCTCATTATAATTTTATGTAGCCTATATGACAGACTTGCACATGTTGCACTTAACTGCATTTTCCTTTCTTTCTTTTTTTTAGTGATTCTAATCATATTTCAAGCAATTCAAAACCATTATGGTGAACAGTGCACATCTGAAGTGTCTCAGCTGAAAATAGTCCATTATTTATCGGCTTCAATATATCGGCCACATTTTCTTATTGGGCCAATAACGATAACATTAAAAATGAACATATATCAGCCGATACTGATATGGTGGCCGATATATCGTGCATCCCTAACTTTTAGGCCAAATGTGGAAGGTAGCTGTCACATCTGGCCTGGATATGGCTTGGCTAAGCACACATGGGCCAACTTTTCACCATATATGTTTTGCTATGCTTAAGAATTAGAGGGAGTTTTCTTTTGGATCACCATTTGTATTTAGGTATATGGCCCAGATGACAGTACGCAACTGAGGATCATAAGTGGCTTGGCTATGTTAACATATGGTTAACATATGGTTTATACTTGGAAAAAACGTATAACCTGCTAAAGTCATGTACATTTTTTAGGTTTATGACAGTCCACACCTCAACCTATTCAACAGCGCTATTGGTTGCTTTGCATCTTACATTGAAGTCCTATTGGTGGATTACAAATGTGACTTGCAGCTACTTAAATAAAGTTATTTCCATTATTTCCTTTTCTGCTCTCTCTTCACATCAACAGCCTTTGCCCAAAACAATCTCTTATTAGCTTCAGGTAAGTGCTGTTTTTGGTGTTTTAAACCTATTTTTTATTATTATTAATATTAAGTAGATAGTATTAAGTATTATGTCTAAAAATAGCCAGTTACTAGAGTAGCTTTAGTTTTGAATGGTATGAAAGCAATTTATCTAATGTTTTTTTTCATTGAAAATGGCTGCACAGCAGCACTCATGCTACTGTATAGCCTAGTTGCGTCCCAATTCATATACTTATTTTATGAAATTTTTACACCAAAAAATAACTATCACTGTTGTTAGTTTAACTCATATCATCCTTGTTCACATTACTTGTAAAAACTCATGTAACTACATGAACTTAATTTAACTGAGTTGTTTCTGCTAAAAATGAGTATTGTCAGCTTTACTTGATAAGTGTTTGTTCAGTCAATTTAACATAGCAAATTAATGAAACAATATTGCACACGTAGCCGCCTACGCTGAAGTAGTGTGTTCACACTGAAAAGTCCACATAGAAAAAGTAAATTTTAAATACCCGGATGATGCACTTAATTAACGGAAAAGTAAGTGTGGACTGTTGGACACTTCTTGCACTCAACTGTCACAGCTTTGATTACGTAGTGGAGGGGGGGAGGGGCATCAGACTCCAATGGTGAAAGACAAAATAACTATAAAATTCATGCACTACATGGATGAGCACATTGAAGTGCAGAGGGTATAGTGCATCATTTGGGACACAACTTATGTCTTGGGTGGTAGAAACACAGAATGTGTGTAGGGTTGATTTACAATGATTAGTAATAGGCCTTTGCTATGTGCTTGTTTTACAATTCAAAAAACTATCTGTATGATAGAAATGATATGTTATACTAATGTAATTATTTTTTATCTTCCTTTTCCTGACAGATGGTGAGTGAGAAAGATTGGTGAGACATACTAAAAGAAGCAATTATTGTAAATGTATTCACACATTCGACACTTCCAACATTACTACCAACATTAGCACACTTCTGTTATGTTTAAGATGCTATATTTAATAAAAATAAAAATGTGTAAGTCAATTTTTGTGTTTAAGATTATTTGATTTACAGTGGGTTTTAAATAAACAAAAAAAAAAGGTGTGGTAAATATGATTAAACAATGGCTTTTGGTCTGTCAGCCACATGTGGGCCACGTGAGGGCCGTCACCCCTTTACAGAACTCAACCATATAAGAATTACATGTCAGGTTCACAAATGGGCCACATTTGTTTTTATTATTTGGCTCTCTGTGGGTGGAATTATGGGACTGTTTTGGTTTAGCTCTGGCTAAAAAAAAGTGGACCAGATTTGGCTAGTAAACACAATCTAATCTGGGCCATACCGCAGCTTTTTATTTGTGCCAAATCTATGCCAAAGTATATTTGCTGACGGTTAAAGTGTACTTGTTTGGTTCATCATAGGTCAAAGTATGTAGTATGGAAGGTATTACACACCTGCATACCACCTTCAATGGTGAAGAATTTAGATCTTCATTGAATTCTGTACTAAAAGTATGAGAATTTGGATACAGCTAAAGTAAGGAAATGTTTAGCTATGTCTTGCTAGCTACCTCAATGAAAGACTTGCTGTATCTTTTGGCTGTTCAAAAATCTTTAGCCTATTTTAAAGATGTGACTCAAGCACTCATGGTAATACAAAACAGTTACTGCTTCATTGTGCAATAAACGCAAAACCCAAATAAAGGCAATCTGAGGTAGAATGCTCAGCGGTGTCAACATCAAAGAAGTGTCTTTTTCTCCTTTTAAGACTGTGAATAAGGTGTCCATATTTAGATTCATATATAAACCAAATAAGTAAGAAGATACTGCTTCTTGCTTCACTGCTCTTATGTTTGTCAATCTTGAACTGTGTTGTGTTTATGGAATTGCATTGCAACTGTGTGCATTTTCATATTTTCAATGCTCATATTATTGCTTTCAAAATATTTCAAATATTATTACTTTCAAATATCTTGCAAATATTATTACTTTCTACCAATAAACTTCTGAGGCCACACTGCCATCACATTTTTACTTTTAACAAACTGAACCGATAATGTTCTCAGGTCACAGCAAACATTAGCAAGCAAAAAAAAAAAAAAAAAAAAAATCTATAAAGTGGAATTACACAAATCTGTCTTTGCTAAAGCCCCTGACTACTAGACAAATCTTTCTGCCAAAGACTTTAGAAAATGTGCATTTTAAGAAAGTGCATGAGAAAAAATTTCAATTGGATGTTTTTTTATTCATGCTTGGCATGACAGCCTGGCAATGTCTTTGTTAGCTTCGGTAACTAGTCTGATGCAGCAGCTCCGCTGCCAAGACCTCAAGCCTTTCCAAATCGTCTTGACTTGAGAGTCAGTCAGCGCAAGTGTCTTGAGAGATAAATGGGAAATAATGCTCAATTAAGCAGCCTGGGCACTGGTTGTATAATTTGTTAGCCCTTGGCATAAAAATTGCTGTATGTCTAGTTCGGGCAACTTTTTGAAAATGCCTACAGCTCAGGATTCTCATACCCAGCATGTCTGATATGCCCTGTGTAACACTATATATATACTAATACAATGAGATACAATAACATGCATGAGATTACATATTCATTATTTTTACTTAACCTGTTCATTATAATTTTACTTAATAATTTCTTCATTATTTAAATTAGGTTATTTTTAAATAGGCCTAAATCTGTCATGAAAATAAGTTAGGCTATTACTGTCGTTGTTTAAATGTTTATATTTCACCAACAAATTGTAGAAACATAATTCTGTTATTAAAAAGTTGATATAAAAAAAATGGCTTAAGTGTAATTTAAATGTTTATAAAACTCTGTATTATTTGAGTGTTAATTATTAAATACATTTGATGTATTAATTGATTATTAAATAAACTTTCATTTTCATTTTTGGTGTCGGTTTTCGGCCGTGTGCATCCTGAATTCTCCTTTCGGTGAATCACTCCTACAATTGTATTTATACAGGAATTACAATCGCAGGAAACATTTTTTTTTTTTAGTTCATTCAACAATGTGCGTTATGTGCATAAACTATTTTTATGAATGTAATTCAAAAATGTAATTCTATCTGCATATCAACTTGACAAATAAAAGAGATTAAAGAAGTATTGAAGAAGAAATAGATATTACCAGATTACCACTTTTTCCAGTGTATGTTTTAGTGTGCCATCCTATAGGATTTTTACTGTCCCCCTTTTGCCACCCCATTAAAAATTCCTTGGAGGCACTGAGTGCAATGAATGCGGAATGATTTTGAGTATAATACTGTATGAGTTAAGATGAACATATATTGCTGGTTTGCTGTTGATGAAGGGGTAGTTCTTACTGATGGTGCTGTTGGAGTATCTAAGCCAAAAATGGTTGGGAAGCACTGCTGTAATCCACGCCTTCCCTACTGTTTTAAGGCTCTTCCTCTGCCTCATTCCTTTTCAGTGCTGTCTGGGTAAAATCATTGCTTTGCTGCTCTGTCCTCCCCATCCACTAGTTAAAGTCATAATATGCACTTTCCTCTTCTCTCCCTCGCTACCTGTTTTCCCTTTTACATAAATCTCCACTTGACCTCCATTCCTGTCGAGGAAACTGGAGCATCTGTCAGCCTTCCCATTATTAGAGACTTTTCCCCCATATGCGTGAAGTTTAGAGCACACTCCAGACCCCCCCCCCCCCCTCCACCCCCCCCTCCACACTCCTTCACCTCTAGGAAACTCACTGTCCCCGTTCTCTCCTGTTTGCCCTCTCGGTGTCACACCTCTCACAGGGGCTCAGCTATAATGGCTGTTTGAGAGTTATATAGTGTTTGTTTGAGAGCGAGTGCTTGGAATGGCAGTTTATATTGGGTAAAGTGCACATACAATTTGTATATGTACTCATGTCATAAACGCAAAAATTTCAGGGTGGTACAACTGTAAAATACTTTGTATCTTGAAAAGTATATTTCAAAACGTTTAAAGATGTGTACATTTAATTTATTGAAAAATGGGTTGCACTTTATTTTACAGTAGGCTACATGCATTTTCAATGTACTTACAGTGTACTTACCCACAAAAGTACGGCCTACTTTCGTCTGGCTCCAAAGTGCGAGGCTCCACTGCCTGTGTGCGTATCTCCCCAAACGGACGAGGCATTTATACTTGACGTGCTCGCTGTTGTACTATTCTTTGAAACGACAGGGGGCGACTCAAGTAATTGTCCTCTAAACCATCAGGAATCAGCGGTGAGAAGAAGAAAGTTACACACGTGACAATGTTTATTTTAGTACACCACCACCAATACCACACTACAAAAAGAATCATGTAAAACCCAGTAAACCCTGAGACTTGTGACATTAGAACAAAATATATGGATATGTTACAACTAAATTAACAATCTTTTAAAGGTGCTCTAAGCAATGTCATGCGTTTTTTAGGCCAAAACATTTTTTATCACATACAGCAAACATCTCCTCACTATCTGCTAGCTGCCTGACCCCTGAACACACTTTAAGAAAACGCGATCTCTGTAGACAGCGCAGGCTTCACAAACTGCAAGAAAAACAAACTGGCCCAGCCTGGACCACGAAACATAACAAACAGTGTTCCAGCCAATAACCGACAAGAATGATTTGGGAGGGGTGGGTTAGTGCGCGTGCACATGAAGGGGGGTGTGGGGAGTGGAGGAGAGAGAAGCATGAAGAGGGGAGTTAGCTAGAGGAGAGATGTCCTAGACAACGACAACGACTAACGTTAAAAATTTATATTCTTGAGAATTTTGATATGGCCGACACACGACCAAAGAGATGACGTTCCGATGAACAAATAACAAAGAAGAGGGAAAAGGAGAAGGAACGCGCGAAGTCCTGAATTTACATCGGAAAAGCGTTCAAAAGGCGGCGAGAACTCCGCCGGAAGAAGGGCTTCCAATCCAACATTCAGGTGGCTCTGTTTTTGCTGGACAGGTGGGTAAATCCAGTGTGTTTTTCCTAAATGGTTCATGACTGTTTCAGGTAGCACGGAAGGCAGGAGGAGGGGACGGGATGAGGAGGAGGGAGGGTCGAGCTAGCCTTTAAATATTTTCTAATTTCACTAAATATTTAATTAAGTTTCGTGAACATTTTTATAAAACATGGACCTTTATGTTCATTAAAAAGGCTTATTATGCTATTGTATGCTCATTTTGTAAATGTAAGCAACTAATTTAGACGTGCAAACTGGGTGCCGGTGTGATGAGACGTACGTGCTCAGCTAGATTCGCCTTGAAGTCATTCATCTTCGGATACGCAGCCGCGCGCAGTTACAAAATCTGCCATGCACACCAGCAAGCGAATTGGGGCCTTGCGCGAGATGGTCCTCACTGCAGAACACAAAATCCAGGGGGAGGAGTTGGATCCAGATCCAACTCCTCCCACCTTACATATATCTAAACCTACCCATCTCCACCCCCTGATCCCTAAACCCACCCCTAAACCTACCAATCTCCACCCCTTAGATCTGGATCCAACTCCGCCCCCTGGATCTCGTGTACTGCAGTGAGTTGCTACTACAATGTGCACGACCACCCACACTGCGATGACGTCATTCTTTCCTTCGCGCTCGTGCGGACACGGCGAGTATAAACTACATGGGTTAAGTTAAGGTTTATGAATGTAACGTTAACACAAGACAATGAACAGAGGAGAACTGAAAGCTTAAATACACTGGAGGAAGACAATCAATGAAACAGGGAACAGGTGAGAACTAGAAACCATGACAACTAATGATTCAGTGTCCCAATGTGTAGTGAGCCAGGGTCCTTTCTGTCCTTACCAGTGCCCAAATTCATGTACACAATATACTGATTCACGACCTAGGAAGCTAGTGAACAGATTGAGATGAATCCATGAACTCAGACAAATGGTCACAATGAAAACTATGACTAGAAACTAAACACGACAGAGAAGCTAAACATGACCGTGACAAAAAGGTTTTTTTTTTTTTTTTTTCTCTTTTTTTATCCTGGGCACTCACACTGTCGTTGACCCACAAATACTAAAACAGATACAAATAACTTGGGTCTCTAGAGCTTTTTAAGCACCTCTTAAGGTGCTACTATAATGTTCATCTGCCTCCTCAAGAGTTTTATACGAGTAAACAGCCTTCTTTACAGTTTAGTAAGTACTGAAGACCCAGCAGTGAGTGGGCTAATCAATGCGTTACACTGCTGACATGTCCTTAGATGTGCTTACAGTAAATACTACTCGCCTGTTATTCACAGCGACCTTGCAAGCATTGTAGAACGGTCTCAGTGAGAGTCTGGGCCTCCTCAAAGACCAGCCACACTCCATGAATTCATTTACACACATAAAGGGTTTCAACACAGGCTTGCCAGAATATACGATCATATCATAGAGATCTGCTGTGGAGTATGCATACATATGTGTGTAATATATGTTGTGTAAGCCATGTGAATATGATCAATTGTCACAGCGTGTGTGCTAAAGGACATGGGGGGTGGAGAGATTGACATGATGCAGACATGCTGAAATCAGACCAGCTGACAAAAGCCAAATGCACAATGTAATGTTATGACTAATTGGTGAGTGTTTTCGTTTGTTAGCGTGTTGGTGTGAAGACCAAACTGGGTAATTCATGTGTGCTTCTATCATCTTGGCAGTAAACTGTAATGACTAATTTGTGAGTGTGTTTACAGATTGGACCACAGAGCGCTGTGAATAATCTAAATGTGTTTGATCAAACCAGCTGGGTTTACAAATACGATTATGACCGTATGTAGAATGGAGTAGCCTATTTATATGTGTGTTTCTTTAAAAATGTACATCACTGTCCCTCAGGTTTATTAACCAGTGCTTTGTCTTGTTGTGTTTAGCTCGTTTTAGGTAAGCTACAGTAAATATACTGCTGATTTCTTCTAGGACTGGTAAAGACCCCTCAAAGTAGTACGTGCATAGGCTAAGTTTCTGTGTTAAATTAGAATGTATTTTATATTACGTGATGAATATTGCAGGGATGCACGATATATCGGCCACCATATCGCTATCGGCCGCTATATTTTCATTTTTAATGTTATCGTTATCGGCCCAATAAGAAAATGTGGCCGATATATTAAAGCCGATAAATAATGGATTATTTCCTTCAGCTGAGACACTTCAGATGTGCACTGTTCACCATAATGGTTTTAAATTGCTTGAAATATGATTAGAATCACTTCAAAAAAGGAAAATACAGTTAAGTGCAACGTGCAGTGCAAGGCTGTCATATAGGCTACATAAAATTATAATGAGAACATATAATTGTGTGCTTGGGACATCAATTTTAATGCTGAGACTTTAGTTTTTGTAATCAGGCTCTCAAAAATTGTATACAAATTTTAATTTAGATTTATCGGCCAATATATCGGTTATCGGCTTTCAAATATAAAGAATTATATAAAGAAATGGGGTGGGGTGGGGTGGGGTGGGGTGGGATGGGATGGGGTGGGGTAGAGACTGGTTTAATGGTATGGTTATGGGTGGGTTGTAAAGGCAGTAATCTGTAGGCTCAAACCTCATGTTTGACTTGTGCGAAAAAGAGTAAATGGGAGATGGAAACACATTTGCCGAATAAATTCTGACGTAGCGAACATTAAACCCTCACACTAATCGTCTGTTTCCGCTGATGGTGTTTTATTTACTGTTGGTTACTTGGTTACTAATACCACCGTCATCCGATCGAACAACTTGATGGAAACGCACCTAATTCGCATTTGTTTTTTTATTTTGAACTTTGAAAAGATTCGCTTCACGTTTGGATGGAAACCCAGCTATTGCTTGTCTCTCTTATCTTATCACTCAGTCCATGTGATGACAGACGAATGAGTCCCCTGAGGCCCGAGAGAGAGACAACCATCAGCTTGCACACCCACTAGTCAGCCATTAACCATTAGACATCACACCATGACCCACAGCTGTCCCTTCTCTCTCTCTCTCTCACACACACACACACACACACACACACACACTCACACAGGTGTACATGTACAGGTATGTAGACAGATTTGTTCACTGTACCACCTTTTCAGGAATCCGTAATCCAGGAATAAAACCTCAAGGTTCCAACAGCAGAGAGATCATCAGAGATTCTATTTCTTCAACGCAGCCTTCATGCCCTTACATAGATTATTTGCCCCATGTCTGTAAGAATCAGTGGGACAGATGACATCCTCGTGGAGCTAAAAGAGACTCCCTCCATCTCTATCCTCAGCTTATAAACATAAATCGCTTGTTTGCTATGAGACTGTTAAAATTAGAACAAAAAAAACAAGATTTGAGCTGTGAGCGGTTTACAGAATATTAAATCTTATACAGGCGGCTGAGAGTGAGCAGTTTTACATGTTCTACGTGTCTAATATGAGCATCTGGCAATAAAGGAAAAATATTACATATTTTTATAGCAATCCTGTTATTCAGAGAATCATATCAATGACTGCTGGACTTTCTTTATGCAAAGAACAAAGAAAAGACCTCACTCTCTTTGTGACCTGACTGAGATGAGGATCTGTTTGTAAAATGCACTTGATGAAGTGTGTTAAAAATCTGATTTGTTTAGCCATGATGAAAGTGTGCTATTTATACAGTCATGACAAAAGAATCTCTGATTATAATTCAGAGGATAAGGAGTTGGCTGCAGGCTGTCAGATAAAGCGAGCATCTCTATTGCTGTGGTGTTAATGCAGGCTTTGTAACAGTGTTCTGTTTTGGTCTGGAACTTAAATAGACACGATGAAGAACTAAATAATGAACAGCTGTGATGATTAAATAAATATCCATTGTGACTGTTCGGAAAATGAGAACAAATGAACACAGGAAAACAGGCGACTAAACAGGCTGATAGAAAGCGAAATCAAAACTGAGCATAACTTTGACAGCCAAGTATGGCGTTTCATTCCTAATCTGAATCTGTGTTTTGATCAAATCATTTGAGAGAGCGATTCAGTGACTCAGTGACTCGCCACCACCTGTGCAAGGATGTAACATGCAGAAAGAGTTGCTGAAAAATACAGTAATGCACAGAAAATACTGATTACTGTATTTCTTTTCTCGTTATGTATTTTTTCCCTAACAATACAACACAAATTGAAAGCAATATACTTTACTCTAAACAGTTTCTACTGTAAGACACTGTTGAAAATACTTGACTAACAAAATCAGTAAAGTGAGGTCAACAAATTTGACTTTGTTGTTGTGCCTATTTGCAAAATAATGTGGTCTTTTGAACATACAAAGCATGCTGTAGGTGATAATGATTGTAGATAAAGCATTAGAAGCTGGCTTTAAAGTCACCATGACTGTTGTGGTGTTTATTATAAATGATTTATCCATGCACATATATATATATATATATATATGTTTTTATTATTCATGTGCACTCCAATCTTTAATCAAAAACATTAACCTCCCATCCCCCTCCAAACGATGTCTGTTCTCTCACGTGTCTCGGCAGAGGGTAGGCCTATACACCAAAACTGACTGCAAACTGGCATTTAGATCTGCCTCCATTTACTTAGCAATGCCCAACAATCAATTCCGGATGGACAAAATTCAGTCCTGCCCTACATTTTTCTTTTATTCCACAAAACTTTTCACTTGGACATGCGTCACAATAGGGACGTTAAAGTTGGCATGAAATGAAAATTCACATTATTTTCTAAACGCATGTTACCGATCTTATTGTAAACGATTCATCCATGTGTATGTTTCATTTTTTTTTTTTTTTTTTGAAAAATGTAAAAAAAATTAACAAAATGTCAACTGTATCTTCCAGTGAAATGGCAGACTTCTCTCTGGTGACATATGCTGGACTTCTCCAATCATTTAATCATTTAAACCCCGTCCCTTTGTTCAGATCCGCCACCATCCAATATACAACTGATGGACAAAACCAATTATATATATATATATATATATATATATATAATCTGTTTCTCTCGGATGTCCGTCACAATATGGAAGAAAATATCTGTTAAAATACTCATTTCTAATAAACACTGAAATATTCCAAAATAAATAAATAAATTATTGTTAATTTTGATTTCATGGTGACTTTAAGAGAAATGACTTCTGTGTGGGCTCATCTGTGTTCGAAACACTTTCCTTCCCTCTGCAATGGGGAGGCGGACAAACCCTTTTTCGATAGCGCATTAAGTCTGGACGGATCGCCTCACAAGCAATGCCCCAATGCTAAAACTGACCTAGTTTTAATGGAGAGCATTGCAGTGACTATTCAAGCTGATAGTGCTTAAATGTAATGCCCTACAACCATACTCACTGCTCTCCACTCATGTGTGTTAACTCATGCCAGGAGCATCCACTTCCTCTCTTTCTTTTCTTGCCCAGCTCTCACTGGATCACACTTTCTTTTTCGATGCATCTCTTTTGCGGCTTCTTTTTCTGTCTCTCTCTTCCACTCTGTGAAAGTGTTGACTCTGTTGAGGGACTCAAGGCTTTCCCACAGTTTTTTTATTTATTTATTTGAAGTTGAATGTAATCCCATGCATCCCCAGATGTTGAGACAATGCTGACTCTTGCAGTCAAGGCTGCAGAAGGAAAGACTTCCTCACATACCAATGTGTCAGGGTTTAGTTCCATGCTAAATCCGTATGCACTCTAAAGCTTAAAGGGATAGTTCACCCAAAATGACAGTTCTGTTATCATTTACTTTATCTCATGTTTTTCCAAACCTGTATGACCTTTTATCTCATGTGAAACAAAAAAAAGTAGAAGATTTGCAGAATGTCTGAGCTTCATTTTCCTTAAAATGCAAGTGGATGGGGTTCTAATAAACTAATAAAAATTACCAAAGCACATAACAAAACTACTAAAACTTAAAATCTAAAAATAAAAGCTTATTAAAAATATGAATAAATACTTGAATAATATCTAAATAATACAAAAATAACATTGTAACGGGTTCAAAAGACTAAAATATTGACAGAATTATCTTTTTTTTGTGTGTGTGTGTGTGTGTACCGTTAAGTAATTCTCTTCATAAAATCTCATTTATACTTCACTTTTCACACAGTACAGATTAGAAACCACCCATGAGACCCAAGATTACCATCAGAAGACTATTTAACCTTAATGCTTGCTGCTATGACACCTCCTCCACTTGTCTTTCTTTCTTTCTCCTTTTTTCCTTTCCCGTCAGAGGAACATGTAGACGCTTACACATACAAACTCTCATCGCGTGCTTTATCCCTCATTGCCTTCACTTTCTCTCTCTCTCGCTCTCTCCCCCCTCCCTGTGCTTGTTTCTAGTGGGTGCTGTGAGGCGATGACAGTTGTATTAGCAGTCGATTGCGAGGTCACTCTCGCTCAGCTCCTCTGAGACAAAGCAGTACAGCAGAGGAGCAAAGCAGAAACGAGAGCAACAAATAGAAAGAATGAGATATCCAGTCACAGATAGCTGAATTTTCTCATTGAATTTTCAACATCTCTAACATTGTTTTTCCTTTACACGTGATATGATGTGATACTTCTTGATGACCAATCCAAGTAAGATTTAGTTAGACAACTGGGTCCGTGACATGACAATTTTTTTTTTTTTTTTTTTTTGTCCCAGTGATTAATTTATTCAAAAATAAATTGAAAATGCAATTCACACACGCAATGACTGGAATATACTTATTCCAGATTAGTATTACATTTTTGAATAAAAAATAATTTGGTTATTTTTTGGAGTGAAGTAAAGTGAAGTAAAGTCAAAAGTGTCTGGCTGTTCTGATAACATAATGAATTAAAAAAAGCATCATTAAATGAATAAAATTCTTGGCATAATCTTCTTTTATTATTTCCTATGGGGAAAAATATTCAGAAAAACATAAAACAGGAAATTATGTCATAGAGGGGACCAAAAGAGTACATTTCTAAAACTTGACGTGTTTTAAACTACATTTTCCTAATTCCTTTTAAAGGATTTTTTCTTATTTGCTTACATCATTGGCTCAACTTTATTCTCACATCTGCTGCTATCTGACCTGCTGCTATTTGTAGGTCAGTGGATAAATGCATAGATCAGGAATACTGAACCTAAGATGTTTGTGTAGTGGAGAGATTTTTTTGGTTTAAGTACGAAGGGATCAGGCTTCCAGCTCGAACACAACTTTTATTTTAATAAACTAAACTGCAGATGGAGATGCACAGTATATAATTCCCTTGCTGCAAGCTATTTCATAAAATGATGGGGACAAAATCAGATGTGAGGAAGTCCCTACCATACAGTAAATGACAGTTATGGCAGCTGAACATCTGGGAGGTCTCTTGCCATATTTTTGGGGAATTCTGTATCTTTGGCTGAAGAAACGACATGAGCAGTAAATGAAAGTGATATGGCATTTTAAGAAGACTGACCTATCCGTGATGGCCCATATAAGGAAAGCCATGTTAGGGATTCCCCTCATCACTAATGCAGGTCTCTGTTCAATGTGACTCGAATCGAGGTGCCAATCACGGCATCAGAGACAGCGAGGCACCCAGAGCTGGCTGTGTGTCTCCCGACAGAGAAGGACACAGTCTGTTACTCCTACACTATGAATAGACTGATGAGAAGCCTCCTTTGGGAACGCTGGATTCTTTGGGGAAAAAATGTGAGCCTGAGTTTATGGGCTGTTGAATGTTTGCTATACAGATTCGACAGATGGTGCAGTTGGGTTGACAGTGGGGCACCTCGTCCTAGTTGAAAATTTAAAATCCCTCAAGAACGGTAAAAACTGCTGTTCTAATTCACAATGGCTCTTTTACGGGTGTATTCACATTCTTATTACCTTTATACTATGTTTTCCTCCTTGACAGGACATTATTTATGCACACATGTATTCGAGGCAGGGCATCATACAGCAGTTGTACTGAGGCAAATCTGGATTACTTGGTGCTCCAGTTTAGATAAGACACGACTAAAGGGGGAAAAAAGTATATTAAACTATTTTTTTAACTCATTATAAATATTTTTTAATGTATAAGATTAGTTAGTTAGTCTAGTGTTAAAGTTTTTGTTTATATGCAAGGCAACCTGGCTCATGTCCTGACAATAATTAAATTTAAATATAATTTTAATTAAATGTAATTAAAATATAGATATAATATTACATAATACATTTTTCCTGTGAACACTGTGGTGTAATGAATACAATTGTGCTTGGTTCGTTAAAATGTGCTGTAAACTATGTGTATATGGAATATATATCTGCAACTCCTTCGGCACCTGTGGAAGTGTCTGAGGGTGATCTGGCGCAGGGGAAGAGTTGCCAAGCAGTTGAGATAAGCAGAAGGTGTATGGATCCCTAAGGAAGAGAATTCAAAGAACATCAGTCAGTTCAGAGTCATCTCACTGCTAAGTGTCGAAAGCAAGATATTCTTCATTATCCGACAACTAACTGAGTTCCTCCTGAAGAACAACTATATTGACACCTCTGATCAGAAGGGTGGAATCCCGGGAGTGCCTGGCTGTTTGGAACACACAAGAGTCATCACACAACTCATCAGGGAGGCTTGTGAAGTAAAAAAAAGACCTCTCTGTGTTATTGGACTTTGCTAATGCATATCGTTCCATACCTCGCAATCTCATTGTGCTTTCCATCATGCTCCCAGCAAAATCACAAACCTTATCCTGGACTATTACAGCAAGTTTAGACCAAGAGCCACCACTGGGCCAAGTAATCAGACTGGTATCGGCTAGAGAAAGGCATAATTACAGACTGCCCCACCTCAGTCCTTCTCTTCGCCCTTGCCATAAACATGATTGCGAAGTCGGCAGAAGTAGAGTGCAGAAGCCCTTTGATGAGATCTGGAGTGCGATAGCCCCCAATAATTTCATGGGAATTACCTGACTGTCACAACCACATTCGTCCCACGCAGCAGGTGGATTCTCCAAGGGCTAGATCAACTGGGCAACTGGGCAAGGATGAGCTTTAAACCAGCAAAATCAAGGTCGCTAGTGCTCAAGAGGGGAAAAGTAGTGGACAGGTTCAAATTTTCACTGGATGGGGTCAACATTCTGTCCATTACTGTACAGCCAGTCAAGTGCCTCTGATATCTTTTTGACTGCAGTCTCAATGATTCTGCCTCCATCCAGAAAACCAGCAAAGACCTTGAGTTGTGGCTTAGCAAGGTAGACAAATCAGGACTTCTTGGGAAATTTAAGGCCTGGATTTACCAGCATTCTATACCACCCTGAATCTTGTGGCCCCTGCTGGTGTACAAAGTGCCCATAACAACTCTCCAGGCCCTGGAGAGAAAGATCAACAGCTATCTGCAAAGATTACCTCGCAGTCTGAGCAGTGCTGCTTTGTGCGGCACCAACAATGACATGCACCTCCCAATCAGCAGCCTTGCTGAAGAGTTCATGGTGTCAATAACATGGGAAGCATGGTAGTATAGAGAATCCAGGGATCCAAAGGTGGCCGCAGCTGGCATAATTACAAACAGGCAGGAAAGGGAGTGCAGAAAAAATTGTTGGAGGTGGCTAAGTCACGGCTGGTGGGGTCCATAGCAACAGGGCGTGCAGGCTTTGGCTACTTCCTGGTAACTAGAGTTGACAATGCTCACGGTAAAGAGCATCAACATCGTGTTCAGGAGGAAGTGCAGGCAAGCGTGGTGGAAGTAAGAGCTAGCAGGATGTTGGGAATGGGTCAGCAAGGAGCTTGGACTAAATGAGAAAATGTTAGGCAACGTAAGATCACCTGGGCCGACATCAGGAAAGCAGACTTCCATCGTGTCAGGTTCTTAGTTCAATCAGTCTACGACATCCTACCAAATCAAGCAAACATCCACGTCTGGGGCAAAAGCGAGACGCCTTCCTGTCACATTTGTTCAGGAAGGGGATCCCTAGAACACCTCCTTAGCAGCTGCCCAAAAATCCCTTAGAGATGGGCGCTATCGCTGGCGTCATGACCAGGTCCTTAAGGCAGTTGCTGAGAGTATAGCCCCAGCCATCAATTCCATCAAGGGCCACCACAAACCAAGAACCACCAAATTTCTCAGAGCTGGAGAGAAGGCCCATTTACAACCAAGAGCAAAATCTGTCCTCTTCACTACCGCCAATGACTGGCAACTGGAGGTGAATCTTGGCAAACGGCTGAAGATCCCAACCAGAATGATATCTACTCAGCTTCCTCCAGACATGATCATTGTCTCAGTCTCTACCAAGCAATTGATCTTGATGGGGCTTACTGTGCCTTGGGAAGAGTGCATGGAGGAGGCCAATGAGACGAAGCGTGCCAAGTACCAGGAGCTAGTGGAAGAGTGTAGGAGGCAGGTCTGGCAAACTTGTTGTGAGCCTCTAGAGGTGCTGGGCGATCACTCTGCAAAGTGTTTACACTAATAGGCATCACCAGAGAGAAGAGAAAGGTGATCAGATCCGCAACTGAAGCTGCAGAGAAAGGCACAAGGTGGCTTTGGATTAAGAGTGCAGAACCGTGGGCAAATACTGCTGGGACACAGGCCAGGGTCTGATCCACTACAGCCGGGTCCCCTGGGCGAGGGTGTCTGATGTTGAAAGACCCAAAGCACCTTATGATCCCAGGATACATCACTGATGATGTGTACCAATGCACCTGCATGATGTATCTTTTATCTATTTATATACACTCACCTAAAGGATTATTAGGAACACCTGTTCAATTTCTCATTAATGCAATTATCTAATCAACCAATCACATGGCAGTTACTTCAATGCATTTAGGGGTGTGGTCCTGGTCAAGACAATCTCCTGAACTCCAAACTGAATGTCAGAATGGGAAAGAAAGGTGATTTAAGCAATTTTGAGCGTGGCATGGTTGTTGGTGCCAGACGGGCCGGTCTGAGTATTTCACAATCTGCTCAGTTACTGGGATTTTCACGCACAACCATTTCTAGGGTTTACAAAGAATGGTGTGAAAAGGGAAAAACATCCAGTATGCGGCAGTCCTGTGGGCAAAAATGCCTTGTTGATGCTAGAGGTCAGAGGAGGATGGGCCGACTGATTCAAGCTGATAGAAGAGCAACTTTGACTGAAATAACCACTCGTTACAACCGAGGTATGCAGCAAAGCATTTGTGAAACATCGTTTCGGAGACCCAAATGGACCAGGAGCTGTGTAAATTGGAATGCGGCTACTTGTTCCAAGACCAAACAATCCCTAGCTTATCTGCTTTCGGCCCCCCTCTACCAGCACTGGCCTTGGCCGAGGCCACTGCTGCAACAACAACTCCTCCGTAAGAGCACTGCAGCGAGACGCTCTTGTGTTCCTTCCCCCACTCCCCACTGACACCTGCTGATTGTTGACTCTGTCTGGGACCTGATCAAGGATGACTCCATGGCAACTGCTGTGTATCGCTATGAGATCCTGCGGACTGAGGCACCTAGATTAGGATGTCAGGCGTAGCGACTCTCCAGGCCTACACACACATGAACTCTTACATATATACAGATATGCAATCACCCTCCCCCACCCCCCATCCCTCGCCTTCGATGCTTTGTATCCCCAGTCTGACAGGCGGGTCTGACCAGCGCCGTAATTTGGCTGCAGGACCGGATGGCTGCTTGCCTATGCTGGGTTACCTCCATTCCCCACTCCCCTCCCCTGTTGCAAGTCTTGTGTGTTCATGTTGTAGAGTGTACTGATTATGTGCTAATGTTGCTGAGGTGTTTTTTACTGTTCCCAAACTGTACTCCTTACAGGAGCATAGTCTGGGGGTTGCCTTTTTTCTCCTCACCTCTCCTCATGTTATGCTGTATTTTTCTCCTCAAACGAATTTCCCCATTGTGGGATTAATAAAGGTTTCTAATTCTAATTCTAATTCTAACACGCACAACCTTGAGGCGGATGGGCTACAACAGCAGAAGACCCCACCGGGTACCACTCATCTCCACTACAAATAGGAAAAAGAGGCTACAATTTGCACAAGCTCACCAAAATTGGACAGTTGAAGACTGGAAAAATGTTGCCTGGTCTGATGAGTCTCGATTTCTGTTGAGACATTCAGATGGTAGAGTCAGAATTTGGCGTAAACAGAATGAGAACATGGATCCATCATGCCTTGTTACCACTGTGCAGGCTGGTGGTGGTGGTGTAATGGTGTGGGGGATGTTTTCTTGGCACACTTTAGGCCCCTTAGTGCCAATTGGGCATCGTTTAAATGCCACGGCCTACCTGAGCATTGTTTCTGACCATGTCCATCCCTTTATGACCACCATGTACCCATCCTCTGATGGCTACTTCCAACAGGATAATGCACCATGTCACAAAGCTCAAATCATTTCAAATTGGTTTCTTGAACATGACAATGAGTTCACTGTACTAAAATGGCCCCCACAGTCACCAGATCTCAACCCAATAGAGCATCTTTGGGATGTGGTGGAACGGGAGCTTCGTGCCCTGGATGTGCATCCCACAAATCTCCATCAACTGCAAGATGCTATCCTATCAATACCTTGTTGAATCAATGCCACGTAGAATTAAGGCAGTTCTGAAGGCGAAAGGGGGTCAAACACAGTATTAGTATGGTGTTCCTAATAATCCTTTAGGTGAGTGTATATCTTTTATAGAAATATAAAAGTGAACCATTATATTCTGTGATGCCACTCAATTGCATCGAATGGACTGTGGGGAGTTTCATTGACTAAGCTCTACTCATCAGTGGCTCAGCATTTACTGTGGGAATTGTGGAGAAGGAATGCTGCATTCATGCAGTATCCACGGCAGAGTTTTCAGCCAACATGGCCACCACGCCAGAGTCCGCACCTGCCCATAAGCCCACTCCAGAGTCCACTCCTGCCCATGAACCCACTCCAGCTCCAGAGTTCAGTCATGAGCTCTAGCAACCTGCAGGAACCTACTCCTGCCCATGAGTCTACACCAGAGACCACTCCAGCCCCAGAGCTTGGTCAGGAGGCCGCTCAAGCGCCAGAGCTAAGCCCAGAAAAAGCTACAGCCATTTGACTATGGAGGTCATCCCAGAGCTACCTATTTGCCCTGACTAGACCACGCTGGTCGGTCCTGTTATGGCTACGGAGGCATTATTGAACTCCCTTCCTGTTTCATCTCGGCCAGAGAGGCCGTTCTAAATTCCCGAATCTCAGTCAAGGAGGCCACAATTAAAGATTCTGATTGCCTTGACACAGACATGATGTCTTGCCTGCCCTGTTATGGCTACGGAGGCCATTACTGAACTCTCAGCATGTTATGACAGCCAACCCTAACCTCTCTGTGCTTTTTGTTCCAGTTCCGTCTGCTAAGCCTGGGTTGTTTCCATTTCCGCCTGCTCCGCCGTGGTGGTTCTCAGCTATGCTTTGGTTGTCTTCAGCCCTGCCAACTCAGCCATGGTGGTCCTCAGCTACGCTTTTGTGGTTTTCAGCCCCGCTAGCTCTGCTGTGATGGCCTTCTGCTCCGCTGTGGGAATCTTTAAACCCGGCTGCTCTGCTGTGGTGGTCTTCTGCTCTGCCATGGGGATCTTCAAACCCATTCGCTCTGCTGTGGTCTTCTGCTCCGCCGTGGGGATCTTCAGACCCATCCATTCTGCTGTGGTGGTCTTCTGCTCCGCTGTGGGGTTCTTCAGTCCCATCTGCTCTGTGGTGGTGGTGGTCATCTGCTGAGATGGTATTCAGCCCCGTCAGCTCCGCCCTGGCCACCTGCTATGTCTGCTCCACCCTGGTCACACGCTTGGCCAACTCCACCCTGGCCATCTGCTCAGTCCTGGCTCTTTGATCCTCCGCAGTCTCAAGTTCCACCTCACTGGCCTGGCCCTCCATCCCTCCCTCTGTTCCACCTCCGCTCCACCTTCCCTGTGGACTTATGTGTCTGTTTGTTGAGTAACGTCTTGAATCCTCCCTGTTATAATCTTATAATTATAGTCATGTGTTTCCCTGGTTTTGTGTGAACTTGTGTTATTTCCTGTTTTGTGCCATGTTTTGTAGTCTTTTGCAGTTTTTCTTGTTGATTAGTTCCTGATTGTTCCCAGGTGTGTCTTGTTTGCCTATCACCCCTTGTGTATAAATACCTCATTGTTTCTTATGTTCTTTGCCTGGTGTTGTCAAGTCAAGTCAAGTCAAGTCAAGTCAAGTCACCTTCATTTATATAGCGCTTTTAACGATATGGATTGTTTCAAAGCAGCTTTACAGAGATAATAGGAAATTACCGTAACAGATTGTTTAGGCTTTACAACAGCTCTAGGACAAAGTTATTGTCCAGCTAAAGTTAGTTTTGATTGATTGATTCACTTCCGTTGCGAAGATCATTAGTTATTAACTTAGGGGCCGCTAACACAACACCGTTCTAACAGGAAAATCCTTAACGCGCTCCAGCCACCAGGCCACCCGGCCGCCCATCCGCACAAAACAGTGCCTCGTGTCTCGATAACACACTCCCTGAAATAGGTTTGAAGGTGCAAACGTGGAAGTTATGTACGCTCTGTTTATTTCTGTTAATCTCATGGTTGGAATCTTCTGTTTGTTGCCTGTATTTACTTTTGTTGTTTTGTTTTAATAAAATAGTCATTGGATCCTCCTCTCTGTCATTTCTTAACTGCCTCATAACGGGTATATGTTTTTTTTTTTTTTAAATGTTATTTTTGTATTTTGTGTTTTCACTTTAGTTTTAGTTAAAAAAAAAAATCCATATTACCTATCAGACATATAAACATACAGTACAAATTATCGCATTGTATCTGTCAATAATATTACAAAAATATTATAGAAATAAAATCTCTACTAAAAATTTGACTTGATAGGACTGACCAAATTTAGACAATTGACAACTCTCAGGAGACACATGCGTTGTAAATGCTCCACCTCTGCACTGAGAAGAGAGAAAAAGGCATGAAATCAGCATCTCCCAGTGGGAATACTCTGGAACTGTGCTCATCATGGTTACTATACTTTGACACCAGGCCCCGTGAGGCTGTCGCAGGCTGTTTGTATGGCCCCAGGCTGTGCAGGGAGCTGCTATATCTCTAAAAACATCACACTCTGCACTCTGATGTAGACATACAGGGAGACAGAGAGGGAGAGGGAGGGGAAAAAGGGGGGCGAGGAGAGAATCGGGGAGTCTACTTTAATGGAATTGAATTAAATTGAGGGCAATACCAAATTAAATTGAGATACAATAAACTGAATCGAGGCATAAACATGCACAAACATAAAAGAAACAAAAAAAGAAGAAACTGCTTGTTTTCCTCTCTGATTCATCTTTTGTTGAATGTTCTTTTTTGCTGTTATTCTGTCATCAAATGTTTGTTCAAAAGTTACTCACCAGTTTATTACAAATCTACATGAGGATGTATAATATGCTAAATCACTCATTATAAAGTTGAATAAAATCAGTGCAACAGCATGCCATCTGCTCAAACAGACTAACCAACCTTAGTTATCTGTCAAAACTGTCTTGTAATTGTAATTGTTTGAACCATTTTCTAAGTTCAATTATAGATTCATTTATTTATTTACTTATCATATTGGTTAATATTGTAAATGTAAGTGTGCATGCTCATTTTCTTTATTTTTACATTTAGATTGTCTTTGTCTTATACTCACTTAAAGTTAATCAATAAAAACAAATGATTTATATAATATTTAACCAATCTCAAAATGAATATACATTTTTCATACTGTAAAATGTTGTGATGAATACACTTGTAGCATTTAAAATGATTGATTTAAAGGGACACTCCACCCATTTGCATTAAGCTTTGCATTGTTAGAAACCCAGTCATACTATTGAATGGTCGTGCAACACTCTCTCATTTTCCCCTGAGATGGGAGAAATCCGTTATTTACCTTTTACACTTCCTCCTACAATGACGCAAAAATCGTCATTTTGCATCATTGTAGAAGGAAGTGTAAGAGGGGGGGATTTCTGTTGAGACTACAAGCACTAGATCCTCATCTTTCCCAGGGGGCGGGACCCGCTCACGCTACAGACCTATTACAGATCAGTGGGTGCAGTGTTGCCAGACGTATGATAATTATCGTATTTGTACGATAATTTTGACCTCTGTACGATGTACGATCAATAATGAAAAAAAAATCCTATAATGTACGATAATTTCAGAACTGTGTGACACTTCAAATGATGGTAGTTGTAATCATAGGGCTTCTATACTCATTGATCTAGCTGTGGATTCTACGTCTACCGGGAGAAGAACGTGAAGAGAGAGGGAGCGAGAGACCTTGCGTGTGTGTGCTAGTGTGCCTCACGAAGCACATGTAAGGACCCAACCAATCAATTGTAAGTGCGGGCGGGCTTTTATCTATACTACCGAACGAAGTTGTTGGTCAATAAATAGCTGTATTCTGTACAGGTTTGACTCATGTACGATAATTTTCTTCCAAATACGATAATTTTGAGCTTCTGGTACGATACTTGGACATTTCCAATCTGGCAACACTGAGTGGGTGGGACTTTACTCTCTGAAACTGAAAGCAATATCCTCCATCTTGTTTGAAGCTAAGCTAACAGGCGCTGTGGAGACAGATGTAAAGTAATGACAATAGCGGAGGAGAGTGCTCAATATGATATAGAAGAAGAGGATTTCGGAAGTCTGATGCTTGAATCAGGTGTTTGTGGCTACCTTTACAAGCCGCATTATAGCGAAGAGCAGCCGAGGCAGAAGACCTGCCTGCCGCGGACGAAGAGCCTGGACTGGCTCGAGTTAGGGCGGACTGGTGGCGCCGGTGATCTCACTATGCAACTCATAGCCTGTAAGATGCAACTACGAACACAGAGATAGAGTCCGTCTGCGGCAAAGAATTTCAACGATGACAATTTCTCCTGGACGAAATCTCTGAATCAGGACACGGACGTTTGTGTTGAGAACTATCCTAGTTTCGCACCGCATATGTTCTGACTGAACATCCAGGTACCATGCAATAATTCACCTTTTCGAAAGAAATACAAACGAGGAGTAATGCATTAATGAGTTCGCCAACTAACTAGACATTTTGTGTGAATGTGAAATGAATTTCAAGCTCTGGTGGTAGCTAGCCTTGTAGACGGAAGAGTGATTTCTCTTATAGAGCTGGTAAGTCCCGCCCCTTCCGTAAAACCCCGCTGGACCTCAAAGTTGAAAAACCGTCAATGCAAGTGAATGGGAGAAAATAATTATTTTCTGGTCCCGTTTGAATTGTGCCATGAATGTGAACATATGTTGTCTGTGAATTTTTTATATAACTTTTCATGTTACGAGTTTGACAGTATATGGTATGATTCTTCGGCTAGCAGTTGTGGAAAAGACATAACGAGAAAGACTACATGTCGCCTATGTGACGTCACCCCATAAAGTTGACTTACCCGTGGTTTTCACCAACTTCAACGATTTTGTCCTCTCCCTGAAAGAAGGCGGTGGTGAAGTACACCATAGACACAGCCATGTTTAGCGGGATCCGTGAGCTAGTCCGTGTGCTAGTGGTGTTGACGTTTCAAACGCGTCGAGAGTTGTAGTCCACAAAGTGCTCTCACACAAAGTCTAACCGTATCAAACTTCTACCCGCTAAATTGTATCATTCTTTACACGAAAGGTTATATAAAAAATTCACAGACAACATATGTTCACATTCATGGCACAATTCAAACGGGACCAGAAAATAATTATTTTCTCCCATTCACTTGCATTGACGGTTTTTCAACTTTGAGGTCCAGCGGGGTTTTGCGGAAGGGGCGGGACTTACCAGCTCTATAGAGAGCCTAAGTCCCGCCCCTCCGCTTCCGGCTCATGGGACCTTATTTCGGAAAAAATATGTATGGAAGTCAATGGCGAGAGATAACTTATCTTTTTATTCCGTCTGAACTGTGCCCTGAACTACACATATGATGTTTGTCAATTTAAAAGGTAATTATTAAAGTCAAGAAAGTCGCAGTTTGTCATAAAACAGAAGAGTAACGTTTAGTTTTATGTGAAAATCGCTCAATGAACTACATCTCTCGTCTCGCACTATGTGCTAGTGATGGGGACGAGACCGCCTATGCCGAGTCCGAGTCAAGACCGAGTCTTTGAAGGGTCGAGTCCGAGTCGAGACCGAGTCCGTTGGTTTTCAAATTCAGTCGAGTCCGAGTCAAGACCGAGTCTTTGAAGGGTCGAGTCCGAGTCGAGACCGAGTCCGCTGGTTTTCAAATTCAGTCGAGTCCGAGTCAAGACCGAGTCTTTGAGGAAGCAAGTCCGAGTCGAGACCGAGTCTTTAGGAGTCGAGACCAAGACCATAAAAACATGTCAGTTTTCATATTCATGATTTAATATCACCCCAGTTAATAATCAACAGTTAGGCCTACAGACTAAGCTAGATTGGGAATTGTTTAGAGGAGCAGTCTTAACGTCTTAATATGGACTATGCTTTTACTATCATTAAAAAAATCCCTACCACATGCATCATCTTCTGCCTATTTTTCTAAACTGCTTCAACAGTGCTGCTCTGTCATCAACATGTTAAGCCCACCCTGACTTTTTTAATCATAGTTAGGACATGCAGAGCAATTTGACCCTTCGCAGGGAGCTTGATTGACAGGTGATCTGACCAATCATACTTCGCCATCCGCCATTTTGTCCGACAAAGCAGTCAGGAGAGTTAGTAGATTAACATGGGAGGATTTGAACTTGAAACACGGAGTGTACTGACGCCTTTCCGTGGTTAAAACAACATTGCTTCTTATGTTTGTTCATGTTTATTTGAGGCTATAAATTAAAGGAGAACTCCGGTCAATTTTAACATTGAGCTCATTTTTTTGTACATTTGGAGTGCTGTCAATACAGAGAACAACGACAAAAATCGGTGTTGCCTACACCGAGTTATTCTATTTTTAAAATTTGCACCCTGAAAACAGGATGTAAACACAGGTATTTGCGCTGGCTTAAATAACATCATTTTTATACATATCTTTCACATCTACTGCAGTCAGATTCACTCGTGATCACTCTGAAGGAATCACTCACATTTTCTGTGCACTTGTAATGACACATCAAGGATGTTAAGAGGCTAAAAGCAGGTTTAGTACTTGCCCCATTGAAGTCAACAGGGTGCAAATTTTAAAAATAGAATAACTCGGTGTAGGCAACACCGATTTTTGTCGTTGTTCTCTGTATTGACAGCACTCCAAATTTACAAAAAAATGAACTAGAAGGAAGAGATGATCGGTTCACGAGCAGCTTTAACTGATGCTCTACAGCGATCTGTCACGGCCACGGCACATTAAAGAGCAACAAAACGGTATTTATTGTCTAAATTTCTTTTAAAAAATGACCAAATTTGAAAGGTGAGACTTTGTTTAATATGTTTAATATCAAAAGTAACCGAAAAGTAACCTAGTCTGTCCTGTCTGTCAGCGTATTGTCAGTCTCCTCTCTGCTCCGTGATGTATTTTTCAATGCGTGAGAACATGGTGTGGCGTGAGAACGGCGTAGCTTGTCGGACATGGCGACAGTAACTAAGGGGGGCGGGTCTTTGCGAACAGTCAATTAAAATTTTCTAGTGATGGGACGAGACCGCCTATGCCGAGTCCGAGTCAAGACCGAGTCTTTGAAGGGTCGAGTCCGAGTCAAGACCGAGTCTTTGAAGGGTCGAGTCCGAGTCAAGACCGAGTCTTTATAAGAACGAGTCCGAGTCGAGTCCGAGAAAGCAGAAATCGGTCTCGAGACCGGACTCGAGTCCGAGACCGGACTCGAGTACTACATCACTACTATGTGCGTCACAAGATCCGTTGCTCGTATGTGTGTATTCTGGCTCAAAACACTCAGGCATGACGGCGTAACGTTACGATTATAATGTAAGACTATAGAAAAAATGTCAGACGTTAGCTTCAGTAAAGTTAGCTTCATTCATTGAGAGAAAAGGTATGACGTCACATGTGCGCCTTTTGGGTTTGTAGTGTTTGTAATTACGTATTTTCACAGTCTTATACCTCAGCAGTTTTACATCAAGCTGCGACTTTCTTGACTTTAAAATGTATCTTTTAAATTGACAAACATCATATGTGTAAATCAGGGCACAATTCAAACGAGATCAAAATATTTGTTGTCTCTCGCCATTGACTACCATACAATATTTTTCCGAAATAAGGTCCCATGGTGGTCGACCGGAAGGGGAGGGACTTAGGCTCTCTATAGGCAGATATGCGCTTTCTGGATTAGTGGGAGTGGCTTGCGGAGCTGTGCAATGTGGTGCATTGTGGGAGTTGTTGTCTTTCATACAAATGCGTCCTGAAGTTATTTTTTGTCTTTCCTCGGTCACGAAGGCACCAAATTCAAAATTTATTTTACATTTCGACTACATATATGACCCACTTTAAATAAAAAACAATGTTCAAATGGGTGGAATGCCCCTTTAAGTTTTTTGTTTTAATTTATTTTGATTAAATAGTGTATAATTTTAATATTGACCATTTATCAGCCATAATGTGAAAATTATTGTTGGCTTATGGTATTGGGCAGAATTAAAAAATCAGTGCATCCCTAATCTAGTTCCATGAGTGTTGCATTTTTAAGACAGCTTGTCGCGTTACAAAGAGTCCTTTCTGTTTTTGCCATTTTCTAGCCATTCTTTCGTACTTAGGCTTACTAGTTGAGCAAGCATACTTGTGTCCATCTGTTTCACAGCTAACAATGTAACACTGAGCATTGTCAGTTTCTGCAAGCATCTGTGATGAAGATCTCTCTCTCTCTCTCTCCCATTGTTTTCTCTCTCTCTCCTCATCTTGAATGGTTTGTGAATCTTATACTGATGGAGATGGAGGGCTTCAGTTCACATAGAGGGTCACTGCACAACATCTCAGGCCTTCTGCTAATGACTTATTGACTGTGCATGCTTCATGGATGTGTTGTGATGCTTTCATCAGTGAAGGGAAAATGGGCACTTTAAAGGGCCCCTATTATGGATTTTTGAAAATGACCTTTCATGTAGTGTGTAACATAGCTCTAAGTGAATGAAAACATCCTGCAAAGTTTTAAATCTGAAAGTGCACCGTATAAGTTATTGTCTCTCAAAAGTAAGAGTCGACTCTGAGTCAATGAAATTAATTGTTTTTCAAACGAGTCATAAGCCGTTTCGCTGTGACGTCAAGACGAAACATTAGTATATTGCCTGCCCACTTATTGCACGCACAGACACCAGGGAAACCTTGAACCTCAAACCAACAGCTGATTCCTACTGGATAGCATCATGTCGAGAAGACGCTGTGCTCTACAATGTGAAGGTAAAGCCAGTCTTTTTTTCACTGCCCAAGGACGAGCATGTGAAGAATCAGTGGTTAAAGTTAATCTTTACCATGATATCACAGCAATATAATCCTAAACTTTTGCTGTGTTCCCTTTATTTTACTGAAGACTGCTTCTCAAATCTCAAAGTTCAATACAGGATTCACAAACTGCATACTCTTGAAAGATGGTGTGCAAAATACTTAGTTTTGAGTTTTATATTGTGTAGGTCTCCTGCTAACTGGCTAACTCACGTTATCACTGTCTTACTGAAATACTTCTGCTAATCAGTTATGGACCACTATTACCTATAACTGTCTATTAATGCAGATTGTCTGTTGTTCTCACTACTTTGAGGAAATATTTGTTTTACCAACGTTTATGTTACATCAGATCATTCACTCTAGAGCTTGGCTAATGTATATTGTATACATGCACTGTTATTGATACAGTTTCCATGTGTTCACCGCAATATATTAGAAAAATACTCGGTAAATAAATTAGTACAAGTAAAATAATCGGTTTGTTGATGGACATGCACTTGTTAATGCTGATGGTGAGGAATTACAGTTTCAACATCTCAAATAATGTACCTCAAACTAAGTAGTGTATCACTGAGTAACGTCCTGCTCGTGTCGTCCTTGCGATGGAGGTTCAGGTAGAATAACAGTTCTTCCAATGTTTCATCATCGGATTCGCGCTCGCATTGATATGGTAAAATCAACGTCATTGTTCGTTACTGTCTTTAGTTTACAGTGTAGGAAGCCTCAGGACAAGCAGAGCTGACGTTGTTATGGCAATGGGAGGTTTTGTTGTACACGCTGTGTACGCTGTACACGGTAGGCCAATCACAACAGACTGAGCTGTCTGGCCAATCAGAGCAGAGTATATCGCATAAAGGCGGGATTGATTAATTTGACGAGTCGTTTGAGAGTCATTGAAAATGTGATGATGTGCAAATATATTATGAGGAAATTAAACAGTTTTTTTTACTTTTGTTGCATGTAAACATGTAGGACACTCCACAACAACATTAGGAAACTTTAAAATAGCATAATAGGGGCCCTTTAAAACCCTCACACACATGCACATCATATGGGAACATGTTCATGCAAATTCACTGACATACACACCACATACAGAATGGGAACAGAAAAACTAGTGAGACTGAAGGTACATTTACACGACAACGATATGCTTAAAACGAAGAGGTTTTTCCTTCGAGTTTTCCGTGTACAGACAACACCATTGTCAAAACGATCCCCATTCACACGGATCCGCGAAAACAAATAAAAATGCTATATTCTGCTGCCAGGCCATTAGATAGCGATGAAACACTATAGACTGAACACGTAATACGCATGTGCATGAAGTCATCGTCTTCAGAGATTCGCGGTTTTGTTGTTTATACAGAGACACTTTGAAACCCGTTTTCAAAAGTTTGCGTTTTCAGCCAGCCAAAACACTGTTTAAAAGTTAAGGAATCTCACACATGGTTCAAACTAGGCTACTGTATTGTATATGTTTGATTTATGTTGAAGTGTTTGTGACAATGTCCTGCTGAGTGTTTGTGTAATGGCGAGCCTTTTGTTTATGTATAGAGCCCAATATATCAGTTATCGGCTTTCAAATGTATTTGTAAAGAATTATCGGTTATCGGTATCCGCCAAAATGTTCATATCGGTGCATCCCTAATATAAATATTGTATAATAATTACATATAGATAATAATAAATATATTAATTTCTTTCTGTTTAGTGTAAGACTTTTGGACTGTACTTTCCCACAGTTTGGAGGATTTCATGGTTTGCGATAAAATCATCTATGATGATAGCTAAGCAGCTATTTTTGATAATTTACAGTAAGCAGACTTATTAAAGCAGTTGTTTCCTGTAGCTTACAGCGTTCAAGAAAAAAATGAAGAAATGTGGAATGTATCCACATTCTGTGTTCTGTGCATTTCATTCACCCCGCCAGCCTGCTGTGGAGGTGACACCAAAACTTTGATCAGGGAAAAATTTCTGTTTCTCACATGCACTTCGAGTTCTTTCCCCCTCTCCCCTGCCCCAGAAAGGTCTCAATCCAGGTGTCCAGCAGAGATACCCCTCAGAAAGTGTGTGAGGGTGATTGTCAGGGATGAGTGCTTAAGCCTGTGTGGAGGGGTGGAAGAGAAAAGCGTGAACTGTATTTTCTGCCCACTGTTGGCGTCAGCGACTTTGTCCTGCTCAAAGCTGAGGCGCTGATTTTCCAGGACTTGTCTTCTTCAATTTGTTCTCAATGTGTCACTCTGACATGTTTTTTTCTCTCCTTTTTTCTGAAGTAGAATGCGTCAGGGGCTTGCCTGTTTGCCGGAATGTGGAGTGCTTGAAGCCGGTTAAGAACGATAGCAGTCTAAAGCTTCCATCGAGGATATCTTTGTTTGAGAAAAGGGAGGAAATCTTCCAGTGAAGACTGTGACTCATTCAGTCTTCCTGGAGTGATAACACATCTCGATTTAATTAAAAAAAACACGGATAATTGTATTTTCTGATCAATCTAGGCTTTCCGGAAGAGGATCTGTGTGTGAGAGGCAGTTTGCCTGATTTGATTGACATTTGAGGTTTTAGTATTGAGTTTTGTACTTTTCCACAGATATCTGTCCTAGTTTCCCTCTTTGTTTATCTCTTCCACCATTCTCTTCTCCATTCCAGTGTCGTCTCTATAAAAATTAGGGCTGTCAATCGTTTGAAGATTGTAATCGAATTAATTATGTGAAATGCCAATTAATTAGTCAAATTAATCACACATAGGAATATTTGCAGAGAAAAGCTCCCAAATGAAGATAAAGACGTTTCATTATTGTTAATAGACAAAAAGTAGCTCAATATGTAAAAAAAAATCTATATCATTGAACATATGTTTATCACTGGCCTACAGCATACATAATTTTAGTCAATGTGTCTGATGTTGACTTCATGCATCTGTCGACTTCACTCTTTCATTATTGGACATGTTTTATTCAATCTAATGTTTTTCAGTGTCTCATGCCATGAGGGCATTGTTTTTTATTAAGACTATGTGTCAAGTTTAATGCTGGTTAAACTTTTACAAATGTTTTGTAAGACCCAATCTTCTGTTGCATTCTGTCCAGCTGTTTTTGAACATAAGAACACGTCCAGTGTAAATACGTCCAGTGTAAATACGTCCAGTGTGAACACGTCCAGTGTGAACACGTCCAGTGTAAATACGTCCAGTGTGAACACGTCCAGTGTGAACACGTCCAGTGTGAATACGTCCAGTGTGAATACGTCCAGTGTGAACACGTCCAGTGTGAACACGTCCAGTGTAAATACGTCCAGTGTAAATACGTCCAGTGTGAACATGTCCAGTGTGAACACGTCCAGTGTGAATACGTCCAGTGTGAACATGTCCAGTGTGAATACGTCCAGTGTGAATACGTCCAGTGTGAACATGTCCAGTGTGAACACGTCCAGTGTAAATACGTCCAGTGTAAACACGTCTAGTGTGAATACGTCCAGTGTGAATACGTCCAGTGTAAACACGTCCAGTGTAAACACGTCTAGTGTGAATACGTCCAGTGTGAATACGTCCAGTGTAAACACGTCCAGTGTGAATACGTCCAGTGTAAACACATCCAGTGTAAATACGTCCAGTGTGAACACGTCCAGTGTAAATACGTCCAGTGTGAACATGTCCAGTGTGAACACGTCCAGTGTAAATACGTCCAGTGTAAACACGTCTAGTGTGAATACGTCCAGTGTGAATACGTCCAGTGTAAACACGTCCAGTGTAAATACGTCCAGGGTGAACACGTCCAGTGTAAATACGTCCAGTGTGAACACGTCCAGTGTGAACACATCCAGTGTAAATACGGCCAGTGTGAATACGTCCAGTGTGAACACGTCCAGTGTGAACACATCCAGTGTAAATACGTCCAGTGTGAACACGTCCAGTGTGAACACGTCCAGTGTAAATACGTCCAGTGTGAACACATCCAGTGTAAATACGTCCAGTGTAAATACGTCCAGTGTGAATACGTCCAGTGTGAACACGTCCAGTGTAAATACGTCCAGTGTGAACACATCCAGTGTAAACACGTCTAGTGTGAATACGTCCAGTGTGAATACGTCCAGTGTAAACACGTCCAGTGTAAATACGTCCAGGGTGAACACGTCCAGTGTAAATACGTTCAGTGTGAACATGTCCAGTGTGAACACGTCCAGTGTAAATACGTCCAGTGTGAACACATCCAGTGTAAACACGTCTAGTGTGAATACGTCCAGTGTGAATACGTCCAGTGTGAACACATCCAGTGTAAATACGGCCAGTGTAAATACGTCCAGTGTGAATACGTCCAGTGTGAACACGTCCAGTGTGAACACATCCAGTGTAAATACGTCCAGTGTGAACACGTCCAGTGTGAATACGTCCAGTGTGAACACGTCCAGTGTAAATACGTCCAGTGTGAACACATCCAGTGTAAATACGGCCAGTGTAAATACGTCCAGTGTGAACACGTCCAGTGTGAACACATCCAGTGTAAATACGTCCAGTGTGAACACGTCCAGTGTGAACACGTCCAGTGTGAACACATCCAGTGTAAATACGTCCAGTGTGAACACGTCCAGTGTGAATACGTCCAGTGTGAACACGTCCAGTGTAAATACGTCCAGTGTGAACACATCCAGTGTAAATACGGCCAGTGTAAATACGTCCAGTGTGAACACGTCCAGTGTGAACACGTCCAGTGTAAATACGTCCAGTGTGAACACGTCCAGTGTAAATACGTCCAGTGTGAACACGTCCAGTGTAAACACGTCCAGTGTAAACACGTCCAGTGTAAATACGTCCAGTGTAAATACGTTCAGTGTGAACATGTCCAGTGTGAACACGTCCAGTGTAAATACGTCCAGTGTAAATACGTCCAGTGTGAACACATCCAGTGTAAACACGTCTAGTGTGAATACGTCCAGTGTGAATACGTCCAGTGTGAACACATCCAGTGTAAATACGGCCAGTGTAAATACGTCCAGTGTGAACATGTCCAGTGTGAATACGTCCAGTGTGAACACGTCCAGTGTGAACACATCCAGTGTAAATACGTCCAGTGTGAACACGTCCAGTGTGAATACGTCCAGTGTGAACACGTCCAGTGTAAATACGTCCAGTGTGAACACATCCAGTGTAAATACGGCCAGTGTAAATACGTCCAGTGTGAACACGTCCAGTGTGAACACATCCAGTGTAAATACGTCCAGTGTGAACACGTCCAGTTTGAATACGTCCAGTGTGAACACGTCCAGTGTAAATACGTCCAGTGTGAACACATCCAGTGTAAATACGGCCAGTGTAAATACGTCCAGTGTGAACACGTCCAGTGTGAACACATCCAGTGTAAATACGTCCAGTGTGAACACGTCCAGTGTGAATACGTCCAGTGTGAACACGTCCAGTGTAAATACGTCCAGTGTGAACACATCCAGTGTAAATACGTCCAGTGTGAACACATCCAGTGTAAATACGGCCAGTGTAAATACGTCCAGTGTGAACACATCCAGTGTAAATACGTCCAGTGTGAACACGTCCAGTGTGAATACGTCCAGTGTGAACACGTCCAGTGTAAATACGTCCAGTGTGAATACGTCCAGTGTAAATACGTCCAGTGTGAATACGTCCAGTGTAAATAAGTCCAGTGTGAACACGTCCAGTGTAAACACGTCCAAGGTGAACACGTCCAGTGTAAATACGTCCAGGGTGAACACATCCAGTGTAAATAAGTCCAGTGTGAACACATCCAGTGTAAATAAGTCCAGTGTGAACACGTCCAGGGTGAACACATCCAGTGTAAATACGTCCAGAGTGAACACGTTCAGTGTGAACATGTCTCGACTCTCGACACAATGCGAACCAGCATTGTGAACCTTACAGCTGTGCCGCTGCTTTGCTTCCATGCTGCTTATGTGTGTGGTGTGAAACGGGGCTTATTGAGCATTTAGTGCCTCGCTGTAGCAGAAGGAAAGAAAAGAATAATGTGTTTCATACCTTGTGCCTGTCTTTCCGTCTTCGGCATTGATTCCATTAGTCCTCATGGATGGCTCGCGTAAGGCAGCGGTCTGCAGATCGAGGAGTTAACCATCTAAATTTTTGCTCTTTAAGTGACGGTGTCACAGGCGTGTGCAGACAGAAAGACGAAGATGGGTAAATATAGTAAAAAAAAAAAAAAAAACCCCGGCTTAGGCCCCATTTTGCAATTGCCTTTTATATTTAAGATGCTGTAAAAAATTGTGTATGCACAGCTTTATAATGAGGAATACAATTTTAGATAAATTCCAGTCAGGTTATAGAGTGTGCCATAGTAAAGAGTCTGCTCTTCTGAAGGTCTCTAATGACATGCTATGAGGCATTGATTCTGGAAGCTGCTATTCTACTTTTATTAGATCTTACCGTGGCATTTGATACAGTTGATCATAATATTCTCATTGATCGTCTTAGGGATCACGTTGGTATTCAGGGCTTAGCCCTGAAATGGTTATCTTCCTATTTGAAAGATAGGACATTTTCAGTCAGTTTAGGGTATTATTCTTCTACTGTTGCCCCTCTTGTGTGTGGGGTTCCACAGGGTTCTATCCTGGGACCAATTTTATTTCTCGTTAGATCTCGTTTAAAAATGTAAAGGTGATCGGGCATTCTCTGTTGCAGCTCCTAGGCTCTGGAATGACCTTTCTCTGTCTGTTAACATTGTCCTTAGCATTTAAAAATGCTTTGTAAGCTGTGTATGTCTCATGTTTGCATTGTTTTCATGTTTTTGTTTAAATTTTCTCAAATATTTTAGATATTAGATATATTATCTTTTTCTGTCCAGCACTTTGGTTCCACTTGTGGAGTTGAAAGTGCTCTATAGATCAAGTAGAGTTGAGTTGAGAGTTCTTAGCATGAACATATGCCAAATATATTATACCCACTTGAGTTAGTCTGACCCCAGCATGAGAAAACTTATTTCCAAACCAGACACACAATGGTGTAAACACCAGGATGATCAACAGATAAACTGTGTTAAACGGAGTTAACGTACTCGGACAGATATGTATTTGTTTGTGTAGTGAGCTGAAATTGGCTACCAGTACATGTTCAGATAGGCACACGCACACACACCGACGCAAAGCTGCTGATGTGACTCACTGTGAATCATAGGCCACCATGTAGGTGGATGAGCCAGCAGGAAATTATAATGTAATCCACCTCAAAATACTGGGAGGTGGCCCACAACCTGCAGTATATATGATGTGATGACCTGTTATAGACCTTCATGCTGCCATTGCTATCCTTTCTCTAGGGAAAACTCGAAAATCCTCTGCAAATCTTTGTATGAACACCTGGCCCGTAACGTCTGTGTTCCAGTATTAGTAAGTGTAGCTGATATAATACATATGTCTGCGTGACTCACAGTAAACACTTAGATGGCAAGTCTGTGAGAGTGGCATCATAATGTTTTGACAGGGGGCATGTTTGGCGCACGCTTGCTTATTTTATCCAGGAACAGAACGCGGTTGACTAACGCAATTGGACGTGGGTGATTGATGATCCAGCAGGCTTTGTCACCGGTATTCACTTGACCTTTTCCTCCTTCTCTCTTTACTACTTTACTTTATTTTCTCTTTCTCCTCCTATCTGCATTGATGTTCATTAAACTGTGTTTTCTAGTCACTAGCCCTTCAGCCTATGACCTCTCTTTTTTCGTTTTATGTCTTCTTCCTCCCTCTCATTATTTATTCCTTTCTGCCTGTCTCACTTGCTTTATCTTTGTAGTGACTCCAGAGCCTGTTTATAGCTGTGTTAAAGGTAACATGAAATCAAAACTGTTTTGATTTTGTGGCATTCAGTTGCATGTGTGTTAGCTTTAAGCTCAGTGCCAATCTACTCCTAAAAGTTGAAAAAATCATCCAATATACCAATTAAGTTACTGACCGAAATTATTGATAGCTCATCCTTAAACAACCTAGGTTTTAAACAACCAAGGCTCATTGGAAAAACATGCCTATGGTGACATTTCCACAAAACTATATTATAGTACGTTGCTTCGATCTTGCACGTTTTGTGACACTTTCAAAGTAAATATCCAGTGAGTGGCGCTAAAAGAATGTTCAGTTTTATCGAAGCAGATGAACGTGAATCTGGCAATGTTTTATCACGTTGGTTGTTTTCCGTATGATGGATGTTTTTTTTGTTTTTGCTGAAGTTGAAGAAACATATGAATTTTTTTTTGTTTTGTTTTTTCATTTGCTGAAGCAACCATACCATTTTAGCCGGTCTTTGAGCTCTTTTATCATGACTCACGTTTCACAGGACAAGCTGTGTATCGCAAGTGCAATGCTATATCAGGTGATCTGCCCAGCAAGTTTATTACATCAGAAAAGCCATACATATGTAGTGGTTATGTGATGCAAACGTCAAAATGTGTTAGTTTACAAATCATACATCATGGCAAAAGTGTTATTGTGATAAAATACATCTTGATTAATTGTAATCTTCCCCTGTAGTTGTTGGTGTTTTACTGGCATTAGTGCTCATTTTAGCTGACAACTGCAGTGAATTGTATGTATGTTTTTGCAAAAATGCAGGTAAGGCACTTTTCTTTTTCAATATTTTCATTTTTAAACTGGCTCATTAAAAAGTCCAGGCACATACAATACACACACTTCATGTAAATATTTGCATTTCTGACATAAACATAAAAACACTTATTTTATTTTTCCTACCCTTTATAAATATTCAGTATTATGAATATACTGATTTTAAAACCGGGTGTAAACAGGGCCTAAAAGAACAACAAAAGATCAGGTTAGTGCTTGCAGAAGTAGAGTAAAAGGGAATCCAATTTACTCATGTCTATTTCTTTAAGTATCTATTTTTGTCTGTCTCTGTAAGTATCTATAAATATCTATTATAAGTATCTCTGTCTGCATGAGTGTTGAAGGACTAAGATCTTTTTTTTGTGAATGAAATGAAAACTCTGAGGCACATTCATTCTAAAGTCCTTGAATCACAGTCATTCAGATGTGTGTGAGAGAGAGAGCTGGTATGTGTGAATTTGTCACATTAACAGTGAGATGTTGTCAGATTATTTGTTTTTCGTGGGATGCAACATTGCAGGGGGTTTGTTTTACTTTCCAAATGGCTCAAAACACTATGTAGCCCCATCCACTGTGAATCAAATTTTCATTTGGCCAGAGATGTGTAGCCGAACAACAGTTTATGAGTTTAGCTAGATAATGAATAAGCTAGATGCCAACTCTTACATGTAAACGCAAACGATACATCCAGCTTAGACTGTTTGGTGTATTTTAGCCTACAACATGCTATATGGTTTATAACTAGTCCAAAACAGCTACCAGCTAAATAGTTTTATTGTTTGTGTATGTGTTTGCATAGATCTACATTCTTAAAACTCATTATTACCTCACTTTTAGGTTCATATAAACTAAACAGCTGTGTTGCTGCACATCCTTGCCATTTCAAAAATTTGTTTGCATCCCAATTGAAAATGAATATACCAAAATGTAGTACTTTATTTCATACTAAGTAACATACTTAGTATAAAATAAATATATTTTAAATACATTTGGTATACGTTATTTTCACTAGGGACAGCAAACACACTTTTATACAACTCAGGCATAGAGTGCTGCAGTGATGAGGTATTTTTGTAGGCCAAACCGGAAGTTAGCATCACCCTGCTTCTCTCAACAAAAATCCAATATTTTCCCACATATTTTATGAATAATTGAAGATAATAAGCTCAAACAGAGGTTAACGATTCTTACACGTTTTGTTAATCATGATTATCTTCACAAATGAACACAACTTTTCTGAATTTAGAATTTATTTATTATTTTGAATACTTTTAATCTCGATTTAAATTTATTTAAAATCTAAAAATTTTCCAACTTAGAATAGTATGCAAGAGTGTGACTATAAATACAACGTCTGTTAAAGCAGACTAACGATGTGAGTTTTCTGTGTTTTCGACAAACTCTATAGTCCCATTTAACCACTTGTTAGCAATCACCTTTTTCAAGACACATAAAAGCTTTAAAAATTCATGAGTGGGCATTGTGATGTATCTTGAGCTTGTGCTACAGACCTTATTTCAGGCATTTAACCAAAAACGCATTCAAAAAACCCATTGACTTGTAGTACAAGTACAAGTACAAAACTTGTTTATGGGTTTATTAAGCAGCACTCTATTATATTCCCATACTAATTTCAACTAACTACATTATTTGAGATCCTAAGCTTTGATACTTGAATAATATGCAAATTATGAAGCAAGCTTTTTATTCTTAGTACAGCTCTGAAAATGGCGTGACACAAGGTCCTGGTATCCAGCAGCACTGCAAGCTGATGAGTTGTCTGTCACCGTCTGTCGTCATGATAAGACTGACTCATAAGACATACGCTCAGTGTCAGGAGACACCTTGCGGTGGGTCAGCCACCTCTGAGTTCGTGGTGTGACAGTACAAACCCAACCAAGTAAAAGCATCCACCCCGCACCCAACAACAGGGCCAGGAAAGTGTGTATTTTGATAGATGATTTGAGACACGGTGATGGCGGGAAACCCCTCTCAAAGGCTCAGGAAATCAAACATTCACACGAACAACTGCAGCGTCTTTATTTGCAAGCAATATTTTGGTGAGGCGTAACTGATTCATGCTTCCCCAGGCGTCCTCCCCATGGGAAGCAATTCAAAACAGCACATTTGTTCCCCTTATTATCTCCCAGCTAAGCATGTCGGAATTGGGACACGAGGCATTTCCATCCTGATTTGTGTGTTTTTGACAGAGTAAACCTTTGAACGTTTGCATGAAAGCACTGTAGATGTTCTTGACGCAAACATCTGTCATCATCATAAAGGCAGCGCTAAGCTGTGAGGTGTCGGGGGAGAGAGGAACATGATCAACGCGCCCTCAAACGTTACAGATGCACTATCAAGCACTCTTTACGCACTCCCTCCTGAGAGACCTGCGCAGAGCAAAGCAGCTGCCGTTCTTTTTTTGCGCAATGCCTTTTTTGCTGCTTAAACAAAGTCTACAATCATCCCCATAGCGCACAAATCTTCTTGTGTTCCTCCCAGCATCCTGTTCTCCTTCTGATTTACCTCTCCCATTTCTCCACTCCCAAACTCCCCTATGCGGGAAGGCGGAGTGGATGTGTCCCAGGGTTTGTCAGGGGGAGAGGGTGGTTGTGAAATGGTATAGTCTGATAGATGGAGTGGGCATGAGACTGCGTGTGTGAGCGGAATAGTAAAGGAGCCCTGGAGACGGGGAGGATGGAGGCACAGAGCCAGAAAATTGCATTGCATATTTGGTGATTAGTTTACCTCATGGGTTTCTTTCTTCTCATCGCTCTCTTCAGTCTTCCTCGTCTTCTTTTTCCTCATATTCATCCTGGTCATTAGTCTATTGTGTATACTGTATGTATCATCCATGTTGCTCACATTGCCTGTATCACAAGCAATTTCTGTATTGCCTATATCACCTTTTTCCATGACTTTTCTAAGACATGTTTGTGATGTATTGGCTAAGGATTAAAAAAATCATCCACATTCAGTTGTTAATATCATGAGAATTCAGGCTGATTTTGATAATCATTTGGACACATTTTGTGAACTCTCTTAAGAACAAATATCTATATTTCATGAATCTCTATCTTCTAAATTTCATGTAAATCAATTAAGGACTAAACTCAAGCTAGGGTTTTATTTTAGAAACAAAGCCTGTTTCATTTGAGGCAAAAGAGAGATTAGTTTCTGTTACCTTCATGCCAGTTCTTTTGATTGATATGTAGATGTTTAACATGTAGACTTAAACACTGGTAGCTGTTTATTTTGGGTCTGTTGCCTTCTTATCTTTGTTCCTTACAGAACATTTTTGGGGTATATTCTTTGAGTTCACTGAACTTACCCTCCCTTCCAGTTCCATCTGCACAAACTGAAATAGGAAAACAAGCTTTTCGGTGTGCCGTTCCCAGTTATTGGAACTCTTAACAAAATGATTTGAAGATGCAGACTTTTAAATCTTTGTTCTGTGAGCTGTTGAAGGAAAAATCTAATTGTAAATGTTTTTAAATTTGTATTGATATTGTGGTGTTACTGTGAAATTGTGAGACATTCTGTGGCTGCTCATCTTGGCCAGGTCACTTCTGAAAAAGAGATTTTGGTAACAGTTTTGATTTTCCCTTTTGAACGTACCTCACGGTGGCCGAGAGAGCTCAGCGCGCTGCAACTGAAGAAAACACATGCAAATAGAAAACACCCGCAAATTAAGAAAACAGTTTCAGTTTCACAACACATGTGTGCTCCAAATACTCAAAACACAAGCAAGTACAGAAACGCGCTGCAAAAGTTCACAACACAACCAAATACAGAAACGCGCTGCAAATAGAGCTGGTAAGTCCCGCCCCCTCCGCTAACCCCGCTGGACCTCTAGGTTGAAAAATCGTCAATGCAAGTGAATGGGAGAAAATAATTATTTTCTGGTCCCGTTTGAATTGTGCCATGAATGTGAACATATGTTGTCTGTGAATTTTTTATATAATCTTTCGTGTGAAGAATGCTACAATTTAGCGGGTAGAAGTTTGATACGGTTAGACTTTGTGTGAGAGCACTTTGTGGACTACAACTCTTCGCTGCTTTCGACGCGTTTGAAACGTCACCACCACTCGCATACGGACACTAGCTCACGGATCCCGCTAAACATAGCTGTTTCTTTGGTGCACTTCACCGCCTTCTTTCAGCGAGAGAACAAAATCGTTGAGGTTGGCGAAAACCACGGGTAAGTCAACTTTATGGGGTGACGTCACATAGGCGACATGTAGTCTTTCTCGTTATGTCTTTTCCACAACTGCTAGCCGAAGAATCATACAATATACTGTCAAACTCGTAACATGAAAGATTATATAAAAAATTCACAGACAACATATGTTCACATTCATGGCAAAATTCAAACGGGACCAGAAAATAATTATTTTCTCCCATTCACTTGCATTGACGATTTTTCAACCTAGAGGTCCAGCGGGGTTTTACGGATGGGCGGGACTTACCAGCTCTATAGCACAGACTACAACGGAAATGTTTCCAGGGGACCCCAATAAGTGACGAACCCGGCTGGGACGTACTTATAGATCAAAGTCTACTTTATTTTTCTTTTCTTTTTTTCTTTGCAAAACATACAGAGATGACATGTTTATGACATATAACTTTGTATAGCCTACAATATGTTCAATGTCATCAGAAATCAAATGAGAAAAGAAGAGTTAACAATGAGCTGAAAAAAAAGAACAGAGAAAAAGAACATGAAGGTAAGATTTTAATCTATACATCAGTTATACAAATTTTGTCATGTTATGTTTAAATAAGTTTCATAAGAAATGTTAGGTAATGCAGGGTCCAAAGATGAGAGGATAAGTTTTAAAGTTGAGACACTCACATACTGATATATAACGCATATTTTAAAAACTTTTTTGTATAAAATGTATATTTATTTGCAACAGTTATGTTAACAGTAATAATAAGAAATTTCTGTCGTAAAAACAGCTATTCAGCTGATGGACACCGTGCTGTGTTTTCATGGGAACATCCCAGGTGAAAATAATGAGGAAATTATGTTGTCTTTCGTTGCTCCCTTCACCAAGTGCGTTCCAAACGGCTACATAATGGCACACAAGTGCCCTGCTCACTCCAAAGTCTCCACTTCAAGGGCTCTACCCTTCGAAGGGAGTAGGGCATAGGGATGCTCATGAGCAATAAGCGTGTCCCAGTCAGGTTCGTCACTTATTGGGGTCTATTATTATTTATAAATTATATATATATATATATATATATTAATTATCTGACATTTTTGACAAAATTTTTTTAATTCAGCTATAATTTTGTCTTGATGTATAAGAATATTTTGTTTTGTGGATTATAAGTAAACATCTGTTATGTAAAATATCTTATTTAGGGCAGTACTACATTTTTACTCTTATTTTCTAATAATATTTTGAAGATTCTGCAAGGTGTTTATAAAAAGTACCACAACTATATATACAGAATTTATTATAGGAAGCACCTTGTTCACTGTTCTTTTAACAAACATATGAGTTCTTACCACAGTCCTCAAAACTTTTTTAAAGATAAGTATAGGCAAATTTCAGTATTCCCACTGCTGAGAACAAATTTCAGTACACAGCTCCCAAGTCAGCAATTCTTTGAGGGAAAAATGTCCTTTTTGAGACTTTTTTTGCTCAGCCTTTGTGCAAAACAACACACTGAGACCATGCTATTAAGAATGACAAATTGCCTGCTTATAAATGCAGACACTAGCAAATGCGTGTAAGTTAGTGTGCTCAGCTAGTGTGCTTCCACAGACTGCAAACTAGTAGGCAGAAATCTAAGACCTCCAGGAAATTATATTGATAATTGATTTCAATTGCTCTGCTGTCGCGAGGGTTCTCCGAAACGGTAAGCCACTTGCCGTAATTACAGTCTCAAACAGGATAAACCTGCACGACGTGCTTTTCAATGACCGAAAGGGAAAGACAGGCAGCCGCAGCGTTCTCATAAAAAGCAAGTAGGTCAAGCGCTTTCTTTTAATCCTGGCTTAGTCAGGGCCCATGTCTGGTTGATGGGAGCTCTCAAAGCTCCAAAGAAGGCAGAGAAAATCCCATTCTCTTCTATACTGCCAAAAATTGTCCATATTCCCTTTGTTTAGATTCAAAGGATGCTCAGCTGTCAGTAACTCCTGCATTCTCTTTGGACTCGGATCTCTTTGAAACTCAGATGTTGTTTTTGTTGTATTTGCACACGCCTGATGTTTGTTTAGTTATGAAACTACACAGGAAAGCATCAGAGATGAAATCGATGAAAGTCTCAGCATGAAATCTTTTACAGCTTTCATAAGGCCTAATAATCATCCAATAAGCCAGCCAACAAAAATTAACTAAAAACTGCTCTGATTAGCTCACCGTTATTGCTTATTCGCAGCGATGGAGATGCATCGCCGCGGGCAGGAAATTACATTTATATTCGAGTGAAGAATCAGAACATCCCTGGCAAAGCCACGGTGGCCTCTGATTGGCTGGGAAGCCGACTCAAAAGGCCACACTTTCTACACATTTAGCTGCTCTCTGGGGCTCCAGAGCAGAAACAAGCAATGCGTGTATACTCTGACGGACCAGTATGCAAGGCACTTTTGTAACAGGATTTCTGCCGTGAAAGTGGAACACAGTGGAACAGTGTGCATAGACAAGAGGCATGAGATGTGTAAAACAGCAGCGGTGGATAAAGGTCTGGTCTACTGCTACGTGCAGTTTATGTTAACATGCACATGCACTTTCTGGAATATAATTAAAAATACTGAAAGTGCTTTCATACTGTTAAAATGCATAATTGGCAAGAAATCAGATCTCTTTTAGGATCTTCTTTGCGTGCTGCTTGTTTTTTACACTGCCATCATTTTCGCCTTTCACTTTTCCAGTGAAAATATCTAAAGAAATAAATAAACATACATTTACTCAAGAAGCAAAATTGTGTAACATACTAAGTCGCAAGAACCAGTCACAAGTCGCACGGGTATATTAGTGGCAATAGCCAACAAAACATTGTATGGGTCAAAATTATTGATTTTTCTTTTATGCCAAAAATCATTAGGACATTAAGTAAAAATCATGTTCCATGAAGATATTTAGTAAATTTCCTACTGTAAATATAGAACACATTTAGTTTTGTGAGTGAATGCAGCACAATCGCGAACATAAACGGACAACTTTAAAGGCGATTCTCTCAATGTTTCGATTTTTTTGCACCCTCAGATTCCAGATTTTCAGTTAGTTGTATCTCGGCCAAATCCTCTCTCTCGGTTCCTATCCCTAACAAACCATACATCAATGGAAAGCTTTTTTTATTCAGCTTTCATATGATGTATAAATCTCAATTTCGAAAAATTGACCTGGCTTTGTGGTCCAGGGTCACATATTTACAATATATACTCACTCTGCCATTCAAAGTCTGACTTTCTAACCATTAGGCCATGAGTGCCCCCAGTCGGACTTCCTTCAAAAACAAAAATCGTACCAATCCCAAACTTTTGAATGGTATATATATTGAACTGTGTATAAAAATAAATAATTGATTGGATAATTGAATAGTTGGCACTCATTGATTTCTGCCCGCTTCCGATTTCATCATGGTCCCCAGACACTGTAAGTAAATATCACAAATTGACTATTTACCACAGACAGTAGATGATGATTTCCTCAGCCCCTCGTTTTGACAGACTGAGGTACGAATCTCTTTTTGCAGTGACCACATCCTCTTCCTCCTCCCTCTCCTCAACATGAACTCATGTGATCCAGACTCTCGCTGTGATATGAGCAGGCAGTTGCTAATAGTGACAAAAGAGCGTGAAGAGAATCAGAGCGTGAGGGACTCACAGCTCCATTGACTATGAGCCGTGAGGCAGTGGGAGACAAACACACATAAACACACTAAAAAAATAACAAATGTTCTTTTTTTTGCTCTCTCTAAAGGTAGTTTCTATTCATGAATGCTACTGAAGTTGTAATTTAGTGCCAAATGATTAGAACTGACAGCCAAATCAGCATAGTGAAATTATTTTCGTTGTGACACTGAAGACTGGAGTAATAGCTGATGAAAATTCAGCTTTGCCATCAAAGGAATAAATTAAATAAAAAATAAAATAAAACAGAAAGCAGTTATTTTCATATATTACTGTTTTAATTAAATAATTGCAGATAAATCAAATAAATCAAATATATTTACAATATAATACAGTATGTAGCCTAAATAATTAGCAGTTAGTCATTTTTGTTTATATTGCAGTGGCTGGCAGTAATACATTTCAGAAATCTATCCATTTACCCGAACATTCGAGAGCAAGTTGATTGAGCGTCTGCAAGCGTAGTTAGACGCATATATGAATATCTATCTGCAATAGACTTCAGCAGATGATTTTGCTAAACAAGACGACAATACAACAAGACGAAGGCGTCAGCTAACACGACATTAAAAAGGTACAAAAGTAAAAGTAAAAGCATTAAAGGTACAGTGTGTAATTTTGACAGCAAGTGGTTGAAATGGGTACTGCAGTCCGATTTCAAAATGTTCAATATTATATTCCTGCAATACGGAGATTAGAGTTTAAGTGGACGGGATCACACAGACCAAAACAAAAACAGACATTTGGACATGTAACACACACATTTCAAAGTAAAAAAACAAAACTGTCTGTATTGTTTTTAGAGAAACAAGTAGGTGAACTTAGCATGTTTCCTAAAAATCAGCAAACATATTATAGTATTTTATGCTTTAGTACAGTCAAAAAATTACATACACCACCATGAAATAGTAGTTTAAACCTGTAATATTGAGTTATTGTATATAAAAACACAAAGCAACACATTCTCACCTGTGAAAGGTTATCCCATTTCTCAGGGATAAATCTTAGCGGTTTCAAAACCAAAAGCTGCCCAGTGTTGTGGCCTAACCCTTTCTGTGTGTTACAACACGCTGACCGTTCCAATATGGTGGGACGCCGACATGTCTGGAGTGGTCGAATGCAGAATGCTAATCAGACATTGGCTTTTGCAGTCTTTTTGGACTTATAGTGACACCTAGTGGCATGGATGCAGCATTACTCAAATGTTTTCCGTTACTGATCTTGCATCCTCCTGGTGTGCATACTATCCATCCTTAATAACATGTGATATTAGAATAAGCATGTCCCAAAGCATAGTCTAGTCCAAAAAAGTCCCCAGATGTGTTTACTGGCGTGAGGGCGGGACAACCTCACTCACATGAAAGCACAGCAATAGCAAACCACAACAAACCAATCAATTTTCGATTGACTAAATCAAGTCCCGCCCTACATTTTTTCCTGTTTCAGAAACTATTTCACTCAGATATACATCAAAATAGGGAAGAAAAGACAACTTCCGTTTCATGCCAACTTAAAGCCTTCTCTGGGTCTGTGATTTATTGTATCCTCTGTCTTAAAAGTGTTGTGTACTACTTTGATAAATGGAAATGTTTCTGTACCCACTGGGAAGCATTTATGCCCTCACTGTTGCCATCATAGTGATGTAATGGAAGGTACTTTCTTGCTTTTCTCCAGAGACAACCAGTCGGCTCTAAATCTGGCCCTGTCACACTTTCATAAAAGCCAAATTTAATTTGTAGCCATTTGTGTGTTTCTCCCTCACAGTGAATAGGACTGTGGCTATAAATACCTGAGTTGCACATGGGGACAGAGATGCTGCGCATAATCAAAGAGAACCTCAGCAGAGACAAATAATCAGGAGAGAGGGAGAGCAAAAGAGCGAGCGGAGAGCGGTAAATAATGATTAGAACCAGGAATAGAGGGAAAATGGAAGCATAAATAAATAGGGAACAGATAGTAAAGGGAAGAAAGGGATGCTGGGAAACTGGAGGAGCGTTCAGCAAGGTGATATGGAGGACCTGAAGAAAGTGTTCCCTCTCTCACCTCAGCTCAATGACTCATTTAGTGAGTCATCGCTGTCCTGTCACACACACATCTGCTGCCCACACACACCTCTCCAACCAATTAGGCGTATGTACTTCAATAGACTACGGAAATATGCAAAACAGCCAAAATGGTGGCCATCTTAGCACACAGTAAAATTTAAAAGTAACGACAGTGCTTTGTTAATACTTGAAAGGCATGAAATGGGTCATTTCCAAGGACGTCTATAATAATATAATGTCATGTGAGGTGTGACGTGCAAGGCAGCAGGCCAGGAAAATATAAGCTTTATGCTTCTCCAACAAATTGGTCACTTCTACTATATTGAAATATTTGCTACTTTAGGGTGTTTCTCCAAGTTTTAGCTCGGTGGTTCTCAACCTTTTTGACTTCAAGGACCCCATTTGTCCAAGACAATATTCAAAGGCCCTCCTATCTAACTACCTCTACTTCTGTTGGGGAAAAAAAAAAAACTAAAATGTCACTTTAATGATGTACATTGTTATTTCAGGGTTTTAGCATTTTAATTATGGTAATATGACTACATTGAAATCATTTTAAGACTTCCCCCTGGACGTTTGGTTGAGAACCACGAGATTAATATTAATAGATTTAGTTTATTTTTGTTATGTGAAGGTCACATTAAAATATGGTAATGTCTGGGAAACTTTTTACTATGCCTTTTATGTATACATTTAATTGTTTTGCCCTTGCCCCAGACCCATACATGTGATGTGTGGTGAAAACTAAGAGAAATCAATGTAAATATTACTTCTTGTTTTCCCTAAAATATCAGAATATTTCATTGTGCATAATTTCCAATTAATCTGTAATTTTGTCAAATTATGTAAAAATTGTAAAAAATTGTGATGTATAAATATAGTGTATAATATACATACAATGTTAACAATTAAATTATTCAAGACATTAAATCATTTTAAAGCCATTTTATTAAAAACATGTTAGATGTGTAATTTCCACTGTCATTCCTATCACAGAATGTTATAAAATTTTGGTAGAATTATCCCTTAAACAATTTATTTCAGATTTGGTAAAATGACACTGGTGGAACATCATGACTTAAAAAAAAAAAAAAAAAAAAAAAAAAAGACAGACAGAAATTAGAAAAAAAATGTAAATGTTCACTTTGGATATTGTTAGTACAAAGAGCTAAGTGTAGTTGTCTCTACACATTAAACTGTAACATTTGAACTACATGAGTAGGCTATAGATTGTTTGGTGGAGACAAGCCTGCATCCCCTGAAAACTCTGTTTCTATCAAAATAATATGTGCTCATGTCTGTTTCTAGGTTGATCTTCAGTCTGTTAATTGGTTCAGTTCTCTCCCTGTTTATCACTATGGTTTCTAATTGATTGTTCTGTTCAGTTGTGTTGTTAATTAGCTCCTCCATTGCTGTCTATTTAAGACCTGTGTTTGCATCAGTTCTTTTCTTTGTCAGTTCTACGTCATTTTAGGTTGGTTGTTCTGTTCCTGGTATTCCTGTTCTTGAGTGTGATTTAAAGATTTTAGTTTGTTTCTGAATAAAGACTGCTGCACCTAGATCCTGCTTCCTCTCTGCTGCAACCAACCGTGACAATATAGGATAAATAAAATGCAACACGTGTGCAGCAGGAAATGGTCTGTATCTTTGGTGCGGATGAACAGATGGCTTGGACATGACCTGGAACAGGAGGCCAAGTGCAGGCTAACTAACGAGGCGTGAGCAAGCTCAATGATCTCAGGCCGAATAATTCAAGGGGAGCCAGGTTTCAGATAACAGGTCTAAAAGGTCTCAGCGTGAGGGGCTTCAAATGCGGCATATGCTGAAATTGTGTAAAAGGAAAAGACTATGATTGAAGAGGATTTCTGTGTGAGTGAAAGTCAAACAAAGTTTACATAAACTCTTAAGTCAGTTGAAAAGTGCAGCTTTCTTTTATATATAAAGGGCCCTTTGATGTGTCCCACCCCAGCTTCCCGTTTCAATAAGAAATACTTCAACTCAGGAAAGAAAGCTGCACTTTTCAAGTGATTTATTTGAGTTTATGTAAACCTTTGCTTGACTTTCACTCACACAGAAATCCTCTTCAATCATAGTCTTTTCCTTTTACACAATTTCAGCATATGCTGCATTTTATTGGACAATAGTTTTATGAGTGCGAATGATATTAAGACTTACATAAAGTTGGTTCATTCTCTCAGAAGAGAAAGAATATACATTTTAAATGTGTATCTGCTAGATCATCAAATTTGGGAGTATATTCAGGGTGATTTTTTGTTGTTGTCACACCTGGCAATGGGAGTGAAATGAGAAAAATCATGTATATTTCTCTCCAGCACGAGACCGTATTTTGAATAATTATTATAGAAATTGTTTTTTGATATTGTCAATTTGGATGCTTACTGTGAAGTTTGAAGACTGTTGTTCTACAGTTTGACTTGAACTATAGCTGATTTCAGAAGCACATACTAGCATTCTACTAGCATTATTTTTGTCATTGCTTTATATGTGTTAGGTTGCAGTTCCTAATGGGCAAGCCATTCGGTGTGTCAGAAATTGCATACTGTAGGTACTACATTTGAATTTACTTCAGGATCATTATAAAACGAATGTTCTATATAGTATGAATATGTGTAGTATGAATGAATTTCGGACGTATACATCCGTCATGTTGTTAGTCATGTGCCATTCATTAATTCTCTCCCGTGGCCCTATGGGACAGTAAAGTGTCCATCACACACACACACAGACACACACACATATATATATATATACAGTGCTATGCATAAGTTTAGACACCCATGCTAAAGTTGACTAAAAAGAGGAATAAAAAATCATCTTTTGGAAATTGAACTTAATGCCTTAATTAAAAAAAATAGGAAAAATCCAACCTTTAAGGACACCAATTTTCTTTGTGAATGAATAATGTATCATAAATAAATGTTCTTCCTTAAAATACAGGGTGCATAAGTTTGGACACCCCTATGTTAAATTCTCATAGAGGCAGGCAGATTTTTATTTTTAAAGGCCAGTTACTTCATGGATCCAGGATACTATGCATCCTGATAAAGTTCCCTTGGCCTTTGGAATTAAAATAGCCCCACATCATCACATAGCCTTCACCATATCTAGAGATTGGCATGGTTTTATTTCAGTTAGCCTGATAGCTGGTTTGATTTGCATTGAGAGATGATCTTATGGAAAGTACTCCATGCCAATCTCTTTTTACAGTGTATGTATATATATATGTATATATATGTATATATATATGTATGTATATATATATTATATATATTGCGTCTCATGTTCAAAGAATAATGTACAAGTTAGATTGAACGCATTCGCCACCAATCTGACAAAACATTAAATAGTTATGAATTGTCATGTTAGCACACACTCAATAATACAGTTTTGTTCTTTTTTATCCACAAAAATAGTGCGATCTTAATTTTGTATTAACTTTGAACTTCAGTACACTACACTATAGCATAAAATGAGCTCAAAGCTAATTTTGATTTCCATGCGGTCATTAGCAGCAATTTAATACAGGGTTACACGTTTTTTTTCTTACACTGAACTCTTCATTTGCTCCGCCCATTGGAGTCAGGAATCAGGATATGGAGCGCAGTCCAACAGCACACGAGTGGACTGGTTCTGGATCACACTGCTCCAACATTTGAGGAGCATGTGAGTGTGGGGGGCAAAGAGCATACTGGTGGGTTTGTTTGTTAGCACCCCCTGACATTTACCAGACTTACAGAAAATGTCAGTGAATGCCAGATGTTAGCTCTGGTTATGATGCAGCTCTTGAAAAGCCTGAGCTATTGATCCATAGCCTCCCTCCCCTCACCCAATTCACGTCTCCTCTCACCCTGCCCCTTCACTTGTCTTTTCTCTCTCTCCTCCTCTCCCTCTCTTCTCCTGCCCTGTGCGGAGCAACCGACACCTGTCAAAGCTCAGAAGTCAAAGGTCTGAATAATGGATTCTGGCTGAAACTGTCAACATTTACATTTATTCCTGAGTTGCATATAGCCATGTTCATGCTTGAGAAGAACAGCCCTGCTACACGAGTGGGCTATTGAATGTACGAGATGAATTATGTATGTTAAGGACAAATGCTTTGTCCTTTTTTTTTTTAGCCCCACCTGAATCAGACAAGCCTCTGATGGAAAATCGGAGCTGACCTTCCCAGCTTTGACACACCATCTCACATTTCTTCACCCCCAGAGGGAAGTTTTATAGCTCAGAGGTTGCTCTTTCGTAGCTTAGGAGACTTAATGGACTTGTGTTGTCTTTGCCTCTAGCAAATTCCTATTTTTAATTGAAATCTGATGTGATTGCTGACCCTTGTGGATCAATGATGTGACAATACATTTTAAATACATTAAAAATGCTGACGAATACACCTTTACGCCACATATTTATAAATGAATAATTCATGATATTTATAAACTTTAAAAACCTTTAAATAATTAAGATGTGTACATTCATATGTATTCAAATTGTAAGGAAAATGTTAAATATATTATTTTGCTTGATGGTTACACATGACAATTTTAGAGTTATTAAACTTTTTTTTAAAACCAACATAAAACACTAAAAATAAAAAAGATTTATATTTTGTATTTATCATTTATATGTCATATATTCTGGTTTCTAGACAAATCTGAGCATGATTTGAGACATTGACTTTAAAGCGGACAAGTGAAATTAGTAGGTCTTTTTATCAGGAGAATCAGGAGAAAAGCTCTTAATGTTATCTATAAACTGCAGAAACAATTGAGATCTCATTTGTGATTTTTCTTTCCTGCGGACAGGCTCCTTCCCTGGAACATTTTGTGTCACCTTCAGTCAGCTGACTATATGATTGAGCGGTGAAATGGAGCTGAAGCACTAGCTGCACGGTTTGAGATCCTCTCCTTGTTGAGTAGAAACCTGGCAAGTTACCTCGTTCATTCTGTTGGCATTGTGACAGGTGAAACTCCAGTTCACGTTGCATTTTTCAGATGCATGTGCTGTTTTGCCATTTGTCCTCAGAAATCTGATTCATGCAGTGAAGTGGTAAATGGGCTCCATGCATGATGCATTTAGAGTGACAGTTTCATTTCTTAACATGTAGTTATATTATATTGCATTTATTTCTTAATGTAGTTATTTGTAGGTTTGTCTTTTTTAGTTTGCTGTTTCACTGTGTCTTGTTCATTGGATCCTCATCTTTAGACACAACTGGTTTTATTTACTCATTGGTTGCTGTTGGTGGTGGTCAGGCTGTTTTAGTAATGGATTGTTGTTAATTAGTCTTATTTACTCATTGGTTGTTCTTGGTCATTCTTGTTAAGTCAGATTGTTGTTGGTTAGTCTTATTTACTCATTGGTTGTTGTTGGTCAGTATTTTTTGTAATGGATTGTTGTTGATGAGTTTTATTTAGTCTTGTATAGTCATTGGTTGTTCTTGGTCAGTCTTGTTTAGTCAGATTGTTGTTGGTTAGTCTTATTTACTCATTGGTTGTTGTTGTTGTTTAGCTTTATTTACTCATTGTTTTTTTTGTTTTTTTGTTGGTCAGGCATTTTTTTTGTAATGGATTGTTGTTGATTATTCTTGTATCTTTGGTGGTTGTTGTTGGTCAGTTTTGTTTAGTTATAGATTAGTCATTGATTAGTTTTGGTTGTTGTTGGTTAGTCATGTCTAGTCATTGGTTGTTGTTTATTAGTCTTGTTTAGTCATTGATTACTATTCATTTAGTCTTGTTATACAGTATTTTTGACCCCTACGTATGTACATAAGTTACCCCTCATGTTACCTTTGTCCCTTGTGTATTAAATGTCCTTTTGGTTCTTTCTGACTGGGTTTTGTGAGTCTTGTACATGTCTGGTTTGTTTAGAGCCCTTTCTCAAGCCTCATCTATCTGGTCAGGTCCTGCTTTATTATGGATTTTGTTTGCTACTTTCCTATAATAACAATGCACTGGGTCCTCAGTTTCATCATAATGTCAGTTTGTTACACAAACACTGATGTTTGAACATATAGCTTAAAGGGGCTTTAGAGACATAAAATCCTCAGATAACATTAAATAAAATAGAGTGAATAACTTGCTTCTGTAACATTGCATGCAGAGATGTGTTATAGTCCAGGCTGTTGTGGAGAATTAACTCCCACAAAGAAACATGATGTGCTTTGCCGGTGTGCACAATAATGTCTTTTTGTTGCTGTTGTTAGTGATGTTTGCCACCAAATGTTCCTCCTACTTTTACATAATTACCGGCTCTTGTTAAAGCCATTAAGCTTTGCAACGAATGCAAAGATGATTATAGTTGTAATTAGCTTCATGAGAGCAGTGAGCGGCAGAAAGAGATTACGCTCCATCCAAAACACATTCTGGTGAACGATTCTAAAGGCACACTCACTTCAAAAAAAGCATGTGATTCCCAAGAGTCACTGAGACAAGCTGCCCTTTTCTGAAAGACCTGCAAATGTGCAAGAAACATTAGATACAGTATGCAGTCCTCATAAAACAATTAGGCTATTGGGGAAAGCTTGATGGACAGTCTCGACAGGATGTTGAAGTCAAAGAAAAATGTTTTTTTAATTGTTTTTCATTTTTGATTAAATGTTCACAGTACGACTTATCTACTTAATCTATATCTATTGTGGCTGTAGTTTAGAATGTTCACCAACAGCTATTTAGGCTACTTTGTAATGTTTACCAATGCCAAATAGCTATTGTGGCTAGTTTATAATGTTCTTTAATAGATTGGCTAGTATTTAGGCTACTTTGTAATGTTTACAATTGCCCAAATAGCTATTTAAGCTAGTTTAAAATGTTCACCAATAGCCAAATAGCCATAATGGATCATTTATATTGTTCATTAATAGCTTAGCCTACTTTGTAATGTTTACAATTAGCCAAATAGCTATTGTGGCTAGTTCATAATGTTCACTAATAGCCAATTAGCAATACACAGTTTATATTGTTGACCAATAGCTACAGTGAGGAAAATAAGTATTTGAACACCCAGCTATTTTGCAAGTTCTCCCACTTAGAAATCATGGAGGGGTCTGAAATTGTCATCGTAGGTGCATGTCCACTGTGAGAGACATAATCTAAAAAAAAAAATCCAGAAATCACAATATATGATTTTTTAACTATTTATTTGTATGATACAGCTGCAAATAAGTATTTGAACACCTGAGAAAATCAATGTTAATATTTGGTACAGTAGCCTTTGTTTGCAATTACAGAGGTCAAACGTTTCCTGTAGTTTTTCACCAGGTTTGCACACACTGCAGGAGGGATTTTGGCCCACTCCTCCACACAGATCTTCTCTAGATCAGTCAGGTTTCTGGGCTGTCGCTGAGAAACACGGAGTTTGAGCTCCCTCCAAAGATTCTCTATTGGGTTTAGGTCTGGAGACTGGCTAGGCCACGGCAGAACCTTGATATGCTTCTTACAGAGCCACTCCTTGGTTATCCTGGCTGTGTGCTTCGGGTCATTGTCATGTTGGAAGACCCAGCCTCGACCCATCTTCAATGCTCTAACTGAGGGAAGGAGGTTGTTCCCCAAAATCTCGCAATACATGGCCCCGGTCATCCTCTCCTTAATACAGTGCAGTCGCCCTGTCCCATGTGCAAAAAAACACACCCAAAGCATGATGCTACCACCCCCATGCTTCACAGTAGGGATGGTGTTCTTGGGATGGTACTCATCATTCTTCTTCCTCCAAACACGTTTAGTGGAATTATGACCAAAAAGTTCTATTTTGGTCTCATCTGACCACATGACTTTCTCCCATGACTCCTCTGGATCATCCAAATGGTCATTGGCAAACTTAAGACGGGCCTTGACGTGCTGGTTTAAGCAGGGGAACCTTCCGTACCATGCATGATTTCAAACCATGACGTCTTAGTGTATTACCAACAGTAACCTTGGAAACGGTGGTCCCAGCTCTTTTCAGGTCATTGACCAGCTCCTCCCGTGTAGTTCTGGGCTGATTTCTCACCTTTCTTAGGATCATTGAGACCCCACGAGGTGAGATCTTGCATGGAGCCCCAGTCCGAGGGAGATTGACAGTCATGTTTAGCTTCTTCCATTTTCTAATGATTGCTCCAACAGTGGACCTTTTTTCACCAAGCTGCTTGGCAATTTCCCCGTAGCCCTTTCCAGCCTTGTGGAGGTGTACAATTTTGTCTCTAGTGTCTTTGGACAGCTCTTTGGTCTTGGCCATGTTAGTAGTTGGATTCTTACTGATTGTATGGGGTGGACAGGTGTCTTTATGCAGCTAACGACCTCAAACAGGTGCATCTAATTTAGGATAATAAATGGAGTGGAGGTGGACATTTTAAAGGCAGACTAACAGGTCTTTGAGGGTCAGAATTCTAGCTGATAGACAGGTGTTCAAATACTTATTTGCAGCTGTATCATACAAATAAATAGTTAAAAAATCATATATTGTGATTTCTGGATTTTTTTTTAGATTATGTCTCTCACAGTGGACATGCACCTACGATGACAATTTCAGACCCCTCCATGATTTCCAAGTGGGAGAACTTGCAAAATAGCAGGGTGTTCAAATACTTATTTCCCTCACTGTATATATGGGCTACTAAATAAGGTTTACCGGTTAGCCAAACTGCTAATGTGTCTTGTTTTGTTCATCAATAGCAAAATAGCTATTTAGGCATTGTTATTTGGTAAACTTTAAGCTCTATCTAACCTAATTCTAAACTCTTCTCTTGTTGACTATTCTGTCTACTAGGAAATGCATTAAACAAAATAAAATGTGTTGCAAACAGCAATTCACATTGACTTCCAATACCATGGCATAATAACAGTATTTTTGTCAGAAGGCTAAACACAGCATTGGAAATAGAGTTTTTCAAACCAGTTTAGGTTTTCGGGAACAGACATCATCTGTGGAGTTATTGTGTGTGTGACTGTATAGCAGCTGTAGCGAGGTTCTGTACTTAATGTGTACATTAAATGCGAGAGCAGATGTAGCGGTGTTCACTAGGTGTGTAAACAGAGTGGGTGAGCCGCTCTCAGTGTAAAAGTAGCTCAGAGCAGATGGCACGGTTATGGCAGCCAGAGAAGTGAAGTCACAGCAACTTCAAGCAGCAGCTGCCCCTTTCATGCTGAAATATGACCTGCTGCTAAGTTTTTACATTCAGAATCCATACCTGATGCAGTAAAAATGAGACTTCATAGATTTCAGTGTAATGAACAGGGCATTCAAAGCTTGGTGGTCCAGAGAGAAGTGGAGAAGAGGGAGCGGGGTACACTTACAGACTGTGTGGATGAGTAAACCATGAAGAACATATTGTATGAACAGAATGGCAAACGCAGACATGAAAGAAACATAGAGCTGAGATAGCTGGAGATTATGCTCGTCAACATTGTTGTGGACTGGAGCCAAGGAGGTGGGGTGGCATCTGTGACTAACTTTGAAGTTCGTGTATAAATATGTGTGTGTTTCCCACCAGTTCCTTTGATGTACTGTGTATTACACTGTTTTCTGTGTAACAAAGGGCGTTACCTCCGAGGTGGCAAGAGAGGCAGTGCCTCCTCAAAAAGACTAGATGAGAAAATAATCCACAGTAAAAATAAAACAATGCAGATATTACAAAATATTACAAAATTTGAGCATAAATCACTATTTTTCTAAAGTGAGACTGTCCAACAGCGACACCAGTGACTATTAAAAAGAGTAGCCGAACATTAGTTAACAAAATAAAATATATTTGTTACTATTTGTTATTATTTTGGAATAAATGTAAAAATATATTGAGAAAACTTGATGATAACTATATTTTGTTTTAATAAATAGATCAATACATTGTAAATGTAAAAATGTGTCAAGATTAAGTGTAATCTACTTGAGCAAAAAGCAAAAAAAAAAAAAAAAAAAAAAAAAAATGACTTTGCCTCCACTGTGATGACTTTGCCTCCATATTTCAGAACACCACTGTGCGCCACTGGCTTATAATGAGATATGATGGCTCGATTAGATGGTGAATTTTGTAAATAAATAGATAATTGTCTTTATTTCTTGCAACTGCAAATTTACTTCTTGTGATTGTGAGATTTATTTTGCCGTTATTGTTTCTTTATTTCCCATCTCAATACTAATTGCTCATTTTGAATGAATTTATATGATTTAATACAAAAATGCACACACATGAATACATAAATTATTTATTTATTTATTTATTAGTAGCTGTTTACATAGACTAGAACCATCACAGAGGCAGGTGTGATTTGTCAGGGAAGCTATTTTGAAAGATATCTTTCAGGTAATAGGGACATTTTATGTGTAGAATTCAGAAAAATTGCTTCAAGCACCTTTAAGTAACAGAATCATGCTGTTTTTACAGATTATGTTGGGCAAAGCCTGTTTTACGCAACAGTAACGTCTACCCTCTAGTGGTGTAGTCGTATCATTACACTCTTTTTGAAGGCAGTTTCATTTTCTCAGATACTGGACCTGTGAGTCCCATTTACCTCCTGTTGACCTCATATCATCAGTCCTGTTATTATGGCTGTATGTAATCTGCTCCTCTCAGTAACATTTTTATGTTATTTATGTATCTTAGCTTCTCTCATTAAACACATCATAATTGAGCTTCAGTTAAGAAATGAGATTGTGCCTCCCGATGTTTAAATATTGTGTGGCTACATGGTGTTGAGCTCTAGAAGATCATCTAAGCTCAATAATCAATCTCTGACAGTCGCTGACACAGAACACCCTGTCTCCATCCCTGCCTAGACAGGCGCCCGTCAGCCACTGTCCTCACTGGTATAGTGGTGTCTTTTAACACAGGATGAGAAAAGATAGGCAAGATGTTTGCTGGAATAATTATCTGCTTCCAGTTATTGCACACTACTGATTTCCCCTGACTCTCAACTGAACCACATCAAATATCACAGTCTTTTTAAAGACTGAAAAATAAGCCCTAATGAATATGTTATTTAATATTAGATGTTTGGGAGCAAAAGGAGTATTTATGTGGAATAATAAATTTGTCCCATATATAAATGTGAAATATATTTGTCCTGTATTTTACATACACATAATTGAATAAACACATAAGGACGTTGCAATGTCATTATCATTGACAGCATCTAACTTAGTTTGTATATTTAAGTAATATTCTCAAGACCACAGTTCACAACTTACATTTTAGACACAATGTTCCCAGTTATTTTGCTCCACTAGCTGAAAAAAAGTTCTTACGAAGCCACAGCAGAATCAGCTGCCGCGTCTCCAAGCAACACCACACTACCACAGTAGTGATGTTTAATTACTGAATGGATTAATGCTGTTGATTGAATTGGTTGAGTGAATGATTCAAATTCAAATTAAAAAAAAGACATATGTCTATATGTATATATGTACTGGTGTGTGTATGCCATACAAAGCAAAGAAGAAAATACACTGCTTTCAAAGAGAAATTACTGGACTGCTTGATACTAGCACCCCACTGGTATAAGCAAAGCTTATGGCTCGATGCTTCTACACTAATTTTAGTACCTCCTCAACACAACATTGGTTTGAAGAATACAAATAATGCACAAGGTCATAATTGCACAGAGAATGTACATATATCCATAATTGGATACAAGATATCAGTCTGGTCAACTGATCCCTTCCCTTGTTTTCTCTTTCTCTGTTTCCCCCCCTTGTTTACTGTCATTTTCTACATCTGAAATATAATCTATATAATTTCATCTCTGTATATTCCAGTTTCATACTATCTCTGCTTTCCTTTGTTTCTGCATCTGCTCTTCTGCAGGTACATCAGAACAATGTATCTCGGCATCCAGAGCCGCAGGCAAAAGGAGAACCAGCGACGCTTCTACTGGGCCATGATGTACGAGTATGCTGATGTCAACATGCTCCGTCTACTGGAGACATTTCTGGAAAGCGCTCCACAGCTGGTTCTCCAGCTCTGCATCATGATCCAGAAGAACCGGGCAGAAACACTGCAGTGTAAGGAGTGCCTCAAGGCTCTGTACTGAGTACAGTATTGCTTTTATACATCAGTAGTGAATGTTCTTTGCATGTGTACATTTTACTGGGATCATTTTTAAATCTTGACAAGAAGATAATGACATCATTTATACTTTTCAGTAGATATATTTATTTTATAATTTCAGTAGTTAGAGTGTCAAATTGACTTAATTTGCTTTGCAGTAGTGTTGGACATTTTTCACATGCATTGCACGCTCAATCAACATTTCTTGATTAGAAATGTTGCTGGAAATGCATCTTTAATTTTTTATGAGTGCAACTCAAGACTGTAACAACATGATGCATGGCTAAAATTCACAGTTAGGTTTGTGACAGCAAAATATGATCTACTGGATCTCACAGCTTTGTGTTATATTAATACATCAACAAGTCCAGCAACCATCTAGAATGGGTAGCAACCATCTTAATCTTTCAGAAAACCAAGCAAATCATGACAAATCTATAGAGTGCATCAGGAAAAAAGGCTGACTTGTGGACGAATCTGACAATCTGAGCCCTCCCTGGCTAAGCCCTTTTAAATGATCAATTGTGTTTGTGGGAATCATGTTTTTTTTTTCCTGCCGTGCAGCTGATAATGTGAGATGTAAGACCATTTCTTACGTGTGAGGTGACAGCACTGCCAGCAGTGTAGATGATTTTATGAACATGAAGTCTGAGCTCAGCAGGATGAATGGTAAACATCTTAGAAAAAAGATACATAGAATAAGCAAGAGGTATGTTTTGGAGAATATAGCTCCATAAATGGTAGGCAGGTGTTTTAGAAATGATAAGACAATGAATGATGCTGTTGTACTGTTTGTGTTAGGGTGCTTTTCATTAGCATTCCTGGATACAGATAAAGTCATTTATCACAGTACACACACATTGGGTTTGATTTTGTTCTTTTTTCCCCACAATTTACCAAGATTGTATAACAGACCGATTAATGTAGATTATTTGTAATTGGGAAATTTGGAAACTGGAATTCAGAGCACGCTTTCATGCAGTTTTATTGTGGTTCTGGATGTTTTTCTATTTATCATGTAAAAATACATACGTACATTACCATTCAAAGGTTTGGGGTCGGTAATGTTTTTTAAATAAGTTTCTTATGCTCACCAAGGCTGCATTTATTTGATTGTTCTATTGTTTCAAATTTAACATTTATAATTATTGTTTTTTTGTTTATTTAATAATGATTAATACTATTCTTTTTTTTAATATAATTATAATAATTACAAATATTAATAAGCAGTGATAGTATAGGAACAGCAATAGTATAGCAATGATACTTTGTATATCTTATAATAGAAATTGTATTTCTCTCTGTTGTCCAGGTGTGTCAGCGATCGCGTCTCTTCTCTCGCTTTCCTGGGTTCTGGCCTCATACCACAAGCTTCTGCGTGATTCCCGCGACGACCAAAAGAGTATGAGCTACCGGGGAGCGTTGGTGCATCTTCTGTGGCGTTTCTTCACCATTTCTTCTCGGGCGCTATCTTTTGCCCTTTTTGCCTCGGTTTTCCACCTATACTTTGGCATTTTTGTGGTGCTTCACTGGTGTGCCATGGCCTTCTGGGTAATCCACGGAGGCACCGACTTCTGTATGTCCAAGTGGGAGGAGGTGCTATTCAACATGGTGGTCGGCGTAGTCTACGTCTTCTGCTGGTTTAATGTCAAGGAGGGAAGGACCCGATTCCGCATGGTGGTTTATTATTCACTGGTGCTGGTGGAAAATACCATCCTTACCGCTCTGTGGTACACCTACAGAGACCCGGTTGCTACCGACTCCTACGCTGCATCCGCCCTCTGCGGCGTCTTCCTGTGCTTTGCCTCTGGAGTGGCCTGCATGGTCTTCTACTACGGAGTCCTGCATCCCATGGGACCCGGGCTGAGGGTGCTGGCCAGTTCCTGCTGTGCTGAGCTGCTCTGGGGTCTCCCGTTACCACCTGAGGCTGAGCCCATGGCTCCCACTCCGGGGCCTCGGGGCTCCCAAGCCACCCCGACCAGGGCTATGGCTTCAGGGGACTACAGCGAGCCGGAGGAGGCTGCCACAGACACATGCCTGCCGGTGTTCCAGGTGAGATCCACAGAGCCCACCGATGCGGCGGGCCGGCCCATTCAGCCCGAGGGGCCCCTAATCAAGATTGACATGCCCAGGAAGCGCTATCCAGCTTGGGATGCTCACTTTGTGGACCGACGTTTGCGGCGGACCATAAACATCCTCCAGTACATCAGCCCCAATGCAGTGGGCATCAGGTACAGGGATGGACCCCTCCTCTACGAGCTGCTCCAGTATGAGTCCTCCCTATAAAGGCGCACAATGCCGCTTCTTCTCTACTCTCATGCCCTCTCTGGTTCTCCACTTCCCTTGGTGCTTTTTTCTTCAGAGTTTTTATTTAGTTGTACTCTTGAGCTATAAGAGTGCATCTAAGGTCTAAAAGAGTCTAAACAGAGAATATTCAACATATATTTTGACTAACACAGTGTAGAGTTGCAGAACAAAGAGTCCGAAATACAACATTCCCTTGTTGGGGTTACTATGGTGTGAATGTTCGACTAATGTGTTTGTTTGATGGTGTTTGTGGCCCTGTCACCTCTGACATGTGCATGATGGGAATGATGGAGGAACATAGTCTTTAGCATCCTCATTCTGATTTTGGCTTTTACCATTTTGTGCCTAGGTTTTATCCAAACATTTGTGATGACAACTGATCTTAAAAGACGGCAAACAACTTAATATCTAATATCTAGACTCTAAGAAAGCACATTTGATTGTCAGAAAAAGCACACAATGCCCCATTCCATTTCTCTTGTGATTAAGGGGGAAGAGACTTGATTGTTTTCAAATTGCTTTAAAAAATGAACAATCGCTTTTTCAAGTAAAATACAATGATGTCATGTAAAATTTTTGGTGTTGGCCTACCATATAGCACTGCCACTGCTATTTTGATCTTCAAGGGCCTTAATATTTATCTTAACATGTCTTTTCCTATTGAAACTCACTAGTGATGTGATATACAACTTTGTAATCAAATGAAGTTGAATATATTATTATTATTATTATTTACATATGGCCCACTGTTATATTTTTCAACCCATCTATATTACATGTGAGTGCTCTTTATGAAAGCTAGATTTAATAAATGGGACATATTTCTTTGTATTTATATACACTATCGTTTAAAAGTTTGGGGCCAGTAAGATGTAAAGAGGTTTAAATTGTCACAAAAGATGTATCATGGTTTTCACAAAAATATTAAGCAGCACAACTAATAATGATACATGTTTCTTAAGCACCAAATCAGCATATTTGAATGGTTTCTGAAGGATCTTGTGACACTGAAGACTGGTGTAATGATGCTGAAATAATATATACAAAATATATTACAATATACAATATATTTTTAATTGCAAGAATATTTCACTATATTACTGTTTTAATGTATATGTATTTTTGTATTAAATATCAAATAAATGCAGCTTTGGCGCGCATATAAGAGAATCTTACCGACCACAAACTTTTGAACGGTAGCACATTTTTTTTCTTTTTACATATGGCCCACTGTTATATTTTTTTAAACCCATACATAGTACGTGAGAGTGCACTTGTTGAAATCTAAAAAGAAATAGACATATTCCCTTCTATAAGTCCTTCCATACATAAATATACAGATATAAAGACAAAATAATAAGACTCTGTTAGTTTAACTAAAAAAAGTGTGATTTAACATGCAATGTACCTGTAAATGAATTGGTTTTGTGCAATGAAAAAATATCAATTAATATGACAAAACTAACTTCAAAGAAATTATTTTTGAGGGTTAGATCATGTAAAAACTGACATTTAAGGTAACAATTGCAGGTTACTATTTTTACAGTGTTTTAATGAAATGTTTGCAGTGTGTGGTGCTTAATGCTAACCTTTAGTACTCCTCCATCATTCCCTGTACAAAATTGCATTTGTCTGTCCACTTAAACCTTTTCCTCAGAAAAAGGCTAATGGTTTCTTAAAGGGTCAAGAACCTTGACACATTGACATGTGTAAATGGTATACCATTCGCATTCAAAATGTACTATACTCATTTTTTTCAATAGAAATCCTTTATTTGAAGTGTGCAATATTTCTGAAGATGTACTATGAAATAATTGGAGAAAAAGGTTGCTTTTGCCTGAATTAAGTTTATACGCCACCATCGAATGCATGCCGAGGTTGCACATATTGAGGATTGACTGGGTTGCCAGGTGCCAACCAATGAATGAGTCTTTCTAAAGTGCAAGATAATTAAATTAAACGTTCCATTTTTTTATGTTTTTTTTTCTTCATTATCCTATATACGGTGCACTCAGAACAAACCTGAGGGTTACCTCTAGAAAAAGCCACTTGTTTACCTCCAATCCTGAGGTAATTTTCCCCCAGATTTCATTGATTCAATTGAGAATGAATGAATTGCTCTGAGGGGGCTGAGGTAATTTTTGTTGTTCCGACACTTAGCATCCAGGCAAGATAAGTGCAGGCATTAACATGGGATGCCAAGTTTCACCGCATGAGCCGCTACAAACCTCATTTGTGCCTGCTGAAATTTTCCCAGCAGACTTCAGATCGGTTGTAACGGACGAGGTGGAGTTTTTTTTTTTGTTGTTGTTGGTTTTTTTTTGCCAGGGATGGAAAAGAACATGAGGATAGACAATAGCTATCAGTGAGAATGTGCATTCGTGTGTATGTGTGTGTGTGGTTTGTAGGTCTTACCTCTTCAGCTCCATCCTTGGTTGCTGCTCAGACTCCTCCACCCCTCTCATGCGAGTGTTATCTGGGATACTCGAATGCAAAAATTAGGGAAAGATTGCTTTCAAGATAACAACTTAGATTTATAACCTGGCTAAAGGGAATCAGGGATGGGCAGGCGATTTCATGCAAGGAATTCTAATTCCTAAACATCAAAATTCAGTAATCCTCGCAATATCAGGTTTTCAGTTGAAACTATACGAAGCGTTTCCGTTCTCTGTTCCCTGTTCCCTTACAGTGCCTGTAACAGTCACCGATATTCCAATCCTGTAGGTGCTTGGCACATTGATGCACTGTTGTTTGCTGGGATATCACCAACCCTGTTATGTTATGATGTGTACGGCTACTTTAACTTGTTTTTACGGTTGTGTAACTCGGCTGCCTGGCGTCCCATGATACGTTCATAGTCCAATTACAGAATCGGTTTCTACTAACGCACTTGAGGTAAGACAGACCAGGTGATATTTTCAACTACACTGTGATATTTCCTTCTATTATTCCACTTGCGCATTAGCATGATGTGTAGTGACCAACATTGCCACGTTTGAGCAGACATAAAGGGAGGGATTTGAAACAAATCCAACCCCCGTACAGCACACGTATAATTCCGAATTGGTTCGTTTTAGATTACCGCCTTACTAGTCAAAGAAGTTACACATCAGATTAGTCGATGTTAAAGTCATGCCTCCACTTGTACATGTCTAGTGTGGGGTGGGTGAGTGGGACCAGTCTCTAATATCTAATTCTTTGTGGTGCCTTGTCTTTTTGGGTGCTTCTGTATAGCCATGGCAGCCAGTGCAGCAAACAACAATGCCAGTGTCTCTATCTCCATTCAAATTTCACTCAGTACTGTAATGAGACAGTCAATTTTGTCCCATACATGCGCAGGAAGTGCTGTCTGGGTAAATCTTTGCTAAAGGAAATGATCTGCATATTAGGCTATGTCTGAAAGGCAATACTTAACATCTGCTAATGTTGGGTTTTACACTTTTCCTGAAAAAGAGCGGCTCCATTCAATCATTTACAAGGGTTTTATGAGCAGATGCGAAAAAGGAATGAGGTTTGTTTGGGTACTAAATGACAGTTATGATGAAGTTAGCAATTTCTTTAATGATTGTTAATGTACTTCTGTCTATGCCTTCCTCTGTCTTGCAAAACGAATGAGCTGTAGTGCCAACAAGTTAATCTTTTCTCTCTGTCGTTTGTCTTGTGAACAAAAATGTCTAGCCAAATGGATTTATGCCTGCAAAAACAAAAAACAAAAAAAAAAGAAGTAAAAAAAGAACAAAATGTGTGTAGACCAATAAGAATAGAAAAAGTGGGGTACGTAAATATGGTGCTCACTGGATCGAATATTTCAACTTAAATCTGAGATGGCATTGGACACATTTTTAAAGGCCTCTAGTGGTGAACCATCTTCAGACTGCTTCTACATCCTTTGGATTTTTAGCATGTCCACAAAATGCATCCTATGGTGACCCCTCCAACACACTTGCATGTTTTCTTCAATGCAACGTCCCACCCATCGCTCCAGGGTTCTCAAAGAGCATCTATGGTCATCAAATCCAGTTCTGTACAGTGGTTCTGCAATGATTGGTATCGAAAAAGAGCCAAATGTTCTGATGACAAAACGACCACAAAACGGTGCATTTTTGTTTCTTGACCTGGTGCTTATCAACATATTCTTAAGGTGCTACCACACATGTGGACTGCAGGACCCCTGTTGTGGCTCACTAAGCAAGGCCACCGTCCGATAGACCTGCCTCTTTAAGCTCACGGACACTTTCCTCTCTGGAAGAACAAGCACCTCAACACAGTTTACAGCCAAACATCTCTCTTTGAAATATGGTGCCATGTATTATGTTTCAACCTGCACAAAGAAGCATTGGTGCAGCAAATATCTTAATTTTTTACTTCTTCCCCAAATTTCTGTTCATTTTTATGTATATTTGTTTTAAAAAATGTTTAGGTGTTTAAAATATGCACTAGGATTTCTCGTAAGTGAAAAAAAGATGAAAATGCATCATTTTGACATTCATCCAGGCCTAAAAGTACTTCTGATAAAAAGGGATCGCTAAACATATAAGGTGATTGCCGTGCTGTATATTCCTGTCATCTCTATGTCCTAAACCTATGTGTATTTCTTCTGTTATTGTAGAGTTGGCTGTATATTTTGTTGGAAAATAATCTTATGATTGATTATGGTTGTCAGATGAATTGCTGCTGATTTTTAGAGTTGTTATCCATGCTGTTGGAGACGGGTAAATCACCTGCCAAACAGATTGTGTTAGATCGTCATTGTATTTCTCACATGGGGTATTAAAGAAATAAGGCACAACATTATAAGCAAATTCTTTGCTACTATCTGTAACGTTTCTTTTTTCTTAACTGACTGTACTCATTCCTTATGTTGGGAAAAAAAAAAGATTTATTTGATGTTGTCAAATACAAATGAAAGTAAATTGTTTTGTTTGATTGCCATTATTTGAGAACAAAAACTGATGTCTAGTAATGCGTTAGACCTTATTTTTGGGGAACATATTACTAATACTGACAACATGGTGCTATGGTTGTTTTTGTAAACCTTAGTTTTTAGGTGAAAAAGGGAATATATTGGGAAAAAAGAATATGTTGAGCCTTACTGTAGATCTATATATGAGACTGTTCATCACTGAAGACTGGAAACATAATTATAGTATTTGAAAGTTAGTACATATATACAAAATTGTATGCTTTACGTTCATGCACAATTTGCCCAATGACGGATAAAAGTGGTAATATACTAATGTATATGTTCAGATGTGTATGTGAATGTATACTGATATGATAGAGATAGATTTCCCAGATTAACAGATTGTTGTTTAATAAAGATATTACGTTATTATAATTCGTTTTTATCATCAAATTGCTTCTCCAAAAATTTACTGAGTTATAAAGCCCTGTAATTTATTCGGAATACTCTTATTTATAACTTATTCATATATCTAAGCATGTAACCACATGTTCAGGACTATGGGATGCGATTTAACAATAATAACAATATAGTAATGTTATTTTGGAGGTGGTTATAATAGATAGAATATCAATAGACTAAAATAATTTGCTGTGGTGAATTTTGCATACATCTATCAATAAAAACATGCCACTTTATATATATTTTAAATAATCATTTTTAGCTGTTTTGGCATTTTAATTAAGTTATATTGTTTGAATTATATTATTTAAGTAATGTTGTGGCCCTTTAAGAAGTTTGCTGAGGCCCCCTAGTGGACCCCATTCCTCTCTGGCCCCAGAGCTACTGGACTAGATACAGAGTTACTATTAGGTTGCAGTTGTAGTTAAAGACAAAGCACCACCTAAAACGCCATAAAGTGGCCTAAACTATTTATTTTTTAGGGTTAATGAATAATACCATAGGCATTTAGTTTGTAGTTTAATGTGTTGATGAGGTTTTCTGTTTGTCTCGCAAAGCACTGTGGGTAGACGCCCTACGCCCAAAATGGCGGCAGGATTGAAAAGTTTGCTGCTGTTTTTGTTTTATTTTATAATATTTGGTCGGTCTTTCTCCCCTTTTGAATAAATCCCTATTTTTACCAGGCTAAAGAAGGTTAGTCGTTTATTTCCGATCCCCGAGCACGTGATTTGGATCGTTGGTTTGTTTAGTTTAGATCGGTAAAGCGCCGCCGTTGACGTGTATGAGGCAGATGGTACTGAACTTGAGAACATCACTGCATCTAATACAGTTAAAATGAAGAGCATTTGTACATAGAGATGGAGGATGATGTAAAGAAAGTGAAAAAGGTAAGTTAACATTGTAATGTTACGAGAGTTTACACGTGTATGATCAGCAAAACTGGACTAGTAGCTGAAAAGTGTTGACTTAACCACGGTTAAACAGCTGCAATAAACCTCTTCAGCCTCTTAAAAACACTCGGCATTTTTTTAATACCTCTTCTGATATTAAGAAGTGTCTCTAACAGTTCTCTCGTGACCGGACTGGATTTGTAACTTATGTAAATTGCTGGCGGTTTAGGTTAGTCGTGGTAAAGACGCGCAACCCAAGATAAACACTGAGACTGCGATTTCACTGCATTTGTGACAAAAATCTGTCATTCTTCTGAGTTTCTTCATGGCTTACAGTATCGCACTCTTACCTCTGTCTGAGATTTACAGAGCCCCCCTATGGCCACGTAGAAAAATATTCGAGATGTGATTATCTGGTCCGTCATTTTCTAATCTGTAAATTACTCTGTTTATAAAAAATCTTTGTAGTCTGTACAATCTGTTGCTACTCACGAGTTCATAAACTGCACCCACAGATTTACAGCATGGTCATGTTGTTTAGAAACTGTCTCTACTGATTTCTTCAACGCATATGATCCTAAAATAATATAGATTTGCCTTGCAATATATAAAATAAACAAACTCCCCAGCATACAGTACATATGTCACCAAAAACTACAAATAAGACACTAAAGTTCGACAAAAAATATTCTTAGATCTTTGGCAAAATAATATAGATCTTAAGCCTAATATTGTAAATCTAGTATTACAAGAATATATATGTAGCTTATGTGTGTGTATATATATATATATGTGTGTGTGCGCTGTCAAATTGTCAAAAGTTTGTGTTTACATAATATGTGTGTGTCTGTGTATATACATACACACAGATATATAAATATGATAATATACACACATACTATGTAAACTTTTGTTAGATGCGATTAATCGATTTGACAGCACAAATATATATATATATATATATATATATATATATGTGTGTGTGTGTTTGCATGTTTTATATATATATATATGTGTGCGTGTGTGTGTTTGCATGTTTTATATATATATAGGCTATGTATATATATATAAAACATGCAAACACACACACACACATATATATATATATATATATATATATATATATATATATTTGTGCTGTCAAATCGATTAATCGCATCTAACAAAAGTTTACATAGTATGTGTGTTTTTTTTCTTTCTTTTTTTTCTTAATATTATGTATATAATATTTTTAGTAATTTTAACATCTAGCCTATGTTTAATAAACTATTCTTGTTTTATAGTTCATCCCATATTAATTAGCCCTATTTAGTGAGCAGTTTTCTAAATTAAGGGAATGACTCTACAAATCTTTTTGTCAATCTCTGAGTACAAATCACAAAATCGAAGGTACAGTTTTTACAAATTTGAAAATGAGGAAACCATTTATAAACCGGGAGCACAGATTATTGGACCTGAAAAAATCCCTGGCTCTACTGGATCTCATCTATTCGATGATTAATTTAATAAGCCTACAGTAACGGCGCTATCTGATGTGAGGAATGGCAGGATCACAGACAGGGTTTTTTTTCATGATGTGACCTTTCCTATCCTATCAGCGTTGTATGGTAGGCGAGGTGTTTCCATGCCGAGCTCAGACTTTCCTCCTCATACGCAGGGGAGAATGGAGGGCTGGGCTCTCCATATATACAGACAGGATGCGACGCCCCCTGTGTCTGCCTCTTAATCACCACTGTTTCTTCCCCTCAGTCAGAGAGGCCACACAACATCCAAATAAAGCAAATCATTTGACATCCACTAAAGTTAGTCCGTTTTGGGATGGGATGGGATGCGATGTTGTGTGATCTTTCAGAGGTTTGGATTTTAGTACCTTATATTGAATGTTTTGGTTGTCAGATTGAGCTGAGAGGATAAGTTCCCCCCAGTGGCCACAAGCTGGAGCCATTGAGGCATTTACTGTCAAAGTCAGTGTAAAAGAAAAACTATGGATGGGTGTGTTTGGCCAGTTTGTTTTCATTAATAGTCATTTGAAAACCTACTGCAGATCCACAATTAGAGTATGTAATAGTTGTATAATTGAAATGTTGGTTTGTAAACCAAGAAACATGCTTTTTATAATAGGCCTAAGTATTCATTTTTTTGTTGCCAATTGCTAATGTAAACACCAGCAAGACACAAACTGATACAAACCGTTTTTGTAAAACCTAAAATAGACAAACTTCTATAGTATCATTCATGTTTGCATATGCACTACTGTGCAAAAGTTTGGAGTCTGTAAGATTATTTGAATGTTTTTCAAAAAAGTATTATGCTAACCAAGGCTGCATTTTATTTTATCAAAAATAGAGTATGAAGTATTATTACAATTTAAAAGAGCTATTTTTCAATTTTAATCTATTTTAAAATATAATTTAATCCTGGTATGGCAAAGCTGAATTTTCAGTAGCCATAACTGTTCAGTGTCACATGATCCTCAAACATTTCTTACTAGCTAGGCTATGTTGTTTACCGTATCGATGTTGAAATCAGTTGCTGCTTAATTATTTTGTGGAAACCATGAACCAGGATTTTTTGTTGAATTGAAAGTTAAAAAAACCAGCATTTATTTGAAATAGAAAACTTATGTAGCATTATAAATGTCTTAGCCTACTCTTTAACTGTAACTTTGGGTCATTTAGTCATGAAAAAACATCTTACTGACGCAAACTTTTGAACAGCAGACAGTGTGTCTTTTTAATCCAGGTGAGGATCACCTGTGCACCTTGTTTCCTGAAATTTCATCAGGACACAGACTCATGAAATGTTGATGTTCCTGTAGTGTCTCCTTCCTTGGCTGTTCAATAATTTAATAAGTGAGAGAATTAGGCTTGTCTCAAACAGAATATGTCTTGGATTTATTGATGAAAACAGACATGAGAATATTCCTGTCTACATGGAATGTTTTTGAATACCTTATATATAAGGGCTCCTCCACCTTGTTCAGGCCAAAGACCTTTGATGGATATTAAAATGGAGACAGGGCTCCTGTTAAATACTGTATTTGCCTTGCCTGTTTAAAAATTCTTATTACCATATTATGTATTTGTATTTAAGACATTAAATCTTTATTTAGTGTCAAGACCCATATATTATTATTTTACAAAATTCATCATAATGTGAAATTTGGCTTTACCTTTAATAGACTTTTAGACTGTATTATTAGACTCTGAATGGCATCATTATTTTTGGCAGTTCCTCTTTATTACTTCCTACCCAGCCTAGTGTTTTGCACCTAAATAATTCAATTCCATATCCATGTTAATATCCATTTATGCCATAATTGGAGATCAACTTATTGCAGGGACGACAGTTTCACGTACCTTTTAAAAGTTTGTTTGAGTGTATCATCACAGGAAATGGCGGTTTCTGCTCTTCCTGATTGCATGAACTATAGCTTAAATCAGAACGTGAGCGTTTGTGTGAGGACGCGCGTGTCGTGGGGTGTGGTTTCTCTTGCTTCTTTGAGGGAGTTGGCCCAGATCTCATTTGTCACTAGCCACATGCGACCTGTTTCGAGAGCAGCGTGCAACAGTAGTCACCTGTTGTAGAAGACAGCTGTCGCACGTCGCCCGTTTCCATTGTGTCGTCGTAGTGGCTGGTCATGGAGACAGAGGTAGGGCTCGCAGAAATCATGTTACTTTTCTGAAATGTAATTTCAATGTGCAGTTTACCATTACAAATCCTCAGACTTTGAAAAACAATGTGGTTGCTTAAACATTTGGTCCGCCTCCAGTTTTCAGCCTTAACTACTTTCAAGAGACTTTTCTGTTGGATAGCAAGAAGCTGACATTAGTGGTTGGGTTTACCACAGATTAAATAGCAGTCTTTTTCCATGGATGTCGATGTCATTATGCTTTGCAAAGGTGTATGGTTTCATAAAAGCCCTCAAGCCAATGTAGTGCCAAGACTAGTTGGTTATGTTATTGATTTTTTTTTTAAGCCAATAGTGTATTTAATTTGGAAGGACAGCATGTCAATGCATATATTTCACTGATTATACTGAATGTTTTAATGTATAAGATACTTGTTGAGTCAGCGCAACTGACACTTCCATGTAGTTTGATGTACTGGCAGGCTTGGGATGGTTTTAGTTGTCACAGTTGCCCCATCAGTCCAGATCACAGAATTCAAAGATGTTGTGGAAATCCAGTATATAAATGTGAAGTGTATACAATACATTAGCTAAAATCATTTTGGCATAGCAAGCCACTGACCAAAAGCATAAAATTATGGTCACACTGAAAAAAGCTTGTGTTTTGACTTCCTCTGGTCGTGGTGTGATTTCCTCTTTCTCTCTTTCTGCAGCCAGGTATTGTGTCTCCATTCAAGCGAGTGTTTCTGAAAGGAGAGAAGGGGAGAGATAAGAAGGCTCTAGAGAAGTCCACTGAGCGCAGGGCCCTCCACACCTTCTCCCTCTCTCTCCCGGACCACCGTATCGACCCAGACATTCTGCTCAATGACTACATTGAGAAGGAAGTTAAGGTATTACTCGCATTCTAATTTAGGTTTTTCTGTTATGTGCTTATATTTTATTGTTTTGATTAGGGTAAAAAAAAGCTTCAAGTTAAAGAACAACTCATGAAACTGTACTGGTAATGCAAATAAATGCTGCTTAACAAATAGTCATGCATAGTTAACATATCAAATTGAAAAGGTGGAGAATACACCTCTCATATCTTTTGTTGCTGATTTCAAATGTGATTCGTCCAATCAAAATCAAGAGCATGAAAATTAACTCATCGCTCAATTACCCTTAAAATTCTTCTCCTGAATTCAAGCTCTTCATTTGAGGGTATGCACGTGACGTCACTGTCGGCCAGAGGGACTGCAGTTACGCCCACTGAGTGGCAGAAAGACTGAGCGGCAGCATTGGTTTTTGGCGTGAATGCCACGAAAACATACAAAACACATCTAAAATGGGAAAGAGCTTTGTGACTATACAACTAGATTTGACATGAAATCTGAGGTATATTTTTACAGACTGCCGAAAGCTACAGAACAGATAAGCAAATGGATCGCTGGAATTCATAAACAACTGGACTACAGCCAGCGAAAGGTGGATTTGCAGTTATCATTTTGTGTCAATATGCTGAATTTAGGGGTAAAAAAATCGAACCCTATATATTGTATTGTTATATATTGTATTGACTACTCATCAATTAAATATTTACCGCCTTATATTCTGCATGGATGTTTTTAAATAAACACTGAAAAAACGATACTATAAGTTTTAGGGCTGGACGAAATGATGATATATATAACACTGATATGAGTGATCACCCAGATATTGTATTTATACAAAGCGCTCACACGCAAATTTGCTTTATGTATTTCCCTGCCGTCGAAATCAGGGACATATAAATGTCAGGAAACACGATTCCTGGCTGCATGTCAATATCCATGGATCACAGGATCTTTGGTAAGTTGTAAGGAACACTATATCGAGTCCAACCTTTAGTTTAAACTGATAATCGTTTGTTTTACTTGCGTTTTCGCAGTTTCCCCTATTAAATCCAGTCACGCAGCAGCTCTTTTGCCACTCTAGTCCGGCTGAGGGGGTGTGTTCCGGTGGGAAAGTGACGTCAATGCATACCCTCTATGTACTTCCTACCTGCCTATCCTAAGTAATTGATATCACAACTCTGGATCACATCCTGCAGCATTTTGTTAGTCTCCCAGGGTTGGGTTCTCGGCCCGCTTCTATTTGCTTTGTAAAGTGAACTTGTGTTCTAGAAAGGCTCTATACCATTATTGTTGTTATTACTGTTGTAGTATCTGGGACAGCTGACCTCAGTTCCTGGATATCTGAATCCCTCCAGTCGCACAGAGGTTCTGCAGCTTATTGACAATGCCAGGGTAAGTGTGACAGGCAGAGACTGTGCCTTATTTTGCAATGTAAAGAGATAAATTCCCATATTGCTTCTCTTATGTCTTTTGCAGAAGTCTCACCAGTTGGCAGGGCAGCTGACATCAGAGCAGGATGCTGTTGTCAGTCTGTCAGCATACAACGTGAAGCTCGTGTGGCGTGACGGAGAGGACATCATTCTTCGGGTACCCATCCACGACATTGCGGCTGTGTCATACATCAGAGACGACTCACTCCACCTCGTGGTGCTAAAAACAGGTACGCGGTCTTGTAGTCAAACAAATCAGAACACAGAAATTATGACTATTGTTGGGCTGTTAAGGATAATGTGTGAAAAATAAGCTTGGTTTTTTCCTTACTGTTTTGTTTGCAGCTCAGGAGCCCGGTGGGTCCCCATGTCATAGTACAGAGATGTCAAAGTCTCCTACTTTAAGCTCTCTGTCAGAGAGCGGGGCTGTGCTTGTGGAGGTGTGCTGTCTGCTTGTCCTGGCTGTTGACAACAAGGTTAGTTTTAGTCATTCAAAGCTACAATATGTCATTTTTTTTCACCACTAGGGGTCTCTAACCTCTTACAGCAGGGATCAGCAACTCCGGTCCTGGAGGGCCACTGTCCTGCAGAGTTTAGCTCCAACCCTAATTAAACACACCTGAACAAGGCAATCAGTGTTTTCAGGATTACTAGATAGATACAGGCAGGTGAGTTTTTATCAGGGCTGAAGCTAAACTCTGCAGGACAGTGGCCCTCCAGGACCGGAGTTGCTGATCCCTGTCTTACAGTAACAAAGGCGTAGGTTGATGACGCATAAGCGGAATTATGGAACTTGTCGTAATGCTGATGGATCTAAAAATGTTTATGGATGAGTGAATACGTTGATGTTTTTAACATGACTGTGGTATGAAGCATGGCACAATTGCTAATGAGAGACAGATATCAGCGCCACACGCGAGTCCCGCGGATATAAAGGAATAAGAACATTTCATTCTACCGAACTACCCGCAAGTGCTGAATAATACTCACACAGGTCAGTTTATTAGATGAATGAAGCTTGTGAGGTAACGAAGCGCTGTTTCACTTGGTCTACACTAGGGCTGCACGATGTGTCGTTTAAACATCGATATCGCGATGTGCGAATCCACGATAGTCACATCGCAGGATGTGCGATGTAGGGTGTCGTAGTTAATCCGTGATTCATTAACCTTACGGGCCAGCTGCTCCCCGGCCTTTTTAACACATATGATTCGCGGATTAATTGCACATCTTAACCATCATAGAGTGAAAGTTTAACATTTGCATGTGTTTTTAAGTCCTGTTAGTTTAACAGGGCGCATTTAAGAACGAGCAGAGCGAGAGAGCCCCGGCCGCGTGCGCGCTCACCTTCACCGTCTTCAAACAACACGAGCGCTGTCTTGCTCTCTCTCTCTCCCTCGCGAGTCGCGCATATTAATCAAAATCAATTGACACGATGGAGTCGAACAAAAAAACTATCCAGTGATGAAATATTTTCTGTGTTGACAAATATTGTGCGATATCCTAAACTGCCGAGGTAATTACACAACGCGTGCCGTAGACTCGCCTACATGTCAGATTCGCGAACTAATGATTCCTTTGAACCCAAACCGATTCAATTTAATGAATGGTTTTTAAACAACTGACCTGTCCAACACTGAACTCACGAGACGTCTAAATTGGTGTATAAAAAAAAAAAAAAATCGGTAGCACCTTACAATAATGTTCTATTTATTAAACTATTTAACTACTTTAGTTAACATTTACTATTAGTAAACTGCACTTCTACAACATTGTTAATTTCAACATTTCGGCTATATAGCCTTATTGAAATCAAAAGTTGTACAGTATGTGTTAACAGTAATGCACTGTGAAGTAAAATTACCAAACAATCAGCTGTATTTTTATAAACTAAGATAAACAAAGATGAATAAATACAGTAACAAAAGTATTGCTCATGGTAAGTTCATGTTAGTTATTAGATAGCCTACATTAACTAATGTTAACAATTCAAACCATATCCTAAAGTTACAAACAAATCATTTAATTTAAATAATACTCTTTTTAAATCATTTAAAATGAGAATGTAAGTGTGTTTACCCCACATTTGTTTGTAAGAAAAAAATAGATTAGATTTCATTTCATATCGCAATATATATCGTAGAAAAATAAAATATCGCAATGTCATTTTTTCCTAATATCGTGCAGCCCTAGTCTACACTATCACACTAAACTGCATTTGAGTGTGTTGAAAGTTATAATGTTATTCTATGTGTTAGTTTATCTGTATGAGACTAGCAGTAAGCTAGATCAACATTAGAATAACATACTGATCATATTCTAACATTTCATCATGTTGAGCTATATAACATTGATTAGTTTTATGTACATTTGCTCACCTTTCTAATAAAGTACACGCAAGAGCGGAGTCTCTGTCAAGTGGAAGTTAGTCGCGGACGTGGAGCTCTCGGCATCTTGAAAACGCCACGCTGATATTGATCCTCGTTTTAGTTCTCCTTTTGTCCCAAAGTCTGCTTGCTATGGTCCATAATGTTTGAACGAAACAACAACAGCGTGAGCATACAGCTAGAAGTAACGCAGTTGTTCACGTCTGTGGCCATGGTTACTATGGCAGTACTTGCGGAAACCAGGGATAACGCGGATATTACGTCATTGACAGGCGACAATGACCAGGGATGAGCCATTATTTAAAATTCGAATTACTCTGAAATTAAAAATCTTTGGGAACTTTTGGGATATTGTAAGTACACATCTGCAGGAAATACATCACACTGTGCAAGTAATTTTTGATATTTTATTACAAAAATCTTACATATTGTACCTTTAAAGGACACCTATTATGCACCTATTGTTTTTTTTTACCTTACCTTTTAGTATGTAATATAGCTGTTTGTGCATGTAAATGGGCTGCAAAGTTACAAAGTCCATGCCAAAAGGGAGTGAATCACTCCAATAGAAAGCACTTATCTGAAACACTCATTTTTAGTCCTGCCATTATTTCTGAGACTTAGCTTTGTCACCATGTTACACATTTGCGCAATGTCCGCCTACTGGCTGCTTTGCCCCACCCTCAAATGATTCTGCTATCTTGAGGTGATGCTGTTTTTATTTTCAACTGCTTATGAAGCCTCAGCTTAAGCTGAAACCCGATTATGGTAAGGGACATTACCATTTCCAACACACACTCTAAGCAGTAGACTAATCACAACAGACTGGGCTAGATGACCAATCAAAGCAGACGGGGCTTTTTGGAAAGGCTGTTTTAAACAGACTAAAACATAGTGTTTCAGGCAGAGAGGGTGAAAAGAGGTGCTGTTGAAAGTACAGTATGAGAAAAAATAGTTGTTTTTACTTTAAATCATGTAAATGGATTCAAGCTGACTAAATTATTCTAAATTCTTAACATTTAAATGAGCATAATATGTGCACTTTAAAAGGGCCTTGTTTTTATTTGAGAACTAAGTGCTTAAAGGGATAGCTCACCCAAAAATGAAAATTCTGTCATCTTTTACTCCCTTTGTTCCAAACCTGTATGTGTTTCTTTCTTCTGCTGAACACAAAAGAAGATATTTTGAAGAATGGGTAACCAAATAGTTGATGGATCCCATTTACTTCCATAGTATGGAATAAAATACTGTGGAAGTCAGTGGGGTCCCAGCAACTGTTTGGTTACCGAAATTCTTGAAAATATCTTCTTTTCTTCATGAGAAAAATAATTTTATGATAGTTTGGGTGAACTATCGCTTTAACATTTGGTTTAACTTGCTTTGATAAACCATACAGAATTTAGTTTTTGATTAAACAGTATCTTTCAAGGCTGTTTATCGCATAAACTACAGATTTTCTGAAGGTTGTTTTCTATATGTTACCTCAAATCAATAAAAACAGCAGGTGTCTGATTATCATGAGCTCTTGTTTTGCAGGCTGCAGCAGAGGAGCTCTGTCTTCTACTCAGTCAAGTCTTCCAGATCGTCTACACAGAGTCTACCATTGACTTCCTGGACAGGGCCATCTTTGATGGAGCCACAACACCCACCAGGCATCTCTCAATCTACAGCGGTGAGTTGAGCAACAGCTTTTCTTTATTTTGGGATTTTCCAGTAAATTTGTTCTTGCCCAAAACCACTGACCACCGTCAGTTTCACATCACTATTATTTCATCTGGACCATATTTATGTTTCCTGGAGCTTAGTCTGTGAAATATTGACCTTGTAGCAAAATGAAATAATTCTAAATATTTCCTATGTTTTGTCCAATAAAAGAGGACTCCTCGAGCAAAGTAGATGTCAAAGAAGTGTTTGAGACAGAGGCAAGCACATTGTGAGTATTGCTTCAACTGTTCTCTGCGGTAATGTGCTACTTTTTCTGTTGACTTGAGCAATCATGTTTTTGTCCAATCTCAGTTCGTTCCAGAGTTCTCTAGAGGCGGGGCACTCCTCTAGCCCCTCCCCCTCCTCCACCCCAGCCTCACCACAAACCAAAACAGCCAGTGAGAGTGAACTGAGCACAACAGCTGCTGAACTGCTACAAGACTATATGACCACAGTGAGTGCATAAAAGTACACCTGGATGTCTGTTGTTAGTTTCTCTATCTTCAGAGTTCTCGCATATTAAATGTTTAGTTTTTACACTGTTGTTTTCCTGTTATCCTCTGCAACAGTTGAGGACGAAACTGTCGTCTCAGGAGATCCAGCAGTTTGCCACACTGTTACACGAGTACAGAAACGGAGCCTCCATCCATGAGTTCTGTATCAACCTGCGTCAGCTCTATGGAGACAGCAGGAAGTTCCTCCTCCTTGGTTAGTTACATGCTGGGCTGTTCAATTGGTCTTTTAGTGTTTTTTTAATTTGTTTTTAAATGAGAATTAGAAGTGTTGCTTTGGCAGTAAATTTAAGTTTAAAGCTATGTTGAAAAATACAAACAAATTAATGCTAAATAGAAATATTTAAAACAAAAAATTAACTTAATAAAACGTTTAAATTAAAATAACTGAAAATATGAATCAGAAGCTTAATTCAAAATAATAAATTAATAAATGCTATAATCAAACTGAAAAAAAAATACTATATTTAGGATATATATATAATCCTAAAATAACACTGGTTAAAAGGACTTTTGCTGCTTCCTCATATTAGGTATAGACGACTAGCGTTTTATTTAAAGTGAAATGAAAGAAGTCAATTCATATTATTCATCTTTAAAAAAAATCTCTGAGGTTCGCTTATAAGAATATATTTTTTAATTGTATTAAAAAAAAAAAAAAAAAAAAAAAAAAAAAAAAGTAATATAAAATGTCACGATTTGGATTTTCCACCCTCTCGCTGTCCTGGAACAACAAACACAAAGTGTGGCAATGATAATCTCAGGTACTGTTTGTGCTTTATTTAATGTTAAAAGCGTGTAATGTGACTTTGAATATCATTTAGTGCTCCAGCTTTGTAGCTGTAAAAGCAACAATGGATAATTCACCTCAGATCTTGAAATTAGTAGTATTTTTAACTCAGTAGCCTATGTATTTGAATAATGTTTAAATGGTGTAATATTTGTGAATCTGATTATGTGGCCTACTTATCCATTTTCTTGCGATTGCCATCAAGATTACTCTGGTGATGTGCACTTGACGCGAGAGCCTGCCCACATGCTGTTCTGATTGGCTGTGGGTTTTGATTGATTTTTACGCATCTCATAAATAAACAGCTTCTTGTACAGTTCTGAAACTTACGTCTAAATAGTACAAGCTCCCATCAAGACTTACATTTGTTCTTAAGGCCATTGCACACTGAGTCCGAAATTCGCATCCGAAATCTTCGCACGTTAAAAAAAAAATTCGACCTCACGTTATGTCAATCACGCTTGCACACTGTCTACGAAACTTTCGTCCGTAATAAAAAAATTCGGATCGGGTTCGATTTTCTGTGTTTTTCGCATCCACAGCCAGTATTTTGAGAGTTTTTTTTGACAATTCAGAGCCACGTACCGTACAAGCGAACGACAAAATCCAGCTGTTCTGTCTGCCCAGCGCGTGTGTGTGTACCTTAGATACCTTAGATACTGCCAGTCTCTGTTCAGGATCGATTAGTTCATGGAAATTGGTGGTCTTCTTTTTAATATGTGGCTCCAGTATCGCTAGCAAAGCATCAAACTGTTCCACTGACATTCTGATGTATTTTGAATCGCTCGGGATAATTTCGCAACTCCTTGATAAGGAGGTGAAAAAAACTCTGCTTCCTCTCGGCGCAATCTCAGGATTGGATGGACCCAATATTTCCTCTTTCTTTTTCTCTTTTTAAGAAAGAGGGCAACAAAATCATCCTCACTGCTTGACGAATCCATTTAGTATTTTTTGCGTTTTTTTCCGCAAAGATTTAATAAATACGCATCGGACTCAGTGTGCAAGGTTTCTGTGCGTGACGAATTTTAAGGCTGACGAACACGAAAAAACGCATACGAAAATTTCGTGTGCAATGGCCTTTATGCACCGGTGTTGTAGAATCTCTTCATTTGTCAAATCTATTCCTCTTTTCTTTTCTTTACTCCAGGATTGCGGCCTTTCATTCCTGAGAAGGACAGCCAGCACTTTGAGAACTTTTTGGAAACCATCGGCGTGAAGGACGGCCGCGGCATCATAACGGACAGCTTTGGCCGCTACAAACGCACAACGAGCTCTGCGTCAGACTCCACCACCAATGGAAATGGAGCTGCAGGCGGTTCAGATGAGGGAACGGCAACCTCTGAGGGCGACGAATGGGACCGTATGATTTCAGACATAAGCAATGACATTGAAGCGCTAGGAAGCAGCATGGACCAGGACGGTGTGTCGTCTTGATGTCACGGCGCTCGGTCAGTGTGCTTTAGCCAATCACCACTTGAGATAATCACATGGGCCGTAGGTCCGTATTGCTGTCCATCAAATCTGACAATGCTGGAGTTTGGATACTGTATGGATACTACTTCCTGGCTATCATTCTTATTTTTATATGTTGTGCCATATTAACTCAATTGTGATTTTCAAGACCTGTGATAGAAGGATCGTCTTTTGCTGTGGACAGCAGTTTCGTTCCTCTGGGATGTTTATTGGCAGTATCTGCTACCACTAATGAGAAACCTTGTTGCTGGTAGATGTTGCTCTTTCACACTGATCTGAGACCAGTTTGTTAGTATCTCATTTAATAGTAAGCTGACTTCTGATCAGTGTGAAGAGGTTCATTCTACCTGGAGTGTGGAGCATTGCCTAGTGGCCTTCCTAAACCGTGTTCTGGATTGCCTTCTGTGTGTCGTAACCTGATGGAAGTGAAGTGCAGTATATTTCCTCCTGCACTGAAGTGCTAATCAAAACTTGACCCTTTTACACCTATATATTATCTGGTCGATGTTTTTTTTTCCTCTAACATATATTTTTCACTTCTTTATATTTTCTTTCAGCCAGGATTGGTTTTAATTACCCAGTTATTATCATGTGGGTTTCTTCAGGTAGGAAATGTAGCACTATATATGTTTGGTTTTGATTGAAAACCTGGAAAAATTTGGTTATTAGACAAAGCCAGTTTTCTGGCTGATTGCAATATTCAGTACCCTGCATTACATTCACGTCCCGTCATTCATTGTATCCTCCTCAGTTTTCGGTAATCTAACATTGTGCCTTGCAGGATCACTGATTGTATCATCCAACAGGGATGCAAGTACTATTCTGTAATCTGTACAGAATGTGACTGAAGTATGAATTTATTAAAAAGTGCAACACTTACATAATCATTTATTGCTTTTTGTCTCATTTGAGCAACTACCAGAGGGGTTATTTTACTCCAGGATTGCGGCCTTTCATTCCTGAGAAGGACAGCCAGCACTTTGAGAACTTTTTGGAAACCATCAGCGTCAAGGACGGCCACGGCATCATAACGGACCTAGCCTACCAACTACCAGAATGGGTATTTCACACAACCGAATGGATTTACCTGCTTACCATTACATTTTACAGGTTTTGTTGGGCTTCTTTTGGAACCTATACTGTGCATTCTCAATTAGGCTTCTTTTAATCTGTTTTTTAACTATTGGTTGAGCAACTTCGCTGATTTTAAATCTTAAAAAACGGATTTGTTATTATGAAGTGTTGCTTTAGAACAGCTCCTTTTTTATGTTCAATGTGGAGTAGGAAATAATTTCCACTAAATCAAGAGTTTTGATTGCTGGTGGCTGTGTAACATTGTTGCCAGCAGGGGGCACACAACATACAGTAGAAATCCAGATTGCCCCTCATTAGCCTTCTGCAAAATTAATAATTTGTTCAGGGAGTTATAAATATCTATTGTACAGATAGATATCTTAAAGTACTTGCTCACATTTCAAACTAATGACCAATGAAAACCTTGACAGAAATAGACATTTAAGTAGAATCCCTGACATAAGCATAAGCCTGCTCGATTTATCCAAGTGTGTAGTTATCACGCAACGATAAGGAGGATTAAATGTGCAACAGTGTACACTCTCTCTCATTAGTGCACTTTTACCTCTGAAACAAGAGGCCATTGCCCTGTAATGACTTTTTTGAGGTTACCTAGTGGGTTAAATTTGAATAGGCTAAACCTGTGCTTTAAATCTGCCTTTTTAATTATTTTGTGCTGGAGTCCTTGCCATAAAAGCAAGATCTGTGTCCTCAAAGACACCGACTGGCATTATCACATGGCTCCAGATCAAGCTTTGACATCCGGTCATAAAATCATATTATTGTTCCTCCCATCTCTCATTGGTGGTCCTTAAAACGACTGTACCAAAAGTTTATTCGAGCAGAAAACGTTAGCTTTATTTATAATATGCCTCTTGAATATGAACATGGCTGTTTTTAACATAACTTTGCTCACACAGCACATACTCGTAATTCCAGGGTGCAGGCATCCGTAAGACCCTCGTTCCTCGCTGTAGCCAAAAAGAGCTGCTGTAGGGGCACACAAAAGGGTGTCAAAGGTCAATATCCTGATCCGGAGATAACAAGGAGCTGGGAGCATATGTCATGTTAGATGTCATTACAGCAAGATCGCTGCATTTGAGACAATAGCACAGAGAGACTCGATCTTTTGTTTGGGGCGAATGGTGGAAGAGAATAGCTCTAAAACGGCAGCTGTCTTGTTAGTTTATGAAGGCTGAACAGAGTGAAACTCTGTCCGCCTACTTTTTCAGCGGCCTTGTTTCTGGAAGTATTTTTCGAAGTCTTTGATAAACATTTATGCGTCATGAAGCAAATGTCAATGAACAAATTTGATACAAAAAGACAAAGGTACAAGACTGTACTTAACGGCCTTAATGAAGGAGAGAACTACAATCCCATGAAGCATTGCGAATGATATAACCGAATTAAAAACTTCTACATTTTTACATTTAAAGTGATTATATTTAATTTAATTTTTATTGTATTTTATTATACTTGTGTTTTATTGGAGTGGATGGGCGGTTTGATTCTCGGATTGGTGGAAATTGTTTGTGCAGAATTATGGGTAATGTAGTTTCGCTCTTAAACATGATAAATTAAAAAAATAAGTTGAAATAGTGCGAGTTGATGGCTTTAAAAAAAAAGCATTTACCATCGTTATCATTCTAAATAAATTCCCCTGTGGAGAAAATGAATGGAATTTTTACTTCTGCAACTCGACTGTTGCACTCTGTGGCTTTGCACAAAAGATGCAATTTTCCAGTACAAACAGTGAAAAGTCTCTGTGCTATTTGAATTTGAATGCCAGGTGCTCGATTACTCAAATTTGAGGTCTTTAGCTACTAACTTTTGTTATAATAATATTTAGCTATAATACTGGGAGTATTGCAACTTCTAATTGTGAAACAGTGTTGAATATACTGTACTTTACTACTGTACTATACTGTACGTGGGGCTGAATTTCAACTATCCAGAATGCTTAGAGAGAGTTTATCATTAATCAAGGCTTGTTTGGCCGTACACAAAAGCCAGTCATTGAGAAGGGATGTGAAACACTACCTTCCTGAAAGAGGAGGTTGGCTTGAAACACACCCTTTCAGCTTTTGTTCAGAGCAGGTTTCACTCCATCTTTTGAAGAAACGTGAATAAGAAGGCCAAGACATTTTCTCTGAGGTAGACCTATTGTTCCCGCTGAGAGCAGCACAATATTCACATTCATTAAAAAAAGCACTGTAAATGTTCAAGATTAACAAGAAAATCAATTGAACCAAACTATCGCAGTGTTCAAACAAACAGGAAACACCTAAACGTCCATGAATAAGATAAATGAGCCTTGTAATGGCACTTATTATCATGACCTTTGAACATATGCTGGAGTTTTTGTTTATGAAAACATGCCATTTGAATGATGGAGATCTTCTGAGACGCTCTTCCTAAATTGGGCAAAACAGAACCACTTAAGAGTAATTGCTACATACCGTACTTAGAGATAGGCATCAGCTCAATGAACTGAAAGCGGTACAGTGGTGACCCTTCTTGCTTATTTTTATGCTGACATACTAACTCGGCAACAATGTACTGTAAAACATTTATTCCTGTATTATATGGATGAATTATTAGAAACTTTCTGTGAAAAAAAAAAACTTGCATGCTTCCCCACATATGCTCTATAGACTGGGATAGTATTACACTGTACATACCAAATTATATATTTACTGTACATTCCAAGTATAATAATATACCAGGTAAGCTTTATTGTATCTAACCACAACCAAGCCATGTTTATAAGATATGGGTGCATTTTGCCATATAAAATCTTATAAAGAGCAGATATGCAGATTGATCTAAATGCTTGAGGCATTTTTGTAATATATATAAGCAAAACTGAATTAAGGCAGTAGCTCTGTTCCAAAACGTGATCTGCCCCACTACGGCCTAGATCGCAATCATCATGAAACCTCATATAAGTGAACGATTTGGAGTGCTCTACATAGGCAGCAAGTCTGTGTGCTTTCCAAACGGGAGACTCGATTCATTTTAAGTGCAACAGTCGGGTTCCTGAAATCAAAATAGCACTCGTTTTCCCCACAGGGGAATTGATTTTTAAAAATAACTTGTAACACATTACTACGGGGCTGTTGAATGCTTGAAACTGATTGGTTTACGAACGTTCTAAGGTGTGCAATTATTTTCAGGGAAAAGCACGGCTTAAGTAGTTCCAGGCAGGTCTTTCTTGACCGCATTACAGTGCCATATCACTTCGTGCGATAAATGATTTCAGTTATTCCACAGGTCCTTACTGCCTACAAGAGCAAAAGAACCAAAAACCACAACGACACTGACCAAGCAAATTAATATAGTAAACAATAGGATAAAAACGACAAATTATTTCCATGTTTTTTTGCCACTTTTGTCTCTCTTCCACTCAAACGCACACACATACAGTACGGACACACACTCTCACAGAAACATTTTGTCAGGCTGCTCTGAAGATTTGATCAGTAAAATAGTTTAACAACTTAAAAGCTACATGACATTTCTCACTAGCGAGGTAATAATAACAGTGCCATTCTTGGAGCAGATAAACTATACAGTTTCGCTATTAGTAGACGCAGCTGCCTAAAACGGTTAACCACACACGCTTGATCTCTCTCTCTCTCTCTCTCTCTCTCTCTCTCGAATTCGAATAATTCAACGGCCCGTCGTCAAATATTCCTTATTTAAAGACAACGAGTCTGTTTTATCAATAAAATGTTTCCAAATGAACCAAAAAATTATGTGGAATCATTTTTATCATGTATCAAAATGAATTTTTATCATTTTGAGATCTACTGTGATCTCAAAATTCTGGCCAGTTGACAATACCTAGAATATCAAAATCAACTGCTGGCGGCAGATCCTTCTCCTATTTAGCACCTAAACTTTGGAAAAGTCTCCCCAACATTGCCCGGGAAGCAGACACACTCTTGTCAGTTTAAGTCTAGACTAAAAACGCATCTCTTTTACCTGCCATTCATACAGAACATTACATTTCTATTATTCAAATCAGTTAAATGATTTTTAGGCTGCATAGATTAGGTCAGCCGGAACCGAGGACACTTCCTATAACACCTGATGTACTCGTTACCTCATAATAAGAATGGCATCTACGCTAATGTTAGTCTTTCTGTTTATAACGAGGTTTACTGAAGTCAGCCGGATCCGGGCCGTATCCAGATCAGACGGTGGCCCTGCGCCTGGACCCATCCACGACGTATCCCTGAAGTGCCAGCCTCATCAGCCCTGTGAAGGCCTCATCGACACGACAGCCATCGGCACTGATCCTCACAAACTCGTCTCCATACTGGCGTGATGACTCCGACTTCCAGCCAGATGGAACTGGATAATATTCTGAATGTTCTGATCCAATCTGACTTCTGACCTGTTATGCTGCCTAAATCATAATCATACACTGTTCGCTCGTTGGCCAGAGGAGAACTGGCCCCCACTGAGCCTGGGTTCTCCCAAGGTTTTTTTCTCCATTCTGTCACTGATGGAGTTTTGGTTCCTTGCCACTGTTGCCTTGGCTTTTGGCTTGCTTAGTTGGGGACATTTAATATTCAACAATATTATTGATCTGCCTTACGATGGACGATGACGCAATTTTCTTCTAGAAACAAACTTTGTTGTATTATTTTCATGTTATCACTGTGAAGCTGCTTCGATACAATCTGTATTATAAAAAGCGCTATATAAAGGTGACTTGACTTGACATGTACCATCAAAATGTGTGCAGTAGAGGGTTAAATACCACATTTAAATTACATTAATTCATAATAAACGCCCCATCCACAATCTTGTATGTATTGCTTTACTAAGTTTATCGCATTGCATTATGGGGTTGCTTTCACCATGAATACTGCCTTAGAATTGGGCTAAACAAGGTATCTTAAAGGCACTAGATTTATAGTACCTCCTGTTTTGGAACAGCCTTTCATGTCAAAGGGTGCACAAACGATTTGGAACAGAGCGTGTGTGGTAAGAAACAGTTGTTGATATCTCATGACCACAACAAGAATTGTATGCAAAGGCATAGAGCCATGGCTAACAGATCAGACATTTTTTAGAAGTCATTGTCCATTGGATTAATTCAAATGATTTCACTGGCACAAGTACATAGACCAAGAGGCACAGGATGTTCTGTGACAACAGTTCTCATGGGTTTCTAAACAGTTGTCAAAGATTATTCATTTCACTTTTTGAGTCACTTGTTCTCTTTATTGCTGTATGGTCACTCAGAAAATTTCTAGCAAAGAGAGAAGCGTCTGGAGTTGATGTTCATCTTTGTGACACCAATGAGGCGCAGTGGTGAAGAGAGGCCAAACCCCGGAGTGACGGGTCCATCACACAAAAGATCCGACAGCTCGTCACGCTCCTCCAGGCCAAAGGTGGCGTCATTGAGCATTCGGCGGTGCAGGTGACATGTCTGCTCCACTTTGAGTTTATTGATGTCACCGCGTAGTCGCATGAGCTGGCGTGCCAATTGCTGGTCCTGGATGCGCATCTCCATCTATGAATAAATAAAATTTAGGAGAAACTCATTATGGTTTATTATGAGAACTATCTGACTCTACGCCTACTCAAATTTCATAGTAAATATTATTCAACATACTTAGTCATTATGAAACAATATTGGCTTATTTTACTCAGAATAAGGTTTAGATGCACAACGAACTACACAGTAATAAATGAACAGTTAAAGTCACCATGAAATCAAAATTGAAAATTCTTAATTTTTATGGAATATTTCAGTTTTTTTTTTTTTTTTTTTTTTTTTTTTTTTTACAATTCATGTTCCCTCATAATCCTTAATCAAAATAACTTCGCCTCCCTCTTGCAAGGACACATCTCTTCTCTTCTCTGATGTGTTTACTGGCACGAGGGCAGGACAACCTGTCAAAATAAAAGTCCCGCCCTACATTTTTCTCTTGTTTGTGAAGCCGTTTAACTTGGATATACTTCACAATAGGGAAGAGAAGACTATCGCAATTAACTTCTGTTTCATGCCGACTTTAACTAATGTTGCTGTTCATTGTTTTGCTATTGCTTTGGCAAAGTTATGTTTGTTGCCCCTTAAAGTTTTTGTGTCATATTAACTCTCAGTGTCACTGTCATAGTGGAGTTTATGTACCAAATCAAAATGTGTCAGACTTAAGGTATGTTTACACGACAACAATGTACGGAAAACAGAAACGTTTTTCTGTACAGACAACAACGTTGGTAAAATGATCCCTGTTCACACGGATCCATGAAAACGATTAAAGGGGTGGTAAAATGCCCTTTTCACAAGATGTAAAATAAGTCTCTGATGTCCCCAGAGAGTGTGTGTGAAGTTTTAGCACAAAATACCCCACAGATATTTTTATATAGCATGTTAAAGTTGTCACTTTTTGAGGATTTGCAAAAACGCACTGTTTTGTGCCTGGCCCTTTAAATGCAAATGAGCTGCTGCAGAGGGCGGGGTTTCAAGAGCTCGTGTGTGTTAGCAGCAACGATTACCTCAGGTAGACACACTAAAATGACAGAAACTGTTCTGCCTTTAATGTTAAAACGGAGTCAGACAAAGATGGAGAGACTCAAGAAGAAGTGACAACATGTAGAATGCAACAGGACGCCTCTGAAAGGTTAGTTGATGAATTTATGTTGCTGATGTGGAGTTAACTATCTTCAATTAGCATATTCTGTCATGATAATCTATAAATCACTCGTATAGGAACTGTTGTGAGATGCACACAGAGTGACTTTCTATTGCATGTGAAAAGATGGATGCTAAAGTTTGAGCTGACTCACAAATGTACTCTTATACAACAACTTTTCCTCTTCTCAACACAGACTGGTGTTCCCGGGGAGGGGTTTATGTAAATTTTAGGGTTAGTGATGTCACTAACCCTGGAGGAATGTCGTGTAGTCTCTACCAGCTGTTTGTTGTAGTCCTTTTCTTTAAAAGCAAATATCTCCCTTTGCTTTGAACTTTGAGCGTTGTAACTTTGCAGATGCTGTTTATGCTCAAACAGCAACATTACACACTAACTAAAGTTAGAAAAGTGAAATCATAATCAACCACCCCTTAAAAAAATGCTGTATTATTCATGCCAGGCCAGTAGTTGGCGATGTGACTTTATAAAGGAAAAATCACACGCCTATAGACTGAACATGTAATATGCATGGTCATGATGCATTTCTCTAGTTTACAGGTTTACAAGAAGACGATAATGCTATATTTTTCAAAAACTTGCATTTTTTCAAAAGTTTGTGTTTTCAGGCCCCCAAAATGCCGTTGTCGTGTGAATGAACAGAATGAACATAAAAAGTTTCCAGTTTTTAATCGAAAATGGTGTTGTGTGAACGGCGCCTCAGTGCTCTATTGATAGCCAGCAAATATGACATAAATTAAAAGAAGAATATACCACTGATAGGCCAACAGTTGATTTTTCATTTCTACATGTTGTCATTACTTGAGAAATATTCACTTTAAAAGTTTAAGGGTAAAAATCATAAAAAAAATCTGAATTTTAATAATATTGTAGTGGAAACCTTGATATTGTTTTTCAGGATTCTTTTTTTAATGAATAGAAAGTTCAAATAAACAGCATTCATTTGAAATAGAAATCTTTTGTAACATTATAAATGTCTTTCAGACTCATGGCAAAATGCCTGGTGTGAACCTACTGCTTCTTAATTGCTTAATCGCTTCTAACCATTTAAATAAACATGGACATGTAGATCCATCTTTGTTAGCAAATATGCTTTTGTCCATTTCACATAACAAGGGGCTCAAAATTGGGAGAGGTGCATGATCGTCAGAAGTCCCCTTGTACCTCAACTGGCTCTGTTTATTTGTTTTTGTGTCCAATTTCCTTTGCGCAAATGTTTATGAACACACACGGGGCAAAGGCAGTAGAAGAAAGGCTTCTGATGTGGTGAAAGGAGCCTCATTGCGTGCAGCGGCTATAATAGACTGTGCATACAAGTATGCCATGAACCACATGGCTCAGTGGAAGAGAAGTGATTACACTTACAGGAACAGAGAGCGAGGAAACAGACCGATCGCCTCTCATGCTCATCTGCTCACCATCCTTTCCACTCACTTTAACATGAATGGCAATCTCACGCAGTGAAGAGGTCATGGAGGCCTGCGCATTCACTCCATTGTTTCATCCAAATTAGCTAACTAATGGGGATGCTTTTTGTTTTCTTCCCTTACAAAAACATGATTGCAAAGAAGCAGCAATTATTCTGAAAAATCAGATTTATTTGTGAGAACCTATAATGACAAATAAGAATGTGTAGGATAAAGATAAATCGTTTAAAAATCTTTTTTTCTTTTTTACCATTTTCAAGAAAGAAAACAAAATATATTTTCCATACACCTTGAAAGAACGAGTGTTCACAAAATATATTTTTCCAGGTATTTTTTTATTATTCATTATCATTCATAAATATCTCATATATATATATATATATATATATATATATATATATATATATATATATATATGAGATATTTATCTCATATATAGGGGGGGAGTAGCACCACTTGACATTTTACCTGAAACTGAATTAAAGGATTAGTTCACTTTTAAAAAAACTTGATAATTGATAACTGTAATTGAACTTGATAATTGAACCTGATAATTTACTCACCCCCATGTCATCCAAGATGTCCATGTCTTTCTTTCTTCAGTCGAAAAGAAATTAAGGTTTTTGATGAAAACATGCCAGGATTTTTCCCCATATTATGGACTTCAATGGGACCCAAAACGGTTCAAGGTCCAAATGACAGTTTCAGTGCAGCTTCAAAGGGCTTTAAACGATACCAGACGATGAATAATGGTCTTATCTAGCGAAACGATCGGTCATTTAAAAAATAAATTAAAAAGTTGAAGTTTTATAAGGACAAATGCTCGCCTTGCTCTGTTCTGTGATGCGCGTTCGTGACGTCACGTAATACGCAATTACGTTGAAAAGGTCACGCTTGAAAAATTTCTGTCCTGAAGAAAATTTTCTTTTAGGCTTTTTAATATTAAAGCACCCAGGATACGCACACGAAATGGGCATTTTAAACGATAAACTGACACAAATACATTTGAATACGTGTATATGGTCCTCCTTCCGCACATTTGTAAACGCGTCAAACGTGACCTTTTCAACGTAATTGCGTATTACGTGACGTCACGAACGCGCATCACAGAACAGAGCAAGGCGAGCATTTGTCCTTATAAAACTTAAACTTTTTAATTTATTTTTGAAATGACCGATCGTTTCGCTAGATAAGACCCTTATTCATCGTCTGGTATCGTTTAAAGCCCTTTGAAGCTGCACTGAAACTGTCATTTGGACCTTGAACCGTTTGGGTCCCATTGGAGTCCATTATATGGGGGAAAATCCTGGCATGTTTTCATCTAAAACCTTAATTTCTTTTCGAATGAAGAAAGAAATACATGGACATCTTGGATGACATGGGGGTGAGTAAATTATCAGCAAAAGTTTTTTTAAAAGTGAACTAATCCTTTAACATTTATAATAGAAGTTTTTTTTTCTGATATTTTATGAGACTTGAGCTTGACATAAAGTCATGAGGATTTTCAGGGGTCCCGTATAATTTCCTATTGTTTTATTTGTTTGTTTTTGCATGTTGGTTACACTATATGACTATTTGATGGACAAAAGAAATTAGTCCACTCCTCTTATGGACTTTTGCTGCCTTCACATATTATCGGAATTTTCCTACTTCCCACTTCTAAAGTCGTGATTATGAGCTCATCACATCCAAGTGCTTTGTTGTCGGAAGAACAGGAATAACGGAGGACACCAGGTTTAATACAGCCTATTTATTTGGTAAATCTTATTAAAGCCAAAATGATATTTAGCGTCCTTTTCATTGACAACCATAAACATTCACAGAGCTATATAGATAGTCAGCTTGCGGAATTTCGGTCAAATACAGGCTATTGTTGCTGTGTATAAAACAAACAATATGCTTCAAATTATGTAAATATGCACTATGACAAGGCGAGCTGTTGTAATAAAAACAAATAAAGAAAACCAGTCAGCAGTCGTTCTCCCCTCCGCCATGTTTAAAGGTTATGGCATGCCCAACTCTAGTACTTGGGTCTCAAATAATCCATGTGAAGCATGTGAAGGCAGCATCAATATTCATAATATATGCATGTTTGAGCTGTTTTAACTGAAAGCAACTTGCACTAACATATCTTAAAATATGTCAGTGCCACTGTTTTGTCTCAAGATGCACACCAGTAATGTTTTTATCTAAGGCACGTTTATAAAAGCTACTTAAATGCCCTAATTGAACTAAAGCCTTATCCTGGCTTAATCTAAGCCCTGTCTGTAAATCCAGGCCTATACTATGCCGATCTAATTAAGATTTTCTTTCAAGAATTTAATACATTACAATATCAATTTTTATCACCCTAATGTTTTTTACTTTATGCTGTTGAAAAAATATTAACATTAATTATATGTCATTTTAATTCAGAGATAATGCCACTTAAAGGTACACTACCTATTAACTTAAAGGTACACTATGTAACTTTTTTTGCTCAAACGAGTGCATCATAAATCCATCTTCCAAACCTTGTTGTTGTCTTATCCTGAATCACCTCGGCCTGTAATAAGTGTTTATATTCAGACTATTTTGTTCTTCTGCAAGACGGATAGTTCTGTTTATTAACCGCCAGAGCGCCACAAAAGTCAGACATCAAGTCCTAATTAGGATACAAACTGGTTTTGAAACATTTTGACTTACCAGTTCTTTTCTAAGCCAAACCAGAGCTTCGTCAATATTATCGAACCCTCTAAGGCTTTTAGAAATCAGCCCGTTTCCTGCAGTCACTTGGGAATTCTCGATGTTCCTCTGAGGTGTTGCACTGGGCTTCAGTCCAGCACCTTTCTCCAGGTCTGATGAGCTCTCTGGCACGGCTAAGCTTTTGAAGCTCTGAGCTTCCACTCGTTCCTTCCACTCAAGATAGGACGGCCTTCTGGTTTCAAGTCTCAGCTTCTCAGTCAGTGCTTTCAAGTTTCTCAAGTGATCATCTGGGACAACCTCAACCTCAAGGCCATCATAGTCCGCTATATTAATCTGAGGTATAGAGCTCGCATCCATGGCCTTTGAGGAAGTGGTTAGTGTCGCCAAAAATAAACAGTGAAAATCAATTTAAGTGTCAGATGATCTCATCGCCTTGTTTGATCAATAAAAATACAGACCTTTGGATTTGCTTGTAGTTACCAGGATGGTTAGTCTGCGGGGCTATAAAATAAATCAGCAATGGAGATATTGACCTTCCATTTCTCCAGCGGTATCATCCCAGTAGTGTAGTCATCCAAACATATCTTGCTTCTTGATCCTTTCCTTCAATCGAAACAAACTTGGTTACCTTTTTATCATTTAAATGTTTAGGCCTAATATTAAATATTTATATGTATCAATTACTTGTTCCACAGTTAGCCCGCTTGTTCCACAGTTAGCCCTATAAACCATGTGGTAAGTTGTTCAATTTAATGGCATAGATCACCCAAAAATTTTAATTCTGTCATAATTTACTAACCCTCAGGTTGTTCCAAACCTGATTGAGTTTCTTTCTTCTGTTGAACACAAAAGAAGATATATTGAAGAATGTTAGTAGTAATCAAACCGTTGACGGTATAGCCATTGACTTCCATAGTTTACCACGATTTGATTACTAACATTCTTCAAAATATCTTCTTTTGTGTTCAACAGAAGAAAGAAACTCAATCAGGTTTGGAACAACTTGAGGGTGAGTAAATTATAACAGAATTTTCATTTTTGGGTGAACTATCCCTTAAATTGATTTTATATGATTATAAGTAATTTAAATGAATACACATTGAATATATGATTATTCAAATGAAATCAAATACATGCAAATATATAATACCAAATAATGCCTTTTATGGAGTGAAAGTAGAAGGGAAAGAGAATTTGATTCTATTATTTGGTTTTAATTCTGTAAAATCAGAAGTTATTCTACCTCCTAATCCAGATCTTCTGGAGTAAATCATGGGTTAAATGGGCAGTTTACTGATCACATGGACACTTTCCACCCATGCCTTATATCACAGGCTCAATCTTACAAAGCTGGTGGTTTCCATAGCAACTAAACCCAGCCTATGAGTCAGCAGCACTGAAGACTGTCTGCTCTAAAGAACTAAATGTCACTACCAGCCAGACCTGCATGTGACAATGAGCAAAGACTATAATGCTGCTCAATTACAGTCTTTCATTACTCTAATACAGATAAGCAAAACTACTACTGGACAGACATAATCGTATGAAGTAACTGGCAATAAATGGGCATTGTGCTTATAATGTAATTGGTCACAGGACCACCCACATTTTTAATGCTTTCCCACAAAGCTGTCTGTCTAATGTACGTGTGATATAGTGTTTGGCATTTTGCCTTGATGTATTTCATCATCACAGCTGCTCTAGGAATGTGTCCTTCCCATAGGAGGAGTGGATGTTGGAGTATGTTGGTTCTTAATTGGCCTCACTTTAACCTCCACACGGCTCCAGGACTAATCAAACTCGGCTCATTTAGCGCTTTGCTCTGTGTGTGGCAGCAGTGGCGTCACTCATCTCACAGGGGGATCCATTCATCCCAGACCACTCTCACTTTAGACTGAAAATATGTGATTCTTAAAAGCCTTAGTGACTTTAAAACTAAAGTTAATTCATGGTCAAAAAAGTGCAGAGTCCCTACAAAGAGAATGAAAATACTGTATGGAATGTGAGAAACAAATGACAACATGTTCTCATGAATATTCACATTCTGTTTACATAAGCATGAATATGTAAATGCCTGTAGTGTGGTATTTATCAACAGACTAAATGAGCTCTGAAAGTTATAGAATTTGAAAGTTAACAATATAATATAATATAATTAGTGCTGTCAAATCGATTAATCGCGATTAATCGCATCTAATAGAAGTATGTAAATATATAGATAGATAGATAGATAGATAGATAGATAGATAGATAGATAGATAGATAGATGTGATTAATCACGACTAATCGATTTGACAGCACTAAATAGAATAGAATAAAGTAGAATATATTTTTTCTTAAAAAAAACAACTCTTTTCGTGAGTCATAATAATGGTTTTGAGTGCTGTATCTTTCCACACACTCTAAAGTGTTATGTTTAGAATGCAGATCTCAAGGGGAAAATTCTCCTTTTTTCCAGACATTAAACGTTCTCGGTCCAAACAGACAGTTTAGAACACTAGTCATGACTGAATTTATCCATGTCTAATTAGATGTGGTGAACATAACTGTCATATCGCTGCAGTGCAAATCTGTTTTTCTCAGCATAAAAAGATTGTCCTATTTGGAGTGAAAATGGACTGTTCCAGCCAGAGTTGCGCTTCATGACCAATATATGATCATAAATAATGTATTTTCCTAAATGACTAATCATTTTCCGTTTTAGCGGTTCAGTGTCTTTAACATATCGTGTCATAACAACATTTCTTTGATTATTACCAAAGAGTTTATTTATTACACATGTCACATAGCAATGATTAACTCAGCCTAACTGATACATACAAACTTGTCAGGGTGTTGAATAACCTATGTCTTCTAGACAGATCAGGAACATTAAATTTGTATTATAATGTCATAAATTAGACTATATTATTTTAAAATGCACCACAGCTCGCCTAATCATGGTCAGTCAACGCAGCTGATTAAAATGTAAAGTTCATTTAAGATTATCCCCAGTAACCTAAGTGAAGTAGATCCTGATAAAAATCTGATTGAAAGTCACTAAAAAAAAAAAAAAAAAACTTCCAGAGCACCAGCTCAGTAGTGACTCTTAATGAAGATTTAAATACTTTTATTTTCTAAAAGATCGAAAATATCCAGTTCATATGGGGTTTAGAGAGTCATGAACTCTACCTTCGTACGGATAGTATTAAAGAAAAGATGAGTCTTACCTTCATAGCCAAGTTTATCAGGCACTTGAAGACAGTCTTCGCGTCCCGCTCTACTGGAGAACTCAACAACACTGCTTTTACTCCACACTTGTGTCTTGAATGAGATGAGAGGCTTGAATGGAGGAGGGGCTTAAATTGCGTCAGGTTGTGGTCGTCGTGGAGACGGTAAAGAATCTGCTCAAAGCCGCGAGTCCAGCAGCATCCCCGGATCTCACAGCAAGGAGAGGCCGGCATTGTAGACTTCTCTAAAACACAGGATATGGCCGTTGTCCACTTGTGTATCCATCCATCCATCCATCCATCCATCCATCCATCCATCAGTAATACACAATAGGAATCCTGTGGAAATATCATAATAAGCTATCAAACATTTTTAAAGCCCAATTTTACATCTAATTCAGCATTTTAATCATAAATATTTGTATAGAATTTCACAGAGTTGGCCAATGTGGGAATGCGCGTTGTTTTGTGTAGCTATTTCAGTTCTTAAAAAAGGTAGAAAACAGAAAAGTAGACCATTATTATCCAAGAAGACCATGAATGCATTATATATTGGGTAGGCAATTGGGCTATATTGATGACTTGACTATTTATTATGTTTGTGTGACCTCTGGTGGAGAATGTTGATAATGAAACTTACAGTATAGGGCTATTCGTTTTTACATAGCTATAGCCTATGTAGCCTGACTATGTACTTTTACAGCCTATCGTTAAACACATTAGTCAGAATGTGATGGTAAACCCTCGCAAACAGAAATTGTTCTTAGGAGGAGCTAACCATAATTTATAACGTCTACTCTAGCGCTTTTGTTCACATTTGACAAAACATAATACTTTATTAATATTTTATATATTACAAACACAGGTAGGCTTAACTCTGCGGCGACTGCAAGGCCGGGACGTTAAAGAAAATTCGCCTAAAAATTCGTATTTTAAACTTAATCCCCCCTGAAGAAGTCCTGGTTAAAAATAGTACCTGCACAAAACAAAAAGCTATTCGGAATAACAGCAGATATTTTATTGGCATTTACGTCTGGCATTTAGGGTTGCCATATGTAGCCTATATACACACTACTTGTAAATGAAAATAAAATGAATAGTGTTGTTAGAGTTTCGCTAATGATTTTTCCGTAACATATTCTCTAATGAGATGGAGAGCGAAAAATAGGCGGAGCTTCCTGTGATCGACCCTGTGACTCAGTGACTGTGTTTATTTTTTTGCAGTGCCAAATATTCCCCACACACACGGTAAGCTGAACGGTTGCTTGTATTACCTCAGGTTATATATATGTGTTTAATTTTAAATTTACTGGTTGTAACTGTGAAGATGCATTATATCGGAGACATTTTCGCGATGTAGCGTAATGACATAAAGAGTTGTCATAGCATGCACTGCGCTCACTTGAGCTACGGTTTCCCGTTCGTTAACAGCAGCTGCCGTTTAACGGAGAAGCACACTGGTCAGTTAGGTTGATGTGAAAGAACCCAACAATTTTGTTGATTTTTTTTTTAAAGGATGAGAGTGAATCGAGCGAGCAGCATTAACGTTACAGGCGGCTGAAATGCGCTGCATTGTGTATGATGTCATGATGTTCCATTTCTAGTGACGCACTATACAATTGAATTATTTCGGTAGGCTATATTTGACATCCGTTTTGACCTGTTAGAGCGTTTATATACCGAAATGTTTCCATTTAGTTGTTACATTATGTATTGAGAAATGCACCTGTTAACTGAGCAGGCGCTCTGAAAGTAGGCTGCACTTTCATGACCGAATATGACATGCATAACCGTACATACATGCAGTGCCATTCATGACACAGCGCGCGACCGATTGCATTGTTTTGAAGACAGAGTCATCTAAAGGGATTTTTTTTTAAAATTTCAACAATGTGTCAGTCGTTGATTGGTTTTATATATATATATATATATATATATATATATATATATATATATATATATATAAATTTTGTTTTCTCTGAGTACCGATATTTTAAGATTTCCATTATGATCTTTCACAAAGCTGCATTCACCTTTTACAGCTATATATATATATATATATATATATAACATAATCAGATTACGATTAAGTCAATATTCTGGTAAGTAAACATCAGAATATCCACCATAACCTAACATTAATTCATATATTTGCATGTCCAAACAAAGATAGTTCTGGGTGATATTAGATACTGACATTTCTGAAAAGTCAAGATGTTGAGAAAAAAAAAAAAAAAAACATTTTTGTATGATTGTATACTAATATTTTATAAACATTGAACTTTTATAGCCAACATGTTGTAAAATATCTGGCTCTTGTAAGTTATTGTTAAGGACATCAATGTGATTATTTAAATTGATTAAGTTGTTATTCTATGTTCTATGTTATTCTTTTAGCATAGTAAATGGCAAGAGCATCTTCCAAGCAATTTCCAGAAATTATAATGCACGTCTTATTAGCAATATGCTGGTGAATGTATGCCAGTGTTCTTCAACCCTACTCCTGAAGGACCCCCAACACTGCACGTTTTCTTTGTCTCCCTAATCAAACACACCTGATTCAATTCATCAGCTCATTATCACATGGGTTAATGAGCTGATGAATTGCATCAGGTGTGTTTGATTAGGGAGACAAAGAAAACGTGCAGTGTTGGGGGTCCTTCAGGAGCAGGGTTGAAAACACTGATGTATGCAATAGGAATTCCAATAACTGATACATGTTTAACCAGAATATTGACCTTTATCAGAATGATCATATGAATGTTGTTAATGGTCCAAACTTTCTTTCATTCCCCATTCATGTCTATACAATGAATTTGTTTTTCTAGGTCTCCCTTTCATAGAAAACTTGCATCATGCCATACCAGAGCTGCTTCCTTAGTTGCTTATTAGTACTGCTACAGACATCAAGCTCCCAGCAAGAAGAGCAAAGCCAGCTGCTACTGGTGTCCTTTGATGGCTTCCGCTGGGACTATGTGAACCGAGTACCCACGCCCAATTTTCGTGCCCTGATGGATGAGGGTGTGCAGGTGGAGAAAGTGGAGAACACCTACATCACCAAGACCTACCCGAACCACTACACCTTAGTGACAGGATTACACGCCGAATCCCACGGCATCATTGCTAACGAAATGTACGACCCCATTCACAACCAGTCGTTTTCCATGGAGGGACCTTCAGTGTACGATGCATGGTGGTGGGAGGAGGCCGTGCCGTTGTGGGTGACCAATCAAAAGGCTGGCAGGAAGAGCGGAGCTGCCATGTGGCCTGGATCAGATGTAGCAATTGGTGGAACGTACCCAACACATTACTTGAGTTATAATGCGTCAGTACCCTTTGAGACCAGAGTCGAGAAACTCATTGATTGGTTCTCAGGGCCGAAGGCCATCAATTTTGGTGTCTTATACTGGGAGGAGCCAGACGAGAGCGGGCATAACTTGGGGCCGGAGAGTTCACAAATGGATGCAGTCATAGCAGACATCGATGAGAAGTTGGGATTCCTCAGGGACAAGCTCAAAGCCGCTGAGCTTTATGATAAAGTCAATCTCATTGTTACAAGTGATCATGGAATGACTCAGTTATCACATGATAAGATTATTGAGCTGGACACCTACGTCAGCCGAGATCTTTACACGTGGATAGACAAGAGTCCTGTAGTTGGTATTTTGCCGAAAGAAGGTAAGAATGAAAACAAAGCATTTGTTATTGTTTTTTGCACTATTAATGCAATCAGGTGTTTCTTCCACTTTAGGCTCTTTCTTTGTCTACGGTTTGTATTCAAACTAATAGATTTCATCTTTTTTTCCTTTTGTAATATGAAGACCACATCCTGGTCAAAAGCAGTACAAATATAATTTGTGAGCAAAATATTTTTTTACAATTTCCAATAAGAATGTACTTCAGGCGAGGCAAAAATGCAAATAGTATTATTGTGTATTTAGGATACATCAAAATCGAAATTAAAGAACTCCGGTCAATTTTAATTCATTGAGCTCATTTTTTTGTAAATTTGGAGTGCTGTCAGTACAGAGAACAACGACAAAAATCGGTGTTGCCTAACACTGTGTTATCCTCTTTTTAAAATTTGCACCCTGTTGACTTCAATGGGGCAAGTTTTAAACCTGCTTTTAGCCTCTTAACATCCTTGATGTGTCATTACAAGTGCCCAGCCAATGTGAGTGATTCCTTCAGAGTGAACACGGTGAATCTGACTGCAGTAGATGTGAAAGATATGAATAAAAGTGATGTTATTTCAGCCAGCGCACATACCTGTATTTACATCCTGTTTTCGGTTGAAGTCCACAGTAGTCGATTGTCGAGTTCATGCGCATAGGTTTAGTACGTACGATCATGCGCCCGAACTCGACAATCGACTACTGTGGACTTCGACCGAAAACAGGATGTAAATACAGGTATGTGCGCTGGCTGAAATAACATCACTTTTATTCATATCTTTCACATCTACTGCAGTCAGATTCACCGTGTTCACTCTGAAGGAATCACTCACATGGCTGGGCACTTGTAATGACACATCAAAGATGTTAAGAGGCTAAAATCAGGTTTAAAACTTGCCCCATTGAAGTCAACAGGGTGCAAATTTTAAAAAGAGGATAACACGGTGTGGGCAACACCGATTTTTGTCGTTGTTCTCTGTACTGACAGCACTCCAAATTTACAAAAAAATGAGCTCAATGAATTAAAATTGACCGGAGTTCTCCTTTAACCGTGGCATGACAAAAGAGACGGTTATTTTATTTAAAAAATGTTCATTTCCATCACCGTCCTTTTCACCAAAGAATGCTGTTAAACACAACACATCATTTGAGATTTGGTGGAAATGTTCATGACTTTCAGAAACAAGACAATTACCTCATGATTTATACACTATAAGATATTATTAGTGGACAAATTTAAGAGATTTTATTTGTAAATTGTCAAAAGTACCTGTAATCTAAGAAACACCCAATCATCAATGAAATAATATGTTGCTATAATTGGTGACACATTCACACAAAACGTGTTTTTGCTGTTAAAAACGCGAGACGGAGGTCAGAGGAGTGAAAAGAAATGCAAGGTCTGGAAAAACACTAAACTTGTTTTATCTTTAGCACCACATTTTTAGAAAAGCGCGTCATGCACGAGATGCTGCAAAAGACGCGAGCGCAACGGTTAAACACGTCTGTCTAGCTCGCTATGAAAAACACATTCTGTGTGAACAGTATTTGAGTGTTATCCTCCTCTTAACCCAGGCAAACTTGAAGAGGTCTACAGCTCGTTGAAGAATGCCAACCCTAACATGGCTGTGTATAAAAAGGAGGAGATTCCAGATCATTACCACTACAGACACAATGCCAGGATCATGCCTCTGATCATAGAGGTCAAAGAGGGATGGACGGTCATGCAGAACAGAAATGGATCTCTTATGTGTGCGTATTTTTATTTTATTCGTAATTCAAGCACAACGAACACATGCGATAACACATTAATGTCGCTGATGTGCTTGCTTATCAATATCTTGAGATACCTTTGCTGTTATTTAATGATCATGTGTTTGATTTGCAGTGGGAAACCATGGTTACAACAACAGCCTTCCCAGCATGCAACCTGTGTTCGTCGCCCGCGGACCCGCTTTCCGCCAAGACTACACAAAGGCGTCCATGCGCTCCGTCGACCTCTATCCTCTCATGTGCAGCATTCTTGGTCTCAAGCCCTTGCCCAACAATGGCTCTTTGTCAAGCGTGCAGGATCTCTTAGTGGAGACGTCAACCCCAAAACCAGTGGTGCCGCCCGTGCCCAGAGAGACTTCCTACGCCTGGGCTGTGGGATCCATCTTCGGCACCGCACTCGTGATCGGGTTTCTCTTTATCTTTGTGCAGCAGGTGACACAAAGGCAGCTACCGCCACTGCATCTGTCCAATAGTGAGATAACACAACCCTTACTGTAGGCTCAAACACGTCACTTTTCTCATGTGAGCTTCTTAAAGTATGCAGCACTGAATTTTTCATCCAGTGCCACAGATCTCATTTCAGTCTAAAATAATTCCGATAACACTTTTTAAGCAGTTAGCATGGTCGCTCGAATTCAAAAGCGATCAACATTCACGGTACCATGCCAAAGCCAAATATACCAAAAGCAATATGGGGAACGATGCTACGGTGGAAAAAGGTGGTGACAAAAATGATCAAAATCATAGCTGACCAAGCCAATAGTGCCCTCTTCTGGTGAAGCTGTCAGTGATACCTTTAATCTTGTCATCTAAAATCTAGTATATGAAGAAAATGGCTAGCATCCCCATGCTTTTCCTTTCAATTTGAAGCTGATATTTATTTAATAAGAGAGAGATTTGCCCTATTCTCTTGAATTTGCATTAAATGTATATTCAGGGTTCAGTGTGGGTTTAAATCGATAGCATTTGTGGCATAATGATGATTATTACAGACATTTTTTTCAAATTGTTCCTCCTTTTCTTAAAAAATAAATAAAAAAAGCAATCTGGGACACAGTGAGGTACTTAAAATGGAAGTAAACCAATCTGTAAACATTAAAATACTCACTATTTCAATAGTTTAGAAAATTAAAATTACTGTTAAAAACATTTAAACAGCTTCACAGCTCAAATAATATGCACATTTTATCAGAAGTAAAATTTACTTCTGTGTTGAAAACTGTCTCAACAGTCTCCTTTCCATGAGCCTACTCTGCACTTATTGGTCAGGTGGCCGAGTCTGTTGTGATTGGTCTACGGCTTACAGTGTGTGTCGGAAACGAAGCGGCCATTACCATATTTGAAATTCAGCTCCTGAAAGCGCTTGATACACAGTGAATTGTACAGTATCGATGCCACTGTTTTTTTCCGTAACAATTCCACCTTGATTCCTTGGAAGTGCATGCAAAGTGGATTTTTGGATTTCACAGCGCTGAAAACAGCATCTTCCCAACATGTCGACAACACAAATCAAACTCTTCCATGCCTCAGCTACTACTACTGTGTTTGAGGGTCAAAGTAGACTTTGTTCACGGGCAGCCAATGGAGCTGTAGCCTGTAACCATAGCCTGCCATTGTGCAAATTTGTTACAAACCTATTGGAATAGCTGACAACTCGTTTCGGCAGTTCAGAATTTCTTTTTTTTTGTTTTTCTTTAGAAGAGAACTTTATTTGTCGTGCACTTTGATCTTTAAAACTTTGCAGACTTTTTACATTCACAAACAGCTATATTACACACACACATGAAAACAAGTTCAACATTTACCTGTTAATCAACATTATGCCACAAATGCTGTCGTTTGAGTTTAACTTGTATTGAACATGGAATATTCTTTTAATGGAATGTTATGGATAGTTAAGATTTTGAAGAAAAAAAATTAAGGGACATTAGTAGCAGTTGCTTTTTGAATTTTTTGTTTATTCTCACACACCCATTGTAGTTTTGTTTGTTAATTTGTTAAATGCAGTTGTTTAATTTGGCAGATTAATGTTAGTGTTAATGAAAAGAAGCCGGTAGTTGTCAAACTACCTCCGTGTTGCACTAAGATCAATGTAAGCTAATCAGGATATAGAGATGAAATATTAGACTAGTGGAAAGTTTTAGCTTATCTGCGTTTTGCACAATGTAATACCATCCAAAATTTATATACAAAGGGGTAGGGGTTTCGGTGCCAAAATCCTTTTGATTGACATAGTAATTATATAGTTCCTGCGTTAATGTATTTTGTACTTTTTGAAAATAGCATTTAACAGAAAGCCCTGTGTGGGGCAAAACACTGTGATTGTCTTCTACTGGTGTAAAGATTAAAGGGAAATTAAGTATTTATGCTCTTTGAAATATGTTGCTGAAATAGTCGTAGTTAGCTGCTTGCAGAATGTTAGGATTGTTTCTATTGAGGAAATTATGACTTTCTATATGGATGTGTGCAGAAACTATTGTGTTTTGTGTTAAGCATTTCTATGATTTCCTGGATTCGTCTTTTATGGCCTACTGTCTGACTTGATTTGGACCCGTCAAAAAAGTCCCATAACTAAAACATGACTTTAAATGTGCAACAATAAAGGTAAATTAATGCCTAATTTGGAAACTCCTGAGTTCTTATTAGCAGTCTCAACCCATTTCCCCAACAGTGATTATCTTTATAACTTTTTCACATTGTGAAAGACCAGTGTACAACAAAGTGATGGCTCAATTGTGGTTTAATGTTATTCAGTGACCCTTCTGGTCAGTAGCTTCTGGCCAGAAAAGGCTGCAGTAGACTCTATACCGATGATCAAAAATGTAGCTCTATAAGACCATCACCTTAAATTCAGAAACATACCCAGCCAGAATTTAATTTTATGCTGCTCACAAAGACTGCATTTATTTGATCAAAAATACAATATTACAGTTTAAAAACCTTAATATTGTTAAAAATGTATAAGTTATTTCAGTGATGACAAAGCTGAATTTTCAGCATCATTACTCCACTCTTCAGTGTCTCATGATCCTTCAGAATCACTCTAATATGCCGATTTGATGCTCAATCATTTATTTTTGTGGAAACAAATAGAAAGTTCAAGAGAACAGTCTTTATTTGTAATAGAAATCTTTTGTATTACCAGAAATTGTCACGGTTACTTTCGATCAATTTAAATGTCCTTGCAGCATAAGTATTTCTTGTGACTTAATCTAAACTTTTGAATGGGATATATAATTATGAATTTAAAAATATGAAAATTAGTAGTGTCAAAAACAACTAGAAACATGGTGGAATTCACAGGCAAATCTTTAATAGTTGCAAAAATACAAGGGGAACTTGTGTGCATTTTATGCTCTAGATTCTAAGAAACTCATGCATACAAACAAAAGCAACAATTCATCAGTAGAGCTGGTGAGAAGACTAAAATAAGTTGCTTTCAGCAGATCGCTAACCTAGGCCTGGAGCTGAAGAAAAGGCCAAAGGAGGTGAAAAGGCATGCGTCTGACAAAAAGAAGCTGAGCAATATGGAAGAGGCAAATTAAGCTTTTTGGTTATTTCTTTAAATGGCATCAATATCAATGTCCTCCTCCTCATGTTCTGACTTCTCAGGTTTTTTAGTCTCCATTTTTAGCTCTCGGGCAGATGAGGAATACACCACCTAGGGAAAAGGGAAATTTGAGCAAATTCTGTGCTATCCAACAATGTTAAGCGAGTAACTGACAAGCATCACATTTTGCATAACAATCTTACTAAAAAACAACAACAAAAAAAAAAAAATCTGAAAACCCTGGTTATGAAGGTTGGTGTGATAATGTGGCTTTTTTTTTTTACCTCAACATTGTCCTCATCATCATCTTCCTCTTCCTCACTGCCCTCACTCTCCTCCTCTGCCTCTTTGAGCCACTTAACGAAGGGCTCTGCCTTGGCATGAATCTCTTTAGCCAACTCTTTAGAGACATACTTCTTAGACACCTACAGCAAAACATCACAAACAGGTTTAAACTCATGAATACTGGTAGGTAGGGTTGGGTACCGAAACCCGGTACCAATATGGAACCGGACCGAATCAAAACGCAGATTTCGGGGCCACTTAAATGCCTCAGATGTTGGTTCAAATATTTGCCCTCTGGTTCTCCAAAACAGACGCAAGAAGCATCATCATCACCACCACCAGGGGCGCGGGTAGATATTTTAGGTTGGGGGTGCTGGTTTTTTTGTTTGTTTGTTTTTCACCACTTTTGAATAAGAAACAATATCAAGTCTATAAAACTCGTCAAAACTCTGCGAATCACAAGTGTATCGGTGAGAACACTCATTTATACAGCATACACACAAACTTGACTGCACATCACATTTTTGACATTATTGATACTGCTTTCAATCGTAATGCAACGGACCGGCCTACAGAACATAAATTAAGCCTTTAAATAAAGGGTTATTGGGCTGTTTACACTGTCATGTACAATAAAAGAGCACAAACAGCGACAGGAAATAGAAGTGCACAAAAAACATGCCTAGTGCCTAACACAAAACCATGCCCCTAATCACCACAAGTGATCGCTAATTAACCCTTTGACGTGTACGATCATTCACACTGGTGTGACTAGAACGTTCAGATCGCGTGATCATCAACTTCTAAATTCAAATCTGCGTTCGCGCGTTGGCTGTCACTGAGCCAGATGCGCTCAGTGCTGTCATATAACAACTATTCAGTGTTTTCCACAACATAAGGTTTTTTTAGGTTTAGACATTTAAATACACAAGTACTAGCAAAACAATACATTTATACTTTGTAAAATACACACTGATGTCCATGAAGCGGCAATAATTATTTTGATTATATTGATGACGCGCTAGATACACATTGTGTAGATAACTATAAAATGTACTCGATTCGTCTCACACTTCACTAGTCACTTGCTTTCATGTATTTCGGGAGAAGTGGATGAATTGACTTGTAAACCTGACAGACAATTCTCTGAATTGCGGTGCGTACTACTAACATGGTGCGTTATAGATCAACTAACATGAATCATAATCAAGGTTTCTTAAATGACAAAACACATTCACTTACATGTATTGAATAAAAAATATCAGCCAAGGACGGTAGTAACGGACCAGCGTACATCTAATAAATTATTCATTGAAGAACGTTGTGCAAGTTTACTGCAACAATAGAGCTGCGAATTTCACATACTTTTAAAAATCCAGCATTCAGTTGATCCTGATGAGCGCTCATTGTCAGTTGCTAACATGACGGCGTTTTTCTTCCACGAGGGGTTTCGCATCACGGCGTTTAAGGTGATGTGCTATAAAATAACGACCTTGTGCAGAACATGCAATAAGTCAGGAGAGGTCTCATATTTTGCCAGTGAAGGTAAAAAATGGTCATATTTCTGCTGAAATTTAAAGCTGATTTGTAGCATAACAAGAATACAGACTACTTTGCTTTTATTAGTACTTTAACTTAGTGTGAAATTATTGTAGTTGGGTTAGGTGGCTTAGGTTTTATTGTGAATGTATGTAAATTTGTTGTGTTTTGTATTTATGTATTGTATTTACTTATATTTATATAAGTATACTAAAAAAATAAAAAATAAAAATAAATATAAATATATATATATATATATATATATATATATATATATATATATATATATATATATATATATATATATATATCAATTTAAAGAATTATTTTAATTTTTTTTAATAAAAAAAAAAGTCATTCACCATCGTATTGAGGCTCTTTTTTTAAGTATCAGTTCAGGCACCGGTAACCTAAACGATACCAAACCCTACTGGTAGGGGTGCTCCGATAGATCACAAATGGTGATCTCTCAATTTGCAGATCTCATACTGACCAACCTAAAAGACGTGCTATTTAATTTATTTGTGATATTGCTTGTAAATAGTTCAGTTCTTATTTTTTAACAAACTGTTTACTTGTCTATTTTGTGAATTCAACTCGTGAAATCAGGCTTGTGCTGTGTAAGTTATTGTGCAACAAAATTGCCCCATTGTAAAAACAAATGCACAGCATGATCAAACATTTAGGTGAGAATTCTTTTCTTTTTTTTATGCTTCTTGTGATCGACAATCGGCTTCAAAAATCCAATCGGAACACCCTTAAACACTGGACTAGTCAAGTATGATTGCATTCAGGTCACAGACGTTACCATATTACAACCCCCTCAGACATTCAGGCTAAAATGACAGATCCTTCAAGGGTTTCCTGGCAACTGACCACATCATCCTTCTGTCTATGGCTACATTTACATATGGTTTCATGCATGTAAACAACTGAGATCGATGTTTGGCATCTGATCATGACAGATTCTAGAATGTCAAGTGTTTTGATGGTAGGTTACCTTTTCAGCCCATGCAAGTATGACATCTTCCTCCAGCAGGTCTGCATCATACAGGTCTTTGAGTATAATGGGGACTCTGGGTAAGAGCTGAGTCTGATGCAGCTTCACAAGGCACTCAAACCCACCCAGCAGATACTTCTGAGCTTTCTTATTGTTGTGGCAGAACTGTGGGTAGAAATGTCAACTTCTTATATTTACTATAGTTCATCAACATTTCAGTATGACTGTTATTTAACAAAAGAAATATGGAAAGACTTCTTGATGTGCAACTAATAGCATTTGAGAGATTAAGAAAATAAAAATCCAGATAATTCACTCCTTTTTTAAATTACAACAACCAGGGTTTTCCATTATCTTGGACTACATGGATATATTAGGTAGCCAATTTTAAAATTATGCAGGTTCATGCAGGCAACAAATGTACACTTCAGATGAAGCTGTTCACTGCTGGATTTGACAAAGTCAGTATGGTTTGTGAAAAGCAATGTTTATTAGATGGTCAAAGATTTCCGAACGCTGACGGTAAATGACAACGTATTATATAGTGTTTGTTTTTAGATTACTAATAATATAAAAGCAAATGCTATACTATTTGGTATACCATTTACTTTGTTTAATATTTCTATCTAATAACGTATTAGACAGAACTGTTAAACAGAGATCGTAAACTAATGATGACGAAGAATGGGAGCGGTGTGTGGCGCTCTTAGCACCGTCAATATAAAAGTCCCCCTTCTGACACATTGGACAAACAGAAAAACGTATCGGTCGATGGATGCAGATATTTAAAAAATGCAAAGGCCGATATATCGTCGACCACAAATTGTATTAAATTGACTGCCATTTTTTTTAAACACGTAAATTAATTGGGTAAAAGTGTGACCCCCGGAACTTAATTTACAATGTTGGGTTTTCAAATATTATGGACAATGAGGGGACTTGGAATCAAAGATTTGAGAACCATTGTTCTAAATGTTAAAAATGCTAATAAATGTCAGGACGTACCCTGAGGAAGTGACGCTTGTACTTCTTGATCTGGTCACGGATGTTCTCATCAAAGAGCAGCTCGCTCAGAATCAGAGGACCCATGGCCTTTACATCAAGCCTTTCAGCCTCAGCCAAGACCTCTTTATCTGCAGTGTCAATCGCTCCACTGTCCTTCTTTTCCTGAAGAGCAGAAGCAAAAAGATTGGAGCTGAATAAGACAGTGTCTATATATAAATAGTATCTTTCTTTAAAAAATTCAATAAGATCTTAAGACAAACACCTTTACAAAGTTGTAAAATATGTTGACCCTCTCCTCCAGGGATTTTTCCAAGTCTTCAGTGAGCGTGAGACCCTTGGCGTGCTCGCTGATCTCCTCCATTCTGCGGCGCTGGGCCTCCTCTGTGGTCTCCTCAGCCCAGTCTTCATCATCATCATCCCCATCCTGCCATTATCAAAATCACATTCAACACCAGCATTTCTCATTTCCTCCACTGGTTAGGCTGAAAGTGGTTTATCAAAGCAGCGTTTACCACAGCATCAGGGGCATCTATGTCATTATGGTTCCCAGCCTCTCCACCACTTGAGCCATTCTCTTTGTCTTTCTTTCGGTTTTTCTTTTCCTTCTCTTTTTTCACAGATCCACTGTCATTCTCTGCCACAAGACCAGAGAGAGGAAACAACAGAGTTCAGTTCATGCACAGAATCAACATGCAATGGGTCTGAATTTTCTGACCACCATTACAGCAGATACTAAGACTGAAACACATCAGGTTAACCCAAATACTCAGAAACTGAAAAGGCCTTCTTTTGGTTTCATGTGAAAATGAAAGGTTTATGGAAGTAAGAAAATGAAAGCAAGAATAATTTAAAGGTGAAGATAATCAACACATTTACCACTGGGGATTCAAAACCTCAATTCACCATCTCTTTAAAAGCTGTATTTACCAGGTGGATTCTTGAGAATGAAGGTGCAGAGCTTGTGTCTAGTGTCCAGCATGCCTCGGTACCCACAAGCCTTGCAGGAGTTTCCAATGGTCTGCTTCTTGGGATTAATGTGCTACAATGACAAGAACATTTGAAGCAACTTAAGGTACACTGATAAACAATCTGTACAACAATGAATCCAGTGAGAAATCTCTGGGGCAAATAACTCACAACTTCTAAACAAAGCTTCATGTACTTGAAACCTGCAAAGACTGCTTTGTTGCCATAAAAAAATTATGCTTTTCCCTGTATACAGGTGTGTATATCGACATAGGGATTTATCCTGTGTTGTCTCTTATGACCTTACAGACAGTTTATAAGGCAGACTGCCGCATGAAACAGAAACCAGGCCAGCTGAGACTATGCAAAATCTCAGGAAGTCAAACAGTACTGCACTGCAGAGGAAAATCAGTAGAGCAAAGTAGAAGTATTTTGTTCTCAACTGAATATTTCATCTAATAATCAAACTTGTCATTTGCTCGGTCTTATGTCACTCCAAACCCATAAGACTTTTTTAAAACTAAAATGAAGAATTTAAATAAAACAAGAATTTCTGTCCCTCCATACAAAGTCCTTGCAACCAAAACATTGACGCTTCAAAAAGGTCATTGACATTGTATAAATAATGAGGAAGAGATTTAATTTAGGCTTTTATTCATAAATATACACTGATCAACACACATACATGTAGCACATTGAATATGGTAAACGGAAGCTCAACTGTACTTGCTTGATGTGCAAAAACAAACCTCATTGGTTCGTGCAGAAAATTAAATGTGCTTCTTGTAACTCAAAAAAACAAAAACATCCTGGTGGCTTCAAGCAAGCTTAGGTTTAACATATTTGATGTGGACAAAATAAGCATATAGTTTAATGCAACTTGCCCTGTCAGATGTTCTTGACAGATCTGTGCACTAACAGATTGTGCATTCTTTGAACGAAAGTCTTATGGCTTGGAACAGCATGAGGGTCGAGTAAATTTCAGAACTAACCCTTTAAGACAAAACCCCTGCTGTGAATGGCTGGTAGTAGGGCTATCCGATTAATTCGAATTTAATGTTTTGCCACAATTTTTTTATTTTTTAAAAATAAATAATCGTGGTTTTGAATAAAAATGTTGGTAAACATTACAATTAGACAAGTTGACAATTCAGCAATGATAACAGTTAAGTGAAGAAAATTACCCAACCACATGGAGCATCCGATTAACCGCTCACGTCGTTTTGCATTTACACTATGGTTGATCACTTCAGGTGTGGTGCACTTGGAATATAACTTTAACTACTAGATGGTTAATAAAGTTAATGTTACTTGAATTATATATTAGTTAGCCTACATTTTTAAGTTGACTAATTAAACAAATAAAATTGTGAATCGGGATTTTATTTTTTTGCCATATCACCCAGCGCTAGCTGGTAAGTTTTGGCAATTGAAAACAAGAGACTGAATAAATGTAACAATGAGAGACTGAAGTTAGCCTGTATACAGCTAATGACACAGCTACTTTCCTCTGTACACCTGCAAAACAATCTCAACACATAAAAGCCAGATGTGTGACCCCATAGACCCTACATACTCAGCAACATCCATCCATACAAACAAAAAGGGCATCCAGTTCAACTGGGCATCAAGGGCACACATTTTTGTCTAGAATGCACCTGTTCATCAATAGTCTCACTGACCATGACTCATCTATGCATCTTTATTTACTATAAAGGTCTAAATGTACATGGTAAAATGGAGAATGTATTTACCAAATCAGTTTCAGGATTGTCGCATTCAGGACACAGCACAAACTTGCGAATGAATCCATCTAGCATGTCTTGCAGTTTGTTTGCCTCATGAGATCCATTGACGATGTAGCGGTCATTCTTGGAATCGAACTGGGTTTGGGCTCCCAACTCACAACCAAAGAATTTGGTGGGATCTAAACAGAGGTTACAATTTAATGTTATATGAAAAAAATGGCTATGGTATTTAGTTGGCGTTATGGATGTGACATTTTTGCGTGGAATTGCCCCTTTATAAAAATTGAAGTAAAACAGCTTTTAAATTCAATGCTCACATGTCGGAGGCCTATTCAGAGCTTTAGCAACATCAACCATGTTGACTATGACTGTTTTAATTCCATTCCCCTTGCCTTCCACCTGTGAGAAATAGAAATATAGTTTAGATAGATAGATAGATATATACACACACACAATACAAACATGCATATATATACACACAATAATATAAATAACACATCCTTTAACACCCACCTTTGCAATGATACGGGGCATTTTATAGCGGTAGAACTGGTCCGACACGCTGCGGTTGACATTGATGGACATTTTGGCTTCCCGTATGGTTTATCAGCAAGACGAGAAGATCTTGAATTGGCAATTATTAGTATCTTCTGTTTGGAGAGGAGGGGATGACATAAACGACTGCAAGAGTACTTTGTCTCTGACATGAAAAGGGTACGGCCACTGAGGCTCCAGGCTTGGAGCTCGTTGACTAAGTTCCCCCCAAACAGGTTCCGTCAGCTGCACTATAGCACTGCGAAAGGGAAATAAAACCGAGAATGAGGATTAAGAGCAGAAAACACCAAGCGTCACACAGTTTAGCAACATTACCCCAGTGGTATCAAACACAGCAGACATATGAATCGAGGTGTGCCCAATCTCTATAAGACTGACTAGTTATCTACTAGGACCACCTGTCAAAGTGATATTGGGGTATGTATGTCCTGTGTAACTATTTAGAAACAACTCTAGGCTGAAATAAGTTGCCATTTAGTTAGTAAACAGTGGCAGTATGAGGCCAAGTACAGAGCCTGACATTCTAGACAAATTCGGTGCAGCATTTAGTTTATGATGGGATAAAACAGCAAACAGGCCTCTGCTGAGCAAACCCATGCTGCAGAGTGCGTCACACCATAGAAGGACGCCATTTTATTCGGTGCAGTATGCAACACATAAACTGATGCGCACACATAGATCTGATTAAACAAACCAACTATCGCGAGAGTGTTCGCGTAAGTTACACATGAGAGGAAAAAAACACTAGAAATAACGAAAATCCACGTACCTTTCCCATCCGTAGCTCCTGTCGTCCAGGTACTCACCGTTTTCGCAAAACAAAGACATAAACACACCGCTGGTCGCCCTGAAAAGAGGTGAACTACTGGTTTGAGTTTGTCAGTTTAGTTGGAAACGCTAACGTAGTTAGTGGTCGGCACGGCGGTGCCTGACTGGGTTACACCTTGCGAAGCAGAGTGATAAACCCTGGAGAGAAATCTCACGACGCCCTCAATACAGGGGATCTGAAATAAAACAGCACTCATGAGCAAAATTATACAACCAACAACGCAATAATGCCGTTGCGTACTAGTAAAATGACTGACGTTACGTATAAGAGCTAGTCAGCTAACATATGGCAGCATAACCTGAAACCTAACACGCAGTAGCTCCTCAAGTCAGAGTCCGAATATATGTATAAAATGTGCCAAAATCAGAATAATTTCTTATTCAAAAGAATTCCTTGTTGGAAAGACCAATATGTTTTCGTGAAGTTTTACTCACCTCTCGCACGATTTCGCCCGTATGCTAAACCACAATGAGCACATAAACCCTCGTGACTCGTGACTTAACTCGGCCAAAAACTAGCCCCGCCCCATCACTTAAACGGCTGTTTTGATTGGCTTGTGCCTCACTGGATTCTATTTGATTTGTCAAATTTGGCTATCAATCATATTGGGCAGTTACTTGCTGATTGGGGAAGATCTCTTTTGTCGTAGGCCACATAACTTATTACTTTAGACATTTTTTATACTTAAATGCAGCTTAATGGTATTTACAGATGCCTGTTTTTTTTATAGTAATGGTACAAAAAACCTTGCTAATTGGGCAATTCCTGTTATGCATTACATTATTATGCCCCCATCACATATGTCTGGATATAGCCTACTGGATAAAATCACTATTTTTTTAAAAGATGGAAATCATATTAGTTTGTTTTTTGTTATTACAATAAAGGGGAATGATGGAATTTTTGCCATGCAATTTCTAACATGAAAACTGGCAATTTATTAAATATCCCAGGTGTTTCGTTTATATATATTTTTAACAAAATGATTTTATATATTATTTCTTTCCAAGAATTATGAAGAATTATACTTTTTTAATGATTTGCCTCTCCTTCTACATATTCTGCTTTCAGAAGCAACACAAATTATAGCCTGGGATAGTGGGTGACACACAGAGTGAATTCTCTGGATGTGTTTACAAACTACTGGAACAAAAGATTCCTGGCTGAGCACATCATGATGTAGGCCAATGGAGAGGAATGCAGAGGACAAACAGCCAGTGTGGGTCCACAGGATTACCTGTGGCATTTTCAGGGTTCAAAGGGTTTACTGTTGTAAGGGACAGTGACAAAGGCTTTAATCTTTCTTGCACAAAGGAAAATATCCTATATTTCTATCAAAAACATTTCTCAGCCTTCATTAGATAAGTGAAGGTCTTATGTCTGGTTTTAGCACTAATTATGACCTAAAAGGTCACAATGTTGTTATGTTTTTTTACAGCAACAAAAAGGCAAACATAGCCCATAAGCGTAGGCTATAGCAAATCAATTTGGCTTTTTTTGAAGTGAAAACATAAATGTGATTCCTCTGTTAGGTGAATTCAACTGAACGGGCAACATTTATGGATTTGCCAGATGCTTTAATCCAACATACATTTAAACAATACACTATTAGTACATGCATTCATTCAAACCATTGGCATTAGCACCACACCCTTGTTGAAACACAGGAACTCTTTATACCCACAAATTAAAATTCTGTCATCATTTACTCACCTTCATGTCGTTCCAAACCAGTACGCATTTCTTGTGCCCCAATTTACCAATAAACGCACATTAATGTGTGGTGGTATAAATGTTAAAAATAAAGTAAGAGTTCTGTTTTTAAAAAGAGAGAGTTAAATAAGTAATATAGTAGTTTGTAAAAAAGAATAATAATAATATAGTTTGTAAAATAAATAAATAATAATAAGAAAAAAAATATAGGCCTATATTATATTTTTTATTATTATTTATTTATTTATTTTACAAACTATATTATTATTATTCTTTTTTACAAACTACTATATTATATACACAAACCACTTTGTTTTAACAACCTAAATTGGTATGATATAAATTTGTTTTAAAAGGTAAGCCATCTAAACCATTGACATATTTCAATAAACTTCAGTTTAACAGTTTGTCATGTCATATTTCACTACAATGAATGTTCTCTCTTTAATAACAAATATATATATACATTTTTCTCTAAGAATGTTTTGCTAACATTCCCATTAAGTTATGTATTATACATTATTTTCCTGAACATTAAGTGTATCATAAATGTTTCATTTATTATTATTTTTATTTTGGTTATATAAACGTTAATGGAACATTGTTACCTTGGAATTTTCTCTGAACAATCTGAAACAAGAAGGAACATTTAAAAATGTTAGAAAAACATCTAAAATGTTTCAGAAAAACATTATATAAATGTTGCAGGCCTGTAGACCCTATGTAGCTCCACCCCCTTTCAGCTCTGCGCTTGTTGTGTTCTGTCTTCTGGTTTGTATTTCCACAGCATGAGGGTAAGATCTTACAGATTACTTGCAAAATAAGGTGGATAGTCGAGGTTAAAGGTACATTGAAGAGTTTAGTGGTAATTTAAAAAGTTGTATTCATTAAGAAATGAATTGTGTTTTTGTGAAGAGTCCTTTGAAAGGTGTACAACCAAAAGAGATGATGACTGTACTAAAATAGTTTTCTTTAAAATGTATTTTAATTAGGCTATTGGAGTAGGTCGCTCCCTCAATGTAGGCTATTCCGCATGTATTTTCCGCGATGTTTCACTAAGCGTCGGAGAGAACTTTCTCGCTATTTCACTAGCGGCTAATGAATCGGAAGTCTCACACATTCACAGAAAGTAGCTTACTTCTGCATTGAAAAATAAGGTGGATTGCCAAAACTTTTCAAATTTTCTATATTGCGTGTCATTAATAATAAGAATCTTCTGACATAGCAAGCATCAATGCTTCTGCATGGTCTTTGCAGTGCATTGTGGGATTTTTCAGGAAATGAAAGTTCCAGTGCACTGGAAGTCCCTGACTAGTGAACTAGGAGATGATTGAGATTCACCCTTAAATGATTGTTCTTTACCAGCGGAACCAGGGGTGCTTCTCAATATCCCTCCTCGTTTCCTCGCTCCTCCGTCCTCCATCCTATGACCCGATCAAGCTCAGCCATTTTGAAGAACATCTCGATTCTCTAATTGCACCGCGAGGAGGCGAGGATCGAAGAGTGAGGAGGCTTCCTGAGGAGTCATGAGCGAGGATACACAGACTTTGCGGAAGTGTTTTATCGACTAAATGTGACGCACATACATTCTCCTCCCCCTTCACATCGGTCACAATCATTTGAATTTATACTTTACCTTTGTAGTTTAAATAAACCACACATCTCACATATTTCAACAGGGTATCTTGCTTTATTATTATGAATTACTTAAATAGCCAAACTAAAACAACATAAGGGCAGATCCTTTGAATGCTACGATGACGCTGTGAAGTGACACTCGAGTGATCAAGTATTTCAATAAGCTTTCCTTCGATTCCTCCATCCTCCTTTTCTTTCCTTGCAGCCTTCCTTCGCATCCTACAGGGGGAGGAGCTGAGACGTGAGGAAAGGAAACTACGGCTGTGTTCAGTGTTCCAGTCCACTTTTAGACACACTTGCAAACTTCCCTAAGCACTTCCCCTCGGGGGAATCTCTGCCGCCATTTTGAAGTGCGTTCCACTTCGTGAAGTGGATGAGGGAAGTTTATATGGACAGACCCTTGTTCCCTCGATTTTGACAGAGGGAGCGAGTCTACTTCATATGTACACTTCAGGCACCTATGTCCCACAATGCAGTACGATTGTGACGTCACCACAGATCTAGTCTAATCACCATCACAACAAACATCTCTATGATATATTAATTATATATTTTTTTAATTTAAAACAACCCAAACACACAGATATACATTTGGATGCTGCATTAAACAAATTCTTAAAGGGAAACGTTTTTTAAATCAACTCCATAGCTGATTCCAAGTGATCAAGGGCTTAAGACGTTTCAATTCAGCCCATTGCAGTTTCCGCCAGTAGTGGGCACTCAATGACCTATTTTTTACAGTCTATGGCAATGACGTAACTTAAGTTACATCCGAGTGAACGAGACGGAGGGAAGTTAGCAAGTGAAGGGCATGACGATTTTGAACTAGAACGCAGCCGAGGAAAGGAAACGAGGATGCAAATATAAGAATTGAGAAGCACCCCAGCACTTGCACAGCGAAAGAAACAGAAAAGGTCCTTGACAAAAAACAAAAACGAGCATTGCATTGCAAATTAGCAGCGTGTCAACTATACTGCAGGTGGCAGTATAGCATCTGTTAACGGACCTGGCCAAAACACTCACTGAACACTTCAGCTCTCATTGTCAGGGAAACCCCCCAATAGACCAGAGAAGGTCACGGCCCACCCTGAATGAAGGCGTTTTTTCCATTCAGCCGGCATTGAAACTAAGAATAAAACTGAAAATGAAACGCTTTCTTTCGCTTTTGTTTTGTGGTTTTCCACAAGCCTTGCCAGTGAATCATATAGATCAGTAAAGCACCTCAAACCACAGGGAAGAAATGGAGCATCACTATGCCAAGTAAACAAATGGCAGCAGTTTTTTAAACTTGATTTCTTGTATTCTTTAAGTTTTTAACTTTTTTTGTATTCTTCTTTTTTAAAACTGTTTTAACAACTAGTTGTTAAGATTTAGACTTATTTAGATTTCTTATTTAAATAAAAACGTTGGCATGCAATGACATAGGCTACACAACTAGTCAAATTACTGGACAAACTTGACAGAATTTAAGTTTATGATGATGAACTTAAAAAGCCGTTTTTATTAACAATTTTTTATTACAGACAAATGTAAATTGTGCCCATGAGTTTCACACAAAACTGAACTTTTAATGATTTTTTAATGAGTGAGCCCAACAAGTGGCCAACATTTATTGATAAGAAATCTTCCAATACTGTAATCTAAAGGCAGCCACAGAATATAAAAAGATTAGGTTTGTTTAGCATTTTTTTAACACTATATAATCCCCATTCTTCCATTTGTGTTTTATCATAGTTTCGATGACTTTACTTTTGTTCTATAATAAATAAATACATAAAAAAATATGTGTGCAGATTTTTTTTTTTTTACTGTACACAAAATAAAGGTTCCAAAAGTAGCTTAAAAGCAAAGACCATAGAACTATTTTTGGTTCTTCAAAGGAACTTTCAGTGAACAGTTCTTAAATAACCTTTTTTCAATTTATATAATCTTCTAAATCATTTTATATAATCTCTTGATCCACTTAAAAGAGCCTTTAGTGGAATGGAAAGGTTCCATGGACGTTAAAGCTTCTTCATAGAACCAAATAAAGAACCTTTATTTTTTAAGAATGTATTAGTCGTCATTTCAAACAAAGTAAAACAGCTTCAGTCAATTTTATTGTGTCTGTCTTAAGGCAACAAAAAATCAACTGTTGGCAAATTATGAAGCACAACAACACAGACTCAGGTTTACACTTCCCATTATAATTAAAGATTGCTTTCAGAGATACAGTCCGTGTTGAGGGAGGCAGGGTCAAGTCAATGTAAACAATCAAGATAATGTTGTTTAGAACAATTAGAGTGGAAGAACAACATTGAGGCTGTTGACACGAAGGACTGACAGGGGCAGGGAGGATGAGACAAGACTGACTCATTAACACCACATATCAAGCACAGCCACCAAGATGATGTTTGTAATGCATGTCTGATACATCAGAGAAAAGAGGTTTTGTTTAGGTCTTAGTTATCTTTTTTGAAAATACAATATCTTTCTGTTTGAGACCTCACTCTGTGTACAAAAGATTCATTATTGCCTCACATGTATTTGTTCTTATCCTTTAGCTGGCAGACAGGGTCGGCGCCATGAGGGGGCTCGGGGAATGAACATTAGTGTATATGCAAAACATTTATATACCAACAGTTACAAACAAGAGTAAATACTGATTGAAGGATTTTAATAATGTAATGTATAGTTTGAAATGAGACCTACAGGGGTTAGACAATGAAACTGAAACACTGGCCAATAGTTGGAGGTTGGTGGCCAATCTTCACTGATTTTACATTCCATCAGTAAGAGCAGAGTGTGAAGGTTAAATTAGCAGAGCAATAGCACAGCTGTACACAAAATACTGCAATCCACACACAACATACATAATGGGAGACAGAGTTGTTGGTGCACGTCTCACTGGCTCATCTGTGTCCAAGACACCAAGACTTTGTGGTGTATTGAGAGCTATGGCATATGGGATGTCCAGGTACTAACCCGGTATTTATAGACTAATGCTTATATTTATGGGAAAAAGGGATCAGTTAAATTCTGTTAACAGTTAAATATACTAAAATATGTAAAAAAGTATAAAATATGTAAAGAAAAGTATAAAAATGTATATACAAATGTCACCAATTATTTACAGTTTCTGTATGTCCATGTACCTTATGTGTTAGTGTTACAGGTCCCGGGCAGTCGGGAGGACTGTAAGCAGTTTAAAAACTTAAAAGTAAATGAGAGAGAGAGAGACAATAGTTAGTGGTTGCTTAAAGGTCCTCTTTGTTGTCTGAGGATGCACCACAGTCGTCACGGCAACTCCTCTCTCTCAACTGCCAACCAGAATTCAGAAGATGCAGCTGAGCTGCCCAATTTAAAACTTATATATACAAGTAAACTGAAATAGACATAGGTAATAAAAGAAAGAAAGAAATATATACAAACAATCCAATATTCCTGTGACCCAACTAAATTCAGGGTGGTCACACTCTCCCCCACAAAGAAACTAATGCTTCCAAATTTCTTTAAACAACCGTATTACTTGTTGATTCCTTTTGTCTCTCAATAAACATAAATGGGATAATTTAGTGGTGGCAGTGTCTGGTATTTTATGAAAGGACCAGGTATGTAGAATGATGGTATGTATGTTGGTGTTGGAGTAGTGTAGTATTGAGAATAACTGCTTATTGGCATGGCTTGCGTCTCATAAAACCCTACAGTGTTAACTGCTGCGTGTGTCTGTAATGATGGCTGGCCTAAATGCGAGTAGGTGAGTCTTTGTGTCGGTTTTCGATCTCTTGTAGGTCTTCTGGGATGCATTGAAGGGGAATTTTGTATAGTTGTGTGTGGGTTAGTTAAGAAAATAGGAATGTCTCCATCTTCATGGATAATCTCTGGTATGCATGTCTCCTCATCTACAAGTAAGTATTCTTCATCTGTTTGTGTTTCTGCAGGTTGCTCTTTTTGTGTGCTTTGTCTCTTTCCTCTAATAGGTTCTCTGAGGCTGGGAAATGTAAGTTCTTCAGACGGTTGTTGGTGAGTGGAATCTCTCTCCTTTGAACACGTAGGTTGTAGGTTTTTATCTCTTTTCACTGTACTCTCTGGTGTCCTTACCCAGTAGTATGTATTTTCTTCTTCAGACTCAGTGGTGTCACTGTTTGATGAAGTATCTCTCAGTGTTTTGGACCTCGTCTTTCTGTTCTTCCCCTTTCCTACTGCAGGTTGTATTTTAGATACGGGTGACGGAACAGGTAGGTCAACAGGTAGGTCATTTACAAGGTGTAGCAGATTTCTGTGTAGAGTACGAATTTTTGATGTATCATTTTCTGGACTGACTCTATATACTGGGTTGTCATTGATTTGTTCTCTAATGATGTAGATTTGTTTCTCCCAGTAAGACTTAAGTTTTTCTGGTCCACCTTTTCTCACCATGTTCTGGACAAGGACTCTATCTCCAGGGTGCAGATTGATTCCCCTAGAGTGACGGTCATAATATTTTTTTCCTTTTTCACTAGACAGTTTGCTGTTTTCACTTGCAATTCTGTACGCTTCTTTCATTCGTGCAGCCCATTTATCAGCATATCTTGTCGGAGACTCGTCTATTTCTTCTGAGTTCAGTCCAAATAGTAGATCAACTGGCAAACGAGGAGATCGACCAAACATTAAGTAAAAGGGTGAGAATCCAGTTGCCTCATGTCTTGTGCAGTTATAAGCATGAACAACACGTTCTAGATGTTCTTTCCAGTTCTCCTTTTCCTTCTCTTGGAGTGTTCTCAGCATTTGTAAGAGAGTCCTATTAAATCGCTCAGCTGGGTTGCCTTGGGGATGATAGGGTGTGGTCCTTGAATGTCCAACTCCAGATAGTCTACTTAAAGTCTTGAACAGTTCATTCTCAAATTCTCTTCCTTGGTCATGATGTAATTTATTTGGATATCCAAAGCGTGGAATAAAATCATTGAATATCTTTTCTGCTGCTGTTCTTCCAGCCTTGTTCTTGGTTGCATAGGCTTGAGCATACCTGGTAAAGTGATCGATTACAATCAGTATGTACTCAAAGCCACCTTTACTTCTTTCCAAGTGGAGATAATCTATGGAAACGAGTTCAAGAGGAAAAGTAGTTGTAATGCTTCCCATTGGAGCTCTCTCATGGGTAACAGGCTTCTTTTGCTTAATGCATGAACATCTTCTTGTAACATAATTTTCAATGTCCACTTTCATATGTGGCCAATAAAATCTTTCTCTTGCCAGATGAATCACCCTCTCTGTGCCAACATGACCCATGTCATCATGAAGATGCTTCAGAACCTTCTTCTTAAATTCAGCAGGTAAAACCAGTTGTTTCTGATGAGTGGTCTTGCGATACAACAAGCCATTCTCAATGTGAAGTTTTCGCCATTCATGTAATAATTTTTTTGCTGGGCCATGTAACCCTCTTCTGACTTCACGGGTGAGATTTTGGTTGTTTTCTTTAAGTTTGAATATGTCCCCAATAGCAGGATCGTCTTTCTGTGCTCTCTGTAACTCGCTGTGATGAATCGTTGATAGAAAATCATGGGGAGAAAATTCTGGGCATGTGTTGGTAACGTCAGAGTTTTGAGCTGTAAGCAGAGTAGCTATCCAGGCTACTTCTCTTTTCTTTGCTACCTGGCTCCCTTCCCAGGTTGCACGGACTGTATCAATGGACATCTCCTCTGAGCATGAGGTCACATACTGCCCTATGTCCAGAGGACAACGAGAAAGAGTGTCAGCATCTGTATTTTCCTTTCCTGGTCGGTACTTGATGTCAAAGTGGAAATCAGACAGTTCTCCCACCCATCGATGCCCCACAGCATTGAGCTTGGCGGTGCTCATCACATAGGTCAGAGGGTTGTTATCAGTGTATACAGTGAAGTGAGGTGCATAAAACAGATAATCCCGGAATTTCTCGCATATAGCCCACTTCAAAGCTAGGAATTCAAGCTTGCCAGAGTGAAGGTTGTAATTTTTTTCTGCTGGGGTAAGGGTTCTAGATCCATATGCAATGGCCCTTAACTTTCCGTTCTGCCATTGATAGAGGACTGCCCCTAAACCCTTCTCAGAGGCATCAGTATGGAGAGTGAATGGAGAGTTGAAATCAGGATAAGCCAGCACAGGTGGATGGGTAAGAATGTCAATCAATGTTCCCAGGGTTCTCTTGTGTTCTTCAGTCCAGATCACTGGTGATTTAGAAAGAAGCTGGTTACCTTTCCTTTTTTCTTTGTTGTTTCTTTCCTTCAGTCTGATTGCATTATTTTCCTTTACTTGCAGAAGATCATAGATGGGTTTGGCAATTCTAGAGAAGTCCTGGATGTATGTTCTGTAATAGCTTAAGAATCCCAGTAATCTTCGTACTTCTCCAATGGTGCTTGGGGACTTTTCTCTCAGTGACAAAATGGCGTTGAGGTCTTTAGGGTCAATGCGGACACCTTCAGCAGAAATGAGTCGTCCCACGTAGCGAACCTCTCTTTTGAAGAACTCACATTTTGTTGGTCTGAGTTTTACCCCATGTTGTTGTAGTGCTTTTAATACTCTTCTAAGTCTTTCAAGGTGGTCTTCAAAAGTCTTTGCATAACAGAGTATATCATCCAGGTAAGGTATGCAGCAATCATCTCGAAGGGAGTCCAGCATCTCTTCCATACTTCTCTGGAATGCAGCAGGTGCGTTGGTCAGCCCAAAAGGAATCCTTACCCACTCATATAACCCCCATGGTGTAATGAAAGCCGTCAGATGTCTGGATCCCTCAGCCATAAAACCTTGGTGATATGCCTTCCCTTGATCAAGGATGGAAAACCAGCTGTAACCTCCTAAAGTGTCTGTAATGTCTTGTATACGAGGCAATGGGTGTCTGTCTGGTACTGTCTTCTGATTAAGTGAACGATAATCAACGCACAGTCTTAGTGAACCATCTTTCTTTCTTACACATACAACAGGAGCAGAGTATGGTGACTTGGACTTAACAATCCAACCTTTAGCCAACATGTCTTGAATGTACTCCTTAACTTCCTTATAGAGTGGTTTAGGTATGGAGGCATATGTTCTTTGCACAGGTATGTCATCCTTTAATGAAATAGTCATCTGTAGATTAGGAATGCATCCTATCTCATCGTTGTCACATGCAAACGCCGCTGACTCTTCATAAAGCAATTCTTTTACCTGCTCTTGCTGTTTTTTACTGAGGTGGCTAAGATCAACTGGAGGATGCCAACGTATTGTAGAATTTTTTTCTTCATCTTTGGTTCCAGCCAGGGAGTACATACTGTTCACTTCCACAGACAAAGGTTGAAAATCTTCTTGACCATTTTCAATTATTTTTCTGACTGTCTGTATGCTCCCTAGTGTGGTCTTTCGGGGCAGTGTGATGCTATGCATGGTTTGATTGCCAACAGGAATTTGAACATATGGATTCTGTGGATTTTCAATTTTTAAAAGTCCCTCGTCAACAATCAACTGGTCCAACTGTGGACACTCCATGGCAGGTTCAAACAGCACCACTGAGCTGGTTAGATAAAAGTTATCTGGAACACGACACCTAACATGAGTGACACAACCTGAGTGGATAACAATATCCTGCGGTCCAACATTTAATGAGACCTGGAAATCCAAATCTAGCTTATTTGAATTTTTTTGGTATTGAATGAGATTGACAAGAGCATTGGCTTTATCGCCTTCAATTTCCATTGCTATGCTGAGGAGGTTAGTAAGGGTGAACAAGGCTTGAGTTTGATTTTCCCCACCTCTTATCATCTCTTGGATGACATTAAAGCCTAGAATAGGTCTTTCTAAGCCAATAGTGCTTACCAGGAAAGGAACCTGTATAGCCAGTCTAGGGTTCTCATTTCCTAGAAGGTTAAGAGTGATCTCCACCCAACCAAGGAAGGGTATTAAGTCCTTTTTTACATCTCTGACCTCCAGTTCCTGTGGGTCAATAATCTCGGTGAGTGGACGAAGCTTTGCATGAGGTAAGTAAATTTCCTTCCAATTAAAATCCATAATGCTCACCTGAGCTCCTGTGTCTAATAAAGCATTGACAGGACAACCATTCATGGTACATTTCAGCAGACACTTTTCCCCTACAAGTTGAGCAACTCTCATTTGATTGGGCTGGTTTGGAATGTATGGAGAAGTAATATTGTGAATTTCTTTTGACAAAGTGGAAGTGGCTGTAGGAGCTTGTAGCATTTCATACTGGGACGGTTGCTTTAAGTCGATCGCTGGTTGTCCCTCTGCAGTGATCGATCCCCGTTTCCCTGATCTCTTGGCTTCCCAAGGCAGCCGACAGCTCTGTGTCCCTCTGCACCGCATATAAAACAATGGCTGCAAGTGGTCACATTTTTTTCTGTGCATTCGGGGCATCGTGACTGTCCTTGTCTTTGAAGAGAACGTCTACTTGAAGAGAACTGTGGTTGGGGTCTTGATCTGTATTGACGTTGTGATTGATACTTTGTGTCCGGCTTGTAGAGTGACATGGCAGATGATGGGAACGGTGTTGGATGCTGAAAGTCGAATGTGGGTTGTTGGGGTGGTTGCTGTAGTTGCTGATATCTTTGAAGTTGTGGTTCACTGTATTCGTGCCATGAATTAGGAGGTTTTGGTAATCCAGATTGTTTCAGGGAATTCACTGCAGTAGTTAAAGCTTCGATTTGTACCCTCAGCTGCTGAATGGTCTTATCTTTTGTCGTCTCATCCACTTTCACTACTTCTTTAGCTCCCTTGTCAGACTCAAACTGTGCGCTATGTGCATGCACCACCTTATGGCGAGTAGACTGACCCAGTCGGCGTTGTCTCTCGCTTTCATCACTTGTAATTCTTATTACCTGCCTCAGCAGAATTTCATCAGAAACACTGGGGTCTGAAAGGAAAGGTCTCAACTCTCGCCGAATGTCACTGTGCTTTAGGCCGATGCCTTGTGACACAGTATGGAGAAACACACTCTGAATTGTATGGTCGTCGTATCTGATGTCTGCATTTAACTGTCTAGAACAGAACGATACCTTCTGCTTTAGGCCGATCATGCGGTAAAGGAATTGTTGTGGCGTCTCATGGTCATGTTGCTTGGCACTCATAAGTTCCTGGAAAAGTTCAGTACTGCTGCTTTCACCTAGATGAGACTGGAGAAAACTCTTCAATTCTGCAACAGTTATGTCATCTTTGGTTATTAACATATCTTTAAAATTTCCAGGTTTAATCATGCGAAACACCCCTCGAATGATCTCGCTTTCAGTGTAACCTTCCTTAATGCCTTCATCTATTTGCTTGCACAGGTTGCTGAAACTTATGTCAGACACACTGTCTCCTATTTGTCCCCCATGGATCTTGAATTCTCTACGCTGCAACATTGGAATGTCTCTGATGGAGACCATGGTGTCAGGTGCAAAATTAGATGTACTGTGGTCGCTGAATTCCTGTCTTGGAATGCTTGAATATACAGGATTATTATTGCTTGGAAGATGTGTGTGTGACATGAGTGAGGGTTTAGGTAGTGTGGTAGGAACAGTTCTGCTGGATAAAAGTTTTCTACCTAACTCCTCATAATTTGATAACAATCTCTGGTACTCAACCTCTGAGGTGTCTGTGTTATGAGGTGCAGAGGATGGCTGGATAGGCATTTCAGGCATAGTAGTACGTTGTTCTACAATTTCATCAATACAGTCCTTTAAATTCAATAACACAGTCATTCCTTGGTCAGGTCTAGATAATTCACAGTTATTCATGTAAGTGACGATGTAATTAATGTAGCTTTCTTCGTCGTCGTTCTTTAATAGTGTGACATCCGCATCTGATGCTGGGTGAATGTCTTTTGCCAACTGAAAGAGTTCACCTGCGTTCAAAGTGTAAACTTTCTTCTTGATGTCCCAGGTAAGTCTCTTTCTTTCTTCGTCGGACATGATGCACTTCCAGGTACGGTAGATCTGGTCACGTGGTGATGCTCTTGGTCAGGATGATGCTGGTCACCTGCTCCCCTTAGCCTCTCACACACGCGTTGCTCCCTTTTAGAGGAATGTGCTTTGCTGTCCCTAGGTTCAAAATCACTGGACCAGACGTCTTAAGAGTAGCGCTGATCCTGGAATGGACGAGCCCCCAAAATCTGTTACAGGTCCCGGGCAGTCGGGAGGACTGTAAGCAGTTTAAAAACTTAAAAGTAAATGAGAGAGAGAGAGACAATAGTTAGTGGTTGCTTAAAGGTCCTCTTTGTTGTCTGAGGATGCACCACAGTCGTCACGGCAACTCCTCTCTCTCAACTGCCAACCAGAATTCAGAAGATGCAGCTGAGCTGCCCAATTTAAAACTTATATATACAAGTAAACTGAAATAGACATAGGTAATAAAAGAAAGAAAGAAATATATACAAACAATCCAATATTCCTGTGACCTAACTAAATTCAGGGTGGTCACATTAGACTTGGGGTGAGACATTGAGGTGTCTGTGAATGTCCATATAACCAAACATTTTTGTGGCCATAACTCAAAGATAGCTGCTGTGATTAAGCAAAATAAAAATTAAAAAGTAGTGGTTTTGCAATACCAATTGGCTTTATGCCCAGCTGCACTACTTCCTGAACTTCAGCCAGCTCCTTTGTTTCCTGTCTGCCATTATTGGACAAACTGATTAATCCAAGTGTGCCTGACCTCAGTAGTCACAAAAACAATAATCACACACACCTTTTGTCCAATAATGGCAGACAGGAAACAAAGGAGCTGGCTGAAGTTCAGGAAGTGCAGCTGGGCATACAGCCAATTACCAATTAAATAAATAAAAAAAAGGGAAAATCGGGAATAGGTCAAAAAAAAAAAAAAAAACAAAAAAAAAAATCCATTGGACCACTTGAGATGGACTGACCAATGACATGTAAATCATTAGAGAAAAACTTTAAAAGAATAATATCAATGTGTTTTTAGTTGCAACAGTTGTAACAGAGAGTGTCCTGTTTGATGAGTACTTTAGAGAAGAAGGAAGGGGAGGACTCAGTGTCCTGTCTGCTTCTGTTTTCACTTAAACACACTTTGATCCTGCTCAAATCTGAGCTTGAAAGGTTGGTCTTCAGTTTCAGGACAGCAAGAACATGCTGCTAACTAGTGGAGAGTGACAACAAAGATCATTGATGAAACAATACAGACACTATAGGGTTCTCTAAACTCTAAATTCAAAAATATTGTTCATTCTGCTAAAGCCATCTAATACAAATGTCAAAAATATTGATTTTGTAAAATATTATTATTCGAGAAGTTATTTGTATGAAGAAAACAAGATATTTGAAAATAGATTATCCTGATAAAAATGATAATTTTGGGCAGTCAGGTCAGAGAGTGAAACATCATGTAATGGCTTTGGCTGTGGCCTAGTATTTGCCTCTCAAGTAAAATAACTGAATCTTGCTCGCTCACATCTATCAGACTAATGTCAGGATAGTCTCTTGCCAGTGTTGCAATCCCAAGTTGCAAACTCCCAAGATCCTGCAGTCTCAGAATCTCTGATAATTTGGGCAATATTTGACAGAGCCATTCCTCTTTGGATCCCTAGAGAAGAGAATGGTACTTCACTTAGAAAACTAATGTATATTTGCAGTGATATGATCTTTACACAAACTCTTTGTGCATTCACACAATTTATTATGCTCTTTTAAACAAAGAGAACAATGTAAAAAGAAAAAATTAAATGGGTCCATATTTTGTCTGGGGCTCAATGTCATATTGTGTCTAAAACAATACAGTGGATATAAATATTATATTTAAAAAAAGCCGGTGTTTGTGATGTAAATGCCACTGAAAACCAAAGTGACAGATTTCAGAGAAATAAATAAATAAAAAACTTGGAATACTATCTGCAAGTGTGCACACCCCTGAACTAGTTCAAGCACCCTTTGTTTTTACTACAACACTCAGTTTGAATAGGAGTCTATCAGCTTGGCACATATTGACTTGGGAATATTTTCCCAGTCTTCTTTGCAAAATTGTTCCAGATCTGTGAAATTGCTAGTAGGGCATTTCTTCTCTTGTGCATGGCCCTCCTCAGGTCCTTCTATAGATTCAGATCTTGTCTCCATCTGGGCCATTCCAAAACATTCATATTTCTTTGCTGAAGCCATTATTTTGTTTATTTACATGTGTGTTTCGGATCATTGTCATGCTGAAAGGTGAAAGTTCTCTTCATTTTTTTAGCTTTCTAGCAGACGCCAGAAGGTTCTGTGCCAAAATTGTCTGGTACTTGGAGCTATTAAGGATTCCTTCCACCTTCACTAAAGCAGTTCCAGCTGAAAAAAGCAGCCCCAAAGCATACTTTTTTTTATTTTTTTTTCACGATTTTGTCCAGAAAGGTCTATCTTGGTCTCATCAGACCATCATTTTTTCCCCACATGCTTTTCCGACACTGAATATATTTTAGCAAAGTTTAGCTGGGCTTGGAATTTTTTTTTTTTTTTGTTGAAAAAGCCCATAGCCCAGACAGATATGAAAATACAGGAGATAATTGTAAAATGTAAAGAAGCAACCAGAAGTTGCCAGAAAGAACTGCAACTCTTTTAATGTTAATGTTGCTGTAGGCCTCTTGAAAGCCTCCATGACCATTTTTTCTCTTTGTCTTCTCATTAATTTTGGAGGGATGCCCTAGGTTCTTGATAATGTCACTGTTGTGCTATACTTTCTCCACTTATTGATGACTGTCTTCACTGTACCATGGTAAATCAAATGATCTATGTAGCCCTTACGAATTTCAACAATGAGATCCTGTTGATGTATCATACGCTCTTTGTGGCCTATAAAAAAAGAAGAAGAAGCTAAGTACACTTGCAGCCAGACTAATTTAGTATACTTCAAGTGTGTCAATGATTAGTTAACTTAAAGTGTGCTATTTTGAGGCAACTAATTTTGTACTAAGCAGTGCTGTCAGTTAAACGCGTTATTAACGGCGTAAATTTTTTTATCGCGAGATTAACGTTCTTTTTGGCCTAGCAAACTTTGTTTTTTAAACATGCTGTTGCAACAACTAGTAATGTTAGGAAAACTACAACACCACACCGGATCTAGCTAGACCGGAAACAAAACAACAGGCACGCCGCATAGGCTACACTTGTTTGGGCTTGTGAGCCGGTCAAAGAGTAGTAGGGTAACGTTACGTTTTGAGTGGATGGCGAGCGCGAGACGCCGAAATGGATGCCAATAAGATTCTGAATGGAAAGTTTACTTTTAAAAAATGTCATTAAAATGAGAAAAAATAATGGGACAAAAAGAAACAAGGGACATTTAGAATAGATAAAAATGTGTGATTAATTGTGAGTTAACTATGACATTAATGCGATTAATCGTGATTAAATATTTTAATCGTTTGACAGCACTCGTACTAAGTTTATTTTAGTTGTAATTAAGTTGTAGTAAAGCATAACTTTAAGTATATTAAATGTACTTTTGTGTACTAAAATGGACCAACTTCAAGTATACTGCAAGATAAATCTAATCAGCCTGACTTTTCTGTCTCTGTTTCACCCTGTTTTCTTCCTTTTTGGACTTTGAGGCTACAGGGGTTGGAGTGGAGAGAAGTTCTTGCTTCTCTGCACACATCTACACTCTATGTATGTGAGTGCCCAGGTGAAAAGGAAATATATTTAAATTGCGCTTATTTTGATATACTTAATGCATTTTAAGTGTACTGTATTAAGTGTGTATTAAATGTGTTATTTTGAAACAACTTCAAGTGTACTTTTATATGTATTTAAGTCCAATTTTAAGGTAATAGTAATATATTTTAATATACTTGAGTGTGTTAAAATGGAACCATTTTAAGTACATTTAGTGTAATTTAATAGCACTTCTTTAAATTGTATTTTTAAAGCTGTTTTAGAACTACAGCTGAAGTATATTTTTAGCTTCACATTAATGTGTTCCCAGTACATTTTAAATATAATATCAGCTTATTAATAATGTATTAGTAGAACACTATAAGACCCACTATTAGTATTAAAAAGACATTTTTACAAAACCATTCAGTATGAAAATAATATATTTTAATGTATTAAAAATACAGTGAAAAATTATCATTCAGTAAAACACACAGTAAAAAATATTTGTATAAAACACACACACACACACACACACACACACACACACACACACACACACACACACACACACACACACACACACACAGTCTGGTGCACTATCTTTGTGAGGACTCTCCATAGACGTAATGGTTTTTATACTGTACAAACTGTATATTCTATCCCCTTACACTGCCCCTATCCCTAAACCTACCCATCACAGGAGACATTCTGCATTTTTACATTTTCAAAAAAACTAATTCTGTATGATTTATAAGCTTTTGTACCCATGGGGACCTCAATTTAGGTCCCCACGGTGACACGAGTCCCCATGAGTCTGTGTGCATTCATCAAAACATGTCCACACACACACACACACACACACACACACACACACACACACACACACACACACACACACACACACACACACACACACACACACACACACTTTGAAAGATAGTTAACTTTAATGTACTACATCAGTACAGCAGCATATGAAAACTGTAAACAAAATACATTAACATAAAATCATTGATTGCAGAGGTATTATAAACAACATTTTAAAAAAACTAACTCTGACTAAGTCAATAAACCAAACTACAGTCAATAAAGTGCTGGCATTAATAGCTGCAAAAAGTTAAATACAATAGCTGAAAACTAGCTTCATCCTTCAAGTGGAGAGTGATTGATTGGTCTTTGAGTTTGCCTCATTGTTGCATTTCCTTCTAATCAGTGCTCGCACCTCAGACACTGTTGTGTTCGGAAACTGTTTGATTACAGTGTCTGTGAAAGGGGAAAAATATATTTTTTTCATATTAAAGCAAAATTAACCTCTGTTAAAAAAGTAACTGTTCCCTTTCGAAGGGGAACTTGCACTGCGTTGATGATGCTATTGGGGAACGATGTTCTCTTGGCGCCCATTTTATACTTCTGGGTCGTACTAGTAGTGTCATAGGCTGTCGTGAATTTAAAGTGAATTTAATCATACTTTATTTATTAGTTTACTTTATTTTCCACTTTACGTATACTACTATGTTCCTATTTACAGTAGATATTAATTTTTATACTTAAAATATACCTTTAACTCTACTTCAAGTAGATTTGTAAGTAGATTCCTATGTACACTACCAGTGGACCACACAAAAATTCACATACTCAGAAATAGAAACATATCTGTTTTCTTTATAAATAAATATTTTGGCAGCATTTCAAGCACCCACAAATTTGAACCAATTAACATAAGAGCCAGATTTATTTAACAGCCTGAGAGGGAAATTCCAGCAAATGCATACAGTCAGCTACAAAACTGGAGGTTTCTGAGAATCCAAAACATAATGACATCATGTCTTACTACACAATTCAGGAATTCCTGTGGTTTCCCTGATTGTTCCGGAAATAAATAAGTTGGATTGTGTTTGCGAGCAAGATCCAATACTATGATTTATATTTGTGTGCTCTATTCGAACACATTTTTCTGTGCATATTTTGGTCACATGAGTGTTTATTCTACATGCAAGCATGTGTGGGTCTGGATGAGATCTTACCACTTTGGCAAACACAGAGCAGATTTGATTATTGTCATGGCCGATGAACTCAGCAGCTGCATCTTGCTGTTGTTTGTCCTTCAGTTTCGGTTTTCTCTTTATCATTCGTCTCACATAATCAACCATTACTTCTGCATGCAGCTCGGCCAGCAGTTCCTATACACACATACAAACACACAATCTTCAAATATATATCTATAACTGTATCTTAACCGCCACATAAGTGACCAATGTAAGATTATGTGTATTTACATCATGTTATTGGACTGTCAGAAACAATATTTTCTGTAAAAGTGATTCTGACCTCTCGGCAGACAGGCTTTAGCTCTTTGAATTGATCTATGTTATTCTCCAGCGCCTTCATCAGCTCCTCCACAACCTCACAATGTCCAGCAAACCTATTTTTCTTTATTAGACTCAATTAAACTGCCATTCTATGTACTATTTCTAACCCATTGAGACTCATTTAAACTCATTTTTGACCATTGTCAAAACGACCCCCATTCACACAGATCCGAAAAGGACTAAAAACGCTGTATTCTACTGCCAGGCCATTAGATGGTGATGAAAAACTATAGACTGAACACGTAATATGCATGTGCATGATATCATCGTCTTCAGAGATTCACGTTTTTGTTGTTTACGGAGACCGTTTTCAAAAACTTTCACTTTGAAACACTTTCAAAAGTTTGCGTTTTCAGGCACCCAAAACGCCGTTGTCGTGTAAATGAATGGACAAAACGCATAAAAAGTTTAAAGTTTTTAGATGAAAACGGTGTTGTGTAAACAGCCCCTAGATACACAGAGATAACGAACTAAATGATGAGCAGCTGTGGTGGAGGATTAGTGTCCATGGTGACTGTGATGAGTGACGGGAAAATAGAAAAAATGAAATGTCAAAAGACAAACAAACTAAAAGTCCATGAAGATGACACTAACTGAACATAAACGTGACAACACCATGCATCACTATGGGAAGCAGAAAGTGTCTGATGCCGTTTTCAACTCATCCTGACTGCAAGTGGAAAAATCGTGCCAAATGGCAAGTCCATTCGCAGTTGAATTGTCAAACACATAATAAGGAGTGGACTTATAGGAGCCCTAAGCAATTCCATGTATTGGTCCCCAACACACAAATGTGCACCCTTTTGCTGTTGCAACCTTTATTTTGCTGTCTCTTCAACCTTTCAACCTTCAACCTTTTTTCTACATTTGTTAAATAAAACATCATGTCTTAATGTAATGGTAATGCAATTTACAACAAATGAACTTGCCCGATCCTAAAAAGCTCACAGTGCTCTTTATCTGACAGGTATTTTGAACAGAAAGCAGGGTTGTCATTCATTAATACTGACTGTAAGCTGTTTGTGTTATGTCCGACTGGGAATAGAACCTGGGTCTCCTGCGTAGCAGGCGGGAGCTCTACCTTGGTGCCACAAGGTGGTGTGTTTTCACTCAGAATGCAGAGACAGAGACAATAACTCAGTTCAAGGCTTTACTTGAAGAGTGGGGCAAAAGTATCCAACAAGAAACAGGCAAAATCAAAAGTAATAATCCAGGCAAAGGTCAAAGTCCACAATAACAGTCAGAATGAGTGAATAATCCAGAAGCAGAAGGCAAACTCGTAATCAAACAGGTGGTTGTCAAGAAGACGCTGGAGAACGAGTCTGACATGATGTGCATGCTCATGTAGGGACTTTGAGAAAATGAGGATATCATCCAAATAAACAAAGACGGACCTGTTCAACATATCCCTCAGGACGTTGTTAATGAGTGCCTAGAAGACAGCTGGAGCATTGGTTAACCCAAAGGGCCTAACCAAGTACTCGCAATGTCCTGTTGGAGTGTTAAAAGCTGTCTTCCACTCATCCCCCTCTTGGATTCGAACCAAATGGTAGGCATTGCGAAGGTCTAGCTTGGTGAATATTGTTGCCCCCTGAAGCAACTCAAAAGCTGAGGACATAAGGGGTAAAGGATAGCGGTTCCTCACAGTCACTTTGTTCAGCCCGTGGTAATCGATGCAGGGTCGGAGACTGCCATCTTTTTTACCAACAAAAAAGAATACAGCTCCGGTGGGAGAAGACGATGGACGAATGATTCCAGCTTCTAGGGAGGCTGTGATATACTCCTCCATGGCTTTGGTCTCAGTGGGTGTGAGGGAGAAGATTCTACCAAGTGGGGGAAAGGCACCTGGAAGGAGGTCAATCACACAATCGTAGGGTCTGTGAGGAGGCAGTGATGTGGCTCTCTTCTTACTGAAAATCTCACTCATGTCATGGTATTCGGAAGGGACTCGGGACAGCTTGAGAGGACTAAGAGACTTAGGAGCAGGGGATAAGACTCTGCAGAGAAGACAGGTAGCTTGGCAAGTAGGACCCCACTCAACCACCATCCCTGAAGACCAATTGATGTGGGGACTATGGTGAGACAACCAGGGAAAACCAAGCACTACTGGAAACTCGGGAGACAGAATGAGGTTGAACTGGACCTTCTCATGATGCCTTTCACCCACAGACAAAAGAAGAGTAGTAGTAATACGGTCAATGGTACATCAAGGGCAGTCACAGTGAGAGGGTGGTCCAGGTTGGGAGGAATCCATGAAGTTCCCAGCAGCACCAGAGTCCACAAGGGCTTGCAGCGTGTGGTGATGTTGATGTCCCCAGGAAATCGTAACTGGAATTTGCAGGCACGTGGTAGAAGTTGTGGGAGTAAGAGTGCATAGGTTCCTCAGGACAAGGGGACAAGTTCTGGATCTCTTATGACCACTGCAGTGGACTCGAGGCAGGGGCACTGGCTCCGTGTAGAGACCTGCGCGGGACACAATTTTCAGTCCCGCTCCCGCAGTGTTCAGTCCCGCTCCCGCCCGCTCCCGCAAAGATTTGTCATTTTTAGTCCCGCTCCCGCCTGCATCTGTGATATTATGTCCCGCTCCCGCCCGCAAATGCCCACAAGACGGCAGGCAGGATGTATGTTCACTTTCTGTCTCACGAAAGGTCTTGGAAAAAAAATGCGATTTGTGTCCGTTGCATGTTAACACCTTTTGGAATTTATCGCAGCAGGCAAAAGGTAGTTGATTCCCCTCTCCATCATGCACAACCGAAAAAGACTGCCAAATGTCTGATTTGGTGATATTTTTTTTGTAGTAGGCCTAAATGTGCCTTTCTTTAGAGAAGTGCTTACATCTGAAGCGCTTAGGCCTATATCTGAAGCACTAGAAGTGCTCTTTTCCTCGTCCATGCTGTCTATTTTGAACTTGAAGCTTTCGAACACGGAGCAACGGGAAGGAATTGTCTCTAAACAAGTGTGCGTGAGATTAGGCCCCGCCCTACCCCAAACGACAACATCCAAGTTTAGGCTGCTTAAAACGTTTTTATTGCTGCCAAACAGAATCTCCCTCACGCTACTTTAATAATTTATATATTTTACTTTACACTCATATTTAATTTGCGGGAGTGCAGCGTATCATCCACCCCGCCCGCTCCCGCAATGACCTTTCAAAATTTGTCCCGCGGCGCTCTGTTTTGCGTTGGGCACTCCCGCGGGAGTGCAGAACTCTAGCTCCGTGGGTGGATTGAAGCTCCGGCTGTCGTTCACGTCGCCTCTCTCGCATACGGTTGTCAAGCCGAATAGTCTGGTCGATCAGGGACTCAAGATCTGTGGCCAGGTCCTTTGTCGCCAGTTCGTCTCTAATGCAATTAGACAGGCCATGATGGAAAGCGGCAATGAGCGCTTCCATATTCCACCTGCTCTCTGCTGCCAAGGTGCGAAAGTGCACAGCGTACTCAGCCACACTGGAGTTGCCCTGACGCAACTGGAATAACCTGTTGGCTGCCTCCCTTCCTCCGACTGGATGGTCAAACACTCGCTGCATCTCATCAGTAAAGTTCTGGTAGCTGTTACAGGAAGGACCTTGCTGCTCCCAAATGGCGGTGGCCCAAGCTCGGGCCTTTCCTGTCAGGAGGGTGATGATGTAAGCAATCCTAGCACGATCAGTAGGAAAGGTGGAGGACTGGAGCTCGAAGGTAAGTGGTAAAGAAACCTCTGCAGTCTCTTGGGTCTCCGTCAAATCTCTCGGGAGTGGGCAGACGAGGCTCGCAGGCAGGCTGGGCTGGAGGTGGAGAAGGAGCTGGAGCTGGAGTAGAAGAAGGACAATTAACTAAGGTGGTCAGAGTCTGGTGGATCTCATGGAGAAGTTGTTCATGGCGGCTAAAGGCACTCTCATGAGTCCGCAGTCGCTACTCATGGCGAAGAACTGTAGTATCATGACTGACCACCGCTGCATATATCTTGTCCAATGTTGAAGAACTGGAGGAAGGTGTCGGCTGCGTCTCTGCTGAGCCTTCTGCCATGGCATAGTCTCGCTGTTATGTCCGACTGGGAATCGAACCCGGATCTCCTGCGTAGCAGGCGGGAGCTCTACCTCAGTGCCACAAGGTGGTATGTTCGACTCAGAATGCAGAAAAAGAGACAATAACTTTACTTGAAAGGCTTCTCTTGAAGGCTTTACTTGAAAAGTGGGGCAAAAGTATCCAACAAGGAACAGGCAAAATCAAAAGTAATAATCCAGGCAAAGGTAGTGATGTGACATTTGAACCGAGGCGTCGGAGCTTGTGCCGAGAAAAATGGGCGTGCCAGATGAAGCCGCGATTTGAGGCTTGTATTGTTAACGTGAAGATCACGTGACTAATGACAAACCAGGCCTTGATTTGTGTGGATACGTCATCGGTTCGGTATGAGTGTCGCTTCCGGAAAAAGGGGGTTCAAACTCGCACCACCTTGTGGGTGTTGTCAGGAGTAGAAGCAGTTGTAGTAGCGTCAGAGAGTCAGAGAGTTAGATAACTATCATTGTCATTGTCGTTATTGTGTCATATATAGGGCTGTATATTATTGCATTATCAGGTTAGAATAGTTATAGTATATTGTTATTATTAAGTATAGTAGCTATATTATAGTCTTGTTATATGAATTAGATAAGATTATTTGGATTGCTTTGGATTTTTGGATCTGGACTGGATTGCTTTTTGATTTGGATTGCCCTTTTGGATTTGTTTGCTTTTGTGACCTCCTCCTTTTTCCTGGTAATGGAGCCAGCAAGAAAGAGGAAATCCTCCCCTGTCTGGGCTCAACAGAAGCATCATTATCCTCATTTATACCAGCTGGCACTGGCATATTTATGTTCCCCTGCATCCTCTGTTCCTTGTGAAAGGATCTTTTCCAAGGATGGAGAGATTTTGTCCGAGAAGAGGAATCGTCTAAACACACTTGAAATAATTCTGTTTCCCAATAAAAATCTATTGTAATTCTTCCTTCACCCACCCCAAAATGCAGTGTTGCAGTTTGCTCCTCTATATCCCCAGTCCAATAAGCACAACACTGCACTAAAACTAGTAGCAGTTCACTGCACAAAAACCCCCAGAATAAATTTTTTACCACCCCAGACTGTTGCAGTTTACTTTACTACACTCCCTCTACCATAAGTACTGCACTCAACACAGTGTCACTTGTTGTTCATACTGTCATTATCCAAACTATTTATGAATAAATAATTAACTGTGTGTGTGTGTGACAGTTGTCTCTGCACAAGTAAATTCAGACAGAGAAAGATACATATTTTATATTATACCCAGGCAATGGACAAATGTCTGCTCAGGTCCTTTTTTTTAAAGGTTACAGACATTAAAAGTGAGAAGAAAATAAATAAATGTAGAGTTCAGATGCAAAAGCCTCTAAGTGCCATCTGAAATTTTCATCTAGAATGATCATTTTTATAAAGCTTGTATATTTAATTTCAGTAATTTCACTTAAATGACAATTAATAGGTAATTTGCATTGCCATTTAAGTGACATTATTGAACTTAAATATACAAACTTGATAAAAATAATCGGTTACACTTTATTTTAAGGTGTCATTGTTACAGTGTAATTATATATTTAAGTACTGAGTAATATTAAGCAACTACATGTACTTACTATAGGGTTAGGGTAGGATTAGGATTTGGTTGAGGGTTAGTTGCATGTAATTATGCATAATTTACTCTTATTACTATGGTAAGTACATGTAACATATGTAACAAGGACACTAAAATAAAGTGTTACCAAATGATCATTCTAGAAGAAAATTTCAGATGGCACTTGGATGCTTTTGCATCTGAACTCTTCAAATGTTTATTTATCGGGGACGACACTGGTTCAGAATTAATTAATTTTACTGCTATTTCTTTGCACAGTAGCTAGGTGTCACTAGTGAGCAATGCTGAATGAAGCTTCGAGTAATGAACCTTTGGCTGAAGCAATGGGCTGAGAGGTCTCAGTGGTTCAGGAAGCCTCATTTTGCCATCACTAGGCAAAGGTCAAAGTCCACAATAACAGTCAGAATGAGTGAATAATCCAGAAGCAGAAGGCAAACTCTTAATCCAAGAAACAGGCTGGTACAGGTCGGTAACAAGCAACAAACACAGGGAAAAAAACTCTGAGAATAACTCACAGACAGTCAACAGGACTGCACCGGTTTCAACTCAAGACTGAGCAAAGACCTCAAGACAACAAGGGTTTTAAATAGGCAGCTTAACAAGGTTCAGGTGATACTAACAAATCAATAATGAGAACATGTGACAGGCATAAAACAAAAAACACTGAGGACATCTCATGGCCAAAAAAAAGGAACAACAGTCACATAATTCATGACAGTTTGCATCTGTGCTGTGTTGTTCATGGGCAACATTCACAATGTGGCAAGATTCACAAGTGCGGAAAGAGGCTTTACTGTCACTGCTGCCTGTTCCATGAACGCCGCTGGGCAGTTTGTACCACCACTGTTCATTTTTCCAAGAAAACGAATGAATGAGCGCCTGCTGTGTGGTGCCCCAGCAGGATCGATTGGTGGAGTGAGTGACTGACTCAGGGTGGATGGACAGTACACTGTTTCACCAGTGGCTGAGACATTTTTGTGACAGCATTGGATGCACTCCTCAGAGGCCTCACATTCTGATATTGGATGGCCACCACTCGCATAAGACCCTCGAGGCTGTGTTGCTTGCGAGAGAGCGTGGGGTAATAATGATTACCATCCCACCCCACTGCAGCCACAAGATGCAGCCATTAGACCGCACCTTTTTCAAGTCTGTTAAGTCAAAATACAAAACAGCTGCAGATAACTGGATGACCTCTCACCCAGGACAACAAATTGATATTTATGCTGTGTGTGGGCTTTTCGATAAAGCCTACTCAGCTTCAGCGTGTGTGGGGAAGGGCCAAAAGGGTTTCAAGGCTTCTACAAAGATGAAGACTTTGAAGGAGCCGAAGTAACTGAGGAGCCAGATCCAACCCTCGAGGACAGCAGGGAGATTGAGGAGAAGATAAGTGCTGGTTAACAATTACAACTACTATTACTATAAGGCTAGTGTCATCGTCATCATCATCTTCATCATCACTAAATTGTGTGTGTGTGTGTGTGTGTGTGTGTGTGTTCTCTTGATAGGCCCCAGTGGATCATCCGTGGTCCCCAGCACTAGCGCCCACTCCCAACCACAACCTGGGACAAGTCTCCAGAGGCCAGCTGAACATGGTAAGAAAAACTATGTATTTTAAAGAGCTTACTATAATTATGATCGCCGCTAGCGTAGCTAGCGAAAGCGGTCATATAGGGATTGTCAAAATTTTTTTTTTTTTTTTCCCCGTCATCTACTGAATTTTTCGTCAACGATACCAGGGACACCGAAACACCGGGGAACATTAAATTTGGTGGCCATGTAGCCCCACTAGACTTTTACGGAAAAATTTAGTTTGGTCCCCGGGGGCCACTCCCCCCCCGCGCTGGGCCCCCCGTGAATTTTTCGTCAACGATACCAGGGACACCGAAACACCGGGGAACATGAAATTTGGTGGGCATGTAGCCCCACTAGACTTTTACGGAAAAATTTCGTTTGGTCCCCGGGGGCCACTCCCCCCCCGCGCTGGGCCCCCCGAAACCCAAAAAATGCAGTTTTTCCTAAATAACTACCTGAACCGTGGCACCGAGGATGAAGAAATTGTTATGGTATGTTGGTCTTAAGGGCCCACATCAACCTAGCCCATAATCGATTGTCAAAGTTTTTTTTTTTTTTTTTTTCCAGTCATCTACTGAATTTTCCGTCAACGATACCAGGGACACCGAAACACCGGGGAACATGAAATTTGGTGGGCATGTAGCCCCACTAGACTTTTACGGAAAAATTTCGTTTGGTCCCCGGGGGCCACTCCCCCCCCCGCGCTGGGCCCCCCGAAACCCAAAAAATGCAGTTTTTCCTAAATAACTACCTGAACTGTGGCACCGAGGATGAAGAAATTTTTATGGTATGTTGGTCTTAAGGGCCCACATCAACCTAGCCCATAATCGATTGTCAAATTTTTTTTTTTTTTTTTTCGTCATCTACTGAATTTTTCGTCAACGATACCAGGGACACCGAAACACCGGGGAACATGAAATTTGGTGGGCATGTAGCCCCACTAGACTTTTACGGAAAAATTTCGTTTGGTCCCCGGGGGCCACTCCCCCCCCCGCGCTGGGCCCCCCGAAACCCCAAAAATGCAGTTTTTCCTAAATAACTACCTGAACCGTGGCACAGAGGATGAAGAAATTTTTATGCTATGTTGGTCTTAAGGGCCCACATCAACCTAGCCCATAATCACTCATTTGTGATTTGCGCCCCTTCCCATAAAAAATGAAAATGCAATATTATTCTGCTTTAATCGCCCCTATCTTCAGTTCAGATGTTCAGAACTGCACCATATTTCATGTGTATGATTAACTTGACATCCTCTGGGGGTATGCTAAGTTTCGTAGAATTTCATCCATGGGGGGGGGTATAAAATAAATTCATTTATGTGCACATTTAGTGACTGTACACTCATCGGCCTGTAGATGGTGGTGTTGAGCGAAGGGTTGCTGGTTTAGGATGATACTGTCACACACACACATGCAGGAATACAAACAAACGCAAGCATACACACACATACAAATCCACATGCACAGACACACACACACAAACACACACGCGCACACACATGTACGCACGCATACATACACGCACAGACACACACACACACACAGACACACACATACACAAACACACACACATACACACACACACACCGACAGACATGCACATACTACTACTTTTTTTAGGTATATACATAAACACGCAATACAGCCAAATTGCTCCACGTCATTTATATTTGTGGAAAGCCAGTGCAGGCCTGAGCGGCGGTCATATTTTGTACCGCCATGCGGTACATCTAGTTTGCCTTCCAGTCACTTGAAGACACACTCTAGCTGGTCATTTAATTTATATTACAACCTCTATTACTGTTAGGCTACTGTCATTGTCATCATCATCATTGTCATCATCTTATTCATCACTAAATTTTGTGTTTGTTTGTGTGTGTATGTGTGTGTGTGTGTGTGTGTGTGTTCTTTTGACAGGCCCCAGTGGGTTTCTGTATTCTAATGTATTTTTTATTCCTTTTTAAAGGACCGAGACAGTCACCCTCCTCGATTCTAGAAGAAGATTCTTTAGTCTTAGCAGGAAAATCAGTTCTTACAGTATAAATATAAATGTTAAAAAAAATGGCTATTTTGGACATTCCTGAAATAAATATTAATATATATACATGTTGATACATTACTTGCCTTTTACTTTTAGAGATTAAAAACTATAGTCTGTTCATTTTGCTGTTGATCTATGAAGCAAACTGGTTGGTAAGAAAGGGGGCATTTTACCCCACCACTGGGGCAAAACGCCCCCTTTGTACAAAAATATTTTCAGTCAAAATACTAATTAATTATGAAGGCTGAGCTGAGCAATTTTAATATTTGATGAATAACTCCTGCCATAGTCACTCAAAACTGGGATGGCATTTCTAGTCACATTTATGTTTTGTTTCACAGTAATGTTTTCCCCCACTCTACCCTATTTGTTGGGTTTCCCTGGGGTCCTAATGCGACCACTTACCTCGCATATTGGTTAAGTCCGCCCCTGTACCGAGATTGAGCCAATTCCCACACTTGGGTTATTAAGTATTAAAGTGTAAGTGTGTCCCATTGGGTAAAGTTTTACTCACTTTCACCCTTCGCTCCCACGCTTTGACCAAATACAGGAAATGAGACGTCATGTAGGCTAAGAAGACAAGTGGTCGGGTGTAAAGGACACATACTGGGACTGTATCTGAAATTACCCCTATACCCTAATTCACTATTCCTTATACACTAATATGGTCCACTAAATAAGTGAATGACAACCAGAATGACAACCTTTTCAGCTGTAAAGCATTTGAACCCCTCACAGTTTTTTCAGGGGCACCGAAAGGGGGGTGGGCTAGTAAAACTGTGCTGTACAGAGCCCCACAACGACAGCAGCACAATACATCTTTTATATCAGTGAATATTAATCCAAACAACAGAAATAATGTATCAATCAAACACTATACACTTCTGCAGCTCGTTCGCTTCATTGCAAGGAACTGTATTGTACTCTATTATCTAGCGTAGCCTAAGTCCTAATTTTTTGTCGAAATCAATAACATTGAAAAACACAATAGCAAACTTTCAATATAGCCAGAATAGCAGAATGGTAATAATTTATTAATAGAATTAGGAACATGTTTACTTGCTGTTAAAAAGTAGTTTTAACGTTACTGAATCTAGTTATCCTAGTTCCGGTTATAGTGATTCAGTTTCTAGTTATAGCCTAGCTAATGGATGCTTCTCTATACATAAAGTCACTATGAAATCAAAATTGACCATTCTTATTTTCATGGAATATTGCAGTATTTTATTATAAATGATTTGACCCAGCACACACACACACACACACACACACACACACACACACACACACACACACACACACACACACACACACATATTAATTAATGTGCCCTTCTCTTTAATAGGGGACAAAGGACCATCAAAACTTTTGTTCCATGACAAATTTTATTTAGCTATAGGAGAAAGACATACAGTGACAGCAAAGATAAAAAAAAAAGTCAAACAACATTCAGTCTACTCTGACAGTGGGATTTCTTTATATGTACCATTTTGTATTGATGGCTTATGATAAACAGTTTGTTATTGTGAAGCAAGGCCTTAGCTGGATTATAATACATATAGGCCTACATGCATTTTACCAGAACATTTAAATAATTGTCTTTATTTTCACAGCTTTCAAATAGAAATATGTGAGTCTGTTGTGAAAACAGTCTCGGCTCGACCGCTAATTTCACCATGTATTCCCACAAGCCACATTGTTTTTCTCTTGGTCTCTAAATATCTTCTTACAGCTGCTTCTCCCTGCATTCAATTCAGTCACTCCAAACAAACATTCGAATAAAACTAAAACACAGTACACAGATATAAATATACACCTTTTGACATTTTATCTTACCATTATGATTTTAGAACTTCTGAAGTTTTCTCAACTGACAAACTCAACACATCCATATGAACACCTTGTGCTGTTTCAACGTATTGTAAAATACGGCTGATTAAATACAAATTTTATTCTAAATAAATATTTTATTCTTGACCTTAGTGATAGAGAAGAGTGAAAATCAGAAACTAACAGAATAACATCACTGAGCTCTTAATAATAAATATTAAATAACATAATACTGATTATGTATCACAAGTGTACATCACAGTTGATTAACATTAGCTATGGATGTAACACATGGCATTCAGATGATTTTTCGTTTCACAATTACTTTAGAGAAGAAGGAAGGGGAGGACTCAGTGTCCTGTGTGCCTCTATTTTCACTCAAACACCTTTTTATCCTACGCACATCTGAGCTTGAAAGGTTGGTCTTCAGGTTCAGGACAGCAAGAAAATGCTGCTCACTAGTGGAGAGTGACAACAAAGATAACTGATAAAAAAGACAAACACTGGAAGATTGATTGTTTATCTTTCATTTTGATAATGACATTATTACTAATATGTATGTTGTAAATAGTTATTTGTATAAAGAATGAAACATGTGAAAATAAGATATCTTGCTGGTTTCTTTCCCATTCAGGTTAAATAACTGCATCTTGCTCGCTCACATCTATCAGACTCACCTAATGTCAGGATAGTCTCTTGCCAGTGTTGCAATCTCAAGTTGCAAACTCCCAGGATCCTGCAGTCTCAGAATCTCTGATAATTTGGGCAGTATTTGACAGAGCCATTTCTCTTCAGATCCCTAGAGAAGAGAATGGTACTTCACTTAGAAAACTAATTCTATTGTTAGATAAAAATTTCCCAGTTCTTTCCCACAATTCATGCTCTTTCAAACAAAGAGAATAATGTAAAGAGAATACACTAAAAAGGTCCATATTTTGTGTGTGCCTCAATGTCATATTGTGTCTAAAACAATGGTGCCAGACTTCTGTATGTTACAGTTAGTATGTCATGCATACAAATGCTTTAAATATTTCAAATAATTTGAAAAAATTAACCCTACAACACTCTAAAGCCTTTGGGGCTTTAATTATTATTTTATTGTTTCCAATGCAAAAGGAAACTGATAAAAACACACAAAACATAGCCTACATATTTACAAAAAAATCAATTAACTCTAAATTATTTGCACATTTCTCTGCTATATTCACCACCAAAACTAACATTGTAGTTTAATCTGTTTGCCCTTTTTGAAATGTTAATGTACTCATATAATGGCTTATGTGTGTGTGTGTTACTTTTAACATCCACTACACTATTGATTTACAATTCAGTGAACAGAAATGTAAAGGAGAGAAATTAGAGGATAAAAAAAAAAAAAAAAAAAAAAACACATAATGAAAACCATGTGTCACTATGAGCCAGGAATTCCAGCGTTTTCCTAAATGGTTCCAGAATAAAGAAGGCGTTGGATTGTGTTTGCAAGTAAGAGTCAAAAGTTTATTTTTTCTAAACTTGAATGTGGATGATAATCCTGATTGCGCATGCTTTGGATGCATGTGTGCATGTTTATTACATGCAGCATCTGGATGAGATCTTACCACTTTGGCAAACACAGAGCAGATTTGATTATTGTCATGGATGATGAACTCAGCAGCTGCATCTTGTTGTTCTTTGTCCTTCAGTTTTAGTTTTCTCTTCATCATTCGTCTCACATACTCAACCATCACTTCTACATGCAGCTCGGCCAGCAGTTCCTATACACACATAGAGACATGCGATCTTCAAATATATATCTATAACTGTATCTTAATCACCACATTAGTGAACAATGTAAGATTATATGTCCATTTACATCATGTTATAGGACTGTCAGAAACAATATTTTCTGTAAAAGTGATTCTGACCTCTCGGCAGACAGGCTTTAGCTCTTTGAATTGATCTATGTTACTCTCCAGCGCCTTCATCAGCTCCTCCACAACCTCACAATGTCTAGTAAACCAGGCTTGAGTCCACAGCTTACGGTACATCGGCTGTACAGATAAACAAGTCTGGTTATTTCCAAAATGTAAGATTTAATTTAAGATATGAATTGTAAAGAAGCATCACAAACATGGAAGAAAAGCTCAATGCTATTTTCCCAGTAAGGACATGTAAAAATAAAAAATGATCAGGGCAGTATCTCCAGGTAAAAAAGTACTCTCGTGATTTTTTCCTTATTTACTAACCTTCAGTTCTGTGTGAGTCCGACTGAGGAAGTATTTGTGACAGATGTTTTTGAGGTCTGCTAATGTGGACAGACAAGCCTTTCTAGTGTCTTCTGAGAAAAGATTCTCTGGTCTTTGTACATAATCCCTGAGGATATAGAGAAATAATGGTTGCTATAATTTAATTTAATTTAATGAAAATTTTCAAATTTAATTTAATTTAAATACTGATAGTAGACTGCATGTTTCCCGGTTAAAAGAGAGCTGTAGTTTACATAAAGTTTAATATAAAAATTATATAAAAATTCAAAAATGAGTAATATAAGATGTTATACTATAGTCAATTAAAGGAGCAGTATGAAACACAGGGTGCTACTCAGTGCTACTCAAATTGATGCTTCCTCATTTCCTACAGCGAGGAAGCTTCAGAGTCATGAGCGAGGATACACTGGTGTATCCTTCCCTCACATCCTAAAGGGGTGGAGCTAAGACACGAGGAAAGGAAGTGAGGGAAGGAAACAAGGATGCACACATAAGAAGTGAGAAGCACCTAACATGATATTTTGCTCTCTGGGAAGTCGTGTTTACGATGTCGGGTGCGTTTAAGTAACTTTTGTTGGAGCAAGATGGCGGTTTATCTTCTTTTAATTACACTACACAAAAATACAGAACATTTTTTAACTCTTCTTCTAGAAAATAAAGTACAAAAATTGCTTTTATATGTTTTAATTATTTAGGAAGCCACTGTAAACTTTATCAAATTGTTTTATTACAATCATGTATAAGCTATCATATTTTGAGCAGGCAAGTTCATTTTGTTGACAATGTCACTACTCGTTCAGATCGGGCCTCCCATTGGTATTAACAACTTTTTGGTGGCGTTCATGTACGTTCAACTCGTAAATATGACATTATTTGAATGCACCATTTGAAATTGACACCCAAAAAAACACACCCCTACCCAAAAGAAACACCCCCCACCCCCTCATTGCTCCACCCCCAATATAACAAACACAAAATGCACTAACAGCTTCCAAATCAGACAGCTCGCACAAGTATGGATGAATCAGCTGTGATTTAACAACACCAGAATATCTTCTGTGAAACAGCAAAAAAACATTGTTGCTCAAGTATCAAGTGGAAATAAAGCAACCTTAGCATCCATTTTTATGCCTTCCACTCTCTCTCTCCAACTCTGAAAAGCTTTTCCAATATTAAAGCAGGTTCTAGCTCTTGCCTGATCGGAACCCTTCGTCTTGCAATTATATTCTTTTGACCTTTTCCTCTTTGGTAATATCTCAGCCATCTCTCTTCCTATAGTCTTTCTACAAATGTCCTGCTTGCTAACTTTCTCTCCTCCCCCATCATGACTGTATACACACCCTACTGCTGACTGACTACAAGAGTGTTTTGGTGCTCCATGAACAGGGCCGGAGTGGGGCCACTTTTCAGCCCGGGAGTTTCAGGCCCGAGACCGGCCCACTTTTTCCATGGTGGAATTCCAAATTAGCACTTTTTCCAAATTGGATAAATGAAGCAACAGTTCAGCTCTTACTATTATGTAGTTTGTATTAACACCATGGTTCAACAAATAATGTAAAGGTTAAATAATAATTCACTTAGACTTTATAAGAAGCAATTGCGACTTTATTTCACACAATTCTGACTCTATATCTCGCAATTCTGACTTTATAACACGCAATTGCGACTTTATAGCACACAATTCTGACTTTATACTGTATCTTGCAATTCTGACTTTATAAGAAGCTTTTGCGACTTTATTTCACACAATTCTGACTTTATATCTCGCAATTCTGACTTTATAACACTCAATTGTGACTTTATATCACACAATTCTGACTCTATATCTCGCAATTCTGACTTTATAAGAAGCAATTGCGACTTTATTTCACGCAGTTCTGACTTTATATCTTGCAATTCTGACTTTATAACACGCAATTGCGACTTCATATCACACAATTCTGACTCTATATCTCGCAATTCTGACTTTATAACATGCAATTGCGACTTTATTTCACGCAATTCTGACTTTATATCACGCAATTGCGACTTTATTTCACGCAATTCTGACTTTCTATCTCGCAATTGTGAGAAATAAAGTCAGAATTGCAAGATGTAAACTCGCAATTGTGAGATAAAAAGTCGCAATTATCTTTTAAAATGTTTTATTCTGTGGCGGAAACAAGCTTCCATACCTCCTGGCCTCTTCCTCCCATCCATCCTCCCTGACGCGTACCGTTACGGTAGGGCCGGCTCAGCTATCGGTAGGCGCCGGCGGTGCCGTGGTAGCCTACCTGAGAAAACGTTTTGGAAAAGACGGGCTATGGACCCAACCAACTCTATAGGAGGGGAGGGGAGAACTCCCTCACATGGTACAACCCATGCAGAGGCTGCGCACTGCGGTGTCAGAATGCGGAACGTGAAAAAAAAATTCCTCGACCGGCCCAAAAGTGAAGCGGCCCACCGGGAATTCTCCCGATACTCCCGATTACCCACCCCGGGCCTGTCCGTGAATCAGTTCAATGAACCCACTTTATTTTTTCTCCTATTTACACAGCCAGCAATACGTTCAAACACTATTTTATTTTTCAGCACATATACAGAACAGACATCTAGAAAATATTTAGATGTTGGTTTAAATTTTCAACAGCGTTTCTCAGAAAACGCTTACTGCACCTTTAAAAAATATACATATTTTACAATTGCTGCAGTAAGGTAGAAAAATGATCATTTAAACTCACCTAAACAGGTAAATATCATTGAGACCAGCACTGAGAGTTTTAGAAACGTTTTCTGGTTTTCTTTTGAGAAGTTCCTCTAGACTTGCCATATAGCTGCCATTGAAAAAAGAAGAGAGCATGTCAGTCTTATTTTAATGCATGAAAATGTGACAAAGATACTATAGTGATTAATTATCTACCTCAGAAGAAAGCTGTCCAGCTGGCATAGAAGACTCCAGGCTTTACTTTCACAGCTCAAAAGTGTGTTGACCTCTCTCACAGTCGCATCAACAAGCTATGAAACAAAAATGGTTACACTTCAATGGCTAACCACATAAAGCCAAAAAAAATAATATTTTTTTGATGATACCAACATGCGTAACTAAATTAAGATGATGGTTAGAGAGTGAGTAGAGCTTATAACCTACTGGTAAAACATCTACAGCAAGGTTACTGATGTAGTATCCATCCATGATCTCTGGATCGAAGCCATCACTCCACTTTTTCACTTCTTTCTCAAGAACGTTGGATAGCCACTTTCTGACCTCGTTCTAATGAGAGAAAATAAGCAAGAGGAATTAGGCTATAAACTAAAGCTGTAAATGATATGAGAGTAATAAGAACATTAACTAATACCATATATCTACACCAGATGTGAGCTGTTCGTTCAGTCAAAAGCAAATAGAACACATTATAATCATTGAAGTTGCCTAAATTGGATGCTCCACATTGCATATAGTGGTGAATCGCCTACAGTAAATGGATGCCTTGTTCTTTCTGATGTACCACATGCAGTTGTGCTACTCCTGACAACGGGATGAATGGATTTGGTAGGCAGCCTCAAGTCATTGTGGTGTGGTGCATTGCATCAATGGACGCACAGAGGGCAAACATGGTACAACCCCAATTCAAGAAAAGTTGGGATATTTTGTAAAATGCAATAATACCAAGAATTTGTGATGTGTTAATTCTCTTGAACCTTTATTCAAGTACAAATAAAAAATGTCCAATGTTTTCATTGGCCAAATTAATTGTATTTTGTAAATATAAACAAATTTTGATTTTGATGGCTGCAACACACAAAATAAAAGTGAAAAGATTACAGAATATCCAAGTTAAACTGTTTTGAAACAGTCCACAGTTAGCAGGTGAATTGGTAATATGTGCGGCATCGTGATTGGGTATAAAAGGAACATTCAACATAGGCAGCGGTAAAAGTGTTGTGACACAGTGGTAAAAGTTAATGTGACAATTTTGTTGCAGCCATCAAAAATCTAAATTTGTTTATATTTACAAAATACAATTGAGTTGGTCAGTGAAACCATTGAAAAATCTATTCTTTGCACTTTTGTCAGTTAAATAAAGGTTAAAGAGAATTTACAAATCACAGATTCTTGATTTGACGTTATTTTACAAAATGTCCCAACTTTTCTGGAAATGTGGTTCTATACGAATATGTTAGATTATGCAATTGTGTTATTCTGAAATCAGTTTACTATTGATTTAACCATTTTCTAATAACATTAGTCATGTACTGAATGACCTCTTTGTATGAGAAGTACTGTTCCTCTAATCTCTTAAGATGTTCTTCAGGTAACAAAGGTCCAATTGATGAATTGTTGATGTGCTCCTCTAGTTCTTTGTGCTTCAATACATCTCTGAGAAAAAAACATATTAAAGAATATTAACATTTCTGAAACTGTGTCTGAAAATGTTGAATAATTTATAATATCATTTAGGAAGTAATAGGTCATGATTTTGAAAATGCTAATTGGCACTTACTTTGGGTAGTAATTGACAATCCAACTCAATATATAGAGGCAATCCTCAAAATCAATACTGGATCTGGCGAGCTCTTGGAGTCTGGTGGAGAAGGTTTGATGGTAGAGTTGAGCATACGTTCTGCAGATGTCAAAGTCTGGTGGATAACATTCTCTCAGATTTCGGACCACTCTAAGCAGGTCTTTTTGTACTTGTTTGCCCATTTGACACACCACTGTCTTCAAGGAGGTAGACAGCTTGTCTACTTTATTCTCCTGTTCATTTGCAGTCTTCATTCGTACCTCCACGACCGTCTGGAGTAGACTGTCATGCATCTTTCTGCACTCTGTGGGCCTCCATATTGGACGCTGATCCACAGCCACTTCCGCCCAGCGTCTGTCTTGTTCCTCCTCTTGAAGTATTGAAGTCAAAGCACTCTTGAGTGTCTCCTGATTGTCCTCACTGAAAGAATCATGGATGGCCATCCTCAGTCGCAAAATAAAGATCTCATAGTCTCTCTGCAGCTTGTCCTCCTCTTCTTCTGTCCTGGCCACTTCATTTGAACCGAAGAGACGTTCCTCAGCTTTCACAAGCTGCTGCTGTGCTTTAGCCAGATGGTTCTGTTCAAGGTTTCCATTAAAATCCAGTTCCACTGCAGTATGTGAGAAGACAATTCTGTGATATTCACTTAACTTTTTTTCTGAAAAATAACCCTCTGTTGCGAGCAGGCCACTCTCTCACGGCCCTCGGCCTCATCGTGTCACTCATCAGTAATCAAGCTACCGGCCTCGTGCCGCTCTCTCACAGCCCTTGGCCTCGTCCTGCTCGCCACATCCTCATTTCTGATTAAATATTTTTCTCTGAGAGTTTAAACAGATGTTTATGAAAATATACAGCTGATAAATATATTTTAGTAGGGGTCATATTAAAGAGTCCTTGGCATCAAAGAGAAAACCCCAGCTATACCACACACAAGGGAATAAATGTATAATGTAGAGGATAAAATGTATAAATGGGCATTTAGTTTATATATATATATATATATATATATATATATATATATATATATATATATATATATATATTGTTGGGTTTCTATAACCCAGTTTTAAAACCCCTGTAAAATAGTTCCTGTAATTTTGAATTCATGAAAAGATTGTCTGTTACCTGATGGAGTTTCGTGGGATTGTGAATTCTTCGGCCGTTTCATGAAGTCAGGAAATTTAATTTTCATTTTGATCCCATGTTTTGGTCTTTCCTCTTCAGGATCACCATTTGCTATGCCTTCATAGGCATCAAGGTCCACAACTAAAGTATAAATCAGAAATTAACAGATAAGAAACTTGCTTAATTTTCTCTAAATTACATGCTCTAATTAAAACTCTAGTTAATGGACTCTTTAATAGACTTCACTTCAGCTTGACGAAGTTGCTCCGCTAATGCATATCACTGGCACCCCAACCCTCCTGTTAGCGCTACATAGCTGCTGAACAGCACGAAAGAGGTACCACGACAGTGCAATATTAGCAGCATTTTATGATGCTCATGTAAAGCTAATGAGCAATATGCTGGTGTACTGCTAGGTATTTCTGTTCAAATCATCAGAATAGGGTGTTTATATAGTGCTAATGATCTGTAAATGAAAATCCAAACTGAGCTTCACTTACTTATAATTTCATAAATGGAACATGTAGCAATGTAGACAACAAGACATAAAAACAAAACAAACCAACCAAAACATGAACAAAACAATCTGCTATTTTACCTAATGCTTCGGGGCTGAGAGCATCTTCAGATTTAATATTCTTCTGGAGTTTCGTAAAGTTATTCGGTTGAATATTTTTTTGTTTGTGCTGTTTTTTCTGACATTGTGCGTTGGGATCTTTATCAGCTATGCCATCATCACTTCTGATTTCTTCACAAATTTCAAGGTCTTTTTCTGAAAGCATAGAATACACAACAGTGAATGTACAAATTAAAACATTAATCTTGTAAATTCTTCAAAGAAATAAATCCCTTTGTTTGAATATTGGGGCGTAAGTGTCCCAATGGTGGTTAATCTGCCAGGATGTGCTACCATGCTATTCTAAAAATGTCGTAATTACCGTAATGATTCTGAACTGTAAAAAGCCTTCAAGAGCTTGTAGAATTACGTGCAAATCTTGGCGCTGAGAGCTACCAAGCATACTGCCCAGGCAATAGGCAGGTCCATGGCGGGAATGGTGTCAGTAGAGTGTCATCTTTGGCTTACCCTTACTGACATCAAAGAAAAGGATAAAACTGTTCCATGTCTAAGACTATTTGGTGAGTCTGTCACTGGTGTGGTGGAGAAGTTTCAGACAGTGAAACAGCAGTCTGCTGTTTTTCGCCAGCTCATCCCACGCAGGTCTAGGGAGGCTGAGCTGCAACTGCCTTCAGCTTGTTCACACTCGTCTTCTCTATAGCGCCCCCGTGAGGTGCAATGAAGTGAGCCATCGCCTATGGAACCCCCTTGCAGAGACTGGGGTCCTAGGACTCGTCCAATGGTTCACTCGGGGCAACGTAAACGGATAGACCTGAGTTTGACGGCCAAGGCCTCTCATTTTCAGGTTCCCAGCAGCAGTTCCTGATTCCTTCACTCATCCTTGGATGCCAGGCCCTCCATTGGAGAGTTTGGACGAACCGCACAAGTGTATTTGCCTCTCTCATCGTGGCCTCCTGGCTCCGGTCTTAACTGTCCCACCGCAGATTGCACCTGGGTCGTTTTTTGGCAGAGCCCTCTCGACGAGCAATGACTCAGATTCTCCGTGCGTTCCAGCCTTCAGAGTCGATGTGGCGGCCCAGCCCGATCGGGTGATTGGGCAGCTTCCTGTTTTAAAGGTTCCCACCACTCATGTGCCTCGGGGCCATATGCAAGGAGCTCAGTCTATTACAATATGATCACACATGTGCAACCTGTTTTCGCAGATGCCAGAGGCTCTCTTCAATCAGAGGATGTATTGGTACCTGTGGTTTGGCAGGTTCCAAAAATAGAACGATTAAGGCCCCTGGCGGCCCGAGATCTCGCAGTGAGTGTTACGTACCGTTCGTCACAGCTACACCATCAAATTCTGAAAAGGCCAGCCTCCTTTCAAAGGGATTCTTCCTATGACGGTGCATCTTTGGGAGATGCAAGCTTTGATTTAGGAGATTTTGTCACTCTTAGAGAAAGGGGCTATAGTAGAAATCCCCCCCCCCCCCCGCTCAGATGGAATCAGGCTTCTACAGCCATTATTTTGTTGTGCCCAAAAAGGATGGTGATTTGAGTACAATTTTGGACTTATGTTGCCTAAATCTTGTGCTCAGGGTAAGTAAATTCAAGATGCTGTCCATTTTGTCTCATATCCAAACTGGAGATTGGTTTGTGACCGTCAATCTAAAGGATGCGTACTTCCACATCCAGATCGTCAAGAGACACAGGAAGATCCTCAGGTTCGCTTCCGAGGGCAAAGCTTACCAATACCGTGTTCTTCCGTTCGGACTGGCTCTGGCTCCTTGAACGTTCATAAAGTGTTCGTAAGGCTGATATTAGCTCAATTACAGGATTTGGCAGTAGCTCATCGAGACTTGGTGCTTGATTATTTGAGGACCTTAGGACTACGCATGAAGCATATGTGATATGAAGCATATGTGACATTCTCAGGGCAGGACGAAGCGCTACTGGCCAATGAAATGGCATGATAAGGGTTTTAGACATTAGTCACACAGAAGGTGTTCCCATAGCGACGGCTTTGCAGCGTCTCATTCCCTATTCAGGGAACCAAGGTTACATATGTAACTGAGATGTTTTTTGGATTGTTCTGCTGACGAAACACTAAAAATATCTTTCCAAGAAATTTCAGTAGGCTAGACAAAAAAACTCCAGACAACATGAACTTTAGAAAATTATAAGTGATCTAAGAGCTTGTTTTTTTTTTTTTTTTTTTACAGAAGATGCCATTGAAAACACCTCACAGCTCAGGGGCCTTCATTTATAACCATTATTGCGTATACGCACAAAACAGGGCATGAAAGAAGCATACCCCAGCTAACAGGGAACGTTCTCAGAACATTGGCTAACGTTCTCTGAAAGTTCTCTAAAAGTTATCAAAAACGTTCTTGTTGTAACGTTATTATAACGTTGTGCCAACGTTATATGTCATTGATAAACGTTCTAAAAACGTTAGCATTAAAACGTTATTCTTACATTGTTAGTGGAACGTTTTAAAAACGTTATTGTTAAAATAGCCTACATATTAAGATAAAAGTTCTCTTAAAGTTACCAAAGTAACGTTGTGCCAACATGTCATTGATAAATGTTTTAAAAAACATTATTATGTTACAAAATATATATTAGTCATTAGTCATTGGTGCAGCAGTTGTAGGCGCGAATTTCTATGGTAACCGGCGCCTCTGGCGTTGCAGTGATGCAGAGCCGTTGAAAGAGAGTTGCGCACAACTTTGATCTTGTGGTCACGTGGTTCATGTAGCTCTCAAAAGAGAGCCTAAGTCCCCCCCCCCCCTCCCTTTCGGTGGAATACCATGGGACCTTAATTTGGAAAATATGGTAGCCAATGGCGAGAGACAACCACTGATCTATATAGATCAGTGGAGACAACAAATTATATTCGCAGCAATTTTTGCTAAATATTAACGCATAATATGCATTGATTACTACGAGGACCACATTAACTGGGGCATTTTATTCTGGGGAGTGATGGAGAGACAACATTAATGTTTTTCTTGAGTTTAACCCTCGTGTTTTCCTATATGATAATTGGGTCACACTCAAGTGACCAAACACCTTAAGTGTACCTTTTCATCAATTCAATAAATGTACTATATTTTAGTTCAATAATTATTTAATATTTTAATCTTTTTGTTGCTTAATAATATTTGTGCAATAATTATGATCCATTAATGACCTTTTAAAATATTTTTGATTTAAGCAAAGTTATCATTAGATTGCAGTTTTGGGATGTGGCACGGTTCATTAATGCAATTTAAACTTTAAGAGTGCATTAAAATAGAAACAATGCAAAGTCCTTGAGCATGAAAAGCAATATAAATTTAGTAGCATCTCTGGGCTTAGGGACAAGAGCAGAGAGCTTGTCTCGTATCTTCATGTGTTCTCCCAATATTCCAAAGCAGATTAAACTTTTTGTAAATTGTCAGAAAATTTAATTAGATATTGTGCATGAGCAAGTACAGCATCCCAGTGCTTTTATACTCTCACCACACTTTAATACAACACTGTTTTATTTTCTCCCTGCAGTATCTCCGGAGATCCTCTCAGGGTCCAGTCCAGTCCAGTCCGATGTGCCGGAAGTGGAAGCTGATGTGATTGTGGATAATGTCATTAAAAATGTTTTTGTTTTTTTTAGCTTGCTGATAGGTTAGGGTTAGGTAAAGAGGTTGTTTTAGTTTTGTTTCATGTTTCATTATTTTGAAGTTTAATCAGTTTGTTCTATGTTAGTCCAGGTTTATTTTCATGTTAATTTCATATTTCAATTTAACCCAAGTCGGTTTCAATTGTATCTGTATCTTGAAATAAACTACACTTTGGTTCACTTCAGCTCGTCTTCAGTGGACTACATTACACATATTATAGACATGATTCATGGGTCTTTTTGATTTTAATTATCTTTCTAGATCTTTTGTCTTAATTTTTAAATTTGAAAGTTCTTAATAAGGTGCTTTTATAAAATGATTGTCATATATACATTATTTGCAAAAACATTGAGAATGTTTAAACAAGTGAATGGAATGTTTTAAGAACATTTTTCATAATCTTAGAAAAACATTAAGAGAACGTTTATATAACAGGAGAATTGAACGTTCTAATAACGTTTGAATAACGTTCTTATAACCAAGGAAGAACGTTAATACAACGTTTATGTAACAAGATAATTGAACGTTCTAATAAGGTTTTGAATAATGTTCTCATAACCAAGCAATAACATTAATACAATGTTTTATAACAAGATAATTAAACGTTCTAATAACATTTTTAATAACGTTTTTATAACTAATAAATAACATTAATGCAACGTCTAAAAAACTGGACGTTTTGAACGTTCCTAGAACATTCAGAAATAACATTTTTATAACTTAATGGGAACTTTATGGAAACGTTCTTATAACCTAAGAATTGAATGTTCTAATAACGTTTGAATAACGTTCTTATAACCAAGCAAGAGCGTTAATACAACGTTTATATAACAGGAGAATTGAACGTTCTAATAACGTTTTGAATAACGTTCTTATAACTAAGAAATAACGTTAATACAACGTCCAAAAAACTGGACGCTTTGAACGTTCCTAGAACATTCAGAAATAAAGTTTTTATAACTTAAAGTGTAAGTTGCAGGTTAACCACCACAGTCAATTAATGTGTAAATTAAAGTGCTCTATATGTATATATTTAATTATTTCTGTCTTAAAATGCGTTAAAATAACATTTATTGGGGTTTCTTCAGAGATAGCGTGTTTTTTCAGTTACTGGGTGATGACGTCACAAGAGGAACTCGCAACCCATACTCTGCTAGATTCCTACTGTATTATGGCTATTTGGAGAACAACTGAGGATGTGGGAAACCATCAAATTCTTTATGGACCACAGCCCTACAATTTTTAACTGGTCAGGCGTGAGAGAGGGGAGCCATGGCACTCAAAGAGTTATTAATGCTTGGTGTGAGGAGAATGAGTGGAGGGTTGGCCAGGTGAGTAACGTTAGCTACGTTAGAGCCTGGTGCAAACTTAACCCGGATAATATAACGGAACAAGCGAGTCTTTTCAAAATATTGCCGTCATGTAGAATAGCAAGGAGGGACAACGACTGAAGACATTATTTACTTACAGTAAGTCAGTCCAAATCAGAGCTGCAACGTTAGAGATGCACACACTGCACAAATCGCTAGTCTCATCGACGCCTCAAACGTCATGTAATACCCTTCCTCAGTCCACGCGTTATCAATTTCTCACGATTTAATTAGCGATGTTTATTGTCAGAAAAGAAAAAGAGAGATCGATGTCCCCATCACTGTGTTTGTGTGGGCTATCAGCAGTGGAGAGTGTGTGCTGCCGTGAGGTGAACGCGGTTTGGAGTTTAGTGGAACAGCTCGACCTGCGACCGGCTGATCTGACGTGCCTGAACCCGTTTGTTTTGCGAATAGCTTATTCTCATTTCAGGCAGGATCACGGTCCCCTTGAAGTCAGCACACACGAGTATGTTTACAATGGAGTTATTTTATCCATAATTTTTTTATCAAATAAAACATACAACCAACTTTTCTGCAGTTATGTAAGGCGAATATAGCTGCTAGCGTCCGGTAACTCTACTAGTGAGTTCCTCTTATGACGTCACGCCCCATCTAGTGGAAGGCAGCGGGAGCGGTTAAAACCACTGTTAAAAGTGCCAACTTTTCATATTATATCAGCATTTTGGTATAAAAAACAATGGTGGGCGGTTCTTATCTTTATGTTTAATAAACACATTGCATTACTTCGTGAAAAATTTAACCTGCAACTTACACTTTAATGAGAACGTTATGGAAACGTTCTTATAACCTAAGAATTGAATGTTCCAATAACGTTTGAACAACGTTCTTATAGCCAAGCAAGAACGTTAATACAACGTTTATATAACAGGAGAATTGAACGTTCTAATAACGTTTTGAATAACGTTCTTATAACTAAGAAATAACGTTAATACAACGTCTAAAAAACTGGACGCTTTGAACGTTTCTAGAACATTCAGAAATAACGTTTTTATAACTTAATGGGAACGTTACGGAAACGTTCTTATAACCTAAAATTGTTAGCTGGGACGCCACTTCCGAGAATAAGTTGTGATTTATAAAAACAAACTTGAAGGGAAAATTTGCGCACCTGCACGCAAACTCTGACCAATGCGTACGAACGTTTTGGAGATGGAGCAGTTTGGCGACACCGATGGTGAGCTGGAGTTAAATGTATTTTTGGTCACTTTTAGACAGAAAATCTAAAGGAAATTATACATAGGCTACAGAAAGATAATACAAATATAATTTCACTCACCAATCCTATCACTTGCAGCAAATATCCATCCCTTCTTAAATGTCCACGCCAGCGAGCGCTTTGGGCCGTTTTTTGACGCAAATTTATCTGAAACTGACGCAGATGAAGTACCGTAAATCTTCATCATGAGTCCTAATCATAAATACAGTGCATGCTCACAATAACAGTTTAAATAAATAAAAGAATGATTTGAACTATGTTTTACTTCTGATAGCCTAGGCTAAACATTTAGATTAAATATGCCATTCTCATTAATGGAGTAAACACTTAAACTACATGAAATCATTACTGAGAAGTTACAACATTTTTTTTATTCAATAAATATAAATATTTGTTGTGGATGAAGTCCTTTTGAACACTTTTCCTCTGGCATGCTGTGTTTTAACGTTTTAACTACAGAGATAATTGCTTATCATGATAATAGCAGATTGTCTGAGAAAATAGTTTCATGCAAATATGCACAACAAGGATCTGTTTCCATTAAAAATATGAATCAATTAAAAATACTATTTGGCTAGTGGAAAAGATTGAGAAAAAACTTTCTCTGAAATATATTTTACACTATTTGATTCATTTATTCAAAAACAAGTCAAGGATAGGCTACTAAATGTTTTTAACGGCACACGTCTTTCATATTTTCCTAATGTCTTCTACCGTTAAATGTTATCGCTTGGATGAATAATCATATGCAAATGATATGCAGATGAGGATATGTAGTAAAATAAAACTAGGCGTTGTAAGCTCCATGCCTATATGGTTATTTCGGGGAGGAGACACAATCTTCCGCTGACTGGGATTTATAAAGTGAATTCTGCGCATGTTCTGGCGTACGTACGAACGGTTTTATAAGTCTGAATATGTTTTGGCTTTCAGGCGCACGTACACTTTTAGTAAGGATCCTACGCACAGTTTTATAAATGAGATGCCTCACAGCCTCGCTTTCATTCCTGTCATGGCGCTGCGCTGAATGTCATGGCTGTTTTTTTTCTGACATAGCATAAAAAACTTATGTGATAATGAATTTTATTACGAACAACGTCATAACACACACCTTTTCATCGTCAAAATGGATGGAAAAAGGCTGGAGATGCCATTTTTACGCAAAATGTAGATGGAAACTATTGATGGAGAGAGAGAGAGAGAGAGAGAGAGAGAGAGAGAGAGAGAGAGAGAGAGCTAAAAGCTGCAAATTTAATATGAATAATAAATAATGCTAAAATCAGTTTGTTTTCGCTGTCTTCTACTGGTGTAAAAAGGTGCGAGATATAAATTCTAACAAACTGGTCAAAACCACCTTTGTGATTCGAGATTCGGAAAACCTATTGGGTCTAAATTGTCATTTCACGACGTGGCATTCAACGTCTATAAATAATACAAGCCTTGTCACTTGTTTTTTCGTGCACCACAGTTCAGCAGCACCACAGACATAAGCGGAGCAAAATGCCCAGTTTACAGTCTGGTGTTGTTCATATGGACAGCTTGTAGGAATCTTTTAGGAATTTTGTCGACGCATATAGTTCACTAATGTATAGCCTATGTATAAACTACCCAGACCTCAAGAAAAGTTTTAATTCATGCCCACTTGCATTCAAAAATAAAACATTTCAGAATAGGATGGTGTCATGCATGCTATAGATCTGTCTTACCTTTCCTCACTCTTCTAAGCATTATCCAGTATTCAATGCAGCTGAAAGCTGCCCAAGTGTGTTCAGTCTCTCTTTCAGCTTTCAGCTGGCTGTGTCATTCTGTGTTTGAGCCCCCACAGCTCTTTTTATAGAGGCTGCTGCTGATGAGCTCCAGGCATCATGTGATCTAGTGGAAAGCTCGACTCCCAGAGAAAGACTGCTGATGCTTTTGACTCTGTATTATCATGTTTTCATTTAAATCTTGATTGCTATAGCCAGCTTCCTGGACTTAAAATATAATGAATACAAATAATAATATCCTAATTATATTTCTGACATGACTCATGTCTGATGACTCATGAATGTGTCTAACAATGCCAATTACATGTTCTTGTTTTTTCCTCTTTATTAATTTTAACTTAAAACAAGCGTTAATAACAAGCGTCCCTTTTTGACCAGCACTGGGTTCCCAAAATTATCCAAATTTGGTTGTTTTTAATGCAGAATTTTTATTTTACAGATTGGACACTGGATTTAGGTCAGTCTTTAGAAATGGCCTTTGAGTTGTTGTATTGCGAGTAGCATTACTACTATTGTGCTGTAAATGTAGGCTATTGAGAGTTTGTGCTGCAATCTGATTTAGACATTTTTTTAACAGCATTAACAATGAAAAACACAATAGTAAACTTTAAAGGGATAGTTCACCCAAAAATATACATTTTTGTCATCATTTACTCACCCTCATGTTTTTCTAAACCAAACCTGTATGAGTTTCTTTCTATTGTTGAATACAAAAGAAGATATTTTAAAGAATGCTGGTAACCAGACAGAATGGTCTTTGACTTCCATTTTTTTTTCTGCTATGGAAGTAAATGGCTACAGTCAACTGTCATTCTTTAAAATATCTACTTTTGTGTTCAACAGTAGAAATAAACTCATAGAGTTTTGGAACAACTGTCCCTTTAAATTAGAAGAAGGATAATTCAAGTTTTTTTAAAATAAGTTTTTTTTTGCTTATGTAATTTTAGCTGTTTGACTGAATCTAAATAGTTCATTTACTAGTATTTTAGTTTTGGTTATAGTGATACAATGTAATCTGTAGTTGCAATAAATTGCATCTAATTTTATTCAGCTGCAGGGAAGGCACTCTGTTAGCAAACCGCTAACAACTTCACACAAGCCACGTGATTTCTCTCTTGCACTCTTGAGTTCTTACAGCTGCTTCCAAATAGGCCAATAGCCAATTTATATCTATATAGGCTATTGTCACAAAACAAAATAGTAGCTTAATATAAAAAATTACCCTTTTTTCCTAAAGCTTGCATATGCTTTAGTGTATAGTCTTAGTAGTGTGTGTTGCTACCTGAATAAGCCACCACGTTTTTTATGTTTTGTGATTGACTGTTGTTCATGAGCCCCTTGTCCGTCCTGAGCAGTTAAACTGCCCTCTGTTCTTCAGTTTTTTTTACAGCATGTTCTGCAATATTTGAACCTGTATGCAGCTTAAAGACAGTATGAAAAAAAAAAAAAGGTAATATACCAAAGATAGGAACCACATTGTCTAAGTTGTTGCTGGTATAATGCAACCATAAGGTTTTTTTTTTTTTTTTTTTTTTTTTTTTTTTTTTTTTTAAATGATTTATAGATTCCCCCCCTTTTCTGTTTCATCAGAATGGGCCACAGCCATTACAGTTTCTCTGAAACCGCGTGGTTTCTCTGGAAATGCCCTCACTGCTGCCTCCAGAGGTCTCCCAAATGTATGGACATTCCAATGTGGGAAACGCTTACATTCTGTAGTATGGGGGTTTATGTTAATGAAATGAATGATTACTGCCAATATAGAATAATCTAATGACAGCTGATAACTGATATTTTGGTAAATACATTTAAATTATAAAAAATCCAGATTATACATTTGATATTTAATGAATTTGATGAACATCAAAACTGTCATTCATCCTGGATAAGTCAGGCATTATTTCAGGGCAGCTTTGGACTGCATTTAGAAATGTAAATAAATGAGATGAGAAACAATGGCCAATTGTCGACTGCAGTGAGTCTACTATTTATGGCATCAGTTGGACAGTGACATCTAGTGGATTTGAAGTATTCATTGTAATGCATGAGGTCAGTTCACCTTAAAACGTGCAATTATTCAAATTAACGGAGGCAAAAAACATTTTAAGTTTTATAGATACGAAGTTAAGTGTTATGTGCAGTTAAAATAGCAATTATTATCAGTCTAACTATAAAGGATGCTTGTGTAGTGGGTCAGGATAGCTACGCTGTTCCACCGAGCATTTATTCCTCCCTCAAGCAGGGCTCTTAAAAAGGTGAGCTGAATTAATTCCAAATATACGATTTTATTTTTATTAACAAATCAAATTTACAAATGTTTTTTTTCTGATTCATGGTAATGAACAACTCTCACTGCCTGCATGGTGTCATACTGGTATTTAGCTTGCCTTATATTTAGCTCAAACTAGCTCAAATCACAACAAAACGATCAAAAACAATGAGCAAATTGTATTTAGACATTTGTTTTTATTCTTTTTAGAGACCTTTTTTTTATCTGTCTGTCTGTCTGTATTTTTTTTCAAAGTCAAATACAAGTTTGAGCATTTTTGCAGTGCTGTTTGACCTTTATTGTGATGTTTTGATGTCTTGTATCTCAGAGCATCATGTGACCTGACCCGAAAACTACAAATTTGAGTGATTGTAAAACTACTATGTTCAGTATGGACTTTACACTTTTTAGAAGCCTAAAGATTTATATATATATATATTGGTCCACTTTGAACGAATTGATTGTTTACTGCTAAATATGATTTTTTTTTTTTTTTTTACCATTTTTAAGCCACTGAGAAATAATGTTAGACCCAATTAGACAGTGACATCTAGTGGATAAAACGTGCTGGCCTATTTATTTTATTTTGACATACCGCATGAGGTCACTAGTTCACTTTAAAATAACATTATCAGGTGAACATGTAATTATGATCAAATAAATCCACAGAAATAAGGTTTTATGAAGTGTGTTGGAGTACTTTGGCAAAACAACAAATAATGAAATGCATGCTATAGCCTACGTATAGTTCACACTATTGCATAGATTTCAAAGGCTCTTTATGTGGTTATCTTATGTCTGAAAAAAGACACTCTACACCACAGGTGTCAAACTCAGTTCCTGGAGGGCCACAGTTTTGTTCCAACCCTGCTTCAAACACACACACACCTGCAGTTTTCAAATAAGCCTGAAGGATTGATTAGCTGATCAGGTACGTTTAATTGAAGCTAAACTTTGCAGGGCTGTGGCCCTCCAGGAACTGAGTTTGACACCCCTGCTCTACACTGTTAAACTGTAACATTAAATTTAGGCTTATATGTTAAACTGTTCCCTTCTAGACCTTATTGAAAGGGGGTGCCTGGGGAGTCCGTTATGAGCAAATATGACACGTGCATTTCACCTTCATGTGAATCGCCCTGCTTACAGTCATCCTCAGACCTCGTTCACAACCGATGACAAATTCTTTTGGCCGCTTGAAGACTGCTGCACATATTAGCTAGCGGGGGCTAATCTGCATTTGTTCTCATCATCTGCTCATTCACATTCACCAGAAAACACGCCAGTTAGTGACTTACAGAATGAAACCGCATATTTAAGGGCACCTGCTGCCACAGCAAATAGTGGGCGCTTGATGAATAAAATTAATGTTGTAACTCGATACTGTTCGGAGGATGATGCTGATCTAGTCATATTCATTATGGTTACAGTTTAGTCCACCCTTGTGTAAAAGACTTTAGCATACTTTAAAAAAAAAAAATAGTAGCCTTCTTATTACTTAAATAATACGCTACTTTAAAACAATATAGGCTACTTAACCGAATGTAATGTTTTCAGACCCCTAATTGCCTGTTGCAATTTAATCAAAATTGATTATAGTTTAGCTGAAATTTAGAGTGATTTTTTGACCCACTTATAGGACTTAAGTACATCTTTATGTAACTTCATCCTTATATTGTCTTTGAAATAAAGTGTAGGCCTATTGCTGAAAGTGAAAAACTAAAATATAACTGGCATTTCTTTTGAAACGTATAACAAGTGTTTAAAAATGAAGCCCATGTAATTACACATAATGATCAATGTGCAATTTAGTACATTTAAAATATATTAACTTTAAATGTATTATCAAATAGGCTAACCCACTGCGGTTAAAATAATAAAGTATTTTACATGTGATTTACTATGTTAGATCACACATCAAAATGTGTACTTCTTTAAAGCACAGCAACATACTTTTTAAAAGTGTATACTTGACTTTGTGTTATGGTGCATTTCATTAATATTATCTGCAAGTACAGTATACATATACATACACACACACACACATACTGGTCAAACTTTATATAGGTGTCTTTACACTTACACTGTACTTACGTCAAAAACAATTTTTTAGGTACAGTACTTATTTTGTTCATGTATTGCAAAACACTTTTTCTGCTATTGAGGTTGATTACAGGTAGGCAGGTTTATGGTTAGGTTTAAGGGTGGGTTAAGGGGTAAGGGAAGTAGTGTAGTCATACATTACTGAAATGAATAATTACAGAAATTAGTTATACAGCTGTAATTACATGCGGGTGTTTTTAAATTTAAGTACAATGTTAAAACATGTACACAATAAGTGCATTGTATTAAATGAATAAATGTTAGCACATAGTTAAAAGACACTTAAAGGAGACATATCATGCTTTTAAATCGTTCCTTTTTACATATAAATCATACATTTGTAGTCTATATAAAGCGGAACTGCAATACTTGGGTCTGAATTCCTCATTATTATAGCTCCACAGGCCCCTTTTCTACCCCTTTTCTGATGTGCGTCTGAGAGCAACTCGTTTTGGTGCGGTCTCTTTAAATTCAATTGAGACACTTCATACCCCGCCCCCTCTCCAGTTTGCAGAGGTGACACTCGGTTCAACTCCACCCCGTTCGGCCATTTTTGTAGTTTGATAGCAGAGATACGATTATCTAGCGGCACAGAAACTTTTTATTCACACGTTATTAACAAAATGTCAACAACGGAAGACTTGTCCAGCCAGCCTTACATGTTCGAGCCAGAGTCGGAGCCGGAGCGAGATGAAAATGAAGACGACGAACCTGCAGAACAACGTCTTCATATGGATGTATCGCAATGGTGTGTTACTGTATTTACACATGAAACTTTGGTCTTCCGACCTTTTACCGCGTCTCGATTTATTTTGATTAATATGTGCGAGGGAGAGAGAGCAAGACAGCGTCTAGTTTGGAGACGGTGTTTTGTTTACATTTTCACCTGGCTCCGAAGAGAGAGAGAGTGCGTGTGCGCGACCGGGTCTCTCTCTCTCTGCTCGTTCTTTCAGTTAAACATGCGCCCTGTCACAAGCGCGGCAGTTCATCTACATTAGACGGTGTAATGAAGCGTGTGGGTTACTACATCCAACAACCGAACATTTTAACTTACCCTCTCGTAACTTCTGCATCTTTTAGCTTGGATTACAAAACTGCAGCGAGAAATAAAAATGGCGGATTGCTCGAAGTGTTGGGCCGGAAGTCAATGTCCTTATTTGGCAGTTCCGCTGCAAATACTGTGACGTAATAGTTCACAAAACGTCATAGATCACAGAAAAATCGGAACAGGTTGAAAAATAAGGCCAAAACAGAATATAAAGATATCAACGAAGCACCTGAAGAGAATAATTTCAACTTTTCTGTACTTCTAAACACTCCAAATATACAACAAAATGCATTTAAGGGCTAAAAAAGTGGATTTAGCATGATATGACCCCTTTAATATGAAGGCCAATACACATGTAAGATCACTACAAGTGTACATTCAATACAATTAAGCACACTCTGTCATAAGGGCAGTACAACTTTCATTACATATAAATAAAATTAAGCCTGCTTCAGTGAACTGCAGTTAATCAGCGCATAATAAACATTTAGCCATGATACCCACATGATAAAAGCTCCTCACATGAGAGGTCACAATGTTTACGATGCATGATGGTCATTGGTAATGCCTGCACAATGCCACTCTTTCTATCCGAGTGGAGGATGGTGGTGTCAGCTTAGAGCTGATGACACACAGGAAGGTAGTTGCTCTGATGAGAGTCGTTTCGGTACTTTACCTTACATAAGGTTCATCCCAGTCTTTCTTTGTGCTGCAGAGGAAAATTAGGGCTGTTTTAATGGCGTATGTGCAAGTTGAACTATATGGAAACCTAATTATATATAAGGAAAAAATATATGATTTGGTAAATCATAATTATTAGATAAAAACCCCAAATTATGGGATACTTAGTCCTTATTATGAGGTAGAACATTTTAATTAAGAAAAAATTAAATAAAATTTAAAAATCGTAATTATTACTTTTTTAATAATTGTATGTCATAATTATGACTTTTTGTGCCATAATTAGGATTTACCAAAGCATTGTTTTTTCTTATGTGATATCCAGATGCTTTCTTGCCAAGCAAAATACTGAGGCGACTAAAGTGACTAACAATAAATTACCAAAATTCTACCAAAAAAAGTCAAAATTCCCCTCAAAAATTCAAGAACAATTATATTGATCATCTAATGTCGTCATTAAATGCAAGTGCTTCAAACTGTGAGTCATTTTGAGAAGTAATTAGTCCAAATAATCCAAAGTACCGAAAGCTTAATTTTGCATGCCTTTTGCTAGCTATTTTATTCTATTATGATTCCCTCATCACTTAATGATACTGAATTTATATTTAAAAAATTCACAATCGTACACTTTTTGTTGCAGAATAAATGAATCTGGCAATTCTTAAACTTTTTCTTTTGCGTTATGCTGCATCCACACCCATCGGGACCAGTAACTATCACCACTCTTCCTTATCTATTTATTGCTGTTGTTGTTGCTACAATTAAACCATGCTGAGGATATTCAAAATTTGCTGTGTAATATATATATATATTTTGTTGTTTAGCCAACAACATGGATCACAGACTACACTAACATTCATAAATTAAGTCAGGAAAATTTTAAAAATTGTTTTTGAAGGTCTCTTAAGGCTGCATTTATTTGATCATTTGAAAATACCATAAAAACAATAATATAAAATATTATTACAAAATTTTCAGCAAGATTACTCTAGTTTTCAGTGTCACATGATCCTTCAGAAATATTTCTGATATGATGATTTGATGCTCAAGAACATTTCTTATTATAACTATGGAAAACAGTTGTGCTGCTTAACATTTGCATGGAAACCATGACACATTTTTTTTCAGGATTCTATGATGAATAGAAACTTCAAAATTTATTTGAAATAGATTTTTTTGGTAACATTATCAATTACTTTGTCACTTTTGGTCAATTTAATAAATCCTTGCTGAAGATAAATAAATAAATAATGCACTGACCCCAAACTTCGGTTGTGTCATGTCACAGAAGATGAAGATGAAGAATAAGGTTCCTACACGAGTTTAATATCCGTAATAATCCTCAGAACAGGCAAACAGACGGGAAGAACACACACTTTACATTACCGAACAATGACAGACTGTGACGACAGAACTTAAAGGGGTGGTTGATTATGATTTCACTTTTCTAACTTTAGTCAGTCTGTAATGCTGCTGTTTGAGCATAAACCACATCTGCAAAGTTACAATGCTCAAAGTTCAAAGCAAAGGGATATATTTGCTTTTAAAGAAATCGTTTTTTAAGGACTACAACAAACGGCTGGTAGGGACTATACACGACATTCCTCCCGGGTTAGTAACATCACCAACCCTAAAATTGACATAAACCCCACCCCCCGGGAACACACAGTCCATGTTGAGAAGAGGAAGAGTTGTTGTAATAGAGCATATTTGTGAGTCTGCTCAAGCTGTCATATCCGTCTTTTCACATGCAATACAGTACGTAACACAAATGCAATAGCGTGTCATTCTGTAGGCATCTTACTACAGTTCCCACACAAGCGATTTTATAGATTATCATGACAGAATATGCTATTCAAAGACTTGAAGATAGTTAACTCCACATCAGTTACACAAATTCATCAACTAGCCATTCAGAAACAACCTGTTGCATTCTACATGTTGTCACTTCTTGAGTCTCTCCATCATTGTCCGACTCCAGTTTAAAAAGGCAGAACAGTTTCTGACATTTTAGTGCTTGTCTGCGTGAGGTAATCAGAGCTGCTAACACACATGAGCTCTTGAAGCTCCGCCCCCTCTGTGCCGGAAGCAGCAGCTCATTTGCATTTAAAGGGACACACACGAAAGGACGAGTTTTTACTGACCCTCAAAAAGAGACAATTTTAACATGCTGTAAAAAATGATCTGTGGGGTATTTTGAGCTAAAAGTTCACATACACACTCTGGGGACAACAGAGACTTATTTTACATATTGTAAAAAGGGGCATTATACCACCTCTTTAAATAGTGACTGAACACAGCTGAACTAAACAAACTCATAATGACGGTGACCATGAAAACAAAGGGAGAATCAAACAAATTAACACATGAGAATGAATGAAAACAAACTAAAAGTCCATGATAACTAAGACAAACTGGACATAACTGTGACAAGTAGTGTGTTTCTTTTTTCTTTTTTTCCATATTTCTTTTCAGAGGCTCTTAAAAGCATGAAATGGGAATACTGCACCAACAGGAACTTTCCCGAGATGAATAGGAATGATAATGGATATCCAGGTTCAGTATTATAGACCTCCTTACTAGTCTGTGTCACGGTTAAAGTCCAAGGATGAAGAAGAAGGTACAAATAACAGCAGTCTGTATTAAACATAAGCCAACAACTCGAAAAAGTGTGCCATGCACAAAACAAAACCACACCAAGAATGAGTGAAGGTGAGGAACTAAAATAATGAACCGCCGTGAATACCCATGGTGACTGATTATAGTGGGTAAAGGAGAAAAAAGGAACACAAAAAGGTGATTAAACAGACTGATAGAAAACGAAGCCAAAACTAAGCATTACTAGGACAATCAATGGGTCTCTTAAGACTTTTAGATGCATTCAGGACTCGTAAGCCGTTATTGCCCCATGACTTTTGTCTCTCTGCAGATCGCTTGACTCTTCCAAGAGCCAGGAGTCTGTAGTTGGAAATCCTGCGACTCAATTAGAATAATAATCACCTTGGTAACCAGAGGGCAATTCCTAATCTGGCTCCCCGTGGAACATCTGCAAGCCTGCAATGTAAATGTGCTCATTATCCCTCCTCAGTTACCTCCAGTCATTCCCTCTGTCCAAATGCCACAACAATATTAAGCAAAGTTTTTTTTAACTACTTTTTTTAACTACTCAGTGTCTGTGTGTGTGTTTTTTAAAACGTACTAATTACGTGTGATCATAAACTCTATCATATGATCCTAAACTCTAATTTTCTTATAATATAATGTCAAGAGTTAAAGAAATGGTTGACGTTTGTTGCTTCTTAATTAAAACGAACAAATGATCACATAAAAAAAAAAAATGATGGAAGTAAAATGAAAGTCTGATACAGGTTATTTGGAAGAAGAAATTGAGGTCACTGTGACTTCTCAGTATTCCATCTGAAGGAAATTAAAGTTAACAGGAAGCAACCCCTATGGAAATGAACTACTCGCAATCTTGATTATTTGAATGAGCATCAAGATCTATTATCATTTAGAGGAAAATTATTCCTCTGACATGTTGCAATTGCAAATTACATGAAAATCTTAGATTAGTAAAAGCAGATTAGATTAAAAAAGCAGATTAGTTCAATTTTAGCATATGATGAGTTTTCTAAAATGGTTCACTTGTGTTGTTGATGTTGTTGTGTGAGAAATTATTTCATAGACTTACATTAAAGGAGAAACCTAAGGCTGTCTGTCTATATCGAGCGCAGCGTTAGTTTAGTTCAGACACGCCACGTAGGCATAGGCCGCATCAGCTGTCAAATCGCTCCAACCACCACCATTCTCCTGTTAGACCGGGAGGATATACATGGCATTACTGCTCGGTAAGCATGCTCAAACTGCTCGCAACCCTCCCGCCCTTTCCACTATAAGTTTCAAGCATATTTCTGTGCACCTTCTGGCTGTCTTCTTTGTTTCAGATTATCAAGGCTTCCCAGTCCAGCTGTCACGGCAGCCCGGTCTCCTGTGTTGGTCACGGACATCATCGCAGAGAGACACTCATCCTCATAGCCAAGCTACAGTATTAGAAGTCCAGGGATTTACTGCTATGTCTACACGTTAAAACTGTTTTCCTTTAAAGACATTACTAAACTGTCTTAATCATCTGTATATCACTCAAGCTGATGGTTCCATGGGGGGGTTAATGCTAAAGCTCTGTATGTCATTAATTATGGAGCAAGAACCCCCATAAGGAACCATACCGCCAAAGATAAATTGTGTTTAATAAACCCAAGTAACTTGCCAAAGGGGTCTCGTCTGTATCTATCTATCTATCTATCTATCTATCTATCTATCTATCTATCTATCTATCTATCTATCTATCTATCTATCTAAACTATTTGTGTTAAAGTTCAGTTCATAATGTTCATATTATACCTCTGATTTTAATAAAAACAAAGCTCTTGTGGATCACTCTGTAATGTGGTGGAATAAAGTAACAGCATTAATGTAATATGCATTGCACATGTGATATGAATTTAATCAGCTTTAGTCAAGAGATATGAATAATAATGTTCATGTGAGGCCTCGTTCATAGGTGGAGCATTGCTGAATCCATTCTTTGCTTTGAACGTTAGCAGGGCAAGGTGGTAGTGTGTGTGTGTGTGTGTGTGTGTGTGTGTGGTGGGGGGGTGGGGGGCTGACAAGGTTAAATTTAGCGGCTGATTAGACTGTATGAATTTTAATCGGCCTCTGACAAAGGCTCAAGAGCACCCTCCGCTCACCAAATCTCATTCTTCCTCATCCTGTCTTTCCCCCCTCTTGTCCCCTCTCTCCCACTACATCTCTCTCTCTCCTGCTCCCCTCCACTGACTGGATTCCTCGTTCTCTCTCTATCTGTCTGTACATATGTGCCTGGGGTTATAATGATAAGAGGGGATAGAGCTGATTTGAATGTGACTCAGGTGGGGGGCCTTGGCTCTCTTCTTCTCTCTCTTCCTTGATGAGATTGTAATGGATGAGGATGATTGTGAATGCATATTCATCGACCATAGATGGCGGTTCAGAAGCGTGACCCAGAGGTTGCGATGAGTTTATTTTCCTCCCCAGTTAACAGGTGGGCTTCTCTGGAAACTCATGTTGAATCACTGCACACCTCCACAAGATTTAAGTTGTCACCTAAAAGATTTAAACTGTCACAAATCGTTTCAGGACATCCGTGGGTTTTGGGTATCCACCTCTGCTCCATGTTACATCATGGAGGATAAAAATATTAAAGGTGAAATTTTTCATTTGTGAGTTACTAGCAGCAGTGGTATAGTGGTGATTGAAGATGTGGGGATACTGGGATGCATCTGTAGTAGCCTAAAAGGTTTTCTATTTCATCTCATGAAACAGAAGTATTCTTTGCATAAAAAGCCTTTATCTGTAGAAATGTAGAAAATGTTACTATAATTGAATATATTAAATTATATTATAGTAACATTTTATTTAATCCAAATGAAGATGAAGACGATCAGGATACAAAATTAAAAGTATTTTAAATATAAAATATAAAAATATTTATTAATAAAACAAACTCAGGTAGAGCACAAACAATACCAGACAATGAACTGAAGGACTTAAAGGTGCTCTAGGTAACTTTTTAACCTTAACTGAACAGCTTCGGAGTCAGTGGAATGGTTATATTACTTATTTCGGGTTGAATGGTGGTGGTTTCGCACCCCCCTGGTGCCCGAGAGCGGAAAAAACTCACTTGCAACTTTGGGACGCGGGTCGGTGTCAGGAAGTATCGCGTGATATCAGGTCTCGCGATGTAACGAATTGCTTGACGGCACTGCACACGTACACGCCCCTATTCAAGCACCGGCGGGCTAGCTATAAGCAAAGGGCAACGATAGATTGAGTTATGGCTGAGGCTGAGCCTGTAAAAAAGAAGCAGAAAGCTAGGAAATCTTTGTCGGAGGACCAACGAAAGAGGAAACGGGAGACTGACCGAGCAAGAAGTCAGACTCGAGTAAATATATCGGACCGGCTTTTTCAGAATGGTGAGAACTGAGAGAAACAGAAGCCTGCAAAACGGATGCTGATCCTGCTGTTGCACTTGTAAGTTAAGTATCTTTGGAATAAACTGTGTTTAATATTTAAATTTCAAGTAATTGTGACCTCAGGATGTTTGCTATTGTCTGTAAAGGTTTTTATTATGATCGCTGTCTGTTAGGGGCTTACTAGTACGCTAGATACTATAACTTTGATGTTAGCATTGTCATAGCAAACACGTTTGATTTCTGTAACGTTAGTTGTTTGGCCGTTCCTCTGTCGGTTTTATTTGTGTAACTTACACTTTTATTTTATGTCACTAAGTCAACGCGTCTGATAGTAGGCAATATCAGACGCGCAAAATGTTGCACATATCATGATCGAGCTAGAAAAAACGTTCTGATGTTTTCTTAGACAGGCAAAGGTAACCATCATTCTACCAGATGAACTTATAGACCTTGCTAATATAACTTTAGACAAATATTAGCCTCCGATATATATATTTTGTTTATGCTCATGCCCATTCTCCCAAAAACAAACAAACAAACAAACACGAAAGCAGTAGTTCGCCTCGTTCATATCGTTCGTTCCCGGTAAAAATACTAGTATGCATGACAACACAATAAATAAAAAAATCGCCATCAGTTGGAAAGAAAGTATTGCTTTACTTGCCTCGGTAGACATAACTGGTTTTGAAATAGCCGGTTCCTCTGCTCAGCTAGGTTGACAGCTGATCAGCTGGGTTGCTCGTGGCAAGGGGGGAGGGACAACAGTTCGTTTTTACGACAGAGTGTTTGAAAGCATTATACTACCAGACACTAGGGGGAGCTCGTAGAGAAAAAACACTCAGACTTGCATAGTGTCCCTTTAAATACACCAAGTGAATGAACCAAGTGAATGAACTCAGTAAATGAAAATGCTGATTCTATTCTGTGTTTTCACTGAGCTTAATCAGCATCATTTTGATAAATATTAGATCCTCCTTGTGTAAGAAACATGGGGGGAACTGAATCCAGCGGCAAACAATCCACCTGTCAAAATCTGTTCTTCGACCCTGAGAGAGGTTGATGTAGTGTCTTGAAATATGCTGATTCTATTCTGTGTGTGGATGGAGCTGAACTAAAATCAGTTTTAAGATTTTTTTTGGTGTGTTTGACTTTTATTATGATAGGACAGTATGTTGGGAGGAAGCAAAATGGGAAAGTGAAAGAGAAGGGGAGGGGATCAGGAAAAGTCCACAAGCCAGGACCGAATTCGGACACCCAAAGTGCAACAGTGTTGTATGTCACCAAGCTGCCCATGTGGCTATCGGTGCTTACTAGCCAGCAGCAGTTTTGTAAATATTAGAATCTCCTTTTATAAGAACCATGGGGGAATAGAATTCGATGGAAAATAATACAGCTGTCGGAATCTGTTCCCCCAATCCCATGAGAGCGGTTGATGTAGTGTCTTAAAAGATGCTGATTATATCCTGTGTGTGCACTGAGCTTAACCAGCATCAGTCTGATAAATGTTAGAAACTCATTGTGTAAGAAGCATGGGGAGAACAGAATTCGAAGGCAAAAAATGGGATTGGGATCAAGAAAAGTTCACCAGCAGGGACTCGAACTCAGGTCATCTGAAGCCCAACAGCACCATATGGTTGCATGCTTACACTGTAAAACTTTTCACTGTAAATTTACAGTAAAATACTGGCAGCTGGGTTGCCAGCCACATACGGTGTTTTTACAGGACTACTACTGTAAATAGCATTTACAGTTTTGTACTGTAATTACCAAATACTGTATATACCATGGAGTTTTACAGTATTAAACTGTTGTCTACAGCAATAAATTGCATTTTTACAGAGAGAGAGAGAGAGAGAAAGAGAGAGAGAGAACAGAAAATGTGTAAATAGAAGATGTCTGTTTGTTTGGATAAAACTGAATAACATGAGAAAAATGCAATGTTGGAGGTTGTGATCAATAACTGATCTTTTTTATGGACTGGTTACATCAACTCAATGTGTCTGTTTACATGCGCACTGTCATAATAAACACTGTAAACAATTTTCTGCTTGTGACTGTTTAACTTTTGGAAGTGGAAGTTTGGGAAGTTACACTTTTTAACAGATTTTAAGTTTTATTCTACAACTTTTTTTGTCTACTTATCACCCAGCTTATAAACAATATCATCCCCTCATCAGGTACTGAATCAGGTCCCATCAGAGTATCAGTTGAAAGGCAGCCAGAAACTCTCAGTTTATGTAGAGTAGACATTGCTGAATCCAATCCAAACCTTTGTGACTTCAATAATTTAAAGGATTAGTTCACTTTAAAAAAATGTTTTGCTGATAATTTACTCACCCCGATGTCATCCAAGATATCCATGTCTTTCTTTCTACAGTCGGAAAGAAATTAAGGTTTTTGAGGAAAATATTTCAGGATTTTTCTACACAGAATGGACTTCACAACCACACATTTTTGCTGAACACAGTTGATTCTTCCATACATATGTTGCCAATTAAATGTTGCCATCACCACTCTCTGCCTGAAAAAAGTTATATGGTATTGGAACAACACCCCACTGCAAAAAAAAATGTTTTAGATAGTATTTTGTCTTGTTTCCAGCCGAAATATCTATTAGTTCTTACATCAAGAAGAATTTGCTAGACAAGTAAAAATTATTGTCTTGTTTTCTGAAAATGTTTTGCTTACCACACTTTATGCTTAAAACAAGCAACATAATATGCCAGTGCGGTAAGCAAAAAAAAATCAGAAACCAAGACAATTTTACTTGTCTAGTAAATTCTTCTTCATGGAAGAATTTTTTGATATCTGGACTAGAAACAAGAAAAAAATACTAATTAAGAAAAAAAATTTTTTGCAGTGGGGTGAGTAAATGATGACTTGCTTTTGATTTTAGGGTAAAACTACTCCTTTAATGTTTACATACCAATTAATATAAGGCGTGGACTCTCTGGCAAATGAAGAGATTGCTGGACATCAGATGGAGTTGCAAATTCCTGAAACAATTTTTTAAAAAGACAGCACAACCATGATCAACAGAACCAAAACATAAAACACATAAAGATAAATGAGATTTGTTGAATAATCTCAATTTACATCTCCTTGAAGGAAAACACCATCTAACTTCTCTTTGAAGTGTGCAAGAGTAGTTGTAGGACCATGGCATCATTTCTCACCTCTGGAGAGTATGCTCCGAATGTCATCATTGGTTGGTTTGCTTTTGAAAAACTCAGTCATGATTTGTCCACACTCCTGAATAGACAATTCCAAAAATCTGAGCACTTTTTTGTCAGTGAGCTGTTCAAAATGGCCATATATATGCCTCTGTGTGAAGAGATATGGCCATTTGTTTTTTATATCTGCAATCGTAGGGGATGGGGTTGCATTGATCATGTGACGCTGAAGCCAATGAGCTTGCAAACGTCTCATCTCTCTGCTCCAGAGATTCCTTCATGAAGGTGTATCTCCTCCATCTTCTGACGTTTCACTTCAAGACTGTTATAACTTTCACCAGGTGGAAGAGCAGGCTGCCAACTTGTACAACCATACGAGTCAGTGAAACTTCATTTTCTAGTAGTTCCAGTGTCACTTCTTTGGATCCTATGATGACTTGTGTACTTGTTCGATTCAGATGCTCTATGCGTACTTTCAGCTGTGAAAGAACAGATTCATATCCACCCCCAACCTGCTTGTCACCCAACATGTCAGCAAAAGACTTTTGGATACTGGCTCACTATTTTGCGAGTAACAGTAAGACACTGTGATCTGGTAGGGTTTGTGTCATGTTTTGGGGAGAAATTTCATTTCATCAGCAAGGATTCTAATAATTTGTCTTCGGTCAGAAGAGAAGGTCTCTGTCCATTCTCAACAGCACTCTTTATACCGCCTGGTATTAAGTTCCAGAGAACTTTGAAATTTTCAGGCCATGAATGTGACACACTGGTTGATGCTAGACTGCTTGATGTTGGCCTTGAGGAGCTTGATGGAGGTGAACCAAGAGTAGCGTTTGTTTCGGGGGGGACCAAGGGGAGAACCTCAGCAGACTGCAGTACCACTGTGCAGTTTTGATGTTCTGAGTACATATATATATAAATAATCAGTTATTGCCTCATGAATTACACCATAAACAGTACTGAAATGCATTGTAAATGGGATAGTTCACCCAAATGTTAACATTAATTACTCACCCTCACATCATTCCAAACCAGAAAGACTTTTGTTCAATTTAGGTACACAAATGAAGATCTTTTTAATAAAATCCAAGAGACTTATAGAGTATACGCAACTTGCACTTTCAGTATAGTAATCCATATGACTCCAGTGGTTTAATCATAATTTTATGAGACAATGCGAGTGCTTTGTTTACCCCCAAAAACAAAAAAACATAATGTACCACTTTATTCACAAAATAAAAATCACCAATGTGCGTTCACACAACAATGTCTGCTCTCATGTCAACACAGCACGCATGCATCGTGGTGCTTTAGTGAACATGCCTTGGAGATTCATATTGTGTAAATAAAGAATTTTTTTTGTGTGTGTGTGCAATCAACACACTCGTGTTGCTTCATAAAATAGAGGTCACACCAGTGGTGTAACATGCATTACTTTAATGTCTATGGAGTGACAGAAGTTCTTCAATTTCTTTAAAAAGATGAAAGATCGTCTTGCTTGTGTGGAACGACATGAGGGTGAGTAATTAATGACAATCAACAAATCAACATTATCTTTACCTTGATTTTTCCAGGAACTAAGAAGTTTTCTGCATTGGATAGGTCGTATAAACTCCAAAATGTCATCTTCTTTTACATAAACCAAATCATCCAAAACCTCGACACCTTGGTCCATGAGCTTCTCAACCAGCTGGTTGGTTACATCTGGAGATAGGCTTGGCAACACCAACAATACAGCATCTTTCAGGACTTTTTTCATTCCAGACATTATTCTAGAATTGGGAAGGAGTGATGGAGAACAATTACTGACAATTACCAGAACCGGTGGGAAATGACTGAGATGCCCTTGAGCAAGGCACCTAACCCCTAATCACTCCCTGGGCGCCACACAAAGGCTGCCCGCTGCTCTGGGTGTGTGTATCCACGTTTGCAGTGTGTGTGTGTGTGTTAACTACTCACTACTCTGCTCCTAATGTGTGTGCATTAACTTGGATGGGTTAAATGCAGAGGTCAAATTCCAAGTATGGGTTACCATACTTGGCCGTCACGTGTCACTTTCACTTTCACTTAAAAGTTAAGACAGGCAACAGATCCTCGAATGTCATCATTGTAGTCATTAACATGAAACTCTATTCCCCTCTCTGCCACAACATTTTCAGGGAAAGAGCATCCTGCATTTAGGTAAACCTGCAGAAGTTGATGTCTTTCTACCAATGTAGCACTCAGGTTCTTGAAATTGTGCAATTTTCTCACACACTGTTTAAAGTATGAGTGCTTACTTTCAAAGCGTAGTGTCCATAGGCGAATAAGTGAACCAAAATGATTAGTGAACTCAGGATAATGACACAGGTAGTGGAGCTTTGGCTTAAGTAGATGATTTGGAAAAGCCACCTTTTGAGTCTCAATAATACTCCTCTATTAGCACTGATAAATATGTTATCTGACCAATATTAATGGAAGGAGCACAGCTGAGCTCTGCTATCTGAGTTGAAGTACTAACTACCATACCTCATTTTCAGTTGGACTGACAATCTTTTCCCCTACCAAAAGAGGTAAAAGCCGGAGAAGGCAGCAATTCTGAACTGCATGTCCACTTAATTTCCCAGTACCAGGAGTCACCTCAACTGGTTTATCACGCGCATCATTCCCAAGATACTTTAACTGGTTAATGTGACGATTCAGTTCAGTGTATGTGAACTGTTTCTCCTGATTCACAAGATGATCGATATACAAAGTAAGTTCAAATGACACAACACCTTCAAAAAGATTGTGTCCAAGACAAGGAGGTAATCCTGGCTGGCAAACGTGAAAATATTTCAGGTTACTATGGGGAGAATTACATTTGACACCAATTGCAATTTCATTTTGCTCATACGACTCCACAGTTCTTGTTACAGCCTTTGTTAGGGGAGCTGAGATAAATGTCTGGCGGTAAATTTCACAATATCTGCAAAAGTTTTTACTTTTACTGAAATTTTCAACAAAGCCACCAATGTAATGCGATCCAAGGTTATCTCTAGCTATGGCACACAATGTACCTTTGTGCACCTTTCCATCAGCTAATTCAACACCATTTTCCTCAAGGTCTTTAATGTCTTTTACCAGAGTAGCAAAGACCCAAGTGGATTGGCAACTTCAAAAGCATCTTCATATAAGATTAAAGCTAATGAATCTTTATCAGTTTTAAACAGGATAAGTTCATCAATATTTTTGCCATCCCATACATCAGAGAGGATATCATTTGTTCTGACTTCAGATTGTGAATTCTTATGTTGATATCACTGATTTACAGTAAACAGTGCTTCTAAGCTTTTCTTAATAGGAATATATTGAGCAATGCTTTCCTTGCCAGATTCATTTTGACCAAGACAGACTGGGACAGAATCCACAAACTTAAAATTGTCTTTATAAAAATACTCTTATCAGTGCTAAGTACATTAATATTAGACCTCCGAAAAAGATCATCAGTTTGCAAGGCATCAACAACGCTCTTTATATCATTTTCAGAAATACCAAGCGCAGTCAAGTTTTCACTTAGCTTGAGTATCAAATGAGACTGGCTAATATCATGGATCTCCTGCAGCCCATCAATTACCGACTGAATCACAGATGAGGGGAGAATATGCTTTTCCTGTAACTTGAGATAAAACAGAGCCATGTTTTTCATAATCTGCATTATCTGGCAATAGTGTATAATCCAACTGCTCTATGCCATCACCACAATCAAAGAATTCAGACTGTGGATGTGAGTGTTCATGTTAGATACCTCACCATGCAGCCTCTGTTCTGAAATATTTGACTGCAGCATATTATGAAGCAACCTTTCTGCTGAAGAGTTTCGATGATTCCTGGATAAATGTGAAGTCAATGTAGATGCTACAGAAAGCAGTGAACTTTTTAAATGTTCTGGAGCAATCAGGAATACCACATTTGAAAACAGTATTAGGAACATGACTATGGATTTTCATGTGCTGGCAAAATGCTGACAACGATTCAAAAGCACGATCACAGAACTGACACCATGGCATTTTTGTTAACACATGGATTATATCTGTAAAAGCACTTATGTTAGCACTGGACCGTCATCAGATTACAAAACCTGAAACGAAAAAAAAAAAAATACATATAATAAAAAGCAGGTCATGCAAATGACATGGTAAATGTTGCCTATGTGAAATATCTAAATTACTTGGTAAAGAGGTGGAACAAAGTGATTTTGTTTTCCGCGGTAGCAAACTAAAATAGAATTAGCAAAAAATAGATTGGCTTACCACATCACTCAGTTGAACAATTTTCCATCTTCTCAAGCTCTAAACTCCACTTAGTGTCACAGGCGCAAGTTAGATTATTCAGATGACAGATTCTTCCACCCATCTTCATGTGACGTTAACGTCCTCCATTTTCTGCTGCGTCACAGGCAACTTATGTTTAAAAGAAGCTCACAAAAGCTTACATGAACTGAAGCTCACACGAACCAAAGCTCACAAAAGCTTAAAAATTGCTAATAATGGAATAATGATTCTGTTCAGTTGAGTCCCGCTGACAAATCAAGTTTGCCTGTAGTAGCTACTGTCTGTTCGTGTCACATATGATCTGAATTGAGCGCGAAAGAAATAAATCCCACAATGCAATGCCTTTACAGTATGATACTGTATTACAAATTTATCGGGATGAAAACAGAAATGTGCTGTATATTTAAAGTTGTTCTGTAAAAGATACAGCCTAATACTGTATTATGGAAATACAGTACAATTCTGTAATCACCTGAAGCCCAACAGCACCATATGTCAGCGTGCTTACCACAAGGCTATCAGCACCATCGAGCTCTCAACTGTTTTGTAAAATATTAGAACCTCAATCTGTAAGAAACAACTGGGGGGAACAGAATCCGATGGCAAAAAATACAGCTGTCGGAAATCCGTTCCCCCAACCCCATGATGAGAAAAGTTGATGTAGTGGCTTAAAAGATGCTGATCCTATTATCTGTGTGGATTGAGCTTAACCAGTACCAGTTTAAAGATTGATGTTTTGGCATTTTTGCCTTTTATCATAATAGGACATTATCTAGACAGAAAAAAAAGTGGGAGACAGTGAGAGAGGGGGGAGGGGATCAGGAAAAGTTCACCAGCTGGGACTCGAACTCAGGTCACCTGAAGCCCAACAGCACCATATGTCAGCGTGCTTACCACAAGGCTATCAGCGGGATTCAGAGAAATCTGTGAGCCAGGACTTATACACAGGTCACCCGAAGCGTAACAGTGCTATATGTCAATATGCGGCACACAAGGCTATCGGCACCAACTAACCAGCTATCATATTCATACTTAAAGCCAAAAAACTTAAATTTTGATTTCATGGGGACTTTAAACTGTTTTATTCTATCACATTAAAATGTGAGCACAAATGAGTTAAATTATTTGATTTATTATTTATATTGTATTTCTTTTTAATTTTTATTCTTTCTATTTGTGTGTTAAAATATACACGTTATACATTAATGTTGGTATATCATTTGTGTGTGTGTGTGTGTGTGTGTGTATAGTCCAATGAGTTGCTGTGCATTTACAGATAATTGGTATTGTAAGACAAACAGAACTTTAGATACTTTAGATCTCCTGATATATGGACACCACAAACACATACTGCTATTTGTCTCCACACCCCACAGAGTGAAGTTGCGGAAAAGCTTATTTCCTTCCTGTCCTTCCTTAACATTTTGTTCCTTCCCCCACTTCCTTCCCTTTACACATTCTTCTCTTCACTTAGAAAGATTATATAAAAAAGTATAATGTTCTATGTCAATATAAGTGAATTAACAGTCACGTTTGGTATCATTTAAAATGTCTCAGTGCGACTGGTACAATGGTCTCATCTTCTCACAAGTAAACCAAATGGTAATAAGGGTTTAGAGTTACTTTGCTTATTGGGTGTGCACTTTTTCCCAGGGTCCTTCATCCAAACTACCTCCTGTTCCTCAACAAGGCGTGAACTCCCTGTGTCTATAACTCTAGTCAATGCAAATTCCTATTGTAAGTTCATTACCCACATTGGGGGATGTTTTGTCTTGGTCTGAGTATATAAAGAAATGTCTCCAGAGGCTCGGGGCGATTTGTAGTCCAAACCTGCCCATGAAGTCCTCAAGAATTGGGGCACGCAAACTGAAGCCTTAGAGCTCTGCCTAACACATTAGCATTTATCAATGTATACTTTGAGTGTAGAGGCTACTAATGGGTTTTCCGTTTAGAGCAACAGAATGTTGTTTGACCAATCTACATTCGGGTGAGCCTCAACCTCTGATTATTGTAATATTATTAAGTGTACGTGGGAAACCATGGCATTATTATACAAAGTTATCATTAGAAGAAGTTAAGTTGGTCAGCTTGTTTCTATGGTAATGGTCGTGTCCTCTGGATGATTTTACCTTAGTTAAGTGTGTACAGATCTATGGGGACTACATCATATACTTTTAGGAATTAACAAGCATGGTGCGGTAATCTAAAAAGTAGTAGTCAATCGTCTCTGTTAATGACCAAGACTGACAAGCTTATGTTTAAGAGATCGTATACCCGGCCGGTGCGAGACTCAAAGCGTTATAGGAATCCGGATGAACAAATGTAATTTCAATAAAGAGTTAAATAGAATAATCAAACATTCACCGAAATTGAATGATTAACAAACATCAATTAAACCTTTTTGATTTTTGGAGTCAGATGAAACAAAGTAGTAATTATACTTTGCCATGCTGAAAAGACAGTAACATGCAGTGATCCTTCACCAGCTCATCGGAAAATGTCGTTGGACCGATTGGGCAGGCCTTACAGTATACACTTCTTTTTTTAATCCACAACTCATACTCAAAATCCTTAGGCAAAATATGTGCACATTTGTGTATGCAATCAATTAAAAAATAGAATCGAAAAAAAAAAAAGATTTATTTTGAATAAATGTGTCTGTCTGCTCACTTAGCATGACTGGTTGCTGAATATGGCCATGGTAGATGATGCCTGCAGACAGCCACTAATTGAGGCCAGTCTATCTATTCAGTCCATTTCATGGGTCAGACACCCAGGATGAAATTGTGTGAGAAGACCGACATCCTCAGAGAAGGGACTGAATATTTAACCATAGCCATTCATCCACACGAGGGTCCTCTCACTGAACTAATGATATAAAGAAAATGACAATGGTTTGTATGCATGATTTGAAAATGATCCAAAGAACATCTGAACAATGTAAAAAAAAAAACATATTTTTAAGAGAGAAATAATACACTTTCAAAAGAATATTAAGTGCAAACTGAATGTAATGTTTTCGGATTAAATTAAATTAAATAACATGCTAAATTTTTATTAAATGCAACAAGCTGAACTTTAGAGTGCTTTTTGATCACCTTAAAGAGGACTTAACACTTCAGCACATCCTGTCACATGTTCTGTTTTGGCTTAGTTTCTTTGTGTTTAAGGCCCCGTTTACACGAAGGGAAGACGCAGATATTTCCCTGCGGTTTGGACCTCTAAACGTTCCATAAACGATTCTGAAACAAGCAGTAACATTTAAAAAACGTTAGACGGAAATCCAACAATGTTTCAGGAAAAAAACGTTCCATAAACGATGTAAATAATGTTTTTGTGATAATGTTTTGAGAACATTATTAAAGACCAGATAACTTTTAGCACACATTCTATTAACAGTAGTGGAGTGGTGTTTAGCCAGAGAACATTATAGTGGCACTTAGACCTACACATACAAACTGAGACATGTCAGTACTAAGCATGTCCTGGCCTTTACTGAAACCCACTCTGAACCAGCCCTGTATTTTAATCTCCTGAAAATGGCAGGCAGTTTTATTGTAAGAGGCAGGAATCTCAGGCTATTGGCACAAGGTCTAGTCCAAGAGAGAGCTGCTGAAGAGAGAATAAATGAAAGAAAAAGCGAGACAGACAGGACGTGAGAGCAAAATGATTGTGACTCATTTACACGAAAACCCTGTTTTCATCACAGAAAACGATTATTTCTAAAAACTCCGGCCAAAGTGGAGATTTCTGATAACGCCGGATATGTGTTGCCGTGTCAACAGGGTTTTAGGTTCTCAAACGTCACATTATGCGCCAGAAAATGCTTAACGTCATGTGGGCGCTCGTGTTATTCGTTGTTGTCGATTCTGAGGATTCTGATTGGCTTGCATGGCTTTATCCTTCTCCCTATACTGCCACCCATAGGTTTGGCATAGTTATGATGGCGCTCGACGGCGTATTTATGCGGTTGATGTAAATGTCGTGTGCACAATGTTATTATTGAAAACGGGGGGGGGGGGGGGGGGGGGGGGGTTGTGGCCTTAAGTTCTATTCCTGTTTGCCTGTGTGCCCTGTAATTTGACCCAATTTATAGTGTTTGATTAATGACTCTGTCCACCTGTTGTTCATTAATTACCTCTGTTAATCTATGTATATATACTTCCTGTATTGTTCAGTTCTTTGCCTGGTCTCATCTTTGTGAAGTGGATGCGTTGCCCTGTGTTTCTGTCCTGTATGTGGATTACTGAATTAAAAGACTATTTCCTTGCATTCCTCTATATACAGCCACCTCTGACACTTCTTTATATGTAATTTCATAATTACCTCTTTTGTCTTTGAAAAATGGTTAAATACACTGACAAGAATTTATGGTAAACTAAAATAAGTAAATATGGTAAAATACAGTTAACTTTAATTTAATATTGAATAACACACTGCCATTGAAGGTATCAATAAATAATCAAGTGCTTTATGTGTACTTTAAAGCATGACTCAAGATTATTAACCATAATGATTTAAAATGTAATTTAAAGTAAAACATTTGATTTGACATTATTACAAAGTACACTTTTTAAAAGTGTACTTAGGAATATTAGAAAAATAGTTGTGAAAATGTATTTTAAGTTCACTTAAGTAGACCTTTATTTCACTAGTATTATATTATCAGTAAGTACATTTTTAAAAAATATACTTTTACAATTTGAAGTAAACTTCACGTGCACCATCAATACAATTAAGCACGTCTTTTTTTCACAATGGAAGAGTCATGTTTAATGTGAAAAATGTATTTTCATTTTGATTAATTGTTTTGTCTTTTCAGGCATAAATGAAAACCTTTTTTTTTTTTTTTTTTTTTCATTGTTATTTTTATTGATAACAGAATAGTGAGAACCAAGAAACTATTTCAAAATAGAAAATAGTTGTCAGATTGTATTGCTGATATATGTTTTGGAGATCATAGTCTTTCTAATTCAAGCAAATAGGAGCTATACTGGTATGCTTTCCCAGAACAAAAATATGTTTTAAAAACATTTTGCGAACATTCCCATTAAAATATGAAAACATTATATCTAAATATTTTCTGAACATTCAAAAAAAAGTTTTAAATGTTTTTGAAACGTTTTATCTTGGTTATACAAACATTAAGGAAACATTCCATTTTATCATTCTGCAAACATTTTGGGAGTTACTTTTAAAAATTCTGAAACAAACCAGTAACTTTTAAAAAATGTTAGACGGAAATCCAACAATAATGTTTTAGGAAAAAAACGTTCCATAAACAATGTATAAATAATGTAAGACCAGATAACTTTTAGCACACATTCTATTAACAGTAGTCGAATGGTGTTTAGCCAGAATGTTTTGAGAACATTATAGTGGCAATTAGACCTACAAACTGAGACATGTCAGTACAAGTGACTAAGCATGTCCTGGCCTTTACTTAAACCCACTCTGAACCAGCCCTTTATATTAATCTCCTGAAAATGGCAGGCAGTTTTATTGTAAGAGGCAGGAATCTCAGGCTATTGGCACAAGGTCTAGTCCAAGAGAGACCTGCTGAAGAGAGAATAAATGAAAGAAAAAGCGAGACAGACAGGACGTGAGAGCAAAATGATTGTGACTAAAGGAGTGCTGCTGTTCAGTGGTAATTGGATTTGTAATACTCAAAGGAGACATTGCTCAGCACTGGACATCAATGTTTATTCATGGAAAGAGGTTTCATATCCTGCCAAGACACAGTTGACCACTCAGGTGTGAAGGATTAGGAAGTGATGAGAGCAAGTGTGTGTTTGTGTGTGTGTCTTCTTGTTTCTGAAATCTCCTTTGAGCATTCATCCAGATTTAACTCCAGCCAAGCATATCGCGATTTTGATGTAATGATAATTGATCCCATTAAGCACAGATGAATGTAACCTTACAAATAATGAGGCAGTGGTTTAATTCACATGTTGCTCTGTAAGAAATTATGTTACCATGGTTATTTGGAGATGTATCATTGTTGTATCATAGATTTATTCTTTCAAATGTAGTAAAAGACATTGAGCGATATTAACCTTTTATGACCAATACTGACATAGATAATTTTTTTAAGTTTTAGTTTAAGAACCTATTTATTTCTGCTTTTTGAAACAATAATTAAATTATCATTGAACTAGTGCAACTACTACAATAATGATAATAATAGCCTACTTATCATTAATATATTTTATTAATTTTATTGTAGCGTGACTTTTCCAACGTGATACATACTACGCTAATGCCTGGCGCGTCGCAGACCAGCACAAGACGAGCAATTGTGGTTAAAAAGTATAAAAAAAATTATTTTATTTAGAAAATGACCGATCGTTTCGCTAGATACGACCCTATTCCTCAGCTGGGATCGTGCAGAGCCCTTTGAAACTGCATTGAGTTGGACTTCAACAATTTGTTTACCGTTGAAGTCCATTGTGTGGAGAAAAATACTGAAATGTTTTTCTCAAAAAACTTAAAGGGGTCATATAATGCCATTTTTGTACAAGCTAATATGATTCTTTAGGGTCTAAATTAAAAGTTTGTAATATACTTTAATTAAAAATTCTCATTAGTATTGTAAGAAAACACTAATTTTACCTGGTCAAAAACAGCTCTGTTTTCAGCACGCCGTTTCAGTGCATGTGTCTTTAAATGATAATGAGCTTTGCTCACCCCGCCCCTCTGTTCTGTGGGTACACCGTATCTAACACAATAACCACGTGTTATTCGTTATAAACGTGTGATTATGAATTATATTGAGAACGTCGTACATAGAAAACATGCCGTAATGTACCCTGAGTGTAAACCTTAGACGCATTCATTGTGAAGCCTGCAGCAAGGTTTGCAAATTTCGCAAAGATTAATATAAATACTAATATAAAGGTTAATAAAACATTACACTCACATCTTCTGGAGGTTCAGCAGTAACACGTTGGTACCGATCCGTTTTTTCTCGTTTGTAAAGCTGTCTGGTGTGAAATGATTCGCGTAAACATGAAAGCATGGACAATCGTGGGGAATCCCCGTGAGGGAATCCCCGCGTCAATCCTTTGGGCATATCGCTTCAAAAACAAAACTCAGCCACTGCATCTTCAACGGCTCAGATTTAGGAACATCCAAATGACTGCTGTGTTCCTTATTACATCTAAGAACAGAACACCACAATCGCTTAGACGCCATTCTACTCCAGAATATCAACAATGGCGGACTACTATGACGACGGCTGTCACAGCTCGCTCAGGGCGGGTCTTGTGTTGAAACACGGCTGTCAATCACAATCGCGGGAGGGGCGTACGATCTTATGACGTCACAATATCGAACGGCTTGATTTCATAGATGGTCAAACATATATGGAGATTAAAACAAAACCACTGGATGGATTTTAATCATGATAGGATGGTTGTGTACAGGCACTGTCAACAGACATTTCAGTGCAATCAACTTGTAAAAGTGCATGTACCATTATATGACCCCTTTAATTTCTTTTCCACTGAAGAAAGAAAGACATTAACATCTTGGATGGCATTGGGGTGAGTAAATTATCAGGAAATTTTCATTTTGAGGTGAACTAATCCTTTAAAATATAATATGAATGCACAATAAACTAGCCTAGCCTATAGTACAATTTATTTACATCTCTCGACAGAAAGGTTTTTGCAGGTTTTAATAAAATGTTATTTAATAGTCTTAATAAGCATAGGCTATTTCCAGTAGCTGTGTGACAGGCTTGCATAGTATCGCTAACTCACTCATCAGACTCCTCGGTAATCCTCGGTAAACTTCGACAGCTGGTTGAACCGGCTCATTCGGTTCTTTTTGAGTCGGACGTGCTACATCTGCTTGTTCGCCTTGCGTCATCAACCCGGAACGGTTACTTCCTATGATCCGGCTCGAAACAACGATTGATTCAAGAACCGAACATCACTAGAGTCTTTATGTAGCAGAACCGTGACAGTTTGGACTCTACCAAATTTTTCACTTGATGTTAAATTACTTATTTAAAAAGTTTAACGTTTATTCAAACAATAGGCTGCCTTAAATAATTTACCTGTGCGTTTACTTTATTGTTGTGATTTCTTTACATTTTCTTATACACACTTGGGAACTGATGTCCTCTGAGCCTCTGTACCGTTCAATAGTTTCACTTGGAAAGAAACTATTTGAATCACTGAGGCAAACTAGACTTTCATCTATGCTGTACTACATTGTGTGTGCTTTCATCTTATTTATATATATTTATTATTATTTAATTATTTAATTTAACAAATATGACAGTGCAATAATGTACTTCAATATGCTTAAATTGACACTATATAATTCTAATTGTGTGCATGTGTGTAAGGAAACCAGCCAGAGCTCAGCTCAGCTGGATGAAACAACTGGGTTTGACATTTCCACCGTAAATATCAGCTGTTATTTTAGTGTGGCATCTGGGTGGCTGGCAGGTAGCAGGGTGAACTTTGACTCAGTGTGAGTGCTCTGATCCCAGCTGGGCTGCACACCACCGAGCGCTGCAGTCCCATGGAGGTGAGGAACCGCCTGAGAACCCTCCACACCAAACCAGACTCACACATACCTGATGTCAAGATGGTTCTTACAGATATATTTTATTGTTGGCGTGGGTGTGAATATGAAATGTATTTTAGATTCATTGGCAACTGAATTGCTCTGACGTCTTCTCTCATTTTCTTATTGAACATCCACCGTCTGACCTCAGCAGAGAAATCAAGGAGCACTGCACAATAGGAGCTCGCCGGATTTACAATAGAAGACGGCACCGCAAAAGAAGGAAAGATTTTGAAGTAATTTCACATGCATTTCACCTGAGGCTATTTTTCTCTGGAGATCAGCAGACAGAACAAAGAACATCATCAGTTCCCTTTTGAGGTTTTTTAACCTTCTCTCGTCCAATCTCACCTCTCTCTCTTTCTCAATGGAAATCATGGTTTCACGGCTTGGCTTGTATATTTCCCCTTTAAATTACTCTTCAAAATTGCCCCTCTGTGCCATCAGTGGGTGCCGGATTGAAAATGAACGATTTTATTACGCTGTCCAAATCACTAATAGTAAGATCGTTCATCAGACCGCAAACACTGGCCTCAGTGTTTTGCAAAATGCTCCATGGCAGATCAGTGGTGTGAGCATCTGCATTGAGCTTAATGCTGTCGACTGCTGGAAAACGTCTGGCTCACCTCCACACATGATACGTCTGGAGAAAATGTAACCTTAAATGAACCAAAATAACCTAAAGAACATGAATTTTCATGATGGTGAAAACTGGTTTATGCTGGTTAGGTGCTAGTAGCTCAGGGGGGTTCAAACAATGCCAAATGCATTGTACAAATTATATTTTAATTAATATTATATAGCACTTCACTTCACTTCAATTCTGATTGTTCCAAACCAATCTGACTTCTGACCTGTAATGCTGCCTGAATCATAATCATACACTGTTCGTTCATTGGCCAGAGGAGAACTTGCCCATAGCATTGGTGCCATAGCATACGATGCTTTTGGGAAACGCAGCCCAGCATAGATGAAGCTGGTTTACAAAGGGATGCTTGGTTCAGCATCCAAAACACATCATATAAGATGGTCACCATGCAGCAATGCAGGTCTTGGGTGGAAAGTTTGTGACCTGAAGGATCGCCTACCTAAAGAAATATGCAAATGTACACGCGGGCGCACGTGAAAGCTGTTTCTGCATAACTTGATGCATAACGTCACAGGTTCGGTCTGCATCAGGAGGCACGTTTAAAACGCATTACAGTGAGTGCCACAAAAGGCCGATCCAATATAAAAAAAAGCCATCAAAGAAACATACTGTTTTCGCCTCCCTCTCTGCTCTGATTAATAGCGCCACTAGTAGCACAAAAAATGTATTATGATGAAGTCGACTCAAACGATGCGAGTGGGTCAGTGGGGAGGAGCGCTCAGCTGGAGAATGACATTACTCTGATGCCTGCTTGACAGAGTGGTTGCTATGGTAACACCACCGCTCAAAGTCCTAAAGGACGAGCACATCAGAAGAGCTCTCCAGCAGACGAGAGACAGAGAATGAGTGCGGAAGAGAGGGAGGGATGAAATGATAAATAAAAGAAGGATGAAAATGGAGGTGGGCGGTGTGGGAGTGAGTAATGGGGCAGGTGTGCAGCGCTCACTTTATAATAGGTTGATGCGTCCCGCTGCCGCCGATACATGCTTCACGTCCCGCTGTCGGCGTCAATTGACATATCATGAAGCAGAGCCACGGACCATAGCGGCGTGGGCTTGAAACTCCTTTTTATCACTGAGTCAAAGGGGCTGTATCAATCTGAAAGACTGAGACCATGAAATACTAATCTAATTTAAGAACTAATGGAGGCTAGAGGTAGCTACACATAATTTTAAAAAAAATTGCCTCGGATTCAAGAACTCTGAGAAATATGCCAGAAAGCTTTAGTCTTCAAAATAGCACGACATGTTTGGTCCACCTACGGTTCCAACCTTAATTATTCACAGAGGCACAGGGAAAAAGCCTTTAAGAATGTTCAAGTGTGTTGGCTGCACTGTAGTTGTGTATTTCTGCGCGTGTGGGTGCATGAGCATGCGTAGGAACACTTATAAATCAGAGCCGACTCATACCTGCAGCTTCCGTAATATCTCTCACTCGAGCGAGCTTTAGTACTTTCGAGATCCTTTGAGAGTGACAAGTTTATTTTCGGAAACCTGCGGCTCCAAACAAGGTCACTCTGCCAGCAGCATTGGCAGAAAATGAGTGAAAATCATCCCCGGCCTGTCAGGTCGCTGCTCTCGCTGGAGGTGGCTGAACTCTACAGTGGCTCATTTCTCAGGAGCCGCCTGACGATGAGCTTTTAGTGCCCTGTCCGGAGAGAGTCAGTCTCCACTGGAGAGCACAAACGCGACGTGACAGCTCTCTATGAACATGCATCCTCTGCTTTGTTTAGAGAGGAGATATAGCGACATTGAGACTGGGAAAGGGTAGGATTCTGCATTCTGTGAAATGAATGAGCCAATCTTTGAATAGAGTAAAATTAATTTTAAACAGATCACTGTAATGCCATTTTAAAGGGACAGTTCATCCAAAAATGAAGGCTCGAGGTCATGGTGCAAAGGACCCTAGGTTGATTTTACTCCGAACCATCCCTTTAAGGCCAGTTCACACCAAGGACGATAAACATATTGATAACGATAAATATTATCGTCCACACCACAGCTAACCGCACAGAGAAATGTACACTAAAGGGACATGCTGGTGGGAAAAAAATATGGAATGGGAGAAAAAAAATATTTCAATGCTTTTGCGTTCTTGCAAAAAAATTGCATTCTCACAAGAAACTTTGCTTTTGATTGCAAAACCTTTGCGTTCGCAGAGATTTCTCGGGGGGGAAAAAACATTTCGCGAGCGAATGCAAAGTTTCTTTGGGGAACGCAAAAGCATCGAGATTGGAAGAAAAAATCTATCAAATGTAGCTACATATTTTCCTCTCATCTCATGTTTTTTTTTTCACTTCACCATGTCCTTAAGGGGCTTTGTAAAAACGATTGGAATCACGATCACTACAATTTTTTTCCAGCTGATGAATGATAAAACCATTGACAGCCAATCAGAATCCATCCTGCTTTAAAGAGTTTGAGCATTTAAAGCTGCAGACTACATAACTGCAGCGTGTGCTAATACTAAACAGAACGATGTTGTGTATTGGTGTGGACAATATAGTTATTGTTATAGTTTTAATTGGTGTGCTGTGAACATGTCCTTCCAAATTTGTATGACTTTTTTTCCTCTATGGAATATAAAAAGACTATCTATCTATCTATCTATCTATCTATCTATCTATCTATCTATCTATCTATCTCTTTCCATTAAATGTCAATGGGGTACAATTTTATTTTGGACCCAACTGACATTCACTATACCCTTATATAATGTAATATTTGAGGCACAGACATTTTATGGATATTATAGAGTGCACTCATTCAATCTTGCACCTCATTAAGAAGTGTACAACCGATGTACACTTAACAGCTAGCCGCTAAAGAATACCTATGCACTGTGATCGATGTGTTAATTAAACTGCAGCGTGTCACCAAAAGATGTCGTACCCAGCACTTTGGTCGTGCTCAGTGTCCAAATTCGCTGATTAATTTTCATTCTCTCATTCAATGAATTGGTAATTTAGAGAAAAGTGAATGAGGGAATCAAAGTGAATAAGGGTCCAACTAAAAATGCATCTCAACTGAAAAATAAATAAATATTGTTGTGAACAATGGGGGGCCTTGGAGTCAAAAAGGTTATTTTTAAGGTAAAAGCATGTGGACATTTTTAACTTGAATGTGCAAGGTTTCCTGTGGCAGCCACTTCCAGTAATTTTAGTCGTACAAAAACAGTCCATTGTGCTGCTTGTTGTTGCAATTTGTTGTATTTGTTAATCGCATTTTCATTTATTATTTTAGTCCAAAAATTATAGTTTTGCCATTCGCTGCATTTTGTTATTCGCCTATAGCAGCTAATGAATCGGAAGTCACGCACATTCACAGGAAATAGCTCACTTCCGCATTGATAGGAGCCTTCGAGCCTCAGCTTGTGATCCTTTCTGATCCTGCCTGCTCTTTAGTGTACTCAAATGACCCCAATAGGAAAGTTTGTCAAGATGAATGACAAATGTAGCCTTTGAAATGTAGCCTTGTTTGAAAAAAACGTAAAAAGTTTTTTAACGGCATTCCTAAAATCAGATTGCTTACCGCATACGCTGTTTTCTGCAAACCAACGATCACATTATAACAGATTTAAAAATGTTCCAACAGTTAATCAAAAAATATTTCGGAAGAATGAGATGAAAGACAAGGGGGCTCTAGCAGACTGCTCAGAGCTGTGGATGCTGTCGAGTTCTTATGTCAACACAGCATTCAACTGAAAGAGCCTTTGGCTGGTGCTTGACATCCACCCACAAGAAATCAGTGTTGTGTCAAGGCTGGATCCTACATATGTTCATTTAATGAATCAACAGAGCACAGATGTAGAAATAACTGCCTTTAATGCTTAAATTAAGTGATACTGTGCTGCATTCATTCCCATTCCCAGACAGATTATTTATATTTTATGACCAATACTCAAACATCAAAAGAAGAGCAGTAGATTTGTAAAAGAATACAGTGATGAACAGACTCTGAAGCACCAAAGAGTTTCGCCTAAGGAAAGTGACAGATACATGGGAAAAATAACGAGGGTCCAAACATATACATACAAACAGTAATGTCATTTAAATTATGACATACTTGCAGTGTAAGTACACATAAATGTCTAAGGCAAAGAAAGCTACATTTACAGCAGCTCTGACGAACACTTGTAAATAAGCAGCAGAGAATGGCAAAGAATATGTGCAAATATGTATATCTGGAAAGCGTGTTAAAAAGGAAACCCTATTATATTGTGTGTATGTGTAAACACACTGAGATCTACTGCACATTGTGTAGGGTTTAAAATCTAGCCATTATGCAACTCTAGTTCATTTATATATTATTTGAAATCCATTTTCACTTAAAGTATGCTGATATAGTACATCAAATAAGATCCTTTGTATAGGAAGGAATGAAAGACTTTGGTCCAAAGCAAATAAATACATAAATGAATGCTAATCTATAATTTAGCAGGGATACAGGGCAGGTGACTTCTAACGGGTATCATGGTGTTGTTATTGGAGATCATTTAAAACTCAATCACTGCAGCTGACTACCACTAGAGTTTGGCACATGAGCTAGTTCAGTTAAGAAGTCTCTCAGGCCTCGGCTCCACCTAGTGGAGTGGAGGTCAACAGGTGGGCGGCTCTAGTGTGGATGATAGGCAGACCTAACTGGTGGAGTCTCCCATTCACTCCTGTCCGTAATGAAGACATTCACAGTGATTGGCTGGAGTAGTGCCAACCATCGCCTCTTAGATTTCCGTCCCCGGTCCGACCTCTTTGCTGTCTTCTGTGAGCTTGTCACCTGAAATACAAACACAACATACTCATACATCCCTGCAAATGCATTCGTATCTGATGCTGCAACAGGGCACTTTATGAGCAATATCGAATTCCTGCATTTTTGCATTTCAAAATGTGTCAAACTGCAATTGAAATGTAATAATAAAAAAAAAGTTTTAACTTGGACTGCTCTTTAAATGTTTGGGGTCAGTAAGATTTTTATTGAAGAAATTGATACTTTTATTCAGCCAAGAAATTAAATTGATCAAAAGTGTAAGTAACAGTGTAAGGATATTTTTTCTGCACAACAATAATTCAATCTTTGATGACTGAATAAGTGCAAATCACCTTTATTCCACAAGGTGGCAATGTCTGATACACAATGATCAAGTGACGTTTCGCTTGTAGTTACCGCAGGCAGAAAACAAAATAATAGGAAGGATCATCAGCAAAACTTGAAATGGCTCAGCGATTTACAGCAAAGCAAGTACTGAATGCAATCAAATATTAGTGTCACTGTCACGTGATGGTGGATCTGGTGAAGAAGCTGTCCGCAATAAAAAAAAAAATATTTTAAAGATGTTGAAAATTATGATTTTGAGAATATGTTTGAGATTGCGAATATGATCCAGATGCTGAATGTACTGGAAAATGAGCTCTGATGAGGACAGTGTTTATGGTATAAAACATCTGCTCAAACTGAACCCTTCCAATCTCCAAAAGATAACAAAATATGCTTTATTTTATTCTTCTGTAATTGTTACTCTAATATCAGGAGAGTTTTATGTTATTGCGACAGGTAGAGATCCATCCGTGTTAGATTTAGATCCAGGTTGCTAAAAACTTGAATATGCAATTATGATTGGCAAAACATTCATGCATTTAAGGGTTAAAATAAAATAAAAATCTAAGATCAACATTACATGAATAAAGTTGTAAGGTTTTGAGAATAATAGGCCTTTAAAGACAATAAGTCAAAGTTTTTAAAATAAAGAAAATATTGAAAAGAAATTGAGATTGAAGCTAAAGATAGAAAACAAAATATAATATTAATATGATATTCTTTTCATGCTTTATATGAGCTTACTTGCAGCCTGGGCCTGTTTGTCTCTAGGGTCTTCTGTAGGGCTCAGATCATCAGGAGGCCAGCGGAGTTCCCCGCTCTCTACCTCCCCGCTCTCAGTGGGCTCAACCACGATGGACGGCAAGCGTTTGGAAAGCTTGGGAAACCTTTCATGGGAGTCTGGGAAGATCTATACCATTGGGTCATAAGAAGCCACATTACATGACAGTGTGTTAAAATTATATTTTAAAGTCTGAAAGCCCTCAAAATGACCTGACAATTTTCATGAAACAGCACAATTTGATATTTACTTCTATTCAAGATCTGGGGACCTCTCTAAACCATCCAGTTGGAAGCAGTAGTTCTAACTTTAGCATAAACTTTACAAAACTTAAATTTGTGCTTAAAATAATTTTTTTTTTTTTTGTTAAAATGGGTTTAAGAAAAATCTAATGTTACGCTTTATTTCGATAGTCCACTAATGTTTAATCCAGAAGGGAAGAGAGTACTTTGTGAGAGTGAGTCCAGTTTTGTGCTAGAGAGAAGGAAATTTGCATGCGAGCACAGAGAAGTGTGCGTTATAATAATGCTCTCTTGATATTTGTCATTAAAATAACGCCATACCCAACAGACATTCTACTGACTAGAAGTAACATAACATGCCAACTTATACTTACCGGAACCATAAGACCTAACCCCAACAGTCTACTAAAGCTCTAATGAGAGTTAATTAACATGTAGTTGCAAAGTTACTTATAGTTAGCAGAATAACTAAAGTGGGCCATCGAAATAAAGTGTTACTAAATGAAATTATTCATGATATTATCTAACACCGTGTCCTAACCAGACACATTGCGATAAAATTCCAGCAACAAATAATTTGCAAAATGCGTCAAAATCAATCAAAACCCACAGCCAATCAGAACAGCGTGTGGGCGGGCTCTCGCGTCAAGTGCACTTCACCAGAGAGTAATCTTGACAGCACTCGCAAGAAAATGGATAAGTAGGCCACATAATCAAATTCACAAATATTACACCATTTAAACATTATTAAAAATACATAGGCTACTGAGTTACTAAAATAATCTTTGTCAAAGAACACACTTGTTTGTTCACAGTTTGAACGTTCTTGTTTCCATTTGTTTAATTTCAAGATCTGAGGTGAATTATCCATTGTTGCTTTTACAGCTACAAAGCTTGAGCACTAAATGATATTCAAAGTCACATTACACACTTTTTAACATTAAATAAAGCACATAAACAGTACCTGAGATTATCATTGCCACAAAATAGAAACTGTTTCTAAAATAGAATCGTCACGTGTTGCGTGTCGCCGTCACGGCTGGTTAGGACTAAAACTCTGATTAACATGGAAAAGATACCTTTTATTGCGCGTCACAGCGTAGCGTCGCGTGTAGTTAGGACACGGTGTAAACTTTTTAAAAGTAAATTTATTGTGTTTTATGTGCTTAGAAATATTTACTGGCAAAAGTACAATTAAAAACTATGAAAGCATTTATCCTTGAAAGCATTCAGCACTAATGCCTATTTGAAGTTTTCAGTGCATTCCCATTATAAGCAGTCAGAGAGGAGAATTAAATCTGGTTTTAGTGGACAATCACTTATGAGTAAATATATGGTTACAAAAGCTTCCCCCCAGCAGTTTCATCAAAAATTTCTATTAATGAGGTGTTTGGCATTCACCTCATGCCTTGTGTGAGTTATATAGCCTTGTTTAGAGTTCATGAGAGCATGCAGGATGTGACTCATGTTGCGTAGATGCAGTGAAGTGTGAACAAGAGCATCTTGAGTGTGTATCTGTGTGTTTGCAACATGTCGGGTATTAAGACTAAAAGCATCTGTACCAACTGTGGAAAAGGGTGTGCACTGCCATGTTGGTTTACACAGCACAGAAAGAGCTTACATGACAGAGTGAATGACAGATTCAGACAGGGTTCATTCAGCTAGCATATAATGCCACTGCTTATCCTGTGGTAAAGAACGGGTAATGATGATCGTTTCCTGAAAAGATTGTGACCTTTTGAGTCTCTCTTGAGTGTCTGAGAGGAATCTGAATTCATCCAGCATCAGGCTGTATGAACGAGCATGCATCCGATTGGCTTTTCGTAGCGATGTGAGCAAAATAAAAGGGACTTCAATCAGGCTGAAATGATGGAGCTCAAAATAGATCCACGGAGACCCGTCATTTATCCAGGAGCTAGAAACACACTCAGCATGTATGTCTGCGTGACTATGACTTAAAATATAACCTATTATTTACCTGGCTCTATGGAATACTGGATTTTGATTTGACAATCATGGTATTTAAAGCTCAAATATTTCTGTAAAATGCTGCTTAATGGCCGGTCCACAACAAAAATAAAGATTATTTATTGGCATTAATGGTTCCATGAAGTACCTTTAACATCCATGGAAACTTTACATTGCACAAAAGGTTCTTTATAGTAGAAAAAGGTTCTTTAGATTATTAGAATGTTCTTTACACTAGGGGAAAAATGGTTCTTTTAAGACCTATTCACTGAAAGATTCTTTGGGGAACCCAAAATGGTTCTTTTATGGCATCACTGCGAAAATCTTTTTTGGAACCTTTTTTAAAAGTGTAGTTTCAATAACCGTTCTAATTCTATGAGCAATAGCAACGTCTACACCACAGCTTTGACAATGCATTCCTTTAATTCATCTAAGTAAGAGGTCATGCCGTGACGTATCATTATTCTATTGGTCACGCATTTTCAACTTACGCATGAGCCTATTTTTCATTCGCATATGAACGAATGGAAGTCAATGGAATGAAAAGTGTTGTGTTTTTACAGTTATTGTTTTAGTTATCGTTCTTGGTGTAAACAGGCTTTAACTGTATATTTTCAGCATTCAATACTTCAGTATTATATTTATGGAGAACGTAAACCTTCTGGTAGATGTTTAGATAACTTTGGAGTCCCCAGTTAAAGGAGAACTCCGGTCAATTTTAACATTGAGAGAACAGAGAACAACGACAAAAATCGGTGTTGCCTACACCGTGTTATCCTCTTTTTAAAATTTGCACCCTGTTGACTTCAATGGGGCAAGTTTTAAACCTACTTTTAGCCTCTTAACATCCTTGATGTGTCATTACAAGTGCATAGGTCATGTGAGTGATTCCTTCGGAGTGAACGCGGGTCAATCTGACTGCAGTAGATGTGAAAGATATGAATAAAAATGATATTTATTTAGCCAGCGCTCATACCTGTATTTACATCCTGTTTTCGGTCAAAGTCCATAGTAATCGATTGTCGAGTTCACGCGCATTGGTTTAGTACCTATGATCATGCGCGTGAACTCGACAATCGATTACTATGGACTTTGACCGAAAACAGGATGTAAATACAGGGTGCAAATTTTAAAAAGAGGATAACACGGTGTAGGCAACACCGATTTTTGTCGTTGTTCTCTGTATTGACAGCACTCCAAATGTACAAAAAAATGAGCTCAATGTTAAAATTGACCGGAGTTCTCCTTTAAAGCTAAAAAACATCACTAAGCAAAGCTAGGAACAACGAATCAGAGATTTAAAGAGCTGTATGAGAGAGAACATAAAAGTAGTGTCTGTTTGCACTAAATGCAAATAGCCAATCTTGTTTGCAAAAGATATTGCATCTATTGCTATTTGCACTTAGTGTAAATAGTCTCTGCTGAACTGAAAATGTGTTTCGTTGAAAAAATGTAAGCTAACAAGTCCATAAAAAGTTAAATGGATTGCAGAATAAATTAAATTGCAGAATATATAAAAAAAATATTAAATTGCTAGACCAAGTTTTCTATATTTATTTAACTATATTTCTTAGCAGAACACTAAGCTAATATACATGTAAGATAATAAATTAATTTATTTAAAATAACCCAAATCCAGTATTGGGGAAAGCCATTTTTAAAAGTAATGAGTCACATTATTGCATTACTCCCTAAAAGGTAACTAATTGCATTACTTACTTTTTATAAGTTACTTTTTAAAGTAATGTATTACATTACTTTTGCGTTTCTTTTCTCACCTGGGCTGAGCTTACTTGTTTGTTTTTATAACAAAAAAAAACAAAACAAAACAAAAAAATCTATTTTTGGCAAATTTTGGCATTTTACTAGCCTGGAAATCCAGACCCAAATCTGAAAGATTAAGGGTCTGGCATCGAGTAATGAAAATCCAAGGTATGGTACCAAGCATGCATTTGAAAATCTCACTGCACGCAATTGGATAACACTACGACCAATCACTGTCGTGACTACGCTAGCGCTGTCGTCATCTGATTAGCTCGCCTCTGGCCCGCCTAGTATCATTACTCAATGCCAGAGCAACTCGCTGAGCAAATTCAAATTGTGCTCTCGCGAGAACTCTGGATTTCCATGGTAGCACTTTACACCAAGTGAAATGAATAAACCTCTGGCTGAAGGAAGTGCAAATTCAAGTCTGTACATCAGAGGGCGCAGCTCAAATAAACTTTTCAGCTCTGCTGCCATTCTGGATTGCAAAATAATAGGACGCAGGAGAAGAACACTCTTACTTCAGCAATAAAAAAATTAAACACAAATGTGATCTTTAAAGTAATTTTGCTTATTCATATGGTTGAATCGGATATCAAAGGTTAGCAGCAAAGACACTGGTTAATAAAGTGAGATTAAATACATAAAGTATATCTGTGATATTTAAAATATTTAATTATTGCAGGTTTGCATAATATTCTGAGTTTGCATTTCAGTAAATGCCTTCTCACATTTAACGATGGTTTCCAAACTCCCTGAGGCATTTAACATCCTTTTGCATACCCCCTTTCTTCGACTTTGACTGATTTTTCAGTGGATTTTTTTACCTTTATAAATACCTTTATAAATAAATAATGTTTTAAATAAAAGATGTTCAATAGAGATATATGCAATGATGGTAAATACTAAGTAATACTTTTGAATATTAAACTAAACCCGAATGTAGGTGGCAGAAAGTCACTGTCTTAAGGAGTGAGTGAGTGAATGAGTGAGTGAGTTATTCATTTATTCATTCAGTAAGGAAGCGAGCAAGTGGCAATATTTATGAATGGGTCATTGAATCATTGACTCTCACGATTCTTTCAAAGACGCAGATTTGTTCACAAAACACTGGTGTGTGTTGCAGTTCTTCTGTGGCTTTTGTTGAAACCATTATTTCGCTGCATAATAGAGCAAACAATGATGACAACGATACAGTTTAAAACATCACTTAATATTACCCTTTTGTTTGTTGAACTGTTGTATAAAATCTATGTCAAATGTGCAATCGTGGATATTTGGGAAAATGTTCATTCTTGCTTTTATAATATACAGTATTACCAATCAAGAACTCACACAGGGTATGTGTCTTTATATCATATGCACGCTGCTTGTGTGAATGCAGTCAGTTTTGACTGCGAAAGATGAGGTAATTTGATTGGATGTCATGTATTTGACCTTTTACGGCATTTTGCCTGTTGGAAATACATACTTGGTTTTAAATGTTATTTTAAGGTAGGGTAGGATTAAATTAACTGCGAAATTAAGCATTTTGATCGCATTCCCCCTCTGTCACCTCACGTACCCCAGGGATATGCGTACCCCAGTTTGGAAACCACTGGTCGAGAACTACAATAACCATCAGGTTTACACAGCGCACACAACACCTCTGCATCCAATTTCTCTCAACATGGGGACAGGAGAGATGTCAGTCAATAAATGGGAAAATGTAAATGGGAAAAAGTAACTTGCATTACTAATTTGAAAAAGTAACTAATTACCAATTACTTGAATATGTAATCTGATTATGTAACTCGCATTACTTGTAATTTGTTACCCCCAACACTGATCAATATTTCATGTCCATCCATTTCCTGTTTCTTTCTTTCTTTTTTTTTTTTGGCAAATAGCAATTTAATGTACTACCGCTATCGCAAATTGCAGTTTTTTTAGCCTTGTTCTGTTCCTCTGACTTGAATAAAATAATTTATTTGAATCTCAAGGGAGATCCAAAGGAGTGAAAGCCCACCTGTAAAGAGATGTTCTGTTCCTCAGATGCACCGCTCACATTGTAGTCTCCTACCGCAGAGTCACAGCTGTTCATCACATCCGTCATACTGCCCAGTGTGACACCTACAACAAGTCAGGAGGAAGCACATTTAGAATCTCATAGGCACAGCGTCGCTCGGTCCACTCATTTGCCTGTGAATGAGTGAGAGACTGATTCAGATGAGCCACCTGCAATAACCACAGCTGGGGGGGTTTTCTCATCTATGAAAAGATCTTGCCAAAACCATCCAGCCAATCCATGTGCGCCTATACCATGATTTTATGCAGAGCAAGTCTGTACATAGTTTGTTATTCAAATCAACTCTTCCACCATTTTCGAAGGAAATTACTTTCACGCTCATCAACTTAATTCAAGAGCCAGGATACATTCAGTGGGTAGAAATAATATCAAGGCTGTTCTCCGATTCATTCTAAATGCAAAACTCATCTAGGAGATACAAATTGAATGGTGCTGAGCATCCAATTGTGAGAAGTGGGCTATATGAAATTATTAAATTTTGGTCCCAAAATCTTTGTGTAAATTAAAAGAACCAATACATTTTTTATTCTTGAGGTGAACATCATAAACATCACTTTTCAAAACTTATTCTGTAAAACGTTTATTGGCAGTTATACTATATAAAATTACTTTTGTTTAATGTAACCTAAAGTAGTCAGGTTGGTTCAGAAATTATATAATATCTTTAACTTCAGTAAATCCATGTTAATAATGTAACCACATAAAGTACATTTTTAGGCTATCTACTATTATTAGGTTATGTGTATCTGATTGGTAGAGCAGCGTTCTAGACAGTGCTATTTTTATAAACTATTATATTAATAATTAATATTTTGAATTATTTTTATATTTTCAATTTTATTTTCAATTTATTTAAAATGAAGTCCTCCACTTTAAACTTATTTTATTTCAGCTAGTTGCTAAGGCAACATTTATAATTTTTTTATTTATTTTTTATTCTAAGTTTTCATCTTATATTTATTTTATTTCTAAGAATAGCAACACTGGTTCCAGACAGACTGTGGTCTGACAGACACTCTTACACCAGTGTATGGCGACAAGTGACTGTACGTAATGTACGAATGAGTACGTAATTTATTATTCACTCAAATGATTCATTCAAAAACGCTGATTCAATCAGGAACAATGCAACTGGCTGTCTTTATGAACAAAAACATTCACTGAATCACTCACTCGATTCATTCAGGAGCAAAACATCACTGGGTGTTGCTCAAAAACAAGCAAAAACTCTGTTATGGCCTCGTTTGGAAACATTTTGTTGTAGCGGAGCATTCATATTGCATCTAAAATACAAGGTACTGAGTTGTTTATTAAGAATTATTATGACAGTACTCTTGCTCGTGAGATACTGATTAAATAATACACAGGACAGACTGGTCATATTTACACATGAGTACAGTTGGCTTGCATAAGTCTGCCACACGATTTGATGGTCTGATGTAATGTGGAGCAGCTGGTGGTCCTCAGCCCTCCGCATGGCACATGTGCACACCGTCCTGTGTGAATGACGAAGGCAGGGTGACTAATATGGACATTTACCATGAAAACATGCATTAGCACAATCAACACATGGTATTTGTTTGCTAAAGAATGGGGTTTTATTCGTTAGTTTGTTGTAGTTTACTCTCATAGTGTTTGAACAATGTATTCTGTCATGTAAACCTTTGCTTATAATACTGTAATATTTTATTATTATACTGCTTTAAAGGTGTGCATGTATACAATGTTGCTCGTTCACTATATTGCACATTCATCGTCCCCCCCAAAAAACTGCTTTTTTAATCTGATGACACACATACTATCACCTCATCATTTGCATGGATAAATCCAGTATCCAGGCTTAGCTGATCTGAGATAAGGCTGTGAAGAGACCACAATGATACTTCTCGTGCTTTGATGTAATGAGAAACATCCATGCTCTAAAGCCACACGGTTGACAGATGAAATAAAAGAGTCATTTACTACAGATCAGCCACTTTAAAGATATTTTTGTTTTATCTGAGAAACCTCAATAGAGACTAGAGAGTTTATTATACTGTCATTCATTATCATTTTAGTTTACCCTTGATTCCATTTGGGAACTGGGTGACTCAACTGAATCAAAGGACAAGGGATGCTGTGGAAAAAGTGAGGGTGAACAGATAAAAGAAAGCAGCAATGAGCAGTACCATAAAAGAAAAAGGATTAAAGGACAGTGAAAATGAAACGATGTAGAAATAAACTGTTTGGACCAAAGAACGGCACCAATATGCCTGATGAAACAGACCCTCAAGCTACAATCTTACACACTGCACATAGCAGTTCAAAGAGTGACCATGGCAAATCATCCAAAAATAATTAAATAAACTAAAAGCGCCATTCAGATTAATTAGCACCACACAGATGCTGGATGGCAGACAGAAAAAGAAACTAAGCTGTTTATGTTCTCTGCCTTTAATGTTGGTTGAAAATGGACTGATTATTCATGCTGCTATTATGTTAATGGTGACCAGCACAAATACAGCTCGCTCCCCTGACCCTTGTTAGCATTCAGGCTTTTTCATTGGTGAATGTGAACGGCAAAGACAAAAGGGACTTGAGTTAAGGGATCAAAGGGCTGTGCGTGTGCTTGGTGCCATTTATAGTGAGACAAAGCACTGTAGAAGACTGGCTTTGTAGGCGGCCGCACAAAGACTTCACGTGATCATCAAAATATTTTCGGATGGGTGCAGGTGTTATTGTGGGTCATTGCACTATTGAGTTTCCGTTGTTTTAAAGAAAACCCCATGCTCAAAAAAAAAGTGCACAGTGACTTTTCAATTAAAGGTGTCTCGCTGTGCGTGGCTCTGTGTTTCTGTGAAAAATAGAGATGGCATCTGAATAATTTAACATGACTGGGTGCAGCGACAGACCTCACCCCCTTCCTGGTGACATGGAAAATCGTACTCAAATCTAGGCAAATGACCGATACTGAACTGCAGTCAGCTTAGATCAATAGCAAAACTCTCGTTACCATCACAAACCACTCACACATGAATTAAACATGTAAAATATCACACTAGCTTTAACATAATTGACTGTTGAGCACATTACAACATTCTGACATCATTTACTCACCCTCATGTTTTTCCAAACCCATATATTTCTTCTCTGCAACACTAAAGAAGACCCTCGGTCACTATTCACAAAGTCATTTTTGTATTTTTATCAAAGTAGTACAAGCTTATTCTTGCAAGTTAAAACAGAATTAACTATTAAGGTAAGAGAGATCTTGCCATACTGAGAGTTACGACTAAAGGCACGTTGTTATACACTATTTATTAAAGCTTGTTTTTAAAATAAAAATGAAAAACTCCAACATATATCTCACAATTCTGAATTTATTTCTCATGATTCTGACTTTGCGAAATCACCATTCTCATAACTGCGAAATCACCATTTTTATTTTTTATTCTGTGACAGAAAAACAAGCTTCCATACAATATAGCTGTCAGGTGTATGTTTTGTTGCACTGTGTTTGTTCCTGTCTTAGGGTACGTTTACGCGACGATATTCTTAAAACGGATACGTTTTTCCATTGAGTTGTCCGAGACGACACCATTGTCAAAACGATCCCCATTCACACAGATCCATGAAAAGGACTAAAAACGCTGTATTCTGCTGCCAGGCCATTAGATGGCGATGAAACACTATAGGTGCATGACGTCATCGTCTTTAGAGATTCGCGTTTTGTTGTTTACACTGAGACCATTTTCAAAAACTTGCACTTTGAAACCCGTTTTCAAAAGTTTGCGTTTTCAGGCACCCAAAAAGTTGTTGTCGTATAAACGAGCGGCCAAAACGCATAAAAAGTTTAACGTTTTTAGTTGAAAACTGTGTCATGTAATCAGCCCCTTAACCTAGTTTCTGTGTCACTTTCATTCAGTTCACCTGTTGCTCGTTAATTAACTCATTGGTTCCCTCATTTTTTCTGGTATAAGTACTCCCTGTTTTGTTCAGTTCTTGGTCCTGTCTTGTCTATGTTGAAGTGGTCGTTTTCTGAGTTTCCCGAGTGTTTGGATTAAAAGACTATTTCCTGGAATTCTCCTTTGTTGTGTGCTTCCTTGCAACAGCCACATGTGACGATAGCAAGGCCCAGGTGCCTTTTAAAATTGATAAAAATATTAATAACACAAATGTAAAAAAAATTTGATTGTATTATTTTTATTTTTATTGACCGTTTATGACTGAAATTACCATTCCAAATGACCAGCTGCCAAAATACAATTCCTCCACTAGAATATAAGTATCAATATACAAATAAATGTGATTGGAATTTAACTGAATGTGAACTGAATATCCTGGACAATTATTAACCAATAAGCATCCAGACCGGATCTCTCTGTTGTAGATAGACCACTTTATCCAACAAAGTATGAGATAAGACTAGCCTATAAAAAGGCAATTTAAAAAGATTATGGTACTGATTTGATTTCAGAGATACTTGTGTAATGTGTAATCAGTAACGTAACACCGTAAAAGGAAGAAATAATACAGTACGGGTTTAGAATGGCATGAGTGTGAGTGAATGATGACAGAACATTCTTAACAATAAGGGTTCTTTATGGGCATCTGTGGTTCCAGGAAGAACCATGGAAACTTTCCATTGCACAAAAGGTTATTTAAAGTAAAAAGGTTCTTTAGATTATTAAAATGTTTGTCACACACACACACACACAAAAATCGGTTATTTTATGAACTATTTCCTGAAAGGTTATTTAGGGAACCTAAAATGCTGATTTTTTAGATAGCTACATATAAAGTGTACTATTCCTTTAAAATTTAAAAGGCATGCTAAAGCAGTTGCTGGTAATACTATATAATATACTAAATCTGAATGCATAATGGTAATAGAAATAAAAGTAGTAGCCTATATTTGACAGTTATTTTCATTAGAACACAATTGGTGACAGAATAGCACTGACATGAATTTCAAGAATCAAGAACTGCGGGTTTTCGTTTCAATCTTTAAAATATTGCGTAAGCGTAACCTCAGAGACTTGCTTTCAATAGTAGGCAATATCAATTTGATCAATCGCACAAGGCAATGCATCTTTCTCAAAACACGAAAATATCTCACATATCATGCAGTAGAAACCTGGACCACTTGATGCTGATGAATCCTTTGAGTGTTCGTCAGAGTCAGACAGTTTCTGAGTTCAAGCTCAAGCGCACATTGTGCACGGCATTTGTACGGCTGATGTGTAAAGTGCTTACCTGTAGCCTTCAGAAGTGTTGTCCCTCCGTGTAAAGCTCGTGACTGTTCTTTCCAGTGGATGTGTGTGCTAGACTCACTCAAGTCAGATTCTCCCAGACTGAAGCGCTGCTTCTGTTACCTCAGAGCGCGCGACTGAGATAGCGACTGTAATTTCACGCGCACTCACCCAAGTCACAAGAGCACGTGTGTGTGTGTGTGTGTGTGCGCGCGCGCGCGCGCGGGAGAGAGAAACCTCTGTCAATTCACGATGGTTTTAACATGCAGAGAGTTTAGTGTACATTACTATTAAACATAACATAAGATGTTGGATATGGTCTAATTGCAATCCTTGTTAAAATATGTATAGCTAGGCCTATGTAGGAATTATAAATAAATATAATAATGGTTTATGAAATATTGAATCTCACCTCGTGTCCAGCAGTGCTTTTAAAAGTAAATGGTCACATTTTCACATTTATCCTCTGAAAATCCTGACTTAACATCACTAATTTAAATAATTGTTCTAAAAATATACAGGTGAGCTAATTGTTTTTATTCAATATTAATACACAAACAAAATTAGTTTTAAGGGCTGGATCAAGTAAAAAATAGTTTATTCTTGTAGATAGTATTTTCTGGATTTTTACTTAATGATATACTGTGTATCTACTCATTGTTTATTAGTATTGCCTGTGATTCCTCTGCATCATGCATTTCCTAAACACATATATGTGACACTAAAGTAATGCAAGTTACTTTGTTTTCCCATTTATTGACCTCTCCTGTCCCCATGTTGAGAGAAATCCTGTGCGCTGTGTAAACATGATGCTTATTAATTCTAGACTAAATGTGAGCATGCATTTACTCATCTCGCTTGCACAAAAACAGATTTAGGTCTGGTTTTACAGACAGGGGTTACATTAACCAAGGATTAAGCTTTAGTTCAATTATAGCATTTAAGTAGCTTTTATAAACATGCCTTAAAAAACATTACGGGTGTGCATCTTGAGACAAAAAATGGCACTGACATATTTTAAGATAATAGTGCAAGTTGCTTTCAGTTAAAACAGCTCAAACATGCTGGGACTAGGTTTAGGCCTGGGTTTAAGACTTAGGTTTAAGGTTTAAGCCCTTAATCCTCAGAATTTTACGCATACACTCTCAGAAAAAAAAGGTACAAAAGCTATATTATGATTAAAATATGTTAAATTACACAAATATGTATTTAATCTCACTTTATTAGCCAATTTCTTTGCTGTTGAAGCGCATTACTTTCCATAAGAAGTATAAGTATGGTGCAATTAGTTACTTTTTTAAACAACTTTATTCAGAAGTCTAACAACTATAAAACTAACTGCATGACCTTAACGCTTAACAATTTCAGGTAACATTGGATTATATAATCACAACATTGAGAAAATTCAAATTCAAATTTGCATTAATGAAAACATTTATAAAATACTCTATAAAATACAGCCAAACTTCACTAAAGTACATATTTGACTAGACTTTTGTTTTTGTACTTTTTACTGACCTTAATAACAGCTGCAACACCATATAACCTAAATCCAATCCATACCTTCTTATGGCATATGCACTATCTTCTTAGTCATTAATCTATGTGACTGTATCCCAATTCAGAGGCTGCATCCTTCAAAGGATGCAAACTTCAAAGGCCACGCCTTCAAAGGCCACGAAGGTCGGACAGAGTGTTTTAAAACGGGATGGTCAAGCAGAGGATTGTTCTTGTCGCTACCAACTGACAGCTGCCGTTGATGAACGGCAGTAACGTTTGTACTGGACTTTTTTAAAAGTTATATTCAACTGTCTAAAAAAAAAAAACAGGATTCACAAACTGTCTAAAGATGTTCACCATGGTCCATTTTTGTATATAATAAAGAGTATAAACTATATATAATCGCATCTTAGTAAGACATTGGAAAATGAACAATGAGTGAGTGGCTATTTAAACCAGTTAGCAAGAGATTGTATTTGTGATGTAAAAAGTCAAGACCTCTGGAGTTCACACACACACTGGTATCTAATGTGCTGGCATTTCTGTGTCAAATTACACAGCGTGATGGAAAACAGGGAGAGAAGTTAAATGTCAGAGGTTATAGCACCTCAAATTCCTATTGGCTCAACCCTGATAGTGTTGATGATGATGTCACAGTGAGTAGCGAGTGAAAGGAGATGCTGCTGTTCATATAGATGCTTTGGGCGATCATCTCACAGCTCAGGATCCAGTAAAACCCAGACCTCAGCCTCTTGGCAGGCAGATTTTTCCAGTGGCTCTGTAACTTGACAAGGAAAGGTATCCATTTTGACACATATACCTCTGTGGATGTTAATTTTTAAACAGAAAGAGTCAGTGTCGGTTCAGCACAATGGTCATGTTTTCCTGCACTAAAGATAAAAGAATTGTAGTTATGATCGCCAAAAAGTATTTGGATGCCTTTGTACACTCAAGTTACACTTAAAAATATAGGAATATTTTTGTGTTATAAAATGTATCAACAAATTGTCAGCTAAAAAGGACATTTTCTCTTTCTGGGCTAGTTTTTGCAATGGAATTTAAGCGACTAGTGTCAATATCATCATTAGTCATTGAAGTATGAGGTTCTTAACAGCTTTTAACAAATAGCAAATTTTAACAAGAAATGTTTTGTGGTTTTTTTTTTTTTTTTTTGCTTGAAATGTGTTTGTGCTTAATCTCTCTTACATAAATGCTACTTTTTAAATATTTTGTTACAAAGTGCAAAGACAATTCCACAATTAAGTATTCAAATACTTTTTGGGACCACTGTATTACTGACATTTATTTCTCATTAAAAAGACCAGAAAAGTTTCTCTAGTTTCACACCAAACACAATCTGAAATGCAATTTCCAAAACAAGTTCAAGAGGTTCAGGCTTGGGACAGTGAAACCGGCTTGCAGACTTTTCTTGAGTAATTGAAATGTAGAGCTTCTCCTCTCCTTTCCTCTTCACTCTTTTATACGACTGCTGTGTCTCTTTGAATGAAGAGCTCTGAACTCTGCGTATGTGGAGGAGTGTAATAGAGTGACCTTTCAGTAATTTTGCCATCTCGTATAAATTCACTTCAGACCTGCTTTCTGACATTCTCTATTCATTCAACCAATTAGCACTTCATGCATCTGCCTACTCTCCCTCAGCTTTTGTAGAAGTCTCAGATTGAAAGCACCTCTGAGGAAAATAAGTAATTAACTGAAATATCTTTCAATATCCTGATGTCCTCCGACTGAAGAGGAATCTCTAACATCAGATCGTAATGTTTGATTAAAGAATTAATATAAATCTTATTGGTGTGCTGGATGGCATCAAGTTATATAACTGGAATAATTATTCACATAATCGTATTCACCATAATACAGCATACTACAGCCTAATACTTTATATGCTTACAATCAACATTTCAAAGCACTTTACTGAGTTTCATATGGTGTTAAAGTAATAAATTGTGACATGAATTTCTTTATAAAACTAAAATTGATCTCATTCTTTTTTTAAAGAATGAGTTCAACTTGATAATGAAGCCAACAATATTTAAAGTACTGTTTAAAAAGCTGTGAATATATATTTATAAATCCATTATCCAGACGTTTACAAAAAGTAAAGTCATTAGCATTCTTTTTATGGTGAAAGTTCAAAAGCAAATATGTGGAAAGATACAAAAAGGACTCTGGAAGACATTGCCAAAGGGATCAAACTTTTCCTCCTATTATTTTTAAAGTCCCCCTGTAGTCAATAATTGTATCCCTTAAAATTCATTTTTGATCACCAAGGCTACATAGGCTATAAAAAAAAAAAAAAAAAAAAAAAAAAAAAAAAATTCTTCCTGCCTTAAAATAGCTTGAATGTTGCTCTACTACACCCTTGCCTCGTTCTATGAATATGCAAATTAGCCCCGCCTCCACTCACTCGCACCAGTTCAGAGATAAACTCGTTGACGATCACACGTTGACCTGATTGGTTACAAGGTAGTTTGTGACGTCAGAAACACCAGCGATTTCAAAACGCGATTTTGAGACTGTCTTTGGTTCACTACAGTTTTAAGGAGAAAATACTCAACAATGGTGTCAACTTATGAATTTGCACATGGTTTGTCTTAAAGGATATTAAAAACACCACACAGACATATAAACAACATTAAAAGCTTGACTTTCACCACAGGGGGACTTCACAAGAATAATTGGATGTCATGAAGTTTAACTGGTAGATGGTGCTATTAACACTACAATCATTTATTTCCTAGTGAACACACATGAAATTTATGATGTAGGCCTATACTTTAATTGCACAGTAGCCTATGACAGGAGTCTGCAAAATGAAGAAAGACTATTAGACTACAATACCCTTAAACTGTTACAATAATCATGCATGCTTTTAAAGCGTATCCACATCATGTTAATTTGCAAGACGTTGTTTAAGGAACTGATGGTAAATGAAAAAAAGTAAATGTTAAGGACAGTCAATATGGTCATCTTCATTAAGGCCTCAACCAACTCATGTTTTTAAAGGCCAGTTTTAGCTTTGATGTATGAATGATGCCCAAGCTGTGTTGTGAGATGCACTCAGTGGCGGTGGGCAATCCCAGAACATGAATGAATGAATCCGTCACACTGCTTGTGCAGAGAGCAGATGCGAAGGCCTGGTGCTCCCTCTGCTGCACACAATGAATGTAACAAAGATAAAAGAAAATTAGCATGTCTTACATGTTCAATGCAATATGACAGAGTTTACTGTAATATTCTAAACATGAACTGGCATTTTTTTGCATAGGCCTAACCCCCGGACAGTTCCAGCGTTCCAGTGTGACACATACATGTAAACAACAGTAGCCTAACTTACTTCGACTTTTTATATATTAGAGGTGCTTCCCTCTATGAATCCTTATCACTTGGCAACAGAAGCTGTTAGGCTTCAGGGTGATAGAAGGAGAGGAATGCAAGCTAAAGCGTGACATTCAAGAATCAGTGAATGAGTGTAGCATGTGGTCCATTTCCCCCCACCTTCAATCAGTCAGAACGGATTGGGAGAACGACGGGCCAGAAAGAGGGGAAAAGCAAAGACTTCAAATAATCTCCACAGGGTATCCTATTTTCCTAGCTTGTGTGTCCCCAAAAACACCCCAGGGCACCAAAATGTAGGCAAAAGGCAGAAATTACGCTTGAGGCAGTAAAAATAATCCGTCCTGACACTTACAAGCTCCCACAGAGATTTGAAGCCCTGTGCTTATAAAATATTGAACAGCCACTAACACAATTCTGTCTTCCAGAGCTGTCTGCAATTCATTTCGGAGAGAAAAAAAAAAAGCTCGATGGGAGGTGCTAAGACTGCAGAGGGTGATAAAAGGGCCACTCAGTCTCACCACCAGAGGTCAATGTTTTCAAAGAATTGACAGTAATCCTACTGTCGATTCTTTTAAAACATTTTGTGGCAGAACCTGATTTCACCAAGTGCAACATGTTCCTGGAACAATATCTTTGTTGATACTGGAACAACATTCCAATCAGCCAATCAGATTTGTGGGACAAGTTTACAGTTAATATCAGTTAATAACAACCAGGGTTATAGGTGCTTTTACATCAGTGTTATTCACCTATCATTTCCCTTTAATTATAGGGGTTATAGGTTATTTTGATTAAATTTTCAGACAGGAATGTTGTTCCAGGATCAACAAAGTATGTTGACTCAGGAACGATATAACTCGCCGAGATCAGGATGTGACATTTGTATGCTATAGGTTTGAATGTCTAAATGAATATGTAGATATTATTTGCACGGTAACACTTTACAATAAGGTTCATTAGTTAATGTATTAACTAACATGAACTAACAATGAGCAACACATTTGTTACAGTATTTATTCATCTTTGTTAATGTTAGTTAATAAAAATACAGCTGTTCAGTGTTTGTTCATGTTAGTTCACAGATACAACCTTTGATTTTAATAACGTATTAGTAAATGTTGAAATTTATATTAATAGTCTAAGATTAATAAATGCTGAAGAAGTATTGTTCATATTAACTAAGGTATACAAATGTTAACTAATGCACCTTTATTGTAAAGTGTTACCATTTGCACTAACCACTCAACAAATGAATAAATAGCTATAATAGTATAATACTGATCATAAATAATGCTCTTGGATCATGAGAGCAGACTGCAGTGGCAGTGAAAAGGTCACTGACTAATGGCTTAGTGAATGACCAGGCAATTATAATCTGCGTTGAGTAAATGTTATTGCAATAAGAGGCTATCGAGAGGTCATATGTGTGACTCTTACACTGCAGATGGCTTGGAACATTATTGTCAGCACATTTTTGTATCTTTTGACCACATACATTTCCATGAAAAATGTTTGAGTTAATCTATTCGTGTGGAGCTAGAATAGCCTACTTGAAAACATGATTTACAAATAAATAACTGTGGCTGTGTATGTAAATTAGGTATTTTCAGAAAGCAGGTATTTAAAAATGATTCAGAAAAAGGAATTTTCATTATTGTCAAATGTCCCTCCATTAAAGGGGACTAATAAAAACTTCTGGAAATGAACTTTACTGATTGTCTTGTTGTGCAAACCTTTGATTTTAAACTTTGAAACCCAAAAATGTAAAAAATATAGCACAATATTATTAATATTATCACAATGGCTAATAACCTGTACTGGAACCTGAACATTGGAAACCTGGACTGTGTGTAAAAAACACACTTGAGCTTGTTTGTCACAAGTTTAGACAGGGGGCAACTATTTAGAAACTATCTCTCAGATATACCTTTTTGTGAATATATTTATAATATTAACCAAAGTCATTTGCATTCTCAATATATGCATTTAAAATAGTTGTGGGAATGTTATAAAATATGAAATATTTAAATATATATCTGACTAATAAAATATTAGCCTATGTAATATTATTAATCATATTATATTAAACATTATCAATAAATGACATTAAAAAATATACATAGCAGGATATTGAAAATTAAAAAATATTGCAATTAAAATACAAAAGTAAAACACATAAGAACATGTAATTGCTGAAACTTGTAATCTCTAAATTCCCGTTAATTTCAATGAGAGGCTGCTCTCAATGCATGCGATCTCCTGATGAGGTCAGTGCTAGCTGCCTCCCGGTGTCAATCAAACAATGGCGTCATATATCCCCAGCGTTTCCGGTGCGATGGGCGGGGCTCCGCGATCCCGGTCTGGATTCTTCATTCGGGAGCGCTAGACAAGGCTGAACACGAATGCAGCCATATTCGGCTTCAGGGAGAAGCAGACCGGCTAGCGCCAACTTACACGCAAGGATTCGCCTACTTAGAAAAAGCACCCACTCCCAGTTTTTGGAGGGCGTATTTATGTAGGGTAAAGAAGTGTGTAGTTCTTCATTAGGGAATTTATTATTGAAGATATACAGCAGAGCGGAATGAGCGTCCAGTCATCCTGAGATTCGACGGGAGAAAAAGCCCCGACACATCCCGCAAAGTGGAAAGTACAGATTTGTCCGGATTAAGGCAAATGGAGCCGACAGGGCCTCGGGAGTGAGGAGGGGGGTGGAAACGCTGGAAACCAGCGGACAACAACGGGGTTAGGCGCATTAGGTCTTCGTTTATCTGAGCACAATGTTGGGCACATTTTGCTAGCTGGCTAGCTGGATGGCTGGCTAGCAGTTGGAGTCTGGGACTTCAGATCTCCACACATATCAGCCAGATAAATCCCACTTGTATATATTTATAGCGCTAATCCCTGTTTTATTAATATCGACTAGTGTTATTTTATATTTTCTGGCTGTGGGAGTGGTAGCCAGGCCGCTAAATTGGTAGAAAATGTCTGCGAAGGTGCGCCTGAAGAAGTTGGAGCAGTTGCTGCTGGATGGCCATCAGAAGAACGAGAAGTCACTGAGTGTGGAGACACTGCTGGATATTCTCATATGTTTATACAACGAGTGCAGCAACTCGCCCTTAAAACGGGAAAAACACGTGACGGACTTTTTGGAATGGGGTAAGTTGATGAATTTGGGTGTACTGACTGCATTTGGGAATATTAGTGCGTGCCCCTTTAAGAGCTGTTAATCTGTTATAACATTTGCCTTAATCACCCAGCTGACTTCAGGCTATTGTCAAAATTGCTGCAGTGACATTTGCTCTTGGAATTCCTGGCCTTGTTGTTTGAACAAATAACTTACTAGTTGAATAATCGTATCTCTGTAGTTTTAATTGTGGGGGGAGAAGATATTTAATATAATGCAATACAATGAACCAAACCTTAATCAAAAGCCTGATGGACCATGAGTAAAACTCATTCAGACGTGATTTTTCTAATAAATGATAAAAAAAATTCAGTGTATATATATATATATATATATATATATATATATATATTCGTACACTCTTTATAAAAATCATATACTAAAAGGTCTACTTGTTAAACTATGGACTATCAGTCAGACTATGGAAGGCATATAGAAAATTGGGTAAAACAGGTTTTTCATCCAAATTTTGGTTATGTTAATCATTTAGAGACCTTAGAAATCCATGTACTACATATAACACAATAAGCTTTGTAGGGTTAATCAGATATTGCTGATAAATGTAAATCTTGGACTTTGGTTTCAAGGGCAATGCAAATGTTTCCGTTTATAAAGTCTGGGGACATTGATTCCTGTTGATGTTCTTACATTTATGCTACATTTATTGTTGTTATTGCCATCACCATTTGCATAAGGGTGATGCTGAGTCTGACGGTATTGTTTTTTTAGTCACCGTGGCTTCAGTCGCTTCCTAGTAGAGTTCAGTGTAAAGTGTAAACAGGACTGCAGTAGGTGGGATGCCCCTTTTTGGGCTCTTCCTGGTCCTGTTGGTTGCGGTTGGCCTTCACCGTGAGTAGATTCTCTGTCCTGGGTGTTGGGTTGACGTCAGTAATGAGATTACACCCCAGTGTGTCTGCTCCTGTAAAGACCGCCACTGTCCTCGTGCAACCCGTCACTAGCAGGTGCCACCTCACATCCCATCACTGTGACTGAGCCATAGTATGACCCAATTTCCAGGAATCATAAACTCCTCTGTTCTTGTCTTACTACAGCACTGGTAGGCCACACACTTTCTTATGGCGCCCTTGATTGTGGAGGTTAATGATTTACGTGGAGGATGTTATGCCTCTGCCGGTTAAACAAGCAATGCACTAATGCTACTCTAAAGTGCAGTATTGGCAGAGTGGTTGCTCTCAATACTTGCTTTCCATTTTATGTGTTTATGTATAAGTGTTCCTCATCTTAGAATGGCCACTTGGATTTCCTGGTTTACCTTTTGTGGTAAAAGAAATGTACCCTATCTTCTATTTACACATGGCTTTCTGGAAGTGACCTATAAACATTTTTGGTTGAAATATAGTAGAAAATAAGAGAAGCTCTAACAGTAGTCTGTTGACTGACTTTGTTTCAGTGTTTGTCAATTTGACGACGTTTGGATATTCACGGTTTTTGTCTCCTGCCTCACATTCAAAATTGACAATCTTAGTTTTAATTGAATGTTGAAGTGTGTATTATAAATAATTTAAGGGTGTAACGGATTGTAGTTGATCCGTACGGACCAGGCCCCCGTGGTTCAGCTTGCATGTGATTCGCAGATTAGTTATAAAGTTTAACCATCAAGTTCATCATTTGCATGTGTTTCTAAGACTTGGCTATTTAAATCTTCAAGCGTTTTTAAACCATTCAAGTGCATGAACAGGTGGAAGAGAACTCAATTCTCCGAAAAAGGGAGTAGCTAATGGGGCCGTCAGTTTTGGGCCTGTTACTTTGATGTCACAATGTATAGCATTCCTGAATATTTTGAGACACTTTCTGATTTATGGGGAAATAAAGTTGATTTTTACCATAAGAGAGTTGTTGTGTAGCCTACACACTGCAGTGTGCGGACACATAATTATGTAAAAGTAATCAAACAACAAAACACAGCTTTAACAAAAAAAAAAATATATATATATTTAATTTTTACAATGAACACTGTGCAGTGTTATTTTACACATTACATTTATGTACCTGAAAACTATTGTTAGACGGTAGACCTTACTTTATTTGTAACTTTGTTATATTGTATTTATCTTCGTAATTGATGTATTTTTTCTTATTTTATTATCGACTGTTCACTTGTCTTTAATAATGTTGTAATTTTTGCTTTGGTATTGAAGTGCTTAGTGTTAGCTATTTAAGTAATGAATGGAAAGCAAAGTTACATTTGTTAGCAACCCTATCAAATCCTTATCTTCTTTAGTCAAATGCATAGCACATTTCTATTGACGACGTATTGGATTTTTTTTGGTGAAGCGCCTAAATTGTCTTTATTTCAATGTTTTACGCCATTAGTATATTGCAGTATATTAATTAGGGATGCACTGATACCAGTATTGGTATCGGGCCCGAGACTGCGCTCGGGTACTTGTTCTAATAAAAATACCAGGCAGCGCAAGACATAGAGTATAATGTGGATAAAAGAGAAAGCTTAGAAATCTAATTAGTGAAATATTAAACACAATATTTGAACGCCTATAAAGCTGTGCAGCGGGACAGATGCGCAAGCTTGTTGAGCGCATCCCTCTTTCACAAACATCAGCGTAAAGTTTGTAGTTCTGTCGGATATGTCAATGGCAAAGAAAGTAAAACGAGTCATAATGTTAACTGACGAGAGAGAAAGAGCGAGCACTTCTGTTGCATGCTCTTGATTGCTGATCATTCACTCAGCACACTTGCGTGTAAGCAAAATATGAACTGTTACGTGATTTATAACGAGTGGTTCCCTACATTATTACAGGACGTTTGCAGGTCAAGAGGTTTTGTGAACGCAAACATCCGAAGTGCTTGCCCTGAAAGGTGCCTCAGACACACGCAAATTGAATTGAATTCTCTTTCACGTCTTGCGCTTGAACGGACAAATTCACACAAAATTATGTAAAACGTCCATCTTGGCGAGTTTCCTGGTAAATCTAGTCAGTTATATCATAATGAACGTAAACAAAGAAAACGCATACAGTTGGGTAGGCTATAATGGATCCGTGCATTCGGTCAGTAAACCTGCTGCTGTGTTTTTGACTGTTATTTTGACTGCCGTTCAAAAGTTTGGGATCAGTAAGATGTTTAATGTTTTTAAAATAATTTTCTTATGCTCACCAAGGCTGCATTTATTTGATTTAAAATACAAAAACATTTTGTGAAATATTATTACAATTTAAAATAACTGTTTTCTATTTTAATAATTTTAATGTAATTATAAATAGGCCTATAAAATGTAATTTATTCCTGATGCAAAGCTGAATTTTCAGAATCATTACTCCAGTCTTCAGTGAATGTTCAGAAATCTTTCTAATAATGTTTTAATTTACATTAATTAGGCTAGTAGTTTTTGCTGTAGTATCAAAATTGGAATAGAGAATTGTGAAATTTCACTGATATCTTAAACATTTGAACCACTGACGCAGTCCTTAGCATGGAGCCCTACTGGAGCAGCTCTAAATATGTGCTGTGCAATTAAATTAAAGACAAAATATGATAGAGCAATAGAAGAATGAACAGTGAAAGTAGCAGAAGCTCATTCAATAGGCTACATTTTAACAGGTATACATAAGCAAGAAAATAACCTTGAGGACAAAGCCAACTAATATAATTCATATTCTTTTGGTTTCTCTACCCAATATATAAAAAAATTACAAATGCAGTGAAAATACAGGAATCGGTATCGGCAAGCACCAAAAATGAAAGTATCGGACTCGTTCTGGAAAAAGTGGTATCGGTGCATCCCTAATATTAATATCGCACAACATTGTCAACATGAAATCAGTTTTTTCAGCATCCCAAAAATGATGGCGAATACTTTTTTTTAGTCACTTGTCACTACCTACTGGTGTAATGATGTTATACAGGGCTCCAGACTGCGACCATTTTTCCTGCCGGTGCAACCAAATATTTATTTAGGTCGCGCTGGCGCGACCACAACGTTACCGAGCAGCAAATGCAAACAAAATGAAAGCGGAACAAAATTGCGCTACTCATTTATGCTTCACGGACCGTTTATTAGTTCGGACTAATAATAGATTGCGCAGAGCCCCGAACTTGCCAGTCGCGGGCCGAGCTCGATCACGCAACACTGTTACTAGGAAATCCAGTGAAGAAATCAATTGAATTCGCATCAGAACATTCCGATTCGGCGCAGAGTTCTCTGTTATAAACCATAGATATCAGATCAAACAGCGCTGGCGTGAAAACCAGGAGAAACACTTATAGAAGGCTTTCAGTCCACAAAACAACAACATTGACCATGGATTTAGCCTAATGTAGTAAATCTAACCATAACTATATGGTTATACGCTACATATACAATAGTCAAACGCTTACAAGTACTAAACATCTTTTTCCAGCTGTTTTCCAAATGTTATTTTTAATGTGATGACCAACACATTTTTAAAGATGCATCCTTTAAAGATTGTCCTAAAACTAAACATTTTAAGATGTAGGAAAAACTCTTATTTAAAAACTTATTTAAAAATAAAAAATAAATTAAATTACCATTGTAAACAGTAGGATGCTTATTGGCTATTTTCATTCAGTCCCTAATATAATTTTTTTTCACTCATTTTGCTTTTATTATGAATGATAATAATTAAAGTTAATTTCATCTACACCCTAAATTAAGCTTAGTGCTTTATTGTCAGCCCCAGTGCTTCCAGATATTTTCTGTAGAACTCAGTGGCTCCGGTGCTGCTGCCCTCAAATGTTAGTCTGGAGCCCTGTGAACTTAAAATAAAACTGCACATTGTAATATCTGTACATTAAGTCTATTTATTATTAAAGAATTTGTCAGTATTACAGTTATTTTGGGGGAAATTTGAATAATTGCATTGCAAGCTGATTTAAGGTGTCCCCATAAATTTTCTGCTTGCGCTCCTAAAATTTTCAGTCAGGGGCTACAGTGCTCCTAGTAAAAAAAGTTAGTCTGGAGCCCAGTTATGGATACGATCTTAATTAGAAAAGTTATTTTTTAAAAGGTGATTTACTCTGTTTTGTTTGAATTTAGATTGCATTCTTTTAATGATTAATCATGCAGCTTTTTTTACAGATTTGTCAATGGATATTTGAACAATTTAATGCACACTTTATTATAAGGTAACATTGTTACAGTGTAATTACACAAAGTACTGTGTAATAATTAACTTCAAGTACTTATTATAGGTGTTATGTTTGGGTTTCTGTTATTTTTTTGTTCTGTTTTCAGAATAAGTAACATGATTAAAAATTTCGCCATTCAGAAACATTTTTGTGTCGGAGATCCCTACGGGATCTGCACCTCATTATCACTGACAGACATATTGACTGCGCCTCACATTCTGCTATTGACCGGATCTGTTAGTTCAGTCCATCTTGTCTCACTGGGGCAATTTTCCAAGAGAGGACGAGCTCTGACTGGAGAAATTCCTCTTCAGTGTTGCACAAGAAATGCTAATGAACCTGAATTAGTGCACATGAATCCATTTTGTTGTAAGAGCCTGACAGGAAGTCAAGCTTGGCTAGTCCATGAATTTATCGCATGCTCCTAATAACTGAGTTTATGATCACGCTCTTTTGCCAAAGCAACAAGCAGAGCACATATTAATCATTGCAGTGTCTTTCTCCTTTGCTTGATTTCTCAAACGCAGCTTGCCAAGGTCAGTGGTGACAGAGAGAGAGCAGACTATGCAGGTGTTTATGCCTGACTTCCTCTTCGACAGCAGACTGAAGGCTAATTAAAGGAGAAGATTAAGCAGAATGAACACCGACTATAGTATTTACCATCCTTGGCAGGTTTTGGTGTGAACTGTCAATGTGGTTGCATTTGCTGGATGTACAGGCTTGCACTACTCCCTCTCACACAATGTTGGTAGCATGCAATTTGATATATTGTATTTGCCATTGTTGTTAAATGAAAGGCATATATGCTTGCACATAAATCATTGTTTATTTGGCCCAAATTTGGAATGGCACAGTTTTGAAATCAAATTTCCTCACCAAATATACAACAAAGAATGTTTTACATTTACACATTTTTGCATTCTTTTATCCAAAGTTGAGATGCACAATATTAAAATTCTGTCTGATAACTGGCAGATAGTAAAATTCAGTACTTTATTCATTTGTAAAATGTAAACATTATTTATTTTATTATTAAACAATTATTTATTTAGATAAAATAAATAATTGTTTAATAATAAAATAAATAAAATGTTTACATTTCACTAATTCATTTAGGCATCATGACGGTATGAAAAATTTATATTTTGAGAGTTTTTAAAAATATATTGGCACCCTATTGTTTAGCCGTTATCAGAGATTTTTTTTTAATTTGCCAATATTGTATGTTTTGTTGTGCGTACTTGTTTCCTTTTACATTAGGATTCCTTCATCTATTGCTCACTTAAATTTAATCTTTAATGAAATCTTTAGCAATTCTTACAATGAATATGTTTTTCATACTGTACATTTATAATGTGATGCCTGAATGTATGAAATCTCTCATTGAATGACAATTATCTCACCTAAATGTTTGCTCACTAAATGTATTTGTGTTTTTACTTTGGGGTAATTTTGTTAAAAAAGCTTACAGACAGCATAAGGAAGGTTAATTTCAAACTTTGAACTGAATTAAAAAAAAAAAAAGACGTAAGGAGTCAGTAATAAAACAAGAACAAATAAATACAATAGAATAAAGATACAAATGAAATAAACAGCACTTTACGTTTTTTCAGGTGGTGTAACAGTAGGATTTAGGTAAGAAATTCCACAGAAATTGACATTGAAATTTGATGAACAAGACTCAAAACGGCACGTGCAAATGATAAACTTTAGTGATGGTGCAACACTGGCCCAATTGGGCAAGTGAAAATTTCGTCCCGAAATTCCCGCACTGCAAGTGGAAATCTTAAATCGCAGCTCACTTTGCAGTGCAGACGCAATTTGCTGATGTGAAGTTATTTGCCCATTTTGAGAGAGAGAAAACGCATTACCGCTGAATCACTCAAACTGTTCGTAAAAATTACGTCTCGCAGAAAGTTTTCAAATCGGTTTTGCTCTGATAATCTCTTTGGATTAATTTACTCATTCAACCTACATGCAATAGTGCATACATGTTTACAGGAGTATCCCGCTTTCTAATCGCGAAACCTGTGGTAGGCCTTGTTATTGGCATACCTATCAAAATGACATACAATTTTTCAGTATCTGTGCTTGCTGGGAGTCGAACCTGTGACATTAGCGATGCCAGCCATGCTCTAGCTGTTGAGCTACAGGAGCATTCAGAACCTCTGCCTACTCCCTGTGTTTGTATACAGACAGCCCTTTGCCGTAGTGTTCACCTTCCTGTTAGCCTGGGAAAACCCAGACAACTTCCGGCAAATTCAGATTTGCTCGAGTAGTCGTCTGGCAAAGAGCTCATTCAAGCCCATTTCCATGGCCTAGAAATCACGGCACCAATCAGAAACGTTGAGCCGGACTTTACAATGACGATCGCTCTGATTGGTTTTTGGTCTATCCAATTGCGCCCAGAGGCATTTGAGCGACGTCCGTTCAACTTTTAAATGCATTATTATATTCAAATTGTAAACACATGAGGACAGTCTCCATGAAAGACCCACTGGCAGATGAACGTGCTACTACATTTCTCTCCGAAACGGTAGGAAATTAAATTAGATTTAATAGAGGATTTTAATTGTGACACAATGATTGACAGGGCAGTTTAAGTGACAGGATGCACGCGACAGATCCGTCCGATAAAGATGATGAAGTAGTATGTCCCAAAGCTTGCCTACTTTTTTGCTACACATTCAAAAGTAAATACCTTTTCTTCACAAAAAGAGTACATACTTTTATGGCGTAGTGTAACTTAGGCGAATTGGGACGCAGCATATGGCTTTACACGATGCCGATCGCTCTGATTGGTTTTAGGTCTATCCAACTGCGCCCAGAGGCATTTGAGCGACGTCCGTTGGTGACGCCCCTTTGGAAATGATTTGTCTATGGAGCTTTGCCAGACCATAACTCAGTTACTACTGAGAATGGTCTGGTTTTAACCAGGCTACCTTACTGTCCTAATGAAGCTGTATGAAGTGGGGCTGGTAAACTCAACTGTACCTGACTTACCAGCTGGCTCTTGCCTCAAACATCATAGTTGCTTGTGTGCCGGCAGGGGCTTTAAACAGTCGATACTCCCCTCATGAGCCTGCATTTCAAAAAGACGGGTCTTTGACATGTCACCTGGGCAAATCTTGATGGAGGAATGGTCTTGTTTGTTGCGGCGTACAGCAGACGGTGCACATGTCCTTATTCACAGCAGCTGCTGCCCCTTATTCCTACTGGTGGGAGATGCCTTCGACTAGCCTACTTTCACAACAAGCAGCAAATAACCTAATAAACTGCAGTGGCTGGAGAGACTGTTTGAAACTGCTAGTCTGAGAGAAGGTGAAAAGCTGTGCGCCCTGCTATGTAAGCTCAGATCGAGCTGTGTAAGCTTGGGTTTTGGCCGTGCTTTCTGTTTACAGGCACTCTTTGCAGCTTTGCAACTCTTTAAGTCTGCACCTGCTGAGATTTTCTCTCTGCCTCATTTTCATGACATTCCTGGTTGCCGTTCTGACACGCACACAGTTTTAAAGGCCTTGCCAAGCATTTTTTTTTGTTGTTGCTTTTATTATATGTTGAATATCATTATCATCCCTTTTGTGCATGTTCTATAGTGTTTCCTAATTTAGACCCTCATAACGTTATACATTAAACCGCTACTCAACACAGCAAGATCAGCAATTATATGCTAATTAGGCAGACTAGTAAACTTTTCACGGTTTTAGATGGTTAATTTTATTGTTTACTCTCACAGATGTTCCCTGATGGTGAACTGCACACTGTTTAAATCTTTTTCATCCTATTCAATATTTTATTAACCAGCATCTTCTTTGATGCAGTTGCAGTAGTGTTCAAAAGTTTGGGTTTGGTAAGATTTTTTTGATGTTTTTAAAAGAAGTCTCTTTCAAAAATACGGCCAAAACAATAATATGAAATCGAATTAAATTTAAAATACATATATTTTTTTCTATTTAAATGTATTTGAACGTAATTTATTCCTGTGGTGGAAAAGCTGAATCTTTAAATTTCATTTAAAAGGACAAAAACGCACTCAAACACAAAAGCAAAAGGTACAAAATATTCATGGTCCACTTTCATATTCTTTCTGTGACAAAAAACAAACAAACATTGAAATAAATTTCACCCTCTTTAAATTCTGAGAAGAGACAACCTCTTTAATTTGGCTGACCAGACAAGTCCAGCCCTGGTACGCGTCACTCTAAACAGGAGGAAATGAGCGAGCTGCAACTCCCATTACATTGGAAATGTCTGGTATGTCCAGAACGAGTTATTTTGCTGCCCGTGAACAGGCCAAATGGTCTATACTGTGTGAGGCATCTCTCTTTTCACAGCACAGGCCACCCTGAATCGTTGCATACCACTCTGACATGCACTCGGCGTGCTTTAGGTGCGGAGTCAGGACAGGGCTTGTGTCAGGAATGCCTTTCAAAACAAACGCTGTTCACTCCCGATCTTTACAGATGTATAGGCCGCGATGAATACTTTGTGATCCACCACTCACGGTTTGTGAGATGAATATATTAGAAGATTGCACGTTGAAAAGTCTGTGTCCCTCAGGACTTGGTCACCTGACCCAAAGCGGTGGCTGGACTAAAGTGAATTCCAGTCATTCCTGTTAATATCCTCCCCCAACACGAGGCATGTGTGGGTGATCTCCCCTCCCCCTTCCTTCCCCTCCTCCGCTTTCAGGCCTTCGGCCGCAAGCATGACACAGATTAGCCGCTCAGCTCTCCTGTAAAGCCTAGCCTATAGGCACGAGGCCTATGCGCCACGTTGTGACGTACGTTAACATTAGACGTGTGCTAGGGCTGCACGGTATATCAAAATAAAATCAACATGGCTTAGTGCAATTGTCTAATCATAAATGTATGTGCTGCCAGTTTAGGAGTGAAGCGTGTCATTTGCACACATGTAGTTCATGACAGTGTTTCAGAGTGTCAAAACGGCTTGGTTCATTTACTGTGAGTCAAGCCGTTCTGAGACATTGTAAGCTGCACACGTGTAAATGAACATACAGAGCTTTTACTCTGAAAACGGCAATGCATTTGTTTATTTCCTGGCAGCCCTTCAAAATAAAAATTTGATGGTATACCATTTGAATATGAAGAAATGTTAGCATTGTAATTTTACTATAAAAATGTTATTTTATTACTTTATTTTGCAGTAACAATTAAATAAATATATTATTTTGTTTTTTATATGACGACGTAAAACCGTAAAAAGTCGCCGCCGATTGGCATGTAAACAGTATAGAAATAAGGCTTTTGTGCCACGTTCTGCTTTATAACTTTGTGAAACATTAGTTAACCATAATAAATAACACATTTTTATTTAGAGCAGGTTGTCTAGATTCAAAAGAGCCTGCACTCAACATAACATGATGCAAAGATCTTGAGAAAATCTTACACGGAGTGACATGAAATGCTGCTTGGCTAAAGCTATAGGGCTTCTGGAATCCGATCACATCACAATCATGACGCAGTGTTTTACAATGCCTTCGATCTTGGGTCATGGTGGGTGTTAGGGCTGTCACTTTACGTCCGAAAATCGATTGCACCAATCGATCGGACCAACCAACACAACGTGTCCGTGGATTGGCCTATATTTGGGGTTGAAAATGGAAACGTCTTTAGACTTGGAAAATCGATTTTACAATCGATTCAATGAACACTTATGTCTAAATCTAACAGGATTTAGGATTTTTCTCCTTTTTAAATTTTTTTTTTCTATGCAGATGCACTCCCCAACAAAATCACCCCAGTCAGTATATTATTAATTATTTCCAAATACAGCTAAGTCCAATCCAAGTAATCTGGTGAAACTTCCTGTATCTTTTCATATTGCAACATATTGCAGAAAAAACAGATGATCTCAATGACATTTTCCTCCAATATTGTGCACCCCAGTGTAAGCTTATTGCAGATGTACATTGTTTTGTTCTAGAAACTGTCACAAATTGTTCTGGAACATCAACCAGTGCTTTTTCTTTTCACGATCTGATCGAGGGTGAAGGTGAACGGAGGGCACAGCCCACTATTTTCTAGATTTAGATCTGTCATGCCCATACAACTCCAATAAATGTTTTTTTTTCTTCTCCTCCAAGCTCTTTCACTCACCCAGAGAGAAACTCTTTTGGGTTATTTTTTTTAATCGTATCCCCAAAGTGTTCTCGCACTCCCTCTCCGAATTTCGCAATAATACGGCATGGACAGGATCCTCATTAGTCAAAGTGCCAACCCTCTAAGGGATGAATGTTCGTCCTTTATTCCTGCTATTTCTGACATGTTGCAGATACACTGTTCCTGTCAGTCCTTTTCTAAACATGCTTTGCGTTTCAGGAGAATAAAAGCATCTCCATTCAAACTTGACCTCAAAATGATTCAATACAGTCATCTTGTCCTTATGCTCAGGTTTCCCCTCATCGTATCAACTGTGATCAGGTTTCAGTATAAACTGTGTGATCAGTTTTTACATTTGAGCTTTGTCAGTTTGAAAGTTACATGCGTGCACCATTTTGTCTAGGCAAGACTTTAAGCGACTCACCTAGTCTTGCTTGATGGATGTGATTTGTGTAAATGTCTGCCTTAACAGCTGAAGACACGAGTAATGAATGACACGGAGCCTCCGTCCCTGAGACACTGCATTGTCTGTTTGGAAAGCCACTGACCCATTCATGCCAATGGTGGTGACTGTTACCATCAGTCCAATTGTGGTGGGAGGCCACATTTTTTTCCCCCTTGGCTTTATTTCTGTCGTCTACATCTTCATTATTGTGTAACACCAGCTGGATTCTGGTTTAAAGTCCATGTAAGGATTTTGGGGGCTATCGCTGGATCAGTTATGACAATAAATGTTGTAATCTTGATGTCAGTGTTGTTTTAACTTTTAGTAGTGCTAAAATAAATAAGTTTGCATCAAATGATCTTAGTAGCAGCAGTTATTGTGGTTTTCTGCTATTGGGAAATAAAGTTTGTGGCTATATTTGCTCTCAGTGCACACTGATTACATCAAGAGCTGTATTGTGTTATCCTGACTAGCAGGTTTGTGATGTTTATCAGTTTGATAAGTCTGTGACTTGGTAATAGAATTAGTTTACTTGGCATTACTCTCTCTCACAGTGTCACGATTCTGGTGTCATCACTGCCATTGAAACCCTTTAAAGGGACACCAGGCAAGTCTGAGTGTTTTTTTCTCTACGAAGCTCCCCCTAGTGTCTGGTAGTAAATGCTTTCAAACACTCTGTCGTAAAAACGAACTGTTGTCCCTCCCCCCTCGCCACGAGCAACCCAGCTGATCAGCTGTCAACCCAGCTGAGCAGAGGAACCGGCTATTTCAAAACCAGTTATGTCTACCGAGGCAAGTAAAGCAATATTTTCTTTCCAACTGATGGCGATTTTTATTTTATTTATTTAAAAAAAAAAAATTTTTTTTATTGTGTTGTCATGCATACTAGTATTTTTACCGGGAATGAACGAGGCGAACTACTGCTTTCGTGTTTGTTTGTTTTTGGGAGAGTGGGCATGAGCATAAAAAAAATATATATCGGAGGCTAATTTTTGTCTAAAGTTATATTAGCAAAGTTCATCTGGTAGAATGACGGTTTACCTTTGCTTGTCTAAGAAAACATTTTTCTAGCTCGATCATGATATGTGCAACATGTTTATTGCCTATTATCAGACGCGTTGACTTAGTGACATAAAATAAAAGTGTAAGTTACACAAATAAAACCGACAGAGGAACGGCCAAACAACTAAGTTACAGAAATCAAACGTGTTTGCTAATGACAATGCTAACATCAAAGTTATAGCCTAGTATCTAGCGTACTAGTAAGCCCGTAACAGACAGCGATCATAATAAAAACCTTTACAGACAATAGCAAACATCTTGAGGTCACAATTACTTGAAATTTAAATATTAAAACAGTTTATTCCAAAGATACTTGCAACAGCAGCCAGGTCAGCATCCGTTTTGCAGGCTTCTGTTTCTCTCAGTTCTCGCCATTCTGAAAAAGCCGGTCCGATATTTACTCGAGTCTGACTTCTTGCTCGGTCAGTCTCCCGTTTCCTCTTTCGTTGGTCCTCCGACAAAGATTTCCTAGCTTTCTGCTTCTTTTTTACAGGCTCAGCCATAACTCAATCTATCGTTGCCCTTTGCTTATAGCTAGCCGGTGCTTGAATGGGGGCGTGTATAGTGGTCGACCGATAATGTTTTTTTGATGGCCGATGCCGATATCTTAGAGAGCAGGGTGGCCGATATAAAGCCGATATTTTTATATATATTTATTTTAATCAATATTTAATAAATTATAAATAAATTATAAAACAATTTTTTAAAATAAACATGCTTTTATACTTTAGAATGGCAACTTCTTAAATTTGCAATCCTATTACAGTATTTTTCACAAAGTAATTGTTTAGAAATATATGAATATGAATAAAAAGAATGTAAACTGTAACAGGGCACTCAGTAAACTGGTTTATTTTCTTGCTGGTAATCATATTTTTTCAAATAAAGACAAGGTAACGCTAATTTTACATACAGCACAGTGAAAACGATATGAATATATGACACAATTGGCAACTGGCTATATATCAGCATATTTTAAAATGAAGTATTTAAAGTTTTTCGACCGCGTCTCCTGTGAAGCTGATCTTCTGTTTGCATTCACACACTTCGCACGGACCGACCGTCACTTGCAGGCAGTAATGCACACTTCACATGATATCACAGCTGGATTCGATTAAACCTGCAAGGTTTGTGAAATTAAATGTTTATTAGATATTCAGAGATTTGTTTAAATGATGTAGATGCGCATTTGCTGAATGTTGACGGCAAATGAGAAAGTATTTTAGCCTGATTGTTTGGCCTTTTCTGTTACAAATAATATAAAAGCAAACGCTTTACTTTAATTACTTCGCATAAGTTACCATTTACTTTCTTTCTTTACCAGTTCTGTCTAACAAAGTATTAGATATGACTGACAGAGATCGTAAATTAATGAAGACGGAGAATGTGAGTGAGCGCTGTTTGATCTGAGGAGCAGCTGTTGCCGTTCTCTTCAGGCACCGGTGTTCTCAGCGCCGCCCGTCAAAATAAAAGTCTGGAGCGCCGTCAAAATAAAAGTCCCGCTTCCAACACATCGGCCAATCAGAAAAACGTATCGGCCGATGTCGATATTTCAAAAATGCCAAATATCGGCCGATATATCGGCCTTGGCGATATATCGGTCGACCACTAGGCGTGTACGTGTGCAGTGCCGTCAAGCAATTCGTTACATCGCGAGACCTGATATCACGCGATACTTCCTGACGTCGAGGCCGGCAGCCCGCCGGCCCAAAGTTGCAAGTGAGTTTTTTCCGCTTTCGGGCACCAGGGGGGTGCGAAACCACCACCAATGAACCCGAAATAAGTAATATAACCATTCCACTGACTCCGAAGCTGTTCAGTTAAGGTTAAAAAGTTACCTAGAGCACCTTTAAAAAGTAGTGATGATTACATCGGCTGATTGTGAGGATTTTTTTTTTTTTTTTTTTTTTTTTTTTTTTTTGGATTGTGAGGATTTAAGAGAGAGAATTTATTGTGCATTTGAATTTTTAATCACATTTTGCCACCCAAAAGATGAATTTTAAAATACATTGGGTTTTTCTCCCCAGTCCAGTCATGCATGATCTCAGACAGTCTGAGTGGAGATTCAACTCTTCTGACCCAATTATTTGAATGACAGTTAATCACCACGTAAAATCAAATGTCATAATCCTGAAAGCTCTAGCTGCAACTCACAAATATCTGGATAATAGATTATTCAATTGATTATTAATTTAATCAATTAATCAACTGTTCCTCAACCAGCCTTCTCCTTTAATGTGCATACTGAACACTATGCATGTAACGCATACAAAAGAAAATCACCACATATACATGTAATGCATTTAATTATATTATTATATATAATAAAACATAAAGAGAGCTGGTAAGGCCCTATTAATCGATAATGAAATGCACAGTTTTCATTGCTAATTGATTATCTGTTGCACCCTTAGTTAATTGATGTTCATTGTATTCTTTATATATTTTCTACTCATGCGACATTGACTTTAGGACCAAAGGGCTTAATTTTATTGCTACGATTCACACATCTGCAGCACTGCATAAATCTTTGTCCGTAATGTATATTCAATACACCCTAAAGTGATACAATACATCTGGTTCAAGTTATTATTTTAGGTTTATGACTATGTAGTACATGCATCTGGCAGCTGCTCTGAGGAAGGATGATGGTAATCGTGTGGTAATATTGAGCTTTCACAGTGTCATATTATTAGCTTATTTTTTTCCCACAGAAGGAGAAGTTGAGGACTGGGTCATGATGAGAGGAAGTTGTTTAGGCCCATTTAGTTTCTTCTACAAAAATCTGTGTTTAAGCAGTGTTAATGAGCTGAGTGGGTACCAGAGACAGCAGATGCTAAATGTGAATTTTGAATAGATTATAATAAGCTTAAAAAATCTCCAACCTGTTACCACAAGAGTAAGATTTCACTTGGATTTACTGGAAACAAATGAGAGATGAGGGTTATGGCTGGAGGTTGATAGACATGCAGTCTTAGTAAAAGGCTTCTGGGCATATCTGTAACCTTGTGTGTCACTTGTTTAAAAGACAAGCCTTAGTTAAGTCTATTTTTCTCTCTCTCTCTTAAAGGAGGAAAGTTATTTGATTTCCACAAAGGAAGTCTTAGAGGTTAACATTGGTTATAAACCCATGTTAGCCTCTCTGCCATCCAACTTGTCTCCGTATTCACATAAGAAACATCACCTCAGAACTAGGTGAGCCGGAGTGATGATCCAGCCACACGTCCAGCACTGGTCTGTGCGTCAGTGAGTCTCTCAGCAGGAAGCTGCCAGTAAATGGCTGTTTTGGTGGGGGCTGGGAGTGTGTGGCAGCTGGTGCAGGATAATGGATTAACTCGGGGCAGGGCTCTGATGCTTTTACCTCCCGCGACCAGCCAAACCATCCAGCAGCCATCAGTCCCTCCGCGGCTGTCTCAGGATGACTTCCTCATCAATGTTTAATAAGCCATTTAGAGGCGGTCAGGCCTGCTCACTGATTGAGCATATCAATATGGCTCTCTTCAGGATATTGACAACTGTTCTTTTGCACTGTCTATTCATAAAATAAGCCTGAAAAATGTATCACAGTTGCCAGAAATATTAAGCAGCACAACTGTTTTCAACATTAATGATTATAATAAATGTTTCTTGAGCAGCAAATCCGCATATTAGAATGATTAGAAGGATCATGTGACATTGAAGGCTGGAGTAATGATGCTGAAAATTCAGCTTTGCATCACGGGAATAATTGAATGGTTAAAAAGAAATAAAAGAAAAAGAAAAAGGTTATTTTAATTTCAAAATATTACTTCATTTTTTATTAAATAAATGCAGCCTTTGTGCATATTTGAGTATAAGAAACTACTTTCAGAAACACCAAAAAAAAATTCAACTTACCGACCCCAAACCTTTGCATGGTAGTGTACGTCTTATAGCAATTCACTTGTGTTATTTTTAAATTATTTCTTTAGTTTTAAAGGGATCGTTCACCCAAGAATGAAAATACTGTCATTAATTACTCACATCATGTCATTCCAAACCCGTAAGACTTTCTTTCATCTTTAGAACAGAAATTAAAATCTGTTTGATGAAATCTGAGAACTTTCTGACCCTCTGTTGACAGCTACGCAACTACCACTTTGATGCTTTAAAAAGTTCAGAAAGAGATCGTATATGTATATACGTGTGTGTGTATCTATGTATGTATGTCCAGTGAAAGTTTACACTGGTACTACGATTGCTATAATGCCATTGCCAGAGCATGATACAGGAAAGGTCTTTGAAGTTCAGGCTTGCCCTTGGCCATGTGGCTTGAGCATAGGATTACTGTAAACGTATCTCATTCAGTCCAATTGATCAGGGTTAATAAAGTTCATAAAGGGAACCTACTTGAAAAATCACTGTTGTGCCAGTGGTTGTTCTTGCTTTCACGCTGCAGTTGTGTCCCATTAAAGTCTAGTTTGGATTTTTAATGTGTCCCCTGATGATTTTATGATCATTCCTAAGATGCACGTTCAAAGCTACGGCACAGACTTGCTCTTGCATTTTAAGTATTCGACCTAGTTTTTCTTTGAATGAAAGATGAGTTAGCAACGATCATCTGGAGTTGTGAATGTAGCTGGAGGGGCTGTGTTCTGAATCTTACTGTGTGCCTTGTGATAATAGCAGCCTCCATTTTCTGCTCCCTGGCTCGTGTCTGTGGTCTGGTCTCTGAGTGAGTTTGTTAGTTACTCACTAGATAACTGGAAGGTTCATCTTCAGCAGGAAACTGTAAGCCAAGCATGGCAGTGGCGCAGAGGCTCGGGATTTCCATTTTCCACTGCTTTAAATCACTAGTCAATGTTATCCACCTGCTAAGAAATAACTGACCTGACATTTAGATCGGATGCAGGAATATTTAATAATGTTAATTAACACCAACATATGTTAGTCATACTTTGCATTCATTTTGAGAATCTTACATTTAACTTTTTTTATATATGCTAATCTATGGCACACTTGATAAGATGCACACAGAGCCAATTAATAAATAAAAGATGTGTTACTAGGGAGAATCAGTGATGTCTAGAGCAGCACTTTGAGCTCCAGAGCCGATCAGGGTCTAAAAGTCTGTCATTTTCAAGTGTCTGGCTCAATGAGTAGTGTGTGGATGTTGAGAACCAGGTAAATGACACACACGTGTAGTAAAAATAGACTGGAACCATTTCTTCCTTCACAAAGCAGTTATTATTTCATATTTATGAAAACCTTTCTTAAAGATAGTCCAACCAAAAATGAAAATTAATTTATCCTTATGTCGTCCCAAACACATGACTTTCTTTCTTTTGTGGAATATAAAATTATTTCATTTTCTTGGTGGGTTTTATAAAAAAACAGAAACTTGGAAACTGAGCACTGTGTGTAATATCTGCACTACTAGCATATTGTGTCTTCAGTGTCACGTGATCCTTCAGAAATCATTCTTAATATGCTGATTTGCTGCTCAAGAAACATTTCTGATTATTATTAATGTCTAATAATCACTCTTCAGCTTTAATTTTCTTTTATTATGTAATGATATAATTCAGTTAAATTATAGGCTAACTCATTTTATTGCATGATAAAATAATAATATTGGCCTACTTATATTATACCTACTAGGTCAAGTCTTCGTGAAATACGGCAACCATTATTGAATTATTGGTTATTAGAAATGTTTAATTCCAAGGGAACAAGCAGCATATCCGGTCAAAGGAAAAGGAAATAAAGACCTCTTTAGAACGTCCATAGATGACTATTTGTTTTCATACAGATCATGTACAAATATCTCTTTCATTACATCTAAGAACACAATTTATTTCAGGCAACAAGCTCTTGAATCTTCTGTTCTCTCTTTCTTATGCTGCTACACATATTTTATTCGTCCCCTTAATCGTAGTGTGGCAACTCTAGCCCTATGTTGTGACCTGGTGGGTATGGCAGAACAGTGTGGGTTGTGTTATCTAGACCCAGAGGAAAGCCTCACTCTGAACAATAGTCTTCTTATCTCATCTGTTGCAAAAAATCACTTAGATGAATGACTCAGTTAGTTGTGAATGTAAAACTAATATTGTCCTGTTGGTCATCTTTTCCGGGTGTTTTGGAATCATACGCTCATATGCTTACAGAGACGTGCTGTTGGGAAAATTTCCATCCAGAGAGCCACAGTCATTCAAATCGCTGTTTGTTTGGAAGTGAATGGCTTTCTGTTTCTGCGGTACACCAACATACAGTGGTCTGCTTCGTCTGATTGATGCAGTAAATCATCCCAACTCTAAATGAAGATCAATGTCCTTGGTGCACCAAACATCTCTTTTTATGGAAAATATCCCTATTATTTGTGTGAAGGGGAAAGTGTGATGATAGGCTAATGACACAAAATCTACCTTTACAAATTGGAGTGGCATTAAACAAAATGGTAAAAAGGTTCCATTGGACAACTTTAGTTAATCCATTAAAGGTAGGGTTGGTCATTTCGGAAAGGCTAGCAATAGCAAGCTAGCTTTGAAAGCATGAGATCCTACCCTCCTTTCAGAGCATCTCCAAAGCCACGCCTCCTCCAAAACGGGCATGAACGAGAGTGAACCACATTGGTTCTTGCAGAAGCTCAAACGTGCTGCGTAACATGAGAATGAACCTCATTGGTTCGTGCAGAAGCTCAAACGTGCTGCTTAACACGTGAGAATGAACCTCATTGGTTCTCGCACGTCAAGCGATACATGCTTGAGCTTCCGTTAACCTCAATAGATGCGAGTTGATGAATGTTTATAAGTGAATAAAAGCATAAATTCAATCTGTTCATCATATAAAGCAATCAAGTCTCTTTAGAACATTTTGCCTAAACCGCTCAATTCATATGAATTAGTTTTACGATCTCTTAATGAACTTTTTGAAGCGTCAAAGTGGTAGTTGCGTAGCTGTCAATGGAGACATGGAAAGCTCTCAGATTTCATCAAAGAGATCATTTGTGTTCTGAAGATGAACAAATGTCTTACTGGTTTGGTACGACATGAGGGTGAGTAATTAATGACAGAATTTTCATTTTAGGGTGAACTATCCCTTAAACATAAACTAATATTACTAAATGATTTAAAGGGGGCATATCGTGAAAATCTGACTTTTTCCGTGTTTATGTGCTATAATCGGGTCCCGGGTGTATCTACCAACCCAGAAAACGTGAAAAGTGAAAACCCAGTAACTTTGTTTTGGTAAACTTTTCTCTGCAAGCATGTCAAAAAATAAGCCGATCAGATTTCGCTCCCCTTCTTATCTTATTATAATATTACTGCCCCTCTGCACGTTTCCACCCATGGCGCTGCCATTTGGTTTTCGCAGGTGACTACTGTGTAACCAGTTCTAACGCAATGACAAAAGTTTGAGCAAAGCATGGAGGACACGCTTGACCTGTTCTGTGGTTGGCTGCACAGAGTCCCAGCCTCAGATGAGAAGAGAGCAGTGGATTCATTTTATTTTCAACGAAAATCACTCAGAAATGGATGAATCAATGTAACTCCACAACAACTACATAAATGTATCTACTAACCGTTCAGAAACGTCCAAGTGCGCCTAAATGTTGCAACCTCTTCCTGAGTCTCTCTGTAAGGCTGCACTCCGCTACTGGTTATTTCTGAGATTTTGGAAGAATGAGATTATTCATGTGTTTTGTTATTGTATCCGAAGCTCGTGTAAAGGATGGGCCGTCTTTTGCACGGGCCGGGGAGCAGCAGCTCATTTGCATTTAAAGGGACACACACAAAAACGGAGCGTTTTTGCTCACACCCAAAACGGAGAAAATTTGACAAGCTATAATAAATGATCTAGTGGTATTTTGAGCTGAAATTCAACAGACACATTCTGGGGACACCATAGATTACATCTTGTGAAAAGGGGCATAATATGTCACCTTTAAAATCATTTTTAAATAATGTAGTTAACTATTGTTAACAAGTGGAACCTTTTAGTAAAGTGTTTACTAACAAGGTAAAGCAACTAGACATAAAATAGGGAAGAGTATTTTTTAATTTGGCTTTAGTTTTGCTGTGACCCATCATCATTGTTAAATATTTAATTGTGTCATATTGATTGGAGACGCTCCGCTCTGACACACATGGGATCAAGCAGTCTATTTTAAACTCATAAAGCTGGAGCTTTTATATGTCAGGTCAAGCGTGTCCTCCATGAAAACATCGTAAGATGGTGTGTGTGAAGATATTTTTAAGAATAGCAGTTACAGTGAGTGATGTTTCTATGTCTGTAGCATTGAGACAGGTTTACTAGAGAATGATGATTCGGTGCTTCATCTAGCACAGTTTAGTCTTTGTACACAGTGCTCCAGTGTTCTGTCTAATGGAGCGTGTATGCTAACCGCAGTACCGCACAACTCTTCTGGATGCAGGAAGTGATACAGCGTGACAGCCAGAACCATTTAGACAAGAACTCTTGGGCTACATTCACACTGGGAGCCTTAGTGCTCAATTCCGATTTATTGCTCAGATCATATTTTTTTGTATAGCTGTTCACATTGTTTGCATGCGCAAAAGAACTCTAAAAGACGTCACGCATCACGCTGTCATACGGAAGTAAACACGGAGGACATCTGAGTAATCTATTATGTGTTTATTTATGGTGTGATCTGCCGCGGAATCGAGCCAATTTATGCAATATAAAAAACAAAGACGAGGAGGTGAAAAAATAGTGCAGAATTTTTTTTAACATTTGATTTTATGATACGAGCCCTCATGTTTTGCTTGTATATAGAGCTGTCAATGTTATACTTGACACATCACTGTCCTTCCACTGAGTGCCTTTCGCAACGTTAAAAAATGAGACTCACAAGCAGAGAATTGAATGGATTTGGATCGCATTTACCTGCAGTCTGAACGTAGCATTAGAGATGGGCCAAAATATATATGCAGTGTGTGTGTGTGTATATATATATACCTAGAGATTGGCATGGGGTACTTTCCATAAGATCATCTCTCAATGCAAATCAAACTAGCTTTTAGGCTAACTGAAATAAAACCATGCCAATCTCTAGGTATGGTGAAGGCTATGTGATGATGTGGGACTATTTTAATTCCAAAGGCCAAGGGAACTTTATCAGGATGCATAGTACCGGTATCCTAAAAAAAAAAAGTAAAAAAATACTTAAAAATAAAAATCTGCCTGCCTCTATGGGAATTTAACATAGGGGTGTACACACTTATGCACCATGTATTTTAAGGAAGAACATTTATTTATTTACGATACATTATTCATTCACAAAGAAAATTGGTGTCCTTAAAGGTTGGATTTTTCCTAATTTTTTAAATTAAGGCATTAAGTTCAATTTCCAAAATATGATTTTTTATTCCTCTTTTTAGTCAACTTTAGCATGGGTGTATTCACTTATGCATTGCACTGTACTTATATATATATATATATATATATATATATATATATATATATATATTTCATAAGTTTGGAATAGATTGTTAAATGTTTTCTTATGCTGACACAGGCTGCATTTATTTGTTCAAAAATAGTATAAAATAAAATAACGGTTTTCTATTTTAATGAAAACTGTTGTGCTACTTAAATCTTTTTTTTTTTTTTTTGAATAGTTCAAAAGAATAGCATTTGTTTTAAATGGAAATCTTGTGTAACAGTATAAATGTATCAATTCTGATCAATTTAATGCATCCTTCTTGCTAAATAAAAGTAATCTTTTTTTTTTTTTCCTAAAAAAAGTATTATTGAATCCAAACTTTTGAATTTTTAGTGTGTGTGTTGGTGTGCATTTATATAGACAACCAGGCAGCCTCTGCTTCCATCTTAACACACAATGCTTTTTCTTCAAAGTGAATTGTTAGTTTCACTTTTGCCTCCATGTTTCTGTTGGACGCCTGAACTTTTCTAGCAGCTCGTTTTCATATTTTCAGTCCTGCAGCTGGTGTTTTGATTTTGCCATAATCATTTAGTATGTGAGTGATGAGAGTTTATTGTAATTGCGAATGCATGGACCTGGAGACTTGGAGAAATGCCTCATTATATTTGGAGGCTGGGAGGATTATCAGATTACATGTATGAAAAACAAAGCAAACAATTTTGAATATGAAAAGCTGTTTTTGTCCCCAAGGAGTGCTTTTAAAATGATTGTGTATGCGAGTGTACAAGTTTTTGTACTGAGGATTAACATTATTTGTAATGATTTACTTCTCGGCTAGTCTCGCATAGCCAGAACTTCAGACTGATGGCTGACGGTCTGGACTCCATCACAGCTTTCATTGGCCACGGCCCTCCCAAGAGGATGTCTGACTGACATGTAAAGCAACCAATCACAGTTCATTTTGTTCCGCATCGTTTAGGGCCATGAAAATGTGAAGTCCATACAATAACAGACCTGCGCGCATCTCTGTTATTCATTCAAGAGCGTTGGAGCCACGAATTTCACATACTTTTAAAAATCAAACACTGCTTTCTTTTTCGATGAGGGGTTTGGCGTCACGACGGCTTTGTTTCTAGGCAGACCGTTAAAGAACATGACACACACGACGACTTAACTCCTGAATTGTTTGCCATTTTGTGTGCCATATGCATCAGAAGGCGGCACAGACGCCACACCAGACTTTTATTTTGACTGTGCTAAGAATTCCAGCACCTGAGCACACACAGCGCTCCTTCACCGTCTTTATTAATCTAAAGTCTCTGTTTAACAGTTCTGTCTAATACGTTATTAGATAAAACTGTTCAACAAAGTAAACTGTATAAGAAACAGTATTATAGTGTTTGCTTTTATCTTATTAGTAATAGAAAGGCAAACACTATATAATACTTCCTCATTTACCATCAGCATTAATTTGTAGCCTGCATGAACGTGTTACTCTAATCTCTGATTTTAGTTGAAAAATAAAATAAATAAATGCTTCATTGCGCACAATCTTACCAGATTATTGAGTGCCCTGTTGGTTACACTTCCTTTTTATTCATATTTGTTTATGAAAAATACTGTAATGGGATTACAGAATCAAGAAGTTGCCATCTAAAGTCTGTTTATTTATTCATTTTCAATTTATTTGATCTAATTTATAAAATAAAAAGCAAAATATCTACATCAAAAATGTAATATTGGTCGACTACTATTCAGATTTATCAACAGCGAAGAATAGCTTGTGAATCGCATGCCTCATGCATACACAGTCCAGTTCCTTAAGCTGAGTAGTTATACATCATACTTCTCAGAAGATGACAACTTGCATCATATAATTCCATGTATGGCCCACAGCGTCTGAGGCTAAGAATAGGTTACAGGAAGAAACACTGCGTGGTCAATGGGTTGACGTAGTGGATCAGCACCAGTTCATGAGTCAACATTATAAACTCCTGTTGTCAATGGTGCTGTTAGTAGCTTCCTAAATGAGTGATAATGGCTGAATCTAATTTTTTTTTTTTTTTTTCTGTTGTTGCTGTCTTGGGAGGGACATACCAGTGAGCTGGCCTCGTGCATTCTGCGCTATAAAGCTGTCAATAGATGCTGGGCCACTTTGAGGGATCTTCTCATTAAAAGCAGATGATGTTCTTTCCATGCAGCTTCGAGCGTGCGGTTCTGTCTGAACGGCTGAGGCGCAGGCCTGGCGTGTGTTTAGAGTTTAGAGCCCTTATGAGTGATAAATGCCTTTTGTAACTACATGTGACTCAGCGTATGTCCTCATATGGCGAGGCGTTCAAGCTGGTTTAGCTGTATCTTGGGTGCTCGCCAGGCCCCCAGCAGTGCCTCGTAAAGGCAAAAACTGGGACGACAGTTGGACAACGTGAAATGTATCACACGCTGTTTAGGTTACATTGTCTCTTTAATCGCTTTACTGCTGCATTTGATGGGTGTCACCGAGGCTTTGCTTGTGTTAAGATTGTGGTGACATTGAGATCAAACTCCATTTAGTAGCATATACACACACATAATTTATTTATTATTTATTTATATTGTATAGGGCAATATATTGGTACCATATCAGTTTTCTTTCTTTTTATTTATTTGTTTGTTTTTATTTATTTATGAAACATATTATGTATTACTTTATTATTTAGTATTCATGTAAAATATATATTTTTTTATTTATGTGCATTTGTTCATTTTATTGTGCATGCTCATTTCCAGTGCTGATAAGATGATATTTAAAAAATACTTATTTAATAGCACTGTTAAATCTTTAGGCAAAATGAATATTCGTTTATCATACTATATATTATAATGCTTTACCTAAATGCAGTTGTAGCATTTTATGATTGTTTTAAGTGTGTGTGTGAGAGTTTTTTAAATAGTGGCCATAACAGAATAATTAGCGTATCTGTATGCCAGCATTTTAATATTGGTGCATCTATATCGGTGGCTTAAATTTTGGCTGTTTTGGTTGTGTCAGCATCTTTCTCTATCGACGACCATTTAAAAGTAGAGATCATAACTAACAAGATCTCTGTCTCTCTTTGCAGTGAAGCCGTTCACAACCACTGTGAAGGAGATGCGCCTTCATAGAGACGACTTTGAGATGCTCAAAGTGATCGGCCGGGGAGCCTTTGGGGAGGTAAGGAATTCAGTGAACCCTTGTAAGGAATTCAGTGAACCCTTGTTGCCTTTTTGGCATGTTTAAAAGTGCAGGGAAATCACCTCTGAATCTCTCCAGCCTTTGCCATATTGTGTGGTTTGTTTTCATGACCCATTTTGTGTGTCCAATGAAAACCCCAAACTATCAGTGAAGTATTCATGTCCCCCTCAAGAATCTTATCAGCAGCCACAAACCTAACCCCTTCCTCTCCTCTGAGTTTCCCTTCTCTCCCCCCTGCCAATTCCCAAGGGATCTTGGCCTGGCGTTCGACTGCTATTCTTGGGCCGGCACAAATCTAGGCATTTTAGACTAATCATTTGTTTTACAGGGGAATGTGCTACTCGTTCCTGCACTATAACACTTGGACTATTCACTACACGCACGGTTCACTTTTCTTTTTCTTTACCAATCTGCCTTCCATCACTGTTTCTCGCCTACATTTTCTTTTTCTTTTTTTTTTTCTCATCCTCCTGTTCTCCACAATTGAATTAGATTGAAGTTCGGGAACCAAACTACAAGTGTGAACAGACCCTTTGTTTTCAACCCCAACCCATTTGTTTTTTTGGAACTGAATCACAATAAGTTTGCATCATCTATAAGTATTTTTACATGCACAATTATAATCAGGGTACAGTGCAACAGTTGGGTTCTCGAAGTAAAAATCTTATTCATTTTCTTCACAGGGAAATTTTTAACAATACCTTAAATCTTTAAATCATTTTTTTTTTTTTTTCCTCTGTTGTTTATTTCATTCGCAGTGCTTCAGGGGATTGTAGTTATTTCCCTAATTAAAGCTGTTAAGTACACATACTTGTTAAGTATGAAGTCTTTTTGTCTGATTTTCAAATACTTTTTTTGCTTCAAAGCAAAAAAAAAAAAAAAGGCCTGTTAGGTCGACTTTACAAAAAAACACGGACTGGTACGATTTCAGCAAACTGAAAATTCCCAGTTAATATTAACAATCATGTGGGGACAGATTATCAGATATTTCTGGATTAGGAGAAACATTTTGCTGTGTCACACCTTTCTGCTCTGTCATTACACCTCCCTCGTAAATGAATGTGTAATTGACTCATTTCCAAATTCATACAATTCAGTATTTCCGTTCATCTGAAAAAAAAAAAAAAAGCAGAAGTTAACTCTGCTTGGCGTCTCATCGCTTGATTCTGAAGCTGAATAAGACTTTATTTTGGGGAGAGATCTGTCCATAGTTCTCCTCCTTACTGTAGATTCCTGTCAGGAATGGCAGTGGTGGCACAGGAAGCAGGGCAGGACGGTGCAGCTGTCAGGAAAGGCTCCGGAAACCAGAACCGTCTCTAAGGAGTGACTTTCGTAAAAATAGTGTCTCACTCCGCATGTAATCTGTGCGGTTCATTGTCCCTTCTTCAGCCGCCGAGACCTCAATAACCCTTCCTTCTCAGTCGCTGGGCTTTTTTGTCATGTGGATCTAATGATGACTCAGATCTTCGGGGGATTTTGCAGTCTTTCTGTTATCATCAAGCCAGGCTATTGTTGCCTGTGCTGCTGCTTGTGTCGGTTTCAGAGCGTTCAGGCTCATGTGTGAACGTGATGCTGCTGTTTTGTTCCCTTTTCCAGCCGTTTCCTGTGGCTCTAACATTACAGGATGTACTTCCAGAAAAAATCTCTTGCATTTCCTGTTTATGATTGATGTTGTGGTCCCAGCTGAAGGCCTGGAATTTGGGACTGCTTAAAAGAATAGTTCAGTCAAACACTTTTTCTAAGCTTCATTTTCTTTCTTGCTGAAACTTTCAGTCTTTTGCAAAAGCACCATCACGGTATCAAAAGAGTCCATATGACTCTTGAGCTATATTCCAAGATTCTGAAGTCATAAAATAATTATTGATCTTACTGCAAACAATTTATCCAAGCATATTTTTCTTTCTGTTTTAAATTTTTTAAATCTTGCAATCCTAATCAAAATGTCATAACTCGATCATCTGGTAAATTTACATACTTCTCTCTGATGAAGGATAAAGGACTTATCTAATCATTTAGTCTTCTTAAACCCCTCTCCTTTCTTACTATTGACCTCAGGCTTGCATTCAGACCTGCCTTCATCCAGTCAACAACTGATGGATAGAATCTAATCTGTTTTCGAAAATCTGTTTTACTCGAATGTGTCACAATAAGGAGGAAAATATCTGCCACTTCTTCCATTTTTCATTGTCACTTTAAGTCATAGTTTTATATTGATTATCTTTCAAAACTCACTTTTGTAGGGATGTACTCAAAGTTAAGTTTTTGAGCCAAAAATGTTCAGGTTAATGTCGATAACAGATTAATAGCTGATTTCGAAATTATGAAAAATGTGGTTTAAATAAAACATAAAATTAATAAACCATGAAAGACTAAAATCATTTTTAGTGCTTAAAGTGAATCTTGTAAAAAAAAAAAAAAAAATTGGAACCTACCTTTTTCTAAATCTAAATATGAAATATTTACTGATAAATGATCAGCAAGACAATTTGTGGAAGTGAGTGAGATTTGAGAACGCATGACTTCAGGACACTCTTTTTTTTTTTTTTTTTTTTTTTTTTTAAGCTTGACAATGTCTATCAGTGTCCAAAAAGAAAGTCATCAGTGTTTGTAACTTCATGATTGTATTTTTTTGACTGAACTAACCCTTTGAAAGACTTTTTGCAGTAGAGTCTAGTGGTTGACGTACTTAAATGGCACTCCCTTTTGCCTCACCTGAGACTTACTCAATAATTATTCTTTTGACTAGAATAAGAAAGAAAATATGGAACAGGGAGGGGAATCAAGGAGAACTAGATTGAAGCAGACATTTTTTACATAACGTCACTGTGAGTCACTACATGGCAAACAAAACAGCCTGTAATGACCACAACAGAGTCAGAATGCTCTATGTGTTGAGGTTGAGCGTTGATCTCTTTATCTGTTCAATTGAGTGAATCACTCATGTAATGAATGGTTAGGTCAAAGTACACGCAGACCCTGTCCTTCATATTGATTTTGTGAAGATGGCAGCTTCTGTTCTCTCAAGGTACACTGACATAATTAAGATTGTTTGCCAACAACAAGCTGGAGATGGATTCACAGACCCACATGCTGGTCATAATGCAGAGTCCTGGCAGAAGTCCAGTGTTTTATTTATTGCAGGGTTCCTGTTGTCCCCAAAGCATCTTGAATAGCGTTATTATTTGGTGTTGACTTGTCCAATATCAAATCTGGTATAGAACAAAAAGAGGGCTGTAATTTATCTCAAAGAGCCTAGCAAAAAAAAAAAAAAAGTGAAGAAATTTTAATGGATTTAAAGATATGAAACTCTGTTTCCCAGCTGTTACAGGGCTCAATATTAAGGATGGTCCAATGATCCGGGACTGGTGTGACAGGATTTTGGGACAGTTCACTGGACGCTCTTGCCCTATTGGGTCAACATTTTTACATTCTTGTTTCAGTGATGTTGCGTTCATTGGTTAAGTGCATTTAACATTTAACATTTATTGATTGAGTTAGTTATTCACTTGCTGACTGACTTACTTATTTACAAATTTACCAATATTGAATTTTACTTATACATGATGTACAGTCTGTATAAGTGAATGATTTAACTTTTCCCCATGGTCTTGTTAAATTTTGTAAAAAAAAAAATTGCAATATCGAATTCTTAAAAAAAATCGCAATACATATCGTATCGGCACCCAAGTATCGTGATAGTATCGAATTGGGAGATAGGTGTGTATCGTCCCAGCCCTAATATTCACCATATATAGTAAGAAAACTTACAAACAATTAACAGGTTTTTACTGTAATATTTTCAGTCTTTTACTGTTAAAATCACAATCTTTATTTACAGCTTTTTTTGTGAATTTACGCAAGTAGCTTATGACTGTCTTGGAAGTCTCTGGTAGAAGGGGCTGGAAATTGTAAACCAATTTTTTTTGTATTGGAATTTAAGTATTATTTTACTTATGATGTAGACAAATACATTAAAATTACAGGTAAGCAGCAAAAGTACAGATAACTAATGTTGTTTTTTCTCTTCTTTTTTTTGTTTTTCAATAATATATAGGGAGAAAGTGAAAATTTGGCAAGTTAAAATCTGAACTACTGATCCAACTGTACCAGTATCACAGATTTATAATGCTGAGCCCTGCATCACACTCTTAAGTTGTGCAATTTTACATTTCATATTCAGAATGAAGCAACCCCTTCCATATCCTCGGGTTTGCACGGTTGCTTAGCACCCGTCTTACTGTATAGATCTTTACATCAGAATTACTGTTTACACTCTGACCTTTGACATTCTGACTTTACGTACATGATCTCTTATTTGAACTTGAGTGTGTTGGTGACAATCGCATCGCAGCGTCCACTTTGGTCACCCGCTTTCTCTCCTTCATGCACCTCCCTTGCATTTTCAATCAGGTCAAGCTGCCTTTGTGGAAGTGTGTGTCTAAAAAAGGAGAGAGGGAAAGAGGACAGGAGACACTGTGGGAGGAGGAATTGGGGGTTTCTGAGCACTCAGGGTTCAGTTTGTTTTTGTAATGAGGTCAGTTATCTTCTGCGGTTAGGAGCCTTACAGATAAGAAGCATGTGTGTGATTTAAGATTGTTTGAGTTTGTTACATGCACAAACACACTCTAGAGAACATCAAAGGGTCGAAAAAAGCCGAGAAACAGCAGCAGGGCTCCTAATTTGCCCTTACTATGCAAAGTTACAGTTTGTACTGTGTTCTTTGCTGAAGCAGCACATTGTGCTTTGGGCAGGTATGCGAGTCCACGTGAGGGGGACACTGTTCCTCCACTGAGGGTAAACACATCATGTGATGTGTCCCGAGCAGCGAGGCAAAGTACAGGGAAATTCATGACTCCACTTAACATTAGCCGACTGGACGGTCACAAATAGCTAGTGGACGGACTATATCAGAATAACAAAGGTCACGCATACATAAGTCATGGAGCAAACACTTGGATCTCACAGAGAGATTTATAATATAGTTTTATGAATGGCTCCTGTCCGGTTTAAAGACTTATATTACACAAAAATAAAAAAACTTGCTTATCCTCAAGTTGTTCCAAACTCATATAACTTAATTTCTTCAAAAGATGTTTTGAGAAATGTTCGCAGCTCTTATCTATTTAGTGGGTCTCTAAAGGGAAAAAAAGAAAATGTGGTCCATATGTAGGGTGACCAGATTTCTCATGGTGTAATACTGGACGGGATGGACATCTTCACGTCTGACTTGATCTCCTCCGCGTTCTCTAATATCCTGCCTTCACTAACTGCAAGTTAATCGATAACACATTGTGATTGGATGATAATTTTGTTCTCCAAAATATACTATGACGAGATTGGCTACCTTTAATTAGGATATTCTTGCGTGACAGAAGACTATTACTTGCTTTTATGATCACTTGCCAAATAGAGTTTAGAAATAAAGAAATGCAGGACAAAATATGATTTTTATTAAGTCGGGACACTAAAAATAGAGCTGAAATACGGGACTGTCCCGGGAAAAACGGGACGTCTGGTCACCCTATCCTTATGACTTGTGTGCTATATACACTACCGGTCGAAAGTTTGGGGTCAGTAAGATTTAATTTTTAAATAAATTAACACTTTTATTTAGCAAGAATGCATTAAATTGATCAAAATAGGATAGGAGTCATTTTTAGTGCTTTTGTTGTTGTTGTTTTTTGGAGCTTAATTAAATTTAATAACTAAAAATCAATGTATGGAAATGAGCAAAAATTCTCTCTTGTCTTCCTAGTAAGAAATTAAATAAGGCTTCTAAAAAATATAATACATTTTTGGATGAAGTGTCCCTTTTAATCATGACATTCACATACATTGCTAACTAATTTTACAGGCCGAAGCAGTTCATAATGTATAATGAAAATCTGTTTTTAAAACTTGTGATCCTTGGTAACAAGTTAGTTGTTTACTAATGTCAGTCACCAATTTGACAGTCCCTCACTGCGTTATCACTGCATTAATACATCTCCTCCCTGCCTGGTGTGTCTTCCTGCCGGCAGGGTGTTTGCTCTCCCCACCCCACATGAATAACCTCCAACTGGACACTCCTCCAAACTGCCCCTTTCCTAATATTGAGTCACTTTCCTTAAAGGGAAGACCCCACACTCTTTTGTCATTTTTGGTGCACTGCAGACTTGTGGCCTAAATTAGCCAGTTCTTGTATGCCGTCTCTCTTTTTAGGCAAAAAGTCAGCTGTCTCGAGTCTCAGCTTTTCCTTTTTTCTGATTTCAGAGGCATCAGAGATCAAAAGCATCTCATTCAGAGATTCTTTCCCTGTGGGCTTTCAGTCTAAGTGGGCCACGAGTGCAATACGATGAATAAATGAGGGAAATAAAAATGGTCAAATTCCCCACAGCCTCTGAATCATGCTGAGTTTTAATTTGTTTGTATGCATTGGCTAACTCCTCATCTCAACTGTCTAGGTTGCTGTGGTGAAGATGAAACACACCGAGCGTGTTTACGCCATGAAGATCCTCAACAAGTGGGAGATGCTGAAGAGGGCCGAGGTAAAGAGATTTCTGCTCATGGGTCTTTTTCGTTTGTTAGATCTTTCAGGGCTTCAACTAAAATGGTTGCAAATGTCAAAAACAAATGACTCTTATTAACGTTCTTTTTAACACGTCAGTCAAAATGATTAACAAAGCTCAAACCTGCAATGGAGTTAGCACTCAACCAGACTCACTCATTCAGTGAATCATTCAGATCTGTTATTGTGTCCTTCACTGAACCACTGTTTGTGTTTGGTTATGTCCATTTTGAAATGAACCATGTACTTTAGGTTCGTCAGACTTAGTATTATTATTGACTGATTATGTATCTAACAATGTGCGTTTAACTAAATTACACTAAACTTTTTGTCCCCAAAAAATATACAATCCATCTGAGGCTGGGTGATATGGACAAATTTTATCGTAATCATTTGTTCATATCAGTGATATAATTATCACAATAAATGTCAAATCTTTTTCTTTCAAGTTTAAAGGCCGATTTTTGCTTTTAAGTGAAAGCTGTAGAAACCAGACTGTTAATTGTGGTTTTAAACTACTTTGTCAGAGCATGTCAAACACTTCCCGTTTGGAATTTTTTACACTTTTCCTTTGCAAAATAAATATCTTAATAGAAAAATGTATTTCTTAGTTTCTGCATGTTCTAACGGGTGATATTGTTTCAAATCATGAAACAGGTTTGTGTTGCCTCACTTTGACCTGTATCTTTGGCACAGTTTGTAGTGCTTGCAATATATACATTTTTGTTTTGTCTCTTAGAAATGCACATTTGACAGTAGCTTGAGTTGACTGTGGTTGTAGCTTGTGTTTACATGCAGATGTAAATTTATGTCCATTAACAATAACATCTGTAAAAATTGTAACAGCCAATATTATGGTAAAATTTCAATATTCTGATATTCTGAAAAATTAACCAATGGTCTTCAATAATAGCATCAATTTAGATAATAACCACAGTTAAAACCATGCATATAGCACCTCACTAACATGGGAAAAATTTAACTATATGGTTTCTATGGTTTTGTAAGAAAAAAAGTAGCCTAAATACATTTAGTATAAATGCACAAGCGCTATATCTTAATCACAAAAATACTGTTATTATATTCCATTACTCCTTAAATACATTTAATACATATCTACATTAAAAATATAATACAATTCGATATGAATATCCCACATTTCTGCCACTATACCATGGTCCAGTTAGTGTGACTACAGTAAATCCATGGTAAATGGACTGACAGCAGCAGGATAATTAGGCTGCTGTCACTTTAAGAGCTTAAGCACGGATCCAATGTAATGTTTCAAAACATGCGTTTTCTTTCTCAACTACGTTACAAAACTGACTGTATTTACCTGAATACTCTGCAAGACGGCATTTTGACATAATTTTGTATGCATTTGACCGTTTAAGGGCATTAAGCCACAAAAAAGAAGTCAATTTGATACTCGCGAGCTGTTTGAGAGGCGGCTGTATGTGAGAGCCACACATAGTTCATTGGTGCGCATGCTTTTGGTGTGAGTGCGAAACCTGTGGGAATAATTAAATTGGAGCGAATGAGACGAGTGACGGTGTATCAATTTCTGTGGAATGAATTGAAAACGTTTGCACTGTGAAGTGATAGGAGGCGGATGTGTGTGTCAATTCGCTGTCGGAGAGAAGATAGAGTGAATGCACAGCTGGCATCGGTGTATCTATACTGCAAAAAAGGAGTATTGGAACCATTTCAGATATTTTAGTATCAATACATATTGAAATATTGATATGTTTTGCAACACTATCTTCTAGTCAGTATCAAGCTTCTTCCTAATGGCTTATTGACTGCAATCAAACCTCTCTAGTGAAGTGTATGGAAGTGCAAGGTCATTTTCTTTTCTACTCCTGCTCTTTCTTGCCCCAGTTTCAGCCCGATCAGTCCTGACAGTGCCCACGGGCCTCCCAGAGGCATGTCAGGAGAACTCTGGTCTCTTTGGCTTGTCAGTAATCCTCTTTGAGCTTCACTGGGCTCTCTTTATTCCTCCTCACATGTCCAGAGTCCCAGTTCAAACAAATAGCAGATCTAAGACTAACATCTGAAATGGTAAAGCCATGTGCATCATCAGTGCACTGGGTGTAATTTAATTCATTGAATGAGTTACCCAATCTTTCTGTACCCCCTAAAAACTAGAGCTGCACAATTAATAAAATAAATGAAGGACATATTGAAATACACAGAAACTCTTTTCAGTATTAAAACATAAAAGAGGCCTAAAGGTTTTACTACAATTCCTAAAAATAACTCATGGTAACACAAATATATAATTTTTTTTATTTATAATAAAATTCAAATATTCTATATTATTATTATTATTATTATTATTATTATTATTATATAATAATTATAATTATAATAATAATGATGATGTTGTTAATATCTCATTAGATATTATTAACAAAACGTATTATTATTAATAAAGAATTTAATAAAGTTATAATCTTCAGTGTTGTAGTAGTAGTAGTAGTAGTAGAGGTACTGAAAGGTCGACCAAAATCTACTTCCAAGTTCAGGTGCATTATGAAAGGAAATGGGCTGCTGTGCAAATTTGATTTTATAAGGTTTTCAAAGTTTTTTTTTTTGTTTGTTTTTTAATATTTTGATTTAACAAGTCTCTTTGCAACTTATGTAGACGGCGTGTTTCCGAGAAGAGAGGAACGTCCTGGTGAATGGAGACTGCCAGTGGATCACCACCCTGCATTACGCTTTCCAGGATGACAACTACCTGGTGTGCATCTCTGTCCCTACATGCACTTATTCTCATAGCACGTAACTGAACTTTAGCCATCATTTATCACATTTTAAAACTTCAACTGTCATATTTTAAAACCTTAACAGTAGTTTTACTATTAATTGTATGCTTTTATAATATTTCTTAATATTTTAAATTAAATTAATTATTTTTAATTTTAGTTTGTGACATTTTGTCATATTTAATAGTTAAAAAATAAAATAAATAAATGTTCAAAAAAAGATATATATATATATATATATATATATATATATATATATATATATACATATATATATATATATATACATATATATATATATATATACATACATACATACATACATACATACATACATACATACATACATACATACATATATATATATATATATATATATATATATATATATATATATATATATATATATATATATATATATATATATATATATATATATATATATATATATATATATATATAATTTTTTTTTTTTTTTTTTTTTTTTTTTACAACTTGGTTTTCATTTGATTTGATTTTAGTATAGTCATTTTAATACTCAAAACTTAAACGAAAATGCGAAATTTTGCCTTGGCAACTAACTGTAATCAAATAAGCTTAAGTTCATAATATATTATCTTAATTTATTTTTCAAATAATAATATAGAATAACACCTCTAATGCATAAATAACGTCCATTCTGGGTGTAATTAAAAGATAAGCTATCCAGAGAAAACCTGTAAGCATATAGGCTATGAAATTAAGTCTTTTTATTAATATAATTATTTAATTACTTTAACTACATTCATAAATAAAATGGCTTATATAATGTAATTAATATATAATTTTGTGATATTTAAATAATTGTCAAGGAAATGATGGAAAATAATTGACCACGATTAAAATGTCAAGTTTATCAGAGTGACTGATGATGATTATTTGTAACTCAGCCTCTGATGCAATCCTCAGTTCAGCAAAAGTGCAATCCTCAAACACACTGATCCAGAGTTCTGCATGTTACATCTTGTGCTTGTGTGATAAATATGTGCTACTAATAATGCTACTCATTGTTGTCTTTCGGTTGATACTATGAAGTGCTGAGTCAGTGTTTGTGTAATTAAATGGTGTTGTGTGATAAGAGATGATAATGTCTCCTCCTACAGTACTTGGTGATGGATTATTATGTGGGCGGGGACCTGCTGACTTTGCTTAGTAAATTTGAAGACCGACTTCCAGAGGACATGTCCAAGTTCTACGTGGCGGAGATGGTGCTCGCCATCCACTCCATCCATCAGCAACGCTATGTACACAGGTGACATGACTGTGTGTTTGTATGTGTAAAGAGGGAATTAAAGAACAAATGAGAATTAGACCCAGACTGGATTCTTACTTGGATTTTACCAGTAAGACTTAGTCAACCAGTGTACCACAAAGACCATGCTGGTAGACTGGCACAAAACCAGCATAAACCAGCCTGGACATATACTTGTATGCATTTTAACGCTTTTATCCAAAGAGACTTACATTGCATTAATCAAACTCATGACCTAGGCATTGCTAGTACAGTGTTCTGCTGTTTTAGCTATGATAAAACAATACCTGGACATTTGTGCTGGTTTTTTCAGCATGGTTTCGATTTGTTCTAAGAATTATATTTACCAGCCCCTAAAAGTTGTGTAAAAAGCAAACTGTGGTTGGTCACAAATATCTGATTGCCTCTTCCTGTCTAAGTGGGCTGTCTAAGACTAGATCCAGACAAAACAACATTTCAATCAAGATCTGCACTTATGTTTGAACATGTACTCACAATCAAGACAGAGTGGTTATTGCCTTTGTTTGAGTGATGGGCACACTGGAGATCAACAGCACCCCACCCACATGTCCATTCCCAGATGAAACATTTAATGAAATGACCGCAGTAGACTCTGGTGTTCTGGGCTGCAGATCTGTTCAGGTTCAGGGGCCTCTTCCTGGCTGCTTGTCCTGGGCTGCCATCCGGTCCAGCTGAGCCCCCTCTTCCTTCCTCCTATGGAAGCTTACGAGGGCTTCTCCTCTGAAACAGTAGCGACGTTAAAGGGGTAGTTTACTCACCCTCATGTGATTTACAAACCCATATGACTGACCCACAAAAGTGACAGTAGCAACCATTATTATTTTTATTATTATTATTATTATTTGTAGTCATATAAATATATTTTATTCTCATATTGATGTGTAATCACAAAATTACAACAAACACACAAGCCCAACAAACAAGCACAGCAAGCCTAGAGGTTTATTTCAACATTTATTATCACATTTTAAATTGGAATTGCATTTTTATTAGAAAAATCTTAATTAGGTTTTACCCCAAATCATGCGGCTCTAGCAGAATGTTTACTCTGCTCTTGATATGAATTGATATGAATGGGGAGTACTGCTGTCAACCAGTATTTTTAATAAATAACTAACACACAAAACTATCATATTGCTTCAGAAGACTTGGATTATAGTGGAAGTCATCCAAACTACTTCTATGGTGTGGGTTTTTTTTTTGTTTTTTTGATTTTTGGGGTAACAGCTCCATTCCATTTTCATTGTATGGAAAAGAACTGCGTGAACATTCTTCAAAACACCTCCTTTTGTGTTTCACGAAAGAAAGTCATACAGGTTTGTAATGACATGAGTAAATTGAGTTTATTTGATTTTATTTGTATTGATGGATCAGCTATGCTTTTAAGTCACAGCAGCCTTTTAAACTCATCCCATTATTCTCACCGATAGTAACCACCCTGCCAGGCCAAAGCGACTGACGAAATGAAAATAAAAGTACTTGTATACACGTGTCTCCACGGTACAACCCTTCTTGCTTCTACTGACACCCAGTGAGGTTGTGAATGGTGTGGTTTGTGTGTGCGTGATGAGTTTTGACACCATGTTTACTCTGTACCCGCTGTGCTCGCCATGGTGCCAGGGCTGTGAATCAGAGGGCACTGTGTGTGTGGCCCAGTCGTCGATAGACAGGGACTGAGTGTGTGTGAAAGGGGGATGTTGAACAAAGGCAGGCTGTTTACATGGAGAGCAGGGCATGGCTGGGCATGGAGAAACAGCCACCCTGGAGAGCTGCTGTCAGGGTGGGTTGCCCACTGGTGTAATAACACCTCACAGTGCAGGGCTGCGTCAGCTGTGTGATGAACGGCACAGAATGCCATGTTTTTTTCTCCTCTGTGGTTCTCAACTGTTGGGTTGTGGCAGGTCTGTTCTGAATTCTGAATGCAAATAATATGCAACCTACCATATAACATCTTTTGTTGTAGACATGAATGTGCATCCAATCAAGCTCCATGTTATTTTCAGCAGAACTGAAAAAAACCAACCCCCAAATAAAAATAACTATTAATATTTATAATAAAACTTTATTTAAGCTTTCAGTGTAATAATTACACCAATGCCATCATATCCGATTATACTTTTGAATTATTGAAGCAATAGCATTATTAACGCTTTTACTGTCGCAATTCCAGAACATTGAGAATAGGCACTTAGTATGTAAAATATATTCTTCATGACAGTACTAAATAAAAAAATAACATGCATTTTTGTATGATCCCGCTTATTTTGTTGAAATATTTAACATTTTAACATTAACAATTAACTGCAATTAATCTATCTATCTCATTTATTAGTTTTTGTTAATGTCGGTTAAAACACAATTGTTCATTGTTCATTCATATCAGTTTACAGTACATTAAGTAATGTTAACAGAACTTTAATTTATTTTAAATATATTAGAAAATAATTATCATTAAATAATTAAAATGAATAAATGCTGTAGCCATAGAAGTATTGATCATTGTTAGTTTGTTAACCAATAGTTTATGTAGTTAACCCATGTTAACAAATGAGACTATGAGTGAACCATTATTTTGGAGCGGATTCATCTTCCAATCTAGACAAATAAGGCAAATATCGACCTGGACAGGTTGCGTGATATCCTCGCATCCTCAAAAAACAAATCTGTGGTTAATGGTTTAAAAGAAAAATTATGCAACCCAGACTTTATTAAATATAAGTTAAGATGCAATGAGGATGAACACAGTTTGTGCTGACCCCACTGTGTTTGTGTAACTACTGAGAGCATGAAACTACTGAAATTCAAGAGACATTTTAGAAACCAAAATTTATTTGTTTTGTTTTTCAGTCCATGTCATGTTAGTACTTTTACATATTAGTGGGCTCATGCAGTTCATTTTGATGTAAAGCTAAACTGGTTGAGAACCGCTGCTTTTTAAAGCTTTTCTTGAATTATGTGTTGTGTTTTCTGTTCCCACAGGGACATAAAACCAGATAACGTGCTACTGGACATGAACGGTCACATCCGTCTTGCTGACTTCGGCTCCTGTCTGAAGATGATGCAAGATGGCACGGTCAGTATGTGATGAAAGTCCCATCTTTGAACTCCAGTGTCAGTTTAAAACCAGAACCTGTTTGTCATCCTTGCAGGGTGGTCTCCATCTGTTTGGTGAAAGCACTGCCCCTACCCTCTCCTCTCTCTGCTTCTGACATTAATAGAGCTGCTTTTGGCCCTTCTGGCCTTGAAGGGGAGGGCTAATTAGAAAGGCCCGTCACTGCCCACCCTTCTGGCTCACAGACTGATGAGTCACCATAGTGTACTGATAACAAGACCAAGGCCAAAACTGCTTTTATCTACTGGGGTGTGTGTGTGTGTATGTGTCCTTTGTGCCAGCAGCATGTGGAAGGGCAGAACAGGGCTTTAGTTTTTCTGCACATGTGCTGTGTTCCACCAACTGAGCAGATCCCTGTATATTTGTGGATGTTACTCTTTTATTTAGATATTGAGTAGAGATTGTAGGGCTGCACTATTAATCGAAATAAAACCCAAATCGTGATATTTAGTGCAATTATAAAATCACAAAGGCTGCAATTGACCTATCGGTAAGCCCCCCCACAACCCCCCATAGTTACTGTTGCTATCTCGGACAAACAAACAGAGTTGCTAATTGCCTTACAATGACAGCTGTCAGAATGAAAACCTTGTCCCAAGATGTTTTTGATAAATGTTGGACACAGAAGGACCACCTCTCGTCGAGGAGCATTCAAGTGGGACTTAAATATACCATGGAGGGATATATAAAATATTTAAAAATAAATATGGTAGAAATCAAGATTAATTTGGAAGCGAGGGGTTTACAGATCACAATGCAAGCGCGAGTAGCCTCATGTTACGGTCGTCACGATCGCAGATGGCTGTTTTTGAGCCATCGGGTGTTTTTGACCTACACTGTCCATGACGTGAGAACAGTTAGCTATTTAGGTTTGTACGCATGGACTTACTAACTTTAATTGTAACTTAATGAGTATGACAACCAGAAAATTAACGTTTTCGTCTTCACTGGGATTAGGGTTGAATCCTTAGGGAACCAGATTACTGCGCCCACATCATTGATGATATAATACTTTTTTTATATTATATCACACTTTTGAAACGCGCACACAGTACGGTGATTTGATTCATGAATACCCATACCCATGCTCATCTCATTACAAGTACCCAGGCACATCATTTTACCATTTTTGTAGCATAAACACCATAAAACCAATGAGAGCTTTGGATCTTCCATGGTTTCTCTATAGCACTGAAACCTAAAGATTTAAAAATACTCTTTATAAAATGATTATTATTAAATTATATTATAATAATAGTAATAATAATTATTAGTCATATTGGTATTGGTATATCATCACAACATGTTTACCCCAATTGTGCAGCCCTACAAATAAGCAGAGCAAACCAATTTAATATATTGGGATCATTATATATTGCTTTAAGGCGATAGAATTCTCTCAATATCTTGCAGTGTTATCATCAGCTGACAGTCTTTGTCTTCTCAGCAATTAAATATTACAAAAATAACCGGAGGTCAAGACGTGTTTTGAGTGCTCACATGTTTTATGAGTGAGATTGAGCAAGACTTGGCATGGTGAATTTGATGTGTCTAGATTGTTCTTTATAGTATTGTTATTGTGCAATTTTCAAAGTTAATGTGTCTATAACTCATTTGAGTACACTACCATTCAAAAGTCTCATTAGTTTCTTATGCTCACCAAGGCTGCGTTTATTTATTCAAAAATACAGTAAAAGTACTAAAAAAAAAATGTACATGTTAAAATGTAATTGCTGATTTGCTGCTCAGAAACATTGTCAGTGTTGAAAACGGTTAACACTTAAGATTTTTGTAGAAACCACGATACTCGTTCTTTTGAATTCATCAAAGAATCCTGATAAAATGTTTATTTGAAATAGAAATCTTCATTATTAAAATTGAATGCATCTTTTTTTCAAAAAACAAATCTTACTGACACCAATCTTTTGAACGGTAGTGTTCCCTGCTTTAGTCGCATTTAATTGCAAATGAAGACCTATCCAGTCTCGTTTGTGATTTTGCTTCCTGTCATCCCCTGTGCAGGTCCAGTCGTCAGTGGCTGTGGGCACACCAGACTACATCTCTCCAGAGATCCTGCAGGCCATGGAGGATGGCATGGGGAAATACGGGCCGGAGTGTGACTGGTGGTCTCTAGGCGTCTGTATGTATGAGATGCTCTATGGCGAGACGCCCTTCTACGCCGAATCCTTGGTGGAGACCTACGGGAAGATCATGAACCACGAGGTGAGATGCTTCATCATTGTGTATTTTTGGTATTTGTCCAGTTTACATGTTCACCACCACTGACCCATATACAGTCACACATTTGCATCTTGGGGATTTCTCATGGTAGATAAAGCATGAAACACAGTTAAAAATTTATTTATAGCCAATAAAAAAAATAAAGCTCAAGGTAATTATCATGACCAATAACATCCCGCCTGTAACTCCGTTGGGACACATGAAATGGCTCATAAAATCAGGACTGCGCTAATTTTATCGGGACATCTGGTCACCCCTAAATCACTACTCAGAGTAGTATTTTTCATTGGTCTATGGTTTGGTTCCTTAACCAAAGTGGAAAATCTGGAAAAATTGATGTCGAATGTAAACTGGTCTAATTTGCACTATTTAGGAGCGTTTCCAGTTCCCGTCCCACATCACGGATGTGTCCGAGGAGGCTAAAGACCTGATCCAGCGGTTGATCTGCAGTAGAGAGCGTCGGCTGGGTCAGCAAGGCATCGAGGAGTTCAAGAAGCACCCCTTCTTTTCCGGCATCGACTGGGAGAACATCCGCAACACGGAGGCACCGTACATCCCTGACGTCAGCTCTCCCTCAGACACCTCCAACTTTGATGTAGACGATGATGTCCTGAAAAACCCGGTTGGTTTAACTCTGAAAGGCTTTTATTGTTAAAGGAAAAGTTATTTTGTTACATGCCACATCAAGAACAATCTGAAGCCTTGATTATACTCGCGCTCGCTTGTTCGTATTTGACCTTTGACTACTTTCCTTTCCACCTTGCAGGACATTGCACCCCCAGTATCTCACACGGGTTTCACCGGGCAGCACTTACCCTTCGTGGGCTTCACCTACACAACAGAGAGCTGTTTCTCGGACCGTGGCAGTGTGAGGAGGGTTTCGCTGGTGGATGGAGGCGCCGGGGAGGATCTCCCGGATGGGGGTCTGCAGGTGGAGGCCTTTGAAAAGAGGATTCGCTGCCTGGAGCAGGAGAAACAGGAGCTCAACCGTAAACTGCAGGGTAATGAATAACCTGATATCTAAAGAAAACATTCACTTAAAAGGTTTGTTCACCCAAAAATGAAAATTCTGTTAGCAATTACTCACCATCACATCATTCTAAACCCAAAAGACATTTGTTTATCTTTAAAACACAAATGAAGATATTTTTACCTGAGAGATTTCTGTCTCCCCATTGAAAGTAAATGCCAACAAAACATTTATGGTTCAAAAAGTTAATATAGACATTGTAACAGTAATTTGAATTGAGTGGTTTCTCAAACGTGCTTGCTTGACGACGTGTGAGAACCACTGAGGTTTATCATGCAAGTACGGTTAAGCTTCCATTTACCATATTCGATTTGCTGTATGTATGTGCATTGAACAGTGTTTATATCTTAATAAAAGACTAAAATAAATCTGTTCCTTTTATAAAGTGATTATTTCTCTTCAGAAAACTTGGAATATACCACTCAATTCTTTTACAATGTCTTAACGAACTTCTTGAAGCGTCAGTGTTTTGGTGAATTGGACTTTCAATGGAGCGACATAAATCTCTCAGATTTCATTCAAGTATCTTCATTTGTGTTTTGAAGATGATCGGAAGTCTTAAGTGTTTGAAAATTATGATAAATTATTATTTTTATTTTTTTTCATTTTTGGGTGAATTATGACCTTAAGCCCTTGTAAATAACATCTAGTAGTTTCAGCAGTTTGGTTTCATTTTTGTAAATGCGTCAGTAAATTGTATTCTGAGTATATAATGATTTGTTTATTCTACATGTGATTTCCTAGAATCCACTCAGGCTGTTCAGTCCCTCCATGGCTCTGGGCGTGGGGCCGGCACATTAGGTCGTGATAAAGAGATTAAAAAACTTAATGAGGAAATCGATCGGCTCAAAAAGAAACTGGCAGGTAATGGGTCTCTCAATCATTGTCAGTGGATATATGATATGATATGATAAAGTCTAGTAAGTTAACTTATGAGTCATGTCAAAGCACTAAATGTATGCCTACGTTATAGATTAACTATGGTCACTCATAGAAAAGTGCTTCGATAAGAATATTAAGATTATGAGTCATTGCTGTTTCCACTTATCATAATTTGATTATTTGGCTGTTCATTTTGTGTCAGCTAATTAATCACATCCTTCTAACTCTGACTTGTCCCACCTCAGACTCTGATAGGCTGGAGCACCAGCTTGAGGAGGCAGTGACTCTTCGACAGGACTTTGAAAGTTCCTCCTCCAAGTTAAAGGCCCTGGACAAGCAAGTCAAAGCCCTCAAGCTGGAGAAAGAGGATATCCATAAGGTATGATTGACTAGAGTTTAATTACCTGCCAAAATGTATGAGTGTAGGTATTACTGTGTGCAAGAACTACTTTCTTATTGTAAGATAAATGATGCCCATAAATTCAGCCCCCTAAACATTAGATCAAGTTCCTTTCTGGATGGGAAGATGGTAATCAAAAAGAAATGTAACATTTCTGCTTCCTCTTTACGATTCTAGTTCCCTAAAGCTTTTCCATTTAACAATTATTTTTGTACTTTGAGGAGGACATTTTTGGGAAAATAATGCAATTTCATTGGCAAGTGATGAGATTCAGTGAATATTGCAAAAGGTGTTTTTTTTGTGTGATTTTTATTTATTTATTGTTAAATATATTTTGTCAAATAAACGACCAGCCAGTAAATACACTGATTAAAGTCTTGCATGTCTTAAAGTCTGCAAAGTCTGGATTAAAGAGATTCTCTGTCTTTTTTTTTTTTAAATCCATATTTATTGATCTTATTTGTCCCACCCTAGTACATTATTTTTTATTTTTTTTATAATCTATTACACTCGGATGTACATCACAATACAAAAGAAAAGATCTGCCGCTACTTTAGTTCCAGGATGACTAAGTAACTTTGTGTGTTTGATTTATGCTCGTGAATCGTTTTGACTACACTGGTCATTCTGTATAGTTTTGGTTCACAAAAATGTATTATTTTTTTAAAAATACAGCTGTTCAGAAGAACAGATTCTCAGTTCTCAATCCTGCTGTACAGTGATACTGAGGTGTTAAAATCCTATGAACACCTTCAGAATGAGTGTTTTCATATACTTTAAATTAATTTTTTTTTTTTTACGAAACGGCCATAGAATGGTTCTTCCTCCTCTCTCCTGTCCTCGTGCTGAAGATAACATGTCCTCTTCAGCCTTATTCAATCAGGAAGTTCATAAACACTGGGCTCGTTCATCAAGATTAATGTCATCACCCCCTCACATAAGGCAGGTCAAAATTCCCTCACTGTGCATCACATTTTTAGCTAATCGCATTTGTCGGGCCGTTCCACTTGACTGTTGACCCTGAGCCCCGATTGGCTATTACCCGCCGAAGCTCTGCAAGGCTGTTGTATGAGATCCATACGAGTCTGTTTTCAGTCGAAATACTTCCTGTAAAGTTTGTTCATTTCACTTGTGCCAGTTGATATCGTCCTTACGAGTGTGTGTCCTGTTCTCTTAGCTAGCGCATAACTCCCAATTCTCTTGATGATTTCTATTTCTCACTCAGCCTCTTTTTCAGTCCTTTCTCTCCAGGCGCGGCTGCTCTTTCTTTTTCTCTCCTTCCACTGCTCCTCTCTCACAGTTGTACCCGCTCATCTGTTTCCCTGCTATCGTTTTACGTTTTAATATCTTCAACCTCAATCCCATTTGATCCATTTCTCTTGCTCTCCCTTTCCAGCAACTGGTGGAGTCTCTGGATCGCCTGAAGTCTCAGACCAAGGAGCTGAAGGACGCCCACCAGCAGAGGAAGCTGGCCATGCAGGAGTTCTCCGAGGTGAACGAGCGCATGGCCGAGCTGCGCTCGCAGAAGCAGCGTCTGTCGCGGCAGCTGCGGGACAAGGAGGAGGAGATGGAGGTGGTGATGCAGAAGATCGAGTCCATGCGCCAGGACATCCGCAAAACCGAGAAGGCCCGCAAGGAGGTGAGTAGCATGATTGAAAGGGGGTCATGCACCCTCTCTTGTAATGTTATGACTGTTTTGCGTGTGTTTTCAAAGTAAATAGAGATGAATTGCCAGGGGCTTTCAATCAGGAAATCGTATCCACGCTGCATGTGTCATCCTGGGTTTCCGAATCGGTGCCGTCCGGCTCCCGCTGGGTGTTTATTACCCATCGTCATCATGTTAACACCCCGGGGCTGACTGAGGGCACAGATGAAAACAAGGCCTTGGAATGCGCCACATTTTTGAAGTTCATCAGTCACGCTCCAGAGAGAGGCAGGCTCGGCAGCTCCAGATCTCCCTAGACGACAGCAGGAATGTCTTCACACCCCTTCCCGCCCCCTCCTGTCCCTGCAGGCCAGCCTCACGGACCCCATGACCTCCTCTGGACCGCAGTGTCTAACTCGAGCCAGATGGGCGACACTGACCGCAGTGCAGGCCCACTGTTGACTGCAGCTGGATTCAGACCCTCCCCCTTTTTATACACTTTTTCTTTTCTTTTTTTATGTTTCTTTCCTGTCTCTCCCATGCACTAGACTGGAATCGTCTTGGGGAAATAATTTTTTTTTTTTTTTTTTTGTGAAGTCTTCATGTCAAGGAAGACTCAAAAGACATATGGTTTCAAGACATTTCAGTGCTTGAATTTCACACGGGGTGTGTGCGGTTGAAATTAGGTCAAGATTGAAGGGTTTATGAGAATGTCTATACGAGTCCTTGTTTTTAGTTTTTTTCCATATTGATTGTTTTTCGTGTGTGTGTGTGTGTGTGTGATAGCTGGAGTCTCAGCTGGAGGATGCGCGTGCCGAAGCCTCTAAGGAGCGTAAGCTCAGAGAGCACAGTGAAGTCTACTCTAAACAACTGGAGAGTGAACTGGAGACACTCAAGGTCAGAGTGCACTCATTCATACACTGCCTCTCTACTGACTTCAGCCAACTTGTGAATCTTTCAATGGGGAATCTCATGGTAACAAAATACTGTTAACAAAGAGTTAAAATGGTATAAATAAAAATAAATTGTGATTTTAAAAAATACCTTATTTATTGTAATAATGTTATTTATTATGTACTTCTTCATTTAAAAGTAAAATGTGTAGTTTCTGCATCACTATGTTCATTGCATAGTTTTGCAAATATAATGCATTTGTTGATTCAGGTTTCCTGAACACTCCCCCTGTCTGCCATTGGTCAGTTTACAGATAGTCCTGCCATAAATTATACTATACTTTATCTAAAGAAAAAAAAATCAAAACTAAAATCTTTTTAAATACAAATGAATCTAGGCATCACAACATTATGTACTGTATGACAAATATATATTCATTTTTATATTTGCTGGACATTACATTTAACAGTTATTAAATTTGTGTTTTAAAGATTAACTTTTAAGTGAGCGTAAGATGATAGCAAAGATAATCTAAATGTGAAAATAAAGGAAATATATTGACTGATACTGATCTTTAATATCGTTTAATAACACACAGGCCTATTGTACCAATATATTGTGCATGCTTAATTTTCAGCAAAATATGATATCTTATTCATTTCTTCAGATTTTTGGCTAAAATATGGCATGTTCTTGACAGCTTCTCTGAGAGTCACTATTTTCCTCTTCCATTCATCTGATCTTTATCTACCTCTCTAGTGCCTTTCACCCTGTTATCCTCAAACATTGCCTAACTTTGCCTCCCATCTTTCTTTTTTCCTCCTGCCTTGTGTAGGATATCCTGTGAGGTTATTTTTAGCAGGATGTTCCTGCTATGTTTTATGTTTTTTCCATCTGCTTGAAAGTCAAGCTCTCTCCTTTGCCTCCTTGCTCACTCCTCCTCTTCCTTTGCCTTTCCATTGATATGCTTCTATTTGTATACGGTATCAGGGTTTTAATTAGTTATTAATTAATTAATGTCTTGAATTGATTAAAGTCTCAGGATTTTATCTGATTTAGATTGTTTGATTCTTTTTCAGGTGAAGCAGGGAACAGGTCGTTCCTCAAGCCTCAGTTCTGAGACTCAGCAGGAGCTCACCAAGGTGAAGTCAGAGCTGGATAAGAAGGTGTTATTCTATGAGGAGGAGCTGGTGAGACGTGATGCCAGCCACTCTACAGAGCTGAAGAATCTGAGGAAGGAGCTTCATGACTCTGAGGGTCAACATCTGTCCCTGCACAAAGAGCTGCTGGTGCTCAAAGACAAACTGGAAAAGGCCAAGAGAGAGCGGTAAGCTGTTCTGTCAACGGTCCGGGTTGCGATTCCAGCGACTGATATTGACCAGGCTGATTATCTGACTGATATTTAACCTTTATGAGGTTATCAGCATTGGCCTAAATCTGAGAGAAACCCATGCACATTGTACTTTGAAGCGGACTCCACATTTTATGTACTTACCCTGTAAATTTACGCTACAATTCAAACTTTTGAGGTTGTTTTTTTAAATAATAATTTAAAAGAACTGTTTTCTGTTTTAATATATTTTAAAATGTAATTTATTCCTGTGATGTCAACTAAATTTTCAGCATTTTTGTAAAATCTGTGTAACTTGTCATCAGGATTCATTGATGATTGAAAAGTATTTACTGATCAATTTTGATCAATTTAATGCATGAATAAAAATCAATATAAATATTTTTTTACTTGCCCACAAACTTTTGAATATTATATTATATTATATTATATTATATTATATTATATTATATTATATTATATTATATTATATTATATTATATTATAATATATTATACATGTTTGTTATACAATCATAATGAATGCTCATGCCTTTATTTGGGCATAAAACGAAGCAAAGAGTTTGCATGGATAGTAGACATTAGCTTTTTAATAATATTCTCCTCATTTAACACATGGTCAAATGCTATTAACTTCTCCCAGGATATAAACCTGGAGCTCTTCATTTTTTCAATGCATGCTGAAAGCACATACAACATTGATTTAAATCGAACCAAGTCTGAGATGGGATTTGTGTGGAGCATTTACATGTTGCCCAGGTTCAAAAACATTTTATGAATCATTGTGTGTTTGAAATATTTTACTGACAGAACTAAGCACCACCCCATTCACTTTAAATTGAATTAATATTTTTAATTAGGTCAAAATTTTAATATAAGAATTTAGTTTTAATGCATCACTGTCATTAGCCAAAAACAACAACTCATATTGACCACTAATTCCAGCCCTATTTCTATGTCCACAGGCAAACCGAGATGGACGAGTCCATGGGTGCTCTGAAGGAGAAGTATGAACGTGAACGCAACCTCCTGAGTGATGAAAACCGTAAACTCACAGCAGAAACAGACAGGGTAGGACACCGTATTGCATGTATATCAGGAGTAATATTCAGGACTTGACACTGATCCTGAAATCTCCTCCCCTGTAGCTCTGCACTTTTGTGGACAAGCTGACAGCTCAGAACAGGCAGCTGGAGGATGAGCTCCAGGATCTAGCATCAAAGAAAGAGAGTGTAGCACACTGGGAAGCACAGATCGCTGAGATTATCCAATGGTGAGATAATTTATAATCTATATACAGTGTTATCTATATAACCATTTGTAGTCCGCAAAAAAAAAAAAAAATCTTAAAATTGGATTTTTGGTGTGAACTTTGCACTAAAATGGAAATCTTGGTTTGGTGACGTTGCAGTCAAATGGCCGAATGTGAGACACTGTGTGTGTTTTTTGTAGGGTGAGCGACGAGAAAGATGCCCGTGGCTACCTTCAGGCTCTGGCCTCCAAGATGACGGAAGAGTTGGAGTCTCTGCGAAGCTCCAGTCTGGGATCCAGAACTCTGGTAAACAGTTAAAAAAGTTCAAATTAATAGAGGGGAGGTTACATTGTGATCTGAGGATAAAACCGATGATTGATTTGAGGAATCAGTGCCGATATCCAGCCTTACTTCTAATCAGGCTTTCACCTCTGAACTTCGTTAAACAGCTGATCTGCTATTATGCTCCATTTTTTAGTTCATAGGGATATATAGGGCATCTGTGATGATAGAGTGAGACTTCTAATTTTGTCAGTGAGTGGAAAGCTCTCTCTAACTCCTTTGAGCCGTAGCACAGTAACATTAGATTTGCTTTAAATAGCAAATCTAATGAAAATTGATTGAAGGGAAGTGACATGTTGTAGGTGATGGAGGTCACATTTGATTTAATATCCTTTTCTAAGGAGGTTAAGGATAGACTGTAGGACATTGGCATGAGTGCCTCCCCATCTTGTTATTGCCATAGTGGGATCTGCTGATGAGAACTATTGATTTGCAGCCCTGAAGGTTTGGGGTGAAGCCATCGTCCAAAGATGTGGTTAACGTCGCTTATTCTCAAATTGAACTAATTGGCTTAATAACAGGGTTGCTACAGGATATGGTATAAATAGAGTTTGGCAATTGGTGTATGCTGTATGCAAAGTATGCCATAAAATTCCTGTGTTTGGGTCATAGAGCTAAAAAAAAAAAAAATCACAGATTGAATTAATTAAAATGCCATGTTGTGATTTTTCTGATTTTAAATATAATTTCTGTAAAAACAAAATTGACTTTTCTTGTTCACATATGACAACATTACTTCATACCCGCTCAAATGTCTCTTAAGGAATGTAATTAATAGGCTGTTCAGTTTTATATATTATATTATATTATATATATAAAATACACTACCATTCAAAAGAGTGTGGTCAGTATTTTTTTTTTTTTTTTTTTTTAAAGAAATTAAATCTTTTATTCAGCATGGATACATTAAATTGATGTAAAAAGTGACAGTAAAGACATTTACTAAAGACACTGTTCTTTTGAATTTTCTATTCATCAAAGAATCCTGAAAAAAATTAACATTGATAATAATAAGAAATGTTTCTTGAGCACAAAATCGTCATATTAGAATGATTTCTGGAGGATTATTTGACACTGAAGACTGGAGTAATGATGCTGAAAATTCAGCTTTGCAACACAGGAATAAATACATTTTTAAAATATATTAAAAAAGACAAGAACATTTTAAATTGGACAACAAATTTTACAATATTACTGTATTTTTTTTTTTTATCAAATAAATTCAGCTTTGGTGAGCATAAGAGACTGAATTTACTGACCCCAAACTTATGAATGTATGTATGAATGTATACAGTTAAATATGTCAATATTATATTAAAAATACATATTTATTATAAAATTTTATATATAGATTTGTTGAGAATGTATTATATTTTTTTGTGTAAACTTTAATTGCTAAATCAGCAAGGCCCTGGAGTAAGCATCCCAACCCAGAGGTCAATGGTGGCACCTCGGGTCACCAAGCGGGTGAGTTTATCCATCAAACCTCCAATCAGTGTGGAGCAGCTCCAAAAAGAAGGCGGAGCACAAGATTGTTATCTTGGCTATTGGCCAATCAATCTGTCATTCATCTGTCTGCTTACTTAATTTGCAAAACTATCAGGGTTGTGATTAGCAAATGTATTTACAGCTGAAATTTCAGAGGGCAGATGAATGGAAATGCTGCATCAGCTCTCCTCATTACCGATCATAATTCACAAAACATGGAAAACATTTCGGATAAGCTTGCCTCCATTGTTCTCATGAGGTCAAGTATGTATACCCTTAACCTTCCGCTTGCACGCTATTGTATGACATCAAATCAGTTGCGCTGAGAAGTCACTAATTTGATATTTGAACAAAAGTGTGAGTGCCACAGCATTATGCCTAATCGTGAGCGTTTTTGAGAGCTGCACTGGAAAATACCAGCAGCTCTAATGTAAAGCTGATGAGTTCGGCCAGGAACACTCCCATGAATGCCCTTCACTGCCTCACTTCCCATCAGCTGTGGGAGCTCGCACATGAGCCGCAGTCACTTCATCTGTTTAATCAATGAAATGGATGTAATCCTCTTCTTTCATGGCAAATATTCAGCTGTCGTGCAGGCGTTCACTGTCTCTTTTTTGTAAATGACTGTCTAGTCACTACATAGGTCATGTAGACAAATGTTGTCTTGTAGCAACACGTGTAAATTGTGGAGCCTTGGTGACAGCTGAGATCAATAGCTATTAAACTGTTGGAGATCTAAGATAAGCCCTCGTGAGCCATCAGATTTATGGAAAATGCATCTTAAGGGATTTCATTCGTGTGCTAGAGAGGATTTACGGTATCTATGTCATGTGATGTAGTCTGTTGGGCATGCATTTTTTCCATGCACGCTGCTTTCATTGTACTATTGTAGGAAAAGCATCTTGTTTTTTGATTGTGGTTTGTGATATTGAATAACTACTTCATTGCACTGCTTCTTGACACTGTAGAAACAATATTTTATGGTCCCTAGCTGTTATAGACAACCCACGAAAGTTCCTAAACAAACACAATATGATCTGTCTGTAAGTAATAACTGCTTGAAATTAAAAACCCAGCAACCAATGAACCAAATGATGTTTTAAAGGCGACAACATCATGATTCAGTGTACACATGGTCCTTTTTCTGGTTTCTTTTCAAAACTTGCATCTCCATTCCTTGTCAGGATCCTTTGTGGAAGGTGCGCCGCAGTCAAAAGTTGGACATGTCTGCCCGTTTGGAGCTGCAGTCGGCCTTGGAAGCTGAAATCCGTGCCAAGCAACTGGTTCAGGATGAGCTGCGCAAGGTTAAAGCTGCCAACATCTCTTTCGAGAGGTCAGTCTTTGATTCTGCTATAATAAGCCTTTTCGTTTATTTAGATATACATACATAAAAAAACACGCTTGTTGTGTGTGTTGCATGGTATTGGTTCAGTCTTATGTGCATTATACAAATGAGTGCATGTTATTAGTAAAAATTATCTAGTTCAGGGATTGGCAACCTTTTTGCCATTTAAGTGTCATTTTCAAGTTTCCTAGTTAATCACTGCCACCCTGCTTGTATAAATACGCACAAACATATTTCAAATATTAATAATGACTAATATAGAAACAGTGCGGAACCATAAATAATTCTGAAGCAATTTAGCATTTTTTTTTTTTTTATACTTTTTATAATTTTGTCAACATCCTTTAGTTTGTTGGCTTGGAGGTTTAAATTAGACTTTGAAGAACATATTTCCAATGGGCCAATTTACACCTGGTCATTCATGCGTTTTTGCTGATCGGATAGATATCCGTTTTGTTAAAACTGTTCCATTTACATTTGGCAACATAACATACATGCCATAGTTTGCTGACCCCTTATGTAGCTTTTTGTGATAGCCTTACTTTTTTGACTCCCTCACCTACACACCTACAGCAAACTGAAAGACACGGATGCCAAGAACAGAGAGTTGGAGGAACAGCTTGAGAACATGAAGAAAGAGATGGAGGAGAGCCGCTCACGATCAGACAAAGGTGAAAATGCTGATACACATGTTATTACTTCACCCTTAATAGACTTGAGTGTCCTTGAACCATGAGCATATTATGTCACCTTTTGAAGGAACATCTAAAAGGAACCTTTCATAAATGCTGCTGCTGATTGTTAAATTAATGGGTTCTTCTATTGTTTGAAATTAACAATTACTCTTAACAATGGATTCTTTTATTATTTGAAACTAGAAATTACTCTTAACAAAATGTTTTTTTTAACTGTAGGCCTGAAACTTCCGGACTTCCAGGACTCCATCTTTGAGTACTTCAATACCTCTCCCCTTGCCCATGACCTGACGTTCAGAGTGAGTGTTTCTGAAAGTATCTGGCCATCTGCTACTGCGTTACATGCTGTAACAAGCTTCCCATTGTTCATTTCATCAACCTAATGACCTCCGGCCTCAGAACATCAGAGACCTAATAGATTGTTTATCAAACGATGAGATGACGTCCATAGTAGCCAGACAGAAACACTGGAGTATACATGTTTATGAATGTCTAGCAAATGGATACTGATTTTGACATCCCCGATTCACTCAGTTGCCTCGTGAAATGCGTAAGACTGTAGGTTCCCATACCTTGTCACCTTTAGGCAAAATTTGCCATTCTGACAACGGAAATTTGTCATTTGTCATTCGCAGTAATGCATTACGATATTGTGTTACTCCCCAAAAAGTAACTAATTCCATTACTTAGTTACTTTTTAGGAAATGTAATGCATTTTGTTACTTATGCATTACTACTTCTCACCTGGCTGGAGTTACTTGTTTGTTTTTTAATACCCCCATCCCCCCCTCAAAAAAAATAAAGTTATGTTTTTGGCAATTGTAAAGGCCCTTTCACACCTAAAGTGAAATGAGTAAGTCCCAGGCTGAAGGAAATCCAAATTCACGCCTGTACAGTAGAGGGCACAGCTCAAACAAACCTTTCAGCTGTGCTGCCAATCTGGATCACAGAAGACGTAGAAGAAAGTTAGGTTTAACACTCTTACTTCAAAAAAAAAGAAAGAAAGAAAGAAACACAAATGTGATGTTCTAAAGTCATTTTTGCTTATTGGTATGATTGAATTGGATCATCGAAGGCCAGTGGGAAAGACGTTGGTTAAAGTGAGATTAGTACATGATATATTTTTATTATTGCAGGTTTGCGTAATATTCTGAGTTTGCATTTCACTGTTTTTATTCCTTTTGAGGAAAACTGTTTTTGTGAAAGTGAGATGAATAAAATGCAACTACAATAAACCATCATGTTTACAGAAGGCCTCTGTGCCTTACTCCCAATTTCTCTCTACATGGGGACAGGAAAGTTACTCAGATTTTGGTGTAAATTTAAAAGTAATGTGTTACTTTATTAGTTACTTAAAGTAATCTGATTGCAAAGCTTGCATTACTTGTAATGCGTAACCCTCAGCTCTTCATGATTTTTTTGTTTGCAAAATGATTGTAGTCAGAGCCGATAGCCTCATGGGCAGCATTTCGACATAAGCACAACTGTGCCGATTCCTGGCTCAAGGTCCTTTGCCAATCTCGTTCCCCTCTCCTGATTGTCTTCAGAAAAGTTTTGATGGCATTTCCTTTTCATCCTACCTCTGTATAATGCCTAAAAAGTGGTGTTTATTAGCACAGGACTGCTTGATGTACAGTGGGAAACCAGTGTAGCCGCTGTATTTCTACTTTGGGCCAGATGTCCCATCATGCTTTGATTGCCTAAGTAGAGACAAAGGCAGCTGAGAGTTTTGCAAGACTGATGCCTATCTTTCAGTTAAACAAAACTGCTTCCATATTGAGGATCTGAGAGGAGCCCTATTGTGTCACTTTAAAGTAGGGACCAGGTCTACCGATGTAGCCAAGCTACACTTTTAACACTCATTGGATTGTAGGGAAAAGGCCTAAAGTGACAGTAAGTTCATAAAGACAAAAGCTGTTACTTGTCATCTTATTTTTGTCCCCCTCAAAAAAAGGACTCTGTCTCCTCCTCATCCGCATCTTCTCTGCTTGCATTTTGGGATGAAGTAAGTTTGTTAAACAAAGCTCCTCCCTCTGTGACCTTTAACCTCGGCAGGAGTGATCTGTCAGCAGACAAAGTATCTCAAAAGTTTGCATTATGGTCAAGAAGTTCATACTGTAGTTCCTCTTTTGCTTTGTCAAAATAAAACGGCACTTACTATACTTGCATTAACAATGCCTGACTCCCCATTAAAGGCTAGAAATTGACTATACAACTTACATTTAGCCTAACCAGCATGCCCTTCGTCCATTTTGTCTGCTGACTGCATTCCTCTGCCGAATTGCAATCAGACCCTAGATCCAATTCAGCCTAATTGTAGGTGCTAAAGGTTAGAGACTCACAATTAGTATTAACCACCTCCCCATTGCCTTCTAACCTCTTAAACGGCTAATGTGAATAACGTCACTCTTCATTTGTCAAGTCTGCAAATGCACTAAGCCGTTAGTTAACTCTTGGAGCCTGCTAGGACAATAAACATCTATAATTTAGAATGACTAAGGCTACCAGCCGTAAAATGAATCAGATGAAATAAAATGATGAACGATGATTAAGTTGTGAGGATGCTTCACAATTATTCATAACTTACCAATATAGGAGGTGATGGTGAGTATGTGCCTTGTAAGCTAATTGAATATGACAGTAATTCTCTGAGGAAAAAGTGTGATGTCATTTAATTGTTTTTTAATTACCCGCCATTCTTTTTGCATCCTAAAATTCTGCATCACCCTTGACACTGTTGTCTATTTAAATGTTGCATAGATTAGACCATATCAGTATCTTTTGTTTTACAGTGCTTGGTAAGTATTGTTTTTGTGTCATTTTGGGGTTTAATTACAGATAATGTCAGTCAAGGATTGTGCTTTAGTGTTTACTAATGGATCTTAAGTTGAATTATAGTATTGGCGTTTATTGAATTATATTGGCGTTTATTAGTGGTGTTTGCTAAGCCTTATTGCTGATTGCTTACACATGAGATGAAAGACTTAAACAAACCAAAAGCATTATATATATTTATATAATGTATACATTTGAAAGTTTGGGTTCAGTAAGATTTTTCAGTAAAATAGTAATACTTTTATTCAGCCAGTCCGATTTTTTTCACTAAAAGATTTCACAAAAATATTAACAGAACAACTGTTTTCAAACTGTAAATTGTAATAATTGTAATTTTTTATCAAATAAATGGAGCCATGGTGAGCATAAAATACTTTTTGAAAAACATTAACTTGTATATCTAAAATTAATGTAATATTCTATTAATAGGTAAACCTTTTGCTCATGATTTTTATGAGTAAGCACATGACTGCTGTGTGATTATTAGTTATGACATAATACATTTCACAAATGTCATCAGTCACGTTGTGATGATGTTTGCGTGACTTAAATGTGTTAATGTAGCTTTTTGAGGAAATTAAAGGATGTTTTTAAAGCTTTTGACCTCATCTACTGACCATAAAGAAGCCAATAAAAATAACCCCCACCAAATGATTCATACACATTTTGAGCGGTTTCCCAAATGTGGTCTTTTCCCTCAGACAAGCTCCATCTGTGATGTGGACGCCACACCCCAGAAGACTGACATTCCCTCTTCCTCCCCATCAGTGGCTTCAGAACAGGATGTGAGTGTCCACCTAACACTTCCTATTACATACTGCCGCTGTCAGACTTCCTGTCTGATACATTGGTCATTGATTGAGTCATTTCCTGAATAGTAATGGATAGGACGAAACTTGAAAAAAAAAAAAAAAATGCTGTATGCTTTTATGTGACAAAATAATTTAGAATTATTATTTGTGGAATTGTTGTAATCCTTTAGGAACCAGTCAAGCCTCAAGCGACCACCCCTGCTGCACCTTCTCCAATGTATCAGCCCACTCTCTGTGCGCCAAAGGTAAAACAGCCATAGGTTGTGTCTGACTCATCATTAGCCTGTTCCTTTAAGTCTTTATGTTTGTCAGTATATTCCTATTGGCTTCTCAGCCTTCAGCATATGTTCATTGCTCTGACTGTTAATATTTGTTTGTGTCAACAGCCTAAAGCTCATCAGCTGAGCATCAAGACCTTCTCCAGCCCGACCCAGTGCACTCACTGTACCTCACTGATGGTGGGCCAGATCCGACAAGGCTACGCCTGCGAGGGTGAGCTAAGTTTTAGTGATAAAAAAAGATCAGAGACACTGTCTTTAAAATGGTGGCGTTGGGAGTTGATAAGGAGTTTTTGAACTAAAATGAAATATTTATATGCAAGTTTCACTTGTCAGTGTAAGAAAGTGATGTGAATGTTTAGTAATTCTCTCTTCCTCACTGCATCTCTTTTAGTATGCTCTTTCATCTGCCACGTGTCTTGTAAAGACAACGCGCCCCAGGTTTGCCCTATTCCTCCAGAGCAGGCCAAGAGGCCTCTGGGTATTGATGTGCAAAGGGGCATTGGCACAGCCTACAAAGGCTTTGTCAGGGTGAGAATGACAATGTAGTAACATTTCTGGTCACTTATTATTGACTTTACCTGAACAATTGCACTGAACTCATATTTCATACTATGCCATCCGGTAACTTAAATTGCCTTGTGCGTTTACTGCTCTTTCAGATCCCGAAGCCCACTGGAGTGAAGAAGGGATGGCAGAGGGCTTATGCTGTAGTGTGTGACTGTAAACTCTTCCTCTATGAGGTGCCAGAAGGGAAGTCCACTCAGCCTGTTGTGATGGCCAGTCAGGTCCTCGATTTGAGGTTAGGATTAGTCACATTCTTAAATGGCTTGTACTCAACACACAGTCAATGAATAATGTAGTGGTCTGCTACACTACCATTCAAAAGACTACCATTCAAGTCTTATGATCACCAAGGCTGCATTTATTTGATCGAAACTAGAGTAAAATCAATAATATTGTTTAATATTATTGCCATTTAAAATAACTGTTTTCTATTTTAATATATTTTAAAATGTAATTTATTCCTGTGATGGTGAAGCTGAATTTTCAGAAGCTCAGAAGTCACATTATCCTGAGGAAATATTTTTTGCGATACTTTTTTTCCCTCTCCAGGATTATTTGATGAATAGAAAGTTCAAAAGAACAGCATTTATTTGAAATGGAGATCTTTTGTAACATTATAAATGCCTTAATGTCACTTTTGATCAATTTAAGACATTAAAAACAGTAAAAAAAACAAAAAAAACATACTGACCCCAAACTTTTTAACAGTAGTGTAAGTAAAGAATACTTTGTCATTATCACAAAATTAGCCCAGACATGATGACTTGGAAATAGCAAGTAGTATTTTTCATTTGTGTGACATTTTCGTTCTTTTCCTCACAGAGACGAGGAGTTCTCTGTAAGCTCTGTTTTGGCATCTGATGTCATCCATGCTAGTCGTAAAGACATTCCCTGCATATTCCGGGTACGCTCTGAAATGTTTCCTGTTCTTTAAATACTCCATTGCTATGTTTGCCTAATCATACATCACGATAATTGTCAATATTTGCCCTGAACTGTGCAGGTATCATCTTCCACTCTGAACTCCCCGATCCGACCGGTGCCTCTGCTGGTGTTAGCTGAGAGTGAGGCAGAGAAGAGGAAGTGGGTGGGCATCCTAGAGGGCCTGCAGAACATCCTGGCCAAGAACCGCCTGAAGAACCGCGTGGTGCATGTCCTGCACGAGGCCTACGACAGCAGCCTGCCTGCCATCAAAACTACACTCTCTGCCGCCATCGTAGGCGAGTACAGTATTTGGGAGGCGGGGATGTTAACCTCTGTGATTGTTACTTATTAGTTAGTCAAACAAATCAATACAATGTACCACTTTCACACATTTTCTAAGAGAGGAATGAGCATTTCTGAATACTTGATCATTTTCACATATTTGAATTTGTAAATGTGAGACTGTTTATAATCAGTGTATTCCACTGAAATGCCGTTTTTTTGTCCATTATTATCCCTATTTAGCTCAGTGATTTTAATCAGCACTTTTTTTGTGAAGTTAACATGAAATGCCTTTCAGAAGTTGTTCCTGTGACATGCTAGAATTTGACAGCATTTCTAATTGTTGCATAACTATGGCACATTACTAATTAATTGAGACTACATGGGATATTTGTACTTTAACATGAATTTGTCATACCAAAGGACCATTTAAAATAAACTAGAACAGGCAAAAAGAGAAAAGCTGCTCTTTTAAATGTAAACTTTTAAATTCATCATTGAATTCTCTTTTAAATGTAAACTTTTAAATACAAATTCATCTCCGGTTGTGCAAATAAGCATAGAGTTTCATTAATGAATTTAGTTTTTTTTATTTTCATTTGTTTTTCTTTTCCTCTGAAAATATAGATATGTCTGCCATTTAAATTTGTCCATTTGGACATGTTTTCTTGTAATAGTATTAATATTTTAATAGTAATATCTAGCATTAATATTTTCAGTAATTAAAAATGGCAATTCATAGCCAGAGACCGTTTTACCTGGGAGTAGCTTTATAAACTTGAGGAATGGACTTTTAATAGAGGGACAGATATCTCACAGGTTTCATATCTTCATTTGTGTTTTGAATAAGAACAAAAGTCTTATGGGTTTAGATCAGCATAAGGATGAGTAAATGACAACAGAATTTTCAATTTTGGGTGAAGAAACCCTTCTCAAATCTTATCTGTCCTGCTATTGTCTCTACAGATCGAGAACGAATTATTTTGGGGACAGAAGATGGCCTGTTTGTAGTCGAGCTCACCAGAGATAGTATGAGTATTCTGTATTACACAGATTTAGTTCTTATCTTAATTCTTTGCCATTGTTTTCACTTTAACTAATTTCCCATTATCCTTTTTCAGTCATTGTTCGTGCTGCCGACTGTAAAAGAGTCTGCCAGATTGAGCTCATCCCCAAAGAGAAGATGGTGGCCCTGCTTTCTGGCCGTAATCGGCACGTCCATTTATACGCTTGGGCGGCACTAGAGGGTGCAGAGGGTGGTTTCGATACCAAGCTGACCGACACGAAAGGCTGCCAGGCGATGACTATAGGTACCCTACGCCCCGGTGGGCCAGCGTGTCTCCTAGCAGGAGTGAAGCGCCAGGTCATCTGCTATGAAATCACACGTGCAAAGCCCCATCACCGCAAGCTGTGGGAGGTGCAGGCGCCCGGTATCGCCCAGTGGCTGGGGATTATTCGTGATCGTCTGTGCGTGGGTTACCCATCAGGCTTTGCTCTGCTGGCCATGCAGGGGGAGTCGTCACCGGTGAGTCTGGTCGGCCCGGCAGATCCCTCGCTAGCCTTTTTGGCCCAGCAGCCCCTGGACGCTCTGCACGCCATGGAGGTGGGGGCAAATGAACTGCTGCTGTGCTTTAGTCAGCTGGGAGTGTACGTGGATGCGACAGGACGACGCTCTCGAACACAGGAGCTGATGTGGCCTTCCACACCACTTGCCTGCAGTAAGTGTTTTTAAAGAGCTTGTGTGGGAAGGAAGAAATAATTGTTGAAAGTTTCTAAGCAACAGTGTTTGTTTTCATGTTTTCAGCCCTCCTGAAATTCCAGTGTTTTTCATGTGTAGACTTGGAGGAAGGGAGGAGTAGGAAAGAACAGAGGAGAGACAGCAAAGCAGGGAGGAGGTAGAAAAGACAAAGAAGAATGTGTGGCTTAAAAGAGAAATAAATGAACAACCAGGAGCTGGTTTCATTATAAAAAAATAAAATATAAAAAAATCTCATAGTTCTCAAATAGTTTAATTTTTTAATAATAAGCTTATGAGTTAAATGACCGGTAGCAATCAAATGATTTTTGTCTATACCAGTTTCATGTTATGACCAATAATTGAGAGATATTAAAATTCGATATTAAAAAAGTAAATAAAAAAGCACTATAACTAAAATCAATCATTTTGAATAAACAAGTACATTTAGCCATCACTACATTATGTACAGTATGAAAATTCAAAAGTAGGCAAACGCTGACAATTCTCATTAAGTGAATTAGTGCAAAGAAGAAAGTTCTTCTCGAGAACCTTGATATCATGCCGTAAAGTAAGAGGCGGCCATTGGAAAGCTGTGGCCAACTCCATTCAGGGATGTGAGTGGGGGGAAAATGGGCAGCAGTAAACGGAAAGAAGCAGAATGGTCAAGGGAGCAGATAAGGGCAATGTTGTTGTATGTACCTAGTATTATACAGTGTTGCAACGCTTAGTATATAAAAATCCAATCAATCCATTAAAGTATGAGGTAATCCGGTTAACGGTTTACAATAAGGTTCATTAGTTAACATTATTTAACTACCTTATTTAACATGAACTAAGAATGAACAATACTTCTTCAGAATTTATTAATCTTAGTTAATATTAATTTCAACATTTACTAATGTTATTAAAATCAAAGGTTGTATTTGTTAACTTTAGTTAATGCACCGTGAACTAACATGCAAAAAATGAACAGCTGTATTTTTATTAACTAACATTAACAAAGATTAATAAATACTGTAACAAAAGTGTTGCTCATTGTTAGTTCATGTTAGTTAATACATTAACTAATGAACCTTATTGTAAAGTGTTACTGGTTATCCTTAAGTTATTTACAATTATTTTTTTCTTAGGAATGATAAGTTATAAAGATCAAATCATTAATAAATCTTTTAGACACTACTTGCCCTTCCACTTTTTTCTGAAGTCAGACAATAAGAAGAAAATGGTACTTGAGAATACTTAAGATTATTTTGAGAATCAGGCCCCAGATGTTTCAGCCAGTATAGTGAGCCACAGAACTTTCCGGCCAATGACCCAGTTTCACTGCATGTCAGGCAGTCCTTTGAGAATGGCATCATGAATGATTTGCCTAGGCATTCTTCTGACCATGTGCATGAGATCTCAGACCCATATTCATTATTTTCAGGCTCAAACTCGAACTACCTGACGGTGTACAGCGATTATGGTGTAGATGTGTTTGACGTCCACACCACAGAATGGGTCCAGACCATCTCATTAAGAAGGGTGAGTGGAGTATCCTAATTTTACGGTTTGTGAAAGCAGTGTTTAATATAATTAATATTTATGAGATAAACTGATCTGACTTTAAAATGTATGTCTAGATTCGGCCCCTGAATGTGGAGGGCAGTCTGAACCTGTTGGGCTCTGAGCAGCCCCACCTCATCTACTTCAGCAACAACTCCTCAGGTCTGATGTCAACACATCTCCCACACACTGAACCTTGCGTCTGCTTCACTGCTGAGGCCGAATTTCTTTCCCTGCTTAATGTAGCAAGAGTCTCTGATCACAATAGTCCACCTGTGAAGATATGAGTCTTCCACAGTGATGTCAATCACTCCCACCTACACAGACACAGACACACGCGTATATAAATACTAGCAAGCCCACACATGCTTAGAGCTCAGTAGTGGTGGAGATTTTGATTCATCTCAGTAACTTGAGTCTTTTGAATCAGTTCACTAGAATGATTTGTTCACTGTTTCGTTCAGTGGCCCTTTCTGCCGATTGAGTTGAACATTATGAATCATTGAATGAGTATTATGAGTCACTGAATTATTCACTCAACTGATTTGTTAAAAACATTAATCTATTAAGAGACTTTTTAAAAGGGGTTTTAAACATCATAAGATGTCTTTAATTAGATGTCAGTGCTGTTCTGAGTCTAATTCAGACTTGAAGCTTAGTAAGGGGACTTATTTGTTCAGTACAGTTAACCACTGAAATATTTCTTCACATCACATCCCTCTTGAATGCTCTTGGCTCTTTCAATAGTCATACTTTGAAATCTCTTCTTTGCAAAGCACACGTTTTCCTGCCTTCAATGAAAAAGATTTGATTTTGTTCACTTACAAATTTGTTCAAAAACACTGAATGAGTGAGTGTATAAAAGTAAAGAGAATGATGTTCATTTACAAGATTTGTTTAAGAACACTGATTGTGAGTCACTACATTAAAGTGAAAGAAAACTGTTTGTTCACTTACAAGATTTGTTCAAAAACACGGATTATGAGTCACTACATAGAAGTGAATGGGAACGATTTGTTCATTTACAAGATTTGTTCAAAAACTGATTTGTAAGAAACACTGATCCATAAGAGCAGCCCAGGTAATAAAATATACGGCTCCACCCTTTGTGGTGGCTTTACGATTCACTCCCTACCAACTCTGGCAGATTGCCCTCTTGATAAAGACGCTTTTGTTTGGTAAACTAAAATGACCTCATTTGTCACACCTCCTCTAGGCTCACTGCCAACAAGTTTCACAGTGCGTTGAGAAACAGTGGCTCGGAGCTCAGAAACCCAGGACTGCTATATTTTAGCAACCATAACCATTTTTTTTAAACCTCATTCACACTGTTTCCACAGATGGCTGTGACCTAGCCATCCCCGAGACCTCAGACAGCAGCAAGAAGCTGATGGTGAGGACACGCAGCAAGAGGAAGTTCCTTTTTAAAGTTCCTGAGGAGGAGCGGCTGCAACAGAGGAGGTACGGTGGCTTCAGGTGTACATTTCTCACACTGCCGCACTCCTGCATTTCTCCTAATCCATGTGACGTTGTTTTCCTTTCGTTATATAGAGAGATGCTGAGGGATCCTGAAATGAGATCCAAGCTGATCTCAAACCCCACCAACTTCAACCATGTTGCTCACATGGGCCCAGGCGACGGCATGCAGGTCCTCATGGATCTGCCTCTGGTAATAAACATACCTGGTGCTAAAAGCTTAGGGAATTGCTCGGAAATACACAGATGCCATTGTCAAATCTGCATGGGGCGACCCATCAGCTGAAGAGTTTTTGAAATCTTCATCCTGCAAATACCAGAGTCAACAATGTGCCCTTGAGTTTCTATAAGGCAGTGTCTTTCTAAACTCTGCTGCCTGAGGTTCCTCCCCACTCTTCAGGTGTTTCACTAATCTAATTCAGGTCATGGAGCCACTGCTAATGAGCCAGTTACTTGAATCAGTTGTGTTAGCTAGAGGATTCAAAATGTGCAGCGCTATGGGGTCCCCGGGAGTAAAATTAAGAAACACTGTTCTAATTAGGGCAGGAGGAATCTGAGAACCACCTTTTATTTAGACCATTTTCATTTTTATTCATACCATGGAACAGAACATAATTTTTTTATTTTTTTTATTTTATTTTTTACTATTCAGTCGCAATAACACCGCTAATTAATCTACAGCACGCCACAAAACTTACAGCACAGCCAATGCAGTCTGATTACTGATTCTGAACAAATTATTCTTACGAGTCGTTCTTGTTAGTGAATCAAAAACATGCAGTGTGTCCAGAATAGTCCAAACAATTCCCGAGCAAATGACTCTAAATCAGACAGTTTTTTTTAGTGAAACACGCTTGTTACATTGAGACATGAATCAGTCTACTTACTAACTGGTTGAGTTACAGTATGTAGATAAAGATATACATAATGTTGTACTTTGTAGTTAAAATTGAATGTATCATTTATTGAATTTAGTGTGTATATGTATAGATTTAACATTATTTAGTTATTGTATTATTAATTAAGGCCAATCAGTAGACCGCAATCATGCCACCTCTGAAATACTTATATTCAAAATAGCCGCGCTTCCATTAAAGATTGGCGCAAAACTTTTGCGATTTTATTTATTTATTTTTTTCTAAATATCGATAAAAAACTATTGCAAAATTTTGTTATGCGACTAAAACGTCATTTTTTCCTCTCGCGATAAGTCATTCCAAAAATCATGGCAACGGACGTAGGTAAGTTTATATATATATATATATATATATATATATATATATATATATATATATCAATCACAGCCACGTACCGCACTAGACATTATTATTATTAATTGAAGGAAACGTAGGCGTGTTATCCAAGCATTAATGGCAAGGAAAGACCCTTATACTGTGTCTGTGAGCGGCACATATGAAGTGTTTCTGGGTTTTTCTCACTCATTTCTGCTCCAAGGTCTTGATTGTGGCATTTCTTTGAGGTTTAGAATCCAGTATTTCTGTCATTCTTTTGTCTTTTATGAATTCAATAAAGAACTCCGTCTCGTATTCTGTCCAAACACACCGCGCCTTCTAAGTCAGGTGACTGTAAATGTGCAAAAACTGTTTCCATTGCAGTTTTGCGAAATATTTCTTTTTCGAATTGCCTGAAAAACCACCTCGTGCGAGCGTAAAAACTTTTTTGCGATAAATGGGAGTTTTTGCAAAATTGACGTGTTTCCATTGAGCGAATTTTCAATTCGCAATTTCTCAATTTGCGCAATTTGAAGGGTAATGGAAACGCGGCTAATGATCTCAGCTTACGGTTTCCAGGAAAACTGATTATGCAGTTGATTCACTATAAGTGTTTTTTTTTTTAAATGGCCTCCTAAATGAGAGAACCAGGTAAAGTTTATTTAATAAATGAGTCTCTGCCAGTCAAACTGGAATGCTCTTCAGTGGTGGAGGTTTGTACAGTTGGGTTTGTGATCATTTACAGAAGTGCTATTTGGACACACTTCTAGGGTTTTATTACTCATCCTAACATCCTTTTCTTTCATTTTACTGCACAGCACCAAAATCTTTCCCTTCTCTCTGCATGTTTCTTCTTCAAAGCCAGCCAGCCCCACTCTTCCACCCTCACACCCTTTTCTCTGTCTCTCTTTCCTGTTCATGTCTCTCTTTCTGTTTTCGCTCTGGTCGTGGATTCGCTCTGTCCTCTGGTTGCCGTGGCAGCAGCAGAGCGAGACTCCCTCCCCCTCATCCTCTCGCCACCATGCCCTGATCTCCCCTCCGATCAACTTTGAGCACGTCTATCACATGAGTCCCGTATCTGCCGGGCTCTATCTGCAGAAAGAGCCTTCTTCCCAGCAGAGCCTACTTCAGTTCTCCTCTTCCTCCTCCTCTCCTTCCACATCCTCCCTAGGAAGGGTAGGCTAGCAACACCCCTCCCCACCCCACTTCCTCTTCCTCCCAATTCCCCATCCCTCCCCCACCACACCCTCCAGGCCCTGGACTTCCTTTCCTCCCTCTTCTCCTGTGTTATACCATCCCTGTCCTGCTGAACTCTGTTTTTTGGGGTAGTGAAAATGTTTCAAATGAGCCATTTCAGGAGGTTAATAAAACTTAATACTTTAAGTTTATAATTTGACTACATATTTTCACACTGATCTTAAGTAAAAAATATCTAAAATCGATCATTCTAATTATGTTTGTGTGTGCTATTAGCTTATGTCAAACTTGATGTAAACCAGCGGATGCACTCTCAAGATGCACACCAGTAATGTTTTTCTAAGGCACGATTATAAAAGCTACTAATTGAACTAAGTCCTAATCCTGGCTTAATCTAAGCCCTGTCTGTGAAACCAGGCCCAAGTCCAAGTAAAATTGTTTCCAAAATAGAGCTGTTCAAATATAAGATTTTCAGTACACGATTCTTGTGGGTAAAACAATTCACGGTAACAATATTATTGCGGTCATTAACAAAACTATTCATGATTTTTGAATAATGCAAAAAAAAATGCCTTTGATTGAGGTTAACTTATAATTAACAAAATATTCCTTTGAAGAAAGACAAAAAAACTAAAGTTAAAGTGCTAAAAATAGTCTTCTAGTTTTAAAAGAAAGAAAAAAGAGTGATTACATACAGTAGCTCTTACTGTGGCCTACTCTGTCTGACTTCTTGTACCTCTGCTGCAGAGTGTGATGCCCTCTTCTCAGGACGACCTGTCTAAAGACAAGCCACGGCCTCTGTCCAGCATCTCACGGCAACAGAGGAGTAAGACCCACATCACCCGCACTGCCTCAGGTGGGTGCCATTCCTTAAAATCACACTGACTAGCACAGGCAAGACGACACACACCGGCTTACCCTTCTAAATGCCTGAAATGTGTACTTTGTTTAAAGGAGGAGGAGATTTTGGAGGAGCAGGGTCATCTCGCAGTATTTCTGATCAAGATCAAGACTATGACAGAGAGGTACGAATTTAATGACCTCCCCAGTGATGTCAAATATGGATTTATTTCACTCGCTGCTTGAGGTGACATGATGGATGGTTAGAGGAGCTTTCGGCTACTGAGCGAGTTTTCTTGTGTCCTAATTTTGTGGTCTGTAATAACTGCCCCAGTTTTCACAGTAATACATACTACAGCTGTAAACCAGTGTTATTTTAGTAGTATTTATGCACTATTTTCAATATTTTGAATTGGCTTTCATTTTTTAATATTTTTCAGTCTTGATTTCAATATAAGATTTAGTAAATTGGTTGTGCTTTTAGGGGTGTAACAATATATTGTAACAATATAACGCAATACAAAAATGCAACAATATGTGTCGTGGATAGTGACCATATGTATCATTGATAGTTCACCCAAAATAAAAATTACTGTGTGAGAAAAAAAAATTCAAGTTTTCAGAGTTTTAGTGTCAGTACTACATTAAACTACTATATATAATGTATAATAATGCAATAGGGGAATAATTGTGTAAAAAGTGGCCTACTTTATTTTAAATATGTCTAGTCAGTGACAGAGTGCAAGCATATGCGTCTAAAATAGTGTATTTTCAGCTTCAGAATCATGAATATTTTTATTCCAGTGTCAGCATTGTCCTGTGCATTGGGTTACCAGCACCGAGTCCAAGCCTATTCATTTACACCCACAATGTAATATAAAATTTAGCAATTTAAATCAACAGTACATTTTTTTTTTTGTTAACCTTTTATCATATGTCTTGGAGTATCGCAATAATATCGCATCGTGAGTAATGTGATGCGTATCGAATCGTGACATGAAAGTATCGTTACACCCGTAACTTAGTTTTTTATTATTATTTAGCTTTAATATATTTTATTTCAGTATTATTTTAGTAATCATAATACTTCATTCTGGTTTAAGATTTTTTCAAGTTTACTTTCAATTTAAAGTTGTTGTTTTTTGAGCTGTATTCAATATTTTTTATAGTTTTAGGTAACAATAGCAACACTTCTGTAATAACCCACCCAGGTATTTTATACTTTGCAAGAATTTGAAAACTAACTAGTTGACAAGAAACTGATCTGCTAATCTTGTTTTTTTCCTTGTTTTCTTCTTTATCCTTGTAGCCCGACTCTGACTCGACCAAACATTCCACCCCCTCCAACAGCTCCAACCCCAGCAGCCCCCCGAGCCCCAACTCTCCCCACCGCAGTCAGCTCACTCTGGACAGCCTGGATCAATCACTGGATGGCTGAAAAAGGACAACTCCCTCTTTTTCACCCTGCACACCCCCCCCCCCCAACCCCCCCACTATCAATCCGCTCTGCTAGGACTCACTAAAAAGTGCCAAGACTCTTCCAAGTCACCTGCTCACTCAACACAAGGGCCAAAGGTTTACCCTAAATCCTGCTGCTGGGTAGACGCATCAATCGCCACAAGTGGAAGGTGTTGGGTTTGTGCTGGCAGGCTTAGACGAAACACCTGAGCGTGTCAGAGCCACCGAGAAAAAAAAAAGAGAAAAAAAAAGATACAATATTAAAGCCTGCCCCCTGGTGGAAATGTCATGGTATTACACTAACTTGGTCAGATTAGCAGTATAATGGACTTTTATTTTATTTTAAATCTTAATTGCAATTTTTTACTTTAGTAAATGAACATGCATTACATCTGCTGTGTCAGAATTGCTTCTGGATTCGTAGCTTCCCTTCAGAAAGAGACTTCTTATGCTGTTTTTAAATGTATATTATCAGGAACACTCATCAAGGGGGCCGAGGAGAGGAGCGTATCAGGAAGAAAGGAGCCGAGGATGATATAGGACTGTGACTTTCTTGTATAAACCAATTGGACCCATAACATGATTCGCCACAGACCCGTGAAACGTCTCGCCTCATCTCATATGAGCAATAGATCGGTGACCGAGACTTTAGGGTTCAAAGCTAAACCAGAGGGCACTTTTATTGTCATATAATTCCTCTTTCTCTCTCTCTCTCTCCAGTTCTTCATTTAAACCAGCCTTTATAATATTCATGTTTTAACTTAGATGTTTCCCACGAAGATATCTAATTCAGCTTATCACCCGGAGAAAAAAGAAAGCAACAAAAATGAAGACTTTACATATAGATAAGTGTTTTAATAAGAATACAAAAGAGAACGGCACACAGCTTCAACTATTCATAGGATTTCAGTAGTTCATCTTAAGCTGCTACTGCTGCTTTGTGTGCTCTATTTAAAAATAAAAGTACAAAAATATATATGTGATAAGGTTATCTCACCATAGCCATGCTCTGATTCTGGTTTATGATGTTTGACACATGCGAGCAGCCATGTGGGACCGTCACTGTTAAAGACTCCTATCGGAACGCTGATATGAGTTTTGTGTGTTGACATGCTTGAGATCCGCATGCATGGCCGGCATATCCATTATCACTCAAGTGTGCCTTCAGTGCCAACTTCCGTTTCAGTAATAAACTGTCTGCTAAAGCATTTTAGTGGTTTTGACGAGGCTGACGGTAATGTATTATGTTGTCCCCCACCCTTCTGAAATACTGTAAAACTCTTGCACATTTTTTTAGTCCAAGGAAATAATTTTGTGTGAATGGTTTTACCTGTACCTCCTTCCCCTCCCATACTTCACTTGTCCGCTTCATCAGATGGAAGTTTATCCTCAGAACACTACTGCTTTTACTTCAAAAGAAAGAAAAAAAAAAAGAATCACAGGTTGAAATCTTTGTAATTATTGACTTGTTAGCCACATAAATTTGAACGAACAATAAAAGAGTACCTGTTGTGCTTTTTTTGTTGAATTTCAATCTTTCATATCTAGGATAAAATTATTCTTTGGTCATTGTAAGTCAAAGTTACACGTCTTGTTTGACGAATTGCTGAAAATATTACACTTAAGGGTAAATGCCAGTGTTTTTGAGATTTGACAATTTGTTTTTTTATTTGCATCGAGTAAGCAGTTTGGACGGTGTTGACAACACATTTACCAGACAGCTTTTTGCATAACCAAGAAGTTTTTGAACAGTTTCTCTTCTAAATTTAAGCAGTTTGTGTTAGATAATTAAGATAATGATTAAGAGTAACTGATGAATCCACATAGGGAAATTACATTTTTTTGTCTTGATGGGTTCAAACCTGCTTTCTGCTGGCTGATTATTCTGTAACCAATATCACATTCTTATTGGTCAAGAACTGTAGTATGATATTATCGACTATTTTATTATACATTATGTACATTAATTGCAATTACAAAATCCTTAGGATGGCACTGGACTTCTATAGTAAATTAATGACATATACAATGCATTACTTTATTAATCTCCTTTTCTTTTGACTATACAAAAGAACTAGATAGTACAGATACAGACAGTAGGAATCGGTGCCAAGCATAATAAAGTATAAACTGTCTTTCTTTTTATTGGACAGCAATACATTGCACACATCTACACTACACCAAGCTGAAAACATATTTGACAAGTGGCCAAACATGACAAAGTTTAGTGAAGATCTGACTCGAGGCCTAGGAGGAGTTTGACAAAATATGGTTTTCAGAAAATTAAAATGTAGAATACATTTTACACATAAACATCAATATGAGATACACACTTGTTAGAGCTCAAGATTCAGTCAAGGATTCAGAAAAAAAAAATCGCCTCCTTGTGGCAGATTCCCACGATATTTGGTACACATTCATTTTCACAAAATATATGGATTCAGATTTAATGTGGTTAGTGGCTGAAGTTTGACCAGATTTTTTGAAGTAATACATTAGTAATTAGAAAATATGTTAGGACGTCCCCTAGAGAATATGCACACCAATTTTCAACCACCGATTATACAGATATTTTCTGCTGTAACGCCCCCTATAGGTGCAATTTTGATGCAACTTTGTGTGCATCCTCAAAATGACTGCGAATAAGGGGTTTGCAACAAGGGAGAGTTGAGGCAGGATTTAGTTGCAGTAGTATCTTTTATTAACACAAAATCGGAAAACAAAACATGCAGGAGAACGCAAACCACTGAGAAACCAACAAGAAAAACTAACCCTGAGGCCTATAAATGTAAAGTGTAACTGAGGAGGAAAAGAAGACACAGGTGTGGAATAATTAATCAAATAATGATGAGTAACATTGACAACAAATGAAAATCAGGAACATTTTAATTAATTTGACAACTTTTTGCCAGCACCTAGCTTCCCCTATAGCTGCTGTGTACCTAATTTTGTGAACATTTTTTAGAAAATTCCAAATAGCGGAGAATTTTTATGAAATGAAAATTAAATCGACTCAAAAAATGATTTCTAGCCCTCAAAGGTATGACCCAAAACGCAAATCACCTTATTATAGCGCCACCTAGTGTCAGATGTGTGTGTGCCTGAGTAGTGGTGCATGAATGGGACCATCCTGATAAATGTGGGGTCTCTACAATTTACGGCCTAATACACTTTTAGGGCAGAAAAATAATGAAGAAGAAGAAAATCAGTACAAACGCAATAGGGTTGACCTTAGGTGCTTGGACCACTAATAATACGCTGTATGCAGGGCTGGACTGGGACAAAAAATCGGCCCTAGCATTTTGGCCCAGACTGGCCCAATATGATCATAAACAACACCCATCTTTGCACGCCTTTGAAAATGTATACCAACTCCTATTCCTTAAAACCACGTAATGAGTGAGGAACGAGTGAGAGTTAACAGAAGTACAAAATTGACATTTATTAATACAATTGAACTATACTCCACAGTGATGAATCCTAAAACAAGCTATAAGCTGCATTGGCATAGCAATACCAGTGTTTCTCACAGGATTTTTGGTAAAACTGTGGTGGGTGGACCTCGGTCCTTCAAGGGGGGTTCGGGGTTCGGTGGGCTTGCATGCCCTCAGCAAGTTTTGTCATGCAAGCATGCGTGTAAAGTTTTAAACCATGTGTGTTAAAACTAGCTCTGCTCACCACATGAATGTGTGTATATGTAATCTGGATTTACTACATTGGCCATGTTTTTCAAATAGTTGGATATAAAAATCAATGGAGTTTGTTAAACATGCTTTAAACACCAACATTTTTTTGTATTTTAAATTCAATTTTTGTAGTAGACTGTTCAGATTATAGTCTTTTGGTGCAGACCAGCATATAGTATAGTTCAAGAAAGAATGAAGTCTACAATGAATCCACAAACACTCTGATCAACCTAAACATAACAGTTGTAATGGGGAGAAAACATATCAGTGAATCTACAGTATAATAAAATAATGTTATGATCCTGAACTAAATTTCTCCATTTCAGTCCATTGTGAAGATTGCTGTTGATGTGAGGGAAGAACGTTTGTTACAATCTAAACCTGAAACATACTAAACTTTATTATTTTGAATAATGTACAATTCTGTCTGTGGCCATGTTTCTGAAATAATAAAAAAGGAAGACACAAAAAGACTTGGGGTTGTTTGTGTTTCAGGGAATTGATCTGTCATTTTGATATTTAAAATGAGCAATTATTTGGTTTAGTTAGTAATAACATGCCCTTATATGGTACTTCATTTAGAATCAATGGCTTTCACCTGTGTTATATTGACTGAGTAAATTGGCAGGTGCAGAGAAAAATTATGCTCGTCATGAGAGAGGTGGAGCCATTCTGATTTACATCTGCATAAATTTGGATGGTAGCACCCTAATGTGTCATTGAAACAAGCTTGGCAATAATGGGGTTTTGGCAGGTTGGATTTGGATTGGTGTTTATTCTTGCACTTGGCTTTTCTGAAGCACAATGGAGAGCAGGAGCAGCAGAGCAAGATCTTATGGGTGTTCAATTAAAAGAGCTGTTGCAGGGTCCAGTGGCGAAACTGACGTGGAGCTTTCCAAGTCTACCAGAGGAACCACAGCAGCCAGATGTTCCTTTTGAGTTGCTTTATCCTGTCCCTGCCAACAGTGTAGCTGTTCAGTGTGGAGAGAATTCAGTATATGTGGAAGTGATGAAGGACTTCTTTGGGACTGGGCACCCAGTGTTGTCCTCTGGTTTTACACTGGGAGGCTGTACTGCAACTGGAGAGGATTCTTCTGCTCAAGTGTTCATCTTTGAGTCTGAACTGCATGGATGTAGCAGCACATCAATGGTAAGGTTCTGTTGTGACAATCATGGGTATTCTGAACCTTCCATGTGACTGTTCTTCTATTAACCTTTTTGTTTAGGTGACTGAGGATGAGCTTGTCTATAGGTTCAACATTATCTATACCCCACAAGAGGCTTCATATGGTGTTCCTATTGTCAGGAGCAGTGGTGCGGTGGTTGGTATCGAGTGTCATTATCCAAGGTGAGGATTCAGTTAATTCGGGCTCACCGGATGTTCTAACCCTGCTGTTCATGGGCAAGAGATGACCGCTTGTTTAACTCCTACAGAACACATGATGTGAGCAGCGATGCCTTAATGCCCACTTGGATCCCATATGCCTCAACTATGGTTGCAGAGGAAGTCTTTGTCTTCTCCCTCAAGCTCATGACTGGTTGGTGTAGGCCAAACAGATTTGTAGTATGCTTGTGAATAATCTGTGTTAAGACTTCTCTTTCTCTCTCTCAGATGACTGGAGATTTGAGAGACCTTCTAACCAGTACTTCCTGGGTGACATGATCAATCTTGAGGCATCAGTGCATTTGTACAGCCATGTTCCCGTCCGTGTGTTTGTGGACAGCTGTGTGGCTACTGCAGTCCCTGATGTTACTTCTGTCCCCAGATACTCCTTTATTGAGAATAATGGGTAAGAGGTGCTACCTCATGTATCCCAGCTTCCAGAGGGTTCCGTGACTTCTAACTGGGTTCTGTTCACAGGTGCCTGGTTGATGCCAAGCTCACGGGCTCCACGTCTCACTTTATGCCACAGACTCAAGGTGATAAGCTAGGGTTTCAGCTAGAGGCGTTCAGGTTCCAGCAAGCAGACAGTGGGCTGGTATGTATGTCTTGTAGTTGTATAACTATTTGTATGATATGCTGCCATGGTGTACAAACAATTGTCTCTGCAGGTCTACATCACATGCGTTTTGAAGGTGGCTGCAACCCCTCCAAGTTATGAACAGAAAGCTTGTTCATTCTCTGCTAATGGGTATGTTGCATGCTAGATTAGTGTACAGGTGAATTAGTTGCTTTAACTTAATTGAGGGTTTGTTTTGTCAGGTGGGTGTCTGCAGATGGCTCTGACCAGGTGTGTGGCTGCTGTGACACTACTTGTAGCATCAGAAGTGGAAGTGATCAACTGCTTACAGGTTTGGACTAACTCTGATAACTTGTTGTTGTCATGCATGGCTTTAGTTCTCACTAATCATTTGTTCCTCAGATCTACGCTGGGAAAGAGCATCTGTTGGCCCCATCAAGGTTAAAGAATATGCTATGGCCAAAAATAACTAGAAATGTCATGCGACTTCTGGTGATCTTAATAAATGTTATTAATATATTTGTTTTTGTCTTTACTTGCACAAATACTACACTTAAAAATATTTATTCAGTTTACATGTTTTCTGTTCAGACATGCACAACAAAAAGCCTATTTCTACTGGCCTATGTGGGGGGCGGCATATTGCTCAAGTCATTTGTGGGGCTAGGCCTATTACAACACTAAGGGCATTTCAATAGCATCATATCCTTTCTGGTGCTTACTGGATGCTCTTGCTTTATTATTGGGGGTTCAAGTGTGTGCTGAAACCCTATTGTAACTGATAGAATTTCTAAGTAAGAACTTGAAACTCTGAGGGATGGTAGTATACCCACCCTGTCTGTCACCAAGGCTCACCCCAATCAACCTGATGGTGGTGCCACTGTGATAAACACAATAGGGTTCCATAAAAGAAACAATCATATATGAAATTCAATTATATTTTGTTTTATAAGCTATATATATATTTTAAATCTCATAGATTTATTCTTATCCTTGGCCAGGATGTCCTGCTCTGGCTGTTCCTCAGCAGCAGGGAGGACTTTGGAAGTTGGAGCTGTATGTTAAATTAGACAAAAATTATGAACAGAATTAGAGTGGTTCTTTTATGCTTTTGATTTCTTGAATTAAACTTCTCTAAACAATGCAAATCTTTTTTTTTTTTTTCTGAATTTAAATTCTCACATACTGACTGATTTTGTAATGGCATCTAAACTATCCTCAAATCATGCCGTTATCAATCTTTCATTTAATTTTTAAATTGCAACTTTAAAGCTGCTGTCTAAGTTTTTATTTGTGTTCAATTTATAAAAATTATAAAATGAGTACATCGTGAATCCATTTTCCAAACAGTGTTTTTGTCTGACTAAAATTTCAATGATTGAATTCAAATCATATTTGATATTAATTATATAATTTGTGTCAACGGTAAAATATAGTTTTCGACATGTTAAAGCGATAAAGAACCAATGACAGAGCGGGAACTGCTTGAAACCACAAAAAATAACCACCTTGGCCGTCTTAGCGAGTATAGCCCCAAACTATAAAGTTTGAACAAAGCTGTGAATAAATAATTTCTTACATCAGGTCAATGTGAGTCTGCTTAACAAACACGAAATAAATAAAACATAAAATACGAAATTTATAAAATATTGGTTTGCCTATGCCCTTGCTGCATTGAGTCTTAAAGAGACAGCATGATGTTAATCAAACAACATAAGCAAATAAAAAAATGACTCACTGCTCTTGACTAAATAACTTTAGTATTTTGAATTAATACTGTATTCTATTATTCAACTTAGGCTACTACTATGGCTGCCCTTGTATCGTCCAAGTGGATTCTGCACTGGTGCTGGTTGTTGAGGAGAGACTCTGACATGATTGTAAAGCGCTTTGGGTGTACAGTAGTACAGTAAATGCGCTATATAATTACTTAATTCGTTCATTCATACATTGCTACATATACGCCTTTGACAGTTACAGGTTTGAAAAACAAAAAGGCGGGAAATAAAGAACCCTTAAGAACCATTTCAGAATATGGTTCTTCAGGATGATACAGTTCTAAGAACTGTCACTACGTGTAAAGAACCTTTAAAGAACCATCTTTTTTTAGAGAGAAGGGGAGAGCGGGCACAACCTAACACTTTTTGACTTTCTCAGTTTGTGTAAATCCACTTGGGTTCAGGGAATTTATTTTCCACATTAATTTAACATGTCTAGTATAATTATGTGGTTTTGTTTCTTTAATACAGTGTATACTTTTTTCTTAATTTACCCTGAAAAAATGGAAGTAAAATGTGACAACTTGCCCCATAGATAGGGCATGTTGTAACATGACCATATGACAGATTAAAATGTTATTTGATCTAATAAAAAAAAAAAAAACAAGACAAACTAAAATATTTTATCAATAAAATACATTTATTAACGTTTTCATATAAAATAATGGGATTTAATAATTAAAAATAAACAGATTTTTGAGTTTGACAGCAAAACACGGCTATACAGCATGGTTCAAAACAATAATAGTGAATCATTTCTGAACATTGACTTTCAGTCTTAATTCATCTATTTCCATCCATCATCAATAGATTTTATAACAGATATAAGATTAAAATAATATCAGATTTGTCGAATTTTAAATTAACACAAAAACAGAGATGAAAAATCAACTTCAGTGAGAAATTTACTTTTGCTATGGTTAAATAAATGTTCGGTGATATCTTAAAGATTAAAGGTAAAGATTTTTTAATTTTGAAAAAAAAAAAAAATCTCTACATTGATATTGCAACTAGTACATACACCAAGTTTTGTCATGCAAGCATGCGTGTAAAGTTTTAAACCATGTGTGTTAACTAGCTCCGCTCACCCCATGAATGTGTGTATATGTAATCTGGATTTACTACATTGGCCATGTTTTTCTAATAGTTGGATATAAAAATCAATGGAGTTTGTTAAACATGCTTTAAACACCAACATTTTTATTTATTTTAAATTCAATTTTTGTAGTAGACTGTTCAGATTATAGTCTTTTGGTGCAGACCAGCATATAGTATAGTTCAAGAAAGAATGAAGTCTACAATGAATCCACAAACACTCTGATCAACCTAAACATAACAGTTGTAATGGGGAGAAAACATATCAGTGAATCTATAATAAAATAATGTTATGATCCTGAACTAAATTTCTCCATTTCAGTCCATTGTGAAGATTGCTGTTGATGTGAGGGAAGAACATTTGTTACAATCTAAACCTGAAACATACTAAACTTTATTATTTTGAATAATGTACAATTCTGTCTGTGGCCATGTTTCTGAAATAATAAAAAAGGAAGACACAAAAAGACTTGGGGTTGTTTGTGTTTCAGGGAATTGATCTGTCATTTTGATATTTAAAATGAGCAATTATTTGGTTTAGTTAGTAATAACATGCCCTTATATGGTACTTCATTTAGAATCAATGACTTTCACCTGTGTTATATTGACTGAGTAAATTATGCTTGTCATGAGAGAGGTGGAGCCATTCTGATTTACATCTGCATAAATTTGGATGGTAGCACCCTAATGTGTCATTGAAACAAGCTTGGCAATAATGGGGTTTTGGCAGGTTGGATTTGGATTGGTGTTTATTCTTGCACTTGGCTTTTCTGAAGCACAATGGAGAGCAGGAGCAGCAGAGCAAGATCTTATGGGTGTTCAATTAAAAGAGCTGTTGCAGGGTCCAGTGGCGAAACTGACGTGGAGCTTTCCAAGTCTACCAGAGGAACCACAGCAGCCAGATGTTCCTTTTGAGTTGCTTTATCCTGTCCCTGCCAACAGTGTAGCTGTTCAGTGTGGAGAGAATTCAGTATATGTGGAAGTGATGAATGACTTCTTTGGGACTGGGCACCCAGTGTTGTCCTCTGGTTTTACACTGGGAGGCTGTACTGCAACTGGAGAGGATTCTTCTGCTCAAGTGTTCATCTTTGAGTCTGAACTGCATGGATGTAGCAGCACATCAATGGTAAGGTTCTGTTGTGACAATCATGGGTATTCTGAACCTTCCATGTGACTGTTCTTCTATTAACCTTTTTGTTTAGGTGACTGAGGATGAGCTTGTCTATAGGTTCAACATTATCTATACCCCACAAGAGGCTTCATATGGTGTTCCTATTGTCAGGAGCAGTGGTGCGGTGGTTGGTATCGAGTGTCATTATCCAAGGTGAGGATTCAGTTAATTCGGGCTCACCGGATGTTCTAACCCTGCTGTTCATGGGCAAGAGATGACCGCTTGTTTAACTCCTACAGAACACATGATGTGAGCAGCGATGCCTTAATGCCCACTTGGATCCCATATGCCTCAACTATGGTTGCAGAGGAAGTCTTTGTCTTCTCCCTCAAGCTCATGACTGGTTGGTGTAGGCCAAACAGATTTATAGTATGCTTGTGAATCATCTGTGTTAAGACGTCTCTTTCTCTCTCTCAGATGACTGGAGATTTGAGAGACCTTCTAACCAGTACTTCCTGGGTGACATGATCAATCTTGAGGCATCAGTGCATTTGTACAGCCATGTTCCCGTCCGTGTGTTTGTGGACAGCTGCGTGGCTACTGCAGTCCCTGATGTTACTTCTGTCCCCAGATACTCCTTTATTGAGAATAATGGGTAAGAGGTGCTACCTCATGTATCCCAGCTTCCAGAGGGTTCTGTGACTTCTAACTGGCTTCTGTTCACAGGTGCCTGGTTGATGCCAAGCTCACGGGCTCCACGTCTCACTTTATGCCACAGACTCAAGGTGATAAGCTAGGGTTTCAGCTAGAGGCGTTCAGGTTCCAGCAAGCAGACAGTGGGCTGGTATGTATGTCTTGTAGTTGTATAACTATTTGTATGATATGCTGCCATGGTGTACAAACAATTGTCTCTGCAGGTCTACATCACGTGCATTTTGAAGGTGGCTGCAACCCCTCCAAGTTATGAACAGAAAGCTTGTTCATTCTCTGCTAATGGGTATGTTGCATGCTAGATTAGTGTACAGGTGAATTAGTTGCTTTAACTTAATTGAGGGTTTGTTTTGTCAGGTGGGTGTCTGCAGATGGCTCTGACCAGGTGTGTGGCTGCTGTGACACTACTTGTAGCATCAGAAGTGGAAGTGATCAACTGCTTACAGGTTTGGACTAACTCTGATAACTTGTTGCTGTCATGCATGGCTTTAGTTCTCACTAGTCATTTGTTCCTCAGATCTACGCTGGGAAAGAGCATCTGTTGGCCCCATCAAGGTTAAAGAATATGCTATGGCCAAAAATAACTAGAAATGTCATGCGACTTCTGGTGATCTTAATAAATGTTATTAATATATTTGTTTTTGTCTTTACTTGCACAAATACTACACTTAAAAATATTTATTCAGTTTACATGTTTTCTGTTCAGACATGCACAACAAAAAGCCTATTTCTACTGGCCTATGTGGGGGGCGGCATATTGCTCAAGTCATTTGTGGGGCTAGGCCTATTACAACACTAAGGGCATTTCAATAGCATCATATCCTTTCTGGTGCTTACTGGATGCTCTTGCTTTATTATTGGGGGTTCAAGTGTGTGCTGAAACCCTATTGTAACTGATAGAATTTCTAAGTAAGAACTTGAAACTCTGAGGGATGGTAGTATACCCACCCTGTCTGTCACCAAGGCTCACCCCAATCAACCTGATGGTGGTGCCACTGTGATAAACACAATAGGGTTCCATAAAAGAAACAATCATAGTATGAAATTCAATTATATTGTTTATATATATATATTTTATTTTTTTTAAGTCTTAGATTTATTCTTACCCTTGACCAGGATGTCCTGCTCTGGCTGTTCCTCAGCAGCAGGGAGGACTTTGGAAGTTGGAGCTATATGTTAAATTAGACAAATTATGAACAAAATTAGAGTGGTTCTTCATGTACACTTTTGACTTGATTTCTTGAATTAAACTTCTCCAAACAATGCAGATCTATTTGTTTCTGAATTTAAACTCTCACATACTGACTGATTTTGTAATGGCGTCTAAACTATCCTCAAATCATGCCGTTTTCAAAATCTTTCATTTAATTTTTAAATTGCAACTTTAAAGCTGCTGTCTGTAACTTTATTTTTGTTCAAAATTTACAAAAATTATAAAATGAGTATATGAATCCATTTTCCAAACTGTTTTTGTCTGACTAAAATTTCAATGATTGAATTCAAATCAAATTATATTTGATAATTATTTAATTTGTGTCAGCGGTAAAATATAGTTTTTGACATGTTAAAGTTATAAAGAACCAATGACAGAGCGGGAACTGCTTGAAACCACAAAAAAGAACCACCTTGGCCGTCTTAGCGAGTATAGCCCCAAACTATAAAGTTTCAACAAAGCTGTGTATAAATAATTTCTTACATCAGGTCAATGTGAGTCTGCTTAACAAACACGAAATAAATAAAACATAAAATACGAAATGTATAAAATATTGGTTTGCCTATGCCCTTGCTGCATTGAGTCTTAAAGAGACAGCATGATGTTAATCAAACAACATAAGCAAATAAAAAATGACTCGCTGCTCTTGACTAAATAACTTTAGTATTATTAATTAATACTGTGAAGGCTGAATTTTTATATTCTATTATTCAACTTAGGCTACTACTATGGCTGCCCTTGCATCGTCCAAGTGGATTCTGCACTGGTGCTGGTTGTTGACGAGAGACTCAGGTGTTTCTCAATATGCGTTCTTCAGCGATCTTGCGTCCTTGTGTTCTCGTTTTACGTCATCATAACCGTCGAAGTTCAGACCCAATTCTCAAGAACGCAAGTACAGAGGACACATGAAAGAACCCGGATGTGTTCTTGATACCGAGGATGCATCGAATGCAGACTTGAGCTAGTACTCGCCTGGTGTCCCAGAAGTCATTGCGGCCGGTTCCGAGTTCGTTCTTCCAAGGAAGCTCGGCAAGACCGGTCTCCACGAGAACACAAGTCCGTTCTCTGCGTTCTTGGAATTGAGAAACAGCCTCTGACATGATTGTAAAGCGCTTTGGGTGTACAGTATACAGTAAATGCGCTATATAATTACTTAATTCGTTCATTCATACATTGCTACACATACGCCTTTGACAGTTACAGGTTTGAAAAACAAAAAGGCGGGAAATAAAGAAGCCTTAAGAACCATTTCAGAATATGGTTCTTCAGGATGATACAGTTCTAAATAGAACTGTCACTACGTGTAAAGAACCTTTAAAGAACCATCTTTTTTTAGAGAGAAGGGGAGAGCGGGCACAACCTAACACTTTTTGACTTTCTCAGTTTGTGTAAATCCACTTGGGTTCAGGGAATTTATTTTCCACATTAATTTCACATGTCTAGTACAATTATGTGGTTTTGTTTCTTTAATACAGTGTATACTTTTTTCTTAATTTACCCTGAAATAATGGAAGTAAAATGTGACAACTTGCCCCATAGATAGGGCATGTTGTAACATGTGAGGGGCACATTGTAACATGACCATATGACAGATTAAAATGTTATTTGATCTAATAAAAAAAAAATACAAGACAAACTAAAATATTTAATCAATAAAATACATTTATTAACGTTTTCATATAAAATAATGGGATTTAATAATTAAAAATAAACAGATTTTTGAGTTTGACAGCAAAACACGGCTATACAGCATGGTTCAAAACAATAATAGTGAATCATTTCTGAACATTGACTTTCAGTCTTAATTCATCTATTTACATCCATCATCAATTGATTTTATAACAGATATAAGATTAAAATAATATCAGATTTGTCAAATTTTAAATTAACAAAAACAGAGATGAAAAATCAACTTCAGTGAGAAATTTACTTTTGCTATGGTTAAATAAATGTTCGGTAATATCTTAAAGATTAAAGGTAAGATTTTTTAATTTTGAAAAAAAAATAAAAAAATCTCTACATAGTGTTGATATTGCAATTAGTACATACACCAAGTTTTGTCATGCAAGCATGCGTGTAAAGTTTTAAACCATGTGTGTTAACTAGCTCCGCTCACCCCATGAATGTGTGTATATGTAATCTGGATTTACTACATTGGCCATGTTTTTCTAATAGTTGGATATAAAAATCAATGGAGTTTGTTAAACATGCTTTAAACACCAACATTTTTTTTTTTTTTTAAATTCAATTTTTGTAGTAGACTGTTCAGATTATAGTCTTTTGGTGCAGACCAGCATATAGTATAGTTCAAGAAAGAATGAAGTCTACAATGAATCCACAAACACTCTGATCAACCTAAACATAACAGTTGTAATGGGGAGAAAACATATTAGTGAATCTATAATAAAATAATGTTATGATCCTGCATTCCTTTGGTTCTGAACTAAATTTCTCCATTTCAGTCCATTGTGAAGATTGCTGTTGATGTGAGGGAAGAACATTTGTTACAATCTAAATCTGAAACATACTAAACTTTATTATTTTGAATAATGTACAATTCTGTCTGTGGCCATGTTTCTGAAATAATAAAAAAGGAAGACACAAAAAGACTTGGGGTTGTTTGTGTTTCAGGGAATTGATCTGTCATTTTGATATTTAAAATGAGCAATTATTTGGTTTAGTTAGTAATAACATGCCCTTATATGGTACTTCATTTAGAATCAATGACTTTCACCTGTGTTATATTGACTGAGTAAATTGGCAGGTGCAGAGAAAAATTATGCTCGTCACGAGAGAGGTGGAGCCATTCTGATTTACATCTGCATAAATTTGGATGGTAGCACCCTAATGTGTCATTGAAACAAGCTTGGCAATAATGGGGTTTTGGCAGGTTGGATTTGGATTGGTGTTTATTCTTGCACTTGGATTTTCTGAAGCACAATGGAGAGCAGGAGCAGCAGAGCAAGATCTTATGGGTGTTCAATTAAAAGAGCTGTTGCAGGGTCCAGTGGCGAAACTGACGTGGAGCTTTCCAAGTCTACCAGAGGAACCACAGCAGCCAGATGTTCCTTTTGAGTTGCTTTATCCTGTCCCTGCCAACAGTGTAGCTGTTCAGTGTGGAGAGAATTCAGTATATGTGGAAGTGATGAAGGACTTCTTTGGGACTGGGCACCCAGTGTTGTCCTCTGGTTTTACACTGGGAGGCTGTACTGCAACTGGAGAGGATTCTTCAGCTCAAGTGTTCATCTTTGAGTCTGAACTGCATGGATGTAGCAGCACATCAATGGTAAGGTTCTGTTGTGACAATCATGGGTATTCTGAACCGTCCATGTGACTGTTCTTCTATTAACCTTTCTGTTTAGGTGACTGAGGATGAGCTTGTCTATAGGTTCAACATTATCTATACCCCACAAGAGGCTTCATATGGTGTTCCTATTGTCAGGAGCGGTGGTTGGTATCGAGTGTCATTATCCAAGGTGAGGATTCAGTTAATTCGGGCTCACCGGATGTTCTAACCCTGCTGTTCATGGGCAAGAGATGACCGCTTGTTTAACTCCTACAGAACACATGATGTGAGCAGCGATGCCTTAATGCCCACTTGGATCCCATATGCCTCAACTATGGTTGCAGAGGAAGTCTTTGTCTTCTCCCTCAAGCTCATGACTGGTTGGTGTAGGCCAAACAGATTTGTAATATGCTTGTGAATCATCTGTGTTAAGACGTCTCTTTCTCTCTCTCTCAGATGACTGGAGATTTGAGAGACCTTCTAACCAGTGGCGTGGCGTGGGGAAAATTTCTGAGGAAGCCAATTAAGACACAACCTCTAAGCTGTGTGTTTTAAGGGGTGGGGGCAGAAAATCATACGTTACCATTTATATGTTGCTATTTGGATGAACTATTAGAGCGCCCAGCATCATCTTACCGGGACTTACGCTTGTTACACTCCAACACTTTGAGCACGGACGCTCTCTCTCTCTCTCTCTCTCACTCACTCACTCACTCACTCACACAGTCAGTCCTCTTAAACATCTTTCATGGTGTTTTTTTATTAAAACATTCGCAGATAGGAAACGCCAACGGTAAGCAACAAGAAGATAACCTTTTTCATTTAATACACCCTTAAATCGGTGTGACGCTCATGTAAGGATATACAATAGCGGTTATTCACAAACAATCACAACAATAAACAACAAAGTGCACTCACATGCTGCTTAATCAAAGCACGCAAGAAACGAACTATAATCACATTAAAAAAATAACACATCGCTAAATGGGCAGTTCAGACCAGACGCGCTCTCTCTCTCTCTCGCTCTCTCTCTCACACACACACACACACACAGTCAGTCCTCTTAAACTGAGTTGCTGCTGTAGAGGCAGTTTAGTAAAATATTTTTTTATCAAATACTCCAAATCTCCACCCTCCATAATTACAATTAATAATTTTAGCTAACTAGCTAAACAAGATGTCAACACAAATCCACAAATCTTCCGCTATTTCATTCATTCATTCATTGACGATGATAACGTGATGTGATTGGCCTGATGCCAACAAGTTCATGGCTTCCCTTGACACTGTCCTGACCAATCACAGGGGAGCAGTGTCGTGACAATAGCGTCACCTGATTGGTTAATCATTCTTTTTTTTTCTATCAAGGGATGCCAACTCAGCCTGGCCTCCTCACAGACACAGGGTGCAGTACCATGTTTTCAACGCTCTTTCACCATGTCACTTTTATAGGGGCGCTGTTTTACACATCATAAAACGCTCAGTAATGAATGAAGAGAGACGATGAGGAGATGACAGAAGGATTACGTAAACTGTGAGAACAAAAGTGTTTATTAAATGACGATTATATTCTGAAAAAGTGAGGAAGCCTGGCTTCCCTTGGCCTCCGCAAGAAAACGCCACTGCTTCTAACCAGTACTTCCTGGGTGACATGATCAATCTTGAGGCATCAGTGCATTTGTACAGCCATGTTCCCGTCCGTGTGTTTGTGGACAGCTGCGTGGCTACTGCAGTCCCTGATGTTACTTCTGTCCCCAGATACTCCTTTATTGAGAATAATGGGTAAGAGGTGCTACCTCATGTATCCCAGCTTCCAGAGGGTTCTGTGACTTCTAACTGGCTTCTGTTCACAGGTGCCTGGTTGATGCCAAGCTCACGGGCTCCACGTCTCACTTTATGCCACAGACTCAAGGTGATAAGCTAGGGTTTCAGCTAGAGGCGTTCAGGTTCCAGCAAGCAGACAGTGGGCTGGTATGTATGCCTTGTAGTTGTATAACTATTTGTATGATATGCTGCCATGGTGTACAAACAATTGTCTCTGCAGGTCTACATCACATGCATTTTGAAGGTGGCTGCAACCCCTCCAAGTTATGAACAGAAAGCTTGTTCATTCTCTGCTAATGGGTATGTTGCATGCTAGATTAGTGTACAGGTGAATTAGTTGCTTTAACTTAATTGAGGGTTTGTTTTGTCAGGTGGGTGTCTGCAGATGGCTCTGACCAGGTGTGTGGCTGCTGTGACACTACTTGTAGCATCAGAAGTGGAAGTGATCAACTGCTTACAGGTTTGGACTAACTCTGATAACTTGTTGTTGTCATGCATGGCTTTAGTTCTCACTAATCATTTGTTCCTCAGATCTACGCTGGGAAAGAGCATCTGTTGGCCCCATCAAGGTTAAAGAATATGCTATGGCCAAAAATAACTAGAAATGTCATGCGACTTCTGGTGATCTTAATAAATGTTATTAATATATTTGTTTTTGTCTTTACTTGCACAAATACTACACTTAAACATATTTATTCAGTTTACATGTTTTCTGTTCAGACATGCACAACAAAAAGCCTATTTCTACTGGCCTATGTGGGGGGCGGCATATTGCTCAAGTCATTTGTGGGGCTAGGCCTATTACAACACTAAGGGCATTTCAATAGCATCATATCCTTTCTGGTGCTTACTGGATGCTCTTGCTTTATTATTGGGGGTTCAAGTGTGTGCTGAAACCCTATTGTAACTGATAGAATTTCTAAGTAAGCACTTGAAACTCTGAGGGATGGTAGTATACCCACCCTGTCTGTCACCAAGGCTCACCCCAATCAACCTGATGGTGGTGCCACTGTGATAAACACAATAGGGTTCCATAAAAGAAACTATCATAGTATGAAATTCAATTATATTGTTTATATATATAATTTTAAGTCTTAGATTTATTCTTACCCTTGACCAGGATGTCCTGCTATGGCTGTTCCTCAGCAGCAGGGAGGACTTTGGAAGTTGGAGCTATATGTTAAATTAGACAAATTATGAACAAAATTAGAGTGGTTCTTCATTTACACTTTTGACTTGATTTCTTGAATTAAACTCCTCTAAACAATGCAGATCTATTTGTTTCTGAATTTAAACTCTCTGACTGATTTTGTAATGGCGTCTAAACTATCCTCAAATCATGCCGTTTTCAAAATCTTTTGTTTAATTTTTAAATTGCAACTTTAAAGCTGCTGTCTGTAACTTTATTTGTGTTAAAATTGACAAAAATTATAAAATGAGTACATGAATCCATTTTCCAAACTGTGTTTTTGTCTGACTAAAATTTCAATGATTGAATTCAAATCAAATTATATTTGATAATTATATAATTTGTGTGAGCGGTAAAATATAGCATAGTTTTTGACATGTTAAAGTTATAAAGAACCAATGACAGAGCGGGAAGCTTGAAACCACAAAAAAGAACCACCTTGGCCGTCTTAGCGAGTATAGCCCCAAACTATAAAGTTTGAACAAAGCTGTGTATAAATAATTTCTTACATCAGGTCAATGTGAGTCTGCTTAACAAACACGAAATAAATAAAACATAAAATACGAAATGTATAAAATATTGGTTTGCCTATGCCCTTGCTGCATTGAGTCTTAAAGAGACAGCATGATGTTAATCAAACAATATAAGCAAATAAAAAAATGACACTGCTCTTGACTAAATAACTTTAGTATTTTTAATTAATACTGTGAAGTTTGTGTTTTTATATTCTATTATTCAACTTAGGCTACTACTATGGCTGCCCTTGCATCGTCCAAGTGGATTCTGCACTGGTGCTGGTTGTTGAGGAGAGACTCTGACATGATTGTAAAGCGCTTTGGGTGTACAGTATACAGTAAATGCGCTATATAATTACTTAATTCGTTCATTCATACATTGCTACACATACGCCTTTGACAGTTACAGGTTTGAAAAACAAAAAGGCGGGAAATAAAGAACCCTTAAGAACCATTTCAGAATATGGTTCTTCAGGATGATACAGTTCTAAGAACTGTCACTACGTGTAAAGAACCTTTAAAGAACCATCTTTTTTTAGAGAGAAGGGGAGAGCGGGCACAACCTAACACTTTTTGACTTTCTCAGTTTGTGTAAATCCACTTGGGTTCAGGGAATTTATTTTCCACATTAATTTCACATGTCTAGTACAATTATGTGGTTTTGTTTCTTTAATACAGTGTATACTTTTTTCTTAATTTAATCTGAAAAAATGGAAGTAAAATGTGACAACTTGCCCCATAGATAGGGCATGTTGTAACATGTGAGGGGCACATTGTAACATGACCATATGACAGATTAAAATGTTATTTGATCTAATAAAAAAAACAAAAACAAGACAAACTAAAATATTTAATCAATAAAATACATTTATTAACGTTTTCATATAAAATAATGGGATTTAATAATTAAAAATAAACAGATTTTTGAGTTTGACAGCAAAACACGGCTATACAGCATGGTTCAAAACAATAATAGTGAATCATTTCTGAACATTGACTTTCAGTCTTAATTCATCTATTTCCATCCATCATCAATAGATTTTATAACAGATATAAGATTAAAATAATATCAGATTTGTCAAATTTTAAATTAACAAAAACAGAGATGAAAAATCAACTTCAGTGAGAAATTTACTTTTGCTATGGTTAAATAAATGTTCGGTGATATCTTAAAGATTAAAGGTAAGATTTTTTAATTAAAAAAAAAAAAAAAAAAAAATTCTCTACATAGTGTTGATATTGCAACTAGTACATACACCAAGTTTTGTCATGCAAGCATGCGTGTAAAGTTTTAAACCATGTGTGTTAACTAGCTCCGCTCACCCCATGAATGTGTGTATCTGGATTTACTACATTGGCCATGTTTTTCAAATAGTTGGATATAAAAATCAATGGAGTTTGTTAAACATGCTTTAAACACCAACATTTTTTTTTATTTTAAATTCAATTTTTGTAGTAGACTGTTCAGATTATAGTCTTTTGGTGCAGACCAGCATATAGTATAGTTCAAGAAAGAATGAAGTCTACAATGAATCCACAAACACTCTGATCAACCTAAATATAACAGTTGTAATGGGGAGAAAACATATCAGTGAATCTATAATAAAATAATGTTGATCCTGCATTCCTTTGGTTCTGAACTACATTTCTCCATTTCAGTCCATTGTGAAGATTGCTGTTGATGTGAGGGAAGAACATTTGTTACAATCTAAATCTGAAACATACTAAACTTTATTATTTTGAATAATGTACAATTCTGTCTGTGGCCATGTTTCTGAAATAATAAAAAAGGAAGACACAAAAAGACTTGGGGTTGTTTGTGTTTCAGGGAATTGATCTGTCATTTTGATATTTAAAATGAGCAATTATTTGGTTTAGTTAGTAATAACATGCCCTTATATGGTACTTCATTTAGAATCAATGGCTTTCACCTGTGTTATATTGACTGAGTAAATTGGCAGGTGCAGAGAAAAATTATGCTCGTCAGGAGAGAGGTGGAGCCATTCTGATTTACATCTGCATAAATTTGGATGGTAGCACCCTAATGTGTCATTGAAACAAGCTTGGCAATAATGGGGTTTTGGCAGGTTGGATTTGGATTGGTGTTTATTCTTGCACTTGGATTTTCTGAAGCACAATGGAGAGCAGGAGCAGCAGAGCAAGATCTTATGGGTGTTCAATTAAAAGAGCTGTTGCAGGGTCCAGTGGCGAAACTGACGTGGAGCTTTCCAAGTCTACCAGAGGAACCACAGCAGCCAGATGTTCCTTTTGAGTTGCTTTATCCTGTCCCTGCCAACAGTGTAGCTGTTCAGTGTGGAGAGAATTCAGTATATGTGGAAGTGATGAAGGACTTCTTTGGGACTGGGCACCCAGTGTTGTCCTCTGGTTTTACACTGGGAGGCTGTACTGCAACTGGAGAGGATTCTTCTGCTCAAGTGTTCATCTTTGAGTCTGAACTGCATGGATGTAGCAGCACATCAATGGTAAGGTTCTGTTGTGACAATCATGGGTATTCTGAACCTTCCATGTGACTGTTCTTCTATTAACCTTTCTGTTTAGGTGACTGAGGATGAGCTTGTCTATAGGTTCAACATTATCTATACCCCACAAGAGGCTTCATATGGTGTTCCTATTGTCAGGAGCAGTGGTGCGGTGGTTGGTATCGAGTGTCATTATCCAAGGTGAGGATTCAGTTAATTCGGGCTCACCGGATGTTCTAACCCTGCTGTTCATGGGCAAGAGATGACCGCTTGTTTAACTCCTACAGAACACATGATGTGAGCAGCGATGCCTTAATGCCCACTTGGATCCCATATGCCTCAACTATGGTTGCAGAGGAAGTCTTTGTCTTCTCCCTCAAGCTCATGACTGGTTGGTGTAGGCCAAACAGATTTGTAGTATGCTTGTGAATCATCTGTGTTAAGACGTCTCTTTCTCTCTCTCAGATGACTGGAGATTTGAGAGACCTTCTAACCAGTACTTCCTGGGTGACATGATCAATCTTGAAGCATCAGTGCATTTGTACAGCCATGTTCCCGTCCGTGTGTTTGTGGACAGCTGCGTGGCTACTGCAGTCCCTGATGTTACTTCTGTCCCCAGATACTCCTTTATTGAGAATAATGGGTAAGAGGTGCTACCTCATGTATCCCAGCTTCCAGAGGGTTCCGTGACTTCTAACTGGCTTCTGTTCACAGGTGCCTGGTTGATGCCAAGCTCACGGGCTCCACGTCTCACTTTATGCCACAGACTCAAGGTGATAAGCTAGGGTTTCAGCTAGAGGCGTTCAGGTTCCAGCAAGCAGACAGTGGGCTGGTATGTATGTCTTGTAGTTGTATAACTATTTGTATGATATGCTGCCATGGTGTACAAACAATTGTCTCTGCAGGTCTACATCACATGCATTTTGAAGGTGGCTGCAACCCCTCCAAGTTATGAACAGAAAGCTTGTTCATTCTCTGCTAATGGGTATGTTGCATGCTAGATTAGTGTACAGGTGAATTAGTTGCTTTAACTTAATTGAGGGTTTGTTTTGTCAGGTGGGTGTCTGCAGATGGCTCTGACCAGGTGTGTGGCTGCTGTGACACTACTTGTAGCATCAGAAGTGGAAGTGATCAACTGCTTACAGGTTTGGACTAACTCTGATAACTTGTTGTTGTCATGCATGGCTTTAGTTCTCACTAATCATTTGTTCCTCAGATCTACGCTGGGAAAGAGCATCTGTTGGCCCCATCAAGGTTAAAGAATATGCTATGGCCAAAAATAACTAGAAATGTCATGCGACTTCTGGTGATCTTAATAAATGTTATTAATATATTTGTTTTTGTCTTTACTTGCACAAATACTACACTTAAACATATTTATTCAGTTTACATGTTTTCTGTTCAGACATGCACAACAAAAAGCCTATTTCTACTGGCCTATGTGGGGGGCGGCATATTGCTCAAGTCATTTGTGGGGCTAGGCCTATTACAACACTAAGGGCATTTCAATAGCATCATATCCTTTCTGGTGCTTACTGGATGCTCTTGCTTTATTATTGGGGGTTCAAGTGTGTGCTGAAACCCTATTGTAACTGATAGAATTTCTAAGTAAGAACTTGAAACTCTGAGGGATGGTAGTATACCCACCCTGTCTGTCACCAAGGCTCACCCCAATCAACCTGATGGTGGTGCCACTGTGATAAACAAAATAGGGTTCCATAAAAGAAACAATCATAGTATGAAATTCAATTATATTGTTTTTATATATAGCCTATATATATAAATTTTTAAGTCTTAGATTTATTCTTACCCTTGGCCAGGATGTCCTGCTCTGGCTGTTCCTCAGCAGCAGGGAGGACTTTGGAAGTTGGAGCTATATGTTAAATTAGACAAATTATGAACAAAATTAGAGTGGTTCTTCATTTACACTTTTGACTTGATTTCTTGAATTAAACTCCTCTAAACAATGCAGATCTATTTGTTTCTGAATTTAAACTCTCACATACTGACTGATTTTGTAATGGCGTCTAAACTATCCTCAAATCATGCCGTTTTCAAAATCTTTCATTTAATTTTTAAATTGCAACTTTAAAGCTGCTGTCTGTAACTTTATTTGTGTTCAAAATTTACAAAAATTATAAAATGAGTACATCATGAATCCATTTTCCAAACTGTGTTTTTGTCTGACTAAAATTTCAATGATTGAATCCAAATCATATTTGGTATTAATTATATAATTTGTGTCAGTGGTAAAATATAGTTTTTGACATGTTAAAGTTATAAAGAACCAATGACAGAGCGGGAACTGCTTGAAACCACAAAAAAGAACCACCTTGGCCGTCTTAGCGAGTATAGCCCCAAACTATAAAGTTTGAACAAAGCTGTGAATAAATAATTTCTTACATCAGGTCAATGTGAGTCTGCTTAACAAACACGAAATAAAACATAAAATACGAAATTTATAAAATATTGGTTTGCCTATGCCCTTGCTGCATTGAGTCTTAAAGAGACAGCATGATGTTAATCAAACAATATAAGCAAATAAAAAAATGACTCACTGCTCTTGACTAAATAACTTTAGTATTATTAATTAATACTGTGAAGGCTGTGTTTTTATATTCTATTATTCAACTTAGGCTACTACTATGGCTGCCCTTGCATCGTCCAAGTGGATTCTGCACTGGTGCTGGTTGTTGAGGAGAGACTCTGACATGATTGTAAAGCGCTTTGGGTGTACAGTAGTACAGTAAATGCGCTATATAATTACTTAATAGGCTCTATGCACGATCGCTTCCGCGTTTGGTCTCAGCCCGCCCAGTTACATCCGGTGCTGCGTCAGAAGCCGTTTTTGCATTAGGTGGAGATAATGGCAAATTACACTCGCTGTTTACAAGAACTTCCAGCGGTTAACGTGAATGATGTTAACAATATTGTGAGGCAGTTAACTGTCACACATATGAGTAAGAAAGAGAAGTTCTTTAAATTATAAATTTCGAGCTACATCAACAACTTTGAGGGTGAGTATTCTCTCATATCGCGCGAAATCCGACTAGCGAATCAGTTTCTAAAATCGTTGTCTCCGTTTCTGAGAAAATGAATTTTATTAAAGTGAATTGTCCTATAGAATGCGCTATGCGGAAGTAAAGACGCCGGCTGAGATCCTACCGGAAATACGCCAGCAGCGTTCGTGCATAGAGCCTATTCGTTCATTCATACATTGCTACACATACGCCTTTGACAGTTACAGGTTTGAAAAACAAAAAGGCGGGAAATAAAGAAGCCTAACCATTTCAGAATATGGTTCTTCAGGATGATACAGTTCTAAATAGAACTGTCACTACGTGTAAAGAACCTTTAAAGCAGTGGTTCTCAACTCCAGTCCCCGGGACCGCTGCTCTGCACATTTTGTATGTCTCCCTTATTTAACACACCTGAATCAGATCATCAGCTCGTTAAGAGAGACTCCATGAACTGAACTGAGTGTGTCAGATAAGAGAGACATACAAAATGTGCAGAGCAATGGGTCCCGAGGACTTGAGTTGAGAACCACTGCTTTAAAGAACCATCTTTTTTTAGAGAGTAGGGGAGAGCGGGCACAACTTAACACTTTTTGACTTTCTCAGTTTGTGTAAATCCACTTGGGTTCAGGGAATTTATTTTCCACATTAATTTCACATGTCTAGTACAATTATGTGGTTTTGTTTCTTTAATACAGTGTATACTTTTTTCTTAATTTACCCTGAAATAATGGAAGTAAAATGTGACAACTTGCCCCATAGATAGGGCATGTTGTAACATGTGAGGGCCCGGGGCACATTGTAACATGACCATATGACAGATTAAAATGTTATTTGATCTAATAAAAAAAAAATACAAGACAAACTAAAATATTTTATCAATAAAATACATTTATTAACGTTTTCATATAAAATAATGGGATTTAATAATTAAAAATAAACAGATTTTTGAGTTTGACAGCAAAACACGGCTATACAGCATGGTTCAAAACAATAATAATTCATCATTTCTGAACATTGACTTTCAGTCTTAATTCATCTATTTCCATCCATCTAGGGCTGTCAAACGATTAATCGTGATTAATCGCATCCAAAATAAAAGTTTGTTTTTACATAATACATGTGTGTGTACGGTGTATAATTATTTTCTAAATACACACACATGCATGTATATATTTAAGAAATATTTGCATGTATATACTGTGTATATATATTTATATTATATATAATTTATATTATATATAAATATTTTATATATAAATAACACATTTTCTTAAATATATATATGCATGTGTGTGTATTTATATATAGAAAATAATTATACTCCGTACACAGACATAAATTATGTAAACACAAACTTTTATTTTGGTTGCGATTAATCTCGATTAATCATTTGACAGCCCTACATCCATCATCAATAGATTTTATAACAGATATAAGATTAAAATAATATCAGATTTGTCGAATTTTAAATTAACACAAAAACAGAGATGAAAAATCAACTTCAGTGAGAAATTTACTTTTGCTATGGTTAAATAAATGTTCGGTGATATCTTAAAGATTAAAGGTAAAGATTTTTTAATTTGGAAAAAAAAAAAAAATCTCTACATAGTGTTGATATTGCAACTAGTACATACACCAAGTTTTGTCATGCAAGCATGCGTGTAAAGTTTTAAACCATGTGAGTTACAACTAGCTCCGCTCACCCCATGAATGTGTGTATATGTAATCTGGATTTACTACATTGGCCATGTTTTTCATATAGTTGGATATAAAAATCAATGGAGTTTGTTAAACATGCTTTAAACACCAACATTTTTTATTTTATTTTAAATTCAATTTTTGTAGTAGACTGTTCAGATTATAGTCTTTTGGTGCAGACCAGCATATAGTATAGTTCAAGAAAGAATGAAGTCTACAATGAATCCACAAACACTCTGATCAACCTAAACATAACAGTTGTAATGGGGAGAAAACATATTAGTGAATCTATAATAAAATAATGTTATGATCCTGCATTCCTTTGGTTCTGAACTAAATTTCTCCATTTCAGTCCATTGTGAAGATTGCTGTTGATGTGAGGGAAGAACATTTGTTACAATCTAAATCTGAAACATACTAAACTTTATTATTTTGAATAATGTACAATTCTGTCTGTGGCCATGTTTCTGAAATAATAAAAAAGGAAGACACAAAAAGACTTGGGGTTGTTTGTGTTTCAGGGAATTGATCTGTCATTTTGATATTTAAAATGAGCAATTATTTGGTTTAGTTAGTAATAACATGCCCTTATATGGTACTTCATTTAGAATCAATGACTTTCACCTGTGTTATATTGACTGAGTAAATTGGCAGGTGCAGAGAAAAATTATGCTCGTCACGAGAGAGGTGGAGCCATTCTGATTTACATCTGCATAAATTTGGATGGTAGCACCCTAATGTGTCATTGAAACAAGCTTGGCAATAATGGGGTTTTGGCAGGTTGGATTTGGATTGGTGTTTATTCTTGCACTTGGATTTTCTGAAGCACAATGGAGAGCAGGAGCAGCAGAGCAAGATCTTATGGGTGTTCAATTAAAAGAGCTGTTGCAGGGTCCAGTGGCGAAACTGACGTGGAGCTTTCCAAGTCTACCAGAGGAACCACAGCAGCCAGATGTTCCTTTTGAGTTGCTTTATCCTGTCCCTGCCAACAGTGTAGCTGTTCAGTGTGGAGAGAATTCAGTATATGTGGAAGTGATGAAGGACTTCTTTGGGACTGGGCACCCAGTGTTGTCCTCTGGTTTAACACTGGGAGGCTGTACTGCAACTGGAGAGGATTCTTCTGCTCAAGTGTTCATCTTTGAGTCTGAACTGCATGGATGTAGCAGCACATCAATGGTAAGGTTCTGTTGTGACAATCATGGGTATTCTGAACCTTCCATGTGACTGTTCTTCTATTAACCTTTCTGTTTAGGTGACTGAGGATGAGCTTGTCTATAGGTTCAACATTATCTATACCCCACAAGAGGCTTCATATGGTGTTCCTATTGTCAGGAGCAGTGGTGCGGTGGTTGGTATCGAGTGTCATTATCCAAGGTGAGGATTCAGTTAATTCGGGCTCACCGGATGTTCTAACCCTGCTGTTCATGGGCAAGAGATGACCGCTTGTTTAACTCCTACAGAACACATGATGTGAGCAGCGATGCCTTAATGCCCACTTGGATCCCATATGCCTCAACTATGGTTGCAGAGGAAGTCTTTGTCTTCTCCCTCAAGCTCATGACTGGTTGGTGTAGGCCAAACAGATTTGTAGTATGCTTGTGAATCATCTGTGTTAAGACTTCTTTCTCTCTCTCAGATGACTGGAGATTTGAGAGACCTTCTAACCAGTACTTCCTGGGTGACATGATCAATCTTGAGGCATCAGTGCATTTGTACAGCCATGTTCCCGTCCGTGTGTTTGTGGACAGCTGCGTGGCTACTGCAGTCCCTGATGTTACTTCTGTCCCCAGATACTCCTTTATTGAGAATAATGGGTAAGAGGTGCTACCTCATGTATCCCAGCTTCCAGAGGGTTCCGTGACTTCTAACTGGGTTCTGTTCACAGGTGCCTGGTTGATGCCAAGCTCACGGGCTCCACGTCTCACTTTATGCCACAGACTCAAGGTGATAAGCTAGGGTTTCAGCTAGAGGCGTTCAGGTTCCAGCAAGCAGACAGTGGGCTGGTATGTATGTCTTGTAGTTGTATAACTATTTGTATGATATGCTGCCATGGTGTACAAACAATTGTCTCTGCAGGTCTACATCACGTGCATTTTGAAGGTGGCTGCAACCCCTCCAAGTTATGAACAGAAAGCTTGTTCATTCTCTGCTAATGGGTATGTTGCATGCTAGATTAGTGTACAGGTGAATTAGTTGCTTTAACTTAATTGAGGGTTTGTTTTGTCAGGTGGGTGTCTGCAGATGGCTCTGACCAGGTGTGTGGCTGCTGTGACACTACTTGTAGCATCAGAAGTGGAAGTGATCAACTGCTTACAGGTTTGGACTAACACTGATAATTTGTTGTCATGCATGGCTTTAGTTCTCACTAGTCATTTGTTCCTCAGATCTACGCTGGGAAAGAGCGTCTGTTGGCCCCATCAAGGTTAAAGAATATGCTATGGCCAAAAATAACTAGAAATGGCATGCGACTTGGTGATCTTAATAAATGTTATTAATATATTTGTTTTTGTTGTCTTTACTTGCACAAATACTACACTTAAACATTTATTCAGTTTACATGTTTTCTGTTCAGATATGCACCACAAAAAGCCTATTTCTACTGGCCTACAGTATGTGGGGTGTGGCATATTGCTTAAGTCATTTGTGGGGCTAGGCCTATTACAACACTAAGGGCATTTCAATAGCATCATATCCTTTCTGGTGCTTACTGGATGCTTTTGCTTTATTGGGGGTTCAAGTGTGTGCTAAAACCCTATTGTAACTAATAGAATTTCCAAATAAGAACTTGAAACTTTGGATGGTAGTATACCCACCCTGTCTGTCACCAAGGCTCACCCCAATCAACCTGATGGTGGTGCCACTGTGATAAACACAATAGGGTTCCATAAAAGAAACAATCATAGTATGAAATTCAATTATATTTTGTTTTATAAGCTATATAATTTTTTTTTTAAGTCTCAGATTTATTTTTGCCCATAACCAGGATGTCCTGCTCTGGCTGTTCCTCAGCAGCAGGGAGGACTTTGGAAGTTGGAGCTATATGTTAAATTAGACAAAAATTATGAACCAAATTAGAGTGGTTCTTCATTTACACTTTTGACTTGATTTCTTGAATTAATCTTCTCTAAACAATGCAAATCTATTTGTTTCTGAATTTAAATTCTCACATACTGACTGATTTTGTAATGGCGTCTAAACTATCCTCAAATCATGCCGTTATCAAAATCTTTCATTTAATTTTTAAATTGCAACTTTAAAGCTGTTGTCTAACTTTTTATTTGTTCAAAATTTACAAAAATTATAAAATGAGTACATGAATCCATTTTCCAAACTGTGTTTTTGTCTGACTAAAATTTCAATGATTGAATTAAAATCATATTTGATATTAATTATATAATTTGTGTCAGTGGTAAAATATAGGAATTGGAAGTGAAACTATGGAATAGTTGGAACTGGTGCTGTGGAGAACATACATGCAGTGACAACTAAGCTGGTGAGTGTGTTTGTGACAAAGCTTGCTCCTGACCTAGACTCAGAGACTCTGGCTAGTTATTTAAAAGAACAACTTTCCAGAGATGTGATTTGTCAGAAGATTGGCACGGAGTATACTCGCTACAGCTCTTTCAAAGTTACAGCTGAATGCAAGGAAGTAGCAGAGATGTATGCACCGCAGCTGTGGCCAGAAGGGACCTATGTAAGGCGCTTCTATGAGAATCGCAAGCCTAGGGCTGTGGTAGGGGCAGGTATTAAAGCATCACTTGACACAGAGATGAGTGCGCCTGAGCCAAGGGCGTCCCATGCATGTTAAACAATGATAAACTGCTATGAGAGTTGTGTCTTATAACTCCCGTGGTCTGCAGCTTGGACAGGATGCTGGAGCGAGAGCCCAACGCACTGTCATTGACAACCTCTTTGAGAATGCTGATGTGGTGTGTTTGCAAGAGACTTTTTTAGCTATTCAAGATCTGGATAAACTTAACACTGTGCATAATGATTTCCATGGGGCAGGGGAATCCACGACAGACCTAAACACCAGAATTCTGCGTGGCAGGATCCCAGGAGGTGTGGCCATATTCTGGCACAAGAAACTTGACCCTTTGGTCACTGTGATCAGGTTAGATGTGGACTGGTGCATAGGAATTAAGGTGATGCATAATAAGAATGTTTTTATAATCTTAAATGTATACACTCCATATGAATGTCACAAAAATGAAAATGAGTACTTGAATAAGCTTGCTTTTATTGGGTCTTACATAAGGGAAAGTGAATATACATCCATATTTGTCTTGGGGGATCTGAATGCTGATATATCAGATACTAATTCACTTTTTGGTCAACACTTGACACAATTCTGCAAAGATAACAAGGTTATTTTGTCCACTAAGGAATTACTGCCAGCTGATAGCTATACACTTGTGAGTGAAGCTTGGCATACTATATCCTGGTTGGACCATTGTATATCTACAGCTGATGCACATGATTGTATAAAGGAGGCTGAGATCCTATATGGTTTGGCCGCAGCAGACCATATTCCTGTCTCTATGTTCATAAATATTAAGGGTCTACCTGAGCTTGTCTGTAGTGACAGCCATAAACCAGGTGAGATACTGGACTGGACAAGGCTCACAGAAGATGACCTGCAATATTACAAGTTACTGACTGATGTGCACTTGAGAAATATTGAGTTACCTGTTGATGCAATTATGTGTGTGGATAGCAGCTGTAAGAATGTAAGTCACAATAATGACCTATGTGCAATGTATGATAGAATTGTGAACTGTTTAGTTGATGGAAGTGAACCACTAAGAAGTAAAGTGGTGAAACAACATACTGTAAGACCAGGGTGGAATGACTATGTCCATGATGTTTATATGGAGGCAAGAAATGCATTTAGAAGATGGGTCTTAGCAGGCAAACCTAGGCATGGCCCAGTCTGTGAGCACAAGGTACGGTCTAATGCTAGGTTCAAATATGCTGTGCGTTTTATAAAAAGAAATGAGCAGACTATGAGGGCGAACTCTATGGCGAGAAAGTTACAATCTAATAATGTTTATGAGTTCTGGAAGGAGGTGAAAGTGGTTAACAACAGCAAAATGCCACTGCCTTCTAGTATTGATGGCATTACTGAACCTGAAAACATTGCAGAGCTATGGAGGAGACACTATGAGAAAATTTTTAACTGTGTGAAGAGTGATGTGTTTAACATAGGAGAGATACCTCACAGTGATGGTGTAGTCATTGGGCCGGAGGAAGTATGTTATGCTACTGACAAACTTAAAATGAACAAAGCCTGTGGGCGGGATAGAATAACAGCAGAACATCTGAAATACGCTAGTCAAAGTATTTCAGTTTTACTTGCTCTATGCTTTTCTGGGTTAATGAAGCATGGCATACTTCCTGGATCCATGTTATCTGTCTTGCTAGTACCTGTAGTTAAAAATAAGACTGGTAAATTAACTAGTATAGATAACTATAGACCTATTGCACTTGCAAGTATACTATCCAAGGTACTAGAAGGGATCCTTATGGATAGGCTTGCAGAATACATAGCGTCAACGGATAATCAGTTTGGTTTTAAGAACAAGCATGGAACTGATCTGTGTATTTATGCACTTAAAGAAATTGTCCATAGGTACAGATCACGCAATAGCACAGTCTTCATGTGTTTCCTGGATGCGTCAAAGGCTTTTGATCGTATCAACCATGGGAAACTGTTTGGTAAACTACATGAGCGTGGTGTCCCCTCTTACCTAATCAGGATATTGCAGTTCTGGTACTCTCACCAAACTATGCAAGTCAGGTGGGGGATGAGTTTGTCAACACCCTTCTATGTCTCCAATGGAGTGCGGCAGGGCGGAATTCTGTCTCCGCTGCTATTCAATCTGTACATGGATAATTTATCTAGGGAGCTAAAGGGCTGTAGAACTGGCTGTTTGGTGGGGGATAGTCTCATTAATCATGTGCTTTATGCTGATGATTTGGTGGTACTGTCTCCGTCCAGTGCTGGCCTGCAGCAACTTCTTAGAATATGCTCTCAATATGGACTAATGTTTGATATAAAATTTAACTCAATGAAGAGTGTGGTGCTGATCGCTAGAACCAAGGAGGATATGAAGTGTGTCTATCCTTCTTTCTCATTGGCAGGTGAACCACTAGAGGTTGTAAAGAAAGTTAAATATCTGGGACATGTGATAAGAGATGACCTCTGTGATGATGATGATGTGCAGCGTCAGTGTGGAAAACTGTATGGGCAGGCAAACATGCTGGCACGCAAATTCCACATGTGCACTCCTGATGTTAAAATCTCACTCTTCAAAACCTATTGCACTCCACTGTATACTGCCCAACTGTGGTGTAATTTTAGTGAGTCGAAAATGAAAAAACTTCAAGTGGCTTATAATGATGCACTGAGAATTGTGCTTAAAATTCCTAGGTGGAGTAGTGCCAGTGAAATGTTTGTGTCTAACAATATGCCCAATTTTAATGCTGTTTTAAGAAATTTTATGTATAGATTCATGTGCAGACTGACAGGGTCTAAGAATATGATCATTGTGTCCAGCGAGTCTTAGCGAGTATAGCCCCAAACTATAAAGTTTGAACAAAGCTGTGAATAAATAATTTCTTACATCAGGTCAATGTGAGTCTGCTTAACAAACACGAAATAAAACATAAAATACGAAATTTATAAAATATTGGTTTGCCTATGCCCTTGCTGCATTGAGTCTTAAAGAGACAGCATGATGTTAATCAAACAATATAAGCAAATAAAAAAATGACTCACTGCTCTTGACTAAATAACTTTAGTATTATTAATTAATACTGTGAAGGCTGTGTTTTTATATTCTATTATTCAACTTAGGCTACTACTATGGCTGCCCTTGCATCGTCCAAGTGGATTCTGCACTGGTGCTGGTTGTTGAGGAGAGACTCTGACATGATTGTAAAGCGCTTTGGGTGTACAGTAGTACTATATAATTACTTAATTCGTTCATTCATACATTGCTACACATACGCCTTTGACAGTTACAGATTTGAAAAACAAAAAGGCGGGAAATAAAGAACCCTTAAGAACCATTTCAGAATATGGTTCTTCGGGATGATACAGTTCTGAATAGAACTGTCACTACGTGTAAAGAACCTTTAAAGAACCATCTTTTTTTAGAGAGTAGGGGAGAGCGGGTACAACTTAACACTTTTTGACTTTCTCAGTTTGTGTAAATCCACTTGGGTTCAGGGAATTTATTTTCCACATTAATTTCACATGTCTAGTACAATTATGTGGTTTTCTTTCTTTAATACAGTGTATACTTTTTTCTTAATTTACCCTGAAATAATGGAAGTAAAATGTGACAACTTGCCCCATAGATAGGGCATGTTGTAACATGTGAGGGCCCGGGGCACATTGTAACATGACCATATGACAGATTCAAATGTTATTTGATCTAATAAAAAAAAAACAAGACAAACTAAAATATTTTATCAATAAAATACATTTATTAACGTTTTCATATAAAATAATGGGATTTAATAATTTAAAATAAACAGATTTTTGAGTTTGACAGCAAAACACGGCTATACAGCATGGTTCAAAACAATAATAGTGAATCATTTCTGAACATTGACTTTAAGTCTTAATTCATCTATTTCCATCCATCATCAATAGATTTTATAACAGATATAAGATTAAAATAATATCAGATTTGTCAAATTTTAAATTAACAAAAACAGAGATGAAAAATCAACTTCAGTGAGAAATTTACTTTTGCTATGGTTAAATAAATGTTCGGTGATATCTTAAAGATTAAAGGTAAGATTTTTTAATTTTGAAAAAAAATAAAAAAAATCTCTACATAGTGTTGATATTGCAACTAGTACATACACCAAGTTTTGTCATGCAAGCATGCGTGTAAAGTTTAACTAGCTCCGCTCACCCCATGAATGTGTGTATATGTAATCTGGATTTACTACATTGGCCATGTTTTTCATATAGTTGGATATAAAAATCAATGAAGTTTGTTAAACATGCTTTAAACACCAACATTTTTTATTTTATTTTAAATTCAATTTTTGTAGTAGACTGTTCAGATTATAGTCTTTTGGTGCTGACCAGCATATAGTATAGTTCAAGGAAGAATGAAGTCTACAATGAATCCACAAACACTCTGATCAACCTAAACATAACAGTTGTAATGGGGAGAAAACATATCAGTGAATCTATAATAAAATAATGTTATGATCCTGCATTCCTTTGGTTCTGAACTAAATTTCTCCATTTCAGTCCATTGTGAAGATTGCTGTTGATGTGAGGGAAGAACATTTGTTACAATCTAAATCTGAAACATACTAAACTTTATTATTTTGAATAATGTACTATTCTGTCTGTGGCCATGTTTCTGAAATAATAAAAAAGGAAGACACAAAGAGACTTGGGGTTGTTTGTGTTTCAGGGAATTGATCTGTCATTTTGATATTTAAAATGAGCAATTATTTGGTTTAGTTAGTAATAACATGCCCTTATATGGTACTTCATTTAGAATCAATGACTTTCACCTGTGTTATATTGACTGAGTAAATTGGCAGGTGCAGAGAAAAATTATGCTCGTCAGGAGAGAGGTGGAGCCATTCTGATTTACATCTGCATAAATTTGGATGGTAGCACCCTAATGTGTCATTGAAACAAGCTTGGCAATAATGGGGTTTTGGCAGGTTGGATTTGGATTGGTGTTTATTCTTGCACTTGGATTTTCTGAAGCACAATGGAGAGCAGGAGCAGCAGAGCAAGATCTTATGGGTGTTCAATTAAAAGAGCTGTTGCAGGGTCCAGTGGCGAAACTGACGTGGAGCTTTCCAAGTCTACCAGAGGAACCACAGCAGCCAGATGTTCCTTTTGAGTTGCTTTATCCTGTCCCTGCCAACAGTGTAGCTGTTCAGTGTGGAGAGAATTCAGTATATGTGGAAGTGATGAAGGACTTCTTTGGGACTGGGCACCCAGTGTTGTCCTCTGGTTTAACACTGGGAGGCTGTACTGCAACTGGAGAGGATTCTTCTGCTCAAGTGTTCATCTTTGAGTCTGAACTGCATGGATGTAGCAGCACATCAATGGTAAGGTTCTGTTGTGACAATCATGGGTATTCTGAACCTTCCATGTGACTGTTCTTCTATTAACCTTTCTGTTTAGGTGACTGAGGATGAGCTTGTCTATAGGTTCAACATTATCTATACCCCACAAGAGGCTTCATATGGTGTTCCTATTGTCAGGAGCAGTGGTGCGGTGGTTGGTATCGAGTGTCATTATCCAAGGTGAGGATTCAGTTAATTCGGGCTCACCGGATGTTCTAACCCTGCTGTTCATGGGCAAGAGATGACCGCTTGTTTAACTCCTACAGAACACATGATGTGAGCAGCGATGCCTTAATGCCCACTTGGATCCCATATGCCTCAACTATGGTTGCAGAGGAAGTCTTTGTCTTCTCCCTCAAGCTCATGACTGGTTGGTGTAGGCCAAACAGATTTGTAGTATGCTTGTGAATCATCTGTGTTAAGACTTCTCTTTCTCTCTCTCAGATGACTGGAGATTTGAGAGACCTTCTAACCAGTACTTCCTGGGTGACATGATCAATCTTGAAGCATCAGTGCATTTGTACAGCCATGTTCCCGTCCGTGTGTTTGTGGACAGCTGCGTGGCTACTGCAGTCCCTGATGTTACTTCTGTCCCCAGATACTCCTTTATTGAGAATAATGGGTAAGAGGTGCTACCTCATGTATCCCAGCTTCCAGAGGGTTCCGTGACTTCTAACTGGCTTCTGTTCACAGGTGCCTGGTTGATGCCAAGCTCACGGGCTCCACGTCTCACTTTATGCCACAGACTCAAGGTGATAAGCTAGGGTTTCAGCTAGAGGCGTTCAGGTTCCAGCAAGCAGACAGTGGGCTGGTATGTATGTCTTGTAGTTGTATAACTATTTGTATGATATGCTGCCATGGTGTACAAACAATTGTCTCTGCAGGTCTACATCACATGCATTTTGAAGGTGGCTGCAACCCCTCCAAGTTATGAACAGAAAGCTTGTTCATTCTCTGCTAATGGGTATGTTGCATGCTAGATTAGTGTACAGGTGAATTAGTTGCTTTAACTTAATTGAGGGTTTGTTTTGTCAGGTGGGTGTCTGCAGATGGCTCTGACCAGGTGTGTGGCTGCTGTGACACTACTTGTAGCATCAGAAGTGGAAGTGATCAACTGCTTACAGGTTTGGACTAACTCTGATAACTTGGTTGTCATGCATGGCTTTAGTTCTCACTAGTCATTTGTTCCTCAGATCTACGCTGGGAAAGAGCGTCTGTTGGCCCCATCAAGGTTAAAGAATATGCTATGGCCAAAAATAACTAGAAATGTCATGCGACTTCTGGGGATTATTAATAAATGTTGTTAATATATTTGTTTTTGTTGTCTTTATTTGCACAAATACGACACTTAAATATATTTTCAGTTTACATGGTTTCTGTTCAGATATGCACCACAAAAAGCCTATTTCTACTGGCCTATGTGGGGGGTGGCATATTGCTCAAGTCATTTGTGGGGCTAGGCCTATTACAACACTAAGGGCAATTCAATAGCATCATATCCTTTCTGGTGCTTACTGGATGCTCTTGCTTTATTATTGGGGTTTCAGGTGTGTGTATGCTGAAACCCTATTGTAATTGATAGAATTTCCAAGTAATAACTTGAAACTTTGAGGGATGGTAGTCACCAAGGCTCACCCCAATCAACCTGATGGTGGTGCCACTAGTGTGTTGACTAAGATCAAAAGCATGTAATGGCTCAGAACTCAAACTAATTTGTCACAGGCTCAAGTGTCTTATATCATTGGAATGCTTGACAAAGCATTTGGGATTTTGTCATCCTGGTGTTTTGTTGTTTTTTTTTTTTTTTTTCCCAAGAAAGCCTACTTTTGTGAGCTAGTCATAAGTTTTTTTTGTTTTTTTTTGCCTGATCAGAACCAAACCTGTGCAGAAAGATTCTCTTGAGTCTGGTTGTCAATTTTAATTCACTTTTGCAACAGGGTGCCAAAATGTTTGAAGTGGGTGTGGTCATTTCGTCTAAACAGCTATCCCTCTTGTACGTATGGGCTCAGTCGGTGGTCGTGTGAAAAATGGCATGCTATAAAATGACAAAAACATGAATATGGCTTTAACTATGCAATAGTCAGTCTGACTTGAACACTGGCATGTGGTGTCTTTGTTCAAGGTGCCGATATATTGTCTATGAAGACATTCGCGCATCTCGAAATACATGGCCGCCATCGGCCAATGAATATTGAGCTGTCAGACTTTGGCTGCGTCTGAAATCGCATACTCTGAGTAGGTAATTATTTGAATAAGTAATTCAAACGTAATTAAACTTCACAACCTCAAAAAAAGTACATTCTATACTGTTAAAGTAATGCTGTATGTAATATTTTGATTATTCTAAAGCATAAAAATACCATATGTTTCAGATATTTATGCTAAGTTTACGTACCTGTTTCTCTGCTACAGCCAGTTATTCTACTTTGAAATGTGCGTTTCGGGAATGTCTGTTTTTGTTTTCGTCTGTGTGATTCCGCCCACTGCCAATTTACCCAGTAATATTTCAACACCCCAGGCTGCCAGTTGCCATTAAACACCGTCCCTGTGTCTCAATGTATATACTATCCATCCTAAACAGTATGTGAGATTAAAATAAGTGTGTCCTAAAGCATAGTATGTTGAAAAGAGTATGCCAGAAGTCCCCGGATGGTCTACTATTTCTGTGCTCACTATAATAGCTAATATTGCCCACAACCCATTGCGCTTTGGAGGAGGATCCAGTTCAGAACTACAAACATGAGTAAAAAGTGTTAAAAAACTACAAAAAATGGTGGATATGCACGACCGACAGTGCAAGGTTTCGAAAAAGGTTTGAGTGACTAATCAAAGTTTAACCTGATAATATATATATACAATATATATATATATATATATTTAATGGTATCCGTGTTATATTTCATCTGCAATAACAATGTGGACTTTTATAAAGACATGTTTGACCATTAACTTTTAAATGTATCATTATGCATTAATTTGAGCAGAGTTCTCCGCGACTGCAGATCAATGTGCTCCTGCATTTCTCTCCGATATGGAAGGACATGAAATTAAATTAAATGTGGAGGATTTTAACTGTAACAAGATGATTGCCAGGCCAGTTTACTGTGACAGGATGCAACAGAGAGCAACCGTTAAAGACGCAATTGTATGACGTTAGTATGTCCCAAAGCTTGTCTACTTTTTTGCTACACACTCAAAAGTAGGCTATCTACTTTTTCTTCACAAAAAGAGTACATACTTTTAGGGCCTAGTATAAATAGGCGAATTGAGACACAGCAAGTGTATTGCAGCCATGGAAGCCAGCAAACGAGCCGGGTCAAAGATTGCAGATTCTACCCGACCTAAAAATCCACAGCATCCATAATAAGCTCTATGAGCAGACATATATTAAAATGCGGATAAATAGCAGCCCATCAACACACAGTGTAAGGCTCGACGTCTTGTGTTGTGAATTGCACTCATTCCTATTGCGTCCTCAATCTGGCAACCGCGTGAGCGTTGAGTCTGAGTCTGAGTCTGAGGAGGAGGGGGCGGGGGAACAACACTCTCTCAATATTTTGAATTTGAATATTTTGAATTTGGACTGCAGTACCCATTTCAACCACTAGCTGTCAATAATACATACTGCACCTTTAAGAAAAAAAAAAGGTTCTAAACAGTACCAAATTAGGGTTATTTGGCTTGTAACAATAGCAGAATCGTTTTTGGTAATAAATAGAACCCTTTTAATAAGGTTCCATAAAGAACAATGCTTTGAAAGTGCTATACCTTAATGGTGTTATAAATAACCTTTTTTAATAATAGTTTATTTTCATTAATATTAGTATCTTCATATTATTCATATTCATTATTTTTACACATTATTTATGTTTTTTTTTTTTTTTTGTCCTCTATCTGCCTAGTCTTACAATATTTTGTTGCCTCTGTTTGGGTTTTACATATTAAAAAGCAAAGTGAAATATCTTTACAATGCTCATGATGTCTTTACGTCCTTCATTATGTGTGTATTCTGAGTGACAATTTCTCTCTGCAGATGATGAGGTTATGATACGGGACAGCTTCTGAAATACACAATTGAGTTAAGAGTTAAAGTTTGTCTCTTCCAATTGATTATGTAAAAACAATTATAGGCTATTTATGAAGGACAAAATTTGCAAAATTGTGTTAAAAGGAAAAAGTGATATAAAGTCATGATAGCTTTAATGTTTTCTTGTGACTGAGGTGTTTAGGCATAAAGTAATAATTAGAAATTCCAACAATATGGATCATAAATTCAATATCTCTGTTACTTTGTAGAGAAGAGAAGATGAGTGTCCCTAATTGAACAGAGCTGCTCATACTTACTTACATGTTCTGTTAAACTAAAAAGAGAAAAAAGACATGCTGATAGGAAACCAGTACACTTTTTAAAGTTAAAATATATTGACATTTTAATAAAGAAATAATTTACCTGTTGAGAGTTTGTTGACAGCCTGTGTAGTTGTATAGCTGCATGAGCTCCAGAAAACCAGTAATGAGGTGACTTTGACCAGGGGTGGACTGGCCATCGGACATACCGGGCACTTTCACGGTGGGCCGACGTGCTTTTTGGGCCGATACATTTCATACTCATACAGAATTTTATTTATTTATTTATTTATTTATTTATTTATTTATTTATTTATTTATTTATTTATTTATTTTTCTTAACGGCCCATAAAAACATTTTAATAATCTGAAGAAAATTTGTGCAGGTTCTTCATGGAACCATCAATGCCAATAAAGAAGCTTTCTTTTCAAGAGTGTATTATCTAATGTATATCCGAGCTTCTATTTCTTCTTATGAGAAAAAAAATGTAGGGTGGGACTTGATTTTGAGGTTGTGGTTTGCTATTTCTGTGATGTCATGTGAGTGACAGGTTGCCCCGCCCTCACGCCAGTAAACACATCAGCAGAGAAGAGATATCACTTCAAGAGGAAGGGGATATTGTTTTGATTAAAGATTATGACGACACATGAATTAAAAAAAATGGTGTGCAAATAAATATAAATATTCCATAAAAAATAAGACTTGTTTTTTTTTTTTTTTTTTTTCATGGTGACTTTAGCACATAAGTGTTTGTTGTATTATTTATACCACAAGAGTAATACGTTTGTAGAAAAAAATAAGTAGGCTGTTTATAGAAATGTTATACTATATATTATCTTGAAAAAGACCAATTCAATTTTGTCTTCATTTTAAATGTTGGTGTTTGGACCCCTAAAAATAGCCAGCAATAATATCTGAAAATAAAAATGTAATGTGTCATGCATTTACGATCACTGTAAATGTATTCAAAAAGCTATATTCTAAATAATCAACTACAAAGCGGACTTTTATTTTGGCGACATGTTGGAACCAGGAAGTAGTAGGAAAGAAATCTGACGTTTCATGAGTAGATTTTCACTGTAATAATTCGAAGGTAAATATGTTACATGGCGATTAATAAAACCATATTACTATTTTTACGAAATAATATTAATGCACATGAAAAGAATACTTACATGTTACAATCTTAGCGAATCTCGAAATGACATTTTGGCAGATTAAGATGAGAGCATCGTATTGATAAATAAAGAATCAGCTAAATGAAGTGACATGTTTAACGTTACTAGCTTGTGTGATGCAGCTGTGAGCTTCTGCGTTTGGACAGATCAGATGAATCACTGTAAATAAGCATAGGGATACATTGTGTATGTTTTTCAGATGACACGGGCCAAACCAGAGGATGATGAGTACTGGAACAGCTCTAAATTTAAAGCGTTCACATTTGATGATGAAGACGATGAGTTTTCAAGAGTAAGTTCATTGTGTTTCTGTTCTCAGTCCAAAGCCCGTTTACCACAGCAGTATGACAGTGGAGAATCACTGGACTTTATGGTCCATTAAGCCTTAAAACCATATTGTACAGTGAAATATTATAAAAACAACAATTCCCAAATTAAATAGTTAGCTATTTTAGCCAAAGCAAAAGACTGAAATGTTACATTTAAAATATTTACCGTGTAAATGACAGTAAATCAAGGTGAATAAATGAATTACTTTGAAATGAGTAAAATAAATGGTGACATTGGTGAGGAAAAACTCCCTAGAAAGATACAGCACTTTTTTCAGCATAGTTTATGTATGTTGCAAGAAAGGAAGGTCATTTAAAAATATTTGACCTATTTTTACAGTTAAAATGTATTTTGTAAAATATTTATATTGACATTTTCCTCTCACATTTTCTGAAAATTTCCCCTAGCACCTCTTTGTGGCCCACAGTTGATTCAGACATTGTTGTGTTGATATTTTCCAGCTGAAAGAGTCCAAACGGGCTGTGAACAGTATTCTGGTGGGTGATTATGATGATGATGATGATGAAGATGACGTTGAGAGAGTCAGCTGGACTGGGGAACCTGTGGGAAGTATGCAGTCTTTTCTCTCTCTGTCTTCAATGTTTGTACTAGCGATGGGAAGTTTGGATCATTTTACTGACTCTGATCTTTAAGTCTCGTTCAGCAAAATGAACAAATCTTTTTTCCAAGTCATTTGGTTTATTTCAGCAGGATATAATTGAAATGTTATAAGTTAATACCCAATTTCTCAAACACATCAACTTGCACAAACGTTGATCACATTTAGATTAAGAAAAAACTATAATGCAGCCAAGGCCAAATTATGAGAAACAGAAATGATTTGTTTATTGCTTAGCTGGGTCTTCAGGCTATGCAGTAGTTCGTTCTTTTGTCACGTCAAATCCCTATACCGGAAATAGAAATTATTAGTTCACCTCTCGAGTCTTCGGGTCTGAGTCGTTCGTTCATCACTAGTTATGGGGAAAAAAAAAAACATCATGACAGAAATTCAGAAATGTATCAGTTGTAAGAAATTTGAGACCATAAACACATCACGTGACTGTAAGAATAAAAACCAAAAAACAAACTATATGCTTGTTTATAAGGAAGGTTGGGAATTATTAACTATTTTCTGTATCCAATGTGGCCATCACGTCATGTGACAAAAGAACGAACGTTTCAGACCCAAAGACTAATTATTAATGTTTCCTGTACAGAACATATGGGATGTTGCATGACAAAAAGAAAATTTTCTCAACACAAAATAAACTAAACACATTCTAAAACAACTCTTTGTTCCCGAGTCATATTAAAGATTTGTTCAAAATGAATGAATTGTTCATGATCGACCCATCACTAGTTTGTACCTCATCTGGATGCTCATCAGTTATTGTTTGTGTGAAGGCATCTCTTGGTCGGTCAAGGAAACTGCCTCCAGTATCCGCTCAGGGAGTGAGCAGAGCTTTCCCAAAATAGACACCACTCCTTCACTGTCCAAACAAGGGTCTGGATATTCCCTGAGCTCCCTGTTTAAAGGTAATAGTTAGTGCTTGAATGTTTAAGTTCAATCATTATAGACCCACCAATCTGATTATGTTTATATTCCCTCAGCAAGGAGCAAACCTGGTGCTTTCCAGTCCTTCTCTGAGTGTAAGTTCAAGTCATTGAAGCATTTCGGCTTATTTAGGCCTGAATTCTCTTGTGTTATAATTAAGTGTGTGTTGTTCCCTGTTTTCTAGCTTTTAGCGACACGTCTACTAGAACATATGCACCAGAGCTGAGAAAGCCCAGGTCAGATGGAAAGGTAATGCATATGGACATTTTTACATTACCGTTTAAAGGTTTGGCCTTGGTAAGATTATTTTTAATGTTTCTGAAAGACATCTCTTATACACTCACCTAAAGGATTATTAGGAACACCATACTAATACTGTGTTTGACCCCCTTTCGCCTTCAGAACTGCCTTAATTCTACGTGGCATTGATTCAACAAGGTGCTGAAAGCATTCTTTAGAAATGTTGGCCCATATTGATATCTTGCAGTTGATGGAGATTTGTGGGATGCACATCCAGGGCACGAAGCTCCCGTTCCACCACATCCCAAAGATGCTCTGTTGGGTTGAGATCTGGTGACTGTGGGGGCCATTTTGGTACAGTGAACTCATTGTCGTGTTCAAGAAACCAATTTGAAATGATTCGAGCTTTGTGACATGGTGCATTATCCTGCTGGAAGTAGCCATCAGAGGATGGGTACATGGTGGTCATAAAGGGATGGACATGGTCAGAAACAATGCTCAGGTAGGCTGTGGCATTTAAACGATGCCCAATTGGCACTAAGGGGCCTAAAGTGTGCCAAGAAAACATCCCCCACACCATTACACCACCACCACCAGCCTGCACAGTGGTAACAAGGCATGATGGATCCATGCTCTCATTCTGTTTACGCCAAATTCTGACTCTACCATCTGAATGTCTCAACAGAAATCGAGACTCATCAGACCAGGCAATATTTTTTCAGTCTTCAACTGTCCAATTTTGCTCATGCTCGTGCAAATTGTAGCCTCTTTTTCCTATTTGTAGTGGAGATGAGTGGTACCCGGTGGGGTCTTCTGCTGTTGTAGCCCATCCGCCTCAAGGTTGTGCGTGTTGTGGCTTCACAAATGCTTTGTTGCATACCTCGGTTGTAACGAGTGCTTATTTCAGTCAAAGTTGCTCTTCTATCAGCTTGAATCAGTCGGCCCATTCTCCTCTGACCTCTAGCATCAACAAGGCATTTTCGCCCACAGGACTGCCGCATACTGGATGTTTTTCCCTTTTCACACCATTCTTTGTAAACCCTAGAAATGGTTGTGCGTGAAAATCCCAGTAGCTGAGCAGATTGTGAAATACTCAGACCGGCCCGTCTGGCACCAACAACCATGCCACGCTCAGAATTGCTTAAATCACCTTTCTTTCCCATTCTGACATTCAGTTTGGAGTTCAGGAGATTGTCTTGACCAGGACCACACCCCTAAATGCATTGAAGCAACTGCCATGTGATTGGTTGATTAAATAATTGCATTAATGAGAAATTGAACAGGTGTTCCTAATAATCCTTTAGGTGAGTGTACTCACCAAGGCTGCTTTCATTTGATCAAAAATACAGTGATAACAGTAATATTGTGAAATATATATATTAATATATTCCTGTGATGACAAAGCTGCTTTTTCAGCATCATTACTCCAGTCTTCAGTGTCACATGATCCTTCAGAAATCATTCTAATATCATGATTTACTGCTCAAGAAAAACATTCTTATTATTATCAAGGTTGAAAACATTTTTATGGAAACCGTGATACATTTTTTTCAGCATACTTTGATGATAAGAAGGAAAAAAAAGCATTTATTTGAAATAGAAATTAACATTTTATTTTAAAGTGTCCTACATGTACTTACTATAGGTAACATCATTTACTGTAACAGTAAATTATGTATAATTACATGCATCTAACCCTAAACCAAATCCTAATTCTAATTCTAATTCTAACCCTACAGTTAGTGCATGTAGTCAGTTAATATTTCTCAGTACTTAAATGTATAATTACACTGTAACAAGGACACCTTAAAGAAACACGCCGATTTTTTGGGACTTTAGCTTATTCACCGTATCCCCCAGAGTTAGATAAGTCCATAGATACCCCTTACATGTTCCACTGTAGTTTAATTTATTTTTCTTTACCAGTTTCTAACATTGACTTGTTATCTAAATGCCCATAGGATTTTGTCAGCGACCTGAGTCCAGAGGAAACCGTGAGGAGAATGCAGAAAGGACGGGTAGGGGGCAGCAAAGAGCTGTGAATTATATATTTTGCCCTAGAAAATCCATGTAAAGGGACAGTTCACAAATTCTATCAACATTTACTCACCCTCAGTTGTTCCAAACCTGTATTTGATGAGTAAATGATGACAGAATTTTCCTTTTTGGTTGAACTGTCCCATAAATAGTTATACCTATAATAGAATATTTGTTTATTTCCATTCTCAATAGCAGTTGATAAGTAGTTGGAGGACCTACATTTCCATTTTACATGAGCCGTCCAAAAATGAATCACAGACTGGTCAAATGCGACAGGGTCATGAATTTACTGGCAAAAAACATGTATTGCGTCAGGCTGCTTTTGAATGCCTGTCAATGGAAAAATATACTTTTTGCATCTCATTAAAATGATTGTTCCAGGCATTTTCCCTGGAAAAGTTCCGCTCTCTGCAGGACAAACTTCTGCTGCTGGATGAAGCAGTTGCTGTTTACGATGGCAACGTCATCACTGCTGTGAGTCGCACTTCACACACTAACCCTAAACGGAAGCACTGCCATGACTTTAGAATGACTCATATTAGTAAAAACAGCTTGTTTATACTATGCTTATTCACTGATCCTTTACATTCTCATACTCTGCAGGTCTTGATATATTTAAAAAGGTCATTAAGTAAAGGTGAGATGTTTCCTGATCCTGTCTTTGCTCACCAGTTCCTTTTTATTTTCAAAATAAATCAAATATTTTCCAGAACATCATGTTTTTTTGTCATTGTTGCAGAAATCCTCTTTCGAGAGTTAATGGCGAGAGACGTGGCTTTGCGTCATTACGTTCACTATTTAAAAGAGATGGGAGAACAAAAGCTTTTGGTGGAGTTACTGAAGTAAGTTCACTGTTTTGATTTCAGTTTGATTTCAGTTCCCCTCTTAATGAGTATCAAGTTGTGTCTATGATCATTTAGTGCAGGGATGCTTGGCATCTCTCCATATATTTGCATTGGTAATTTGATTTGAAGGGTTGTTTTGTTGTGTGCATTTTATTTGAATTACTGCCTTCATGACATTGCTCATCTGACTGTATTTTAGGGCTCTTGGCAGGACAGAAGATATGGCGGTAGGTACAGCACTTAAATTCTCATTGAACACCTGTCATTATACTCATAGCTTGTACACATGTCAGTTTACACATGACCAATGCTTTATTTAATGCTACAGTGTCGCCTCCAGGAGGTATAGCTTGCTCCATAAAAATGCATCTCCCAATTTCTTCATCAGAAGGGGAGAGCCCAGTATTAAGTAATGGAAATGCAAATACTTCCTCTTTCATGTGGAAGTACCATATTTTCCCTTGTGATGTATATATACAGTACCAGTCAAAAGTTTGGAAACATTGCTATTTTTAATGTTTTTGAAAGAAGTCTCTTATGCTCATCAAGCCTGCAGTTAAAAAAAAACAAAACAAAAAAAAAACAGTAATATTATGAAATATTATTACAATTTAAAATAATGGTTCTCTTTTTTAATATACTTTAAAATGTCATTTATTTTTGTGATGCAAAGCTGAATTTTCATCAGCAAGTACTCCAGTCTTTGGTGTCTTATGATCCTTCAGAAATCATTCTAATATGCTGATTTATGATCAATGTTGGAAACAGTTGTGCTGCTTAATATTTTTTTTAGAACCTGAGATACTTTTTTCAGGATTATTTGATGAATAAAAAGTTAAAAAGAACTGTATTTATTTAGAATAGAAATCGTTTGTAACAATATACACTACCGTTCAAAAGTTTGGGAACAATAACAATTTTTAAAGAAATTAGTACTTTAATTCAACAAGGATGCGTTAAATTGATAAAAGGTAATGGTAACGATTTATATTGTTAGAAATGTTTTTATTTTGAATAAATGCTGTTTTTATGAATAAATGCTGTTAACATTTTACTCATCAATGAATCCTGAAAAAAGTATTCCAAAAAAATATATTAAACAGCACAACTGTTTCCATCATTGATAATAACTGAGCATCAAATCATCATATTAGAATGATTTCTGAAGGATCATAAGACACCAAAGACTGGAGTACTTGCTGATGAAAATTCAGCTTTGCATCACAAAAATAAATTACATTTTAAAATATATTAAAAAAGAGAACCATTATTTTAAATTGTAATAATATTTCATAATATTACGTTTTTTTTTTTTTTGTTTGTTTGTTTTTTTTAACTGCAGGCTTGATGAGCATAAGAGACTTCTTTCAAAAACATTAAAAATAGTAATGTTTCCAAACTTTTGACTGGTACTGTATATATATAAACTAATGATAAACTGATATATATATATAGGTGGAAGTACCATATTTTCCCTTGTGTTACATATATATATAATTATAATTATATTAAATATTAAAATATTTAATTAAATGTTGATTACATTTGTGTTTCGCTTAGAAAAAAACAAGTAGAAAAGAAACTGTAAAATCTTATACCCTATGGTATTAAGGGTTATTGACAGCTGAAATTAGTTTATGACTTTATAGAAGTGAAAAGAGGAAGAATTCCACTTTGTCTCATCACACCTCTTTGTTTTAATATAAAGTGAAAGGAGAGGAAGTTGGACTTTCTAATGAAATTTTTTGCAGTGACGTTTCTGTTCGATCACACATTCATTAAAAAGTCCTCTTTGTATTTTAAACAGTTGATCCAATACAAGGAACACTTGAATATTAAGGATGAAGGGCGAAGAAGAGACTTCCTCAAAAGTTGCCTCAGGTAGCGATCTTTCAGAGTGATTCAATGGAGAGTTCAGAATCATCATCCACTCTTCTTTGATGATAAACTGATCCATGTGATCTTGCTGTTTTTTTTTCTTCCTCAGCCTTCCTTTTTCTCATGACGACGCCACTCTCGTTCAAGACCACTATACACTCCTCGAGAGGCAAATAATCATAGAGGTGAGGGAACGAGTCCAACCACTCATACACAACTAGTCAAAAGTTAGGACACACCTACCTATTTATTATTACATCGCTTATACACGTTTTAGAATAATATTAAAGTCATTAAAACTATGAACTATGCCAATGGAACTATGGAAATGATATAGCGACCAATAAATAATTTAAACAAATTATACAATTTAGTTATAATTTCAGATCAGAATCAGTCAAATGTGTCCAAATCTTTGACTGCAAATGTAAGTATAAATTACTGAACCAATGTACTGGTTATTTTAATTATGTAATATAATATAATTAGTGCTGTCAAATCGCATAATGTGTGTGTGTATATATATATATTATTATATTTATACATATTATATATATGTATGTGTGAGTGTGTGCAGGTCAATGTGTGACTTGTGTGAGTGTGTGCAAGTCATATATATACACACGTGTCAATAAAATGACAGGTTTTCTGCTTTTCTATTTCTGCCTCACCTTACTGTGCTGTTAAAGAAATATTTCCTATTCACCTCCTCACTCTTCCTCTTTCCTGAGGGTGGTGTGATAGGTGATGGGTCGCTCTGTACAGAGGGAAGTGTAAGGGATGGGCTTCTCTCAAATTGGGTTACACGGCAGATGTTTCCTTAGATTGCATAATAGCACCTATGAACAAGTGTGATTCAGTTTGCTTCAATTTTCTGTTTCACACATCCTGTGTCTGCTACTCACTATGGCTATGCATGAGGGCCATGATATTTTCCGCATAACTGCCTTGATTTAGTCAGATTTATGGAATATAAATTGCATTTGTAACATGCATCAAGCCCTAGACATTTTCTAACAATGAGTTATTGTTATAGGTTTATTCATATAGCCTAAATTGCCCAATATTTAGTTGATAAACGGTGCATGTTCACCGTGTTTTATGCTACGTTCATAATGTAACATTTTTCTAAGATAATAAGCTCTTTCTAAGCTGAGCTTCTGGGTCACAGTGCAGCACTGTTCACACTTGCAGTGTGAGTTTCATAATATGACCACTTAAGTGAATTTATGCTCCTGCCACATGATTTGTGAAGCAGACCTTGTCAGTTAAGGGTCTATCACAGCATGTTTCATAGAAATTCATTTAATTCTTGTGTTCAATGTGTTTGTCTTTTCAGGCTAGTGACAAGAAGGCAGGTGCAGATATCTTTAAAAAGTTCCCTAGAAAAGCATCTATCCTTAATATGCCAATCATCACCACACTGTACTACTCCTGCTTTTACCATTACGGAGAGTCAGAGGTACAAGCTTCTGCTTTATATTGTATTATATTATGTAGACAAACTGAATATTCAGTATTTCAATATATATAAAATAATGTAATATAATATAGTCTTACAATATACACTACCGATAGTTAGTTTTGAAATGGTTATGAAAGAATTCTCTTATGTTTCTCTAAGGCAAGGGTAGAAATGACAGTAAAACATAAAGTAATATTGTAAAATGTTATTGCAATTTAAAACAACTGTTTAATATTGTAATATATTTAAAAATGTAATTATTCCTGTGATGGTAAAGCTGAATTTTCAGCATCATTACTCCAGTCTTCAGTGTCACATGATCCTTCAGAAATCATTCTAATATGATGATTTACTGCTCAAGTAATATTTCTTATTATTATCAATTATTGAAATTATTTAAAACAGTTGTGCTGCTTAACATTTCTGGAAACCTTGATATTGTTTTTTTTAGGATTCTTGGATTAATAGAAATTTCAAAAGAACATAAAGTAGAAATCTTTTGTAACATAATAAATGTCTTTTCTGTTACTTTTGATCAATTTATTGTGTCCATGGTGAATAAAAGTATTAATTTCCTTCAGAAAACATTTGAACAGTAGTGTATACATTGTATTCCATTCAGTTTGTCTTATTCATTGACTCATTCAAGCAAGCAGGTTAGCTTTTAAATATGAATTTTTCATGACTTTTCGTTTTTAGAAACTTAAGTCAAACAATAAAAAAAAAATTGTTTATTTTTATAAAATATATATATATATATATATAGGCTATATATATATCCCGGTTTCACAGACAAGGCTTAAGCTAGTATCGTTAACTTAATATATCTTAAAATATGTCCGTGTCATTGTTTTGTCTCAAGATGCACATCAGTTATTTTTTTTTTCCTTTTCTAAGGCACGTTACGTTTTTTTTTTTTCAAGCTACTTAAATGTCCTAATTGAACTAAGGCCTAATCTTGTCTTAATCTAAACCATGTCTATTATTTTAAAATCTGAAACCTAACAAGTGATTTTTCCAAGAAAAGTGCTTTATTTTTGAAATACTGTACATGATACCTTGTTTGATATTTTTTTAGTGTTGTTTAAATCCAGGTACTTTTGGGGCCCACTGTATTTAAAAAAAAATGTCTTCTTCTACAGGGAACTTTCAGCAGCCCATCAAACATAAGAAAAACCTTTCGGGTAAGATAAACAGTCATATCATGTGTTTATATATTTTACATTCTTCAAAGTCACGCCGAGTATAGTTTTTTAGTGTAGTTTTTATATTTGTCTACAAACCTAAACCTTAAGATAAATGTTTCCACAGTCATTAGAAATATAAAAAATGTGTCTAAACTTTTGACTAGTAATGTATAAATAAGCATATGTGCAAGTTTTGAGTTTCCTTCCCTTCTTTTTTTAACCTGTTCTGTCACGTTTGCCATGGCAGATTTCAGAAAAGCAGTACATTCTCACAGCTCTTGGCGCGAGAGCGAAGTTGAAATCATGGTTTGATGTGGATAGTCTGTTCAACACCAAGAACTGGCTGGGGTACACCAAGAAAAGGTCTCCCATTGGCTTTCACAGGGTGGTGGACATCCTGCAGAAGAACAGCGCCCCTGTACAGGTACATCAGTTTCCATGTTGTAATAAACTGCTCAATTGGCTCTCTGCCAGCCTGCACTTCAACGCAGCTTCCCATGATCTGCAGGTGCTGCAGGAGTATGTGAATCTCATCGACGACCCAGAGATCAAGCTCAGTGTGGCTCTGAAATATAAATGCCATGACATCATCATCAATGTGAGTCGATTCTCGAGTCGGTATGACTGTTTGTGGCTTTCTCAGTGTAACTCACTGCGTTTGCTGTGTCCATTCAGACATACAGAGACCTGAAGGACCGACAGCAGCTTACTGTTTACGGAGAGAAGCTGGAACGAGGCTCGGTTGAGCACAGGAAGATTCAGGAACTCCTCAATAGCGGGGTAAGAGGAAGTGAGCAGCCATTGCTGAATCATTTTCTGATTCACGGTTTCAAAATAGATGAGGAGTAACATTTTACAGTAATTTGTCAGTGTCCACCACAGGTCACTTCACACGTTTCAGTGCAGTGTTGTGCTCCTATGAACTAAAATGTCTGATTTTTGTTCCTTTTTGTTTCTCAAGCAAATCCGATGGAAAAACTGACACATGGATCCTGACACAAGGCAGAGACAATATTGCACATATGAACCACTATGATGCTGCTTAAAATGGAGCCTTTTTGAGGTTAAACCTGGACAAACAGGACTGAAATCCTCACATATATCGAACATTTCAAAGAACCAGTGAAGCGAGTCATTCTGGAGTGATTCTTTTGGAAATGCATCTGTTCAGTACGATTAAACTGCCAAGTGTCCTTCTGCCAAATCTACAGGCGAACATTTATAAAGAAATAAGGGAGGTTGCTGACGTGAACAGCATTTTCTTAAAGCCCTCACACCTATTTGTTTGCCTGTGTATGGATTTCTGAACATTCCTCATTATTCACTGCTTTTTATATTAGAGAACATGATACTGACACAAATGCTTTCTGGTAAATACCCGACTGAAGATGTGAAACTTGGTAAGATAAAAGCTATTAATGAGGTTTTTGACTGTTGCGACAGGAAAGATCTGTCACAGTTTCTTCAGTTTTTGTTCACAGTCAATTTATGACAGTAAGAGTGTGGAAATTCCCCCACTGTTTCATTTTGGGGACTTGTAACCATACAGTGGTTGTGTCATATAACCTTTCTCATAAGATTCCCATAAGTCTCAGTTCTTTCAACTCTTGAAGATATATATATACACAGTTGTGGTCAGAATTAATGGCATCCCTTGTAAATATGATCAAAAATGGCTGTAAAAAATAAATCTGCATTGTTTATCCTTTTGATCTTTCATTCAAAAAAATCGCAAAAATCGAACCTTTCATTGAATTAAAAGAATTGAAAGTGAGGGGAAAATCACATTATGAAATAAATGTTTTTCTCCAAAACAAGTTGGCCACAATTATTGGCACCTCTAGAATTTTTTATGAGTAAAATATCATATAAGTATGTTCCCATTAATATTTACCTTTTTTTTTAGCACACCAGGTTGATTAGGAACATGACTAGGAAATTGTCCAGCTATGACTTCTTGTTTCACATGAGTTAAAATATGAGGAAACACAAAGGCCAAATTCCCTTAATCATCCATAACAATGAGTAAAACCAAAGAATATAGTTCTGATGTGCATCAAAAGATTGTTGAGCATCACAAAATAGAAAGTGGCTGTAAGAAAATAGATAAAGAATTGAAAATCCCCATTTTGACCATCAGGGCAATAATTAAGAAGTTCCAATCAACTAAAGATGTTACGAATCTGCCAGGAAGAGGACGTGTGTCTATAATGCATTGCGAGGAGGAGAATTTGAGTGGCCAAAGACTCTCCAAGGATCACAGCTGGAGAATTGCAGAGATTACTTGAATCTTGGGGTCAAAAGCCTACAAAAAAAAAAAAAAAAATCAAACAACCTCTACATCACCACATGTTGTTTGGGAGGGTTTCAAGAAAAATCCTCCTCGCTCCTCCAGAACCAAACTCCAGCAAATTTAATTGTCAGACATGACTGGAACTTCAAACGGCACAGGGTTCTGTAGTCAGATGAAACAAAACAAAATTGCTTTTTGGCAGCAAACACGCTAGATGGGTTTGGTGCACACAAGGATAAAAAGGATAAACCCCATGTATACAATTTAATATACCGTTGGATCTTTAATGTTGTGGGTCTATTTTTCTGTTGGAGGTCCTGGACATCTTGTTCAGATACATGGCATCGTGGATTCTATCAAATATCAACAGATGAAAAAACAAAACCTGATGCCTTCTGCTAGAAATCTTATAATGGGCCGTGGTTGGATCTTCCATCAGGACAACGATCCAAAACAACATCCAAATCAACACAAAAATGTGTTACGGAGCACAAAATGAAGCTTCTGTCATGACCGTCCCAGTTCCCTGACCTGATGAGTGGAGTGAACTGAAGAGAAGAAGCACCAACATGGATCTGGGAATCTGAAGGATCTGGAGAGCTTCTGTATGGAGGAATGGTCTCTGATCTCTTGTCAGGTGTTCTCCAAACTCATCAGGCATTATAGGAGAAAACTCAGATCTGTTATCTTGGAAAAAGGAGAATGCAAAAAGTATTTAATAAAGGGTGCCAATAATTGTGTAATAATTTATTTATTTATTAAGAAATTAATACTTTTATTAAAGGGGACATATCATGCTAAATGCACTTTTTTAGCCCTTAAATGCATTTTGTTGTATATTTGGAGTGTTTAGAAGTACAGAAAAGATTAAATTATTCTCTTCAGGTGCTTCGTTGATATCTTTATATTCTGTTTTGGTCATATTTTTCAACCTGTTCAGATTTTTCTGTTATCTATGACGTTTTTTGAACTAATACGTCACAGTATTTGCAGCGGAACTGCCAAATAAGGACATTGACTTCCAGCCCAACACTTCGAGCAATCCGCCATTATTATTTCTCGCTGCAATTTTGTAGTCCAAGGTAAAAGATGCAGAAGTTACGAGAGGGTAAGTTAAAATGTTCGGTTGTTGGATGTAGTAACCCACACGCTTCATTACACCGTCTAATGTAAATGAACTGCCGCGCTTGTGGCGCATGTTTGACTGAAAGAACGAGCAGAGAGAGAGAGAGACCCGGTCGCGCGCGCGCTCACTCTCTCTCTTCAGAGCGGCGAAAGTGTAAACAAGACATCACCGTCTCCAAACTAGACGCTGTCTTGCTCTCTCTCCCTCGCACATATTAATCAAAATAAATCGACACGGTGGTAAAAGGTTGGAAGACCAAAGTTTCATGTATAAATGCAGTAACACACCATTGCGATACATCCATATGAAGACGTTGTTCTGCAGGTTCGTCGTCTTCATTTTCATCTCGCTCCGGCTCCGACTCTGGCTCGAACATGTAAGGCTGGCTGGACAAGTCTTCCGTTGTTGACATTTTGTTAATAACGTGTGAATAAAAAGTTTATGTGCCGCTAGATAATCCTATCTCTGCTATCAGACTACAAAAATGGCCGAACGGGGTGGAGTTGAACCTCTGCAAACTGGAGAGGGGGCGGGGTATGAAGTGTCTCAATTGTATTTAAAGAGACCGCACCAAAACGAGTTGCTGTCAGACGCACATCAGAAAAGGGGTAGAAAGGGGGCTTGTGGAGCTATAATAATGAGGAATTCAGACCCAAGCATTGCAGTTCCGCTTTATATAGACTACAAATGTATGATTTATATGTAAAAAGGAACTATTTAAAAGCATGATATGTCTCCTTTAAAACAAGGATAATTACAAGGATGCATTAAATTGACATTTATAATTATTACAAAAGATTTCACCATATTTTCAATGTTTCCAATTTTTCAGATACAAATTATAATTCTGTATAATTGTAAAAATAAAAACCAAAAACCAATTATCAAACCCAAAACTATCATTGATGATAAGAATGTAATCTGTAAGAATGTAATCATTTTTGATAGGCTAATGAAAGATTTACATGTTTAAACACACTACAAGTTTCCTGTAGCCTATGGCGAGGTCATAATGTGGGCTCATAAAATACCATGCTGACAAATTTAGTTCACTGGAAATTGTTACACAACTAGACATTAATGTTTTGAGACGCATGCCAACGCAATACTTTGGTTTTGATATCACTATCTATAGACCACATAAAAGTTTCATAGAAGAACTTTCTTCCATATTTCCATTTTAGGACATTAGATTACATTAGTTGTTTTGTCTTTGCCAATGAGTAATATCACACCGTGCATTGTTACGGTATATATAAAATATTTGCTGTTACTTCGCTTTTTCTTTCAGTCTTTGTCAGTTGATTCGTCAGAGACTGGTATTGGGCATTCCCGTTACCTTTCGAGCGATGTAGGCTAATCTAAAAAAAAAAAAAAAAAGAAAAGAAGGGTTTTAGTTTCAGAAATATGCTGTTGTCAAGCTCTCGAACTTGGACTTGATTCAAAAATAAATAATTATGTTATATGTTAACAATAAGATCAAGTTTATTTCGATTTTTTTAACCAGATTAATTTAGGCTATAGGCCTTTTTTGTAGGCCTGTTTAAAATAATAAGTGTAGGTTCCCCTTTATTGTGGTAATGTGTGATAAAAGAAAATCCCCGGCGACATCAAAACCTGTAGGCTGTTTCAAAACCTGTCGGCTAGTAATGAGCTACTCTGATCTAACATCACTTTTAGAGCATCATGCGCGGGCCGACTGAGTCCCCTCCATTTGCTCACGGTCACAAACACAAAACGCGCCACTGATGCCAAAAAATTGTTCTCGCCGTGTTTTGAGGCATAGTTTTTTTTTTTTTTTTTTTGTATCTTCTCTGATTCATTCTAAGTATCTTATTTGAGCCCGCTGTCGAAGAAAGCAGAAGTGCGACGATCACGTGGTCGTAGTAGGCTATGTGTGGTGTAGAGATGTGCTCGTGCCTCACCATTACACGCGCTGCTCTGAGGGGCCTGTCAAGAGCTCTGCTGCGCTGGTGCTTCTTATAGATAGATGCTTGTAGATGAAGAGAGGACACAGTCTTAACTGCATTTGGAGGTAAGAGCCACGCAATTTTATACGTCACATTTATAGAAAATGTCATATTTGCTTTGACATATGGCTATAGGCTATTGAGAATTAAAGGATTTTTTTTTTTTTTTGTGCGGCACGCCACAATCTGAAAGCAGGATGTGTGCAGTGTTTTTACTTGTAATTTGCGACCTGGTTGGCTGCTTTTAACCTTTTCAATTCAGACTTTCAGTCAACCCAGTTGATCCTCTGTATAAAAAAGCTAGGTTTTCCCTGAAACACTTTTATTATCTTTCATTAATAACTTCATTAATGCACATAACTACACTGGGAAAAAAGTTACTTATGGAAACAATTTTCACTGAGAAATTACTTGTAAATTTACTACATACAAAGAAACAGAATATAACATTGAATTAAATTACTGAAATAGAATTTTCTTATAAAACTATACTCCATTAGGCTACTGTTTGTTTTATTTACAACAGCATTACTACAGTAGTAATTACTACAATCCAGCAGATCATTAGTTATAAAGTTATAATAGTGGAAATGACATTTAGGTTTAAATGGACCTTTAGGGACCTTTAGGTTTAAAAAAAGATCTAAAGTGTTAAATGTCATAATTTCAAAATCGACCCATATCTCCCATAATTTCAAAAAAACATTTTCACACAAAAAAAAAAAAATCAAATTAACTTATGGGAGATATGGGTCGATTTTGTTGTCAGCATTAAACAAAGGAATCATGAATATTTAATGAAGATGCCAGCTTAATTTAGACTTGCATTAATGATACATAAAATACATTTCAGATAATACATATTGCCTGGTATCATCATATTGTAGTAGAGAGCATCTTCTCTAATAAGGTTGAGCTCGTTTCCAAGAATCTGCCTTCAGCGTCTAAAAATGGTCACATACACTAGACTGAGCATCGCCAGTGTTTTGACATAATGATATGAGACAAGGGAATAAAAGGTTTCATCTGATCCAAAAGTCACAGTGTCTGTCTTAACACCCGTGCAGTGATTTAATGACTATAAGTAGGTCACAGAACACAATGAAGACTCATGCAGAACTTAATGTATGCGTTCTTCTCTCTCCACTGACTTTGTATACATGTTGTTCTTGACACTGACTGACCATCAATGGCATTATTGCCAATCCAGCTGTCCCGATTAGTTTCAATAGGTCAAGTGAAATACTTGCATTGTTTACTTTCCCAATCCTCAGTAGAGTTCTTGCGCAAGATCATGGTTTTTTCCCAATGTGAAAAGCGAGAAATGAGTACAAAGAAAAGGAGGGACTCTTAGTCAGTGTGTATTTCGCATGAACCTATACGTGGGTGGTATAACTGCAGTCATTTCTGTCTGAACTTTAAAAACGTCTTGCTCAATAATTTCCTGCTTTTTGGTCTCATTTATTCATTATAACAACCTCAAATGTCTAAGGTAAGAACGATACATGATGATTCATATACCATTCATATACTGTACCATTCACGTACCACAATTCATGTACCAACACATGTGGTTCCCACTAGTGTGTTTCTGTTCGGATGCACTACTTCTTGTGGATGATGGGGTCGTGATAAATATTTCAGTGGCTGTCTTGTCTAGCTGGGGCAAAACTAGGGAGTGGTGCATTGTGCTTTGCTGGAGATGAAGGGGAAAAGGGGGTGTTTTACTCTGGATGAGACATGGCAGAAACACTGAAACATTGGAATGGTCAATGGTCACGTCGAAGCAAAACCGATTTGATATGTGGCAAAGTGCCACCTTAGTTGTGCAATTCAATGTATGTTGTGTGCCTCAAAATGTACTTTTGAATCAAAGTAAGAGAGAAATATTGATTGTAGGTTCAAAACTCAATTATTGCTTCACTAATGTAAAAACAACTCTAAAAACGATTTGTGTCAACACATTATTTTTTTATTCGATTTTTTCATGTTCACCACAATGGAAGCCAGGACTGAAACATAAAAAATCCTCATATTTTAACTACGCTTATGAACTAGAGTTTAAACATACAGGATGTGATCTAGCGGTGAAGATTTTTGAAAAGAACACACACTGTACCGTAACAATGAACAATGATACAAGAATGTAGAAAAAAAGGTAAGATGATAAGATGAAGTCCCATCAAGAAAAAAAAAAAAAAAAATCAAGCTTTGAAAGGTACCACATTTTTGGCAAATACCATATGTGAAATACTATTTTATTAGGTTTAATGTAGTATAAAAAAAACAAAAAACATCTGTTCTGTTTAACATATTTAGTTAAGACAGACATTACCTTTTGTCTCTGTTGTTATTTTTTAAACTTCTTTGCCATTTTCATTTTGTTTAAAATTAGTTAAATATATAATTTTTTTTATTTTAGTTTTTTATTTTAATTTGTTAATAATAATTGTTAATTTAGTTTTTTTTCAATTCTGCGGAAAATTAAAAAAATATTGTGGACACATATTAAGAATTGGTTCCCATGACTATTGAACTTAATTCCAATCATTAATTAGTGCTATGTGACAACAATTAAAAAAAAACAACAACAAGGGAATGAATTAGTACAACAAAGTAGTACAATGATTTAATAAAACGTGGCCATCAATTAATTGTGTGATTGGATTCTTTACCCTTACAAAAAAAGAAGTAACTTCAAGTTCATTTTCAGTATACATAAGTAAAGTTCAAGTATAATTTTGAGGATACTTTATGTAGTAAGTAATATCAATGTACTAGTAGTATACTTATAAGTGCAATATTTCACTACTACTTGGGACTAAATTGGCCCTCTTTTTAGTGTATACTTTTAAGTGTACTTCAAGTGTAACAGTAGTAAATTTTGAGTACACAACTAGTTTGCAACTACATTTTTCGTGTGTACTGCGACTATACTACAAGTGAACTTATAGTTCCCTTTCGAGAGGTCTCTCGTATTGTAAAATGTTATTTTATACAGTATAATAGAGTGAATTTTTTTCTTCCAAGTCATGTTCGGTAGTGCTCCTACAGCTCTGTTTAACCGCTTATTCTCATTTCTCTCTCAGATATGATGCATGAATCCACTGTGGCACAGAGCATCATGACGACCATGAACCAAACTGGGAAGGAGTCCTGTCACATATCATATGAGCAGGACCGCATTCCTCTGATGGTGTTCTACATTGTGGTTTTTATCATCGGCCTGCCGGCCAACTTGGTCACGGTCTACCTCACCCTCCAACAGGTGCGTCATAAGAACGTCCTCGGCATCTACCTGTTCAGCCTGTCCTTGTGCGATCTCACTTACCTCTTCACGCTGCCTTTGTGGACAGTGTACGTCAGTAGAAACCACGAGTGGCCCTGGAGCTCGTTGGCCTGCAAAGTGACTGGCTTTGTGTTCTTCAACAACATGTACATCAGCATCTTCCTGCTCTGCTGCGTGTCCATCGACCGCTATGTGGCGGTGGTCTATGCAATTGAATCTCGCGGCCTTCGCCAGAAACGGATTGCAGCTCTCATAGCGTTTTCGATCTTCGTGGTAGTGGGCTTGGTTCACGCGCCCGTCTTCATCATGCGCGAAGGGGATGCTGCCCAAGGGAGTCACCGGTGTTTCGAGCCAGGCCAGAGCTCAAAGATGGTTACGGCATTCAACTACGCTCGGTTTTGCATAGGCTTTTGTATCCCCCTGGCCATCCTGATCTTCACCAACAGGGCCATTCTTGCAAACGTGCAGGCCAGTACGGGCCTCCAGCCCCATCAGAAAGAAAAGGTGCGCTACCTGGCTGTGGCGGTGGTGGCGTTGTTTTTGATCTGTTTCGCGCCGTACCACATTATTTTACTCATGCGCGCCGTCACCTTCCACTTCCCCGAGCTGCAGGAGTGTCACTTTGAAAATCACATCTACACGCCCTACAAAATCTCTTTGGGACTGTCGACTTTCAACAGCGCCATCAACCCCATTCTTTACGTGCTCTCCAGCAACAATATCCGTCAGGAGATCAGAAGAGGCATGGCGTCGCTGTGTAGCAAAGTCATCTGGAGTCAGCGCTCGACACACAGTAGCCAGCACAACATGCACAGCACCAAAAGCAATTCAGACCCCGTCTCAGAAAAGGGCAATGAAACGAGAACGACCAGTCCCACATCATGCTGAAATTGCAGAGGCAATGGACATACGTATTTTTTTCCTTGACGTGCCATAACTTGAACCTGAAAGGGACGGAAATATCAAGGACATCTGAAGGTGTGTTACAGATCTTGCAAAAAATCAAAAGTGAATTTCCTGTTGTTTTGTTGGGCTATAGACTGAAAGGATCTCAAGATAAGATCATCTCTTTGTGTTTCACACCTTCTAATCTGCTTCCTTCTCAAAGCGTTTGAAGCTTCTGAATAGCTTGCATTGAACTCATCTTAAGCATATTCTACAGATTGTTGAGAAGCTCAAAATAGTTTTGCAGATTGACAGGAAAGGGCCTATCTCACATTTAAAGTGACTCACTTTACTTTATATGGAATCAGCAATACTACAATAATAACTGTTACTGTACATAAACCATTGTTCACAAAACAAAATTGCAGGAAATGTGTATAAATTTTGGGAGAATTTATGCACATCCAAAAGGTATAAATACCAATGAATTTACAGACATAATCTGGGATATATATTTAATTTACTTGCAACAAAGTGCCTCAAATCTCTGAATATCTTTCAAAGATTTGATGGCACAAACTGAGCAAATCCAGTTCAATGCGGCAGCTCAGTACCTTGACTAAACATGACTTCTGATTCTAAGTGGGTTGTATCAAGAAGTCCAGAAGTTGTATCAAGCCAGCCAATCAGATTATTGTTTTTACTTTTTTGTGTGCAATAAAGCATCAAATGGTCGGTGGATGGTCTATAGGCTAATGTCCGAGACAGACTGTTTCAAACAACATACAGTATCAGTGTTTTCATTCTGAAATAATTACTGTATCACTGTAAATGTTAATGCGTCAACGTTAAAGTGCATGCCTTTTAGTGATAACAGTGTTGTTTGTCGAGTTTAACTTAACATGTATATTTCTTAAATTATTGTTTTTTTTATACAAGATTTTATAATGTGTTTTGCGTTATGATGAATTTTGTCATTTTGTTTTCATGTTATTTTAATGAATATCAATTTCAGGACTCTGTACACAATCTATTGTATCGTTTTTCAAGCTTTGTTAGGTGTAGCACTTATTTTGCTTGATTTTCTCACTTGTCCTATTTCCCCAAGTCTTGTTTATAATTAAGACTTTAACAATTTGCAGTCAAGCTTTTCTCAAACAGTCACCAGTAAATTATGATGGACAATTTGCACATAATGCAAACTTTTAAGAAACTGTAAATAAACTAACGATTACAAGAGAGTAACATAATTCCTCATATATCAACTCGGCATAAACTAGCTATACTGAAAAGGCTGTTATTAAAACATATGTTTAATATGTGTTTCACAAGCACATAAGTTTCTCAGGACTCAATGAAAAGTAATTTAAATGAGGTAACATGATAATTTGTCAATTCAGGATTACATATTGAGAATGGGCTGGTTTCGGTCTGATGATTAAAAGTTGTGTCGCTGAAAAAAGTCTCTGATGTGTTGAGCTATTTGTGTGCTTACTGATTTTTTTTAAATGTGACAGGTGTGCATACATCAGCAAACAAGAAAAAATGCTGACCACACTGTAAATCCGCCGATTAAATGTTGAGCAAGTGCAGTCGTGCTGAATTCCTTCCTCGGTCACACTTTTGAGTGTTTAAAAAGCATGTGATTCTCTTGGTGTCTTTTTTTATGCAAAAGCTAGAAGCTAACCACACAAACATCATCTGAAATGTCTGCCCTCTCCTTCCTCCGTAAACTTCCTGAATAATTAACTCCGTGACCAAGATAAGTTCCTAATTGGACCTTCCCTAAATGAATAATTAAGTAGCCAGCAACTGTCCTCAGCCAATAGCAAACAATAAGGCCAGTGGTACCCGCCCCTGTTGTGAAGCCCTGGGCTTCTGGCGGAGACAGACTGACTGACTGTATTGGTAAATAGCTATAGGCTGGCTGTCCTGCCTCAGTCTGCGGTCATGTGTTCATAGATTCCACGTAACTCATTACTCATACTTTACAAGACTTTTCACGTCAAAGGTGTGAAACAAAAGTCAATTATAAATGTGAAATGCGGTTGACAACGGAAATTCAGAGAATAACGTTTAGTGTTTATCTTAGACTAGACTATAGTAACTTAAATATAGCAGTGTATTATTTGCAGTACCATTGTTTGGCCTAAAACAGAGGCGTTACATTGATTTAGGCCTAGCTCTTTTCAAATCTATGACAGATCCCCATAGCTTGAGTGTTTTTCTTTAAAGCCATTTCCTTTTGTTCTGTTGGCTCTAATTCTCTGTCTCTTTCTTTCTTTGAGTATCCCTCTTGATATGTTTCATGAAATGTGTGAATTATTAATGCATTTAACAAAGGAGGGCTCTAAAGAAAACATCCTGTATTCAGGCACTCAAGCCTTATAGACCTACATACCTTTCTGTGGGAATTCATCACTCTCATCCATGGGATCACCTTTCAAATCCATAATTTTAGTGTTGTGAACTTTTCATTTAAATTAAATAAAATGTGTCACCTATAAGCCTTCATGCCCTCCAAAACGGTCATTATAATATCTATATAATGCGTGCAATTAATGTCTTATTATATTGTATTACTTTAGAATACAGGGTTTAACTTTTGAATGCAGTCAATTGCTATTTTACTGAACAGTTATTGTAAATACTTTTACTATTTACCACAACTTTTACTATTCAAAAAAACAATTAAGTCTATGTCATGGGAGTAATGGGACATAACGGGAAACAGCTGACTGCAGGGATCTCTTAAAGCAACATATGTAACATTTTTTTACCTTAAAATAATGTTTCCAAAATAGTTTCAGTGGTTCATCAAGTCGTAACAGGGTGAAAGGCACTTATGCCTCTGCTTGCAGTCCTTTACCTGCTATAACCACAGATTAAGTAAGTAAGTAACCACAGTAAGATTGCCAGATCGGGTTGCGTTTCTGTAGCATAGTTCTAAAGAGACATAGAAAACTATAAATTTGACTTGCTTTACGTCAAGCATTACAATACTCATTATTTAGTTTTTCTTCGTTTCTGATGTCGCAATACATCATACTTTTATGAAATCATGCAACATACTCTACCTTGTCTGTGGACATCGTTCATTCCAAAGCCGGTGCTGCTGGATAAACAGCGAGCGTGTGTGTGACAGTACACTGCGGGCGGCGAAATTATTTACGACAGCGGTAATGGACAATTCCGCTTCCAACCTGTAGGGCGACCGAAGAGGAAAAGTTCCATAGTGTTGCTTTAAATTTCAATCTCAGGTGCTAACAACAACAAGACCACAGGAGGCTCATGGGAAATGGATGGATGGATGGATGGATGGATGGATGGATGGATGGATGGATGGATGGATGGAGGAAAACTGTTGAACTGCTATAACTTCACCACTGACATTTAACCAAAGAGCTTCACAACGTTGAGATGTAGTAGGACTGAGTACAGTTGAGACACTTTTTGCGTTTTGATTTTTCACACAAAAATAGATACTGAAAAGAAGTGAATGTCCACATGACATGCCACATGACATTTCATTAGCTTGTAGACTAAGATATTATCAATCAATAATACCCACAAGTAGTTTATATTTTCCACAATTAGCTCATAAAAATAAGGTGCTTTTTGTCTCAATTTTGTCTCAACTGTTCCCATATGTGGTACAGCTGAGACAGGACCATGGTACAGTTGAGACACCCATTTTGAATGATGTAAAGGTAACTAACCATTCATTGTAAATATAAAAATAGAAAATAACAATTGGGCAACATTTTTGTTTATTCATCCATTTATATTCATTCATTTTATTTAAATTAGCACTGGTTAAAATGTATAAAGCAGGAACAAGATATGTAACAATATTTAATAATATACAGTTTAAATATCACAAATATCAAATTTTTATATACCTATGCTGGCTAATTACGACGTTTAAACTGTTATCATAATAACACTGAACAACTAAACAGTGTGTGACCTAATAGAACTCTATCGGGGGTAGGCTACAGTTCTCAACTCTCGCTGGAAAACCTCGCACATTTCTCTAGATTTTGCAATTACCTTGCATGACACAATACCATGAAATATGCCAGTTTTTAGGGCACAGAATAACGTTTGTGGTGATACCAGTTACGTTTAACAGTCACATAAGGTGAAGTGAACGTCATACCTAAGAAAAAAAAACTTTTCCCGATATTTTCGGATCGGAGATGCGTCCGTTGTTCAAATTTCCCACGATCAAAGAGGACACTAATGCGCATGTGCACATCAAAACTTGTGCTTGCTGCGAACGCAAGTTATTTAAGGTGTCTCAACTGTACACATGTCTCAACTGTACGCAGTCTACCCTTTGTAAAATAATATGTAGGCCTATACTAAAAGACACACATTCGGTATTTACACACAATCTCGCACCTCCACCTGCTGGTCATGATGTGAACATGCGAAACTATAGCCTTGCTTTTTCATTTGATTTGAATGCGTTCCTTCTCTTTCCACTAAACCTGTAGATGTTCTTTGATAATGCTGCAACATTTCATATGACCTAATTGCAAATCAAATGAAAAGTGTTATATTGTGACATCATAGTGTAGGCAACATTACACCATATAATCAAAATTAGGCTGTACAACAGTGCCAATAGCATACAGTTTGTGCATTAATATTATATTTATAACGAATGGCCATCACTACTGTTACAGTATTTGACTAAACAGTTTAAGATCTTAATAGTTTAAGAGGAAAAAATTTAACTCCAATTAAAAACAAGCTATTTGTGAGACGGGTGCTGTACTGTCACATATTCAGCCATTAGGGGGGAGTGCTGTCCTACATTCACCTTGCAGTCATGCATTTAAAATGGCAATATTCTGCCAGTTTTAAATAAATCTATTAAATGATAAAAATGAAAACTAAAACCATATTAACCATTCCATTATAGAAAACTCTACGCAAATATGTGATTTTTGAAGAATGTTGGTAACCAGACAGTTGACGGCAGCATTGACTTCCATAGCAGTCAATGGGTTCCGTCAACTGTTTGGTGACGGACATTCTTCAAAATATCTTCTTTTGTGTTCAGTAGAAGAAATAAACTCATACAGGTTTGGAACAATTTGAGGGTAAGTAATAACAAAATTTTCATTTTGGTGTCTGTGAACTATCCCTTAAATGTCTTTTGAAAAACAGAATTTTGCCTGACAAGTAGAATTCCATTTACCAACAGAAAATGGTGTCGCTTGCAGAAGAACACTCAGATGAGGCGGGATATGGGATTGTTGGATATGTGAGACGTGAAGAGAAGGGAGAGCACAGAGGAATGATTGGTGACGCGATGTGAAAAAAATGTGATGATGTTGGACATCAGTAGGAAGAGGAACCTTTCACCCCAGTTTCCCTCCCGGGAGGATGTTGACATGACACGACACAGACCTAACATTTCTTGGGAGTGCACCTGGACGGCAAGGCCTGACTGAGCATAAAGGATCTTAGTCAGCTCTATTTTTTGAGATGGCAGTTCAGTTCTAGATTTGCCATGCCTCGATTTAGGCCTATATTCACTCTTATCCCTGTAAGAAAAAGACTACCGTGTAGGCTATTTGCACTTCTGTCACTTCACTGTGTCACTGTTAATACACCTTTAAACTGAGAATCATTTTATTAAATTTGTTTCCAATTCTGTTTTAAAGAATTAAAAATGTTAAATATAATCAAACTCAACATTTGCCGTCTCTGTGCCAGTAACACTCCATAACCCTGCAACCTTAAAAACTCTTTACAGCACTGTCTTTTTTGTCATTTCTCCTCTCACTCGACCCACTCGAGAGACGCTTATTGACAGATGGTCCGGGCATTACCCGGCATCATGTTTTCACAGCCGACTTTATCTTGGCCTAAAGCCTGGACACACAAAAGGAAAACCAAGTTCATGATGTTTTAATTCCAACTCATATTTATTTTCTGGTATGATCATCTGTCTCTATAGCATGAAAACAAATAATATATAATATAGTAGTAACATAACATCATTTGTATTAGGATTATAAAAAATCTGACTGACTGTTCATTAACCCTGTCAAGTTTCAAAACAGACTTTTTATAGTATTTACAGTATTGTTTTTTTTAACACCCTGTACTCATAGTTAAATTTCTGACTGGGTGTAATTATAATATTTTAATATTTCTGACAAATGCATTTTTACAGCACAGCCGTGCCCAAAATTTTGTCGCTTTTCCTTCCCGTGTCTATGGTCAAAGCCCAGCTGCTGTCATGGTGATTGAGAGGTATTTCCAAATGAGGTAGCAGTTTGTCCTGGTGGCTTCCAGCTTCAGGGCACTAATACCCAATTTCCATTCTCAAAAACATGCACAAACATAACTCTGTGCTGCACTGCACATATTTAGTTGAATTATTAAAGATAAAATCATTTGTTAATTAAATGGAAAGTTGTACTGCTTATAAATAGATACACACATGCACAAACACTGTAGTATGAATGAAGTAAAATCCTGACATTCAGTTTCACCCCCAAACCCAGAAGTAAGTCATTATTCTCTACCCAGATGTATTATTGTCAAGTATGATATCAAGGTTCAGAATCAAGTGAAACATTGCCAATCTTTCAAAAAAAAATAAAATAAAATAATTATATATATATATATATATATATATATATATATATATATATAATATAAATATATATATATTTATATTTATTTATTTATTTATATATTAAGGAGCTAAAAAATGTTAAAACCTTTTTTTTTCAACCAGAACAACTTATTTCAGTTTATTAATGTCATAATCACAATATTATTCTTATTTCTAATTTATGATTTTTTAGATGTTCTACCGAAGACTAAGAAAATACACAATCTTAAACTGCATTGGTCCAGAAAGATGATAGAGTTTTTTGTTGCTGTTGTTGTTGTTTTTTTAACTTTATCAACAATGGAGAACTGAAAATGTAAACACACCACTTACACACATACACATTTACCCATAAACACAATTTACTTCTTTTTTTTTTTTTTTTTTGCAATAGAACATCATGTACAGATATGCAACTAACAAGACACATAATTGAAATTGTGAGTCAAAATTATAGAAAAGGTAGAGATTAAGGTATTTTACTAAAAAGACATCATAAAAAATACATAACATTATAGTTTTGTGATTATCAGATGTCACAGTCCAAAAGCCCAACATCTAATCCATAAAGTTTACCAAGAGGCCAGCTCAGATTTCAATTAGATTAAACACTGCTAATGACTCTCTCCCTCAGAACATCAAGTCCCACTGCCCACATCTCATCCTCTTTTGTGCCCCTCTGCGCATCTGCAGTTTCAGTCATCAGCAACTCATTACTGTCTAGATCCACAAAGATCCAGTTCCATTTCTTAACGCAAGGATTTATCTTAAAATGCAACAAAGAGAGAGGAAATGCTCCAAATATAGCAGTAAATCTGAGTTCAGAGCCTCAGAAGTGTCCAATGCAGATAAGCCTTGCACTTGGGAGAATTAGTCATTTGCTAAGCATCTCAAACAAGGAAACTGCTTTTAAGGGAGAAAACAGCCTCCCCAAAACATGTCTTCACACATTTAGGGCCTAAATACATGATACGATGTACAAGTGAAAACATACTCCAGTACACAAGCAATCAGAAGAGTACATATAATGTCAGAGCCGGCGTCAGGGCACTAAAAACGTTGCATTTGAAGAGGAAAGCAACCAACCCTGGTGCATTTGTAAACGCTTTCAAATGCATGCTCGCTCTGCACTTTCGCTCGCATTCTGCGGGAAGGGGAGGGGGGGCACAGTAACTCTTAACCCCCACCCTGGGCGCCGGCCCTGTATATTGTCCTTTACAAATGATGTCCTTTATTCAGGGTTAACTCAAACTGTTGTGGTCTGTGTGAGAGTGTTCTTATTGCTTCTCTCCTCTGGTATGAGTGCCGTAGCAGAACAACAATTGACTACGGAAATGCTAGTCTTATTGTCTCGGAGTCTATGCTCAAATGTACTGACATTCATAGTGACCGTTTCCTGCTGAGCAACACTTGAGGAGATTTTAAGGTCAGGATTAAGGATGGAGGGATCCACGCAGCTGTTGATCAGATCATCACCCTGGACCTTCTGCATGTGGAAAGTTCCATGAATTTTCAGCTCAAGAGTGGAGGTGACAGTCTGCATGCACACAACACAGCGGAAGCCTGTCAGTGAGTTGTGCAGGTCGGGGTGCCTCTGACAGTGATCCAGGAAGTCCTCCTCACTGTGAAGAGGAAGCTTGCAGATGCGGCAGTTGCCTGTGTCCAAGCTCCTGCTGTGGGTGACCTTGTGTTCAGTCAGAGTTAGCAGTGAAGGGAAGCGCTCTCCACAGATGGGGCACTGGCAGTGCTTGGTGGGGCCTAGATGAGTCTGGACGTGCTCCCACAGTGCCATCTCAGTGAAGAAGGTCTTGGAACAGTCTTTGCATTTGTGGCTCCCTTGGATTGCCTCCACTTTGCGCTTGAGAGTGCCACTCTCCCCGGGCTGGATGTGGTGATCTCGCAGCTGGTGGTTGGCGAGCAAAGACTGCATGGTGTAAGAAGCACCACAGATTTCACAGGCAAACATAGAATCGTTCAGATTTGCCTTCCCTTTACTTTCAGTGGGAGGGCTAAACAGCGATTCCACCTTACCGACTCTTATTTCACTATTCACTGGCAGCATTCCAGCGCTGTCTTTGGCAACTGGTTCGGAGACAGGTGGAGGGGTCACGTTGTTACCTTCAGCACTCTTGGCACAGAGTTTCTCGTGTAAGGGCACCTCGAGGGGAGATCTGGTATTGGTACAGACGCAGGGACTGCATTTGTCGCTATGTGTTGTGATATGACACTGCAACTCAATGTCTGTGGTAAAGGACTCTGCACAGAAAATGCAACAGTACATCTTGCATTGTTTGTCAAGATGTTTCTGTTTGACATGTAGGTGCAAATCATGCTCTTGCTTGAAGTCCCATTCGCACGACGTACAGTGGAATGTGGTTTTCTTGTTACTGTGCTCGGAGGCCAGGTGAACCTGAATAGACACCTTGGAGTCGAACACCTGCTGGCAGAGGGAACATCGGTAAAACACAACGGTGTGCATCTCAAGTAGGTGCCCATGTAAGTCTTTGACACTGGTAAAGGACTTACTGCAGCTCTCACAGATGTAGAGCGTAGATGAATTGCTAAAATGAGACACTGTGTGTTCCTTAAAAGATTCCTGGTTTGGGAAATCCATGAAACACTCTGGACACGTAAGTTTTGGAAGCATACTCTTCAGGTGGGAGCTCAAGTGAGTTTGAAACAGGTCCAGATTGGTGTATTTAGCCCCACAGTGGTCACAGATGAAGTCGGTTGAAGGTAATGCACCATAGCTAGTTTTTTTGGCCACACTCTTGATTGATTGGGGTGATGTTGAACCCATTGTCCTCCTTCCCTGTTTAAGGTTCATCAAATTAATGTTCTTGTGTGTCTTTTTGATATGCTGCATCAGTTTTATCTTATTGCTAAATGTAGGCAAATGGGTGCAGTATGGACAGAATTGCAAAGACTTTCTTTCTGCAGTTTCTTCTGCATCTGGATCAAGTTTCAGACTCTGGTTTTTACAGTGTGTCTGCCGCACGTGATTATCTAGCGTGCCCTTTGTCAGGAATCCACAGAAGCACTGTGAGCAGAAAAAGACGTTGCTCTCGATTAAAGCTGAGTTGTGTGATTGGCGAACATGCTCTTGAAGGGCTTTCAGGTCTTTTAATGATGTGGGACAGAAGCTACACTGAAGAACTGTCTGAACGGCCGCTGTAATTGCAGCTTCAAGCAACACGGAGTGGTCGGGCATCACATTAGCCTCTTTCTGGTGATCCTTTAGTTCAGATGGAAAAGTCAGGATCTCAGAACTTGAGTGGATTTCATTGTCCTTGAGTTGGGTCTGTGGACAAGCTCTATGGTCCATGTAGTTGTGACAATGAACAAAATCATTTAAAACCTTGAGCTTTTTGGAGATTCCTAAACAATTTTTAGAGACAAACTGAGACTTTCTCTTTTCTGCACAAGGAGACACTCCTGCAGCATTTGGAGTTGCTGGACTGGAGATGTGTGAGGTGGCACAAGTGCATTCTGCCATTGAGAAACACGACTGATCTTGTGCAGCAAAATCTGGAGGTTGTCTTTTCTCAGATTCCACGATGTTATTCTGTGGATTATTTACAAGAGAGAGATGTCGGGAGGACATAGCACTGCCCTGTTCATATTGATTACTCAAGCCCTGTTTGCTTCTTGTGGGGCTCTCACTGCTGATATCCGTTTGAAATAATTCGAGAGGTACTGAACTGTTGCCAGGCAAAGGGCTGTTTTCCCTCCTGCACTGATTAAGTCTCTGATGATCTCTATATGTATCTCTGTTGAATCCAAGGTCGCATCCATCTTCATGGTCAGTGGAGGAGTGAGCAGAGGAAAGAGAAGCTAAACAACATATTTCATCTTCCTCAACATTATGATTTGCTATGGACAGAGAAGAGAGGAAAATGTATTTACAACTTTCATAAAAAAGTTTTTGCCAAAAACACACCACTAAACACACCATTAGTGTTGGGGAGTAACTAACTAAAAGTAATTAAGCAATGTTACTAAATTAAGTACATTGTCAGTAATGTGACAGTAACTCACAATTTTGTCAAAGTAGCGTAGCTTTTACAGTAACAAGATACTTTCTCCAACAAGGAAACCGGAAACGTGACACTGCTGTTTTTTTGCTGTCACCCTAATTCATACCCTAACTGTTTTTGTGCAAGACAAATACTGTTTTTAGGGGAATTATATTGCTACGTTTTGTTAAATTGTGGTGTAGCTAACTACTTTTTTAAAACAATAGCTGGAGTTGAACTACTTTAAATTATATGGGACTTGTATCTTCCTCAACACTACTCTCTTTGACCACAACTATAAGAATTCGACTCTTCTATTTCAAGTGGTCTGTCCTGCTGAAGTCTGCAGGTTAAAATAGAACTCAGGCTCATAACAGCAGACTAAACACCAAAAATATGAATTGGATGCTCTTTTTCACACTTTTTTAGATGTAATTAGCTCGGTATGTGGCCACATAATGAGCAGTCCCACTGTGACTAAAATTGCTGTCAGTGTGAGAGGACCAGATTCACAGTTTGAGCAAATGGAGTGCTGCTACTTTAAAGTACTAAACATGTACAAGAGAAAAAACAGAACCCAAATCACGGTAGCAAATTGTACACTAAATCAAAGGATTAGTGTATCTGCTTAAAAGGATAAAACATATTAAAAACATAAAAATGTGTCTTCACATGATTAGCAATTCCAATATCATAAATCCAAAATCATTTGTGAAGGCATGATTCATTCTGTTATTGTGCAAATGGGGAATTGCAAATATACCTAATTCAAAGGTCACACAAACATGCAGACACACTAAACCCTGAATATAAAACCCCAGAGGTCTCTCTTCTTTTTAATCTGCCTGTGTAAGGGATACAGAAAGAGATGGATAAAATATTCACCGTAAAGGATACTAAGGATAGTGCAGGAATGTATTTGCGTGTACCTGAACCATGGCAGTACATCTGTTGGGTGAATGATTCTGATTGCTTTAGGCTTGCACTCTTGTGTTCTTTAGCAACTTCATCCTTCTCTTCCCCACATTGTTCCCTCTCCTCATCCCTCTCTTTTCTTCTTTCCCAGGAGCAACGTTTCTTCCCCACAACCACACCATCTTCCTTTGTATTTAACCTGTCAGCTTGACCTGTTGAGAAAAGATTGATAGCAAGAAAAGGTCATGGCCATAGCAGCCAAATATAATATCACAATTCAAAGAAATCAAGCACTTTTTCCCATCTCTGGTGGACCATTTGGTACACTATGGCACCCCTGTGTCATGAAAAAAAGCAAAGAGTAAACAAATATCAACTTTTTTTAGTCTGTTTTTCATCCAGCAGGGGAGTACCATTGTGTGCCTGTTTCTCTTTAAACAGTACATATAACATTTGTATTCTGTGATATCAAGGTGACATAACAGAGCCACACGGCATTATGACAAGACATATAGAAAACTAATATATTTCATTTGCAAACATAGAAACCTCAGGGAACTTTCAAACACTCATACTGTACACATACATTTGTTTTCTGTCATTTTTGGGACTCTATTGTTTTTATACTGAGCTAATATTTTATGTTCCCTACTAAATCTAATCCTCACATAAACATTCATGGATCCTTACAGTTTAGTGTTGTGTTTTCATGTTTTATTGGGACTTTCCATAGACATAATGATTTTTATACTGTACAAACTGTATATTCTATCCCCTTACACTAACCCTACCCATCACAGAAAACGTTCTGCATTTTTACAATTTAAAAAAAAGATCACTTAGTATGATTTAAAAGCGGTTTTCCTCATGGAGACAATAAATGTCCCCACAAGGACAAAGATTTCAAATATTTTGTCCCCATAATGTAGGGTTTACCAGGACACACACACACTCACACAAACATTCAGTTTTGAGTACAGCTGAGCTTAGATAACTTTGTCCAAGAAAGCCAATAAAACTATCATATTACATTGATTATCATAATACATCTTTATCTGAATATTGTGCATCACGTCCAAGAGTGATGACAAACCCCTCTCAATGAAATTAGATTACTCGAAAATGCAATGAAAGTTAAATGAAAGTTCTGGTCCAAAACAATTCCAGTTTTCTGTTTTGATCTTTGCGCAACATTAATCTGAAGCCTAAAGATCTGTAACTAATTGGGGTCATTCATTCGATTTGTCCCGCGGTCGTGTTTCACTCAAGACAAGAAGGAAGCAAGTGATTAAATAAAAAACCTTTCGTACCTTTCAAAGATCTGGGCTTCGACTGTTTTCGACGAGTCATTGTAAAGGACTTCAGCAGCTGTCAACACAAACGGGTTAAGTTCCTGTCCACTGTTTGCAAACGAAGGACAACACAAGGGGCAAGCAATAGCCAATACTTGCGTGCTGTTTCATAGACTGGAATAGCGGGAAAGCACATTAATATCACGGGCAAAGGGGTTCGCCCCCGCCTACAGCAGCGGGATGACTCCATACACGCTCTGCGCCACCGGGGACGCGCGCGCGCGCGAGAGAGATGCGTAATCACTCAACACACGGACACACACACACACCGGCACTCCAAAAGACAGTTTTATTGCTCAGAGATTGCTAGTTTATAGCTCAAGAGTTCTCAGTTATGTTTCGCACGTCAATATTAACTTTGTCTTTTTTTGTTTCCACTAGAATTCCGTAAAAGAATTGCAAGTAAACACTGAGAACATTGTTTACACACAGCCTACAGTAGAATAAGTGTATTTTTGCTGTAGCCTATATGTGGTTTAGAATAGCTCAAATAATTTGATTTAGGCAGAATTTGATGTTAGATGTTTGAGTTTGTATTATCTTGACAAATCTGAGCACAGATTGAGACGTTGAAATCTCGTCTTAAAGAGACAGATGTACTGAGGTGATTTCCTCAGGAGCCAAAGACTTGAATATTTGATCTACATTTAAACTCATCGATATCTAAATTTTTTTTTTTTTTTTTTTTTTGTGTGTGTGGCATTTTCACACATTTTGCCTGAGCGTCCAGCTAATTATTCCTTTTGTTTCTTTAAAGCTGCGGTCCGTAACTTTTTTGGGTTAAAAATGATCCAAAATTAATTTTTGAGCAAGTACATAACCAGCCAGTGTTCAAAACTATCTGCTTGCCTTAGCTCGATTTTAAAACGGTAAACTTGTAATAATGTTTTTAATTCCAGTGGTACTGGTGGATTTCCGCGGGACGTAAAACATCATTAGGGCTTCTATACTCTTTGATTAGGCTACGTTATATCTGTACACATAAAGAAGGTGTCTCGGCTAGTTGGCTATATTGCGTGTGAGGATGTTGGAGGTGGAGCTTTATAGCCTTTTCTCACAGCACTTGATATAATTATACTTAGGCTATCAATTTGATGGCGGATCCAGAAAGGTTCAAACGACAATCACCAGTGACAACTGGAGATTCACCCGTTGTAAAATGCAAAAGACTTCGGACTTTGGAGTGGCTTCAGAAAAAAAAGAGACTGCAACCGGGCCCATGCGAAAACAAGGATAAATATCGGAAGGGCTTTTGACAGGTGGCGTGAACTCCGTGTTTTGAAGGGGTTCAAAACAGATGCAGAAACGGCTTTTTTTCTGCTGGTAAGTGATCATAAGATTTAATCAGCACGATTTACTGCAATGCTATTTTTCCTTTAGTTGGTCAGAACAAAAGTGGACGTTGCACATTCTCCTCAAAACGTTGGATTCATCCGCGCTGTGCCGTGTCGAGGCACAACCCACGTAAAGTTGATAATTCCGCTAATAACTGCAACTGCAGATTTCGAACAGAGATGGCGACAAAGAGGAAAAACTACAGACTGCAGCTTTAAAATCAGAAGAAATTACACAACTTATCAAAGAAAAAAAATGCTCCTAACATTATCAATATCTATAATATACCATCAAACATATGGTACTGTGGTAATGAAATCATCAGAGGAGCATCTCGTTTCATAATGACGCCTCGGTTTAATTTCTCTGTGGAAACATTAGTTATGAGCCGGCCCGTTGGATGGGCTTTGCAGTATAGGGAACGTTGATTAGAAAGCTCCATCCCTTTGGGAGTCCGCTCTGCAATTGCTTGTTTCTAATGAGTTTTGAATTAGCTGCTGAGACACTTGTCTGTGACTGTTTTGTGAATAAAGGACAGAATGTTGCAATGAAGACACAACAACATAACACGTCTGTGAGGTGCCAGCATGAACACTCTGGGTTGTTTCGAGTTGACTTTACCATCAAGGATCCAATTAATGATTTAGACTGTTTTCTTGGGTATGAATCTGCGGTAGGCTACACTCTACCTAAATAAATTGTATAAAGAGCTAGGCTATTTGTGAATATGTGTATAGCCCTATAGTGTTGCTGTAAATAGACAGTATTGACATGCAAAGGCAACCTTTGCGCAGTGGAGATCCTGAAGGAAATAATGTATCAGCCAATCAGAGCATCTCAAGGGATGAGAGCTTTTATAGTTCTGATTCAAGCATCCAGCTGGTTTTATTATACTGTTCTAAAACAAATAGTTTGCCGTGAATCTGCTATGATAAAAAAGCCAATTGCCCTAGATTGTTCTTTTGATTTAATAACTTTTGAAAAATCCTGAGCAGAGAGAGAAGCTTGTGTAGTGGTTTTTCTATGACCAACAATTAAAAATACTTTTTCATCCTAATAATTCTTCAAACTGTCACTGTCAATTTTCCAGTATATCATAAAATCCCATAATCAAATATGTATAAAACACAAAGGGGATTGCTCTTAAATGGAATAAGTCCAAATAAATGTTCTGTCATCATTTACTCAATCTGAAGTCATTCCAAACATACATAACTTTATTTCTTCTGTTGATCTCAAATAAGGAGATGTTTTGAGGAATGTTCACAATGCCCCTCTTCCATAGAATACAAATGTAATATTAGGAAAAGCAGCTTGGACAATCTGCAATATTTTGTTCCTTCTGTGACAAATAAATGCATGTGGGTGAGTAAATTACAATTTTTATGTTTTAAGGATGAACTTTCCCTTTAAATGTAGTTTTCTCAAGAGAATATGTAATGCATTCCAACAGAGGCTGCTCATGATGAGGGGCAGCATGATTATCTGCAGTGTATGAAATTCCCATGAGCCAATTATCTTTATGAACATTTTACTGCTGCCAATTCATGGAAATGAAAAAAGAGTTGGGGCATTTTTAAACCAGGACATCAAGATTAATTATTGTGTGATATTAATGAACTTTGAAGGTTAATTTTTATTAATCAGCTAATTACAGAGCCAGAGATGAAGATGATTGCTAATGATGATGATCCCAGCTCAGTCGGTGAACAAAACTGACTGATCTAGAGTGGATCAGAAATGAAAAAAAGACTTCACTTCAGTGTTTCTGTAACTGAGGCCAAGGTCAAGCAGTTGTAATTGGGTCGTGTTGTAGCAAGGTACTTTCTACCTGCGAAACTCAAGACGTTTTCCTTTGCAACTGACCACCTGGAATTTTGTTATACAGAGAAAATGTTTTTGTTTTTTTTACCTTGAAAAATGAAGGAGACAATCTGCATTAAAAAAAAATAAAAAAAAATAATGAATATAGTTTAAATTACAGACTGAGCAACATGTGTAAACCTAGTAGCAGATTTATAACATAATACCCAGAAAACATCAGGAAAATGATTCTGAACAGACACGGGCCGGTGCACTTTTCCATATGTTTATAGCCCCCACAATCTGGTTTAGTTCAGAACAGTGCTAATATGAGATTAGCTGGGTCACACTTGCTCAGAGACCTCTTGTGTCCCACACAGGTGACTCCCGTAAGAAAAGCTGAGGTTGTGAGTGTTCGCGAGCACTACAGAAGGTCCTCATTAGCTTGGTTTGAGGGAATACACAGCTAAGGAATACTGGTGGGTGGGCATTTCAGTCTCTTTGAACACTGCTCCATGGTCTCAGAACACAAACCCTGTGCACTATTCCCAGATGCATCATATTTAGTTTAATGTATTCTTATTTGTTGAATTTAATTAAAAGGACATTTTTAATAAGGTACGGGAGACTTGTGGCCTGTTCTCTGCAGGTTTACCGTGCTCTTGATGAAGCATTGATGAGAGGTTTGGTGGCACCAAAATGGCCTTTGAAGTAGAAGCATGAAAGTGTTGGTAGGTACTTGTAGAGGTGCTTGTCAAAGACGTCATGCTGTCTTCCATTTCTTCAAAACTGCAGAGGACTTGTATGATATCACAGTTCAGTCGAGTGACTGAATAGCTCTGGACTGGAGTGGACATTTGGCAAACATTTACTGGAAATAAAAAACTAGACTTCTAAAATGTCTTTAGAATTTGTTTAAGCTGCACTGCTCAAATATGTAGACTATTTAAAAGACGATACAATATTAATAATTTTTACATTCCAAGGTAGCATTTAATTAAATTCCAAGGTAGCATTTAATTAATAAATTGTCTAATTGTCTAATTAATAATTGTGTAATTCAATTATAAGCACTTGTGTGTGTGTGTGTGTGTGTGTGTGTGTGTGTGTGTGTGTGTGTATATATATATATATATATATTAGGGCTGTCAAATGATTAATCGAGATTAATCGCAACCAAAATAAAAGTTTGTGTTTACATAATTTATGTCTGTGTACGGAGTATAATTATTTTCTATATATGAATACACACACATGCATATATATATTTAAGAAAATGTGTTATTTATATATAAAATATTTATTTATAATATAAATTATATATAATATAAATATATATACACAGTATATACATGCAAATATTTCTTAAATATATACATGCATGTGTGTGTATTTATATATAGAAAATAATTATACACCGTACACACACATGTATTATGTAAAAACGAACTTTTATTTTGGATGCGATTAATCGCGATTAATCGTTTGACAGCCCTAATATATATATATATACTGCTCCGAGATCATATATTTATATATCATTTAAACATTTAACAATATTATTACAATATAACAATATTTAATCTGTTAACTTGCATCCTAATATAGAAAAATGCCTTATTTCAGCCACCACACCCCCTAAAAAAAAATTAGATTAGAGAAAATAGAGAAATTACAGTTCATTGCTACAGTAGCCTCTAAATTTACTATTTATATGTGGTTTTACAAAACACATCATGATTAAATAAATAAATAAATAAACGTAAATAGAAATGTAATGATTTATACGAAACAGGGAGAAAAACGTGATGCTAAAGAAAATCACATGAGTCCTGTCGGTAGAGGATTACAAGTCCCACCATTCAACGCGCGCTGTTGTTGCGCATGCGCAAATCAATTTCGAAACCTCCTGTGCTGCTAGTCGAAAGTCAGAGGCAACTATTTCACCATAATTCGTGCTTTTGTGTCTAGTGTGCAGAAATGGCAGCTAGATATGACAGAGCTATAACAGTTTTCTCTCCTGATGGTCACCTGTTTCAGGTGGAATATGCTCAGGAAGCAGTAAAGAAGGGCTCCACAGCTGTGAGTGTGTTTATTATATGGTTATATTTGAGCCGCAGCTTTAGCTCAGTGGCTAACTGCTACACAAATATACTCTCAAAATGTGTTGATGTATGATTATTGTGAACAAGTGCTTGATATAGAAATAAACGCTGTGATTGATTAAGACTGTTTTGAAGCAGCTGGGGTGTTGGCTTATTTGGTAGCAATTGTATTGACACGTTAGCTAAGCGTGACTTGCATGTTGCGGCTAATATATTAGCATGGGCTATCCTGATTTTAAACTAGATATATTATTTAATTCGCTTTATTTTGATCATATATGTATGTAAATGCATTTCAAATGCTGCACTAGTACACTACTACTAAAAGAAAAACAATTAACTTAAGTAATATGGGTTTTAAACATTTTTGCTAATAAAATGATCAATGAAGTTACAGCTCCAGCAACTGGCTTTACTAGATGCATTTCAAACGTCACGACTGTTGAAATATCCTTAAATAATTTAATGCCATTTTAATAGTTTATGTTTGGTATTACGTTTTATTGCGCTTCTGCTGTAACTGTATGATTCATGTAGTTTCATTTTTAAGACCGTGTTGGGTAATGACCAAAATTTCCGGTAGAGGGCGATGTGCCCATAGTTAAGGTTTAGATATAGTGAAAATAAAAGTTGTGCATTCATACTGAATTAGTTTCTTGTCTGTAAAAGTTACCAGTATTCAGATATTAAATGTTTTTTTTTTTTAAACTAACTGTGAACTATTTTTGCACATCTAAGGTTGGAATCAGGGGGAAGGATATTGTTGTCCTGGGTGTTGAGAAGAAGTCCGTGGCAAAGCTTCAGGAGGAGAGGACAGTCAGGAAGATATGTGCTCTGGATGAGCATGTGTGCATGGCCTTTGCAGGTAAGATTCATTCTTCTGTGTGTATAATCAATGCCATGAAGGGATAGTTCTGTCATTATAATGTTTATCAGTAACCATTCACTTTAATTGTAAGGAAAAAGATGCCCTGAAAGATTAACTTTTTGTGATTTAACCCTTTCAACTGGTGTCACTAGATAATTAATTAAAAACCACTGACTTGACAGAATAGGTGGTGTTTAAATGTTTATAATATGGACTATACAATGCATATAGGTGATCTTAGCATGATTTTACATTTGAATGTGTGCTGTCCAGGTCTGACTGCAGATGCCAGGATTGTCATCAACAGAGCTAGAGTAGAGTGCCAGAGCCACAGACTCACAGTGGAGGACCCAGTTACTGTGGAGTACATCACCCGCTATATTGCCACACTCAAACAGGTAACATCCCCTCACTCCAGTTGACACACAGGCCATTTAAAGGGATAGTTCACTCACAATCTAGACCTGTATGACTTACTCTCTTCTGTGGAACACAATAAAAGATTGAAAAATACCTTGGTGTTTTTATCTGTACAGTGAAAGTCAGTGGGGTCCAATTTTGTTTGGACACCAACTTTCTTAAGAGTACTTTATTTTGTGTTCAGAAGTAAGTCATACAGGTTTTAGAATGACATGAGGGAGAGTTATGGCGGCATTACTCTCACGTAGCCAAGGACTGCCAATGCCCAATGCAAAGCAGCCAATCACAGTTAATTTTGTTCCATGACATGTTTAGGGGGCGTGACAATATAAAGTCAATGTCCCTACGTTAACAGACCGGCATGCGTCTAATAAATTATTAATTCAAGATAAATTGTTTCCCATTTTGTGTGCCTTAGGCCCCATCCACACTACTGCGTTTTCGTTTAGAAATGGAGACCTTTTGCTACGTTTGCACCTCCCGTCCAGACTAAAACGGCAAAAACGAAGACCTAAAACGGAGAAGTTTAGAAACGCTGCCGACCCCGTTTTGCGTTTTGAATCTCCGGAGGGCGTTTTAGTGAAGACGGGTCAAAATGGAGGACTTTAGAAACGATGACGCAGAGGCTCACACTCGGCCCTATGATTGGGTGTCATCAGTCATGGAGTACACAGGTAATATTCAGTACCAGTAAACTCCACCCGCTGGATCAGTTTCTTACAGTAAGAAACTGCCGCGTGGCCCGTGTCTCAGGCGCGACTCGCGCGGTAAATGCGTGCATGCTAGAAATAGAACCGACGCCTAATTTTCATGCGACACGCAAGCGTGTTGGAAGCGTTTCCAGGCAAAATAGAATAGGAAAAGATGTTTATATGTCATTTTGACACAAATACATATTAATAAATGACATTTTGATGTTTGAAAGCATTTTTTTACAGTCTATGTTTGAAAGTCTCTAGGTTTACACCGGCACGCGCATGCCCAGTGTTGGTGAATGGTCACGTGATCCGCGTTTTCAGTCGTTTTAATGTGGACGGAGATCAATTCTAATACGCAGCTAAAACGCTGGTGTGGACGGAGATCGTATTCGTTTTAATTCTCCGTTGCTAAACTAAAACGCAGTAGTGTGGATGGGGCCTTAGCCTCAGACGTCATGCCCCCAGATCGTTGGCTGAACGTCTGATGCATGATTTAGGAAAAATCGAATTGTAATTTTTTTTTCCTGATAAAAATTGTCTTTGAGATATTGAGTTAAAATATTGAACAAAATAGTAAATATTACTATTGTAATATTTGACTGTAAAATCACAATACTAACATTCATGGATGTCTTAATTTAATAATTTTCATATGTTAAACCATCAAGCTTTTGTTCTGGAGCAAAACAGTAGGATGTCCTTAAAGCTTTTCTTTTGTTGACAACAGCTAGTTTGAGGTGTTTGTGTGGAAAAGAACACAGTGCCACGTGCTCTGAAGCACGCCGCGCACGCATATATTTAATTAAATCGCAGCCTTTTGTATTTAATCACAGTAAGCCATATCACGATTTCAGTTTTATTTCGATTAATCATGCAGCCCTAGGGTAAGAAAAGAATGGATTTACAGAGTTTAATGACACTGTTACAATATTTTGCCATCTGTATTCATTGTGCTTTCTTATTGTGCAACAGCGCTACACTCAAAGCAATGGACGCCGTCCCTTTGGTATCTCGGCTCTAATCGTTGGCTTCGACTATGATGGGACTCCACGTCTATATCAGACAGACCCCTCTGGAACATACCATGCATGGAAGGTAAAGTGGGAGCAGTCTGTTTCCACAATGTTCAGATGTTACCCATTTTGCCACCGTATTGACCCTCTTCTCACCTGTGCTATCAGGCAAACGCTATTGGGCGCAGTGCGAAGACGGTGAGGGAGTTTTTGGAGAAAAACTACACAGACGAAGCCATTGCAAGTGATAACGATGCTATCAAATTGGCCATCAAAGCCTTACTAGAGGTAAACACCATGTCGCCACAGTTCCATGCATGGCAAACACTCTCATATCATAAAGTTGACAGGATGTAACATGTTTGCTGAGGCAATTTTAAATGATCTGTGCTGCACAGGTTGTGCAATCCGGGGGCAAGAACATCGAGCTGGCTGTGATCCGGAGAAACCAGCCCCTAAAGGTAATACATTTGATTTATGATTTTTCTTTTTGTATATTCATTCGTTTACAATCGTCTTGATGCAACATTCTTGTCATCCATTTAACGTTGGAACTGTCTCTGTAATCCGCCCCATGACACATTTGTACAAATTCCACCCCTCTCTCCTTTCACAGATTCTGGAGTCCAAAGAGATTGAGACGCTGGTCGCCGAAATAGAGAAGGAGAAAGAGGAGGAGGCAGAGAAGAAAAAGCAGAAGAAGTCATCGTAAATCACTCATGTGAATGTGTAGTTTTGTTTATACGGGCAGAAGCACTTGGCTCAGGCCCTTCACTGTACCCTCTCCCTTCCTGCATCTCATCCGTTAAGAGCACAGTCTCTCAGTCTTCTGCTGAATCCACAGCATGCATGAATATACTTTTGTTCCAGGAAATATTTTTTCAAAATCTAAGTAATAAAAGCATGTTTAGGGTTGGGAGTTACAAGCTGGCCACAGTATGTCCTGGTCAGTTTTCACTCTTCTGTAAAGCTGCTCTCTAACACCACTGAGAATTCTGGGGGAATGTGCTCTGACTGATGTTTCCTAATAAACTCTTTTGGTTTGTACCAATGGACTGTTGTCTTTCTATTGTCATATTTATCACAATTAAAATAAGACTTGTGAGAGAGCATTAGGTCTGTGATTAGACACTATGGATTGAGGTCATTTTTATTTGACAGTAGTACTTTGAACTACCAACCTTTACTAAAGAACCTAGCCAGTTGCCTTAAGGTCTAAATCCATGATAAAAGACGTATATAGGTGTGTCTGTAGGGTTAAAAATTTGGGGCCAGTAAGTTATTATATATATATATATATATTTTTAATACATTTTTACATAAAGTTGATCAAAAGTGATCAATACTTTTTCATTATTACACACACACAAAAGCTTTTTCAAACAGTCCATTTGAACTTTCTTCGAAGAATCCTGAAAAAGTATCACGGTTTAGACAAAAATATAAAGCAGAACAACAGTTATTTCAACACTGATAAATGTTTCTTGAGCAGTAAATCAGCTTAGAATGATTTCTGAAGGATGGTGTGATGACTGAAAATTCAGCTTTGCCATTAAAAGAATAAATTGCATTTTAAAATATATTACAATAGAAAACTTTTTTTAATCTATTAATATTGTACTGTTAAACACAATATACTGTATGTGTGTGAGTAGTGTTTTAAACATTTAAATAAAGAAAACGACTCCACACAGATTGTAAATAAACCATTTGGGAAATTTTCATATGCAAAATATGCTTATTTTGTGAACACCATAAGCTTTTCTTTTGACAGAAAATCAGTTTGAAACCATCCTGTAATTTAAATTTATTCTCTGAGGTGAGTGCTAGATATTCAATATTTACAATCAATAATTGACACATATCTGACTGTATTGAACCAAACTGAGTAACAGTAACAAGGAAAACATATTTCGTCAGCAAATGAAAGGATATGCATGCAAACAAACACCTCTGAACATACCAATCCAAATTCCTTGATTGAACTCCAGAATCATTGATGATTGAAAATGAAAATAAATGACCAAAATCACACATTGAATTGCAATATCAGAGGATTCTGAATTAACACGCACATTTTTTCATGTTGTGTGAGAATAACGGACGTGTTTAATTCGGGCAGTTCGTCTGTGACCCACAGCTTTACCTCAGCTAACCTCTTCAGGGACCAGTCTCGTCCGAATTGGGCTTTAGCACTCGAGTTCCAAAGCTGTTTACAATGTTCAGCTGTTCTGCCTGAGAGGAGTTTTGGAGCGGTTTGGGATGGAAAATGATTGTGTGCCCAAGTGTATGAATGGAGACTAGGCCTGCACTATGGCAAGCCGTTTTGACTTTTAATCTTTCCCAGGATATGAATTCTTGATATCAACAATTCAATTTTCACTAGTTAAAATGCTAATTTTTGATATCAGGAATTAGATTTCTACTAGTAACAATGGCAATTTTTGATATCAGGAATTACATTTCCACTAGTAAAAACGTTAATTCTTGATATCTGTAATTGTATTTTCACTATGTCACCATACATAGACTGCCATTTAAATTCATTTGTTTGATATCAAGAATTGATTTCTTATTAGTTGAAATTCCAATTTCACATTTCAGAAATGCAATTCGTACTAGTAAAAAATGTTTTTTTTTATATCAGTAATTATGTGGTTACTAGTGCAAATGTCTGTTCTTGATATCAACAATTGAATTGCTACTAGTAAAATTTTTCATTTTTTATATAATTAATTTGATGTTAATGTTAATTTCTGACATCATGAATGTGACTGTAGTAAGATTACTCTCCTAATATTTGATATTTTCAGATATCAGAAATAACAAATGTAACATGTTGAAATAAATGTACAGATATCAAGAATTAACATTCCAACTAGTGACAATTGAATCCTTGATATCAGGAATTTATAAAGTAATTATTCACTGTAAAAAATTTCTAACCCTCCCAAATCAAAAAATTTCAAGTGACCGATAACATCTAAATTTTTCAATTGGCCCAAGTGAAATTCTGTAAATTATAAAATTAAATTTACAGATTTTCACTTGGGCCAATTGAAATTTACAGAATTTCACTTGGGCCAATTGAAAAATTTAGATGTTATCGGTCACTTGAAATTTTTGATTTGGGAGGGTTAGAAATTTTTTACAGTGTTGATATAAAAAAAATGTTTCTTCTAGTAAGAATTGTATTTCTGATATGTGAAATTGGAATTTCAACTAGTAAGAAATCAATTATTGATTATTAACAATTGAATTTAAATGACAGTCTATGGTGACATTTAACTAGTGAAAATACAATTACATATATCAAGAATTATATTTTTTACTAGTTGAAGTTCAATTCTTGATATCAAGAATTCGTATTTCTGCGAGTGATGACGTCATTGTCGATAACAATAATACAAAATTTTACTAATGGAAATCTAATTCCTGATATAAAAAATGGCCTTTGTTACTAGTAGAAATAGAATTAGCATTTTAACTAGTGAAAATTGAATTGTTCATATCAAGAATAAAAGTCAAAATGGCTTGCCATACTAGACAACATTAAAAACATCTTTGTTTTCATGAGCGCACTCATGCATAATAATGATGGGTAAATTACCTCTGTCTTCCTCCATTTGATGTGCTGTCAGAGGGACGGAAACCTAGAACGCACACATACTCTGTGTGCCTTTGATCTGAGGCAGTTAGCAGCGCATGCAGATGATGATACAATCAATAATTAATTGAATTGAAGAGCTGCAGTCTAGAACAATTTCACTGGCTATTCAATAAGTCCATCGAGCACACAGTTTTCTATGCATTTAGTCAGCATACAGGACCGTGAAATACTGATGTAAACCATCCTTGACTGACAAACCTCATTCTGATTCACTGCAAAGCATGTTTACATGCACTTTAAAAGTGTTGCACTCACAGTAAAGCAATAATTCCTATTATTTAAAAGGTAGGCCTATGTCTAAAAGTGCACCAAGTACTGCCAGATTAGGACTAGGCTACATTTGAAGACCGAACTTTTCAACCATTAAATAGCCTTGACAAGCATAGTAGCCAAAAGTAATGTCCAGAGTGGATATTTGCTTTTAGTGACCCTACAAGTTCGATTAAACCATCAAAATGACAAAAAGGTTACAGGTTATTTCACTATGCAAAAAAAAAAAAAAAAAAAAAAACAGAGAAAACAAAAAGCTCAGGAAAAAGCATACATTGAATTAATGTAATTAATAATTGTAATCAAAATTACAATTATGATTGTGTTATCACAACTAAAACAATTGACTATGTCAAATGCTTACAAGATCTTACAAAAACAAAGATTTTATTAATTTGAATAAGGGTGAAGATGTCAATTTTCAACAAGGTTGTTAATCCAATGTATTTGCTTCTGTTGAAGACGTCAGCCTGCATTATTTCAGCTTTTTTTATTTTATTTAAATAATCGTGTTTAAAGGAGAACTCGGCAACTCTAGCGAACTCTAGTCACTTCTTCGCTGATTTTCCCTTTTGTTGTCGCATGTTTTCCCCACGAGCTCCCCCTACAGCTGTGGGGGGGGGCGTATATTTCACAACACGGACGTAAAAAACTCACTTGCGGCAGCCTCCTCCCCCTCTCTACCGCTGCTCATGTGCGTTTGTTATGATCGGAGCAAGCCAACTGTATCGTGTGGAGCTTTGTCTACCGAGGTGGGTAATCTGGTAATACATCATACATGCGTGTGTGTTTATGTCGAATTGCCGTAAAGCAATTCGTGTTTCGCGCTCGCGCTCGTTCTCGCTTCTCACGAGACTTCCAATTTCTGTCTTACCGGGACGGCAGTCCCCAAGTTGCAAGGTTGGTTTTCCACCTGGGAACGCTGGGGGGAGCAGGGAAAGTCATCAATATCACCAGAATAGGTTGTTTAACCATCCAAATGATTTCTAGACAGTTTTATTAAGTTAAAAAAGTTACCAAGTTCTCCTTTAACAGTGGAATACCTGGTGAAAAACTACATCACCCATGATGCTGTACAGAAAATTCTACCAATCAGAGAGTTAACACATCAATAGATCTCGTTAGCTCCACCCACTCCCATGAAGCACTGTGAATGACTAATCGATTCCCTATAGGAGGATCTTTGTTGACATCTTTGTACGCATGCGCGAGTGGTTGTGTGGCAACAAAACAAACCGTATGGCGGGCTGTAAAGACGCGACGAGCACTTTCAAGAGAGTTAGCGGGCGAAATCCACAATATATAAGCACTTTAACATCTGAAGACCGGAGGAGGTTTGGAGAGAAGCTCAAAATTTGTATTGATGACAAAATCGAAGTTATTCAAAGGCAAAGCCCATATGAGATCTGGGATGACAAAAAACGTTGGTCCGACTCGCCCGTGTCTTGGCCACCAGAGACATTTATTCTTATTTAATAGAAACCCCTGGACCCTTCACTCATGAAAGATTAAAGGCTTTCAAAAGTCTGGAGGCCTATGATTATTTTGTTTCTCGAAAAGTTGGGCCGATCTTTTCTGCCAAACCGAAAGAAATATGACTCGGTTGATTTGACTCATTTAAAAAAATTTTTTTTTATTAAATCTTCTATAAATACATAGTCACGAAGACTTACCATGAACAAAATGAGCCTCACAAACTCGATCAGTAACTTAGCTGCAAGAATCCAGGCTTTTTTCGGAGCGTCCAGGTTCATTTCTTTCGTTTTTCGCGATCCTTTTCGGAGGGAATTCAAAAAAACTTTTTATCAGGCCCCCAACAAGCCGTACAATCGACCACAGCAAGACGGAACCATCCTCTTCTCTAAATCCTCCTCCAAACGTGCAAAACAATCAAATTACAGGTATCTAGCGGTGTTTCTTGCCACACGATTCCCATGATGCAACGCGACAAACATAAACAATGACGTCACAAAAGATCCGCCTATACGCTCTCAAAATACTGAAATGTTTATATGGATATTTTGCAATAAACAAAATATATTGTTTTATACATATAATCAACAATTGTAAATGAGTAGTTTTATATTTCTTCATTTTTTATTTGATTATGCTGTTCGCAATGCTTCATGGGATTGTAGTTATTTTCCTTACTAAAGCCGTTAAGTAGCCTACACATAGTCTTATGCCTTTGTCTTTTTGCTCGATTTTCAAAAACTTTGAAATCAAGGTTAGAATCAAAGAGATCAAAAATCAAAGTCTGTAGTGTTATGATTCACCTGAAGTTGATTGGCTTGGTTCTTAGCTTATAACTCTTTAACAAAGACTTTTTTTAAAAATCCCTATGGGAAAAATTAATGGAAAAAATACTTCTGGAAACAGGGCTGCTGAAAAAAGGGGGCGGGCACTACTGCACTCTATTCTATCTAGATGATACACGAGTTGCTAAATTGTGGTGTTGGAAGAAACATTGATTTGAAACTAAAAAAAGATGGACAACGCGTCTCCACTTCCTTCCACTGTAGAAAAACAAAGCCAAAATATCCCAGAAATGGTAATTACTGATTACGTCATTTGGAGCCTGAGCCTGCGCTGTAGTGATCCTGAGGTGGAGCCGCATCATCAAGATCCCGCCCATACTATCGCAGACTCAATCGCTACACCCCGTTTTATAGCATCAAATAACAAACCAAACCTGCTGGAAAAACAAACACTTGAACATACGCCAGCCTAATAAGAACTACCTAGAATGACAGAAACCATCTTCTGGAAAAAGTACTTCAAGTATAATTGGATTTTTTTTCCCATTGACCTTTATAAAATGTAACTCAGCCAGCCAGCAGGGGCGATCAAAATGTTTTGGCTTCACTGTTTATTAAGTCGTTACATTTATATAGCGTTTTCTAGGTACTTAAAGCGCTTTACATATGGGGGAATCTCCTCAACCACCACCAATGTGCAGCATCCACCTGGATGATGCGACGGCAGCCAAATTGTGCCAAAACGCCCACCACACACCAAATTATTGGTGGAGAGGAGACAGAGTGATGAAGCCTATCAGTATATATGGGGATGATTAGGAGGCCATGATAGACAGAGGCCAATGGGCAAATTTGGCCAGGATTTTAGGACGTGTGCGGCACACTTGGTTTGAAAAATGCAGAAACCCTGATCTTTAATTTAGATAATATGTCTATAATCTATATCTAGAGATCAGTGAGCGGAAACAAATCTGGTGTAAAGTTAATCACTCGGCAGTCACGGTTTGCTTTATGTATGAAAAACATACCTTGCATTAATGAGACAAATTGTTATAGTTTAGTAATAGTTATTGGGTTTATTGTTCACAATATAGGCTAATTCATATGCTTTTTAGGCTATTTCCATTTCCATTTTCAACTTGGATGCGTGACGTCATAATACCGAGCGCCTGACTTGAAGGGACAAGTTTCTCAGGCAGCAAGTGTCATGTATACTTGGACAGATGAATATTGTAGCTTGATCATAACTGTGCATGTAAAAACCCTTTGATATATTAAATTAAGCGTCCAATTTAGAACACTGGAGTCTTTTGAGATCCCTAATTGAGTCAAGACTTGATTGAGTCAATTAGACTTGACTCACAATAGTTTAATGTTGCCGAACTACAGTAGCTAATTACTCATTCCTAACACTCAAAAAGAAAATCACTTGTCCAATGTCTTCTCTTGTCACCTACAGGTGTTACGATGTAAACCGAACGATTGACTGAATTAATCTGAGCAAACCTTTTTGGTTTCAGATTCAAGTCAGTGAGATCAATCAAAATTAATGTCTTTCATTAAAACGGTTTCATGTCATGTAAAAAAAAAAAAAAACCCCAAAAAACCTGCCTTTTTATTAGAAAAAAGGCACATTCTGTGCTTAAAACGCACTCTTTGTTCCATTCACTGACATTCCTTAAGCCTGTATTGGCATGCGAGGCTGTGTACCTCTGAATAGCATGCGCTCACACTCTCTGAGGGGACTGTGAATGCTGCAGGCATATCAATATTTAGCTCCCAGCTTCTCATTCATGATTATTCAGAGGTAATGGAATATTTTAGAATCCTGTACCTCAGGCAAGCACACAGAGTATTTAAGTTTCTGAGGCTGAGGCGAAGCATACATTAAATCGACACCTTTTGAGAACTTCCATTCAACTTACTAATGCAAAGACATTCATGACAGTTGAGGAAGAATGGCAATGCTAATGAAGAGAGCTAAACCCTGGTCAATTATGTCATTGTTAGTTACCCTTTAGTTAACCTCGGTTTAAATAATTTAAGAGAGATGATCGGTCAGCAGTGGATCATGAGAGACATCCTGCCCCTGATCTGTTGATTTTGGCTCTTGTTATCTTGATCTTGTTACAGGAAAATCCTTCAGGGTAGGTATTGTCCTGTTTCTTTCAGCTTCAAACCCTCTGGCTGTTTGTACTTCCTATTGGTCTGCTCTAGTTCTTTTGTCATGTTCTGATTGGTTGGTCAGTCTCAAGCTGATTTGGGCTCTGATGCAATATCCTGCTTTGATTGGTCAGTATTGTTGTCTCGGCCTCTCTCTCGCTATGATTGGTGGATGTTGTTGCCTAAGGCAGCATTTGTGTGATTGGTTAGTCGTGCTTTGTTCAGGGCATCCACTGCCCTGGAGCGTATACACAGACCTCTGTACAATCCCCAATCGAAATGCAACAATAGTTCAGCATGATTGTAACAGCAAAAAAAAAAATATTGGGAAGTTACACAAACATTAAAGATCCACACAAACGGTTGCTGCTAATAGTGTTTAATTAATTATTTTGTGCTTCCCTTCCAGCCAATATGTCTGTACAGTTTATTCAATATTCAAAACAAGAACAGGAACATAGAATTATGAAAAAAAAGAGAAAGTATTAAATAATCTCAAGAACTTGCTCAAACACAGAACATACCTCTAAGGTTGTGTGTGGTTATCTAGACTAGAAACGATTTATACAGCATGAGAGTGTGTCTGAATGTGGGGTCCTGCTCCATGCAGAAGGTCAGATCTCTCATAGTGACTCGAATTGGTGCTCGAGTAGCAATCTGCCCGTACGAACCTAACAACTGAGCAGACAGACAAAAGCAATGAGTTTCTTGAGCCACATTGGCCTACATGGTTTTTCTCATGAAATCAAGTCTAGAAATGGGTAATAACAAAGTATTACCGAAAACCAGTCAGTATCTGGTGTGACCACTATTTGCCTCACGCAGTGCAACACATTTCCTTCACATAGAGTTGATCAGGTTGTTGATTGTGGCCTGTGGAATGTTGGTCCACTCCTCTTCAATGGCTGTGCGAAGTTGCTGGATATTGGCAGGACCTGGAACACGCTGTCGTATACGCCGATCCACAGCATCCCAAACATGCTCAATGGGTGACATGTCCGGTGAATATGCTGGCCATGCAAGAACTGGGATGTTTTCAGCTTCCAGGAATTGTCTACAGATCCTTGCAACATGGGGCCGTGCATTATCATGCTACAACATGAGGTGATGGTCGTGAATGAATGGCACAACAATGGGCCTCAGGATCTCGTCACGGTATCTCTGTGCATTCAAAATGCCATCGATAAAATGCACCTGTGTTTGTTGTCCATAACATACGCCTGCCAATACCATAACCCCACCGCCACCATGGGCCACTCGATCCACAACGTTGACATCAGCAAACCGCTCACCCACACAATGACATACTTGCTGTCTGCCATCTGCCCTGTACAGTGAAAACCGGGAATCATCCGTGAAGAGAACACCTCTCCAAAGTGCCAGACGCCATCGAATGTGAGCAATTGCCAACTCAAGTCGGTTACGACGACGAACTGCAGTCAGGTCGAGACCCCGATAAGGACAACAAGCATGCAGATGAGCTTCCCTGAGATGGTTTCTGACAGCAGAAATTCTTTGGTTATGCAAACCGATTGTTGCAGCAGCTGTCCGGGTGGCTGGTCTCAGACGATCTTGGAGGTGAAGATGCTGGATGTGGAGGTCCTGGGCTGGTGTGGTTACCCGTGGTCTGCAGCTGTGAGGCCGGTTGGATGCACTGCTAAATTCTCTGAAACGCCTTTGGAGACTGCTTACGGAAGAGAAATGAACATTCAATTCACAGGCAACTGCTCTGGTGGACATTCCTGCATTCAGCATGAATTAATGTGTTTGGGATGCTCTGGATCAGCGTATATGACAGCGTGTTCCAGGTCCTGCCAATATCCAGCATCTTCGCACAGCCATTGAAGAGGAGTGGACCAACATTCCACAGGCCACAATCAACAACCTTTTTTTTTCTTTTTTTCGGGAGGGTCCCCCCCCCCGGACCCCCCCAATACAGTAAAACTGCACATTTTAGAGTGGTCTTTTATTGTGGCCAGCCTAAGGCACACCTGTGCAATAATCATGATGTCTAATCAGCATCTTGATAAGCCACACCTGTAAGGTGGATGGATTATCTCGGCAAAGGAGAAGTGCTCACTAACACAGATTTAGACAGATTTGTGAACAATATTTGAGAGAAATAGGCCTTTTGTGTACATATAAAAAGTCTTAGATCTTTGAGTTCAGCTCATGAAAAATGGGGGCAAAAACAAAAGTGTTGCGTTTATAATTTTGTTCAGTATAATTTAACTTTTGAAACACGGTTGGAGTCTTTTAACCTCCCTGTTTTCTTGCTCTTGCACTTGCTCTTTATAGAGATGCTTATTCTACTACAGAGATGAAACCTCAAAAAGAGGCAAATACTAAACTTCCCTAGGCACAGGGGGCTTTTGTTCTAAAAGGCCTGTGTAATTTAAACACACAAAAACTCAAAACCATCTTTTCACTTATTAGCATTCCCCTCTGCCTAAAGGAAAAGGAATTCACAAATGTAAAAACTAATTAAACTAAACTAACATACAATCCTCTGGTCTTTTGTTAAGTCTTTCCTTGTCCTTTTTTTTCATAAATCTCATAAATCACGAACAATAACACATGGTATATTACAGATTGAATTAAGTCCTTCCCCTTTAGTCATATACAATACCATTCAAAAGTTTGGGCTGAGCAAGACTTTTTTTTTTATTGAAAGAAGTCTCTTATGCACCAAATTTATTTGATCAAAAATACAGTGAAAATAGTAATATTATGAAATGTTATTGAAATAAAATATTTTATTAAAATAAAATATTCTCTATTGAAATATATTTTAAAATGTAATTTATTCCTGTGATGGCAAAGCTGAATTTTCAGTATCATTACTCCAGTCTTCAGTGTCACATAATCATGATTCTAATATGCTGATTTGCTCTTATTATTATTATCAATATTGAAAACAGTTATGCTGCTTAAAATATAATTTTTTTGACAATTGTGATATATTTTTTTTGATGAATAGAAAGTTTAAAAAATGGTAATTTAAGTTTAAATAAGCTTAAGAAGAAACATAATACAATTCTCTTCCTAAAGGAGTTTACTAATATTTAAGAGACAAAAGCAAATGTGCAATTTCATATGGCCACACAGAAAGACTTACATGTGTACTTGATAAATGCCACAGCTTGTCTCAATCCAGGCAGAAATTCAAAAATGACTAGACTGTTTATGCATGCGAGTGATTTTGAACACATATGTAAACATTTCCTTCACATCTGCAAACAGTGAAGTATGAAGAAATGTCACAAACACAGAGGGGTGGTTGTATGGACACGTGCAGGTACCTGGTTGGCCCCTGAGCCAGGAGCCTCCAGGGGTTTCCTCTTACGGGGCCCTAGGGCTGCCAGCGCTGCCAAATTTGCATCTCTGTGCTCCATCTGTGCCAACTCCAACTGCTGCATCTAAAAAAAGAGGAAAAAGAGAGAATGTGCGTTTGACAGGCACTCAAAAATAAAATCAATATTTCCATTGGCTCACCCAAATCCACATGGAACGTAAAAAAAAACAAAAACGGAAAGCTGTTATTGGTGATGAATCTTTCATTTTAGCACTATTGATTTTACCGATAGCCTATGACAAAGAACCCAAGTGAAAGGCCTGAGCCTGAGAAAACACACAAATATGTTACGTGCTCTCTAACACATGAGTAGATGAGCGTTACCTTGTAAACAGACACACAACTCATCCAGAGGGCTTTCATTACATTCTGTTCCCTGTTTAGCCCCAAGCTTCAATTCCAGACCCAATATTAGACTCAATTAAAATGAGCCCCCAATTAGAGAGCCTTGTCTCCAGGGTATGTGTATGTATGTGTGTGGATTTGTCTATGTGGGGCACAAATGGGACTTTATGAAGAGTATTGATCGTCCTCATTGCTATACAAGGGAGCAGAAGGAATGAAAAACAGGTTGTGGAGGAGGGACATATCTATTTTTATTAAAAACGAACACACAGAAATCCCTCTACCTCTTTGGCTCGCTGTTTGAGACGCTGTTGCTCTGGGTCTTCGCTGTTTGAGCGACTCTACACACAAAAAAACAGTACATTTCAAATGGAGACAGATTACTGGTGTTTTTCCTCTGTTTTGTTGAGTTTGCTAGTTACTCTGGCAATGCGGAGCAGTGCTTCACGCTCCTCTTCCTCCCTCTTCTGTTTCTCCAGTCTTTCCAGTTGCTCCAGGAACTTCAGCTGAGAGCGCGCGTCATTGGTCTGACTGTAGCGCCAATCATCCTCAACATAGACAACACACACCACAGCATCACATTAGCATCTAACCAGACACAATTCTAGACTATGGTACACATCAGTTTAGTCAACATGAAATAGCATTAACAACCTATTTTACTTCCATACTGCGATGCAATTCAGGGAAAAAACAGGATGCACAATAGTTGCCTAAAACAATGGCTGAATCCAAAATCGTGTATTTTTTGAATAGGTACTTCTTTTGAATAATTACTTGACAATGTTAAAAAAGTATGTTCTATATAGTATGAATGTGTGTAGTGAATGTAATCTGAACGTACTTCATCTGTCATGGTCATGTGACCTACGGCGTCAGTTGCGTCGCTTCACTGCCATTCAAAAAATCTCTCCTGTGGCCTCATGGGAAAGTAAAGTGTTCATGGTATTCACACTTCAGAATCTTGCCGGAGGCAGTAAGTCATATGGGTACTTTTCGCCTACAGTTTTATGAATACTACGAATTCTGACATACTATTTTCATACACTTTTTTCCCCCCCATGAACTACATAATAGGGAAGTGTGCTATTTTGGATGCAGCCATAGCGTAAAGAGGTATTTGACTATTGGTTGGAATCATTATTCCCACCCATGTGGCCTCGGTGATGTCATCCAAAAAGGAAAGTTGTTATAGAAAGATTGATATAATACTCTGAAGACAAACAAATAATGTTCCCGTGGAATAAAGAGCACCAATCAATGTTGAACGAAAAGGATCAGTTTTGATTTCATTTTGACATCTCTGAACCAAAATCTTTATTATGAAACAAGCTTTACTTAGAAATTCTGAAAGTTTTTATTTTATTTTGTCTACTGTGTGTTATAGGCATGTTTATACCTTATAAGAGATCTGTCTATGTTGTGCCACAACGGTTAGCTTCTCCAGCAGGTCTCGAAGTCTCTCTTGTGTTGCCAGAGAGAGCAATTCAAGTACATCAGGACAGACCTCTGTGATACTCAAAGAACTACCTATGTACAAACACAATCACACACATTTTAGCATGGGAGAAGCACTCACTCTATTAACTTACTTTATCTGAATGTTTTCAACCTAGATTTGTTTGAGAAAGAATCAAAATGAATCAGTATTTTCACCCACCCAATTTGAGTCAGTTATACATTTCAGGACTGCATCTAAACATTCCTAAAACTCATTAGAACATTTCAGTCAATAAATCTTACTCCAGTAATTACCAGGCCCAGACGGAATCTGCGGAAAAAAAAGTGCTGTGGAATGATTTAAAACAAGTTGTGGGCCTGATTAATCACAGTTCCTCAAGGAATCACAGTTCTCTTAAAATGCTGAATTAGAGTAAGATTCCTATTTACTGCCTGACAGAAATGGAAATTGTGTAGAATTCGTCGCCTTGTCTTCATCGAGCTGGAATCCAGTGATTTTGTTGTTTTCCTCTGCTGTTTATATTGTATTCACATTTCCATAATGTCAGACATGCTTTGTTCCTGTTGTTCTGTTAGGCTTGCCGAGTAGACAGACATCTGCAAACACTCCAATTCCATCTAATTTTTGCCCTTTCTGCTGATGCGGACTGAGTTCCTGCGAGGCCAAGCCTGTCTCTTTCATTTCCACATTCTCTCTTTTCGTCTCCTCCTCCTCCGCACGACTCCCCCTACCTCCTGGCTATCTCCCTCTCTCCCTCCCTCCGCCTCTGTCGTCCTTTCTCTCCCTTGTTCCGATGCTTTTTTGATCAGTGCAGCAGAGTGGATTCCTGCCACTCTGGCAACTTTGCGCGGCTCGGCAGTCATTAGCATACTGATTAAGCAGAACAGGCTCGTCAGAGATACCACTGATCAAAGACAGAGACTGCACTCGTGTGTCACAACACAGCACAACATATGCCCAAAAAAAACACAGACAGGATGCATGCCGTAGAGGCAGAGCTGAGGGAGGTGAACAGACTTTGACAAACAGAGATGGGGGGAAATGCAATATCACTTTGAGTAAAGATACACTCATGTACAATAAAAACAGTGATCGCTAATAGCTGAGTGAGGTCAGTGGAACATGGAGGAGTTCAGGAATGTTACTTTTAAGACATATTGCAATATTGGCAAAATGACTTGAAAAGTAACTAAGTATGCTATATGAAAAGTAATGTGTTAAGAATCTTTCGTGTTTCTTTTTTCTCACTGTTCGACTCTCTTTTCTCCAGACTGGAAGTGCTCTGCCTAGCTTGCAGGGTTGGTTTTACATTCAGAGTCCTAAAAACACCTTAAACTAGCTGGTTTATAGTCTTAGCAGGTTTAAGCTGGTCATAGCTGATTTAAGATGGTCTTCAGCTACTCTTCCAGTTTTGAAATTGGTTTAGCTGGTCTGCAAGTTTTACCCCCAGCCTGAACAGCTGAAAAGTGCTGAAAAGTGCTGAAAAGTGACCGGTTTTGGGTGGGTGGCAATGACATATTTGCTACATAAAGTTGGTAACTGGGATTTTTTTAATGTGGCCTTTTAATGCAGAATTCACAATTGAGGGAGTATTATGCACCAGAACCCCCAAAAAATTATTATTATCATGCTAATGGACCTAGTCCAGTAAGAGCTGTGCGTGTAAACATTACTCCCCGATCTCAAGAGGCGCGTTAGCGACAGACGCTAAAGGCGGCGGCCCTTAGTCTCCTCATTAGAGCACCCGCCTCCCACGCCGGAGACACCAGTTCGAATCCCACTTGGACCGGTTTGAGTAGGACCGGTTACATTTGGTGCCATGACCCAGATGTGATAGAGGTTTAGGGGGGAGAGTGTAACTGTCATAGGCCAGTAAGAGCTGTGCGTGTAAACATCACTCCCTTGATCTCAAGAGGGGTGCTAGAGGATGCGGTCCTACTCGCTAGAGAATGTCGAGCAGGACCGGTTACATTTGGTGCCGTGACCCAGAAAGGGGTAGGATGAGGCGTATGAGGTGAGTGTAATGAACGTAGACCCGTAAGAGCTGTGCATGTAAACATCACTCCCCTGGTCTAAAGAGGCACGCTAGCGACTGATGCTAGAAGCTGCAGTCTTTAGAGTCCTTGTTAGCGCGCCCGCCTCCCAGTTCGAATCCTGCCTGGAGTGGGTCGAGTAGGACCGGTTACACTCAACTGAAAGCTAATTTACACCGCACCAACAGACACTTCGTCTAGTTTTGCCGGATCAGTGTTACCCCTGTCGGAGTCTGTTGGCTTCTGTCGGAGCTTTGTTTTCGAATTAGAATGTCTAATAAGTGACGTGCTTTAATCTGGTGATTGTCGCCGTTGGTCTGTGTCTGTCAGTGCAGTGTGAATTGGCCTTAACAGACAACAAGACTCTAGTTGTCATGACAACAGCTAACCGCAAATTAATTTGGTTATTCTGTCTTCTATAAGTATAGTAAAACTTACAGTTAAACTGTACAAGTGCATACGTTAAGTATTTTATATAAAAAATGTGTGTGCGGGTGTAATTGAATGGGTTTGGTGAAGTTACCAATGTGCAGCACTCTTGTCTGGAGGGCTGATGGGAATAAAAAGGGCTCCTCTTGACAGGAGCGGATCACTGATCCCACAAGCTCAGAGCCAGAGGCCAAAATACGAGCGCTCTCCTCACTCAGGTTCACTCCGGCCATGGAGGCCACATCATTTATGTCATCGTCATCTCTGAATGAAGGTCACACAATAAATGAAAGAATAGGACTTCACTGTTTGTCTTAAAATGAATATGCTAACAGTGTAGCTCATCTGGAAATCTTAATCTGCAGCGAAGTGACTGCCTTCTTTCACATTTATCCTATAAAGAACCAATATGCACATTCACCCACTGTGCAGCAGGGAATGGCCGCAAGTCAGAGCTATTACCGGAAAGAGCCCGAGGTGCTGTCCTTGAAGCCGTGTGCCTGTGCTGGAAGGGGCGGCTGGGAAAAGTGAGTTTTAGATGCCTGAAGGATGGACTGCCGCACAACAGCACCTGTGGGGACAGAATAAAAATACAGATATTTTTATCAGCTCAAAATGAATTGGGACACTTGAAGGTGAAAGAAGCATAAAAGTAATAAAAGCTCACCTAGTCTTTCAGGGTATTTTAATCAATAAAACTTTCATGTAAGCCCTTATATATATATATATATATATATATATATATACACACACACACAGGCCACTTTATTAGGTACATGTTCAACTGCTTGTTAATGCAAATACCCAGCAAACACAGAACGTTGGCACAACGTACCCAACCTTCTAACAACGTTTTAACAACATGGCCAAAAAGTTTCTATAACTACATTGTGTGTTGAAGGTTGTTACAGCGTTGTCACAATGTTGACATTGAACCACCGTTCATGGCCATTGCTTAAGGTTGTGCCGAGGGTCTCTGGACAACCACTGGACGACATATGTACTCGTCACTGCCCTGAAGCGCGAAAATCAGCCTTTTCAATTTCAGTCGACCGTTGGGCTCATTGTGTTGTCTCATTCTTCATCGAGCAAGGATACAACAGAATTGCATTTAATTTATCTCAGCTAAATAAGATAAGTAATTATTCAAACACAACCTACAACTTAATTGTCTAATGTGACATTTATTTGTTCAGTCTAACTGAAGGGACAGAACAACATTAGCTGATAATTCATGGAGTTTGCGATCTTGTGTAAATTACAGTAGCTACTAGTGTATGCTAACTATATTTCTTTTAGTATTCATCCTTTAAAGGGGGGGTGAAATGCTATTTCATTCATACTGAGTTTTTTACACTGGTAAAGAGTTGGATTCCCATGCTAAACATGGACAAAGTTTCAAAAACTAAGTTGTACGTTTGAAGGAGTATTTTTGTTCCAAAAATACTCCTTCCGGTTTGTCACAAGTTTCGGAAAGTTTTTTTCGAGTATGGCTCTGTCTTACGTAAGATAGAGCGGAATTTCCTTATATGGGTCCTAAGGGCACTTCTCCGGTAAGATCGTGGGCGCGCGCGCACTCGTAGAACAGAGCAAGAGAGTGAAAGCAGTTCGCCATCAAAGCGCCCTGCCCGGCTTTTGGGAAGTCAATGTCACCAAAGAAGTGTGTTTTTGGTTGCCAGGGCAAGACAACCCTGCACAGATTCCCAAAGAACCCAGCGTTAAGGAACCCGTGGATGGAGTTTGTTTTCATGAGCATAAACGGAGTTGTGTAAGACTGTTGTTCCCTGCATTTCGACGATGATTGTTTTATAAACAAAGCCCAGATCTACGGATTTGCAGATCGTCTAATGCTTAAGGATCGAGCAGTCACAATGATAAAGTTTCGCGGTCGTGCGTTGGAACGGTGAGTAAAACTGTTGAACAAATGTCTCTGTGTGTTGTTAGCTAGGCGGGTAAGCACATCTTTAGCTTCGCCCACACGGCCCGCCCCCAGCCGCTCGTTTTTTTCCGGAAAGACTCGGTACAGTCGATCTTTCAATTAAAAATATAATAAAACAAAAGACTTTTTGGAGATATGAAGGATGCAATATTACTCTATAGGTACTCAAGATTAACAGGAGATTGAGTGAAAATGAGCATTTCACCCCCCCTTTAATTCTTACCGTTAGGAAAAGAGTTGAACATCTTCTCGTCAGGTATGACAAATATTTTAACTTTATGCCAAAAGTTATAAGCCACAATGAAACCAAAATGACTTTAATGATGAGTACTTGACATTTCACTTAAGCGTGTAACGTTACTTGTTGCACGTTAATGTTTTTTCCTTTTTTGAAAACGCACAGAGAGGAAAAAAATTGTTTGTAACCGCTCACACACCTGTTTATTTTTTCCTTTGATTTGTCTGCTATTTATGCTAGCCTATCATGTCTGCTCAGTTTTAATAAAGTTGAATTAGCTAACCTTCTATGTCATTTTTACTTTTCAAAATGTACACTTGCAGATGTTGATTCTAATTAATTTACTGTTCAATAATAATATCAATAATAATAAGGATAAACAATATTTAAAATGTATATAATTATCTATTATCTGACTATTTAAAAATTAACCACAAAACATAACATGCTAAATGGGGGATCTATATCTAGCATAAAAAAAAAAATTGTCAGAATTTTTCAGAAACGGCTGATCTACTGAGATTTTCAACGACAAAATATCCAGTGAGCGGCAGTTCTGTGGCCGAAAATTTCAGAAATCAGAGGTGAATGGCCAGTCTGGTTCGAGCTGATGGAAAGGCAAGAGTAACTTAAATAACCACTCGTTATAACTGAGGCATGCAAAAAAACATCTCTAAAAGATGTCACGTCAAACCTTCAAGCAGATGGACTACAGCAGCAGAAGACATACCGGGTGCCTCTCCTGTCAGCTAAGAACATGAATCTAAGGCTTCAATTTGCAAGGGCTCATCAAAATTGGACAACAGAAGATTGAAAAAACGTTGCCTGGTCTTATAAGTCTCAATTTCTGCTGCGACATTCAGATGGTAGGGTCAGAATTTGGTGTAAACAACATGAAAGCATGGATCCATCCCTCCTTGTATCAACAGTTCAGGCTGCTGCTGGTGTAATGGGGAGGGATATTTTCTTGGCACACTTTGGGCCCCTTAATACCAATTACCAATCGTTTAAATGCCACAGCCTTCCTGAGTATTGTTGCTGAACATGTCCATCCCTTTATGACCACAGTGTACCCATCTTCTGATGGCTACTTGTAGCAGGATAATGTCACAAAACTCCAAGCATCTATTTCTGGTTTCTAGAACATGACAATGAGTTCACTTTACTCAAATTGCCTCCACAGTCACCAGATAAAGCACCTTTGGATGTGGTGGAACAGGAGATTCACATCATGGATGTGCAGCCGACAAATCTGCAGCAACTACGACGTAATGCTATCATGTTAATATGGACCAAAATCTCTGAGGAATGTTTCCAGCACCTTGATGAATCTATGCCATGAAGAACTAATTCAGTTTTTTCCAACCCAGTACTAGCAAGGTGTAGTTAATAAAGTGGCTGGTGAGTGTATATAAATACACACACCACCGTTCGAAATATTTAAATAAATACTTTGATTCATAAGGATGCACTAAATTCATCAAATGTGACTAAATACTTTTACATTGTTACAATTTCTATTTCAAATAAATTATTTTCTTTTGACCATTCTATTCATCAAAGAATTCTGAAATAAAAGTATCACAGTTTCCAGAAAAATATTAAGCAGCACAACCGTTTTCAACATTGATAATAAAAAGAAATGTTTCTTGAGCAGCAAATCAGCATATTAGAATGATTAGAGGGATCATGTGACACTGAAGTCTGGAGTAATGATGTTGAAAATTCAGCTTTGATCAAAGGAATAATAAATATATTAATACAGAAAACCGTTATTTTGACGCAATATGACACAATATTACTGTTTTACTGTATTTTTGATCAAATACATGCAGCCTTGGCGAGCATAAGAGATGTCTTTCAAAAACATTTTTTTTAAAAAATCAGTAAAAGCATAGTTTCTACCTGTTGGACAAGTTTTGGTTTGAAGGACCATCTGTTTGGGTTGAGTTTGCTTCTGTGCAGGTAAGCCCACCTGAGCTGATGTCAAAGAATGTTTGACGATTAGTCCTTTAGGCTGCTGGATCACCTCACAAAGTAAAAACAAAGGCATTAGGAAGTCAGCATGCAAATAATATTCCCAAATAAATACAGCAGATGCAAAAATGATGCATATGTAAATATTCAAAGAAGGTATGCTGGGTTTGGTCCACCTTGAGGACATTGCGCAAGCCATTTTTAGAAAGGAAGCACTTCCTGCAAACCCTCAGAGCACTTTCTGATTGTGAAGTAATCAAAACCTCTAAAGTCTATTCAGGTATATGGGAAATGAGCTTCTGTATTTCAGTGGAAATCCATCAAGACGTCCAATAAAATGCTGATATTAGATTACAGGAAAACAAATCATGACATTATTTGAATATGATAACATGACATTCCTGGTACGAAATGGGGTAAGACTCATGCATCTTTGTCTCTGGTGTAAAACTAATTTGCCTCTGCTTGGGCTTGTGGGGTACTGGTGGTTTTAAGTGAATTAGCCTGTACACCGTGGGCGGTGGTGAGTTAACCAGGAAATGAAGACAAAGTGAAGAGAGGCTGTCATAAAAATGAACCAGTGCGCTGGGAAGGAGGCAGTGTGAAATTAGACTGTTTCTCTCTCACACAAACACACACACAGTCTACTGAGTCTACTATTACATAAAACATCAAAACAGTGTATTCAGGATCCCCAAACACACATACCTGAATTCCAGACACCATATGGTACTCTAACTATTGATAGAGAAATCATATCTGCATATTAACATTACAATTATGCACATCCAGGTTTGTTTCCGTGGTGAAAACACCAACAGTGAATGATCATTTGTTTTCTTTATTATCGAATTACTCTTCCGTTGTTTCATATAGGCAAACCCCTGAAATCATCATGATAAATGACATTGCTGGGACTAAAAATGGGCTGGGGTTTACCAGATGAGCAGTTCTGGTTGGCTGGTTGGGTTTGAGGGTGGAGCTGATGGACGCAGTGGGCTTCTGGTTTGTGGCCTTGGTCGATGCTGAATCAGAGGGCTTGAGTTGTGCGCACTGCTGAATGAAGAGCTGCGAGTTTGGGGTGAGCTGACGGACAGCTGGCAGGCTCCTCTGAAAAAATGAACACATCAGCATTTGTAGTTATACTAAGTGCCTCTAATTTAGCTTAAACCAAAGAGGTTGCGCCTCATTCATACATGAGCTGTGAAGGTCTGATAATAGACTTCATCTTAAAATCAGGTCAAAAATGAGGTCAGTGCCCTCATATGTACCCATCTGATTTTGTTGAAGTTGCTGATGACATCTAAATGGGTTTTATATGTGAAGAAGTGGCAATCACCTTCAGGAAAGGCACTAGATATGGCTGAGGGGACGATTTGAGCTCCATGTAGAGTTTTTCAGTGAACTCCTCTGCCTCTAGTTTTCCATCCTACATGCAGAGAAGAAAACAAAAGCCTTTTTAAACAAATAATGTATTGAGTTATATTTGTGATACACCAGCAATAAGTGACATACCAGCAGGCCTTTGACAAGAGCTCGGACGTTTTGGGCCATGTCGGCCGAGCGAGTGCCGCTTGATGCTAGCTTCATAAGAGTGACCAAGAAGTTCTTACACTTCTTCACATTCTCCAAGGTCTCCTGATGATAGAGATTCAAATGAAATATTCAATTCAATATTCAAGGGGTATATTCATATGTAATATAAGACAATATTCATATCAATACCATATACTGTGTGTGTGTGTATATATATATATATATATATATATATAAAATTACTATGTTTTTTTAAAAAAATACAATATTTTAAAATAATTAATAATATATATATATATATTATATATATAATATATATATATTTTTTGGAGAAAAACATTTATTTTAGAATGTGATTTCCCCCCCACTTTCAATTCTTTTACTTCAATGAAAGGTTACGATTTTGCCAATTTTTTGAATGAAAGATCAAAAGGATAAACGATGCAGATTTATTTTTTACAGCCATTTTTGATCATATTTACCAGGGGTATGATTAATTCTGAGCATGACTGTATATATATAATATTTATATAATAAATGTTGAAATTAATATGAACTAAGATTAATAAATGCTAAGATTAATCATCTATTTATTAATTAATAAATAGAATAATTTTCATTGTTAGTTTGTAAAGTGTTACCAAAATTATAATTTCAGCCATTTATTGAACATTACATGAAAATAATTATCGGCTGTATCGGGCTAATTTTAATATCAATGCATCCCTACACACATGAACTTACAGCTGTAACAGTGACTGGGGTTGACGATGTGTTTGTGCAGGATTTGGTTGGTACATTAGGAGACACCATACGTGGGGCATTACCCTGGGTTGAGAGAGCACCTTTACCCACAGACTGCAGACAAATGAAGCAGAGACATGATTAGGTAGATGAATGCGACACAGAATGACCTACATTTCTATTTAAATCACTGAGGGAAAGCTAACAATGCATTTCAGTCAACATCTTGCCCTGAAGTAAGAGTATGAATCATTTTTTTTATTTTGTTGTTTGGATCAATAATTGATGTAGCCAACGTGAGTAATACCTTTACAGCAGTGGTATTAATTATGGTAGTTGCAGTGACAGAATTAGTCCTCTGGTTAAAGCTCCCTGATGTGCTGCTGTTTGGAGTCATTTGACTGGCTTTGATAACAGGCCCCATGGTAGAACTGGGCTTTCTGACGGCTGTCCCAATAACACTGGCTGGTTTAATGATGGTAGTTCCTGTTGTACATGATGGTGTGAAAATAGCAGTCCCTGTAGCAGTGGGTGGTTTCTGAACGGCAGTCCCGGGAGTGGGGTTAGGTTTAATATTGGTAGTAGCTGATGCACTTGCAGGTGGGAGAGAAACTCTGATGATTGGTGTAGTGGTTACAGTTGCCTGTGAAAAGAGATATATTAAATAAATGGGTGCATTTCTGTAATTTCGTAAACAAATAAAATAAAAAAAAAGATTCACAATTCAAAACATATGCTATATGGTGGCTTTTCACTATTTTAATGCCAGGGATGGCCAAATATGATTAACCCTCTTGCAAGGGACCCTCTTTCTAATATATAAAGGCTGCTTCAGGTTTCCTATATGCAGACCCATGTGTACTGTGCTGTGAAAAATAGTGAGCTTTTATTTGTAATTTAATTAGAGCTAAAATACATTATTTAAAAATATTTAATTTGTATCAAATGTTTATATTATTATACACAATTTAAGATATATTTTAATATTAAAAATATTAATAAATTATAATGTAATATATAATCTTTTAATAAATTATAATTTATTTGTATGATGCTTTTCATAAATAAAATAAGCATACATAAAATCAGAAAATTTTAAGTTTTCAGATTTATTTTTACACAACTGTATATGCATATAAGATTTTTTTTTTTTTTTTAATTACTGTTAAAACATATTTTACCTTATTTATTTTTTTGATCGTCTATGGACCCCCTTACCTGATGATGTGTAGACCCCAGTTGGAATACCACATCCTAAATCATCTCACTTTTGTTTCTATACCCAGCAGTCAAAAAGAGTGACCAAAATAACACACCTGTGAGGATGGGGGTCTAACCATAGCAGAGGCATTAGCACTGGCTGGTTTTGGCAGCATTCCCTGAGCCTGTGCCTGGGCCAGAGCCTGCTGAGATACCAACATCAACTGCCCGCTGTCACTGCGGATTAACACCATTCCTTCACGGGCAGGGTAGAAAGAGATAGAGAGAGAGAGCAAGACATTGCCAAGAAGACTGATAAGGCTTGATGGTTAAGTATAGTATTACAGCTAGAGTGCACCAGATAGACCAAGACATGAAACAACATTAGATCCTGAAACAACACACCTTGTGGGACCTGAAAGTTGGCAGGCAGCTGCAGTGGCACAGTCTGAGGGGTGCGAGTCATTGGAACACTTTGTGATGGGGTGGAAATCCTTGGCAATGTCACGACCGCCCCTTTGGCAGTAGTCAGTGTGGTGACGACCCTGGGCTGGCTTATGGTCACAGAGCTCACAGACACCCTTCCAGGCTGAGGAACCAGTGCCAAACTGGTGGCCCCTGGTCCCTGAACGCTGGATGTCACTACTCTGGCCCCTACGACCACTGGCGTGGTGGATCTGATGTGTGTAGGGCCTGCTATGATCTTTGGAGCAGGTACAGAGGAGGCTGGTGCACTAGCATTCACACTCACAGCAACTGTTTCAGGACGTTGAGATGCAGAGTTTAATGAATCCTTTTTTGTTTTTAGCTGATCTCCTTCCTCATTGAGGGAAGCTGAATCTGGGTTGCTGTTTTCAGAGGAGTTAACATTAGCATTTGAGTCTAAGTCTTTGAGTCTTTTATTGTCTAATGCGGTTTCTAAAGACTCCTCAGTGTTGCTTGTTTGAACGTCGCTGTTGCTTTCTCTTTTCTCTGTTGGCGCACGAGACTGATCATTGTTTAATTTATCTGAGTCCGATGTTTCCGACATTATTAAGCCTAGTACGTTTACGATATATTAAACACAAATTGAATAAATTGGTACAAAAGATCACCCTGAAACGATTTTTCCATCTACGTGCTCGTATAATCAATTTTATATGTACAAACGCACTGAAGACTCGACGGATTTTCAGCTTTGGCCATCTCAAAAGTTCGTGACGGAATTGTGATTCATCCCAAGGATTCGAATCTTTTGAATTCATCAAAACTATTCATGGTTCAGTGACTCTTTCTGCACGTTAGGCCTACACAGTTACGCCAGTAGTGTGGCAACACCAACAAAGTGATGTTTTTGATTGTGAGTGATTCATTGATTGTGAGTCTTTAATGAAGTAAAACTTTTGCGCACTTATTGGTCCGTGTACTTTTTCGTTCATTCATTATTCTATTTCGGAATGAAAGATGAAATTGAAAAAAGGCTGCAGCAGCTGTTTTTTGTTTAAAAGAAAAAAAGCAGAAATGGCTGTATTTTGTTTTCCACATGTATTGTTGTCATCAAATAATAGCATTAGAAAATTGGACGACATTTCCGATCGTTTTTAAATTTGTAATATTTATTTGTACGTTTATTGTCATGTCGTGCGAAGTCATAGATGTATACACCTATTTTTTACAGTCTATGGTATACACTAGATGTCGCCTTGGCTACGGCAGTTCATTGGAACGAATGCGTTATGTATATATATATATATATATATATATATATATATATATATATATATATATATATATATATATAAATAAATGAGCAAAACTTGGCCACTAAATATTTAATATTCAATTATTTTAATGATCACTATTAAAGTTTTAATTTTATTAAATTGAACAAGCGCAGCATTCAGCATTCAATCAAATATTCTAAAAGATGTAGGCCTATTATTAATAATAATGTTATTTCAACATAATATCTCATTATTTCGACATAATAGCCTATGTGTGCGTGCAACAAGCAAGATGTGTAAATCCGGTGACTTGTGCATTGATTTTTATTAATAAACTAGTGTTTTCTGCAGTGTCGACTCAGCTGCAAAGATGAAGTTCACGATCGCCATATTCGTAGTGAACGCGCCTATAGAGAGAAATGCACATAATGGATTACATAATCAGAGAGTAGCCTTTTTCTTTTCGTTTTGAATTATTTCGTTTAAAGACATTTCAAGCTTTGTGTATTTGATGTATTTCTCATGTCTGTGTGAGACATACACTGAGTTTCGTTAAGTTAGGATGAGATGTGCTCCAGTTCACGTGCAATGCAAGCAGTGACCGAGCAGGCGCCTCCATTATTATATTGTCTGTTATATTTGCTTCTTATGTATTAAATCCAGGCAATTGGTTGATGGAAAATTGATTAAAATTAAGATACAATTTATACAAAACGAAATTCACTTTAAAGAAAGGATTTCTACAAAACAAAACTTAATGAAGTGGTCAAAATCATGTCTGACCCACTCCATGTCTCTCGATATATTGCGCATCCTATCTTACTCGTGCTGTTCACTTATCATAAATCAACATAAATGGAAAAAAGATAACATTATAATATTTTAACAAATATGAAACTAAATGCGCTTATATAATGGCTACAACAGTATAGTAGGCCTACAGACTCTATTTGTACAAATTGCTGCACATTCATTTAATTCTGAATTTTGCACACACAAGTTGAAAGGCATTTGTTCAAATCAAGTTCACAGATAATTGTGCGTGCATTTATTAATCATTATGATACTAAAATCATAACAAAGTAGGCTATGCTATGTACAAAAAAATCAGATGAGCCCAGAATATGAACGCAACATTCCAAACTGCCGTAGCCAAGGCGACATCTACTCAAACGCTCACTCGAACGCCATTTGGCCATTACCCTTGGAATGATTCACGAACGAACCATCATTCAAGACGATATCATGCCAGTACTAGGCTAGTCATCATACCTGTGCATTTACCTCTGCATTTAAATTTAACTGAAATAGGCCTACATTTGAATATTGTAGGCCTACTTTATGTTTTAGACATATTTTCCAGATGTTAATAAACAAGTCTTGGTGATTTTTAAAAACTTTTATTAACAATATCACATTACATTCTTCTCAAACTTTAATCTCATGGATTATCAACCAGTTTTAAGTGTAGCCAGACACTGTAAATTTATGGACAAACTAAAAAAGAAAATCTTTGTG